>NC_073235.2:103902500-106402500 GCF_029281585.2 Gorilla gorilla gorilla | reverse complement strand
CTCATCCTTAACACATAAAGTAAAGGACATTGGTTTCGCCAATCAGATGCTTTCATCAGACACTTCGACTCTTGTGGTGGTGACACAAAGATCTAGGGATGGCTGAGAAATTGTATGTGTCTCCAGATGATCTGGAGAGTCTTCCATTTGATTAGGTTCATTTGAATTTAATCAATGAGGTCATAGTCAGCAGATCAGTTAGCACAAAGTTGGTTTATTTGTTAGGATTTGGTTTAGCAAATAGTCCCAAAATAATAGTGACTTAAATAAAACAGCTGTTTATCTCCTCCTCATATGAATAAAGTCCGGAGGTAAGAGGTCTTAGGCAGGTATGAGCCCCTCTATGGGGTCAGAAACCCAGGTCCTTCTATCTTTGCTCTGCAGCACTGTAGTTCTGTCCTTGTCTATATTTTCCAAGGTGACTTGCCATTCTATCCACACTCCAAGCACCAGGAAAGAGGACCCCAGTAGGACACTCTTTTCCCTTTGAGAACATTTTCACAAAGTTACAAATTAACCTCTGCTCACATATGATTGGCCATTATTTAGTCACATGCCCGTACCTCACTGCCTATATCCTAGGTACCTTTGTACCCAGCTACAAATTTTGTCGCTATGGAAGGAGTGAATAAATACTGGTACAACGGAAGTTTCTTCACAGTTGATGAATAAAATCAACTTTCTATGAAAAATAATTTTCTACTTTAACAGCTTTCCTCATTGAACACTCTACAAATGTAATCTTTTATAACAAACATTCAAAGTCCCAAGATTATAAGTCAGCAGGTTTGGAAACTATTAAAATTATTAAAATTCCATTATTTCAGAAAAAGTCTTCGTTCTTTTTATCAAAGAGCAGTAGACAGAAACTCAACATAATAATAAGAAAAGGAATAGAAACTAACCCAAATTTTATGGTCCCTGGTAGGCAAACATTTTCTAACCTGCTTTCTTATCTCTCACAACAAGATGTCAAGAAGCCAACTCAGAGTTTTGTATTCCCAAACACATGTATCAATAGTTTTTTATTATCTCAAGATTCCTATTACTAAAGATTTTAATTTATGACTTCAGCTTAATTTTAATCATGAGCTAAATTAATGAATTTGGGGCTTATGTTTTCTTAGGTCTACAGTCATCCATTCTTCTGTGCTAGGGTCAACTCTAGTTGTTTTATAAGAACATCTAGAAGTGCTGTCTGCTTACTGGGATTCTCCCACAGCACATGATTAGAGAAGGGGGATGACTGTATTTAGATGTAAATTTTCAGTGGATTTCTCAGGTTCCTCACAGCCTTAAAGGCTTATCCAGGAGTATAACCTAGAGTTAACTAGAAGTAATATTTGTGAAGGACTTCTTCATTGCATTGGGCACACTAAAAGTTTATCCTCAAATCAAACCATCAGAAATTTGCACACTTGTGTTTTGTGCCTTGTAGAATTAATTTCACTGATGTGAGTTTTGGCATTGCGTCATAGATATTAAAGTGTATTGTAAAGAATGGCCCTGTGAAACTTGTTATTGTACTTGCAGTAAAGATGATGTCAAGGACATTATTCACTGACTTTCCCTGTGATTCATAAAAAAAATTACTATTGTCTCATCCTAAAGAGTAGTAGGTGGAATCCAGGGTGGGATGGCTTCAGCTGCCCTGGCATATAGGCCGAAGGGCAATTGTCAGGATAATGAATTTTAACACTGCCTAGAGAACAGATGTTTGGAAATCATAGCATTTGCTTGTGACATAAAACTCAGAACACTTCTAAACTTTGAAATTACCTCTATGGATAGAGCTCCAAGTGCATTTTCAGGACAGAAGAAGATCATGACCTGAAATAAACATAGACATAGACACACACACACACACACACACACACACCAGTGAAAGAGGAGAATTAGAAAAGCAGATCAGCCCAGGGGAAAAATATATCATACAAGTCCATTTCCACCAGAAGCCCTTCTTGCTTTGGCAATCATGGGATACTCAGCCTGCCTTCCTGCTACTGCCAGACAGCCTACAGGAAAAGCTGCTTTTAACAATAATCGTCAGCCTGGAAAAGTTTTCCCCAACCCTTGTTGTTGGCAGCTTGGGGCAGAAATAGGAGCTGGATTGATTTTTGTTTTTTAGCAACTGCTAAACCTGCAGTCTGAAGGTCAATCATGAAGATAGGAGAATCTGCATTCAGACTGACATATAAAAGGAGAAAGGGGATAACAATAATAAATAATAATAGAACCTACTTCCTAGAGCTATGAGGGCTAAATGAGGTAATACACACAAAGCCTTTGCCTAGCACATGGTAAACACTGTGTAAGTGATTATCAATTACAAGGTTCAAGTCTACCTTTAGTATCAGTCAAAATGAATTGGCCTTAATATATTATGTAAATAGGCCGGGCGCGGTGGGTCACGCCTGTAATCTCAGCATTTTGGGAGGCCGAGGCGGACGGATCATGAAGTCAGGAGATCGAGACCATCCTAGCTAACACGGTGAAACCCCGTCTCTACTAAAAAAAAATACAAAAAATTAGCCGTGCGTGGTGGCAGGCGCCTGTAGTCCCAACTACTCGGGAGGCTGAGGCAGGAGAATGGCGTGAACCCGGGAGGCAGAGCTTGCAGTGAGCCGAGATCGCACCACTGCACTCCAGCCTGGGCGACACAGCAAGACTCCATTTCAAAAAAAAAAAAAAAAAGTATATATATAATGTAAATGGTCAAGTCATCCAGCCAGCCGTGGGAAGGGAAAATAAGGAAGGAAACAAATAAATAAAGTCTAGACCCTAAATTTAAGATTAAAAGATTATCTTTTAAGGTTTGGCATTTTGTCTTGTTACAAGTTAGTCTAAAATTGTACTACATAATTCCACTAAGTTCATTCAAAAAAATTGATATTTTAAATAAACGCTTCCTAATCAAGAGGGCAGAAAACTCCTAAAGAGTTTAGAGGATTATGTCAAAGAGTGAACAAATCCATAGATAACAGATATATTTGCATGTTGGGATCAACAAAAAACAAACTTGTAAAAAATAACCAATCTTAGAGGCTTCTCCTCAAGCAAAACACTATTATGTGGAAAAGTGATAAGGAAATCAGGGCACATGGTGTTCTTTTTTTTTTTTTTTTTTTTTTCCAGCCCTTTGGTCAATGTGCAACATGATGTTCTTCAAATAGATTAATGCTTTTCTATTTCCAATAATGGCAGGCCAGTTTTTCAGACCAATCCTTTCACTGAAAATAAATGAAGGTATGTATCTATCATCTTATGGACTTTCTTCCTGGGCTATTCTTGGCACAAGGCACACAAGCATGAATAAATTGTGATCTCCACATTCAAGGAGTTCATAGGGACTGTGTTCAGAGGCGACACAGAAAAAATCAAAGTGGGGTGAGTGAAAGAAGTTAATTTTGAGCTATACTTGAAGGCTAGGAACTGCCAGAGTGGTGTGGGGAAGGTATTGCAGGTAGAAAGCGTAAGCAGTTTCCAGAGGGAGGGATTTAAGTCCTGGGCACAGAGAGCAAGTGAACTGGCTATGCTAAAGCAAAAGGACCCTGTTGAGGAATGTAAAAATCCAGGTACTTCCATATGACCCCCACAGTACCTAGCACAGGGCATTTGAAGAGTAGGTCATAAATATATTCTTGTTGATTACTTAAGTCCACCTGACTCCAGGGCAATGTGTACTTACTATAGTAGGCAATGAAGTTAAAGAAACATGAAGGGGTAGAGAGGTGAATCATCGTGTGGAGGGAATATTGTTGGCCTTCAATTCTGAAAAACTGGGGAACTGAAACTAAACTAAAAAATCTGAACAAACTCTTCTGGCATCTCGGTTTATTTTGGTCTGTCAAGTAAAGGACAAGAGATGTGCAGAGAAATTCCTCCAAGATTCTGAGTTAGAAAGGTACTAGTGACTTCAGTTGAGACAACCTTCTCCTTTTCCACTTTTTCAATTCCTTGGCCTGCTTAAACAATTTCTTTGGCTCTTCTTTCCATAAGCAACCTTGCTACCTGACAGAAGTGGGTTATGGGGCATATCCATGATTTTAACTAGCTTGTGAAGAACCTCCTCTTTTCTTTTATTAAATCTGGAGGTTATTTCTCGAGCAATTAACTCATGGTGATAAAATATCCAGCAATATACTTTTCACCAATCTTTAGAATAAACGTAAAAATATTTAGATTTTGTCATCTGTTTTTGTTGCTCTGTATGAAATAGGATTTTTAAAGGAAGCTTCAACCTGGTAGTCATAAATAAATGACTAAATTTGCTTTGATTTTAGAAGCTTATATTGATGCTTGCTTTTCTGAAAAATTCAGTTTCTAAGAATATGCAATTTAAACACTTGAATTATAGTGGTCAATATGGATTTACAATCGCAAAGCATAACTAGTTTCATGGCCTACAGAAAGCCTTTTTCTAGTCCTTCCCTTTTGACATAAGTGCAGAACCTCTGTGTTGTAATATTAAATGGAAACATCCCAGAAAAATAATCCTCCAAGTTTGTCCAAATTGCTGGTTTGGCTTTAAGATCCAACAATTTTCTTTCAGATGTACCCTAGGGTACAACGAATTGTCATGGGGTTTTCCACACGCAGAAAAGTTTCAAAGTTGCAGATGGAAAACCTCCATTGAAACAAATGCATTATGTCACTTGAAATAAGAGCATCTGTACATACTTCACAAAATAATTTTCTTTGTTCAGCAGAGGAAGGCCAGATGATGCAATATCTAGCTTCCAGCTGCGCCTTCCTCACTGGCAATTCAGCCTCTTTTAGTGCTATTTGAAAGACTCCTGACCACTTACTGTGCAATTTTGATGTGCTTACACTCAATTCTTCATCTCATCACTGACAAGGAATAGGGAACAGAAATTGTATGAGAATGCATGTGTCCACAAAGCAACAGAACGATGGTTATCTTTCCCTCAGGCATTATTTTTTAAACACAAACAGCACCAAAGGAAGAGGGAAATCAGTCAGAGGCCTTGGGGATTCAAATGGAGGAAATCCTCCTACAGGATGAAGCTACACATCCTATAGAAAGTACACAAACAGCATTGTAAGCTGGACGTTGTTATATTTCTCTGAAGTTTTACCTTTTCCAAACTCTTTAAACCATGAATTGTTTTATTCTGCCAAAATAGATGAGCTAATAATTTGGCTGCCTGCTATTAAGGGAGGTTAAAAGACAAGCAGAGAAAAGTCCCGTAAATAAAACATAACCAAAATATTTCCGTTGATTTAAATATAGTCTTAGCACTTTAGAATTGACAATACTATCAGGGCCAAATGTTGGATAACAAATAATCAAAATAAGAGTGTTGAGTTGAAACGGCTGTCAAATAGGCCATTTAATGAAGGAGAAAAAAAGTTCCAATTTTTTCATAATGTGAAGACATCTGCATGTCTGATAAAATTTTTAACTTTTCAAATTGGTATGGAGGGGAACATTATTATTGATTGCCATTGTCTAGCCTTTGATAGTTCTGAATCTAGAAAACTGGACTTTTACTTATTTTCTGAAACTTTGCCCCAAGATAGATCTCTATGCTTCGGTATAACAAAAAAAAATTTTAATAAACAAACAAGATTCATGGCTTCGAAATGTCTTATATGGACCTTCAAATGCTTCATGGTGCACCACCATTGGTGGGATGTGTCCTTGGTTTAGACTCTTAGAAGCAATCATGTGTTTTTCCCTCTTACCCCTGCCCTCTGACCTGTATCCTATTGAGAGGTGACAGCGTGCTGGCAGTCCTCACAGCCCTCGTTCGCTCTCGGCGCCTCCTCTGCCTGGGCTCCCACTTCGGTGGCACTTGAGGAGCCCTTCAGCCCACCACTGCACTGTGGGAGCCCCTTTCTGGGCTGGCCAAGGCCGGTGCCGGCTCCCTCAGCTTGCAGGGAGGTGTGGAGGGAGAGGCGCAAGCGGAAACCGGGGCTGCGCGCGCGGCGCTTGTGGGCCATCTGGAGTTCCGGGTGGGCGTGGGCTTGGCGGGCCCTGCACTCGGAGCAGCCTGCCGGCCTTGCGGACCCGGGCAATGAGGGGCTTAGCACCCAGGCCAGCGGCTGCGGAGAATGTACTGGGTCCCCCAGCAGTGCCGGCCCACTGGCACTGCGCTCGATTTCTCACCGGGCCTTAGCTGCCTTCCCGCGGGGCAGGGCTTGGGACCTGCAGCCCGCCATGCCTGAGCCTCCCACCCCCTCCGTGGGCTCCTGTGCGGCCCGAGCCTCCCCGATGAGCGCCACCCCCTGCTCCACGGCGCCCAGTCCCATCGACCACCCAAGGGCTGAGGAGTGCCGGCGGAGGGCACCGGGACTGGCAGGGAGCTCCACCTGCAGCCCCGGTGCGGGATCCACTGGCTGAAGCCAGCTGGGCTCCTGAATCTGGTGGGGAAGTGGAGAACCTTTATGTCTAGCTGGGAAATTGTAAATACACCAATCAGCACCCTGTGTCTAGCTCAGGGTCTGTGAATGCACCAATCGACACTCTGTATCTAGCCACTGTGGTGGGGCCTTGGAGAACGTTTATGTCTAGCTCAGGGATTGTAAATACACCAATGGGCACTCTGTATCTAGCTCAAGGTTTGTAAACACACCAATCAGCACCCTGTGTCTAGCTCAGGGTTTGTGAATGCACCAATCGACACTCTGTATCTCGCTACTCTGGTGGGGCCTTGGAGAACCTTTGTGTCTAGCTCAGGGATTGTAAACACACCAGTCAGCACCCTGTCAAAACAGACCACTGGGCTCTACCAATCAGCAGGATGTGGGTAGAGCCAGATAAGAGAATAAAAGCAGGCTGCCCAAACCAGCAGTGGCAACCCACTCGGGTCCCCTTCCACACTGGGGAAGCTTTGTTCTTTCGCTCTTTGCAATAAATCTTGTTACTGCTCACTCTTTGGGTCCACGCTGCTTTTATGAGCTGTAACACTCACCGTGAAGGTCTGCAGCTTTACTCCTGAAGCCAGCGAGACAAGGAGCCCACCGGGAGGAACGAACAATTCCAGACGCGCTGCCTTAAGAGCTGTAACACTCACTGCGAAGGTCTGCAGATTCACTCCTGAGCCAGCGAGACCACAAACCCACCAGAAGGAAGAAACTCCAAACACATCCAAACACCAGAAGGAACAAACTCCAGACGCGCCACCTTAAGAGCTGTAACACTGCGAGGGTCTGCGGCTTCATTCTTGAAGTCAGTGAGACCAAGAACTCACCAATTCTGGACACACTATCATGACTAGAGATGTGCACCGACACCAACCCAAAAAGTTAACCTTTTTTTTTTTTTTTTTGAGATGGAGTCTCGCTCTGTTGCCCCGGCTGAAGTGCAGTGGCACGATCTCAGCTCACTGCAAGCTCCTCCTCCCGGGTTCAAGCGATTCTCCTGCCTCAGCCTCTGGAGTAGCAGGGACTTCAGGTGCCCGCCACCACGCCTGGCTAATTTTTTGTATTTTTAGTAGAGACGGGGTTTCACCGTGTTAGCCAGGATGGTCTCGATCTCCTGACCTTGTGATCCGTCCGCCTCAGCCTCCCAAAGTGCTGGGATTACAGGCATGAGCCACCGCACCCGGCCCCAAAGTTAACCATTCTTTAACCCAAAAAGCTAGGTGGGTTTTTCCTTGTTTGTTTTGTTTCTGTTTTCAAACCAGCACGACCTGTGGTGACCAGTAATGGGAAAAATGGAAGGAGCTCTCTAATCCTGTCCGCAGCTTCCCTGCCCATCACTCGTGCACACCCACATTCCCCTCAGGCCCACAGGGTTACTTTATGATGACCACTGGCATGTTTAGATTTCTCAGATGTAGGAAGAACTTCAAAGCACAAATTCCTTTCATGGGGACACAAGTTTTAAACTATGTTTCATAACTGTGAGCAATAGAAAAAATGGGGCCATCTAGGGATACACTTAACATTCCTGGGACTCTGGACATACCACAATGCTCACATAATCCTGTAACTAGAATGTTATAGTAAGCTTTTTGCTCTAAGCAATTCATGGCAGATAATTTAAATAGACATCAAATCTAATGTGTTGTGAAGAGAAATGCTGCCTGTGGCTTCTTGGTTCTTTATGAGAGTCAGTGTATGCAAGCATCTAGTGTAGTTCCTGGCCCACGTTAGACCTTGAGCCCTTCTTCCAAATGAGCCTCAGCTGCACAGAGGCTGTGAAATGCCTCCAGCTAGTTTCCCTCCCATTGCAAACAGATCTTGGCCTAACACCTGCTCAAAGTCCACTTATGTCACCCCATCTGTGTTTCTCAAAATCGGATCTACAGCCCACCTCCATCTCAAGCACTTGGTGGGGTGAGAGTTAAAAATGCAGATTTCTAGGCCCTTCTCCAGGCCTACAGAATCCAAAGCTCTGGGAAAGGGGCCTAAGGATCCAAATTTTTATCAAGCTCCCAAAGTCATTCACTAAAGCTTGAGAATCCCTGATATAGAGCTTCACAGTTCTATCCCTCTATTAACTTAAACCCTGGAAAAAGAATTTCTGCACAGTGTCAACAGAGCCTGTTACAAAAATGACTTCATTGTTACTTAAAGTTATGCTCTCTGTCTTTATGGATGTCTAATTCAAGAGCCATCTGAGGGCTCATTTCAGTATCTTTTATACTGAAGTTAAGATTCTGTTCACTCCATAAATCTCTGTATTTTATACAAGAACCCATACCATTCATTGGTGATTTCATTTATTTGCATGGAGAAAAAAAAATTATCTGCTGATGGATTTATTTGCTTCCTGTTGTCAGAAAATGAAAAATATATAACTGTTGTTTCTCTTACAGCTTTAGCTACTGGAAATCGTGTAGCAATTTTCTTGCCTAAGTGTGGCAGTCTGTTCAATTCTGTGCTCCAAATATATTTACTGTTTCTTCTCCTTTGGGGTGAACTCTGTTTTGTTTCACATTTAAATGGCATAGGCAGTGACTTCTGAACCACTTTAGACAGGGTATAAATTTTTACAAACTAGAGAGCATTTTCTTGCAGTGTTGTATTCTTGGCATGCAGCAATTCCTGAATAGCCACTTGAGTCCAGATAAGAACTTGCTTGTTGTAGGATGCAGGACTAGTAGTACTGTGTTCTGTGCAATGAGTCTCTTCATCGGTTTGGATACTTGGGTCCGATTATATTTGTTTTGCTCATCTGCTTTTACAAATGCAAGCCAGAGACAGGGAATTATGATGCGTTTCCAATGCTTTCAGAATCCACTCGCCCTTTGTAGACCATGAATTTCTGAAGCAACATAGCGTCTCCATGGCTACCTGACAAAATTACTAAGGCTGCCAGCGCCTGCTTCTATGTGACTGAGTGTGAACTAAACAAATTCCTACAGCCAACACAAGTAGAGGATTTGCATCTCTGACTCCTGTAGGGGGAGATGTTGAGCATCCAGCTGAAGCCCAGCAATACTCCTGGCAGTGGCTGTATCAAGATTTGCTTTGGTGGTAGCCAAACCCTCATGCATAGGACGTAGCCCCATGAGTCATTTTCACCCCCAAACCTCCTACTGTTTATTAATCACTTATGGCAACCACATACTCATGGTGAAGTTTTAGCTGGAACAGCAATGAATTTTGCTTAACTTTGCTTCCCTGTATGAGTCCTGTGCTTCCCTCAGCACCCAACACCAAAGCACTAGTTACTTAACCAACCCTTTCAATGTCCCCAGAAGTTTCTTTTTAAATTATTTTATTTATTTTATTTTTACAAAAATTCAGGTGGTAAAAATATGGAATGCTTCAGGAATTTGCGTGTCATCCTTGCACAGACACCATGCTAATCTTCTCTGTATCATTCCAATGTTAATGTATGTGCTTCTGAAGTGAGTACTCAGAAGTTTCTTTATACATACCTATCATGAGACAGCTTCCATTTCAGTCCAACTCAAACACAATGAAGAAATCCTCTTTGAAATATCCCTGCTGAACTGTTATTATCCACACCACCTAATAACAAAATTCCTTAAGGGCAGTATGGCCTAGGGTTTAAGTGCACACACTTTGGGTTCAAAAAGACCAGGATTCAAATCCTGGTCCTGCCTCTTACTATATGTGCGTCATTGGGCAAGTTACACAATCTCTCTAAGACCAGTTTCTTCATCTGCAAAGTATGGATATTAGTAGTACTATTTCAAGAGTAGTTATTATAACCAAATGATTTAAGAATTTAGCACATAGTAAGCACTTAATAAAATAGTATTTATTAGTACTCACAGAGTAATCTGCTCTGAGATGAACAGCTCTATTGATAGCAAGTTCTTTCTTATATTAAACAGATAAAACTTTGTCCCATTTGTCTCACTCTTTCTTCCTAGTTCTGCCTTCAGAAGCTATCCAGAATAAGTATATTCCTTATTCCACACAACAGCACTTTGAATATTTGAGGGAGGTATATTTGAGAACAGGTATCATTTTTTTCCAGTTTGACACTTTATCCAGTTCCTTCAACTGTGTCCCACATGACTTTGGATCTGTCACCATCTGTGGCAGAGCTAGCTAGATGCTCCCCAATCCCATTTCCTCTTCTTGGGCATACAAGAATACCCTAGCCATTGGGTTGGGGCATGTGACTGGGTTTCGGCCAATAAAGCCAGATTAAATGTATGTGTGCTACTTCTATGCCAGGCCATGTGTCTTATGAGATCTTCCTTGATCTCTTTCACTCATTGACTTGCTTAGTGCAGAGGATCCAGTGGAAAATTCTCAGGACACATAAGAGGCATGGAATCTGTGAGATGGAAGAAGCTTGAATCCCTGCGTCAGCACATAGAAGGCTATCTCTCATGCACCTGTCAGACTGTGGCATGAGTGTTGTATTAAGCCATTAAGACTTGAGAGTTGGGCCAGGTGCAGTGGCCCATACCTCTAATCCCAGCACTTTGAGAAGCTAAGGTGGGAGGACTCCTTGAGTCCAGGCATTTGAGACCAGCCTGGGCAACATAGCAAGACCCCCATCTCTACAGAAAATTTAAAAATTAGCTGGGTGTGGTGGCTCTCTTGTAGTCCCAGCTACTTAGGAGGCTGAGGTGGGAGGATAGGTTGAGCCCAGGAGGTCGAGGCTGCAGTGAGCCATGATCACGCCACTGCACTCCAGCCTGGGTGAAAGAGCAAGACCTTGTCTTAAAAAAGAAAAAAAAAAGCTTGAGTGTTTATTTATCACTGCAATATCCTAGCCTGCCGTGGCTAATGTATCTTTGTAGTTACCATTCTCTGGACATGCACTAGCCTGTCAATGTCACTTTTAAAAGATGATATCCAGAAATGAACACAATTTTTCAAATGTGACCTGATCCTGATGGAATAAAACTGGAAAACTACTTCCTTCTTTTGTTGTTGTTGTTTTTTTCCTGAGTACCATATTTATTTTTTTTCAGTGCTTTCCAAAGTTGCCTTATGCTTAGCAACCACATTACACATACACAGGTGGCACAAGCTACATTTGTAGTTAACTAAAAACACTGCAGTATTTTTCAAGCCAACTGCCATCAAGCTAAGTGTGGCACAGTCAGTGTTCACCAAATATCCCATTTGCTTTCCTGCACTTCCCAGCCTCCCTCACAGTTTGGTTGGGGCCATGTTTACAGTTTCAGGAGCAGAAATAAAGTGTCACTCCTGGGCCAAGGCAGTTAAAAGCCAGTATGCCTCTTCCACTCCTCTCTTCCCCTGCTGCAGATACCTTGGAGGACACATTCCATGGAAGGTAGGCTTCCCATCAGACTTTGCATCAATGAGAAATAAATGTCTACTCTTTAAAATACTGAAATTTCACAGTCTGTTTGTTGTGGTATCTAACATTAGTTAACCTGACTCCTCAGTGAGAGGTGAAGCCAGCTGGACTTCCTGGGTCGAGTGGGGACTTGGGGAACTTTTCGTCTTACAAGAGGTTTGTAAAATGCACCAATCAGTGCTCTGTAGCTTGCTAGAGGTTTGTAAAATGCACCAATCAGCACTCTGTAAAATGGACCAATCAGCAGGACATGGGTGGGGACAAATAAGGGAATAAAAGCTGGCCACTCCAGCCAGCAGTGGCAACCTGCTTGGGTCCCCTTCCACACTGTGGATCCTTTGTTTTTTTGCTTTTCACAATAAATCTTGCTGCTGCTCACTCTTTGTGTCCCTGCCACCTTTAAGAGCTGTAACACTGTGAAGGTCTGTGGATTCATTCTTGAAGTCGGTGGGACCATGAACCCACAGGAAGGAACCAACTCCAGACACACCAGGCTGCTACTTGTGCACTTTAATGTTTGCACTTTTGCACTTTAATTCAAAACTTTGTATTTATTTTTATTAACTTTTAAACTTTTTACTCATGAATTACATATCCACAGAAAAGTGCCATATCATAAGTGAATTAATTCAATAAATTTTCACACACCCACTGAATGCACATGTGTAACTAACAAAAAAAAATTACCAAACCTCAGAAGCCCCTTCACACCCTCTGGCAGCTACTGTCTGCCCAAGAGTAACCACTCCCCTGCTTTCTAGCAGCACAGATTATTTTTGTGTTTTTGCGTTTTATATACACGGAATCATACTGTGTGTACTCTCTTGCCCAGTATTACATTTGTAAGTTTCATCCACAATGTCTTTTTTTTTTTGAGACGGGAGTCTCACTCTGTCGCCCAGGCTGGAGTGCAGTGGCGCGATCTCGGCTCACTGCAAACTCCACCTCCTGGGTTCACGCCATTCTCCTGTCTCAGCCTCCCGAGTAGCTGGGACTACAGACGCCTGCCACCATGCCCCGCTATTTTTTTGTATTTTTAGTAGAGACGGGGTTTCACCGTGTTACCCAGGATGGTCTCGATCTCCTGACCTCGTGATCCGCCCACCTCGGCCTCCCAAAGTGCCTGGATTACAGGCGTGAGCCACTGCGCCCAGGTTTTTGGGTTTTTTTTTTTTTGAGACGGAGTCTCGCTCTTTTGCCCAGGCTGGAGTGCAGTGGCGCGATCTCGGCTCACTGCAAGCTCCGCCTCCCAGGTTCACGCCATTCTCCTGCCTCAGCCTCCCGAGTAGCTGGGACTACAGGCGCCCGCCACCGCACCCAGCTAATTTTTTGCATTTTTAGTAGAGACGGGGTTTCACCGTGTTAGCCAGGATGGTCTTGATCTCCTGACCTCGTTATCTGCCCGCCTCGGCCTCCCAAAGTGCTGGGATTACAGGCGTGAGCCACTGCACCCAGCCCCATCCACAGTGTCTGGTATGGCTATTGTTGGTTCATTTTTGTTGTTAGAACTACTCCGTTATGTAATTATACTGCCTCTTCAT
Organism: Gorilla gorilla gorilla; assembly: GCF_029281585.2. Classification (NCBI taxonomy): domain Eukaryota; kingdom Metazoa; phylum Chordata; class Mammalia; order Primates; family Hominidae; genus Gorilla; species Gorilla gorilla. The sequence continues at coordinate 106,389,228 of NC_073235.2, read as the reverse complement.
TCTCTTAATGGTATATTTGATAAAACAAAATTTCTTAATTTTAATATAGTCTAATTAACCAATTTTTTTCTTTGTAATTAGCACATTTCATGTCCTGTTTAAGCTATCCTTGCCTACTCCAGAATCATGGACTCGTTCTACTACATTTCCTTTTAAAAACTTATTGTTTTACTTTTAAAATTTAGATTGACAACTCACCTGGAGTAAAATTTTGGGGCATGGTATGAGGCAGAAATCAAAATACACTTTTTTCGTTTGGATATCCAGCTGACCCAACACCTTTTATTGACAAGACCATCGTTTCTGTTAAAGGGTGCATTGAAGGGCTTTTTTTTTTTTTAATCATAAGTCAGGCAAAATGCATGTGTGGATTCTGTTTCTAGACTTTCTATTCCGTTTCTTTTGGTCATTTTGCTTTTCCTTTGCCAATACTACATGTTTTAATCAGCCTTGATATATCTGATGATGTATATCCTTTAATTTGGTTCTGCTTCTAAAATACTTTTACTATTGTAGGTTGTTTGTATTTCCACACGTATTTTGAACTACCTGGGCAATCTCTGCAAAATAATCTGTAGTGTTTTGACCGGAATTTTGTTGAATCTATGTATTTATTTGTGTAGAACTCACTTCTTCCCCTCCCCGCCCTGCCCCCTGCCCCCTGAGATGAAGTCTCGCTCGCTGTGTCGCCCGGGCTGGAGGGCGGTGGCGTGATCTCGTCTTGCTGCAACTTCTACCTCCTAGGTTCAAGCAGTTCTCTCTGCCTCAGCCTCCTGAGTAGCTGGGATTACAGGCACCTGCCATCACGCCCGGCTAATTTGTGTATTTTTTAATAGAGATGGAGTTCGCCATGTTGGCCAGGCTGGCCTTGAACTCCTGACCTCAGGTGATCCACCCGCCTTGGCCTCCCAAAGTGCTGGGATTATAGGCTTGAACCACCGCACATGGCCAGAACTCACTTTTTTATAATACTGAGTCTTCCAACCCATTAGTCTGGTCTCTTCCTCTGCTTGTTTAGGCGTTCTTTTAATTTCTCCCAGTAATGTTTTGTAATGTTTAGAGTAAGAGTCTTGCATGTGTCTTTTGTTACATGTATATCTAGGTAGTTAATAGTTTTTTTGCTGTTGCAAATGGCATTTTATTTTCTATTTGTTTGTTGCTGGTATATAAAAATACAATGATTTTTGTATATACGTCTTGTATCCAGAGACCTTGCCAAATTCATATATCAATATAATTTGTCTGTCGATTCTTTTAGACTTTCTACATATGCAGTCATGTTATCTGTGAATGATGACACTTTGTTTCCTCCCTTCCAATCCTTATGCCTCTCTCTAGTGCATTTTATCTTTCATTTTTAAGTCTAAAATTCCAACTGGTTGAGGTAATTTCAAATCATGATTTTATAACCCAGAATATTATCTGCTTCCCCACAATTTGTCAAATTTGTGAATAACAAAGGTGCATTCTGTGTGCTCATTCAAATCAGTGTCCAATAAATTTTTTTTTTTTTTTTTTTTTTTGAGACGGAGTCTCGCTCTTTCGCCCAGGCCGGAATGCAGTGGCGCGATCTTGGCTCACTGCAAGCTCTGCCTCCTGGGTTCACGCCCTTCTCCTGCCTCAGCCTCCCAAGTAGCTGGGACTACAGGCGCCAGCCACCGCGCCCGGCTAAATTTTTATATTTTTAGTAGAGACGGGGTTTCATCGTGTTAGCCAGGATGGTCTCCATCTCCTGACCTCGTGATCCGCCCGCCTCGGCCTCCCAAAGCGCTGGGATTATAGGCACGTGCCACCGCGCCCAGCCAAAAATTTTTAAATAAGGCTGAAAACAAAGCCATGGAGAAGACCCCAGGAGATTTACTTCCAGGTTGAAACTAATCAATTAGTTCTCTTTGGATGCAAGTATTCAGACTATCACTTGATCCATCTAAATGCGCCTCAGTCAGTATCCATTTCTTCTCTAAAATAGCATGAGCTATTTCATCAAATTTTACTTGAAAGCAATGTATATTATGGGCTGACAATTCTCTTATCTCTTTAGACTGAAGATCTTATGAAAGATGTAAAATCTTTATTTACTCCTCTCTTAATGAATAACTACAATGACCTCTTGGTGATGACTACTTCTCTTTCTAAGTAATTATAAAATATCTGCTTAAGAATTTGTTCTGGCATTTTACTAGGAACCTATGTTTTCATGGATATGAATTTGCTGGAAGCCACTTTTCTCTCCTTTGGGGGGACTTCATGTACCAAGCTGCTCATCTCTAGTTTCCTATCATGTTTCCTAGCCTCTACAGCTTTTAAGAAATTATTAATAATGATTTGAGAGTGCAAATAATGCAAGTGACTTCAGTTCTGTGAGTTATAATCTGTCTGTGGTTGAGAATGAAAATTCCCTCAATACAGCAAGTAAATATCTAATCATGACCTCATTTAGTGTATCGCTCAGGGTCCCGGCAGGACATAGAATCCCCTCCTCACCCCCCAGAGGGATAATGTGAAGAGACTTTAATAGAAGGACAACTTACAGGGATGTGGGCAGAGTTAAGGAAACAGACAGGGATGGTGCAGCCCCCAGAGATAATGGAAAGCTGGTTAAGACTCTGAATGAGTCAGGGTGGCAGAAAGAACTAGATGACCCACTTAAACTAGGTAATTGAGGGAAGGGACCACTTACAAAGCTGTGGGCAGTGTTTAAGATATACAAGAAGTGATGATTCAATATCTTGGGGCTAGTAAGGACAGGGGAAGTGAATATCCCTGGGTCTGAATGAATAAGCGGAGGAAACTATTGTTAGAATCCACAGAGATTGTAGTATAGGACAGCCCTGACAGCAGCACTGTGTGGCCTTTCGTAGAGGCCCACTGCCCACAGCCAACCCAGCATTGTTGGGGAGGGGGTGTCAGAGGTATATGAGGACAGGGGAATGAATGCCCCAATCTCACCCTCCTCACTCTGAAATCCAGCTAATGCCTCTTATTGGCCGAGCCCACTTGGATGCCAGAGGAAAGGGAGGCTTTTAGTGAAGTCCATACAGGAGAGCCTCCTGGGGACAGAGCAAGCTGGAGGATCGGGGTGAGTGGATTCAGAAGAGCAAAGAATAGCCAGCACAGCCCCTTAAGCCCAAAGGGCAAGAGAAGGAAGTGTTGTTGCTAGAACTGTCTGCAAACAAACTGGAACAGGAGGGTCCATTGGTGTGAAGGAATGAGACACCAAAGTCGGGGAGGGTGCTAGGAAGAAACACCCCAGCCTCTCTCTCACCCAGCTCGGAACTGTCCACCAGTTCTTCCCACTGGCCAAACCCAACAAGAAGGCAATTAGCAAGAGAGCCCGTGTGACACAGAGAAGGGTAGAGATGAAGACGAACCAGCGCCCTTAGCCTGAGGAATCCTCTTAGCCATGTTTACTTCACATGCCTCAGTTGAGAGGTTAGTTTATTTCACATGCCCCGGTTCTAAAAAACAGGGAAATAAAATCAGAATTGAGTGACTCTCTCTTTTTAGTGTCATCTGATATACCAACCTGGCCAAATAGTAGGCTCTCCTTCCTTTTTCTCCTATTAGGAAGCTCTTCAAAAGTTCTTTGTGTTATCCTTAGAATTCCTCACGAGTCATTGCATTCCATGTTTCAGACGCTCACACATTTAAAAAATATTTATGAGCTTTTGCCTAGTGGTAAAGTCTGTGCTAGAAAATCATGGGATATGGCTTTGAACAAGCACAGCCAGAGTGCAGTGCACAGGTGACCTCGACTCAAGGACCCTACAGACCACTCTTCCTCTGACCGTCCTATGGACAACCTCTTTCTAACCTGGGAAAGTCCTGTGCTCCCTAGACACTCTGCCCCTACCCAAGAAAGCTGTCTTCCTTTTTGCTTAAGGACTCCTAAAGCCTCAAATTCTTGGAAACAAAAGATAGAAAGTCTTAGATATTTTACCACACTACAAATCTCTTCCAAGACAAGGAAGCTTAGGGTCACTTTCTTTCTCAAACAGGGATAATTGGAAAAGAGAAAACATCATGAGAAAAAAATATAAGAACTGATGACCCAGTGACATTTGGCTGCTTTCTCACCTTCCATTGCTTGGGTGTGTCCTTTTAAACTCTGCGCTCGCCAGCAAGCTCCTCTACCACTTCGCTGTCTCTGTTAGTTGTTTCCGCTTCTTCCTCACTATAATCATTTTCAACACATTCTCAAGATTTCATTTTAAGAAATGCCCATCACTTTGTATCATCAATCCTTTTGGAGTCTCTGGTCATAAGAAAACCCCAAAAAACATTGTGAAATGAGTTTTCATATATAGGACAAACCCAGTATTGGCCTCATTGACTATTCAATGGCCTGTAAAATTGGTATAATCACTTTTTCCCCCAATGTTGGCTTAACTTTCACAGCAACTATCTATTCATTGCTGATCAATTATTTCAGAGATATGGTTCTTCTCATTTTATCCTCTGTATCCTGGAGGATTGAATCATCGATAAATCTGTTTTTTAAAAGAGAAAACACATAAAGTGTTTATTTTGGGAGATTGAGACTTCCAACAAAAGTCCAGTGGTGCTATTCGGTGCATAAGAATAAAGAAACTTAAATATATACCTGACAATAAATAATAGCACATTAAGCATGCCAATGTGGAGTTCGCAAGCCAAAGTTGCCCACGAGGGAGTCCTGTGTCTTGTGGAAATAGTCCTGCATTAGTACTTTCACCCTGGTTCGCCAATGGCTGGAAGCAGCCCACAGGAAGTTCGGCCTCAGTGTGAACACAGTGCTATCCAGTAGGATAGCAGCTGGGGTCATCAGGCAATTGTGTTCCCTGCATCAGGATGTCTGATTAACGTGTTTGCAAGGCCATCACAACCATATTAATAGATTAAAATTAGAAAAGCCATAAGATTAGCTTTTAAAATAAAAAGATGATAAAATACTTGTTTTAGTCCAATGTTCATGTGTTATTTTTAAAGAATACTTAGCAAACTGGTGTGATTCCATCCTGCGTGGCTGTTCTCTTGAGCAGCGGTTGTTTATCTCCATCTGCCTTTTCTCCCATCTAAGTGCGTGCTATCACACGATGGAAGATTTGATGGACATGGACATGAGCCTCCTGAGGCCCCAGAACTATCTTTTCGGTTGTGAACTAAAGGCCGACAAAGATGATCACTTTAAGGTGGATAATGATGAAAATGAGCACCAGTTATCTTTAAGAACGGTCAGTTTAGGGGCTGGTGCAAAGGATGAATTGCACATTGTTGAAGCAGAGGCAATGAATTATGAAGGCAGTCTAATTAAAGTAACACTGGCAACTTTGAAAATGTCTGTACAGCCAACTGCTTCCCTTGGGGGCTTTGAAATCACACCACCAGTGGTCTTACAGTTGAAGTGTGGTTCAGGGCCAGTGCATATTAGTAGACAGTGCTTAGTAGCTGTGGAAGAAGACGCAGAGTCAGAAGATGAAGAGGAGGAGGATGTGAGACTCTTAAGTATATCTGGAAAGCAGTCTGCCTCTAGAGGTGGTAGCAAGTTTCCACAGAAAAAAGGAAAACTTGCTGCTGATGAAGATGATGATGAAGATGATGATGATGAAAATGATGATAATGATGATTTTGATGAGGAGGAAGCTGAAGAAAAGCACTAGTAATCTATATGAGATACTCGAGCCAAAGATGCACAAAAGTCAAATCAGAATGGAAAAGACTCAAAACCATCATCAACACCAAGATCAAAAGGACAAGAATCCTTCAAAAAACAAGAAAAAACTCCTAAAACACCAAAAGAACCTAGTTCTGTAGAAGAAATTAAAGCAAAAATGCAAGTAAGTATAGAAAAAGGTGGTTCTCTTCCCAAAGTGGAAGCCAAGTTCATCAATTATGTGAAGAATTGCTTCCAGATGACTAAGCAGGAGGCTACTCAAGATCTCTGGCAATGGAGGAAGTCTTTTTAAGAAAATAGTTTAAACAATTTGTTAAAAATTTTCCATCTTATTTCATTTCTGTAACAGATGATATCTGGCTGTCCTTTTTATAATGCAGAGTAAGAACTTTCCCTACCATGTTTGATAAATGTTGTCCAAGTTCCATTGCCAAGAATATGTTGTCCAAAATGCCTGTTTAGTTTTTAAAGATGGAACTATACCCTTTGCTTGGTATGGAATGTTATGATAGGACATAGTAGTAGCGGTGGTCAGACATGGAAATGGTGGGGATAAAAAAATATACACGTGAAATAAAACTCAGTATTTAAAAAAAAATACTTAGCAAATAGGACCCAAAGTGAACATACTTCTGGAAAAGCACATCTACAAAAAAAAAAATCCAAAAGAATATGCCGAAAAACTATCATAATTAAAAAGAGGGTTTGGCAAGAATGTTAGATATAAAATCAATATATAAAAGTCAGTTGTGTTACGGTACAACATAAACAAAATATTAAGAAATGTATCTTCAATAAGGTTTTTTAAACTTTCTTCTTGAAGTTATTGCATATATTTTCCACATTTATTCCTAGATACCTTATTTTAATTCTTTTTAAAGTGGTATAGTTTTAGAACACTAAATATATGCAGCAGTATGCTATGTATTTAGATGTGAAAATTTAATGTATAAATATATGTAAGTACATAAATACATTCTCCCCAAATTGACCTTTAAAGTTAATGAAATTCCAATCCTAATACCAATAAGATTTTTCACAGAACTTGGTAAGTTAACTCTAAAATTTACATAAAACAAATAGCCAAGGTACTCCTGAAGAGGACCATCAGAAAGCAAGATTTATTATAGAGCCATAGTTATTAGGGGAAGTCAATTTTAGGTCAACAAAATAGAGTTAACTGAAACAAAATAGAGAGTCCGTAAATAGACGCACATCCACATGTGGGTGGCATTACACATCAGTAAAATGGTGGAACAAATGAAGATCTACATTGAAAAAATAAAAGTGTATCCCAACTTCATACTATCTTCAAAAAAATCAATTTCAAATACATTGTGGACTTATATGTGAAAGACAAACTTAAAAACCTTTAGAGAAAATATGTTTATGATCTCAGGTAAGAGATTTTTTAAAATGGAACCCAAACACACAAACTTAAAAGGAAAACACTTTAAGCAGAAATTATCAATTTTATCTCAGCCAAGAAGACATCATAAAGGTCATGTAAAGATAAAACACAAAATGGAAATATGCGCTTGTAACACATAAATAACAAAGAACCAGAATTCAGAAAATATGAAGAACTCCTTAAAGTAGAGGAAAAATAGGGAGAAAAAAAAACACAGAAAAAAATGGATAGAAGGCTTATACTGGAATTTTACATAAGAGAAAACATAAATAGCCAAAAAACATAAAATGTACTCAACCTGATTTGTAACCTGAAAAATATGAAGTAAAACATATCGAGATACTTTTTTTTTTTTTTTTTGAGATGGAGTCTCACTCTTGTCGCCCAGGCTGGAGTGCAGTGGCACAATCTTGGCTCACTGCAACCTTTGCCTCTTGGGTTCAAGCAATTCTCCTGCCTCAGCCTCCTGAGTAGCTGGGATTACAGGCGCCTGCCACCACGCCCAGCTAATTTTTGTACTTTTAGTAGAGACGGGGTTTTGCCATGTTGGCCAGGCTGGTCTCAAACTCCTGACCTCAGGTGATCCGCCCGCCTTGTCCTCCCAAAGCGCTGGGAGAGATACTCTTTTATACCCATCAGGCTAATAAAAATTAAATGAGTCATGTCGGCAATGATGTGGGGAAAAGGGAATCTTTAACAACTCTATTGAGGTATAATTGATATACAAAGAACTAGACATATTTAATGTAGGCAAGTTGATGGGTTTAAATAAATACAAACACCTGTGATATCATCACAATTAAGACAATAGACATATCAAACACTTGCCCAAAGTTTTCTGGTGCCCCTTTGTTTTTTTGTTTTGTTTATTCGTTTTGTTTTGTTTTGGTTTCAGCAGTGCAAACACTTGAGATCTATCCTCTTCACCAATTGTTTTTTGTTTGTTTGTTTGTTTTTTGAGACGGGGTCTCTCTGTCGCCCAGGCTGGAGTGCAGTGGCCGCAACCTCGGCTCACTGCAAGCTCCGCCTCCCAGGTTCACGCCATTCTTCTGCCTCAGCCTCCCGAGTAGCTGGGGCTACAGGTGCCCGCCACCATGCCCAGCTAATTTTTTGTATTTTTAGTAGAGACGGGTTTTCACCATATTAGCCAGGATGGTCTCCCTCTCCTGACCTCATGATCTGCCCGCCTCGGCCTCCCAAAGTGCTGAGATTACAGGCGTGAGCCACCACGCCCGGCCCCTCTTAACCAATTTTTAAGTGCGCAAGACTGTATTGTTAACTATAGGCACCATATTGTGCAGATCTCTAGAACTTACTTGTCTAGCATAACTAAAACTTTATACACTTTGACAACAGCTCCCCACTTCTCCCATGCCCTAGTCCCTAAACCACTATTGTATTCTCTGCCTCTATGAGTTTGACTATTACAAATACCTTATACAGCTAGAATCATGCAGGATTTGTCCTTCTGTGACTGGTTTATTTCACTTAGCGTACTGTCCTCCAGGTTGAACCGTGTCAAAAATGACAGGATTTCCTTCTTTTTTTAAGGCTGAACTGTATTCCATTGTATGTACATACCACATTTCCTTCATCCGTTCATCTGTTCATGGATATTTGTGTTGCTTCTGGTTATCCTGGTTGTATCCTGGTTATCGTGGGAAAAAAAACTGCAATGAAAGTGGGAGTGCTATGATCGCTTCAAGATCTTGATTTCAATTATTTTGGATGTAAACCAAGAAGTAGGATTGCTGGATCATATGGTTCTATTTTTAATGTTTGAAGGATTCTCCATACTGTTTTCTATAGTGGCTGCACCATTTGATATTCCCATCAACAATTTTTTTTATAATAACCATTCTTACAGTTATGAAGTGATATCTCATTGTAGTTTTGATTTGTATTTCCCTCATAATTAATGATGTTGACCATCTTTTCATATATTTGTTGGCAATTTGCATGTCTTCTTTAAAGAAATGTCTGCTCAAATCTTTTGCCTATTTTTTGTTGTTGTTATTGAGTTGTAACAGTTTCTGGCCGGGCACGGTGGCTCAAGCCTGTAATCTCAGCACTTTGGGAGGCCAAGGCGGGCGGATCACGAGGTCAGCAGATCGACACCATCCTGGCTAACACGGTGAAACCCCGTCTCTACTAAAAATACAGAAAATTACCCGGGCGTGGTGGCAGGCGCCTGTACTCCCAGCTACTCGGGAGGCTGGGGCAGGAGAACGGCGTGAACCCGGGAGGCGGAGCTTGCAGTGAGCGGAGACCGCGCCACTACACTCCAGCCTGGGCGAAAGAGCAAGACTCCCTCTCAAAAAAAAAAAAGAGTTTCTTATATATCTTGGAAATTAACTCCTTGGCAGATATATGTATGGTTTAAAAATATTTTCTCTCATTCTTTTTGTTACCTTTTCATTCTGTTGTTTCTTTTACTGTGAAGATTTTAACTTGATGTAGTACCACTTGTCTGTTTTTGCTTTTGTTGCTTATGCTTTTGGAGTCATGTGCAAGAAATCAACACCAAGACCAACGTCAACAAGCTGTTCTTTTATGTGTTCTTCTAGGAGTTTTACAGTTTCAGATAATCCTAAACATTGCTAATGGTAAAGAGGATTGACACAATAACTGGAAAACAATTTGCCATTATCTAGAAAAGTTGAAATTTAACACAACCTAAAATGCAGCAATTCCATTCCTAGATATATGTCCTTTAAAGAAAATCTTCCACTCATGCACAAGGAGACATATAATAGCCTGATTCCTTAAAATAGAAAACAACTAAAATTGGAAGGATATGTTGAAACAATGGAAAAACTGTAAGAGTGGAAATGAATAGCATCAGTATGGATAACTATCTCAAGTCTAATACTGAGCAAAAAAGCAAGTTGCAGAAGAAAACATAGAATATGATTCTACATAAAGGTCAAAACATGCAAAACTAAAAAACATATTGTTTTAAAATGCATACATATATGTTAAAGAAAAGCAAGAAAATGATAAAAACACAAATCAATGTTTATCTCTGATAAGGAGAGAGGGAGATGGAATAGAGGAGGGATGCAAGGAACTTCCCATGTGGGCAATCTTCCATGCAATAGAAAATAAATATTTTCTATTTCTTATTCTAGGACAGGTGTATACAGGTTTTCATTACATCATCATACTTTGAACCACATATATATGTGTGGACACATATTATACATTTATTATTTGAACTCTTTTTATGGATGGTGTATTTTGCCAAAAAATAATAACACTTTTGAGAAGAAAAAAAGAAAAGCTCGTGAAGGCTTTTGACCCTTTACCTTTCTTCCTGAATTGCACATAGATATGATTCCTGAAATGAAGCAGATGCCTTGCAAGTTTGAGGACAATAGCCAAACCCTAAAATGGTGGCATCTGAAGACAGAAAAAGCCTGGGCTTTGATCATGTGATTCAGCTCCTGTACCAGTCATGGACAACGTACCAAACTTCTTGTGATGCTATTACCAAAACTCCAAGGGTTTGTGGTCTACGTCCTGCTGCTTGCTGCACAGAAAGCCAATTGCTGAGATGCCAATTACTGCCAGGGAAGAAGGCTTTAATCAGGTGCTGCAGCTGAGAAGGTGGATGAGCAGTCTCAAATCCATTTCCTTGACCAACTGAAATTAGGGGTTTACTTAGCAGGGAAGAAATGTAACTTTGTGTGGGAAAACAGGAACTACTGAGAGGTAAGGAAGCAATTATGACAAGTGAGGGGTCTGGCACCTCATTGTCTGGATGGATAATCTGGTGAGTTTCAGTTATTTGATATTTTTTCAGAATCCTGAGGGTTGTTTCCTAAGTTAGGAACTCAGATAAAACAAATGTTAAGTTTTAAGCTTTAAGACCAGAAGGGTTAATTGCTATGTTTATCGACAACAACAACAACAACAACAAAACCTGTCTATGGGACTATTGGGTCAATTTCTATGGAGGAATTTGTTACTAAAGTAGAGCTGTATTTTATACTCATCTGAATGAAATCTTTAAGAATAGAGTGTTAATGAAATTCTTAGAATTCTAGTCCCAACTGTAGTCTTCTCTCATGATCTTCAGATCACATTCTTGTCAATGACAGGTTTTTGGTTTTGGGTTTGTTTTTTTGTTTTTTTTTTTTGAGACAGAGTCTCACACTGTTGCCCAGGCTAGGGTACAAGGGTACAATCTCAGCTCACTAGCTCACTCCAATCTCCGCCTCCCGGGCTCACATGATACTCCTGCCTCAGCCTCCCAAGTAGCTGGAGCTACAGACATGCACCACACAATTTTTGTATTTTTCGTAGAGACAGGGTTTCACCATGTTGCCCGTGCTGGTCTCAAACTCCTGGACTCAAGGGATCCACCCGCCTTGGCCTTTCAAAGTGCTGGGAGTACAGCCTTGAGCCACGACACCTGGTGATATGTTGATTCTTGAATCAGGCCTAACACAACAGACCAACAACAAAGCATTCAAATTCCTCTGGTGCTAGTAATTCCATTTTAAATTACACTTTCTATTTCAACCATATGCTTCGTGAACTACACATCTATTGGTGTAGCTCATTGTGCTCCTAACTCATTACTACATAGATCCATGCAAATTCTGAAATATCAGGAAATGCAAAGCTCCTATGGAGAAATATGTTCTGGAACATTATGTGCAAATGTCTCCTATAAAAGACCACTACAAGAAATGTTTTGTGTCTGGGCACAGTGGTTCACACCTGTAATCCCAGCACTTAGGGAGGGTGAGGCGGGCAGATCACAGGAGGCCAGAAGTTTAACACCAGCCTGGCAAACACGGTGAAACCCTGTCTTCACTAAAAATACAAAAATTAGCTGAGCATGGTGGTGTATGCCTGTGATCCCAGCTACTGGAGAGGCTGAGGCACAAGAATTGCTTGAACCTGGGAGGCGGAGGTTGCAGTGAGCCAGGATTGTGCCACTGCACTCCAGCCTGGGCAACAGAGTAAGACTCTGTCTCGAAAGAAAAAAAAAAAAAGAAAAAAGAAAAAGAAAGAAATGTTTTCTGTATCTATGAAAAATATATGTTTAGAGATCTCCTTACTTGAGATAGAAAAAAAGTATGGCTTCTGGGCATAGTGTGACCTGAATTTCTCCTCTCCATTATTCATAAGCCTTTTCTTTTTTATGGTTGTTTTTGTTTAAGACTCACACTATGAAAATATCTCCTTGAATTCAATAGCTTGACCTAAAAATTATGTTTCTTGACTCATCAAAGTCTAGTAGTCTAACGATATCATGCTTGATGTGGGTATACAAACACACACACACACACACACACACACACACACTAGAGATTAAACCTTTTGTCCTTGAGAACATTATTGTGGAATTGTTAATTTCACATGCCAGAATCATTAAGCGAACTCTGCTTTCACTGTTGGTCTTTATGACAGCACTCTGAGGTAGACAATATTGTTCTAATTTCACAGATAAGGGAACTGAACCGTAAGAGTGAAACTCCATCTCAAAACAACCAACAACAGAGCCTTTAGCCAAGCCTGATCTGTCCTCTCACTCTACCCACTGCCGGCACAGTATGCGCTTCACCACTTGTTTCCCCACCAACTCGGTTCTGTCCAGGCGCCCAGCTACCGCGCCCACTGGTCAGAAGTGTGGCCAGCGTCTATGCAGGCCCTGGGAGCTCGGGTTCCTGGATCTCTATGTCCCGCTCCACCAGCTTCCGGGGTGGCTTGGGGTCCAGGGGCGTGGCCGCAGGGATGGCCGGGGGTCTGGCAGGAATGGGAGGCATCCAGAATGAGAAGGAGACCATGCAAAGCCTGAATGACCGCCTGGCCTCCTACCTGGACAGAGTGAGGAGCCTGAGATGGGAAACTGGAAGCTGGAGAGCAAAATCTGGGAGCACCTGGAGAAGAAGGGACCCCAGGTCAGAGACTGGGGCCACTAGTTCAAGACCATCGAGGAGGACCTGACTCAGATCTTCACAAGTACTGTGGACAATACCCGCATCATTCTGCAGATCGACAATGCCCATCTTGCTGCTGATGACTTTAGAGTCAAGTATGAGACAGAGCCGGCCACGTGCCAGTCTGTGGAGAACGACATCCATGGGCTCCACAAGGTCATTGATGACACCAGTGTCACTCAGCTGCAGCTGGAGACAGAGATTGAGGCTCTCAAGGAGGAGCTGCTCTTCCTGAAGAAGAACCACGAAGAAGAAGTAAAAGGTCTACAAGCCCAGATTGCCAGCTCTGTTGACCGTGGAGGTAGATGCCCCCAAATCTCAGGACCTCGCCAAGATCATGGCAGACATCCAGGCCCAATACAACGAGCTGACTCAGAAGAACTGAGAGGGGCTAAATAAGTACTGGTCTCAGCAGATTGAGGAGAGCACCACAGTGGTCACCACGCAGTCCGCTGAGGTTGGAGCTGCTGTGATGATGCTCACGGAGCTGAGACATACAGTCCAGGCCTTGGAGATCGACCTGCACTGGATGAAAAATCTGGAGGCCAGCTTGGAGAACAGCCTGAAGGGGGGGTGGAGGCCTGCTACACCCTGCAGATGGAACAACTCAATGGGATCCTGCTGCACCTGGAGTCAGAGCTGGCACAGACCCGGGCAGAGGGACAGGGCCAGGCCCAGGAGTACCAGGCCCTGCCAAACATCAAGGTCAAGCTGGAGGCTGAGATCGCCACCTACCGCCGCCTGCTGGAAGATGGCGAGGACTTCAATTTTGGTGATGCTCTGGACAGCAGCAACTCCATGCAAACCATCCAAAAGACTCCCACCTGCCCAAATAGTGGATGGCAAAGTGGTGTCTGAGACCAATGACACCAAAGTTCTGAGACATTAAGCCAACAGAAGCAGGGTGCCCTTTGGGGAACAGGAGGCCAGTAAAAATTTCAGAGGTCAAAATAAAAAGAAAAAAAAAGCACAAGGTCAGTGTTTTCACTTAGCACATTTTAGGCCTTAGAAAAGCCCAAGTAACACTCACGTTCTTATTTAGGGTATGCAAATGTTCCAGTACACTCTCAAAGTGACAGATGTACTGTCCTACGTGCGTGCACTCATATCCTCCCAAAGCACACACCTTCCTCCCCTTCTCTCGAATGTTTTCAGGTCTCTCTGAGTCAGATCATAAGCTCTTAGGCCAAACCTAACTCCCTTGCCCCTCTTCTTTCCTTTTATATTATATTTAGTACTTATAATCCTTCCCAAACACCCAGAGGTCACCCAGGTGTAGGATATCTCTGACTGTGGTAGTTGTCCTTGTAAACATCACCTATACCTCCCCCAGCACGACCCCCACACTCCCACAGACCTTCATGGCTCATTTTCTCCACTCCATCCAGAACAGTCAAGCACAAGCCTCACCTAATTTATAAATGACTACATTCTGCAAAAACCTGTCTGGAATCAGAAAACAACCTTGGGTTTGATTTGAGTGTGAAAACCACTACACTCACTTGTTTGTTTGAAAAGTTATGATGTGTTAATCTTTTCAATTTTAAATGAAGAAAAACAGGTGGGAAGGAAACCTCATACAGCATTATATCATCTCCTTTTGCTACTGTGCTTTGTTGCAGAAGTTAGTAGACTTGTAGAGTCTCTGAAATAGAAGAGATCTTAAGGTCAAGTTGATTTAATCCCCTAGCCCATAGTTAAAATGTCATGTGTACTTGCAAGAAGAGAATAGGCTTGGAAGCAGGACAAACTGGGTTGGCCTTGTCATTTCCTAGTCACAGACCTTAAACAAGTTACTTAACCTCCCAGAGTCTCAATTCCCTCAGCTGAAAAAATGAAGAAAATAGTGTGGAGGGTTATTGTGAGGACTTGAGCTAGTGTATTTAAGATATTTAACATTGTGCCTAGCACTAAATAAATGATAGCTATGATTTTTATTTACTTACTTAATTCCTACATAGTTCACAAATGATCACCCAGCTTCCTTAACTCCTCTTCAGTGATGAGGAACTCCTTGCTTGCCTAGTTAGTCCATTCCATCTTTGGAAAATTATCCAAGAGTTACAGAGTACATCCTTATTGCTGGGATTGCTATTTGTCTAAGAAGAAAGAGGTTCGGGGTAGGCGATAGCAAGGGCTCTGTTGATGACTGACAGAGGAGGCTTTGGATTCAGATAGATAGGAAGGTAAAACAAAATTTAATCTCAAATCAGGTCAACATCTTCTCATTAGCCCTCCTACACATTCCCTGAAGCCCCCTAGGCTTGTTCAAGGAAGATCTAAAGAATGTGACTGTCTAATTGCTGGCAAAAGTGTGGGAGGTTGGGGTGGTGAACACTTTGGAACCTCCAATATCTGAACAATGTATATAAACTTGTAATTAATAAAAATTAGAAGTAAACATACAGTGTCTTAGCTTGGGTTCCTCAGAAAGCAAAGTGGGAAAAAAAGATGTCTATATGAATACTTTACTGGGGAGTGAATCCAGGAGGCAGTAGTCGTAGCAAGGTGACACAAAACCTGGACGAAGGGAAAGCCAAGTCAACGGTGAGTTATTCAATTAGTCACCACTATATGTGACTTGTTGTTCAACCCTATAGGACTATATGGGACGCTATGAAATCTGGGAGTAGAGAGGGGGAAGCATTTAACCATTGTCTCCCAATTCTCATTGGTTCAGAGTTTACCCCACAGGACATTGACACCCCACATTTCTAGGTTGCACATATATGTTACCCAACTGTATTAGTCTATTCTCACACTGCTATACAGAAATACCTGAGACTGGGTAATTTATAAAGAAAAGAGGTTTCATTGACTCATGATTCTGCAAGATATACAGGTAACATGGCTGGGGAGGCCTCAAGAAACTTTCAATAATGGCAAAAGGTGAAGATGAAGCAGGCACATCTTAGGTGGCCAGAGTAGAAGGAAGAGAATGAAGGGGGAGGTGCTACACACTTTTACACAGCCAGATCTTGTGAGAACTCACTCACTATCACAAGAACAGCAAGGGAGAAATCCGCCCCCGTGATCCAATCACCTTCCACAAAGCCTCTTCTCCAACACTGGGGATTACAATTTGACATGAGATTTGGGCAGGGGCACAGATCCAAACCGTATCACCACCTATTAATGCAACAATACTACATAACAAATAACCCCAAATTTTATAAGCTTACAAAACAAATGTCAATTTTTCACTCCTGGGTCTGTAGGTCAGCTGGCCATGCTCCACTCCAGTCTGTGAGTGGGTTGGGTTCAATTCTACTCCATATGTATCTTCTCTTTGGACCAGAGACTTCCTGGTCCATGCTTTCTCATGGTGAATGGCAAAAACATGAGACCAAGTCAAACAACACAGACATTTACAGCTTCTGCCTGCATCCCATGCACTCCATATTCCATTGGCCAAAGTCATATAGCCAAACCCAAAGTCAAGGAGGCAGAGATAAAATCTCCATCTCTTCCACTGGGAGGTACTAAAAATAAAAACACTTGACAATGAGTTTCAATGTATAATTCTATTACAGGGAGGGAATGAAGATTGAAAGTCAATCTAATCTGCCAAGCATATGTGGGCACCAACTGTGTTTCTAAGGAATCTACACAAAGGTATCAGCTCAGAAGCTCCAGAGCAGGTGAGCAGCATTCAGAGGGCGTCTGAGATGAGGTACTGTCAGGTTGAAACTGCATGAAGCTGCTTGCCTCAATAGAAGGAGAAAAAAGAGACAGGCAAGGTTGAGATTTGCAGTGATACGTAAGAGATGTCCAAGGCATATAGTCAACTCTTCATCCTACTTCATCTTACTTCAATTACTTCATCCTACTATGTAAGAAGGAAGTGCCAGTTCTACTGGAAGTTCACTCTCCTGCCTTTCCTGTGTAGGTGGAAGGGAAATAGGCAGTATAAATTAAAGCAAGGAATCATCATTTCCCCACACTGCTCTCTTAGGAAGTTTGGAAGTGGAGTTAAGAAGTTGTTTCTGTCCCTTTTATAAGAAATGAGTTGTTAACCAAGGCCCTGATGTTAGATAGGGGAATACCTTTGGGAACCATGTACCCATTAGTAGACCAGGCCTCTCTCCCTAACACTTTGACCTGCGGTAAGGAATTTGAGGACAATAAGCACTATTGCCATATTTTAAACAGATGACGCCTCTTGAGCCCAACCAAAGCCCTTTATTCTTGCTTTCAACATACATCTCTTGCCATTTTGGAATGAAACGGAGAGGAGCTTCAACTGTTTTAATTTGGTTCTCCTGAGAAATCAAGTCATTGGTCTTTATTCTATACCTCTGGGCCTCATAAAATGAAACTCACTTATCTCTCTTCTACACAGAAGGCTTTCAAGAGTGAAAACAAATTCACAAACGTTATATCCAAGTGTCTCGTTGATGTTTGACATCACAGATGCACAACAACTAACTGAATTTTTTTGTTTGTTTGAACAGAAATGACGTTAGATTTGTGTATCTTTCTGTGGATTGATTCAACATGAGAATGGATTCAAAAATACACATTCCTTCACAGTGCCTGGTTTTAACATTATATCAAGGAAAGGGACACTGAAGAAGGTAATAAAGACTGTCTTGAATCACTGACATCACCCCTCCCCCATAGCCTGGCAGCAGCAGAGAGAAAATGTGTGTGCTTGGAGGAGAAAGAGTGCAGTGATTGCGGGACTTTACGTTGGAACTCAGTACTGTCCTACCACAGCAGAAAGCAACACAGGGCAGAATTCAGCCAGAACCCACAGAGGGAGCATCTAGACCAACCCTAGCCAGAGGAGAATTGCCCATCCCAGTGGTCAGAACCTGAGTTCCAGCAAGCCCCACCACTTCAGGCTAAAGTACTCTGGGGTCCTAAATAAACTTGAAAGGTAGTCTAGGCCACAAGGACTGTAATTCCTAAGCAAGTACTGATGCCATGTGGCTTGAAGCCAGTGGACTTGGGGGGCATGCGACCTAGTAAGACACCAGCCAGAGCAGCCAAGAGAGCGTTTGCATCACCCCTTCCCAGCCCAAGGCAGCACAGCTCGCAGCTCCAGGAGAGGCTCCTTCCTTCTGTTTGAGGAGAGGAGTGGGGAGAGTAAAGAGGACCTTTTCTTGCAACTTGGATACCAACACACCCACAGTAGGTTAGGGCACCAGGCAGAGTCCTGAGGCCCCCATTCCAGGCACTAGCTCCTGAAAAACATTTCTAGACACATTTAGGTCCAGAAGGGAACCTGCTGCCTTGAAGGAAAGGACCCAGTCATGGCAGGATTAATCACATGCTGACTAAAGAGCCCTTTGGCCTTGAATAAATATCAGTGGTAGCCAGGCAGTACTTGCCACAGGCCTTGGGTGAGACTCAGAGCCATGCTGGCTTCTGCTGTGACTCAGTGCATTCCAAGCTGTGATGGCCTCAGGGAGAGACTCCTTCTGCTTGAGGAAAGGAGAGGGAAAATTAAAGGGGACTTTGTTTTGCAGCTTGGGGACCAGCTCAGCTACAGTAGGGTAGAGCGCTGAGCAGGCTCTTGGGGTCCCAGATTCCAGGCCTTGGTTCCTGGAAGGCATTTCTAGACCTGCCCCAGGCTAGAGGGGAGCCCACTGCCCTGAAAGGAGAGACCCAAGCATGGCAGCACTCACCACAAGCTGACTGAAAAGCCCTTGGGCTTTGTGTGAACTTCAGCCATAGCCTGACAGTATTTGTCATGGGCCTTGGGCAGTGGTGGACAGGGAGAGAAACTCCTTCTGCATAAGGAAAGGAAAAGGAAGAGTGGGAAAGACTTTATCTTGTGGCTTGGGTGTCAGCTCAGCTGCAGGAGGATAGAGAACCAAGTACATTCCTCAGGTTCCTGACTCCAGGCCCTGGCTGCCCGATGGCGTTTCTAGACCTGCCCTGGGCCAGGGGAAGCTCACCTCCCTGAAGAAAAAGACACAAGCCTGGATGGATTCACCACCTGCTGACTGAAGAGCCCTTGGCCTTGAGTGAACATTTGCAGTAGCCAGGCAGTAGTCACTGCAGGCCTTGCGTAAGACTCAGTGTGCTGTGCTACACTTTGAGTCTGACTCAGTGTAGCCCAGTGCTGATGGCCACAACGGTGCTTGTGCCACCCCTCCCCCAATTCCAGGAAGCTCAGCATGAACAATGGGACTTCATTTGTTTAGGGGAAAGTAAGGGAAGAGAACAAGAATCTCTGCCTGGTAATCTAGGGATTCTCCTGGATCTTATCTAAGACCACCAAGATGGTACCTGTATGAATCTGCAAGAGTCAGGGCATTACTGGGCTTAGGGTGCCTGCTAATGCAGGTATGGTTATAGTGATCAAAGATTTAAATCACAACACTCAATTTTCTTTGAATACTTGGAAAGCCTTCCCAAAAAGGACAGGTACAAACAAGCCCAGACTGTGAAAACTACAATAAATACCGAACTCCTCAATGCCCAAACAATGATAAATTTCCACAAGCATCAAGACCATCCAAGAAAACATGACCACTCCAAATCAACTAAATCAGGCACCAGTGGACCAATCCCGGAGTGACAGAAATATGTGACCTTTCAGATAGATAATTCAAAATATGTGTTTTGGGGAAGCTCAGTGAAATTCATGAAAACATAATGAAGGAATTCAAAATCCTATCAGATAAATTTAACAAGGAGATTGAAATAATTTTTAAAAATCCAGGCCAGGTGCGGTGGCTCACGCCTGTAATCCCAGCACTTTGGGAGGTCAAGGCGGGTGGATCGTGAGGTCAGGAGATCGAGACCATCCTGGCTAACATGGTGAAACCCCGTCTCTACTAAAAAATACAAAAAAATTAGCTGGGCATGGTGGCAGGCACGTGTAATCCCAGCTACTGAGGAGGCTGAGACAGGAGAATGGCATGAACCCGGGAGGCGAAGCTTGCAGTGAGCCGAGATTGCGCCACTGCACTCCAGCCTGGGGCCACAGAGCAAGACTCTGTCTCAAAAAAAAAAAAAAAAAAAAATCCAGTAGAAATTCTGGATCTGGAAAATACAGTTGACATATTAAGGAATGCATCAGTCTTTCAACAGCAGAATTGATCAAGCAGAAGAAAGAATTCATGAACTTGAAGATAGGCTACTTGAAAATACACAGTGAGAGGAGAAAACAGAATGAAGCACACCTACAAGATCTAGAAAACAGCTTTGGAAGGGCAAATCTAAGAGTTATTGGCCTTAAAGAAGAGATAGAGATAGAGATTGGAGTAGAAAGTTTATTCAAAGGGATAAAAAAAAGAGAACTTTCCAAACCTAGAGAAATATATCAATATTCAAGTACAAGACAATTATAGAACACCAAGCAGATTTAACCCAAACGAGACTATTTCAAGGCATTTAATAATCAAACTCCCAAAGGTCAAGGATAAAGAAAGTATCCTAAAAGCAGCAAGAAATAAATTGCATATAATGGAGCTTCAATATGTCTGGCAGCAGACTCTTCAGTGTAAAACATACAGGCCAGGATAGAGTGGCACGACATATTTAAAATGCCGAAAGAAAAAAACTTTTATCCTAGAATAGTATATCTGGTGGAAATATCCTTCAAACATGGTGGAGAAATAAAGACTTTTCCAGACAAACAAAAGCTGAGGGACTTCATCAACATCAGAACTGTCTTATAAGAAATGCTAAAGGGAGTTTTTAATCTGAAAGAAAAGAACATTAATGTGCAATAAAAAATCATCTGAAGGTACAAAACTCACTGGTAATAGTAAGTACACAGAATATTACAACATTGTGGCCAGGCACGGTGGCTCACGCCTGTAATCCCAGCACTTTGGGAGCCCAAGGCAGGCAGATCACAAGGTCAGGAGATCGAGACCATCCTGGCTAACACAGTGAAACCCTGTCTCTACTAAAAATACAAAAAACAAAAAAAATTAGCTGGGCGTGGTGGCTGTAGTCCTAGCTACTCGAGAGGCTGAGGCAGGAGAATGGCATGAACCCAGGAGGCAGAGCTTGCAGTGAGCCGAGATCGGCCACTGCACTCCAGCCTGGGCGACAGAGCAAGACTCTGTCTAAAAAAAAAGAAAAGAAAAGGAAACACTTCAAATAAACAACCTAATAATACATGTTAAAGAACTAGAAAAGTAAGAGCACACCAAACCCAAAATTAGCTGAAAAAAAGAAATAATAAAGATCAGAGCAGACACAAATGTAATTAAAACAAAAATAAAATACAAAAGATAACTGAAATGAATAGTTGGTTTTTTGAAAAGATAAACAAAATTGACAAATCTTTAGTGATACTAAGAAGAAAAGAGAGAAGACCCAAATAAATATAATCAGAGATGAAAAAGGAGACATTACAACTGATACTGCAGAAATTCAAAGGATCATTAGAGACTACTATGAGCAACTATAGGCCAATAAATTGGGAAAACTAGAATAAATGAATAAATTCCTAGATACATACAACCTACCAAGATTGAACCATGAAGAAATCCAGAACCTGAATAGACCAATAAGAAGTAATGAGATTGAAGTCATAATAAAAAATCTCCCAGCAAAGAAAAGCCCAGGACCCAATGGCTTCATTGCTGAATTTTATCAAACATTTAAACAAGAACTAATACCAATCCTACTTAAACTATTCCAAAAAATAGAAGAAGAGGAAACACTTCCATACCCATTCTATGAGGCCAGTATTACCATGATACCAAAACCAGACAAAGATATATCAAAAAAAGAAAACTACAAGCCAATATCCCTGATAAACCTTAATGTAAAAATCCTCAACAAAATACTAGCAAACCAAATTCAACAACACATTAAAGAAATCATTCATCACGACCAAGTGGGATTTCTCCCAGGAATGCAAGGATGGTTCAGCATATGCAAATCAATCAATGTGATACATTGTATCAACAGAATGAAGAACAAAAACCAGATAATTTCACTTGATGCTGAAAAAAGCATTTGATAAAATTCAACATCCCTTTATGATAAAAAAACTAAGGATAGTAGGAATGTATCTCAACACAATAAAAGCCATACGTGGCATACAACTAGCATACTGAATGGGGAAAAGCTGAAAGCTTTTCCTCTAAGACCTGGAACACGACAAGGATGCCCACTTTCGCCACTGTTATTCAGCGCAATACTGGAGCTTCTAGCTAGAGCAAACAGACAAAAAAAAAAGAAAGAAAGGGGATCCAAATTAAAGAGGAAAAAGTCGTTATTCTTGTTTGCAGATGATATGATTTTATATTTAGAAAAACCTAAAGACTCTACCAAAAAAACTATTTGAATTGATAAACAAAATTCAGTAAAGTTGCAGGATACAAAATCAACATACAAAACTCAGCATTTCTATATACCAAGAGCAAGCAATCTGTAAAAGAAATTTTTTTAAAATCCATTTATAATAGCTACAAATATTCATAAAATAAGATATCTAGGAATAAACTTAACTTACAGTGAACAATCTCTACAATTAAAACTATAAAACATTGATGCAAGAAATTGAAGAGGACAGGAAAAAATGAACAGATATTCCATGTTCATGAATTGGAAGAACCAATCTTGTTAAAATGTCCATACTACCCAAGCAATCTACAGACTAAATGCAAACCCTATTGAAATACCAATTGCGTTCTTCACAGAAATAGAAAAAAAATTCTAAAATCTATTTGGGACCACAGAAGACCCAGAATAGCCAAAGCCATCCTGAGCAAAAAGAACAAACCTGGAGGAATCACATTACTTGACTTCAAATTATACTACAGAGTCATAGTATCCAAATAGCATGGTACTAGCATAAAAACAGACACATAGACCAATGGAACAGAATAGGGAACCCAGAAATAGATCCATATATCTACAGTGAACTCATTTTCAACAAAGATGCCAAGAATATACATGGGGGAAAAGAGAGTCTTTTCAATAAATGGTGCTGGGAAAACAGGATACCATATGCAGAAGAACGTAACTAGACTCCTGTCTCTCACCATATACAAAAATCAAATCAAAATGGATTAAAGACTTAAATCTAAGACTCAAACTATGAAACTACTAAAAGAAAACACTGGGGAAAATCTCCAGGACGTTGGTCTGGGCAAAGATTTATTGAGTGATACCCCAAAAGTACAGACAACCAAAGCAAAAATGAACAAATGGGATCACATCAAGTTAAAAAGCTCTGCACAGCAAAGAGAACAATCAACAAAGCAAAGTGACACCCCACAGAATGGGAGAAAATATGTGCATACTACCCATCAGACAAGAGATTAATAACAAGACTACATAAGGAGCTCAAAAAACTCAATAGGAAAAAATACAATAATCCAATTTAAACATGGACAAAGATCTGAATAGACATTTCTCAAAAGAAGACTTACACTTTGGGAGGCCAAGGTGGGTGGATCACGAGGTCAAGAGTTCAAGACCAGCCTGACCAACACAGTGAAACCCCGTCTCTACTAAAAATACAAAAATTAGCCTGGTGTGGTGGCACGCACCTGTAATCCCACCTACTCAGGAGGCTGAGGCAGGAGAATCACTTGAATCCGGGAGGCGGAGGTTGCAGTGAGCTGAGATCATACCACTGCACTTCAGCCTGGGTGACAGAGCAAGACTCCATCTCAAAAAAAAAAAAAAAGAAGAAGAAGACCTACAAATGGCAAACAGGTATAGGAAAAGGTGGTCAACATAACTTATCATCAGAGAAAAGCAAATCAAAATACAGTAAGATATCATCTCACCCTAGTTAAAATGCTTTTATCCAAAAGACAGGCAATAACAAATGCTGGTGAAAATATGGAGAAAAGGGAACTCTCATATGCTGTTGGTGGGAATATAAATTAGTACAACCATTGTGTAGAACAGTTTGGAGGTTCCTCAAAAAACTAAAAATTGAATTACCATATGATTCAGCAATCCCACTGTTAATTATATACCTAAAAGAAAGGAAATCAATATATCAAAGAGATCTCTGCACTCCCATGTTTATTGTAGCACTGTTCACAATAGCCAAGATTTGGAAGCAACCTAAGTGTCCATCAACAGATGAATACATAAAGAAAATGTGATACATATACACAATGGAGTACTATTCAACCATACAAAAGAATAAGATCCAGTCATTTGCGACAACATGGATGGAACTGGATGACATCATGTTAAGTGAAATAAGCCAGGCACAGAAAGTCAAACCTCACACCTTCTCACTGATTTGTAGAAGCTAAAAATTAAAACAGTTGAACTCATGGAGGTAGAGAATAGAATGATGCTGGGAAGGGTATGGGGTAGGGGGATGAATTGGAGATGGTTAATGGAAATAAAAATATAGTTAGAATGAATAAGAGCAAGTATTCAATAGCACAAGATGACTACAGTCAACAATAACTTATTGTACATTTTATAATAACTGAAAGAGTATAATTGAAATGTTTATAACACAGAGAAAGGATAAATGCTTAAGGTGATAGATACCCAATTTACCCTGATGTGATTATTACACATTGCATGCCTATATTATAATATCTCATGTACTCCATAAATGCATACACCTATGTACCCATAAAAATAAATAAATAAAATTATTTTTAAAAATACACATTCCTAGAGCAACCAAAGGTAGATCTCTTGATATCTTTTAAGATGTCCAAATCCACAACATCATAATCACACACAATTTCCTTCTTAAAATATGACCTTCCCTGGGCATGGTGGCTCACGCCTGTAATCCCAGCCACTCAAGAGGCTGAGGCAGGAGAATAGCTTGAACCCACAGTTGGAGGTTGCAGTGAGCTGAGATCGCACCACTGCACTCCAGCCTGGGTGACAGAGTGAGTGAGATTCCATCCCAAAAAAAAAAAAAAAGTGTGACCTTTGCATGAGCTTGTTCAGGAATACTTCACAAGTTTAAGAATTTTAATAAATACCATGAAACAGGCCAGGTGCAGTGGCTCACGCCTGTAATCCCAGCACTTTGGGAAGCCGAGGTCGGTGGATCACCTGAGGTCAGGAGTTCAAGACCAGCCTGGCTAACATGGCGAAGCCCTGTCTCTACTGAAAATACAAAAATTAGCCAGGCATGGTGGCAGGTGCCCGTAATCCCAGCTACTCAGGAGGCTGAGGCAGGAAAATTGCTTGAACCAGGGAGGCAGAGGTTTCAGTGAGCCGAGGTCACATCGTTGCACTTCAGCCTGGGCAACAAGACCAAAACTCCATCTCAAAAGAATAAATAAATAAATAAATACCATGAAACAATAGAAAAAAAGTATGTTTATATGCTTTTTTCCCTGGAAGAAGTTCCATAACTTTTAAAATATTCCCAAAAGGGTCCATGTTCCATCAAAAGGTTATGAACAATTGAATTTAGTGGTGATTCAGATATATAATAGGAACAAGCCCAGAATATACCCATAAGGAAAAAAACATGGAGCCGGATTCATGAAACCTTGCCAGTGAATGAAACAGTATACACTCCAAAACCTCCATTTTCTTATTTTCTTATGAAGAACTAGACCTGTCTTAGACAAAAATGGGGCAGCAGCTCAGCAGACAGTTATTTTTCCAGAAATCATGTCTGTACGCTTCTCCCCTTCTTCCATAAAAGAGTCCTCCCCATTGGCATTTGATCTAAGGTGAACAAGTCAGAACAGTTCCCTGAGACTTTTCAGGCTGAAGCTGAGAGGAATGATCCTCTTTTTTCTATTCGATCACTCTCCCAAGTAGCTGGGAATACAGGCGCCCGCCAACAAGCCCAGCTAATTTTTGTATTTTTAGTAGAGATGGGATTTCACCATGTTGGCCAGGCTGGTCTTGAACTCCTGACCTCAGGTGACCCACCCGCCTCGGCCTCCCAAAGTGCTGGGATTACAGGCATGAGCCACCATGCCTGGCCTTTTAATGTTTTTTTGGGGTTTTTTTTTGTTTTTTTTTTTTTTTAATTATCAAAGGAAAGCCTATGAGAATGGCACTACCATGGTTGGAAAGAATGTACATAAAAATGCACATAAGTCAGAATTTTGGCCAAAAATACAGAAGCCACATATGACTCATCATTTATATTTGGCACTAGGAGACATGACTTCAAATGTGCTGATAATGACAATGTTCTTTAGAAAAATTCAAAGATTACACACAATATTTTATGAATCTGCCAACAGATAGAAATCTTGATGAAACACACATCAAATTTGTCCTTACAACTGCTTTTGAAAACATGACTGTTACAGACCACATGTTTGTGTCCCACAGAATTCATATGTTGAAACCTTAACCCCCAATGGAGTGCTATTAGGAGGTGAGGACTTTAGGAAGTCGGTAGGTCATTTGGGTGAGGCTCTCATGATGCAATTAGTGCTCTTCTAAGAAGAGACTCGAAAGAGCTTGCTTCCTCTCTCTATTTCATACCCTATAAAGGTACCACAAGAAGATGACCATCTGCAAAACAGGAAGCAGGCCTTCACCAGACACTGGATCTTGGACTTCCCAGCCTCCAGAACTATGAGAAATAAATCTCTGTTGTTTAAGCAACTAGCATATGGTAATTTGTTATGGCAGTCCAAACTGACTAAGACAGATGGGAATGCCAACAAACACTATTAAAGCAATTAGATTTAACTTAGATAAGCTATAGAATACATTAGCAAAGATAAGTAAAACAACAGAAGAAGATCCTCAACAAATTGCAGTCTTTGTCAGAAAATGAAATTACTTCTGTGTTAGTTCTAGCTCCAGTTATTTGATATGAATTGTTACTTACTATTTATTACTACAAAAAGAAACAAATCTAAATGTGGATATTTTATTTTAAAAAGAAATTTAATTGTTATTTTAGAGTGGATGAGTTTTCTGAATAAAAAAATACATGTTAAAAAATGCAACTAAAGTAGCATTTCAACAAAACATAAAGAAATTAGAACAAAACACAAAACCATTGGCATGGATATGAAGGAAAAGATTCACCTATAAATAATCCTGAAACTAATTTCTCTAGAGACTATTTTCTGGTTGTTTGAGATAAAGGCACAATTTCAATTGAGACTAACAACTACAATGAACAAAGAATACTTGTTTAATTTATAATAGTATTAAGTCAATAATACACAAATTATTTGAAAAATCTTGATTAGACCACATTATTTATACTGAAATAAACGGAAGAAAAATAAATTTTATGGGCCAGGCACAGTGGCTCATGCCTGTAATCCCAGCACTTTGGGTAATTTGTTATGGCAGTCCAAACTGACTAAGGCGAGGTGGGCGAGTAGATCCCCTGAGGTCAGGAGTTCAAGACCATCCTGGCCAACACAGCAAAACCCTGTCTTTACTAAAAAGTACAAAACTAGATGGGCATGGTGGCAGGTGCCTATAATCCTAGCTACTTGGGAGGCTGAGGCAGGATAATTGCTGGAACCTGAGAGGCAGAGGTTGCAGTGACCCGAGGTCATGCCACTGCACTCCAGCCTGTCAACAAGAATGAAACTCTGTCTCAAAAAAATTAAAAAATAGGCCAGGCGTGGTGGCTCATGCCTGTAATCCCAGCACTTTGGGAGGCCGAAGCGGGCAGATCACGAGGTCAGGAGATCGAGATTATCCTGGCTAATATGGTGAAAACCCATCTCTACTAAAAATACAAAAAATTAGCTGGGCGTGGTGGCATGCGCCTGTAGTCCCAGCTACTCGGGAGGCTGAGGCAGGAGAATGGCGTGAACCTGGGAGGCAGAGCTTGCAGTGAGCCGAGATTGTGCCACTGCACTCCAGCCTGGGCAACACAGCGAGACTCTGTCTCAAAAAAAATAAAATTAAATAAATAAATAAATAAATAAATGTTATGACGTAAGTATTTGATAAATCCTTTAAATTTTCTGCTATGGAATAGTAAATACAGAAAAGCACACAAGTCATACATATATAGCTCAGAAAATTTGCAGAGTGAATAGTAATTAGCACCCAGATCAAGAAACTGAATATTGTATCTGTCTTAATTTTATTGCTCATACAATCATCTCAACCCATAACAGAAGACCCGGACGTGTGCGATAATAACTAAATTTGGTTGTCATTGATATTTTGCCAACTTTCAGTTTTACTTTACGTGTATTTTTCTATTTGTCATCATAAAGATATATTTGTCAAGAGAGGGGGATAGAACATATGTAATAACACTCAGCTCTCTTGATTGATGATGTCTAGATATTTAGTGGGTCTCCGTTGATTGGACTTTATCCTAAGCTCCACAAAGATTATGGCTGGTTCTGACCATGACTTCCACTTCAAAATGTCCTCTGCACATGGCTTCTTTAACTCTTCTGCACCTGGCAGATCTAGGTATAAAGAAGCTTTGCCTGCCCATCTGTTTCCCTCCCAGGCCCCAGTCTAAATTTGGTGCATGCTGTTATTCTATCACATAAGCCTGTATTCTTTTTTGTAGCACCTACCACAGCCCATAATTGCATATGTATTTGTGAGTTTCTGTGTTAATGTTTGTCTCCTCCGCCAGCTTAAAAGCTCCATGAGGTGAGGAAATTTGTCTCTTCTCTCATCATTTTATACCCAGCATTTAGCTCTTAGATGGTATTCAATAAATACTTATTAAATGAATGAGAAAATGAATAAACTATACATTGAGGGCTGGCTCATAGATCTATCTCCCTAGCCTCTGCTCACTCCTGACCGCCACAACTGTATTAGTTGTCCAGCTGCATCATAAGGCATCTCCACCTGGATTCTCACAAACACGCCAAATTCAACATGTCCAAAGTGAAATTCAACATCATGCCCCCTACTAAAATTAATTTCTCCTCCTGCATCTCTAGCTCAGAGAGTGAAAGTACCACCTGCACTAGTCTAAAACCAGGGAGTGGCCGGGTACGGTGGCTCACGCCTGTTATCCCACCACTTTGGAAGGCTGAGGCAGGTGGATCATGAGGTCAGGAGATCGAGACCATCCTGGCTAACATGGTGCAACCCCGTCTCTACTAAAAATACAAAAAAAATTAGCCGGACCTGGTGGCGGGCACCTGTAGTCCCAGCTACTTGGGAAGCTGAGGCAGGAGAATTGCTTTAACCCAGGAGGCGGAGGTTGCAGTGAGCTGAGATCATGCCACTGCACTCCAGCCTGGGCGACAGAGCAAGACTCCATCTCCAAAAATAAATAAATAAATAAAACCAAGGAGTGACCTTCTCCTTCCCTCTATCTTCTAGTCTTCCAATAGTCCTCACCTTTCTGTCCTCTAGGTACCTTCCACTAAGGCATCCCTCCAACTTATGTTCTTTGATTTACTGCAACAGCTGTTGAACCACTCCTCACATTGCTAGCAAAATAATCTTTCCAAAATGCAAATTTAATCAGGTCCCTCTTGTGCTTAAAACCTTCCAAAAAATTGGAAGGGTGGGAGTTAGTAGAAGTGAGCTGAATTCTTCATCTTCATAGTGGAGAGTCTGTAAATACTGTTCGGTTTGACAAATCAAGAAACAGGGAGATAAACATATTGAGAGTTATGGAGGTAAATGGAAACTTAAAAAAAATGTTAACCTCTGAAAAATAGAACTGTGGGACAGGGGACAAGGAGGAGGAAGACATTTAGTTTTCATTTTATAGCTTTCTGCAATGTAAGATTATTGGTTATATATTATAAATAATAATTTTAAGCAAATTTTTAAAATTATATATTGTATTAGCTTTCCCTTGCCCTTGGGATAAGCCCCAAATTCCTAGGAATAAAGAGTTTGTCTTAATAGAGGTGGTCTCATCTCTTATACTCGCTTGGACTTAACTTATTCTCCAGCCACCCGGAATTCACACATTGAACTCCTCAAAGGCACCGTGCTTGCGCTTTTGCACAAGTTAGTCTCTCTACCTGAAATGTAATTCCCCGCTTTGTCACTTGCCTAAGCCTCCCTTGTTCTTTAAGATTCAGCTGCTGTCATCTACAAATAGTTTCCTGAGCCTCCCCAACTCCTTGCATGGTTAGGTGATGCCCCACCTTTGAGCCACAATAACTCCCTATGTGTAGCTCTATCACAGACCTGAAAACCATGTGAAAAGCTTTGTGTCTCCCATAGCCTGGGAGCTTCTTGAGGACAGGATCTATATCTAATTCCTGTGACAAGTGCAGTGCCTGGCATGGAATGGATACTTAATAAAAGCTGATGAATAAACAAAGAAACAATAAGCTTACCTCTTACATCTATTCATCTCTAAAATGAAGGAGTTACAAGCAAAGGAATAGTTTCTTTGAAGTGATTCTACATTAAAAAGCTGACAATACAACTGAAAAAAAAATGGGCAGAGGATATGAGTAGACAGTTCACAGAAAAAAATAAAAATGACTCTTATGAGAAATGAAGAGATGATGAATCTGATTCATAAAAATGAAACACAAATCAACTCAATGATAAAATATCATTTCAAACTATCAAACTGGCAAAGATCAAACATGTTAACACTGTGCTAATGAGAATAAATAGGGTAAAAGGCTCTCTCATACATGACTGATGGGAGTGTATATCAATATAACCTCTGTGCAAAGCAAATTGGCAATATTTCTAAAAATTAAAAATGCAAGTACTCCTTCTCAAAGCTATTCTATTTCCCACAAGTTTGAAAAGCTGTGTATTGCTTTTCAGGGCCAGATTGGAATTCCAGTCCACGATAGTCTTTCACCTCTGAACTTGAATTGTATATCATTTAATTAGAGCTTAGTATACACTACCTTTATGACGAGTTATTTCCCCAACCAAGTAGTAAATTGCTAAGGTCAAAACTATGTCAAATCTCTTTCTGTCCTTCTCAGTCCCCATCACTAGACTGAACACATGTGTGGCCAGTTTGTGTCCTTTTCACAGGACACAAGCAGGAAATCCCCAAGCCATTCTAGAAGCTAATGTGTTATCCCAGCGCCCCCAGAGAAGATCAATGTTGCTGGAGGTGCCACTGTCAGAATCAAAGACAGACTGAAAGGATGAAGATCCAGGTCCAGTACATCTACTTTGGTCTTATGATAACATTTCATTAGAAGAAAATTTTAAATATAAGTATACTTTGAATTTTTAAACGTGACTTTTTTTTTTTGAGACAGAGTCTCGCTCTGTTGCCCAGGCTGGAGTGCAGTGGCGCCATCTCGGCTCACTGCAACCTCTGCCTCCCAGGTTCACGCGATTCTCCTGCCTCAGCCTCCCAAGTAGCTGGGATTACAGGCACGCACCATCACGCCCAGCTAATTTTTGTATTTTTCGTAGAGGCAGGGTTTCACCATGTTGGCCTCCATCTCCTGACCTCGTCATCTGCCCGCCTCGGCCTCCCAAAGTACTGGGATTACAGGCATGAGGCACCACACCCAGCCTAAAATATTATTTTACAACTACAAAAACCAATCTCCTCTACAGGCCCCTGGAGTTTAGGCCAGCATTAGGTAACACAGGGGTAGAAAGAGATCACTGAACTAGGAGAATCATGGAAGATTTTACTGATATGTTGTATTTTATATTACCAGGAAGTGAGCCAGTGTTCTCATTTTTCACATACATACTTTAATTCAAAATACAAATATTGGCTGGACTTGGTGGCTCATGCCTGTAAACTCAGCACTTTGGAAGGCTGAGGCGGGCAGATCACTTGAGGTCAGGAGTTCGAGACCAGCCCGGCCACATGATGAAACCCCATCTCTACTGAAAACATACAAAAATTAGCTGGGCGTGGTGGTGGGCACCTGTAATCCCAGCTACTTGGGAGGCTAATGCAGGAGAATTGCTTGAACCTGGGAGGCAGAGGTTGCAGTGAGCCACTGTACCACTGCACTCCGGCCTGGGTGACAGAGTGAGACCGGGTCTCAAAACTAAAAATAACAACAACAAAAAAAATACAAATAATTTGGTTCCTTCCTGGAGGTGCTCCTTGTCAGCAATGTGTATGACAAAAAGAAGGGAAGAAGAAAATCTTGATGATCTCTTGTGGGGGTCTTTGTATCCTCTGCTGTTCTGTGATTTATAATGCTTCCCAAAGAAGCAAATTGCCCAAATTTCATATGTCAGTGGACGTGGATATTGTCCTAAATGTGGTAATAACATTTAGTTATTCAGGGTTATCAGCGATTAATAATTGAACATGTCAATAGAACAAGATACTATTGAGTCAAATTCTTTGTATCCCCCAAATAATAGAATATATTAGTATTTATACACATCAATAAACATGAAGTTATCAGAATGCTTTAAACTTCATGCAATAGAAAATCTAACCCAAAAGGGCTTAAACAATAAAGTTATTTATTGTCTCACATGACAAGAACTGGAAGGAAGGAGGGAAGGAAGGAAGGAAGGGAGGAAGGAAGGAAGGAAGGGAGGGAGGGAGGAAGGAAGGAAGGAAGGAAGGAAGGAAGCAAGGAGAATTCAAGTCGGCTCAATCTGCAGCTCAATAATGTCACCAAGATCCAGGTTCCTCCCCTCTTTCTGCTCTTCCTGCCTCAGCATGTTCTCAGGCCAATTCCTCCCCTGGTCACAAAGAGGCTATATCAGATGCTTCTTGCAGACATAACATTCTATAGCAGAAAGGAAACTGTTTGTTTCCAAACATCTCTTTTTAAAGAGCAAGGAGAGGCTGAGCACGGTGGGTCACACCTGTAATCCCAGCACTTTGGAGGCCGAGGCAAGTAGATCACTTGAGGTCAGGAGTTCGGGACCAGCCTGGCCAACATGGTGAAATCCTGTCTCTACTAAAAATACAAAAATTAGCCAGGCATGGTGGTACATGCCTGTAGTCCCAGCTACTCAGGAGGCTGAGGCACAAGAATTGCTTGAACCCAGGAAGCTGGAGGTTGCAGTGAGGTTGCAGTTAGCCAAGATGGCACCACTGCACTCCAGCCTGGGCAACAGAGTGAGACTGTCTCAAAATAAAAAAAAGAGCAAAAAGAAACTTTATCAGAGACCCGTCAGGCTATTGGTCAGAATTTTATCATGTGTCCATGCCTAAATCAATCACTGATGAGAAGGCTAGGACTACCATTCTGGCTTAAACTAATCCTTATCCTCTCCCTGGAACTCCCCAGAACTCCCCGGAGCACATGGAGAGTAGATAACTGAACACAATTAGAGTTCTATTTGTTGCCAAGGAAGGATAAACAGTTTTTGCTTCTGAATGCCTAAACAATGTCTTAAAATGCATATTAATTAATACATTTCAATAATTTTAAAAATATGAATTTCCCAAGTCTTTTCATAGTATCTAGTTAACTAATTTGTCCTCAATTTTCCCAAGTCTTTGCATAATACCTGTTTCATCTAATTTGTCAAAAACCAAAATAGCTTGCGGATATTTATCAAATGAAAGATAGTCATTCATTTATCCATCCATCCATTGATTCACTCATTAAGATATTCTGAGCACCCATCACATGCAAGATGTAGTTTACTATGAAGACTTCAATAATGTATAAGAAGTTTATTTGGAAAATGACAAGCTTTAAAAAATGATGTAATAGTTTACATAGTATTTACATAGTACACTATTACCTCATTTTTTAAACCTTAAACTTCATTAAACTTTAAAATTCATTATTTTAACTTTAAACTAAACTTTAGAATTCGTTATTTTCTCCAGAAAAAGTGATGGAAACAATTTTGATAAATTAGTAAACTTAACAGTTGTAGAGAATTATAGATTTATTCAAATAATCCTGGTTGACAAATCTCAAACATAAAATATTTATATCTGTAAGACTTAGAAATATGATAGTGGAGAAACCCAAAACAATGGTATTCATGATGGGAAGATAATTCTAGGAGAGTTATAATATGGAGTATGAAAACAATTATAGGAACGAGCTCTGAGGTTATTTAGTCTGGTCCCCTCATGTACTGATAACTAAGAAATAAGAGTAGACTACATTAACTGAAGGGTTCTAGGTACATCCCCAAAACTAACCCCAAACCCAGTGTCTTAGTCCATTTGCATTGCTATAAAGGAATACCTGAGGCTGGGTAATTTATAACAAAAAGAGGTTTATTTGGAACATAGTTCTGCAGGCTGTACAAGAAGTATAGCACTCTATTCTGCTTCTAGCAGGGACTTCAGGAAGCTTCCAGTCATGGCAGAAGGGGGAAGGGGAGCTGGTATGTAAAGATCATATGGCAGGAAGTGAGAGATAGAGAGAGAGAAAGAGAGAGTGAGAAAGAGAGAGAAATAGGCAGGGGAGAAGAGAGGCACTGAATAGGATGCCAGACTCTTTTTACAACCAGATCTCCCCAAAACTAAGAGCAAGAACTCACTCAATCCCATACGAATGGCACCAAGCCATTCATGAGGGATCCACCCCCAAGACCCAAACACCTCCCACTAGACCCCATCTCCAACACTGGGGATCAAATTTCAAAATGAGATTTGGAGAGGACAAATATCCAAGCTATATCACCTAGTATTCCTCAGGTCACAAAAACATTTTTTGTTTTTCTTCTAAGAGCCAAACTAGGACACGAACTGGGAAGTTTCTTCTCTCATTACTCTCCAAAGACATACCCACCCAGTGTAAGTCAAGAAAAACCAACCAACTAAATTAAAACATGCAGAGCTAAGGTGAAGGGAAGACTAAAGAAGGGACCGAGGAGATAAATTTTTGTGATATTTAGAACCATTCCATTTTGTGGGGGAGGGGGTAGTTTTATTTTGTTTTAACTATTACTCATTCTAGAAAATTCCTGCTTTGAGAATGGGGATATAATTTCTATAAAGCTCAGTAACCAAATGGCAGAAAGGCTAGCATTCTATCAGGGCCTCAATAGCCCATACATGCGGGCATTAGAGAAGGCGCCCTCTCCTTCATTAAGCAGGTGCAGAGCTTGATAAGGGGAGCTTGACTAGATTTCAGCCCTCTTCATTCCCTTCACTAGGGGCCTTTGTGCAAGGCACACAGTGCGTAAATGTACATAGTAGCACTATTTTCTGGAGTAGAAAAATCTTGGGATTTCCCGAAGCTGTTCACCCCAACTCAGAACTGGAATACCATGTGTAAAGTCAGGAGAATTCATTCTGCCAGAAGCTTTTTTTCATGACTGACATCCTAGACTGTTGGCACAATAATCTTAATCATCTGACCTTTTAGAGGCAATTTCCTGATCTTGGCTGGACAGACCAGTCTAAATGCTCCATTTGGCCCTATTTTTAAATTGCCCAGATGGTATGACTGGGTGTGTGGCTTAGGGTGCCCCCATATGCTGGGCTGCTTCCAGGAACGATTTGTACCTTGGGTATAACAAGACTGGAGTGAGGAATGGGGGCAAGGGATGGTAAGGGTTAGGTCGGTGCCTTTCTGATCTGAGTAATACTGATTTCATCAGCTACTTGTGAAATGCTGAGCCTTAATGTAGATTCATGAGGGGTTACTCTTGGCCACTCATAAATGGCAGCCAAATGCAGACTGGAAACATGAGATAGGTAGAAAGTAGGAGGCCAATTCTGAGACAGCTGCTTCTGATCTCTACCCACCCTGAGTTGGATTTGGATGTACTACATAGGGAAGAATTAGCAGGGAAGTCAAGCCTGTTCATCACATCGGACACAGACCATTTTCTGCCCCCTTCCTTCTGTGCATTTGTTTCCTGGCTGGGCGCGGTGGCTCATGCCTATAATCCCAGCACTTTGGGAGGCCAAGGTGGGTGGATCACGAGGTCAGGAGATCGAGACCATCCTGGCTAACACGGTGAAACCCTGTCTCTACTAAAAATACAAAAAATTAGCCAGGCGTGGTGGTGGGTGGCGGACGTCTGTAGTCCCATCTACTCGGGAGGCTGAGGCAGGAGAATGGCGTGAACCAGGAGGCAGAGCTTGCAGTGAGCGGAGATCGTGCCACTGCACTCCAGCCTGGGCGATAGATCGAGACTCCGTCTCAAAAAAAAAAAAAAAAAAAAAAGAAAGAAAATTTGTTTCCTTGGAGATTACAAGGATGTGATGCCTAGAAAAGAGGGAAAAGAGCAGAAAGGACTTGAGAAAAGAGTAACAAGAGCTCCCAAGATGTTTAGGCTTTCGTCAATAATATAGGCCAGGCACAGTGGCTCACGCCTGTAATCCCAACACTTTGGGAGGCCGTGGTGGGTGGATCACTTGAGGCCAGGAGCTCGAGACCAGCCTGGCCAACATGGTGAAACCCCATCTCTACTAAAAATAAAAATAAAAATAAAAAATAAAAAAATTAGCCGGGAGTGGTGGCATGTGCCTATCACCCCAGCTACTGAGGAGACTGAGACATGAGAATCGCTTGAACCCGAGAGGCAGAGGATGTAGTGAGCTGAGATCATGCTACTGTACTCCAGCCTGGGTGACAGAGCAAGACTCTGTCAAAATTAATAATAATAATATACAGAAGACTCTGTCTTCCTGAAACAGCTTCTCATTCCCTTTGCTTATAACTTCCCATTTCTTCTACCTCAAATGGCTTTCCTTAGATGAAATCTCTTCCTTCTTCTTTATTGATCCATGTCCTTCTTTCAAAAGAGATGCTTGACTCTCAGCACTCTCAAGAAGCCTTTACACACATTCAAACCGATTCCTTCTGGCCCTAAAAATGTAGAAGGTGGCTGGAACTCAAAAATAAGCCTATAGCTAAGGTTGCAGCTTAGATCTAAGTCAAGGATCAGCAAACCGTAGCCCATAAGCCATGTCCAGCCCACTACCTGCCTTTGTACAGCCCATGAACTAAAAATGGATTTTCCATCTATAAATGGTTGGGGGAAAAAAACAAAGGAAGAGTAATATTGCATGACATGAAAATCACACGAACTTCACATATCAATATCCATAAATAAAGGTTTATTGGAATGCAGCCATGCTTATTTGTTTATATATTGTTTATGGCTGCTTTCACACTACAGTGGCAAAACTTATTATCTATAAGAGACAGTATAGTCACAAAGCCTAAAATATTTACTATCTGGCCCTTAACAGAAAAAAATTTGCTGATTCCTGATCTACGACATTGAAAAAGTTAGAGATGTTAAATAGGAACATGTCAAAGAAATCAATTTCAGGCAAACCAACAAAGGCTATCAAGTAGCCACATTAACATCTAAGTCCCAAAATCAAGACTAAGTGGTTACCCCTAGAAGCAGGATATAGGGGGCAGGAAAAGAAAAAAAAACTGAAGTAATATACAAAGCAGACACTCTACACTTCGGAAGTGTGGAGGTAATATCTGTGCTGCACACTGCGACATCCCTGTACCTAGCCCACATCTTAGTGCTGGGCAGGTGCCCATTAACTAGTTCTAGAATGAATGAAGTAGAAGAGAGGAAGGAGAAACATAAAGCAAATGAAACAAGCATTGCATAGGGTTGGGGATAAAAGAGGGTCCCCAACAACCACCTGAAGTTTGTCTTCCCTGTGTAATATGTCACAGGTTCTCAAAAGTTAGCAGAAACCTCCATTCGGGAAGCTAAGTGTGTGCCCAAGAGACTGAAGAAATGACTAAATAACTACGGTAACTACCCCGATGCCCATTCAAGGTCACCTTTTCCACCCCTTCCTCAGTCACCAGATGCAAATATATTTAGTCCAGAGAATAAATTCAGACGTGGAGATTAGCATGGGGAAGGAAATCACATATAAAGCTCATGAAATAAACAGCGCCACTTGTCACTGTTGATCTCTGATTAACTGGCTCTTCTTTCCGAAACAGGGCCTCCTTTTCTTCTTTTTCTCTCTCTGTCTTTCTCTTTGTTTTCAGGTGACACCCACACATATCCTTCAGTGTTGGCAGAGATGCTCACTCAGATAACAACTGGAGTTCATGCTGCACATTTTCATCTTCGTGTGTCATCATCACCATGTAAAACCACAACTATAGGAAAACAAAGCTGTTTGCTGCTCTTCTTCTCAACTGACATTTCCACCCAGCTCATGATTAGAGGAGAGTTTCAATTTATCATTGAGATAGCTCTGCCTGATGAAGTGAGAGTAAAATCCAGTCCACTTCCACCCTGAAATCCATTCACCTTTCTTCAACTTTTTGTCCCTTCAAATTCCTAGCATTCAAGGGTCTTTCACAGAGTTTCAACAGGCAAATCAGATAGGAAAATGAGCTTTGGGAAGCACACATTCTGGCCCTGAGAGTT
Source organism: Gorilla gorilla gorilla (assembly GCF_029281585.2). Lineage (NCBI taxonomy): Eukaryota > Metazoa > Chordata > Mammalia > Primates > Hominidae > Gorilla > Gorilla gorilla. Next base: position 106,351,142 of record NC_073235.2, on the reverse strand, counting down.
GCACCAAGAATGAGGTCAGATTTGAAGAGCTGATATATTCTTTGATCACCTCAAGCAATTTATCATCTCAAGCAATTTTCAAGTGTTGGGCCCAGTGTCAACACCCTGAAATGAACAAAAGTCACTCTGAGAAATTATGTGACCTTCTGCTCTGGACAGTGGCCTAGGTTTCTAAGTGCTAGGATCCTGTGAATCTTCAAAGAGAAAGCACCTATTTCTTCTGGGTTGCCAAATCAGGGAAAGCTGAGAGGCCCCACCATTCACATGTGTTCTTGAAGGGGTATGATCCCAGTTCACTGCAGCCTCAGCCTCCTAAGTAGCTGGGACTACAGGCCTGCACCATCACGTCTGGCTAATTTTTTTTTTTAATACAGACAGGGTCTCCCTATGTTGTTCAAGCTGGTCTGGAACTCCTAGACTCAAGTGATCCTCCTGCATTAGCCTCCCAAAGTGCTGACATTACAGGCATGAGTGACTGTGCCCAGCCCCAAACTTTCTTATGAGCACCGCTGTCAAAAAGTCAAGAGTTAGGCCTCAGTTTAGGAAACACAAACAGACATTAGAAGCAAAGTTACCAGACAAGGTTCTGGTCTGCTTTCCAGACCATCCCATTTGCTGCTGCATAGTGTGATGGTTAGGTCCCCATTACAATGGATCCAGAAGCTTCTTTAATTTTTTCTCACCTATCCATTATCTCTGATCCCGACAAGATGGGAGAGAAGAAAGGGTACTGCTTTAAAAAGGAATCAATCTGTTTTATCATACTGGAGGGAAAAAGTGAATTCGGGGTTGTGGGCAATTACAATATTCACCCTGTTGGGTAGCTAGAATGTTGTGGGAAGTGTTAGGTGAAGCGAAGTTTGCATTTTATTTTGTTTTGAACTTGAGTTTCAAGGTACTAGAACCTTTTTACAGAACTGGGTTACATTATTTTTATTAGCATGGTAAAGGAGTGCTTATTGAGCAGATTCATTTAATGGCTGACTTTTTTTTTTTTTACCCATCTCGTTCCTTTCCAATCAATTTGATTTGTCTTATTGAACTATCCATGAGTAACCAGCTGAGTTCAGTCTTTCTTGGAGTAGTAAGAGACATATAAGCTCATCTTTTTCAAGTTTAATTACCTTTATTAAGTTTAATAAGCTTCATTTCACCAAAGAAAAGAATCAGTTTAGAGATGAACTCATTGCACACCGATTTAATTGACTCTGAGTCACCTTCAGAGTAAAATTTCAACGAAGGAAACAGAAGGTGCTACATGAATTATTAGACCAGCTCTTGTGTCTGTTGTTCAAGCGCCTTTCCCTTCCCCTACCCAGAAGATGATAGGGGTGTGTGTGTGTGTGTGTGTGTGTGTGTGTGCTATTAGAGTGTTCAGCTATGATATGAGTATGACAGGTGAAGAAGTTGAAATTTTCTGTCCCCAGCATTTCCATTTGTGAGCACTTTTTGAATCAGAGCCAGAGAAGGCATTTATAGAATTAGTTGGGGGTAAAATCACCCCAGAAAAAAGAGTAGCAGGTCAGTAGTAGGATGGGATTTTAACATTTTAGACAAAGACAACATTTTCAGAAGTCTTAAACTAAAGATATGTTTAAGATATAGCCAATACTCCATTAAGAGGGAATTTGGGGACTTCAATGGAAAATCAACTTACTCCGGACAGTGGCTGAGTTGGCATGACTTTTCTAACAGTATTGGTTTTCCTCACTGCACAAAAATTTCTAAAACATAAATGAACTTATATTCATCAGATTTTCTTTCACTAGATTTGGCTGTGTATATATTTTACCTCCTGGTTTTTTAATAAAATGAATTTTTGAACTTCTTAAGAGGAAAGTAGAAAATAGAACTGGCTTTCTCCCTCTCAAAGTATGATTATAACATTTAGACTGACCGTTAATTCATAAGGCCATGTAAAACTCATTCACTCAGTCAATAAATATTTATTATATACCAGGCACTGCTCTGGGCACTGGAGATACAGCAAGAAACAAAGCAAAGTTACTTGCCTCATGAAGCTTATAAACCACAAATAAATAAGAAAAATGTCTAATGTAAGAGATGGTAAAATGCTATGGAGAAAAATAAGCAAGGAAAGCAGACAGGGTGTGGGGTAGTTTAACTAGGGGAGAAGATGACACTTCAGCAAGGACCTGAAGGGTGACAAGGCAAGCCAGGTCATCTACAGAAGGACATTCTAGACAGAGTAAACAGGACATGTAAAGGCCCTGAGGTAGGAACATGCCTGTGATGGTTAAGTATTCCTGACACATTCCTATATGTCAGAAAGTATGCATATATCTATAGGAAAGAGAGACTTTCTGCGCCTCAAATGGCCTTGCAGATAACACAGACTCCCTCACCCCAGGTCTTGAGAGAGTGTATGTCACTCTCTTTGACCTGGATTATTAATAAGTCTATAGCAATCAAGATCCTGGTTCTGGGTCCTTTACTGGCACCATCTCTAATCTCCAGCATGTAGTTGAATTTAACACTTTGGGATCAGTATCCAGGTCTGGTATAGTTCCCAGCTGGCAGTGCAAATGGCTGGGATAAGGGATGAGGCATCCATTTAACCATCAATACCCTCATTAAAATAGCCATGAGGACCAGTGGCTCAGTTAGTTAACCTGAGGGACTGATGGGGTCAAGGCTGAAGTTGGATCTCTGTCAAACTTCTCAGCACTCACATGACACAGAACACATAGGTAAGCCTAGCCTGACATCTCAAAGAGGTCAGCCATTGGTCTGATAAGAAATTGTGACTGAAGTTAAGCAAACCAACCAGAAATGTACCCTGCTTGAAGTGAAATTAGTATTTGAAAGTCTAGCTTTTTCAAAAAAGGCTAAACTGGAGATTTATACAAGGATTTACCCCACACCTCTTTTAAATAGCAAGTTCTATCCAAATTCATTGCCAAAGCGAAGCATATCTATTCTGAAAGCATATCTTTCTTAATACCAAAAGACAATATTAAAGTACAAATTTAAAGCAGACATATAGTAGTTTAGTAATTTTATCACTGAATATATAGAACATAATGTACACTTGGTCTCTTTAAATTGGCATGCTTAACCCAAATAGGTGAGCTCACAATCAAAAATTATAGGAGTACCATCAATTATAAGACTCTTACAATAATAGCAGCAAATGACATTGTTTTCTTCATAACTACCATATCTGAAACTATGAAAGCATTGCTCCTACCACTGTTTTTGAACCATTTCTTGGTTCATACTAATAGTGAAAACGGACTTCCCTATATAACATTTCTTCTTGTTTCTGTGCAGAGTGAGTAAGAAACATCTCAAGTGTGATTCATCTTTAGTAGGCCTATTTTTCCAGTTAGAAAACAAAATCATTTATTACCATAGATCAAGTCTTTCCATTTAAAAAAAAAAGTATTTATTTATTTGCCACTGCCATTTCGAAAAACTCTCCAGCTCTGTCATTTTCAAATACAATCTGATAACTTGGATTGAAGAACTCTGTGTGCCCAAGAAGCTGGCAAGTGGCACACGTGCCAGGGTAAATCCAACAGTTCTTCAGCACCCAAGTACTGCTGAGTTTGATCTTCTTGGGACTGATTAAATTCATGGAATGGAAGCCCACTTAAAAATCAACCAAAGTACAGTATTTTCGATATTTTCGATCTGGAATCTCAAGATTCCTACTCCTCCCTTCCTTCTCACATTAAAAAAAAAATTAAAAGACCTCTTTCTATACATAAAAGTGGGAGGTGCCCTATATTTCATTACAAGATAAACTATTTCAAGAAACAGGAAATGATGGAAGTTAAAAGGTCCTCATATTATAGCACCTCATCCCTGCGTAGTGGGTTTAAATTTGTGTTACAATATTCCCCCCTTCTTAGGCTATTGCCCAGTTTAATTTTTATACATAATTTATCTATATGGCAATAATACCAATAGCTAACATTGTATGTCGGGCATGCTACTAAATGTCAGGGATAGGCAGAGACAAAGACAGACTTGGGCCATGCCCTCATGGAGATTATACTATAGGAAGTGACATTTGTAACCATTATCTCCATTTTATAGTTGAAGAACCATCATCTTAGGTGGGCAGTGACTTGCCTGAGGCTATTCAACTACTAACGAGACTTGAACCAAGTCTATGTGCCTCTAAAACCTAAGCTCCTTCAACACCTGAATTAACTGAAGCATGAACAAATGGTGAGGGCCACTGAAGGGCCATTCTTCAAGGTCCGCAGGCATATTCTAGTTGACTCAAACTGTAGGTAGAAAAATATCCATGGTCATTTCAGGGTTAGGCCTTACCCAGTCCCTTAAGAACTCTGATGCTGTCTTCAAAAGACACATTCCAAAATACTTTCCCATGTGAATGGACCTCCAAGGTACAGGAGCAGCTGAGCCCAGAGTTTTGGAGCTCTGAGCCCTAAACCACATAAAGTCCCTGTAAAGGAGCTCTCACCAGGGCACCTTCTGCCTGACACCTTCTGGAAGATTGTCACCTAATGCTGGCTATCTCCTCAGCACATGGCAAGAATTTCATTACTCCATTCTATTCGTCCTCCTTCCAAAGAACCTTCTTGGGACTCATCCTCATACTCTAATGAATGCTAACATCCCTTTTTCACAGTATTCTCACTTCTCCTATGGACGCGCTTTCCACAACCCACTTTGGATCTCCACACCGACATTAAAGAGACCAACTGTGCAACCCTGAAACATATGAAACAGGAAAGCTCCTACCTGGTCTGATTGGAATGAACTGTTAGACAAATAATCCTTCATAGTACTCAAATAATTTTGTGGTTTGTTGTTGTTGTTGTTGTTGTTGTTGTTTGAGATGGAGTCTCACTCTGTCGCCCAGGCTGGAGAGCTGTGGCACGATCTCGGCTCACTGCAACCTCCACCTGCCAGGTTCAAGCGATTCTCATGCCTCAGCCTCCTGGGCAGCTGGGATTACAGGTGCCTGCCACCAGGCCCAGCTAAATTTTGTATTTTTAGTACAGACGGAGTTTCACCATCTTGACCAGGCTGGTCCTGATCTCAAGTGATCTGCCCACCTTGGCCTCCCAAAGTGCTGGGATTACAAGCGTGAGCCACTGCGCCAGGTCCCATAGTACTCAAATAATTTTGACATAAAGTGACCTTATTTCCTGACATATTCTTTCTTCGTGTAGGAGAACTATTTTATTCTTTTGAAAGTATATTGTGAACATTAACACTGAAGTCTCATGACAGGGAGTGAGGAAAGCAACTTGGTTTACCTGATATTGCTTTGAGGGAATCCCTCATTTGACCAAATCCCTCATTTGGTCAAAATGACTAAATATGATCAGAATTCATAAAAGACAATGTCTACGTATTTCTAAACTAAAGGAAAACAGCATTAAATAGGAACTACATGGCTCATTTCATGAGTGGGAGACAGTGTTTTAATGGTTTTTAAATATGTCTTCCTATCCCTCCCCCTACTCTAACTTACCCCGTTTAACCCACTAACCAAAAGATTAAACACCCATTTAACCAAAAGGAATGATTTCCTAGCCTTTCTTCTGCAACTAAAATGTCTGTGGATACCACACTTTGCTTGACTGAGATGTGCAGGTGAGTGAGAAAGGAAAGAGGCTCCCAGAATCCACTCCCTTTTTGTTTTCTACCCTAACTTCTCAGTCAAGTCACTAAGTACATGGTAAGTTGGAATGTGGGCCATGGCACTGTAAGACTTGGCCTGTCACAGGAAATGTGTTTTACTTCATTTCAGAGTCTCAAAATGATCTTGATATTTGGTCTAGTCACTCGAGAAAAATTGGCATTGGTGGCCCAACAGGGGCCTGAGGTGGCCGGCTGGAGATGGCGGTCATTTCCTATCCAGAGCAGTGATATTGAGCAGATGGGGGCTGCCAGCCGGCTGGCTTCTGGATAGGCGTCCGTGTCAGGAGCGATAGGCTGCGAAGTCGCGTGGTGGGGCATAGGGCTGGTAATGCTTGCGGGTGGGCCCGGGGCGGCGGGGAGTCATGTTCATGTAGTCACTGTGCAGGAGCCTGCTCCTCTTACTCCTCACCTGCAGGAAAGAGAAGTGTCAGTATGGAGGGACAATGACATGGAAGGAGTTCTAAGACTGTGGACACAACTATTCATAATATTAACTGTCAAATGACAGAGACATTAAAACACTAACCTTTTTTGAGCACCTTGGACTTGGGTAATGACTAATCACACCCAACTACTGACTCTTCACATTGAACTTGAAAAATCTCAAAGAAAGTATTTTAGAGAAATGCATCCCTGTTACTCTCAATGCTGTCATTTGACCTGAATTAAAAATGCACACTAATTAACATATCCACTGTTGATATGTAAATATACTTGAAGGCCCTTCCTCCTTTGACTAGGTTAAGCCTACCCACATTGTGATCTTCTTACATTAGCATTTGCTTAACAAGCTGTTTTTCCATAATTAACCAGAGAGGACTTTCAACTCCTCCAGAGTCTGTAATAATCACAAATTTGTAAAGATGGAGTCCAAACTAATGGCAATTTACAGTTCTAGACAACTAGTACATTCCTATGTCTTTATGGGTATGTATTTCTACACTCAACTCTCTTTCATAGGCTTGGCTCCATCAGGATGAATTTCCACCAGAAGTGAGGGAAGTAAGGGCAATAGTTTCACCCACCACGAATCTTAGCAAAATTTTTGACTAAGGGTTAGGAACATCATTTCTGAATCAATGTGATAGCAAAATTCTACATTTCTTAACAAATGACCCAGAAAACATCTAAAAACAGAAAGCCATCAGATTTCTGGATTCAGAATTCTCTATTATGAAAAAAGTGCCTAGTTCCTGGCACACAGGCCGATACCTAAGTAGATAATGCTGTACATGAATGACATGATACCTGAATGAATAAATAAGTGAATGATTTCAGCCCTGGTTTTGTTTCCATACACTCCTGCCTGAGCACTTCACACCTTCCTTGTCAAAGGGGCATGAGTAAGTGCTAAAGAAAGGTTTGAAAAACACTGACCTCCATGTTACTAAACACAGCTAACATGTTTTCAGTCCTCACCTTCTTCAACTCTCAGCAGTATTCTGCAGTATTCTATACTATTGATAACTCTCTTCTTTTTGTGATACTATTTCTCTTTGCCATCTATAACATCCCAGTTTTTATCCTACCTGTCTTGTCACTCCTTCCCTGCCTCCTTTGCAAGCTCATCCTTCTCTAACCAGCCGTTAGAATTTCTCACTGCTTGGTCCTAGGCCTTATTCTCTACTCTATCCTCTTTCCCTAGGCAATCTTATCCACATTCACAGCTTCAATTACCACCTACTCACCCAAATTTATATCTCTGGACTAAACCTCAAAGCCACTCTAAACTCAACATGTCTAAAATAAAACTCAAGATTTCCCCCAAATGCTGTTTTTTTTTACCAGTGTTTCTCATCTGAGTGAATGACACTACCATATATACAGTTGCCCAAGACAGACCTCCTAACTTCATCCTTGACACCTCAAGCTCCCTTAATCCCTGTCCCAGGAGACATTTAGTGAAGTCTAAAAACATTTTGGATCATCACAACAGGGAGGGATGCTACTGGCATCTACTGGGTAGAGGTCAGAGATGCTGCTAAACATCCTACAATGCAATGAAGAATTGTTTTGGTTCTACATCCTTTCTGTAAATGAAAGACTAGAGCTGTCTTGAGCACAAGATCACAGCAGGGCAGAGGTGAGGCCGAGGAAATGTCTGTCCCCAGATGAGTGTAGAAAACAGCTGATAACCTGGGAAGCATTTTTAGTACTTACTCCAACCCTGAGGACTCCCTTTGCCAAACCTCCAAGTGTCAGCCTCTGCCTCCGGACACCCAAACCAAATCATAGCTGGTAGAGAGGCCACAGCAATAAAGGTGTCTTGATTCTCAGGTTCTTTACATTGCACATAAAATAATGAAAGGTCTGTTGCAGCCAGCTCCCATGCTTATCCTCAAGTGATTGTCAGATGGCAGACTTACTTATTATCACCCTAACTCTAAACACAGCAGTGGGATGAAAATGACAGATGCATGGCTGGGAACAAACACCACGCAGAACCTACAGCACCCATGTGCATTGAGTATGTATGCATATGTGTGCAGGAAGTACCTACTCTACGTGTCTGTGTCATCTCCACCCCTTCAACAGTGAATGTCAGCTAACGATACGTGATTTCTGGACCATTCCTCCTTTGCCCTTCTCCCCATGCCAGCCTTACCCACTTGTTTCCTGGGAACAGCAGCAATACGCAGGGCATATGCAAGGTAATCTACTTAAGTATGTGGTCTTCAAGAATCTACTGGATTATTATAAAAAGCAGACACTACCTGTACACACACTATCTACATTCCTCACATTATGATGTGCAGTGGGAAACATAATGTTTTTTAAAAAGATTTCTTTAGGAAAACGGGCAGCTTTACCAGCACAGCTGCATGAATGGAGAACTGAAAGACAGTGACAGGTGCTGGCCTGTGACAGCTTGACCAAAGGGAGCTCTTTATTTACTCAAATGTCAACATCAGGTCAGGAACTGAGATAGAATCTGCAGCTGCTCCCAGAAACCCGCTCAGCCTAGAAACCCACTCAACCCAGAACTGCCTACAGCAGCATATCATAGGCCCTCAGGAAGTTCCGGAAAACAGCAACTTACATCAAGGCACGCTGCAGACCAGCCAAAAATAGGATGTCAGAAAATTACCCAGGAAATAGCTAAACTCCAGGGATCCATAATGGCCTAGATGCCCAACTCAGCAAGGTACTTGTTGCTTAAATAGCAACAGCAGGAAAAGATGAACCCAGAGTAAAAATACTATGTTATTCTACGAAATATAGACAAACTTGTATTTATACTCTTTTGGTAAGAGAGTACAAAGACCCAGGTTTGAGATGCAGATAAGTGGTAGTTTTTATTGGGTAACCGAATTGACTACAAGAGGCCACAAATGACAGGACTGCCCAATTCACAGGGGGTCTGTAAGACAAAGTAAAACAAAAATAAATTTTTTTAAAACAAAGCAAGATGAATCTCACTAGGAATTAGTAGTACTGCCAAGGAAAAACCCAGTGTGTCTACGATGTGTCTGAGTTGAAAGTGAACGGTTTAAATTCATTGAAAGTGAGAAGCTGCTTTTGTCCCTTTGGGTGACTCAAGTCACTCAACAAATTGATGTCTCATTATAGTAACTGACATTCTAATGAATATTTATAATAAGTTTTCAATAATAAGCAGTGTCCTCTGGCCATTGAAGGTTAAAGTAGTTCCCAAAACTACTTTCTGCAGAGCTAGTAAATTACTTTGACCTAGGTCAGCATATCACAGGGGAATGCCTTTCCTGGAGGGGTATCCAAAGGGCCACTGCACCTGGCCTTTAAGTTAGAAAGTTGAGATTCCCAATGAGAGGACTGAAAAGCCATATGGTAGGCATAAAAGCCAATGGCCAGAGATTAAGAAGAAACAAGAACTAAGAATTCTAAAAACTCGAAAATTATCAGCAAACACCAGAGGATCAAAGCTAGAAGATAAGTTGGATGAAGATACCAAGATCTGGAAAGATGAAAGTAGTCAACTAACATCAGAGACAGAATTCAGGCAACATTTTACAATACCAAAGCCCCACCTTCAGGGTTGGGCAACTTGCAGAAGGCAAGCCAGGCAAATTCTTAAGATGATACCTAGTATAAAGAATTTCCAGGAACAAGCAACCACTTTGTTTCCTACCCTGCGGCAAGTACAGAGTAAGCAACAGGCAGCCTGACAAATGTCCATCTGAGCCCTAGGGTCTTCTGAACTGCAAGGAGCATGTGGGGAACAACTGAAAGGTAAGCTTTGGCAATAGGCCAAGAAGAGTCTAAAAGAATCTAAGACTGGATAATAGGAAGGCATGACTGTGGATCCAGGTCTGTACCCGCAGTCACCAAGCTGATAGTAAACAGAATGACTTCACATGATATGGCTTTCAGAAATCACTGACCCATCTATGAATTAGGTACATATATGGATTATGCCTTAAAGATGAGTATCATACTTCAGGCAGACCCATTTAAATCCTTAATTTGACCTCTCTGGAGGTTATCAATTCATCAATTCAATAAGCATTCATTAAGCACCAAATGTACTTAATACCAAATGGAGAATATCAAGAGAAATAGTCTTTTGGAAACTATCAAGAGAAATAGTCTTTTATGCTTGAGAATACATTTCTCATTGAAGAAATGACTCATCCATGCATGAGTCTAGAAAAAAATTCAAAGACAACATGGAGTCAATACATTCTATACCATACTATGTACCTAAGAAGTTTCTGAGTAAGAACAAGGGTCACTCAGGGGTACGTTCTTAACTGTAGGTGCGTTCATCAAAATGTGTTCAAACCCAGGCCAAAAATTCAATGTTGAGGAAGGTAAAGAAAAATACACCACATTTATTACGTAAACATTTGCAAAAGTTAGTACTTCAATTCAGTGGTGAGAGCTCAGAAAATTCTAACTCCCATTATAGTTTCATAATGACGGCACCATACTTGGCCTCACACAATTCAACTGCTTCAGAGGAGAAAAAATTATGACTCAGATAAACAGATCTAGTTTCTTTGCTAGGTTTGAATACACAATTTCAGTAGCCAAGTTTCTCATGACTTTTGATCAAGCCAACATTGTCCATTGGCTTCAGTTGCCTAGCTTCCCAGGTTGCCTAGGTGTTTATACATATATACGCATTAAAACTGTTTTATGTGTCATAATTATATTGCAAAATGGGGAGAAGAAAGGCAACTGCTCCTAATCCCTCCACCCTAATTTACCCATTTAGCTTCTTATTTTGCCTCACCACCTACTCAATGCCTTCTGGGAAATCTAACTCATATCAGATTTTTATCTCAGATAGAGTTGAACAAGCTAAAAGAGAACCTACTCAAGCATGGGGAAAAGAAAATCATCATCCTATATTAAACAGAAAATAAACCACATAGGCAAAATTCTTGAATGTGTTCAGATTTCATGTGCAGTGGAAAAGTTACATAAAAGCAGTGCTGCTTCTCTTACCCAGAAAATAATAAAGGCCACTGTTACTAGCAAGCTATAGCAAGCCAGGACTCCACCAACCACCACCAGCACCCAAAAGGGCTTTGAAGGTCCGGGAAATAGGGGACTTGGACAAAGGTGTTTCCCTGAAAAACAAAATAGAGTGGATTAAATGATACAGGAATAGCAATTGAGTGCATTTCCTTCCTTGTGAACATCAGAGAAAAATGTGAAAGAAATAAAAATATTAAACATATCACCAGCTTAGAGTGAATAGATTTCCTCTTTGAGACTTACCCAACCCCACCGCTGACCATGATCTGGTCAGTTTTCACGACCACAGTTGAAAGCCATTACGTTAGGATGGTACACTGGTAGACTTGTACTCACTTGACTTTGAGGATTCTACTGTGTGATTCAAAATGGTGACTTCCAATGGCCTTAACCTAACTTTATCCCTTTCTCCCATCAGAAGATAGTTAATCTAGACCCTAAACTGCATCCTTGGAATAAGTTAAATAATATACATGTTTTCAAGCCTTAAGAAAATCATCAGCCTAATATGGCAGTCAGAACACTGGACTGCTAATCAGAGGATAAATTTCTAGTTCCAACCCTGTCTCATAGATTATATAATGACAAACAAATCACTTTATATCTTTAGGAATCAAAAGGGGATGAGAAGGAACCTATAGAATTCTATTCAAAATTAGAGAAAATTAGAACTAGAAAGCATACCAAAAATCCTCTAGTCCATTGATTTTCCATCCTAGCTGCACAATAAATTATCTGAGAAAGTTTGAAAATATAATGATGTCCAGGACCCCTTCCTCAACCCATATCAATTACATCAGAATCTCAGGACTGGAACTAGACATTGGTATTTCTTTTAAAACCTACTCAGATTTATAATATACAGATAGGATTGAAAATTACTAAGTACAGGATCATTGGTGTCCTTCTCAGTTCTAACATAAATGATATGTGTATATGTGTGTATACATATATATAAAATACTATCCTAAAGTAGCATGTCTTTCATATAGGAAAAAATATTTCACTCTTAGCTACAAGCAAAATAGCATAATTTTTTAACCTTTGACTTGATACAATTAAAATATTCTGTTTGGATATTACAGATATTAGAAATCTAAATAGGACTCAGCAAACAAAATATTCACACATTAATTGTCTCTATTTTGCCAGAACACAAAAGCTTATCTGCCACATTAACAATTCTTTCCTTATTTAGTATCCTATTTTTCATCAGCATGGCTCTGCTCCAGCATTGAAGAAAAACCATTTATTGGCATTATGCTAGGATTCAGTACAAAACTGAACATATGTGTTTCTTATTATCATTCCACAAAAATGAAAAGCTATGATATATCCACAAAGTATACCAAAAAATCAAACTTTACTTGTTGCTACCAATACTGTATTCTTCTGAGTTGGGGAATCATGATTTTTCTCCCTAACATTTAGGCAGAACATAACGTCAACAAAAGCTCAGTAGACTTATTTTCACTAATTCACAAATACTGCTTAACAGTTGTACTGAGTTTTTGACTATGAAAAAGTTAGGTGACTTATCCAAGATCACACAGTTAATTAATAGCAAATTTTATGTCCCCCGGTTTCTAGTCCAGCATTCTTTGTATATTTTAGAAAATGGAAGGTACGGGCTGGGCGCGGTGGCTTACGCCTGTAATCACAGCACTTTGGGAGGCCCAGGTGGGCAGATCACGAGGTCAGGAGATTGAGACCATCCTTGCTAACATGGTGAAACCCCGTCTCTACTAAAAGTACAAAAAATGGCTGGGCGCGGTGGCTCACGCCTGTAATCCCAGCACTTTGGGAGGTCAACACGGGCGGGTCACGAGGTCAGGAAATCGAGACCATCCTGGCTAACAAGGTGAAACCCTGTCTCTACTAAAAATACAAAAAATTAGCCGGGCATGGTGGCAGGTACCTGTAGTCCCAGCTACTCAGGAGGCTGAGGCAGGAGAATGGCGTGAACCTGGGAGGCGGAGCTTGCAGTGAGCCGAGATCGCGCCACCGCATTCCAGCCTGGGCGACAGAGCAAGACTCCCTCTCAAAAAAAAAATTAATTGATTAAAATAAATAAATAAATAAATATACAAAAAATAAGCCAGGCGTGGTGGCGGGCACCTGTAGTCCCAGCTGATCGGGAGGCTGAGGCAGGAGAATGACGTGAACCCGGGAAGCAGAGCTTGCAGTGAACTGAGATCCCGCCACTGCACTCCAGCCTGGGCGACAGAGCGAGAGTACGTCTCAAAAAAAAAAAGAAAAAGAAAAAGAAAAGAAAAGAAAAGGAAGGAAGGAAGGAAGGAAAAAGAAAATGGAAAGGTACTTTTACAGAGGAAGATTATGGAGCACAAAAAAAGAATTAATTAGAAATAGAACTGAGTCTTCCTGAGCCTTAACCCATTAGACCCAGCTGTTACTTGAGGGCACCTGGGCTTACATTTTAATGGTAACCTCTTTTCTGCCATGATCCACCGGAATGGAGAAAAATGATCTGTTCCCACATGCGGTAACTTCATCACTTACTCTCCCGCTCAATGTCAGCAAAGGAAAATAAAGATATTCAAAATATAACCTTGAATCTCCTCTACGGTAAAGGGAAAAAATTTTCTGTAAACATTATTTGTCTTTGTTAGTATCAAATCACTTAGGCCTTATTCAACCCCACCACTGACCACGACCCAGTTTTCAGGACTGCATTTGAAAACCATTACTTTAGGGTGGTACACTGGTAAAGTTGTATGTTACCTTTCACGTGGATAATGGTTCCATTGCTCTTCTCATTGTCTAGGTAAGGAGGAGGATACATAACTTCAATTTTGCAGAAGTAAATATCTGTTTGGTTAACATACAAATTCTGGAGGTAGAATGTCACTGATTCATTGCCCAATTTCCCATCACAGTTGAACCCCGTTTTTGAGTAAACCTGAAGCTGCTGGGAGTAATTCCCATATACAACACAGACTTCCACAGCACTATCCAGTCCTTTGTGAAGGGATGCCCGGAACTCCCTTGAGAAGAGATTGTAGGAATACTTGCAGCTAAGGTTGACCGCATTGTCGTACGCTACAAGCATGGGCGACTGCTTCACCAAAATCTTGTTTCCTGGGGGAAAAAAAAATCATTTGCTTAGAACAAGAATATAAGGATAATTTTTCTTCCTGAAAGCAAAATATATTAATTAACTAAGTGAACAGATCTCCAGCAAAGGTTTTCTCTTGGCAGAAGATGTAGGACCTCTTCGGGGATAATTATACTGAGAGTTCAAAAGTTAACATTTCAATATTATTTTCATCCTCTTTTGAATGGAACAATGGAGCATGTTTTCACCCAGAAGGCAGTACATGGCTTTCTGTTAGCATTGAGCACCACAGCTAGGCACTCACAATTTTTAAATCTATATTCCTGAGACATTAATATTAATCATGCATTGGGCCAATTTCCTGACTGAGTGATATATTTGGAGGTGGCTTTAGTGCCTGACACAGACACACAAATAGATCTGTTTCTTTGTTTGTTTTTGAGACAGAGTCTTGCTCTGTTGCCCAGGCTGAAGTGCAGTGGCGCAATCTCAGCTCACTGCAACCTCCACCCACCGAGTTCAAACAATTCTCCTGCCTCAGTCTCTTAAGTAGCTGGGATTACAGGTATGCACCACCACGCCCAGCTAATTTTTCTGTTTTTTTTAGTATAGACGGGGTTTCACCATGTTGGCTAGGCTGGTCTTGAACTCCTGGCCTCAAGTGATCTGACCACCTTGGCCTCCCAAAGTGCTGGGATTACAAGCATGAGCCACCATGCCCAACCTACAAATAGATTTGTTTTTAAGTTGTGATACAGGTTTTTGTAAAGGAATTAAAATATTTTGAAACATTTTTACTTTGTTTATTGCCCATTGCAAGAGTGGGATGAAGAGATAAGAAAAAATATAACCCAAGAGTTTGCTTTAATGTGTTTTCCGCACCAAATTCAGAGAATAGCCTCCCCAAGAAATTCATAGATCTATTCCCTTAAATCATGAAAGGTGAAAGACTCCAGAGGGGAGTTATCTCTCTGGTCCATCATCTACCTTTACTGCTATCCCAATAAAAGATCAAAGAATCTGGAGACCATTTAGTTCAATCTTTAAAAGCAAAGAACCTGAAACTAGTTTATCAACTCCATAAGTGAAGAGAACACATTGATCTCATTTCCCATGGTATCCTCATTGTTGGCACAGGACAATATTATTTCTTTTTTTTTTTTTTTCTTTTCTAATGACTGTATAAGGCCTAGAAACATTAGCTGGTTTGTCTGAAGTCACCAAACAAATGGTGAGCAAAGCCAGAACTAAAACCCAAGTTGGCTATGACCACCTGAGAAATAGACTACTGAAGCACTGAGAAACTGAGAATCAACTTTGCAACCAAGACACCTTCCAAAATTTTTCTTTTTTTTTTTTTTTCTGGAGACGGAGTTTCGCTCTTGTTGCCCAGGCTGGAGTGCAATTGTGCGATCTCAGCTGACTGCAACCTCCGCCCTCTGGGTTCAGGTGATTCTCCTGCCTCAGCCTCCCGAGTAGCTGGGATTACAGGCATGCACCACCATGCCCGGCTAATTTTCTATTTTTAGTAGAGACGGGGTTTCTCCATGTTGGTCAGGCTCGTCTCGAACTCCCGACCTCAGATGATCCACTGCCTCGGCCTCCCAAAGTGCTGGGATTACAGGTGTGAGCCACTGCGCCTGGCCCTCAAGAATTTTTCTAAAACAACAAACCACTTTGTGTCTTTGATTCAAATTTCAATGCAAACAAAAGCATTTTTTTTTGCTCTTGTTTTGGAGTATGTTAATAATTATTTACCTACTTGCATTTCTTTTAAGTTTATTTGAAGCAACATCCCGTATACCCACACTGAAGAGCCAAATAAAATCAGATTCATTTTTAATTGAAATTTACAATTTAACTGAATTTGAATTCATATACACAGGTGTTTTGTTTTGGTTTTGGTAAGAAGGAAATGGCATAGAACTAAATTAATAGTAGCTTTTTGTCTCCTATATAATCAATAATGCTGGCTGGGGATGATGGCTCACACCTTTGTGATCCTAGCACTTTGGGAGGCCAAGGCGGAAAGAATGCTTGAGCCCAGGAGTTCAAGACCAGCCTGGGCAACATAGAAAGAACCCATCTCTACAAAATTCTTTTTAAAAAATCATTGCTGGCTTTATATCAAGAACTTTAAAATGAAAAAATATCTGTGCCCAAGTCCTCCCGCTTCCGGAAATTCTGATTTAATTGGTCTAGGCTGGGGGGAAGGATTGATACTAAATTTTTTTTCTTTATTTTAGATAATAACTTTATTGAGATATAATTCAGGTACTATAAAGTTTGCTGTTTTAAAGTGTAAAATTCAGAGATTTTTTTAGTATATTCACAAAGTTATGAATGAATCACCACTATCTGATTCCAGAACATTTTCATTACTCCATAAAGAAATACCATACCTATTTACCATCACCCTGCTTCCTCCCTCCCTTAAATCCCTGGAAACCACTAATCTACTTTGGCCCTATGAATTTGCCTATTCTGGACTTTTTTTATAAGTAGAATCATACAATATGTGGCTTTTTGTGTCTCGCTTCTTTCACTTAGCATAATGTTTTCAAGTTTCATCCATGTTGTTGCATGCACCAGAACTTCACTCTTCATGGCCAAATAATATTCCATTGTATGGCTATACTACATTTTGTTTTTCTATTCATCACTTTTTGGCTATTATGAATAATGCTACTATGAGCATTTGCATACAGATTTTTGTGTGGACGTATGTTTTCAACTCTCTTAGGTATTTGCCAGCAGTAAAATTGCTGGGTCATATGGTAACTCTATGTTTAACTTTTTGAGGAATCGTCAAACTGTTGCCAAAGCAACTGCACCATTGTACATTCTCACCAGCAGTGAATGAGGGGTCCAATTTATCCTCACCCTTGCCGACACTTGTTATTGTTCATCTTTTCTATTATAGCCATCCTGGTGGACATGAAGTGATATCATGGTTTGATTTGCTATTTCTCTAATAACTAATGATGCTAAGCATCTTTTCATGTGCTTATTAGCCATTGGTCTATTCTTTTTAGAGAACTCTCTATTCAGATCATTTGCCCATTTATTAACTGGTTAGGCTATTTATCTTTGTATTATTGAATTATTAGAGTTCTGTATACATTTTTTATACTTTTTATTTTTTTATTTTTACAGAGTCTCACTCTGTCACCCAGGCTGGAGTGCAGTGGCATGATCTTGGCTCACTGCAGCCTCTGCCACCCAGGATCAAGCAATCCTCCTGCCTCAGCCTCTCGAGTAGCTGGAATTGGAGGTGACCACCACCACTCCCAGCTAATTTTTATATTTTTAGTAGAGATGGGATTTCTCCATGTGGGCCAGGCTGGTCTCAAACTCCTGACCTCAGGTGATCTGCCTGCCTCAGCCTTGATACAAGTTTCTTATCAGATATGTGATTTGTAAATGTTTTCTCTCATTCTGTGGATTGTCTTTCATATTATCTTAAAAGTTCTCCCACTTGATTCTAGTATTCAATTGGGTTGAAAGACACTATGGCCTAGTGGAATTCACCTGACAACATATTTAGAATGACCTGGAAAAATCTAAAAGCCTTTGGTTTTCCAAGGCCAATTAAATCAGAATCTCTAGGTATAGGACCCAGGCATCCAGTCATATTTTTTAAGTTTCTCTAGTAATTCTAGATGGCAGTCAAATTTGAGAACCAGTGGCCTAACAGAGGAAAACTAACTTCTTATCCTCAAATCGGCCTCCACAGGTTTTTCCAACCTCATTTCCTCAAACTGAAGCCCTCCTAATTAGACCATTTAAGCCAACATCCCAAGAACAGACTGTGAGCATTCCTACCTCCATGCTTTGTCTACTAACTCCTTGGCACAGAGCACCACTCCCTTCTCAGGTCTCAAAATGATTACTATCTGTATCGCTCACTTGACATTTGGTCGAGTTCTACCTTTTAAACAACTCTTGTTTCACATGTTTCAATTTGCTTAGCTTTGGATTCATGTGCATTTCCCCTAGGCCCCTGGTTTCCAAGTCTCTTGACAGAAAGGACCACATGTTATGCTTCTTTACATAACACAGTATGACTAATAGACTCTCATTAAATAATTGTTGAATGAAAGATGGTGATTCGGCTGTATTGTTGTTATCAGCGGCTAGGTTTGACTACCATCTCATTAAATCCTTTTTGGAAACCTGTGTCAACAACTTTAACTTCACTTATTATTTGTTCCACAAATATTTTGCAAAAGCACTGAAAAATAGACATGCAAAGAATCAAAAAGTTCGACCTGTCTTAATACAAACATCCAATTTGTTTTTTTGTTTTTGATTTATTTTGTTTGTTTCCTTTTTTTTACTTAGAAGGAGTCATTAGGTCAGTTCTAATTGGAAGAGCAACCAACTCCAGCAAGCAATGCCTGCATCTCTCCTCCTTTTCAGAGAGTGAGTGCAGGTTAGGCATTTGTATTCTGCTTGCTCACCCCCCTGGGAATTGTGTTTCTATTGCTAATTATTTGGATTCTGTTTTAATGCACATTCAAATTCTTCCTGATCTGCCTTTGTGAGCTGATTTAAAGAAAAAGATGAGAATGAGAATAGGACTTCTTTGTGGAAACAAAAAAGGGAGTGTGGGTGGGCTGGAGAGAAACCCCAGATGGCTCCCCAGTTTGACTCCCTCTCCCAACACACACAGTGAGGTGGAGAGAGGGAAGGGAGAGAGAGGAAGGAAGAAAAGCTGTGGCATCTAGAGTCCAGTGGTTTGCTGAATATGTCCTGTCTAACTCAGGGTGTGACATGTTCCTAAGATGCACATGGGAGAGAAGAATTGATTTCCCAAAAATGAATGCCACTCAATTCCTGTCCTACGGCAGCTCATGATCTGATGGGGAAGAAAGATATAAATAGACCCTACTTTAAACATAGTGACACAGTGATCTGCACAAAACTTCCAGGGGCAACAGGGAAACCAGCTAAGGATCTCAGGAGATGACGGCTGACCTGAGTCCTGAAGGAGTATGCATACATGGATTTGACCAACTTTTACTAAGTAAAAGTTAGCCTGGCTAAGATGTGTCTTTGTGTTGGGGACTGGGGTGAGGTGGGAGAGTGTGTGTTTGGGCTGGGGTGAGTTAGGGGACTGTGGGGAGGATAAGACAAAGAGAGAAAAAGAGTAGTCTGGGCAAGGGAGATGAGGAGGGTAAGAGTGTGGCCGACTTGGGGAATTACAGCTACCTTCTTTTTGCTGGGCCATGAGTTATGAAAGACAAGATTGTCAGAGCAAGCATAGTTCACTCCATTAGAGAGCTTGGGCTCTCTTCTGAAGGTGATGAAGATCTACTGAAGGCTTTTATGCGGAAAAGTGCTAAGATTTTGCTGGAAAAGAGCTTGAAAACTATTTGTTTTCGATAAGGCCATTTGAGGAAAAGCCATCCAATTTATTGTTCATGTTTACTTTCCTCCCTCTTCTTTGTCAACATAGATCATTTTTAAATTAGCTGGCTCTCAAACACAGATACTATGCTTGAAATCGTTTGCTTACTATGTGTTAACATGTAGCTAACAGCCTCCTAGTTTAGAGTTCAAGCTGAGTTCAAGGTTGGCTGATAAAATCTCGTTTCTCAATATTTATATCCTCATAGCATTTGGTCCCACCTTGGTTCATGTCAATAATTCAGAGAAGCCTAAGTGGGAAACTATCTCACAGGACCTCAAAATCTCTATATGCTTTGCAAGACAGTAAATGAGAGAAATTTACTTTTGGTGCTAGAAAAAGATAACCAGTGACTCTAAGTGATACTGAATATGTGTGATCATTGTGACTTTGAGTAAACACAATAATTCTGATTTCTCTTATTTTCTTTTAAAATGGGGCATGTGTAAAAATGCACACCCCTTGCTCTATGAAGTAAAAACATGGAGAAATCAAAGTAGCTGATAATCAGAATATCAGATGACATTTGGCTTTGATATGTATTTTCGGTCTCTGAGTTTCTGAAAATCCACAGTACTTCAAATAATGTAAGGACATATTACAAATGTAAGGACATATCTAGACTCAGAAGAAACCCAAATATGTAGCTCCCTCGTCCTAACTTGTGTTTGATTTCTTTTTGCTTTCCATTTCATGCTAGGAGTGGAAGGCATTCTTCTTAGGCTACTTGGGTATTAGGAGACCCAGCCCTTTCCCTGTGAATATTTGATTTTACTTCTTGTGAGTGTTCAGGTAAGGTCTACCTAGGTCAAACCTACTAGGTTAAAAGAAACATTGTCAACCCATCCATTTTCTTTGCTTACGTTATCAAAAGATTGGTCTGACTGACATTTCTCTAACTGAATTGACAAGTTGTTTTGAAGATGAATTTAGTGCTTTGCTTTTCAAAGCCTTTCCTAGCAGCTAAACCAGCTAAAGGTGTGGAGACAGGAAGCACTAACCTCAAACCTCTTTCCCTCACAGCTCCTGCTTAACAACAGGCAACATGAAGAGTGAGATTGGAGGTGAGAAGGTACTTATCTGCTGCTTGTGAGCAAGGTACTGAGAGCTAAAAGATTTCCCACAGATAATCTGTGAATCTTGCGATACAGCCGACTTCGGGAAAATTGAAAGTTGCTTGAACTTCCATGAGAATGGCAGTGGGTGGTGGGGAAGCTTGGTTACAAAAAAAACAACTCTTGCCATTTACACCTATTATAAACGGGTCAATTACCATATTTAGTAATGAGGTCAACCCTCTGCATAGGTGGGGTGGTAACCACCTCTAAGGTGTGGCTCCCAGCATCAAAGAACCCTGACCTTAAAAGGACCATCCCACCAGCTCAGTTAATGCTTAGATTTCCAAAGAAAATGAAACCCAAAATGCAATATGGGAAACACATTGGCGTAATTTAGTATCTATGGCTTACATTCACAGGGCTATAAAATGCTGTCTCTTATCTCATCCGAACTCTATATTCAACTGTGAAGTAAATAGGCAGGACAGTCATCTTTATGCCCATCTTACAGATGGGGAAACTGAGGTCAAAGAGGTAGATGAGTTGTCCAAGGTTACAGGAAACATAAGTGATCCTTGAAATTTAAGCTCATAACTTATGACTTCTAATCTATTGTTCATTTCCTTCTGCCATGTTGCATCAAAATTTCAACACAATTGCAGTGATTGGTTCTAGATCCTCTCAGAGTTGGACTTGATAGGGAGGATGGTACTAGATGTCTGGAGTGAGGGTTAGGGAGGAGATTACCATTAAGTAGGGGAGTGAATGGAATGGGAAGAGGACCAGAACAAAATACATTTCATTTTCCCCACTATTTTATTAGAGTCTTATCCTGCAAAAAAAACACACTCAACTGGAAGGGAACTTGGAGATGATCTACGCCAATTCCTTATTTTAAAGAAGAGGCTATTGGGGGGAATAAAAGAGAAGAAGTAAATGACTTTTCAAACAAGGTCACACAAATAATGGAAGAGCTAAGATGTAATTTATTTATTTAGACATCTAGGAGTAATGTTTTAAATCATAAATGGACAGAAAAACAACTTTGTTCATTCAGCAAGACTGAATTTATTTCATGCTCATATCTAGAAAAAAATACATTTCCAAATTTTTTGCCTCTAATGCACATATACAAAACATTTTGCTTACAATTTTGAAGATTTCCTGAAGGTCATAGATGGATCCCAGATAAGGCTTACAGACAGTATGATCACATCAAATGATCTTACAAATTATTTCTGATGCACAAGTAATAATTATACCATTGAGATCTTCCATTCTAGCTTACCCAAGTGTACAAAAGGGATTGAACATAGACATGAGTCAACACATAAAGTCACATTTCAGTCTGAACTTCACTAGGAAAATCCTTAACTTCAGGGCTTTTGTGAATTACATTTGTTTGTCATAGTTTTTCCTTTTCTTTATCGTAGCACCATAGAGAAATAAAACGTACTGGGAAGCTAAAGAAGCAGTTAGAGAGCTGGAATACATGATTAATTAGCAAAATGTGATTTTCCTCCAGAATCTTTAAGAACTTTATCAGGTTCCATTTACGCACATCATAGTCTGACTTTCTTTTGCAGTTGAAAAATCAGGTTGTAAGATTCTAATTATCTTGTTTCCTTTTAAAAATTCGGACTGAACAGAATTTCACATGTTAGGTAGGAACTAAAAACAATGAAAGCTTCTACTTTCAGCCATCTTGCCCTGTGATATTTGTGAGCATACTGTGAAGGTGATGCTGATTTCCCTGGCATAGAAGAGCACCTCCCTCCTGACCACAGAGCTGGTTAAGTTACTGTAACTTTCCTCTGAATATATTTCCTGTTCAGGCCCAGGATGCCCTTCAACACGTGACCATTTGACCACTGGCTCCTTTTCAGGCTCTGTAAGGGGTAGGCTCCCCCACAAGACAACCCGGTGGTTGCTCAGGAAACTGTGAGACAAACTGTGCTCCCTGAGAAGAAAGGGGGACTCAACAGTCTATGGCTCTGATAACCTTAGCTGGTGGCCTGGCTTCCTTCTGATAAGAGAAAGAGAAGTATAAAACATTCACCAGACTGTAGCACCTTTCACCATCCTCTCTGAGCTGCAATGAAGATAAAAACAAAGCTATTCATGACCTACCATGCTTTGAATGAACCCAGCCTTTCTCTCCCAGAAATTCATGTTAAAATGAAAAAATGGTAATAATAATGATAATAATGCAGGTTATGGTTTAAAAATAATTCTGTGGTCATTTCATCCAGTTTTCTGTTGACTGTTATCTTGAAAGTCTTCCCATTTTCACAAGAAATGAAGATTTAAGGAAAATCTCTTCACACAAAAAAAGGGGGCTTTGAATAAGCTTGATAAACATGCATATACAGTGGTCCTCTGGATCCATGGGGTGTTGGTTCCAGGACCCCTGCAGATACCAAAATCCATGGAAGCTCAAGTCATGCAATTGTTGGTCCTCTGTATCCATAGATTCTGCATCCCACAAATACTGTTTTTGATCCATGGTTGATTGAATCCACAGATGCATAACCCGTGGATATGGTGGGCCAACTATATGTTGTCTCATTCCAGATCCCAAATGAAAACAGATGGCACACACAAAATTGGGCAAGAGTAGGAAGGTTATTTATGAAAGGACTGTTGGCAAAGGTGTGGCAATAGCAGAACCACGAGGGGTAGTGCCAGAGCCTGTGACTTGCAGCAGCAGAATTATGACCACCCTTAGGTCGAAAGAGACCAGGCGACAGCGAAGTTACCAGAACCAGAAGGCAAGAGAGTTGTGTAGTGGAGGCCACCATGACAGAAGCAATGACTTCCATCAAGAGAAGCAGACCAAGCAACCAGCTTTGGCCAAGATTGTGTATATCACAACTATCAGTTATACCAAGCACATTAACTGTTCTTGACAGAAAGTATGGTTTTAAAACAAAATCTAAAGAGGTTTTAGTTTGAACAAGGACAAATGATTATAGGTAACAATAGAAATAGAAATAGAATCCTGATTAATAAATTTACTAAAGGCCTGGCACGGTGGATTACACCTGTAATCCTAGCACTTTGCGAGGCTGACACAGGTGGATCACTTGAACCCAGGAGATGGAAACCAGCCTGGGCAACATGGCGAAACCCCATTTCTACAAAAAATACAAAAATTAGCTGGGTGTGGGGGTACCTGGCTGTGGTGGCATGTGCCTGTAGTCCCAGCTCCTTGGGAGGCTGAGGTGGGAGGATCACTTGAGCCCAGGAGGTCAAGGCTGCAGTGAGTGGTGATTGCACCACTGCACTCCAGCCTGAGAAACAAAGTGAGACCCCATCTCAAATAAATAAATAATTTACTACAGAAGTTGCTTTTGGTCAGCACTAATCTAAGCCCCACCTTTAACCTTTATTTGTGTTCCTACACAGGCAGACACTATAATGTAGAGGACACTTGTTCTTGTCGTCTTAAAAAAATTATTGTGCTACATGTAACTGTCAGAAAGTAAGTCAAAGGTCAGATAGTTCAGTAGCAAAAAGTCCCATTTGAGCACCAAGACCTAAGGCATTCATTTTTGAGAGGGAAAAGTTATCAAAAACAATCAATGAGTACTTTCTGAGAAGAAATTTTGGTGTGTCACAGAATCGTCCTTTGGTATTCTGACTTCTGCTGTGACAGCGTCATTCATTCATTTATTCATCAAATAAATAAGGGACCTAATGTACTTGATTCTTAGGAGATGGGAAGATGTAAAAGACAGAGCTGTTTCATTCTAGGAGAAATCCGAAGGCAGGTACACAATTAGCTACTCTCCGAAGCCATCTGTGGTACATGAACCCTTTAAAGGGTCATTGACAGGCACGCGAAAGAGGCCTTGTTTCCACACAGGATGATTCTGGAGGCTTTTGTAGAGACTTCACATTTAGCTGGGCCATAAGGTCTGGGGCAAATTTAGACAGGCTAAGATCATGGAAATGACCTTAGTGTGAGAGTTTATTTGGAACTGGCAGAGTATTCCATTTATGTAGGATGGAAACAGATGAAGATGGCCGATACCAGTCATGGGAAGCCAAGAAAAGGCACATAGATTTTACCAGAAAGGCCATGGGAGATGCTGAAGATGTCTGAGTTGAGAATGTTGTGGTACATGCTGCTTTGGGAAGGTTAGCACAGCCTTGAGGAGTGCAGCAAGCAATCTTGACTGCCCTTGGCTTGGAGCAAGGGAAGAGCTGAGGCAGAGACCAATCAGGAGGCTGATGCAATAGCACTGATGTGAGTTCATAAGGCCTGAGCTGCGGAGGTGGCAGCTGGTATGAAAGGGTCAAACAAGGCATTGGTGCTCAGTTTTACAGACTGATGGTGAACAGGAATGGAAACCGATCCGGAGTTCACGCACTGGGTAAGGGTATGAGTGGAGGCACCATTGACAAAATGAGGTAAGTTAAGAGGAAATTTGTTCATCCTGGAGGAAAGATCCAGAAGGAGTTAGAAGTATAGGACTAGAGTTCGAGGAAGCCAGTTGGGGATAGAAATGTACATTAGGAAGTTCATATGTATCAGGATGACAGTTAATATTAAAATTGCTAAAAACCATCACTTGTGCTGTAACCCATCCCTACCACTCAGAGACGCCACCCAGCAGTGCAGGATGTGAGTGCTCTGGGACCAAAACTTCCTAAACCCAAAGCAACATAAACTCAGATGCAGTGTGACCCAATCCCTACCGTTCACAGGTCAGCTCTGCAATTTTCCTCTGATCTCCTAATGTTAGAAAGACAATCTAAGGGGACAACATAGCAAGAGCACCTTAACTTACATGAAAGTGGAACCCATACCAAGAGCCACCAAACAACTCCCCAAAATCAAATCTTACTATTCTAAAAGGTTGCCTGTAGTCTAAATAGGAGGTAACCAGGCAATTATAGCTTTCTGTACATATATATTATTATAGTAATTCAGTTAACGGATCAAAAGAAAACCCACAGGTACAAAGAGACCTCCTCTATTAATTTATTATTTTCTAAATATATGTTTTAATCTAGTAACCAGATTTGAGAGCCATATTTTCCTCCTGAGCCACAATTATCCTGATCCCTCATTCAAAACAACTCTGTAATGAAGACAACAGTACATTTTTCCTGTCTGTTCCATTCTGCCTAAATCACATACCTCTGAAGAATCTGCTCAGGATCACCTTGTCATATACAGAACCTCCAGGTAAATGTCATGGCCCAGAAGTTTAAATAATTACTGTGTTGGACCTTAACATTGCATAGGAAAACAGGAGACAGCAAAGGCAGCATTGCCCCCTCGAAGTCCAGCAGTCATTTCTAAGCACATTAGCAGCATCTAGGATCCTGGTTAGCAATCCCTGCAAGGGATTTCAGAGATGGCTGGTTTGTAATTTCCTGTATTTGCTCTATCAGGTCATAAGAGCATCCACAAGGGGATGGGGTAGTTGAGCTGCCTTGTTAGACCCGACAAAAGTTAGCTTTTTTAAAAATTCCACTTCAGAAGCACTTTTAAGCCAGAAAGTAGACCTGAGATATCATCCAGCCCAAACTCTTCATGTATCAGATGAAGAAACCGAGGCCTAGAAAAGTTCTGTCACAGTATGACAGACTAATACTCCTAATCACATCCCCCACCTTGAGAAATCCCTGGGATTAGCTTTTGAGTTTGAAAAAAGAGAGGGCAAAAGAATAGCGGACTGGCCTCCCCAAGCCAAGGTCAAGCAACCATATCCTTGTTCCAAAACACACAGGGAAATGCTAAGATTAACATCCCTGACTGGAAACTGGAGCCCCGCCCATAATGTTGGGCAGGGTTGGTTTGAACCCCGTGACCCTGTGATCTCAGCAGTGAGCTGAGGTCAAGCCTAGCCATAGTGTGCATTGTTGAGGACTCAAGCAAGAATTTAAAGTACACATGGGCAAAGTCTTGAGAGAGAAGGCGTGTATTACCCAGTAGCCCTTGTTGATATAGGTTTAACATCATGACCTACTCTGAGAGATTTGTTTGTTTTTAACCTCAGGTTCACCAGTATAGAATCACTCATCTACCATAGCTTCATTCTAACTTATCTCTACCCCTATAAGTCTCTTCTCTTCCTCCCCATCTTCTTAGAGATTTGTCCTCCTCTCTCTAATACACCCATCTCCTATGCAACAAATCTCCCTCCTTATCTCCTTGAGAAAACTACCCCCACCCTCTTTTTTTCCTCTCCCTCCTCCTCCTTTCTTTCCTAATAATAGCCTTCTCTACCCTCAAGCCCTGCAATGCTACACACACTCTCTCTCTCTCTCTCTCTCTCTCTCTCTCTCTCTCCCTCTCTCTCTCTTTCTCAGGTCCAGCACTTGGCTCCTTCCACATGTCAAACATACTTAAGTCACTCAGCCATTTGCAAACATTTATTATTACATGCACAAAATACCATGGTAGACATTTTAGGTGATATAAGTTCCTAATTGTCTTTACCTTATCTATTTCCTCTCCTTTTCACTGTCTCTGTGTTGTCCCCCTCCACTTTTTCTTAATCCTGTGAAGTCTTATCTTCCTTCTCCACGTCTCTGCCTAAACTCAAAAGTCCCAGCTGGCGTTTCAGCCAAATCCCAAGCCATTATTCACTCCTTTCCCTCTTATGTTTAATGCTATTCACCACTATCTTTTTGAAACTCTTTCCCTCATCGGCTTAGTGGCATTCCACTAGCCTCACTGTGTCCCCCTGCCTCTCTCACCACTTTCTCTGTCTCCTTCACTAGCTAACCATCCTTTTCAGCTGACTCCCATCAGAGCCAGTTTCCAGATTCAGCTCCACTCTCTGTTTTTCTACAGTTATGCCCTCTCCTTTCGACTAGCCATCCATTCCCATAACTCCAGCTTCATTCCAAAGATAAGGATTCTGAAATATTTTCTTCTTACCCAGGCCATTACTTCAAAATGACTTGAAAATAAAGTTTGAATTTCTGTTATCAGTATTCTATCCTTTGCTTAACTGGATTCTCCGCTGCTTCTCCATAACCTCACACATTCAGACTTGCCATCTGTTCTGAGAACATGAAACAGTATTCCTGGTTTAATTTCTTTATTAATCCACCTTTTCCTTCCTGAGACAACACAGCATTGGTAAGAACGTGAACCCCAGAGCAAGACCATCTGGATTTACATACTTAGTAGCTTTGTGACCATAAGCAAGATGCTCTACCCACTCTGTGCTTCAGTTTCCCCATCTATGAAATAGTATAATCATAGCAATCATAGTAACTACCTCATAGGACTTGGGGGAAGATTAGATGACTTAATACAGGGAAAGCCAGGCAGAACACTACCTGGCACATTATAATGCAAAATAAATGTTAGCTAGCAATTATTATTAATAACAATGTTCATTCAAATCTTGTCTACTGTCCAGTCTAATTCCCAACTCTCCATAAAGGCTTACCTTTCTACATTAATCTTACCAGAGTATTTATTTTATGCTTCCTCATTTTGTTACTAATTCATTCATTTCTTTCTTCAACAAATATTTATTGAGTAACTATATGCTTACAGCATTGTGCCTAATAAAGAGGTTAGAAGGATGAATAAGACATGATTCTGCCCTCAAGGAGTTCATAGTCTAGTGGAAAAGAAAATAAATGTGTCAATACACAATAATAATTTGGAGAAACTTGAGAGGGAAGGAAGTCCCTCTCTTTGCCATTTGGGGTCTCAGAGAAGGCTTCTTCAGGTGAGAGGTATAGAGGACATTTCAGATTATAAAAATAATGTATGCAAACCAAAGTCCTTAAGTCATCAAATAGCATGGTGAGGTAGTGACTGCCAAGTGTTATTTATCTGTTTCCAGATGTTACATCCTCCTGTTATATATAACCTACTCAACTAAATCATAGGGGCTGTAAAAGCAGAGAGAACTCAGTTAACTACCTAATTACTTATACTACACAATACTTGTGTACTGATTTTATATTTCTTTTTTTTTTTTTTTTTTTTTGAGACGGAATCTCGCTCTGTCACCCAGGCTGGAGTGCATTGACACAATCTCTGCTCACTGCAACCTCTGCCTCCTAGGTTCAAGCAATTCTCCTACCTCAGCCTCCCCAGTAGCTGGGACTACAGGTGTGTACCACCACGCCTGGCTAATTTTTGTATTTTTAGTAGAGATGGGGTTTCACCATATTGGCCAGACTGGTCTCAAACTTCTGACCTCAGGTGATCTGCCTGCCTTGGTCTCCCAAAGTGCTGGGATTACAGGTATGAGGCACCATATCCGGCCTATATTTCTTTTTATATTCTCTGAAACTCTGATGGAGATTAAAATATGAGAGGTTTAATAAATATTTGTTAAGTTGAGCTACACTTCCATCAGAACTCCTCTTCCAAGACCACAATAAAGGCTGAAGTATCAAGAAGCTTCTTCGAGGAGGTGGATCTTTCACCAAAAGTCTAACATGAAAGACAAGTAGATTACATGGTGGACTGTGAGCCAATGAGGTGATTCAGATATTGCAGAAAGGGGCTCACAATTAGATCAGAGGCCAAAGTGAACTATGAGTGAGTAATTCTGAATGATACCATCAGGAACCATTAACCTGGTTGTATTGTCAGCCACAATACCCAAGATAATGAAGATGATGACAAAGAAAAAGATGACAGTAATGGTGATGCAGAGATAAGGGAGCAGCTCAAAGTTAAGTAAGAACTTCTCCACCACCTTGCAGGTTCTCTTCCAGCAATGAAAACAGAAGCACATATAACCTGCATGGTGACACCAGACTAAATAAACATGCCTTTGAAATTAACATTGAAATAGTGAGAAGTCTAAACTCTTTTTTCCAAGCCTCTACCAAATGACTGAGTAGTTCTTGATCCTATCCAGTGCACTTCTCTTCTAGTGTTTGGAGTCCTCAAAATGAGATTAACAAGGAAAAAGGTAGACACTTGCATGCAACCACCTCTCTGTGGGGCCTGGGTTACCTTCCCCCCAGCTTCAGGCACCAATTCTCATGCTATAATTATCAGGCTCAAAGCTCTGAGTGAATTGTCTTGGTTTTTTTGGTTTTGGGTTTTTGGTGCTAACACCCTGTAATTGGCCAAAAACGGCCAAATAAATCACCGTAAAAGAGACACAGATATCTTAACACAGCTTAACCAGAGAGCCATTCAGTCAGTCACAAAACCACCCAGATGTAATTTTTCCAGATGCTCAGCTCAACTATGTACTGAGAAGAAAAGTTCCAGCCTCTGTGAAGTTCCATAAATAATAAATTTCTTGAAGAAAAAGGCAAACAAAAATTTAACCAACATGAGAAAGAGAAGAAGATTCTATCCCTTGCCATGACCTGCTGGGAAACAATTGTGCTTTGAAGGAGTGTCCGTCCTCTGATTTTTAGACAACCAAGTCTGACATGAATTGCGTATCCTCATCAATGCCTACATTAGTTAATAAAGGGCTTTTGTGTTAGAGATGATAAACCACAACAAATTTTCTTCTGGGATGTTGGTGGCATAAAAATTTTCCTTTTGTAAATGTCAGCACACTGCTTGCAGGAAATACTTGGAGGAAGATATCCACACAAGATAAAAGCCAAATGGTAATCATATGGCATTTCTCCACCCTTGAAAAAAGGCATAAGACGTTAAAAAGGAGGAGGGTCTATGTCTTAAAGAAGGGGAGGCAGCGAGATCCTCTCCCCACCCATAGTAAAAGTTTGAATGTGAGAGCTTTGGAGTTACAATCACAGATTCATTTCTATTTCTAATCTATCTGTGGCAATGACTCATTCCATTTCCTGGTATTGATATATTGATATTAATTTTGCAGTCCTTGCTGTAAACGTCCTTGCTGGATGGTTGCCTTAAAAAACACAATGTGTTAACTAGGGCACGGTAGTAGAGTAAAACAAATCCTTAAGCAATGCCTATACTTTTGAAATATCCATCAAATTTACTTGAAATGACAAAAACATCCAGTCAATTTCTTTTAACAGAAAAACTGGCCACAGCATATTGGAAGTCATGTAAATACGGCAATCTGTTGATTTTTTGACATTCATCTTTTCACCTTACTTTCCCAAGCTCAGTCTCAGAGCAACACTTAACTGTGAGAAACAAATTACTTCTTTCCGTATACAACCAGCTCAGGGGAGTCATTGGCTGAAGACTAGCGTACAAATAAAATTTTTAATTGCTTTGCTGATGACTTTTTATTAAATGTCAGTTATTTTCCTGCCTTCCATGCCTCTCTCAGAAAAATAAGTGCTAAGGGAAGGCGCTGGAGAAATTAGCTTTGTCCAAACTGGCCATTTTGACAGTTTTTTGCCCAAGTTTTGAAGAAGTGAAAAGGAATGATCTCATGGAAAAATAAGTGGTAATATGCTGATTTTTCTCTTCATACTGGATGATTAGGCTTGCTAAAAAATAGCCAATATGGCCTGAAACATGTGACCAATGTCAAGTATTTTGTGCATACCATCCTTCTATCATCAATCCCAGAGCATTTCCCTCTTAAGGCTCTGTAGTTCTGGGCTGGACTCCTATCCCAAAGTCCAGCAAAATCCTCTCTGTGGATCTCAGTTGCACAATTATCCAAGTCTAGTAGAAAACATGCAAAGGGCTTATCTAAGTTAAGGTTTCCTCACTCTTCCTAAATCACACTTCTTTAACTTAGCCATAAATATCTCTCTACACTGTCATCCAACTCGTAAGTAATCAGGTTAGACTTAACCTTTATAGAATAAATATTTTAAGCTATGCTATAAACAAATAAGTTACATTATTAAATTAATGGAAGAAAGAACTATTCTTCATATACATATATGCACACACATTATTAAATTAATGGAAAAAAGAACTATTCTTCATATACATACATACACACACATGCACGCACACAGATACACATCTCAACACAGGCATAACAGTGGTTTCTCAGACCTAGGAAGGACAATTACACTTTGACCAGAGAATTTCCCTATCTATAATTTCTTAATGGAAGGTGTATACAGAGAAAGGCAAAGCACACAAGAAGCTTTGCACTATTTGATTAGAATGCAGCATAATTTTTTTTTTTTTTTTTTTTTTTGAGACTGTTGCCCAGGCTGGAGTGCAGGGGTGCAATCTCAGCTCACAGCAACCTCCGCGTCCCGGGTTTAAGCAATTCTCCCGCCTAAGCCTCACAAGTAGCTGGGATTACAGGCGCATGCCACCACACCCTGCTAATTTTTTTGTATTTTTAGTAGAGATGGGATTTCACCATGTTAGCCTGACTGGTCTCCAACTCCTGACCTCAAATGATCCACCCGCCTCAGCGTCCCACAATTACAGGCGTGAGCCACCACACCAGGCCAAATCATACATTTTTTATGTGGTCATTCTTTTCTTGCTTGTAAGTTTTCTTACTAGAAAAGACTGTAAAAGTGTCCCCTTCACTCCCATCTCTTTCCTTCTTCATTAGATAGCCACTCAGTATCAAATGCTAAAAGTTATTAGAAAAGTGAATTGGCATTTGAAAAGTAAATATATCTCAAAGTAGAAAACAAAGGCCCTATGTGTGTGAACTCTACAACCACTTATCTAGCTAGTCCCCTTTTAATAAATGTTCTAAAGAAAACATAGAAAGTTTTGAGTCTTACCAAAAACTCTTCAAAAGAGAGTGAATAAGTTGATGACAGATAGGTGTCCACAAAGCACATCAGAAAAGTATTTAGTGTACAATTACCAATTTTAAATAGTTTTCAGTCAGGGTGGGCTTCCCTTGACTGTCTAACAAATTAAGAAATTTTAAATATTCTTTAAGTTTGAGAGATCTCTTAAAAATAAGGTTTAGACCTTTTTAAAATAAATGTTAAAGATTCTTGTAGAATATATTTGGTAGCTGTAAACGCTTGGTACCAGATCTCACTGCCAACTCATGTCTTTCATTATATCAACACGTTTTATAAATATACACAATTTGTGCTCACTGGTACGTCAGACCATAAAATAAACGGGTATATATGCAACTACTGTACCTCTGCAGATTGGGAAATTATACTCTTTGGGCTATGTACACTTAATGTTTAAGAATAACAACAAATAATGCAGTCTCTGTACTGCCAAAATAAGAAAGAAAATTGAAGATACTGGCTTTTCAATGTATCTTTCAGGGAAAAATAACTGTCCTTATTTAAGCATGACTATTGACCCCTCTCAGTCCAGTTTTTGAACCAAGCAGGGGCCTTTTTCTAACTCTGAGAACAAGTTAAATGAGCATCTTACTCCAGCCCACCCAAGTAACAAATTCTTTCTGTTAGGAATTGTGCTAGTGATTTTCCGAAGTTAATTTAACCCTGGATTTACCTGAGTCCATGAAATTACAAAACACACCATGTTAGATGGAATAGCATAATAATCAGCAACACCGGCTCTGGAGTCAGACTAAGGTGGTTCAGACCCTGCCTCCTATAGCTGCCACCTGTACATCCTTGGGCAAATCCCTTAATGTGCCTACCCCTCAGTCTCTTCATCTGAAATCAAGTTAACTGTAATACCTACCTTCTAGTTACGAGAACTGTGTGCTGCTCAAAGTGCTAGATGTATTATCCTCCTCATCATCGTCATTGGGAACTTAAAGAATTTTAATCTAAGAAAATACATTTTGGCCAATTGTAAAAGAAAACTAATTTATTAATATTGGTGTTGTAGCAGCTTCTGTGGTGACTCCAGGATTCATGTTGGAACTCATTCAATTCCGGTAGATAGAGTGATTACAGTTCACATTTATCTTGCAAGCCAAGCACTGACTGAGCTAAGCCCTTCACATGGATTATTTCATTTTACCTCACAATGACCTTGAGGTGAGGTTTATTATTATTCCCACTTTACAGATAAGGAAACTGAGGTTTGGAGAGTTTAAATAATAGCTAAGCCTAAGCTTAGCTAGTGAGAATTGGACCTGTGTTAGGAACATAGGCAACCTAAATTCAGAGCTTCCAGAACCAATCTACTTACAGCAGCTTTCTTAAATTAAAAAAGAAAGAAAGAAAGAAAGAAAGAAAGAAAGAAAGAAAGAAAGAAAGAAAGAAAGAAAGAAAGAAAGAAAGAAAGAAAAACGATACATAAATTAAAAATTCTTGGCCGGGCATGGTAGCTCATGCCTGTAACCCTAGCACTTTGGGAGGCAGAGGCAGGTGGATTGCTTGAGCTCAGAAGTTTGAGACCAGCCTGGGCAACATAGTGAAATCCCATCTCAATTTAAAAAATAATAATAATAATAAATTCTTGGGACACTATCAACTAATAGCTAGAGAAACTAATAGCTTAGAAAATTTATTTCCAAGGGACTTTTGTTAAGATACTATATTGTAGTCTGAGAATCAATGATTTTCAAAATAACACATTGCCCTATTACAGCAAAACTACACCTCAAATGTTCAAATTTCACACATTGTTAGAAATTTAAAATAAACTAAGCCAATTGGAAGACCTCAAAAAATATTTACAGAAAGAAAGACATTAACATTGTTTACCTGTTACTTGAATTGAAGGGAACAAGTTGAGAGCCAAGAGCAGCCTGAGCATCTTTGTCCTGACGATGGGCTAGGGTTCCAGCCCCTCCTCCCCGAGGAACCCGAAGTGTGAGGGGAACTGAAAGACGCACCTGCCAAGGCCTGAGAGTCTCCGTCATCCACGGCCACCACCACCGCCACCATCCCCTTAGGGCACATGATCAAGGCACTCAAACCACAAGGCATCCTGACTGCAGCATTTCACACAGGATATAACGTTGTTTTGATGACTTTAGACTTTTACTTCTATTTTTAAAGACTTTTTTTTTTTGTCACTGAAAAATAGTCGGTCACTACATGATGGGCTTATGGGAATTATTCTTTATTGATGGATATCAAGAGTTGTGTAAAAGGGGTTCTTGAAATCCAGCAGAGATTAAAGGGGAGACAAAGTGTTCTTAAGAAGGAACAGGCCGGGTGCAGTGGCTCACGCCTGTAATCCCAGCAATTTGGGAGGCCAAAGTGGGTGGATCACTTGAGGCCAGGAGGTCAAGACGAGCCTGGCCAACATGGTGAAACCCCGTCTCCATTGAAAATACAAAAAATTAGCCAGGCATCATGGTGGGTACCTGTAATCCCAGCTACTAGGGAGGCTAAGGCAGGAGAATCACTTGAACCCAGGAGGTGGAGGCTGCTATGAGCCGAGATCATGCCATTGCACTCCAGCCAGGGCAACAGAATGAGAAAAGAAAGACAGAAAGAAAGAGAGAAAGAAAAGAAAAGAAGGAAAGAAGGAAGGAAGGGGAGAGAGAAAAAAGAAAGAAAGAGAGAGAGAGAAAGAAAGAAAGAGAAAGAAAAGAAAGAAAGAAAGAAAGAAAGAAAGTAAGAAAGAAAGAAAGAAAGAAAAAGAAAGAAAGAAAGAAGGAAAGAAAGAGAGAAAGAGGGAGGGAGGGAAGGAAGGAAGGGGGAGAGAGAGAAAGAAAGAATAAAGTCTCTAGCAGAGGAGAGATTTTCATAGGATGGGGACAGGTTGTGTCAAAAAGATAATGGTAAGAATTCTACTGAGGAATCGGGAAACATCTGCATAAATGTTTAAAGGAGTTACAAATATTAGAAATGTAACATTTGTGTAGGACATAAGGTAGCCCTCTGGAGCATTTAGCACACAGTGCTTGATTTATGTCAAGCCTCCTCCAACTCACTTCTAGGAACTTTGCAAAACCCATTCTACGTGCAAGCAGCCAGCCAGCTGAGTATCTGGGGGAGGTTCCCTAAGCAAAGGGAAAGTCAAAACAACATTCTATGTTCTTAGTGGGACAGTAAGGCAACCAAAAGCCCCTTGGTGTCTCATGCTCTCTATGTCCCTCAAGGTTAAGTAATAGGGCACAAAAGGAGGCTCCGTGGCAGGATTTCTGAGATTCATAACCACCACCCGACTGCACCCTTCTTCAGCTCCCAGGCCCTTTGCAGAGAGGGTTATTCCACCAGCACGGCCAACTGCTCTCTTCTTCCGGCACCTACATCAGTATCTTGTACTCAATGACTTCTTCAAAACTTTTCCAGTAATTTTTTTCTTCTTTTTGATAATCTAAGCTTTGTGCAATTACTCTAGTTGAGGGTTTTGTGTATGTGGGTTGTTTTAAAAGATAACTTGTATTGCTTTTTATTCTGACTATAAAAGTAAGGCATATTTCATTGAGAATGTTTAGGAAAATTATAAGCATTAAAACAAGATTCATCCATATTCTTACCACCCTAATATAAACACTGCTAATATTCTGGTCCACTGCCTTCCACCTGTTTGTCTGTTAAGATTTTTACATGTTTAATATCATGTTTTACTTATAGTTTTCATCAGATATGTACTATTATTTGTTATATCTTGAACATTTTCCCATGTCATTTAAGTATCTTTATAAACATTATTTGTAATTGATGCATAATATTCCATTCTCTAATTATATCATAAATTGTTTAACAAACCCCTAGTGTTGTTACCTTTTTTTCTTCGCTATTTTAAAATGCTATAGTCAAACTCTTTGATGACCTAGCTGTAAGAGGAGGCAGGCTTCATGTCCCTCCCTCCTGATCTGATAAATGACAGATCAGAAGTATTCCTCTCCTGGTAGACCTTCTTTGTTCACACTTCAATTTTCCCACAAACACAGTCTTTGTGAACCCCTCTTACTAACACATCTTTTGGTCCTTTGGAGAAATTTGTCTTTGGAAATGATTCACTCACACTTCTGAACTATAGGTAAGTGACAAAGCTATGCCCTGAGTCCTGGAGAAGATTCACTTCTAGAATTTGACTCAGCCTTCCTGGCTCTGATCCTCTATCCAGTTAGGGGAACCCATGCCTTCCCCAGGGCCTGAAGTCTATCTGGGGGAAAATTTACAGATGACAAGGTGACCTTTCCTAAAAGGTCATCCATATTCTAGAGCCACCAGACTACCCAGATCTTAAAACAAGAGGCTCTGAGACTCATTATACATACTGAGAATATACACAGTAGAAACAAAGATACCCAGTAGTTTTCCATGATCAACAACAAAAGGCTAAGGAGTGGGCTAATAACTGTCTTCAAGCATATTAAAGATGACTACATAGCATCTAGTTAATACTATGTAAATAGTAGTAATCGGGTCAAACTTAGCTGAAAAAGAAACAGTTCTCTCATCTGGTCTAATTCCCTTACCTTGCAGAGAAGGAAGCTGCAGCCCAGAGAGGTCAGCTGACTTATACAAATTCACAAAACAATAATTAAATATTATTGGCCTTATTATTTGACCAGCCATATTTAATTTTCATTCCATAGAATAAAAAGAAACACAAACTTTGACATTTGCCTTCCTATGTTTTAACATGTATGACACTAAAGAAGCAAACCATTTCATTAGAATCCTTTCACATTTGCTTTTGAAATCCAATAGCATTCACATATACCAAGAGGTAGAAATGACAGAAATAAAATAAGGACCTTAAATCCGGCAATACACAGGATACTGAGACCCTACAACATTTTCAGTAAAAATAATAGCATTTCCATACTAAGAACTTTACATTCCAGATCTCATTTAATACACAACCTGTGAGGAAGATTATTATTATCTCCATTTTACAGATGAGAAAATTGGTCTGAAGTGGGGTTAAGAATTGTCAGAACAAAAGAATGTCATTTTTCACAGAATTTGAAAAAGCAATCCTAAAAATCATGTGGAATTCAAAAAGAGCTGAATAGTCAAAGCAATCCTAAGCAAAAAGAACAAAGCTTTGAAGTATCACATTACCTAACTTCAAATTACATGGTAAAACTATAGTAACCAAAACAGCATGGTACTAGTATAAAAATAGATACATAGAACAATGGAACAGAATAGAGAACCCAGAGATAAAGCCACATATCTACAACCAACTGATCTTCAACAAAGTTAACAAAAATATATGCTGGGGAGAGGACTCCCTATTCAATAAATTGTGCTGGGAAAATTGGCTAGCTATATGCAGAAGAATGAAACAGGGCCCATACCTCTCACCATATACAAAAATTAACACAATATGCATTAAAGCCCTAAATGTAAGACCTGAAACTATAAAAATCCCAGAAGAAAACCAAGAAAAAACTCTTTTTTACATCTGCTGAGGCAAAGAATTTATGAACAAGTCCTCAGAAGCAAAGGCAACAAAATAGACACATGGGACTTAAATAAACTAAAAAGCTTCTGCACAGCAAAAGAGACAATCAACAGAGTAAGTAGACAATCTATAGAATGGGAAAAATATTTGCAAACTATACATCTGACAAAAGGCTAATAACCAGAATCTACAAGGAACTGAAACAACTCAACAAGAAAAAAACAATCCCATTAAAAAGTAGGCAGATGACATGAACAGACATTTTTCTTTCTTTTTGTTTTTTTAAATTTACTTCAAGTTCTGGGATACATGTGCAGAACATGCAGGTTTGTTACAAAGGTATACGTGTGCCATGGTGGTTTGCTGCACCTATTAACCCATCATCTAGGTTTTAAGCCCCATATGTATTAGGTATTTGTCCTAATGCTCTCCCTCCCCTTGATCCCCACCCCCTGACAGGTCACAGTGTGTGATGTTACCCTCCCTGTGTCCATGTGTTCTCATTGTTCAACTCCCACTTATGAGTGAGAACATGTGGTGTTTGGTTTTCTGCTCCTGTGTTAGTTTGCTGAGAATGATGGCTTCCAGCTTCATCCATGTCCCTGAAAAGGACATGAACTCATACTTTTTTATGGCTGCATAGTATTCCATAGTATATACGTGCCATATTTTCTTTATCTAGTCTATCATTGATGGGCATTTGGGTTGGTTCCAAGTCTTTGCTGTTGTAAATAGTGCTGCAATAAGCATACGTGTGCATGTCTTTATAGTAGAATGATTTATAATCCTTTGGGTATATACCCAGTAATGGGATTGCTGGGTCAAATGGTATTTCTGGTTCTAGATCCTTGAGGAATCGACACACTGTCTTCCACAATGGTTGAACTAATTTACACTCCCACCAACAGCGTAAAAGAGTTCCTATTTCTCCACAGCCTCGCCAGTATCTGTTGTTTCCTGACTTTTTAATAATTGCCATTCTAACCAGCATGAGATGGTATCTCATTGTGGTTTTGATTTGCATTTCTCTAATGATCAGTGATGATGAGCTTTTTTTCATATGTTTGTTGGCTGCAGAAATGTCTTCTTTTGAGAAGTGTCTGTTCATATCCTTTGCCCACTTTTTATGGGGTTGTTTTTTTCTTGTAAATTTGTTTAAGTTCCTTGCAGATTCTGGATATTAGACGTTTGTCAGGTGGATAGATTGCAAAAATTTCTCCCATTCTGTAGTTTGCTTGTTCACTCATGGTAGTTTCTTTTGCTGTGCAGAAGCTCTTTAGTTTTAATTAGATCTCATTTGTCAATTTTGGCTTTTGTTGTGATTGCTTTTGGTGTCTTAGTCATGAAGTCTTTGCCCATGCCTATGTCCTGAATGGTATTGCCTTGGTTTGCTTCCAGGGTTTTTATGGTTTTAGGTTTTACATTTAAATCTTTAATCCGTCTTAAGTTAATTTTTGTATAAGCTATAAGGAAGGGGACCAGTTTAAGTTTTCTGCATATGGCTAGCCAGTTTTCCCAGCACCATTTATTAAATAGGGAATCCTTTCCCCATTGCTTGTTTTTGTCAGGTTTGTCAAAGATCAGATGGTTGTAGACGTGTGGTGTTATTTCTGAGGTCTCTGTTTCGTTCCATTGGTCTATATATCTGTTTTGGTACCAGTACCATGCTGTTTTGGTTACTGTAGCCTTACAGTACAGTTTGAAGTCAGGTAGCAGGATGCCTCCAGCTTTGTTGTTTTTGCTTAGGATTCTCTTGGCTATATAGGCTCTTTTTTGGTTCCATATGAAATTTAAAGTAGTTTTTTCTAATTCTGCAAAGAAAGTCAATGGTAGCTTGATGGTAATAGTACTGAATAGTACTTTGGGCCATATGGCCACTCTCATGGTACTGATTCTTCCTATTCATGAGCATGGAATGTTTTTCCATTTGTTTGTGTCCTCTCTTACTTCCTTGAGCAGTGGTTTGTAGTTCTCCTTGAAGAGGTCCTTCACGTCTCTTGTAAGCTGTATTCCTAAGTATCTTATTTTCTTTGTAGCAATTGTGAATGGGAGTTCACTCATGATTTGGCTCTCTACTTGTCTATTATTGGTGTATAGGAATGCTTGTGATTTTTGCCTATTGATTTTGTATCCTGAGACTTTGCTGAAGTTGCTTATCAGAAGGAGTTTTTGGGCTGAGACGATGGACATGAACTCATTCTTTTTATGGGTGCATAGTATTCCATAGTATATATGTGCCATATTTTCTTTTTTTTAATTTTATTTATTTATTTATTTATTTATTTATTTATTTATTTATTTTTGAGACAGAGTTTCGCTCTTGTTGCCCAGGCTAGAGTACAATGGCACGATCTTGGCTCACTGCAACTTCTGCCTCCCGGGTTCAAGCAATTCTCCTGCCTCAGCCTCCCAGGTAGCTGGGATTACGGGCATGCACCACCATGCCCAGCTAATTTTTGTATTTTTAGTAGAGATGGGGTTTCTCCATGTTGGTCTGGCTGGTCTCGAACTCCCGACATCAGGTGATCCACCTGCCTTGGCCTCCCAAAGTGCTGGGATTACAGGCGTAAGCCACTACACCCAGCCAATATATGTGCCATATTTTGTTTATCCAGTCTATCATTGATAGGCATTTGGGTTGGTTCCAAGTCTTTGCTGTTGTAAATAGTGCTGCAATAAACATACATGTGCATGTCTTTATAGTAGAATGATTTATAATCCTTTGGGTATATACCCAGTAATGGGATTGCTGGGTCAAATGGCATTTCTGGTTCTAGATCCTTGAGGAATTGACACACTGTCTTCTATAATGGTTGAACTAATTTACATTCCCACCAACGGTGTAAAAGAGTTCCTATTTCTCCACAGCCTCGCCAGCATCTGTTGTTTCCTGACTTTTTAATAATCGCCATTCTAACTGGCGTGAGATGGTTTTCTAAATATACAGTCTAAATATACAGTTTTCTAAACACACAGATAGGTTTTCTAAATATACAGTCATGTCAACTGCAAACAAAGACAATTTGACTTCCTCTCTTCCTATTTGAATACCCTTTATTTCTTTCTCTTGCCTGATTGCCCCGGCCAGAAGTTCCAGTACTATGTTGAACAGGAGTGTGAAAGAGGGCATCCTTGTCTTGTGCTGGTTTTTAAAGGGAATGCTTCCAGCTTTTGCCCATTCAGTATGATATTGGCTATGGGTTTGTCACAAATAGCTCTTATTATTTTGAGATATGTTTCATCAACACCTAGTTTACTGAGAGTTTTTAGCATGAAGGGGTGTTGAATTTTATCAAAGGCTTTTTCTGCATCTTTTGAGATAATCATGTGGTTTTTGTCATTGGTTCTGTTTATGTGATGGATTACATTTGTTGATTTGTGTATGTTGAACCAGCCTTGCATCCCAAGGATGAAGTCGACTTGATCATGGTGGATAAGCTTTTTGATGTGCTGCTGGATTCGGTTTGCCAGTATTTTATTGAGGATTTTGGCATCAATGTTCATCAAGGATATTCGCCTGAAATTTTCTTTTTTTGTTGTGTCTCTGCCAGATTTTGGTATCAGGATGATGCTGGCCTCATAAAATGAGTTAGGGAGGAATCCCTCTTTTTCTAATTTTTGGAATAGTTTCAGAAGAAATGGTACCAGCTCCTCTTTGTTCCTCTGGTAGAATTCAGCTGTGACTCTGTCTGGTCCTGGGCTTTTTTTGGTTGATAGGCTATTAATTACTGCCTCCATTTCAGGACTTGTTATTGGTCTATTCAGGGATTCAACTTCTCCGTAGTTTAGTCTTGGGAGGGTGTATGTGTCCAGGAATTTATCCATTTCTTCTAGATTTTCTAGTTTATTTGCATAGAGGTGTTTTTTTTTTTTTTTTTTTTCTTTTTTAGACGGAGTCTCACTCTGTCGCCCGGGCTGGAGTGCAGTGGCGCAATCTCGGCTCACTGCAAACTCCGCCTCCCACGTTCACACCATTCTCCCGCCTCAGCCTCCCAAGCAGCTGGGGCTACAGGCACCTGCCACCATGCCCGGCTAATTTTTTGTGTTTTTAATAGAGATGGAGTTTCACCATGTTAGCCAGGATGGTCTCAATCTCCTGACCTCGTGATCCATCCGCCTT
The DNA here is from genome assembly GCF_029281585.2 of Gorilla gorilla gorilla. NCBI lineage: Eukaryota > Metazoa > Chordata > Mammalia > Primates > Hominidae > Gorilla > Gorilla gorilla. Next base: position 106,309,259 of record NC_073235.2, on the reverse strand, counting down.
GGCCTCCTAAAGTGCTGAGATTACAGGCGTGAGCCACTGCACCCGGCCGCATAGAGGTGTTTATAGTATTTTCTGATGGTAGTTTGTATTTCTGTGGGATCAGTGGTGATATCCCCTTCGTCGTTTTTTATTGTGTCTATTTGATTCTTCTCTCTTTTCTTCTTTATTAGTCTGGCTAGTGGTCTATCTGTTTTGTTAATCTTTTCAAAACACCAGCTCCTAGATTCACTGAATTTCTGAAGGGCTTTTCATGTCTCTATCTCCTTCAGTTCTGCTCTGATCTTAGTTATTTCTTGTCTTCTGCTAGCTTTTGAATTTGTTTGCTCTTGCTTCTCTAGTTACTTTACTTTTGATGTTAGGGTGTCAATTTCGGATCTTTCCTGCTTTCTGATACGGGTATTTAGTGCTATAAACTTCCCTCTTAACTCTGCTTAACTGTGTCCCGGAGATTCTGGTACATTGTGTCTTTGTTCTCATTGATTTCAAAGAACTTCTTTATTTCTGCCTTAATTTCGTTATCACCCAGTAGTCATTCAGGAGCAGGTTGTTCAGTTTCCATGCAGTTGCACAGTTTTGAGTGTTTCTTAATCCTGAGTTCTAATTTGATTGCACTGTGGTCTGAGAGACTGTTTGTTATGATTTCCGTCCTTTTTCATTTGCCAAGGAGTGTTTTACTTCCAATTATGTGGTCGATTTTAGAATAAGTGCTATGCGGTGCTAAAAAGAATGTATATTCTATCGATTTGGGATGGAGAGTTCTGTAGATGTCTATTAGGTCCACTTGGTTCAGAGCTGAGTTCAACTCCTGAATATCCTTGTTAATTTTCTGTCTTGTTGATCTGTCTAATATTGACAGTGGGGTGTTAAAGTCTGCCACTATTATTGTGTGGGAATATAAGTCTCTTTGTAGGTCTCTAAGAGCTTGTTTTATGAATCTGGGTGCTCCTGTTTTCAGGGCACATATATTTAGGATAGTTAGCTCTTCTTGTTGCATCGATCACTTTACCATTATGTAATGCCCTTATTTGTCTTTTTTGATCTTTGTTGGTTTAAAGTCTGTTTTATCAGAGACTAGGATTGCAATTCCTGCTATTTTCTGCTTTCCATTTGCTTGGTAAATACTCCTCCATCCCTTTATTTTGAGCCTATGTGTCTTTGCATGTGAGATGGGTCTCCTGAATACAGCACACCGATGGATCTTGACTCTTTATCCAGTTTTCCAGTCTGTGTCTTTTAAGTGGGGCATTAGCCCATTTACGTTTAAGGTTAATACTGTTATGTGTGAATTTGATCCTGTCATCATGATGCTAGCTGGTTATTTTGCATATTAGTTAATGCAGTTTCTTCATGGTGACTTTATATTTTGGTGTGTTTTTGCAGTGGCTGGTACCAGTTTTTCCTTTCCATATTTAGTGCTTCTTTCAGGAGCTCTTGTAAGGCAGGCCTGGTAGTGACAAAATCCCTCAGCATTTGCTTGTTAAACAGACATTTTTCAAAACAAGACATACAAGTGGCTAACAAACATATGAAAAAATGCTCAATATTGCTGATCATCAGAGAAATGCAAATTAAAACCACAGTGAGATACCATCTTACACCAGTCAGAATGGCTATTAATAAACAGTCTAAAAACAGCCAATAATCATGAGGAGAAAAAAGAATGCCTGTATACCACTGGTGGGAATGTAAATTAGTACAGCCTTTATGGAAAACAGTATGGAGATTTCTCAAAGAACTAAAAATAGAACTAGCATTCAATCCAGCACTCCCACAACTGGGTATATACCCAAAGGGAAAGAAATCATTATGTCAAAAAGATACCTGCCCTTGTATGTTTAGCACAGCACTATTCACAGTGGCAAAGATATGGAATCAACACAAGAGTCCATCAACAGAGGATTGAATAAAGAATATGGGCTATAGCTATACATTGGAGGTATATATATATATACACACACACACACGTACAAAAGGTGGTGTGTGTGTGTGTATACATTATACACACACACACATACACATATGCATACACACATACCATGGAATAATACAGAGCCAAAAAAATAATGAAATCATTTGCAGCAATGCATACACACATACCATGGAATAATACAGAGCCAAAAAAATAATGAAATCATTTGCAGCAACATGGATGGAACTGGAGGTCATTATCCTCAGTGAAATAACTCATAAACAGAAAGTCAAACACACATGTTCTCACTTAAAAGAGGAAGCTAAACAATGTACACGTAGACATATAGAGTGAAATAATAGACATTAGAGACACCAAAAGGTGGGAGGTGGGAGGCAGGTGAGGGTTGAAGAGTTACCTATGGGGTACAATGCTCACTATTTGGGTGGTGGGTACACTAAAAGCGCAGACTTCACCACCATGCAATATATGCATGTAAGAAACCTGTATGTGGCCGGGCACAGTGGCTCATGCCTGTAATCCCAGCACTTTGGGAGGCTGAGGCAGGCGGATCACCTGAGGTCGGGAGTTTGAGACCAGCCTGACCAACATGGAGAAACACCATCTCTACTAAAAATACAAAATTGGCCAGGCATGGTGGCACATGCCTGTAATCCCAGCTACCTGGGAGGCTGAGGCAGGAGAATCACTTGAACCTGGGAGGCGGAGGTTGCGGTAAGCTGAGATTGCGCCATTGCATTCCAGCCTGGGCAACAAGAGTAAAACTCTGTCTCAAAAAAAAAAAGAAACCTGTATTTGTTCCTCCTGAGTATATATTTTTTTTAATTTTAAGAGTTATCAGGACAAAAACAAGGGTATTCATTACCTTTCAGTTGCAAGACATCTAACATGGTGTATCTCTTTAGAGCTTAAATGGAGTCACTTAGGAAACCGTGGAGTGGCCCAAACGGCTCCGGGAAGTCATAATTAACTGTGCTTCATAAAAGTGCACCTGTATTTTTCTAGAGAAATTCCAGATTTGTTAAATCCACACAAGCCCTTGATATTCAAAGACATATGCATCACGATGAAACAAACAACTTTAATCAATCAATGAGCAGATTGAAGTCCCGACCACATTGCTTGTTAGAGAAAAATATAATACAGGTGACCAAATTCTATAGGCTGTTTGAAACGTAACAGGAACTAAGGCTGAAAATAAGATCCTGTGAGGGAGTTGAGTGAGGAATGAATCTCAGGGCCTTCACCACTTATTGCTCTCTGGTCAGGATTTTTATCTCCAATCTGAGTAAATTGCCCTCATTCTTCCAGGTTCAGAGTAAACAGAACCTCTTCAAAGATACTGTCTCCAGCCACTATTGGCTACACACACACACACTCCCCACTTCTGACCCATCTAAACCAGGTCTCCCTGCTATAATCTCCATTGCACTCTTTATACAGCGTACTGGGAATGCCAAGAAGAAAAAGTAACTACAGATGTGTTCGTGCCATTAAGTGTTTAATGTCTATGTCCTCCAGTAGACTATAAACATGATGAGGGTGAATCCATGTCTCTCTCATTTCCAGCTGTATCCCCTGTGTCTAGCTCATAGTAAGGGCTCAATAAGGCATTTACTGAAGGAATGAAACACTCCACCATTGCTCTCTGACCTCCAATCAATATGCCTGCAATTGTGAACCTTTTTCTCTCTGGTACTCTGGCCATGGTAATCTTCCCATCCCTGGTTTCCCAAGGATATAATACTAGATATAGTGTTGCTGAAAATAGCATTTTGCCACTAGCTGGGACATATATATTCCTGTCTGTTCTCTACCCTATATTCCTGTCTGAGCTGTGCTCAATGATACAGAAGACTCAAAGACCTAACACCTTCACAACTCATTTCTCCTACAGCCAAGGCCAGAGTCATGCCTAGCCACTCAGCATCTCCCTCCTCTTTCCCCTGGGGCCCCTGTGGTTCCCATCTGGACCTTGAGAGATGAGGAGCTTCCCACACAGAATGCATACCCATACTCAGTTTACCATCTAGAATGCAGAACAGGAAAGGTAACTGACTTGGGAATTCCAGTAGCTAACACACAGATTTGAAGTCCCACAGATTTAGGGGTCAAATGTAGTTGGACCACTTTCTAGTTATATAATAATCTCATAAAGTCACAGCCTCAATTCCTCATGTGTAAAATAGGGATGACAATACCTCACTCAATATATTGTCCATATCTCACACAAAGTGTAAATCTCCCCTTGCTTTTAAGACACAAAGAAAGTTTGATGAATCTCCATTTCACACTTACTGTAGGGGCTCAATAAATCTTTGTTGGAACAGCCAGAATGGATCCTTGAATATAGGTTCAATATATTTATGTGGATTGATTTTACTCTACAGCATGAATGCTACCAGAACCCGATTTTTACATTAGCATAGTATTCCTCCTTGATGTACAATCCTTTAATAACATATACCAGTATAAACTGCAAAGTATCATTGAAGAGTCTTTAAGAATTATTGTGGTCAAGCTGGTCAATGAGAAGCCCCATGGCTCTCTCTTGTACACAGCAAGCCTACCAGGATAATATCTTCTTTGATCTAAATTCCAGCTAGAAATTTGCCTTTCATTTCAGTTTCTAATCTTCCCCCAAAGCTCTGCCTTACAGAGATTCGAATTGTCACATGGTGATTGTGGGGAAACAATGAAGCCTGAGACTTTCTGTTTGAGCTGTGTGGTATTATTCCAGCTGTTGCTACGAAAAACTTTGTCAAAAAAAAATAGACAACGATGAAGTTAAGAAAGTCATGCATATTATCACAAATCAGCAGGACTGAAGCCTGAAAAAAAAAAAAAACACTATGCTAAGCCTAACAGAAAGAAAAATCAGAAATAATGGCCATATTGATTGACTAATCCCACTGAATAAACAAATATTGCAAAAAGACACATTTGCAGGAAAAATCCATGAGGCTTTATCAAGGATTACATGAAAAATAAGGTGTTACATGAAAAATGTGGTTAAAAGTAGCTTAAAACAATTACTTAAAAACCTTTTGATCACTTAGACAGACAGGCCTATTACTGCAAGTTATAAAAGCAACAGCTATCATTTATTAGAGGCATCCTGCCCCCAAGTACTGTGCTAAGCATTATGCATGCATTATCTCATTTAATCCTGATAACAACCTAGGTAGTTGGTACTACTATTATCTCCATTTTACAGACAAGCAAATCTAATCCTATAAAACTTAAGTAATTTGTCCACAATGATACAGCAAGTAGAAAAGAAGAGATTTGAACTCAACTTTGACTCAAAAAATGGAACTCTAGATTTGAGCATCATGTGAAAGATAGACACGGTCCTGACGAACTAGCAGCTTGATCATGTGATTGATAGATAGTACAGAGGTTAAGAGCAAGGTTTTTACAGAGAAATGTACCTTCTGAATAAACAAATCTGACCTTCAGCCACCAACTTTATAAAGATTCAGCTAGAAGTCTATGTGTGACTTGCAAAGTCTTCCTTTACTCCAGGGTATGATGCGGTTCTTATTACTTCCCTGCTGACTTTATATTCACGTAGATCCAGACAATAGAAGATGCAAAACTTGTGTAGTTGTGACATCATCTGGAGAAATTAATCCTGACCAGACCATGAATTTGTGTACTGTCAGCAAGAGAGATACATCATGAACCCAGTCAGTGCTGATCTGAGCTTCAGGACAGCTCCATGACAAAAGGCCCACTCACTTGATCATCTGAAAAAAAGCAGAGAGGGAATGACAGATATAAAAAAAGTCAACTGCGGCCAGCGCAGCGGCTCACTCCTGTAATCCCAGCACTTTGGGAGACCGAGGCAGGAGGATCACGAGGTCAGGAGATCGAGACCATCCTGGCTAACATGGTGAAACGCCGTCTCTACTAAAAAACACATAAAATTAGCCAGGCATGGTGGCGGGCGCCTGTAGTCCCAGCTACTTCGGAGGCTGAGGCAGGAGAATGGTGTGAACCCGGGAGGCAGAGCTTGCAGTGAGCCAAGATCGCGCCACTGCATTCCAGCCTGGGCGACAGAGCGAGACTCCGTCTCAAAAAAAAAAAAAAAAAAAAAGTCAATTGCCGTCATTAAAGGCGGGGGGAAACTATCACCAATCATATTCCATCTAAATTATCATGATAGGGTAAACTTATAAGTCTCAGGACCCAAAGAGATTGGTATTAGGGAAATCTACACTTCTCAAAAATCCTGTGATTCTAAAGATCTAATGGTCTCACTGAGCCATGCTTTTTTTGGGTTCACTGAAGACCAGCTACCTGCCTTGTTGCTGACATTCCACAAAGGTATCAACAGTTCTGTGTTTGGCTGATTTTTTTTTTTTTTTTTTTTTTTGAAGCCACTAGGACACTTGGATATTTTCTGGAAACACGAATGTTCATTAAATATGACCAGGGTTGAGAGGGCAAGGTAAGGAATGTATTTCACTCCACATCTTGTATTGAACCTGATTTGACCCTCTCTGATTCCCTACTGTGCAATCAGTGGAATGGTAAGGAAGAAACCTCTGACCCCTTCAGGAACTGCAATCTTGTCCTAGCCTTGGGAAAACTGTCATGCTTGGTTTTCCTCCTTTCGGAACAATTTTAAGGGCTTTCCTCCCCTAACATGTTGTTTAGTACAGCACCTCCAGGAAATAGAACTGTTAACTTCAATATTGCTCTCAGTGGTCTCTCATGTTACCAGGCCCCCATGGGAACCTTCTCATCCTCCCCCTCGCTGTATCTCCCTTCCCCCTACCCCTTCCCACCAGTTCCCACACTCACTAAATAAGGAAGGTCAATCTGAATACATCTGTCCACATCTCCGGAATGTCACAGAAGAGTAACAGCTGTTGACCTCTGTTCCGAACACATTATCCTGTTTGTCCCAAAAGTAGCTTGGGCGAGTTCCAGCTAATATATGCAATCTCTACTTCCTATGGGGAACTTAGGGCCAGCAGAGTATACTCCCCACACTTGCTTTTTGGCATTGGCATAAATACAACCTGTTTTCATGTACCAAATCCTATCATTACTATTAATAATATTAATAATTATAATAACAATTATGGCCAAACTTTATCAAGCATTTGTTAGATGCTAGATATAGCACAAAGCTAAAAGCATCCCAAGTTTTTAAGCCTTAATTTTTCCTTTAAGTTTTAGAAAAAGCAGTAATTTTCTTTCTCCCTAAGTGACTATACTTCCACATCTTAATATATACACACACACAAAGCCTTTATTAACCTCTCATAGGTACAGGCGATAAAACTGAAGACTGTGTGCTTTCTCCTAGAAATATTGGAGGAAAAATAAAGGAACTTGGGGAGAAAAAAATACCTGAATCTGAGATGTTGCAAGATATCCAATAGTAAGGTAAAGAGCAAAAGTAAAGAGGCTACAGCCCAAGACAAGGTCCAAACAAATCTAATATTTGTCTGAGAATCCATCCAGAAACACCCATTAACACCGCAGTGCATATGATGTCATGTATACATTGTCTTGAGGAAAATTCCAGGCTAAACTTGTTCTTACAGAATTTAGCTTCCATTATATTACAGATGGCTCAGATTTGGAATGACTGGTACTTGGCTCATCATTATCTTCATTGAGGGGCCAGAGTCAATAGTGGAAACACAAGGAAATCTCATCCCTTTCAGGAATCTAATCTAGGTTGACCTCTCGCACTGTTGTTCATTATATGAAATTCACCCAGCTTTGCTATGTCAGATTGTTATAGAACTCTTCTGGAAAATTGGAATTGTGTAACTGGCCTCTAGGCAGAAAAAAATGAGAGTAGGAAGGCCTATAACGGCCTTGAAACTGCACTTGCTTACCTAAAAACCTGTGTTCAGTGACTATGACACAGCAGGTGTTGCTCTACACCATGATGCCAGGAGAGACTAAGGCAGTAAGAAGGCCCTAATTTGCCTGAAGAGGCTTCTCTGGCCAGAGGTGCTGAGTTGGAGGATAACGAAAACTGGCCAGATCAGCATGGCGAAGAGAGGGCCTTCCCTTCCAAGTAAAGTATACACTACTTGGAAAAGTTTTAAAGTGCATGGCTTGTTAAGGGAACCACAAGGAGCTCAGTGTGGCTGGAACAGAAAGGACACTGAGGAAGGGCCCAGAGGTGACAGGTAGTTGAGGCCAGTGACAAAGGACCTTTTATGCCTTGCTAAGCAGTTTGCCCTTCGTACTGAGAGCAATGAAGAACCCTCACGATATGGGTCAGCACACAGGTCTGGGTTGCCAGGACAGATCTAAGAGGCAGCAGCATATGAAAGCCAGGATTTCAAATAGGTTGAATCTCTTACAGCAGCTCCAACGGATTGAAATCAGCTGTCTGACTCACTGTGTTGAACAGGATTTCTGAAACTTCATATCAGTTCAATGGGAGCATAGGAAGGGGAGGAGGCGCATAAGAGATGGTACTCCTGGGACTCCCAGGTCAGGGTGAGAATAAAGCCATGAACCCAGATCAGATTGCAGGCTGCTCTTCCCCACCTGTCCCTTAAATCTTGGCATTTTTCCATTGTTGGAGTTCGAGGTGGCTAACAAATTACTCCTTCCTACTTGCTAATTCAGTTCTAAATCCTATAAGACAGACCAAGAAAGACAAAGGAGTCAGGCAGACAGAGAGGAAAATATCGCTGATAGAGGGCTACCCGAGAACGTGGCTGAGCCGTGCAGTCACAACAAGCACCCCAGAATTATTAGGCAGACCTACCCACCCGTCACAGTTCTTGCCCAGAAACCACAGGTCCCACCTCCAGGGAGAGAGTCTTTACCACTAAGCTACCACATGGCCCAGAGCAGGACGCTTGCTTTCTGCAGGGAGGCAGGTCCCCAAGGTGGGAGCAGGTGGCAGCAGGAGGCAGAGGGAGAAAGACTGAAGACATAAGCAGTAGAGGATAATCTGCAGGAGAAAAAAACGAGGCAATGAGAAATGGCCCTAGGACGCCAGCTAATACTTTAGCATTCATTAAACAGGAGCAAGCTTCCTTTGAGACTATCACACTTGTCTAGGAAAACAGAAGTTATAGCAGTTATACATTAACTAGCGTTGATCAGGCACTTTTCAATTCACACATGTTATCTCATAGAACTACTGTATAGGAGTAATTATTATTATTCCATTTTATAGATGGAAAGATCTAGTAAGTAGCAGAAAAGGATTCAAACACAATCCTTCCAGTCTAAGATTGTAATCTTGGAAAAGCTGATGGATTCTTTGACTCTGGCTTCTTGCTCTTTGCGATTAAACCATCACTTCAGAATGAGCTTCCGCCAGACTGTGTGAATGAGTGAAAGGGGCATTATCAGAAACCATCGTTCGGTTTGTGTGGTGGAGGGTGGGAAGTGGAGGAAGGGGGTGAGTGAATGGCCTCATTTGCCACCAGTGTATGTGTTCCCTTTTCTCTGCCACTTTGCCAACATCTGTTATTTTTTGACTTGTTAATAATAGCCATTTTGACTGATGTGAGATGGCATCTCATAGTGGTTTGATTTGCATTTCTCTGTGATTAGGGATGTTGAGGATTTTTTACATGCTTGTTTGCTGCATGTATGTCTTCTTTTGAGAAGTCTCTGTCCTTTGCCCAATTTGTAATGGGGTTGTTTGTTTTTTGCTTGTTGAATTATTTAAGTTCCTTATAGATTCTGGGCATTAGACCTTTGTCAGATGCAGTTTCTGAGTTTTTCTAGTTTTAAATTGTCTTGTGATACTAAGAAGAGTTTTTATTTGATTAACTGGAGACAGACCCTGCTTGCAAGTTCAATTTCTAAAACACCTGAAGAAATGAACAAACATTTCTTCTTCCCTCTCTCTTTCCTCCCTTCAAGCTGCAGAAATAGAAGCATTTTAATTTCAGCAGAAGGGAGTGAAGGTGGAGTGTTTACTCTGGGTCCACCCTCAGACATTTGGGAAACAAGGCTAACTTCTCAGGGCTTGCTGGTGATGCTGTGTCTCTATTGAGAAATTCGGACTTCCTAAAAATAGCATCCATAAGGTGCTGAGCAATGAGGGGTGGCAGACAGGCTAGTGATTTGCATTCCGCTTGCAGATGTTGTCCCAGAGGACTCTGAGGCTACCGCCCAAGGGAATAGGGAGGGCTCTGGCTGGCTGAATGGACTTTCTCCAGGTCCTAGAGGTCAGAGTTTCGAGAAAATTATGTCCATTCTTTTCCCAGATCTCTACTTAGGGAAGGTTTATGGAAATGCACAATATGTACCCAAGATTGTGGGTTTGTTCTCGCAGATCTCTCTCTAAGCTCTCTAGATCTATTACTGTCTTTTTATTTCTCAGAAATTCAGTCTACAAGCTGGACAAAGTTATGTATGTGTTTCTGTGCAAGCATGAGGTTAAGTACTTATTGCCTTTTCCCTTTTTCTACTCAGTCAGAATGCAAAAAAAGTCTCATATGAAAGTGGATATGTGGGCATTTTGTCCCCAACGTTCCTCTTACATCCAACTGGCAAGACTGTGTCCAATAAGTCTGACAGCTCTTAACCTTTTTTGTGTCAGGGACCCCTTTGGTGGTCTGGAAGCCTAAAGACCCCTTCTCACAATCATGTTTTGAAATGCATAAAATAAAATACATAGGATTGCAAAGAAAACTGAAAGTTTTGAAATGTAGTTTTCAAATATTTTTTTAAAAACAAATGTTCATGATATAGTAATAAATATGCTTCATTAACATATTAAATCTAGCTATGGTATGAAAACTACCATAATTTTTTTTTTTTTTTTTGAGACAGAGTCTCGCTCTGTTGCCCAGGCTGGAGTACACTGGCACGATCTCAGCTCATTGCAACCTCTACCTCCTTGGTTCAAGGGATTCTCATGCCTCAGCCTCTCGAATATCTGGGATTACAGGAGTGTGCCACCACGCCTGGTTAACTTTTATATTTTTTAGTAGAGATGGGGTTTCAGTATGTTGGCCAGGCTGGTCTCAAGCTCCTGGCCTTATGTGATCCACCCGCCTTGGCTTCCCAAAGTGTTGGGATTACAGGCACGAGCCATCGCACCCGGCCAAAGGCTGAGCTTCTTAAGGGCAAGAACCATGTCTGGTTTGTCCACCTGTGTACTCCAGCAGCAATACAATGCTTGGCACATAGCAGGCACTCAACAAAAATTTGGTAAGTGGATTAATCAATAGTGAGTATTCCCTCTTATAATAGGGGAATATTTTCTATAATATACAATGTACACTCTTGGCTCCTACATGACAGCAGTCGTGGAAGGTAGTGAGCTGGGTGAAATATCGAATATTCAAAAGCATCCCTCTATTTTATGGACCAGAAGTGATATCTCATTTGGCCTAGTTTGTCTGTCACCTGTTGATCCAGCTGCCACAATTCACCCTACTTGTTGTGCCAGAATCTAACAACTGGGGTGGATAATTCTTATTCCAGGAAAGATGGTGATATGAAGCACAGAGCTGTTTAATCTCTGGAACCATGGAGTTTGGCACCTCAAGGATGTTCCAATCCTGGCTGGCTAAGCACTCCTTCGGGAAAACTCTCTCATGTCAGTGTCATGGTACAAGTCAACTTTTGGGTGGTAGTCACCTTCCTGCAATTCACTTCCTTTGCAAGCCATTCATTCATCCAACAAGTGATTAATGAGAATTTTACTCAGTGATAGGCCCATTAGTATGGGCTGGGAAGACAAAGACAAAGCATTACCCTCAAGTGGCTGGTAACAGACAAGGAAACCAATGACAACTTGCACAAGGTGAGGTTCTACTTTCACATTGAGAGAAGCAGAGCACATTATCCTGGCTCATAAAGAACTACCTTTCTAAAATATCTATAAAACTATTTAAATGAACCAACCTGCTAAGCACACCCACAGATATGTTCATGTGTATGTGTAGATGTATGTATATATTCACATTTGCTGTCTCTCACAAGATCCTCAGAGTATCAAAGAGAAAATGAATCTCCCTCCCAGGGGCATATGAACCAGACTTTACCATTCAACGCAATTACTGTTGCTTTAAGAGAATGTCTGGAGCTGCTGCGCTGCCCAGCCCAGTAAGCACAATGGAACATTTTCCTTGAGATTACCTCACTCTTACTGACCCACACAGGAAATAATTATTTTGGTAGTCACCAGTAAACAGTGAAACACACTTACTTGAAAAATAAGCTCTTTTTGACCCTGCAAGACAGTGGCTTCACAAGTATGGCTGAACCTAGTTTCCATCCAAATTCAACAATTTTGTACGTAAATGGTGCCTTATTCTTGGATTGTGGGTTCCCAGACCCAGACCACACTTCAGAGTTCTGCCAAAATGTCACAGCAAACAGTGGTTTCCTTGTATTTCTGGCTAGAGAAGAATGTAGCATCAAAGAACTATCAGATTTCTTTCCCAAGATAGAATATGAAAATTCCACAGATGCCCTAGCAACACATTTAAACACTGTAGTCATGTCTGAGAAAGTGCTGCTGCTCTTTCAGACATCAATCATTGGGTGTGCCGGAGAAATATGGCAATGTTTAAAGGAGTAAGTATCAGTCTTGGGCAGGATTTTTGAGTTGAAGTGAAAAGTCTAGATCTCCACTCCCTTTTCTGAGGCCTAATATCATAGCCCTTTCTTTCTCTATGTAAGCATAAGTGATGCCATTTCTGGGTTGTACCCTTAAAGGGAAGAGGCAGGCCATATGGATTGGCAGATTTACATGATAGAAGGCACCTGGGTTCCAGATCCTTGGGCTGCCATACCAGTCCTGGGCTGCTTAGGTCCAGATTTTTAGATGAGACAGGAGAAATCATCTCTATAGTAGTCCCCAAAAGGCTGCACCCTCAGTGGAAACTGCAGAGTGTCCCAGGAACCTATCTCTGAGAGAAGTAAGGCTACCTGTTGAAAACAGGTGACTTGGGGTAATGACACCATGTTCTCAACTAACATTGACTCTATTCTACTGAAATCCAAAGTCACTGAATTAGGATAAAGGCTTGACCTCCTTGACAGAGACCCAAAATAATAGCAGTTTAAGTACACTAGATGGTTTCTCATCTAACAATCTGGAACTAAGCAGTCCAGGATCAGTATGGCAGCCCAAGGGTCTGGAACCCAGGTGCCTTCTATCGTGTAACTCTGCTGACCTCAGACCTATATGGCCATGGCTGTTCTCAGCTACATGTTGGGAATTCTGTTACTACAGAAAAAAAAAAGGATTGATTTGGGGGATAGCCAGTAGTTTGCTACAGCCATCAATTTTCAGATAACTCCTTTGAATGATGGACGAGACATAGCCTCTTTTGTTGCAAAGCTATTGCAGTGTGCCTCCCTCCAAAACTGCTCCATTTATCAGACTAGCTGCACCATTATGACACACTGGTATGCCTAAGCAAGGAAAGGCTGTGAGAGTAGAGCTACTGTGTGTAGTAACCCCTGACCAGTTGAGTAAGCAGGGCTGTCCCTCCCCCTGGGAAACTCCCTTGCTGATGCCTCTGCTGGATCTAAGAGTGTTACCTTTTTCCTGTAGACCAAAGACTCTGCTTTGATGACCATAAGCCCCAGAGGTTATTCCATGGTGTAAGAATGTCCTTGTCTCGCTCTGTCTTCTCTATGGCCCTGATAGGTGAGCAATCTAGCAGTGAGTCAGAGACTCAAAGCTCCCAGGCAGTTTCAGCTTTGGAAAGGAGAGAGGGTTTCTCCAACGCTGAAACCCGAAAGGAGTAAAGTAAAAGAAAGGGGCTACATGGCAACTTGGAACTTTTGTGTGGATTTCTGAGGTCACTCCAAGAAATAGGTTATGTCAACAGGAAGCTTGGGGGTAATTGATCCAGCCCTCTTCTTGGGTCATTTTGGAATGAGACTCACTAACTGCTAAAGCTATAGAGAATTCCTGAGCAGGGACTTCCCAGAGATTTTCCTTCACTACAGAGGAAAGAACGAGGGGCTCCATACTGAATGGATTAGAATCCCACCTGCTGTTTACCAAACTGCAGGATATGCTTAATATCCTGGCATGAATAGGCCATCACTTGGCGGCGGCAGACAGCACCTGTTTATGGTGTCTAGTCTGTTCAAATGAACTCAATGACGCTCTAATATCAAGTAATATAAAAATACCAAAGGTATGGGTGTTCAATATCTCAAAGATCAGCTGAGAAATGAATCAGTAGAGGGGGCCAAACTGAAACAATTTCTATTGAGAGAGAATTAAACAGAAGTGAGTTTGTTTTTGCGTTATTAGCAGAAATTGTGATATATTACTACCAAATTATGATTAAGTCATAGCAAAAAAAGTATTTGAGTTGAAAAATATTAATTCTCCTTTATGAAAAAACAAAATATCTTCTAAATATAGATCTACAAACTATAGAAACTTTGAGATTTAAGCAATCTCACAAAAGTTGATTTTAGTGATTGTATATAGTACATGTGTGGTGGCTGATATATAATGTTCACACACACACACACACACACACACACTACTGGGTACAGGACAATAAAATCTTAACAATGATTTTAATTACAAAACTATTCCAAATTCCAATTTAGGTCTCTGGTCAGGGAACATTAGGACATCCTTTTCCTGTTTCTGCCTTGTCCAAAAGCTGGGACAAACTCTTGGAGGGGATCCAGGATGTCAGGAAGAAATTATTTTAAGTGTTGTTATGTTTGGGAGGGGCAGCAAGGCAACATGAATTGAGCTCTATATCTACATCCACATATAGCAAAATAAGGCATGCCCTGAAAAGACTCTGCTTTGTTCATTTCTGGCAGTGGGCAAGGGAAATTGCACAAATGTCCTACACAAAACCTTAGTCACTCCTTCCTTCATTCCCTTAGCACGGTATATGTCCCTCCATTAGCACTTACCTCATTCATTACACTAATTATTTGCTCACAGGCCTGTCTCCAGCACTGGCCTGTGACATGGGAAAGAGTTAAGAATACTAGCCCCGGAGCCAGATTGCCTGGATTTGAATCCTGGCTCTGCCATTAACTGATTTCTGTGACTTTAAACAAGTCCCTTAACTTTTCCAAGCCTCAGTGTCTCCATCTGTAAAAGTTAGTAATTATCTGTTTAATATGATGCCTGTGAATGTTTTAAGACAAATGAGTGAAAACTACATCCCATTTTAAGGCACATCTTGAATAACTGTTAGCTGTTCTTAGTATCACCATCTAGAGATAAACTGCATCCTGTTCATCTTTGCATCCCCAGCCTTCATAGTGTGGCTAACTCCTGAAAGTCTGTAAGTTGAATGAACTAAAGAATGAGAAAATGTGGTGGAGAAAAGGCAATCCCCTCCAATGCCCTTAATTCACTCTTCTCCAAAGCAGCAGAAAAGCCTGGTAAGTTTTGAAAGAATAGGTATGTGTGGCCCAGCCCCACCCGGCTTCCTCTTGAGCATAAGCTGCCTTCATGGGGCCCTTGCCAGACTCTACCCTTCCAGCTTTGCCCTGGTGAGTAATAGGCCTACCCCTTTCTTCCCCATCTTCCCCTGGGGGACCAATTGCCCACAAAAAGCAAACACTCAAGACTGGGTACAGTGGCTCACATCTGTAATCCCAGCACTTTGGGAGGCCAAGGCAGGCAGATCACTTGAGGCCAGGAATTTGAGACCAGCCTGGCCAACATGGTAAAACCCCACCTCTACTAAAAATACAAAAACTAGCTGGGCACAGTGATAGATGCCTGTAATCCCAGCTACTTGGGAGGCTGAGGCAGGAGAATTGCTTGAACTCAGGAGATGCAGGTTGCAGTGAGCCAAGATTGCACCACTGCACTCCAGCCTGGGCAACAGAGCAAGACTCCATCTCAAGAAAAAAAAAGTAAACACTCTCTACTTTCCTCCAGGAATAGACTCTCCCTGACATGGTTTGGTGCCATCTGAGACTGGGTAGGAAAGACTGATGAATTCTGGGCTCAGCTAGTAGATTTATAGGTCCTTACACTAAGCCATTCCTCCAACCTAACCTGACCAATCACTAACATGGTATTTTGGCTTTCATCTGCCAGTCATTTGGATCATTCCCCAGTATGTTCTGTTTCTTGGGCCCTCTCCAAAACTCTAACAGTGGCTTAATAACAAGAAGTATTTTTTAAGATTTTTAATTTTTCAGAATTTTAATACAGGGCTGCTCCTGGGAGAAACTGAAAGTACCCAGATTTCTGGAGGACTTAACAGTCGAAAAAATAGGGTACTGGCATTAGCTGGGTGCAGTGGCTCACGCCTGTAATCCTAGCACTTTGGGAGTCTGAAGCAGGTAGATCAAGGTCAAGAGATCAAGACCATCCTGGCCAACATTGTGAAACCCCATCTCTACTAAAAATACAAAAATTAGCTGGGTGTGGTGGCGTGCGCCTGTAATCCCAGCTACACAGGAGGCTGAGGTAGGAGAATCACTTGAACCCAGGAGGCAGAGGTTGCAGTGAGCCAAGATTGCACCACTGCACTCCAGCCTGGTGACAGAGCCAGACTCCGTCTCAAAAAAAAAAAAAAAAAAAAAAACAGGGTGTTGGTTGTTCTCTTTTTGCCTGTCCAGATCTATTTTTAGCTCTTCTCTTCTTTGCTGCCTCTCAGGAGTTGACCACCTTGGACCGCCTCATCTAGGCTTTCTTGCCTTCTGGCTTCCAGCTGGGCTCCACCAATTGCAGGAGATTCAAGGGTGAAAAGAGAGAGAGACCAGAGTATTTGCTCTGTCTACTCTTTCCCTAAGTGGTTGCATTCCTCTACTTATGTCCACAGCTCCTCTTGGATGCCCCTCTCCCAGGGCTACTGTTCTTTCTGGGTCTCTAACACCACTCACTCTCCTTGTCCCTGCAGGCCTAGGAGCAGAAGTAACAGCTTCCCAACATTGCTAGTCCCCTAGGTGCTTTATCTTCTTTGTTAGTCCCCATAATCCTGCCTGCAGCCCTACAAGGAGTCCCTTTGTTGAAGTCTATTTCTCTTCAATAAAACTTTTGACTGTGCCTTCTCTTTCCCACTTGGACCGTGATTGAAATAACTGATGAAGAATGACAGGAACACCCTTTTGGGGATGGACACATAGGTCATGCAAAGCCCAATGTCAATTCACATTTGTCTCATCCAGAAAAACTAGCCTTATTTTTATTACACCTCATCTAGTAGCCTTCTGAAAGTTTGACCTTCCATGTTGTTCTAGCTAAAGACATAGAAGACTTTGGTCAAATCATCCCTATATACAGAGTCTTGTGAGAGTTCAATATCTCTTCTCAAATCAATAGATACTAAATGGAAAGTCAAAAGGAAGTGGTTGTGACAGAATTAACTCCGTTTACTTTTAGTTCTCCAGAAGAAAAAAAAAATCAGCTGGGCGCAGTGGCTCATGCCTGTAATCCCAGCACTTTGGGAGGCCAAGGCAGGCAGATGACCTGAGGTCAGGAGTTCGAGACCAGCCTGACCAACATGGAGAAACTCCATCTCTACTAAAAATACAAAATTAGCTGGGCGTGGTGGTGCATGCCTGTAATCCCAGCTACTCGGGAGGCTGAGGCAGGAGAATCACTTGGACCCGAGAGGCAGAGGTTGCAGTGAGCCGAGATCACGCCATTGCACTCCAACCTGGGCAAGAAGAGCAAAACTCCGTCTCAAAAAAAAAAAAAAAAAAATCACAAATTTGAAGGGGTGGCATTCTAAGATGAAGAGCTCTCAGATCTGGGTTCAAAGATAAAGAATCTGAAGTTTAACAGGCACAAGCTTCTGAGAATACAGCCACTAAGTGAGCCTGGATACAGACTCAATTTTTATAGTCTAACTTTCTGATCTATTTCCATCTTCCCCTTTATATTTTAACATGCATGACTATTGACCTGTGTTTACAAATGAAGGCAATTTCTCACAACCTAAAATTTTAATACAAGAATAAATTCTCACTCAAAGGATAACATCAGTAAAGATTAGTTCATTGAGGCTGGGTATGATGGCTCATGCCTGGAATTCCAGCACTTTGGGAGTCTGAGGCAGGAAGATCACTTAAGGCCAGGAGTTCAAGAACAGCTTGGGCAACATAGCAAGGCCCTGACTCTAAAAAATAATTTTTCTTTAATTAGCCAAGCATGGTGGTGCACGCCTGTAGTCCTAGCTACTTGGGAGGTTGAGGTGAGAGGATCACTTGAGCCCAGGTTACAGTAAGCTATGATGGAGCCACTGCACTCAGCCTGGGTGACAGTGCAAGACCCTGTCTCTCTAAGACACAAACAAACAAAAAAAAATTACCCCATTGAGAGAATTCTAAAGGGCAGCAGCCAAACAGTAATTACTCTTCTATAGAAAAAGTGGAAAAAAAAAAACTCAACCACCTTGGTCTAGCATTCCAAACCTTTTACAATCCAAAGCCATCATACTTCCTACACTCTCTGACATCAAAAACACACCATGCTTCTTCCTGCCATTTGGCCTTTGCTCACTCTGTGACTCATAACCTAAAACACCTTCCCCGTCCTCTCCATCTATCCCACCTGATTCCTCAGATGCAATCCCCATTCCTCCACGATGCTTTTCCAACCATGGCAACACATGATGTTTTCTGTTCTCTGAGTATCTCTGGCACTTACCGACATCATTTACTGAATTACATGACACTCTATTCTTTGACCATTTCATTGTCTCCCTCCAATTACATTCCTGGGGTAATTCTTGGTGATTTCAGTATCCTTCCAATAACCTGGCCTCTGCTGTCTTTTTATTTACACCTATTTAGTTGTCCTTTACAGCACTTCAGCACCTAATCCCTTCTTGTCATTACCATTATTACAGTTAACTGAACCCCCTTCATAATCTTAATTTCAAGTATTTCATCCTCTAATCACAATCTGCAATATTTCAGATGACTCTGACTATAACCCAATGCCCTCCAGTTGACAAAGCCTACCATCTTATCATCACCTCTCAAGAGCTTCATGTTCTTGTTTTTCTCCTTAACCAGCTTAAAGTCCAATATTCATCATGATACTCATTAACCTATTAGGTACACCTTTAATTCCCTGTACGTTCTCTACCTCCTTCATGCTCTGCCTATTCTGTACCTGTATTTGAACATGGCTGGGAACAAGCATAGAATCACTTTGACTTTTCTTAATTTAAATTGTGACTTTTCTTGTTGACTCTTTCTTAAAGCATTCAATTTGGGTTTTGTAGAAACAATAATCCTCTTTCCTTTTGCATTAATATGCTTACCTCTTATTTCATTAAATAATAACTTAGTAACAAATGCAACTGGTATAAACAAATTTGGGAATAAACCAAGTTTACTCTAAGTAAGCATAAAACTGAAGAGAACAGAAGCGTAGGGTATAACAGTGAGTAGCCTACTAACATAGAGTGTGCAGAGTGCCATGGACCTCAGCGGGATGCATTAAAGAGGATGTGGAGAACCTCTTAATCTGGCAAGTCAATTAAGTGAGAGTCAGTTATGAAAATGTCTACTGTACATGTATCCCTGAAACTATAGATTCTGTAAATTAAAATCTGCAGGCTGGGCGTGGTGGCTAATGGCCTGTAATCCCAGCACTTTGGGAGGCTGAGGTTGGCAGATCACGAGGTCAGGAGGTTGAGACCAGTCTGGCCAACATGGTGAAACCCCGTCTCTACCAAAAAAAAAAAAAAAAAAAAATTAGCCGGGCGTAGTGGTGTGTACCTGTAATCCCAGCTACTCGGGAGGCTGAGGCAGGAGAATTGCTTAAACCTGGGAGGCAGAGGTTGCAGTGAGCCAAGATTGTGCCACTGCACTCCAGCCTGGGCAACAGAGCAAGACTCTGTCTCAGGGAAAAAAAAAAAAAATCTGCAAATAAGCAAAAAATGATTTACCTCTTACCACTTCATTTCCAATACAAATAGTCGATCTGGGGCTATATTTGTTGGGTTTATAGTAAGGCAATTGAGAAGCCTATCCATTTGCCTCAAGCTTCTCCACCATTTGGTAGTCATGGTACCATTTTGGCTTCATTCAATAATGGTCATTTCCTAGTTGGTGTTGCAGTACAAATATCAAGCTCTTTAAGATAAAGTAGCTTCACCCAGAAGTAAATTACCTCCTCTACAAAGCATGAAGATACAATTAAAGCCAGTGTCTCTCAATCATTTGTTTTCATTATTGTTGTCCCTCTAAAAAACATTTTCAGACATTTTTTAACTGCCCCCCACAAAATTTTAATATCATATAAACTATGTATCTGTTTTATATATATAATATATATATGTATCTTTATACATGAGAAAGTAAGATTACATATACTCACAACCAATTTTCACTTCCTTGGGGGTGACATAGCCCCTGTTGAGGATGCATGACTCATGGCATATGAAGTGCAACCTGTTATAAGGTTCTTATTTGGCTGTCCTCCATGGTTGACAAGGTAAACACAAACGGGAGGCTCATTTGGGGAGATGGAGGTAGTCTACTTTTATGGTGAAGCTGTGAGTAGTGACCCATACTTCTATTTTTTTTTTCATTTCTTTTTTTTTTTTTTTTTTTTTTTTTGAGATGGAGTCTCACTCTGTCACCCAGGCTGGAGTGCAGTGGTGCGATCTTGGCTCACTGCAACCTCTGCCTCCTGGGTTCAAGCAATTCTCCTGCCTCAGCCTCCCATGTAGCTGGGATTAGAGGCATGCGCCACCACGCCCAGCTGATTTTTATATTTTTAGTAAAGACAGGGTTTCTTCATGTTGGCCAGGCTGGTCTCGAACTCCTGACCTCAGGTGATCCACCCACCTCAGCCTCCCAGAGTGCTGGGATTACAAGTGTGAGCCACCGCGCCCAGCTCACTTCTTTTATTCTTTCTTTCTATCTCTCTTGCTGTCTTTATTCTTACCAACTCAGCTCTCATATTTTTATTAAAATGGTAAACAATTCAACACCAGACTAGGAATAAAGGAGACAGTATTTTCAAACATTTTACAATATTAAACAACAGTAGCAAATATGCCTTTCCTTTTCAAATTATTAGCAGTTTCTTTTATCTGAGAAGTAAAATATCTGTGAATACTACTATCCAGTGTCATCACACCATTTCATGTGCCCTCTCACCTTCATACTTGTTTATTGTCAGTAGCATATATATCATGTGTATTAGCAGCACAGTTCAGAGATCCACGATAGCATTCAGAAAAAAGAAAAAAAAATCAAAAATGAGAAAAATATGGAAAGAAAGGGAAAGAACATTGGGTGGGGATGAGGAATCCTGATTTATATCCAAAAATTTCAAAGGGAACTATGAAATATCAACTTAATAGTAGTTTATTGTCCTACTATATTAAGGAGGTCAGTTTGTTCCTTCAATGTTCATCTTCTAATACCGAAGAGTTATTTTCTTAGATCTGGAGCCAAAAAAAAATGTGTATCCTGTTCTGTGTATAATTATTTCATAAGCTTCTAAGAGTAGTCTTTCTGACATTTGGAGAGCAGTGCAAATTTTTGTTACTCTTATTTTCTATCTCTATATCCATCTGTCATCTCATTTGCTTCTTTGGTTTGTTTGTTTGTTTGTTTTCATTCTTCCATTTCCCTTTCCTGGTATATCCTCTCATACTCTTAATGTGCAGGAATAACACCCCTGATTATAGACGATGGTAATTAGAGCTCTAAAACTTCCGTGCAAAATTGGACTCTGACTTGCGTGATAGTTATCAGGATGACGAGAAAACAACTTTGGGGAAAATCAAAGTACCACTAATGATTAGCTGGTGTTTGCCCAAAAAATGGGTTTTGCTATTAACAGTTGGGCCAACCTAGGCAGCTAAAATACCTAGAATGAATGCAATTTATTTGCTTTTCCCTGTAGAAATTATGCATCTTGATTTTACAAACTCAATTACTGCAAGAGGCTAGAAGGGGAAAGAGGAAGCAAACATACATAAGACACATTTCTTATAGGCATCCAAAAACTTGGCAAAACTTTAAATTTTCCTGCCATTTTCAACTCAAATCTTTTATTTCAGTATTTTTACCTACATTGTTTCTTTTGATAGAATTAGGAATCAAGTATTTGAGTGATTATTTATATAAAGTTTGTCTTCCTCCATCAGACTGTACACTCCACAAGAGCCAGTGCCTTGTCTATTGTGCTCACCATTACATCCCCATGACAAACATGTGGCCTGTACATGGTAGACGCTCAATGCATTAGTGTTATTGAATAGACTGGATGGGAGATTCGGTTAGTTGTGCAATTAAAGAGATTGGATGGGAAGAATAGTTTGATATGACACTTTTCTCGATGCAAAATGATGCTGTGAAAACAACTGTTATTTTTATTCGTTCATCTTGATTCCTTTATTTATTCATCCTAGAGCTATGTGGTGCCTGAACAAAGACTATTAAGACAGTCCCTGGCTTTTAGTGACTCATAGTCTATAGAGAGAGACAGACATAAACCAATAAATCATAACACAGTGAGAGATGAGAAATAATAAATATCAAGTCAAAGGAGAGAGAAAAATAGCAATCCAATTGTCTCCTGTTGAAATCAGAGTTGTATCTCAGGCAGGCAAACGTCTAAAGTAGAAAAAAATAAAGGACTTAGAACTGAATTTTTGTTTGGTTTTGCTTTGTAATGGGATCATTGAAAATGAAGCCAAACTAAACTGGGGGCTTTGTCCATCTAACCCTATTCAGGTCTTGGTTTAAATATCACTCCTTCAGAGAAATCTCCTCTGATCCCTTGCTGCACACACCCGCTGGGTTAGGTCCCCTCCATGCCCTTTCACTTGACTGAGAAGTCCATAAGGCCAAAGAACATGTTTGTCTAGTCCACTAACTATTGTATCTCCAGAGACTAGAACTATCTCTGGCATTTAGTAGGTGCTCAATAAATGTTTAATGAATAAAGTTTCCCTTGCAATGTATTTACTTTTCTTTTTTCAAACCAATTTATCTCACTTTTCCACCCTACAAACAGAAAAAAAACTTCTCCTCTCCAAATAATCTTCTTTGCCTTTTCCTTCAAGATGACTATTTTTCTAATGTTTCAAGACATTATCATTCAATAACTGGAAGTAAATTACATTTTGTATATCTACATCCAGTAGGGAATTGGACCTGAAGAGATACCTCAGGCTTCTTCCTCCACCCCTGCCGAGCATCCTCAAAGACTAGGCCTGTTTGTAGACTCCCAGTTTTCCCATGGGGTTTCTCCACACCTCATATGCACAGTTTCCACAAGATTTGGGCTGAAGAAGGGAGACTTTCTCTTGGAGAGTGAAGTGTTCTCAAGGGAAAAATGAAAAGTCAGCATTTACTATCTGTGCCCGAAATTAATTCTTACCCTTTGCTTTCAGGAAAGCGAGGAGAAGCAGCACAAAATCCCAGTTTAAGGCTTGATGTGCTTCAGATATTTAGAAACAGAAATTTAAGAAAGACCCTGAAAGAGCTTCCAGTCCTAAAGCAACAAGTTCTGAGGTCAATGGAGCCTGTGTTTGGTGCTTCCCCAGGCCATCTGGCAGCCAGAGAGAGATATTTTAAGTCATGGCAAGGCATGTGGCAACCTCAAAAACCACACCCTTTGAATGTCAGCCTCCTCCACCAACATGGGTAAGTCTGACATGAGGCAAGAAATAAAGGCCAGGCCATGAGGATATCAGCCCCACTGAAATGCTGTTGACTTTCAAAAAAAAATATGATTAGTACAAGTTTCTTATTATTTTATTTACTAAATGTTCTGAAAACTGGAAAAGTCAGTCAAATTTGGATGTTTCCAGATGTCCAGATGTGTCCTACATACAGCCTAGATGTCAAGAAGAAACTTGAATTGATTTAAATATGGGGTATTTTTTTTCACTGTAGAAATATCTCTTCTGAATTATACACAGTCTTTCACATGACCTGGGAGGAAACAATAAAATATAATTACTGAGGAGGGATATGGTTGATGCTCACAAATATTGGCTAAAAGTAGACAGAGGACTAGAAAAGAAAAGTTTAAAAGTTTCTTTTAATAGTGTCCTTTTCTCACACACACACATTAAAATGATTACTAAAAGAAAATATGGGGACTTTTCAGCTGGGATGTCCTGTTTAGAGCGGGGATTGAGAGGTGAAGCCAGCAGGACTTCCTTGGTCGAGTGGGGACTTGGAGAACTTTTCTGTCTTACAAGAGGATTGTAAAATGCACCAATCAGCAATCTGTAGCTAGGATTGTAAAACGCACCAATCAGCACTCTGTAGCTAGCAAGAGGATTGTAAAATGCACCAATCAGCACTCTGTACAACACACCAGTCAGTGGTCTGTAAAATGCACCAATCAGCAGGATCCTAAAAGTAGCCAATCACAGGGAGGATTGAAAAAAGCGCATTCTGATAGGACGAAAACAGAACATGGGAGGGGCCAATAAGGGAATGAAAGCTGGCAACCCCAGCCGCAGCTGTAACCCACTCGGGCCCATTCCACGCTGTGGAAGCTTTGTTCTTTCACTCTTCACAATAAACCTTGCAACCCTCAAAAAAAAAAAAAAAAAAAAAAAAAAAAGGAAAGAAAAGAAAACATGGGGACTTTGTAAAAGTGTATTAAATACATACTTGCTGTTTTCATTGTAACAGATGTTACATCATTATATACCAACTGTAACAACTGATGTAACTGAAATCTCCTGGAATTTCCTGTTGATTCTTATTTCATCTAGAAATAAGGATTTCTCTTTGTTTTTTTTTAGTTAAAATAATTCACCTTTAGGGGAGGAGTACCACCTTCTGAGGTCCCGAGTTGATGGCAGCAGACAGAACATCTCTGGATGACCTGGTTCTGGTACCAGTCCTGCTACATATTATTCACCAGAAAAATAGACCAAAGTTCTCACCATAAAAAAAAAAAAAAAAAGAAAAAAAGATAACTATGTGAGGGAATTTATATGTCAATTATCCTGCTTTTGCCATTCCACAATGTATACATATATCAAAACATCATGTTGTACACCATCAATGTATACAATTTTTGTCAATTAATTGATTAATTAATTGAACTAGATCAAAGAATTGCTCTAAGATTCTTCTTCTTGCCAGTGTCCCACAATTCTTCAGTGCCCCCACAATTATTTTGAAGACAAATCAGGGAAGGACTGGGTCAAGGGTCTGCCTAAATACACCGTGCAGCTAACTGTTCACTGGAGTTTTAGAGCTTGCTCTCAAAACTTATGAGCCAGATACTACTTAGCCCAGGGCCTGGTGGTTAGGCTGGTTCTCTCATTTCCAATCGAGGGCCTCTGCCGCAAACATGCTCTGCTAGATCCTCAGTTATACCAAGAAGCAGCCAAGCTTGATGCCCCTCTTTGTGTTTATTGGAGCTGGAGGTCCTGGAGCAGCAGTGTATCTCTTGTGTCTGACATTGTTCAATCCAGATGTTAGTTGGGACAGAAAGAATAACCCAGGGCCCTGGAACAAACTGGGTCCCAAGGATCAATACAAGTTCTACTCAGTGCATATGGATTACAGCAAACTGAAGAAAGAAGGTCCAGATTTCTAAGTGAAATGTGTCACTGTAAAGCTGCTTTAGAATGAAGGTTTTCCAGAAGCCGTCCACACAGTTTTCCACTTAACCAGGAAGTATTTCTCCTCTAAATGCATGAAATCATGTTGATATAATGTGTTGAAGATTATACTGATTAATAAATAACTGAAACTTGAAAAAAAAAACTTATGAGCCTAGAAAAACCTGCTGCTTTGTATTTTTTGTTTCTACTTTTGTTTTGCAGGGATGATAACAGTTAATGCTTCAAAAATGACAACAAACTTGGGAGTCATCAGCTCATAAAATATACCTGAAGCCACAAATTGGAATGAAATCACCCTGGGAAGATATATAGAGTGAGAAAAGAAATAAAACTGAGATCTGGGCCAGGCGCGGTGGCTCACGCCTGTAATCCCAGCACTTTGGTGGGCCGAAGCAGGCAGATCACGAGGTCAGGAGTTCGAGATCAGCCTGACCAACATGGTGAAACCACGTCTCTATTAAAAATGCAAAAATTAGCTGGGTGTGGTGGCACACACCTGTAATCCCAGCTACTCCAGAGGCTCAGGCAGGAGAATCACTTGAACCCAGAAGGCAGAGGCTGTAGTGAGCCGAGATCGCACCATTGTACTCCAGCCTGGGCAACAGAGCAAGACTCTGTCTCAAAAAAAAAAAAAAAGAAAAAAAGACTGAGATCTGATTCCCCATTGATAATGAGGGTAGTGGGGGTGTGAGCATAATAAGAGAAGTCCTAGAAGAAGCCTGGAAAGGAGGATCAATATAAGTAGAAAGAAAACTGGTACTATGAAAGAAGCCAAGGGAAAGACTGCTTTAAGGAAGCAATGGTCAACAAAGCCAAAGCTTTCTACAAGTCATGTAGGATAGGATTAAGAAGGAGCCATTAAATACAGTGCTGTGGAGCTGCTATTAGCAATGGAAGTCTCCATGGGCAGTGGTAGCAGAAGAACAATGGCAAGTGGCTTGAGAAGTACACAAGAGCTGGAGCTGTGGACTGAGATGATATTTATCCTTCCTCTCCAGTATGAATACTCAAGCACAATGTTGCAAAATATGCACTACATAGCTGAGCTTAGTCACAGAAGGAAAGTAAAGCCAACTCCAATTGACTATATGGTGGCTTGAGGGTATAGAGCCTAGACAGATGCTGGTGCTGGGGTCAAGAGTATTAGGACAAGAGACAAGGCATAGACCCTGCACAAAGAGAGGAAGTAGAACTAAGTCTACCACGTATATCCAAGATCCTCAGTGGGCTGCCCAGTCTATTAAAATTGATCTAGAACTGTGCTATCCAGCATGGTAGCTACTACCCATACATGACTATTGAAATTTAAATTAATTAACATTCAGGTTGGGTGCAGTGGCTTACACCTGTAATCCCAGCACTTTGGAAGGCTGGTGAATCACTTGAGGTCAAGAGTTCAAGACCAGCCTGATCAATATGGTGAAACCCCGTCTCTACTAAAAATACAAAAAATTAGCCAGGCGCAGTGGTGAGCACCTTGTAGTCCCAGCTACTCAGGAGACTGAGGCAGGAGAATTGCTTGAACCCGGAAGGTGGAGGTTGCAGTGAGCCAAGATCGCACCACTGCACTCCTGCCTGGGCAACAGAGCGAGACTCTGCCCCAAAAAATAAAATAAAATAAAATAAAATCCAACAAAATGTAAAATTCAATTCTTCAGTCACACATTTCAAGTATTCAGTAACCACATGTGGGTTACTGAGTACCAGTGGCTACCATGTTGGACAGCATACATACAGAACACTTCCATTAGCACAGAAAGTTCTACTGGACAGTACTAATCTAGAAAATCTCTGGCCACCATCACAAAGAAGCAGCAAGAAGATGTGCTATCTGCCTCAATCTTTGGATGAAGGTGGAAAACTCTCCCAGTGAGAAATTGATACATTAAGCATGTGTCCCTTCCAGGTGTGAGTTACAAATTTGTACCACCCTTATGTGCTAGAATCCCAAGCCAAAAATTTTACACGTAGAGTCCCAGGAGAAGTAAGTGCAGAACTCAATACACACCCACAAAACACTCCAGAGTATACATTCACAACCCCAGACACATAGGATTCCACAGTAAAAAGTAATCTTATCTAAAAATGAGCTAATGATAAACAAGTACAACCCACAGAAAGAATTTGACAGGCACTTCACAAAACTCTCGTACACTATTGGTGAGAATGTAAATTGTGTGTCTAATGACTCAGCAATTCCATTCCTAGATATACACAACAGAAATGGGTACATAGAAAATGTACCTAAGAGCATGTGCCCAGAAACAGTACAAAAGACAAGAAAGTCATAGTAGACTACTCATAACAAACTAAAACCAACTTAACTGTCCATCAATAGAAGAATGAATAAATAAATTATATATTCATACAATGGAATATTTTATAGCAATGGGAATAGACAAACGACTGCTACATCTAAGGGCATAGATGTATCTCTCAGAAACAATGTTAAGGGAAAGAAGCCAGACAAAAGAGTCCATATAAAGTTCAAAACAGGCAAAACTAATCAATGATCACAGATATTAGGATCAAGATTACCTTTGAGAGGGGCGGTGACTGAGAACCTCTTTGTGGGGCTTCTGGGGTGCTAGTAATATTCTCTTTCTTGATCTGGGTGGTTGTTACCTGGGTTATATTTCCTTTTTGAAAATATTTCAAATGAGTAGTTATGATTTATGTACTTTTCTATATGTATATATAAAATTAAATTTTTGTTCAAATAGTAAAGGGATTAAAAACAAGATGGAACTAAAATTCTAGAGAGCAACAACATGGAATACCAGATAGGGATGTCAGAGCTCAACTATTCCATAGTGCTTATATTGTTCTGAGGGAGAATAGAAATATTTATTAATGTTAGTTAAATAGGCATGTTAAATAGGTATGTTTAAAAAAAATTTTTTTTTGAGACAGAGTTTCGCTCTTGTTGCCCAGGCTGGAGTGCAATGGCGCTATCTCAGCTGACTGCAACCTCCACTTCCCTGGTTCAAGCGATTCTGCTGTCTCAGCCTCCTGAGTAGCTGGGATTACAGGAGCACGCTACCACGCCCAGTTGATTTTTGTATTTTTAATAGAGACAGCGTTTCATCATATTGATTAAGCTTGTCTCGATCTCCTGACCTCGGATGATCTGCCCACCTCGGCCTCCCAAAGTGCTGGGATTCTAGGTGTCAGCCACCGCACCCGGCCAGCATGTTAAAATTTTTAAGGTAACAAATAAAGAATAAGAAAAAAATGTAAATTTTTAAAACAAAGAAAAGAAATATTTTTTTTAAAGTGATGCTAAAAAAGTAAAGGCAAAGCATAAAGAAGAAACATAAAATTTCTTTCAAATGGTGATATAAATATACCCAAATAAATCAGTAATCACAATATAAACAAGTTAAACTCACCAGTTTAAGAAACCGTTATTCTCAGATTTGAATAAAAACCAAAACAAAATGCAGCTATAAATGTCTTACAAGAAACACACCTAAACATGGAAACACATGTATTAAGTAAAGGGATAAAGCTGTTGTATTAGTCAGAGTTCTCTAGAAGGACAGAACTAATGGAATAGATACATATCTAAGAAGGAGTTTATTAAGTATTAACTCACACAATCACAAGGTTCCACAATAGGCCGTCTGCAGGCTGAGGAGCCAGGAGAGCCAATCTGAGTTCCAAAACTGAAGAACTTGGAGTCTGATGTTGGTGGGCAGGAAGCATCCAGCACGGGAGAAAGGTGTAGGCTGAGAAGCTAGGCCAGTCTCTCTTTTCACATTTTTCTGCCTGTTTATATTCTAGCCGACCTGGCAGCTGATTAGATTGTGCCCACCCAGATTAAGGGTGGGTCTGCCTTTCCCAGCCCACTGACTCACATGTTAACCTCTTTTGGCAACACCCTCACAGACACACTCAGGATCAATACCTTGTATCCTTCAATCCAATCAAGTTGACACTCGGTATTAGCCATCACAGCTGTCTAGTCAGAAGTTGGATTGATCTAGGGTTAAGGACTTGGTGGGTGAGTGCAATGGATGGAAAATAAAATAAAATGGTGAGAGAGTGGTCAAAGGGATAGGTTACAAGTCTAGGTTGGCTTGTAAGGAAATGATACCAGAAAACTGCTGATAGTGGGGAAACAGAACAGTTGAGGAAATGGGACAGTTAAGTCAATGACAGTCTAGTGGGTCCCAAAGCAGATGTGATAACACAGAGCAAAGGAGCAAGTTTGGGTTCCGTCAAATTTAAATTTAGATCTAAAAAGGCAATTCAGTCTTTCCTGTATCTTATCCAACTTTCTTATTGTAAATAATCTATAGGGCTCTACAAGATGTAAAGAAGATAATTCACAGCAATGTCCTCTAAAGTTGAAGTAATCAGTCTTTAAACTATAGACAGCCTTGAATTCCACTTTAGAATTGTGCAGACAGGGCCAACAGAAAAACCAGGCATCTGGTCAACCAACCAAACTCTCACTGGGTCTTGAGGCAATCAGGGTACAGAAATTTTAAAAAATATCTAAGCAAACATTGACCTTTCGTGTAACAAAATCTAACACACATTTCCTTTGGTAAAGTTCATTTCTATTTTTCTGCATTACACACCACTTACTTAAGGGGAAATAACCCTTACAATGTATGTGAGGTCCACCAAGTGGAAACTTTAGTTCTAGGTTCAATATAGTAAGTAAATTACATCGCTATAAACTCCTTAACAGGCCTCCATCTACTGAAATCCCTTTTTTTTTTTTTGAGACGGAGTCTCGCTCTGTCACCCAGGCTGGAGTGCAGTGGCGCAATCTCGGCTCACTGCAAGCTCCGCCTCCTGGGTTCAAGCCATTCTCCCGCCTCAGCCCCCCGAGTAGCTGGGACTACAGGCGCCTGCCACCATGCCCAGCTAAATTTTTTGTACTTTTTTAGTAGAGACGGGGTTTCACCGTGTTAGCCAGGATGGTCTCAATCTCCTGACCTCGTAATCTGCCCACCTCGGCCTCCCAAAGTGCTGGGATTACAGGCGTGAGCCACTGCACCCGGCCTTTTTTTTTTTTTTTTTTTTTTAAGAGATGAGGTCTCACTCTATTGCCCAAGCTGCAGTACAATGGTGTGATCATAACTCACTGCAGCCTCGAATTCTAGGGCTCAAGCAATCCTTCCGCCTCAGCCTCCCAGGTAGCTAGGACTGCAGATGCACACCACTGTGCCTGGCTAATTTTTTTTTTTATTTTTTTAGAGTTGTGAGGGTAGGGGAGGGAGTCTTGTGACGCTGCCTAGGCTGGTCTTGAATTCCTGGTGTCAGGCAATGCTCTCACTTCAGCCTCCTGAGTAACTGAGATTACAGGAGTGGGCCACCATGCCCAGCTCTGAAATCTTCTTAATTTTAAAGTCTCAGCCCACATGCCACAGCCTCCTTAAGCCATCTCCAACTTCCTCAAGCAGAATGTATTATATTGTTTCCTCTGCATGTCTTCTTCACATTGGTAGTGTGGTTGATATAACAATTCTTCTATTCTGCCTTTCGTATAATTATTTACATAAATCCTCATCTCTCTTAAAATGATAAATATCCTGAGGACAAGAACCACTCTTGAACTTACTCCAGAATATAGCACACCATCCCATAGTGAAGAAGGGGCCATAAACTGGACATAGACAGTTGATCCACTTCCCAGATAGGGAAGTATGATTTTGTTTCATGGTATTTTCCTTTTCTCCTTTAAACTGAAGAGGCTGCTTGGACTAAGAGTACCAGGCTGACATAGGAGAACAACTGATCTTCCAGAAAGTGCTGCCAACATCACTCCAAAGAGCTAGAATACCAATAAACCTAGGAAGATCCAGTTCTAAATATATATATATATATGTATATATATATATATATATATATATATATATATTTTTTTTTTTTAGACGGAGTCTCACTCTGTTGTCCAGGCTGGAGTGCAGTGCCATGATCTCAGCTCACTGCAACCTCTGCCTCCTGGGTTCAAGCAATTCTCCTGCCTCAGCCTCCTGAGTAGCTGGGATTACAGGCGCCCACCACCACGCCCGGCTGATTTTTTTGTATTGTTATTAGAGACGGGGTTTCACTATGTTGGCCAGGCTGGTCTTGAACTCTTGACCTCATGATCTGCCTGCCTCAGTCCCCCAAAGTGCTGGGATTACAGGCGTAAGCCACCGTTCCTGGCCCAGTTCAGTATATTTTGATATTGCATCTTCCTAATGTTTGTTTCAATTAGGGACAACTTTGAACCACACACACACTTTTTTTTAATGATTTTCTGTGAGTAAACCCTTGAGGAGTCACATAACCCATGCCTTTCAAGTGTGTCTGTACCAACCTTCCCGTTAAGTCTGTGAAGAGAATCCATTATGTTAGTATATCATTTCTTATGGCAAAGGCTATCAATACCTGAGCCGCTGTTCACTATGCCTGATGAGAACCTTACTAAAATATTTTCCTTTCTTTTCTACCTTCATCTTAAGGGAGAAGGGAGATGTCTAGTCAAGAAATAAAATCTCATTGGCTCAGCCTGGTGCAGTGGCTCACGTCTGTAATCCCAGCACTTTGGGAGGCTGAGGCGGGTGGATTACCTGAGGTCAGGAGTTCAAGACCAGCCTGGCCAATATGGTGAAACCTCATCTCTACTAAAAATACAAAAATTAGCCAGGCATGGTGGCACATGCCTGTAATCCCAGCTACTAGGGAGGATGAGGCAGGAGAACTGCTTAAACCCGGGAAATGGAGGTTGCAGTGAGCCAAGATCGTGCCACTGCACTCCAGCCTGGCCGACGGAGCAAGACTCTGTCTCAAAAATAAATAAATAATAAATAAATAAAATCTCATTGGTTCTCAGGGTAATCTTTATAGGGGTCTGAGGATAGGGTTAAATTGTTACTACAGTTGTGGCAGACCTCGACAATGCAAAGCCCATAGAAACACATTAGTGCCCATCGTTGTTAAAAAAAATAGTATTAAATGTGCTTAGGCACCAGAACTATAATCTAAGAGGCAGAATCCAAGTCTTAAGTCCCAATTCCTGTTTTCTGAAGCATAGCAAAGTAATTTACTCTCCGAGTAAAACAATCTTTCTAGATCAGTGGTTCTCAAAGGATGAGGTTTCTAGATCAGCAGCATTAGCATCACATAAGAGCTTGTTAGAAATGCAAATTCTCAACTGTGCAGCCATAAAAAGGAAGGAGATCATGTCCTTTGCAGGGACATGGATGAAGCTGGAAGCCATCACCCTTGGCAAACTAACACAGGAACAGAAAACCATGAGGCTGGGTTGGTGGCTCATGCCTGTAATCCCAGCACTTTGGGAGGCAGAGGCAGGCAGATCACTTGAGGTCAGGAGTCCGAGACCAGCCTGGTCAACATGGCGAAACCCCATCTCTACTAAAAATACAAAAATTAGCTGGGTGTAGTGGCAGGCGCCTGTAGTCCCAGCTACTTGGGAGGCTGAGACAGAAGAATCACTTGAACCTGGGAGGCAGAGATTGCAGTGAGCTGAGATCATACCACTGCACTCCAGCCTGGGTGACAGACCAAGACTCTGTCTAAAAAAAACAAAACAAAACCAACACTGCATGTTCTCACTCATAAGTGGGAGCTGAACATTGAGAACACATGGACACAGAGAGGGAAACAACACACACCAGGGCCTGCTGGGGGATGGGGGATGAGGGGAGGGAACTTCAAGGACAGGTCAACAGGTGCAGCAAACCACCATGGCACAGTATACCTTTGTAACAAACCTGCACGTTCTGCACATGTATTACGGTTTTTTTTTTTAGAAGAATTAAAGAAGAAAAGGAAAAAGAAAAAAATGCAAATTCTCAGCCTCATCCTCCACCTGCTGAAGCAGAAACTTCAGGTGAGAGGCCCAGCAATCATGTTTAAACAAGCCCTCCAGGAGAAGCTGATGCACAGTACGATTTGAAAACCATGACTCTAGGCCAGACCAAATAGTGGCCTGTGGAGCACAGCATTAGCATTTCCTGGGAGCTCATTAGAAATGCAGAATCTCAGGCCCCACCTCAGACCTACTAA
This sequence comes from Gorilla gorilla gorilla, assembly GCF_029281585.2. Classification (NCBI taxonomy): domain Eukaryota; kingdom Metazoa; phylum Chordata; class Mammalia; order Primates; family Hominidae; genus Gorilla; species Gorilla gorilla. Next base: position 106,275,797 of record NC_073235.2, on the reverse strand, counting down.
ATCAAAAACTGCAGCTGAACCAGATCCTCAGGTGATTTGCATATACATTACAGTTTGAGGAGCAGGATCAAGGATCAAACGGAGAAAATTTAAAACCTAAATAAATAGGCAGAGCACAGTGGCTCACGCTGTAATCCCAGCACTTGGGGAGGCTGAAGCGGGCAGGTGACCTGAGGTCAGGAGCTCAAGACCAGCCTGGTCAACATGGTGAAACCCCGTCTCTACTAAAAATATGAAAATTAGCTGAGTGTGGTGGCACACACCTGTAGTCCCAGCTACTCGGGAGGCTGAGGCAGGAGAATCGCTTGAACCCAGGAGGTAGAGGTTGCAATGAGCAGAGATCACGCCACTGCATTCCAGCCTGGGCAATAGAGCGAGACTCCGTCTCAAAGAAGAAAAAAAAAACCTGATTTTATAAATATGTCACTGCAAAATTTACAACACACTCTCTTCCTCATATAATTCTCTCAATAACCTTGTAGATTAGGTATTGTCATGACCTCCACCTTACGTATGAGACACAAGGAGAGTGGATAATTTGCTGGATGCCACAAAGCCAGCAAACAAAAGAGCCAGGATTTCAATCTAGGTATTTTGACTGTGAAAGGTAGGCTGTTAGCCAGCACCTATAACAAGTTATTCTGATTGTAACTCCAGTAAGGTCTTTTTTTCTCTCTCTTTCACATCACACTGCTTCTCTAACAGCAATTACATTCATCGCAACCAATTAAGCCTTTCCCCTAAAACTAAAAATAATATATATCTATTTTAGTTGAACAAATATTTATGGAGGTCTATTTTTTAGCAGAGAAGCCTGACCTGTTGGAGCTTATAGTGCTAGGTTAATAAGTGTAGGTGCTCAATCAATATTTGCTGAACCAATGAATCAGTGAATAATTTTATTATAATATGCTAAGTGATTCAGGAGGAGAGATGAGAGCCCTGTATACATTCTGGGGCCTCAGACATTTGCTGTAAATGATGAATGCCGAGCTGAACCCATAAAGAGAGGAAGTGTCAACCAGACAAAGAATAAGGGAAAGAGGATTCCAGGCATGTTAAAGTGCTGGGGCTTTATCTGAAGATGACAATCACTAAGTACTTAAGGAACCATATGGTCACTCAAATAGATATGTGTGAACACATATACATAAAGTTATACCAAAAAAAAATCAAAATACCAAGAATCCACTCCCCAAAGCCATTAGAACTTCCAGTGTGAAATAAACCACTAGGATTTAGATTATTAGCAACCATACTCTATGAGAATATATGAATGTGTGGTTTGCAATTAAGGTCTTACCCCCCTGTACACGGGAATGGAGAGAAAGGGCTTAGTGGTCTGAGTTGCCTGCAGGATTCAGAGGGCCAAAAAGAGATAGAGGAAACAGAGCCCAGGCCTTGGAACCTTCAGAAAATAATGGGAAGCCCCCTGCTCCTGACTTAGTTTCAGTATCAACTCTTATAGAAAATAGGAATAAGAGGGACAAATTTGAGTGACACCATTTTTCTTTTTGACACATAAATGACACACCACTAAGATGCCTGCTCTTGAGAATTCCTCAGAAAGTGAAATTCTCCTCCTCCTTAGCTTCATGGTTTGGTTTGTTTTGTTGGTTTTTTGTTTGTTTGTTTGTTTGTTTTGAGACGAGTCTCACTCCGTCACCCAGGCTGGAGTGTAGTGCTGCAATCTAGGCTCACTGCAACCTCTGCCTCCTGGATTCAAGCGATTTTCCTGCCTCAGCCTCCCCAGTAGCTGGTATTACAGGCATGCACCACCACGCCGGGCTTATTTTTTTGTATTTTTAATACAGACGAAGTTTCACAATGTTGGCCAGGCTGGTCTCGAACTCCTGACCTCAGGCGATCCACCCACCTTGGCCTCCCAAAGTGCTGGGATTACAGGCATGAGCCACCATGCGCAGTCATGTATGCTATTTTTTTACATAGATTTCCTGGAATTTTTATTAATAATTATAGATGCCCAAGCAATAATTTCCATATCTTACTGTCTGTAAACCATAAAGCAAATATATGTATTTTTTTCTTTCTCTCCTACTTTTGCTTACATTTTGCTTTATCTCCAGATAATTCAAAATTATTAAATAGATTAAATAACAATATTTAGGGAGGGAGGGTTACTTGTATCCTCTGTTTTAGGCATCAAGATATTTCCTCATCAAAAACATCAAATTTTCTTAAGTTTATAGGGCTCCAGTATTAAAAGTATTTTTCTTGAGGCGTTTTGTAAAAAGGGCAAATGTTTCACAAAAAAAAAAAAAAAAAAAAAATCTTTGATTCCTAGTTGCCTAAACCAAAGTTCAGACTTGTAAGGCTTCCTCTTCAGTAGGGTGTGTTGGAATCTTGATGGATTGGGCCATGCAGCCAAGGCCCCCACAGTTGGGAGTGCAGGGACAGCGTTTTTTCCTTGTCCAAGCACCAGTATGAACTGGGGATCCTCAAAGAGAGACATGACCCAAGAGATCAGGGTCACTTGTCCGTCCAGCAGAGATCAAAGCAGGCTTCCTTCTGAGAAGCACCCTCAACTCCCCAGCCTCTCCTTAGAGAATATCATCAACAGTCTGCACAGGGGCAGAAGGAAAAGAGGCAAAGAATGTGTGGGGAATGGTGGTTCACTTCCTGCCAAGACATGAAAGCAACTCAAGAATATGCAACCACCTGCCACAGCCTTGTTTGTCCTTAGACTTTTTTCATCCACATCTTGGCATCCTCAGTCAAAAATATAATAGGTCACCCAAATATTTTAATAAAACATTTTCTAGGGCAGACTCAAGAGTATTAAAATTACCTTAAACCAAGCAAGCATAGCAATGAGAAACCTCATTTCAACTGCTCCTTATATAAAGACTTGGTTCAAGGATCAATTCTTGAGATTCTTTTTTTGTCATAAAAGCATGAACTGCATTTAGCAGAATTTTATGAAAAATTTTTTTAATTATTTATAAATTTCTACCAATTTAATACAAATATTTTCATGGGCATGTATTTGCTGCAGCCTTAATTATATGAGCAAGTAGATATTTATATACACAGTTATGGGTCTATTTTTGAAACTGCTTGTGAAACGTTCTTCTATTTTACAAAGTCCTTATTCCAAATAAAAAGGACATATAGAAGCCAAGCATGGTGGCTCACACCTGTGATCCCAGCACTTTGGGAAGCCAAGGTGGGAGAATCGCAGGAAGACAGGAGTTCAAGACCAGCCTGGGCAACATAGCAAGACCCCATCTCTACAAAATATTTAAAAATTAACTGGGCATAGTGGCACGCACCTGTAGTCCCAGCTACTCTGGAGGCTGAGGCAGGAGGATTGCTTGAGCCCAGGAGGTAAAGACTGTAGTGAGCCATGATTACACCACTGCACTCCAGCCTGGGTGACAGAGTCAAACTACCATCTAAAATAAAATAAAGGGCATATACAGGTTGTGCCTACATTGCACTGAAATTACTATTTATTTCCATTACCCTCAATGTTTGCAGACATTAAAAAACTGGTTGTTAATAGATAAGCAAGCATTCGATAAATATCATCTGCTTGATTTCCCACTCTTTAGAAAACCATGAACAAACATTTGATTTTTACCACTTAGCAGTTTAACATTTCTTGGTCATATAGACAAGTAGGTTATTGAAGAGACTAATATACTTGTATTTCCTCTTTTAAATATGACCTCTAAAATAGGCAGTTTGAAAATTATAATTGCCATACCATGTCAAGTGGCTGATCATCTAGTGTGATATTTTGTCTCTAAGTACAGCCCAAACATAGCCCGTGTGAAGCTATCGTTGTTCCCTATAATGGCAAAAAATAAATATCCCTCCTCTATTTCCCATCTCAGAAAAAAGAAGTGCAGTTCCCCCTACTAAAGGCAAACCCCTCCTTATATGCTCTCAACCCTACCTTCTCCCATCTCCTCTGAGAGCTTTTGAGTCATCCCTTATCTCAACCCCATTCCCACCCCACCCCCACCCATTTATGTACACAAATCCCAAATCATATAAATGCCTTATCTCAACTCTCGGCTACTATTTCATCTCTCTTCTCTTTATGAAATCTCTTGGACTCTACACTCTCTGCCTCTACTTCTTCTTTATCCCAGCTCAATCCTTGAAAGTTGGCTTCAAAACCCGTAACTATAGACCAAAACATTCTTTTCTCAATGGCCTCTCAATGATCAAATCCACTGGCCCCTCCCCAACTCCTCATTCTCATCAGCTTCTCTTCCTGTCTGAAACTGATTCCTCATCCCATTCTTAGGACCTTCTTTGCACTGTCTGTCACTTCCCCTTTTCTAACTCTGGTTTCTTCATCTATCTCTGTCTCCCTTGCAGACTCTACTTTCTCTTCTTGTCCTGGGTATAAAGCATAATATATGGATCTACTCTCAGGCTTCTTATCTCTCTGGGCCTCATTCTTTGAAGATCCTTTATAGGTAAAAGATCCCCAAGTGTGCCAGTTCTGATCTGAACTCCAGGTTCATATTGCTCACTGCCTGCTAGAGATCTCCGCTGACATACATCTCAAACTCAGTATGTCCAAACTCCACTTAACCTTCCTTTCAAGCCTGTTCCTCTTTTCCAGACACTAGGGAAAAAAATCTAGGAGTCATCTTCAATTATCTTCTCTTTCTCATTTCCCACATTTAGTTACAATGTCCTATATGTTCTTTTTTTTTTTTTTAGACAGAGTTTCGCTCCATCACCCAGGCTGGAGTGCAATGGTGCAATATTGGCTCACTGCAACCTCCACCTTCCGGGTTCAGGGGATTCTCCTGCATCAGCCTCCCAAGTAGTTGGGATTACAGGCACTCACCACCACACCTGGCTAATTTTTGTATTTTTTTTTAGTAGAGATGGTGTTTCACCATGTTGGCCAGACTGGTCTCAAACTCCTGACCTCAGGTAATCTGCCCACTTCAGCTTCCCAAAGTTTTTTTTTTTTTTTTTTTTTTTTTTTTATGAAGTCTCACTCTGTCGCCCAGGCTGGAGTCAATGGTGCGATCTCAGCTCACTGCAACCTCCGCCTCCCGGGTTCAAGCAATTCTCCTGCCTCAGCCTCCCCAGTAGCTGGGACTACAGGCGTGCGCCACCATTCCCAGCTAATTTTTATATTTTTAGTAGAGACAGGGTTTCACCATACTGGCCAGGCTGGTCTTGAACTCCTGACCTCATGATCCGCCCACCTCAGCCTTCCAAAGTGCTGGGATTACAGGTGTGAGCCACCACGCCCGGCTTCTATATGTTCTTTTTACACGTTCTCACTTTCACTATTGCCTTCTGTCTGGATTGTTCCAAAAGTCAAGAGATGGTTCTACATATCCAGTCTCCTTCTTTCCTGACCCCCAATATACCCTATACACTGCTTCCAAAGTAACCCTTGAAAATATGGTTCTTTATGGTGTCACTGACCTGCAAAATGAAGACCCAATACCTTAAGATGCTATTCAAGCCCCTACAAAATGGCCTGCCTCTGACTGCACCTGCTCATAACTCCTTCACTGCAATAATACTGGATGCTTCAACTACCAGAGTACCACATTGCCACTGTCTATGGGTGTTACTTCTACCCAAAATGTTCTTCTCCAACTCTGGAACCCTCTCCACCCATTAAAACTAAGGAACATTTCAAATTCTGCCTCTTCTGTGAAAACTTCCCTGTTCTCTTAGAAATCTCTCCTTTCTCTATGAGACTTAGAACTCAGTGACATTAAGGTAAAGAAATGTCTTTGCAAACTTGCAAATGTGTGCGGAGAGTCTATGTTGCATCAAACCTTGTATTCAGGATGTAGAGAATACACAGTCCCTGTTTTTCGGGAACTTCTGCTTCTTGGGGATAGAGAATGCTTAGCATACTAAATTATAACCGTGGCCAGGTGCGGTGGCTCATGCCTATAATCCCAGCGCTTTGGGAGGCCGAGGCAGGCGGATCACCTGAGGTCAGGAGTTCGAGACCAGCCTGGGCAACATGGCAAAACCCTGTCTCTACTAAAAATACAAAAATTAGCCGCGCATGGTGGCAGGCACCTGCAATCCCAGCTACTTGGGAGGCTGCGGCAGGAGAATCGCTTCAACCCGGGACGCGGAGGTTACAGTAAGCCAAGACATGCCATTGCCCAGCCTGGATGACAGAGCAAGACTCTGTCTCAAAAAAAACAAAAATTGTAACCATGTGTGCATTCTGTGCTGCAGATGCTCACAGAAGTACAGGGAAGGGGCACTGAACCCAGCCTGGGGTGTCAGGATGACTTTCCAGAGGAGCAACACTGGAATTGAAGAAAGAACAGTTGTCCAGACAGAGATAGGCGTGAAGAACATTTCAGAAGTAAAACATCACATATGGAAAGGCATGAGAAACCATGTTCCATTTCAGGAATTCAGGTAACTCAGTTGCCTGAAGTATAAAGTACATAGGAGGCCAGACACTGTGGCTCACGCCTATAATCCCAACACTTTGGGAGGCCCAGACGGGTGCATCACCTGAGATCTGGAGTTCGAGACCAGCCTGGACAACATGGTGAAACCCCATCTCTACTAAAAATACAAAAAAATTAGCCAGCCATAGTGGCAGGTGCCTGTAATGCCAGCTACTCGGGAGGCTGAGGCAGGAGAATCGCTTGAACCCGGGAGGCAGAGGTTACAGTGAGCCAAGATCGTGCCACTGCACTCCAGCCTGGACAACAGAGGAGAACCCTGTCTCAGTAAAATAAAATAAAAGGCATGGGGGAGGCGGGACAAGAAGCTAGAAAGGCAGGGATGAGTTGCAAAGAGCCTTGAGTGCCTGTATCAGTTATCTGCTGCAGTGGTGCTGCATAAAAATCATCCCAAAACTGCGGCTTCAAACAACAGCCATGCCTGGTGTGGTGGCACACACCTATAATCCCAGCTACTCCGGAGGCTGAGGCGGGAGGATCACTTGAGACCAGGAGGTCAAGGCTACGGTGAGCCATGATTGCACCACTGCACTCCAGCATGGGTGACAGAGCAAGACCCTATCTCAAAAGGCCATTTATTCTTGCTTATAAATCTGTGGGTCAGCAGAGTGGTTCCTCTGGCTTGAACTGGGGTCATGTAGGCGTATGCAGTCAGAGTGTGCATTGAGAAACACTCCTGCTGATCTTGGCAGAGCTGTCTCACGTGTTTGGGAGTCAGGGGCTATGAGGGGTTTAGGATGGCCTTGAATCTTCTCCACATGTGCCTCACATTGGCAGTACGTTAGCCCAGGCATGTCATGTCCTCATGACAAGGAAGAAGTGAAAAAGAGAACACACCCAATCATGCAAGAGGGCAAGAGGAAATGCCTGCGCTTTTCAAGCCTCTGCTTGCATCATGTTTGCTAACATTCCAGCGCCAAAGCAAGTCACATCAATGAGCCCAGAGTCAGAATGGGAGGGAAGACAAAGGTTCAGGGCAAAGGCTGTGAAAACTGGGAGGGGCCGTTAATGCAATCAATCTACCATAGTGTAGAGGAGTCTGAATTTTTATACTTAGAGGCATGTTGTCATTCCTATTGATTAGAAACTCTTGAGCAACAGGACTGTATTTTATTCATTACTATATCTGCCATAGCAGTTAGCATAATAATATACCCAAAGTACACATTCAATAAATTTTGGTAGAGTATAACTGAATCCCTAGTTTATACAATAATTTATTCTATATACTAGCTGCAAGTTTTCTAAACACTTATCAAGTACATTTATATTTTCAATCTATATCATCCTTGGAGTACAGAGTTCTATCTATTTGTTACCTGCTGTGTAAAACAGTAATGCCTGTTCACTGCCTAAACACCACCTCCTTTAAGCTTAGCTGGGTTAATTCTAATGTTGAAAGGGAAGGTGAACAAATATGTGGGTGTTTTCCCCAGTCTTTCCGAATTTTGCAAATTTCAAACTGGCCCTCCGTCTTCCATAAAAAAGACTTCAAGCTTCTTGGCCCATCTTCCAATTGTTTAAACAAAGATTTTTCTTCTCTCTACTGGAGCAATTAAAACAGCCCCCATGATGGCAGAGGAAATGCTTTGGTTTGGTTTGAGGCTTCCCAAACATCATTACAGACTAAGGACACCAAATATGTAGCTGACAGCAAAACAGTTTATAATTATGCACCAAGAAACAACCCACCGAAATCCCCATTCTATGCACAGCCTGTCTCCCTGTGCCCTCATTCCTATCTCCACAATCCCACCCACAGTTCTCATCTAGAAAGGCCCAGGGAAATGGCCTTTCTCTGGGCACCAAGTGGTAAATACATTGGAGTCATCTTTGACTCCTCTCTTTTTTTTTTTTTTTTTTTGAGACAGAGTCTCGCTCTGTCACCCAGGCTGGAATGCAGTGGTGCGATCTTGGCTCACTACAACCTCCACCTCCCCGGTTCAAGCAATTCTCATGCCTCAGCCTCCAGAGAAGCTGGGACTACAGGCACGCACCACCACACCTGGCTAATTTTTGTATTTTTAGTAGAGACGGGGTTTCACCATGTTACCCAGGCTGATCTCAAGCTCCTGACCTCAAGTGATCCACCTGCCTTGGTCTCCCAAAGTGCTGGGATTACAGGCATGAGCCACTGCCTCGGCCTGACTCCTCTCTTTCTTTCACACTCCACATTCAGTCCAGCAGCAAAGCATGTCAACTCTGTCTTCAAAATACATCCAGAGTCTGACCACCTCTCATCACTGTCACTGCTATTATCCTGGTGCAGACCACCATGAGCTCTCATTTGAATGATCAAAATAGCCTCCTACCCACTTTCCCACCCACCATGTCTTCCACACGGTAGCCAAAAACATAAGCCTGATCATGTCATTCCTCTGCTCAAAATCCTCCAGTAGATTCCTCTTACTCAGAATAAGAGCCAAATTCTCACCTCAGTCTGTAAGGACCCACATGATTTCCCTGCACCCTCATCTTATCACCTTCCAGTGCTTTCTTGGCTCACTTTGATCCAGCCAGGAAGACAATGGTCTTCCTGCTGCTCTTGAATGTGCCCACTGTGCTGCCTCCTCAGGGTCTTTGCCTGTGATGTTCTTCAGCCTGGAGTACAGTTGCCACAGACACCCACATGGCTCACCAGTTCCCTGTTCAAATGTTGCCTTATCAGAAATTTTTCCCTACCTACCAGTTATGAATTAGCACTTGTGGCTCCCTCCCCACTTCATTACTCTCGATTCCCTCCTTATTTGGCATGTTATATATTCATTTGTATATTGTTTATCATTTGCCCTTCCCACTAAAATTTAAGATCAGCGACAGCAGAAACTGATCTGTCTTGTTCACTGTTTTATCCTCAGAAACTAGAATATAGATTAGGTAGATGGTAGACCTTCAACAAATAATTTGAATAAGGTAGCTATGCCCTACCCACACTGCACATAAGCATTAGGCACAGGCTTATTCTGAATGAAATTTGTTGGGTTTTATTCATTCCTTCTTTTTGATTCATTTCTCCAAACTACCCAGGATTTACATTTGCCTATGATACTAAGAAACTTGAGGGAAACGAGTGCTGTAGTATTTAAAAAGGATCAACTTTAGATATTTGCTTTAAGAAAAAGGGAAATAAAGTTTCCAGCCAAATTCCTAAATTAATGTGCATGATAATAAAATAAACTTGCCTGATCTTCCTGGAATCACTTGGGTAATTCCGAACACGGAGTGATAATACCACAAGCTTCTCTAAATGCAAGGCAGACACTTGCAAACCTGAGCTTTTAATACCAAACAAGTGCCAACTTTTTTTTTTTTTTTTTTTTTTTTTTTTGATATGGAGTCTCACTCTGTCGCCCAGGCTGGAGTGCAGTGGCACGATCTCAGCTCACTGCGTGCTCCGCCTCCCGGGTTCACGCCATTCTCCCACCTCAGCCTCCTGAGCAGCTGGAACCACAGGCACCTGCCACCACGCCCAGCTAATTTTTTGCATTTTTAGTAGAGATGGGATTTCACCGCACTAGCAAGGATGGTCTTGATCTCCTGACCTCATGATCCACCTGCCTTGGCCTCCCAAAGTGCTGGCATTACAGGCGTGAGCCACTGTGCCCAGCCCTACAAGTGCTAACTTTTAAGTATATATATAATGTTATTCTCCACATATCCACACCTCTACATCATCAAACTATAAGAACCCACTGACATTCTGGCACATTATCCAGGCTTCACCAAGCAACCACATGTCCATACGTCTCCCAGAGCAGCCAACTCTAAGTGGCACTAACTGGAAAAGCAGCCTCGCATTGTCATCCCACAAGGAGAAGGGCAAAGCTCTGCTTTCAGATGCCAGTGTAGGGCCACTGGGCAAGGACCCTCCGATGCTGTTCCAATTCTTTCATTCTGTTCTTCCTTTTTTTTTTTTTTTTTTTTTTAGACAGCGTCTCACTCTGTTGCTCAGGCTGGAATGCAGAGGTGTGATCTCAGCTAGCTGCAACCTCTGCCTCCCCAGTTCAAGTGATTCTCCTGCCTCAGCCTCCTGAGTAGCTGGGACTACAGGCCTATGCCCCGCTAATTTTTGTAATTTTAGTAGAGACGGGGTTTCACCGTATTGGTCAGGCTAGTCTCGAACTCCTGACCTCAAGTGATCCGCCCGCCTCGGTCTCCCAAAGTGCTGGGATTACAGGCATGAGCCACTGCGCCCGGCCTCATTCTGCTCTTCTTTCTATTGTGATTTACTCTTCAGGTATATAAGACAGTGGTTTTCCAGCAGTATGCTATGGCACCCCATTTGTTTGGTAAAATAAATTTTGTAAAATCTATTTTTGCTGCAACTGAGTATACATATGGTTACACTGAGGTCTATCAAGATGCATTCTGCAAAAAGTAAAAGTTGTGGCGTAATGACAGATTGCAACAAAGAACAATTACATGTTTTCCAAAACATGGAAACACTGTTCCCCAAACATATAAGAAAACATCTTGGGAGGCCGAGGTGGACAGATCACGAGGTCAGGAGATCGAGACCATCCTGGCTAACATGGTGAAACCCCGTCTCTACTAAAAATACAAAAAATTAGCCAGGCATGGTGGTGGGCGCCTGTAGTCCCAGCTACTTGGGAGGCTGAGGCAGGAGAATGGCGTGAACCTGGGAGGCAGAGCTTGCAGTGAGTTGAGATCACGCCACTGCACTCCAGCCTGGGCAACAGAGCGAGACTCTGTCTAAAAAAAAAAAAAAAATGAAGACATCAAGGTAAAGGCAGTAAACTGAGCAGTCCTCAAACCTAGATGTGGCGTGGAAAGGGAAGCATAAGAGCTGTACCTTTGCTGTATGTACTTGTATGGATACCATAAGATACTGTTTTATCATATATCATACTGAACATGGTGGTGTAGTTTCAATTCCTTTAAGCCCCTATGTGTGTTGCCAATACTTACAGCACTTGAAAGTGTGCTACAAACACAGGAGATTGCGAGCCTCTAGTATAGCAGAAAGCTTTATACTTGTATGGAAGACCAGAGGAATATATACAGATTTATTCTGATTTAGGTTACCTAAGGATACTCCCTCACACAGAATGTGGAATTAGGGGAAGGCCTAATATTTTTTTTTTCGAAACAGACTCTTGCTCTATCACCCTAGGCTGGAGTGCAGTGCACGATCTTGGCTCACTGAAACCTCTGCCTCCCAGGTTCAAGCCACCACACCCAGCTAATTTTTTTGTATTTTTAGCGGAGATGGGGTTTCACCATGTTGGCCAGGCTGGTTTCGAACTCCTGACCTCAAGTGATATACCCGCCTTGGCCTCCCAAAGTGCTAGGATTACAGGTGTGAGCCACCACGCCCAGCCAGGGAAAGCTTAATTTAAGGATGGACTCTGTATTCCACAGACAATTTTCAGAAATAAGTAGTCAAAGAAAATTAGACCAACCTGAAATCTGATGTCTCTATCAGAGGACATTCAATAATCTCGGGAATTATCTTTAGTTTGTGCTTTGAGATGTAACTATCCCTCAGGATTCCAAAAATAAAAGGCAATGGCTATCACAGTGTTTGAAACTCCTAAAAGTGTTACTCCTCCTTCTGCCTCTCTGTCTTTCAACTATGTTTCACTGGAGCATTTATTTTCCTCTGAAGGTTTGTGTCTGAACCAAAGGAAAATGCTGGGACCTCTTTTGGAGAAGTTTTGGCTTCAGTAAATTTTATAAGAGAAACAAAAGTGAGACCTTCCCATCTCTGTCAATCATATTCATTCAAAATAACAGCACTCTCCAGGACCGGGGGTTGTGGGGAGGGAAGGGGCTGGGGAGAAGGTAATGTCATGAATTGTTCCCCTGCAGCTGGTATTTCTCAGTAACAACTGTACATACAAAACAAAAGATCTCTTCAGAAAGCCAGGGACAGACAGAGAGGCCAATAAGAAGAGATCATTATAATCATATTTTAGAGATCAAACAGCTTGAATTACATTTGCTTGAGCCCAGTTAGGTTTCCTGGTTGTTTCAAATAGAACATAGCAATTTAGTGTACCCTAACATAAGAATATAATATAATGGCAAACATACATAATATTATCTCCAGGCATCTACCATGTAGCAGGTTTGTTATCTTCTACTTCTCTTCCACAGTGCTGGGGATAAAAGATAAAAGATATTCTAACACAGGGAGGCAGTATAGCACAGTGGTTAAGAGCATAGGCTTGGCATCGCATCAGGATAGAGTCCCAGCTTTGCCTCTTACTACTATGTTACCTTGGGCAAGTTTCTTAACCTCCCCAAAGGCTCAATTTCCTCAACTGCTAAACAGAAGTTGGGATTTATCTACTTGGTGGTTATGGTAAGAATTGAGAGAGAGAACACATGTAAAACATTGAGCACAGTACCTGGCATGCAGAGAGGACTTAGTAAATGTTTGCATCTAGAGTCAATAAATGTCTGAATAAACAAATACTTTGTTTTTCCCTAGACCTCTCATTTTCTATCCTCATTCTACCCCCAATCTAAGCAAAAAGGAGGGAAGTATTTGGAAGTCATTGCAGCATGTTCATCATGTCATATTGTAAAAAGGAATGAGATAACTAACTTGTTAGGCTTGGTTTTGCTGTTGGATCAAAGGCCTGCTACACAGCTGTGCTCCTGCAAAGGACTGTTCCCCTCTCTCCTTCTAGCATGTCCCCTTTACAGCTGCAGGACTCCAGTACACAGCAGCCACCATGACTGTTCATGGGGAGATGAGTATCACGTGTAAGCAATCAGTTGGCTCCCAACCAGGAAGTAAGGCTTACAAAACATTTATCCAGACACTAGTCTTCTGGGACAAAAGTCCACAGTGCTATCCACAGGCAGGTATTGGGAGTCGGACCAGGAGGCTTCCGGGAAAACAGTCTTGTCCTTTTTTATTAAATAGACAAAAATATGAAATGTGTCTAGCTTTAGAGCTTGGCCAGTTCTCTAAGATATTTCCTTAACTGTCTATAACTTCTTCAAAACAACATTAAGGATGACCACACACTGGGGCTGGGCGCGGTGGCTCACGCCTGTAATCCCAGCACTTTGGGAGGCCGAGGCAGGCAGATCATGAGGTCAGGAGATGGAGACCATCCTGGCCAACATGGTGAAACTCCGTCTCTACTAAAAATACAAAAATTAGCTGGGTTTGGTGGCACACACCTGTAATCCCAACTACTCGGGAGGCTGAGGCAGGAGAATAGCTTGAAGCCAGGAGGCAGAGATTGCAGTGAGCCGAGATCGTGCCACTGCACTCCAGCCTGGCAACAGAGCGAGACTTGGTCTCAAAAAAAAAAAAAAAAAAAAAAGGAATGACCACACACCACATAACCAGACCAAAAAAAAAAAAAAAAAGAGGAACTCTATTTCAGTCCACATGAACGATGAAATCAAGGAGGAATTTTACAATTACAGGTTTCCTTTGACAAAGGGGTTTTACGACTGCTTTGGCCTCAGAAGTGGGTGGTGCTTTCACTTGCAATGCCTTAAAAACTAAATGTTCACACCAGGGACAAGAAATCTGGTCACATGGAAAATCCAACTGCTGCTTCTAATGAGATGCTGTTAAAACCACATTTTAAAAATGCTTCCTAAAAGCATACAGAATGCATAAACATGAAGGTATTTGCCTGTGTCCGAAATTACAGAAGGGCTAAACAACACTGAGTTTCACTGGCCGAAAGCCAAGTGAAGCACTTCACCCTGACAGAAATTATAGTGCCGTCATTGTGTTGTAATAACCCTCTATAAAATGGAGCATTGTGTTTCTGCTGAGTATTGAACAGAAAATGAATCAGGATCTGGCATCCTTAGAGGAATGGGGAGAAGTGTATTTTTGCTTACAGAGAAGAGGATATTCACTAAGTTCCACGAAGTAAATGTTTTGCTCATCTTTTTAAAAATTCTGCCTTTCAAAAGGAGCTATCTTTGACCCACATTTGGAAATGCTTATTATGTTCAGAAGATGTTGCCATCTTTTGCTCTGTAAACGTTTAGAAAAGCACTTGCTGTTTGGTTTTGGAGTTGTGCTTTTTGTTGTTGTTGTTGTTGTTGTTGTTGTTGTTGTTGTTGTTGTTGTTGAAATGGAGTCTCACTCTGTCACCCAGGCTGGAGCGCAATGGCAAAATTTCAGCTCACTGCAACCTCCGCCTCCCAGGTTCAAGCGGTTCTCCTGCCTCAGCCTCCTGAGTAGCTGGCACTGTAGGCACACGCCACCACACCCAGCTAATTTTTTTGTATTTTTGGCAAAGATGAGGTTTCTCCATATTGCCCAGGCTGGTCTGGAATTCCTGAGCTCAAGCAATTCTCCCACCTCAGTGTCTCAAAGTGTTGGGATTACAGGCGTGAGCCACTGCACCTGGCCGTTCCCACGTTTTTAAGACTCAACTGTTACATGGAAAATAAACTCAGGTACATATGCTCAAGTGCAGAAAGGTAAGCCTGGTAAAAACTAATAATAACCCTAGTGCAAAAAGACTCAAGTAGGCTGTCATTATGAAAAGTTGGTTGCTAGCTGGAAAAGAACAAAGGTCACTGTAGTTCAACTTTTACATTTTTATTTTTGTTTTTTTATTCCCTGGAATTGTATAATGTGGTGCTTTAGGCTAGATAGGGCCTACAGTTATTTTTTTTTTTACCCTAATAAGACACTCTTATGGTTACTACTACCTAGCCCAATCCTACTCTTCCTCTATTTCAATACTCCAAGCATTTGTTTTGAAAATGTCATAAAAATCTAATTTTTATCAACTGACATATGTTCCAAATTGATTTTACTGAGAGCCTAAACCCCTAATCTCTATTAACTTTTAGGTTCTTTTTGCCTTCAACCCAGAAGTTGCTGTGTCCACTAGAATGGAAGGCAAGAAATAGCCAATGACATATATACACACATACATATATATATATTAGGATATCTGTACCTTTGAGGAAACAGCAATAGTTATAGCTATCCTTCATCAAGTATTACAGTAAGCGCCTGCTAAAGGCTTTAAAATGTGATCTCCTTTAATCCATACAACACTTTTTGAAGTAGAATGTATTATCTTCATTTTGCAGAAGAGAAAATTAGAACTTAAGCAACTTGCCCAGGTTCATAGATCTAACAAATCAGAGAGCCAAGAGTGAAATCAGGCCAAATTAACATCCATTACACAATGCTGTCTCCCAAGCTCCAAGTCTGTTTACCTTGGGCAAATACTACACTTATATTTCAAAAGCAAAGGGAAAAGAGGGAAGTGGATGCTTCTAAATGCAGAAGAAGCAAATGGAAAATTTTGTGGCTATTTATTCATCCACAAAGTTTATTAAGGGACAAACACACTGTATGAGATCGTTGCAGGATTGCAGCGCAGTTCCTGTCTTCAGAGAGCTAACATTAACTGGAAAGACACCTAAGAATATAAGTCAAAATTTTAAAAGTGCTCCAATAGAGGTATACCCAAAGTATTGTGTGTAGGGGCATAAAGAAAAAAGAGATTTTTTCTGACTACTTGACAAACAGTTGGATAGACTTGTTTTGCCTTCCGATCATTACTACCACATTCATTTAACCTACTCATTAAGAACATTTGACACCTGTTTGCCAAAATTAATGCATAGTAATTCTGAATATTTGAAGACTTTCAAGTCAGTGAACTGAAAAATCTGCTTCTATACTCTCAGATATTATTAGTAGCAATGAAAGCTGGTAAAATATGTATATTACATATATACATGTATATAAATATTTATATATAAAATAAGGTTTTAGAAAGCAAGCCAGTTTTGGAAAAGCAAATCAGTAACATGAATCAGACTTCTAGGAATTTATCTACTTTACTGATAAGCTCTTGGGGTAAAGTGTTAACTCAGCCCTTGCTTATTTAATAATAAACTGGAAATAACCTAATGTCCATCAGTTGGGGATTGATTGAATTCTGGCACATACATACAATGGGTTGCTCTGCAGTTGCCAAAAAGAATTTAACACTCATTAAAGGAAAGAAAATCTCCATGGCAGATTGTTGAATAAAAGCAAACTACAAAAGAATATGATATCATTTACATTAAAAATATATATGTATACATATATACACACATACACACACATGCACACATATCGTGGATAAAATAAATGCATAGAAAGATATCAAAAAGGATGCTTTTGAACATGTCAACATTGGGAATTAGGATAACTTTATTTCTTAATACTTTTCTGTTTCTTGAATTTTATGCATCAATTTATTATTTTGGTAATCAGAAAAGAAAAACAAGAAAACCATTATTTTGGGAAGAAGAGGAAATATAGCTCCTTTTAGAGTTAAATATTATAAAATTATATGTTCCAGAAATAATATTTCAAAATATATTTCTATTGAAGTAGTAGTAACTCACTTTGAACAAAACCTTTTATTCATCAGATAATAGATTTGAATTTACTTTGTGGATTTGTCATAATCAGAAAATCATAACCATTTTGATAGAGGCAGGAGGCAGAAAAATACCTAGGCAGAAAAATACCTAGGTTTCCCGGAGAAACCGCACCTTCAAGCCAAAAACAGCCTGAAGCCTGAAAGACCAGGCTGCTGGTTCCAGATGAAACTGATGACCCAGAGTGAGAATTTCTATTCCTGTTTGCCCACACTTTCCCAATTCGTTCTTTCCAAATAATGCCTTTTAATCAATTGAATGTTACCTTTTCCAATACTACCTATGGCCCGCCCCTCCCCCATCCTGTGCCAATAAAAACACCAGACTGAGCCACACTAAGAGAGACCACCGACTTTGGGTGGCGGAACCACCCTTGCAGCTCCCCTCCCTGAGAGCAATTTCGTCACTTAATAAAACACTTCTCCACCCTTCTTACCAGTTGATTGTCAGTCTGATCTCATTCTTCTTGGACACAGGACAAGAACTTGGGACCCCAGTGAACACCAGTACGAAGAAGGCAGTAACAGTGTAGCCCCCCACACCCCCACCAGCACCCTGTGGCCGCCCCCACATGACAAGAAGCAGTGGCGGAGCAGGCCAGGCCCAGAACCGTGGACCCAGTTCATCTGGCTGCAGACTGCAGGACTACAAGAGCTGTTAGCATGCCATAACACCCTCTCTGGGGCTTTGGGATTGCGGCCTTCCTTGTTTGGGCACCACCATGTTCCCCTCATCAGGACACTGGACTCCACCACAGGAGTTTGCTTGCAAAACACCTGGTCCAGCCGCAAGCCCTGCACAGAGCCCACTCTTGTGTCGGCACTTGGAGCAGCTGGCCAGGCCTGCACTCGCTTGCTCACACACCCTCCTCCCACCAGCGGCTGAGTGCACAGTTGCAGTGACCACGGGATCCATGCTGGAGCACAAGCCAGGTACAGCCCGGTTGGCTGAGTGGGCGGGGCACCGCTTGTTGCCAGCCCAGGCCTAGCAAGGCCCAGGCAGGGCATGGCTGGCTAGAGGTCTCCAGGTGGCAAAGTGGCTGAGAAAAATCTTGCGTCAATGTCAAATCTTATGAAGTTGGACTTGACTATCTTGCTCAATGTAGAGAAACAGTCAAAAAGAGCCAAAAGTTCCATGTAGCATAAGAAGTATATTCCAGCAGAGAAAATCATAGGTCTATTCTTTTTGAGTCTACTCTAGGGGCAACAAGGAATATCGCTAACTTTAGGAGCCTTTCTAAGATGATACTGCTAATTTGTAACCTGGCTTCAGGCCAAAGAGTCCAAGTAGCTGGAAGAAATATGCTATACTTTTGTTCTCCTTTTCTTCTTTCTTTACCAGTGATTCTATGTTTACAAATTAAATAACAAGAGAATCCAAAAAGCATTCCCAACTTTGCATGCATTATAATACACACCTCCAAAACCACTTCCACTAAGGAAGTAGGAATTATGGACTCATTTAATCAATAATATAAAGAAACATCATTTTCTTTTTTTTTTTTTTTTTGAGACAGAGTCTCGCTCTGTCGCCCAGCTGGAGTGCAGTAGCGCGATCTCGGCTCACTGCAAGCTCCACCTCCTGGGTTCACGCCATTCTCCTGCCTCAGCCTCCCAAGTAGCTGGGACTACAGGCGCACATCACCACGCCCGGCTAACTTTTTCTAATTTTTAGTAGAGACGGGGTTTCACCGTGTTAGACAGGATGGTCTCCATCTCCTGACCTCGTGATCTGCCCTCCTTGGCCTCCCAAAGTGCTGGGATTACAGGCGTGAGCCACTGCGCCCAGCCAAGAAACATCATTTTCTTTAGGTTATATGAGTTAGATTGCTGACTGATGAAAGGAACCAATATGCACAAAGATCCCTAGACTTTTTTTTCCTCTGTGCAAAATTTGGCCTCTTCCATGGCTAAAATTCTAAGATTCTATTATTTACAGTTCTAGAAAATGTGCTATTGAGGGCATAGTTCTCAATAGATGATATTTCAGAATAGAACTTATTCCAATTATGGGGATACACTGGTTATATTAGGAGTATGTGTTTTTGTTGCATTCTTGTCATTACTGAAAAAGAATAATTATCAATTTCTAAAAAATAATCAAGTGGATTTGATGTAAACAATCTCATGCCAAATGCTGAAATTTAATGAAAACATATGTAACTCAGTAGTGAGAAGAAGAAAAAAAAATTTATGGTGGAGAAGAATGAAGGAAAAAATGTTTTTAAAAATGAAAAGTGTAGAAAGAGGAACTTTTTTTTTTTTTTTTGAGGCAAGTCTCACACTGTCACCCAGGCTGGAGTCCAGTGGCGCAATTCGGATCACTGCAACCTCTGCCTCCCGGGTTCAAGCGATTCTCCTGCCTCAGCCTCCCAAATAGCTGAGATTACAAGCGTCCGCCACCATGCCTGGCTAATTGTGTATTTTTAGAAGAGACAGAGTTTCACTGTGTTGGTCAGGCTGGTGTCGAACTCCTGACCTTGTGATCTGCCCTTCTCGGCCTCCCAAAGGGCTGGAAGGCACTACTGGTGTGAGCCACCACACTCGGCCCTTAATTATTATTTTTTTTTATGAATTAAACTGAGAAGTAGCCAGAAAAGGGAAAAACAGTCTGTATAACCAAAATGATATAGAGGTTTGTGCAATTCATACTTTAGTATTAATTTCCTAAATTGCCCCCAGATACTCCTTGGTCAGTTTGAACAATTCTTACCACCTTTCAAATAAGTGATATATCATCCACAACTTCCAAAATAAGTAAAGTCCTTAACTCTCATACACATACGTGAGGCTAAAAACCAAATCATTTTCCATGAGAGCATACAATTTTCACGTTGCCCTAGGGCCAAAATGATAAGAATGTTCTCAGGCTCTCAAATAGTTTAAGGTCACCCTTTTATGAATGTTAAATGTTTGATTCTTTTTTTTTTTTTTTTTTTTTTGAGACGGAGTCTCGCTTTCGTTGCCCAGGCTGGAGGGCGATGGCACGATCTCGGCTCACTGCAACCTCCGCCTCCCGGGTTCAATCAATTCTTCTGCCTCATCCTCCCAAGTAGCTGGTATTACAGGCATGCACCACCAACGCCTGGTTAATTTTTTGTATTTTTAGTAGAGACGGGGTTTCTCCATGTTGGTCAGGCTGGTCTCAAACTCCCTAACTCAGGTGATCCGCCCGTCTCGGCCTCTCAAAGTGCTGGGATTACAGGCGTGAGCCACTGTGCCTGGCCCAAATGTTTGATTCTTTGACAGTGGGAAATTTCTAGAAGTTTCTCCAACAGTAAATCCTCACTTAAAGTATTTTCATCCAGGATCTAAAAAAGAATAACATTATTGGACATTCTGAAAATTAAATGGAGAGGAAGTCGGTTGTTGCACAGAAGTGCAGTGTGCAGCTGGGCATGGTGGCACGCCCTGTAGTCCCAGCTATTCAGGAGGCTCACACAGAAGGATCACTTCAGCCCAGGAGTTCAAGACCAGCCTGAGCAACATAGTGGGACCCCATCTTTTTCAAAAACTACATTTTAACGAAGTGTGGTGGGCTAGGAGACCAGTGGATTTGACATGATCTTGGGCAATTCACTCAGCCTCTGAACTCTACTTTCTTAAACTTTTAACAGCCTCTTTTCAGAATTACGTTCAGAATAGAGTTGGAATGATCTTAGTTCAATGCCTGACCCTGTTATTTACCAAGTGTGTGTGAATTTGAGCAAACTTACCCTTTTTTTTTTTTGAGACGGAGTCTCACTGTGTCGCCCAGGCTGGAGTGCAGTGGCGCCATCTCAGCTCACTGCAAGCTCTGCCTCCCGGGTTCACAAGATTCTCCTGCCTCAGCCTCCCGAGTAGCTGGTACTACAGGCGCCCGCCACCACGCCCGGCTAATTTTTTGTATTTCCAGTAGAGACGGGGTTTCACCGTGTTAGCCAGGATGGTCTCCATCTCCTTGAGAGGTGACAGCATGCTGGTAGTCCTCACAGCCCTCGCTCACTCTCGGCACCTCCTCTGCCTGGGCTTCCAATTTGGCGGCACTTGAGGAGCCCTTCAGCCCGCCGCTGCACTGTTGGAGCCCCTTTCTGGGCTGGCCAAGGCCAGAGCCTGCTCCCTCAGCTTGCGGGGAGGTGTGGAGGGAGAGGCGCGAGCGGGAACCGGGCTGCGCGCAGTACTTGCGGGCCGGCGCGAGTTCCGGGTGGGTGTGGGCTCCGCGGGCCCCGCACTCGGAGCTGTCAGCCGGCACCGCCGCCCCGGCAGTGAGAGGCTTAGCACTTGGGCTAGCAGCTGCTGTGCTCAATTTCTCGCCGGGCCTTAGCTGCCTTCCCGCGGGGCAGGGCTCGGGACATGCAGCCTGCCATGCCTGAGCCTCCCCCCCGCCCCCTCCGTGGGTTCCTGTGTGGCCCGAGCCTCCCCGACAAGCGCCGCCCACTGCTCCACGGCGCCCAGTCCCATCGACCACCCAAGGGCTGAGGAGTGCAGGCACACTGCGGCGCCGGACTGGCAGGCAGCTCCACCTGCGCCCTGGTACGGGATCCACTGGGTGAAGGCAGCTGGGCTCCTGAGTCTGGTGGGGACTTGGAGAACCTTTATGTCTAGCTCAGGGATTGTAAATACACCAATCGGCACTCTGTATCTAGCTCAAGGTTTGTAAACACACCAATCAGCACCCTGTGTCTAGCTCAGAGTTTGTGAATGCACCAAATGGACACTCTGTATCTAGCTACTCTGGTGGGGACTTGGAGAACTTTTATGTATAGCTAAGGGATTGTAAATACACCAATCAGCACCCTGTGTCTAGCTCAGGGTTTGTGAATGCACCAGTCAACACTCTGTATCTAGCTACTCTGGTAGGGACTTGGAGAACCTTTGTGTCCACACTCTGTATCTAGCTAACCTAGTGGGGACGTGGAGAACCTTTGTGTCTAGCTCGGGGATTGTAAACTGCACCAATCAGCACCCTGTCAAAACAGACCACTTGGCTCTCTGTAAAATGGACCAATCAGCAGGATGTGGGTAGGGCCAGATAAGAGAATAAAAGCAGGCTGCCCGAGTCAGCAGTGGCAACCCGCTGGGGTCCTCTTCCACCTTGTGGAAGCTTTGTTCTTTCACTCTTTGCAATAAATCCTGCTGCTGCTCACTCTTTGGGTCCACACTGCCTTTATGAGCTGTAACACTCGTCGCGAAGGTCTGCAGCTTCACTCCTGAAGCCAGCGAGACCACAGACCCACCGGGAGGAACGAACAACTCCAGACGTGCAGCCTTAAGAGCTGTAACACTCACCACGAAGGTCCGCAGCTTGACTCCTGAGCCAGCGAGAGCACGAACCCACCAGAAGGAAGAAACTCCGAACACATCCGAACATCAGAAGGAACAAACTCCGGACACGCCGCCTTTAAGAACTGTAACACTCACTGCGAGAGTCCACGGCTTCATTCTTGAAGTCAGTGAGACCAAGAACCCACCAATTCCGGACACATCCTGAACTCTTGATCTGCCCACTTCAGCCTCCCAACGTGCTGGGATTACAGGCGTGAGCCACCGCGCCTGGCCACCCTTTTTATATTTTCTCGTCTACAAAAATGGAGTATGAATATCCACTCCTTCGAACTATGAAACTACTACAAGAAAAAATCAGAAAAATTTCCAGGACATTGGTCTGGGCAAAAATTCCTTGAGCAAAACCCCATAAAAGCGCAGGCAACCAAAGCAAAAAATGGATAAACGGGATCACATCAAGGTAAAAAGCTTCTGCACAGCAAAGGAAACAATCAACAAAGTGAAGAGACAACCCACAGAATGGGAGAAAATATTTGCAAACTACCCATCCGACAAGGGATTAATAAACCGTATATATAAGAAGCTGAAGCAACTCTATAGGAAAAAATCTAATCCAATCAAAAATAGGCAAAATATTTGAACAGACATTTTTCAAAAGAAGACATATAAATGGCAAACAGGAACAGGAAAAGGTGCAACAACACTGATCATCAGAGAAATGCAAATCAAAACTACAAGGAGATATATCATCCCAGTTAAAATGGCTTATATACAAAAGACAGGCAGTAACAAATGCTGGTGAGGACGTGGAGAAAACGGAGCCCTCATACACTGTGTACAACCACTATGGAGAAAAGTTTGGAGGTTTCTCAAAAAACTAAAAATTGAGCTACCATATGATCCAGCAATCCCAGTGCTGAATATATACCCAAAAGAGAGGAAATCAGGGCCAAGCGCGGTGGCTCACACCTGTAATCCCAGCACTTTGGGAGGCCGAGGCGGGCAGATCACGAGGTCAGGAGATCGAGACCATCCTGGCTAACACGGTGAAACCCCATCTCTACTAAAAATACAAAAAATTAACCAGGCGTGGTGGCGGGTGCTGGGACCCCCGAGTAGTCCCAGCTACTCGGGAGGCTGACGCAGGAGAATGGCATGAACCTGGGAGGCGGAGCTTGCAGTGAGCTGAAATCGTGTCACTGTACTCCAGCCTGGGAGACAGAGTGAGACTCCGTCTCAAAAAAAAAAAAAAAAAAAAAAGGAAATCAATATATCAAAGAGATATCTGTTTGTTGCAGCACTGTTCACAATAGCCAAGATTTAGAAATAACCTAAGTGTCCATTAACAGATGAACAGATAAAGAAAATGTGGTACTCATATACAATGGAATACTATTCAGCATTTAAAGAAAAATGAGAGCCATTCATTTGCAACAACAAGGATGGAACCAGAGGTCATTATGTTAAGTGAAATAAGCCAGGCACAGAAAGACAAACATTGCATGTTCTCACTTATTTGTGGGATGGAAAAATCAAAACAATTGAACTCATGAACATACAGAGTAGAAGGATGGTTATCAGAGGCTGGGGTTGGGTGGGGAAGTGGGGAGCTGAGGGGAGGTGGGGATGGTTAACAGATACCAAAAAATAGTTAAGAATGAATGTGTCCTACTATTTGATAGCACAACACGACGACTATAGTCAATAATAACTTAATTGTACATTTTAAAATAACTTAAAGAGTATAATTGGATTGCTTGTAACTCAAGGGATAAATGCTTGAGAGGATGGATACCCAATTTACTCTGATGTGCTTATTTCACATTCCATGCCTATATCAAAACATCTCTGGTACTCCACAAATACATTCACCTACTATGTACCCACAAAAATTAAAAATTTAAAGAAAAAAAGGAAAATGGTTGGGCACAGTGGCTCACACTTGTAATTCCAGCGCTTTGGGAGGCCGAGGTGGGCAGATAACTTTAGCTCAGGTGTTCAAGACCAACCTGGGCAACATGGTGAAACCCTATCTCTACAAAAAATGTAAAAATTAACTGGGTGTGGTCAAGCACTCCTGTAGTTCCAGCTACTTGGGAGGCTAGGGTGGGAGGATCGCTTGACCCCAGAAGGTTGAGGCTGCAGTGAGCCATGATCCCACCACTGCACTCCAGCCTAGGCGACAGAGTGAGATCCTGTCGCAAAAAAATAGAATACCCACTCCACAGAGTTGTTGATAATTATATAAGAAATTATATAATACACAGATAGAAGGTGCTTAATAAATGTTAGGCCCCTTCCTCCCCACCTCTCCTTTTCTGCATCCGTGTCCTATTTCTTTAGAAATGAAATTTAACACTTTATAATACCTTTAAAATATGATGATTTTAGTTCACTTTAAAAACTTTTGTATTGAGGTATAATTTACATACAATAAAGTATGTAAAGTATAAAAATGACAATTTTATATATGTGTATACACCTATATAATCACTACTCAGAGCCAAATATAGAACATTTATTTATAGCATCCTCCCAGATATTCCCGCACGCCACATCCGACCAATACCCCTCCAAAGGTAACCATTATTCTGCCTTCACCATTATTACTAAAGTATTTTTAAATTATGTCAAAAATAAATGACAGTATATCTATACTAAGGAATAAAAAAGCACTAGTTAAAACAAAGGAAGTAGAGCTATACATGCCAACATGGAAATATCCCAAGATATTGTTCTGTATTACTGAGGTAATTGAAAATTAATAACAGAAATGCTAATGGAAAGAGGTAGATGGAAAGGAGAACAGAAATATGATGGGTAAAGCTCTTTTAGTCTTTTTGAAATCTTCATTAAGCCTGGGCGAGGTGGCTCACACCTGTAATCCCAGCACTTTGGGAGGCCTAGGCTAGTGGATCACTTGAGGTCAGGAGCTGGGGACCAGCCTGGCCAACATGGTGAAACCTTGTCTCTACTAAAAAAAAGAAAGAAAAAAAAAAAAAAAGATTAGCTGGGTGTGGTGGTGCATGCCTGTAGTCCCACCTACTTGGGAGGCTGGGGCGGGAGAATTGCTTGAACCCAGGAGGCGGAGGTTGAGTGAGCCAAGATCACACCACTGCACTCCAGCCTGGGTGACAGAGTAAGACTTCGTCTCAAAAAAAAAAAAAAAAAAATCCTTAGTAAGCATGCCCTCACTTTGTGGCAGAAGTCTCCAAACTGAATTCAGTCACCTAAATTGGAAGCATAGCAGGAATCATTGAGAGACCACATATTTACAGAAACAAATGTACTCCTCTCCCTCTAACTTGGACACCGACCACATCCTGAGCTGAAACTCTTCATAATCCTTGCAGGGCCACACCTTTTCTATCGCCAGCCAAAGGGCCAAAATGAAAGACAGATAGGCCTGCGGGTTCAGATCATTGCAGCCTTGCTGTGCAATAATATAGATGCCAGCGCTGGGGTTTATCCGACTCTTCCCAAAAGTCACAACCAAATATAGTTTCTCCTGAGATGTAGTGAATAAGGCTGGCCTAAAAGATTGTGGTGGTCAAAATCAACCTAATAGGGCAAGGCCTTACCTAGAAAGTTCTGAACCGATCTAATTTGCATCTAAACCTTCAAACTAACTTTTTGTTAATATCTGGATCTAAATAGTAAACAACTAAATGAGTTCAAATGAAGAGGAAACAACAGGTTTATTTTTCAAACTTAGGCAAACGGTATCTGAAACCACCTTCACACTCCCTTTGCAAGTCAATGTGAATGAATGGGTGGGCACACAGTAGTTGCACTTTAATCCATTTTCTTTTTCAATTGCCAGCACGAGGCTTGAGAGCCTCCTTGTTAACAATTCTCACAGCCCAAACCCTTCTCCAGTGCAATGTAAGCTTCTTTCCTCTTGTCCTGTTGTTTGTGGAGATGAGAAACAACCAATGTTTTTCTGTTAATGACCCTTCAAATCAGTTGGACCTTTCTTCTCTAAGTTAACTAACCCTACAGCTTTCTGGCCTTTCCTCATAGCCTTTATTTTCCAAGCCTTAATTACATTTTTGCTCTTCTCTGGAGCTCTGCCAGTTCCCCACATCCTCCTTAAAGGGGAGACACAAAGTAGCCACAGTTGAGGTCAGACCAGTGCTGGAAAAGCTGAGAAGCCACTTCCTGCCCTTTGACTTTTATGCATCCCACTATCTTACTGACTTTATAAATAAACAGCACTCATTGAACTAATTCTAGCAGGGCTGTCATTCAAGCTGAAGCCCACCTTTCCCATCTTGCATCTCAGCATTTTGATTTTGTCCCGTAAACTTTTTGTGCTTACCCCTTTTGAGCTTTTCTAATTCAAAATGTCTCACCCAATGAATTGTCTGAGCCACTTCACATGTGATCCCTTGTTTCTCTACTTCCTCACAAAAACTTCTGTAAACTCAGGAGGTGCCTTTCCAGAAGCCAAGCCAGTGATCAAAATCTACTAAGATTTCCTCTCTCCCCGACACCATCCCCAAGGCAAGTACTGCTGACACTGTGGTAATAAAAACTACCATTTATTATGCCAGGAAGTGTGGCATACATTATTTCATTCATTCCTCACAACAACCAACCTTATTACTCCTATTTTATTGAACAATTTGAGGTTAGCTAGATTAGGTAATTTGCTGTAGCCACAGAGCAAGCAAGTGCTGGATTCAAATATGAGCCTCTCTGCCCCTGAACTCACTGTGCCACAATGTCGCAAAATCAGTGCTCACTGGCATTTGCATGTAATCCACCAGGCAAATGTGACTCCACTTGTAAAGTCTATGCTCTCTCTTTTGGAGCTGGGACATCTTTCTCCTGCCCTTGAGTGTCAAAACTCCAGGTTCTCTGGGCTTTTGGACTCTAGGACTTGCACCAGCCACCTCCTAGGCACTTGGGCCTTCAACCTCAGACTGAGTTATATATAATCCAAGGCCTTCAGACTTGGATTAAGTCATGCTATTGGCTTCCCTGGTTCTCCAGCTTGCAAATGGTCTATCATTGGACTTGTAATGGAGCCAAGTTCCCCTAATAAATCCCTTATCCTATCTCTCTCTCTTTCTCTCTCTATATATACAAATTATATATACTATATAACTGATTATATATAATATTTAAAAATCATATATATTATAACATTTTTATAGAAATTATATTTTAATATATAATTATATAATTTTTATATTTATATAGAATCAGTTATGTATAAAATATATAATATATAAATATAGGCCAGACGCGGTGGCTCACAACTGTAATCCCAGAACTTTAAGAGGCCGAGGCGGGTGGATCACGAGGTCAGGAGTTTGAGACCAGCCTGGCCGACATGGTGAAACCCTGTCTCTACTAAAAATACAAAAATTAGCCAAGCGTGGTGGCATGCGTCTGTGGTCCCAGCTACTCGGAAGGCTGAGGCAGGAGAAGTGCTGAACCTAGGAGACGGAGGTTGCAGTGAGCTGAGATCAGGCCACTGCACTCCAGCCTGTGCAACAGAGCAAGACTCCATCTCAAATAAATAAATAAATAAATAAATAAAATATATTTATAATATACTTATAATACTTATAAACACTCATAAATATACTTATAAGTATATATTTATAATACAATATAGCATTTTGTGTCTGCTTCCTGTGGGACGCAGTGGTAACCATTTGGTTGGGAACGTGAGTAGTATTTTGCCTTGTTTCTCTTGCTTCTTTTCTCCTCCCTTTTATTGTGTTGGTAGAGCGCAGTTATGGGGCAAGAAGAAGAAGCAGCTGAAGCCGTGGTGCTGGTATTGTAATAGAGATTTTGGTGATGAGAAGATCCTTATACAGCACCAAAAAGCAAAGCATTTTAAATGTCATATATGTCACAAGAAATTGTATCCAGGACCTGGCTTAGCCATTCATTGCATGCAGGTGCATAAAGAAATAATAGATGCTGTACCAAATGCAATACCTGGGATAACAGACATAGAATTGGAAATATATGGTATGGAAGGTATTCCAGAAAAAGACATGGATGAAGGACGACAAGTTCTTGAACAGAAAACACAAGAAAGTCAAAAAAAGAAGGAACAAGATGATTCTGATGAATACGATGACGACGACTCTGCAGGCTCAACTTCATTTCACCCACAACCTGTTCAACTTCAACAAGGTTGTATTCCTCCAGTGGCACAGCCAGGACTCCCGCCAGTACCAGGAGCACCAGGAATGCCTCTAGGCATAGCTCCATTAATGCCAGGTGTTCCTTCTCTGATGCCAGGAATGCCACCAGTTATGCCAGCCATGCCACCTGGATTGCATCATCAAAGAAAATGCACCCAGTCATTTTGCGGTGAAAACATAATGATACCAATGGGTGGAATATACCACCTGGACCAGGAATACCACCTCTGATGCCTGGAATGTCACCAGGTATCCCCTCCACTCCCCGACCCCCATTCCACGTCCTAGAATTCCTCCAGTGACCCAAACACAGGCTGTTTCAGCGCCAGGTATTCTTAACAGACCACCTGCACCAACAGCAACTGTACCTGCTCCACAGCCTCCAGTTATGAAGCCTCTTTTCTCCAGTGCTGGACAGGCTCAGGCAGCTGTCCAAGGACCTGTTGGTACAGATTTCAAACCCTTAAATAGTGCCCCTGAAGCAACTACAGCATCCCCAAAGCCTATATTCTCTGCTTATACACAGTCTGCAGATTCAACCACTAGTACAACAAATAGTACTGCAGCTAAACCAGCAGCTTCAATAACAAGTAAGCCTGCTACACTTGTAACAACCAATGCAACCAGCAAGATGGATATATACCATCCAGATGAGGGTATATATCTGGAAGACAGAAGGGCACAGTTACCTAGAGGTCAACATAATCTTCCTCTGCAAGGAGAGGCCCCCATCGGTAATCCACCAGTTGAACCAATTGGAGGTATGACGCCACCATAGCCAGGCATCCCATAGCAACAAGGAGTGAGACCCCCAGTGCCGCCTCATGGTCAGTATGGTGGTCATCATCAAGCCATGCCAGGATACCTTCCTGGTGCTATCCCCCCATATGGGCAGGGACCGCCAACAGTGCCCCCTTACCAGAGTGGGCCTCCTCGACCTCCAATGGGAATGAGACCTCCTGTAATGCTGCAAGGTGGCCAGTACTGATCTTACCTCATCCAGTCTAATAGATTTGGAGATTAAACCTTTTCTCAACTTGTGCTGTTTATTTATTTATTTATTTATTTATTTATTTATTATTTTTATTTTTTTTGAGATGGAGTCTCGCTCTGTCGCCCAGGCTGGAGTGCAGTGGCGCGATCTTGGCTCACTGCAAGCTCCGCCTCCCAAGTTCACGCCATTCTCCTGCCTCAGCCTCCGGAGTAGCTGGGACCACAGGCGCCCGCCACCACACCCAGCTAATTTTTTGTATATTTAGTAGAGATGGGGTTTCATCGTGTTAGCCAGGATGGTCTTGATCTCCTGACCTCGTGATCCGCCCGCTTCGGCCTCCCAAAGTGCTGGGATTACAGGCGTGAGCCACCGCACCCGGCCTAACTTGTGCTGTTTATATAGCCAAGCTTCCATCAATAAGGCTTCATTGTGACTTTAACAAATATTATCTTCCCACATACCAGGAACTATTGGACGTTGATTTTACATGGGAAAAATTATGTGGAATAATAAAGCAGGAGCTTTTCTTGAAGTTGCAATTTATACGTGTGGCTTCGTTTTCATATTTCATCTAGGCTTGTAGAAGTGAAGTATAGTAAATTTGGTTCATTAAATTGTGAAGGTGCTGGAATAACATGAACATATCACTTTAATAAAGGCAAGTTCTGTAAGCTTACATTGCTCTTTTGTAAAGTTATGCCTTCACAGCATTTCAGATGCTGTTGGACTTCAAGTCCCCACTCTAGCTTGGTGAGGGGCGTAACTGTTTCCAAGTACTTGTACATTGGAAGTCTGAATGTGTAACAATATTTACTGTATTTAGAGTTCCTCATGTTGCAGGTTTTAAGAAATCTGACCCACCAACGTCATGTGACTTTTCTGTACCGGTAAACTTCATTGCAATAAAATGAGAGAAAAATGTATGCCTTTTTATTCATAACCCAGCTGTGGACCACGGCCTGAAAGGTTTGTACAGATGCATGCCACAGTAGATGTCCACATAATAAAATTCATAGTTACCAATGCAAAATATATATATATATAATACAAATATGTTATATATAATAATATATAGAGGCATTATATATAAAGACATTTTATAATCATGTGTATATATATATATATATATATATACATACACATACACACACACACATATAATTGATTCTGTCTCTCTGGAGAACCCTGACTAAAACAGATTCTGGTTCAACCCTAAAATCAACAACAATCATGCATTCCTAACAAACACAAGAAAAAGAAAAAGAAAAGAAAAGAGTGAAAGTAAAAGAGAGGGAGAAGAGAGGGCAAGACAGACAGGAAAGGAATGGTTGAAAGTCATCAAAATCTGTTTCAGGTGACCCTCTCTGTAAGGCTGTCCAGAACCCTGTTCTTCTTGATCACAGAAGTAATAATATGGGACAGAAATAAATTGTTTATGGTCCTGACAGAGTGTAGACAGAATGCATCTCTAGATTCTCCTGGACACAGACAAAGAATTACCCAACAGTGGACAAGAGTAACACGGCCAGATAAAAGATTCCCTAATGAGACATATTTGTTTAATCAGTTGCTTCAACAGTTTTTTTGCTTTTGTTTTTGTTTTTTTGAGACCGAGTCTTGCTCTGTCACCCAGGCTGGAGTGCAGTGGCGTGATCTTGGTTTACTGCAACCTCCGCCTCCCCGGTTCAAACGATTCTGCTACCTCAGCCTCCTGAGTAGCTGGGATTACAAGAACCTGCCACCAAATCCAGCTAATTTTTGTATTTTTTTTAATAGAGATGGGGTTTCACCCTGTTGACCAGGCTGGTATCCAACTCCTGACCTCAGGTGATCCACCTGCCTCGGCCTCCCAAAGTTCTGGGATTA
The DNA here is from genome assembly GCF_029281585.2 of Gorilla gorilla gorilla. Lineage (NCBI taxonomy): Eukaryota > Metazoa > Chordata > Mammalia > Primates > Hominidae > Gorilla > Gorilla gorilla. Next base: position 106,244,641 of record NC_073235.2, on the reverse strand, counting down.
CAGGCATGAGCCAACACGCCCAGCTATTTCAACCATTATTTATCATATAAAGTCTGTTACAGGTTTATCAAAAAATGAATGTTATGAAAATGAAATAGAAATGTGGGGGAGGAGGGAACTGGAAAGTAATTTGTCCACATATTAATAGAGAGCTGTGTGTGTGTAAGCCCCTCAGGGTGAGAGCTGAGCACAGTACTGCAGCTGGAGGTATCATGGGGATGGGAAGGTGGTGAGGGGCTCTTTCATACATTATCATTGAGTCTTTTATTACGAGATGTTTGTATACAACATGGGTCTGAAATTTTTAAGAAACAGATTGTTTTTAAGATTTCATCAGCCCAAAAACCATTTTAATGAATTTTATTGTTTAAATGGAAAAAAAAACTCTCAATTCTGAAGGTAAAAAATTAAGGAAAATACAGTAAAATAACATAAAGTAAAATTTAATAAGAAATGTGGATTTGGGGAAGGTTGACTTTTAAAAATTGATTCTCTGAAATCAATTTTTAAAACTCCTGAGAAGAAACAGAATTCTTAGTTCTCGATCAATATCAGTTCTACAAACTCAATATTATTAGAAGAGTGACCTAAATGTTAAACTTTTCCTCAAGGATTTGATGAACTTTCTCTACTGTTAAAAAAAAAAAAAGTCCTACTTTTTAATACCAATTCTGACTAAAATGAGACCCATACGAAATCAAACAGGGATTACTTAAAATTTTTTAAACTAGTTTCATGAGTTTAATATCCTTGATGTTGGCCAGGCACGGTGGCTCATGCCTGTAATCCCAGCACTTTAGGAGGCTGAGGCAGGTGGATCACTTGAGGTCAGGAGTTAGAGACCAGCCTGGCCAATATGGTGAAACCCCATCGCTACTAAAAATACAAAAATCAGCCAGCCATTGTGGCACACACCTGTAATCCCAGCTGCTCAGGAGGCTGAGGCAGGAGAATCACTTGAACCCGGGAGGTGGAGGTTGTAGTGAGCTGAGATCGCACCATTGCACTCCAGCCTGGGCGTTGCAGTGAGACTCCATCTAAAAAAAAAAATCATCCTTGACATTACAGATCTCAGTAACATACTTTTATAGAAAATTGACAAGTCTACCAATGCGTATTTAAATGTTGACAACTAGAGAATTGCATGTGCACCCACTCTGATTTAGATGTTTATCTTATGAAATAAAGACATTTGTTTAACTTTCCAAACAAAATTATTTCATGATTTCTCAATAGTCCTTCTAAGGCTGCTTGCCTCTGTAATCTGCTTACTTGCAAAAATAAATCCATTTCAATCACTGCCTGGCCAAAGTTTAAACTTAAAAAAAGACTCAACAATTAATCAATAGGTTGATGTGCTGATGCAGTAGAATGTAGCTAGGCCTGACCTCTGACTAGTGCAGAGGTCATCCTGCTAAAACAGTAAACAAAGTATTGTTGATATAACTCAGCACAGAGAATGCAACCTAGCAATAAAATCTCACCACATGGATTTAGTTATGTGCACAACCTCAATAAATGTTTTGCTGAAATTGGTGTCAAATCAAATACGTGTGTGTTAAGCTCCTCCATTGTATGAGATGATGACAATAATTTATAAATAGTTTAGGTCTACAATTAAAGTATTCTCTGTTTTCCTACAATAGAATTCCTCTAACACTGCAGCATTATTAGGAAGTATAAAAAGAGTAAACATATTTTAGAGTCCTAGCCAAAATTAATGTTCTCTAAGTTCATAGCTATCTTTATACAGGAAAATGTCATAATTATAAAAATAAATTATTCCATGCAACCTGTATGGAATTACCTTAATTTAAACATAATCTAATTAGGTCACCTTCTGGTTGACTCTATGTCAGGCTTTTAATTTGTGAGAACAAATGTTTTTTAAAAAATTTCAATGTCAGGCCGGGTATGGTGGCTCACACCTGTAATCCCAGCACTTTGGGAGGCCAAGGCGGGCAGATCACTTGAGGTCAGGGGTTTGGGACCAGCCTGGCCAACATGGTGAAACCTCATCTTTACTCAAAAATACAAAAATTAGCCGGGTGTGGTGGCTCATGGCTGTAGTCACAGCTACTTGGGAGGCTGAGTCACGAGAATCGCTTGAAGCTGGGAGGCGGAGGTTACAGTGAGCCAAGATCACACCACTGCACTCCAGCCTGGGTGACAGAGCAAGACTCTGTCTCAAAATAAATAAAATAAAATAAAATAAAATAAATAAAATAAATCAATGGTAAACATCTTGGTTTTATTCTTATAAGATTGTATTTGCCTGGATGATCTACAGGCTCAAAATGTTTGGGAACTTTCACAGTAGCTTTGAAAAAAACATGTAGTCAGTTTGAGTTCACAGTAAATCTTCTCCATCCGATGGTGACAAAAGGATGCCAGTAAAACACTGAACAATTTAAAATTACATGAGCTCCAACTCTCCCATTTGGGAAGTAAATGCATCCTAAAACCACTGAACCAAGACCAGTGAGGCCAGGCGGGTAACATCATTAACGTCCAATGGCAAGCAACAGGGCAGAAAGACCTGAATTTCTTTCCTTCTTCTACTAGAATGTGGTGAGCAGTCATGAGGGATATTTGCACAGTATTTATGTCTCATCTTTTCCCCTTCTTTGCTCACAAGTTTCCTTTGAAATAGATGCAAGCCTTGGCAAGTGTTTTGAGTTTCTTGAAGTTAACACCTGGGCGAGGATGCTATCTGAGGAAGAGGTCTGTCAACGAACAAAATAGACAATGAGGCAGGGTGATAACAGTCCCAGGCTGGGTCCCAGCCTTACCACAATGGCAGAGGAGGGCCAGGGTCTGGGACGCTTGGCTACATGTAGCTAAAAGGCATTATAGAGCTTGGTTGAAGGCAAAGGCCCTAAAGGCAGACTACCTGGGTTTGAATTCCAGCTCTGATACTTCTTAGGCAGTTAATAGTGAGCAAGTGTTTTCACAGCTCTAAGCCTCAGTTTCCTTATATGAAAAAGAGTGATTTTACTATCATCCACCTCTACATGTTGTTGAAAATATTAACTAGTGCATATAAAGCACTCACAACAATATGGACAGCATGCAGTTAATGTTAGCTATTCTTCACTGTAACTCAGTATCCTATTGTCACTGTAAGTCTTTAGATGATTTTATGCTTGAATTTATTATTATTATTGATTTCCAAGCCTCTAGTCTGTCCCCCTTCTGAACCATCTTGCAGATGTCTGCCTGGTTAAGCCTTCCAAAAGCCTCTTCCATCATTTCACTTCCCTGCTCAAAAACTTTCAATGGCTCCCTACCTCCAGGAAAATGTCTGAACTCCTCAGTCTAGCTTGCAAAACTCCCTATAGTCTATCTCCAACCCACTTTTCTAACCCTTTACTCCAGCTAGTCTGATAGCCCTCTTCTTTGTATCATCCAGCTGATACATATTTCTATTTCACTTTTTATATACACAGTACTAGATATACCACAAGTGGTTGGTAACTGTTTGCTGGTGTCATTTTTGCTGCGGCAGCCTGGAGCATGGATATTTATGTCTACCTGTAGCAGAAGATCCTGAAGGCTGTGGTCTAGCCAGAGGAAAGGTTTGCACAGATGTGCTTAGGAATATATGCTATGTATTAAAGCTATTTTTTAGTAATATCCTTATTGAGGAATTTAGAGAGAAATTCTCAGAAATTCTCAGATAAGGGGTCTAAAAATAAGGCTCTAGAGCCTTAGAGGATTTTAAAAGCCATAGTTCTATCCTTGTCTAAATATTACTATCCCTACTGTAAATCATACCCATTCAAACTTCTCCCCATAGGAGCACCCACCTTAAGAGGAATTTATTTTTATTTATTTATACAAAGCAACACAGTAATCTCTCTTTCTCATCAACAAAAACTTCCAGCCTTATTCACAAAACTGATTTAAAAGTCACTGTAATGATGGCTTGCTTCCTTTATGGTGCCACTGGGATTTCGGAAGTACATAGCAGAGCCCAGTATGCCTGGGATTAAGGAGCGGTCCAGAGTGGTGTGCTGATAACCCCTGAGATTGGAGTGGGGGCGATGGAGGGGGACCCTGAGTATTTACTGCTAGCTATTCATTGAGAAAGTGAAGGGCAACCCTCACCTAGCAATTTCCAAGATGAACATCTTCCTTCCAAGGACACTTCATTTAATGGCACTAGAAAAGGTATAGGAAAAATGTTTTTACCTAATTTTAGAACATGCAGAAGGTTTGGACAATCGCTTCCTCTCCTATAAAGGAGTTTTGCAAGCCACTTTTAACAAATTAAGTGGAGCCCAAAAATTCAGACCTTCAATTTTGAGCTGTCACTAGATAGCAGGCACAAATTGGTAGCCCTTAAAGCAAAATACAGCTCACGGATGTGTTTTGTCTGGTCAGCACAGTGTCTTTACTTTTCAAAAATTTATTTAATTAAAATGTCTTTACACTGGAGTGATCCTCCCACCTCAGCCTCCCAAGTAGCTGGGACTACAGGTGCACACCACCACACACAGCTCATTTGCCTCATTTTTGTATTTTTTGTAGAGATGGGGTTCACTATATTGCCTAGGCTAATCTCCTAATCCTGGGCCCAAGGGATCTTCCCACCTCGGCCTCCCAAAGTTCTGGAATTACAAGCATGAGCCACTGTGCCCAGCCTTCACAATATCTTAATTAAGGATAAAAAATTATCTTCACTAAAATGAGGTGGGCCTTGCACTTTGGGAGGCTAGGGCAGGAGGATCATTTGAGGCCAGGATTTCGAGGCTGCAGTGAGCTAGGAGCACAACCCAGTACTCCAGCCTGGGTGACAGAGCAAGATCTTGTCTCTAAATAAATAAATAAAAGGAGGTGGGGAGGGTGGTAAGCTGGAATCTTAGTTGTTCATAACTTTAAGCCTGTCCGGAGACTTCTCCACAACCTTCAAGTACCACCTGCCTTGTCCAGCTCACCAAGAAAGTAAAGTGGCCTTTGTTGCTTTGGGTTTCACCAGAACATTTCATATTAAGTAAAATGCATGGGATTCCATTTCTTGGCCATGATAAGGGATAAAGGACAGAGTTAGACTTTGACATAAACAGGACTCATCCAGTAAGCAGCCAGTCGGAATGTTGGCAAAGTGTAATTAGCCAGCTGGTCTGTTTAAATCCACCCTCTTCTCTAAATGCCAAGTGTTGAAGAATTAAATATTTTAGCATGCCAGGCATAGTTCAAAACCGGATTTTTAAAATCCATTTTCATGTTGCCTCCTTTCTCCTTAGCCAGTTTTATGTACAAACTAGGGGTCAAATAAGTTAATACTTCCAACAAAAGGGCGCTGAAACTTTTGGTCAGAGCCAGTTGTGAAGTCAGTATAAACTTTTCCTGAACTCTTGCTCAAGAAGAAAACTTCTTGAGTCTTAATTATCTTTGAGGCTGGAATGCTCAGAGCCCATCTCACAATCTAGTCCAGCCCCTTCAGTAGGACACATATTTTTCCTTCTTGCCTGGGTTACAAAAGATATGCTGGTTATCAAAACAGACCCAAGGCATGCATGAAGCAACTGAAAACTATGGTTGCTTGATAAAGCCCAGTTCTCATCTTTTTTGCCTTTGCAAATTCCAATCTCCTGTTCTGGAGTCTGGGAGGTAAACAGTCTTCCCTGGAATTTTCATACATCCACATCCTGGGTCTCCTGCTTTGATTGGTTCAGCCTTCTCACGTGTTGTCTCCTCCTTATCTTTCTCCTTGGCTTGTTAATATGTTTACTTCAACTAAACTAAACTCAAATGTCATGGTCCTAATCAAAGCAAGAGCATTTCAACTCATTAATTTTTCCATTTGCCTTCTGATACTCAGTCTAAAATTTGCATAAGCTTAGATATTCTCGGACAAGTAACTTAGAGTAAGGGATTGCAACTATAAGGGCTTAAGTGTCTTACCACAGAAATGTTAAGGTTCTGTCCTGACTCCCTCTCAGATTAAGCAGTGGCCAGTTCCTTTGAGATTTTAGGAAAAATTGCTCTCACAAAGGAATAGCTTATAGGAACTATTCCACCTTAGGGCATTTATTTACTGAGATATTTCCCATTTTGATATTATTAATTACTCTTTCCAATGAGTAATAAATATTTTTTTAAATTCTGTTTTCAAAGTAAAACAACAGCATGCCTTTTGCTCTTCAAATCTCAGAGTAGTATGTTGAATATGAATATAAAATTTACCATATGGCCATATATTAGAACTTAATCTCATTGTTGTTGTTGTTGTTGTTGTTGTTGTTGTTGTTTTGAGACAGTCTTGCCTGTCTGGAGTGCAGTGGCACAGTCTCGGCTCACTGCAACCTCCACCTTCTGGGTTCAAGCAATTCTTGTGCCTCAGCCTCCTGAGTAGCTGGGACTACAGGCATGCACTACCACGTCTGGGTAATTTTTTGTATTTTTAGTAGGGACAGGGTTTTGCCATGTTGGCCAGGCTGGTCTTGAACTCCTTGCCTCAAGTGATCCGCCCACCTTGGCCCCTCAAAGTGCTGGGACTACAGGTGTGAGCCACAGCGCCCAACCTAGAGTTTAATCTCTGCCAAATATGCTACCAATTCTTAGAGGCTCTATTTGTCAGAAAGTAAAATGCACAATTAGAACAACTGTAGAATATAGAGTTCAATGTGTTTCCCTCACATCCTGTTATAGTACATAGAGCCAACACATTTGTTTTTCTTTTATGGTTCCTAGGAGAAAAATCCTCTGCTTTTTCCTTACACGCCTCATTTGGTGCCAAATCCCTGATGTATATGTATCTAGGGTCAGATGCTAAGCAAATATCATGGGCCAAAGACCAACACACATGTGCAGTGGTTAAACAGCCTAGGAAAGGTCTTTGGGTGGACTTCAGCAAACTGTTCTTTTCCTCCATTAAACCCAAATTCCGATCTCCCCACTCTTGGCAACATTGCCCAATTTCTGAAATTTCATTTCTTCCTTCCTTGTTTTTAGTATCCACTTCTTGGCTCTCCAAATTCCTGCTCAGCTGCGCCTTATGGATTTCATATTGAACCAGTCTTCTGCTCCTGGTTACCCAGGACTGTGTCTCAGGTGCCCAGTCTGCCCAGTATGTGATAATGCTCTGTGAGAAAGGCAGTTTATGAGATTGTTTATAGAGTACAAACAAACAAACAAAAGTAAAACTATGCATGAAAAATAACCCAGCAGAAAATCCATCAAAATATTAATATAGTGATAGCCTCTAGAGGGTGAGACTAAGAGTATCTTTTTAGTCATCTTTCTACTTTTCCATTTTTCAAAATTATCTGTGCATCACTTTTTCTTTTTCTTTTCTTTTTTTTTTTTTGAGACAGAGTTTCACTCTGTCGCCCAGGCTGTAATGCTGGAATGCAATGGCGCAATCTTGGCTCACTGCAACCTCCGCCTCCCAAGTTCAAGTGATTCTCCTGCTTCAGCCTCCCTAGTAGCTGGGACTACAGGCACGTGCCACCACACCCAGATAATTTTTGTATTTTTAGTAGAGACAGGGTTTCACCCTGTTGGTCAGGCTGGTCTCGAACTCCTGACCTCAGGTCATCCACCCACCTCGGCCTCCCAAAGTGCTAAGATTACAGGCATGAGCCACCGTGCCCGGCCCACTTTTTCTCTTAGTAGTTTTCCTGTTTTATATATATTACTCTTTTCGTGTGAAGGACTCAAGAAACTCTCTGAAAAAGCTCACACCCAACTTTCTCGAAATTAATCTGATTCAAAGCACTTTGTGTTTCAAAGGGCAATGATATCTACAAAGAAAAATGTTATTGCATTAACACTTCCAAATATATGATCTCTAGATACAAAGGGCGAAAAGATAAACAGATTCTCCCCCAAAAAAATCAAGCCTCTGGAGAAATGATCTTATACTCGCTGCAGAGTCCATATATTATACTGGGTACATCAGCTGGTTATTACCACTTCACTGAGTATCTGTACTCTACTATATACTATCTAGCTAGCTATAGCTATAGTTTCTGTTGTGAGTTAAATAAAAATACATTCAAGTCCTAATCCCAGTATCTGTAAATGTGACATTTTTGGTAATAGGGTCTTTGTGGATGTAACTGAGTTAAGGCCAAACTGGATTAGGGTGGGCCCTAAACCCAGTGTAACTGATGTCCTTATAAAAAGGGGAACAGGCCAGGCGCAGTGGCTCACGCCTGTAATCCCAGCACTTTGGGAGGCCGAGGCGGGCAGATCACGAGGTCAGGAGTTTGACACCAGCCTGACCAACATGGTGAAACCCCATCTCTACTAAAAATACAAAAATTAGCCGGGCATGGTGGCACACGCCTGTAATCCCAGCTACTCGGGAGGCTGAGGCACAAGAATCGCTTGAACCCCGGAGGCGGAGGTTGCAGTGAGCCAAGATCGTGTCACTGCACTCCAGCCTGGGCAACAGAGCGAGACTGTCTCAAAAAAAAAAAAAGGAACACATGGACACAGGGACCCGGAGACACCATGTGAAGATGCAAGAAGAGGTTGGATGATACCGCTGAAAGTCAAGGAGCACGTGGGATTGCACCCAGAAGCTGAGAGAAGCATGGAACAGCCCTGCCCCCATCAGAGCCCTCCGGCAGGAACCAACCTTGCCAACACCTCGATTTAAGACTCCTAGCTTCCATAATTGTGAGAGAATACATTTTTCTTAAGTCACCCAGTTTGCAGTACTTTGTTACGGCAGCCTTAGAAAACGAATACAATTTCTCTCACACTTTGGGAGAATTACTCAGTTCATTTAACAAACATTTATTCAGCACCCACAATCTGCCAGTTCTGCTAGGTGCTGTGAAGAGCACCGTAAATAAAACACTGTTGCTGCCACTCTGAGACTCTTACAGCCCCGTGGTGAGATTATGTCATATGATAAGGCCAGGGAAGGAGGCCTGCACCGGGTACTGAGGAAACAAGGGCATTTATTCCAGCTCAGGGTAAAGGAAAGACATCATAGAAGAGATAATACCTGAGAAGAGTCTTTTTTTTTTTTTTTCTTGAGACGGAGTTTCGCTCTTGTTGCCCAGGCTAGAGTGCAGTGGCTCGATCTCAGCTCACTGCAACCTCTGCCTCCTGGGTTCAAGCAATTCTCCTGCCTCAGCCTCCTGAGTAGCTGGAATTACAGGCATGCACAACCACGCCTGGCTAATTTTGTATTTTTAGTAGAGACGGGGTTTCTCCTGGTTGGTCAGGCTGGTCTCGAAGGTCCACCTTGGCCTCCCAAAGTGCTGGGATTACAGGCATAAGTCACTGCGCCCAGCTCTTGAGAAGAATCTTAAAGTATTTACTCCATAAAGGAAATCCGCAGGCTAGTATGAGACAGCTTCTCCTCTGCCACACTCATCACTAAAGCAGCCTCTTCCTGCAGTGAAAGGGTTTAAATGACATCATTAAAGCCATGTTGCACCATATTATGACTGTCTAGTGCTTTTCCACAGCCTGAAGTTTCTTGCCAGTTGGATCTTATGGGAAAATAAAAAAAAATAAGGTCATTTCTCCTGAGGCTTGATTTTTGGGGGGAGAATCTGTTTATTTTTTGCCTTTTGTATCTAGAGTTCATATAATCAGAATTGTTAATGCAATACCCTTTTTTTGTAGATATCATTGCCCTTTGAAACACAAAATGCTTTGAATTCAGATTATTTGTAAAAAGTAAGGTGTGAGCTTTTACAGAAAGGAGAATTTCTTGGGTCCTTCCCATGACAAAAGTAATGTATATAAAACAGGAAAACAACTACAAGAAAAAGTGATGCACAGATAATTTGAAAAAATAGAAAAGTAGAAAGATGACTTAAAAATACTCTTAGTTGGCCCGGCGTGGTGGCTCACGCCTGTAATCCCAACACTTTGGGAGGCCGAGGCGGGTGGATCACGAGGTCAGGAGATCGAGACCATGGTGAAACCCCATCTGTACTAAAAATACAAAAATAAGCCAGGCGTGGTGGCGGACGCCTGTAGTCCCAGCTACTGGGGAGGCTGAGGCAGGAGAATGGCGTGAACCCGGGAGGTGGAGCTTGCAGTGAGCCGAGATCGTGCCACTGCACTCCAGCCCAGGCGACAGAGCAAGACTCCGTCTCAAAAAAAAAAAAAAAAAAAATACTCTTAGTCTCACTCTCTAGAGGCTATCACTATATTAGTATTTTGGTGGATTTTCTACTAGATTGTTTTTCATGCATAGTTTTTATTTGGTCTCTTGGTAGTCTATAAACAATCTTGTATCCTGCCTTTTTAACACAGCATTATAGCATAAACATTTTCCCAGGCCTTTAGAAACTCTCTATAAACATAATTGTAATGGCTATAAAACATTTGGTCGCATAGATGCCCATAGTTTATTTAACCAAGTCTTGTGTTGGCCATTTAGATTAGCTCATAACTTTTAAAATAGCCTTCAGATAAACGTAATGAGTTTTTAATTGGAGATTTTAAGTAATTTCATCATAGACTGACAGTTGCCTCATGACACGAGGACCGTTTTATCATCAGGAAGTTGACTTTAAAACAAACTAAAAAGACAAAGACTTTGACAATGTCAGCAGGTCTTCTCTCCCCCCACCGCCAATGCCCCCAAAGATTTTCCCCTGTTGGCCTGTGGCTCTCTATTGCTGGACCCACTTATCTTCCCACCTCATACCCTACTTACCCCAGTTTCTTGGTCAAGCTGAGCATGAAGCAACAGGCTCTGGAGCCTCAGCATTCCCTCCTCAGGCTGAGAATTGGCCGTGTCTCCTTCTTGTCCTGGCCCATGGCAAGCACTTCAGAGCTGGTCCAGGCTCCTGCTTTGCTCCCCAAGTCACTCCCCTCTGGGGTTCATTTGAGTTTTTCTTGCTGCTAGTGTAGTTCGAGATCCTGGAAAAGCCCACATTCTACCTAAGTCATCATTCCCACCCCAAGATATTCTCTAATAAAGAACCTTTGTCATCCAAATGTCCTGGCCTGTACAGACACACACACCCACCCCCACACACACATTCATCCACCTGGGCTTCTGTATCAGTTCCTATTTTTTCCATTTCTATTATAATAGCTGTCTTAGTCCATTTGTGCTGCTATAACAAAATACCTTAGATTGAGTAATTTATAAACAACAGAAATTTTTTTCTCACAGTTCTGCTGGCTGGGAAGTCCAAAATCAAGGTGTTGGCAGATTTGGTGTCTGCTGAGGGCTCCGTCTCTGCTTCCAAGATTATACCTTACTGCTATGTCCTTATACGGTAGAAAGGGACAAAAAGGGATGAACACTGTATCCTCACATGGCAGAAGAGATTGAAGGACCAGGCAACTCTGGAGTCTTCTTTTATAAGGATATTAATCCCATCCCTGAGGGTGGAGCCCTTCTGGCCTAACTACCTCCTAAAGGTCCTACCTCTTAATACTATTACTTTGGGGTTTAAGTTCTAACATAAGAATTTTGGAGAGACACATACATTCAGACTGTAGCAGTAACCTGTCTGCTACCATGATCCCCGATATCCTAGCCCTTGCCCTGAACCTCACCTGATATCTGATACCCAGACACCCTTACCTGTGCTTATTTATCTAGGCTCTTGAGAGTCACCTACCTGTGGGGATGCCCAGCTACTGCTTGAATCACTAAGGCTAGATATTGCCCTTAGGTAAAACATTCTGCTCTCTCAGCTCAAACTCCTCTATTGGATAGGCCCATCTGCCCTTATATCTTCAACATGCCTCAACACCCATCTCACCGCCACAGTGGGCAAGGCTAGCAGCAGTTCCAGGCCCATGCCTGCCATTCTGAAGGGCTATGAATGAACAAGATATCACAACAACCACTTTTAAAAGTACTCGGATATCAGTCCTAAATATAGGTGTATGAAATCTGAAAACTCACTTTTTTTTTTTTCATTGCCCATTTGGCAGCAAAACCTGACTATATTTGTTTCCTGTGGCTGCCATAACAAATTACCACTAACTTCATAGCTTAAAATGATAGAAGTATGTTCTCTTATAGTTCTGGAGACCAGAAGTCCAAAGTCAATTTCACTGAGTCAAAATCAATAGGTTGGCAGGGCCACACCCACACCTGAGGCTCCAGGGGGTGGGGGAATCTGGTCCTTACCACTTCCAGCTTCTGGTAGCTGCCAGCATTCCTTGACTTGTGGCCATGTCACTCCAATCTGTCTGCCTCCAAAGTAACATCATATTTTCTCTTCCATGTGTATCAAACCTCCCTCTGCCTTTGTCTTACAAGGTTATGTGTGAGGACCTTTAGGGCCTACTCAGACAATTTGGGATAATCTCACACGTCAAACTCCTTAGCTCAATCACATATGCAAAGACTATTTTTCCTAATTAGGTAACATTTACAGGTTCCAGGGATTAAGACTTGAGATCTATAGGTGCCCATTATTTAGCCTACATGAATAAGGCTATTTATGATCTTTATCAAACCCTCTTAATGTGAATAATCATGTCTTGCTAAAGAAATACTCGTGTGGGATTATAGGGTGCTTCTCCAGACTTTAACGGGAGTGTTGAGTAATATGCAACATGGGCACTCTTCTTCCTTTCTTTTTTTTTCTGAGATAGAGTCTTGCTCTGTCACCCAGGCTGGAGTGCAGTGGTGTGATACTGGCTCACTACAACATCCACCTCCTGGGTTCAAGCGATTCTCCTGCCTCAGCCTCCCGAGTAGTAGGGATTACGTGCACCTGCCACCACACCCAGCTAATTTTTTATATTTTTAGTGGAGACAGGGGCTTCACCATGTTGGCCAGGCTGGTATTGAACTCCTGACCTCAAGTGATCTGCCTGCCTCGGCTTCGCAAAGTGCTGGGATTACAGGCGTGAGCCACTGCACCTGGCCTCTCTTCTTCCTTTCTAAAGTCAGAAAAAAATCTGGGACACTCTAAAACACACATGTCCCCAAAAGTTTTCAATAAAGGTTTTGTGGTTCTGAATTCTCTGCCTCAAGAACACCAATCCTTGCCATCTGCATAGCATTTTACAGCCCTTTCACCTACACATCAATCCTACAACAATGCAGATGTAATGATCCCTGTTTCAGAGACAGGAAACTTGTGGAGTTGAGTGCCTTGCCAGCTTCAAATAATTAATCAAAGACCAGAACCAGAATCCATGGCTCTGATCCTCAATCCAGTACTTCCATTGTATCACAGCTGTCTCCCTAGAGAGGCAATCTGAAGCGAATATGACTTGAATACTCTTTAAAGCATATGATTTGAATATTTTTACTGGCGAAGATTAGAAATAGCACTTTGAATCCTGTCGAATGATAAAACAGATAGGCCCTGAGCCAAGATTAAACAAAGGAGACATGAAAGGTACAAGAAAATATTACCTAAAAACTAAAGGCAGTTATGAAGGCTATATGCTTATTGACTTGCCTTTTTTTATTACTCTTTTTTTATTTTCCATTTATGAATTGTCCACTTTCAGCATTTGGGAAGAAAAATCTGCATTCATATAGAAATTCGCATTATGTTACAGGCAAGTTGACACATCATTTATAAACTGAGGATAATGATGCTTCCTTTGTAGGATTATTGTGAGAATTAAAAGAGCGTGTGTGAAGTGCCTAACACAGAGCTTTAATAAACGTGAATTAACCTTGCTTCCTCCCTCTCACCCTCTTCCCCTAGCCCCACTGCCACCCTAAACCCTAATCCTAGTTAAATGAACTAACCTCTTAAAGCTTAGGCTCCTTTTATTATTTATTTATTTTTTTTTTTTTTTGAGACGGAATCTCGCTCTGTCGCCCAGGCTGGAGTGCAGTGGCGCGATCGCAGCTCACTGCAAGCTCCGCCTCCCAGGTTCACGCCATTCTCCTGCCTCAGCCTCCCGAGTAGCTGGGACTACAGGCGCCCGCCACCACGCTCGGCTAATTTTTTTGTATTTTTAGTAGAGACGGGGTTTCACCGTGTTAGCCAGGATGGTCTTGATCTCCTGACCTCGTGATCCTCCCGCCTCGGCCTCCCTGGGATTACAGGCGTGAGCCACCGCGCCCGGCCTTTTTTTTTTTTTTTTTTTTTTTTCTGAGACAGTCTTGCTCTGTCCTCCAGGCTGGAGTGCAGTGGCACAATCTCGGCCCACTGCAACCTCCATCTGCTGAGTTCAAGCCATTCTCATGCCTCAGCTTCCCAAGTAGCTGGGATTACAGGTGTGCACCACCACACCCAGCTAATTTTTGTATTTTCAGTAAAGACGGGGTTCACCATCATGGCCAGGGTGGTCTCAAACTCCTGACCTCGGGTGATCTGCCCGCCTCAGCCTCTCAAAGTGCTGGGATTACAGGCATGAGCCACCGCGCCCGGCCAAAGCTCAGTCTTCTGAGATTCAACATCCTCAAGCTGCTGAGCCTGTGTGGGACCCACCAGCACAGCTTCCCCCACCTGGCCAGGTCCTGAAGGATATGACCAAGCACACTGTCCCATCTGGAATCTGCATGCATCCCTGCTAGCCTTGGGGAGGAGCCAATGTATAATCCTCTCAATTCGTTCTTCTCCCCCAGAACTTTCATCCCCTTATCTCCATGATACTCTACTTCCTCCGTAAACGATAACATTGAAAAAGTAGCCGGATAGTATTCCCAGAGGGTTTGTGCCTTAACTAAGGAGAGGGTTTTAGATGGTGTTATCGGGCTTCCTCTTTTCTTCAGGCCTTGTATTATCTTTTAGTTACCATTTATAAAATCTAACTAGCCTAAGCATCAAATTTCCATGTCCTCCTCAACTCTAAATCTAGACTTCCACTCCTTGCTCTGATCACTCTTGACCTCTCCACCCTCTCCCACGTTTCCACCATCCTCTGAAACTCCTCTTCAAGGGCAATAAGGTCTTTCCGGTTTCTCATGCAGCACTCCCTTCCTTTTCAGGCCTTAACTGAGACCTAGTCCTCCTTGGAGGATCTGGCTCTCCCTGTGATACTCTCTCAAGGGAGGCTGTTCATACCCCTCCACTTAAAAGCTAGATCTGCATTTCCCTCATATCCTTGTTGATTTCAACCTATTACTTCTCTGCCTTAGTATGAGAGTTTTTAAAGTCCTTGATGAACTGATCAGGAGCTTGTAAGTGATAAAAATGAAAATGTGGGGCTGGGTGCAAGGGCTCACGCCTGTAATACCAGCATTTTGGGAGGCTGAGGCAGGTGGATCATCTGAGACCAGGAGTTCGAGACCAGCCTTACCAACATGGTGAAACCCTGTCTCTACTAAAAAAAATACAAAGTTAGCTGGGCACGGTGATGGACACGGTGATGGACACCTGTAATCCCAGCTACTTCGGAGGCTGAGGCAGGATAGTTGTTTGAACCCAGGAAGCAGAGGTTGCAGTGAGCCAAGATCGCACCATTGCTCTCCAGCCTAGGCAACAAGAGCGAAATTTCATCTCAAAACAAATAAAAGTAAAAAGAAAATGTGGGGCCGGGCGCAGTGGCTCACACTTAATCCAGCACTTTAGGAGGCCAAGGCAGGTGGATCACCTGAGGTGGGGAGTTTGAGACCAGCCTGACCAACATGGAGAAACCCCATCTCTACTAAAAATACAAAATTAGCCGGGCATGGTGGCGCATACCTGTAATCCCAGCTACTTGGGAGGCTGAGGCAGGAGAATCGCTTGAACTCAGGAGGTGGAGGTTGCAGAGAGCCAAGATCACACCATTGCACTCCAGCCTGGGCAACAAGAGCAAAACTCCATTTCAAAAAGAAAAGAAAGAAAGAAAATGTGGAGAAATGTGGAGTGGATTCCATGTCCATAGGGCCCATGTCTTAAATAAGGAGAGGGTTTTATATGGTGTTATCAGGTTTCCTCTTTTCGTCAAGCCTTGTTATCCTTTAACTACATACAATATGTAAAACCAAACCAACCTTGGCATCCAATTTCCATGAGTTCCTCGATGCTAATCTGCAACTTCCATTCTGCCTAAGTCACTCACTCCAATAGCCTCACCCAGGACCTTCTTATCCTACATCTCAGTCTAGCTAATTAACTGCTTCATCTCTGAAATCTTGAGCACCAATAGCCAGGATTCTCCTTTCCATCCAGTTCTCTCATATACCCACTCCAGTTACACATGCTCTTCCTTAACTTCTCCAACTTAGCAGAGTAGATCAACCCCTTGCCAGCATCGCTTCTGCCTCCATCAGCCTCCAGGCCTACAGTCTATGGCAGATCACCTGCTCTACCATGTTACCTGGATACCTCACTCCCTTGCCCATTTGTACCTCTAACTACTTTGCACACGAGCACCAAACTCCCACCCGGGGTCATTTCTACAACTGATTTCCTCTGCCCACGACCGGGGGGTGCTAACTTCCAGAAATCAATCACACAACCCTGCAGAATTTTGCCACTTAATTAATGTTCATGTTCAACAAACTCAGCTTTGTCCTTGTGCCAGTCGACAATTATTTTAACTGCCTTGATCAGCAACCTCCCCCATTCTCCTAAGCAGTTAATCCAAAATTTTAATTCTCTGCTGAAGTTCACATTTTTCTTCCTTCGTTCTCAGCATGTGGTTTTATCTCTTTATTTAAAAAGAAAATTAGCCAGGCACAGTGGCTCACACCTGTAATCCTAGCATTTTGGGAGGCCAAGGTGGGCAGATTGCCTGAGCTTTGGAGTTTCAGACCAGCCTGGGCAACACAGTGAAACCCCATCTCTACTAAAATACAAAAAATTAGCCAGCCATGGCGGCGTGCACCTGTAGACCCAGCTACTCAGGAGGCTGAGGCAGGAGAATTGCTTGAACCCAGGAGGCGGAGGTTGCAGTGAGCTGAGATGGTGCCACTGCACTCCAGCCCGGGCAACAGAGTGAGACTCCGTCTCAAAAAAAAAAAAAAAGAAAATTAAAGCAATCACAATCTGCCTCAACATCCCAATTACAAACTTGCCCGTATTTGTCACCATCTCCAGCTTCAGAAAGTGAATCATTTCAACTCTGGTTCAAGGCCAAGCCCTCCACCTGTGCTGTTGACCCCAGTCCTCCACGTGTACCATCAATTATCCCCTCTCAAACTTCTTGTTTTTCCCTCTCCAGTAGCTTCTTTTTCTCTTTTTTTTTTTTTGAGATAGAGTATCGCTCTGTCACCAGGCTGGAGTGCAGTGGCGCAATCTTGGCTCACTGCAACTTCTTCCTCCTGGGTTCAAGCAATTCTCCCGCCTCAGCCTCCCGAGTAGCTAGGACTACAGGCGCATGCCACCACGCCCAGCTACTTTTTGTATTTTTAGTAGAGATGGGGTTTCACCATTTTGGCCAGGATGGTCTCCATCTCCTGACCTTGTGATCTACCTGCCTCGGCCTCCCAAAATGCTGGGATTAGAGTCGTGGGCCACCACACCCAGCCCCTCTCCAGTAGCTTCTTCTCTCAGCCTATAAATATTCTCTGATGACTCCATTAAAAAAATAAATAAATAAATAAATAAATAAAGCTTGACCCTAAATCCCACTCTAGCTACTGCCCTTACTCTTGCTTTCCATTTAAAAAAAAAAAAAAAAAAAAAAAACTTGACCCTAAATCCAACTCTAGCTACTGCCCTTTCTCTTGCTCTCCTTTCTCAGCTAAACTTTTTGAAAAGCCACTAAAGGGCCGAGTGCAGTGGCTCATGCTTGTAATCCCAGCACTTCGGGAGGCCGAGGCAGGTGGATCACTTGAGCCCAAGAGTTTGAGAACAGCCTAGGCAACATACTGAGACCCCTGACTCAACAAAAAAATTTAAAAAAAAAAAATTAGTGGGACATGGTGGCATGCACCTGTAGTCCCAGCTACTCGCAGTGAGGCACAGTCCTGAGGTGGGAAGATCACTTGAGCCCCAGAAGTTGAGGCTGCAGTAAGGCATAATCACAGCACTGCACTCCAGCGTGGGCGACAAAGTGTGACCTGTCCCAGAAAAAAAAAAAAAAAGAGAAAAAGTCATTACACTCCTCACTCTCTACCTCCACTTCCTCACTTCTCATCACCCTTCAACCCTCTTCACTAGGAATCTGTTTCATCAAATGTCATTAATGGCCGGGCCTGGGGGCTCACGCCTATAATACCAGCACTTTGAGAGGCCGAGGCTGGCAAATTACCTGAGGTCAGGAGCTCGAGACCAGTCTGGCCAACATGGTGAAACCCCATCTCTGATAAAAATACAAAAATTAGCCAGGTGTGGTGGTGCGTGCCTGTAGTCCTAGCTACTCAGGAGGCTGAGCACCAGAATCACTTGAACCCGGGAGGCAGAGGTTGCAGTGAGCCAAGATCGTGCCACTGCACTCCAGCCTGGACAACAGAGTGAAACTGTGTCTCGAAAAAAAAAAAAATGCCACTAATAACCTCCAGTTTCCAGTCTCAGTGCACGTTTCTCAGTCCTTAGCTTCCTGGACTTCTCTGCTGCATTTGACACTGTTAACCCTTCTCTCCTTCGTGAAACTAATAGTCTATTCCCTTGAGTTTCGTGGATGGAAGTATGGTGATAACCAACATGTAGGTAGTCATAAATGACCAGTGGTGAAAAGAATGGATTCGCTATTGATAGTATCTAGAGGAGGAAGAACAATCAAGGCCAGAAAAACCTTATGCTTTAGAGAAGCCACTCTGGCCCTGTCTCAGCTATGCCCCTTCTCACAGGGTGAAGCATCCGCAGGGCCTATGTACCAACCATGACTCCAGTATACTCTGCCCAAATGGCCCCAAGACTTTCAAGGCTTTTACAGTCCTCTTGCCTAAATCCTGAGGGTGGACTGCACCATCAGGGTGCTCACATCTAGGCCTAAAGAATGGCTGGAGGCAGCTGTTTACAGAAGTGTGAGCCGAGCTTTATATGCAAGTGGGGGTAACCACATGCTTGCAAAGAGGTCGCTTGTAGCAGGGGCTGCAGCCAGGTCCAAGAAGAAAAGGGGCTAAGCCATGGCCAGAGGCTGTTTCTCCGCATGCTTCCGTGTTCCAACATGAACTCCAACATGGAATTCCAATATGGAATCCTAAAGAGTAGAGTTCCAGGTTATTACGAAGCTATGTTTTTCAAAGTAGGAGAGTAAAACATGTATCATTTAACATTTTGTTAGATTGATTTATAACTATTTTGGTAAAAAAAAAAATCTTTGTTTTGGCTTCTTTTCTTTAATGGTTGCTTAGCAAAGTATAGGATTTTAGGTTGCCAGGTCTTTGAGGATAGCACTAATTTGTTTTGTTTTGTTTTTTTAAATTGTGGTAAAATATACGTAACACAAAATGTTCTGTCAACCATTTTTAAGTCTACAGTTCAGTGGCATTAAGTGCACTCACATTGCTGTGGTACCATCACCATCATCTGCCCACAGAACTCTTTTCATTTTATAAAACTGAAACCCTGTGCCCATTAAACAATAACTTCCTGGCAGTCATAGTAGCTCATACCTGTAGTCTCAGCTACTTGGGAGGCGGGAGGAGTTCAAGGCTGCAGTAAGCTATGATAGCGTCACTACACTCCAGCCTGGGCGACACAGTGAGACCCTATCTCAAAACACATACACACATACACACACAAATTCTAATTCCTCATTCCCTTCTCCCCACCCTTAGCCCTTGGTAATCACTATTCTACTTTTTGTCTCTAAGAATTTGACTATTCTAGGTACGTCATATAAGGAATCATACAGTATTTGTCCTTTTGTGACTGGCTTATTTCACTTAGCATAATGTCCGCAAGGTACATTGATGTTGTAGCTTGTATCAGAACTTCCTTCCTCTTTCCAGCTGAATATAATATTCCATTGTGTATATAAATCTTTGGTTTATCCATCCATTCATGGATATACACTTGGGTTGCTTCCACCTTTTGGCTATTGCAAATAATGCTGCAGTGGACGTGGGTGTCTCTTTGAGTCCCTTGATTTATAACTTTTAAATATTTTGACATACAGCATGTGGCCTCCGTTTGTACTGTTTCCCCAGGCCCCACAGATGGGGCCCCAGGCCTGTATGGGAGCTGAATATTCATATTTGCCAAAGACAGTAACCAGCTTTCACGTTAGATGCCACCTCCAGTGGATACATGGAACCTGCTTGGAAATTTGCATTGACAGTCAGCAGGGAGGAATCCCTGAAGTGATTAGTGATGTCTGCCCTGGGCATACCTAACACTTTCCCTGACCTAGTTATAGCTCTTCATTCATGTAGGAGAAAATTGGGGTCAAGAGCAGTTAAAATACTTCCCAGCTCTAGTGAGGAGCAGAATAGCACGAGAACTCAGGTTCTCTCATGCGAGGTCAAAGCATTGATTCTTGCAATGCTGGAGGTGGGGCAACTTCAACCTCAGGAGGCATGAGGAAGAAACTCTTCCCAGATTCCTCACAGAGGAGAGCTGCTGGGCTTGTGCTCAGAAAGGGGGTAAAACAGAATGGAATAATTAATTTGAAAAGATGTCATGTGAGAAAAATGCAATCACAGGGGTTTTCTAACAAAGCCAATAGTGTTCTAAATTATTTAGAAATTATTCTGATTTAATTTTAATGAAAAGGATGTGAGCAATCAGTTTGGAGGCACAAGGAAATATTTTAATAGCAAGACTGAATTTGAGGAATTTAAATGAGGATAAACTAGCTAGGTCTTGTAAATGGATTATTTTAAGGGGAAATTCAAAACCCAATACTTTTTTTTTTTTTTTTGAGATAGAGTCTCACTCTGTCACCCAGATGAGAGTGCAGTGGTGCAATTTCAGCTCACTGCAACCTCTGCCTCCCAGGTTCAAGCAGTTCTCCTGCCTCAGCCTCCCAAATAGCTGGGATTACAGGCACGTGCCACCGCGCCCAGCTAAGTTTTATTTTTTTAGTAGAGACGGGGGTTTCACCATGTTGGCCAGGCTGGTCTCGAACTCCTGACCTCAAGTGATCCACCTGCCTCGGCCTCCCAAAGTGCTGGGATTACAGGTGTGAGCCACTATGCCCGGCCTCATAAGCCAATAATTAATTCTACCCTTGCAACAGTCCCAGGATATGGGTGGCTGCATTAGGTGAACAGACAAGCATGACTGACAATGGTCTGGAACCTGTATCTGTGGTGGAGTAGCTGTCTGGCTTTGCACAAGATACAGTCCAATATTATTTTGCACAGGATACTTATTCTGCACAAGATAGTCTTTGCACAAGATAATTACTCCAAACTTCAGCTTCTTCGTTTGTAATACAAGGGCAATAATATCTACTTTTGTTTGTTTGTTTGTTTGTTTGTTTGTTTTGAGACGGAGTCTCGCACTGTCTCCCAGGCTGGAGTATAGTGGCACGATCTTGACTCACTGCAACCTCCACCTCCCAGGTTCAAGTGATTCTCCTGCCTCAGCCTCCCCAGTAGCTGGGATTACAGGCACCCGCCACCACACCCGGCTAATTTTTTGTATTTTTAGTAGAGACAGGGTTTCACTATGTTGGCCAGGCTGGTCTCAAACTCCTGACCTCAAATGATCCCCCCACCTTGGCCTCCCAAAGTGCTGGGATTACAGGCGTGAGCCACCACGCCTGGCCAACAATATCTACTTTTTTTTTTTTTTTTTTTTGAGACAGAGTCTTACTCTGTCACCTTGCCCAGGCTGGAGT
Organism: Gorilla gorilla gorilla; assembly: GCF_029281585.2. NCBI lineage: Eukaryota > Metazoa > Chordata > Mammalia > Primates > Hominidae > Gorilla > Gorilla gorilla. The sequence goes on along the minus strand of NC_073235.2, from coordinate 106,223,113 downwards.
GCAGTGGCACACGCTCGGCTCACTGCACACTCCACCCCCGGAGTTCAAGCGATCTCCTGCCTCAGCCTCCCGAGTAGCTGGGATTACAGGCACCTGCCACCACACCGGGCTAATTTTTGTATTTTTAGTAGGGACAGGGTTTCACCATCTTAGCTAGGTTGGTCTTGAACTCCTGACCTTGTGATCCACCCGCCTCAGCCTCCCACAGTGCTGGGATTACAGGTGTGAGTCACCGCGCCCGGCGATATCTACCTTTTAATGTCGCTATGATAAGTAAAGATAATAATGACATAGAAAACAGAAATACAGAAAGCAGACATTTGAGTCCTTAGCTATGTGGACTCTACCATTCGCTCAGTCATACAATGACATTTTACTAAGCATCTGTTATGCACCATGCACAACTGGGCTGTGGGTCCCACTTCCCCATCAAGGGAAGAAAAACAAATGCCAGTGGAGGGAGCTGGTACCCATTCAACTAAATTAAAATCCACTTTTGCACATTCAGTCCTGGAAATCAGGTTAATTTCTGAAAATGCTTTCAGTCTCCTTTGTGGGAAGGTAACAAAACCTCTGAGGACAATTCCAACAGACGGTATCTGGTTTAACACACCTTCTTTAACCAGCAATGGTTAGACACATATTATGCAGCAGAAATTCAAAGATAACGGCTTGGGTTCAGCTTTCAGCTGTGCCACTTATCAGACGAGTTAATCCCTTAACTTCACCATACCTCAGCCTCCTCATCTGTAAAATGGGAATAATAATGCCTCCGCCAGGCGCGGTGACTCATGCCTGTAATCCCAACACTTTGGGAGGCTGAGGCGGGTGGATCATGAGGTCAGGAGTTCAAGACCAGCCTGGCCAAGATGGTGAAACCCCATCTCTACTAAAAATACAAAAAAAAGTAGGTGGGCGCGGTGGCAGGCGTGTATAATCCAGTTATTTGGAAGGCTGAGGCAGGAGAATCGCTTGAACCCGGGGGTGGGGGCGGAGGTTGCAGTGAACCAAGATCGCGCCACTGCATTCCAGCCTGGAGATAAAGCGAGATTGTGCCACTGCACTCCAGCCCGGTAGACAGAGACTCCATCTCAAAAACAGTAAATAAATAAATAAAAATAATAATGCCTCTTCATGGAGTTCATGCGAGTTTTTGTTTGTTTGTTTGTTTGTTTTGTTTGTTTTTGAGACAGAGTCTCTGTCACCAGGCTGGAGTGCAGTGGTGTGATCTTGGCTTACTGCAACCTCCACCTCGCTGGTTCAAGTGATTCTCCTGCTTCAGCCTCCCAAGTAGCTGGGACTACAGGCGTCTGCTACCACGCCCAGCTAATTTTTGTATTTTTAGTAGAGACGGGGTTTCACCATGTTGGCCAGGATGGTCTCCATCTCTTGACCTCATGACCCGCCCACCTTGGCCTCCCAAAGTGCTGGGATTACAGACGTGAGCCACGGCGTCAGGCCTGATATGAGTTTCACATGAATTAATATGTGCTAATGTAGCTATGACGGCCTGGTTCATGCTCAGCGTTATGCAAATATTAGCTATTGTTGTTAAAATCTCCATTAATCAATGACATCTAAGATTCTCCTATTTCCATTACAAACACAGGCCTGGTCCCTTTGTAAGTATTCCTGCACTGGGAATTGGTTAGGTTTTTTGTTTGTTTGTTTGTTTTATTTTGTTGTTTTGGGACGGAGTCTCACTCTGTTGCCCAGGCTGGAGTGCAATGGCTTGATCTCGGCTCACTGCAACCTCCGCCTCCCCGGTTCAAGCAATTCTCCTGCCTCAGCCTCCTGAGTAGCTGGGATTACAGGTGCCTGCAACCACACCCAGCTAATTTTTGTATTTTTAGTAGAGATGGGGTTTCACCATGTTGGTCAGGCTGGTCTCGAACTCCTGACCTTAGGTGATCCACGTGCCTCAGCCTCCCAAAATGCTGGGTTTACAGGTGAGAGCCATTGCACCCGGCCGCTTAGTAGTATAACTTCACAAAATGTGAAGAATCTCAAACTATTGGCACTAAACAAGTAAGCAAATTATAGGTACATGGAAAAATTCCGATGCCTACCCTAGCACCACTTAACACATGGTCTAGCTTCTGCATAACAACCTGTTTCATTCCCAATCGGCACAGCCTTTCCGCATAAGTCTCTAGGTGAGAAAAACAACCATGAATTTAGAATGAAAACACTCTTTCCAAATCCTTTGAGCCAATGATTTCCCTTCTGGCAAACCATCCTGGTTTGGTAAACTACCCTGGTTTGGTAAACTACCCTCCTGAAAGAAATTCAAAGATTCACATACAAATATTTTTGTAACATGAATTAAAACTGAAACTTCAACTGAGGCACAAAGATAGAATTGTTGCTGCATTCCAAAGGAGGTATAAGTCAAATGCAAAATTTTTACAGGACTCAGCTGAAAATTGGTGCTTTAACTCTTTTAAATTCCTGACTCACATTGAAGATATAAAAGGCCACACTGGGGCCTGTGAAGGTGCAGAGGGAGTACGGAGGGGAGGGGGGCATCAGGATAAATAGCTAATGCATGCGGGGCTTAAAACTTAGGTGATAGATTGATAGGCGCAGCAAACCACCATGGCACACGTTTGCGTATGTAACAAAACTGCGTGTCCCGTACATGTATCCCGGAAATTAAATTAAATTAGATTTTTAAAAAAGATATAAAAGAGCTGAGAGAGAGGAGAAAAACGGGTTTTTGAAGAGGATTTCTCAGAAAGAGATTGTGCTGTGTCCCACTTCCCCACCAAAATGGGGAGGAGTGCTTCCCCCTTCACTTCAAGACCCAAGAGGAGGATTTAAAGGGACCATTCAGAAAGTCTCATATGTGCCCCTTGCCGTTGAAGGTCACAGGCATTGGTACCACTCACATCTGAGAAAGCAGTGGTAACTGGCAGCAGGATAGAGGGCTTTCTCTGAGCAGTGATATAGTGGATGGAAGGTGTGTGCATCCCAGGAATCAGAGGCAGACTCCCTAGGAGAACGCTTTGCCTGGGGTCTTATTCAAAGGGACCTGGCCGGGTGTGGTAGCTCACACCTGTAATCTCAGCAATTTGGGAGACCAAGGCAGGTGAATCACTTGAGGTGAGGAGTTCGAGACCAGCCTGGCCAACATGGCAAAACCCTGTCTCTACTAAAAATACAAAAAATAGCCGGGCATGGTGGCGTGCACTTGTAGTCCTAGCAACTCGAGAGGCTGAGGCAGGAGAATCGCGTGAATCCAGGAGACAGAGCTTGCAGTGAGCCGAGATGGTGCCACTGCACTCCAGCCTGGGTGACAGAGTGAGACTCCATCTGGAAAAATAAAATAAAATAAAATAAAATAATTTTAAAAAGGGACCCTACCCAAGACCACGTGGGTGACAATGATAGAACCCAGCTGAGAAAGTCTGTACAGAGTGGACTGCAGGAAAGCAAGTGTCCCCCCCAGGACAACGGCCAGCCCAAGGAGACTGTATCAATGCTGCCATCAAGGGAGCGCACCCCTGACAGGGAGGCAGCTGCAGACTGCCACAGCTTATGAGACAACCACGTAGGAATTCTCCGTCTCATCCCCTTACCTCTCATCCCTCTCCCTGCCCAGCCCCAGGTCAGCAACAGTAGCTATTGAGTAGGGGAAGTGGGAAACAAGGAGAAGCTGACCACACACAACCTGCCACTGGCCTACCTGGGGATGGGAAGAGCCATACCTTTAAATGAAGATTAAAATGTGACTTCTTATTTTGGACTAGACATTTTTATTTCTGAGTGGAGATTATGAAGCTTAAAGTAACTTTGTAATTCAGAAATTCATGGGATTGCCCAAGTTTTCAGGGTTAAGGGAAATACTTTCCTTCCCTGGATACATTGTTAAAGTCAAAATTTTGAAAGACAAAAATATGGCTGCCTTTTGTTTATTTCCTATGAGCCTGATTTCTTCAGTGTGCCATTTATGTGTCCTTTATTTTTATACTAAAGTTGGGAATAACCTAATTATCAATTAATAGGAAAATAATGATATGGAAGTACTATATTTAGTTTATGCTTTCAAGTACATACATATAAAGTATTAAACTTAAAATACAAAATGTCAAATTATACATAGTATGATTATCATATAAAAATGTATAGTTGGCCGGGCGCAGTGGCTCATGCCTGTAATCCCAGCACTTTGGGAGGCCGAGGCGGGCAGATAATGAGGTCAAGAGATGGAGACCATTCTGGCCAATGTGGTGAAACCCCATCTCTACTGAAAATACAAAAATTAGCGGGGCGTGGTGGCGGGTGCCTGTAGTCCCAGCTATTAGGGAGGCTGAGGCCAGAGAATCGTTTGAACCCGGGAGATGGAGGTTGCAGTGAGCTGAGCCATTGTACTCCAGCTTGGGTGACAGAGCGAGACTGCATCTCAAAAAACAAAAAGTGTAATTTATATGATGAGCATAATCATACACACACACAGTAAGATGACTAGAAGGAAACATATTGCAGGTTTAAAATGGTTATTTTGGGGTGGTATGAAGCAGGAATTTTTATTTTCTTCTACATATTCCTCTGTATTTTTCAGCTTTGTCTTCCTTTTTTTCCTGCCTTTTTCATCCCTATCCCTCAGTCACACAGGGGGCTGTCCAGTGGCATTGCTTAACCATTGGCAGTCAAGAAGTCAACTGCTTTGGGAGGCCGAGGCGAGTGATCACCTAAGGTCAGGAGTTCAAGACCAGCCTGACCAACATGGAGAAATCCTGTCTCTACTAAAAATACAAAAAATTAGCCGGGCATGGTGGTGGGTCCCTGTAATCACAGCTACTCGGGAGGCTGGGGCAGAAGAATCGCTTGAACCCAGGAGGTGGAGGTTGCAGTGAGCCAAGATCATGCATTGCACTCCAGCCTGGGTGACAAGAGTGAAACTCCATCTCAAAACAAACAAACAAAAAAGAAGTCAACTGATGTCCCAAGCATGGGCCACTTCCCCACAGGTTATCTCCAATGTTCAATGTTTTGCAAACTGTTTTCTGCACACCTTTAATTCCAAGACATGCAAAGCACATTAGAACATTAAATATTTTGAAATATCCTGCAAAAAAAAAAAAAAAAAAAAAAAAAACCCTTGAAATTTGTTTAACCCAGGACTTTTCATATCTTTTTTTTTTTTTTTTTGACCATACACAATGGCTAAAACAAAACAGAACAGAATGAAAATATTAGCAGTTTAAGCAACTTGAGTTTGGGGGAATCCTGTTTGGGAAATGCCACCCTGATTTGTAGCTCATCAAGGCAACAATGATTTCAGCTGGGAGATTATTGCTAAGGTACTAGGTGGCTCTGGGAGGTCACTTCATTCTTTTCAGCAAGTCTTCCGGACATAAATCTTGCTTCTTTGTCCATTAAGAGAAAATAGGAGAAACCACCTACTGCTATCCAAAAAGCCTCATCCCACCCATTTTAGCCAAAGACAGATGAAATGAAGCAAAAATCGGCCTATGATTGATGGACACATCAAAGTCAAAGGACTTTTAGAAGCAAAATTACTGTTTGAAGAGTTTTTCTGGACTTTATTACTTTTTATCTCAATGCTTTGTCATGTTAAGTGTGATTTCTTCACTATGTCTCTTTTAGATATCACTATTTATCTTATTGAAGTCCAAAGTTGGATTGCCTTAAATTAACCCTGTAACTGCTATAAACCTAGCACCACAGCCAGGAAAACCAAGTTGTGTAACAGGAAGGAAGATGATTATCTAACCCTATAAGTTCAGGCACGGGGATCTCCCTTTTCCTTACAGTTGCCTGGAAGTGATGAATCCCTAAGTCTTTCTCATTGTTAAGTCCCCAATAAGATGTCTCCAAGGCCAAACTACCTGCAGCAGTGTGAAAAATTTTCAGAGCCACCAATAAAGAAGGGAATCTGTATTAGGTCTAGAGTTTCTAGGGTACCTGCTGGGTCTTTTTCTTTTTACCAATTTCCCACAAAGATTTCACCCAGCAATGTGAGGTCCTCTGCAGGAATTTACAGATCACTTGGGACTTCATCACACACACCTATATTTATCATTCTGAATACACAACTTCATTCCTCCTGATCACAGACAGACCAAGCTCTGTATTTCCTGACACATTAAAAAGGTTGTATTTTTTAAGTTTTTCTTCTTTTTTTTTTTTTTTTGAGACAGAGTCTCACTCTGCCGCCCAGGCTGGAGTGCAGTGGCGCGACCTCGGCTCACTGCAAGCTCCGCCTCCCGGGTTCACGCCATTCTCCTGCCTCAGCCTACCGAGTAGCTGGGACTACTAGGCGCCTGCCACCACGCCGGGCTAATTTTTTTTTTTTTTTTGTATTTTTAGTAGAGACGGAGTTTCACCGTGTTAGCCAGGATGGTCTCCATCTCCTGACCTCGTGATCTGCCCGCCTTGGCCTCCCAAAGTGCTGGGATTACAGGCGTGAGCCACCGCGCCCGGCCAGATTTGTTTGTTTTCTGGAGGAGAGACATAATTTCACTGTATAGTGCTTAAAACCTTCTTATAGAAGTGTGATATTTATTGTATCCAATTTTATGTTTCTCAATACAATCATGCATTTTTTAACGATGGGGAAACATTCTAAGAAATTGTCATTAGGAGATGTTGTCGTTGTGTGAACATCATAGAATGTACTTACACAAACCTAGATGGTGTAGCCTACTACACACCTAAACTACAGGGTCTAGCTATTGCTTCTAGGCTAGAAACCTGTGTAAAACGTTACTGTTCTGTATACTGTAGGCCATTGTAACACAATGGTAAGTATTTGCCCATCTAAACGTATCTAAACACAGAAAAGGTACAGTAAAACTACAGTACTGTAATCTTATGGGACCACCGTAATACATGCAGTCCATCCTTGACCAAAATGTTATTATGCGGCACACAACCGTACTAATCTCCTAAAACACTGGCTTTAATCTCCACGTTCCCACTTTTGAAACAGCAGGGAAAGTCCCAAGTGATAAGCATTAGCAGATAAATGCTTACGTCCAGAGGGAACTGCAGACACTTTTAAGACCAGCTGAAAGTCATTTTATTAATGTGTGGGAAGTGTTTCCTTTTATAATCTATATTTCATTTAAAGCCATGTGACTGATAGTGGCAAGACATTTGTGGTTAAAACACAATAAATGAGCAATAGAATACTTGACCAGAGGGAAAAAAGATGTTATACTAGAAAAAAACATGAAAGGCATAAATAATATATTGAGAAGGTCACTCAATGTGAGCTACTAAGCTACCCAGAGTTATTGACATCATGCATTATGTATGGACCTATTTTACAAACCATTGTTCTTCTTCCTCCCAAATGTACTCTGGAGGAATGACAGGGAGCCCATGCTATTCCTCTTGTGCTATTCTGGTTGAATCTGAGGTTTGGTAATTTTCCTAGCGGAAAAAAAAATCAAATTCATAAAAAATGTTCTCTGACTACCTGGCAGAGGGCCTGAGACCATATTCAGGATGTGATACAACACAATTATTTGATTGCTTTCTTTTTCAACACACATTGGAGCTCTCCAAAATTAGTTTTGCCTCCATTCCAAACTCTGTTGTCACGGCTCTTTCCCAGGTCCTCTGATGAAGTGAAAGCATCTACTGCTGATGTGTTATCCAAGGAAATAGATGATACTAGTGAAAAGATTCAAATGGAAATTAATATGGATGTCGTGTAGGAACCTACCTTGGTGGAAAGGCTCAAAGCCTCAAAACTAAATATTCTCAAATTGCAAGATTTAGTAAATCAATATAAAAGACACCGCAAAAAGCAACGTGAAAGAGACAGGTAAGTGAACACACTTAGGATAGGATGCAATGGGTGGAAAGACTACCTGAGTCTTGGCAGGGGCAATGCATGTGTCTCCTATCTCTCTCTGCCACATCAGCCTCCCCTACTGACGTGTGGTTATGAGGGCCAGAAATAAAGTGATGAGGTTGCAGCAAGGGGTTCCCAGAGAGAAGGTGCCCTGGGCCAGTGACACACTTGCTCTATCAAAGGGGTCCAGGGGCAAGTAGGCTTGACCACAGCTATAGCTTCCCAATTAGCCTGCTGAGCACCTCTGGGTTTTATGTGCATTTCTTGGACACAAACATGTGGGATCAGAATGGGTATCACCATTGGATGGGCAATTTAGGAATGACGTAGCTGTCAGACCAGAGGGGCATGATTAGGACTTAATCTTTTCATCCCTTTCTACTTATAAGTAACATTCTTTCTTTTCCCATCATATATTCCTTTATTCCATCTTTCTTTAATATGTTTTACAGATTACTAACTTACTGTCTATATTTAACACATCTTATGAATTCTGCCTGCCACGCAAGCTATTTCCTTACTCATTATCTAAACTTAACATCCTGGGAGTTTTACCAATATCTCATAAGCTGCTAGCTTGATTTCTATGTGTGCTCGGTATTTCTTGTATGCTTTATCCCTCCCATTTGCTTTCTTCTATAGCAGAATTGAATATGCATTACACATAGACCTTCTCTTGTACCTCTTAACAGAACCCACAGAGAACATCACATTAGACAGAGACAAAGCACAGTCTTCAGGCTCTCTCCTGTATTTTACAAACATTGATTCCTTTCAAGAGAGTAAGAATAATTATTTTGGAGGTATTTTGAGTATTTGGGGGTTTGACCTGAAACAGGAAGAACTGATAACCTATGAAATCTCTGGGACTGTGAAATGTTTTAACTCCATTTTCAGGTTGTCTAGTTGAGCATGCGCGAAAAACAAGTTTTGGTATAATTTTCCTCAGAAGTTCACTTACGGCCAGGTGCGGTGGCTCATGCCTATAATCCCAACACTTTGGGAGGCCAAGATGGGTGGATGACCTGAGGTCAAGAGTTCAAGACCAGCCTGGCCAACATGGTGAGACCCTGTCTCTACTAAAAATACAAAATTAGCTGGGCGTGGTGGCGCATGCCTGTAATCCCAGCTACTCAGGAGGCTGAGGCAGAAGAATTGCTTGAACCCAGGAGGTGGAGGTTGCAGTGAGCAGAGATTGCACCATCGCACTCCACCTGGGCAAAAACAGCAAAACTCCATCTTAAAAAAAAAAAAAAAAGAAGTTCACTTAGTATAAAATCTCACATGTAGGTAGAAAAAGGAGCCTGAGACCATCACACCACTGCAACAAGGTATAGATTTAACAGATCAGAATCCAGCTAAGCTAAGGCTCTGGCAAGCACACGACTCAGCAGTGCCTGCACTGAGACACCAGAAACGGAATCACTCTATTGCCGCTTCTGTGAGATGGAGACTCAGTCAAGGCAGCCTCTGCCAGCTAATCATGTGTTTACGGCCATCTGTGCAAGAAGGGCAGGAAAACCTACAGAAAGGAAGGTAAAGAGGACCTCTGGTCTGTCTCACAAAGGTTCCCCCAAAGCTTAGTTTTCTCCAGTATGGCATGGAGGATGAGTCCACACCCAGTCTCTGAAGACACACAGCCCTAGGTTCAAATCCCGACTCTTTAACGCCTACTATCTGTATGCTCCTAAGCAATCATTTAACCTCTCTGAGCCTCAATTTCTTTATTTATAAATGGATAATATAATAATACCATCCTACAAGGGTTGCAGTGAGGATTGAATAAAACGATTTACATAGGCCAGGCCTGGTGGCTCTCGCCTATAATCCCAACACTTTGGGAGGCTGAGGCGGGCGGATCACTTGAGGTCGGGAGTTCAAGACCAGACTAACCAACATGGAGAAACCCTGTCTCTACTAAAAATACAAAATCAGCCGGGCGTGGTGGTGCATGCCTGCAATCCCAGCTACTCAGGAAGCTGAGGCAGGAGAATCGCTTGAACCCGGAAGGTGGAGGTTGCAATGAGTCGAGATTGTGCCATTGCACTCCAGCATGGGCAACAAGAGCAAAACTCCATCTCCAAAAAAAAAAAAAAAAAGATTTATATAAAGGGCATAGCCCACTTGTACCTATCACATGTCACTTCAATGGTCATTGTAGTCACTGTTATTAAAAATCATTATATTGTGGTTGCTATTATTAGCAAGACCAGACTTAGAGTGAGAATTATGTTATTTTAGAAGGAGAATTTCCAAAATCCCCCCCCCCAACCTACTGCCTAATGCCTTAAATCTCTTCAATGAAATAAAGACTTTTATTTTAGAATCAGCAAAGGATCTTAAAATGAGACTATTTCTCTGGAATTGTGACACATTGATTTATTTATTTTTTTTTTTATTTTTTAAGATGGAGTCTTGCTGTATCTCCCAGGCTGGAGTGCAGTGACACAATCTCGGCTCACTGCAACCCCCGCCTCCCAGGGTCAAGCTATTCTCCTGCCTCAGCCTCCCAAGTAGCTAGGATTACAGGCATGTACCATCATGCCTGGCTAATTTTTTGCAATTTTAGTAGAGACGGGGTTTCACCATGTTGGCCAGGCTGGTCTCAAACTCCTGACCTCAAAATGATCCACCTGCCTCAGCCTCCCAGCAAGTGCTGGGACTACAGGCGTGAACCACCGCGCCCAGCTGTGACACATTGATTTAAAATTTACACAAAGACTTAAATGTCTACTGTAAAATTCTTCTTCTGAGTGGAGATTTTAAAAAGGATGTTGTATTCATCAGGGTTCTCATTCAATTCTACAGCCCCCAAGATCCTTAGGATGATATTTGAGCCCCCAGGGCTAAGCTGGGGAAGGGGCGAGGTGGAGGAAGACCAACAGGAGCTAACATCAGGGCTCTTGCATAGGTAAGCATCCCTGGTTCCTCCACTTTCACACTACTGTATGTGGCCCCAGGACAGAGGGAATGGTATCCCACAGAGTTTGTGAATTGAGGCATTTCTAGTAGCTCAAATGTAAAAAGAAAGGATGAGCTATACAGTCTGAGAATTCCAAGATTTGGGGTAGAGAATGCAGAACAGGCAGGAGAAGCATCTTATCAACAGCAAAGTTCTGTTTGCAGAATAATAAAAATAATTAACACTTAGTATGTGCTCACTGTGTGCCTAGCAGTGCTCTAAAGGCTTATTTCCTTTAATCCTCACAATAACCATACAAGTATTTGGTAGTCTTCTCCTCATTTAAAAGTTGAGAAAATGGATAAACAGAGAAGTAACTGGCTGAAAATTGCACAGCCAGTAAGTATCAATAGTAAAGCCAGGATCCAAAGACAGACATGCTGGCAATGGAATCTAGGTGGTTAGCCACTGGGCTGAACCATAAGGATAGCAAACATTTATTGAGACCTAGGCTCCAGGCATTGCACTAAACATCTATTTTACGTGGACTATCTCATCTGATGATCATGGTAACCCATATGGCATCGTTAAACCCCATGTTGCAGATGAGTTAACTGAAGTTTGGGTACATCGAGTGACTTGTCCCAGGTCCCAGAGGTCTACTTAGTCCAGGTTTACAAAGAAGAAAGCTACTAAGTTTAAAGAACCTTTTTGCCATTCCGTACCACAAACCAGAAGTTTTGGTCTGAGTAGACATGAAACAGTTTTGCAGCATCTACTTTAAGGGAGCTTCATTTTTGTTGTTTATGGGTATCAGGGTGTATTTAAACAAAAAGGATCTATTTCAGGAGACAGAGTTTTCATGATGTGCTTTTTTGTTTCACTGTTCAGTAAAAATCCCATCTGTTTATGCTGCATCACACCATGATTTTTTTTTTTTTTTTTGAGACGGAGTCTCGCTCTGTTGCCCAGGCTGGAGTGCAGTGGCGCGATCTTGGCTCACTGCAAGCTCCGCCTCCCGGGTTCACGCATTCTCCTGCCTCAGCCTCCCGAGTAGCTGGGACTACAGGCGCCCTCCACCACACGCAGCTAGTTTCTGTATTTTTAGTAGAGACGGGGTTTCACCTTGTTAGCCAGGATGGTCTCGATCTCCTGACCTCATGAGCCACCCACCTCGGCCTCCCAAAGTGCTGGGATTTCAGGCATGAGCCACCACACCTGGCCACACCATGATTTTACTTGTGCTACTTCTACCCAGATGTGAAAGACATTAGCTAATAAGGTCTGTGCTCATGTCAAAGAGGGAGACTTAATCATCCCTTAGAACTGTTCTATTGGCAACATTTTCAACTTCCTCTGATCATCCAAAACCCATCCCACCTAATAAGTTTTGCCTATAGTAAATGAATCCAGTTTTCTTACTGACAAAACAAAAAGCAACTCTTAAATTGTCATGCTTCCTTTTTTTTTTTTTTTTTTTTTTTGAGACAGGTTCTCGCTCTGTTGCCCAGGCTGGAGTGGCAGTGGCAGTGGCATGGGCAACAGAGCAAGACCCTGCCTCCAGAAAGTATGAAAATTTAAGAGATGCTTTTTTTGCTGCAGCCACAACCTCCTGGAGTCAACTGATCATTCCACCTCAGCCTCCCAAGTAGCTAGGACTACTGTCATGCGCCACCACACCTGGCTAATTTTGTTTATTTTTTATAGAGGCACAAGCTCCCTATGTTGGCCAGGCTGGTCTCGAACTCCTGGACTCAACCGATCCTCCCATCTCGGCCTCCCAAAGTGCTGGGATTACAGGCATGAGCCACTGTGCCCGGTCAGATTTCCATCGTTTTGATGTATTTCTTATTTTTTTCTGTCTGTAACTGGTCTTTGGCCGCTCACAGCCACTCCTCAGACATGTTCTCACTCCTCTGGTGGCTTGCTCAAGAGCGGTGAGGTTTTGGTATTTTTGGTTTGGGGTTTGAGGTAGGGGAAGTTTCAGGGAGGAAACAATGAAATGGTCCAGTGATTTCTTCTTAAGTCATATGCATAATTGACATTGACTCTGAAAAAAGAGAAATTCAATGCGAAGATGGTCAGCTAGGCCTGCCCGGCTCTGACGCAGGACTCTGAGGTAAGCCCCACCAGAAAACATGATTTGCAAAAGACACGACTGTGCTTAAGGGTAACTTCATTTTGAAAAGGGAGGAGAAATGTTGTTTGGGAGAAGAAGGGTTTTCTTGGGATTTTTTCCCATGGGATCCAGTGAGATATGTCAGGTCATCTCCTGAAGATCAATCACTATTGCTGATCTTCTGTGATTCCAAACCCATGCTGGGCCTTGTCCTAAACACTCAGACCCCCAGCCCAGCTCCGGCAACCAGTAGGACCCAAACATGCTGACATCGCCCCCACACGCCCAGCACCTTACCATTGAGGACTTCTTTCTGGTGCCCAATAGCCCTTGGATAGAATGAAAGATTAGGACCCAGACATGCCAAAGAAAATCAATCTGCTCTTGGAGCTCAAGAAAAAAAGCAGGACTAATAAATGGTCTCAGCATTTTCTTTTTTCTTTTTTTTTTTTTTTTTTTTTGCGATGGAGTCTCACTCTGTCGCCCAGGCTGGAGTGCAGTGGCATGATTCCAGCTCACTGCAACCTCCGCCTCCCAGATTCAAGCAATTCTCTGCCTCAGCCTCCCAAGTAGCTGGGATTACAGGTGTCTGCCTGCAGGCCCGGCTAATTTTTGTATTTTTAGTAGAAATGGGGTTTCACCATTTTGGCCAGGCTGGTCCTGAACTCCTGACCTCGTGATCCCCACCGCCTCGGCCTCCCAAAGTGCTGGGATTACAGGCATGAGCCACTGTGTCCGGCCCAGTCTCTGCATTTTCAAACCCCTTTGCTTCCACTTTCTTTCCCCAGGCCTTTTTCCTTCTGTCTCCTTTATAGACCACCTTCTTTGTGCTTCACTTCCAGAAGAAAAGACCCCCTTCTATTCCTTGTCTGTGTTCAAGTCAAGCGAAGGAACATTTACCTAAGGCTAGGCCCCATGGGGAATGCAGAAGTTGTGACAGAGCCCCTGCTCTCAAGGGGTATACAAACCCATTGGGGAGACATGGTGAACACAAGGGTAATACTCAGGGACAGCCAGGGCAAGCACTCATCCACTGATGTTTCCTGAGAATTCAGAAAGGCACTAGGGATGCTACTGGCATGGAGAAAGGAGCATGGGCTGGGTCTCCGCTCCCACTCAACTCTTTGGCCAGGTGCCCTTGGGCAGAACAAAAAATGCACATCCATGGGGGACAACCCTGGGAAAAATAATCACAATGTTCAGCCCGTTTTATGAATGTAATCCACTGCAAATAGGCATGGTACAGAAGCTGCCTGACACAGTCCAAAAAGGGAGACATAAATGTTGGTTAGTTTTATCAGGAAGACTTTGTGTAAGAGGTGGGGTTTGGATTGGTGGGGTGAGCTAGAAGGTCACTACCCTGGATAAGGAGTGCATTCTGAAAAGAGAAAACTGTATAAGCAGAGACACAGGGATGAGAAGGAATAGGATGGCCGGGCGCGATGGCTCATTCCTGTAATCCCAGCACTTTGGGAGGCCGAGGCGGGCGGATCACAAGGTCAGGAGATCAAGACCATCCTGGCTAACACGGTGAAACCTCGTCTCTACTAAAAATATCAAAAATTAGCTGGGCGTGGTGGCGGGCGCATGTAGTCCCAGCTACTCGGGAGGCTGAGGCAGGAGAATGGCGTGAACCCGGGAGGCAGAGCTTGCAGTGAGCTGAGATCGCACCACTGCACTCTAGCCTGGACGACAGAGCGAGACTCCATCTCACAAAAAAAAAAAAAAAAAAAAAAAGGAGTTCCCATGCTTTCTCAAGCCCTTTCTTTCTCCTTTTTGCTCTCATGTGACCTCATTTAATTGCATTAATTCATCATTTGCATTAATTCATCTTTTTTTCCCCAGATCCCCTTAATAAGGATAGGCAGGCACTCCGTTTGCATGAGGAAGCCTGTTCTGATTCTGTCAGTGCTAAACCGCCTCAGTGGTAAATAAATCACACCAGTCTCCATAGTTACTAACCTCGATCGTGTCATGAGCTTCAGACACACAGTAAAAAATATACTTGAGGCTGCACAAACATCAGACTTCGTGAGCTTTTGAGGTGACCTCAACCCAGACAGCTCAGTTCCCAAAGTCTGATTTTTCGTAATTATTCTCTTGTTCTTTGTCTCTCTGTGTAACTGGTATTAAGAGACATGGCTGAAGTATAAGAGAAATCAACACCAATGTACTATGACCAGTAAGTAAACAGAATTAAGATTGACAAAAACATGTCAATGAGTCATTCATCTGCCACCCAGCCTGAATAATATTTTTCAAATGGAATTTTGTTTTCAGATTTCAGCCCTAGTTAGCAAACTGATTAATGAAAACACAGCAGGTTGCCAGCATATTTATATGTTTGTTTCTTTCCCAGTCTAATACAAATAAAATAACAGTTATGGAAACCAGTAAGATTGTCCAGTGTCTTTCCATACTGGAATCTTCGCTACAATATCCCTGAAGGACGATTATCTAATTTCCACTGGAAAAGTTGACAACTTTGGGGGGCTGGCCCTTCCATTATTGGAAAGTTCTTGCCAGTGTTTTTGAAAAATTTTTATATTGAATTCACTGCCTTCTGCTTCACTACCATTGGCCCTTAGTTCACTTTCCACAAAAGCACAGGATGTCTTATGTCATTGAAAGAACACTAAATATAATTCAAGAGGCCTGCATTCTAGTCTCAACATCTCCACTTAACCACCATGCTACTTAGAGCAAAATGAAGTTAATCTCTTTGAGCTTGAGTTTCCTCCTTTATAAAACAGCTTACCGTTTTATAAAGGTCTACCTCACAAAGCCAATATAAGCATCAAATTAAATAATAAAAATAAAGGCGCTTTGGAAATTGTGAGATGCTACCTAAGTTAAAATGTTACCGTTATTCACACGTAAGTCCTCCAAGTATTTGAAGGCAGCTGGTATTCCCTTGGTCTTTCCTGGCATTATAGTTTCTAAATTTATTTTCCATGCTAATTGTCCTAATCTACAAGCCTCTCACTTGTCTTTGTCTCTTTTAAGCTTGGTTCTCAGAATAGCACCCCAGAAATGGTAAAACTAGAAAGGAGAAGAGAGTGATTCTTTTCCCTGGCCCCCAGGCTGAACACAGGATAACACTTCCACTACATTGCATTGGTGCATCTAACAGCCTTTACAGACTGTTGCTATATATCAAGTTAAGGTCAATTAATATCTCTCCTTTTTTTCCTTTTTTAATAGACTGTACATTTTAGAACAGCTTCAGGTTCACAGCAAAATTGACTGAAAGGTACAAAGATTTCCCATATTCCCCCTATCCCCACACATGCATTGCCTCTGTGTCTTTTTCACATGAGCTGCTATTAAACCAGGCCTACCCCTTCCTGAACCCGTTTAATGTTAGGGTTAACATCAATGAATACTTTTATATTTATGTGCATTGACTTTGTTGAATTTCATATGATTGCTATCAGCTCATAATCAAGGAACAGAGGACTATTTCATTATCCTTCAGCTACTTCAGCTGACCTTTGTGTATGGAAAGGGGGTTTCTGTAGCAATATGTCACAGGAAGACTTCTGAGAAATCTCAAAATGTTCAGTAAACAAAAAACACTTGGAGAAAGATCTATGGATTGCAGAAGGAAATCTCCCTAACCAAAGTCTCATAACTAGCATTCCTGTGGTGAGAAAAGACTGTTTTAATAAGATTTTATTATTAAGATGATTGATCTAGTAAAGTATTTTTAGCATTAATAGATATCTCTATTTCTAGAAAGCTGCAAACATAATTGCAATTCCAAAGTTTGAAAATATTTTTCTATGTTCTGAACATTTAACATGGATTTTTAAAAATTAAAACACTTTTTCAATAAAACAACACCTATAGATGCATATTATCCATCATGTGAAACAGAAGTGTTGAGACTTTTTCCAAAGGAGGCACCAATTATTGAGTGTAAAAGCATGGGTGTGCAGGGCATGGTGGCTCATACCTTTAATCTCAGCACTTCAGGAGGCTGAGGCAGGAGGATTGCTTCAGGCCAGGAGTTTAACAGTACCCTTGGCAACATAGCAAGACCCTGTCTCTACAGGAAAAAAAATCTTTTAATTATCCAGGCATGGTCATACCTGCCTGTAGTCCCAGCTACTTGAGAGCCTGAGGCAATAGGATGCCTTCAGCCCAGGAGTTAGAGACTGCAGTGAACTAGAATCACATCACTGCACTCCTCCCTGGGTGACAAAGCAAGACCTTGTCTCTAAAAAATAAATAAGTAAATAAAAGCATGGCTGGGAGTGCTGAAGGGACATGGAAAAAGGCTACTTTATTTTTGGCCTCTCCTAAGAAAGTTAGAGGTGGCCAGCAGATAGGACATGGTACCCTTCACCTTCAACAGGCGAGGATTAACCAGGCATCCTTTGGGTAAAAGTCACATAAACTCATTAACAATGGATTATGCAAAAAGAGAATGCATTAATTATGCAGTAATTAAAATGTCCTGAAGTTAGTGTTAGCAATTCCATTTCTGCGTATATCCCTAGACCTGCATGAAGATGTCAATGACAGCATTGTTCATGGTAGTCGGAGCTTTACTGAACCTAGGAGCTCTAGCCACAGTTGGGCCAATGGGTTATATACAGTAATGTGGTGAGAACTTTAAAACACAGTACTGGGTTAAAAACGAAAGAAAGAATCTTAGTGAAATCTGTAATACAATGCCATTTGTATTACCTTTTTAATTTAAATTTATATTAAAAACACATATATACACAAAACGATGCCAATATATGCTATTGGGTATGTATGTATCTTTGAAAAATACATAAACACATTTAAGTGGTGCCTGTAGTAACAGGAGAATGAGAGAGGGAATGCTGGATGAAGAACAGTTATTTTTTAAGTGAATGTTGTCTTTTACACACCAAGTAGTGACGTATGTCAAGAACTGAGGAGTATGATTTACTCAACTCTGTGCACCATTGGTCCAAGACTTCTAAAAATAAAAAATAAAGGCTGGGGGCGGTGGCTCACGCCTGTACTCCCAGCACTTTGGGAGGCCGAGGCAGACGAGGTCAGGAGATCGAGACCATCCTGGCTAACACGGTGAAACCTCGTCTCTACTAAAAATATCAAAAATTAGCTGGGCGTGGTGGCGGGTGCCAGCTACTTGGGGGGCTGAGGCAGGAGAATGGCATGAACCCGACAGGTGGAGCTTGCAGTGAGCCGAGATCGAGCTGCTGCACTCCAGCCTGGGGAAGTGAGACTCTGTCTCAATAAATAAATAAATAAATAATAAATAATTTTAAAAAAACCAGATCCCTGAGTCTTTTTTTTTTTCCATCAATGTAATCATGAATCAGGTGGACTCTGTTTCTGTCTCTCAACTCACTTCTCTCTGAATTGGCTTCTTTCTCCAGCAAGCTCTCACCACGTGAAGGGAAAGACAATTCTGGACGCAACAAGTATGCATAGTGTTTACAGTTCATGATCTCAGGAAGAGAAAGACTTTTGCCCTTCCTAACCCTCTCCAGACAAGGACTCTGCTTGGCCCTGCTTGAGTCATGTGCCCACCTCCAGACCCATCACCGTCACCTGGAAACAGGTTGTCCTAATTGGTCAGCCTGCACATACACCTACTTTTGCAATGGGGAAGGCAAGGCCCTTTGATTGGCAGCCCCACTAGTGGATGCCACCTCCCAGCTACAGTAAGGCACCTTTAGCACAGTTCCAGGGGTAAAGAAGCCCTAAGCAGTCCCAATTCAGAGATAACTTTACTCTGACAAAAGCTTGTTTATTAATCAGGCAGGACCCTATAAAGTGCAGTCAGGAAATGGCTTTATTTTCTTTTTCTGCCATGCTTGTGCTTCAGACTTGCTCTGTCCAATCTCTCTTTCCTGACCCCAGACAACATCTTGAGCAAACTCTGTAACTTTTCCAGTGCTTTTCACTTTTGTAATAATCTTATTTCAAGATACTACATGGGACCAGGTACGGTGGCTCACACCCGTAATCCCAGCACTTTGGGAGGCCGAGGCAGGCAGATCACTTGATGTCAGGAGTTTAAGACCAGCCTGGTCAACATAATGAACCTCATCTCTACTAAAAATACAAAAATTAGTCAGGCATGATGGCACACACCCGTAGTCCCAACTACTTGGGAGGCTGAGGCAGGAGGATTGTTTGAACCCAGGAGATGGAGGTTGCATTGAGCCGAGATGGCACCACTGCACTCCAGCCTGGGTGACAGAGTAAGACTCCATCTCAAAAAACAAACAAACAAACAAAAACAAAAAACGAAAAAAAAGATACTATACAGGTTCAGCCTTCTTTAATATCCAAACTTCACTCTTTCCTCTTCTTCAAGTCTTCCTCTCTTACATTCCAGGTCAGGTCTTACTGGGTCCCAGTAACCTGCAGTAGGGAAGTGGAGCATGTTCTTATTCCAGTCACACCCCAGTTATTCTGTGGTTTGTTGTTCCTCCCCAGTGAGGGATAGAGGAGAAAGGAGAAGTAAAAAAGCAAAAGGTTCTTCATTATTTAGCTGGTGCTGTTTTCTTTGGCCGTTGGTATGTTCTGTGGGACACATGTTCAAATGCCAGCTGACTCACTCTTGAAGGGAGCTTATGTGTGTTTTTTAGAAAAACCCTCAGCCTCCACTGGGGATCTCCAACACTTTCCTTTTTTTCTCAGATGGAAAATATACTCCCCTGCTGACCACTAATGATTCTCCCCTAGCTCTGGGTCAGACAATAATGCACCACACAGATAGTATTGTTGGGCAAGGTGTTTTAAAAATGGTTGTATCTTCCACAGTGTCCACTGTAGTCTTCAGAAAACACACCACTTACCCTGATTACTGTAGAATTGTGGCTTACTCCCACTACAAGCTTGGCTCTCCTCTTTGCTCTAAGGCGCAGCTCCAGCCAATCCCATGTCTAGACAAGGAACAGACTTCATACTCTATGCTCACAAACTTCAGGGAACAAGGTCAAATTCTCCTAAGACCACACAAAAGCATGTAAATGAATGTTCATAGCAGCATCTTCATAAGAGTCCCAAAGTGGAAAAAATGCAAATGTCCATCAACAGATGCATGGATGAGTAAAATATGGTATATCTTTACAATGAACTATTATTCCACTGTAAAAAAAAAAGTGAACTACTGATACACGCTACAACATAGGTGAGCCTTGAAAACATTATACTTTTGTTTTGTTTTGGTTTGGTTTTAATTATGGTTTTTGAGACACAGTTTCATTCTGTCGCCCAGGCTGGAGTACAGTGACATGATTTCGGCTCACTGCAACCTCTGCCTCCCGGGTTCAAGTGATTCTTGTGTCTCAGCCTCCCAAGTAACTGGGATTAAAGGTGCATGCCACCATTTTTGTATGCCAGGCTAATTTTTGTATTTTTAGTAGAGACAGGGTTTCGCCATGCTGGCCAGGCGGATCTCAAACTGCTGACCTCAAGTAATCTGCCCACCTTGGCCTTCCAAAGTGCTGGGATTACAGACATGAGCCACCACACCTGGGCTTGAAAACATTGTTCTCAGTGAAAGAAGCCAGACACAAAAAGTCACATGTTGTATGATTCCATTCAAATGAAACATCTAGAACAGATAAATCCATAGAAACAGCAGATTAGTGATTGGCAGTGGCTGGGAGGAGAAATGGGGGGTGACTGCTAATGAGTACAGGGATTCTTTTGGGGATGACAAACATGTTCTAAAATTAGACAGTGGTGATGGCTGCACAACTCTGAATATATTTTAAATCACTGAATCACACACCTTAAAAAGGTGAATCTGATGGTACGTGATTGTATCTCAATAAAGTTGTTATTTAAAAAAACATCTGCAAAAGAACTCTCTTGTCTGAGATGGGTGGGGGCCGCAGGTTGTGGAAACTGTTTTGGGCACCTGTTAGCAAGCCCTGATGTTAGTCTAGATCCTTTCCATGACATGGGGAGGTACTTGTCCCCCTATCATGCTCTGCTTTGCAGTCTCAAGCTGAGACCACAGGAAATTACCCTCTAGCAATTTTACCTTGGTTCCTTTTCTGGGCTGTCAGGATAATCAAGATGCATATGGTATTCTCACCAACCTCCGTATGGGATACTCACTTCTCAAAATATTCAGCAAAGGAACAAATTCTTGCCCATACAGAAACTATCACTATCTATTCAAAAGCCAGGGACACTCCACTGCTTTGTGATCTCAGAAATAAAGGCAGGATATTCACTAAAGAATAATGTTTTTTGTTTTGTTTTTTGTTTGTCTTGAAACAGGGTCTTGCCCTCAGACCGAGGCTGGAGTACAGTGGTTTGAACATGGCTCACTGCAGCCTCAACCTTCTGAGTTCAAGAGATCCTCCTGCCTCAGCCTCCCAAGTAGCTGGGACCACAGGCGTGCACCACCATGCCCAGCTAATTTTTTCTTTTTTTTTTCTGAGGCAGGGTCTCAACATGTTGCCCAGGCTGGTCTTAAACTCCAGGGCTCAAGCAATCCTCCCACCTCAGCTTCCCAAAGTGCTGGGATTACAGGCAAGAGCCCCTGCACCCTACCTTAAATAATGTTTTTCAAGATACTATCTGAAGCCTAGTTACTTTAACTTCACACAGAGAGCTTGTTTCT
This sequence comes from Gorilla gorilla gorilla, assembly GCF_029281585.2. NCBI lineage: Eukaryota > Metazoa > Chordata > Mammalia > Primates > Hominidae > Gorilla > Gorilla gorilla. The sequence continues at coordinate 106,201,665 of NC_073235.2, read as the reverse complement.
TATTTTGCTTACTTTGTAGCATCATGCAAATGTTTCCTCTGTTGATAACAATAATTGTTATAGTTTTAGGAGAAATATGCTTTATTCACCCACAATTTTATTGAGGATCTACTATTGCCAGGGACTCAGGTGATTAGGGTGAATAACATAGGCAGCCTCCTTGCCCACACTGAGCTTGTCTCACTTCCGCCATCAGTTAAGTACTGTTTTCCAATGGTTCTGCTATGCTTCTGTCAGAGGTTGATTACCAGTGATCAGGAGAAGATGATGGCTCTAGCAGATATCAAAAAGTGGTAGGTCGGGCGCCGTGGCTCACGCCTGTAATCCCAACACTTTGGGAGGCCGAGGCAAGCAGATCACCTGAGGTCAGGAGTTCGAGACCAACCTGGCCAACATGGCAAAACTCCGTTTCTACTAAAAATAGAAAAATTAGCTGAGTGTGGTGGTGCATGCCTGTAATCCCAGCTACTCGGTAGGCTGAGACAGGAGAATCACTCGAACCCAGGAGGCGGAAGTTGCAGTGAGCCGAGATGGGACCAATGCACTCTAGCCTGGCTGACAGAGCAAGACACCATCTCAAAAAAAAAAAAAAAAAGGTGGCATAATCACAGAAGCAGCTAAGCTATTTAAAATATAACATAGGCACGCACACACACACACAGACACCATGGTGTGAGCCCTAGAATTGAAATCCTTCTAGGTTATGTGCTGCAAAACAGATACTCTTATGGTTACATCCTTCTTTGGCTAAATGTTAGTCACATAACATTGTAACACACAAAAAGGAAGAAAAAGCCTCCCCCTTTCCAAAATGTTACAGCAAGACTCTCATGCAAAGATTAATAAATCCATTGTTGCAAAAACATCGGGTGGGGTGCAGTGGCTCATGCCTGTAATCCCAGCACTTTGGGAGGGCGAGGCAAGCAGATCACGAGGTCAGGAGATCAAGACTATCCCCGCTAACACCGTGAAACTCCGTCTCTACTAAAAGTACAAAATTAGCTGGGTGAAGTGGCGGCCACCTGTGATCCCAGTTACTCAGGAGACCGAGGCAGGAGAATCGCTTGAACCCAGGAGGCAGTGGTTGCGGTGAGCCGAGATCGTGCCATTGCACTCCAGCCTGGGCAACAGGAGCGAAACTTCGTCTCAAAAAAATAAATAAATAGGCCTGGAGCAGTGGCTCATGCCTGTAATCCCAGCACTTTGGGAGGCCGAAGAGGACGGATCACAAGGTCGGGAGATTGAGACCATCCTGGCTAACACGGTGAAACCTCGTCTCTACTAAAAATACAAAAAATTAGCCGGGCGTGGTGGCAGGCACCTGTAGTCCCAGCTACTCAGGAGGCTAAGGCAGGAGAATTGCTTGAACCTGGGAGGTGGAGGTTGCAGTGAGCCGAGATTGTGCCACTGCACTTAAGCCTGGGCTACAGAGCCAGACTCTGTCTCAAATAAATAAATAACATCACAGTTTGGCATTTATAGAGTAGCTTTACTTTCAGAGTTTTGGTGCTATTTTTTTTTTCCAAAAGTATTATTTTTTTATTCAGGGCCTAGCTCTGTCACCCAGGGTGAAAAGCAGTGGCATGATCTCAGCTCACTGTGACCTCCAGGTTCAAGTGATTCTCATGCCTCAGCCTCCCAAGTAGCTGGGACTATAGGCACGTGTCACCATGCCCAGCTAATTTTTGTAATTTTTTTTTTTTTTTTTTTTTTTTTAAGACACAGTCTTGCTCTGTCGCCAGGCTGGAGTGCAGTCGTATGATTTCGGCTCACCGCAACCTCCACCTCCCGGGTTCAGGCAATTCTCCTGCCTCAGTCTCCCGAGTAGCTGGGACTACAGGTGCGTGCCACTACACCCAGCTAATTTTGTATTTTGTTTTTGTAGAGACGGGGTTTTACCGTGTTGGCCAGGCTGGTCTGGAACTCCTGACAAGTGATCTGCCCGCCTCAGCCTCCCAAAGTGCTGGAATTACAGGCGTGAGCCACCACACCCAGCCACAAAATTCGAATGGTTACTGTATTTCTATTAGCCAACATACAGTGAAACTTTGTAATTGATGTCCAGTTTGTTTCTCCCCTAAAAGGAAACACTTTTCCAACCTTTTCCCAACCTCTAATTCCTCCAAATTTGCATTGAACTGGTCCCAAAGCTGTCCCAGCTGGGACTTGCCACCTCACTCAACCTAGAATGAATATCCACTACACCTTTTGTTTGTTTGTTTTTTTGAGACAGAGTCTCACTCTGTCGCCCAGACTGGAGTGCAGTGGTGCGATCTCAGCTCACTGCAAGCTCTGCCTCCCGAGTTCACACCATTCTCCCGCCTCAGCCTCCCAACTAGCTGGGACTACAGGTGCCCGCCACCACACCTGGCTAATTTTGTTTTTGTATTTTTAGTAGAGACGGGGTTTCACCATGTTAGCCAAGATCTCCCGACCTTGTGATCTGCCTGCCTTGGCCTTCCAAAGTGCTGGGATTACAGATGTGAGCCACCGCGCCCAGCCCCACTACACCTTTTCAAGAGCAAATCATCTCTTCCTACATGCTCAGTTCCCTGGTTCTCCCAGCCCCCTCACTTCAGGATTGCCTATCTCAACTCTTGGGCCCAAAGGAGTCCTTGATGTGAGTGTGTGTGTGTGTGTGTACTTGTGTGCGTGTGTGTGTATTCCTCACCTATCAGCGGTTGAGTAGGGAAGGTTAATATGAATATGCCGGCTTAAACAAACATCACACAGACTCAGAACTGCAAGAAACCCTAAATTTAAGTCCCTCATTTTTCAGATGAAGAAACAAAGCTTGAGAGTTTAAGTAACTTGCCTGGAGGCATGCAGTTCATAGTCAACAATGCCAGAGCTGCAAGCAGTGCTTAATCATCAGGCTCCTCCTCCTATGCACTTTTTACTTTATTCTCCCACAGTCTTTTTCCCTGCCATTATTTTCTCGTCTGTAGCATAGGCATAATAACAGTTCTGCCTACCTCACAGGATTGTTGTGAGAATTAATGAGATAGCATATGTGAATGTGCTTTAAAACCCTTGCAAATGTCAGATGCTATTTAAAATGAAAATTATTTCGATCAAGAAAATAAATGCATACCATAAAAATGGATAATAAAATAAATCACAAATGAGAAATACTCTGCAGATGACTTCTAGCACTTATAATTAAGTTTCCAATTAACTCTAAGTACCAAATAGAACTGAAGGGAAAATAAGATCGTCTTCTGTGCATGGGGCTAAAAGAAATCAGCGTGCGCCTAATGGAAATTAGGCAGCTACATGGGACTGAATGAAAATTAGGTTATGTTGCTAAGAGCTGGGGATTATATTATGCCCTTTATTCCCCTTCCACTATTGACTCACTTTCATGACACCCTCATCAGTAATGCAACTTCGAGGTTATCATCGTAATTGAGATGATTAGGTTTTCTTATTCAAGACAAAAGTGGCCATGTTCAACAGAAGTGATTCCAGGGAAAGGGAAATTCTTTGGGCTGACATTGACTATAATCAAGTTTTGGAAAACTCCGAGAAGTAAAAATAGGAATGGTAGGGAGCAGAGGGGAAACCATGACGTCCTAGAATGTTTAGCCTGCATGCAAACACAAAGAATGAAAAATACGTAGAAAGTACTGAACTTGAAAGCCCAGAACCACAGTATTATGACTTCATTAGAGTAATTTAGCAGCAGTGGGACAGCACATGAAACTGATTATTCAGGGAGGACTGGTTATTCAGGAAGATAAATTAGTAAAGGAATTTCCTTAACTGGGGCATCAAGAAGAGAAAGTCTTCACATAGGAAACTTTGTAGAGAGCAAGCCCCTCCTAATTACACATATGGCTATGCATAGTTATTTATGATAAGCTACCCTCAATAGATACACCCAAAAATTCCTTGGTAAACTAAACTAGGTCACTTGATGAGCAACACAGAGTGTCTCACTCAGCCGTTCTTCCTTGCCACCTTCTTTCTTGTCAGTAGGGAAGATTAAGTGGTGGCCGAACAAGGCATAAGTGAGATGGTAAGATCAAACACCTGTCCCTAAGGGCCAGGCAGCCACATGGAAAACAGGCAATTAGAGACACCAGCCAGGTCAGGGCATAGTGTCAGGAGAGTAGAATAATAGGCAGATGGGTGGCTAAATGCATGGAAGAAAAATAGCAATGGGGACTCCTAGAGCAAGTAATATTCAGAAACCCAGGCAGCAAGCAGGCCTGGCAGCTGGTAGCTGGAACCCTGCTTGGAGAGTGAAGCTTATGGGCAGGCAAATTAGCAAGATCAAGGCAGAACCTCTGTTCCAGAAGAACTGAGGACTTGACCAGAAATTAAGGCAGAGACTAAGGATGCAGGAAAATAGGACAAAGACTCATTTACTACGACAAAGATACCAGGTAGAAATTTGACCCAAGGAACAAGACAAATGTTCATTACTGGAAGTAAGGTGTGGGCTAAGGCCTGCACTAATGCTGCACTGATGCTGAGCAGCCAAACTCTGGCTTTTTTTTTTTTTTTTTAATTCTCCTGAGTTGGGAAATGTCCCCATACCTTGGACAGACCTGAACAGAAGCAAAAGTTTGATATTGCTAGTTGCACAAGGTATTCCTATAATACCCTGTATATAGCTCGATTGCTGCACTTATTTACTTAAATGTTTACATAGCACTTACTATGTTTCAGACACTCCCCTACATAGTCATAAATATTAACTCCTACAACAACCCTAGGTACAATGACAGTTGCCACTTGACAAATAATGAAACTAGGCATAGAGAAGTGAAGTTATTATGAAGTCCAAGGTCACACAGCTAGTAAGTGGCTGAGTAAGAATTTGTACCCAAACACTCAGGCTCAAAGTCCATGTTTCTAACCATGACCCCACACCATTTTGCTACCTTTGTCATATCCACCTGTGTTTCTCTTCACCTCTAGAGTCTAATATATGGTCATGAGGTGCTATCAAGAATCTAGTCAGGCTAGGCATAGTGGGTAACATAGCAAAAAATAAAAATAAAGGGCTAGCCGCGGTGCTGTAATCCCACCACTTTGGGAGGCCGAGGTGGGTGGATCACTTGAGACCAGGAGTTTGAGACCAGCCTGGGAAACATGGTGAAACCCCACCTCTACTAAAAATACAAAAATTAGCTGAGTGCAGTGGCACCCACCTGTAGTCCCAGCTATTCAGGAGGCTGAGGCGCAAGAATCACTTGAACCCAGGAGGCAGAGGTTCCAATGAGCTGAGATCGTTCCGCTGCACTCCAGCCTGGATGACAGAGCAAGACTCTGTCTCAAAAAAATAAAATAAAATATTAACTGGGAGTCTTAGTTACTTGGGAGCCTAAAGCAAAGTTGTGGGGAGTGGGGAGAGTTGGGGGGTCATTTGAGCTCAGGAGGTTGAGGCTGCAGTGAGCTATGATGGTACCACTACTCTCCAGCATGAATGACAGAGTGAGACCCTGTCTCAAAAAAAAAAAAAAAAAAAGAAGAAGAAGAACTTTGGTCATATTTACATTCCCAGTGCTTAGTGCAATGCCTAGTGTATAGTGGACCTTAATACATGCCTAAGAGATGAATTAATAAATGAATATGTGCTCCACATATTAAATCCACAAACTGCAGGTCCTTGACAGAGGGAGCAACAAGGAGATACTGGATTCACTTAGCATAATCTGCAACACTGTATGACACAGCCAGCCTCCAAGACAAGAAGTGGCTACTGGAGCTGCACAGAGGAGGTGCTGGGGATATGGCTCATAGCAGAGGCTGTGGGGTCAGTACCTTAAAAAAGTAGCTGAGGTCAGAGGAGGCTGGGGCACAGGAAATGGTTGTACAATGATCTGCTACTTATAAATGCTCCACCTCCCACTCACTGTGGTATTTTAGAGGTTCTGCCCCACACCTGAGAGAATATGTGGATTTAGTCAACCACAACTTGTGTACAGAATTGATTGTTGCCATAGATCATTGTCAGTAGTCTTACACGATTGGCACAGGACCACCTACGTTTAGAGTCAGCTATAATAGGCACAATTTGAATTCAACCATCAAAAGGACAGAATGATATTTAAATATAGAACTGATTTGCCTAACAGCTTAAAAGCCAAGAAAGTCTCTTTTGAGAAGTCTTCATAAATGTTTGAGCATTTAATGGGCCTTTTTTTTTTTTTGGCTTTTATACACAGATATGGATACACCTAGAAGTAAAAGTGGACAGATGGCACATCCACACATTTCTCACTCCCTTATAAATCCTTCTCCAGCCAGAAGCATCAAGCTAGACAATGAGTCAGTAGTCAGTGAGCATCGCTTGTAATTTCAAGAGAAGGAGAAAATAAAAACAGCTAATATTATTGAGCACTTACTTGTTCCTGAGTATTAATCTAAGTTCCTCACATATATTAACATTGAAACCTCACAACAATGCCCATTTCACAGAGGAAAAGAAAGAGGTATAGTGAACTTATGCAATTTGTCCAGTGTCGATTGCCAAACAATTGGTAGAGGCAGGATTCAAACTGAAGGCAGTTTGGCTCTAGAGACTGTGCTTAGAACTATAACTTATATAAATAATCCACTTTGTACAGCTAATATTTGAATGACTAGAATGAAAAACTGGCTTCTAACATCCACACTCAACTCACCTTCAGACACCCATTTGGAGCCCACTGTGTAGATAAATGCTCATGACCATGCTAAATTACCAGGTTGCTTATCCTCTTGGTTTAATAGATGCAAAGGAGTGTAAGAATTTCAAAGGGCTTGCATACATGCAAATATAGTTTCAGGACAGAGCCTTTTCTGGTTAGAGGTGGAGCAAAAAAAGATCCAAGAAATGTTCTGTCCAGGATATGACAATGAACTTTGCTCCATGCTACTGATCAGCACAATCTACTACTTAAATCGACTGGTTTTTTTTTCAAGGCACTACTACCATGCTTGCAGCTCTCCAACATACTTTCTTTAGGTCAAATTTATTCTGATTAGAGGATGTCCAGACAGGACTAGGAAGCTTTTGGCATTGATTTTCTACCTTGGCAAGAAACCAGAGTAAGAAAGTCCTCCTCAGCCAATGAGGACCAAGCCCATCCAAAGCAAACAGTTCCCATAACTGTTTACAGTAGAACAAACTTCTTCCTTTAGACAGGACGAATGTGGAAAATCACCCAGCTAGACATTGCTTGTTATTTTAACACTTTTGAAATTCAGGGAGGAGAGAGATCTAGCCCTCTAGTCAAAAGATCTAACCCTCTTCAAGAGGGAAGTGCGCAAATTTGGAAGCCCATCAAGTATCCTATCAGAGGCTATAAAGATTTCACTGTTTCTGTAACAGCCCCTTTTTATATAATCACTTAAACTGTGATTATGTTTAATATCTCTACCTAAATAGCACCTCCTGGCCCGGCTTTGAAATTCTCCTTGCTTTTCTGTGATACTACCCAGAGGAATTTCATAATTTGCCTGTGTTCCTCTGGCTTGGCATTGGCAAAACCAGCAAGACCATGGTGAGTTGCCTCCTATTCATTGGCTTCCACTGCTGGATTATCCTAGTTTTATTAGTTATAAATAAAGACTATTACGTTATTGTTGAAATATTCTGAGACAACCAGTAATGTATGCTAAATTATTTAAGAAGACATTTGTGGCTGGGCGCGGTGGCTCACGCCTGTAATCCCAACACTTTGGGAGGCTGAGGCGGGCAGATCACGAGGTCAGGAGATTGAGACCATCCTGGCCAAGATGGTGAATCCCCGTCTCTACTAAAAATACAAAAATTAGCTAGGTGTGGTGGCACGTGCCTGTAATCTCAGCTACTCAGGAGGCTGAGGCAGGAGAATTGCTTGAACCAGGGAGTCGGAGGTTGCAGTAAGCCCAGATCGCGCCACTGCACTCCAGCCTGGTGACAGAGCGAGACTCCGTCTCAAAAAAAAGCGAAAGAAAAGAAAAAGAAAAAAGAAAATACTTGCAAGTATTCACAGACCGAAGTCTGAAATGTGGTGAGCCAAAACAAGACATCTGGATGATATGCAAGTTAGTTGACAGTTTCATGAACCACAGGGTAGGGTCAGGTTGAGGACTATGGCATACGCCAGTACATGAATGATTTGAATGAAGCTACATGGATTTGAACTGTTGTTGTTGTTTTCTAGTTTCCCAAGTGTCAGGAATCCCTGATGCAACCTTGACTGAGCCTTTACTATTTTAAATTCTGAAATGACTAGCCCAGTTAAAATAATGGACAGTATTAAATGTATTGGGAATAGCAAAACAATATTCAATTCTTATTTATAATTCAATTCAATTCATAATTTCTGGACCTGTTCCAGAAATGAAAAAGACGGTATACAAAGAGAAAAATTACCCACTTCAATCTCCATGTTGCTACATTATTAAAAGGGAGTGGGTTGGGGGGGTGGGGCGGGCAGCATGAAACAGCAATCTTTAAGAGGGTTTTACTTATTCAGGTTTAAAATAAAGTAGGCATTCATTCAGATGCCTTACAGGGGTTAATTCATGATTACTTGAGATCCTGACAGCTAACGATCCAGGAAAAAGGAAGGATCATGGGAACCCCTGGCTTTACCCTTCTGTGTGTTCAGCTAAGAATGAGAAGGCCCTTTGGCATCATGTGCCTTTCTTTGCCCCGAAAAGCGGAGAGTAGACGTCAGCTCTGCTGTCAGATTGGCTAATGAATGTGCTGGCATGCGCCAGTGGCAGCTGCACGTGCTTCCAGAAAACTCTCCTCCCCACAAATCAGCCTTTGTATTCCTAATCCTGGGAATCAGGGTGCCATGCATGGAACTATATCAGTCTAGGAAATAAACAGCACTAACTCCAGGCCACAGAGCTGTCAATCTGTTTATAATTCCAAAAAGCCCTAAAAATGCTAATATATACCTTTTTAGATGTCTTTTACATAAGGATTGGTTGAAATGTAAAAAATGTACTTTACTCAGATGTTGCTGCTCTATTCTTTTTAAAGTAAAGAAGATAAATTGTAAAGAGCCTTGGCTATTTTTCTTAAATAGAATTTTTAGTTTCTTTTTGTTGTTGTGTTTTTATTTGTTTGTTTGTCTGTTTGTTTGAGACAGAGTCTCACTCTTTCGCCCAGGCTGGAGTGAACTGGCACGATCTCGGCTCACTGCAACCTCCGCCCCAGGGGTTCAAGTGATTCTCCTGCCTGAGCCTCCCGAGTAGCCAAGATTATAGGCATCCACCACCATGCCTAGCTAATTTTTGTATTTTTAGTAGAGACAGGATTTCGCCATGTTGGCCAGGATGGTCTCAAACTCCTGACCTCAGGTGATCCACCTGCCTCAGCCTCCCAAAATGCTGGGATTACAGGCATGAGCCACCACACCCAGCCTGGGAATTTTTAGTTTCAAACAGAGGGGAAGCATTAAAAAAAAAAGGTTTACAATAAATGCTAGATTATTTACCATTACAAACAGAATTTGCAGGCATATGCAATGAGTAGTTAATACTCTAATGTCTATTATTGGCATGCTTTTATTTTGTTTTGTTAAAACAGTCCATACTTGTCTCTATTCACTATTGAAGGAAATAAAAATATTTCACCCCAGAATGTATTTATTTGACATACTTTGTGATGGCTCTTCAGAGGGCCTGCAAACAGAAGTAGCCCTGGAAAACTGTCTATTGTCGGGAAGATATGCATCGGGAAGCTATACATTGCTGCAGCCAGGCTTTCTCTGAGACTTTCCCTTGGCTGGATCTAGGAAAGATTAACTGGAAGTCTGACACCTTCAAAGGTCTGAAGGAATCATTTACCTTCTATTCTCTCTGAGGGCTGCTACCCGGCAGGCAAGACTACCTTTGCTAGCCAGGCCTCCTCTTCTCCCTCTCCCATAACCTGTTCTGTCACCATAAACTGTTTTGTCACAATCCAAGCCCCCCTTCTTTGTGTAAGCTCAAGATGGCTTATAAGCTTCTGAACCCCACTGAGGGATCAGGGTAATCACTCTGCGGTTCTTGTCCGTGTACACATTAATACATTTATATGCCTTTTCTCCAATTAATCTGCTTTTGTGAGTTGATTTTTCGGCCAACCTTCAGAGGGCAAAGGGGAAGCTTTCCCTTGGCCCCTACACTGCCACTTCATACCCTTATTTATAGAGCACTGTCATAATCATTCTATTAATCATATGATTAGTACAAGTCCTCGACACTGTACATGATATTTTTAGACAATGCTGAACAGTGATTGCAATCTTTTAGTAATTTCATAAATGTAGAGACCTCAGCTTTCTCTCTTGGGCTACATTAAATACATTCACCACATCAAACCAGAGCCACAAATTTCAGTTTGAGTCAGTTGTGTTTGTTTTCTGTTTATTTATAAACCCTGCCTCTTCCCAGAAAGGATTTGAGGCTGTTCTTACAGTTGGTTAGTCACACCAGTCCTTCTGAGACCAACTGTTGGTAGAAACCAGTATTTCTGGTTCCTTACTGCCTGTGGAACCTACGAGTGCTGATTCATAGCAATCAGGGACCTGTGCAGACTGGCTCAGATAACCACCAGTAGAACTGGCCATGCTGGCTTGCTTCATCAGCCAAGAGAAGTGCCAGCCAAGGTCCTGAACTCTACAAAGCCTACGTCTTTCTTATCAGTATAGAATAGGCAATCACTTCCACCTCTATCTCTTACTCTACTAGGAAAAAATATACCCAACTTAAGAAGAATTTCTCAAAGACATCATGTCCTGGGCTCTGACTGTCAAATGTCAACATCGTCAACATAATCACACTGCTGCCAACTCACGGGATACATATGTGTGTTCTGTCATCAGTGTACTTTCTTCTCATACAGACAACTTTCCAAATCTAGCCTTCCCATTCACATATTTATACTGTTCATTAGGAGCCAGAGATTTTCAAGGGAATACCCTGCTAAATGGCTGGATGGGTGATCAATGTTTTGATAGCCCAGAGACACAATGTTGCTTCTGCGTTATGAACTTGTCACCCCTCATTTAACTCTGGACAGTTCTTATATAACGGTTTTCAGAGGCAGGGAGAAAGATCCGATTCCACAGAAACTGGGGTTGATGATCCAAGTGGCAATTTTCTCCCTTGAGTAAGAATTAAATCAACACACTAGTTGAAACATGACCAGTCCTGGCATATTCTGATTTTCTAAAAATGCACCATTGCTTGAAACCAACACCAGAGTAGTTTCAAGGTTTTCAAGGAAAACTCTTCCCCTCAAAATGATATTATTTCTTTTCTTCCATCAGAAAGTCTTTCATGAAAGAAAGCAACTCCATGTTCCCAGATCTAGTACAATATCTAGTACATAACTCATAGTGGTATCAATAAATGTTAAAGGAATGGATGAATGAAAGAATTCATGAATAAATGAGTCTCCTCCTCTTTAACTCCCCCCGCCCCTGCTTTTATCTCCAATCTCTTGAACATCCCTTCTTTAACTCTAAATACCTCAAACTGTTAATCCACCAGGTAAGGGCTTTTATAGAAGAGTTGTCAAATTGAAAGAGTGAAAACATCTTCAGGAATAAGATAAAGTCAAACTGTCTCACTGTAATCCCTAACAGTGTTGGAACATTCCACTTTCAGTGTTAATTTCAATAAATAAAAATAATTATCTAATTTTATCTCAATGATGTTTCCATTGTTTATTTTTTTACATATAGTATCCATGTGGAGTGTTTACTCTTACATATATCAGGGATTGTTTATCTAATTATCTGATCTCTATCAGCACTTAAGGTTGTAAAAAAAAAATAGTGTAGCAATATTGCCTATCTACATGTCTTCAATCCAAAGAAGAAAAATAGCCTTAAAATAGAAGACAGCATTTACAATGGTGGTGAACTTCAATAAACAGATTATATATTCTCTCTGTGTATTTATTCCTACCCAGAAGATCTCTGTCTATCCCCACAGGACTGATTTGAGGTCAAAAGGGGGCATGCATGCAAATGGCTTTGAGAGGTACAAAGCAATACAGAAATAAAATATATCGTGGGCATGTCGCTAGTCCCAACTACTAGCAAGGCTGAGACAGGAGGACTGCTTGAGTCCAAGAGTTGGAGGCTAGCCTGGGAAACATAGCAAAATCCTGTCACTAAAAAATAATAACTTTTAAAAAAAGAAATAAAATATATTATTGTTGCAATCTTCTTTTGTTTCCATAATCATCAGCTAGTTAATTCTACTGAAGAAGGCAAGAGGAAGGTTTGTCATACAATTTTGTAGCGATAGTCCCATTGTTTCATCTGTAACCACTCAAAAACACCATCAAAGACAAATGCTTGGAGTCCAAAGAGAAGTGTACACCAACCCAAATGCCCATCAATGATAGACTGTATAAAGAATGTGGTATATGCCATGGAATACTATGCAGCCATAAAAAGGAATGAGATCATATCCTTTGCAGGGACATGGATGAAGCTGGAAGCCATTATCCTCAGCAAACTGACACAGGAACAGAAAACCTTCTCACTCATAAGTGGGAGTTGAACAATGAGAATACATGGACAGAGAGAGGAGAACAACACACATCAGGGTCTGTTGAGGGATAGGGGGTGAGGGGTGAGGGGAGGGAACTTAGAGGACAGGTCAATAGATGCAGCAAATCACCATGGCACATGTATACCTACGTAACAAACTTGCGCGTTCTGCACATGTATCCCTTTTTTTTGTTTCAGAAGAACTAAAGAAAAAAAAGAAAGACAAAAATTTTTTAAAAAAAGAGAAGTGTACAAGTCAGGAGGAGAAATTGGCACTCCAAGACAGAAAAATCAATGACTAAAGTAGCTTCATACTAAACCCTTTGAAGTGGAATCTTCTCTGCTATGTTTCCTAATCTACTCCAGACATCCACCACTTCTGGTGCCTAGTGATACCTGGTTGCTATTCCATTGTATTAAAAAGTGTGAATAGCAAGTGTGAAGACCAGCCACTCCATTATCTCATAGAAGGGTTTACATTAGCATGTGTGAGAAAGACTCAGGTAACCTCCCCAAATGGCAAGTGTGTGTGTGTGTGTGTGTGTGTGTGTGTGTTTGAGACAGAGTTTCACCCTCTCGCCCAGGCAGGAGTGCAATGGCACCATCTCGGCTCACTGCAACCTACGCCTCCCAGGTTCATGCGATTCTCCTGCCTCAGCCTCATAGGTAGCTGGGATTACAGGCACACACCACCACACCCGGCTAATGTTTTGTATTTTTAGTAGAGACGGGGTTTCACTATGTTGGCCAGACTGGTCTCGAACTCCTGACCGCATGATCCGCCCACCTTGCCCTCCCAAACTGCTGTAATTACAGGCGTGAACCCGGCCGGCAATGTTTTAATGCTTAATCCATTATGGAATAATTTTCTCTTGCTGTTGCATTATTTCCCTGATATTAAAGCACAGAGCAGTTGTCCTAACAGGAAAAACTGTGATCTTTGTGTCATTTGTTTTGTATACTTCAGCAAATGTTTAATAATTAATCTAGTTTTTACCCCTATCAATCGCTCTCTTATCAATCTCCTTCTAATCACTAAATCCCATTTTCTTCTGTCCTCATCCTCCGTCGAGCTTTCAATTGCAGTCCTCAGTGTTGCTCAACTTCTTCCTGAAATCCTCTCTTAAATGCTATATTGCACTGCACGCTCCAGTTTCTCCTACTACTCAAACCATTAATTTAGGATCTTATCACTTCCCCTTCTTTCTCCTGTGCTCTAAAATTGGGTTTTCCCTAAAGGTTTCCAGTGCTCTTTTTCTCTCTATGTAGTTTTTCTTGGTGATCTCACCCCTTCCACAACTCCTACTATTATCCCTGCATGTCTATCCACATTCCCAGTCTCAGATTCTCTCTAGACAGGCTTTCACCTACCTCCAAGACGTTATACCCACCATATTTCACTGAAATCCCAAACTTGATGCATTCACAGGCAGACATGCTCTTCCTCCCAACTTCCCTATTTCCATGAATGGGGCCACCATCTTCCCAGCACCCAGATTTTTGAAGACACACACCTATTTCCTCCATTTAACATTTCCTGGACATTCTTCTGCTTCAAGTCCCCATGGTGTATGGCCTGCAGCTCATTTATGGCGTGGAACATATCTCCCTGGCATGGCACATAGCCTCCCTTGTAATCCAGTCAACTGCCTTTATCTTATGTTCCCTACCAGATATAAGCTCCTTAAGAAAAAGACTCTGCTCTACTCAATTTCGAACACCCTGCAGAGTCTAGCTCAGAGTCTCATACATGGTACGTATATTTAGTTAAAAAGGTAAAAGTAAGCATTATTTGATACATTTATTCACATCTCCCACTATCGTTTGCCATCTACAATCAGCAACACTGAGCTAAAAATTATACGTCACCTCAATACTCTGGGGAAAACAACCAAAGAAACATTCTAAGTACTACTATAACATGCGGAGTGCTCGCTACACTGAATTTATTGTGTGTGTGTGGCCCACGTTTTCAGTCATTGGTACCACATGAAAAAAAATCTATATTTGGAAGGGACACAAATGTGTGGGGAAAAATTCATGTCTCGTGTAAAAGCTATTCCCTTGGTTTGCTTCCTCAGTAGTGGAATCCCTTCTCAACTTCCTTATAATTTGCTTGTCCTGTTATTACTCCCACACTTGGTTATGGAAGCTCTGTGTTGGTAAAAGCTACGTTCAAAACACTGCAACTTTAATTCAGTGAAAGCATGCACCTCTGAGGATGAATCATCATTGCAATTGCGCACCCGCTCCTGCTTTCGCTGATCGCTTCACCAGCCTGGGGTTGGTGTTGCCTGGACTTAACTAAGCACACGCAACAATTTTTGAGTTTAAGGGTTTTTGGTTTTTTTTATTTTGTTTGATAACAGAACCAGCACCATCATGGAAGGCAACATGGTCAAGCTGTCTGATTTCCTGGTCTGCATTCTAGTGCCAAATGCATGCCTTTAAATCCACCACGAGGAAGAGAGCAGATGTTGGGTTTATCGTAGCCTGGGGAACTGAAAAGAAGCTTGCACTAACTTGCATTCTGCCACAAACAGAGGTTTAAGAAAATTTCAACAAATCATTCCACTGGTCTCATATTGCTGAAAGGGATATAAACATATAAATGAATAGAGCTCTACCTCTGTCCTGAGCATTTTTCCAGATTTATCATTTTTTATTTTTATTTTATTTATTTATTTATTTATTTTGAGATGAGGTCTCGTTCTGTTGTCCAAGCTGGAGTGCCATGGCGCAATCTCAGCTCACTGCAACCTCCACCTCCTGGGTTCAAGCGATTCTCCTGCCTCAGCCTCCCAAGTAGCAGAGATTACAGGAACATGCCACCACGCCTGGCTAATTTTTGTATTTTTAGTAGAGATGGGGTTTCGCCATGTTGGCCAGGCTGGTCTTGAACTCCTGACCTCAGGTGATCCACCTGCTTCGGCCACCCAAAGTGCTGGGATTACAGGCATGAACCACCATGCCCGGCCCAGATTTATCATCTCATGGGGAAAAAATATTCTATCCATGCTTGAGGCATTTTCAAGAGAACTTCATCCAGCTCACAGTATTTTTTGGTTTGTTTGTTTGTTTGTTTGTTTGTTTGTTTAAATGTCTGGCTAGTGGACAATATAGAGCTAACACATATATACCAACACCATTCATCTGTGAAAAGTTTAATTTATTAAGTCAATCAGGAACGCTACAGCTACAGAATTAAAAATGCATTTACAACCCAAATTTGGTTCACATTTAATGGCGGACAACATCTCAAGCTAATTTAGTGTTTGGACATTCGACAATTGTTTAACATTGGCTGAAAATAGATTTCGCCCTGAAAGAGTGCTACCAGATTGTTTTTAATAAAGCAAAGTTCAGGTGGTATCACTCATCTGTTTACCACTCCTCACTTCCTACTGCCTGAAGTCTCATTACTTCTCCTACCTTATTTCCAACCCTTCCCCTTCACACTCCCACATCCAGACAACTAAACAATTCACTCTTCTCCCTCATGGATTTTTGCTTCTACAGATTTGATATATGTGATGCGCCATTCTCTGATCTCACTCTCTAATCTCAGTTCAAATGTTACCTCCTCCAGGGACCATTCCTTGACTCTCCTTCTGACCAATTATTCTCTTTATCTGTACCTCTCAAATAATTTTTATCACTTTCTACTTTCTATTTTTCTTGTTATTTCTGCCTATCTTGATTTCGTCTGCTAACGTGTAAACTCCCTCAGGGCAAAATCCAAAGAGAATTCATTTTTGTATTTTTAGAGCATATGCCACAATTTTTACATATAGAAGTCATTTTAAAGTTTTTTTAATTTTAATTAATTAATTTATTTATGTATTTATTTATTGAGGACTCTTGCTCTGCTGCCCAGGCTGGAGTGCAGTGGCGTGATCTCAGCTCACTGCAAACTCCCCCTCCTGGGTTCAAGCGGTTATCATGCCTCAGCCTCCCAAGTAGCTGGGATTACAGGCTTGCGCCACTATACCTGGCTAATTTTTGTATTTTTAGCAGAGACAGGCTCTCACCATGTTGGCCAGGCTGGCTCGAACTCCGGACGTAAGGTGATCTGCCCGCCTCAGCCTCTCAAAGTGTTGAGATTACAGGGACAAGCCACTGTGCCAGGCCAAGATATCAGTTAATATACCTTGGTATAAAAATATAGGCTGGGCGCTGTGGCTCATGCCTGTAATCCCAACACTTTGGGAGGGCAAGGCAGGTGGATCACCTAAGGTCAGGAGTTCGAGACCAGCTGGCTAACATGGTGAAACCCCATCTCTACCAAAAATACAAAAATTAGCTGGGCGTGGTGGCAGGTGCCTGTAATCCCAGCTACTCAGGAGGCTGAGACAGGAGAGTCACTGAGACAGGAGAACCCAGGAGGCTGATGTTGCAGTGAGCCAAGATCGCACCACTGCACTCCAGCCTGGATGACAGAGCAAGACTCTGTCTCAAAAAAACACACACAAAAAAACACAAAAAAACCCAAATGCTTCCAAAGTTATAAATGAGAGTAGAAAGTCCTTGGTGGTTTGACTATACCTTGCAGGTCAACCATCTATGAGTCCTCCCCTTGGGTTAACCATCATTGATACTATTAGCGTGGTCTCTTAAGACTTTCTTTCCTTATAAGGAGCCACTTCATGTTTGTCCTGTGCCAGGCTTCTTCATTGTCAGTGGCTGTTCTTCAGCGTACAGTGGTGTTACTACATAATTTCCATAAGCTGTGTCATAAACAAGCATGAGGCACGTGTTTTATAAGTTGCCATAAAAAAAGAGCAAAAAAGGCCGGGCAAGGTGGCTCATGCTTGTAATCCCAGCACTTTGGGAGGCCAAGGCTGGTGGATCACCTGAGGTCAGGAGTTCGAGACCAGCCTGGCCAGCATGGTGAAACCCCATCTCTAGTAATAATACAAAAATTAGCTGGGCATGGTGGTGCACTCCTTTAATCCCAGCTACTTGGGAAGCTAAGGCAGAAGAATCGCTTGAACCCAGGAGGCAGAGGTTGCAATGAGCCGAGATTGTGCCATTGCACTCCAGCCTGGGGAACAAGAGCAAAACTCCATCTCAAAAAAAAAAAAAAAAGAAAGCAAAAAACTACCAGTAAGCAGCAAGTTCATTCATTCTTTCTAAGGCAATGCCAGCAATCTTGAAGCAGCCAGTACACAGTCACTAATGTCTTGCCAAGTCTTCTTACATTGTCACCTCCACTGATATCAAAGCCAGGCATCATCATTGTCTCCTATTTATTCAGTTGCCACAAAATACTTGGCATCATACTAAGCACTGGAGTAAAAATGTACCTGAATTGTCAAGAGTACAGTGCTTAAGTTCTTGGAATTTCTTTCTTAGACCACGTTGGCATGAACTGTCATTAATAAGTTATAAGACTGCACTTTCATAAATGAATTAGAAGTTAAATTTCTAAAGCAGTTACCTTGGAAAGCAGTGTCATTCCAATGATGTTGGCATTGCCTAAAGTTATTTCAGAATTCTACTTCTGATTTGTTTTTAAAGTCAATTTATGTGCTATATTCATCATAATCTTTTATTATATTTTATTTTACTATTTTACTTATTTATTTGAGACAGAGTCTCACTCTGTTGCCCAGGCTGGAGTGCAGTGACCGATCTTGGCTCACTGCAAACCTCCGCTTCCCAAGCGATTCTTCCCAGCCTCCCTAGTAGCTGGGACTACTGACACATGCCATCACACTGGGCTAATTTTTTGTATTTTTAGTAGAGATGAGGTTTTGCCATGTTGGCCTGGCTGGTCTCGAACTCCTGGCCTCAAGTGACCCTCCCAAAGTGTTGGGATTACAGGCGTGGACCACCATGCCCCGCTTTTATTCTATTTTATAGTTATCAGATTTTGTTTTGTTTTAACCTCAAGTGGAAGTATCCAACTTGACTATCAAGACTTGACTTCAAATGACCATTGGTGTTTTTTGTTTTGTTTGTTGTTGTTGTTGTTTGTTTGTTTGTTTTGAGACACAGTCTCGCTCTGTCGCCCAGGATGGAGTGCAGTGGTGCGATCTCGGCTCACTGCAAGCTCCACCTCCCAGGTTCATGCCATTCTCCTGCCTCAGCCTCCTGAGTAGCTGGGACTACAGGCACCTGCCACCACGCCCAGCTAATTTTTTTGTATTTTTAGTAGAGATGGGGTTTCACTGTGTTAGCCAGGATGGTCTCAATCTCCTGACCTCGTGATCCACCTGCCTGACCTCGTGATCCACCTGCTTTGGCTTCCCAAAGTGCTGGGATTACAGGCAGGAGCCACCGTGCCCGGCATAGGCTTTTCAACTGCTTAGTTGAGCTAATCAAGTATGAGGACCCTACCTAGGACGGTAAAATACATCTAAGTTATAAATAGGCTAAAGAAAGTCCTACAAGTAATACACTGCAATTGGAAATGTGCAGAATTATTATTATAAATATTATCTTTTTATCAATAATGCCTTAAGAAAACATCTTCAGTATTATAAAAGTAATTAATTATTTGATGAGGCATTCTAAATCTAATTATAAGAGTTCCATTTACCGTGCACCTATTCTGTACCCATAGTGCATACTTGCAGGTAGCTATTAAGTGTCCTCATGTGACATGCAGAGCAAATGAAACTCAGAGGCACACAGCTGGCAAATGGCAAGGTCTATGATGTGTGTCTAGACCCAACATGAAGGTCTTCCCTGATTTCTGTAAATCTATCTCAGTCCTCAAGAATAATAGGGGTGGTAACAGGGGAAAGAGGGAAAGAAGAGAAGGGAGGGAATAAAGGAAGGAAAAGAAGAATGGGGAAAGGAGGAAAGGAAGGAATGAAGACAAGAAAAGAAGGGAGGGAGAGAGGCTGCAACATCATATCCGTTGTAGATACCCTATCCATGGTTTGAATTATTCCATCTGTGAACCCACAACCCATACACATGCTATTAGTTTTTGTTTTTGCTGAGCCCAAGGGATTATAGAGCCATTTGCCAAAGTGAGAAGATGGCTGTGGCTGGTATAAAACAATGCTAGCTCCGTACATTATGGTCCCTGTCTTCCGGGAGTTTATATTCTGTGAGAGAACATGTCTGTTTTCTCACTAACATGTCCCCAGCATTTGGCACAGTACCCATCATGAATTGAGCCCAATAAATACTTGTCGCCAAAAGCATATTGAACGGAGTATTTTGAGGGGAATATAAATAAATTTAGGGAAGCGGCTGCTTGAAACAATCAAAGAACAACAGAAACTGCTCCTATCCAAAAGAACCTCTCAGAGACATTCTACCACTCAGAGGCCTGATTGTGCTAATATATCTCTCTTTGAAGAGGTAAGCATAGCAGTCATTCACACCTTGGTGTCAATGCGTTTATTAGATAAGCATCTTTGTGAGGGGGACAAGGGAATAAAAGAGAAGGGGATTAGAAAGTGAAACTAAGAAAAAGTAGAGAGCGGCCAGTAGAGAGGGGCTCACACCTGTAATCCCAGCAGTTTGGGAGGCCAAAGTGGGTGAATCACCTGAGGTCAGGACTTCGAGACCAGCCTGGCCAACATGGCAAAACCCCATCTCTACTAAAAATACAAAAATTGGCCAGGCGTGGTACCGCACACCTGTAATCCAAACTACTAGCAGGGGCTGAGGCAGAAGAATCACTTGAACCTGGGAGGCGGAGGTTGCAGTGAGCCGAGAAGGTGCCAGTGCACTCCAGCTTGCATTTATTATGATAACCTATTTCCTCTTGCTCCTCCAACTTTCTCCCCACTCCACTTTCAACTTTTAATGAGTCCTCTCCTTGGGTAAGACAGTCCGTTATTAAACAAGACTGAAAAGCATCTGGTAGCATCATCAATGCTACAGTAAGAAGGTATCTCTTTTCTTGGTCAATAGCTACCTTTATCTGGACCAGATGCACACAGATCTGATAATACTACCAACAATCAGACCAATACAGTTTGTGAACAAAATGGACAAAACCAGAGATAACTAACTGGGACCTGTTGTTTACTATCTTTTTTTTTTTTTTTTTTTTTAGGGTTGGCCTTGAGTACAGATTTAGAGAAAGGTAATTGAACACCAAGCACTAACGTGCTTCTTAACCTAGGTTTTCTAATCTAATCTTAGCCTAGGTTTTGAATCACCATTCACTGCTTACTATTTTAACCATCGTTTTAATTGTATAACAACATCTATGTCTGAAGCCGTGATTCTTAACAAATTATTTTCCCATGTACACAGAATATAGATATATATATAGTTATTGGTAATAGAAAACATGGTGCAAGATAATTTGCATTCTTTAAAATAGCAATTGGTTTGTCCCAAGGCTTCAGTGGTATCATGTGAAAAGTTCATAAATCTTCAAGTCCTAGTCCTCTATTTGTTATGTGTTTGACCATGAACACATCATTTCTCCTTGTCTGTAAAGTTTCATAATAATGCATACCTCACAGAGTTGTTTGGAAACAAAAGGTGATAACATGTGGGTAACTGCTTTGAAAACTATAGAGCTCTGCACAGATATAAGGTACCATTACTATTTGAAGAAGCGGAATTATAGGAGTTAGATAAATTTGGGTTCCAATCCTGGTTCCACCACTTTAGAGCTGTGTGACATTAAGCAGTTATATTATCCAAATTTTCTTCATTTGTTATAGAGATAATAATGTATCTCACAGGTATGTTGTGAGGTTAAAACAAGAAAATGTTCCTGGAATACTGCCTGGAACATGGTAGGTGCTCAGTAAATGTTAGCTCCCTTTCCTTTCCCTGCTGCAGTTTTAAATGCCTGTATTTTCCTTAAATCAGAATAACTTCCACCATTCTTTGTTGCCCAAGGATAGCCAAAATGAGGCATGACAATAAAATGAAACAACAAAGCAACAAGTCAACAATATGTTAAATATGATATAAGCAATATGATAAATCATGGTATTTTCCCATCCAGTCATACTCTGTAATTTTACTGGAACCATCAACAGCAAATTGCATCAAACGCCAAATAAACAGCCAAGGAGACAGCAAGAGGCAACCACAGCAAGGTAAACCAACTTGGAAAATTACCATAAAAATATGAGGGATAACCCTGGAAACATCCTTATTTATACTCAAAACATAATTGCTAATTGCTTAAGCAAACAAGTTATGTTCAATTAGATTCTTGAAATTCTACCAGACAAATGGTTTTGGCTTCCTAAGACCTTGTGATGCCCTGAGCTCACACTTTGTGATGCACAAAGCCATTGTGCAATTTATCTGGGATTGCTTTTTACCACAAATAGTCCAAAAAATGAATAATATTGCATACTCTGCCACTAAGCTCTATTGTGTGTTATTTCCTAATTAAGGATGCAGACAGGCTGTGCAGTAATGATGATTGATGTCTGCTGCATGTCTTAGTGAGGAGCAAGGTGAGAACGAGCATTAGCTCCAGCCCATAGGAGAAAGGAGTGATTGCTATTGCTCACTGCACTGCAAATCACATCTCCCTGGAATTACAGAAGAGGCACTTAAGAATAGAGAATGATCTTGCATAAAATTGCAGTTTTGCTCATCCTGAGGAACAAGCCTATGAAGAACTGTTTTCCATTAATTTCAGTATGTAAATTAATGACAATGTAATTCTTATTTCATTTCAGTTGGGTCATCAGAATACCAACAATAATAATCATGGTTTATTTTTGACTTACTGACATGGACTTCTTTTCATCTCCTGTGTTTTAGACTTACCTTTGTGTCTTGAGATTTGTCGGTCTTTTAGTCTGTACTTACACCTGCCAGCTTGAAACCAGCTATTTTAATGGTAATGGTAATAACTGTCCTTGAAATAATGAGAAACAGTCAGTGACCAAAAAGCAAGTTCAACAGTCAAGCACTGGATCTTGGCCTACTCCCACCATCCTGTGGCTTGATCTCTCAGTAACTCACTTCTTTCCTCAAAAATGAAACACGTTAATTACCACCAATTAACAAATGCCAACCACAGGTAATACGTGCAACTGCACCAGATATCATGTCGATTTCACAGCATAGGGAAGGCTTGCCAACAGAGACTGTTCCTGTTACTTCCCCAAGAAGCCCAAAAAGGGGTCTTTGCTTAGAAGGAGATCTGTATTCTATCCAAAGCTAATCTTACAAAGAGACTGTCTAAAAAGTGTGGCTTCTTATTTATGCTCTCTGACTTATCCAACTAAGAAATAAAAAGTGGATGGGCGTGGTGGCTCACGCCTGTAATCCCAGCACTTTGGGAGGCCAAGGCAGGCAGATCACGAGGTCAGGAGATCGAGACCATCCTGGCTAACACGGTGAAACCCCGTCTCTACTGAAAACACACAAAAAACTAGCCGGGCGTGGTGGCGGGTGCCTGTAGTCCCAGCTATTGGGGAGGCTGAGGCAGGAGAATGGCGTGAACCCGGGAGGCGGAGCTTGCAGTGAGCCGAGATTGCGCCACTGCACTCCAGCCGGGGCGACAGAGTGAGACTCCGTCTCAAAAAAAAAAAAAGAAAGAAAAGAAAGCAGAAGTGGGATGAACAGAAGAGCTCATTTATAGAGAGAGAGAGGAATAGAAGAAAAAATGTGAGTACATGTGTTGGATGTTTTTATGGATTGAAAACGTCTGGAAGGATATAAAAAGAGGTCTTTGCACATCTTCATCTACTTATATTATTTGCCTTGTTCACTTATTTTTTTTTTTAATCTGAAAAAAGCGGGGGCAGCTTGGGTCTACAGTTCTCCAAGCTCTGCAAATCTGTTTTATCCTATTGCTGCTTTGATTAAGAACAAAAACTCTGTTCCAATACGAATTCTGTACTTGTTTGTTTTCTCCCATGGAGCACACTGGTGAACGGACAGAGGCAATAGGCCTGGCTTCTTTCTGATCATGACGTGAAGTGTCAGAAAAGGTGTTTAATTTACATTTTGCCTAATGATTTTCAGAAATCAGAACGAACACAGTATCTGGATTTCTTAAGGAGGCTAGCTGGTTTTTTAAGGGCCAGGGATGGTGGTTGGATAAACTGGCTCTACCATTGGAAGGGGTCCTGAGTGAATCAGAATCAGCCTCTGGTAAACTCAATGCTCCCTTTAAAGGGCAATTTTGTCCCACTCTGAAAAGAAAGGAGAGAGGAAATCAGGGATGTAGAGCCCCATAGAGCAGATGAAATTGAGGCATTTTGGGCTATTTCATGCTCAAAGAACAGAGTGTCATTAAAGGGTAGGTTCACAGATATGTTTTTAAAAATTTAAAAGCTGAGTACAAGCCAGGCTAGGTGGGGCTCAAAGTGAAGCAAATCTAACTACAGGGATTTTGCTCCTTG
Organism: Gorilla gorilla gorilla; assembly: GCF_029281585.2. NCBI lineage: Eukaryota > Metazoa > Chordata > Mammalia > Primates > Hominidae > Gorilla > Gorilla gorilla. The sequence goes on along the minus strand of NC_073235.2, from coordinate 106,177,874 downwards.
ATCAGGAACCACCAATCACCTGAGGCAACTCAAGGCTAGGCACAGAGCTGAGTAGGAGTTAGAGAGTTGCTTTGGGAGCAGGCCTTCAAGCATTCTCCCTTTGCAGAGACAAAAATGTCAGGACAGCAAGACTCATTGTTACACTTGCCCAGTTTACCTCACTGTGCCTGCTCTTCCTTAGTAGAGATGTGGAAATTTGGAGTGGAACAATCTCCTCATTCTACCAATGTGTAAAGACAGGCTGGGTAAGGGAAGTGATTTGCTCAAAGTCACACAACTAGCTATTAGTAGAGTGGTAATTAGAGTTTTGATGCCCTTAGTCTCCTGCAACTCTTTCTACTGTATCAGTGGCCTCCTGTGCTTAGGTCTCCTAATGTTTCCCAAAATGAATGAATTGCTTATTCCTAAGGTGCTAACAGCAGACAATGGTCCAATGTTGCATTTCATCCAGAGGCTCCTGCATTTTAATCTGCCACTCCTGAAATAAAATATTTTACTTCAAAGGAGTGAATATCAAATGATGAGAAGTCTAGAGTAGCACATCTGTCTGTTACCAGGGCTTCCTTATATTTCTTTGCCTGCATCCACTGAGGTTACACAGCCAGCAGTGATGTTAACAAATTTGTACTTAATTGAGTTGGAGGGCTGATGGCATGAGTTTCCACAAGCAGCTCCAGACTTCAAGGTTGCACAAATTATGTGTGATTTTGTAACTAGTGGAGTTTCCAACTGGTGCCAGTATTCTTTTTCTGAGTCAGTTTTATTACTTGGAAAATACATAAAAGAAGTATTTTTGTTTTGACAGATATAATTTTAAATTCAGATGTTTAGAAAAATGTCTCAAAAAACAACTGCAAACAGATACAAAATTATAGCTAGATAGGACAAATAAGTTCTAGTGTTCTATACCACTGTAGAATGACTATAGTTAACAATAATACATTAATAGTTTCAAATAGCCAGAAGGAGGATATTGGATGTTCCCTACACAAAGAAATTATAAATATTTGAGATGATAGATTCACTAATTACCCTGATCCAATCACTAAACATTATACATAAGAAAACATCACTATGTACCCCCATGAGTACGTACGATTATTGTCAATTTAAAAATTAAATTTAAAAAACTGCAGACAAAAAACAGACATTGCATATTAGCATTCTCAAGCAGAACAGGGAAAAGCTATTTTTTTCAATAAAGGATTTATTTACACATGGAGAAGAATGACTACATATTGACATTGTTTTTTGCTATAATTAGAATCATATACACAAGAAGTGGTTGACTCTAGATGTCAGACAAAAGCAAACTTAAAGCACTTCTCTTTCATCTGTACAATAAGAAATGATGCCTTAGAGTAACATGTTATAAATATGCAATCCTCATCATTCTGAACTAGCAAAAATTATCCAAGATTCTTCATCTTTAGAAATATGATCTCTAAGGCTCTCGAGCTCACAGGCTTCTCTTTCTTCCATGGGAAGGGGAAAAAGAGTTTGCCAATTAGCTAATTGCAATGAATCAGTGGCAATATGACTTTTACCTTGGGCAATTCTTTTCTATTTTGCCATGTTAATAAAGTCCCTGGACTTAAATGAAAACCCAGTGGTTTAATTTGTACCTTAAGAAATAGGAACAAGATTTTTCCCTTATAACAAGCCATTTATCTCAGAAGGCAGGATATCTGAGAAACTTCCAGATCTTTTTATGCTGTTTTTATAGCTTCCATTGTGTTAAAATGTATTGGCTAATGATTCAAATAGAGTAGTGAATAGATCCCCTTGTAGATCATGTGGTGTTCAAGAAACATAGAAAATCATTTTTGGTAAGAATATTGCCTTCCCAAAGCAATATGTGAATTCCACTCCCATAGAAAAGCAGAACCATTAATGCAGAAGGTTACATTCTTTTGACCATTTCTGTCTTTTCCTTCCTATCATGCTTGACTTTCTTTTTTGTTTGTTTGTTTGTTTTTTTTAGCTGGAATCTCGCTCTGTCACCCAGGGTGGAGTACAGTGGTATATTCTCGCCTCACTGCAGCCTCTGCCTCCTGGTTCCTGTGATTCTCCTGCCTCAGCCTCTCAAGTAACTGGGATTACAGGCACGTGCCACCACGCCTGGCTAATTTTTGTATTTCTAGTAGAGACAGGGTTTCACCACTTTGGCCAAGCTGGTCTCAAAATCCTGACCTCAAGTGATCTGCCTGCCTTGGCCTCCCGAGGTGGTGAGATTACAGGTGTGAGCCACTGCTTCTGGCCGGCCTTCAAAATAAGTATTGAAGAGCGTTAGTTTGTTTAATATACTTCCCACACAATTAAATGCATAGCCTAGGTTACCATCCCAAATTTTGGATTGCAAATATAATTATAATGCTAATTTGGTGGAGGGGAGAATAAACTTAATAATGCCCTATAGCTTCTGCGATGGTTTGAATACAGTTTGTCCCCGCCAAAACTCATGTTGAGGCTATCTGCCCTGTTTACCTTGAGGGCAATAGGGATTCATTGAATGGTTTTAAAATCCAAACTTACCATGCCACACAAGAGTTTTATTTGGCCACTCCCTATTTTTCATGTAATACTATACCTAAGTAATAACAAACCCTTATCATTTTGCTATATGCCAGGCACTATTCTAGGCAATCTAAGCACTTGTATGTATCAGGTGTATTACTACTCACAACAATCCTATAAGGCAGGTTCTATCATCATTCCTATTTTACAGATGGAGAAACTAAGGCAAAAAGAGATTCAGTATCTTGCCCTACGTCACATAGCAGCAGTCAGAATTCAAACTTAGGTGGTCTGGCTTTGAGATCATGATCTTAACTACTATGTTATGCTGCCAAACAGAGCTACTTAAGAGCTCCTGGAAGATGCTGTGCTTCATGTATCCTCTGGCTTATACACACACACACACACACACACACACACACACACACACACACACACACTGTCTCGCTCTCCTTCCTTATGTGCTTAGGTAACTCCTACTCATCCTTCATCGTTATACAGAAACCAACTCTTCTGGGAAGCCTTTCTGACCACTCCCCCACCCCAACCCAAGGTTGGTGCCTCTCCCAGGGCTCTGAGAGTCCCATGCATGCCCCTGTCACAGCCATGGTTGGTCATTGGTTAATTTGCCCATCTAACTTTCTAAACCTAAAGGCTCTCAAGGTAAGGACTGTGTCTTGGTATGATGTCTCTCCAATACTTCACACAGTGCCTGGCATATGGTAGGGGGTGGGTGGTAGGGCATGGTAATTGCTGAATAAATACAAGAAGAGTGTTAAAATGGCATCAGTAGACAGGCTGGCTTGAGGCTGAGTTGTCTAGATACTGGCCTAAGACTCTTTAAATTCTCCCAGCCCTGCCAAAGAGTTGTTCCCAAATATAAACATAGGGCTGAGCCTACAAGTGAGGGCTTCGAGATCCCAGCTGTTGGAGCTAAAAACAGGACATCGCAGAGAGCCAGGAGGAGACTAAAGCATTAGCCCTGATGGGAGCCTGAACAGATCTTATAAAGTGGATTAGGCTATAAGAACAAATGAAAGCAGATAAGCAGGAAGGAGAGCAAAGGATTAGAGAGAACGTTATTCTGGGAGGTTAGAATCAAGGGAGGAGTGTGGGAATTTGATATAGGAGCTTGATCTAAATTTAAACAAGATAGTTTAAGGTTCCCAACCCCACACAACTGATTTGGAAAATGCAACCAACCCAGATAGTAGTCATGGTGCATTTAGAGTAAGCCTTTTTGTGTGATTTGGAATGTGCTCTGCTAACTTGTAACTATTCAATTCTTGTAGGTCTGGGCAGACCTGGTATTTTCTGTTTCTTTGCCACTCTAGAGAGAGTTGGAGTCAACATGGCAAAACATAAAACCCCTGTTCTAGTTGAAGTTCCATTAGCAACCCTTGGGTATGCTTTCTGGATGAAGATTGATCTTAGGTTATAATCACTCCATTCACTAACTCTCTTAATAGGATGCCTGAGGTCAGGTGCAGTAGCTCATGCCTGTAATTCCAGCACCTTGGGAGGCTGAGGTGAGAGGATTGCTTGAGCCCAGAAGTTCAAGACCAGCCCAGGCAACAAAATGAGACCCTATCTCTACAAAAAATGTTTAAAAATTTTAAATTAGCTGGGCATGGTGGCATGTACCGATAGTCCCAGCTACTCAGGAGGCTGAGGCTGGAGGATTGCTTGACCCCAAGAAGTTGAGGCTGCAGTGAGCCAGGGTTGTGCCACTGCACTCCAGCCTGGGCAACAAAGCAAAACTCTGCCTCAAAAAAAAAATTATTAAAAAAAAAGATAATACATAAAAAGCACTTAAAATAGGCCAGGCACGGTGGCTCGCGCCTGTAATCCCAGCACTTTGGGAGGCCAAGGTGGGCGGATCACGAGGTCAGGAGTTTGAGACCAGCCTGACCAACATGGTGAAACCCCATGTCTACTAAAAATACAAAAATTAGCCTGGCGTGGTGGCTTGTGCCTGTAATCCCAGCTACTATGGAGGCTGAGGCAGGAGAATCTCTTGAACCTGGGAGGCGGAGGTTGCAGTGAGCTGAGATCACACCACTGCACTCCAGCCAGGGTGACAGAGTGATACTCTGACTCAAAAAAATAAATAAAGTCCAGCAGAACATCTTATTGGAAATTTTTAGTAAATGACAATAATAAGGGTACTTGTATTGCTGGGGTACCACTAGCTGCTGTAACTAAGAAACTTCTATTGTCTTACAGCTATTACACATCTTGGAGGCTATTTTGCCCCAGAATAGGTTGGCAGGCAGCTTTCTTCCAGATGGTGATTTGGGGACCCAGGGTCTATGCATCTGGGGCTCCACTTCTCTAAAGCCCCATCATCATGTGCCTCCAGTCAGATGAAGGAGAAGGAAGAGGAGATGGCAGAGGATAGAAAAGGAATATCTGCTTCTTAAAAGTCTTGGCCCAGAAGCGACATTGGTCACTCTTGCTCACTTTCCATTATCTAAAACTATCGCATGGCCACACCTAGATTCAAGGGAGGCCAGGAAATCTAGACCCTGACTCAGGAGTCATGTTCCAGCAATAGCTATAACCATAAGAGGGAAAGGTTTTGGGGGGACAGCTGGCTGTCTCTGCCACAGAACTTGAAAATAATGTCTAAAAACATGTTTAATATTAATTTCAGACTTCTCAACAAATCAAATTGGCATTCTCTTCAGTAAATGTACTGCGATTGGCAATATCCTACAAAGGTACTTTAGAATTATCTTTTCTTTTTTTTTTTTTGAGACAGAGTTTTGCTCTTTCGCCCAGTCTGGAGTGCAGTGGCACGATCTCGGCTCACTGCAACCCCCGCCTTCCGGTTTCAAGTGATTCTCCTTCCTCAGCCTCCCAAGTAGCTGGGATTACCGGCACCCACCACCATGCCCAGCTAATTTTTGTATTTTTAGTAGAGACGGGGTTTCACCATGTTGGCCAGGCTGGTCTCGAACTCCTGACTTCGTGATCCACACGCCTCTGCCTCCCAAAGTGTTGGGATTACAGGCTTGAGCCATGGCGCCCGGCTAGAATTATCTTTTCTTACAATTTTTTCCTTATACTTCTGTCATGTCCTTCATTTCCACATAGCGTACTTTTAAATGTGATTTGAAATGATTCAAGGATCACACAACTCTTTTCTAAACACTAATATATATGAAGCATTCAATAGTGACAAAAATGGCCTCCAATACCTTTTTCTAGCTATAAAAATGTGTCATTTCATACTGTGCTCACAGCATATGTTGAATGTGCACAAGGAAAAATGATGTCAGCCAAATTTCTATTTAATTGATACAGAATATTCACTTATTTAAATGTCTGCCTTTGGCTTTCACATCAAATTTATAATGCAGTAATTTTTGGATAAAAGATACACTTTAAAATATGAAAAAAAATCATTTGCTCAAGGATTAAAATGGAAAATAAAAACTCCTGAGTCGGCATTGAAGGTGAGTTCCTAAGAAGTAAAAGTAAATGGAGTTAGGGCATCACAAATATGAGGAGAGAGGATAGGACTTCCACTTCCTCCTATTTGAGAAAGAGATTGAGTCAACAATTTGGGTGAATCATCTGAATTTGCTTATTTTATAGGTTTCTGTCATGAAGTGATATGTGTATGTGCATTTGTATTGTCATCATTATTATTTTAGTTAGCAGAAATAGCAATTAAGGCTGGGCACAGTGGCACATAACTGTATTAGCAGAAATAGCAATTAAGGCTGGGCACAGTGGCACATAACTGTAATCCTTACCCTTTGGGAGGCTGAGGCAGGAGGATCACTTCAGCCCAGGAGTTTGAAACCAGCCTGGGCAACAGAGTGAGACCCCTTCTCTACACAAAATTGAAAAATTAGCTGGATGTGGTTGTGTGTGCCTGTTGTCCCAGCTATTTGGGTGGCTGAGGTGGGAAGATCACTTGAGCCTGGGAGGCCAAAGCTGCAGTGAGCCATGATTGAGCCACTGTACTCCAGCCTGGGCAACAGAGCGAGACCTTGTCTCAAAACAAACGACAACAACAACAACAACAAAAAGAAATAGCAATAACAATGATGAAATAGTAGCTTACTATGTAAACCTGGACCAGTTCTGTTTGGAATGAAACTGCTTTTTAGTGAAGTCGTGATTTAAACTTCGCTAAAGTTTAAATCACAACTTTTCTACATAGTAAGTAATAATAATAATAAATAATAGCTTTTCTACATACTTTTCTACATAATAAGAAGTGTGCATTGTGCAAGTGAAAAGCAATATTCTTGAGTAGAATAAATGACATTTGCCTTTAGAGTCCCCATCTCCCCCCTCCACATTTTTTTTTCTTTTTTTTTTTAAGAAGGAGTCTCACTCTGTTGCCCAGGCTGGAATGCTGTGGTGTGGTCTCAGTCCACTGAAACCTCTGCCTCCTGGATTCAAGCGATTCTCATGCCTCAGCCTCCTGAGAAGCTGGGACTACAGGTGCATACCACCACACCTGGCTAATTTTTTGTATTTTGGGTAGAGGCGGGGTTTCACTATGTTGGCCAGGCTGGTCTCAAACTCCTCACCTCAGGTGATCCGCCCGCCTTGGCCTCCCAATCATCTCCCCTTTTAATAAAACTCATTCCAGTCTTCCTGTTCTACGTAGACCTCTCTTCACCTCATCATCCACTTCAAGGAGTCATAGCTTCTGCCAAATCAGTCACTTAGGCTTGTTAATTAATTGGCCTATCACTGTGGTATGAATGAGCATCAGTCAAGATACTTCTTCAATGAGGCATTTGTCTTTTATCTCTAATTGTCAATGAAAGGAGCTGTCAAGGAAAGGAATTTCAGCATAATCAAGCAGGTAAAGAGATCTTTGTGGGGACAGGGAGACTCTGGCATGGCCTATGTGTACTCTGAATGAAGAATTAATTATTTTCCTGTATGATAAATGTGTCAGGGTCTCCACAACTAAATCCTTGTTCCTGGCCTTGAAAGAACCATGACTTTAGACTGAGGATTCCTCTGACAGGTGGAGGACAAGCCTTCTCAACCAAATTACCCAATCTCCCTGAGAAAATGGTCACTTCTGTGCAGCTCCCATTTAGGCTTGAAGATAAGGCCTTCCTTTCAGTCATGTTTCTGATCAGATTTCTGGTTGGAGCCAACCATTTGGTCAATAGCTGAACATTGGCTGAAGAGCTCTTTGGGAAACCCATTGAAAGAACCAAGTCTGAAATAGAGTAAGGTCTTTTTAACAACAAAATGACTTTGCGTGGGTGTAAAGCCAACCAACTAGGTCAGACTTTCTAGGAATGAACTTCAGTAGAATTTAAACTTTGTTAGAGACAATTCACACCTCAGTCTCTATCCAGTGGATCAAACTCTTTCTGGATGAAGCTCTATGTAACCTGGTAAATCAGAGCTTTCTTTGGGTGGGCCTGGAAGTTTGATATCAAGAATAACCAGCCTGTTATCCCAGCACTTTGGGAGCTGGAGGCAGGAAAATTGCTTGAGGCCAGGAGTTTGAGACCAACTTAGATAACATAGCGAGACCTTGTCTCTACAAAAAATAAAACATTAGCTGGGCATAGTGGCACATGCCTGTAGTCCCAGCTACTTGGGAGGCTGAGGCAGGAGGATCACTTGAGAGTTAAAAGTTGCAGTCAGTTATGATCATGCCACCTGCACTTCAGCCTGGGTGATGAGTAAGACCCTGTCTCAAAAAAAAAAAAAAAAAAAAAAAAAGAATAACCAAAGTCAGGGGAGTAGTCATCTATCCAAGATTGAGCCCAGGCAGTCATCAGGGTCCCTCTGTATCCTAGACCTTCTCTCTACCCACACCTACACAGGCTGTGTCCTCACTTCTCAATCCTAACTTTACCCCTTCCTTTTATTTTATTTATTTATTTATTTTTCAGACAGAGTCTCACTCTGTCGCCCAGGCTGGAGTGCAGTGGCACGATCTCGGCTCACTGCAACCTCTGCCTCCCAGGTTTAAGTGATTCTTCTGCCTCAGCCTCCCGAGAAGCTGGAACTACAGGCGCCTGCCACCACGCCCAGCTAATTTTTGTATTTTTAGTAAAGACAGGGTTTCACCACGTTGGCCAGGATGGTCTCGATCTTTTGACCTTGTGATCTGCCTGCCTCAGCCTCCCAAAATGCTGGGATTACAGGCATGAGCTACTGCGCCCAACCTACCTCTTCCCTTTTTTTCCCCAGGATTCCCAAATATAGATAATGGATTTCCAGAATATTTTCTTTTATTCCAGTTAGAAATAGAATTTAATTACATATTCAGATGACAAGTCTTATTTTGCTACATTTTTTTTTTTTTTTTTTTTTTTTTTTTTTTTTTTTAAAAGGAAGGAAATTCTTATTTATTTATTTATTTATTTATTTATTTATTTATTTTTTTTATTGATCATTCTTGGGTGTTTCTCGCAGAGGGGGATTTGGTAGGGTTACAGGACAATAGTGGAGGGAAGGTCAGCAGATAAGCAAGTGAACAAAGTTCTCTGGTTTCCCTAGGCAGAGGACCCTGCGGCCTTCCGCAGTGTTTGTGTCCCTGGGTACTTGAGATTAGGGAGTGGTGATGGCTCTTAACGAGCATGCTGCCTTCAAGCATCTGTTTAACAAAGCACATCTTGCACCGCCCTTAATCCATTCAACCCTGAGTGGATACAGCACATGTTTCAGAGAGCACAGGGTTGGGGGTAGGGTCACAGATCAACAGGATCCCAAGGCAGAAGAATTTTTTCTTAGTACAGAACAAAATGAAAAGTCTCCCATGTCTACCTCCCTCTACACAGACACGGCAACCATCCGACTTCTCAATCCTTTCCCCACCTTTCCCCCCTTTCCATTCCACAAAACCGCCATTGTCATCATGACCCGTTCTCAATGAGCTGTTGGGTACACCTCCAAGCCGGGGTGGTGGCCGGGCAGAGGGGCTCCCCACCTCCCAGTAGGGGCGGCCGGGCAGAGGTGCCCCTCACCTCCCGGACGGGGCGGCTGGCCGGGCAGGGGGCTGACCCCCCCCACCTCCCTCCTGGTCGGGGCGGCTGGCCGGGCAGAGGGGCTCCTCACTTCCCAGTAGGGGCGGCCGGGCAGAGGCGCCCCTCACCTCCCGGATGGGGCGGCTGGCCAGGCGGGGGGCCGAACCCCCACCTCCCTCCCGGACAGGGCGGCAGGCTGGGCAGTGGGCTGACCCCCCCACCTCCCTCCCGGACAGGGTGGCAGGCTGGGCGGTGGGCTGACCCCCCACCTCCCTCCCGGACAGGGTGGCAGGCTGGGCGGTGGGCTGACCCCCCCACCTCCCTCCCGGACAGGGCGGCTGGCCGGGCTGAGGGGCTCCTCACTTCCCAGTAGGGGCGGCCGGGCAGAGGCGCCCCTCACCTCCCGGACGGGGCGGCTTGCTTGGCGGGGGGCTGACCCCCCCACCTCCCTCCGGGACGGGGCGGCTGGCCGGGCGGGGGGGCTCCTCACTTCCCAGTAGGGGCGGCCGGGCAGAGGTGCCCCTCACCTCCCGGACGGGGCGGCTGGCCAGGCGGGGGGTTGACCCCCCCACCTCCCTTCCGGAAGGGGTGGCTGGCCGGGCGGGGGGCTGACCCCCCCACCTCCCTCCCGGACAGAGCGGCTGGCCGGGCAGAGGGGCTCCTCACTTCCCAGTAGGGGCGGCCGGGCAGAGGTGCCCCTCACCTCCCGGACGGGGCGGCTGGCCAGGCGGGGGGTTGACCCCCCCACCTCATTTGCTACATTTTATACCTCCTATATACTTTTTTTTTTTGAGACAGAATCTCACTCTGTTACCTAGGCTGGAGTGCAGTGGTGCAATCTCAGCTCACTGCAACCTCTGCCTCCCAGGTTTAAGCAATTCTGCTGCCTCAGCCTCCCAAGTAGCTGGGATTACAGGTGTGTACCACCACACCCGGCTAGTTTTTGTATTTTCAGTAGAAACAGGGTTTCACCATGTCGGCCCGGCTGGTCTCAGACTCCTGACCTCAAGTGATCTGCCCACCTTGGCCTCCCAAAGTGCTGGGATTATAGGCGTGAGCCACTGCACCCAGCCTCTCCTGTACACTTTCTACTTTTTAATAAGAAAGGCTTTAATCATCTTTAAATGTGATTCATTTTCTTCGCTAATATAATACTATATTTATTATTATTGTCATATTTTTCTCAGCTGAATCACAGGGCTCCATAGGTGTTAGTTCTGTAAGACCTCTTGACTCTCATTTTTGTAATTTAGATCAATCACTTTAACAGGTATTTTAGTCAATCTATCAATGAGGAAATACACGTTGTGATTTTCCAAAAAGAAAAATAGTATTCACTTTTTGGTTTGCATGATGAAAGACATGATCTTGGAGCTTTCAAACAATGGGATAAAATTTTAAGAGAAATTTGACAATAGAAGACATAGATTTGGCTCCTTCTCTGCCCTCAAAACTCTCCATGCCTGCTGGGCACAGTGGCTCATGCCTGTAATCTCAGCACTCTGGGAGGCCAAGGTGGGAGGGTCACTTGAGCCCAGGAGTTCAAGGCCTGCCTGGGCAACATAGTGGGACCCCGTTTCTACAAAAAATTTTTTTTTAATTTTTTTTTTTATTATACTTTAAGTTCTGGGATACATGTGCAGAATGTGCAGGTTTGTTACATAGGTATACATGTGCCATGGTGGTTTGCTGCACCCATCAACCCATCATCTACATTAGGTATTTCTCCTAATGCTATCCCTCCCCTAGCCCCCCACCTGCCGACAGGCCCCAGTGTGTGATGTTCCCCTCCCTGTGTCCATGTGTTCTCATTGTTCAACTCCCAATTATGAGTAAGAACATGCGGTGTTTGGTTTTCTGTTCCTGTGTTAGTTTGCTGAGTCTCCAGCTTCATCCATGTCCCTGCAAAGGACATGAGCTCATCCTTTTTTTATGGCTGCACAGTATCATATACACCATGGGATACTATGCAAAAACTTTTCTAAAACTTAGCCTGGGACAGGCACAGTGGCTCACTGCTGTAATCCTAGCACTTTGGGAGGCTGAGGGTGGGCAAATCACCTGAGGTCAGGAGTTCAAAACCAGCCTGGCCAACATGGTGAAACATCGTGTCTACTAAAAATACAAAAATTAGGCCAAGCGCGGTGGCTCACGCCTGTAATCCCAGCACTTTGGGAGGCTGAGGTGGGCAGATCACCTGAGGTCAGGAGTTTAAGACCAGCCTGACCAACATGATGAAACCCCGTCTCTACTAAAAATACAAAATTAGCTGAGCATGGTGCACATGCCTGTAATCCCAGCTAGTCAGGAGGCTGAGGCAGGAGAATCACTTGAACCCGGGAGGCAGAGGTCGCAGTGAGCTTAGATTGCACCATTGCACTCTAGCCTGGGCAACAAGAGCAAAACTCCATCTAAAACAAAACAAAAACAAAAAAACAAACAAAAAAATTAGCTAGGCATGGTGGTGGGCGCCAGTAATCCCAGCTACTCAGGAGGCTGAGGCAGGAGAATTGCTTGAACCAGGGAGCCAGAGGTTGCAGTGGGCTGAGATCACGCCATTGCACTCCAGCCTAGGCAACAAGAGCAAAACTCTGTCTCAAAACAAAAACAAACAAACAAAAAAAACACACTTAGACAGGCGTGGTAGTGTACACCTGTAGTGCCAGCTACTCGGGAGGCTGAGGTGGGCAGATTCCTTGAGCCTGGGAGATCAAAGCTGCAATGAGTTCTGATTGCACCACTGCACTCCAGCCTAGATGACAAAGACCCTGTCTCAAAACAAACAAACAAACAAACCACCTCGCCATGCCCTAATCTAGATGCCTTACCCCTCTCCCGGGTTCTGAGTCCGATCCTGTTTGGTCATAGGGTATCTAAGAAACCTGAAAATCAGCCAGGCGTGGTGGCTCATACCTGTAATCCCAGCACTTTGGGAGGCCAAGGCAGACAGATCACGAGGTCAGGAGTTCGAGACCAGCCTGGCCAATATGGTGAAAGCCTGTCTCTACAAAAAATACAAGTTAGCCAGGCATGGTGGCGTGTGCCTGTAGTCCCAGCTACTTGGGAGGCTGAGGCAGAAGAATCACTTGAACCCAGGGGGTGGAGGTTGCAGTGAGCCGAGATCGTGCCACTGCACTCCAGCCTGGGTGACAGAGCGAGACTCTGTCTCAAAAAAAAAAAAAGAAAAAGAAATCTGAAAATCAGCCTTCTGCCAATTGTGCTCTGCCTTATCCTTATCACTGAGTTTCATCCTAGTTTCCTGCATCTCTCATCTCTTACTCCCACCTCAATAGCTGAATCCCCACAGCCATCTCATTGTTTTCCATAGAGTTTTAGCCTTGTTTCTATTTCAATTAGGTATATGTTTGACAGTAAGCAACAGAAATCCCAATCGTGGCTTAACCAAATAAGTGTTCCTTTTTTTTTTTTTTTTTTTTTTTCACTTGACAAGATGTCTGGAACAGGCCATCCAGGGCTGGGACTCTGGCTGTCCAATGTCAAAGACCCAGCCTGCTTCTCTCTTGTTCTTCCATCATCCTTGGCTTGTTGCCTTTGATTACTATATACTGCTGCAGCATGCAGCATGCTCATATTCAAGGCTGGAAAACAAAAGTAAGAAAAAATGTTCTTGCCAGGTATGCTTAACCCTATTTATCAGGAAAGCAAAAGATTTCTCAAAAGCCTGCCTCTTACTCCCAACAGACATCTTTTAATAGTTCTTGCATTAGAATTGGATCACATGGCTACCCCTCACAGCAAAGGAAGGAGGCTGGGGAAGCTTTGGGGTGGTAAACAATACTATCCTTCATAGTTCTCACCCTAGGTACTCTAGGCCTGTGATCCATCTGGCTCTTGACCTCTTGGGAAAAGGAATAGCACTACCACAAACCAGGGCAGTGCTACACACTTCCAGGCCTCCCTACTACAGACCACCTGCCTGGGAGTCTACTCATTGCTCTGACATGACTGCATGGCTGTTACTCTCAGGAAACTGGTTGAGCCACTTCCCATTGCCTTAGCCCTCCAAGCACCCACCCTATGCCAAGTGGTCAATCTGAAACTCAGAGCCACCCTCCCTCACCACCACCACCCCAAACCAAGTTAGTTAGTAGAATTGAGCTCCCACAGTGACCATGGTACACAATTCAGCATTTCAGCCGTAGACTGCATTTGCTTTTATGTTTCTAAGAATATACCTGATTCATAGTAAGCTCTCAATAAAAGTTTTTTGGTGAATCAATACATGATGGATGAAGAATACAGTGACAGAAGGTCAGGCAAAGCCAAAAATCCAGAAGAAATTATCTATGGTAATTCTTTGTTCTGTGTAATACTCTAGGAGTACACATTTCTATGTGATAAAAATTTTGATGTAGATGATTTATTCTTCAATTGCTATGCCACTTAGAAAATGCTGGAGGAAAAAGATTTCTCTCGTTTCTTGGAATCTTAAGGAAAAAGTCAGACACACATCCTCACGTTACACTGACAGCTAATTGCTGGCTTCCGTGTGTGCAGTTTTAATGTCCCAGATTCTATGAACCATGATATATAGACATGGGTAATTAGTGGCAGATGTATATATCTTTTTGTTTAGAATAAGTTTAGGGAAATATAATTAAGGAATAGTTTCAACAAACATTGATATTTATTTGTTTTACTGTGGGTTTTGTTTTTTTTTTATTTGAGACACAGTCTCGCTCTGTCACCCAGGCTGGAGTGCAGTGGTGCCATCTCAGCTCACTGCAACCTCCACCTCTCAGGTTCAAGCGATTCTCATGCCTCAGCCTCCCAAGTAGCTGGGCTTACAGGCACGTGCCACCATGCACAGTTGAAACATTGATATTTAATTAAAAGCCATGTTCCCTTTAAATAATACTTAAAGGAAATAATGTTTCTATTAAATAAAATTATAAACTATAAGTAAGAAAAATGGTAAAAATATTTAGGAAAGAAATCTTTCACTTAGTACATGGTAGGGATTTGACAAATATTCTATATAGACGGCCCTTTAAATAGAAAAATGCATGAAAAGCCCTTGTGGTTTCCCATGATTTGTTGTGGTAACAGCAAAGAATCTCTGTTATATATATATATATATACACACACACACACACACACATACATACACACACACACACATTACTCATCCTACATTACCATATATTCTAACTTTTACTTAGCATTGCTATCATATGCATAAATGTATCCAAAACTAAAGCAGAACAGAGAAGTCTCCAGACAAAATGGAGACTCCTATGTTTCCCTTTGTCAACACATGAGCTTCTAGGAAAAGAAAAGCAATAATTACAGAGCAAAAGTTATTAGAGAAGTTGCAAACATATCACTGAAGAAACTGCTTGTAGTGACTTGCCTTGCTCTTTACCAGATTATTTTAGGAAAAAATATCAGTGGATGTAAGTTAAATGTAAATATTTATGAGAGTAGTTACTACAAATCATCAGGTGATTCTTCTTACAGTACAATCGTAACTATCTAAATTACATTCTCATTGACATTTTTAAAGGTAGAGTCATGCTCTGAAAGGACGAAATACCTACTGGAATTTTCTAACTTTATCAATTGACCCCGATTACCGGTGCTCATACTTTTAATATTTTACCTACTGGAATTAAACTTGTAGGAAAAATAAATGTAAACTATGAAAACAATTTTACACACCCATTTTATTCCTCTGACCTTTGACTTTTCTTTCCCAATCAGAATTTCTAAGTTAATTTGTAGAAGAGGGTAGGTATCAAGTATAATAGCTTACTGGTGATTGACCTGTTTGCAGGCAAAAGAGTCTCCCTGTTAACTCAGCTGAGCAAGCTTGCGCAATTTGACTGTGTGGGAGGATGGAGCTTTTGAGATAGGTATTTATGGCGTTCTCTGTGTATTTTCCTCTTTCTTGTCCCATATTCAGGAAGATAGTAGGCCCCGTGCTTCTTTGCTGCAGGGAATATTAATATGTCACAAGGAGGAAAGCAGAAGTGGCTTCCAAGATACTTCCCTTCTTGGTCTTTTTTTCCAAACTCCTAAACACATAGAGAGGGCTATGCTGGATTCCCTGGAGGGAAAAGAGAACTGGGTTTGCCTCTGGGGAAAAGGGTGAGTATGTCTTGACAATGAGAGATGTTTGTTTTTCTGTGTCATTCTGAAGTCCTACTAAATAAGAAAAAAAATTTTTTAAATACATGACATTAATATAAGAAATTTTAAATTTTTTTAAAAAAGAGAAAATGAGAGCTGTCATGCACACTTGTTCTTCTCCTGCACTTTCATCCCTGGTAGTGCCTTGAAGATGGAGCCAAGCATTTCTGGCTCGCCAAAGGCTCTTGTACCCAACAGTGGTATAAAAGCAGCAGAGTCCTTAGATCTGAGGGACTCTGAGGACTAAAACAGTGGGCGCCTTCCACGGAACCCAGTGTGGGCAGATGAAGGAGGGGACCTCCCCGTGCTTGAAGCTATGTAAGGCCTCTGCACCTCCCTGGCAGGGGATTGGGAACAACAGGGGAGAGGAGCCCCAGCAATGACTGATCTTGAATTTCTAACTTTCCTTGTAGAAGGGGAGACTTGGAGTCAAAGTTAATTTAATTCGTGAAAACTAAAAAATATGACATTTTTCACCCATGAGAGTTTGAGGATTGAGATTCATAGCCAGAACAACTAAACACAGATGCTTGAAAGCATAGAAAAAGAAGATATACCTCCTTTCCCTACTGAAAAAGGGTAGTGGTCCCTTTCACCAACAGCTGGTATTCTTTAGAACTAGCTGTGTTCATCTGAGAATGTGATCTTTAAATATATATGAAGCATTTGGTGTACATTGGTACACCAAATGTATAATATACATGTATATATTAAATGTATATATTTATACATACTATTTTTATAATATAAATGTATAAATACTTGATATATTAAATATACAGTCCTGTGTCATTCCTCAAACCACCCCATTCCTTCAAGCAATTATTTCATTCCCCCCATTCATTTGTTCCCTGAGCTCACAGACAACATTCATTCCCCAAGTGTATTCCCCATTACGTGCTCCCATAGAACTCTTTTACTTGCCTTTGGCAATACTTACTGTCTAACTTTTGTACTTGGCTGTAATGTCCATAAGAAAGGTCTTTGAAAGGAACTATTCTTTCTGGAGAACTGGTAAGCCCATTATTTGTTCCGGTTCTAAAGTACAGTGTAATGACAAGAACAGAGAATGAAAACACTTTATCATTATCTGTCCATGATCCAGCTTTGATGCCAATATTTTTACCCAAATAAAGGTTAAAATGGATACTGAGTTGTTGCTGTAGAAATAGAGGTAGAAAAGGAAAGGGTAAAGTTTGCCATAAGTATTATAAGTTACTTATGGAGGACAATATGGTGTTCTCCCCAATATTGGCACAGAGTGAGTAAGCAAAGTCACAAAAAATATTCATGGCTTCAAGTTTAATTTATTTCCAATGAAACTCTGGTCATTACAGCAATAAGATTTTTTTTTCTTGGATGCTTAAAATGTAGGAGAGACAGTTTACTACAGATAGATAAGCGTTATGCATAATATTCTTAACAAAATATAGCAATATAGTTATTTTATGCTTCCTTTCTTTTCCTCAACTAAGTACTAATTCAGGCGTTTAGAATTACTTTTTTTTAATAGGCTATTTTTGGAGTACTTTTAGGTTTACAGAAAAGTTGAATGGAAAGTACAGAGTTCCCATATTCTTCCTTCACACTTCCTCCCCAGCTTCCCCTTTTATTAACATCTTACATTACTGTGGTACATTTGTTACAATTGATGAGGCAATATTGATATGTTATTCTTAACAAAAGTCCATGGCCGGGCGCGGTGGCTCACGCCTGTAATCCCAGCACTTTGGGAGGCCGAGGCGGGCTGATCACGAGGTCAGGAGATCGAGACCACGGTGAAACCCCGTCTCTACTAAAAAATACAAAAAAATTAGCCGGGCGCGGTGGCAGGCGCCTGTAGTCCCAGCTACTCGGGAGGCTGAGGCAGGAGAATGGCGTGAACCCGGGAGGCGGAGCTTGCAGTGAGTCGAGATTGCGCCACTGCACTCCGGCCTGGGCGACAGAGCAAGACTCCGTCTCAAAAAAACAAAAACAAAAAAAAACAAAAGTCCATAGTTTACATTGGGGTTCACTCTTTGTGTTGTACATTCTGTGGATTTTGACAAATGTGTAATGTCATGTATCCATTATTACAGTATCAGGCAAAACAATTTTATTGCTCTAAAAGTGCCCTATGCATTACCTACTCATTCCTTCCCTGACCCCAGCCCCAGATGTGGGCTGGGGCATATCCTTGGTGCCCTACTGGTCCTGATGCACAGTACTACACAGAGTTGGGCTCTGTTTTGTGTTAATGTTAGAATTATTGGGGAAAGGGTATCATTGTCCAGGCAGGAAATATTGTTGAGTGTTTGTAATACCTGATTTGGACTTAAAATTTATGCTTCCATTTGATGCAAAAAAAACACAGATATTAATATAATTTCATAAGCAGAAATAGGGTTACAACTGAGCCTAGTTACGTTTTCCCTTGGAAGCAAGCAGATAAATAGATCAAGCAAAGGTTTTTAACTTATCCCTGTATGTATTTGGAGTAAGAGATCCTCCTTTTGTGGAGAAAATGATAAAAGCATCTGCATATGGGGAAACATTTAAAAACTGTTCTCCCTTCTGCATAAAAGTCTTATAAAGTAGATTCTTAGAGTTTGTAAGAAATTTTTGTGGCCGTCTTATTCAATTCCTTACTTTTTTTTTTTTTTTTGAGATGGAGTCTCGCTCTGTCACCCAGGCTGGAGTGCAGTGGCGCGATCTCGGCTCACTGCAGGCTCCGCCCCGCGGGGTTCACACCATTCTCCTGCCTCAGCCTCCCGAGTAGCTGGGACTACAGGCACCCGCCACCTCGCCCGGCTAATTTTTTGTATTTTTAGTAGAGACGGGGTTTCACTGTGTTAGCCAGGATGGTCTCGATCTCCCGACCTCATGATCCACCCGCCTCGGCCTCCCCACGTGCTGGGATTACAGACGTGAGCCACCGCGCCCGGCCCTATTTTTGTATTTTTAGTAGAGACGGTGTTTCACCATCTTGGCCAGGCTGGTCTTGAACTCCTGACCTTGTGATCTACCAGCCTTGGCCTCCCAAAGTGCTGGGATTACAGGCGTGAGCCACCACACCCAGCCTCAATTCCTTACTTTTAGGCAAAATTACCCTTAAGCCATTTTAAAAAGACTTTTTTAGAACTACCATAGAAATACATTATACAGGCCTGGGGTGGTGGCTCACGCC
This sequence comes from Gorilla gorilla gorilla, assembly GCF_029281585.2. Lineage (NCBI taxonomy): Eukaryota > Metazoa > Chordata > Mammalia > Primates > Hominidae > Gorilla > Gorilla gorilla. Next base: position 106,159,070 of record NC_073235.2, on the reverse strand, counting down.
TGTAATCTCAGCACTTTGGGAGGCTGAGGCAGGAGGATCACTTGAGGCCAGGAGTTTGAGACCAGCCTGACCAACATGGCAAAACCCCATCTCTACAAAAAATACAAAAATTAGCTGAGCGTGGTGGCACACACCTGTAATCCCAGCTACTCAAGGAGAATTGCTTGAGCCCAGGAGATGGAGGTCGTAGTGAGCCAAGTTCTCACCACTGCACTCCAGCCTGGGTGACAGAGAGAAACTCTGTCTCAAAAAAAAAAAAAAGAAAAGAAAAAGAAAAAGAAATACATTATACAAAGTTCAGAACTCATTTTATTGTTTGACACCCTTGTAGTGAAAAATCTATCTAGACATACTTAAATTTCATCATGTGATTATATGCTTATGCCCCACCTCATTCTTCATTCCTAAGGAGGAAGAACCCTATCTTCTGGATAGCAAATTTTCACAAATGTTAAGATTGTTAGGTCCTCTTCCATTTTTTCTTCTCACAGCTAAATAATTCTGGCTTCTTATTTCCCCATCAGGTCTTACTTCCCATTCTTAAATTATCTGTGTGGAAATGATGAGAAAGCATACAGCATAAGAATAACAACTTAGTGTCGTGAAACTGTCCTCCAATGTACTAGGCCATTTCTCACTTACAAATGTTCACAATGTCCACTGCACTTTCTTCCGCAGAGGACTCTCCCTTAATATTTCTGAGCTTTTTCTTAACACGTGATTGAATTAATCAGCATGCACGGGTAGCTCTATGAGTGCAAAATGTAAGACATGGTATAGTTCTAGTCCTCATGGGGTTTATAATTTATTTGGAGTGACCTCAAACCATAAAAAGTGGACATAAGGGCCAGGCACAGTGGCTCATGCCTGTAATCCCAGTACTTTGGGAGGTTGAGGCAGACGGATCACGTCGTCAGGAGTTTGAGACCAGCCTGACCAACATGGTGAAACCCTGTCTCTACTAAAAATACAAAAATTAGCCAGGCGTGGTGGTGCGTGCCTGTAATCCTAGCTACTCAGGAGGCTGAGGCAGGAGAATCGCTTGAACCTGGGAGGCGAAGGTTACAGTGAGCTGAGATCATGCCACTGTACTCCAACCTGGGTGACAGAGCAAGACTCCGTCTCAAAAAAAAAAAAAAAAAAAAAAGACAAAAAGACATAGGTGTGGAATGTGGAATGCATGATATAGACCTTACATATTATAAACATTATGAAAGGGAATTCTGTGGCTGATTTGGAGAATGTTTCATGGATGTGTACTGGGAGTGGCTGGGAAGGTTGGATAGGATTTGGATGGGCAGGGAGGGGGAAATGAAGATAGTCCAGACAAGGAGACTAAGAAGAGCAAAGCCACAAAAGCAAACTCCATGAACTGAGTAAGAAAAGATGAGGTCAGCTGAGTGGAGGCAAGAGAAGGAGGGGGTTATGACCAGCTTTGAAGCCAGTCAGAGGAGCTAATTGGAAACTGTTACAAGAAACAAGGAATTGTTGCAGGCTTAAAAACATTCCTATTTTAATCCTGACTCTTGTTGCAAATGATACAAACAGCCAGTTTTGGCAGAAAAGGGAATCTATTTGTTTATATATCCAAACCTAGGGAAGAAGGGAAATAGAATTGGTCCTCCGACAACCTGAACCAAGGATGCAAATACCGATAGGATTCTCTCTCTCTCTGTTTTCCTCATCTTTGCTTTGCTTTCATGTTTTCTATGACATTAGAGCCATAGTCACCAACATTTTCTGGTTTGCATTTTCCTGAGAGTCTCATCATAGAATTTTTTTCCTAATTCCAGCTGAAAGAGAGAGAGAGAGAAGGAGGAGGAGGAGAAGGAGGAGGAGGAGAGAGGAAAGGGGAGGAGAGGGGAGGGGAGGGGAGGGAAGAAGGAAGGAGGGAGGGAGGAAGGAAGGAAGGAAGGAAGGAAGGAAGGAAGGAAGGAAGGAAGGAAGGAAGGAAGGAAGGAATGTGGGAATGCCTTTGGTTACCTTAGTGTGGATCACATGTTCTCCTCTACAACCAGGGTAAAGAAAGAGGTACTTTGATTGGCAGCATCCCTAAGAACTACAGGGTTGAGTTAGGGGCTGGGTTGGGAGGAGCAGTTCCAAAAGAAATGTGCTGTCTCCAGAAGAAAAAAGAGCAGGGCAGAGGAAATAGCAGATGTCCCCTATAGTAACATTTATCGAATTGTTTTTTGTTGTTGATGCTCTCTATAAATACAAAAGTAATGCAAGATCATTTTGAAAACGAAATATTGCTCAAACACAAAGAAGTAAAAACTAAAATCATCTAAAGTTATTAACCTAGAAATCATCAACCCATTAGTATTTGGTATACTTTCTTTCAGTTTCTTTTTTCATGTATACTGTGCATTGGTGTATATCTATGTATGGGAGTGATAGAGTAATGCCCCACCCCACAAAAGATATCCATATTCTAATTCCTGGAACCTGTGAATGTGGGTTTGTTTTTCATGGCAAAAGAGATTTTGCAGTTGTAATTAAGTTAAGAATCTTGAGTTGGAAAGATTATCCTGAATTGATTGGAGGGCCCAGTGTAATTGCTACGGTCTTTATAAGATGGAGGCAGGGGGGCAGCCAGGTAGCTCACGTCTGTAATCCCAGCACTTTGGGAGGCCGAGGTAGGCAGATCACGAGGTCAGGCATTCAAGACTAGCCTGGCCAACATGGTGAAACCCCGTCTCTACTAAAAATACAAAAATTAGCTGGGCGTGGTGACAGGTGCCTGTAATCCTAGCTACTCAGGAGGCTGAGGCAGGAGAATCACTTGAACCCAGGAGGCAGAGGTTGCAGTGAGCCAAGACCGCACCATTGCACTCCAGCCTGGGCGACAGAGTGACTCCATCTCAAAAAAAAAAAAAAAAAAAGAGGGAGACAGGGGAGTCAGAGTCAGACAGAAATTGGAAGATACTATGCTACTGGCTTTGAAGATTGAAGATGAAGCCCTAAGCCAAAGAATACAGACAAACTCTAGAAGCTAGAAAAGGCAAAGAAAGGAATTTTCCCCTAGAGCTTCTAGAAGAAATGAAGTTCTGTTGACACCTGAATTTTAGACCACTGAGACTGATTTTGGACTTCTGACCTCCAGAACTGTAAGACAATAACTATTGTTTCAAGCAACTGAGTTTATGGCAGTTTGTTACAGAAGCAATAGGAAATTAATACAATAAATATATATTCACCTTTATGGGCTTGAGTTTTTTGTTTTCAACAATATCAGACTCATACTGTACAGCGTGTTTGCTGATGTGTATTTTTCAAAATAAAAACATTGTACATCTTTTTTATTGTTGTTTTTTAAACAGAAAAATGGTGCAAAAGTGGTCCCAGTAGTGCCAGATTGGTTAGGACTGTTTCAAAGGGAGGAGAGGTTTACAAGAAACCAGCCCACAGGCTTCTGCAAACTCCTGGTATGAGATGGTGAAGGTTTCAAGAGGGGTGGTGGCAGACAGAACAGTGAGGAAGAGACAATCTAGGGATATTTGAAAGGCATGACTGATGGGACTCGGTGACAGCACTTAGGTGATGTCATGTTCTTTGGCATAGCCTTGCCTCAAAGTGCATAACTGAACAAAAGTTCTAGTGATCAGCTATGCATCTGTTTACTTTGTTTGTTTTTCCATGATATATTTTTCAAATGACCTTTCTCAAATAGTTCAAAGAATCATACAAACATGATCATGAGGCACTTATCACTCCTCTAAATGAATTATAAAGGAAAAATGTGTTAAATGCTAAACGTATAATATTAGGAGAACCTAAAAATGCTTTTCATTAAATAACAGGACTTTGAAACTTCCATAAAAGCACATTTTGCTTATATGTTACATATATACAGGTTGAACATAAAATCTGGAAACCTAGATAATATTTCATTTTTTTTACAGATTGAACCTCCATGATTACTTCTTCTGGGGTATACTAAAGATAGTATACTTGGCCAGGTGCGGTGGCTCACGCCTGTAATCCCAGCACTTTGGAAGGCCAAGGCGGGCGGATCACCTGAGGTCAGGAGTTCGAGACCAGCCTGACCAACATGGAGAAACCCTGTCTCTACTAAAAATACAAAATTAGCCGGGCGTGGTGGCACATGCCTGTAATCCCAGCTATTTGGGTGGCTAAGGCAGGAGAATCGCTTGAACCTGGGAGGCAGAGGTTGCGGTGAGCCAAGATCACACCATTGCACTCCAGCCTGGGCAACAAGAGCGAAATTCCATCTCAAAAAAAAAATTATAAATAAAAAAATTTGCACATTTATTCAATGAAAATCTCAGACACAAATCATCTGAAGCAAAGAATCTCTGATGAATATGCAGGGGTTGATGAAAAGACTGCATTAATGAGCCACATTCATTGCAATTTTGTACAGTGCGTTTACTTATTGTTAATAAGGAACAACACTTTAAACATATGTAATGTCATTGAACACATCATATATCAATAAACCATTTATTATATAGAATATATATGTATATGTGTACCTGTATTTCCAGTCTTTATGGCCACCATCTATGTGTATTTACCTCTTCATTCTTGACTTTTCACCTTGGAAACACACCCTTCAATTCAACAATATTTATTGGGTAACTGTTACAGGCTGAATTGTGTCCCCCCAAAATTTGTTTGCCAAAGCCCTTACCCCTAGTATCTCAGAATGTGACTGTATTTGGAGATACAGCCTTTAAAGGGGTAATTAAGTTAAAATGGGGTAGGTGGGGTAAGCTCAAATCCAGTGCTATTGGCATTCTTTTAAGAAGAGATTAGGATACAGAGACACCAGACACATGACTGCATAGAGGGATGATCATGTGAAGACACAGGGAGAAGACGGCCACCTGCATGCCAAGAAGAGAGGCCTCAGAAGAAACCAAGTCTGCCAACAGCTTATCTCGGACTTCCAGCATCCAGAACTGGGAGAAAGTAAATTTCTGTTGTGTAAGCAACCGAGTCTGTGTCTTTTTGTTATAGCAGCCCTAGGAAACTAACCCAGTGATGTCTTAGACACTGTGATAGAAGGCAGAGACTGGATATTCAGTGATTGAAAAGACACAATTCTTAGCCTTGAGGACAACCCAGTTCTTTATTTCCAGCAAGCTAAACAACAGATCCACTTGGATGTTCCACCATTACTTCAAATACAACTTGTCCAAAACTGAACTCATATGCCTTTCAGCTGTCCTTATGGTTAGCAGACACTTCCCTGTGGCTTCCCCATCATTCAGCACAGTGCCTTGAGCTCGACAAGCACTTGGTATCTATCTGTTGATTCAGTGATGCTGTCAGTCCTCTGCTTTCAGTATTCTTCTCTGTCGCCCAGGCTGGAGTGCAGTGGCGCGATCTTGGCTCACTGCAAGCTCCGCCTCCTGGGTTCACGCCATTCTCCTGCCTCAGCCTCCCTAGTAGCTGGGACTATAGGCGCCCGCCACCGCGCCTGGGTAATTTTTTTTTTTTTTTTTGTATTTTTTAGTAGAGACGGGGTTTCGCCGTATTAGCCAGGATGGTCTCAATCTCCTGACCTCGTGATCTGCCCATCTCGGCCTCCCAAAGTGCTGGGATTACAGGCGTGAGCCACCACGCCCGGCCGGACTTTTCTTCTTCTCACCCTTGTCCAATCTGTCCAATCTTCTTACCCTTGTCCAATCTGTCACCTGTGTCTGTCAGTTTTTCCAAATGTAATTCAATTTCCCTGCTTTCTCATTTCTCATCATTTCATGCCTGGATTAATACAACCAGCCTTCTGATTGTTTTCCTTATCCGATCTATCTTCAAAATGTTGCCAGACTTCTGCTGGGCACGGTGGCTCACGCCTCTAATCCCAGCACTTTGGGAGGCCGAGATGGGCGGATCACCTGAGGTCAGGAGTTTGAGACCAGCCTGGCTAACATGGTGAAAACCCCGTTTCTACTAAAAATACAAAAAATTCGCCAGGCGTGGTGGCGCACCTGTAATCCTAGCTACTGAGGCTGAGGCGGGAGAATCGCTTGAACCTGGGAGGCAGAGGTTGCAGTGAGCCGAGATTGTGCCATTGCACTCCAGCTCGGGCAACAAGAACGAAAACCTGTCTAAAAAAAAAAAAAATGTTGTCAGACTTTTCTCAACCATATCTCTCGTCATCCTTTTCTTGACAAATACTGCTGAACTTTTCTGTGTACAAGACAACATGCAAGGTGCTTAAGAAAATACATGTCTGAGTAAGTCACAGTCTTTGCCCTTTGAAGAACTCATGGAAAATTTTTCAGAGGAGTCAGACGCATGCACGAAACGTTCTAATACCAATGTGCAAAGTTTTTTGAGAACACATAGGATGTAGCAAATAGCTTTATCTAGGGGAACTGGGAATGAAGGAGGAGACAGCTGAACTGTAGTTAGTAGGAGCAGACCAAACAGAGAAGGAAAAAAGGACATTCTAGACAGAGGGAATGAATAGTCATTGCAAGGGTGTGGAGTTGGGAAAATGACTGGCACATTTAAAAATGGACTCTACTGCATTGGTTATTAGACCTCTTCAGCTCTAATAAAACAATTTTTCCCAGTGTTTACTGAAAAAACAAACAAACAAAAAAGATGGACGTTCAGGTTCTGCCATTCTTTCCCACTGCAGGCATTTTTGAGATGGGTGTAATATTTTTGGTTTATTATTAGGTACTAAACACAAGTCATTCACTCACTCTAATATGTATAGCTACTACTACTAGTAGCAGTTTAGTTATCACCTTGGAAAGCTGGCTTAATAATTGCACTCTAACGTGTGTGTAATCAGATAATTTCTGAGTTCTGGTTGGTTGAATTCATTTGTGGTCTGACTGGTACGGACGTCAGAACATTCACAAGGGTTCAGGTTATTGTGATAACTGCTCTTGCATAATAGTTTGTATTAGTTCTAAGTAAATACCTGGAAATGTCCAGTTTTATAGATTTTGCAGATAAAAAGCCTCCCCAAAAGGACTACTCTTTTTTTTTTTTTTTTTTTTTTTTTGAGATGGAGTCTTGCTGTGTCGCTCAGGTTACAGTACAGCGGTGCAATCTTGGCTCACTGCAACCTCTGCCACCCAGGTACACGCGATTCTCCTGCCTTGGCTTCCCGAGTAGCTGGGACTACAGGTGGCCTCACCATGCCCAGTTAATTTTTTGTGTTTTTAGTAGAGATGAGGTTTCAGCAATGTTGGCCGGGCTGGTCTTGAGCTCCTGACCTCAGGTGATCCACCTGCCTCGGCCTCCCAAAGTGCTGGGATTACAGGCGTGAACCACTGTGCCTGGCCCAAAAGGGCTACTCTTTAGAAAAAAACAACTAAAATAATTGTTTTATTAGGTGTAGGTATGTCATACTCTGTTTACTACATATTTATATTATGTAGGGTATTTAAATCTCACATGCAAGAAGCAGAAATATACTTAAAGGCAAGGATCAAGTGTTCTGCAGTTGTTAATGTTTGACTGGGAGGAATGAAATGTCTCTGATTTGGGCCATATGAGGCCCTTGATTCACCCCTGTATTACTACCCCTAACTCTGTTTCTCCTCTTGGCATTCAGATTCTAAGTGTCAGCTAAGTATCATTTTTTCCATGAAGTTATCTTAACCTGCTTTAAGTCTGTTGAATTCCCTCTTCCCTTAACTCCTACTGTACTTACAGTCTGTATCAGAGCTTAATATTTAGTTGTTCTCTGGTTATTTCATATGTTCTTGTCTCGTGAGTAAAATTTCTTGAATGTAGAGATCCCCTTTTAAAGTAAAATCAGCCAGGCGGGGTGGCTCAAGCCTGTAATCCCAGCATTTTGGGAGGCCGAGGTGGGTGGATCACGAGGTCGGGAGATCGAGACCATCCTGGCTAACACGGTGAAACCCCATGTCTACTAAAAATACAAAAAGATTAGCCAGGCGTGGTGGCGGGCGCCTGTAGTCCCAGCTACTCAGAGGCTGAGGCAGGAGAATGGAGTGAACCCAGGAGGCGGAGCTTGCAGTGAGCCGAAATCGCGCCACTGCCCTCCAGCCTGGGCAACAGAGAGAAACTCCATCTCAAAAAATAAATAAATAAATAAAATAAAGTAAAATCAACTATTTTTAAATAATATACATTTTATATTGTTGTTTTCCTCAACATTTTAAGAGATTTATCTTCATAAATATTGACTTAGTGCAATTCATTTGTCAGTTAAAGCATACAAATTTGTTGTTAAAAGATAAAGTAGGAAAAGAAAGTACCACAATCATACCACTCTGCAATAAACACTTTGTCTTCTTGCATTTCCTTCTAGGTTTTTCCCATATGTTTTCTCATGGGTTCATATTGTACATGTTTGTAACTTTTTAATCAACATATTGTGAACATCTTTTCATTATCAAAAAAAATCTACAAATCATCATTTTCTTTCTTTCTTTTTTTTTTTTTTTTTTGAGACAGAGTCTCACTCTGTCATCCAGGCTGGAGTGCAGTGGTGCAATCTTGGCTCACTGCAATCTCTGCCTCCCAGGCTCAAGCGATTCTCCCACCTCAGCCTCCCAAGTAGCTGGGATTACAGGTGCACGCCACCACACCCAGCTAATTTTTGTATTTTTAGTAGAGATGGGATTTCACCATGTTGGCCAGGCTAGTCTCCAACTCCTGACCTCAGGTGATCTGCCCACCTCAGCCTCCCAAAGTGTTGGGATTACAGGTGTGAGCCACCATGCTCAGCCTTCATTTTCTGTCCTTTTTTTTTTTTTAAGACAGAGTCTTGCTCTGTCACCAAGCTGGAGTGCAGTGGCATGATCTTAGCTCACTGCAGCCTCTTCCTCCCTGGTTCAAACCATTCCCCTGCCTCAGCCTCCTGAGTAGCTGGGACTACAGGCATGCACCACTACGCCTGGCTAATTTTTTGTATTTTTAGTAGAGATGAGTTTCACCATGTTGGTCAGGATGGCCTCGATCTCCTGACCTGGTGATTCGCCGGCCTCGGCCTTCCAAAATGCTGGGATTACAGGCATGAGCCACCGCACCCAGACACAGCCTTCATTTTCTTAAACAACCTCCCATGGCTAGACATTTAGGGGCTTTCCAAATATTTGTCATCATCCCACAATATCCTAGCTAATGTTTTGTTCTTACTCCTTTGAATATCTGTTGCCAAACTGCCCTATAGAAAAAGGTTGCAATGATTTATATTCCCACTTGCAGGTGTGAGAGTGCCTATTTCTTCCCATCCTTGTCAACGATGGGTGGAATGATTTTTAAAAATCAGAGACTATTTCATGTATTTCTCTAGAGATTCTAGACACAGCTGGAGACGCAGTGAATATTACATAAATAAATGCAATTAATTTGATAAATGGATTAATAATAGTGTTTTTGCACTGGGTGCAGTGGCTCACACCTGTAATCCCAACACTTTGGGAGGCCGAGGCAGGCAGATCACGAAGTCAAGAGATTGAGACCATCCTGTCCAACATAGTGAAACCCCGTTTCTACTAAAAATACAAAAAAATGGCTGGGTATGGTGGTGTGTGCCTGTAGTCCCAGCTACTTGGGAGGCTGAGGCAGAAGAATCACTTGAACCCAGGAGGCAGAGGTTGCAGTGAGCTGAGATCGTGCCACTGCACTCCAGCCTGGTGACAGAGCGAGACTCTGTCTCAAAAATAATAATAGGCACAGTGGCTCACGCCTGTAATCCCAGCACTTTGGGAGGTCTTGGCGGGCAGATCACAAGGTCAGGAGATCGAGACCATCCTGGCTAACATGGTGAAACCCCGTCTCTACTAAAAATACAAAAAATTAGCTGGGCGTGGTGGCACGCGCCTGTAATCCCAGCTACTCCGGAGGCTGAGACAGGAGAATGGCGTGAACCTGGGAGGCAGAGCTTGCAGTGAGCCTAGATACCGCCACTGCACACCAGCCTGGGTGACTGAGTGAGACTCCGTCTCAAAAAAAAAAAAAAAAAAAAAACAAATAAATAAGATAAATAATAATGATAATAGTGTTTTCTCCATGACTTATAGCTACTGAAGTTTTAAAGTAATTAATTACTGGCTGGGCGCAGTGACTCACACCTGTAATCCCAGCACTTTGGGAGGCCCAGGCGGGTGGAACATCTGAGGTCAGGAGTTCAAGACCAGCCTGGCCAACATGGTAAAACCCCATCTCTACTAAAAATACAAAAACTAGCTGGGCATGGTAATGCACACCTGCTGTCCCAGCTACTTGGGAGGCTGAGGCAGGAAAATCGCTTGAACTTGGGAGGCAGAGGTGGCAGTGAGCTGAGATTGTGCCACTGCACTCCAACCTGGGCAACAGAGTGAGACTCTGTCTCCAAAAAAAATAAAAAATAAAGTAATTAATTACTCATTCACTCAACATATTTACACCGCATATGATTGTCTTGATCTGCCTACTAAAAATGAATATAGCATTCAGAAATGAAACAAATACTTTATAAAGTGCGAAACATAAATTAAAATGCTGATAACTTGTTTCAAAGGTAATATGTATGGAAGCTGCTCTTAAAATTTGTCCCAGAGTCCTAAGAGGTCTCCTGAAAAAAAATATTGTCTCATTTTTCTAAGAATAGGCAGTACTAAAATTCTTCCTTTGAGAATTAAGAATATGAATTTAGGATAAGAAAACTCTCTCATCCATTAGCTATTAGAGTTTTCAGAATCATGGGAATTGTGCCAGAGAGGAAGTCAAAATCTGGTGTGGATTTTCATAGTACCAGACATTTCCTTCCATGTGCAGGTGGAATAAAATCAACACTAAAATTTGGCCAGGCACGGTGGCTCACGCCTGTAATCCCAGCACTTTGGGAGGCCAAGGTGGGTGGATCACGAGGTCAGGAGATCAAGACCATCCTGGCTAACACGGTGAAACACCGTCTCTACTGAAAATACCACAAAAAATTAGCCGGGCGTGGTGGCGGACGCCTGTAGTCTCAGCTACTCGGGAGGCTGAGACAGGAGAATGGCGTGAACCCGGGAGGCGGAGCTTGCAGTGAGCCGAGTTTGTGCCACTGCACTCCAGCCTGGGCAACAAAGCGAGACTCCGTCTCAAAAAAACAAAATAAAACAAAACAAAAAAACACTAACATTTTTGGGGAGAGTTTTAATGTTTCTATCAATTCCTGAAAGCTTATTTTATTTAAAGCTACTTCAGGGATAGGACGACTAGATGAATGTTCTATTTAGTTAGGCAATTTAATTTTATAAGTCTCCTGTTCAATTATCAGAAAGATCATATGAAGGTGATAATTGGTCCCACTTCTCCAATGTACAAATCTTTTTATCTTATGTAAAATATTAACCATTAAAAATTAGCATATCTTTTAAAATGACTGATCGGAAACATCATTTAAAACGATAAATTCCATAATTTTTTATTCCTCTCCCCATGATTGGTGGAAGGTGCTGGAATTGAGTTTGTAACTCATAAAGCAATATGTACTGGAAAGAGAATGTGACTGGGGTCAGAAGATACAGACCTTAGTCCAGTATCTTCTAGTAATAGCTGTTTAACTTTAGACAAGTCACTTCATGCCTTAAGCTACAGCTTCCTTTACTATAAACCAAAAATCTGGTTTAGGTCAGCATTTCTCAAAGTGTGTGCTGTGGAACACATGTCTTATAAGATGTTCCATTGGAAAAAGGGTTTCATGGTTGAATACATTTGGAAAGCGCTTGTATATAATATCTACCTCAGAAATTCCCAGTGCACATTAAAATATTAAAACCACCAGAAATCTCTCTAGTTTAGAAACCCATTGAACTGTCTGGCATTCTCATTTGATTAAAGGAACTTAAAATTTTGAGGGGGAATCACACCTACTAAAATCCTGTGGGACTAGAGTTCCAAAGAACACTTGGGGAAATGATGGACTAAGATGCCTGGATTTATGGTACTATTCTTTCTCATACAGGTATTCAGCCAGTTCCCTGAAACCTGCTCTTTTCCCATGCTCTTTATTTCAGAGGTCACCACCATTCAGTCACTCTTCTAAACCAGAATCCTGAGGGTCATTCTAAATGTCTCTGTTGCATTCACTCCCTCATATCCAGTTATATATTCTGTAGATTCTACCTGTTTAATGTATCTCCCATCTAGTCCCTCCTCGCCATTTTATGACCTCTTGATTTTATTGAGACCTGCAGCACACATCTCATTAGGATTCAGGTTGTTGCCATCACCTCCTAATTTTCTCCTGCTCCAGTCTGGTCTTCTTGGTCTCCAAAACACAAACTCAGTTGTTCTGGAGCTAAAATACTTCAAATATTTTATTATTTACTACATTTCCCAGAGTATCAAGTTCAAATTCCTTAGTTTAACAAGAGCCCCTTCATGAATGAAGCCCTTCCTACCCTTTCCTCCAACCTCTTTGACTCTTCTCTACGCCTGTTCTGACAAAATGGAATTACTTACTAATACGGTTTGTCTCTGTGTCCCCACCCAAATCTCATCTTATAGCTCCCATAATTTCCACCTGCTGTAGGAGGGACCCAGTGGGAGATAGTTGAATCATGGGGGTGGGTCTTTCCCTTGCTGTTCTCGTAATAGTGAATAAGTCTCATGAGATCTGATGGTTTTAAAAATGGGAGTTTCCCTGCACAAGCTCTCTTTTTGCCTGCTGCCATCCATGTAAGATGTGACTTGCTCCTCATCACCTTCCGCCATGATTGTGAGTCCTCCCCAGCCATGTGGAACTGTAAGTCCATTAAACCTCTTTTTCTTCCCAGTCTCAGGTATGTGTTTATCAGCAGCATGAAAACAGACTAATACACTTACGGTGCCTCTAAAGCATGGTGATGCTTGGTGTTTCCACACACCTGCAGAGATATTGTTTTCTTTGTTTGGAATGCTTGTTCCCTCCTTCTTCTGGTTAGCTCCTCCCTATCATTTAACATTCAGTTCAAGAATCTCCCCATCAGGAAGGCTTTCCTGATCTGGTAATGGACTTCCAGTCTAACAGTGACTTCCTTACCTGCTTTACCCACTAGACTGTATGCTTTTTGTGGGCAGGAAGCATCATGCCACGTCTTTCTTGTCTTTGCATTCCTGGGCCTTAATTGTAGCTTAATAAACTCTGATTGAATGAACGAATGATTTAACGGTTTAAAGAAACTGATGAGAACACTCTTTTCTCAGTGACTGAAAGTGACCTTTTTTCTCTTTTAATTAGCCTTGATCTTAGGCTAAGCACTTGGAGAAGAGTTGGCTAAGACCTATGTAAAAGGCACTCAATGGTCTTTTTTTTTTTTTTTTTTCTGAGATGGAGTCTCACTCTTGTCACCCAGGTTGGAGTGCAATGGCACGATCTTGGCTCACTGCAAGCTCCGCTCCCAAGTTCAAGTGATTCTCCTGCCTCAGCCTCCTAAGTAGCTGGGATTACAGGCACCCGCCACCATGCTCAGCTCATTTTTGTATTTTTAGTAGAGATGGGACTTCACCATGTTGGCCAGGCTAGTCTCCAACTCCTGACCTCAGGTGATCTGCCCACCTCAGCCTCCCAAAGTGCTGGGATTACAGGTGCGAGCCACCACTCCTGGCTTCAATCGTCTATTTTTTTAAGGAGGTTTAAATGAATCATCTTCCTTGTAAGGTATCACACAGCCTAGTACATTTAATGACAATAGGATTCATTAAGTTTGGCACCCAGGTGTGTCTAATGTCAACAAACTTGGTCACAAGGGAAATGAGGTGAAAGACTAGATACATTTGTATAAAATTATCACTTATGAAAAATTGTAAAGCATTTATTAATTTATAAATACTTATTGTGCAAGATACCATGCTAGATATTGTGGGAGATACAAGGATGAATAAAGTGTTGTATTATATTCACTTTTGGAGGATAACTTCTTGAAATAATTAGGTGGCAAATGATGATTCCCACAAGAGAGGAAGAGAAGTCTAAAAGAAGTTGGTGAGCAGGATCATCTTCATTTATAAGAGATAGTATTATTCTTCTTTTATTATTTTTATTTTTTATTATACTTTAAGTTCTAGGGTACATGTGCACAACGTGCAGCTTTGTTACATATGTATACATGTGCCATGTTGGTGTGCTGCACCCATTAACTAATCATTTACATTAGGTATATCTCCTAATGCTATCCCTCCCCCCTCTCCATCCCCCCAACAGGCCCCTGTGTGATATATTCCCTGCTTTGTGTGCAAGTGTTCCCATTGTTCAAGTCCCACCTATGAGTGAGATCATGTGGTGTTTGGTTTTCTGTCCTTGCGATAGTTTGCTGAGAATGATGGTTTCCAGCTTCATCCATGTCCCTACAAAGGACATTAACTCAATCTTTTTTATGGCTGCATAGTATTCCGTGGTGTATATGTGCCACATTTTCTTAATCCAGTCAAGAGATAGTATTATTCTATACAAGAATATTGACATACCTACTGAACTTAAAATACAAAAGGGCAGTTATGTTTCAAAAGTACAGATATCTCAAGTGTGAAAGGCAGCCAGTATCTGTATTGAATGGTTCTAAATACCAATTTGAAACAGATTGTGTACCAGTTTGGAACAGATTGTACAAAAAAGACTGAAACCACTTGAAAGTCCTCAAGAATATCAGGAAGTAAGAATGTAATTAACCAAACCAGGATTTGGCCCCAGGACAGAGAAATGAACACTCTCATTCTTAGAGAGGGAGCTAGGATTTCAGGAATCTACAGTCAATGCTTTGTGAAAATTTAAATAAATTCTTAGCAAGCAGATGGGAAGACATGAAAAAGCAATGTTCATTGCAACCAATTTCAGGTCACACTCCCAATTTCTCAATTGTTTTAATGCTGTCAACAAACTTGCTTTGCATGTAGCCAAGCAAACATAACTTAGTTCCATTTGTTCCTTTCTTTGATCAACTTTAGGTGAAGGTCAAAATAAGGACATAACTTAAAATCTAAAAGTCTGCCGAAGTCAAGCCTGCATCTAAAGAGGCAGCAGCTGAGCTTAGCGATAAGGAAAAATGCCGACACCTTACTACTACACAATTCCGATGGGGTGGGGGGACAGAAATTAAGGAGGCAGGATTAACAGATTTCGAAGTTTAAAAAGTAAAGGTCATCGAAATGTCCCGTTCCTAAGTTTCCCAATACATTCCATGAAACTGCAGAGACTTTTTGGCCAAAATGGGATTTCCTAAAGAAGGGCCTCACAGATCTCAACGACAATGGTCCTGTAAGTGACCGAGCCAACCCCGGATGCGTTTCTGGAGTCTCTGAATACACGGACAGCGTATAAAGGTGGATGCGTACAGCTCCCTGACAGACCTGCTGGAGGCTGCTGTGCCTCCCAGGGCGCTAGGACAGAGGCTGCTGGGCCGGCTTCCTAGGAAAGGCGACCAGGGGGTGGGGCCGCACTGGGATTTTCCTCCCCACTCATTCATTCTCTGATTCACTCGTTCCTGTAGGCGGCTCACAGGGACTTGCGGAGGAAAGGCGAAGCACGAGCGGAGCCCCGGTTGGGTGCGTCCGGGCGCGGCCGGGCGCCTGAAGGGAGGGCGGAGGGCCGGCGGGGGGCGCTGGCTAGGGAAGGGCGGCGGGCGCGGCGGCCTGCGCCGGAAGTGAGTGGTTGGCGGCGGGCGGGGGCAGCGCGCGCTCCCGCGCGAGTCGGCCCTGCAGTCGGCAGTCCGGCCCTCAACCCCGCCTTCTGCGTCTCGGCTGGACGCGACCGCACTCGGCTCCGCCGCCGCGGGGCGCTGCGGCCGCCCCGCCCCCGCTCCCGCTCCCGCCGCCGCCCGCCAGTCAGTCAGTCAGTCAGTCAGTCAGTCAGTCAGTCAGTCAGTCAGTCACTGAGCGCGCGGCGCGGGAGCTGCTGGCAGTCGCTGCGTCTCTGGCGAGGGAGCGCCGCGCCTGGGGAGGAGGCGGAGGCAGCGGCTGGAGGAGCGCGAGCGGCGGTTTCCTTGCCCGGGGCCGCGGGAAGGCCGACCGACTGCCGCGGTGAGTGGTTAGCCTCGCCCTCGGGGCCAGGGGGTAGGGAGCCGGCTGGGCGTGGGGCCGTGAGGCGCTCCTGCCGCTCCCGCCTCCATTTTCCCGGCGCCCGGCCCCGCCATCCGGGTGCGGTACGGTCGGCGGCAGCCTGGGGCGGGGTCGTTGCCAGGTTGGGGCTCGGGCCAGGGCTGGCTGGACCGCTCCCGGCTGGTGGATGGAGGTCGGTGGGGCCTGGACTGCACCCTGCGCCCCTGGGGACCGCGACGGAGGGAGACAATGAGATAAGGGGCCGCCTGGGAGGGTGCGGTTAGGCTTCTCCGACCCAGCACCGGGGGCTGGTGGCCCGGGACCGCAGGGAGGAAAGGACTTTCCCCCGCCCAGCTGGAGAAACCAGCTACTGGATGTCGGGTTGCTTGGGTTTCGATGCCCCCATCTTTCATAGATGAGTTCAGTGCAGAGATTTTGAAAGGCGGGGCGCCTTCTGTGTGTTCTTTCTAATTAAACAGGCTAAGTAATTGCTTCATTGCTTTTTAACCCCGTCTCCTCTTGCGGTCTGTATTATACATTCCCGCCGGAAATCCAAACTGCAATTCATGGGGGGGGGGAGGGGGTGGACGGAGGGAGGGGGCAGTGTGATAGTATTAGGATGCCTTCGTGTTAAGACAGGTTGAAAGATGTGGTTTTCTTAAGGCAGTGACTTAGGGTGTCCCCACTGTGTGAGCTGGAAACCGCATAAACCTTATTGCTTATAAGCTCGAAGACATGGTTTAATATGAAATAAGAGCCTTGAGGGAGGGTGTAAGTGTTACATGTGTCTTGCGTGTGTGCGTTTCTTAAATTCTTTGGGAAGATCCGTTGGGGAAATCCGGGAGAATGGAAAAGTTCTTCACTCAATCTTCCAATAAGGGTTGATGTTGTCTGCAGCATTTCTCAGGGAAATGTGGAGAGCTGCTTATGTAGGTAAAGTCCACCGTTAAGGAACAGTAAAGGTAACGGGTTAGGGATGAGGCGTGATCGGATTATTAAAGAGTCAGTCCATGGGGATATTAAATTCAGCAAACATTTATGGAATACCTACTCTGTCAGTTAGGCTGGGGGACACCAGGTGAACAAGCATGGGGTGGTGGAAAGAGCTCTTCGGAGTGGGGGAAACCGTACGCCCTGGAATTGGCTTGCAATGTGAGTTGGATAAGCTATTGAACTCTGCAGTACGTTCCCTATCAGTAAAATGGGAATAACACCACCTGTTTACCTCCCCAGATGTTTTTCATGTAGATTAAATGAGATAATGTATGCAAAATGCGTAGCACCTTGCCTGGCATAGAGGTGTTTAACAGCACCTTAAATTCCTTTCCTCCTCGGGGTGGTTTTTTTGGGGGTGCGGTGCGGGGGGTTAGTGAATGTAGGTAATTGTAATACAGTGAATTATATAATAAAATGTTGAGGTGTAGAATAGGAGAGCGAAGAAGAGAGATTAATTCTAAATTGAGGGAGGAATGCATGGAAGCCTCGGCATTTAAGTGAAACCTTCAAGGATGAGTAGGATTTCAGCAGATTCAGATGGGGAGGAGGACATTTCACATGGTGGTGCTATCCTTTGAGAGCCGAATTGAGGGGGAGGACCTTTGGGGGAGGGGCAAAATAGAGACGCTCAATAGCTTTTAACTCTTGTTGAGTCTGACCTTCAAAGATTGTCTCCGTTATTTTGCTTTTTGTGTAGTGAATTTCCCAGAAACCAGATGCAGCCCTACTCAAGTAAGTACAAAAAGCTTAATTCATGATTTTTTGGATTAGACATTTTGTATAATTTAGATTGCTGTCTCCTGTTTGAATTTAATAAAGAATTATTTGTAGATGTTGCCTTGTGATAAACATTAGCTTTATTTGGTAGAAGCAGCAGCTTATTTTTCAGACTCAGAGGTCTCACTAGGATTATAGAGTATGTGACTGGGTGAAAGGAGTGGAGTAGTGGGCACTATTGGGTGTGTTTTCACAAATATTTAACTCTTTATTTTCCGAAGAGATGTTTTTAACCATTGTCTTTGAGGATGATTATGTCTTTTGGTTTTGCTGCCTTTTGGTTCTCACCCCATAAATACTTATTAGATTGGCATCGTGGATAACTGTCACACTATTCACAGATTCTTGGTTACACATTGTAGAATCTCATGGCTTTGGTTGCCTTGTTTGGAAGTAATTGAATGTCAACATTAGTATTGTTAATCCCAAACACTTAATTTTAGGAAAATTAATATTAGTGAAGCAAGATGTGACCTCAGGCAGATAACTTATCTTGGACTCTTAATTCCTTTACCTATAAAATGAGAAGTTTGGATTAGATCACTGCTTCTTAAACTGTTTCACTGAACTTGAGAATTTCAGAGATTCTGCAGGTTTGACTTAAATCTCAATAAAAATGTATTTTAAACTTATAATAATAAAAAGTGGCCACTGTATGACGTACACTGTTTTAAACACTTTATATGTGATAATTTATTTAATTCTCGCCATAACCCTATGAAATAGAGTCTATTATTTGAGAAAATAGGCACAGACAATAAGTTGCCCAAAGACTGCAGAGCTATAGTGGCAGAGCTGGATTTGAAACCGGGCAGCCTAATTCTGAGGCTTGTATTCTTAACCATGTTTTTACACTGCCACTAAAGCAACACACACATATACTCTTTGAAAGAAATGTGGTAAAGTATGCATAACATACAAATTACCATTTTAACTATTTTTAAGTGTACAGTTCAGTGGCTTAAGTACATCATCACCACCATCTCCAGAACTTTTTTATCATCCCAAACTGAAATTCTTCCCATTAAACAGTAATTCTACAAGCCACAGTGCGCTATGATCATGCACACTGGGTGACAGAGTGAGACCCTGTTCAAAAACAAAACAGTAACTATCCACTTCCCTCCCTCTACCCTACCCTCCTAGTAACAACTTTTCTACTTTTGACTCACACAATATTGATTCTTGTGTCTGGCTTGTGTTACTTAACACACTGTCTTCAAGGTCATCCGTGTAGGATGTATCATAATTGCATTCCTTTTTCAGACTGATTAATATTCCGTTGTATGTATATACCACATTTATGGATATTTGGGTTGTTTCCACCTTTGGGGTACTGTGAATAATGCTGCCTTGAGTATTGGTATACAACTGTTTGAATCCCTGCTTTCGGTTCTTTTTTCAGTATTTCTATACATGCAGAAATGGGATTGCTAGATTGTATGCTAATTCTATATTTAATTTTTGAGGAACTGCCATATTGCATTCCACAGCAGCTGCACCATTTTACATTCCCACTAGCAATGCACAAAGGTTCCAGTTTCTCTGTATCTTGCCAACACTTCTTTTCTAGTGTTTTTTCTTTTTATGTTTTTGATAATAGCTATTCTAATGGGCATGGTGTGGTATTTCATTGTGGTTTTGATTTGAATTTTCCTAATGATTAGTGATGTTGAGCATCTTTTCATATGCTTATTGTCCATTTGTATATCTGAGGAGAAATGTCTATCCAAGTCCTTGACTCATTTTTAAAGTAGGTTGTTTTTTGGTGAGTTGTAGGAGTTCTTTGTACACTCTGGATATTAATCCCTTATCAAATATATGATTTGCAAACATTTTCTCCCATTTTATGGGTTGTCTTTTCACTGTCTTGAAAGTATACTTTTGCACAAATTTTTTTTTTATACTTCAAGTTCTGATGTACATATGCACAACGTGCAGGTTTGTTACATAGGTATACGTGTGCCATGTTGGTTTGCTGCACCCATTGACTCGTCATTTACATTAGATATTTCTCCTAGTGCTATCCCTCCCCCAGCCCCCCACTCCCCAAACACAAAAGTTTTGAATTTTGAGGAAGTCCAATTTATTTTTTCTTCTGTCTGTGCTTTTGATGTTATATCCAAGAAGCTGTAGCCAAATCCAATGTCATGAAGGTTTTCCCTGTTTTCTTTTAGGAGTTTTATAGTTTCAACTCTTATGTTTAGGTCTTTGATCCATTTGGGATTAATTTTTGCAAATGTGTTAGGTAAGGGTCCAACTTCATTCTTTTGCATATCCAGTTTTCCCAGCACCATTTGTTGAAAGGACTGTCCTTTCCCCATTGAATGGTTCTGGCACTCATACTCATTCATATATACACATGTGTATATTTATATGTATGCATGTGTGTATATAATTTTTTTTTTTTTTTGAGATGGAGTCTTACTCTGTTGCCCAGGCTGGAGTGCAATGGCACAATCTCAGCTCACTGCAACCACTGCCTCCCAGGCTCAAGTGATTCTCCTGCCTCAGCCTCCCGAGTAGCTGGTATTACAGGCATGCACCACCGTGCCCAGCTCATTTTTGTATTTTTAGTAGAGACAGGGTTTCATCATGTTGCCCAGGCTGATCTTGAACTCCTGACCTCAGGTGATCTACCTACCTCGGCTTCCCAAAGTGCTGGGATTACAGGCATGAGCCATCACGCTTGGCCTAAATTTTTTTTAACACATTGAAGACCATAGTGCTACATGGTTATACGTGGTTAATTTTGGGGGTGCGATGGGGCAGAAATTCCTAAGAATAAAGCTTTTCCTTTTATTGTTTAAAACATTTGGATCAGTGTATTTGAAGAGTATCCTGAAGACTGTAGATGGGACTGTTAAGAGCTGCAACTGCTTACCTGGGTGAAATCAAAACAAAGCATACAAAAATAAATGGATTGTTTAACATCTCTAACCCTTAGTTTATCTCTTTATTTGAGTTTACAATAAATTAACATAATGTATTTGAACATAAAATAGCAATGCTTTTGCCAGCTTTATATATTTGAGAGGCTGTGTAAAATTTCATCTGGATGAGTTTTGTTGTGAAATAGTTTTTAAAACTCCAGATTATAT
Source organism: Gorilla gorilla gorilla (assembly GCF_029281585.2). Lineage (NCBI taxonomy): Eukaryota > Metazoa > Chordata > Mammalia > Primates > Hominidae > Gorilla > Gorilla gorilla. The sequence goes on along the minus strand of NC_073235.2, from coordinate 106,138,251 downwards.
GATCTCTAAAGCTTTTTCATATGCTCTTCTTGCTATTAAGGTATTTTTCATGCTTTAAGGCAGATGTCTTAAACTATATCACTTATGTCTTATAAATTGGCTTTTTGAAAAGTATATATGTATTTGCTCTTAATAAAATGCATACTGTTTTTCTGCTCTAAGCTGAGCTAGGCATAATAGAGAAATCTAAGATAGGTATTCTGTTCTCCACAATAGAGAGGATGCCAGTTTAGGTATAAAATACGAGGAATCAGTAGAAGATGACACTGAAGAAGCAGGGACCACAAAGAAGCAGAAGGGTCTTTGAGTTGAAAATGGGTGAACAGATAAAGTTTACAAAAGGAGGAACAAGTCATCCCTTTAGATGAGAAGAAAAACAAGATCAGGAAGCCAAGGACTTACCATTATGTTAGACTATTAAAATTTAAGCCCCATGGTGAAGAATGGTGATAGCTAGCAAAAATTGGACTGTAAACATATTCAGTAGGCCCAGTATTATTGTAGAATCTTAAGTCAATTTTGCAATGGTGTTTAAAACTTTGGCCGGGTGCAGTGGCTCATGCCTGTAATCCCAGCACTTTGGGAGGCCAAGGTGGGCGGATTGCCTGAGGTGGGGAGTTTGAGACCAGCCTGACCAACATAGAGAAACCCCATCTCTACTAAAAATACAAAAAATTAGTCGGGCGTGGTAGTGCATGCCTGTAATTCCAGCTACTCAGGAGGCTGAGGCAGGAGAATTGCTTGAATCTGGGAGGTGGAGGTTGCGGTGAGCCGAGATGGCGCCATTGCACTCCAGCCTAGGCAACGAGAGCAAAACTCTGTCTCAAAACAAAACAAATAAAAAACTTGGATGCTTTTTTGGAAATTACTTTTAGAAGGATTTTACTGAGTTTGATAAGTGAAGAAAAGTATTAGGTTAAATCAGTAGAGCAGGCCAGGTGCAGTGGCTCGTGCCTATAATCCTAGTATTTTGGGAGGCTGAGGCAGGTGGATCGCTTGAGCCCAGTTTGGGACCAGCCTGAACATGGCAAAACCCTGTCTCTACAAAATATACAAAAATTAGGCAGGCATGGTGATGTGTGCCTGTAGTTGCAGTTAACTCGGGAGGCTGAGATTGGGAGGATCACCTGAGCCTGGGAGGTCAAGGCTGCAGTGACAGAGTGAGACCCTATCTCAAAAAAAAAAAAAAAAAATATATATATATATATATATATACAGCAAAACAACCAGTAATATGACTTGAAAATATATTCTTTATATATCCCAAATTTTGCATGTTTCCCAAATATAATTTGTTCTAATTTTCCAGTAATGTTTACTTTATAAAGGATAATTATTTCTTGGCTCATTTGGTTTATTTCATATTGTAACAAATGACATTGGAAACTGGTAAAGGAAATCAGTGATCCTACTTATCTGTGAATAATGTACTTAATAAGCAGTAATGGTTCAAAATTTTTTTACCCTAAGTTTTTAGAATAAACATATACAGTTTAAGGCAGCAGCAATGAATATGATACGTTATATTTGAAAAATCTTGGTTATAGTACTCATTAACACAGAAATTTCCAAATCTGGCTCTTGAATCTGTTTATTATGTTACTGGTTTTTAATGCTTCTCTTAGCTGACAAGGCAGCTCATGTAGGAACATATATCCAAAAAGAAAAAGTGCCTCTTTGGCTGTACTTTCTATTAGGAGATACTGTTAAGTTTGTATCCATCAATTATGCAGATTGGGCTAGTACAAAGTTTGTTCTCCCTATTTGTCAATCAGCTATTCTTGCAAATCAGTGTGAGGATTTGTATTTATAAAGTTTTAATAAATGGATTCAAAATCCACCAAAACTGTGTTTGGAAGGCATTTAAAAAGTTAGAAATGGCTTCTCTGTTCTTAGAGTGTGCAGATATGAGTATTTTAAGATGACACATTTTTTTTTTTTTTTTAGAATACAGCTATTTTATTACTAAGTTTTAAAATGTCTCATTTACCTTTAAGGTAGAGATGCATTAACCATGTTTTTGTTTTTAGAAACTATGTCTAGGTAGCATACTGCCACAGCACAGCCACTTACAACAGAAATTCAGCAAATTTAGAACTCTACTCTTTTTATGAAAGATAAATGCTTACTTCATCTTTAAATCGCACAATTTTTTAAATGATTTGCCATGAGACAAACCTGTTTGGTACAAAATACCATGATCACTCCTTAACAACATCAATAACAACATCCGTTAACACTTGGCTCTGTTCTTGCTTCAGTTTCTCTTTTGTTCTGCTTTGCCCTTGGACTTAAACCTTACCCTCTCCTCCAACTTTGTTTCATTGAGGTCAAAGCAGCTGCTTCATGAAGGATTATATAATACAGTTTTCTATACTTTTTTTTTTATTTTGAGACGGAGTTTCGCTCTTGTTGCCCAGGCTGGAGTACAAGGGCGCAATCTTGGCTCACCACAACCTTCGCCTCCCGGGTTCAAGCGATTCTCCTGCCTCAGTCTCCCGAGCAGCTGGGAATACAGGCATGCGCCAACACGCCCGGCTAATTTTTTGTATTTTTAGTAGAGACGGGGTTACTCTGTGTTGGTCAGGCTGGTCTCGAACTCCTGACCTCAGGTGATCCGCCCACCTCAGCCTCCCAAAGTGCTGGGGTTACAGGCATGAGCTACCACGGCCAGCACATAAAACGTTTTTATTGAGGAAATCATTTACTGTTGAGAATATGTCTTCTCTGGAATACCAGTCTCTCGTAGAAGCTTATAAAAGGGTAGATCCTTTATTATTGAAAAAGAATCAATGTATTAAAGATAGTAACTACTATCACTCTAGCCTCATAATACCTACAATTATTTAATACCAGAATACTTATGTTACTTTATATGGTGTGTGATTCTCTGACAGGTGGCCACGGTGAAGACGCCAGTGTCTGTATGTTAAGGATAAATATGTATTATATATAAAATACATGTGTGTATTAAGATAAGGATTAAATAAAAATAGAACTTCTAATAAGATGTTCGTATACCCCAGTGAATCATCACTCATACATCCTGGGGTATAAATGGAGGTAACCATTTTGGAAACCACTATACAGTCTTACTGAAGTATTGTTAGGCCAAGCACGGTGGCTCACGCCTGTAATCCCAGCACTTTGGGAGGCCAAGGTGGGCGGATCACCTGAGGTCAGGAGTTCTAGACCAGCCTGGCCAATGTGGCAAAACCCTGTCTCTACTAAAAACACAAAAATTAGCTGGGTGTGGTGGCATGTGCCTGTAATCCCAGCTACTCAGGAGGCTGAGGCAGGAGAATTGCTTGAACCTGGGAGGGAGAGGTTGCAGGAGCTGAGATTGCACCATTGCACTCCAGCCTGGGTGACAGAGCGAGACTCTGTCTCAAAAAAAAAAAAAAAAAAAGAAAAATTGTTAATAATGAGCCTTTCATATTAAGTTCCACTTCATAGTGTATTGTATTCTTTTTTTTTTTGGACGGAGTTTCGCTCCTATCTCACTGCAGTAGGCTCACTGCAACCTCTGCCTTCTGGGTTCAAGTGATTCTCCTGCCTCAGCCTCCCAAGTAGCTGGGATTACAGGCGCCCATCACCACACCCGGCTAATTTTTGTATTTTTGGTAGAGATGGGGTTTTACCATGTTGGCCAGGCTGGCCTTGAACTCCTGACCTCAGGTGATCTGCCTGCCTTGGCCTCACAAAGTGCTGGGATTACAGGCCTGAGCCACCTCGCCTGGCCAGTGTATAGTATTCTTATATGAAGTCATCTTAAAGCACTTGGGACAAGACATTCTGGTTCTAATACTAATTGGAAAGTAATGTTTGTGGAAGAAAGTAGATAATTTCAGCAAAGTGAAATCATTCCACATTATATCAGAAATCATAATATCACTCTGTACCCCATAAATGTATATACCTATAATTTTTCAACACATACAGTAATAAAACATTTTTTAAAAAACGTTAGCAAATTGAGACTTTAATAAAATTTATTCTTCAACACAGTTGAAATTATAGGCTTATTTCAGAAGCCTAAATTTGAATTTTGCATTATCCTTTTAGGAATTATTCAAGGTGAATTTAAAAGTACCCTTAATTAAAAATAAAAAATTAAGTATTTAACTTAGTAATTGAGTAGCATTTTATAGACTTACAGTTTTTTCATGTCCATAGTATTTTTTTTCAGAACACCTCCAGCAAGGTATACAACATTTTCCATTACCCTGCTCTTTATCTTTTCCTTCTCTCTGTTTTCTTTGCCTATCCCCAAAGCAACTGCAGTCATAGTTGCTTCAGCACAGGTAAGTTTTGCCTGTTTTATAACTTTGTATTAATTAAATCATAACCATGCTTTTGTCTCCAGCTTCTTGCATTCAGCATGTGTATTTTTTGTTTTGTTTTTCTGAGACAGAGTCTCACTCTGTTGCCCAGGCTGGAGTGCAGTGGCCCAATCTCAGCTCACTGCAAACTCCGCCTCTCAGGTTCAAGCAATTCTTCCACCTCAGCCTCCCAAGTAACTGGGATTACAGGTGTGCGTCACCTCGCCTGGCTTATTTTTATTTTTTTGTATTTGTAGTAGAGATGGGGTTTTACCATGTTGGCCAGGCTGTCAGCATGTTTTTAGATTCATCCATGTTGTTGCTTATATCAGTAGTTCCTTTTTAGTGGTAATATTCAATTGTATGAATATGTTAATATGGCCAGGCATGGTGGCTCACACCTGTAATCCCAGCACTTTGGGAGGCCAAGGGGGTGGTGGATTGCCTGAGGTCAGCAGTTCAAGACCAGCCTGACCAACATGGTGAAACCCCATCTCTACTAAACATACAAAAATTAGGCATGGTGGTGGGCGCCTGTAATCCCAGCTACTCTGGAAACTGACACAGGAGAATCGCTTGAACCCAGGAGGCGGAGGCTGCAGTGAGCCAAGATTGTGCCATTGCACTCCAGCCTGGGCGACAGAGCGAGACTCCGTCTCAAAAAAACAAAAAAGAATATGTTAATATACCAGATTTCTTATCCATTTTCCTGTTGGTGGGCAACTGGGCTGCTTCTAGTTTGGGACTATTCTGAAGAAAATGGTTATGAACATTTTTGTACAAGTCTTTTTATGGACAGATGTTTCATTTATCTTGGATAAAGGAATGGGATTGCTAGGCCATTTAGATAGATGTTCCTCCTTTTAAAAACTTTGTATTGAAGAACAATACATAATCAGAAAATTGCATATATCAGAAGTGACTTCTAATTCTAATTCTGCTATGAAGTCTTTTAGGTTGCTTGTTTCTTTAAAAAATTTTTTATTGCTTTACTGAGGTATAATTTCTATATAATAAACTGCACATATTAAAGTGTACAATTTGGTAAGTTTTAATACACCCATGAAATCATCACTGTAATCAAAACTGAACATTTCCATCATCTCCCAAAGTTTCCTCATACCTCTTTGTAATTTGTCCCCCTCTACCCCTGTCTTATGGCAACCTCACTATGGATTAGTTTGCATTTTCTAGAATTTTATATAAATGGAATCATACAATGTCTTGTTCCCTTCCCCTCCTAACCCAAGTCTGGCTTGTTTTCATGCAGAATAATAATTTTTAGATTCTTCGATCTTGTTGCTTGGATTAGTTCCTTTTTATTGCTGAAGTATTCCATTATGCACATATGCCACATTTCGTTTTTCCAGGCGCCTTTGATAGAAATTTAAGCTGTTTCCATTTGTGGACAGGTTTTCATTTCTTGAGGATGAATACCTATGAGGACGTGTTGGGTTATAGGGTAGGTGTATTTTTAACTTTAATTTTTAAAATGGGCAAGTTGTATCATTTTATATCCAACAGCATAATATGACACTTGCTGTATATCCTAAGACTTGGTATTGTCAATCTTTCTCATTCTAGCCATTTTAATGGGTATGTAATGATATAACCATAGCTTTAATTCACCTTTCGCTGATTATTATTGATGTTGAGCAATGTAATGCTCTTAGTCATTTGGGAAGTGATAGCAAGTCTTTGCCCATTTAAAAAATAAGATTGTATATCTTTTTTAAATTTAGTTTAACAATTATTTACTCGATACAAGTTCTTTATTGGATATATTTGCAAATATTTTCTCTTAGTCTGTAACTTAGCTTGTCTTTTTTATTTTTTATTTTTGAGACAGAGTCTCGCTCTGTTGCCCAGGCTGGAGTACAGTGGCGTGATCTCGGCTCACTGCAACTTCCACCTCCCAGGTTCAAGGGATTCTCCTGCCCCAGCCTCCCGAGTAGCTGGGACTACAGGCGCATGCCACCACACCCGGCTAACTTTGTATTTTTAGTAGAGATGGGGTTTCACCATGTTAGCCAGGATGGTCTCGGTCTCCTGACCTGGTGATCCACCTGCCTCGGCCTCCCAAAGTGCTGGGATTACAGGCCTGAGCCACTGCTCCTGGCCGTCTATTTTTTTAATGGTGTTTTTCAAAGAGCAGAAGTTTTTATATTGGGCTTCATCAAAATTACCAATTTTTCCTTTTATGGTTAGTGTCGTCTGTGCCCTAATAAATTTTTGCCTACACCAAAGTTCAGAAAGTATATTTCCATATTTTCTCCTTGGAGTTTATAATTTTAGCTTTTACATTTCAGTCTACAATCCATTTTGAATTAATTTTTGTTTATGAGTGATATCGAGCCCTCTGCCCCATTTATATCTAGTTGTGCCAGTGTCATTTGTTAAAAACACTTTCCTCATTGCCTACCTCAGTTCTGACGTGTTTTTTTTTTTTTTTTTGAGACGGAGTCTCGCTCTTTCGCCCAGGCCAGAGTGCAGTGGCACAATCTCAGCTCACTGCAAGCTCCGCCCCCCGGATTCACGCCATTCTCCTGCCTCAGCCTCCCGAGTAGCTGGGACTACAGGCGCCCGCCACCACGCCCAGCTAATTTTTTGTATTTTTAATAGAGACGGGGTTTCACCGTGTTAACCAGGATGGTCTTGATCTCCTGACCCCATGATCCGCCCGCCTCGGCCTCCCAAAGTGCTGGGATTACAGGCGTGAGCCATCGCGCCTGGCCTCTGACATCCTTACTGAAAATTGTTTGACATTTTATGTGTGGGTCTATTCCTGGACTTTCCATTCTGTTACATTGATGTGATTCTCTATCCTTTTGCCAGTACTACATTGTCTTGATTATTTAGCTGGATAGTGAGTCTTGAAATCAGGTAAAATTCGTTCCTCCTCTACTCTTTTCAAGGTTCTTTTCTTTTTCTTTTTTTCTTTTTTTTTTGAGACAGAGTCTTGCTCTGTTGCCCAGGCTAGAGTGCAGTGACGTGATCTCAGCTCACTGCAATCTTCCAGGTTCAAGCGATTCTCCCACCTCAGCCTCCCGAGTAGCTGGGATTGCAGGTGCCCGCCACCATGCTCGGCTGATTTTTGTAGTTTTAGTAGAGATGAGGTTTCACAATGTTGGCCAGGCTGGTCTCGAACTCCTGACCTCAGGTGATCCGCCTGCCTCGGCCTTCCAAACTGCTGGGATTACAGGTGTGAGCCACTGCACCCAACCCTTTTCAAGGTTCTTTTGGCTAGTCTAGGTCATTTGCTTTTCCATATAAATTTTAGAATACTCTTGTCAGTTTCTGTAAAAAAAATGCCCACTGGGACATTGGTTGTAATTACGTTGAATACCTAGTTCATTTTGGGGGAGAATAGGCATTGATAATATTGCATCTTCTAATCTATTAAGATGGCATATCTGTCCATTTATTTAGATCTTACACAGCAATGTTTATATTTTTCAGTTGCCTTACAATATATTACATAAACACTGCATGCTGTCCTATTTCATTTCCTACAGCCACATCATTATTTACACATAGCTTTATTTTTATGATATAAATCGAGATTTGGTATGGAGATGTTTCCATATGATAACATTTAATTCATAAAAGGACCATCTACTCTGATGTGACAATGCTAGAAATACAGGAGACTAAAACAGATATCTTTTGTTATGCAAAAGTAGAAGTTTAAAGCTGTATAGTTTATTGGCACAATTCTTTTGGCTTGTATGGTTTTGGATATTAATATTTAAAGAGGCCAATCTTTAAAGATAGTCTGATACTTTTAGAATCAGAAGTAAAGTAGAATCTTGTCAGGTGAGTTGGTGTGTAAGTTTTTACCCAATGATGATTTTGAGTTTGCATTTTGTAGTTTCCTTTTTTCTTTCTTTCACTAATAATATTAATGGAAATATGCAACACAGAGAAATGTATAAAAAAGAAAATAAGACTTAATCCTACTATCCAGAAATGACTACAGTTAAAATTTTTGATATATTCTCCTCATATGTGTGTGTACATTTTATAGTTCATTGTTGCATGCACAATTTAGTTATTTAAATGTATATCATTAACTTAGAACATCTGCCTTATAATAATATAATGTGTGGGGGGGTGTTCTCTTTATGCTTCCATGTTGTTTAAAGTTACCATACAATAAGCATGTGTTACATTTTTATTTCAAATATTTTTTAAAAACAAAATTTGTTTTTAATTTTGAAACATTTTAACCAAAGTATAAAACATGATAGACATCTACATATTCACCACCAGTAGTAGCCAATTGTTACACATTGCTCCAAATAATTTCCTTTAAAGAGGTGTAATGTATGCAATGAAAATCTTCCTCCAGGTAATTTGTGGTGTTCCCGCCATGTTTTAGTCCATTTAATACATACGTATGTATCCATAAAATTTTACTTAATATTCTTCTGTGCTTTTGAATTTTATATAAACAATATATATTTATATTTTTCAAAAATCTGCATTTTTGGCTGGGTGCAGTGGCTCATGCCTGTAATCCCAGCACTTTGGGAGGCCAAGGTGGGCAGATCACCTGAGGTCAGGAGTTCGAGACCAGCCTGGCCAACATGGTGAAACCCCGTCTGTACTAAAAATACAAAAATTAGCTGGGTATGGTGGCACCTACCTGTAATTCCAGCTACTCGGGAGGCTGAAGCAGGAGAATCACTTGAACCTAGGAGGCAGAGGTTACAGTGAGCCAAGATTGTGTCACTGCACTCCAGGCTGGGCAACAGAGCAAGACTCCGTCTCAAAAACAAAACAAAAACCCAAAAACCTGCATATTTTACTGATCATATGATTGACGTGATTTATGCTGATTCATAGATCCAGTTCATTCTTTTTATCAGAATGAGCCGATTTTTCCATTCTCCTTTTGGGGGACAGTTAGATAGTTAGGATGCCCCAGTGAACATTATTTTACATTTCTCCTGGTGCTCCAGTTGGACACTTAGAAGTGGTATTGCTGGTTCACAAGATATGTGTTTTTCAAATGGCTCTCCAAAGTGGTGAGGAATATATGTCCTACCAGAATGTTCCTATTGTTCCACATCCTCACCAGCCCCTGGTTTTATCACACTATTTTTGCCAACTTTATGAGTCTGATGGTTTCTTTTTTTTAACCTTCTTTAGTATGTTTCTAGAAGTATGGTTATTAGAAATAAGGAGTTCTGTAGTTTTTTTTTTTTCCTTTTTGAGACAGAGTTTCACTCTTGTTGCCCAGGCTGGCGTGCAATGGCATGATCTCAGCTCACTGCATCCTCCACCTCCTGGGTTCAGGCGATTCTCCTGCCTCAGCCTCCTGAGTAGCTCGCACTACAGGCAAGTACCACCATGCCCAGCTAATTTTTTATTTTTAGTAGAAATGGTGTTTCACCATGTTGGCCAGGCTGGTTTCGATCTCCTGACCTCAGGTGATCCACCCGCCTCGGCCTCCCAAAGGGCTGGGATTACAGACATGAGCCACCATGCCTGGCGTGGTTTTTTTTTTTTTGAGGCAGGGGCTCCCTCTGTCACCCATGCTGGAGTACAGTAGTATGATCACAGCTTACTGCAGCTTTGATTTCCCAGGCTCCAGTGATCCTCCCACCTCAGCCTCCCAAGTTGCTGAGACCACAGGCGGTTGCCACCAGGCCTGGGTAATTTTTTTTTTTTCTTTTGGTACAGATAGTGTTCCACCATGTTTCTCAGGCTGGTCTCGAACTCTTGAGCTCAATCCATCCACCCACCTTAGCCTCCCAAAGTGCTAGGATTACAGGTGTGAACCACTGTGCCTGGCCTCTGTGGTATATTTTTTAATCCGTGGAAACTATTATTTCAAGTGTCATTAAGAAATTCCAATGACAAAGCTTTTAAAAGAATTTTGACTAAAAGCACTGTTTCTGTTTATTCACTCACTGTAAGGTTATAAGTGCTTTCTCTGTAGGAAAATGTTACCTATTGTGGCTGTATGAGTGTTTGATACTGGAGAATTGCCTGAAATGCATTAGCTCCCATGTTGTGACATCTGTGTAGATAACTTAGATGATTATTTGTCCAACAGGACCCATGGCTGCTTTTTTTTCCTGTTAGTTTTTTTGTTGGGGAACATATTTAATTTTTGGTAATCATGGATACTTGAGTAAAAATATCATGGTTGGGTTTTTATTTTATTTATTTCCTTTTATTATCTTATTATTATCTTGTTATTTCCAGTATGATATTGAAAAAGAGTGGTCAGAGTGGACATCCTTATCTTGTTCCTGATCTTAGTGGGAAAGCTTCAAGTTTCTAACCATTAAGTGTTATGTTAATTGTGGGGTTTTTTTGTAGATTTTATTTATCAAGTTGAGGAAGTTCCCCTTTATTTCTAGCCTACTGAGAATTTATGAATGAGTACTGGATTTTGTCAAATGCTTTTTCTACATCTATTGATATGGTCATGTGATAAAAAAAATTTTTTTAGCCTGTTGATGTAATGGATTGTATTAATTGATTTTCAAATGTTAAGCTAGCTTTGCATACTTGAGATAAATCTCACTTGGTCATGGTGTATAATTATTTTTATACATTGTTGGGCTCAATTTGTTAATATGTTGTTGAGGATTTTTGCATCTATGTTCATGAGATAATGGTTTATAGTTTTCTTTTCCTATAATGTCTTTCTCTGGTTTTCGTATTAGGATTATGCTGGCTCATGAGTTATTACGTATTATTCTCTCTGCTTCTATCTTCGAGAAGAGATTGTAGAGAATTGGTATAATTTCTTCACTAAATGTTTGGTAGAATTCACAATGAACCCATCTGGGCCTTGTGCTTTCTATTTTGGAATTATTAATTATTGATGGAGTTTCTTTAGTAGGTACAGGCCTATTCAGATTGTCTATTCTTGTTTGAGTTTTGAGAAATTGTGTCTTACAAGGAATTGGTTCATCTCATCTGAGTTATCAAATTTATAGGCATGGAGTTTGTTCATAGTATCCTTTTTTTCTTTCTTTAAAGAGACAGGATTTTGTTCTGTTGCCCATGCTAGAGTGCAGTGGTGGGATCATAGCTCACTGTAACCTTGAACTGGGCTCAAATGACCCTCCTACCTTAGCTTCCCAAGTAACTAGGACTACAGGCACATGCTGTCATACTCAGCTAATTTTTAAAATTTTTTGTGGAGAAGGGGGTCCTGCTATGTTGCTCAGGCTGGTGTTGAACTCCTGGCCTCAAGCAATCCTCCCGCTTGGCCTCTCAAAGCACTAGGATTGTAGTTGTGAGCCACCACACCTGGCCTATAGTAGTTTTTTTTTTGTTTTGTTTTGTTTTTTTTTTTTGGAGATGGTGTCTCACTCTGTTGCCCAGGCTGGAGTGCAGTGGTGCGATCTCGGCTCACTACAACCTCCACCTCCTACATTCAAGCAATTCTCATGCCTCAGGCTCCCAAGTAGCTGGAATTCCAGGTGCCTGCCACCACACTTGGCTAATTTTTGTGTTGTTTTAGTAGAGATGGGGTTTCACCATGTTGGCCAGGCTGGTCTCAAACTCCCGACCTCAAGTGATCTGCCCACCTTGTCCTTTCAAAGTGCTGGGACTACAAGTGTGCACCACTGTGCCCAGCCTTATAGTATTCTTTTATTTTCCTTTTAATGTCTGTAAGATCTGTAGTGGTGTCCCCTCTTTGATTTCTGATATTGGTAATTTGTGTTCTCTTTTTTTTCTTAGTTAAGCTACCTAGAAGCTTATCAATTTTATTGATTTTTTAAATTTAATTTTATTAAGAACCAGCTTTGGTTTTGATTTTTCTCCTTGATTTCCCGTCTTTGGTTTCATTGATTTCTGCTCAGATTCTTATTATTTCTTCTGTTTATTTAGGATTTAATTTGCTCTTCTTGTTCTAGATTTCTAAGGTAGAAACTTAGATTGTTGATTTTAGGTCCTCTTTTCTAATGCAGACATTCAGTGCTATAAATGTCCCTCTAAGCATTGCTTTTGTTGCATCCCACAAACTTGGTAAATTGCGTTTTCATTTTCATTTTATTTAAAATATTTTAAAAATTTTTTTTGAGATTTCTTCTTTGACCCAGGTGTTATTTAAGAGGTTGTTGTGTAATCTCATGTATTTTGATATTTTTTTCAATTATGTTTGTGACTGATTTCTAGTTTAGTTACATTGTGCTCTGAGAGCAGACATTATATATGGTTTCTATTATGTTACATTTGTTAATGGTGTGTTTTATGGTCCAGAATGTGATCTGTCTTGGAGTATATTCAGTGTGAGCTTGAGAAGAATATTTATTCTGTTCTTGGATGAATTAGCGCATAGATGTCAGTTATATCCAGGTGATTGATGGTGTTATTGAGTTCAACTATATTTTTACTGATTTTTTGCCTGCTGAATCTGCCCATTTCTGATAGAGAGGTATTCAAGTCTCCAGCTATGATAGTGGATTCATTTCTTTCTTTTCTGTCTTTTTTTTTTTTTTTTGCCTCGCATAGTTTGATGCTCTGTTGTTAGGCACATATGCATTCAGGATGTAATGTCATCTTGGAGACTTGACCCTTTATCATTATGTAATACCCTTCTTTATCCCTAATAACTTTCCTTGCTTTAAAGTCCACTGTGAAATTAAGTTAGCTCCTCCTGCTTTCTTTTGATTAGTGTTAGGATGGCATGTTTTTCTCTATTGGTTTACTTTTCATCTATTTGTGTCTATATTAAAGTGGGTTTCTTGTAGACAACAGAGTTGGGTCTTTTCTTTTGATCCACTTTGACAAAAACTTTTTCTTTCTTTCTTTTTTTTTTTTTGAGACGGAGTCTTTCACTCTGTCACCCAGGCTGGAGTGCAGTGACACGATGTCGGCTCACTGCAAGCTCTGCCTCCCGGGTTCACACCATTCTCCTGCCTCAGCCTCCCGAGTAGCTGGAACTACAGGCGCCCACCACCACGCCCAGCTAATTTTTTTGTATTTTTAGTAGAGACGGGGTGTCACCGTGTTAGCCAGGATGGTCTCGATCTCCTGACGTCATGATCCGCCTGCCTTGGCCTCCCAAAGTGCTGGGATTACAGTCATGAGTCACTGCGCCTGGCCTTTTTTCTTTTTCTTTTTTTGAGACATAGTCTCACTCTGTTGCCTAGGCTGGAGTGCAGTGGTGCTATCTCAGCTCACTGAAACCTCTGCTTCCCAGGTTCAAGCCTCCCAGGTAGCTGGGATTACAGATGCACACCATCAAACCTGGCTAATTTTTGTATTTTCAGTAGAGACGGGGTTTCACCATGTTGGCCAGGCCGGTCTCAAACTCCTGGCCTGAACTGATCTGCCCGCCTTGGCCTCCCAAAATCTGGGATTACAGGCGTGAGCCATCACGCCCCGCCAACAAAAATCTCTTTCAATTGATACATTTAGACTGTTGATGTTCACAGTGGTTATTAATATAATTGGATTAATATCTGCCATATTTATTACCATTTGCTATTTCTTGACCTTGTTTTTTTTATTCCATTTTGTATTCTACTCTTTTTCTGCCTTTTAATTGAGCATTTTATATGATTCAGTTTTCTCTCCTTTCTTAGTGTATCAGTTGTATTTCTCTTACTTTTTTTTTAGTGGTCACCCAAGACTTTGCAATTTACATATACAACTAATTGAAATCCACTTTCAGATAATAGTGTACCACTTCATGGGTGTAATGTGAGTACCTTATAACAAAATGTTAATTCCTCCCTCCTGTCTTTTGAACCATTGCTGTAATTCACTTATATGTAAGCATACATAAGCATATATATATTATCTATACATAAGCTTACCTAATCACATATATTGTTGCCATTATTTTGAACAAACTATTATCTTTAGATCAATTAAGAAGAGTAAAAGTTATACCTTCACTGATTTCTTCTTTGATGCTCTTCCTTTATGCCAGTTTGAGTGTCTTAACTATATCATTTTCCTTATTTCTAATGTACTTCTTTTAATATTTCTTGCAAAGCACTTCTACTGGCAACAAATTCCTCCAATTATTGTTTGTCTGAGAAAGTATTTCTCCTTCACTTTTGAAGGGTGATTTTGCCAGGTACAGAATTCTAGGTTGGTTGGTTTCTCTCAAAACTTTAAATGTTTCTCTCCACTCTCTTGCTTGCATGGTTTCTGAGAAGTTGGATATAATTTATATGTTTGTTCCTCTGTAGGTAAGTTGATGGAACTACTCAGTGTTTGAGTTGGGATTCCAACTCAAGTGGTCTAATAACCAGACAGCCCCGTTCTTAACAGAATGAAGTTCATTTTCTTCAACTGGCGATGCATACCAAACAGTGATACAATAAAAGACACCAGCTTAGCCATTTCTGCCAATTTAGCCGAATGTCATTTTAGCATATTGTGGATATGAGGCCATTCATGTGAACCTTTTAGCTATGATCAAAAACAGGGCACTAAACTTGACACTGCCTGACCATTATTAGTTCTAGCCAATGTGGCAAGATTAGAATCGCTGTTATTTTGAAAATCCCCTTCTCTTTTTACACAGTATACCGTCAAACAGAACTTGCAATGGTTATGCATTGTTAATGGTTTCTTTATTGTACATTAGTTAAATTACAGATTTTTAAAGTTTTGCTTCAATTTTATTGAGAGGTTAACACAAAAGATAATTATAAGTAGCCTATAAAATATTTTTAATATATTATCTGAGACTGTGAATGTCAGTTTCTTCATTATAATGGATGGAGATGATACCCTCTACTTTCCTACTTTTCAAAACTGGAGTATTGTACCCTTAGGTCCCCTCAAAGTGTATGTACACATGCACACAGGGTTGGGGATTGGGAGGGAGAGATTGGGAATGCAAAACCACATAATAAATATGGCAGCATTATTCTGAAGCTTTAGTTTTACTTAGTTTTAAACACTTTTTCTATTCTAATTGGTATTATATGAAGCAGAATGTGGAATTGATGTGGATTTTCAAGATTGTTAAATGAAAAACAAATTTGGCCAGGTGCAGTGGCTCATGCCTGTAAGCCTAGCACTTTGGGAGGCCGAGGCGGGTGGATCATGAGGTCAGGAGATTGAGACCATCCTGGCTAACACGGTGAAACCTCGTCTCTACTAAAAATACAAAAAATTAGCTGCACGTGGTGGTGGGCGCCTGTAATTCCAGCTACTCGGGAGGCTGAGGCAGGAGAATGGCATGAACCCGGGAGGCAGAGCTTGCAGTGAGCCGAGATCATGCCGCTGCACTCCAGCCTGGGCGACAGAGCGAGACTCCGTCTTAAAAAAACAAAAAAACCCCACAAATTTTAGATGTGCGACATGCTGCCCACCCTGGGGGGATACTGCTCATTGTCTCACTGGTAGCCACCCTCTAAGCTTCCTGGAATCCATATTTTGTTGTACACTAAGTTGAATTTTATTCTCTCATAACCATGACCATATTAACTATTCAAACAAATGAATACACAGAGAGTAAAAACAAAAACAATAACAAAAAAACCCTAAAAGTATTAAATTAGAAGTCAAAGCACCTCAGACAATTTCTAAACTCCTGAGACTTCATTTGAACTAGGGCAGAGCAGATAGCTGTGGCTGTCTTTGGACTGTGAAGGTGGGAAAGCTGGCTCCCTAAACTGCTCCCTCCCCTTAAGTAATAGAGTAAAGAGTAGCTGGCAGCAGATACCTTACTCTGGAATTAAGATTGGAGAGAGGGCCAGGTGTGGTGGCTCATGCCTGCAATCCCAGCACTTTGGGAGGCTGAGGCAGGTGATCACTTGAGGCCAGGAGTTTGAGACCAGCCTGCCCAACATGATGAAACCCTGTATCTATTAAAAATACAAAAATTAGCTGGGTGTGGTGGTGTGCCTGTAATCCCAGCTACTCTGGAGGCTCAGGCAGGAGAATCACTTGAACCCGGGAGGTGGAGGCTGCAGTGAGCTGAGATCACACCACTGCACTCCAGCCTGGGCGACAGAGAGAGTCTCTGTATAATTTTTTTGATTTTTTTTTTTTTTTTTTTTTTTTTCTTGAAACTGAGTCTTGCTCTGTCTCCTGGGCTGTAGTGCAGTGGCGTGATCTCGGCTCACTGCAACGTCTACCTCCCAGGCTCAAGCAATTCTCCTGCCTCAGCCTCCCAAGTAGCTGGTATTATAGGCGCCTGCCACCACACCCGGCTAATTTTTGTATTTTTAGTAGAGATGGGGTTTCACCATGTTGGCCAGCTGGTCTCGAACTCCTGACCTCAAGTGATCTGCCCACCTCAGTCTCCCAAAGTGCTGGCATTACAGGTGTGAGCCACCGTGCCTGGCCTTTTTTTTTTTTTTTGAAATAGAGTCTCGGGCGGGGCGTAATGTGGTGGATTGTAGTCCCAGCTACCTGGGAGGCTGAGGCAGGAGAATGGCATGAACCTGGGAGGTGAAGCTTGCAGTCAGCCGAGATCACACCACTGCACTTCAGCCTGGCCAACAGAGCGAGACTCTGTCTCAAAAAAAAGATTGGAGAGAAAAGACTGATAAATAGGAAGAAATTGAGAGTGAAGTCAGTAATTAAATAGTAGAAATTCAGACAAAAATAGAATGGGGTTGGAGGAGTGGAGGAAATCTTTGATATCAACTAGTTCATCTATTCCCCTCCCCCCATTTTTCTGCAGATTAAGAAAGTGAGGGCTAAGGATTTAAATGATTTAACGCAAAGTTCTAGCTAGTTAGTGGCAGAATTAAGACAAGAATTTCAAGTCTCCTGATTCCTTGTTTAGTCCTAGATAACTAGGGATATCTGGCAAACTGTTTATTAAACTAACCTTTTCAATTGTGTAAGATAATGAAAGTCTGTTTTTACTCATTCAAACTTAGGACATAAACATGAAAGATTTACCTATTTGAGATTTCTTATGAACCAGAATTTGTGTTAAAATGTTAAGGGATGGCTGGGCGCGGTGGCTCACGCCTGTAATCCCAGCACTTTGGGAGACCAAGGTGGGCGGATCACCAGGTCAGGAGATCCAGACCATCCTGGCTAACACAGTGAACCCTGTCTCTACTAAAAAATAATAAAAAATTAGCCGGGCATGGTGGCATGTGCCTGTAATCCCAGCTACTTGGGAGGCTGAGGCAAGGAGAATCGCTTGAACCTGGGAGGCGGAGGTGGCAGTGAGCTAAGATGGCACCACTGTACTCCAGCCTGGATGACAGAGCAAGACTCTGTCTCAAAAAAAAAAAAAAAAAGGTAAGGGATGTTTAGTATGTGTTGTTTAAATACCCAACAAACTCATTCCAAAAATTTCAATAAGTTTTTTAGACTATTCTTGTCACCCAAGGCAATTTTTGACTGTTAAATTCTATCTTACTTCCATTTGTGTCTCATTAATGTCAGGAATAATGATCCGTCTCTGGTTGGATTTCTTACTCCTGGTGGAATAAAATGTTGAGGCATACAAACATGGAGGGAGAATTTGTTTGTTTTTTGGGTTTTTTTTTTTTTTTTTTTTTTTTTTTTTGAGACAGAGTCTCGCTCTGTCACCCAGGCTGGAGTGCAGTGGCACAATCTTGGTGTGCACCACCACACCCAGCTTATTTTTTGTATTTTTAGTAGAGACAGGGTTTTGTCATGTTGGCCAGGCTGGGCTCCAACTTCTGACCTCAAGTGGTCCGCCTGCCTGGGCCTCCCAAAGTGTTGAGATTATAGGTGTGAGCCACCACCCCTGGCCCATATTCCGCTTAATTCTTTTTTGGTTTTTTTGGAACGGAGTCTCACTCTGTCACCAGGCTGGAGTGCATTGGTGCGATCTCGGCTCTCTGCAACCTCTGCCTCCTGAGTTCAAGCGATTCTCCTGCCTCAGCCTCCCGAGTAGCTGGGACTATAGGGGAACACCACCACACCCAGCTAATTTTTTTTGTATTTTCAGTAGAGACAGGGTTTTACCATATTGGCCAGGATGATCTCAATCTCTTGACCTTGTGATCCTCCCACCTCTGCCTCCCAAAGTGCTGGGATTACAGGCATGAGCCACCGTGCCTGGCCGATTCTTAAAGTCTCTTTTAGCGACTGTGTGGATTTTGGTTTTTCATATATAGGAATTGGGAGTAGCTTTTTAAAGGGATACTGAAAGAGAACTCACAGGTTAAAATGGGGAGACAGCAAAGACATGGGAAATGGAAATGTAAAGAAGGTAGAGAATTTTGGAATGAAACCCTGGAAGGGAAGAGGAAGGGAGATTAAAGAAATTGAGAGGACAAACATTGTGACAAATGTACTGATAATTATACTTTGAATAGATTCCTTGTTAAAACTAGTTTGAGTTGGGTTTCTGTCAGGTGCAAGAACCCTTACTAATAGTCATTTGTTAATTTTTACCAGAGAGTCATTAATACAGCTATTGAATCAAATCATATGCCTTGAAATAGCCTTATAGAAATACTATTAAAATATTCTTCTGAAGCTAAAGTGCATTGCAGAATTTTCTGATTTTTCCTAACCATTCTTCTGTTGATAGGGAAATTAATTTTGGAATGTGTTGGTTTCTTTTGATTAATATTTCTTTAAATTAGAACCAGATAAATTGGCCACTTTTTTTTTTTTTTAAAGAAATGTACCTTTAGCTTTGAGTCATCTTAAATTAGAAATACTTGGCAGAAAAAAGTCGAAATGTGCATCAATAAAGAATATATTTCTGTGGTAGTTGCTCTGGGGTGAAAAATGAGAACCATATGGTCTCTCTCTTTCCAGAGCTTGCAATCTAGTTGGGTGTGGAGGGTGATAAGGCAAGTGCACCAATAACCACCACATAATACAAAGCTGATTAGCTATAAATGCCATAGAGGTACAAAGTTCATGGGCTTCTCAGAGGAAGTGGCATCTAACTCCTCTCTTGTTTAACTAGCACACACTTAAACTTTTAGTTTTTTTTAAATTGAGATATACATAATATTTACTCTTTTTTTAAATTTATTTTTTAATACAGACAGAGTCTCGCTATGTTGCCCAGGCTGGTTTCGAACTCCTCGGCTCAAGCAATCCTCCTGCCTCACCCTCCCAAACATTTACTCTTTTAAAGTATACACTCAGTGAGTTTTATTACATTCACAAGGTCATGCAACCTTCACCACTACCTTAATTCCAGAATAAACTTAAAAAAAAAAATTCTAGTGTTTTTAGCTGAGGTGTGCTGTCACAGTTCCCAGACCTCACCACTCCCTGTTGGTTTATATCTAACTACCACCACCAGTATGTATATTGGCTGCCTGACCCCTGCAGGTATTTGAGTTTGCATCCCAGGCTTGAGAGTTTGTTTTTGTAGTTTCAGCGACCCTGGAAGAAAATGTCTTAATTGCCTGGGGGATGCCACCCTGGAGAATACTCTCTGTTCTCCTGCAGAGCATCCTTTTTCCCATTTCTATTCTCTTAATCCTCTGGCTTCTTTATGAATGGTCCCTATCTTTACTACAGCCTTTGGTAAGGGATTACTTCCTATTACCCTCAAGAACCTCAAGAGGACTTTTTTTTTTTTTTTTTTTTTTTTAGATGGAGTCTTGCTCTATCGCCCAGGCTGCAGTGCAGTGGCATGATCTCAGCTCACTGCAACCTCTGCCTCCCAGATTCAAGCAATTTTCCTACCTTAGCCTCCTGAGCAATTGGGATTACAGGCAGGCGCCGACAGTATTAAATGTATCTTTTATCAGTAATGAGTGGTAAAATGTCTTTCCTAGGAATTTTACATTTATGAGATAGAAACAGAAAGCAGACATCTTGAAGCTTTTTTGGTTGTATGTATTAGGCCATTCTCATATTACTATAAAGAAATACCTGAGACTGGATAATTTATAAGTAAAAGAGGTTTAATTGGCTCACGGTTCTGCAGGCTATACAGGAAGCATGATGCTGGCATCTGCTCTGCTTCTGGGGAGACCTCAGAAAGCTTATACAATCATGGTAGAAGGTGAAGGGGGAACAAGGCAGGTGACATGGCCGGAGCAGGAGCAAGAGTAGGGGGGAGGTGCCACACACTTTTAAATGACCACATCTCACAAGAACTCACTATTGAGAGGACAGCACCAAGGGGATGGTATTAAACTATTCATGAGAAACCACCTCCATGATCCAGTCACCTCACACCAGGCCCCACCTCCAACATTAGGGATTACATTTGACATGAGATTTGCAGGGATACCCATCCAAACTATATCAGTGGGGGATATTTGATCAACTTTAGTAATACCTCCTATCTGGACGTTGGGAAGAGGTCAGGAAATATGTTAATGAATAATGCAAAATAGAAGTGGTTTACTGTTTTACTGCTTTTGTTCTGACAGTAACAAAAGTAACACAGTTTTAATAATCAAAACATCTTTAAAAATACCCATCTTGAAGTCTATTTACTGTAAGCTTTCAATTTAATTAAATACTAACTTTGGATTTGGAACCGAATTCTGATTTTTTTCTGACCTACTTGTGATGTTAACGAAATTTTTAAAAAATTACTTATTTTTTTAGGGCCGGGTGTGGTGGCTCACGCCTGTAATCCAGGCACTTTGGGAGGCCAAGGTGGTTGGATCCCTTGAGGCCAGGGGTTTGAGAACAACATGGCAAAATCTCATCTCTATAAAAATACAAAAATTAGTCAGGTGTGGTGGTGTGCACCTGTAATCCCAGCTACTCAGGAGGCTGAGGCACAAGAATCACTTGAACCTGGGAGGCAGAGGTTGCAGTGAGCCGAGATCGTGTCACCACACTCCAGCCGGAGTGACAGAGCGACTCTCTCTAAAAAAAAAAAAAAAAAAAAAAATTATTTTTTAAATGACTCTTTTTGCATCTGTGAAAGGATGATGAATAAATATCTTTCTAAGATGCTAAATTTTTATAAATAAGCTAAAAAGGTTAACTGAGTAAGCAAGGCAAATATACTTTAGGAAAGGGAGCATATGCTTACATAATAGAAACCATATATTGGAGAAATACACAATTATTTTTCAGTGTCCTTAGACTAAATGTATTAATTTAGTAAAAGTGTTTTATAGCTTGTCTTTTTTTCCTTTTCCTTAAATTTATTTCTGAAATTTAGATGATCTATTTGTTAACACACTGTTTTCCTAATTATAGCTTTCTGAGGGTAAAGACTGTTTTTTCTTTTTATCTCTCCTCCTTCATCTCTCTCTTTCTTAATTTATTTTGATATACTGTTGACACTTGAACAACACAGGTTTGCACTGTGTGGGTCTGCTTGTATGCAGATTTTTTTTCAACCAAGCATGGATCATTGTGGTGATGTGAAACCTACGTATATGAAGGGTTTACTGGACTTGAATATGCATGATTTGGGTATAGGTGGAGGTCCTGGAACCAGTCTCCCTGGTGCCAAGGGAAAACTGTAATTTCAAACTTACAGAAAAGTTGTAAGAAGAATATAAACAACCTCAAGGCCAGGCGTGGTGGCTCACGCCTGTAATTCCAGCACTTTGGGAGGCCGAGGCAGGCGGATCACCTGAGGTTGGGAGTTCGAGACCAGCCTGACCAACATGGAGAAACCCTGTCTCTACTAAAAATACAAAATTAGCCAGGCATGGTGGTGCATGCCTGTAACCCCAGTGTATATTTCTTTCTTTCTTTCTTCTTTTTTTTTTTTTTTGAGACAGAGTCTCGCTCTGTCGCCCAGGCTGGAGTGCAGTGGCGCTATCTCAGCTCACTATACAAGCTCTGCCTCCCGGGTTTACGCCATTCTCCTGCCTCAGCCTCCCAAGTAGCTGGGACTACAGGCACCTGCCACCACACGTGTCTAATTTTTTTGTATTTTTTTTTTTAAGTAGGGATGGGGTTTCACTGTGTTAGCCAGGATGGTCTTGATCTCCTGACCTCGAGATCCGCCCGCCTCAGCCTCCCAAAGTGCTGGGATTACAGGCATGAGCCACCGTGCCCAGCCCCAGTGTATATTTCTTAAGATCAAAGATGTTCTCTTACGTCACTGCAATACTGTTATCAAAATCAGGAAATGTAACATTGATTCAATACTGTGATCTAATCCAGTCATATTTTGTCAACTGTTCCAACATTGTCCTTATGGCTATGTTTAGATATTTTCCCTGGGTCTAATATCCAGTCCAGGTTCAAGCATTGTATTTAGTTGTCATGTCTCTTTAAGTTCCATTGAATATGGAACATTTCCTTAGCTTTTCTTTGTTTCTTGGCCATCACATTATTGAAAAGTGTTGGCCAATTATTTTGTAAAATGTCTCTTATGATTTGATTCAGGTACTGCATTTTTTGCAGGAATACTACAGTGATGTTGTATCCTTCCCAATGCATTATAACTGGAACCCTCTGATGTTGGTTTGCCTCTGTAGTGATGATATTTTGGTCACTTGGTTAAGGTTGTCTTCTGAGTAATTTGTGGGGAGATATTTTGAGAATATATGTCATCAAATTTTCACCTACTAGTTTTAGCCTCTATTGATTCTTGCCTTGATTTTTAAAAACTTAGCAACTTGGTTTTTAAATTACTTTTAAAATAAATACTTTATAATTATAACAGTGGTTGCAAAATGGTGATTTTTTTTTTGTCATTTCATCTACATTAAGTAGTTGGCATTCTACAGTAAGGAAGAGCTTTCTTTACTGTGTATATTTTATTTAATTCAATATGGATTTTGTGGCCAGGCACGGTGGCACACACCTGTAATCCCAGCACTTTGGGAGGCCGAGGTGGGCGGATCACCTGAGGTCAGGAGTTCAAGACCAGCCTGGTCAACATGGTGAAACCCTGTCTCTACTAAAAATAAAAAAATTAGCTGGGTGTGGTGGCAGGCGCCTGTAATCCCAGCTACTTGGGAGTCTGGGGCAGGAGAATCGCTTGAACCTGGGAGGTGGAGGTTGCAATGAGTTGAGATTGTGCCATTGCACTCCAGCCTGGGCAACCCAGAGTGAAAGTTCATCTCAAAAAAAAAAAAAAAAAAAAAAAAATATATATATATATATATATGGATTTTAGTCAGTGGATTATAATTTGTTTCTATCATAATTTATTTCAGTATTTAACTTTTCACAGATTAGGCCCCTGATCTGGGCCTTCAGACTGGTTCCTGTGTCCATTTGACATGTGCCTATCATTAATTGAGGACTTTTTGCCACTAGATGATGTTCTAGAGGCTCATTTGTTTTTTGTTTTTTGGTTTTTTTTGAGACAGAGTCTCGCTCTGTTGCCCAGGCTGGAGTGTGCAGTGGCGCGATCTCGGCTCACTGCAAGATCTCATCTTGTTTTTTTTTCCCTGCCCAGCCCTGGAATTATTACTCCAGGTGTCTGTTACTTTTTGTGTAGAGTATATATACAGTATTTTGAAACCAAAAACTGGGAACCAAGTGTGCTAATTAATTACCTGGTGTCATTGCCACCAGGCTTTTTCAGTGGACATACCTACAAACACATAATACACACATATCTGTCTTTATTTCTGTCCATCTTTTTGTCTGTTTGAAACCTTGAGTTTATTTATACTGATAATTCAATACCTAATCCAAATGACTTCCAAGCTATAGGCTACATCTATTTGTCACCCCCTTTCCTCTCAAAGCATGGGTTGCCTCTGGGATTGGATTTCTTGCCAGTGCGTTTGGCCATCTGGTAGGGGAATAGGTAGTACAAAAGTGAAGAAAAACACTGCTGCCTCCCTCGTGAGGCTTTCCATAGTTTCAAGACCGTTTTCTCTAAGAGGAATGAAGTTGCAGCTTCTAATTCTAGTTGAGGCTGGAGTGGACATGCACAACATCAGCTGTCTGCAAAAAATAACTAAATAGCTACACTATGTAGTATAACAGCAGAAGGTCTGAAGTGTGGAGCAGCCGTGTGTGTGTATGTGCACGTGCGTGTGTGTATAGTAACTATTCATTTGCTAGGGCTGCAGTAACAAATTACTACACACTGAGTGGCTTAAAGCAACAGAAATTTACTGTCTCACAGCTCTTGAAATTGAGAATCTGGAATATAAACAACACAATCTTAATTATTTGTTGTTTTTCAGTTTTTATAGTTTTTTATCTACTCTGGTTTCAGATAATGCTTTATGGCATATTGTGTAATAGTTAATTATAAGATAATCAGAACTTTTTATTTATAGGGATGTTAGGGGTTTCTTTGTAGAGCGTTGAACTAAATTGTATTTTTCCACTTTAGTGATATGGTTTGGCTGTGTCCCCACCCAAATCTCAACTTCAGTTGTATCTCCCAGAATTCCTCTGTGTTATGGGAGGGACCCAGGGGGAGGTAATTTAATCATGGCGGCCAGTCTTTCTTGTGCTAGTCTTGTGATAGTGAATAAGTCTCACGAGATTTGATGGGTTTATCAGGGGTTTCCACTTTTGCTTCTTCCACATTTTCTCTTGCCACCGCCATGTAAGAAGTGCCTTTTGCCTCCCGCCATGATTCTGAGGCCTCCCCAGCCATGTGGAACTGTGAGTCCAATTAAACCTCTTTTTCTTCCCAGTCTCAGGTATGTCTTCATCAGCAGCCTGAAAATGGACTAATGCAGTAAATTGGTACCAGTAGAGTGTGGCGTTGCTGAAAGGATACCCAAAAACGTAGACGTGTCTTTGGAACTGGGTAACAGGCAGAGGCTGGAACAGTTTGGAGGGCTCAGAAGAAGACAGGAAAATGTAGGAAAGTGTGGAACTTCCTGGAGACTTGTTGAATGGCTTTGACAAAAATGCTGATAGTGATATGAACAATAAGATCCAAGCTGAGGTGGTCTCAGATGGAGATGAGGAACTTGTTGGGAACTGGAGCAAAGGTGACTCTCATTATGTTTTAGCAAAGACACTGGCGGCATTTTGCCCCTGCGCTAGAGATTTGTAGAACTTTGAAATGAGAGAGATGATTTAGGGTATCTGATGGAAGAAATTTCAAAGCAGCAAACCATTCAAAAGGTGACTTGGGTGCTATTAAAAGCATTCTGTTTTAAAGGAGAAACAGAGCATAAAAGTTCAGGAAATTTTCTGCCTGATGATGCAGTAGAAAAGACAAACCTTTTTTTTTTTTTTTTTTTTTTTAGGAGAAATTCAATCCAGCTGCAGAAATTTGCATAAATAGCAAGGAGCCTAATGTTAATCCCCAAGACCATGGGGAAAATGTCTCCAGGCCATGTCAGAGACCGTCACGTCAGCCCCCTCCCATCACAGGTCCCAGAGGCCCAGGAGGAAAAAGTGGTTTTGTGGGCCGGGCCCAGGATCCCTGTGCTGTGTGCAGCCTAGGGACTTGGTGCCCTGTGTCCCAGCCACTCCAGCTGTGGTTGAAAGGGGCCAACATAGAGCTTGGGCTGTGGCTTCAGAGGGTGGAAGCCCCAAGCCTTGGCAGCTTCCACGTGGTGTTGAGCCTACGGGTGCACAGAAGTCAAGAACTGAGGTTTAGAAACTTCGGTCTAGATTTCAGAAGATGTATAGAAACTCTTGGATGCCTAGGCAAAAGTTTGCTGCAGGGGCGGGGCTCTCATGGAGAACCTCTCCTGGGACAGTGCAGAAGGGAAATGTGGGGTTGGGGCCCCCACACAGAATCCCTACTGGGGCACTGCCTAGTGGAGCTGTGAGAAGAGGGCTATCGTCCTCCAGACCCCAGAATGGTAGATCTACAGACAGCTTGCACTGTGCACCTGGAAAAGCCTCAGACACTCAATGCCAGCCCGTGAAAGCAGCCAGGAGGGAGGCTGTACCCTGCAAAACCACAGGGGCAGAGCTGCGCAAGACCATGGGAACCCACCTTTTGCATCAGCGTGACCAGGATGTGAGACCTGGAGCCAAAGGAGATCATTTTGGAGCTTTAAAATTTGGCTGCCCCACTGGTTTTTGGACTTTCATGGGCCCTGTAACCCCTTTGTTTTGGCCAAGTTCTCCCATTTGGAATGGCTGTATTTACCCAATACCTGTACCCCCATTGTATCTGGGAAGTAACTAGCTTGCTTTTGATTTTATAGGCTCATAGGCAGAAGGGACTTGCCTTGTCTCAGATGGGACTTTGGACTGTGGACTTTCAGGTTAATACTGAAATTAGTTAAGACTTTGGGAGACTGTTGGGAAGGCATGATTGGTTTTGAAATGTGAGGACATGAGATTTGGAGGGGCCAAATGATATGGTTTGGCTGTGTCCCCACCCAAATCTCAACTTGAATTGTATCTCCCAGAATTCCTATGTGTTGTGGGAGGGGCCCAGGGGGAGATAATTGAATCTCGGGGGCCAGTCTTTCTTGTGCTAATCTTGTGATAGTGAATAAATTCATGAGATCTGATGGGTTTATCATGGGTTTCCACTTTTGCTTCTTCACATTTTGTCTTGCCACTGCCATGATTCTGAGGCCCTCCCAGCCGTGTGGAACTGTACGTCCAGTTAAACCTCTTTCTTCCCAGTCTCTGGTATGTCTTTATCAGCAGCATGAAAACAGACTAATACAGATGGGGAGTTCCTGTTTGGGATTTAATAGATTAAGAATATCCAATATTATGAAAATCTAATGTAAATAAAGGAATGCTTATTCTCATTAAAATATGGGTTCATATTTTCGTTTTTTTGTTGTTTGTTTGTTTGTTTGTTTTTGAGACAGAGTCTCACTCTGTCGCCCAGCCTGGAATGCAATGGCGGGATCTTGGCTCACTGCAACCTCTGCCTCCGTGATTCAAGCGATTCTCCTGCCTTAGCCTCCCGAGTAGCTGGGATTACAGGTGCCTGCTGGCCACTACGTCCAGCTAATTCTTGTATTTTTAGTAGAGATAGGGTTTCACCTTGTTAGGCTGGTCTCGAACTCCTGACCTAAGGTGATCCGCCTGCCTCGGCCTCCCAAAGTGCTGGGATTACAGGTGTGAGCCACTGTGCCTGGCCTGGTTCATCTTTCTGTAAAAGGAATTCTTTTTTTTTTTTTTTTTTTTTTTTTTGGGACGGAGTCTCACTCTGTTGCCCAGGCTGGAGTGCAGTGGCAAGATCTCGGGTCACTGCAGGCTCCACCTCCAAGGTTCACACCATTCTTCTGCCTCAGCCTCCCAAGTAGCTAGGACTACAGGCACCTGCCACCATGCCCGGCTAATTTTTGTATTTTTAGTAGAGGCGGGGTTTCACCGTGTTAGCCAGGATGGTCTCAATCTCCTGACCTCGTGATCCGCCCGCCTCGGCCTCCCAAATTCTTTTTCTAAGGGGTTCATTTAAGTGCCTGATAAATAAAACATTAATAAAATTGCCTTTGAATTTGATTTGTAACTCTTAGGCATTACAATCTCTACCAACTGTTAAAATAGTTCTAGTTTATTTTTATGCTTCATTATGTGATCTTAAATTACTTCACAGTTAATGTAGATGATAGTGAAGAGGATGTGTTAGTTACATCCTGGGTTGTCAGAAATGAAGGCTTAAATCAAAGAGATGGCATAAGGGTGTAAATCATCTTTCCTAGTACTTCTCTGTCCTCTGGGTAAAGAAGAATTTACTGTGACTGGCCCAAGAATAGCATACCTCTCTGTTAGGAAGGTTTGGTTCCATGTGGCAGTTTTACAAAACTGAGTTCCAGGTGTCAGCTCACTCTGAGGACCAGGCCATCCATGCAAGTTCCCTGGTAGCTAGTTAATTCAGGCTTGCTTCCATGAAGCTTCTGAATAGCATAGCACATTGCTTCCTTCTTAGTCCCTTTCAACACATAGGAGACCGTAGCTTCCTTTAAATTTGCTTCATGCACTGGTCTACGAAAGGAACTTTGTTGCTAGAGAATTTGTTAATCAAGATATCTTATATCTGTCGTCCCAGCTACTCAGGGAGGCTGAGGCAGGAGGACTGCTTGAGCCCAGAAGGTCAAGGCTGCAGGGAGCCCTGTTCTCCCAAAGTTAGTATTAATGTTCTTTGAAGTTACAGAATTTGTATTTGTTTTTTTGCCTTTTTTTTTTTTTTGCATAATGCTTAGCTTGATGCTTTGTAGGCAGAGTATTTTCGAAGGTTTGGATCCTAAGTAGAACCTTTCTGTAGACCCTTTCTATTGAGGGTCACTAATCTACAGAGGAAACTTCAGTGATGGATATATAAAAAGCAACTTTTAACTTTTTTTTTTAACTCATCTACTTTATAAATTAAGAGCAAAAGTTATAAAATTATCTTTATTTTTTTAAGAGATGAGGTCTCGCCATGTGGCCCAGGCAGGTCTCAAACTCCTGGGCTCAAGCAGTCTGCCCGCCTTGGCCTCCCAAAGTTGCTAGGATTACCGGCATGAGCCACCATACCTGGCCATGCAAATTCATTTTTAAAACTTCCCAGATGGTTTATTAAATTCCCAGTTTCCATTTGGGCAATTTATAAATAATAGCACTTCATTCACAGCAGAACTAAAGGTCTTGTTTTAAAATAGTGTAGTTGTAGGTAATGAGAGAAAGAAACCAAGCATACCAGGCACTGCCCCATCTGATAAGTAATTAATCCCCTACAATTCTCTTTCCATTTTACATTATGAGTGTCCTACTTCTTTTCTTTCCTTTCCCTTCTCTGCTCTGACTTCCTCTCTCCTCCTTTTGATGAGTCCTCTTCCTCTTTTTGTGCCTTACTAAATTTAACATTTTTTTTCTTATTGTTTCTCTCGTCTGATTTACGTTTCCTTCCTCTTGCTTTTATTTTGCAACAGTTGTAACTTGCACAGTTGGGGTACTCCTTGAACATGGAAGTCTTCACCTCCCTCCTGCCCCTTTCTCTAGTGCATGTTTTTCTTTAGAATTATTTTTAAGGTTAGAACAGCATAGGAGGTGTTGCTAAAACCATTTTTGTGAGAAAGCTATTGAAACATAACTGGAAATAAAGAACTAAAATTTATCTGTAAATGAATAACTGTGAGAGGAAGCATGAGACTATGGTAATGGAAGAGGAGTAATTGGGGTGTGTTAATGATGGATCCTCATGGTACCTGATTTCCTTATGGTTTTAAGGAGTACTCATTCTAGTACTTATTTAAGGAGTACACATTTACCTTTAACCAAATTGTGGTTACACAAAATGGCATTACTTACTGTCTTGCAAGAGCTCCCAGTAATTATTAAACAACATAGTTGTTTATATTTTGTTAAACTTAAGTGAGTATAAGCAATACCCTGGGTAACTTGTTGAAAATATTCCATCCTCTTGACATTAGTATTCAGTAGATTTTGAGTGGGCCATTTTAAAACTGACTTTAAAAGATGCACCCCAGGTAATTTTGATGCAGGCCATCAACAAACCACAACTGGAATAACATTGCCCTACAGGATAAAGTCCAAAGTTTTTAGTATGGCTTAGGATTTTGCCACTTCCTCCTCTCTAGCCTCATTTTCCATGAGTCTGTACCACCCATCCTATGCTTCAGAAATGCTAAGTCACTTTGAGTTCTAACATGTTGTTCTCACATCTTTATACCCTTGTATATGTTGGTTCCTCTGCCTAAAACACCCTTCTCCTTTCTCTTACATATTCACTCTTCAGGTCTCCACTGAAGCATCCCCACTTTCCTATCTTCTCAAACTGAGTTAAACTACGCTCACTTAACATACCTCTTTTATAGCACTTAACAGAGTGTTTCATCATTGTTGGTTTCCTTTTCTGTTCCCTACTAGATTATATGTTCCTTGAGGACAGAGGTTGTCATGTTCATCTCTTCCTCCAGTGTCTGGCACAGTGAATGTTCAATGAAATCAAAGCTTCTCTTGTGTCTTTGGAACATTGAGCACTCTAGACCCATGGAAATGGCTCTGATAGCACTCTGCTGTCCTGTATCTGAGCATGTTCATGTGGTTTTAACTTTAGAGGGCTGACCCAAGATGGTGCCCAGCCTATAAGAAAATGTCTGGGGGCACCTCATTTGATGTGTATGGTTAGTGGAAATTAAGCTGTATTGGGGAATTGGAGAATAAGGTTCATCAACAACAGCATTTAGAGAATGGAGAGTGGTTTTAGAGTGTGAATTCTTTAAGAAATGTTGTAGGACCTAAGTTTTTTTTGGAAAGTCTCTGAGTAAGTTTCTTAAGTTTTTTTTTTCTTTGAGATGGAGTTCACTCGTCGCTCAGGCTGGAGAGCAATGGCACGATCTTGGCTCACTGCAACCACTGCCTCCTGGGTTCCAGCGATTCTCCTGCCTCAGCCTCTCAAGTAGCTGGGATTACAGGCGCCCGCCACCATGCCCAGCTAATTTTTGTAGAGACGGGGTTTCACCTTCTTGGCCATGCTAGTCTTGAACTCCTGACCTCAGGTGATCCATCCGCCTTGGCCTCCCAAAGTGCTGGGATTACAGGTGTGAGCCACTGCACCCGGCCAGTTTTTTTTTTTGTTGCTGTTAAACTAATCCACATAGGGACAAATTGAAAATAGGACAAAATTGGCAAAAGTAACTTAAGTAGTTAACGTTCAATAGATACTTCCAAAATTTCTGTTAATTTTATGTTTCTCTGTCATTGCTGTCGTGTTCTCTAGTGATATTTTCCTCAAGTCGGCAGTAGTAGTCTAGATCAAAACAAAACTATAAATGAAAATTTTTAAAGGGATTTTTAAAATAGCCTGTTTGAATAGTAGGAAAAAAGCTCAGTTTAAAACACGCTAGCTTTGGATGCAGAGTCTGTACAGTCATGTGTCATTTAATGATGAAGATACTTTCTGAGAAATGCTTCATTAAGCACTTGTTGGGCCAGCATAATAAATTGTACTTACACAAACCCAGGTGGTATAGTCTACTCCACACCTAGGCTGTAGAGTATAGCCTGTTACTCCTAGGCTACAACCTGTACAGCATGTTACTGTACTGAACACTATAGACAATTGTAATACAATGGTATCTAAATTTAGAAAAGGTACAGTAGAAATACTTATGGGACCACCGTATAAGCAGTCTGTCATTGATCTGAACATCATTATGAGCACATGACTGTAGTTCTCTTTGGCTCCATTGTAATTTAAATTATTCCTTTATTTTGAACTATTTTATATTTATCTTATAATGTTATTTTCATGTTGTTTTATTTTTCCCAGTATGGCATTTTTTTATGGGCAGTTACACTCTTGTTCTCAGAAGTCCAGGATTTAAACCTTTCTTAAAATCGTTTCTAAAAATTTGAACTCTTGGTTTAAATGATATCTAATGTGGAAGCCCTATCTGTAAGATGCCTGAAATCGGAGGTGTTGTTTGAAACAGCAGACCTGGAGTGCTGTCCTCTAAGCCCTTCTCCAAGAACGGAGCTTGCCGCCCTTTCCGATTAGCTTTCCTCATTTATAAAATGGGAATGATATAATACCTGCCTATCACAATGGTTCGTGGAGGCCTATGACTAATGTTCTCTCCCTGTTCTCTTTGATTATAACTTCCTCTTAGTGTGTGTTATGATGTTCATACATCACAGATTTTCCTGATGATGAGTCACCTAAATATCATGTGACCACATTTTTACTATGGAGAATATAGTCACCATAAACCCAGTGCCTTGCGTATTATTGCCTAAAATACTCATTAAAGTTACTAAAGCTGCTGTTTCTGCCAATAGTGACATAATGGTATCTGTTGGACAACAGTGCTTCAGGCCCAGTTGTTTTAAATGTACTTAAGAGATATAAAATGTAATTAAGAATAAGTATTACTCTCTCAAAACAGAATTCCTCCTAGGATATTTTCTGGGTTATTCCAATGTGTTTAGTTTGAAAGATTAGGAAGTAAAAGCAAGTATATTCCAGATTATATTACTTATTAACCTTCTTTATGAAAACTGGCTATTACTGCTCCTGAGTGTTCTCAAACTAGCACCTATTTGAGTAATTAAGTCATCTGGTCAGATGAGGTTTTTCTTTTCAGTAACATTTTATGTTTTTCCTAGGTAGATCACTTAATGAACTCTGATACCAAGTTTCTGTTGAGATTGACCTATCAATTATATAGTAATGAATAAAATCTTAGAAATAATATTGTTACAAATTGTAAAAACCAAATCTTTTTAAGAATCAGATTTATGAATTGGGAAATTGGTAGATCCATTTTTCACTTGCCAGGGTAGAATGACCTGATTTATATATGATTAGAGTGATAAAAGATTAAAAAATGGAAATTATCAGTTTCTATTAGAGATATATTTATTAGAGATATTGGTTAGCTGTGGTTCTTCCCAGTATTAGGAGAATTAGAAAATTATTTCCCTTAAGTAATTAAATGAGATATGATATGATTTTCAGCATCTGAAAACTAAATTCAGTTTAATTTTGTAACATTATTTGACCCTTTCTGCAAAATTTTATATAGTGAAATAAGATTGAAAATTTAACTTCATGATACCATGTCAGATAATTAGATTCCTTACATTGTCTCCTAACCTTTAAGGATCCCAGATATAATTTTGTGGATTGCCGCTTTGAAGATACCAGTCCATGTGTGCTGCTGCAATAAAATTCCTGAGACTGGGTAATATATAAAGAACAGAAATTAATTTTCTTACTATTCTGGAGGCTGGGAAGTACATTATTAAAGCACTGGCATTTGGCGTCTGGTGAGGGCTTGTTGCTGGCTTCCTCCACAGGGAGGCACGAGATGTGCTCTTGCATAGCAGAAGAGTGGAAGAACAAAGGTAATCCAGTGCTTCATGAAATCTCTTTTATAAAATCCTTAATACCATTAATAAAGAAGGAGCCTTTATGGCCCAATCACTTCTTTAAGGCCCCACCCCTTAATACTATCGCATTGGCAACACTTGAGTTTTGGAAGGGACACATTAACACCATGGCATGTGTATATCAAGTTAGTAAAGATTAGGCATATCTTTTTTAATGGAATGCCCATACACCATATATAATCTTGGAGGAATTGCTTAAACCAGCTGACAGGCTATATTCCAAATATTGCCTAGATCTACCATAACAAAATTCGTGTTTTAGAAATGTGAGTCAAGAGTATTTAATGTAACATATGGTGATGATGTTCATTGTGTCCCTGGGACAGAAGTTGAAGGAAAAGGGATTGTGGTCAAATAACTTAGGAATATGCTGGTTTTTCTAACAAATAAAATTTTATCGGATTTTAGTCAGTAACTATGATATTAAGAAACATAAAATACCTACCATAACTTTGTAAACCAGGGGTTATAATCTGCTAACTTGAAGAAAAAAAACCATTTAATTTGTTTCAAGTTCATACTAACATGCCTGCCTGATTTTAATTTTAATTTTGGAATATGCTGGCTGGTTTAAGCAAAGCTAGTGTTTATTTGAAGATTTTCCAGGGCCTTTAATATTGAAATATTTATATTTATCAGATTAATCAGTCATCGATCTTACATTGTTTTATGTAATTTTTCTTCCCATCTTCTCAAAATAATGTGCAGGTTCCATGTCAGATATCACACTATTTTATTTTATTTATTTATTTTTTGAGATGGAGTTTCACTCTTGTTGCCCACACTGGAGTGCAGTGGCATGTTCTCGGCTCTCTGCAACCTCTGTCTCCCAGGGTCAAGTGATTCTCCTGGCTCAGCCTCCCAGGTAGCTGGGATTACAGATATGCACCACCACGCCCTGCCAATTTTGTATTTTTAGTAGAGATGGGGTTTTGCCATGTTGGCCAGGCTGGTTTCGAACCCCTGACCACAGGTTGATCCACCCGCCTCGGCCTCCCAAAGTGCTGGAATTACAGGCGCGAGCCACCACGCCCAGCCACACTATTTTATTAATGGGAAGAAGGAAGATAATTTCTTCTTTCAAGGGACTTATATTTGAAAAGTCACCACATAACAGGATTTGGATCTGGATTTAGAAGTTTTCAATTCTGTTCCCTTTTTGGGTTTTGTTGGAACTGATGAGGAAGTAAGGTAGAGAAAGAAGACAAATGGGATAGAAGGTGAGGGTAGGAGGGTAGAATAGAAAGAAACAAAACTAGATTAACATTTTTGTTTTGTCAAATTTTCTCTTAAATACTTGTTGGACTAAGGTTTTGCAGGGTACCTATTGGTATCTAAACAGATTTTTACAGAATAAACAGGACAATAATTTGCTCCATTAAAGTCTTCTGAAATGGCTTCTTTGTGGTGTTTGGGTGTCCTAGGATCTAGTAGTGGAGAGAACTGTACTACTGTTATGTGCTCTGCTGATTGAAAGGGGTGCTCTGTTAATTTTTTTAGTAATGCGATTCTGGTCATAATTTGATACTGTTGGCTTTTCTTTTACAGTTTCCTAAAAAATTTGAAACTTTATTCTTTGTTTCTACTCACTTGTGAACACTGTCTCCATTAATGACTTAAGATTTTCTTTTAGAATATAATTTCTAGTTGTGAAGATTTGACTTCAGAGGCATATAATATATATCAGAGCATATATGGCATAATTTTTCAAGTTAAACCTGTAACTTACTATTCATTCTACACAAATGTCTGTATTTCAGATGGAGCAGCTATCAGATGAAGAAATTGATCATGGTGCTGAAGAAGACAGTGACAAGGAAGATCAGGACCTGGACAAAATGTTTGGAGCCTGGCTTGGAGAACTAGACAAACTCACTCAGGTCGGACGTAGTGCTTGAAAAACTGGTTGAGGATTTGAAGTCACCATTGTGTTATGTGCAGAAGAGGATATGGATATAAGTTAAATTTTAAAGTATTGCCAGAAAGGAAGAAATGTTCAAAGTATTGACAAGTAAATGAAGTCATTCTAGAACAGAAGATATTAAGAATCTATGGTTATTTTAAGGATGTTAAAAAAAATACTTGTGAGAGAGGCTCTGTTCATCTAGAGGGGTTACTTAATATATGTTTCATAAATATGAGATAATTAGCTAAAAACTTTTAAAGCCTGAAATTCAAAAGTCTAAATTTTAGAAAACCCTATTACCTTAGTAAATTTGAATACATTTTCAACATAAATAATTTCCTTCCACGTAAATATTTTCTTTTTTTCTTTTTTTTTTTTTTTTTTTGAGACGGAGTCTTGCTCTTGTCATCCAGGCTGGAGTGCAGTGGCGCAATCTTGGCTCACCGCAAGCTCCGTCTCCGGGGTTCACGTCATTCTCCTGCCTCAGCCTTCCGAGTAGCTGGGACTACAGGCGCCCGCCACCACGCCCGGCTAATTTTTTGTATTTTTTAGTAGAGACGGGGTTTCACTGTGTTAGCCAGGATGGTCTCGATCTCCTGACCTCGTGATCTGCCCACCTCAGCCTCCCAAAGTGCTGGGATTACAGGCGTGAGCCACCGTGCCTGGCCCCATGTAAATATTTTCTATGACATGATTGTAGAATACCGACAAAACCTAATTCTGGGCTGCATTTTAAAACAGTGGCAAAATCTTTTCATTTTGCTTTATTCAATCTTGGGTTTTTAAAGAAGGTGACCTTGTCCTCTAAACCAGCACACTTTTTAGAATAAAAGGGTACTGTTATTATTGCCCCAGTAATACATTATATTCACTGTGTGAAGATGGTTATGTTTATTAAATAAATTTAACTTCATGGCAATGAGAACATTAGAACAAAACTTATTTACTCATAAATAATGTCTTTGGAAAGAACATTTGTGTAAAATTGCGTAGGTATTAGCTTCCTTAACTGAAGGAAAAGCAAAGTGGGCAAGGTGGAAGCTTAAATTACTAGCAGCTTATTTCTGTAGCAATCTAGAATTCAAAGTGATAAACTCTTCATGTAATTCTTGCTAGATCATTTTGAAAGGCAGACATCTTTGTGACCATAATCTGTTAATACTGTATTTTGGGGGGAATTTTTTTTTTTTTTTTTTTTTTTTTTTTTTGAGATAGAGTCTCACTC
The DNA here is from genome assembly GCF_029281585.2 of Gorilla gorilla gorilla. Classification (NCBI taxonomy): domain Eukaryota; kingdom Metazoa; phylum Chordata; class Mammalia; order Primates; family Hominidae; genus Gorilla; species Gorilla gorilla. The sequence goes on along the minus strand of NC_073235.2, from coordinate 106,102,217 downwards.
CTGTCGCCCAGGCTGGAGTGCAGTGGTGTGATCTCAGCTCAATGCAACTACCGCCTTCCGGGTTCAAGCAATTCTCCTGTCTCAGCCTCCCAGGTAGCTGGGATTACAGGCATGCGCCACCATGCCCAGCTGGTTTTGTATTTTTATTAGAGACAGAGTTTCCCCATGTTAGCCAAGCTGATCTTGAACTCCTGACCTAGGTAATCCACCTGCCTCGGCCTCTCAAACTGCTGGGATTACAGGTGGGAGCCACCACACCTGGCCAGGGAGAATGTTTTCAACTCCTACTAGGATTTCATAGGTATCATTCCCTTCATCTCTAATCAGAAGAAGTGACATTTTTTGTCAGAGATGTCTTATGTCTGTAATTGCCAAATTCTGTTTTAATTCTTAATTTATAAAAAGGGTGATTTAGGCATAGAGATTATCACTAGGCTATGCAGTCCTACGCTGGGAGAGAGAGGAAGCAAAGAAGAGCAAATAGAAAATGATAATGCATGGAGAAAAGTATGCAAGGGCCAGCTGACATGTGGGGTGTTCTTGACCATGTGGTTTTATTGTCCATGCTTGGGAGGAGGGGCCCAAAAGAGAAAAGGCAGGTAGATATTGGTCCAGCTGCTCTGGGTGAAATAGGAACTACATGATGCTGCCCTGAAAATGGTGTTTCTACTGGTTTGATACCTTGTACTTTCCCCTGTATTTTAAGTTGCCTGACATAAAAGTGTGAAAAGCCACTAATGATGTGACTGTTCTTTTCATTATATAAATCTGTCTTTAGAGAGAAAAAAAGATTAAAACTGTGGCATAGTGTGACTCACTGCTAATGTGTTGCTTTGTAACACTTGGGACATTTTCAAGAGATGTTTGACTTTACGAAGTTTGTGGCTAAAACCTCAAGTTTCTTGTTTATTTCATTACTTTAGTTCATTACAGTGTTATCTGTACACCTGTATCACGTACTCAGTGGTATGGTATTTTCAACTTAGAATTAAAACAAGTTTAAGTTTTAAAGTTTTAGGTAGTTGGTCAGTCTTCTAAAATAGTTTGTAAAGTTTTGTATGTATGTGCATTTTTCTGGAAGAGAGTTCATAGCTTTTATAAAATTCTCAGCAACCCCTTTAAAAAGGTTAAGAGTTCGTGTCTGGGCAACAGAGCATGACCTTGTCTCAAAAAAAAAAAAAAAAAGATAGCATTATAAACACATAGAATATCCAGCATTCTTTTAAAATTTGAAGCTTGTTCAGTGCTTACTGTAGATATAAATTAAAGTTTTAAAACACTAATCCTTATATTTTGTGAATCTATTAAACAATAACTACTGACCCTTTCTCTGAATTTCTCTGTTGTAAATATCTTTTTTCCTTGCTCTAGAAAGGTTAGAGAGGAAGAGTATCATTTAAACTTACAAGTGTAACTTACAAGTCACCCTACCCAAAGTATACAGTATGATTCAAGATTTGTCACAGGCAGTGTAGCTGGGTTGCAATTTGCCCTCCTTTTGATAGAACTGGAGAAGGACAAGAATATTTCATCATTGTTTGAACTTGTAATCACTTTCCATTAAAAAAATTAGTGAGTCTTGGGTCTTAATAATTTTAAATCCAGAACTGTCCGTTATCTTCAGAGTACTTCATATAGCAAAGATCGAGGCTTTCCTGGACCTAAACCAAATCCCTTTGAGGAAAGAAAGAACAGAACTCTCTGTGCGGTTTCTTTTTTTTTTTTTTTTTTTGAGATTGAGTCTCCCAGGCTGGAGTGCAGTGGCGTGATCTCGGCTCACTGCAACCTCTGCCTCTCAGGCTTAAGCGATTCTCCTGCCTCAGCCTCCCAAGTAGCTGGGATTACAGGCGCCCGCCACTGTGCCCAGCTAATTTTTGTACTTTTAGTAGAGATGGGGTTTGGCCCTGTTGGCCAAGTTGGTCTCGAACTTCTGACCTCAGGTGAACACCTGAGAAACACCTGTTTCTTAGCTTACCATGTCCATATTCACTTACCTCACTTATTTTATAGTGCATGTATATAAAATGAAGTCAGTCACTATACTTAATATATTTGAAAAGATATTTACTCTGAACTATGACAATCTCAAGTGCCTTTAAAAGTAAGCATAGGCCGGATATGGTGGCTCACGCCTGTAATCCCAACACTTAGGGAGATGGAGGTGGGCAGATCACTTGAGGCCAGAAGTTCGCAACCAGCCTGGCCAACATGGTGACACCCTGTCTCTACTAAAAATACAAAAATTAGCCGGGCATGGTGGCACATGCCTATGGTCCCAACTACTCAGGAGGATCCCTTGAACCCGGGAGGCGGAGGTTGCAGTGAGCCAAGCTTGTGGCATGGCACTTAAGCCTGGGTGACAGGACGAGACTTCATCTCCAAAAAAAAAAAGTAAGCATATATCTAAAGATTGAAATAAGTATAACCAAAATAATAATGTGAAATACAATTATACTTTTCCTTAAGTCTATTACTTAGGAGAACTTTGGTTTAATTAATTATAGTGTGGCAGTTCACTTAATCATAAAACAAACTTCATCTTTTTTATATTATTGAAACCTGAATTTAATATGACTATTAAACTTTCTTTTTATAAAGAGTTTGGATTCTGACAAGCCCATGGAACCAGTAAAAAGATCTCCTCTTCGCCAGGAAACAAACATGGCCAACTTTTCTTACCGCTTCTCCATATACAACTTGAATGGTAAGATGTAATTGGAAATAAAATGTAAAATAATATGCTAAGTCACATAATGTAGGAGCAGTACAACTGCAATTCCCAATATAAAAACTCGATATAAAAGCTACATGCATAACTTGACCAAGTTCTTAAATTTCTTTTTTTCTTTTCTTTTTTCTTTTTTTGAGACAGAGTTTCGCTTTTGTCGCCCAGGCTGGAGTTCAGTGGCACAGTCTCGGCTCACTGCAACCTCTGCCTCCCAGGTTCAAGCGATTCTCCTGCCCCAGCCTCCCGAGTAGCTGGGATTACAGGCATGCACAACCACACTTGGCTAATTTTGTATTTTTTAGTAGAGATAGGGTTTCACCACGTTGGCCAGGCTGGTCTCGAACTCCTGACCTCAGGTGATCCACCTGCCTCAGCCTCCCAAAGTGCTGGGATTACAGTTGTGAGCCACTGCGTCCAGCCCTTAAATTTCTTGATTTGTGTATTTTATTAATATTACTAATTGAAAATATCACAGAAAAAAGCAAACTAGAATATAACTAAAAGATAGTTGGTTTTATTAATAATTGACAAAGTACATACCCAGGTGGAACCCCACAGCAAACTTAATTGCATTGTTTTCTCACCGGATTAAAGTCCAGTGAAGTTACTTCTTAGTAATTTTTAAAGCAGCCACTGTGGCCTTTATCTATTGTATTCCACCTAGTCAAGTTTATAATATTGACCTGTCAGTCTGTAATTTTTTAGACTTTTGACTTCTCTTTTTTATGCCCTCAGCTCTTTCAGTATTAACATCTCTATCAAAGCATTGATCATATTAACAATATATTGAAGCCTGTGGTAAAAAGTTGCACAGAGGAATGTGGTTAAAACCATGGAACAGTATAAGATTTTTGTAGTGTTTTTGTCTTTGAACTCATAATTTATTCTCCTCTGATTATTACAAGCCTTAAAAGAGGAGGACTGTGTACTTCTAAAAATTTCTCTTGGAATTTAAAACAAAAACCAGAAATACTTAATTTTATTTGCTTTAGGCCCAACAAAATATATTCTTTTGCTTCATCACCTGCATTTATTAACTGATTTATAATAGAGTGTATAAATTCTGGAAACATTATGTGTTGTTCATTGCAGAAGCTCTGAATCAGGGAGAGACTGTGGATCTGGATGCCTTGATGGCTGATCTTTGCTCTATAGAGCAGGAGCTCAGCAGCATTGGTTCAGGAAACAGTAAGCGTCAAATCACAGAAACGAAAGCTACTCAAAAATTGCCTGTTAGCCGACATACATTGAAACATGGCACCTTGAAAGGATTATCTTCTTCATCTAATAGGATAGCTAAACCTTCCCATGCCAGCTACTCCTTGGATGATGTCACTGCACAGTTAGAACAGGCCTCTTTGAGTATGGATGAGGCTGCTCAGCAATCTGTGCTAGAAGATACTAAACCCTTAGTAACTAATCAGCACAGAAGAACCGCGTCAGCAGGCACAGTGAGTGATGCTGAAGTACACTCTATTAGTAATTCCTCCCGTTCCAGCATCACTTCTGCAGCTTCCAGCATGGACTCTTTGGATATTGATAAAGTAACACGCCCTCAAGAGCTGGATTTGACACATCAAGGGCAGCCAATTACTGAGGTAAATAAATGGAACTTTTTCCCTGGTATTTTGTTATTAAAATAAAGGAGAAATTATATTCAAATAATTAATTTTAATTAACTTCTTAAATTCTTCTACATTTATAATTTGTCAAAGATACTTCTGAGATAGGTTTCAAGAGTACAGAAGGAATATATTATCAGATATGGTAGTGGCACAAAGATGATTTAGAAGAAATTTAGTTTCTTTTTTATTCTCGTGACTATAGTATTTGGAAGTTCTTGAATGGCATTTTTTATTGTAATAGTCATTTCACGTGATTTGAAAAATTAAAATGATTCACAAAACTATTTAGTTATTTAATGTATGTTGATTTAAAGTAAAACTTAAGAAAAACACTCATATCACCATTGTGGTCCTCCAAGATGCTAGTTTACAGGGTTAACTCCATTTCATTATCTTTTTTTTTTTTTCTCCTTTTTTTTCTTTGAGATGGAGTTTGTACTCTTGTACAACTCATGCCCAGGCTGGAGTGCAGTGGCGTGATCTCAGCTCGCTGCAACCTCCACCTCCCAGGTTCAAGTGATTCTCCTGCCTCAGACTCCCAAGTGTAGCTGGGATTACAGGCGCTCACCACCATGCCCAGCTAATTTTCATATTTTTAGTAGAGATGGGATTTCACCATGTTGGCCAGGCTGGTCTCGAACTCCTGACCTCAGGTGATCCAACCGCCTTGGCCTCCCAAAGTACTGGGATTACAGGCGTGAGCCACTGTGCCCGGCCCTCCATTTCATTATTGAAGAGTCAGTATGGTATATTGAAAAGGGCCACCAGGTGTGGAATCAGGAAACTTGATTCTGAGTTTTCCTTGCCACTCACTACCCATGGGACCTTAAGTGAGTTATTCTCTTAAACATCAATTTCTCACAAGTAAAATGGAGTTCATAGTACTATATCTGCCTTCCTGATAGGGTGGTTCAGAGAACAAAAGTTGTTCATAAACAGTTTTTTTTTTTTTTTTTTATAGACGGAGTCTCATTCTGTCGCCCAGGCTGGAGTGCAGTGGCGTGATCTTGGCTCACTGCAACCTTGCCTCCCGGGTTAAGTGATTCTCCTGCCTCAGCCTCCTGAGTAGCTGGGATTACAGGCGTGTGCCACCATGCCTGGTTAATTTTTGTATTTTTGGTAGAGACGGGGTTTCACCATGTTGGCCAGGCTGGTCTCGAACTCCTGACCTTGTGATCCGCCCACCTCCCAAAGTGCTGGGGTTACAGGTGTGAGCCACTGCGCCCAGCCAGAGTTCGTAGTACTATATCTGCCTTCCTGATAGGGTGGTTCAGAGAACCGTAAGTTATTCATGAACAGATTTTTAAAAGATGGAATTTTTTTCAGTGTGTGACTGGATAAGATAGGGAATAGATTTGCAATAACAAGTTCAACAGAAGCTGAGTTTGGTGAAAGAGAATCCTTTATTGAGTTGTTTTCATCAAAGAGATGGTAATTCTGTCATAGGGTAGCAGCAAGAAAGAAGAAAAATGGGGCAAAGTGAAGTCAACATTTCCAATAAGCTTGTGTTGACAATAATATGGGATAAAAGAATCTATTTATGAATAATCAGTACTAAAGTAAAATCTTGAATTTTAACTATTACTTGACATCATTTTTTTTTCGTAACTTATTTAATTCTTTGGATTAATTGCCATCAGTAGGTAACTCTTGGTACCCACCTATGTGCGTAGCTTTGTTTTTGGTACTGTGGAGCACAAAAGGAGTATGAATCATGGTGGTGTGGAGATAAACTTGAGTTATTTCAAAGAAAGCGAATCTTATCAATATGAAGAATAAACTTTCATTTATTTAAAATGAAACTTATCTAAGTGGTATATATTCTATAGAGAACTTGAAAACTGATTTCTAGGCCGGGCGTGGTGGCTCACACATGTAATCCCAACACTTTGGGAGGCCGAGGCGGGCGGATCACCTGAGGTCAGGAGTTTGAGACCACCCTGGCCAACATGGTGAAACCCTGTCTCTACTAAAAATACAAAAAAAAATTAGTTGGATGTGGTGGCGCATGCCTGTAATCCCAGCTACTCGGGAGGCTGAGGTAGGAGAATCACTTGAACCAGGGAGTCGGAGGTTGCAGTGAGCCAAGATCGTGCCACTGCACTCCAGCCTGGCGACAGCAAGACTCCGTCTACAAAAAAAAAAGGAAAAAAAAACTGATTTCTATTTTGTGATACCTGGGAATTATATTTAGCCACCAGCTACTTAATATGTATCATTTCATGTCCTTTAGATTTACCTGCTAGGATATGAGCAATATTTTATTAGGGATGTGCTTTCTTGGCCATTCTTTGTTTTGTACGTTGATATTCCTTCCAATCAGTTTACAGTATTTTGAGTTGGATTAAGACGCATGAGGGACAAGTTATAAACTAATCATTAAGGATCTTCTAATACCGTATGCATGTCTATCTTTCTGTCTGTAAAATGTGCTCATTATAAAAGTTCATACATTATAGGGGCAAATTGAAGTAAAACGTGAAAAGTTCCTCTCTCCCAGCAAGCGCACTTCAAATGGTATCTAGTGGTGTCCATGGATATCACTGTGAATACTGCAAAGATACCAGTGCTCAATGGTATAATGTTTAATATAAGAGTTTAATGTAAGGTTTGGTGAGTAAACCAGGACTATAGCAGGGAAAGGAGTTAAAAAGCCTTATCTATTATCTAGCTAGCCTGTTCTTTTGCCTCACCTAGGAGTATAGAAAGGTGGTTTAACAAACCCGGAACTTGCTTCCATTTGCTTTTTTCCTAGGTCTAGTCTGTTCTGATTCAAGTAAAGTAAACTGAGGCAAGCTTAATATATCCTGAACTCATGTATCAGATTGTCTTTAAATGCAAATACAGTTTTAAAAATATTTTAGTTTTTCATGCATGGCGTTAAATAGTTCTATGAGATATGTTACGGAAAACTATCCTTTACTCACATACACATCATATTCTGCTTCCAGAGGTAAGCAATTTTTGCTCATTTAGCTGATTTTTAGGGACTTTACCTCTTTATCATTAAGTCTACATACACATTGCCATTTCTTGATTTTCTTTTTAGTGGTATGTATTACCTATTGACTTCTCACTCTACTCCAGAAGATGGAGGGTATAGCTGTCTATATACAACTTCTTCTCACTTCTCCCTTCCTGTTTTTCCATTCTCCAAATATATTTTGATTGAGCTCATATTCAGTGTTTATATTAAAATGACTATATACTTGCAATTTACTGCTAACCTCCATATACTCTTATGACTACATCCCCTTTCTGGAATATCATTTTACTTTTACTGGAATGAATATATTTTTAAAAATATTTAATTTTCTATATGGTGATCACTGTTTCAACTTCAGACTTTCTCCCAGTTGATTAAATCTCTCTGGTTCAAGCCAAATTAGCATTCCATTAATTGCATCTTCTTAAAATTCTATTTATTTCTTTTCTCTTTTTTTTTTTGTAGTCTTCAGGATTATCCTTAGGTCTTTTTTCCTAGGCTGGTGAGCTTCTCTGGAGAAGATTCTTCCAGTCTTCTATGCTGGCTGCCAGTGTTTTAGTAGCCCATTTGGGAAAGAAGGGTTGGAACATGAGGATGGTCCCCATTGTTCCAGTCTATGAACTTTCATCAAATCCTTCTAGGTCAGGGTTTCTCAGCTATCAGCACTATTGACATTTGGGCTAGATAGTTTTGTGAGTGGCTGTCTTATGCACTGTAGGATGTTTAGCAGCATCCCTGGCCTGTACACACTAGATGTCAGTAGTACACATTTACCTTCTTCAGTTGTGACAACTAAAAACGTCCGTAGACATTGTTACATGTTGCTTGTAGGACAAAATCCACCCCCAATTGAGAATCACCACTGCTCTAGGTAGAGAGGGTTAACAGTAGGCCTGAGTCCTTTTCTTCGTGGAAAATGACCTTGGGTTTTCCTTCTCCTGGCATTCTTTTCCTGGACACATACTGGATTAAGAATTAAATATAGAATATCTCCAGGTAATATTGTTTATTGTGAAACTGACCCCTGTTGGTGAGTGTATATGGACCAGGAAGACTGTCCATGAATGAATAAATTAGCCTATGAAAAGACACAGACCTTGACTTCGTGGTGTGCAGTGTAACTCTTTTTTTTTTTTTTTTTTTTTTTTTGAGACAGAGTCTCACTCTTGTCCAGGCTGCAATGCAGTGGCGCAATCTCAGCTCACTGCAACCTCTGCCTCCCAGGTTCACATGGTTCTCATGCCTCAGCCTCCCGAGTAGCAGGGATTACAAGCATATGCCACCACGCCTGGCTAATTTTTGTATTTCTTTTTTTTAGTGGAGACAGGGTTTCGCCATGTTGGCCAGGCTGGTCTCAAACTCCTGACCTCAAGTGATCCACCCGCCTCGGCCTCCCAAAGTGCTGGGATTACACTGTGGGAGCCACTGCACCTGGCCAGCAGTGTAACTCTTATAAATGAGCATGAACGTGTTCTTTAAGGGGCCCTGGAACTTGCCCTCATTGGCTGTTAAAAGGTACTGCTGGTTCCCGTGGAGCATGAAGTTTCCCTAAGCCAGGGTGTTTTCTGCACTTACCATGTGGTCTCTTTCCCTTACAATGAGCTATTTATGGGCCCAAAAAGGGCCTGTGGTGAGCTGTATGGACTCCCTCGGAAGATGGCATGTCTCTTTTTATTTATTCAGAACTGAGTGAATCTGGCTTCAAGCTATGGTCTGTTGGGTCTTGTCAGCGAATGTTAATCTGTACCTGAGACCACTGCTGGTGGGCGAGTGAGTAAAAGAGGGAATCTGAGAATTAGCTGCTTTCTTAAATGTGTTTTCAACCATTCTTCCTGCTTTTAGTCTCACCATCACCTGTCTACTCTTGCTTCTGAGGACTTCTGAGGTTACACGATATAAATTGAGTGCTCCTCTGCTTTTCTCCAGTGCTGGCCCAGCATTCAGCTTCTCTTGGATTTGCTAAATTGGTTACCACTCAGCCATATGCTTTTTTCCCCATCTTCCCACCCCCATTTTAATCCCTGTAAAACAATGCTTCACAACTTGGGCTACTTTGTCCTGCTGGGGATATGCAACATTTTTGGTTGTCCATCAAGGGCATGTGCTACTACTGGCATCTAGTGGGTAGAGGCCAGAGGTGCTTCTAAACATCCTACAGTGCACAGGACAGCCCACATGAAGGATAATTATCTGGCCCAAAATAGAGCCAAGGTTGAGAAACCACATTTTAAATCGTGTGGCACCTGTTAGTCACGATCAGCAAGGTGGCAGTTATAGTATGTTGTATGAAGTCCTTCTGTTGAAAGTTTCTAATAAAGATCAAGAAAGTACCAGCATCAAATCTTCTTAGATTCAAGGAAATATAGGTATCTTTGGCCAGTCCCTCTCTCCTGAACTCCAGGTGCATATATTCCATCTCTAATCAATATCTCTATTTGGATGTCTAATTGTGTATTATATTTCTCCAGAGAGATAGAACCAATAGGATATGAATGGGGATTTATTATGGAAATTGGCCCACACCATTATGAAGGCTGAGAAGTCATATGACAGGCTGTCTGCAAGCTGGAGACCCTAGGATGGTGGTAGTGTGACTTAGTCCGAGTCAGAAAGCCTCGGAACCAGGAAAGCCCATGGTATAATTATCAGTCCTAGGCTGAAGGCCTGGGTACCCAAGGGAGGCTGCTGGTATAAGGCCTGCAGTACAAAGACTGGAGAGCCTGGAGTTCTGATATCCAAGAGTAGGAGCAGAGTGTCCCACCTCTAGGAAGGATAGGGAGGAAATCACCTTTTCTCTGCCTTTTTTGTTCTATCTGGGGCCCTCAGTCAATTGGATAGTGCCTACCCACAATGAGGATGGATCTTCCCCACTCAGTCCTGGTTCACACACCATCTCCTCTGGAAACACTCTCACAGACATACCCAGATGCTTTACCAGTTCTCTAGGTATTCCTTAATCCAATGAAGTTGATACCTAAAATTAACCATCATAAATAGATTGCTCAAATTTAACTGGTCTAAACCTAAAGTCCTGCTCTTTCTCTTCAAACTTATTTCTCCCACTGTCTTCTCTATCTCAAATAATGGATATTCCATCCGTCTTGTTCATCAAGCAAACTCCTTGGAGTCTTTATCTACTTATTTTCTTTCTACCTCCCTTTCAATCCAGCAGCAAATTCTGTTGGCCTTATCTTCAGAGTATGTCTAGAATGTGATCACTTCTCACCGCCTTCACTGCCACCAAGCCAACATCATCTTGATTTAGATTTTTGAATAGGCTTCCTTCTGGTCTTTCTGCATTCACCTTTCTCCCTTAACAGTCTATCATCCACACTGCAGCCAGAGTGATCCTTTTGAAAGATAAGTCAAATCATCTCTTTTCAAACCTAAAGGCTTTGCATCTCAAGGTATAGCCCAAACCCCTATAATGCCTATAAAGCCTTGCCTGATCTGCTTTCCCATTACCACCTATTTTTCTTTCTTCTGTCCCTTACCCCACTAGCCATACCGTCCCATACTTGTTCTCAGCCAGTAGCCAGAGCCTGCCTCTTAGCCTTTGCACTTATTCAACCCTGCCCAGACGCCTTTCCCCAGTCTTCTGTGTAACATACTCCTAGCTACCTTCTGGAATTTGCTCAAATGTCACTTTCTTATTGAGGCGTTCTTTGATTATGCTATTTAAAAATGGAGCTCCCCTTACGCTGCCATATTATTACCTTTTTTTGTTTTTTTTTGTTTGTTTTGTTTTTTTGAGACAGATTCTCGTTCTGTCACCCAGGCTGGAGTGCAGTGGTGCCATCTTGGCTCACTGTAACCTCTGCTCCCTGGGTTCAGTGGATCCTCCTGCCTCAGTTTCCTGAGTAGCTGGGTCCTCAGGCATACGAGATCATGCCCATTTAATTTGGAATTTGGAATTTTATACATGACAGTGTATTTTTAAAATGAAAATACTTTGTAAAGCTATTAGTTTATAGCAAATTCAAAGGATTTTTTTCATCATAATATACATAATCATCAAGTTTTCTTAAGATTCAGCAAAACCTTTTGCTAAATTTAAAGGAATAGGTAAGGTTGGCATAGTGACTCACGCCTGTAATCCCAGCACTTTGGGAGGCCAAGGCAGGTGGATCACCTGAGGTCATGAGTATCAGACCATCCTGGCTAACATGGTGAAACCCCATCTCTACTAAAAATACATAAATTAGCCAGGCGTGGTGGCGGGCACCTGTAATCCCAGCTACTTGGGAGGCTGAGGCAGGAGGATCACTTGAACCTGGGCGGCAGAGGTTGCAGTGAGCTGAGATGATGCCACTGTACTCCAGCCTGGGCGACAGCAAGACTCCGTTTCAAAAAGTAAAATAAAATAAAATAAAGGAATAGGTATCAGATGAAAAAAGAGGCTGAAGATTTAGTGAAATCCAGGGGAAAAGCCTAATTCACACAAACGTATTTCAAATAAACCCCCCCAATAATTACTGGCACATATGCCTTGACTCTTATTGTTTGTGTTTCTTGGAAATCTGTGTGTGTTTTGTTTTGTTTTGTTTTTCTGCAGAAGTAAAAAGCATCTTTAGGTTTAGGTCTGTTTTTGTTTTGGGTTTGTGGAGGGCTGGTAAAGGACCTTTTTTTAGACAATAATAGAAATATATTCATGTGGCCTGGTGCAGTGGCTCACGCCCGTAATCCTAATACTTTGGGAGGCCAAGGTGGGCGGATCATTTGAGGTCAGAAGTTCGAGACCAGCCTGGCCAACATGGTGAAACCCTGTCTCTACTAAAAATACAAAAAAAAAAAAATTAGCCTGGCGTGGTGGCAGGCGCCTATAATTCCAGCTACTCGGGAGGCTGAGGCAGGAGGATCACTTGAATCTAGGAGGTGGAGGTTGCAGTGAGCCAAGATCATGCCACTGTACTCCATCCTGGGTGACAGAGCGAGCCTCCATCTCAAAAAAAAATATGTGTATATATATATATATTCATCTATTTAAAATGAACAGGGGCTATAAAACAAAAAGAAATAGTTTTAAAAACATTTACAGATTTACCGGCTATATAATATCCAGTAGAAGGAGAGTAGAATAAAGAGAAAAGGGGGCAAAATAGAAAAATTGAGTGCTTGTTCTGTTAGCCATTGTGCTTTATGTCTTAACACACATTGTGCAGAGCCCAACACCTTGTGGAGGGCACGATTATCCCTCTTTTACAATGGAAGGAACGGAGGTAGAGAGTGACTAAATAACTTGCCCAAGGGTTTGAACCCAAACATACTGGTTGTAGAGCTCATACCACCATATCATGCTACTTCATCACAGAATTGAAGGAAAATCAAGACGAGTAGACTGGCCAGTGCTCTCAGAGCCGGACCTAGATACAGAACTAACTACATGGGCAGGAGAGAAAAAGGCAAAGAGATGTATGTAATAGTATCCCCATCTTTGGTGTTTTTGTATTTTTTTTTTAATATTTTAAGGAAAATTAAGTTAAACTCTAGCTCTAAACTAAATAAAACTTAAATAAAATTAAGATGAGGGCTGGCAGGTTCCCACTCTTCGTAGTAATATTAATCATTCATAATTTTTATACCAACCTTTGAAGATCAATGCTGTGAGTACCCCGATTTTACACGTGAGGAAACAGATTAAATAATAGGCCCAGAATCACCTTGCCAATAAATGGCCACACTGGGGCTTGAACCCAGGCACTCTAGCACCAGGGTCTCCATTCTTAACCATCATGCTATACTTACTTTCGACATACTGTTTGTGGAAAATGCATACGTGTGTCAGTAAAGATGATGGAAATCTATTTTATTGAAACACTAATGAGTGGTCATAAGCCTCCACTTCTTTCCAGTTGTAATCTAAAGTGTTAGCTATCACAAGGAAGTGTTTTATTTGTAACCACTACTTTGGTACAAGGCCATTTCTTTATAATGGTTTGGCTCCTGTGTTCAGATAAATGGTTTTTACTTTTTTTATTTTTTATTTATTTTTTGAGACAGGGTCTTGCTCTTTCGCCTAGGCTGGAGTGCAGTGGTGCAATCTCAGCTCACTGCAGCCTCCACTTCCTGGGTTCACGCAATTCTCGTGTCTCAGCCTCCCTAGTAGCTGTAACTATAGGCGCACACCACCACACCCGGCCTGTCTTTATAATTTTTTAGAGACGGCGTTTTGCCCTGTTGGCCAGGCTGGTCTCGAGCTCCTGACCTCAAGTGATTCACCCTCCTGGGCCTCCCAAAGTGCTGGGATTACAGGCATGAGCCACTGCTCCTAGCCAGATCAATGCTTTTTAATATGTGCATTCCCACCCCAACCCCAAGGACTCTGGCTTGTAAATGGCACTTTGTTTTAACATGTTACAGATTCAGTTCAAGAAAGTAGTGATTCATAACTTACTTTGCAGAGATTTGTGGTGAGTTTTTATAAGATTGATAGAAAGTTTTTATCAAACACAAATGACACAACACTTTGTAATACAAATGAAAGTTTTCAAAACTGAGAAAATGTACAGCAAAATTTATACAGAGAATTGACCTTTAAATTCATTTTTTTCCCCATGGGAGACTCACTGGACATTTTTGTTACATATTTTGAGCACAGCTTTTAGATTTATGAACGTAGTGATAAAGAGTACGTAAATATTAGACTTGGAGCAGATAATATTTTTTGGTAAGAAAATAAGTACTTTATGGAAATAGACCTAATATTAAAAAGCTATATTATTCTATAATCCCTTTTTATTCATGTTAATGTAACCTAAATTTTTAATCTTTGTTTATTTACTATTTTGTATTGTTTTTGTCACTTCACATATATCCTTTTCTGGTAAGGGTACACTGAATAATAGCTATAGTATTCCATCATACTGTTTTATATGTAACATAGGCAATCATCTCTTGTTGAATACTTCAGATTTATTTATTTATTTTTATTTTTTTGAGTCAGTCTTGCTCTGTTGCCCAGGCTGGAGTACAGTGGCGCCATCTCGGCTCACTGCAACCTCTGGCCTCAGGGTTCAAGCAATTCTTCTGCCTCAGCTTCCGGAGTAGCTGGGTGGGACTACAGGCACGAGTTACCAACCCTGGCTATTTTTTGTATTTTCAGTAGAAATGGAGTTTCACTATGTTGGCCAGGCTGTTCTTGAACTCCTGACCTCAAGTGATGCGCCCGCCTCAGCCTCCCAAAGGGCTGGGATTACAGGCGTGAGCCACCGCGCCCAGCCCAGATTTAGGCTTTTAGAAAGTTTAGCCAGTAAGCATTTGGAAATATAATGGACACTTGTGCAAGACTGAGTCCAGAAAGAATAGATTTTTTTTAAAAAAATTATTTTGAAATAATATTATACTTACAAAACCTTTAAAGAATAGTACAAAGAACTCATGAAATTCATTAGCCAGATTCAGTAATTTTTAACATTTTACCACATTATTTTTCTGTGTCTATATTTATTTTTCCTGAATCATTTGAGAGTTGGTTACGTTTATCATTCCCTTATATTCGTTAATACTTCAGTATCTGTTTCCTAAGAACAGGGTTATTGGCAGTATAGATTTGATAGGCCTCCTGTTGATGTAGTAATTGAAACATAATATGCTTAATGAGAAAATACACAGGGAAAAACAAAAACAATCTTGGTCTGGCCAAGCATGTGGCCTGCAGGCCAAGCAGAAAGTTATTCATATATTCTGTAAATATTTGAGTGCCTAGGGCACTGTGGTGGGGTGTAAGGGATAAAACTGGAATATAATACACAATGTTGGCTGGGCGCAGTGGCTCACGCCTGTAATCCCAGAACTTTTGGAGGTGGAGGTGGGCAGATCACTTGAGGTCAGGAGTTCAAGGCCAGCCTCGCCATCATGGTGACATCCCATCCCCACTAAAAGTATAAAACTAGCCAGGTGCGGTGGCGGGTGCCTGTAATCCCAGCTACTCAGGAGGCTGAGGCAGGAAAATTGCTTGAACCTGGAAGGCAGAGGTTGCAGTGAGCTGAGATCGTGCCACTGCAGTCCAGCCCGAGCGACAGAGTGAGACTCCATCTCAAAAAAAAAAAAACCAAAAAAACAAAAAATGATGTCCTTATGAAGTGATAATTTATTGTATGGAGGGATGGAGGGGAGGATATAGACAACCAAACAAGTGATTTTGGTACAGTGTGGTAGGAACTATGATGGAAAAGAGAGAAAACCTTTTTGGTTAAAAAGTTGTTGATGACAAGCCGGGCTCGGTGGCTCATGCCTGTAATCCCAGCACTTTGGGAGGCCAAGGAGGGCGGATCACAAGGTCAGGAGATTGAGACCATCCTAGCTAACACTGTGAAACCCCGTTTCTACTAAAAATACAGAAAAATTAGCCGGGCTTGGTGGCAGGCGCCTGTAGTCCCAGCTACTCGGGAGGATGAGGCAGGAGAATGGCGTGAACCCAGGAGGTGGAGCTTGCAATGAGCTGAGATCATGCCACTTGCACTCCAGCCTGGGCGACTGAGCAAGACTCCGTCTCAAAAAAAAAAAAAAAAAGTTATTGATGACTTTGAGAATGAATTACAGAATACATTATAACTCAAAGGATGAAGGCTTTAGGGAAGAAATTGCAAGAAATTAAGGGAAAAATGAGTGGCTGGGAAGTGGAGGAGGCACCTTCTAGCATGAATTCAGGGAATTTGGCAGTGGAGAGGAGAAACAGTTTAACAAGAGGAGGGTACCCAGAAGAATTAAACATTTTCCTCTTCTCCTCACCCCCAATGTACTGATTAGTTGAGTATCAGAGACTAAAGATACTTTCTCTTTAGGAGAGGGAAATGAATGGGATCTAGAACATGCTTAGCTTTGGGAGGGGAAACAAAACACATTATTCATCTAGAATTCGAGGGGAGGATAAAAATATGGGTATAATTACAAGGTACATTCTAATGATGAAGATCCTCATGATAAATGGATGTAGCTTTCTCACATGGAGGGAAGTGCAGTCATATGAAGAGAGGGAAGAGGGAAGCTAGAAGCTTGAAGAACATAGAGACTTAGAACAGGTATAACATAAGGGGAAGAATTAATAAGAGCACTGCCAAACAGTGGTTAAGGACCAGTTGAGGTTTGTTAGCATGAATTGGTATTAGACATAATGTTTCTGCACAATTATTTCATAGAACTCTACTATCCAGAAGTGGAGTGAGGTTATCCTTAAATTACCAAGGGTTAGGATCATCTGGGTCTTACCTTTATAATTTTTGCGTATAAGAGAATGAAAGGTAATTGCATGCAACTTTTCATTACTATTTTGTTTCATTACTGTTTTGTTTCACTTCATTGATCTTTTTCTCTTCCTGCATGGTAATGAGAGCTGCCCGTTTCACCTCCTTTACCTATCATTTTCTTCCTTACTGCATTTTCACAGCATGCTATTTCTCTGAGATGTTCCAGCAAGCAGGCCAAGCGTCATATTGACTTCACAGAAGAACAGGCTGAACTGACACCTGTAAGTTCTATAAACATGCCATGGCATGACTTAATGAAGAGGAATGCATTCATTAGACCTCCAAATGATGAAACCTTTTCATATAACTTCAGTTTTTCAAATAAAAATTAAACCAAACTTAATAAATTAGCAAAAACAAATAAGCAACTTTAGATATGGTACAACTGAATATTAATACTCTTGGTATGATTATGTAGGTGGTAGCATAATTGATATAGATGATTTTTGTATTAGAACCTGAAACAACATGCCTTCTTTATTCTGAAACTAAGGGCTTTTGTAAATTTCTTAAGATACTAACAAATTGAATTGTTCTTTACAGCAGAGCTACCAAATGGAATGATTCTTCTGCACTGATGCTTAACTGAAAGCCTAGTTTCTTTCTTAAAAAAATTTATTCTTTGGTCATTTTTTTTGCCATGCCATTTGCCATGGTTGGCAAATCTGGATGCTTCAGAGGTGTACTGTCCCATACGGTAGCCACTAGCCACATGTGCCTATTAAATATTTAAAATGTGGTTAATCCGAATTGTGGTGTGCTGTAAGGATAAAATACATACTGGACTTCAAAGACTTACTATGAAACAAAAATGTAAAAAAAATCTCGTGGCCGGGTGTGTTGGCTCATACCTGTAATCCCAGCACTTTGGGAGGCCGAGGTGGGCAGATTACTTGAGGCCAGGAGTTCAAGACCAGCCTGGCCGACATGACGAAACCCCATTTCTACTAAAAATACAAAAATTAGCCAGGCTTGGTGGCACATGCCTGTAATCCCAGCTACTCAGGAGGCTGAGGCAGAAGAATTGCTTGAACCCAAGAGGCGGAGGCTGCAGTGAGCCAAGATAACAACAGTGAGCCAAGATCACACCACTGTACTCCAGCCTGAGTGACGGAGCAAGACTCAAAAAAACAAAAACAACAAAATTTATCTGTATTTATTACTTGTTAAAATTTTGGATATTTTTGGTTAACTAAAATATATGAATATTTCAGTTTTTTCTTTTTATACTTTTTTAAATTAATGTGGCTAACAAAATTTTAAATTACCTTTGTGATGATTTCTAACACCATCTTTACTGTCCAAGTGAAATTTGTAAATAATATAACCTACTTACATACCTACTTTTTTATATGAATGTAATGCCCCAACACCTATGAAGGAGAAATAATGAAAAAGTAATTTATAATAAATAATATATCTGTTTTAGTATGTAAATGCTTAGCCGCCACTATTAAAAGACATAATGAAGTAGTCAAACCTTACACCTACCTATAATCAAGAACTTTGGGTTTAAGAGAAGTGAGATCAGAAGGCTTTTTTTTTTTTTTTTTAAACAAGAAGTGTAGGAAAAAGAACAGAAATATGAGTGGACCCCAGAACTGAAACATGTTATAAGTGATAGCAGATAATGACATACTTGTATATACTATGAGAAAAAGGGAAATAATCTTAATTGAAGTAGGGATAATGTGCTAAGACAGTTTATAGGCAAGTAGAGAAAATGGGAGCATGTAAAATTCTTGCAAATGAGATAAGATTATAATTGTAATGACAAAATAATTTCAGTGTTATAATGTGGGATGAGATGGTAGTAATAAAATCATTTGATATCTGATTTTTTTTACAGTGTAGATTTTTCATCATGCTATATATTTTATTTCTTTTTTTTTTTTTTTTTTTTTTTGGGACGGAGTCTCACTGTGTCACCCAGGCTGGAGTGCAGTGGCGCGATCTTGGCTCACTGCAAGCTCCGCCTCCCAGGTTCACGCCATTCTCCTGCCTCAGCCTTCCAAGTAGGTGAGACTACAGGCGCCCGCCACCTCGCCCAGCTAATTTTTTGTATTTTTAGTAGAGACGGGGTTTCACCATGTTAGCCAGGATGGTATTGATCTCCTGACCTTGTGATCCTCCCGCCTCGGCCTCCCAAGGTGCTGGGATTACAGGCATGAGTCACTGCGCCCGGCCATATTTTATTTCTTTAAGATGGAGTCTTGCTCTGTTGCTCAGGCTGTAGTACAGTGGTGCCATCTCGGCTCACTGCAATCTCTGCCTCCTGGGTTCAAACGATTCTCCCGCCTCAGCCTCCCAAGTAGCTGGGACTACAAGTGTGCGCCACTACACCTGGCTAATTTTTGTATTTTTAGTAGAGATGGCGTTTTGCCATGTTGGCCAGGCTGGTCTTGAACTCCTTACCTCAGGTGATCCACCTGCCTCAGCCTCCCAAAGTGGTGGGATTACAGGCATGAGCCACCACTCCCGGCCTTCTGTGCTATGTATTTTAAATACGACAACAGTAGTATGAAATATTTTAAAACAATTTTTACTAATAACGTTAATTTCATGTTTTCACTAATTTAATATTATTTTGCTTTTAATTCTGTTCAAAGGAATTCCAAATATCTCCTATCATTTACTGGCATGTGACAGAGTGTACACTGCCAGTTGTGGTACTGGCAACTCTTACTTCAAGCTAGTTTTCCATTGGTGAAATTATTTTCCAACATTATGAACAGCTGTTTGTAAGCTCAGAACAAAAGAAAGTGCAGACTTCTTTCCATTTATTTTAGAGGGTAATAGCATCCTGGAAAATTCATTCAGTATTAAAATTATGCAAAAATACTTTTTAGATGTAAAATGAAATTAGATTCTAAGCTCAGATTGTTATAAGGAAGATTTCCCATCTCTACAACTCTCCGTGTAAGGACATTTAACAATTGTGGAATGTGGGACTTTTGTTGTTATCGACATTGTACCATGCTTGCAAGGCATCTTGCATTTTCGACTTCCCAATAAATACCAGTAACTCTCCCTCTCCTCTTCATTGTGGCAGCCCAGAATGTCCTCAACATTTTCTGAAATTCCTGCTTGAGGACAGAGCTACCCTCTTTTGAGAACCACTGGTCTCAAATATCCCTTTGCCCTCTTTCTACCCTGCCACACTCCCTCACACCGCGACCCCAGCAGCCTCTTAATCATCCTCCAGGACTGTAGCTTTTTCAGAATTACTTTATTAAGCCGCTAATTTGGGGTTAGATACCCATCTCCTTGCTCACCTACCACTTAACACACTGTTTTGTAGTTGCAAGTTGGTCTGCATCTCCCTATTTAGACTACATTCTGTGAGGCAAGGGATGCCCATCTTGGTCACCTTTGCATCTCTAATGCTGGCATGGTTCCACACTCAAAAGTTGGAGCCTAAAAAATGGTTGAATACATGAAGAGGAAAACAGAGAAATAAAATAAATCAATAAAATGGATTGAAAATAAGCCCCTGACTTTGTGTTTATAGTTGGTAAATAAAAGAAAATATAAGAAGGCCCTGTTTATATGAAGCTGTATGCATTTTTGTTAACTCACAACATAAACCAAGACTGAAGCCTGATTGGATGCCATGCCCAAACCATAATTTTTTTTTAATTAAACGTTTAAGATATATTTCTAAGCAGAATGGCCTTACTCAGTTACAGTAAGATCTCCATAGCAGAGCAACCCACAAAGACACAGCACTGATTTTTTTCCCCTGTAATCAAGGGTGAAAAATATACAACTTGTTTCTGAACCAAAACCACAATTTCTGCAGTTTAAAATGTTTCACTGATAATACGGCCCTGGTAGAAATTATGTAGTTTTAAAACTACATAATTTACTCTCCTTAGTCCTTCAGCTGTGCACCACTCTTCTCATCCCTCTTGCATCCTTCCGGTAACCAGTTTCACCCCACCCCTGCCCCTTTTTTCTGAAGAGCAAGGAATTCTAGGATCAGTGTTATTATGACTGGTACCAGTTGGAAGAAGATACTTTATTTTTTGAGACAGGGTCTCGCTCTGTTGCCCAGGCTGGAATGCAGTGGCATAATCTTAGCTCACTGCAGCCTTAAGCTCCTGGGCTCAAGTGGTCCTCCTATCTGAGCCTCCTGAGTAGCTGGGATTACAGTTCAAGCCACCATGCCCAGTGGAGTTTGCTGCTTCGGGTTTCTACATGTTTGTTGTTTCTGCTAGTAACTAAATAGTGAATAGCTATGTAACCATCCATGCAGGATATAATTTATGACCATGTTTAACTATTGTTTGTGGTCTCATTTTTTGAATGTGGCATATTTTGGGACCACCAACCATAATGATTACCCTCTTTTTATTTTAAGCTATTTAAATATCTTAATATTTCAAAATGGACTTCTATTTCTGTGTCATTAAACAGATACAATTAAATATCATTGCCTCATACTTAACCGAATTATCAGTTTTTTGGTGACTTGAAGTCTTGAGGTCATGAGTTTGAGAACTGATTAAATCTTGTGTTTTTAAGAATTAAATTTGAATTTGATGTTTGGAATTACATTTACCAAATCATAGTTTGTTTTGATGGCCTGAGGCAGATTTTATTTTTTTAAATTTGAAATATAATTATCTGAATATAGATAATCTACTCACTTGGAGATAATTTTTCTAAAAAAGTAACTTTTATAAGATAAATACAGTAAGTTTTCAAGAAAGTAATTTCTTGAAATACATGTTATATGTTTTACATAGTAATTGTGTAGCAGTACATGTTTACCCATTATATTTGAATAGCTAAAAATGAATGGGAATAAGAGCAATGAAAGTTATAGTTGCTCTTTTATTTTTAAGTGAAAGCAAGTTTATTAGAGAAGTAAAGAAACGTGGCTGGGCACAGTGGCTCACGCCTATAATCTCAGCACTTTGGGAGGCCAAGGCGGGCGGATCACCTTAGGTCAGGAGTTCAAGACCAGCCTGGCTAACATGGCGAAACTCTGTCTCTAATAAAAATACAAAATTAGCCGAGTGTGGTGGCCTGTGCCTGTGATCCCAGCTACTCAGGAGGCTGAGGCAGGAGAAGCGCCTGAAGCTGGGAGGCAGAGGTTGCAGTGAGCTGAGATCACGCCACTGCCCTCCCAGTCTGGGTGAGAGAGGGAGACTCTGTCTCAAAAAAATAAAAAAAAAAAAAAACTAAAGAAACCAAACAATGGCTACTCTTACAAATTGTGCTTTTTGTTCTTTGTTTTTCCCAATTCCCTCCCTCCTCCTTGGCTGTGCATTAACCTCAAACTAAATTGAATTTTCAGAAATTACTACTTACCTAGTGTCTTTATGAAGGAGCCAATTAGTCTTACCTTTAGGAGGTCTACACAATCTAGTTAAATGAGGACCTAGGGATAGTTCTCTATGTTCTTGTTATTGTTTCACTTTGTTAGTGCTAATCTTGATGAATATGTCCAATTAAAAAAATTGGACCTTAGGTTTCTTTTTTTTTTTTTTTTAAATAAGCAATGGGTGAGAGGGGCGGGTATGCTTATAAAGTTTACCTTGCATTAAAACACAGCTTTAAAAATGCAGGCAATAAAATACCATATAGCAAACTTAACATAGTATAGATGTGAGCAAAGATTATATTGTCTTCTGTAACATGTTTTTAATCTTGAAGTAGTGTATTTTATCTATGACCGTGTATGTACTTTTTTTTTTCTTGAGACAAGAGTTTCACTTGTCGCCCAGGCTAGAGTGCAATGGCACAATTTCGGCTCACTAAAACCTCTGCTTCCCAAGTTCAAGCGATTCTTCTGCAGCAGCCTGCTGAGTGGCTGGGATTACAGGCTCCTGCCAGCACACCCGGGCTAATTTTTGTGTTTTTAGTAGAAACGGGGTTTCACCATGTTGACCAAGCTGGTCTTAAACTCCTGACCTCAAGAGATCTGCCTGCCTTGGCCTCCCAAAGTGCTAGGGGCCATGTACTTTCTTATAGGGGGTGCTGCTCTAGTATTTGTTCGCATTAGTTTCTTTCCAAAGAATTTCCAAGAATAACTTGACCTATATTTAGATTTATGAAATATAACAGAATATTTTCTGTACTTTTACTCAGCTGTATTGTACATTTTTTTAAATGGTGATAAGTAACTATGTACTGTTAAATACTAATTTGGAATTTTTTCATGAGAGGCCAGTCCAAATTACATGTATATATCAAAACAACTACAATTTAAGGATAAATGAAATACAATTGTATTAACTTATCTTACAACATGTTACTGAAAAGTTAAGGGGAGAATGATAGGGACCATGCCATTTACAAATTATTTTCACGAAAACAGTTACTTGAATTAATTTAAGTGTGTGACACTTCTGAATATTTTGTTCATGTCATTCATTTGCTCTGCAAATTCTTTACTGTGCAGTATACCCCTATTTTTATTCTGATAATAATGAGTGGGTTAATAAAGTTTTACTGAAAACAGGTGTGTCCATTAGGCAAAATGTTGATGGATATTTTTCGTCTTGGTGCAGCTAGCATTGAATTGATCAGAAATACTTGGATAAGCTTTTAAAAATGATGTCGTCTTATTCTAACCGAAATATACTATTTAAAGCTATATAGGTCTTCATAGGCTTTAACAAGAGAAAGGGAGTTTAGTCATTGGTCTCTGACATTCATTTATTTGTGTGCTGTGCACAGCATTCATGAGCATTGGCCTAGAAGGCAGACTGGCTCTGCAGTCTGCATGTACTACCCATTTTCCCAAAGAGGGAGGGATCAGCAGGAGTCAGCTGGGACACGCCTACTGGCACGGATGATGTCTTTACCTCCCTGCTCCTTTTCTTTTTCTTTTTTTACATTTTCTTTGTGGAGATATTTCACTCAACTTAGGGAAAAGATATGAGATTAATTATAGAGAATCATTCTTGCTTTGTCTACTTTATGTTTTAAACACATAAAACCTCCACTGACTTCTGTTATTGCCTTTTTTTTGTTTGTTTTTCTCTTTTCTGAACAAGCACTCCTATCTGGACAGGGAAACCTCCCTTCTTCTGAGAAACATTGCAGGAAAACCTTCTCATTTGCTGACCAAGGTGATACTTCTTTCCACATGCATGTAACTATTTACTACCTTGTAGGTAGAATATGATTTCTGTTTTTGATCATGCTCTTATATTATTATTTTCTTACTCTAGCATCTTTGTCATTAATATACTTTTTCTTTTACAGATGGTAATTATTTACTGATCTTAATGACTGTCAGGCAATATTGAGAGTACAAAATATTTTCAGTAATTTTCACTAGTTTTTAAACTTTTGTAAATGCTTAATAGTCTTCCCAAGTATGTTGCACTTTTTCTAGTTTAACACTGTTGCATTTTAAAGTCTAAAAAACATTGCTTTAATTGTAACTTTTACTGCTAATGGTTGTCCACACTCTGGGTTTCTTTAGCAAACTTTGCTTCCTAGTTCTTGTTTATATTATCACCTCCTCATTTAATTAAAACATTTACTCATATAAACAGAATCTTAGTTAATATTAACTTAGTCAAATTGGAAGAGGAAGCTGCAATTTTAATTGCCCGGTTCTCTGCCCTTGGAATGTTTTGAATCAGTCCAGCCAGATTTTCACTGGGCTGGTATTTTATATCCATTTGAAATATTTTAGCCATTGTCATCATTAACTAGGGAATAATACAGTAGGGAAGCTGAGTTGCTTTCTACCTCTTTTTAAGTCATGTTTTTATTTCATTAGCTTATTTAAATAATGTTAAATTCAAGAATATCAGACATATTTCTGAAAAATATACATAGTTATGGGTAATGTCCCTAAGTTGTTGTTATTGTATCTGAGGTTTGTTTGCTTTCTTTCTAACCTTGTACATTTATGAAAGAAGATGGTAGACCAAAATGAAAATCTCCCCAAGAAGCAGCTCAAAGAAAAGACCCCTTAACAAAGTCAGCAGTGGGACCCTTTCTCTACCCTGAGTTTCTCTTTTTAAAGCAGATCTATGACTGGTGGTAGAAATTTAAAGATCAGGGAAGTGTAGAAGTCTAAGCTGGTCATAGCTCTTTTTCCTTTTTCCTCAGCTCTCCCCTCTTCGTTCTCTATTTACTCTTTCCCTAGAGTCCACACTTGTATCTTCAGCTAGGATCTCTATTTTAGATGGATCTGTCTCCCAAGAGCACATTTCCAAACAGCTGTTAGGCATTTCCTAGAAGATCACCAACATCTTACAAGCACCTTAAATCCCACAGGTGTTTAGCCTACTTACCTACATTATCCCTGGGCTCCATAATTTATATCTGTTGTCATCTTTTCTGTTTCTGCTTAGGATGCTGACTTTCTTCTAATTACCAGGTTTAAGCCCTCTGATCATCTTTGCTACCTTTCTTCTCATTTAATGTCTCCAATTTCTAATGAAGCTTGTGTTAATCTGTAGGATTTACTGAGCTCACCCATTTGTTGCATTCCCATTACCACCATTCTACTACAGGCTCACTCTTAGCTCTTTATTATTGCCCGTCCCCCTTCCAATCCATTTTATACACAGCTCTCAGATGAAGTTTGCCATTTTACCATTTTCATTGCCAATTCAACAATATTTATTGAGCCATGAACTGCCGGGTGCTGGGATAGAACATTGCATAAAATATACCTGTTCCTCACCCTCGAGCTCACAGTCTGTTTATGAAGATAGATAATAAACAGTGACAAGCAAGCATGTAAAGAAGTTCTAAATCATGTTAAGTGCTATGAAGGAAAGAAAGGAGTAGAACATACTGGGAAAAAGATTGGGGTACATTTTATTTAGATGATGAGATCAGCGGGTTCTAGGAGGGTAATATTTAAGCTAAAGCCTGAAGGATGCAAAGAAACCAGCCTGGGGCTTAAGGGAGTGTTCCATGTACATAAGTCAAGGAAAAGAGCTTGGCATGCTTGAGAGGTTGAAAAAAGACCGTTTTGCCAGTCACCCTAGTTGAGTGAAAGGACAAGTGTCTTGATTAGGGTTTGGGGGAGGTAGGCAGGAGGAGCCAGATCACTCAAGCCACACCGAGGCTTTATTTTTCTCTAACTGTAGCTGGAAACTATTGAAAAGAATAAATAACTTCATTTATCCATTCAACAAACATTTACTGAGTATCTACTATGTGCCAGACAATGTTTATGACCCTGGAGATACAGCAGTGAACAAAACAAAGTTCCTACCATAGGCAGTGTTATTCTTTGCAAGTTTTGGATAAACATGGTCAGTGGCTCATTCCTGTAATCCCAGTACTTTGGGAGGCTAAGGCAGGTGGAGTTCAAGCCCAGGAGTTCAAGACCAGCCTGCCTAACGTAGTGAAACCCCATCTCTACAAAAAAATACAAAAATTAGCCTGGCGTGGTGGTGCATGCCTGTAGTCCCAGCTACTCAGGAGGCTGAGGTGGGAGAATCACCTGAGCCTGGGAGGTCGAGGCTGCAGTGAGCCATGATCACACCACTGCACTCTAGCCTGGGTAACAGAGTGAGACCCTATCCCCCTGCCAAAAAACAAAAAGTTTAAAAATAAACCACAGTCATTCCTTGGTATACACAGGGAATTGCTTCCAGGACCCAAATCGATACCAAAACCTGCACGTACACAAGTCCTGAAGTTGGTCCTGAGACCTTGGACATGAAAAGTCCTCCTGTATATAGCGAATTTTTAAAATTTTTATTATTATTTTGAGACAGAGTCTTGCTCTGTCACCCAGGCTGGAGTGCAGTGGTGCCATCTTGGCTCACTGCAACCTCCACCTCCCAGGTTCAAGCAATTCTCCTGCCTCAGCCTCCTGAGTAGCTGGGATTACAGGCATGTGCCACCACGCCCAGCTAATTTTTGTATTTTTTTTTTTTTAGTAGAGACGGGGTTTCGCTATCATGGCTAGGCTGGTCCTGAACTCCTGACCTCAGGTGATCTGCCCGCCTCAGCCTCCCAAAGTGCTGGGATTACAGGCGTGAGCCACCATGCCCAGCCTGTATAGGGAATTTTGCATCCTGAGAATACTGTATTTTTTAATCTGAGTTTGGTTGGGAATGCAGAGCCCTCCAGTATGGAGGGTCAAATGTATTTATAGAAAAACATTTGCACATAAGGACACTAGTAGCTCAGACTCAGGTTCAAGGATCAGCTATAGTTGTTACTGTTAATTATTTTGATTCTAAGCAGTGCTGTTTAATGACCCTTAAGCTGTTTATATCTTTCCAAGTTCTATTTAAATCATTTTAATTTACATTGTATTGCAATCTATGAATTAAACTAGATCCTGAAGGAATTCTTAACCACTGTTTAGCCCCTTAATTTCAACTGGGTTTGTTCTGAACCCACAAAGCTTAAGCTTCCCAGTTGAAGGAACACTTAGCAACAGTAGCACTTTCTGTAAGTATTCTAATTTTTACACCGTAGAGAAAGTTCTAACACTTTGTAGCCACAGTGTTGGCTTTCATTTAATCATAGGATCTTCACCTAGTTTTTGTCCTTTACGTAAATTTGAGGAGGCTTGGCATTGGTGGTTATTGATAGCCACATAGGAGTTTTTCAGTAGAAAGTAGATTGTCTCTTGCTCTTTTAAGAGAAGGTATGGGAGAGAAATTTAAGTTTTTACATGTGTGAGGTATTTTTTACTTAAGTTTAATATAGTTGTGAAGAAAGGGACAGTCCAAGGATATGGGGCAGAAAACTTAACACCTGACTTTGGAAGCGGAACATAAGATGAATAAAGCTTTGTCTTTTGTATTAAACTTGGGCTGTAAACATTGAATGTAGATTTGCATTTTCTTTATAAATAAACTATTGGAGGTGTTCTAAGTATGTCATCTAAACGTATCAGCAAACATTTATTTTTCCTGTATTATACAACACCCCATGAGCTTAAGACAATTTCTATTTTTCCCAGGTTGTTAATAGTTAAAAGATATGGTGATTGCTTAAATACAGTAGACACAAATAGCACTCTCTGAGAAAGAGCTTATTGCCCACAGGAAGCATAAAAATATTAGGAGTCTTGCAATTTGACATAAACATTTTCATTTCCAGTTTTGTTCCAGGGATGATACTCAGACTCTAAAAGAGGTATCATGATCAGTTCTGTTTCTTCAAAAAGCTGCTAGCAAGGGTTATCCTTTAATAAAACTAGAGAAGTATAAACTAAAATATGCCTAGGTTGAAGTTAACCCAGCTCTTAATTTCATACAATTTTAACCTGGACCACTTTATGTAAGCATAAAGAGTAGCATTTTGAGCAAATGGAAGAGCAGCTGGATTTGGATTTGTTAAAATAGCCCCCATCTAGCTGCTTTATAAAAATTTCTTATTGACAGTTAGGAAATCTAATTGGTTTAATGTATGTTAGTTGGTTACACGGGTCTCTTCTTTGTTTAGTCCCTATGTCCGTTGTGTCAACTTTTTTTTTTTTTTTGAGACAAAGTCTTGCTGTGTCACCCAGGCTGGAGTGCAGTGGTGTGATCTCTGTTTACTGCAACCTCCGTTTTCTGGTTTCAAGCAATTCTCCCTTTCTCAGCCTCCTGAGTAGCTGGGATTACAAGCACCCACCACTGCACCCAGCTAATTTTGGTATTTTTAGTAGAGACAGGGTTTTGCCATGTTGGCCAGCCTGGTCTTCAACTCCTTATCCGCCCGCTTGGCCTCTCAAAGTGCTGGGATTACAGGCATGGGCCACCATGCCTTGCCGGTGTTGTACATTCTATGCATATTGGCAAATATATGTGATAACATGTATCCACCATTGTATTATCATACAGAATAGTTTCACAGCCCTTAAATCCTCCGTGCTCTGCCTATTCATTCCTCCTTCTTAACCCCTGGCAACTACTGATCTTTTTATTGTCTTTATGGTTTTGGCTTTTCCAGTGTCATGTAGTTAGAATTGTACACTAAATATCTTTCTGAGATTGGCTTCTTTCACTTAGTATTACACACTTAATGTTCCTTCATGTCTTTTCATGGCTTGAGAGCTCATTTCATTTTAGTGCTGAATAATATTCCATTGTCAGGATGCACCATAGTTTATTTATTACTTACTGGGTGACGTCTTTGTTGCTTCCAAGTTTTGGCACTCATGAATAAGGTTGCTATAAACATCCATGTGCATGTCTTTGTAGGCATCAGTTTTCAACTCATTTGGGTAAATACCAAGGAGCACAATTGCTGAATTGAATTGTATGGTAAGAGTACATTTAGTTTTGTAAAAAAACTGCCAAAACTGTCTTCCAAAGTGACTGTACCATTTTATATTCCCACTAGCAATGAATGAGAGTTCCTATTGTTCCACATCCTTGTCAGCATTTGGTGGTGTTAGTGTTTTGGATTTTGGCCATTCTGATAGGTGTGTAGTGGTATCTCATTTTACTTGTAATTCCCTAATGACAAATAATGTTGAACATCTTTTTATATGCTTATTTACTAGCTGTCTTCTTTAGTGAGGTATCTTTTCAGGTCTTTTGCCTATTTTTAAAATCATGTTCATTTTTGTTTTAAAGAATTTTAAGAGCTCTCTCTCTTTTTTTTATAACAGTTCTTTATCAGATACTCTTTTGCAAATATTTTTTGTCCCAGTTTATGCCTTGTCTTCTCATTCTCTTGAATATTCCTTTTTTCTCAGAAATATGTTCAGCTTTGAGGGCATTTTGTAAACTTTTAAAATGTTAAATTTATAGATTATGTAATACCATAAAGAATTTGGCCTTTTAGAAGTTCATGTTTGGCTGGGCATGGTGGCTCATGCCTGTAATCCCAGCACTTTGGGAGGTCTAGGCAGGTAGATCACCTGAGGTCAGGAGTTTGAAACCAGTCTCGCCAACATGGCAAAACCCTGTCTCTACTAAAAATACAAAATTAGCCGGGCATGGTGGCGGGCATCTGTAATCCCAGCTACTTGGGAGGCTGAGGCAGGAGAATCACTTGAACCCGGGAGGTGGAGGTTGCAGTGAGCCAAGATCATGCCACTGCACTCCAGCCTGGGCAACAGAGCAAGACTCCATCATCTCAAAAAGAAAAAAGTTCATGTTTATATTCCAAATATACAAAACATTGATTCCACATATCAGTTTTTCCTCTTCAGACTTTAAATTTACTTTTCAGGGATACGAAGTGAAACCTGCAAATATACCTTGGTAAACTTTCTTTGCTATTCATGCCAATATAAGGATGCAGCAAATGAGCCATGAGGAACATAATAAGACCATTATCCCATTGAGAAAATATTCATGAAATTTCTGCCTTCTTCTTTCTCTTCCCCTAAATTTGTCAAGTAACTGATTTCATAAAAACTGCTGGAAAATGCTAGTATTGCAGATTCCTTTATAAAGTAGTGCTCTGTTCATCAAAAACGCATATAAGTTTTGGTAATTTACCTAACAATTTGTTTCTGTAAGACTCATAATTCTAAAAACTGAGAGTTTTAATGACAGTAATTTAGTTTTCTCGTTTCACAGCTTGTTTTAAAAAGAGAAAAATTTGTATCTTAAAACGTAAACATGTTTTATAATTCTGCTATTTGTTTATTTGCATAAAGGATTTTTTTTAAAAAATAGGATGATTTAATCTTTTAGTCAGAGGAATATATAATAGTATAAGAATTCAGTCTTGTCTTAGCCCTCTCCATTTTAAAAATAAAGTTCTTTGTTTTTGCCTAATTGAGTTTACAGATAGTATTTCCAGACCCTGGTTATTATGGTAATTCATTGGCTCCTTTCAATGGAAGGGATCAGATTTCTGGCAACCAAGCCCACTGCCTTCCCTAACCACTGTTTTCTTCTCTGTTCCACAAAATAGTAAATACTAAGCTTGATGGGAGACAGCCTAGAGTATAAAATAAAAAGCAGTTCATAAATAAGAAAGCCAACAGAATTTAGGCAGACAGAATAAATCTATGAACTGAATTGAGTTTCTCTTTGTTTTTTGCCCTGGAAGCTTTAGCTTTTTAATGAGTAACATATGGATTGTGGTTTTCATCACAATGCAGAGAGGATAAAGTTTGGCTGATATGATGAGGATTTTTTCTTCTTAGACTTAAGGAATATTTAAGGTGGAAGTTTCCATTTTTCTTTTCTTTTTTTTTTTGAGATGGAGTCTCGCTCTGTTGCCCAGGCTGGAGTGCAGTGGCACAATCTCAGCTCACTGCAGCCTGTGCCTCCCAGGCTCAAGCAGTTCTCCTGCCTCAGCCTCCCAAGTAGCTGGGGTTACAGGCACACACCACCAAGAGCAGCTAACTTTTTTTTTTAGTTAGAGACGGGGTTTCACCAAGTTGCACAGGCTGGTCTCCAGCTCCTGACCTCAAATGATCTGCCCTCCCCAGCCTCCAAAGTGCCAGGATTACAGACATGAGCCAACGCGCCCAACCAAGAAGTTTTTATTTTTCTTAGATATTTTCCAGAGTAATCAAAAGCCTAAAAATAGAAAATAATCCTTTATAAACAAAAGTTTACTTATACAAGTTTTTTAAAATTGGAGATTAATGCCACAGCATATTATGGCCTATTGCTAGAAATTACAAGTACCAGTATTAGGGTACTATATGCTAATTCAGAAAAAAGCAGACAAATGGTTTAAGTATATTTTTAGTTGTTATAATTTTTATTACTCTTTTTAATCTAAGTTTTCTGAGGTAGAAGTTACTAGAAATTTTAAGTTATTTGGAAAATCATATTTAGCATTTAAAAATATTGTCAGTAAACTAATAAAAACAAATTTTGAATTTACTGACATAAGACATTGATTACATTGTATGATTTTCCAAAGCAGAGTGAAACTTACGCAATAAGGCAGCTTCTTATATTTGTATTGGTATACTAATGAGATTGTACCTACATTTTTATTTTTTAAAGGGTTTTTATATGGTTGTAAATAGGTAGGTATTGTTTTTTGTTGTAGATATTTTTATGATAGTGGTATACTTTCAGTGTAACAGAACAGAACATTAGTATTCAAAGGCTTGCCCTTACTTTGGAGGGAGTGGAAATTCAGAGTTGAGGGATTCTGCAGGTAAAACAAATTGTCACCACTATACATTCATTTTTCTCCTATCCCAGAACCTGAAATTCATCTGCTTCACATTGACAGAATCAAACTTGGTAATTTACTACATCACAGAGTTCTTTTTTTCCTCTAGAATATTGGATGTAGAAATGCCTATTGTAAGACATCTTCAAGTCTGCATCTATAAAATGTTTCTTTATAATATGTCTGCTCTTTGTGAACAGTTATTTTTTAAATGTGCTCTGTGTGTAGTTATATTCTTAATGAAATTTATTGCTGGGAGCATCCTTAAGGATAAAAAAGATTTCTCAAATATTTCATCATCTTAGCATTGTTTATCTGAAATGCTTTGTGTTCACAGGAAGAACAGGCAGCAAAATTGAAAGCTGAGAAGATCAGAGTTGCCCTAGAGAAAATTAAAGAGGCACAAGTGAAAAAGGTGATATGTGGGCCTCTTCCTGGTTTGGGATTTTTTTATCAGTTTTTTGGATTTGTGAAGAATTGCCTTGTTTATGTAATGTACCTCTAAGATATGGAGAGATACAGGGGCATTTCTTCCTAGTAATATATTTTTCACATGTAGTATTTTTTGTGGGTAAAATGCATTATAAAAGGAGTAATTTTCTGGTTCTGAATTCTCCTAAAGGAGTAATCATAACATTATAACCTTATCTGTTATATTTTTAAAATGCTTTAAATTTACTTACAGGTTATTTGATGTCTGATTTTTAGCCTATATTTTTGCATAATGAAGTCATTATTTGTGTTTTAATTTATATACAAATACATTAATCCAAATTTTATTTGATATTGGATCAGTGCCTTTCCTAGAATGCCATTTTTTAGTGTTCATTTACTTTTCTTTTTACCTGTTATAGCTGGTGATCAGAGTCCACATGTCTGATGACAGTTCTAAAACAATGATGGTGGATGAGAGGCAGACAGTAAGACAAGTACTGGATAACCTGATGGACAAATCCCACTGCGGTTATAGTTTAGACTGGTCACTGGTAGAAACCGTTTCTGAATTACAAATGGGTTAGTAATGTCATTGCTTTAATTGCTTTCTAATTTTTGTGTAATTTCATCAGTTTTCATGCTGATAAAAACATTTTGAGTTATCTTTATATATATATATATGTTTTTATTTTATTTTATTTTTTAATTTTTGGGGGGATGGAGTCTCACTCTGTCACCCAGACTGAAGTGCAATGGCATGATCTCGGGTCACTGCAGCCTCTGCCTCCTGGGTTCAAGCAATTATCCTGCCTCAGCCTCCTGAGTAGCTGGGACTACAGGCGTGCACCACCACGCCTGGCTAATATTTTGTATTTTTTAGTAGAAATGGGGTTTCACCTGTTGGCCAGGATGGTCTTGATCTCCTGACCTTGTGATCCACCCGCCTCGGCCTCCCAAAGTGCTGGGATTACAGGCATGAACCACCACACCTGGCCTCATCTTTATATATTTTTTCGATAAAATTACCTTTCATAATTTGGCTTCTTTACATTATTTTTTTCTGAAGTGTTTTAAGAGTTCTTTGAATACAAGATCATTTCCAATTCACTTCAGATTTTATAATGGCTAAAACAAAGTTTTTTTAAAAGGTAACAAAATAGTTTTTTTCTTCAAATAAGAACTGGATAGACTGATGCATTTACTAAAAATTATTACGTTAACTTGAATTTGTACTGAAGTCTTTAAACCAGCATTTGACTCGGGAAACAAAGCACATTAACAAATTTCAAAGAATCCATATCTAGAACGTGTTCTTTAACATATGTTCGGTATACAGGACATGTTCTTTCATTTCTAATTTGGAAATTAGAAAATACATATATGTTTAAGATTAAACAACAGTCATGGATCAAAGAAGAAATCATCTTGGAAATGTTTTAAATGCCAAGAACTAAATAGGAAATACTTGATATCGAAACTTATAAGATGTAACTAATGTTTTATTTTTAAGGGTGGGATGGGAAAATGTTTAAGACTGAAGAATGGTGTCCTGCAAGTCAGAAAGCCTAGATTCTAGTCCTAGTTCTTCCATATATCAGCTGTGTGACCTTGGTTATGTCATTAACATAATTAAGGCATATTTCTTTGTTTGAAAAATTAGGGAAGACCAGATAATTTTTAGGTGCTAAAATGTCGGTTAAGATTATGTGGTTCTGAGGTTAACTACTTCACAAAGTTTCATGTCTTTCATGCAACTCTAATGAATACTAACAAAATATGGATATTTTATTTTGGGACAGAGAGAATCTTTGAAGACCATGAAAACTTGGTTGAAAATCTTCTTAATTGGACAAGAGATAGCCAAAACAAGCTTATATTTATGGAGCGTATAGAAAAATATGCACTTTTCAAAAACCCACAGGTAAGACCAAACAACTTACAGAGGTCAGGATTTGTAAATATGTCTCCTGTTTTATTCGATTACTGCTAAGTTAGAGTTAAAAGACTGGTAAACACCTGGTTGGAGCGATATACCTGCAAAATCCTGTAGGAGCGTCATCTACTACTGCTGCTGCTGCGGTGGAAAGTCAGCTGGTGCCCACGTGTTAGGCCCCAAAGAGGTTCCCAGTCCTCCAGAACCAGATGGGGTGAGCCCTTTTGGAAGCAGAAGTATAGCTCTAGTGAGTTACCAGGTCTTTTGGCTCTGTAATCCAGAGCTGTGTTGAACCCAGCTGTTTATTTGGTGAGTTTGTCATCTCATCAAAGAAAAGTACTTCTCTACTCCAGCCATTTATCCAGTTGACACTTCTTTTGGAATTACTTTTTAAACATCCCAGTAACCTTGATTACAAATGGCTCTACATTCTAATAAACATACTTTGATTTATTTGACATCTTTCCTTATTCCAAAATAATGTTTGAGTTAATACTTCCCAATACCTAGACATTTTACAAAATTCAGTAGGTGAGGGAAAACAACTCCACAATAAAAAGTAGTAATGAGGAAAAATTGCAGCAGTGTTAAAGATATTGCCTAGTTATGCTTCAGATGGCATAACCATGACACATCTTTTCTGGATGTTTTAGTGAAGAATACATATTTGGGGGTATCAACAGATCTTTTTGTAGGCAGTTATGAAAAATAATTACAGGCCGGGCGCAGTGGCTCACTCCTGTAATCCCAGCACTTTGGGAGGCTGAGGTGGACGGATCACAAGGTCAGGAGATCGAGACCATCCTGGCTAACACGGTGAAACCCTGTCTCTACTAAAAATACAAAAAATTAGCCGGGCGTGGTGGCAGGCACCTGTAGTCCCAGCTACTTGGGAGGCTGAGGCAGGAGAATGGTGTGAATCCGGGAGTCGGAGCTTGCACTGAGCCGAGATTGTGCCACTGCACTCCAGCCTGGGTGACAGTGAGACTCCGTCTCAAAAAAAAAAAAAGAGAAAAAAAAAAAGAATTACAGTCAGCCCTCTATATCCATGGGTTCTGCATCTGTGGATTCGCACAACTGCAGATCTAAAATATTCAGAAAAATAATTCCGGGTTCTAAAAAACAAAACTTGAATATGCCACGCTTGAGTACTGCATTGAATTCATGCAAATTAAATGATAGGTAGGCATTGTATTAGGTATTGTAAGTAATCTAGAGATTATTTAAAGTACAAGGGAGAATGTGCATAGGTTATATGCAAATGTGACCCCATTTTTATAAGTGACTTTAAGCATCAGCAGATTTTGGTATACAGGGGAGATCCTAGAATCAATCTCCTATGGACAACAAGGGATGACTGTGTACTAATGAGTAGACTTCAGTTTGATTTTTATGTTTGTTTGTTTGTTTGTTTGTTTGAGGCGGAGTCTCGCTCTGTTGCCCAGGCTGGAGTCAGTGGCGTGATCTTGGCTCACTGCAACCTCCGCCTCCAAGCGATTCTCCTACCTCAGCCTCCTGCGTAGCTGGGACTATAGGTGCGTGCTGCCACACCTGGCTAATTTTGTATTTTTAGTAGAGACGGGGTTTCACCGTGTTGGTCAGGCTGGTCTTGAACTTCTGACCTCGTGATCCACCCACCTTGGCCTCCCAGAGTGCTGGGATTACAGGTGTGAGCCACTGCACCCAGCCAGAATTCAGATTTTTAGTTGAGTCAAGTAAATGAGATTATTAATAAATGAGTCCCAGAGAATATGGGATTTCTTCTTAAAAAGCCAGAACATAAATTTTCTGCACCTAGATCAGTATATTTTAAGGAAATTTGCCTTACTTGTTGTACTTATGAATTTCTAAACCTTTCAGATCCTCTAACTGTAGCTTTCATTAGATATCCCAAAACATATTTGCCAGCTGTTGAATGTAATACCACCTCACAGTCTGGGTAAGGATAGTTTATGAGAAGTGGACAGGCAAGGAGGAGACTGGTGTTAAGCATTTTAGTGATGATGCCCATACACAGGTAACTTTTCAAAGTTTATTCTACTCTATACCAACAGAAATCAGAGTTGCTATTTCTCTAGAAGAAAACATACACACACCTGTGCCAAGGGAATAACAGAATGGATTTATGCTTTAACCTTCTTTTTTTCTTCCCCACCCATCCCTTCCATATGTTTGTTTTTCCAGAATTATCTTTTGGGGAAAAAGGAAACAGCTGAGATGGCAGATAGAAACAAAGAAGTCCTCTTGGAGGTATGACAACCCCCATTTTCCTGCACATTTAAAAATTAAAATATTAGGCCAGGCGTGGTGGCTCACGCCTGCAATCCCAGCACTTCGGGAGGCTGAGGTGAGTGAATCACAAGATCAGGAGTTCAAGACCAGCCTGCCCAAGATGGTGAAACCCTGTCTGTTAAAAAATAAAAAAATTAGCCAGGCGTGGTGGTGGGCGCCTGTAATCCCAGCTACTCGGGAGGCTGAGGCAGAGAATTGCTTGAACCCAGGATGCGGAGGTTGCAGCGAGCCGAGATTGCACCACTGCATTCCAGCCTAGCAACAGGGTGAGACTCTGTCTCAATAAAATAAATAAATAAATAAATAAAATAAAATATTAAATACCTTTTTGAAGTCAAGTATGTCAGTGTTCTATATTTGTAGTTACAATTTTAATTAAAGAAGCCTGTGTATTCTTTGATAGTATGAGGGAGAGAGTTCAACTGTGTGAACGTGTTAGGCCACTGAAGACCCTTTATTATTTTGCCAAGCCATATTCTAGTGATCTAAGAATAATGAGCTTTTAGGGGCTGCCAAGTGGGAGAGATGGCTGGTCAATGAAGGATGTGGTTTTGCTGTTTTTATCTGCTTACTCAGAGAGAAATTTGAATATAATTAGCTGTTCACAAATTATTTCCAGCCTTATCCTTAAATAATTAAATAATTTTTAAAATCATGATCATTTTTTGGAAAAATGTAATTGAATTTTTGGCTGATTTTAAAGAACTAAAATCAAATAAGTTAGTATACTTGAAAACCTGAATAAACCCTTACTTACCAGCAAGGCAATTAGGAAGCGAAGATCAACATTCAGTTTTCATAGTGATACTAGCTACGGTTAAGTAAAAATCTGCCTTGTAATTCCTAATTTTTCTGTACTTTGAGGAGAAAAATTAATTTAGGCCCAAATGTCCTATATTAGTGTTTTCTGAGGATTTCTCTTTTCTTTCACAAATACATGATTGATTTCTTTAATATTAGATTTTTATCAAAGCATAGTGTTTAGAACTTAGAATTTTGAGTGTTTATAGTCCTTTCAACCTAGTATTAAGTATTTTTTAAATAAATGCCCTCTTTGTCTTAGAGTCACATAAATGGATAGTTTTTAAATTCTTAAAGTTTAATCATACACTTAGCACGTTGCATTCTTTTAAAATATATTCCTGTTTAGTTTGACAGCTAATCTAAATGTAGAGAAAAAATAAAGTCTAATGCTTGGTTTGCCCTGACAGTTTTATTAAATTTGGTGTAACTATGCTGCTTGCAAAGGTATTTAACTACTGTTACATGCAACTCAGTTCATGTGTCAACTTAGTTTTTCTCCGAAACAGTGTTTTAGTTAAAAGTTTGTAGGTAAAAATTCAGTATTACATGTATGACTGGCATTTTTATTTAATAAACATTTTAGGATTGCCATAGTAGTTCCAAATTCATATTGTGTTTAGAATAGAAAGTGTTTTGTCTTGTTTTTGTTTTTGTTTTGAGACAGAGTCTCGCTCTGTTGCCCAGGCTGGAGTGCAGTGGTGTGATCTTAGCTCACTGCAATCTCCGCCTCCCAGGTTCAAGCAAGTTTTGTGCCTCAGCTGCCCACATAACTGGGACTACAGGCTCGCGCCACCATGCCTGGCTTTTTTTTTTTTTTTTTTTAAGTAGAGACGTGGTTTCACTATGTTGGCCAGGCTGGTCTTGAACTCCTGACCTCAAGTGATCCACCCGCTTCCCAAAGTGCTGGGATTACAGGCATGAGCCACTACACCTGGCTGGAAAGTTCTAATTGAGGTTAAATTAGCAGCTTGGTTTTAATATAAAACCATTTTGGTTTAATAACTGCCATGCATTTCACAGGAGTAAACACAACTTTGTTCTGAGAATCCAACGATCATAAGTCTTTCCAAATAATCTTGTTATTTTAGGAATGTTTTTGTGGAAGTTCTGTAACTGTACCAGAAATTGAAGGAGTCCTTTGGTTGAAGGATGATGGCAAGAAGTCCTGGAAAAAGCGTTATTTTCTCTTGCGAGCATCTGGTATCTACTATGTTCCTAAAGGAAAAGCAAAGGTGTGTCCCTTCTGTTGGAATTTGAACTTCCTCATTATGCTAATTGCTTTTAATTTGTATTGAGTATGCTGACAAGGTGAACCCAGGCTATGATTTGTTTCAGTTCGTGGAAGACATAGAATATTGCTTTGTTTATTAATCTATTATAAAGAAGAAGAAACCTGAAAGTTCTTACTTCTCTGGTCACTAGTTGAGCCTATCTCAGTTCTCTTTACCAAATTTGAAATCATAGTTTTATTTGTTGTTTTTTGGGGACTCTTTCTGGAGTAGTTTTGTTTATTTTTGTTTGGGAAGAACAGCACAGCTCTCTGGGATTACAGGCTTTTTTATCTTGTTTGGGTAATATGCTTCTTCTGCTAAGGGCCACCCTGGTGTAGCTATCACTTCGGTGCTTATTGGCACCAGGACTGTTTTAAACTTTTTTACAGTATTATCTCATCTAGTCTTCACAATAGTCCTATGAGCATATATTGTTGCCCCTATTTAACTGGTGAAAACCTCCCCCCAACCAGTTGCGAATCACTGTACTTTACATATGCATTATAGGCACTGAACGACTTGATATTTTCTTGTTCTTTCCAGAGAGCTCTATTATACATTATTGTTTTTAATGTACTAGACTATATTAATAGTATCTTTAAAATGCCAACACTCCTTAACAAGTTAGTGTTCATTGTGAATGACAAAACAGTAAGTAAAATGGGCTGCTTTTTTGTTACGTTAATGATTAAAGAAGAAACATGGAGCATCTCATTGTCTCGTGTAAACAGCAATAATTTCTATTTAGTATTAGCAAAAGTAGTTTTGATTCTCACCTAGAAAATGTTAACCAGGTATATTTGCTTGTTTGTGCATTATTATTAATTTTATCTTTTTGGTGTTTTTATCTTAGGTCTCTCGGGATCTGGTGTGCTTTCTCCAGCTGGATCATGTCAACGTTTATTATGGCCAGGACTATCGGAACAAATACAAAGCACCTACAGACTATTGTCTGGTGCTGAAGGTAAACACATATTTCTTTTTAGGAATTTTAATTGATGTTAGACATAGAGCAGGTTATTGGACATTTTAGAACTGTTGAGATTCCATCAATTATACTGTTTTTGCTTTATTCTCAAAGTTTAAAAAGGAATGGTGAAGTGTGGTAAGGAAAAGAAGCATGTGCTATATCATAGCAGACCCTGAGCCAATTATCTCTAGGTAAGGAGTGAATATTAGATTGTAAGCTTTGAGTTCTGAGATATAAAATGTATTTGATTATAAATTTGAGATTCTCATTTAACACCAGGCTTATTTTAGGAAAACTTAGAACAGAGCCGAATGTAGGTCATAAATGTGCTTTAGTTCTTTTCCTGTACTTACTCAGCAAACCATCAGAGGGCACTGTGTCCAAGTTCAAATCAGACTGGCTGTTATCTGGTCCAGAAATAATTTTTGTCTCTTTTTTTTCCCTGAACTATAGTCATGATAGCCCATGTATGTATTGTGACTTGAGCTGTTTTTAGGAAGGTTTTTTTTTTCTTCTTTATTCAAGCTTTTGTACTTCTTGCAATGATTATATCTGTACTTCTGAGAAGAACGGACATTTTAAGCAAATTTATAGTGATCTATTAGAACACTGATAAAAACGACATACAAAAATTCAAGAAAATTAGGGAGATAATTTTTTTTTCATTGGCTCCATCTTTGTAATTCCTTGGTAACTACTTAGGTCTACATGTTCATATCATCATGTTTAATTTCACTTTTCTCTGAGAATTGTCACTTTAGTTTGGGGACTGCCATTAGTTTGGGAGTTTTAGGATTTTAGGATTTTGGAGTTTTGATTGCTTTGATAAAGTTCAATACGTTGTAGTAGCAACCTTTTTTTTTTTTTTTTTTTTTGAGGCAGGGTCTTGCTCTGTCACTCAGGCTGGAGTGCAGTGGCACAATCACAGCTCACTGTAGCCTCAACTTCTCAGGCTCCAGCGATCTTCCCAGCTCAGTCTCCCAAGTAGCTGGGACTTGAGGTGCATGCCACCACACCCAGCTAATTTTTGTGTTTTTTTGTAGAGACAGGGTTTAGCCATGTTGCCTAGGCTAGTCACAGATTCCTGGCCTCAAGCAATCTGCCTGCCTAGGCTTCCCAGAGTGCTAGGATTACAGGCAGAGCCACTGCTCCTGGCCATAATAGTAACCTTTTATTACATAATTGTGTTTTTGGGGAACACCACTGTATCATTTTAGGTACCTTTAGGTGCAAATAATTTTTTAAAAGTCAGTACAAAGTAGCTTAATTCAGCAGTTTTCAAAATGAGGTCCACAGTCTCCTGAGAGTCAGTCCCTAAGACCATGATGTCAAAATTATTTAATAATGCTAAGATGTTATTTGCCTCTTGAACTTTCATTCTCTCACATATGTATAGTGGAGTTTTCTAAGAGGTTATATGACATGTGATGGTATCTTCACGCTAGTGTAATGTGTGTTTGTCTATTTATTTATTTATTTATTTATTTTTGAGACAGTCTCACTCTGTCTCCCTGGCTGATGTGATCTCGGCTCACTGCAACCTCTGCCTCCTGGGTTCAAGTAGTTCTCATGCCTTAGCTTCCTGAGTAGCTGGGACTACAGCCACATGCCACCACACCCAGTTAATTTTTGTATTTTTAGGACAGATGAGGTTTTGCCATGTTGGTCAGGCTGGCCTCAAGTGATCCGCCTACCTCAGTCTGCTGAAGTGCTGGGATTATAGGCGTGAGCTACTGTGCCTGGCCTGGCCTGTGTATTCTTGTAGTTTAATTTTTTCTTAGTTTTAATTTATAACGTAAGTATTGCTGGGTGGAAAAACTTCACTTCCATACTCTTAGGGTCCTAGCTGGGCACACAAATTAAATTGACATAAGAGATCAACAGGAGAAAAGCATAATTACTTGTATACTGGATTGGACAAAGAATAATTTGTGAAGAAGCAACTAAATTATATGTGAAGCCTTAAAGATATGAGTTATTTTAACAAGGTCTGTACAGAATTCTGTTGGTTTCAACTTCTCATCCCTGAGGAGAAAGATATTTTCGCTTTCTAGTATTGAGAAAGCATCTTTTGCATGGTAATTTCATCTTCTAAGGCTTTTAAGAAATAGCATGAAGGTCAGAGTGATGTTCTGTACCTGCTGTTTTTTGAGTGTCTTTTAACTTAGTCAATATGCCAGGGTGGTACATTTTTAACTCCTTCAATATCAGTAGACATAATCCACGTAAAAGAAAGTTATTGGGGGAATCTCATAACATGAAAACAGTAAAAGTTGGTTGGTTATTTCAGTGGCTCAAGGTTGTCAGTGAGAACTCAAATTCTTTCCATCTTTCCTTGTTCTACTTCCCGCGTATCAGCTTATTCTCAGGCTGATTCACCTCACAGTCCCAAGATGGCTGCTGCAGTTCTATGCATCACATGTAGACCCAGCAAAATCCAGCCAGCAGAAGAGGGATTATTGCTCCCTGTATTTGTCTTTTATAAGAGGAAGGAACTATTTCACAGAAGTTACTCAACCACCCTCCTTTTGAGAGTTACTGGCCCAGAGTAGTACATTTTCTGCTGACAAGCCAATCACTGACAAGGGAATAAAACTACTATGGTTGGCTTACACCAGTCAGAATTCACACCCTGTGGGATATAGGTGAGAGGTAAGGCTCTGCCAGGAAAGAAGTGGGGAGGAGGAGATAGCCATAGGGGCCTGCACTCAACCTGTCAGGGTCATTTTAAAAATGAAATGTTGACCTTTCTTTCTTAATAGGTATTCATCTGTTTTGGGAGCAATTTCATTTTATGTTCTCTGGACTCTCTTAAGAATCTAAATGTGGAGCTTCTGGTTTTTAGCAATGAATGTTTCCTCCAGCCTTCCTCTTAACCCTGGTATAATTTTTTAAATGACAGCATAATATTGTGGGGAAAAAAGGAGCAGAGGTAGCAGATTCAAAGGGGCACATTTTAATAAGGCAGTAGTATGAAATAGTAGTTAAAAGCATGCACTCTGGGATGAGATTGCATGGGTTCAAATTCTAGTACTACCTTTCACTTATCGGAAGCAATTTTGAGTGCTGTTTTAACCTTACTCTGTGCCTTGCTTTCTTCTTGGAACATGGAGATAATAATATGTAACTCAGAGAGGTTTTGTGAGTATTTAATGAAAAATGTGAAGTATGTGAAATATTTTACATAGTGTCTAGTACATAGCAAGGGTGCAATAAATGCCACTTTTAATAAAATAATGTATTAGCAGAACAGACACTCTGCAGAAGTACTTGTATAGAGCCTGGATGACCATAAGGAAAGTAATGAATGCCGTTATTATGTGAGAGGATGAAAAAATGTTTTGAGGTTCTAAAAGGAATTTTAAACTAGCAGTAATCTGATACTTGACTTAAAAAGACTCATACTTATACCATAGTACTCTTCAGGTTATTATCTGTATTCTCAGGTTAGAGAGATGAGGAGAACAGGGTAGAGGATAATTTCTCTTTGATTTTCCCAGATGTTGTTTTGATTAAAAAAAAAAAACACCCTCTTTTTGTGCAGAATGCATGGAAGCACACATGCACACTTGGGCTTCTGCTACAGTTGAACACCTATGCAGTCAAGTTTGCAAATCACCATGAAGGGAGGGTGTGGTGATACAGTTGCGAGCCATCTAAAGCAGCTTGCTGAGATCTCTGAACCTTGCCCTGCAGGCAGTGCCTCCATGAAGGAGAACAGTCTCTTAAGCCCTCACTGGCAACACTAACGAGCACTTTTCAGTTGGCCTATTTTATCTTCTGCACAAACTATGGCTTTTGTTTTGCTCATCACTAAACCTACCTGAAGCACCTGGCAAATAGTTCTCAATAAGTATCTGTTGAATGAATGAATGAGGTAAAATCCCCCTTCCTCCTTTTATAGAAGAATACATACTTCTCTGTCTGCCCTCCTTTGCTTTTTCAAGGTCACTATTATGGTTTATTATAATGTAATTTACCGTGGACAAGGAGCATATTCCAAGAGAGGGCCTATATTATCAGGAGGGAAGACTGTTAGGTATTATTTTGCTAACCTCTTATTGTTGAGGGTTTATTGTTTAAAACTGACTATAACCTTCAACAAGAAAATTGGTTTTGGTATTAAATGTTATAGGAGCTGAGCTCTGAAAAGCAAAGAATAGAATTAATGGGTTTCTTTTTTTTTTCCCTCATTGTAGACCAGAGTGATTGATCTTTAACAATGCAGATACATAACTTATGTTGGTGGCCATCTATTCTTGATGCATTGAAAACTTATTTAAATTGCTTATTTTATTGAGCTCATGGATTTTCACAACAAATGACTATGATTGGGGAATTTTGGAAAACTAAATTCTTTTAAAGCTTTTTCTTTCTTTCTTTGTTTTTGTTTTTTTTTTTTTTTGGAGACGAAGTCTCACTCTGTCACCCAGGCTGGAGTGCAGTGGCACGATCTTGGCTCACTGCAACCTCT
This sequence comes from Gorilla gorilla gorilla, assembly GCF_029281585.2. Taxonomy (NCBI): domain Eukaryota; kingdom Metazoa; phylum Chordata; class Mammalia; order Primates; family Hominidae; genus Gorilla; species Gorilla gorilla. The sequence continues at coordinate 106,058,418 of NC_073235.2, read as the reverse complement.
GCCTCCTGGGTTTAAGCGATTCTCCTGTGTCAGCCTCCTGAGTAGCTGGGATTACAGGCATGCGCCACCACATCCAACTAATTTTTGTATTTTTAATAGAGACGGGGTTTCACCATGTTGGTCAGGTTGGTCTCGAACTCCTGACTCCTTGATCCACCCGCCTCGGCCTCCCAAAGTGCTGGGATTACAGGCATGAGCCACCACATCTGGCCTTTTTCTTTCTTATAACTGAACACAAATTTAAAATTTTTTCCAGGCAAATTATAGCCATTAGTTTTTTGGTTTTCAGAATAGTTGAAAAGAGATGTGGTGTTCCTAAGTCATTACATTCAGAACAAGTGTGATTTAGGGCTTTTCTTTCCAAGGACCTACTGGTTGAGGCTCAGTGGTGTTAAAATTTCTTAAACATATTCCTAACACCTGGATTTTGTAGCCAAGGTTAAGTCAGTCACCTCTCATCCAAGCCTCAACTGAAAAGTACAGTGGGTTGTGAAAACTAAATGTGAAGATGCTGTTGACATCTACGTGTCCCCTGGAGGCAAGTGCTGCAGCCCTGCAGTTTGGTAGAGAGTGGGACCTACAGGGCTGTACTCCCCTGTGACAGGTGTGACTGTAGATTCTTGTCCCAGGTGCTGTGCCATAGGCTTGGTGTACCCAGCTCAGTAATTCACCTCACCTCTAGACACTGAAGCTTTGTCAAAGTCCCTCTCTGATTTGGAGTCTTCTGCACCCATAATTTCAGTGGGTTGAAAGTGAAATTAAACATTCTCTTCCTTTTCCATAATCTTATAGATGGAGAATTCTGTAGACTCTGTTAACCTTGATGAACTTTGTTTCTTTGAAATGTAGAAGGAATGTTTGGGAATTTCTCAAGATGTGAAGATCTGTTTTAACTTGGATATCTTGATCTAAAATTTCACAAAAGTTTCTTTCTCATTTACTTTGTAAAAATTCTTATGGGCTATTTTATTTGGCCTTATGGCCATATAAGAAGCATAAATGTATTGGCCATTACTCTAATGGCCTGTAACTTGTCAGGATATGTTTAAGCTTTGATAAAGTTTGTTTTTCTTTAGTTCTCCAAGGGACTTAGTTGGATTTTGTCTTTAATCTTGCAGCATCCACAAATCCAGAAGAAATCTCAATATATCAAATACCTTTGTTGTGATGATGTGAGGACACTGCATCAGTGGGTCAATGGGATCCGCATTGCAAAGGCATGTCTCCTTTTGATTTGATGATGGAATAATGAGGTGTTTGTCGATGATATAGTTTTTGTTGTCATGACAACTATTCTGACTATTTCATGTTCATGGATTTGCCAGTGCCTAGGTTTTTCAGGCCTAAGTTTCAAGTTTTAAATGTTGTCTTTTTTCCTTGTTTATAGGGATAAACTTTTAACATTTGGTATACTTGGAATAATACTGCTGGTAAAAGCTTGTGTAGTATCAAAGTGATTTATTTTGGCTTTGGAGAATGCATTATATGATTCTTAAATAGTAGGGTTTAGCCTAAGCAAAGTAAGTTTTGGAAAAATTAAATTACTTTAAGTAATGATCATTTACCAACCACATTTGGAGCAGTATCCTGAAGAGTGCTAAAAAGCTGCCCTTGGATCAAGAATTTGGGGTGAAAAAACATTAATGTTTATAACGAACAGAATCAAGTGTTGACTTCTTGCTGCCCCTCTAAAAATGAGGAGAAATAAGAATAGATTATAATTTATGGTATTAGAGGAATTTTTGAACTATCATAGGTATTAATTTTAATACAGACCATCAATCAGTAAACAGAAATATGTCCCCCATTTCACCTTATCCTTCTGTATCATACTCAGTAAAGTTTAGATGTCACCATTTCCTGTCTTCTCTTTAGTATGGGAAGCAGCTCTATATGAACTACCAAGAAGCCTTGAAGAGGACAGAGTCAGCCTATGATTGGACTTCCTTATCCAGCTCCAGCATTAAATCGGGATCCAGTTCTTCCAGCATCCCAGGTAGTTCAAAATGCTTCAAAGCACTATTTTGCAATTAATATGAAGGTCTCTGTAGAGACTGATAGTAGACCTGGAAATTTCAACTTGATTCTTAAAAACCGGAGCCATACTTAATTCCTAAATTATAATCAATAGATGCCTTTTTAAAAATTGCTAGAGGGTACAGTATCATGGGCTAGTTCACAAATGTATTTGAAATGAAAAATCAGTATATAGATTTCTAAAGCCAGTTTTGTTATTTATATTTATAAAATTTATTCAAAACATACATACTGCTGGACACTGTTAATGCATAATTTGGGATAAAACATTACTTGGAAAGAATCTTTGTACTCAGAATCCATGAAGAAGCTGCACTCCTTCAGATTCCTATATCCTTTAAACAAGTGCATGCTATGATTACATCTTAACATAAATCTTCTTTCAATTCAAAATATTTCATGAATGAGATCCATGTCATCTAAAAGCAGAATTTTTAAATTTTTGCATTGGATGTGATGAAATAATAACTTTAGTAGTATATTTAAAAGCTACATGACTCTATTTCATCTCTATTAAGTAAAAACAAATTTAGAATGTGTATATACACATACATTTCCTAGTGCTGTCCACTGAGGACTAGAAGCAGTGATACCCCAGGAACAATGAGAATACCCAGTCCCTAGATCACAGAGGTTTCTTTTTGTTTTTTCGTTTTATTAAATTTTGGCCAAGGATGCTGCTTAAATAGATCATGGTTTCTAATACCATTCTTCAAAAAAGAAAAGAAAAGAAACCAAGGCCCTCAGAGAAATGGCTAATTATAGGGCTGCAGCAGCGAATATATACAAGATGAGCCTAGAGCATCTTGTAATGCCAGAAAGTAAGGGAATGCTTAAAATACGACAGTAGGGCCAGGCACAGTGGCTGACGCCTGTAATGCCAATGCTTTGGGAGGCCTAGGTTAAGGGATCACGTGAGCCCAGGAGTTCAAAACCAGCCTGGGCAGCACAGCAAGACCCCATCTCCACAATTTTTTTTTTTTTTTTTTAATTAGCCAGACTTAGTAGTACACATAGTCCTAGCAACTCAGGAGGCTGAGGCAGGAGGATTGCTTGAGCCCAAAAGTTCAAGGCTGCAGTGAGCTATAATCACACCACTGTGCTCCAGCTTGTGCAACAGAACGAGACCCTGTCTCACAAAACACAAGATGAGAATATGTCAAAGGGATACACAGAGGAGCCAGTCTGAAAGAGCTCCAAAGGTCAAAGCTGGAACAATTTGAGCAATACAATAAGTAATATAGTATAGGATTGTAACCCATGGACATAAATATCCATGAGTTTATACTGATGTAAATAAATCATTGAATAAATAAATGGGGAAGAGGAGAGAACTGTCCTGTGTAGATTTCTAAATGATTTATGAAGACACTTTGTCCTGAAGGAAGTGGAGCTTACCTTTTCAGTCCTCAAGTGTGGACTGTGCTTAGTGACTTGCTTCCAGTGATTATGGAGCGGGGATTAGGGGTAACTTCACAGTGGAGAAACCTGACAAACACTGCCACAACCATGTGGTCAAGGTCAGTATCTAAGTCACATTGGTTATAGGGACCTTTGACATAGTGTGTGAGAATGGCTTTTTTCCTCTATGATCTTCCTCCCCGAGTTCCATAAACAGACTAATCAAGAGAAAAAGCATCAGACAAACCAAAACTGAGACACAGTCTACAAGATACCTGACCACTATTCCTCAAAACTGTCTAAGTCATCAAAAACAGGAAATTCTGAGAAGCCGTTATAGGAGACATGATGACTAACTGTGACGTGGTGTCCTGGATCAGAAAAGGCACATGAGGGAAAAACTAGTGAAATCCGAATAAAGTGTGGAGCGTAGTTAATAGTAGCAGGACATTTCCTTAGTTGTGACAAATGTAGTATAGTAATGTAACATGTTAATAATGGGGAAAAGGGAATAAAATTAAAAGAGGACACTTTTTCCCCAAAGGAGAATTTCTTTAAAACCAAACATATTGCTAAATTGGTAAACTGGATGCCGAGTATGTAGGAATTCTGTGCTAAAACTGTTCTAATATTCAAATATCTAATATGTAGATATCTTAAAACTATTCTAAGAAAATATTTATTAAAATGGGGGAAAAAAAAACAACCAACAACCCTTCCAGAACATGGTTCCCCTTCCTTTTCCTTCCTTCCTCTCCCATCACCCAGGCTGGAATGCAGTGGTGTTATCATAGCTCACTTAACTCTCCTGCGCTCAAATGATCCTCCCACCTCAGCCTCCTTGCTCAGGCGGCAAAGAGACACTGTATGCTCACAGCCGTTCCCACCAGGCCCCACTCCTTTCAAAACTTTTTTGTGCCTTGCTGACAGGCCAGGATACAGCACAGCTGCCACCTTATGGGGCCAATACCTAAATCCCTAGGAAACACACTTCCCACTAGAGGGTCAAATTCTAAGTATTGCTCATTGCTAGAAAAAAGGAAATAATCATTGTGTATAGATCCGAATTCCTAAGTTACAATTCTGGGGTGACCTTAAGGCAGGGGTATTAAAAAGGCTGATTCTCAATGTAATGCAGACATGATTGAGAGACTCCTCTACTGATGGTTCATTAATTCTTTTATTGTTTAGAGTTGATTTCATGCAAGACTGGGTGTCAGGATACCAATAATGTTATGTGAATCATTTATTATAATTATCAGTCTCTCATGGTGAAGTATTTAACACTAATCTGAGATTTCTTATTAATTCCAAGGTAAGGGAAGTTTTCTAGTAGAAAATACTGGCTGTGTTTATGATGAAATGAGTAAAATAACTTGGTGCTGTTGTACACAGCACTTGACCTTGTGTAAAAGATCTAACTAGACATACATACGAATACTGTCAGAATACTGACTCTTTTAAACCTATGTTTAAAAAACTATTTTAAACAGAGTCTCAGTCAAACCACTCCAATCAGTCTGATAGTGGAGTTTCTGACACCCAGCCAGCAGGACACGTCCGTTCCCAGAGCATTGTGAGCTCCGTATTCTCTGAAGCCTGGAAACGAGGCACTCAGTTGGAAGAGTCCAGCAAGGTAACAGCTTCGTTTTAATTTACATTGAAAATTCTGTGGTATTCTTTTGGGTTTAAATTGTTGCTCTCTTATGTCTTTATCGGGGATTTTATTTGGCCTTATTTCAGTCTCCTTTATTAATTTTTAATCTTCCTAATTGTAGTGGGTAAAGACAGTTCAGAGAGACCTGTTGATTTGACTTCCCCTTGGAAATGAGTATTTACAAATTGGCTCTAATGACTTAAAATCTCAAAAAAACAAAAAAAAACTGGCAGTTTAATTCTTTTATCAGTGGCTCAGATTTTTAAGAAATAACAGTTTCTTCCTTTCCACCCTTAAGGAGTTTGGATGGCAAAACACCATCTATTGCAAATGCCCTAAATTCTAGAGAAGCTGTTTACAGTTCTCTCTTCTTTCCTGTCTTTTTTTCTTCTTCTTTTTTTTTTTTTTTTTTTGACAGAGTCTCAGTCTGTCGCCAGGCTGGAGTGCAGTGGCGTGATCTCAGCTCACTGCAGCCTTTGCCTCCCGAGTTCAAACGATTCTCCTGCCTCAGCCTCCCGAGTAGCTGGGATTATAGGCATATGCTACCACGCCCAGCTAATTTTTGTATTTTTAGTAGAGACAGGGTTTCACCCTGTTGTCTAGGATGGTTTCGACCTCTTGACTTCGTGATCCACCTGCCTCAGCCTCCCAGAGTGCTGGGATTACAGGCGTGAGCCACCGTGCCCAGCCTCTCTCTCTCTTTCTTTTCTTTTCTTCCTTCCCTCCTTTCCTCCCTCCCCTCACTTCCCTCCCTCCCTCCCCTTCCTTCTCTCCCTTCCTTCCTTTCCTTTCCTTCCCATCCTTTCCTTCCTTCTCCCCATCCCCTCCTCTCCCTCTCCCTTTCCCATCACCCAGGCTGGAATGCAGTGGTGTTATCAGGGCTCACTTAAGCCTCCTGGGCTCAAATGATCCTCCCACCTCAGCCTCCTTGCTCACCTCAGCCTCCCGAGTAGTTGTCTGAGTAGTTGGGACTACAGGTGCACACCACCACGCCTGGCTAGTTTTTTATTTTCTGGTAGAGACAAGGTCTGGCTATTTTGCCTGGGCTGGTCTCGAACTCCTGGCCTCAAGCGATCCTCCCGCCTCGCCTTCCAAAGTCCTGGGATTACAGGCATGAGCCACCATATTCAGTCCAGTTATTTCTTTATTGGTTAATTTATTCAGACTCATTCCTTACCTTTTTTTTTTTTTTAATGCTTTTGCCATTTCTTTGGGCATTGATGAATTTTTTCAAATTATACTTTATGTGGAAGACTAAATTAAAATCATTTCCCTTAAAGTTTTGGATTCCTGAGCCTTGCATAGTATATTGTGCAGTGAGACTGAAGGATGAGTATAGTTATTGCAAGACTATAATTAGGAAAATAGAGAGGTTCTTCAGTTCATTTGAAAGACATCATGGCCTTCTATCAGACATCATCTGTAGTTGTGTAGGCAAGGATGTGTCCTGGCTGTAGTCACCATTTCAGTATGCAAGAGGTCACTCCATCATTGAGGAACCAGTGGCACCCTGGGCTCAACTATTTTATTTTTACTAATAATTGTTTTTATTTATTTATTTAATTTTTTGGTGGGGGGTGCTTTTGGTCTGAATCACTTATACAGGTACATTCACGAATGAGAATAAATGGACATTTTTCCTTTTATTCCTTCATTCGTATATGTGGTTCACTAACTGGGCTCCCGCAGGGAAGAGAAGGCCTTAGTAGCACCATGTGGGGCTGAAGCCCTTTCCTTCAGAAATGAACATTTGAGAATTGGTTCTAACGATCTAAATTCTCAAAACACTGAGTTTAACTCCCTTATTAGAGACTCAAACTTTTAAGAAATAATTTCTCTCTCCCTTCCCCCATTTAATCAATTTGGATGGAGCTAGTACTTTAAAAATGTACTAAAGAAGTTGGTTTACAGAATTCGGATGGCTAAAGAAAAACCCCTTTGCCTTACCAAATTACTAATGGTGAGATCCGTGTGCATTTTAAGTTATAGAACCTAGTTATGTGTAAGGCCAAGGAAAACAAAATCACAGACCCAAAATGTTCTGTGATTAAGCAGCAAAGTCCGTCATTGCACAGAGTTTCAGAAGAGTAGGAACCCTGCTGTCAGCAGTAATGCTTTAAGGCTTGATCACTCTGTATTTCTTCTCCTGTTACCTCAGTCTCAGGTGCCAAATGAGAAGGCCAGCACAGCTAAGGCCTGCGTCCCTGAAGCAGCCAAGACAGGGTCAAGTTAAGGTCAGGGGTTGTTCTCTGGAAACACATTAACCTCGGTGACGCCTGTAACCCAATCTCACAGACTAATCTTTTTGTGTAATTTTAAAAGAAACATGTGAATGTCCTGATGGCTATTAGAATTCAGCCCTATAATGAGCCTTCTAGTTCACTAACCCATGCATTCTCGATGTCATTCAAAATTGAAAACAAGTGGTTTATCTTGGATCCTCAAAGTTTGTTCAAAGAGCCTAAAAGATGTACCTAAAGTTTTTAAAACAAGGGTCCTTCCTTTCCTCTTTTCAAAGTAGCATGATTAGCTCCATGAAATAAACTACCAGATGTGATCATTTCAGCTACCCAGATGGGTTGGTTGTTGGCAAATGCTAGCTGCCATTTCTTGATACATTTTCTTTATTCTAGCCTTCCAGAGCTTCCTCTTAATTTCTTCTGGCTTTTTCTGTATGATATTTTTACAGTCTTTTGCTATAATGTTTACAAAGCATTTCTTTATGTATTTTCCAGTAAAACAAATGTAAAGAATGTCCCCCCTTTACCTGCATTGCTGGACTTCTGTGCATGTTGGATGCAGTTGTCTCACACCAACACGAGTGTGTGTGTCAAGCTTATTCATTCCTGTGTGACTGTGCACGCCTGCTCAACATTCTCATACTCTCCTGTGTCAGCTTACTAGCATCAAAAAGCCATCCTCATTCCACCAGGAAGCCCTCCTAAACCCAGTTATAGCATCTGCTTGATGTGGATGCAGTCATGGACTGAAAGGTGAACTGGAGCCATCACATCTCCCCTTGCAAGTCCAGTGCTCAGAGGACCGCCACAGAGGGTTCCATGTAGGGCAGGCTGTGTCAAAGTCATACAGCCAAGGTCAGAAGTCATGCATCCTGTCACCATTCAAACAGCTTTTGCAGCCGGACATTTTTCCTAGATTGTTAGGTGGTCTAGCTATTTTACTGTGGGGTAAAACAAGTTTTCTGTTTCCTTCTTGCCCGCACAATCAGATTTTAGCCTTCCTGACATTGTCCATCTTTATGATCACCACCAACTTCTGCATCCTTTTCATGCATGTCCCAGACTCCCTGCTTTTTAGTTTTACACAATCAAAGCTTACCTCTGTAACTGTTTTGTTTGTTGTGTTTTTCTCTCTCCCACTCCCTTTTTATACTCCTTTTAGGCCAGAATGGAGTCTATGAATCGGCCCTACACTTCACTTGTGCCCCCTTTATCCCCGCAACCTAAGATAGTCACCCCCTACACTGCTTCACAGCCTTCACCACCTCTACCTCCTCCGCCACCCCCACCTCCTCCTCCACCACCCCCTCCACCACCCCCTCCTCCCCCACTCCCCAGCCAGTCTGCACCTTCTGCAGGCTCAGCAGCCCCAATGTTCGTCAAGTACAGCACAATAACACGGCTACAGAATGCGTCTCAGCATTCAGGGGCCCTGTTTAAGCCGCCAACACCCCCAGTGATGCAGTCACAGTCAGTGAAGCCTCAGATCCTGGTACCCCCCAATGGAGTTGTTCCACCACCCCCTCCCCCTCCTCCACCCCCAACCCCAGGCTCTGCCATGGCCCAGCTAAAGCCTGCACCGTGTGCCCCATCCCTTCCACAGTTCAGTGCCCCGCCTCCTCCACTGAAGATCCATCAAGTTCAGCATATTACTCAGGTGGCTCCCCCAACACCCCCCCCACCTCCTCCTATCCCTGCACCCCTCCCTCCCCAAGCTCCCCCAAAACCCCTTGTGACCATCCCCCCACCAACCAGCACCAAGACTGTGGCACCTGTTGTGACTCAAGCTGCACCACCCACACCTACTCCTCCAGTGCCCCCAGCAAAAAAGCAGCCAGCTTTCCCTGCTTCTTACATTCCACCCTCTCCCCCTACCCCTCCTGTTCCAGTACCCCCGCCAACATTACCCAAGCAACAGAGCTTCTGTGCAAAACCCCCTCCCTCTCCACTGTCACCGGTGCCCTCGGTCGTGAAGCAGATAGCCAGCCAGTTTCCACCCCCTCCAACTCCCCCTGCCATGGAATCTCAGCCCTTAAAGCCTGTCCCAGCAAATGTAGCTCCACAGTCCCCTCCTGCAGTAAAAGCAAAGCCCAAGTGGCAGCCCAGCTCCATCCCAGTCCCTTCTCCGGACTTCCCTCCTCCCCCTCCTGAAAGCAGCCTGGTGTTTCCTCCTCCACCCCCATCACCTGTCCCAGCCCCACCACCACCACCTCCACCCACAGCTTCTCCTACCCCTGACAAAAGTGGATCTCCAGGCAAAAAGACCAGTAAGACATCCAGCCCTGGGGGAAAGAAACCACCCCCAACCCCACAGCGCAACTCCAGCATTAAATCCAGCAGCGGTGCAGAGCACCCCGAGCCCAAGAGACCCTCGGTGGACAGTCTAGTCAGCAAGTTTACACCGCCAGCAGAATCAGGGTCTCCCAGCAAGGAGACCCTACCACCTCCTGCAGCACCCCCCAAGCCTGGAAAACTCAATCTTTCTGGAGTCAACCTTCCTGGAGTTCTCCAACAAGGGTGTGTGTCAGCAAAAGCCCCTGTTCTGAGTGGGCGTGGAAAGGACTCCGTGGTGGAATTTCCTTCTCCTCCATCTGATTCTGATTTTCCACCCCCTCCACCTGAAACAGAGCTTCCTCTGCCCCCCATTGAGATTCCAGCAGTTTTCTCGGGAAACACCTCTCCAAAAGTGGCAGTCGTTAATCCTCAACCACAACAATGGTCTAAAATGTCAGTGAAGAAGGCCCCTCCACCCACACGACCCAAACGGAATGATAGCACCCGCCTCACTCAAGCTGAGATTTCTGAGCAGCCAACAATGGCCACAGTTGTGCCACAAGTGCCCACCTCTCCCAAATCCAGCCTTAGTGTCCAGCCTGGATTCCTGGCTGACCTCAACAGGACACTGCAACGAAAGTCCATCACTCGGCACGGCTCGCTCTCCTCCCACATGTCCAGAGCAGAACCAACAGCCACCATGGATGATATGGCATTGCCTCCACCACCCCCTGAACTGCTGTCTGATCAACAGAAGGCTGGTTACGGAGGCAGTCATATATCAGGCTATGCAACGTTGCGGAGAGGACCCCCTCCTGCTCCCCCCAAAAGAGACCAGAACACCAAGCTCTCCAGAGACTGGTAGCCACCATAGGACTTTATTTTCATGATATCTGTAATCACTTCTACAATCAGCTCACCTGATCATCTGTGAATTCAGGTGTTCAGAGCCTCCTGGTATGATGTTATTCAGGTAGTGTCCAGCTATATGTGTATGTGTGTGTGTACACGTGCATGTACACACAGCTGTACAGTGTGTGTATATATGTATACATATATGTATGTGTATGTGTATATAGAGAGAGAGCTGAGAGTTATTCTATTTATTCCTTTTCTCTCCTAATCTGAAAATGGGTGTTCTGTATTTTGGGTGGAAGAGGCATAGAAGGGGATGTGTGTTGTCTCTTAAGATTTCTATGTCATGTGGATTGGACCAAAAACTTCTAATCACTTATTTAGAAGGTATTTATAAGTGTCTGTCCATGTGTAGCCTATTCGTGCATGTTGTGTATTATATAACTAAGGAATAGATGTAGAATGTGCTATTTCTGGTTGAGAAAAATCACCAGAATGTTTGGTGTATCTATAAGGCTTTTGTGTTTGTTTTTCCCCAGTTGGCTGAAGTTAGAATTGCTTGACTGACACTTCATTGCTGTACATGAAGGGGCACTTTAAATCAGGAAAATCTCTCAGCTTCATAGAACAGGTAACTAGTGCAGGATGGGGAAATGTTCACAGACATCATCTGTATGTGGTTGTGCATAGAAAGTAAATACATGGCGTAATTAACTCAGCTGTTCTAGCTGCAGTACTGCTGCAGTGATCCACCCACATTTAGGATGTGCTGACAGGTAAGCTCTTTGCCTACAATACATGGATAATTAGTGCTATAATTCTGGATAGTTCCTTTTTAGTACTGTTTTATGAAGCTTTATCAACTTGGCTTCATGATCCTCACTTTGATTGATTTTAAGAGGATGGACAACACAGTTCTCTCTGTAATGTTCTGTCCCAGTATGTCTTTGGGTCACCAGTTACCTTCTTAAAATATGTGCTTTAGGTAGATGTTATTACATATCTGTAGACAATTGGTATATGAAATATACACATCCTGTGCCCCAATATGGTGCATTATGAAAAACAAAATCATTTCCTAAAATGCATTTTTTGAGCATTGCTCTATAGAAGGGAAGGGTGATGAGAGAACAGAACTGGCCCCTGTACAGGTGTCATTAATCTGGTTGTATATGGGTTATAATATGTAATACAAAAAACTCATTAAGTATGGGACTACATGGAGAGGGAAGACAATTTCATTTATAGCTACTGGGGCTACCAGGACCCTTGCTGACTGCAGCCTGGTTGTGATTAGTTCAGGTTACTAGGTGTTCTGATGGAGTGGGACAGTCCAAGTCCAGTAACTGACATTACGTTTTATGCGTGTGCAGTTTGGTATAACGTGGAGTCAGTGCTCTAACGACACACTTCTGTATGCTTTTTTCTGTGAATTTTCCTTGGTACATGAGAGAAATAAGTACTCTCATCAACTTATGATAAATTGGACTATTAGGAATAAAACAATCTTAGAGCAGCTCCTAAACAAGAGAATAAAAATGGGCCATCCCAGCACTTATAAGGGGAGCACATCTTGTAATGAAAGTCTGTGCCTATTGTTAATGATTACCAATGCAAACTGCAGAAATCAGTTGACATTGTCCCACAAGGAAAAAGTGATGCCAGTAAAGTGGGGGAAGAGATGGTAAATAATTCTAGAATGAGCAAAAGTGCTTAATTAGTACAGTATACTCAAGGTCTTGCATAACCCACACTCCACGAAAACCGCATCGTAAACAGAGAATGAACAGCACCTCTCCATTGCTACATCTCCAGAATATTGTTCAGTTATGTTCATGTGGTTATGGAGCAATAAGAATATATACCATTAATTTTTAGGTCTTTCAAATTGTTCACCAAGTTTTGTGTTTGATATTTATGAAGTGATCTTTAACACATCTGCATTGTTAATTTAAGCATGCACAGAAATTTGGGTAATGTTTGAGTAGATTGCCAAGCGCTACTGTGATTCATGAATGAATTTCTCATAGTCTTCTGCCTGCAGTTTTATAGTTTGAGGGGCACCCATATTTATGGGTTAGAGTTAGTAAGAATATGAATCCAGTTATCAAAGTATTCATCCCTGAGGTTTTGAGTTTTATTGTGGTGGTGATTTTCTCATGAGAAGGTAGACAACTTCAGTTTTTCTTGAGGGGGAAAAAATGTACCCGCTAACCTTTTTTCACCCATGATTTGAGCCCTAAAACAACAGCCTTTATGTTTTCAGTGCAGGATTTCTTGGAATTTCTTGCTTGTATCAATCCTGATGATAGCCATCCTGAACAGATGCTTCTGGTCTGTTTTCCTGGAATAGCAGACATCCTTTTGAACACTAATGATGCCACGAAGAGAGTAAGGCTAGAGGAGGAGACTGTCATTTTAACCCCAATCCAGTGGCTTGTCCGACAACAGGCCATTTCCCTTTACATTCCTCCACAGACAGAAATGGCTATTAAAAATGTTTTAACCTCATGTATGAACTGAATTTAAAAAACCACTGAAGTGATACTTTATACTTCTGTTTTACTCCCTAGTGGGTTTTCTTTAATCTGGATTTTTGTTGGGATGTAGCTTTTCCTAGACTGTATTTCTGTAGCTCTTTTTCTCTGGTGTATTCATGGAAAGCATCTACTGCCGCATGACACTAGTACTGTGCCTTCTTTCACTGCCCTCTGCTCTGCAGCTCTCACCCAGCTTGGCTGCTTCAAGTCTGTGCAGTTGACTTGGCTGTACTGAAAAGTGAACAGCACGGATTAACTCATCCTGCTGCTGAGGGCAGTGCAAACAGGTGCTTATTAGAGGTAGTGACTTGCTTAATTAGTGACACTCTTAATTTCTACTATAGATAATTTCAAAATAGAATCACTCTATGCTTAAAGTTTTGGCACCAATGCTGTAGGGCAGCAGAATCTATTCTCAGTAAAGTAACTTAAGGTTTATTAGATATTCTGTATTGGATTTTACCAGCTTGACTTTTACTGCTCAGATGCTTTCTTTCCCCCCCTTAGACGCTGTAATTCTCTTGGGAAGAGTAACTATTCTTAAGGTTTTTACAGATATGCACCTTAGTTGTAAACTGGATAGTTTATATTTCTGGGACTTTTTAAATGAAAAAGAATGTGGAATGTTAAGTTACAAAAGACTTTTCATCAGAAAATTTCAAATGAAGTAAACATGGCGTTTTATAGTCCTCTAAAATCTAGGTGCTCCCACCCACCAAAGGCATATCCTGCAAAGGGCTGTGAACTATCTTGGTGAACTGTCTTGGGTCCCCTTTCCATGTATGTTTTCTTGTCACTGAAAACAACGCTGAGTTTATCAAGAAAACTTAAATTGGGGGATCATAATAATTCCAACCAAGTGACAACTCTGACATCAAGGTTATTAGGAGCTGTACATCCAGTTCAAGTTTTATTTGCTGCTATTCTGGGAGAATAAACTTGTATATGGAGAATAAACTAATAAACTTGTATCGAGGAAATCCATAAAGTTATAAATTAGCCTGAAAAATATTTCAGGTAATGGTGTGGATTGGCCTGCTTTGACTCTCAGCCACCAACAGAAATCTTTGTCACCTTTGTTCCTCAGCTACAAGTAATTTTGTTATAAACACAAAGTGACTTTAAACAGGTAAAAAACCCATTCCTATTTTTGTACATTACCAAAAGTTTTTCGTATACCTACAGAGCTAACTAATTACAACTGATTTAATCCCACTCAAGTTTAGAGCAATTAAACCCATATGATCCTGTATGGTTATCAATGTGATGCCTTGCTTTTCATAAAATAGGTATAATTGGGTCATACACTGGACGAGAGGGTGACTGTTTCTAGGGTAAGAAAACCCTTTAGATTGCAGGTAACTTTCACTTTGTTTTTTTTTTCTAATATACACTTTACATTTGTATAAATTATGCAGGGTACTCCTAACCCTGTAGAAATATATGACCTCTCACAAAGTTGAGATTTGATCCAAAGAGAAATGCAAGTATAAAAGAATTAGATACTTATTATCTTTTAAGGTTTTTTTTTTTTGGTAGAGATGGGGGTCTCACTGTGTTGCCCAGGCTGGTCTCAAACTCCTGGCCACAAGTGATCTTCCTGCCTCAGCCTCCCAAAATGCTGAGATTACAGGCATGAGCCACTGTACCCAGCCTTTCCTTTTAAAATTCAAAGAGAAAATTTCTACACCTTTATCCCTCAAATAAAACAAGTGCTCAGTTCTTACCATGCCCTTGCAAGGTCTATATGTAAAAGAAATCTGAAATTTAGCTGTAGAATAAAACTTGATAAATAAAAAGAAAAAACATACATTTCTCCAGTTGGTTTGCTCTTTGCTTGTTGAAGTAATAAACCGTTTTAAAGAGAAAATACTTGCTGTAAACCCCCAGTGCCTTCAACTCTTTTGGCAGAATATTTTTAAAGAAATCCAGCAAGCAAACTTTGAGGTGCTAATGAAAGTAAAGGAAGGTGGTATTTCTAGTTTTGGCAGAAATGAAAAGTGTCTCACAAGAGACATCACTACCCACGTGGGGTCTGGCTGCTTTCTACCAAAGACATTTAGAGAAGTGAATTGAGTCACGGTGATGGTGAACACTACATATTTTATAGATGGTTAAGTTGAGAATTAATTATGTTTATCATGGATGGCTACTAATACCAAGCTCATGATTGTTGCAGCCTCAGCGTCTTAGGCAGTAAAACTTGTCTGCAGCACTAAAGGGGGAGACACCCTTATATTTTGCAAACTGTCCATTCGTTAAATTTATTGTAACCTAATACCAAAAACTGCCGTTTTTCATATTATTTCCCCACCTCCTACATTTTTTTTTTTGCTACTTGTAAAATAACCCCTTTTAGAAAATAAGCATTAACTGGAATGTTTCAAATAATTTTGCTTCATTTTACTCTCAGCCACTAGTGAACTCTTACAGAGATGTACATTTAAGATAAAATTAGCTTGTGCTAAGTGTTTTTAAAACATTGTTTACTGTTAAAGGAGAATTGCACATTATATTTAACTGGGATTGCTCCCTCCCTCAGTTCTTTAAAAAACAAGAGTCAAGGCTCACACCAACTTGTAGGCTGTGGGAGCTTTGCCATAGGTAGATACAATGTAGAAGTATACTTTTTTAAAGCATGAAGAAGACAAGGAACTTCATTATAATGTACCAGGTAGAGGACATTATTATTCAAAGGATTATGCACAGCTCAGTGAAGATGAAGTTACAATTTTTCTCGCAGCTTTATTGCTATTATTTTCTTCTGCATAAATGTATGCTCATTTCATTATGTGCCTTGCTCCCTGATTGTGCAAAGCTATATATATATATATAGATAGATAGATAGATAGATAGATATATGAGAGAGATATATTCAGTACTACTGAGGATGTTTTTGTTCTGCTGGATTAAGTTATTTTCCAAGTTACTCTTGCCAGTTATGTCAGTAAACTATTGTAATGGCTTAGCACACTAGTCGTACAGTCAGTGTAAATGTTTTTCATTTACATGTTTTCATTATATATCAATCAATCAGCTTATCAAATCCTTAATAAAAAAATTCATAGATTTCATTTAAACATGGGGACTTTGAGTGTTTGTGGATCGGCACCATTAAGAATCTGGTTTTGCATTTCATGTCGGTACCCAAAACATAGGCCATACACAGAAGAAATTAAGTGTGGTAAATAAACTAGTTTGATATGTTCAATTATTTGTTAACTAACTTTTAAGAGTAGTTTATACCAACTAGGGAAATTTGGCCATTAAATACATTGGTGATTAAGTAAGTAAGTGACAACAGCTTTTAAAGACTTTTCTTCTCAGCCGGGTGCGGTGGCTCATGCCTGTAATCCCAGCACTTTGGGAGGCCGAGGCGGGTGGATCACGAGGTCAGGAGATCGAGACCATCCCGG
Organism: Gorilla gorilla gorilla; assembly: GCF_029281585.2. Lineage (NCBI taxonomy): Eukaryota > Metazoa > Chordata > Mammalia > Primates > Hominidae > Gorilla > Gorilla gorilla. The sequence continues at coordinate 106,041,998 of NC_073235.2, read as the reverse complement.
CTAACATGGTGAAACCCCATCTCTATTAAAAATACAAAAAAAAATTAGCCAGGAGTGGTGGCAGTCGCCTGTAGTCCCAGCTACTCGGGAAGCTGAGGCAGGAGAATGGCATGAACCCGGGAGGTGGAGCTTGCAGTGAGCCGAGATCACGCCACTGCACTCCAGCCTGGGCAACAGAGCGAGACCCCGTCTCAAAAAAAAAAAAAAAAGGTAAAAAAGAAGATTTTTCTTCTTTAAACAAAGAACTAAGTACAAAGTAGTACAAAAAGGAATGCCTTTTGTTTCAAATCTTTGGAGTCACAATTACGTGTTGGACTGCCATGTGAAGGTACGTATAAATGTATAACGTGTTTGCAATCACTTTATTATTATGTACCAAACTAGGGCAAAAAAAGTGGAAGCCTTCCCCTTTGGTTCACCATCTGTCAATCATACATGGTTGTGGAAACTGCACCTGTACTTATGCCTTCAGAAGCAGCAGTGTACACAGGCTGACAGGAAAACAGAACGCGTGGCATATGCCCCAGATCCACAAAGCCGTTCAACCAAATGTGTAATTCCAAAGTAACCCAAAAAAGTCAAGCAATAGGCTTATTAACAAAAGATTGGATACTATCTATCTTTGAGACAAGACAAGACTGCTCTGACGCCTAAAATCCTATTCACAAATAAATACGAGAAACCCATAAATGTTTTAGCTGGGTATTTGTTTCCTACATTATTCTTCACCTTACCTAATGATACCAAAATAATAAAGGTACAGAGGAAATAAGATGATGGGCTTGAAAAGTGAGAAAAGCTGAAACATCATTTTGGGTATTGTGAAGACAAACTTGCTACCCTCAGATACATCATTAGAAAATTCTTTTATAATCTAGGCTCTCATAGCAACAAAGCACAGGCTAGTTAGTTAGTGGTTTGTCTTTTAGATTCACTTCTGACCAGTCTGCAATATTTTTTAGTCAACACCCATCTTCAGTGTTTGTTGAAAAAAAAAAACTGTACATTAACAGAATTAGATTTGGAGAAAAGTGGTAAGAAAACCCCAGGTGCGAGTGGAGCAAAAACAGGATTAGAAATTTCTTAATTAGAACAGCTGTCTTCAGGGAAGAAACTTGAGATCAAATTTAAAGCTCAACATTTTAAATCTTCTTTGAAAATTTAAAAAGAAGACTTCTTAAGTAATAAAAGGCAGCTCCCTGGTTTAGAGCAACAGAAAAGTCAGATTATCCCTAACACGTAAACTCAAGATACCACCTTAGAAAAAGAGGTTATTTATATAAATAAGTTAACAAGACACCTGAATATACTTTGTGGGATTTTATTTAGGTCAAGTTCTTAGTACACGGCAACAATTCCAAATACAATTAAAAAATTAAAAAGTGATGTTCCTCCACTCATCTGGAGGTGGTTTAATGGCACACAAGGAACATTACTGGCAACAGACTGCTCCCTCAAGTTCCCCTGGATGGTTTTTACTCAACTCATAATACCACCAACTCTCCCTCTGGGAGCTAAAAGTACAACTGGCCAGATCACAAATTGTTTACATTCTTTTTTGTAAGCCATTTTAAGAAAAATGGTGCATGGACACAAAATATGATAAAAACTGCTTTTCCATAGAATTCTTAAGTTGCAAAAGAGGTTTCATTTTAATGTGAAAATAAGCTTTTTTTGTTGGTTTTTCTTTTTTTTTTACAAAAAACCTTAAGATATTCAGCAAGGATCATTTATACACAGCTAGGCCCCGCCGTTTCGTTGTAATTGTTTTTTTTTTTTTTTTAAGAATTATATGAGATTCTCAAAACAGGAACAAAGGTCAGCACAAAGTAAACAAAGGTAATGAGCTCGATGCCTCCATTTAATCACTTTTATAAGGCTCTCTCCAATAAGGCTGCTGTGCTGTGCTCCTGCCAGTGTTGGAGTAATATAACATTTTTACTGCACACACCTTATGGGAAAGTGTTTATACTGAGTGTAGTTTTAGGAGGGGTAAATGAAGATTATTTCCACAAATTAAGCTTGCACTTAGTACACGCCTTTACACAACTCTGATGGTATTTACCAAAACATGGCATGTCTTTTCAAGTATATTCCTGAAAACACCAAATAGAACTCTTAACTTTTAAAAGAAAAATACAGCACATTTAGTTAAGACAGTTGTGGTGCAGTGGAAAATTAAGTACTGAGCACTGAGTGAGAACTCTGCTGTTATTAACTAGCTGTTCATATGAAGAAGAAAACTCACCTCATCAGTCTAATGAGACAACCAGAAATTTTAAAAATTTCATCTAGCTCAAACTCAGTGATTCGAAATCATATGGGGGAAATTACCACCTTAACACCAATCAGGAGTTCCCGGCCAAAAAGACCAGAAGTGAACAGATCCCATTCTTTTCAAAGACTTGTCAGTCACCTGTGAATTCCTCCATCAAACTTTTTTCAAAGGCAAAGGTGACCTTCAGGACCTATGTCATGCTCTCTCCACAAAGGAGAAAAGGTAGTAAAAGATAAAAACAGTTCTTAATGCAGAAAGGTCACCTACTAAAAGAAAATGAACATAAAAAGATAAAAGCAAACTACCATCATTTTGATGCCTCCCAAAGAGAAAAATCTTTAGTTATCTTCAACATAAACTGCCAAGGAGCGCAGGTACAGTCCAGACATCACGGTAAATATGCATAAAATATTGTCTAGCTGGATAATAAACACCAGCAGTAGGAAAAAGGAGGGGATGAAAATGTCTCACACCCAGTAACTTTTAGGAACATAGCAAAATTAGCAGGCCACTGTCAACTCTAAAATGGGAACAGCAGGCGCCTCTGAGGGAGATAGGAAGTAGCTAAATGATGGAAAATATTAAACAAGATAGCTTAGAAGATTCATATTTATTCCAAATGGGAGGCTGAATCTCTCAGATGTAGATTTTGACACATTGGCACTATTTTTGTTTCTGATTTATTGCCTTGGCCATAAGTTCAAAGGCAACAATAAAGTGTACTTTCATTAATACCACCATGGACTTTCGAGTATTAATATGACAAGAAAAGACAACTATTCATTTTTTTTTTAAGGGGACTGGACACACAAACTTCAGGAGGGAAGAATCCCCTCTCCCATTAGAATCCTTCTATCTTGATAAAATGGTTGCTTTATTGGTCAGATTTTGGACTTGGATCGTCTTTGTTATAATATTAATAGTACACAGCATGTAAGATTTTCTGCATTCACTTGAAATTCCTAATACCAACCATCTTTTAATTTATAAAAAAAGAGGGAAACTTACAATAAAACAAAAAATACTACCCTCACAGACGATTAATAGCATGCAATCTATGAAATATTACATACATTAAAAGTCTCCAATTACTGTGCGCCTGGCCCATCACACAGTATCCTTCCAAGACAATCTATAGAATTCAAAACTGTACAAAAATTTTAAAATATGCAGAAAACCCAAAAGGTATTGTTTGTAAAACAAAGATCACACACACATTAGTACTAAATAGGGAAAAAAAATCAGCAGACCCATGGACTCCCCCTGCTCCCAACCACAGGTCTTCAGTATAAAGGACTTCACCAGTGTCTTCTGCACTGCCCCCATCCAGTAGGGGTCCAACAGACCAGCTGCATTCCTGCTGACCGCCACTAACTCTGTTTTCTGCATAGTTGTCTTCTCTGCTTCTGTAGTGGTGAGCTGTGGGAACTTTTTTTTTTTTTTCTTTCTTTTGATGGAGTCTCGCTCTGTCACCAGGCTGGAGTGCAGTGGCACAATCTCGGCTCACTGCAACCTCCACCTCCCAGGTTCAAGCGATTCTCCTGCCTCAGCCTCCCAAGTAGCTGGGACTACAGGTGTGCGCCACCACGCCCAGCTAATTTTTGTATTTTTAGTAGAGATGGGGTTTCACCATGTTGGCCAGGATGGTCTCAATTTATTGACCTCATGATCCACCCACCTCGGCCTCCGAAAGTGCTGGGATTACAGGCGTAAGCCACCACACCCAGCCTGTGGGAACTATTGGATTTCAAAACACCCTCTGCCTCATTAATCCACTAAGCTTTCTCAGCAAAAAGCTGTTTAAATAAATAATGGGAACATCTAATTTAAAACAGTTTTTCTAATTATAGACCAGTACACGAAGAAGAGCTTAACTTATCCAAGTATAGTCTAGTTTGGGTCCATAATGGAGCTGAAGGCTCAGAGGACATTCAGGGCCATTACACTGCAGGAAAACAAGGAATAGGGGATGTAGAAATGACCTAAGAAAAGCATGAAGTGGAATGTATACTGGAGGCAAGTTAATGAAAGCTAATAAATACAAAGTGCTGGGAAAAATCTAAAAGCAAAATAGCTATTGTAACTTGCAATGCATTAAAAACAACTTTAAAACCAAAAAGTCTTGATAAGGAAACTCTATAGCGGGGTCTCAGTTAAATGCTGATGATTTTTAATGCTCAGATAACATAAATGGAATATTAACTTCTGCATCCGACACCATCTGAATTTTCTCACACACTACTACACTTGTTCACTTTTCAATCAAGTTCCACTTTCTGAACTTGTTCAAGACCTCATTTGAAATATATCCAGCTACTGCTTTTCCCCTTTCACCTAGCACAGGGCAGTTACCTGGCAAAGCTCTATTCTGGCCAAATCACTGGGACTGAGTAGAACCCACGTTAGCAGCTCTGGACCTGAACAGGAGCTGGCCCAACATCACAGTGACCACCCACAAAGAGACAAGCCCTCCTGGATTTTTTTCAACATTTCTTATACTGACTACAGTAGTGATGATTAAAGTTATCTGCCCTACAGACTCCACTGAATTTGAAGCTGTATTTATTGTACAGATAGGGGAAATGTGTTTTATTGTGTCAAAGTTATATTAATTTTTATCAATGTGATTAGATAACATATTTTGGCCTATTAATCTTATTCATTATATTCTTAGTCTGAGATGGGTTTTAATTCTGACTAACAGCAGCTACTTAAGAGTCCAATCATACAAAATCAGGAGAGTATTGCCCTTTCTACAGCTAAGCGAGTCAGTAATACAGCAGCAACTAATACTGGCCATTAATAACGTCCAGAGAGCACATTAGCAAACCTTGTACTACTCCCAGTGACTGTCAGGAGACTTGAAAATAACTACTATTCTCTTCCAAAGTAGAATAGCGTTTTTCTAGATAGTGAAATAAATGATAGTCATAGTTGGTCTGAACTCCAAGATCCTACTCCTCAAAACAGCACCGAAGGCAGGGGTTCGGGATGCCTGCTAAGAGCATTTCCACAGTTCAAGTCTCTTCAGAACCTTAGGGACCTTCGTGTCTAGCTTCACACACCCACCTCCACATATGAACCAGCCTACCACACTTCACATCTGGGTACACTGGCCATTAGCAACAATGCAGTCTCATGCAGCAGCACATTAAAATCAAACGGGTGGCAATCGTTCACCACCCTCAGAGTGTTGGGAGACTTTCACATTTCATCATCCTTATAATCCACAAACAGAAACATGAAGGGATGCAAGTGAGTTCAGCATTCACTCGTTTGGTGCACTCAAGTGCTGAGAGAATGCAGAATTTACAGTGTCACAGAGGAAAAAAGCCATCTGAAATAATTGTAAAAATGGTTAAGTGTGGTATTTAAATGTTGGTTCCCTCCTCTTCATACAAGTGGAAGAAAAGGAGGGGCTAGGGTACCCACTGGGCCATGAGGTTAACCCCTTAGCACAGGCAATGAAGAACATCCAGTGCCACAGATTCTGCAGGAGGAGAAATCCCAAGGGTATACAGTATTCCTGAGAAAGATCCCAGATTTTTCTGAATCAGTCTTAATCTGATTTTGTTTTGGCTACACAGTTATGCTGTTATACCTTTGACATATATAAAAATGGTCATTTTATTTCAATCCAGACAGCTCAGCATTGTACAAATGATGGCGGAAAGATCCATTTGTTCAGACTCAGCTTGCTTTGTTTTTAATACTGGGGAATAAACCAAAAAAAAAAAGTGTAATTTTTATCATTTGTATCCTTCATTCTACTTTACTGGAGTGGAATCCCCAGGGCCTTCAGATAATCTGGGAAGACCTGACTATTCCTGTGAGGCAAGCACAGCCCTGCTGAGCTTTACTCAGAATAATGCATGATAGACTCAACATAATTCCCAGGAAAAAGCCCAGTCACTCCATTCATAACTCCCTCATACCAACCATCGTCATTCTTCTTGATGACATAAATAATGGCTCCTTCCTGAAAGGACAGCTCATCTTCCTTGTCTTTTGTATAGTCATAAATTGCCACAACTAGGAGGGAAGAAAACAAAACAGGATGTGAAAGACAGTAATATTCCTAGAAAGACAGAACCAAGCCAGTGAATAGCTATCTGTTCCCAAATCCTGTAGCACTCAAACATGGTGACTTTCTAAACACCAACCAAAACTTACATGTGTTTTTTTTCTAAGTAATACCCAGTCATATACAATGAAATTCCATTTTCTAGGGATGTGAGGCTCTAAATTGAGTACAAATGGAGAAAAAGCACATTTAATCAAATGTGCTTTTGATGACCTTTTAAGAGCCTACAGGGAAGCACCTCATTGAAGAGGTACACAATCCTAGAATCAAGAAAGATGACTGTCTCTTCATTTGAGTTTGTGTTGAGATACCATATTGTGGTTTTTTTTTTTTTTTAAACTTAACTTTACCTTAGAATTATACTAGGGCAATGAGATACACTATGAGAGTCAAGTGAGAAACCAGACTAATGGAACAGCAGATTTCTGTCTCCTTTCTCACTCTCTCTGGAGCCTATGCCTCTTCGCTAAGTAGAATGGTGGTTGAATTTCCCAAAGTTAAATGTATGAATGATGGGAGTCCGCTACATATATTTTTTCAAAACATATGCTGCACTATGTCACCAATTTAATATAACTATAATAACAGACTAAAAGTGCCAAGAAAATCAGATACCTATAAGCCCTCCTGTGATTTTCATTGCTTAAATCACTTGGTAACTTGGCTCTTTGAGTCATTATCTCAGTGGTTATTTCAACTGTTATCTTATTTCAACCAGATTATCTCTGGTTCCCAAGTATTATATCAACTTCAACAGTTTAGTTATACTGGGATGCCCTGTAACATCCTCAATTCCACTTGAAGAATTATCCTTTGCTCCAACCTCTTCATCTTCTGTACCTTTTTTATACCACTCAATGAAATCTCCACCTATCCATTGTTCCAAGACAAACACACTGTCTTTGTTAGTTTCTCATGCAACCTTGTGCCTCACATAAATAAATGAGAAACAAACTACAACAGGGACTTCTGATATAATGTGCCCTAAAGAAAATTTGTTTCTGGCCTGTTTTAATAAAAATTAAATAGCTTCCTTAAATTGTGAATATTTTCCATTATAGTGATATTGTAGGAACACCAGAATTTTTTTTTTTTTTTTTTGAGACAGTCTCACTCTTATCACCCAGGCTGGAGTGCAGTGGCACTATCTCGGTTCACTGCAACCTCCACGTCCCAGGTTCAAGTGATTCTCCTGCCTCAGCCTCCCAAGTGCTGGGATTACAGGCGCCCACCACCACGCACAGCTAATTTTTGTATTTTTAGTAGAGACGGGGTTTTGCCATGTTGGCCAAGCTGGTCTTGAACTCCTGACCTCAGGTGATCCACTTGCCTCGGCCTCCCAAAGTGCTGGGATTACAGGCGTGAGCCACCTGCACCTGGTCAGAAAATACTTTAGAAGATCCTTGCTAGGAAGAGATCAGTGTGCATTTCTCAATATATAACCAAATGCCTCAACACAATCAAATGTAGTTAAATGGCATACAAGTTTAAATATAAGAAAATACAAAAAAACCCGAAAATACAATTTAGAATATTTAGCATTTCTAGTCAACCTAATATTTTCTAGTTCTTTTTAAGGAAAGACAACATTCCTGATGCTTAAAGAAATGCAAATTCAGCCAGGTGCAGTAGCTCACGCCTGTAATCCCAGCACTTTGGGAGGCCGAGGCAGATGGATCACAAGGTCAGGAGATTGAGACCATCCTGGCTAATATGGTGAAACCCGGTCCCAACTAAAAATGCAAAAAAATTAGCCGGGCGTGGTGGCGGGCGCCTGTAGTCCCAGCTACTCGGGAGGCTAAGGTGGGAGAATGGTGTGAACCCAGGAGGCAGAGCTTGCAGTGAGCCCAGATCACGTCACTGTATTCCAGCCTGGGTGACAGAGCGAGACTCCATCTCAAAAAAAAAAAAAAAAAAAAAAAAAAAAGAAATGCAAACCCTTGGCTGGGCACAGTGGCTCACGCCTGTAATCCCAACACTTTGGGAGGCCAAGGCAGGCAGATTGCTGACATCAGAAGTTCTAGACCAGCCTGGCCAACATGGTGAAACCCCGTCTCTACTAAAAATGCAAAAATTAGCCAAGCGTGGTGGTGGGCGCCTGTAATCCCAGCTACTTGGGAGGCTGAGGCAAGAGAATCACTTGAGTGAGCTGAGATCGCAACACTTCCCTCCAGCCTTGGTGACAGAGTGAGACTCTTGTCTCAAAAAAGAAAAATAAAAGAAAAAGAAATGCAAACCCATGAAAAGTAATTCAGAAGAGAATATGAAGCCTGTTGTAACAGAGATGCTTAGAAGTGGAAAGTTAGTAAGCTCTATCTACATTCATTTTCTTCTTTAAAATGTAGAAATTGCCAGCCTAAGCAACATGGCAAAACCCCATTTCTACCAAAAAAAAATACAAAAAAAAAAAAAAAAAAAATTAGCCTGGCATGGTAGCGCGTGCCTGTGGTCCCAGCTACTTGGGAGAATCACCTGAGCTCAGCAAAGTTGAGGCTGAAATAAGCCGTGATTTTCCCACTGCACTCTAGCCTGGGTTAACAGAGTGAGACTGTCTCAAAACAAATCAAAAGTAGAAACTAGATTAGATAGAATTTACGCTAAACATGATTCCAGAGACTGTTTATAATGGTAGAGAGCTGAGAGTTTTCACAACTGTTCAGCTTTTTCTTTTGCCAAAATTAGTATTCACTATTTTAAAATTAACTTTTTCAAAAATCAGAAATATGCTGTGAAGAATATTCACTTTCTGGCTGAGCACTGTGGCTCACACCTATAATCCCAGAACTTTGGGAGGCCGAGGCAGGAGAATCACTTGAGGCCATGAGTTCAAGACTGGTCTGGGAAACATAGCAAAACCCTGTCTCTAAAAAAATAAAAAAAAAAATTAGCCAGGCATGGTGGTGCACGTCTGTGGTCCCAGCTACTTGGGAGGCTGAAGCAGGAGGATCGCTTGAGCCCAGAAGGTTGAGGCTGCAGTAAGCAGTGAACGTGCCACTGCACTCCAGCCCAGGTGACAGAACGAGACCCTGATAAGTAATTTTTAAATGAATATTCATTTTCACTCCAGGGAAAGATATACACCAGCAGTTTACTTCATCTAATTCTTTACTGTAAAGCCATTCATCAAAAAGCAAAATACTCTTGATTTAGTGCAACAAACTTTTATCAAAGTAACTCTAAAGCGGTGTAATAAAATATCTTACTGTGTTTTCACCAATATTCACAATACCGATGTTGAGAAATGTAAAATCTGTCTAGATTTTATTTAGTCTGGAAAACTGGTTTTGGCAATAGGGAAGAAAGTCACTTTTTCCAATTATGCATGTATATCACGCATAGTATCAAAATCATATGGGGAACTGATAAAGCACATGTAAGAAAAAACTTAAAATGCTAGACATCTGGTTTTTGTGCAGTTATGATTGAAACAGAAAAGGACTTACATTGTTCTTCTAAATGTTTCTGCTAAAGTAAAAATACATTCTAAATTTCAAAGTACATTGTTCATATTTAGCATTTCAATTGAAGACATTCTAAAATATTTTATGAAGGTCTGTAAAACTGAAAAAAACTTCTTAGCTTAAATGTTTCTCTTTTTAACTTTAATCCTATAATTTTATATGAAGTATGCTGCAGAGTTAAAGATAAGCAAAGAATAATGGTACCATGCCAGCAGAAAAGGACCCAGATTGGGCTGGGCACGGTGGCTCACGCCTGTAATCCCAGCACTTTGGAAGGCCGAGGTGGGCAGATCACAAGGTCAGGTTCGAGACCAGCCTGGCCAATATGGTGAAACCCCGCCTCTACTAAAAATGCAAAATTTAGCAGGCATAGTGGCCGGTGCCTGTAGTCCCAGCTACTCGGGGGGGCTGAGGCAGGAGAATGGCGTGAACCTGGGAGGCGGAGGTTGCAGTGAGCCGAGATTGCACCACTGCACTCTAGCCTGAGCGACACAGCGAGACTCCGTCTCAGAAAAAAAAGGACCCAGATGATCTTCTCTCTCCTAAAATAAGTAAATTGAAACAAAGAGGAGCGATCTAAACATAAAACTCTCTACACTATAAACTCCTGGAGGTAAGGGCCCATCACTCATCTCTGTGTATCCCTAGCGCCCAACACAAGGCCTAGCTTTTTGGATACTTCTAAATACATCTATATTCTATATTATTCAGTTACACAGTCAGTAATAAAGGTAACTTAAATACATATTGGGGAAAAAATTAAGGTGATACTAAAATAACAATGTAAAACAAAAAAGTCCAAAAGGAGCATGTTACATAGAAGTGACTGATCTGAACTAAAAAGACTGACCACCAAATATTGTAGGGTATTAGCAACCACACCTAACAATTAAGTACCCTAAACTAGCAAGCCACTGGAAAAATCAAAATGCTAGTAAGATTATCCATTTCAATATACTGTTTGTATTAAATTACATATTGTGAGTTGACATCATTTTATTTATATGGAAAAAAGTTCATCCTAAGCCAGCAAAACATTTAACATACTTTGGAATTTATGTTATAACCTGTCCTGAGGTAGAGCAAAGTTAACCTGGACAATATCAATGAAGAGTTGGTTAAACCACTTAATGTATTCTAAGAAATGTTTTAGAACCCACTGGAGATGCTGTTTCAATGAAAATAATGCTGCTTAACTAATACAGCCATATTCCTTCTGCCCCTACCACTCCAATGAAACTATTCACTTGAAAAAAACTGGCCTTCTACTTTTGAGCCTCTTCTCAGTTCTTTGTCTAATGTTCCTGTAGTGTTTGGCAATGATGATTACCTCTGCCTGCTTCTTGACATTTTCCTCCATGGCTTCCATGACAGTGTCTTCTCCCAGTTCTCTGATTACTACGCTTCTGTGGAGCCAGGAAACTAGGAGTCATCTTTGCCTTCCCCTCACTCACCTTCCCCGACATCCCCAAGTCCTGTTAATTCCACCTTCTAAATCTCCCAAATACCAACACTCGACTTCTCTCCATCATCATAGTCACTGCCCCAGTTAGTGCACCCATCTTTAAAATTGATTACATTTATCACTCAGGGTACCTGAGATTTTCTAAGCAGTGTGGGTGGCAGATAGTTTATAGGGACTCTCGAGATTTTTTTTCTTTTTATTGAGACAGAGTCTTACTGTCGCCCAGGCAGTGGTGAAATCGCAGCTCACTGCAGCCTTCAAACTCCTGGGCTCAGGTGATGCTCCCACCTCAGCCTCTGGAGTAGCTGGAACTACAGGCATGCATCACCATGTCTGGCTAAGTTTTCTAATTTTTTGTAGAGACGAGGGTATCGCCATGTTGCCCAGGCTGGTCTTGAACTCTTCGTCTCAAGCAATCCGCCGGCCTCAGCCTCTTAAAGTGCTTTACAGCACTTTAAGGGATTACAGGTGTGAGCCACCACATGCAACTGGCTCTCTTTCTAGATTTTTTTTTTTTTTTTTTTTTTTTTTTTTTTTGAGACAGAGTCTCACTCTGTTGCCAGGCTGGAGTGCTGTGGCAAGTGATCTTGGCTCACTGCAAGCTCCACCTCCTGGGTTCAAGTGATTCTCCTGCCTCAGCCTCCTGAGTAGCTGGGACTACAGGCGTGCACCACCACACCCAGCTAATTTTTGAACTTGTAGTAGAGGTGGGGTTTCACCATGTTGGCTGGATGGTCTTGATCTCTTGACCTTGTCATCTGCCCGCCTTGGCCTCCCAAAGTGCTGGGATTACAGGCGTGAGCCACCATGCCTGGCCTCTTTCTAGATTTTCTAATCTTAAGTACTGCTTCCTAAAATTGATCTGCTTGAGATCATACCTTCAGTCAAGCAGTCATAGAAGTTTTTATATCTTTTTTGTCCTTCTACTTAAAAAAAGCACAGTGGTGCACTGTCTTAAAGTACAAAACACTGGGTGCCAAAGGGACCATTCAAAGTAATGGTGCTCATATTAAAAGAATTACTCCACTGAGTAACTCAATCCGTTTGCAAATCAGGTGGCTCTTATTCCTTTGCTTTCAACAAAATTTAAGAAAGACCTTGATGATACATCATCAAACATGATTTTTGAAGATAGGTTATTTGATTTTTGGCAAATAACTTTGAAAAGTGCAGTTACAATGCCACTTGAAAAATCCTTCTATTTGTATCTGCTTATTTATGTAAACAATCTTTTCAGCACCACTACCTTGGTTGAGGCCGTTATCCCTTGCTTCAAAGTTTATCCAAAATGGTCTTTACAACTCCTACTTTTCCTCTCCAATGCACTCTACACTATTATCAGGTATCTCCAAAAAGTTACATAAGTAGATGGATATTATCATTAACCCTTTTAAAAATCCTCCATAATTTCCCTCTACTACCAGATTTTTTTTTTTAATCCAACACCTTCGCATTGTCATTTTTAGCCACCCACCACCTAATTACAATTTATTCCCTTTGCGTGCTCATATCACCCTCTCTCCCTACAACCCACCCCCACCCTCATGCACTGGACACTGCTCTGCCCCAAACAGCCATGCCCTCTCACTCAGGTGATTCCCTCAGCTTGGAAGGCCCTTCCTTTCTCTCTTCTCTGCCTGAGAAACTCCTATTCATCATTCAAGGCGCCAAGAACGCCATGTTCTCTGAGAATCTTTCTAGGAATTCCCCAGAAAGAATTAATGGCACTATTCATTTTTTAACAATCATTAATAGAACATCCATGCTGACTTTTAGAGGCACGAAGATGAACCAGATAAGGGACTGTCGGCTGGGCGTGGTGGCTCACACCTGTAATCCCAGCACTTTGGGAGGCCGAGGTGGGTGGATCACAAGGTCAGGAGATTGAGACCATCCTGGCTAACATGGTGAAACCCTGTCTCTACTAAAAATACAAAAAATTAGCCGGGCGTGCTGGCAGGTGCCTGTAGTCCCACCTACTCGGGAGGCTGAGGCAGGAGAATGGCGTGAACCTGGGAGGCGGAGCTTGCAGTGAGCCAAGATCGTGCCACTGCACTACAGCCTGGGCAACAGAGCAAGACTCCGTCTCAAAAAACAAAAAGGGACTGTCACAGTCTTGTGAAGACAGAAATGTTATCTGACAATTCCTATATATCATTTATACTTCTAGCTAAAAGCTGTATCACTGAGCCAGAAGAACAAAAGAATAGATGGCTTTACAAAAGTTAAGAGATACAAAACGGGCAGTAAAAAAGAAGTTTTCCAGGGAGGACTTAATGCTCATAAACTGTAAAGCCAAGACTCAATCCTAGGTCTGCCAGATGCCAGAGCTCACGTTTAGGACAATGGTTAAGAGTGTGGGGTCTAGAATTATACCACCCAGTCAAATCCCAATTCTAACACTTAACTATTATAGTTTACAGTACATACTTAACTTTCCTAGGCTTCTTTTTATTCAACTATATAATGGGAATTACAATAGAGCTAACATTTCAAAGCATGTTTTTCTTGGAGATGGAGTTTCGCTCTTGTTGCCCAGGCTGGAGTGCAATGGTGCGATCTCAGCTCTCCGCAACCTCCGCCTCTGGAGTTCAAGTGATTCTCCTGCTTCAGCCTCCCGAGTAGCTGGGATTACAGGCATGCGTCACCATGCCCAGCTAATTTTGTACTTTTAGTAGAGACGGGGTTTCTCCATGTTGGTCAGGCTGGTCTCCAACTCCCAACCTCAGGTGTTCGGCCCGCCTCAGCCTCCCAAAGTGCTGGGATTACAGCCCAAAGCATTCTTATATTAAACAAGGCAATCCACATAAAACACAAAGCACAGGCTGGGCGCAGTGGCTCACGCCTGTAATCCCAGCACTTTGGGAGGCAGAGGTGGGCAGATCACGAGGTCAGGAGATCGAGACCATCCTGGCTAACACGGTGAAACCCCGTCTCTACCAAAAAAAAAAACAACACAAAAAATTAGCCAGGCGTGGTGGCAGGCGCCTGTAGTCCCAGCTACTCAGCAGGCTGAGGCAGGAGAATGGCGTGAACCCGGTAGTTGGAGCTTGCAGTGAGCCAGGATCACACCACTGCACTCCAGCCTGGGCGACAGAGCGAGACTCTGCCTCGTGGCTCACGACTGTAATCCCAGCACTTTAGAAGGCCTAGGCGGGCGGATCATGAGGTCAGGAGATCAAGACCACTGTGAAACCACGTCTCTACTAAAAATACAAAAAAATTAGTGGGGCGCGGTGGTGGGCGCCGGTAGTCCCAGCTACTCGGGAGGCTGAGGCAGAAGAATGGCGTGAACCCGGGAGGTGGAGGTTGCTGTGAGCTGAGATCATGCCATTGCACTCCAGCCTGGGCAACAAGACTGAAACTCCGTCTCAAAAAAAAAAAAAAAAAGAAAAGATCTTTAATTTAGGAAGGATATTTTTGCTAAGTAAAGAACACTGGGTTGGCATTTTCCTTCATTACTTTGAAGATTTTGCTCAATTCTCTGACTTAACAGCTTTTTGATGAGAACCATGCAGTCATTCTTATCTTTGTTCCTCTGTATGTAATATGTCATTTTTCCTCTGATTATCTTTAAGATTTTCTAAGGTACTGGTTTTTAGCAAATTGATTATGATGTGCCTTGGCAAGATTTTCTTTTCTTCTATTTGGGGTTTATTGAATTTCTTGGATCTGTGAGTTTATAGTTTTGTGGGAGACAACTTCTAAAACAGCTCCCAATGATTTCTGCCTCATAGTATTCATGCCTTTATGTAATCCCTACCCCTTCAGTGTTGACTAATCCTATTAACTTTCTTTAATGAACAGAAAATGGCAAAAATGACAGGTCATCGCTTCTGGGTTAAGGTGAAAAAAGGACTAGTGTCTTGCTTGCATTCTCTTTTTGGCACTTCTTGCTTGTTCATTCTAATGAAGTTAGCTGCCATGTTGTGAGCTGCCCTACGGAGAAGTCTATGTGATCCAGAATTGTGGGCAGCCTCTGGCCAACAGCCAATGAAGAAGCCGAAGCCCTCAGGCCAACAACCCACAAGGAACTAAATCCTGCCAATAACCACGAGTGAGCCTGAAAGCAGTCTCCCTCAGTCAAGCCCTGAGATCATTGCAGCCTCAGCTGATACCTTGATTGCAGCCGTGTGAAGAGTCCCTGAACCAGAGGGCCCAGCTGAGCCACGCAGAGAAACTGGGAGATAATGGATGTTTTGTTTAAGCCACGAAATTTTTGGAATAACTTGTTAGGTAGCAATACACAACTAATATAGTTTTCATCAAATGTGGAAATATTTTGTCTATGATTGTTTCAACTCTTTTTCCTCTCACATCTCCTGGGGACTCCAATTACACATACATAAAGACTATCTGACCTTGTCTCACATTATCTGTTGCTCTGTTTTCCTTTTTGCCTTTTTTTCCACTTTCTTCTCTGTGCCTTATTTTGGATAGTTTCTATTGTCATGGCATCAAGGTTGCTAATGCTTTCTTCTGCAGCATGTGTTTTTCGTCTCCAGAAATATTATGTTTCTCTTCCTCTCTCTCTCTCTTTTTAAAGATATATTCCACGTCTCTCTCATGTTCATGTTCTCCTTTACTTTCTTGATCACATGTGGTGTTTATAGTAGCTACATAAAGAAAAAAATTAATTTCCTTCTCTCCAGTGCCTGTTGTTCAATGTCTGAAAACCATTATTTTGTGGGGTTTTAAAATTCCTGTTTTAGGAGGGAGGGTAAACCTGATTACTGTTGCTCTCTCTTGGCCAAAAGTGGAAGCCTATTATTTCTTTATAAAAGCTCTCCAAGTGATTCTAATGTGTAGCCAGCTTTGAGACTCAGTGGGTTAGTAGCTTTGATTTTCTTAAAAGAAAATTTCCTTCCAGACAGCACACATTTTTTTCTGAGCTGATTAGTCTTGATGGATTTGAAAGCTTGTATCCCAAAGTGCTACATCATAATTAGCTAATATCAAAGAAGCTTTTCACTAAAAGAAATGCCCAATATTACTTGGCAAAGAAACTGAGAAACCATTATTCTGTGGAAGAAAGTTTCATGTGGAGACATTTAAACTGAAGTATCTGATTATAAGGTGACACAAACTAATGTTCTAAAGCATGGAGGTAGGAATAATAATGTGGAAAAATAATCTTCCTGAGGCCAAAGGAAAACAGAAAAACACTGATAGAAACCATTCATAAAAAGCATGTCCAATAGGAACAATATAGCTAACCATCAGTTTTTTAAAATCAAATATTCACAGAATTTTACTAGTGTAACTTTCAAAATCATGAACCTTGTAAACTCAGTAAAAATGCACAAATACAAATAAATAAAACTTCACTTAGTAGAAAACAAACAAGATTCTCTTCAGTACCAGCAAATTTCATTTCTATGTAGAGGTTTCTTCCCATCTATCCAGATATCCTTCTGAAACTTACCCTTTTCCAAGTAAGAACGTGGAGCCCACGGTGGGTCCTCTTCAGCATAAGGATCACTATACTCAACCACAGCAGCTTCCTCCTCTTCGTAATCTTCTGGAGGAGGAGGAGGTGGGGGAGACTCATCAAAGACTGGTTCTTCCACAGGTGGCGGTGGAGGTGGTGTATCTGAAACTAAGAACGTATCAGGCTGACAACAAAACTATATGTTATGCAAAGTTCAGTATTTCCTATCCAAGCTTCTGGGTTCATGGAATATAAACCTAGACTTGAAAATAAATGTAATATTCCTTCAAAAAATCAATGAGCAAGAGAAGTCTTCCCACCAACTATAATGTTCTAGAGCTCCAAGTATGACGTTCTCCCTCTCTTGCCCTTGGATTAATGCTAATGGACACTGAATAAAGTTTAGACAAAATAATTATTAACTGAGCCTCTGGAACCTGTTTATACTAACACAAATCCTCTTTCCAAAGAGATCAGTATGGCCAGGAGCGGTGGCTCGCGCCTGTAATCCCAGCACTTTGGGAGGCCGAAGCGGGCGGATCACCTGAGGTCAGAAGTTCGAGACCAGCCTGGGCAACATGGTGAAACCCTGCCTCTACTAAAAATACAAAAATTAGTCGCACATGGTCGTGGGTGCCCGTAATCCCAGCTACTCAGGAGGCCAAGGCACAAGAATCGCTTGAACCGGGGAGGTGGAGGTTGCAGTGAGTCGAGATCACGCCACTCCAGCCTGGGCCATAGGGCAAGACCGCATCTCAAAAACAACAACAGCAAAAAAAAAAAAAAAAAAAGAAACAACAACAACAAAAAATAAAAAAAACCAGAGATCAGTACAATACAGCTGAGCTTTACACTGTATTCAAGGATAAGTTATCAGAAATACTAACACTGAAAACCATATTTCACAAATTCTTAAAATATTTTTTCACTTAAATGAGTCCAGGGAATAGTAAAATTTTAATAACCCACTACTTTCCTCTTAATGAATTTTTCTAAAATAGCATTTTACCAAATTCAAGAGGAAAAAAATCATCAACAAACTTGGGTTACTTCATCTATGAGGATGTTTGTTTACTTATAGAATTTCTTCTAATTCAGACTATAATTCAAAATTTCTTCAGGCTAAATGTCCAAGTGTACTATCAGAGTAATTTAAAATATCTCACATGGAGATCTGCTTCCACAGCTTGCATACCAATATATAGTAACATCAAAAAGATTATCTTCAAACTCAGCTACCTTAAGCTTTCAAAATGGTTGGTACATACTTGAGCACAACTGAACAGAATGAAATGAATAAACCTGTTTATCAGCTCCCCAGGTTTAATGAACAGCACTAATTCTTATTTATGAGGTACCAGTATAGTTCCCATGTGATTCTCTGAGCAATCCAATTTATTTAGTATTTTTTAATCTAAGCCTACGAATTGAATTAAATGGATTTTTTTTTTTTTTTTTTTTTTGAGACAGAGTCTCGCTCTATCGCCCAGGCTGGAGTGCAGTGGTGTGATCTCGGCTCATTGCAAGCTCTGCCCCCGGATTCATGCCAATCTCCTGCCTCACCCTCCCAAGTAGCTGGGACTACAGGCGCCCGCCACCACGCCCGGCTAATTTTTTGTATTTTTAGTAGAGATGGGGTTTCACCGTGTTAGCCAGGATCGTCTAGATCTCTTGACCCCGTGATCCGCCCACCTCGGCCTCCCAAAGTGCTGGGATTACAGGCGTGAGCCACCGCGCCCGGTGAATTAAATGGATTTTCGAAGACTGCTGATGCCTGGTGGGAGCAGCCACATCAACACCATGCTGTCTTATCAGTATTCTTCCCATCTGCTGTGCCCCTCTATACTGATCTACTTTATAAACTTTAAAACTTCAGTCATTAAATAGAATGTCTTTCATCCTAATAGTTTTTATTAATAAACAAAAGATATAGATATGTGATTTACCATATACTTGGGTGAGAAAGAGCAATTTATCCTATTTCCATTTGTAAGATAAAAAGACTGACTTTAAACAACTGCATAGAACCATAGATCCAAAGGAACTTTCAAAACAATAACCTTGAGAAATGCCACTACAAAATTACTCAAAGATGCTGCCATTGGTCATTTTTACTTTTCTTGTAACTGCCAGTTTAATAAGCTACTACTTTTGACTTACAATGTTCCAATTACTCAGCTAGTCCTTTGTAATGCATTATTTCATTTCATCTTTATATTGGGAGGTGGTGTTTTTCATTTTATAGATGTGGAGACTGGCTTTCCAAGACTAAGTATTCCGACAGCAAGTAAGTGGAAAAGCACCTGAACTCCAATGCCTATTATCTTAAAAGCTACACTATTATGGGATGAGATAAATTTAAAAACCTTCAAGTCATGCTTCATTAGTATTTATTCAATACAAACATTAACTAATATGGCTGGATATTATGCTCAGCATTGAGAAAAGGGCAGTAGGCAAAAGTCATGAAGACATGAACGACCAAATCTTCATTTACAATTGAGTGTAGTGTGTGCTTTAAGATACTATAGAAGCACACAGCATAAACCACACTTGTTATGTGGGTCAGGAAAGGCTTCCTGAAACCTGAAGGAAGAGTAAGAGTTAATGGGGAGGAAGGGGGGAGGGGAGGATGGCATAGGGATTGATATTTCATGTCAGATACAAAGAACAAAACGAGGCCAGGCGGGGAGGCTCACGCCTGTAATCCCAGCACTTTGGGAGGCTGAGGCAGGAGGATCATTTGAGCTCAGGAGTTCAAGCCCAGCCTGGCCAATATGGCGAAACCCCGTCTCTACTAAAAATACAAAAATTAGACGCACATGGTGGTGCACATGTGTATTCCCAGCTGCTCACGAGGCTGAGGCATGAGAATCACTTGAACCCAGGAGGGGAAGGTGGCAGTGAGCCAAGATTGCACCACTGTACTCCAGCCTGGGTGACAGAGTGAGACTGTCTCCAAACAAAAAAAAAAAAAAAGACAATACAAGTACAAAGGTAAGAAAGCAAGAAACTTTCAAAGAACTGTCCAAAGTTCAATAGCCAGAGACATGAGGAAGCTGAAGAGGATGAGGCAGGAAGGGCCTTACAGCAGTTTGGACTCTATCCAAAGAGCCATGGTGAGCCACAGAAAGATTTTAAGGGGAATAACAGGGTCATAGCTGTACTTCTTACCCCAGTATAACTGGGTCACTATAACTGGTTCCAAATTATTCCAGACTTCTTCCAAACATCAAACTTAATGCAGAGTGAGTATCTGCTACCAAGGAATATCTTCAAAATAATATACCTGGAAAGCTTTGAAGATAATTCC
Source organism: Gorilla gorilla gorilla (assembly GCF_029281585.2). NCBI lineage: Eukaryota > Metazoa > Chordata > Mammalia > Primates > Hominidae > Gorilla > Gorilla gorilla. The sequence goes on along the minus strand of NC_073235.2, from coordinate 106,021,966 downwards.
AAAGAATTATCTTTGAAGATGTACCAAAAGAAATGTATGTATCTTTCCAAGGTGAATGTTTTAAAGAGTTTAAAGACTTAAACATTCAAATAATGTTTATTATTTGACTAATGTTTAAGTCCTGCCACGTCTGTAAAATTAGTCACAGCACACCTCATACACAATTTTTTTATACATTGTGTAAACGAGAAACGTATATGATTGTAGGAAAAGATGAAAAAGACTAATCCAAAAGGCAATCAACTGTGATAGGGTGGCCAAATTAGGGAATGACTTTTTAAAATATAGGTAGTGCTGCTATAATAATGTTTTGCAGTCATCTACTTAAGACATTCCTAAGTCTTAAAGTGATATTCATGCACTTTACTATTAAATTAAAACAATACTTCTTAGGTTTGGTTCATGAAACATTTTGCTGTTTCTACAAAGTGTGCAGCTTTCACTGGTGACTGGCGAAAACCAATGACATCCTGCTTTAAATCCTATTCAACTTTCAAGTCTCATTTTTTGCTAAGAAAATAACCACTTAGTTGCTATACAAACATTCGTGTTTCATTAATGGATTAGTCTTCAATGTCAGTTTCAAAATCTGGCCTTTACTCCAGAAGCTGCTCAGAACCACTTTTGTTCAAAATGAATGACAACATCTCACAGAACATGCAGTAGCAATTGATTGGCAGAATTCTCTAAGGTGTACACTCATCACAATAGTAAAAACAGAAAAAACTCCCAGGGTATTATTCAAGTGACTACCATCATTAATCATTGTGATTAAACCGGATTTGTGATGGAAGAAAATTCTTTTACTGTAATGACATTTAAACTTTCCACCTTGTATGGAGTATGTAGAATGGAACCAGCACTGGAAAGTCCTTCAATTCCGGTACTGTAATTAAATCCTTTTCTACTTGGTATTTACCGTTTGGATGCAGCAGACATTTTTTAAAACCTGGCAACAGTGACCTTGTATCCCACACTTGACCTCACAAGCCTGGCAGAGGATCACACTACGGATGTGCTTGGCACATGCTGAACTATTAATAGTTGAATGTTGCTGAGAGGGGCAGTTTTCTCCTTGAGCCAGTGTGGGTCACACCCAAGCTAAAGAAGAGTCGGCCCCAATAGCATAATTTAAAACATATGAAATCAACCTAATTATATGTGAAAATAGCTCTTAAACTCAACAAAACATCTTACGAAGTCACGGTGTGGTAAACATTACAGGTGTTCATGGAGTACCTTCCAATAAACAAAAGTAAGTAAAATAGACTATTTTCAGAAATTAGCAAACAGAGATGCAAAGGCACCTGAAAGACACTGAGCCCTTAGGCCAGTAAGACTGAATTATTAGTTAAAATACAACCACATCTAGAAGAATGTGCTGATAAAAGGGGGCATTTGGTCAGCTACAGAAGCAGAAAAAAGCGGGGACCAAAAGTGCCTGCTATGTGTCAGATGCTTTTCCAAGTGCTGGGGAAACAGCTAGCAAGCAAAACAGGCAAAACTCCTTGCTCTTATAGAGCTTACATTCTAGTACTGGCAGTGCCCATTTCCAAATAAGCAGGAATCCTAAGCCACAGATTGCAAATATTTCTACCCCACCAGTGAAGTCATCCATCCTTGTTATGAGATATATACACTGGACTACTTTGGTCTGATGACATGAGATCTTTAATATCATTCTCCTAGTTCAGATTCATGCAAATCATGTAACCTTATTATTGTGATGTGGCCCTCGCAAAGACTGCCCATAAGAAGAGGATTCGTCCATCATACAGTCTATGTTCACTGGTCTCTGTGACAGCAATTCCTCACTGAATGTTGATACAGGCCTCCTGATTTGTCATCAGTCTCCTGAGCTCCCTTAATGCTTCCCTAGAAGACTCAAGGTATCAACAAAATTAGTTACCTGAACAGGCCAAGGGAAATTCATTGCCAACCTATGAGGCTTCTTGGGAGACAGACTGGCAGCCTGGTCCTCTGAGCCCTACCATAAAAGGCCCTTCTGATATCTGGAATCACAAAACTGGAGGAAGATTCTCAGACCACCTATAATACCCATAAAACTCCAGTGATAAGAAACTAGAGTACCACTTATCTGAGCAACCCAGAGAAAAAGATGGGATATCTAGTGATTAAAGATACCTCCTCAGTAGGATGTGATCTTTCTTTTCTTATATGTGCCTTATTTTATATGTATTTGTCTTATGTCTTTACTATTAGTTATTTAAAAGTAGAAAATTTCTCTATTTTATCTCCACTAGCCAGACAGTGATTTGTTCATAATATTGAAATGTTGAAGTATCAGCAAATGAATGACTATCCAGTCAATCACATATAAATGACATTTTATGCCTACAATCTGATCTACAGCATAAAGAAGACATAAACTTACTATTTTCTTGGACTCTGGCCACAAATCCCATTAAAGGTAACTGAGGAGTTACCTGTAGGATGGAGGGAGGAGGAGGAGCAAGAGATACTGCAAAAACAAAAAAGGTGTGGAGGATAAGGGATAAGGGCGAGTTACATTAAAAGGAAAGGATAATACAATAAAATAAACACATAAAGGACGGAAACTACTATTCACAAACATTTTATCAGTGATCTCAAGGATCCCCTGTTGAGGGACAACTCATTAACACATAAAACAAAGTACTGGGGGAATTTTCAGTAAGTTTTTGAAAATCACAACAGGAGGCATTTATCATACACAGATATGTTAAATATATATATAACATAATCATGTTTTATATATATATAACATAATCCTGTTTTTATATATAACAATCATGTTTTATATATATAATATATAATTGATCTTTTTTCATATCATAACATCATGCCTTCTCAAGGAAAGCATTTCCGCAGATTACCATGATGTTGTTTTCTGAATTTTACCTTGAAAGGTTACAAGTTTAAATGTTTGTCAATACAGAGAGAAAAAAATATTACATCCCAACACTCTAAATGGATACCTTTATTACTCTAATTGTAGGCAAGTAAATTGGTTCTTCATTCATTAATTAGACAAATACTTACTGACTTCATACTAAGTAGGCAAACACCTGCTAGGAAAACAGTATCAAAACCGTCCTCTGAGAATCGGGTGCTATGTCCTTACAATTTTTCATAATCCCAACTCATTGGTACACTTCCTCCCTGATGGTATAGAAAAGTGCAGGCCTTAATCAAATCATTCCACTCTCCTTCCCAAGGTGTATTTCCCTGCACCTCAATCACCTGGCACAGTGCCTAGAACTAATAAACTGTCAACAAATGTTTAACATATATAAATGCACTAATAAGCCAGGTATGTGTGGAAACTAAAGAGGCAAAAAAAAGAAAGAAAAAAGATTACAGTTAGTTTCCTTTAGAATGGGTACAAAGTAGGATATGCATTTTCTTATAAAGAGAAAATGCCTCTGTTAGCTCCAAAATACAGTTAAGACTAATAAAACTAAAAAGATGAACATGTCTCTGCTCTCAAGGAGATCACATTCTATTGAAACAGAAGAATATATGATAATCTTAACCCAACAATATTTGTAGCAATTCCCTGGAAGTAGTGGTGGAGGTAAGGAGGGCTACAATGAAATGACCTCTCAGCAGGGACTTGAAGAAAGGAACCTGCCAAGCTGACAGGGGTTGAGAAAGATAATCAAGTTGAGAGAAGCAAGTGAGGGTAAAGGCTCAGAGGCATAAAACAGCATAACCAGTTCACAGGACCAGAAATGTTTCCATATGGCTAGGAAAAGATACCCAAAGAGAAAGTAAAAAACCCAGAAATATCAATGGGAGGATATGAAATAGGGAAGGATCTTATATGCCTGCTGGAAGAGTGCTTAGTGGAAAGAGGTTGGATTTTCAGGTCACTCAGCCTCAAATCTCTGATCCATCATTTCCTGGTTGTTTGGATAGCTAGTCAATTAACTTCTTCAGGCCTATTCCATAAATGTGATATGAAAACAAGGTAATGCAACCTACTTCCAATAGTGGCTGCAAAGATTAAAAAAAGACTATGGATGTGGAAAGCCTAACCCAGTGGCTGGCACGTAATAAATCAAAGCAGTTTCTAGAAAAGGAGAGAACTTTAAAAGTGTGGGAAGAGAGTACTTGGCAATTAATGATTTAGCTAGCATATCAAGGACAGCAACAAGCTGAAGGTCATTCTTAGATTTTTACCCTTCGTAACTATGAAGATGGAGATGTCACTAACTATGTTAAGCCTGGTAGGTAGTACTGGGAAAGAAACGGGATGGTAGACAGGTAAGTCAGGGAGAGATAATGATATGATATATTTTGGTTGAGATTATGCAAAATATCTACAGTTGATGCTATGGATAGATGCAGGGAGGACATATAAATGCACAGACAAGAGTTAAGCAGATAATCTTGAATATCTAGATGCAAAGAACAGAGCAGTATAACCCTAGAAATTGGTACCTTTCTTAAAAAGACACTTTGGTTAGGTTTTTCCCTAAAGCCATAATTCTTGGCAGTAAATCCTTGACTTGCGTGTCTGCTTCCCACTCAGAGGCTTACAACAACTGTTGATATGTTCATAATACTGTTTCCAAGGGTAAGCACAAGACAGTGAAAAGAGAAGGTAGCACAGACAAAAAAGATAAAACTGAGAAACAGTAGCAGGCGGCAACTGGCACTAGAAGAGTAGAGACAAGGCACATGTTCACATCCAAGATGAAATGCTCCTCTTCTGTTGGCATGTATCCTAACCTTCCGTGTAACAGAAAAGTGGGAAATTTCCCACTTCAGTCACTGTTTCTCTACCAAATATAAAAAATGACCTTTTGGTACTCAGCTAAAAAAGAATGATTAGGTGCTTAACCTACAGCAGTCTTTTTGTGGGTAGACTGAGGTTTTTTTTTTTTTTAAGATGAATATGCTTATTTATTTTCTACTTCTGAAAGTGAAAATCTGAAGCCATAGTGGTTTTAAGAAGTACACCAGCAGCCAGGCACGGTGGCTCATGCCTGTAATCCCATCACTTTGGAAGGCCGAGGGGGGCGCATCACCTGAGGTCAGGAGTTCAAGACCAGCCTGGCCAACATGGTGAAACCCCATCTCTACTAAAAATACAAAAATTAGCCAGGTGTGGTAGCAGGTGCCTGTAACCCCAGCTACTCGGGAGGCTGAACCAGGAGAATCGCTTGAACCCGGGAGGTAGAGGTTGCAGTGAGCCGAGATCATGCCATTGCACTCCAGCCTGGGCAACAAGAGCAAAACTCCATCTCAAAAAAAAAAAAAAGTCCACCAGCAGCCAGGGAAAGATCAATTGCAGTTCTTCCTTAAAAGAATGACTTGGTAACAAGTTAGACTTTTTTCAAAGCTAGTCTAAGGCATGTTCAAAAATTCAGTTCCGCCTGGGGTTACAAAGGTCATCCTAAATTCTACTTTTCTCCAGGACAAACCTTTAATAAGGTGGTCGAAATTAATTCAGATACCACATCATTTTCTTTTTGGACCTTGTAAGATTTCATCTGACAAGAATGTCTGTGAGCCAGAATATACTGTCTTTCTTGGAGTTGAGCTGAAAACAAACCATTTTAAGTGAATTTAAGCAGAATTTTGAGGAAAGAATTGTTGCAATATTCAGTTCTAATCCTAGTCATTTTGTGAACAGGCAAAGAAGAGCAGGAAGCAAACTTGTTTTCATTTCATTTAGCTAAAATGATTCCTCATAAGACAAGACTCTTTCCCAATAACCACCAAAAGATCTCCAAACTTAGATTGTTATGTAATTTTCACAATATACAAGAATGTTTAGATATAAACAGTAAAAGGCTTTCCAAGCAATCCAAATCTAAATGATGAATCTGTGCTGATGAAATGTACAGACTTTCCAAGTACAACCTTCCTGGTTATTTATAAAGTCCTCTGAAGCATCAATGAAGCTTGTATTTTAAATGCCCAATTCAAAAAGTTTGGAAACATAAAATTAAGCTTTTACATCTTATTTTTACAGCTTTATAAATATTCTGAGAATATTAGACAAAATAAGCGCTCTAAAAACTACTTCTACAGTCATTACTGAACATCACATTTAGAGGAGATATATATATTATATAGCCCATGCGAGTTGAGATGCTTATGTTTTTTTCCCAGTGAAGGAAATAAACAATGTGTAAGTGTAGTATTTTCTAAACATGAATACCAACTTAGAACAAAAGGTATGTAAAAGTGAATTCAGGCTGGATGCGGTGGCTCACACCTGTAATCCCAGCACTTTGGGAGGCCAAAGCAGTAACAAAATGACTAGGATTAGAACTGAATATTGCAACAATTCTTTGCTCAAAATTCTGCTTAAATTCTCTTAGAATGGTTTGTTTTCAGCTCAACTCCAAGAAAGACAGTATATTCTGGCTCACAGACATTCTAGTCAGATGAGATCTTACATGGTCCAAAAAGAAAAGGATGTGGTATCTGAATTAATTTCGACCACCTTGTTAAAGGTTTGCCGTGGAGAAAAGTAGAATTTGGGATGACCTTTGTAACGCCAGATGGAACTGGATCACTTGAGGTCAGGAGTCGGAGATCAGCCTGGCCAACCCGGTGAAAGCTTGTCTCTATTAAAGAAAAAAAAAGAGCCAGGCGTGGTGGCACACACCTGTAGTTCCAACTACTCGGGAGGCTGAGGCAGGAGAATCGCTTGAACCCAGGAGGCAGAGGTTGCAGTGAGCCAAGATTGTGCCACTGCACTCCAGCCTGGACAACAAAGCAAGACTTTGGGGAGAAAAAAAAATCTTCCTGCTCCTGCTCTTTATTTTTACTTTGCTAAAGCCCCAACACATCAGTATTCTTCTAGATGTTTTAGACATTTATGGTGATGCTGTAACTTCACACATCATTTAGAGAATATGTGAAATGGCTTTTTATTTTGGAATAGCACCATCCCAACATTGTTTTCTATTTTTTTAGTCGCTTTTAAAACCATTCAGGGGTTACTAAGCCTGACACTTTCTCTTTGTGAAACAGCATACCCATTCAGAAACTCCTATATCTCATAGAACTATATATAGACACATCTCTTGGAACCAACATTCACTTTATGAACTAGATTTTTTCAAAAGCTTTTAAGAAAATATGAGCAGTAAAATACAGGCTACTTTATCCTTAAGTCTTCAATACTTACATGCTACATTACTGATTCCTTAACAAACAAGGCTTATGTAAGTATATGTATACATACTCACATGTAGATATATGTATATTCTTCTTGACCACCAAGGTGTTTCATATTTACATTTAAAGTAGAGACTGTTAACTCATAATTAGCCCTATGTGTTTCTATGACCCCCCCCTTACCACTGGCAAGATGAATGATAAATTGGTATTCCTATTGCATTGGCTGGATTAGATTAAGAAATAATGAGAACCAAAGGGATTTCAGTTATGCCCTGATCAAAGGGTTCCTTTCCTTTCAATAACTTGTTTCTGAAATAATCTCATGAAAAAAACAATTATTGTGCTCCTAAGACTTGGCACTAGACACTGGGTGTTCCATATTTTAACTCCTATGTTATAATTGCCCTTTTTCAAACTCAGATCAAATTGTACATTAACAAATATAGTAACAGCACTGCTAGATTTACACCTCACAGAACCCCACTGAATTTATATTCACATGAAACCTTCCAAAGATTGTCAGCTCACTTCCTCAGAAGCATGCAACCACAGCAAGACTCCAATTACCCCCCCCCAAAAAAAAAGCTCATAAAACACACACTTCAGATCATATTTGTTAAAGCAGAGAATTAGTTACTTGAGAAAGCACAACAAATATTCTCATTGTAAATATGAAAAAAATAGGGACAACTGCAGGGCTACTGGGAGTAATACAGGAGACTTACATAATTTTTTTTTTTGAGACAGGGTCTCACTCTGTTGCCTAGGCTGGAGTACAGTGGCACAATCTCGGCTCACTGAAACTTCCATCTCCTAGGTTCAACCAATCCTTCTGCCTCAGCCTCCTGAGGAGCTGGGACTGCAGGTACCTGCCACAGTGCTTGACTCATAAATAATATTCTAATGAATATAAAATAAAAGTACATCTAACAGCCTTAGAACACTGATTCACAAATCATTAAGTCTTGCAAAAAGAGCTTTTCCAAGAAAATGGTTTAGTTAAAAAAAAATTAGTTTACAAAAAGTACTCTGATTAACCAACTAACAATGCTGTGGCCACCCACTTTAAACAGTTATCAAATCCCTGGAGATGAAAGGCAGAACTTAATAGAGCAGAGTACAGAAAAACAAAAAAGCGCAACTAAATTGACTCACACATTACACAGAAAGCCTAACAATCCCAATTCACCTTACTTCCATGAGTGAGAAAAATACTTTTCATTAAAATCATTCCATAAAGTGGGGATGTTTTTACTTTAACATATACTTTCAAGCATTTGAAAATCAGATTTAGAAAGAAACTATTGAAGTATGTATTATAAAATGCATTTAAATATGTGCTTAAACAGCCTTCAAATAAATTCTACCTACAGAGTTCTCATAGGACTATTTTGGAGCATACACGAACAAAGCATGAAATATCCCTGTATAGGCCGGGTGCGGTGGCTCACACTTGTAATCTGAGCACTTTGGGAGGCCAAGGCAAGTGGATGACTTGAGGTCAGGAGTTCAAGACCAGCTTGGCCAATATGGTGAAACCCTGTCTCTACTAAAAATACAAAAATTAGCTGGGTGTAGTGGCAGGTGCCCGTAATCCCTGCTACTTGGGAGGCTGAGGCAGGAGAATCGCTTGAACCTGGGAGGTAGAGGTTGCAGTGAGCCAAGATTGTACCACTGCACTCCAGCCTGGGTGACAGAGCAAGACTTTGTCTCAAAACAAAACAAAACAAAAATTAGCCAGGCGTGGTGGCAGGTACCTGTAATCCCGCGCTCCTGAACAAATGTGAGTTTGAAAACATGGTTTAAAAGGCAAATGTATAAAAAGGGCAGTTTTGTCAAAATTTAAGTTCAGAATGATTTAAAAAGAATGGCACAGCCAAAAACACTAAATGTGATAAAAGATAGAAGGGAAGTATGTATCAGTTAAGGCAGTTGGTATTCACACTATGGTTTGCACTGGATGGACTACAGATACAGCACTTAATTTACAAGAGGGACCCAGAACAGTGAAGGGATTTGGATAAATGAACAAGGGATTAATTTGGCATTCAACAAACAGTTCCTGAGCAATATTCCAGGATGTAACTGTATAAAAGACTGACAAGGTCTCAGGCTTTCATGCACTTTATATCACATCTTTTCATCCGCCTTCCCCTCCAAAAAAGAGAAGACTTGGGAGGATAAGAGAAAAAATTTTTAAATATGTAGGTAGGACAATAGAAAGAACATGAAACTTAGGCCAGGCACGGTGACTCACGCCTGTAATCCCAGCACTTTGGGAGGCTGAGGTGGGTGAATCACTTAAGGTCAGGAGTTTGAGACCAGCCTGGCCAACATAGTGAAACCCTGTCTCTACAATAAAATACAAATATTAGCTGGGTGTGGTGGTGGGTGCCTGTAATCCCAGCTACTCAGGAGGCTGAGGCAGGAGAATCTCTTGAACCCAGGAGGCAGGCATTGCAGTGATCAGAGATCACACCACTGCACTCCATCCTGGGCAACAGAGCGAGACTCCATCTCAATTTAAAAAAAAAAAAAAAAAACCAGAAAGAAAGAACATGGAACTTAGAGTCAGAAAACCTAAGTTCAAATCCTAACCTGACCATCACCTCAGCCTCATTTTCCTTACCTATAAGATATATAAGAAAATGATCACCAATCTTATTTTGTACGTGATTCTAAGAATCAAATGAGATAATATAAAAACATTATTTAAATTAAGTGTTTTATGTTGGAGGATCAAATTTCTTCTGCAAGACTCTTTCAAAGAATATCACTATAGGTCACAGCCACAGAGACAAACTGCAGCTCCATAAAATTCAAGGCTTATCAAAAATGGAATGAGTTGAACCTAGTATCAGAGGTGTTCACACATAGGCTTACTGGCTTCCTGGCAAAAATACAGAAAAAAGCAGTAAGTTGACATACCATGTCCATAATAGCCATGGTGTCTAATATTTGTTCTTGCCCTCTCTGGGGAGTAAACAAAATAATAATTATTAAATATGTTCCAGATTAGTTATTCTGCATGCATGATACAACCAATTATTTAGTGTAATTATTATATCTGATTCAATTTACCCAATTCCTAGTTTTTCCACCATGGGTTTGGTATGAGAATTGTATAAGCTAGTATAATTCCCTAGCACAAAGTAGCTTCAAAAATGTTCTCTTTTCCTTTGCCACTTCTAAATTCTGTTCATGTGCACACAACTTTCATTATTTGTTATTTAAAAGTAAGGATGTCTGATTAAATAAAAAGGAAATACCATTCACCACAATGTTATTTTAAAAAGCAAATAACCACTAAAATATTCAAAAAAATTCTGCTCAGAAAAACTAAGTTGTATGACTTTACATGGAAATCACATACTGATTTTTTTTTTAAAGAATTGAAAGATACAGTATTAACAACCTACAATTCATTCATTCTCCCATTCATTCAACAAATGGTGCTAACCACCTACCATGCACTATTTGTAATTAAGGGTTTTTTGTAGTTGAAGGTTTTTAATTAAATACATTCTATAGAATGCAAAAAAACAAAAAAACTAACCTGGATTCTGGCTATAAAAAGGTCCTCCATTCATCTGATTCTGAAGGCTTGTTTGTGAAGTAATGGAAGGAGGGCGTCTATAGGGCAACGAGCCCCCTATTGTTGGGGGAGTATGGCGAGAGGCAGGCCTATTCATGCTGTAAAACTGTACAGGATGACCTGAAAAAGAGATAGAACATACATATGTCATTAAAAGAAAATTATCTCAGATCATTAAATACTTTATGTACAATGCCTAAATCTTAAGAATTAAAAATAACAGCTAGTTTAACTGGTATCTGAAATATACAATGCGAGGTGAGTTATTGTTCGCTGATATTATATCAGAGTACAAAAGCAGAAAAGCAAACAAAAATATGATTACGTTTGGAAAGCTATGTCTAAATAGTTTACTAATTAGGGCCGGGTGCAGTGACTCATGCCTGTAATCCCAGCACTTTGGGAGGCCAAGGCAGGCAGATCACTTGAGGTCAGGAGTTTCAGACCAGCCTGGCCAACGTGGTGAAACCCCGTTTCAACTAAAAACACAAAAATTAGCCAGGTATGGTGGCGTGCGCCTGTAATTCCAGCTACTCGGGAGGCTGACGCATAAGAATCACTTGAACTCAGGAGGCAGAGGTTGTAGTGAGCCGAGATTGCACCACTGCACTCCAGCCTGGGTGACAGAGTGAGACTCTGTCTCAAAATAAATAAATAGTTTGCTAATTAACACTATTATTTCACTAAATTAAAAATCTGATGGGGTTTCAAAATCATCACAATTAATTAAAATTTATCTACTCCACCCCCAAAATATAGCCACTAAACACTGAAAACTAAAATCGACAAGAATGACGTTTGGGAAAGCAAGAGAAAAAATGTTTGACACACAGTCTTATTCCAAAATAATAAATAATAATAAACATAAGGTAGCAAAAAAGTTTGGTTAAAGGAAAATGAAGTATTTCAACAAAAGGTTAAATGACGTAATTCCAAATCAAACATTTCTTTCATTTAATCAAAAAAATCTACCACGAAAGCTACATTACTTTGTCTTAAAATTAAAATCTAAAAAATTTACAATCATGAAAAAAATTAAGATATAAAAAGAGGGTCAAAATATATCTTATTTTTAATATCATCCCTAAGTCCATATATAGTTATCATCAATTTCACTGTATTTTGCTCTCTTGAGAGTTCTTCCACAGCTAATGTCAACTGGAGACATGATTCCATAATCCATCAGTTTCCTAATAATATAATCCACTCCCTAAACTTTACCTTGACTTCACTCCCACCTACATTAAGCTGAGAACTTTTTCTTACAGACAGAGTACCACAGCACCCATGAGAGAGCACACTAGCAGACAAGGGAGAAGGGGAGGGCAAGAGAGAAGAGGAGGCGGAGAAATAAGCAGGTGGAGAAGAAAGCGGAAAGCGGACAGGAAGGTAGAGGAGGAGGAGATGAAGGTGGAGGAGGGCAAGAGGATAGCAGAGGGGAAAAGAAAGGAGAAAGAGAAAGGGAGAAAAGGAGGAGATAAGTGAAAAACAAAAAAAAAAAACACTTTTGCTAAACCCAACAGGAAGCCAGAGGGCAAAAGAATCCACTGAAACATTTCATGGAGGTCAGCCTACTGGAGAAGAGGGGAGAGTAGAGGAGGGGGGACTGGAGGAACAGATGATACCTGGCACACTCATCTATCCATTTGTGCCTAAGGTTATCCTGAAATTTTTTAAGTTCTAAAATAAACTACTTGAAACACAGTGAGATAAGACTTATGTGATGTAGAATTTGATGAATGCTTGATTTGTTGAAATCTTCATGATCAAACACTGCAGTCATATCCTCTTCCAGGCTTCATATTTCTCAGCTGAGTCTTACCATCTTTATTCTACCTTAATATGAGACTATCTTTTGGTAATTTTAATTAAAAGTATTAGAGGAAAACAACACTTTGACAATTTTTCATCTTGTCTATGATTATAAAATGGTTTTACATGACTAAAATTGTTCTACAGGAGCTGAAAGTTTACCAAGCTTAGATTCATATGGAGTCATATAAGGATTATAAGAGCACTCAAGGCTTGTTATAACATTTAAACATCTTACATGTGTATCAAAAACTTAAGCACTCAAGCTTAAACATAATCCACTATCAACTGAGAAGCCTCTGTAACCATGATAAAAATGAAAACATATAAACTATGATTTAAAAGGCATATTTAGTTATTTGAACCACTGAATACAATTATTAGCATTTCAGTAATTAATCTATAGCGAACTAATACAAACCTACGATCAAGTTAAAAACATCTGGATTAACATCATTATGAATTTTATATAGTTAGATCTAGTCTAAAACCTCACATGGGCTGGGCATGGTGGCTCAGGCCTTTAATCACAGTACTATGGGAGGTGGAGGCGGGTGGGTCATTTCAGATCAGGAGTTCAAGACCAGCCTGACCAACACGGTGAAACTTTGTCTCCATTAAAAATACAAAAAATTAGCTGGGTGTGGTGGCTCACACTTGTAATCCCAGCTCCTCAGGAGGCTACGGCAGGAGAAACACTTGAATCCAGGCAGCGGAGATTGCAGTGGGCCGAGATTGCCACTGTATTCCAGCCTGGGTGACAGAGTGAGACTCTGTCTCAAAAAAAAAAAAAAAAAAAAAGACACTATTCACACTATTAATGAGTCGATTTACCATTTGGGGTTTTAAAAATATATATACCTAATTATCATAAACCTAGCGATAAAACCTGAAACTAAAAACTTGTAGAAGAAAACACAGAACAAAATCTTTATGACTTCAGGTAAAGAGTTCTTAGATATGCCATCAAAGCACGATTCATTTAAAAAAATTTTGAAAAATAACACTTAATAAAAATGAAGAATTTCTGCTATTTGAAATACAACATCAAAAAAAATAAATGAACAGGCTGGACCCAATGGCTCACGCCTGTAATCCCAGCACTTTGGGAGGCTGAGGCGGGCAGATCACCTGAGGTCAGGAGTTCAAGACCAACCTGGCCAACGTGGTGAAACCCCGTCTCTACTAAAAATACAAAAATTAGCTGGGCATGGTGGTGGGTGTCTGTAATCCCAGCTATTTGGGAGGCTGGGCAGGAGAATCGCTTGAACCCGCGAGGCGGAGATTGCAGTGAGCTGAGATCGTGCCATTGCACTCCAGCCTGGACACCAAGAGTGAAACTCTGTCCGCCCGCCCCTCCTCCCCCCGCCAAAAAAATACAAAATAAGCAAACGAATCACAAAATGGAAGAAAATATTTGTAACTCATAATCTATAAAGGACATATATTTAGAATATAAAAGAACTCAATGATAAGGAAAAAAACCCTATTAAAAAGGTGAGAAGGAACAAAACATTTGAACAGATACTTCACCAAAGAGGATATACACATGGCAAATAAGCACATGAAAAAAATGTTCAATATCATTAGTCATTAAGAAAATGCAAATCCAAACCACACATGTAATGAGAAACCATTACACATGTATTGGAATGGCTAAAGCTAAAAAAGGCAACACCAAGTGCTGACAAGGATGCAACTGGAAACTCACACATTGCTGCTTGGAGTGTAAAATTATACAGCCATTTTGGAAAACAACTTGGCAGTTTCTTATGATGTTAAAAATTTACTTACAATATAACCCAGCAATTCTATTCCCTAGGTATTTACCCGATATAAAAACCCATGTGCACAAAAAAAACCCTGTATGTACATGTTTATAGCAACTTTATTCATAAGCACTCAAAACTAGAAAAATCTAAATGTCCTCTGAGAAAGGGATAAACAAATTGTGGTACATCCCCATACAATACAACACTACTAAGCAATAAAATGTAATGAAATACTTAAACATGCAACAACATGGTAATTCTCAAATGCACCTGGCCAAAAAAAAACAGATCAAAAAAGCTACATACTATATGCTTTCATTTATGTTATACTTAAAAAGGCACTTTAGAGAAAAAAACACATCAGGGGCTTACCAGGAGCTGGGAGTGGAAGGGAAGGACTGACTATAAAGGGGGCATGGAGGAAATTTTTTGCGATGATAGGACTGTTCTATATCTTGATTGTGGTTGCAATTACATGTCAGTACACCTTTGCCAAAACTCACAAACATATATGGTATAAAGGGTGAATTTTACTGTACATAAGTTATACCTTAGTAAAAAGAAAAACAATTGCTTGGTAACTCAGGTACTGTATAAAACAGACTATCCTGATATAAATTATTAATAAGACATTTACCTTGCTTTTTGTTTTAAAAACCACAGTTAATTATCCCCTCACATAACAAATGTTTATTTAGTGAACACTGAGCCAGGCACCTGTTATTCAATTAATATTTAATTACTAAAACATAGACTCTCAGTTGGGGGTGATTTGTCCTTTCTGATGCATTCTTTATCAAAGCAGGAGCATAACGAGATTCCTATATTTAACTAGTTAGTTTGGCCTAACAGTTGTATCTGGATCAAAAAACACCCCATGTTTACATTTATCTACTGCAGAAAGCTTTTCTTTAAAAGTCATATAGAAGGAATCCCACAAGACATCACCCAAAATCCATTTTGGCTAAAAGTATCTTTTAAAACATGTAAAGATCTTATATATGTTTAACATGTATAACAGCAAAGCTGAATATAAATGCCATGAAGTTCTTCACTGGCAAGTGGAACACTACGGTGATTGATATGCTTTGAATCTGTGTCCCTGCCCAAATCTCATGTTGAACTGTAATCCCCCATGTTGGAGGTGGGGCCTAGGGGGAGGTGACTGGATCACAAGGGCGGTTTCTCATGGTTTAACACCATCCCCCTTGGAGCTATTCTTGCAATAATGAGATCTGGTTGTTTAAAAGTGTGTAGCACCTCCCGCTTTGTCCTCTTGCTCCTACTCTGGCCACGTGACCAGTGTGCTTCCCCTCTGCCTTAGGCCATGAGTGTAAGTTTCCTGAGGCCTCCCCAGAAGCCAAGCAGATGCCACTATCATGCTTCCTGTACAGCCTGAAGAACCGTTAGCCAATTAAACCTCTTTTCTGCATAAATTACCCAGTCTCAGGTATTTATAGCAATGTGAGAACAGACTAATACAGTGATATATGTCCAAACACATACATTTTATAGCAGATAAGAACCTGTTACTAGCCAGCATCATTAACTCTACAAATATATTTTGTAGCAATTGAGTCTATCTCCTCCCCAATCAAAACAGATTTTAGATTGCAATTTTAAAACACCAGCCAACTTAAATAAACCTGAAATTCTTTAAAAGTCCATTGTCTATGAGTTTCCAATGCTGCTATAATAAGCAACAGATTCTGTTAAAAATAGACTTAGAGGTTTTCCATTTGTTGTATCAAGTATTTCCTATAAAATATACCTTAGAATTATTGTAATAGACTTTTGTTAATCACTTAACCTGTAATAAAAATATTTCTAATGATAATTTCCAAAAACTGTATAGAAGGTAGCTCCATATTAAACTTAAAAATCTCTAATAAATGAAATTCAAGCAATAAAAAAACACAAATTTATGCTACCCTATTGGAAAAATGTATGAGAAACTTTACCTCAATTTTCTCAGGAAATGCTAATCTTTGGTCACATACTTTCTGGTTAGTACATTATTCTTATTTTTTTTTAATACAAAGTACAACCAAACCAAAAACAAACAAAAATCACAGATGCAAGTAAGAGAATAGCCAGATGACTGGATCTGCCTGCCAATGAATAAGCAAATACTTACCTGTAGAGGGAGTGGAAGAAACAACAGGGGGAGTTGGAGAAGTGAAGCCATCAGCAAGGGTCTGGGCACCCCCAGCAGCAGCGTCTGGGGCAGTGGAGGAAGGGACAGTAGCAGGAACAAGAGGAGCAGGGGCAGATGCAGAAGTAGCAGGAAGGGGAGGAGTGCCAGCAGAGCCAGCAGGGGCTGAGGGGAAAGAGGAGTAAGAGGCAGCATTAATGAGGCAATCACATGAGGCAGGATTAGAAAAGGTATTAGAGTATTTAATGTTAGATATTCAGTGCTTAACACTAACCAAAAGAACAGAGTTGAAAAAAAGAATAAAACTTATGCTAAAGGATTACTATATAAGCAGCAAATAATTCAAGATGCTCAGGGTAATGTGCAGATTTTTTCAATTCATTAAAAACAAACATTCCTTTACAATTGAAAGCACTACTCCAGAAGAAAAGTGTTCCCTTCGTATTGTTATTTTTAGCATAACATTCTGTATATAGTATACAAAACTAACATAATACACTAAAAAACAAGTTTTCCATTTTGAATTACACAAATCAGAAAATAGACATATTCCAGATTATCAGATTAAAAATTTTTTTAAAACACAAATCTTTATGATTTTTAAAAGGCATTATCTACTTGTTACTATAAGTAAATTAAGTATGTAACATTCTATTAATGTATTTTGTGTCACATTTTCAAAACTAAGTTTTAAGTGTGTATCTCCTCGAATCAAATAAGCAGATTTTTCTGTTTCAGAGAAAAGAGGGTAGTATTTTCAGAGACTACTAAATTCCAATACAGCCACTAAATTTAACTGTCAAAACTACTTTTTATATCTGCCCAATCCTTTGTTACTAATATGGTTCTCACACTGAGTTCCCACTGTGTCCAAAGACTGCACTGTCATAACACTAGCTGGAATTAAACTCGTACTCATAACAAAGTGTGATCTGAAACCTCAAAGCAGCAACTGAGCCACATCACCAGAGGCATAAAGAGAAGTGCAAAGTGAGCAAACACTTACAAATTACTTGCTTACAAATAATAAATATATAGACTTCCCAATATTTATGATTCCTAAAGAAAAAAAATCCTGATTACGAAGAAAGCCCACCATAATTAAATCACAAATTGAATAAAATTCAGAAAGGAAAAGTGAAGACGAGGCACCATGAATGTTTTACCTGGAAAGACACTGGGAGGAGATGGAGTAGGAACAGCAATAGGAACCCCCACACTACCACTTCCACTGTTCTCTCGACTGCTGCTCCGACTACTTGGGTGGCTCCCTCCACTACTCCCACTGCTGCTAAAGAAATAAGAGCCACCAAAACATGAGTATTTATAAACAGTAAGAGATCATCAGCACTTCCCGACATTTTCTGAGATGAATGTAGCTACAATAAAGGTAATTCAAAAGCGTTCCACTTCAAAATAAAATTTCCTTCAGCTCCAAGTCAGTGACAGGTTAAAAAAAAAATGTGTGTGTGTATATATATATATATATTTATTTATTAATAAAGTTGAGGGGAAAACTGAGTTCAATAAGCTTGTTTTGACCACATTTTGAAAAAATTATCCATAAATATAAGTGATAAATGTTGAGGTTTAACACATTAAAACAATAAATATTGCCTTTTTATATTCCAGTTTAATGCCTATCTGAAGAAACTTCTTTTATAATAAAACAAAAACATTTTCCTAAACAGATTTGAGTAATTTTAATTAATAATCATACTCTGATGTACTATCCCATATTAATGTTTTATTATGTATAGTTTTTCATCTGTAAAGTTCCACCAAAAAACAACCTGACATTTCCCACATTTGGTCCATAATTTTTTTTCCAGATCAACTGAACTCTTAAAACTTGGAGAGTAGTCTGCACTTTGAGATGTCTGTTCTTTATCAACTTCCTGACTGCTCAAAGTTGAATCAGAACATGAGGAGAGAGAGGTGAAATCAGATGAGGTTTGGGAGAATAGAGTGAGGAAAAGAACTTAGTGCTTGGAAAATGAGAGATTTACCTGAAGTAATCTGAACAGATTATGGTACTATGACCATCACATTTTGCACTGAGGTAGAGAAAATACCTGTAAGTTCGATTTCTTTGATTCACAGAAGCTGTCCTCACAGGGCTCTGCTGCGAGGGAGCCATATTACGGGTTGGGCTAGGTACGTAATCATTTGGTACCACTGGAGGACGCACTGGCTCCAGTGTGCGATAGGGGGAGTGCCGCCTACAAAAAGAAGAGCGTATGTATTGTATGATTAAGCAAGTTTCGGCACAATAAATTCAAAGAGTTGCCAGCAGTGAGATACAATTTGTAATCAGAGATAGGAAATGTGTTTTAACATAACCCAGCTACCAATTTCAGTCTTTACTAATGTATCACTTCTCCACCATTAGGGTTTTGGTGAATATTGTTATTTTTCAGTCTCTAACCTCATTTCCCTGTGCTAATGCAATTTTGTTCATTTATTCTCAAAGAGCACAAAGGTTCTCTACCATTTAAGCCAATGCTTCCCAGACCCTACTCTCTTCTTAGAAGAGTTGGAATTCTTTTAGTATCATATTAAAGTCTCCCAACTGTACTTCATGAATGCACTAATTATTCTCCTCTCCCTTCTCTCCCTAACCAAAGATATTCAAAGACAGGAACTACAAATCTAGATTTAGGATCTATAACCCCCATACTCATGATCAATACTAGCCATAATAACTCATTTCCCTTTCTATATACCAAATATGCAGAAATTAAAGTATATCTATATACAAAAATACACACTTTAATCTCATCTTCCATTCTCACTTTCTCCCTCAACTTTCACCTTGATCTCTTTTCTCTTTCCTTCCTCAGAGTTCAACATTTACAAAGGTGGGGGGAAGGGAATGACCACCACAACAGCCTTTCTATATTATTTACTTTGAACTGTAAAATACAAACCAGACTGGATTTTATTAACACATATTTCCCGCCTTTTCCCAAAATTTCCTTGTAAAGAGGATGAAAAGAGGAAGAAAGGAAATATGACAGGAAACAGGATGCACATGGGGAAATTAGTGTTTATTAAATTAGTTCTCATTTCTACTTAGGTTTCCAAATTCTTTATGACAATGATAAACAGTCAATTGACATATTGTAGATGAGATCTTGGTCACTAAAAGAATAAGAACTGATCAAGATGTGAAAATTAAAAAGCTTTCTTTTCCTGAAATGATGTTGCTCTACTGACTTATGTATGGATCCCAGAGTTCCTTTAACTACCGCTTTCCTGGGGCACTCAAGTTATGGATCACTGATTTTGCATGAGATCACTTTGCAATTTACCCTACTACCCTTCAAAGTCTCCTTACATAAATACATACATTGGTAATTAAAAATAAAATAAGGGACACTGGATGAAATCTTAGGTCAAAAGAGGAAAAAGTAATGTCAGGACTTTGGATTTAAAATACTAAAAGGAAGTTCCAGCATCTCTTAAATTATAATGCAAATATTAAACAATAAAATGGGAAACATTAATTTCTCCAACATCTAATTTTCAGACAATTTTTCCCAGGCAATAAAAATGTTTTGTTGCGGCCGGGTGCAGTGGCTCACGCCTGTAATCCCAGCACTTCGGGAGGCCGGGGCAGGCAGAGCACTTGAGCTCAGGAGTTTGAGACCAGCCTGGCCAACATGGCAAAACCCCATCTCTACTAAAAATACAAAAATTAGCTGGGAATGGTGGCGCACACCTGTAATCCCAGCTACTCAGGAGGCTGAAGCAGGAGAATCGCCTGGAGGCAAGAGAATTGCCTGGGCACAGAAGGCAGAGGTTGCAGTGAGCCAATACTGTACAACCGCACTCCAGTGAGACTCTGTCTCAAAAAAATAACAAGTTCTGTTGCATCCAAGTAAAAATTCTTTGATAATTGAGAACTACAGAGTGAAGGCAATGACACAAATGAGATTTAAAAAAAAAAAAAAAAAAAGGAGCAAAGGAACAAAATGTGGTGACTAGGCAAAGACTATGTGGAAAAACAGGTTATAGCCATCAACTAGCAGAGTGGGCCTCAGCAACTCTGGTCCCCAAGGATCTTGCAGAACCATTGCTAATATACAAGGAAAACAAACATTGGTATATGAGCAAATCTTCAAAACTTGAAAACAACACAAAGTTTCATTCTTCTAGGGACTTTCTAGGGACTAAGTAGCTTATCTTACTAACAATCTTGACTTACAACCCAACAAAATCCATAAGGCACTACACATGATATAAATGTAAATGTTTACATAGGAAAATAAAAACAGAGTTCCTCTTCATCTCTCTACCCCGACCCCTGGCACCATTATACACTACTATGCCATCTACATTCTACCTTGAAGTTTAAATCTTGTTTGATCCACTAGATTTTCTCTCTCTCTAAGCAGAATTATTTTGTCCACTCCTAATAAAGTCATCCTATTCCTGGTTGGAATTTATTTTTATTCTTTGGTCTCCTACTGTCCTATTATCTCTCTTCCAGCACTATCCTCCACTACATCTCAAATCATTTTGTCCTATCCTGATTCAGTGCTTGATTGGGTTTCAGTTTTTTGAAGGTTTGTGGTTGTTTTGTTGTTGTTGTTGTTGTTGGTGGTGGTGGTGGTGGTGGTGGTGGTGGTGGTGGTGGTGGTGGTGGTGGTGGTGGTGGTGATGGTGGTGGTGCTTAGGAAGCCAAATACAAGACTGTCAATTAAAAACTTGTTTAGCATATATCATAAAGCCAATGGTTGTCAAAACATTTACACATTTTTAAAAATCCAATTTGTGGTACAGTGACCTTGAAAAATTTATAGAGGACAAATATTACCCCCCTTTTACAGATGAAAAAACTGAATTCTTGGCAGCTGACTATGTAGGAATTATAAAGTAACAGCACAGCTGAAACAGAATTTTAATCACCTGGCTTCTGGGCTATACTAATGCCAACTTAATCGTAAATCTCAATCACAATAAGTCAAGTTTATAATATGATGCTCTAGAAGAAAAAAGTCAAGCTTTTCCATTAATTGGCCATTTTTGCCAAAAGTCAAATCTAGAGCCCAACTCTAGGACCAAAATAAAGCTCCATATTCTTCTTTTTTTTTTTTTTTTTTTTTTTTTTGAGACGGGCTCACTCTGCCACTGAGGCTGCAGCACAGTGGCATGATCACGGCTCACTGCAGCCTCAACCTCCTGGGCTCAGGTGATCCTCCTGTCTCAGCCTCGCAAGTAGCTGGGACTACAGGTGCATGCCACCACACCCAGCTTATTTTTGTATTTTTCGTAGAGACAGGGTTTCACCATGTTGCCCAGGCTGGTCTTAAACTCCTGGGCTCAAGTGATCTGCCCACTTTGGTCTCTCAAAATCCCCACTTCGGGGATTACAGGCATGAGCCAACACACCTGGCCTGAAGCTCAATATTCTTATAAGTTTTATAGAATTGTATAATCTACACAGCTTAAAAAGGATAGTTGGAGTTAAACTGTAATATAAAAGACTATATACATTTTCTGAAAGAAAAGGAATTAAAATTAGACTGCAATTTACAATAAACTATGAACTTGGGCTAGGATTTTACCTCAAATTTAAAATTCACTAGAAAAACAATTTCTAAACAAATCTTTCTGAAGTATAAAAATGTGTTTCCCAAGAGAAGAGGAAGTTATACACACAAACAACAATCCTACAAAGAAAATGTTCTCTCTTCAAATATTCAAAAAATAATTTAAATATGTTGTGCTTCATTTTTAAACAATACTACATGAAATGGTTTTCAATTACTACTTATATACTCACCCAAGTGTCCCTTTCCCTGACATAGGGGGACTAGGGGGCTTCTGAGTTGGAGGTGTTGTACGCGGCAGCCCACCCATCTTCATGTTCTGGGTACTCACCTAAAAAATTTTAAGGAAAACTCAACTTGTATGCAGTGAAATAAAGTGGCACTTTTGGGAAATAATATGCTACACTACGTAACAAAGGAGGGGAAGGTTTAAATACAGGGAAAAAAATTAGAGGCCATGCATTTCATATGCAATCTCTACTCTACTATTACTCTACAGTTGTACTCAAAGGACTCTTCCTAACATGAGATTTTCAAATCATTATAAACTTGTATGCAAAGACTTTATTTGCCATTAGGCCATCACACCAACAGATCACTGGTTAGATTATTTGATATTACATTCAATTAAAATTAGCATAACTACAAAATTTTAGTTTTAATAAAGAGTAACTCAATCAAAAACAATAATGCTTTTAAGCAATTCCTTATTTTTAGAGATAACTTTATTTTTTTTTTTTTTTTCTGAGACAGAGTCTCGCTTTGTTACCCAGGCTGGAGTGCAGGGGCATGATCTTGGCACACTGCAACCTCTGCCTCCCAGGTTCAAGCAATTCTCCTGCCTCAGCCTCCCAAGTAGCTGGGACTACAGGTGCATGCCACCACGCCCAGCTAATTTTTTGTATTTTAGTAGAGACAGGGTTTCACCATGTTGCCCAGGCTGATCTCAAACTCCTGAGCTTAGGCAATCCACCAGCCTCGGCCTCCCAAAGTGCTAGGATTACAGGCGTGAGCCACTGCACCCGGCCAGTAACTTTCTTTAGATAGTAAGCATATCATAAGCAAAATACATTTCCCAAAGAAAAATATGCAACTATGCACATGATCCACTGTAACTAGAGAATATAAAGATAAATCATGTAATATATATGGAAAATTTTAGTTTTTTAAATTGTGGGCCAGCCTTGTAAATCAGATTTAGTTAGTATCTTCTTTTGAGGGAACCACCTACCTGAAAACTGCTAGAAGTTCAAGCCATGTTCCTAAACATCTGAACCAGAAAGTTAGGGCTGAGGTATCCCATTCAACTGGGAGCAGCACAAGGGCCACAAGCAATGTCCTAGTTCCAGTGGGAATTGGACCCACTTGGGCCCAAACTGAAGGTGAATTCAGGCATGAGAAAGATGTAACATAGTCCTAAGTCAGAGCTGGACCGTAACTCCACTCACTATTCTATCCCCAACTGAAAATGCAAGTGTGGGAAAGATGGATAATCTGGGAATAATGGAGGTCACCAAAGGAGTATGTTAGCACTTATACAGAAAGCCCTGGCTATCTCAAAAAGCTAAGAAAAATCACTCACAAGTGTAGTTCAAATGCAGTCTCAAGTTGAGACTACCAATGGGTTAATGTTCACCACACAGGTTCATATCTGATTCTATTTTAAGACCCTAATATTTTGAATTTCCATCTTCAAGACATATTTTGAAAAAGGACCTCAACTTTCCTAAAAATAATATGGCTAGAGTAGTCAAATTATACTTTCTAAATAAAATTGCAAGACATCATACCACTGAAATCAGAATACATTTATAACTGTAACTTCAGAATATAAATTTTAAGAAAGCAAATCATAATCGTATACAGAGAAGTGAGGCTATCAAAACCAACCCTGGCTTAAGTGGAATTTTTTTAAATCCTAAAATACTACCTGTTATTTGAATAGGCAAGAAATACTATCTCAAGAAACAAATTCTTCAAATGAATAGCCCAGTGAACAAGTTGTGTGTGATGTTAAAACAATCTTTAATGACAAATGATACCTTTGAAATGTCAATATTTTAAAGTGAAGCATTTATCTGTAATCCTTTTGTTGTTGCTTTTAAACAATAAAAACAAACATTATCAAGTAAGAGTAAAGATTAACTTATCCTTGCTCTCCCTCTCGTTAATAAGCGGAGGGTATACTACTCGTATCTTAAAATGAAAATGCCAGAAAAAGTTTTTTTAAAAAAATCAATCCACATTTGGGGAAAATTTTAGGAGTAATATGACAAATAATGAATAGCTTTTAAAACGGCATATCTTAATTTCTGAAACCAGAAGATTTTTTTAAAGTGGTAACCAAAGTCCTTTAAGCTCAACCTTAAACAACATAAAACCCAAAGTTACTTTAAGTGATGAGGGAGAAGTGAACCAAACACTAAAACTACATCAATTTGCTGAGAAACAGGAAGGAAAAGGAGCAGGAATTTAAGAGAGAATTTTATTCTATACATGGGATAGCTAAAATATTTGAAAAGAGCTTTCCAGCTTATATTTGTTTTAAGTTTTGGTATGCAAGGTGTTTTTGTTTAAATTGCAGTATCTTCTGTAAGTCTTTGGACCTACCCGCCCCCCGCCAAAAAAAATAGCATAAAATAAACAATCTATATATTAAAATCTGGTGGACATTTATTATTATTATTATTTTTTTAAAGACAGAGTCTTGCTCTGTCACCGAGGCTGGAGTGCAATGGCCTGATCTCGGCTCACTACAACCTCCACCTCCTGGGTTCAAGCGATTCTCCTGCCTCAGCCTCCCGAGTAGCTGGGATTACAGGCGCACCACCACGCCCAGCTACTTTTTGTATTTTTAGTAGAGATGGGGTTTCGTCATGTTGGCCAGGCTGGTCTCGAACTCCTGACCTCAGGTGATCCACCCACCTCGGCCTCCCAAAGCGCTGGGATTACAGGCATGAGCCACCATACCTGGCCAACATTTCTATGAATATAACTTGGTACATTTTATGATCTATAGAATCATCAAATGACTGTATATTTGTTTGGTTAATGGGATTGGATGACTAACATAAGTCACTTAAGAAATAAGAGTCTCTGTAGAATGTCCAAACAATCTAATTTTATACCTAATATTTCATTACCTTTCTATTAAAAGAGTTTTTCAATATTTCCTCAAGGCAGCTTTTCCCTTGTGAAAAATGTTTCTATGCTAAGTAAAACAATAAATATGCTATGCAGAATATAAATACTGCCATCAAATTTGAAGAAAAGGAAGAACAGAAATAAATGCCAAACAAAACAATTTTTATAATAGGTAAAATCTATATTATAATTAAAGTTAAACTATATTTCAGAACTAAAATAATCTGGCAAATATAAAAATATATTTACTAGACAGCCATCATGATTGATCCTAAAAAAACTATTTTGAGGGAAGTATTTAAGAGAGAAAACATTTCCTGACAAGTAGCAAAACATGAGATCTCTATGTGCTGATGGAGAGGAACTTAACGACAGCGACAGAGAGAGAGACAGAACATATACCATAAACTCAAGACAAGGAAAACAAAGCAATACTGCAGCCACTTCATAATAGTAATTTCACTTGAAATACTTTTTAAAGTTACAAACATAGCAGAACTATCATCAGGCACACACAGCAGTTTAGGAAATTAGAACAATACTCTGGTGGCCGATACCAATCATAATTTTGTCATGTATTTTTTTATTCCATAAAATGAAAAGACCTCAAGAGCTAAGTGAAGCAGGTATTAGGTACAAGAAAGAAAAGTTGGAAAAGTCCCCACTTTTTCCCTACCAGAGAGAAACCTCCAAAACAGAAGAAATATTTCATTTAGGTGATGAAGGTTAATGCATGGCCACAGCTCAAACACTTTCCCAATAGGCTATGATGAAGGAATGCAAATACCACCGGAGGTAGAAGCAGTTCCTTTATGACCAGGCTTTGGAGATCACTACAACTGGCACCACACATTAAGCCAATTATTGTGACTTAATAGTTTTTCTACAATGCTCCTACCTATCCTGCTCTACCTTCTTTGGTACATTCAATACTTCCTTGAATACTGATATGATATTCATTACAAATATCATGCCTGGACAGCCAAGTATCTCTAATTCATAGAAGACATCACCTCTGCTATGAAATCTCCCATTAACAGATGACCTACTACCACAGAACAGTGGCAGACGCATCCTAAAATGTTATGTGTGGTATACACCTTATATATTAATCTCCTACCAGACCCTCTAGGTACAAGAGTAAAGGCATGTGAAAAAAAAAAAAAAAAAAAAGGAAGGGAGCCTGCGGGGAAAAAAAAAGGAGACAAAACAGTCTATAGAATGATTTCTCTGCTTTAAAGGTATTCTGAAATAAATAAGACTCACATGCCTAAAATAAAAAGCAATGTCTGGCTGGGCATGGTGGCTCATGCCTGTAATCCCAGCACTCTGGGAGGCCAAGGTGGGCAGATCGCCTGAGGCCAGGAGTTCAGAGACTAGCCTGGCCAACATGGCAAAACCCTGTCTCTACTAAAAATACAAAAATTAGCCGGGCGTGGTGGCAGATGCCTGTAATCCCAGCTGCTTGGAAGTCTGAGGAAGGGAGAATCACTTGAACCCAGGAGGCAGGGGTTGCAGTGAGCCATAGCGCCACTGCACTCCACCTTGGGTGACAGAGTGAGACTCCACGTGAAAAAAAAAAAAAAAAAAAAAAGCAGTGTCTACAGATTCTATAGAAAAAAAAAGAAATATCAATGTGGGAAGGTTACGGAAGGTTTCATAGAGAAAAACCTGAGCTGGTTTTTCTCTATGAAACTTCCCTAATAATTTCTTAAACTTGTTAAGTTTTAAAAGAACAGGATTCCAGACTGGGCAACACAGCAAGACCACGTCTCTTAAAAAAAAACAAAAAAACAAAAAAAAAAAACAGCCAGGAGTGGCTGTAGTCCCGCTACTTGAGAGGCTGAGGCAGGAGGATCACTAGAGCCCAAGGATACAGTGAGCTATCATGCCACTGCACTCTGGCCTGAGCAACAGAGCAAGACCCCATCTCTTTAAAAAAAAGAAAAGAGAATTTAAACATACAAATAGAAGAGGGGAAGTGTGTGTAGGTTGTGTCTGTATGTGAAATAGTGAGGATGGGAAAAAGCTGAGGTCAGTCACCTTTGGGCCTTCATTCTCTGTCCAGTTTTGTTCCCCATTATAGTCCCATCTAGTACATAATTATTTGGCTTTCTAGAGACCTCTATCCCTCTCTTCAGAGGATGTATGTTCCTACTTCAACTCCTAAGGGACACCAGGAAAAGGACCAAAAGATCCTCTGAGGAAAATCAAAGCTGAAACCAGGAATTAGAGTATAAATTCAGGACAGAGGTTAAGATTTTTAGTAAAAGGGTTAAAAGACAAAAAAGCCTATCGAGTCAAGAGTCCAACAATAAAACACAGAGAATAAGGGAACATAAGATTAGGAGTAAGAGGAAAGAGAAACAGGTAAAGAAAGCAGAAGAAAACAAGAGAAATAAAGATGGACAAACTCCTGCTTGATTTTGAAAACAGATTCTAACAACTGGCTTTTGTCAAAACAGAATTGATGGCTTAAGGTTGGAACTTATAGGCAAAAACAGATGGGTCTCTCAAAGGTTGATGTTACTACAAAGCTTTTCCTCCAGGTGCTGTGTCGGATAAATTTTTAAGAGTGTACCTTCAACTGTACCTGAAAGCTAGAAATATAAGGGGAATTTATCATATTTCTGTAAGGAATGACAAATACTTGCTAAAAATAGTACTCAAGTGAAAACAGTCCATTTTTTAAACATGGGGCTAAATGATGGATCTTCAAGATCTTAAGCAAAATTTTTAAAAGTATTATATTCTTAATTTGCTGGCTGTAAAACCCTTAAGCCCTGCTCATTAATTATTAAGAATCTGGCCGGGCACGGTGGCTCACGCCTGTAATCCCAGCACTTTGGGAGGCCGAGGCAGGCGGATCACGAGGTCAGGAGATCGAGACCATCCTGGCTAACACGGTGAAACCCCGTCTCTACTAAAAATACAAAAAATTAGCCGGGCGAGGTGGCGGGCGCCTGTAGTCCCAGCTACTCGGGAGGTTGAGGCAGGAGAATGGCGTGAAACCCAGGAGGCAGAGCCTGCAGTGAGCCAAGATGGCACCACTGCACTCTAGCCTGGGCGACGGCAAGACTCCGTCTCAAAAAAAAAAAAAAAAAAAAAAAAAAAAGAATCTGAGCCAGGTGCAGTGGCTCACATCTGTAATCCCAACACTTTGGGAGGCCGAGGCGGTGGATCACAAGGTCAGGAGTTTGAGACCAACCTGGCCAATATGGCGAAACCCTGTCTCTACTAAAAGTACACAACTTAGCCAGGCGTGGTGGCAGGCACCTGCAATCCCAGCTACTAGGGAGGCTGAGGCTGGAGAATCGCCTGAACCCGGGGGGCGGAGGTTGCAGTGAGCCAAGATCGTGCCACTGCACTCCAGCCTGGGTGACGGAGCAAGACTCCGTCTCAAAAAAAAAGAAAAAAAGAAAAAAAAAAAAGAATCTGCTTGGGCGATGTTCAACTGAAATAATACATTAAAAATCAGAAGTTTTTATTACTTTTGATTAAACTAATATGCTTATTTTTAAAATACTTAAGTTTAGCTTCATTAGTGACAATTTTAATGCATTCAACAGAAAAATTCATTACAAACACATCATACTGACCTCAGTAACAGGGTCTTAAAATTCTTTTTACTACTAAAAGAGTACTGGCCAGGCATGGTGGCTCACAACTGTAATCCCAACATTTTGGGAGGCCGAGGTGAGAGGATGGCTTGAGCACAGGAGTTTGAGACCAGCCAGGCCAACACAGTGAGACCCCATCTCTACAAAAAATTTGTTAAAAAATAGCCAGGCATGGTGGTGCACACATGTAGTACCAACTACTCAGGAAGCTGAGGCAGGAGAACCAGTTGAGTCAGGGCAGTCAAAGCTGCAGTGAGTCATGATCACACCAGTGCACTCCAGCCTGGGTGACAGAGTGAGACCCTGTCTCCCAAAAAAAAAAAAAAAACAAGAGTATGGAACAGGAACCAGTTCAACGTACATTCAACTTTTATATGGCCTTAGGTATATATGAAAACACCTCCAATATGGCATTCTATCTACTGACCTTGTACGTCCCTTGCTATAAAACTATTACCATAGTGTTTTTAAAAATCTTATTAACTCTTAAATTTGTAACTTGACTGAAGAAAAACAGTTAATCCAAATTTCAGATGACAAGAACAATTAAGCATCAAACATGCTGTATAAAATAGTAAAAGTTAAACTTTTAAACAAGGAGGTCTCTTCTGAGTCAAATCCCACATGTCTGGTCCTAAAGTATGATGACTTTCTCTAGAGACTGTCTGAAAAGTATAAAAAGTATGACAGCAATGGGAGCAGCAAAGACAGAGCTCAAAAAGTGCTGAGAAAGAGAAAAAGAAGTAGAAAGAAAAACGACTAGGTCTTAAATAGGTTTTAAATTTTGAACATTTAATCAGCTACCCTGATTAAAATGAGGATAAGGAATCCATAATGCTATTGCTCATCAGGAGACTTCTAAGACACTTGCTAGAATCCACAGGTCTCCAAAAAGCTCAGGGATCTTATCTAAGTGTGATTCTTCATTAGATCTTTCTAGGAGACTCTGTTTGGCCTATCTCTCACAATGGAAACAGATCCTGACGCAGGAACATCAAGAAGGAATCATACTGGGGCTTAGAGAAAACAAGCATGAGATAGTAGCTTGGGCAAGCTAGTCTAAACTTTAAGGGTAAAGAATTTGTGTGTTTCTGTATTTTTTCTTCAGTTAAACTTTCCGTGTATTTCTATCACTTTGGAGGTTAACACATCAATGGTCAAAATTTGAATACAGACTTTAGGGTAAAAGGGCCAAAGCAGCCACAGTCTGCTTTTGGTCTAGTTCACTGCAACCCACCTATTTCAAGCAAAAGGATTTCTTCACAATTCCACATCTTACTCACCATGACTGAGGATTTGGAACCAACAATCCAATCAATAATACAGGAGTCCATATGCCTGGGCTCTTCTAATCAAATCTACCTACCACGGGCAGGTGAAAGTTGTGTGGCCATAGTTAGTACTAGTTAATGATTCAGAACTCAGTCATCTTGTCATCACTTTCTACACTAAACATATGGCAAATAATGGGTATTAGATGGGAGGAATATATATTTGAAAATAAACTATAAAACTCACCTACAAAAAAAAATCAAAGAAGAAATGCATGCTAAGTTTTGTATATAATTGTAGTAACCTTGTATTTTAGGCAGGCTTCTTGAATATAGTTGAATTTCTTTTATCACAAATCCTCCACGATACCAAAACGTTATTGAAACGAATTCTTACAGGAAATATCTCTAATTCTTAACTGATATTCTGTTAAACATTATCATGAGCTTTTGATGTTTTGCATATAATTATATTCACCTTTAAAAGCTCTTACAGTTTATATTGAAATATATTCTTTATACAGCTATTTGGAAAAAAGAATAATTTTTCTACAAAATATGATACTGCAACTTAAAAAAAAACCCGTGTCATTGAATATTTTCTGCTTCTCAATTTCTTTATACTGATTAAAAGATAATGACATATTGTCCATAAGGTATATCAGAAAGCACACCATTTATAGAATAAAAAGGCTATTACACAGGGGGAGGGTTAAATAAAGCACATTAATTGGCCCTCCGATTCATAACAAAGTCTCTATATTTATAAAAATCCAGCTAATTATATTTCATAACATTTTTATGATAGGGTAGCTTACATTTCAGTTTCACAAAATATATTAACATTACAAAATAACCATTCATTCAACAAATATTTACTAAGCACCTAATGTGTGTCAGGTACTGTTCTAGGCACAAAGGATAGAGCAGTGAACAAAATAGACAAAAATATCTGCCCTCAAGGAACATGAAGACACACCACAAAGTTGCACGACAAAAAATAAAACAAAAAGGAGGAATTATTTATTGGGTTTTAAAAGGCCAAGTGTTAACTATCTCTTTAACTCCCCATATGTAATATTCTACATAAGAACAAAGAATGGAAATCCAGCCCTGGAATCTCTTACCTTAAATCTAAGCAACCACTTAATGCATAAATGGAGCAAATAAAAGAGGTAAGGAAAAAAAGCATTGAAAGGTTAGTTGAAACTTCAAGATGTGAAGAGAAAGGAAAAAAAGAAAAAACAAGTTAAGCATTCAGCATTAACAAAATAATGTTTCAGTAGATCATAGAAAGAGTGGTTAAAGCAGAATGTGTCATGAACAGAAGTTTCTCTGATGAATTTAAGATACTGTTTTATTCCAAAATTTAATTTTATTAAAGATTTCTTCAAATTAATGACCCTTAAACACTGAAAGTCAAAAAATGAAGGGGCTAGAATCCTGAAAGAAAAACATTTTACTTTGAGGATTATAAGAATGGGGGATGTAAACCTATGAATTATATATTTTTTAAAAATGGGATTACTTTTTTCTTATGTAACTGGGCAAACACAAATGTCATCTTTTATATTCTAAGTGTCTTTTTGGCATTAGATTCTGGAGGTATTCTAAAATATTCCATTAGCAGTTGTTAGCCTTGAATAAATTTTCCCAAGTTACAAGAAATTTCAGTTATTAACTAACCATCCAATTACACATCTTATTTTAACATGCTCTTATTAGTAATCTAAATGCATGTAGGTATTGGCTATAAAATTAAATATTGGGCAGGCACGATGGCTTACACCTGTAATCCCAATATTTTGGGAGACCAAGGTGGGAATATCACTTAAGTATAGGAGTTCATGACCACCCTGGGCAACACAGACAGGCCCTGTCACTACAAACAAACAATTTAGCTCAGCATGGTGG
The DNA here is from genome assembly GCF_029281585.2 of Gorilla gorilla gorilla. Lineage (NCBI taxonomy): Eukaryota > Metazoa > Chordata > Mammalia > Primates > Hominidae > Gorilla > Gorilla gorilla. Next base: position 105,989,979 of record NC_073235.2, on the reverse strand, counting down.
CACGTGCCTGTAGTCCCAGGGAAGCTGACAAGGGAAGATCACCTGAGCCCAGGAGTACAAGGTTGGAGCGAGCTATGATTGTGCCACTGCACTCCAGCTTAGGTGACAGAGTGAGACCCTGTCTCAAAAAAGTTAAATTAAATATCATACTCCAGATAATAGTGCTTGCATCAAAACTCTGAAGACAAAGAGATTTTAAAAATAAATTTACAGTGTATATTTTCTTTTTACCTAGATCTACATTAAATTTAGATTTAACTGATTTCCATCCATAACAGTGTTTTTTAAGCATGCTTATATTAGAAAAAAAATCAACTACATGAACTGTACAGTATCATTATAAGCATGTATATTTATTTAGTCACATCTGATAAGTCACTGTCTTTCAAACTACTGATCAGACATAAATTAATACTCAGCTAAAGCTCTGAATCATTAAGTTCAAACACCAATTTAAATGAAATTTGCATGTTCTAGGCACCCAAATACATCTTAAAAGACAGCCAAAATATGTAATAGCTACACACTCAAAAGCAGTGGCAATATTAATTCACCTATTACTTTTACCTAACACTATTCTTGCCCAAAATGTTGGGATAAAATTATTTTAGAAAAATTCAAAGTACATGTCTATTAATATATGTTGTTTTTGAAAACTAATGCCAAAAGTCTGCTGATAAATACTTGAGATAAGGTAAACACTTTCATAATAACATGATGAATGATTTTTTAATCAGTCATATTAAATTAAAATTGGAAAGATTACACGACACTTATTTACTCAAACCATAGGAGGTATTATCATAACTAAGCAAATATAATTCATTCAAAGATGACTGTTTAAAACTTGAGAATACATCACTAAGAAAAAGCAAAAAGGGTAAAACAGTTATAGTAGCAAGGAATCTTCACAACCACAACTGGGCCAAGACTTTGTCCTCTAGGAAAGAAAGACAGATAAAAAGCTTAATTTTCTCAAGAGTTGGTTTCATTATGGGTTACCACTTTTAAAAGCTTGAAAAAAATTATACCTACCTTTACTCCATGTCCAATATCATCTAGAATTGTATAGTCAATAGGTTTTCTAATATAACGAACTGGTCGTTCAAGGTTGGCTGGAGCAATAATCTTATGTGTCCTTGAAGTGTTTTTATTGGTAGTCAAAATACCAATTTCTCTTCTTGCAACTTTCTCTTTATGAATATCAACTGTCTGCAAAATATAATGTAAAAAACAACACAAAAATGTATAGTTCTAATATCCACAAAAATCAAAATATATATGCCTAGAGATTTAATATTGCTACTCATATTCTAAACTATGCTTGCTAAATTTTATTCTTCTGGACTACTGATTTTCTCCATTTTTAGGTTAAAGCAAGGGCTGGTAAACCATGGCCCACAGGCCAAATCTGGCCCATCATCTGATTTTTACAGCCCACAAGCTAAGAGTGGTGGTTACATTTTTTAATGTTTGGAGAAAAGAACAACCAAAAAAAACCTTCACGTGAAAATTATATAAAATTCAAATTTGCTTTTCCATAAGTAAAGTTTTATTGGAATACAGCCATGCCGCTCACTTGCTTATCTGTCTAGGCTTTACACTATAATGGCAGAGATGAGCCACAACAGAGATGGTATGGCCCACAAAAACTGAAGTATATATTAGCTGGCTCCTTTACAGAAAAGGTTTGCCAACCCCTGGGTTAAAGCATGCTAATTTTTCCCTCTCCATTAAGATTTAGACTAATATAGTGATTAAGAAAGCCCCTGAAATTAATCTAGTTACATTTCTAATGACCTATCAGTATAATTTCTATTCATGTTTAAACATCTTTTTATTTAAAAAGAAAGAGGGCTGAAATATAATGTTAAAAATAAAGCCAGGCACAGTGGCTCAGGCCTGTAATCCAAGCACTTTGGGAGGCCAAGGTGGGCAGATTGCTTGATCCCAGGAGTTCATGACCAGCCTGGGCAACATGGCGAAACCCCGTCTCTACAAAAAGTAGCTGGGTATGACAGCACATGCCTGTAATCCCAGCTATTTAAGAGGCTGAAATGAGAGAACTGCTTGAGTCCAGGAGGTCAAAGCTGCAGTGAGCCATGAATGCACCACTGCACTCTAGCCTGGGTGACAGAGCAAGACCCTGTGTCAAAACCATTTTTTGACCCCAAAAGACCAAGTTGCTTGGGCAAAGCTGCTTATATTTTATCATGACAAAATGCCTGTAAAATATTTCATTAATTTATTTTTATTAAATGCTCACATAAGACATACGAGTAAGAATGTATTGTAATTACAATCTTCTATTTGCTAACAGAGGGTGAATTTCTCCACATACACAGGTAATTAGTACACTAAAGCAAAATTTTTTAAACTGCAAGCTGCAATTTAGTGGTATGTAAGCAGCAATTATTTCAAATCAAATAGAACAGAAACATCAGACTGCATGTACACATAGTAAGGTAAAATACTGTTTCTTGAAAAGTCTGTTTATTATATATATAAATATATACATGAATTATGTGCTGAATACAACGTAAAAAATTTTTTTTCCTGTGTGTTGCAGTCAAAAGAGTTTGAAAAATCACTTCACTAAAATGGTTCACATCTCTTACCACCAATTCCTGGCTCAAGCAGCAATCAATAGACACATTTTTTGCTAACTCCTCCCCAGTCCCACTTCAATGTCCTACTTCAATTTCCCCTTTCTAAAAGAACCTGGTAGTAACAATGAAAAGATAATCATCATGACATTATAAAATACTGCTTTAAGAAATCTGAACACTGATCATTTATCCTTCTAAACTGCCTCAAGTATGAAGTAAGCCTGAAACAAATTCAAAGCCTCTTATTTCTCTACAACCAAGAGACCTTAAAAACAACAGGATCTATATGTTCCAGAGCTAACGAATGTATAAATGGAACATCAAATAAAAAACTAACCATGGTAGTAATCTTACAATTTTAAGTATTCAAGAAAAAAACAATCTCAGCCAGGCATGGTGGCTCACGCCTGTAATCCCAGCACTTTGGGAGGCCAAGGTGGGCGGATCACGAAGTCCGGAGATCGAGACCATCCTGGCTAACAAGGTGAAACCCCGTCTCTACTAAAAATACAAAAATTAGCCGGGCATGGTGGCAGGTGCCTGTAGTCCCAGCTACTTGGGGGGCTGAGGCAGGAGAATGGCGTGAACCCGGGAGGCAGAGCTTGCAGTGAGCCGAGATTGTGCCACTGCACTCCAGCCTGGGCAACAGAGCGAGACTCCATCTTAAAAAAAAAAAAAAAAAAAAAGGAAAAGAAAAAAAATAATCTCTAAACTTTTCTACGCATGTTAGGCTAATTATGAGAATAGCTTTCCTCTTCAACTGCTTGGGAAAACTGTAACAGAAAAGTTAAGTTTGCATATTAGTGATGATATTGGAATTCACTTAATTTTTAACTTTAGAGAAATGGAAATTAATCACATTTGGATTAAATTTTATTTTTATGAGACAGTATCTCACTCTGTCGCCCAGGCTGGAGTGGAGTGGCCCGATCATGGCTCACTGCATCCTCAACCTCTCAGGCTGAAATGATTCTCCCACCTGAGCTTCCTAAGGAGCTGGGACTACAGGCATGTTCCACCATGCTGGCCTAATTTCTCTACTGTCTGTAGAGTTGGGGTTTTTCCATGTTGCCCAGGCAGGTCTTGAACTCCTAAGCTCAAGTGATCCACCCACCTTGACCTCCCAAAGTGCTGGGATTACACGAGTAAGCCAATGTACTGGCCTTGAATAAAGTTTAGTGAGTCATTCTAAATCATTAAAAGTATGGGCTAGAAATATCATTTCATACCATCAAGTATGCTTCAAAAAACAAAATATGACACTTTTTTTTATAAAATGGGTCTTTGTCAGATCAATAAAAGGTTCATCAGATAACATAATCCTCAAGACATTGTTTTTATTCTCAGTTTTTAGAAATGTACTTAACTTATTCAGAAATGAAACTATAAGAGTGTAAACCTGAGCAGCCATAACAGAATTACAAGCTTATAGCTTCTATTTCACATCTGCATACTATAAATATACATTTTTTTGCAACAGGTTCTCACTCTGTCACAGAGGCTGGAGTGCAGTGGGACAATCATAGCATACTGTAGTCTTGAACTCCTAGGCTCAAGCATCCTCTCACCTCAGCCTCCTGAGTAGCTAGGACTACAGGCATGCACCACCATGCCCAGCTAATTTTATTTTTTGTAGAGATGGGATGTCACTGTGTTGCCCAGGATGGTCTTGAACTCCTGACCTCAAACAATGCTCCTGAATCAGTCTCCCAAAGTGCTGGGATTATAGGCATGAGCCACTATGCCTGGCACATACTAGAAATATTAATAAATCTCCGGAGAATGAACAGGGAGAAGTAATCTTCCACTTATTATTTACACTAACACACAGTAATATTTTATAACACGCACATATTTCTTGTTTGAAAAATTGAGACTTTAAGAAAGCATTAAAATATAAATTAGAAATCTGTTCATTTGATCTTATAGAGATGTGACTTGGTCTAGGGATTGGGGACATTTACATATTACCCACGTTCTCTTCATATACACACAAACACACACTTAGCCCAAACCCATAGACCATAACAGTTAAAAAAAAAAAACGAAGACCAATACAGTAAATAAAAAGATAACAATAAGCCTAAAATAAGGCGTCATTGTTATAATAGAGCAAAAAAATTGGCACTAAGCCTCCAGGAAGAGAAGGCAAAATAGAAACATAATGAGTTACAAGGAAATATATCAATTCATCAGGAAAGTGAAATGTTTCCCAGGATTAAATTCTTTAAAAATATATTTGTTGTTGCTTTTCATATCAAATCTCAGTAAAAACTGAAGGCATGTTTTTTAAACAGCGTAAGTATACAGAAAGTCAAAATAATTTAGTTTGGCTATATGATGTTTTTAATTGTCTACTTCAAAGAATGCCTACATCTTAGAAACACTAGGGGCAGGGTAACTCAACAGTGGCACTATTGACATTTTGGGCTTGATAATTCTTTGTTGTGGGCAGGGGTGAAGGCTGCTGTCTTGAGGATTGCAGAATATAGAAAGGAATCCAGGTAGATAACTGTAGCACTCCCCCACCATGAGATGTGACAACCAAAAATGTCTAACATTGCCAAATGTCCCCTTGGGGGCAAAACTTCCCTGGTTGAGAACCAAAAATCTATAGAGGAAAGACTAATTAGCTGGTCCCTTACCTCATTCAATCTCAAATTGCAATTGTTTCCAAATTTGGTCACAAAAGTCGACTCAAGATCAACGCCTCTAATTTGCCTAAGTATAGATATTTTAAGTAAACAACTTTTAAAAAACATCTATAATAATAAAGGTAATCTAACAACGGTATAATTTGCATTCTTGCCATCATACTACCACACGCGGTTGAACTGCAGTATTGCCTGTGGGCAGAAGAAAACATGCCTTTAGAAAATGGCTATGGTTCTATTTGGAGTTTGAATAATTTGACAGAGAGCACTAAATCTATTTCATAAACAAGCAGAAGATTCTCAGGTTGGTCCAGAAGATTCTAAGGTTTTCAGCAATCATCTGCTTCAATTTTTTTATAGCTTTCACTTGTAGAAAATAAGCATATTCAAATTAGGATAATAAACACTCCCTCCTCACATCTATCATGCAGCTTTAACATTCATAAATTCGTAGACAATTGTCAGTTGTAAAAGAAATTTAGGAAAGCTCCTGTAACATATTCTTAAATAAAATATGGCTACTATATTTTTCCTACATCAAATTCACAGCTATCAGTAATTATGGCGTTTGCCCTCATCATATTCTTTGACATTACAATGTCAAATTTCATTAAGTTAAATTTTGGAAGTACAAGTTCAACACTGATATTTAGGATGAATTTTAAAAGTAAGAAAAGTATTTCAAATTTATTCTGGGTTTTTTAAGTTACTAGTTATGTGACAATAAACCTACTTATTTAGAAGAGACCTCAATAACAGCACTCACCTGTGGCAAGTAAAAAATGTGTTCTGCTAGCAATCAAAGATGACCAAAACTAATTCAAATACACAATTAATATAATTATTGTTTGCTACAGATCCCATTAACCAAAAAACACACCAAGATATATCACTGCAATTGTGTAGGACTTAATAAACATCTATTCTCCCACAGTTCCTTATTAATTAGCTTCCCCATCCTTCTCACTGACATTGCCAAGCTGATCTTGCATGCTGCAGGCTTTCCCCATGACACTTCAGCCACACAGTGCCAAACCCAGGTTCCTTAAGGACACCTCTTATGGCCTTGAGATAATCATACTGACTCCCAGCTCCTTTGCAAGCCTGAGCCCCACTCCCACATCTCCCTCATGAACCCAAGCACATGCTCAGGCCACAGCAGATGACAGGAAGGTACTGTATAAAATATTTTGTTTTAGGATTATCCATGCATTGTCATTTCCCATTACCACAGATAACTGAAAGTTGACTGTACTGGATAGCACTACCTCAGTTAGCTGCCCATCAGTGTGGGAAAACATCTGCAATCAAACAGTTACAGTGGATTAACCCAACTAAATTGGGTGTTTTTAAATATGTCTCAATTTTTTTTATTAGAAAGCTAATGTTTCAAATAAACATTTAAATTACAATTATGCTTCAAATTATGTATCATTCATAAAACAAATTAGTTACTAACAGAGTAATTTTCAGTTTTTTTATATAAAGTGATATAAAAACTACATAGGAAATTAATTGGGAAGTATAAAAAGTCTACTTTCTATGCATAATTACGTATTGATAACCTTCAGTGTATCTCCTTAATTAAAACTGGAAATTCTTTTTTTTTTTTTTTTTGGAGACAGAGTCTCGCTTTGCCACCCAGGCTGGAATGCAGTGGCACGATCTCAGCTCACTGCAACCTCCGCTCCCAGGTTCAAGCAATTCTCCTACCTCAGCCTCCAGAGTAGCTGGGATTACAGGTGCCCACTACCACACCCGGCTAATTTTTGTATTTTTAGTAGCGACAGGGTTTCACTATGTTGGCCAGGCTGGTCTCAAACTCCTGACCTCAGGTGATCCGGCCACCCTTAGCCTCTCAAAGTGCTGGGATTACAGGCGTGAGCCACAGAGCCTGGCCAAAATTAGAAATTCTTAAGCAAGGCTATCTATATAAAGTTTTTTGTGTTTTGGGTTGTTGAGACAGTGTCTCACTCTGTTGCCCATGCTTGAATCCAGTGGTATGAACATGGCTCACTGCAGCCTCGACCACCTGGGCTCAAGTGATACTCCCGCCTCAGCCTCCTGAGTAGCTGGGACTACAAGTGTGCACCACCACACCTGGCTAATTTTTGCATTTTTTGGAGAGATGGAATTTTGCCATGTTGGCCAGGCTGGTCTCGAACTCCTGACCTCAAGGGATCCGCCTGCCTCAGCCTCCCAAAGTGCTGGGACTACAGGCATGAGCCACCACACCCAGCCTAAAGTTTTTAGACAGTAAAAGCTACCCTACTTGTTGAGTTCTTAAGGCCACTGCCTTTCAATACCTAGCTCGAGAAGAATTACTTCCAATTTTATATTATTTTATGATAATTATTTTCCAGCTCCTTTAATTGTTACCTGCTAACTAATTTAACACCTGGCCCAGTAAGTCCTACTCAGCCCTTGGGAAGGTGGGAAGAGCACTACTTTCTTAAGTTCTTTATGTTGCCTTTTGACCTTGCTTAATCTTTTATTCTAAGCCATGACAAACTTGAACGTGGGTAAGTACTGACTAATTTTACTAGCAAAGAAAAAAGATGGGCCTTGCTTAGAAAAATTTTAGTTTACAAACTGATAAGAATTTTAGTTTGAAAAGTGTTTTGCAAACTTTTTATTAAAAAAAACTTACCAGAAAAGGACACAAAATAATGGGCACAGTAAGCAACATTCATCCTTATAATAATGTTACACTATACTGACTTAAAGGTATGTGTACCTGTACAAGTATTCAGTAAAATTACGTTTGCTCTGATAAGTATATACTTAGGGGAAATAAATGTTAATTTAACTCCACTATCAGTTTGAAGATAAAAATTTTCATTTGTTTTAATAATATCCTTCCAAAGAATGAATAGGATAACAGCAACAAAGCTAGAGATGAAATTTCTTTAAAATTTACCAGCCCTAAAATACATAACATAATCCATGTTAAGAACCAACCCTAATACTGCCTTATAGATATGATGAATGTAGTAAAAATTAGTATACTACTTAATACTATATTGTCCTTTTAATAAAAAAAGTGTCTGATACTATATATTTCTAATCAATTAATATCTTGTTTTTGAAAACATTTGACATTTAGAAAGAGTGGGTTATTACTTTGTTTTGTTGAAGTATTTCTCCCCGATACAGAGTACAGTCAATGGAATTCCCATCCTCGGATTACAATTCAGAGTAATTTGGGAAACAGTTCAGTTACATTAAAGTAATAGAGGGTTGAGACCAGTGGACACAGATTGAGGTAAAGAGCAGAACCAACAGAACAGAACGGAAGCAAATAAAATCAAGCTCATTTGTGAGAATCGCAAAAATAAGGAATTCAAGATAGAAAACAGCTAAGAAATTATCTAAACAGTCCTACCTTACAGATGAAAAAACTTAAGTTCAAAGAAGTCAAATGTCACACAAGTCAGCAGAAGAGTCAGGGTAAAACCTAGATGCCCTGATCTTTTTCAGGCCAATCCTACTCAGCGTTCATTTTCGTTAAAACAGACGAAAGGGCTAGGAGGCTGAAAGGTGGTAAAGTTCTTACCCAGGCAATGGGGAAAAAAATACTAATGAGAAAAGAAACTCAATACCCTAGATAACTAGTATCTACTAGTCCTAAACAACTCTACCCTTACAACTCTTGAGGCTTATTGCCATTCCAATAAATGTGTGATCTTGTCTTTGACCTGACTGAACCCTCCATTCCTTCAACTCAATCTTCTCTACAAACTCTCAGAATCTAGTATTTTTGCCCAAGTTGCACAAAAATCTGGTCTCAAGAACCCTCTGGTTCCCTCTAGAAACACACAATATTTTCAATAATAATACAAGCATCATAATAAAATTTAACACTCAAACATCTGGAAAAAGTATTTTAGAGCAGGGGCTGGCAAACTAAGGCTCCATACCAGAATGTGGCCCGCTGCCTGCTTTTATATGGCCCAGAAGCTAAGAATAGTTTTAACATTTTTAAATCATTGTTTAAAAATACACACACAAAAAAGAAAAGAAAACGTAATTAAACTGTCTCTCAAATCTGTCCACATCTCTATCCTTACATGCAACGTCATCTCTCTTTGCTGGGCATGGTGGCTCATGCCTGTAATCCCAGCACTTTGGGAGGCTGAGGTGAGAGGATCACTTGAGACCAGGAGTTCAAGACCACCCTGGGCAACATCATGAGACCCCATCCCCCAACCAAAAAAAAAAAAGTACACACACACACATACACACAGAAAGAGAGAGAGAGAGAATAATAGGAGAATGACACCATACGTAGCCCACAAAACCTAAAATAGTTATCAACACATGGCCCACAAAACCTAAAATAGTTACCATCTGGCCTTTTATTTAAGAAAAGTTTGCCAACCCCTATTTTAGAGTATTTACTATTTGTTTTGTAAGCAGAAAATGTTTTCTTCTACACTAGAGAATAATATTCCAGTCTGAAGAATATCAAATAGTTTTGATATTCAACTGACTTTTTAAATAAAGAATTCTACCTGTAAACACAAGTAAAAAAAAAATTTCAATCCTTGAGGCAAATGCTAGAAAATACATAAATTTTTAAAATTACTCTTGTTTCTTAAATACAGCCTCTATCAGCCTATTTCTCAGACTTGATCCTTTATCCAACATAATAATTTATATTCTGTATAAACTTAACATCCACTGAGAATTGCAGATCTATTACCCCTCCAACTATTGCCCTCTAGACACTCAACTCTGAAAAAAGAAGGTTCGACGTATTCCTGACAGCTTTGACTGAGGCCTCTGTAATTTCTGGTTTATTAATCTCTATCCATTCTTCTGTTTTTTACTTAATCCATTAAGATAGCTTTAAAAGATAGCATTAATTGACCACATTAATTAAACGCCAATTTATATGATACTCCTGAAGAAAATGTTCTGAATAACTGAATTAATACATATACTCAAAATCTAGGGTGGCTGAGTATTCACCTTCCTCCTTGAGCTTGCTAACACTTTTCTACCAAAGTACTACAAAATTCTAAACAGAAAATAAATTATTATCCTTCATTGCTATTTGCTTGTTGTCATCATTTACCCACATAATCTCTCCTACTCTCCCCTAATGCCTAATAAAACTTGTTCCTCCTTTTTAGGAACTCAAATATACTAGTTTCTCTTCTATATTTGTTCTTTTTTTTAACGTTTCTTTTTAACATCCTTTGCTAATGCTTCAAACATGGAAAAATTTTAGGATTCTCAAGAATAGATCTTGAAATTCTATATCACATTAGCAATTTGTCAACCTCCCTCCTTCTACAGAAAACCAAGTTCAGGCCAGGAGTAGTGGCTCACACCTGTAATCCCAACACCTTGGGAGACTAAGGTAGGAGACTGCTTGAGCCCAGGATTTCAGGACCAGCCCCAGCATGATGGCAAGACACTGTCTCTACAAAAAAAAAAATTCAGCCAAGCATGGCACGTGCCTGTAGTCCCAGCCAGCTACTTGAGAGGCTGAGGCAGGAGGATCCCTTGAGCCCAGGAGTTCGAGGTTGCAGTGAGACGTGATTGTACAACTATACTCCAGCCTGGGAAACAGGGCAAGACTTTGTCTCTTAAAAAAAAAAAAATTTCATCTATTTCGTCATTTAAAATCCCATTGATTATTTCCTTCAGGAGGCCTTTCCCAACTGAAATTTACCTTACACTCATTAAAACGCACCAATTTTTTTTTAACTTAAGATACACAATATAACAAGCAATAAATGATATGTCTGCAGAAGTTTGTATAAAATGTGAAGAAACCCTTATAATGGCAAATTCAGATTTCAGATTAAGTAATAATAAGAAATCTCTCTAAATTGGTCCGACAAATTTTCAAAAATACCATATCTGATTTTATTATCTGGACTATATTTGGTAGTTATACAAATTTGCTAAACTTTAGACTCTCAAAGACGGTTAGTTCATTTGAAAAGAGCCCTGAACTCTCAAGACATTAAAAAAAATAATAATATGCACATTTAAAAATTACTTTTATTCCAAAATAGTTCTAATCATTTAGGTCTAAAAAGAGTGTTGAATAATAATCATTCAAATGACAAGAGTGCTAAAATAGAACATTTCAAAGATCTATTCAAAAAAAGGGAGGCAGACCAAAACCTTTATCATTTTTATATTTTTTAAATTGCATTTTACAATTTAATTGGTTTTTCACTGCAGTATTATTTTAAATGGCCCCAAAATATGGGAATGATTATGAAAGGTACAACATATACACGCAACATTATGCAGCCACTGAGAATGTTTATGAAGAACTTACAACATCAAGAGATTATGCTTGCTTTAACGCTAAGTTAAAAAAGCAGAACCCAAAATTTTATACCTATTCTATAACTGACTCTATTATAATCCTGGCTACTTTTTTTTTTTTTTTTTTTTGGAGACAGGGTTTCACTCTGTCTCCCAGGCTGAAGGGCATGTCATAATCACAGCTCAATATAGTCTAGACCTCCCCATGCTCAGATGATCCTCCCACCTTAGCCTCCCAAGTAGCTGGGACAACAGGCGTGCACCACCAAACCTGGCTAATTTTTGTATTTTTGGTAGAGAACAGGGTTTTGCTATGCTGCCCAGGCTGGTCTGGAACTCCTGGGCTGAAGCGATCCTCCCACCTCAGCCTCCCAAAGTGCTGGGATTACAGATGTGTGCCCAGCCCACAGTTACATTTAAAAAAAACTACTTACAGGAAAAAGGATTACAAGGAGATATACCAAAATATTAACAGAGAACAGCTTGGGAATTGGTAAAATGGTTTATTTTTCCACTTTTTCTCTTCTTTTTCTGGGTTTTCATGAGTATGGCTTTTATAATGAAGACAGATTAACATTTTTTAAAAAACTTTTACAAGCCCATGAAGTGATACACTTTTTTTTAAGTTATATATAATAAAAATAATTTCATAAGGTTTGCTAGTCTTTCCATTATTGCAGGTATGGTACCATCCCAGTAAACATAAATCCTACCAAAAGAAAAAAAAATTTTTGAACAAGCCACCAATCTATCAAGTTTATCTTTTTAAATTGATAAAGAAGTACAAAATCTGTTTTTAAAAAAAAAAGGCGGGGGAAAGGATGAAGTTTCATTATAGGGCTGATTATGTTACCATGACAACTGAGTTTTAATAAAATTCATTACGATTTACTTTCCTATCAAAATCACAGAGAAGATAACCATCCCACAAAAAGACAGAATCTAAAAACAACCTAATATTAAGTTGCTATTTTCCAAATCGTACATGTGAGTTAACTTACATAATAAAAGCTGCCAGCATTACAGATAGCCTGTGTTTATTATTAAGGGTTCCTCATAGGCAAATAGGAAAATATTGTGGTCTCACTTGTGAAATATGATTGATTGAAGATTCCATCCTTCGTAGCTGGGATGCCTGGATATCCAGCATCTGCAGGACATTGTTGGCCAAGGTGTTTATCAGATAGGCAACACTTGCTAAGGATTGGGTGGTGTAGGCTTTGGTTTCTTCTAGGGCTCTCTGCTTATCTGCTGACTGGGAAAAAAAACAAACCAGTGATCATTAGTTCAAAGATAACCCATTTCTAGCAAACTAACCTACCAAAAAACTCATCACAACGATTCTGCTGAGTTCACCACAAAGTAAAAAAACTAATCCACCAGAATTGAAAACTACTGGTATCACATAAACCCCAAACCAAACTATTGACTGAACTCACTAATGTTTTCATGTTGAATAGACACATCTTTGTACAGATGCAAATAAAACCCTAAAGCCATTATCTAGAAAATGAGATCCAATGGGCAATTTGAGCAGTGGCAACAAAGTATATATTGCTTGGAAAGGTAGCACTGATTTGAACGTATAAATTTTGACACACTTTCTTCTGCTTTTCTGAATTCCTCTTTTCCTTTCACTCTAATATGTGAAATGTGGCCATAACATAATGTCTGATTAAAGTGATAATAATGTTTAACCCTATAAGAGCATCCAGGAAAAAAAAATTTTAAGAAAAAAATTATAATATGATAAATAAAATGGTAATAATAATTATGATAAACTAAAAGTAATAAAAGGATCCTTCCTTCCCAAACATTATAAGTGTTATAACCCTAAAAGATGTAAATTGCCATGTTGCCCAAGCTGGTCTCGAACTCCTAGACTCAAGTGATTCATTGGCCTGCCTCAGCCTCCCGAAGTGCCGGGATTACAGGCATGAGCCACCAGGCCCAGCTAAACATTAAGTAATTTTTAAAATAAATTAAGTTGACACATGCAGTCAGACTCATTCTTCTTTTCCATTTTAAAATTAAGATTTCTATCCATTAATGATGTCTAAGAAATACTATGACAGTTTACATATGAACATGAAAAAACCAATATGGAAAAAAACACAAAAAGTAAAAAAATTTTAAAAACAAAAATAAACAAAGATAAAAATACAAATAAAGTCCTGTAAGCATTAAGATAACAGCCCCGGCCGGGCACTGTGGCTCACGCCTGTAATCCCAGCTCTTTGTGAGGCTGAGGCGGGCAGATCATGAGGTCAGGAGATTGAGACCATCCTGGCTAACACGGTGAAACCCCGTCTCTACTAAAAATACAAAAAATTAGCCAGGCGTGGTGGCGGGCGCCTGTAGTCCCAGCTACTCAGGAGGCTGAGGTAGGAGAACAGTGTGAACCCGGGAGGCAGAGCTGGCAGTGAGCCAAGATCATGGCACTGTACTCTAGCCTGGGCAACAGAGTGAGACTCCGTCTCAAAAAAAAAAAAAAAAAAAAAAAAAGATAACAGCCCCAGAAAACACGTAGCCTGAGAGAGAGAAATATTTTTCCTGATCTTGATCCCAGAGTAATAAAAAATAAAAAAAAAATACCATCACCTCAAGGGCTTCAATATTTCACTCTGAAGTTTTACAAGTTCCGCTACATTTGTAGCTTTAAATTATACAATAATGAAATAAGAAAAAGGTACAGACAAGAATATTCATGTTCACGAACTCATTTAATGATGAAAGAGAAAAAGCATGAGGCTGACTAAACAATACATTCATATAGTACATTAATGCAGTAACTTTAAATGGTATTACTATGCATTACTGCTATGTAAAGATATCTACAATATAACTAAGTGAAAAAAAGCTGGTTACAAAGCATCTTGAACATAATCATCATAATTCTGTATGTGCCTGTGTGTAAATACAAGCACAAAAAAAAGTCCAAAAAGCAAGCTCCAAAATGATAACCTAAGTTTTCTCTGAATGTTGGAAATAAAGTTGATTTGTATTTTTAAAATGTTTTCAGTATGGCTTAATTTTTTTTTTAACTTGGGCATGTATTACTTCCATTATCAAAAAGAGTAAAGCATAACGCTGGCCAGGCGTGGCAGTTCATGTCTGTAATCCCACAACGTTAGGAGGTTGAGGCGGGAGCATTGCTTAAAGACAGGAGTTCAAGACCAGCCTGGGCAACATTGTGAGACCTCAACTCCACAAAAGTTTAGAAAATCAGCCAGGCATGATGGTGGACCCCTGTAGTCCTATCTACTAGAGAGGTTGAGGTGGGAGGATGACTTGAGCCCAGAAGCCAAAGATGCAGTGAACCATGATCATATCACTGCACTCTGGCCTGGGTAACAAAGCAAGACCCTGTCTCTTGAAAAAAAAAAAAAAAAAATTAAAAAAATATGTATGTGCATTAATATAAAAGAATAGAAACTTTAAGTATTCTATCCTAGTCAACTATAAGGAATAATTATAAAGCATAAGAGGTCCAAAAGATTTTTAAATCTTTCTGAAGTGTATTTTACATTTGCATGCTCGTCAAGAAGTTATTTGGGGCTCAAGGGTCTTTTCTTGTTATTTCTAAGTTCAAGATGAAGTTTAAAGGACCGAGGTTGCCATTCGTTTATCTGCTCTACGGATAAGTCAGCGCAATGGTGGTTCAGTGGTAGAATTCTCGCCTTTCACACAGGAGACCCGGGTTCAATTCCTGACCCATGTACAAGCATCTTTCCCTGCCAGCCACAGTGGCTCACGCCTGTAATCCCAACACTTTGGGAGGCTGAGGCGGGCAGATCATTTGAGGTCAGGAATTCAAGAGTAGCCTGACCAACATGGTGAAACCCCGTCTCTACTAAAAATACAAAAATTAGCTGGGTGTGGTGACAGATGCCTGTAATCCCAGCTACTCAGGAGCCTGAGGCAGGAGAATCACTTGAACCCAGCAGGCGGGGATTGCACTGAGCCAAGATCATGCCACTACACCCCAACCTGGACAAGAAACTCTGTCTCAAAAAAAAAAAAAAAAAAAGATGAATGGACAAAGAAAATATGGTACAGGCCAGGTACGATGGCTCACACCTATAATTCCAGCACTTTGGGAGGCCAAGGTGGGCAGATCACCTGAGGTCAGGCATTTGAGACCAGCCTGACCAACATGGTAAAACCCCGTCTCTACTAAAAATACAAAATTAGCCAGGCATGGTGGCACATGCCTGTAATCCCAGCTACTTGGGAGTCTGAGGCAGGAGAATTGCTTGAACCCAGGAGGCAGAGGTTGCAGTGAGCCGAGATCGCACCATTGCACTCCAGCCTGGGTAACAAAAGCAAAACTCTGTCTCAAAAAAAAGAAAAGAAAAGAAAATATGGTACATATGCCCAATGGAGTACTATTCGGCCATAAAAAATAATGAGATTCAGTCATTTGCAACAACATAGATGGAACTGGAGGTCATTACATTAAGTGAAACAAGCCAGGCACAGAAAGATCACATGTTCTCACGTATTTGTGGGAGTTAAAAATTAAAACAATTGAACTCACAGAAATAGAGAGTAGAAGGATGGTTACCAGAGGATGGGAAGGGTAGGGGGAAAGTGGGGAGGTAGGACAGGAGGAGGTAGAGGGAAAGATGGGGAGTGGGGAGTAGGGGGAAAGTGAGAATGGTGGAGGTAGGGGTAAGTGAGAATGGTTAATGGATACGAAAAATAGAAAAGAATGAATAAGACTTAGTATTTGCTAGCACAACAGGGTGATTTCATAAAAAATAATTTCATTGTACATTTTAAAATAACTGAGAGTATAGTTGGATTGTTTATAATACAAAGGGTAAATGTTTGAGGTGATGGACATCCCATTTACCCTAATGTGATTATTACACATTGTATGCCTGTATCAAAATATCTCAGGTAACCCATAAATATATATACCTACTCCTATATACTCAATGAAAAATTTTTTTAATGTAAAAGTATTTAAAATACTGCCAGGTGCACTGGGCCACACCTGTAATCCCAAAAGTTTGTGAGGCCGAGGCAGGCGGATCACTTGAGGCCAGGAGTTCAAGACCAGCCCGGCCAATATGGTAAAACCCTGTCTCTACTAAAAATACAAAAAAATAGCCAGGTGTGGTGGTGTATGCCTGTAGTCCCAGCTCCTCAGGAGGCTGAGGCAGGAGAATCACTTGAACTCAGGAGGCAAGGCTGCAGTGAGCTGAGATCAGGTCACTGCACTCCAGTCTGGGCAACAGAGTGAGACCATCTCAAAATAAAAAAGTATTTAAAATATAGGCTAGGTGTGGTGGCTCACACCTGTAATCCTAGCACTTTCGGAGGCCAAGCCAGGTGGATCACCTGAGGTCAGGAGTTCAAGACCGGCCTGCCCGACATGGAGAAACCCCATCTCTACTGAACATATAAAAATTAGCCAGGCACGGTGGCCCACACCTGTCATCCCAGCTACTTGGAAGGCTGAGGCAGGAGAATAGCTTGAACCCAGGAGACAGAGGTTGCAGTGAGCCAAGTGAAGTGCCACTGCACTTCAGCCTGGGCAACAGAGCAGACTCAGTCTCAAAATAAATAAACAAAATAAAATAAATAAAATACCAGTAGAAAAAACAAAATAAAATATAGTAAAACTCAATATTTAAAATGTAGTGGGACCCAAAGGTAATACACTCCCAATTACATGAATGTGAATATAAAGCAACTACCCCCAGAACCTCCAAACAACATGACCTTATACTGCTATATTAGAAGTTATTAAAAGAAAATAAATATTCACAGTGAAAGTACAGGTTATTTTATCTAACATTATATATTCCTCTTATAATTAAAAACAATTTTTCAATATCATTATTTCATGCTTAGATGAAAAACAGACCACAACAGCACATTCTGGATGTCACATTATCTGTACTTCACTTGTTTCAGTACAAGAGTTTTTGCCACAACTGTGGATATGAACTAGCTGAGCTACTGCCAGAATAACTGAGATCACAGGAACTATGTCATCCAGGGTCCAGCATACAAATGAACTAGAAATATATTACTATGCTGATCAACTGCAGAGCTCTTTTCTTTCCAAACTGATCTGTCAACAGCAGAACTCATTAGAAATGTTTCCTCTAACAAACAAAAAATTATTTTTAGCTAAATCTCCTAAGGATTCATGAAGGACCACAAGGGAAGTAATTATTTTTCACTAGCCTTCCTCACTAATATAATACAATGACTCAAAATTTCGATTCCTGCAAACAGCACAGACACAGCTTTGAGAAAGGGTACCTCGCTCAATAAATGACACTATAAGACACAGGACATCATTCAATCTAGGCAAAAGGATGGAGAATGTCTACGTTAATGGCCCTTTTGAATTCTCCTGTATTTGCATAGAACAGTCATGTTTTAAGTAGAAATAAGGAACTGTCTGGTTGAAAACAGGTCATTCTTCATCTGGTTTTATTGCCATGTAACACAACAGGCTCTGCCTTTCTCCTTTTTTTTAGTTTTCATTCTGTTTTCCTTAGCATTCTGTCAACTTCTATACTGTCTCCTACAAAAAAAGAAAATTCAGTGCAGCAAACTGTCCCCTGCCAAGAAAAAATTCAGTGCAGCAAACCACCATTATAGAGAACTTTTTTCTTTTCTGAGACAGGGTCTTACTATGTTGCCCAGGTTAGACTCCAACTCCTGGGCTCAAGTGATCCTCCTGCCTCTGCCTCCCAAGCAGCTGGGACTAGAGGCACACACTACCACACCAAGCCAAACATTTTCTTGTTCAGCATCCATTACTGTTCTCTAGTAACAGAATTTCACTTTCATATGGTGATTTAAGCCCGAGAATTGACTCCCATCCCCTCAGGAAGGGACACATGACCCAAGCCTGCCAAAAGCACACCAACCTGTTGGCCACTGACAGGCTAAGGCACTGACTCAAGACAGGCCAACAGGAGACTTCTCTGGGACTTTTCTAACAGTAATGGAAAATTTTATTTCAAGCAAGGATTGCTGTGGCAGCCAGACACATATATGCAGATCTCCTTTCAAGAGAACATGCTTTACAAAGCACTGACAGCCATCAGCCACACCTGTGGAGCTAGTGCTCATGCTGAGGCCACGCTTCTCCTCAGTAATGTATTACTCTTGAATAAATAGAGCATAGGTCATCCTTGAAAGGGTAACAATTAGTTGTTACCCTAATTTTGGTCCTTGCTGATTTCATAAATGATATTAGCAACAGCATAAAAGTCAAAGGAGACTAAACAAGAGTCCCATTTAACTTTGTGTTGATTCAATGTTCTAAACTCAGAAGTTTCCTAATCTTGGAAAGCCATGTCCCTAAATATTGGTAGAATCTCTGGTTTGCCAAGCAAACTTCTTTTCTGCACACTGGGCTTCTCACTCATCATCTGTTGTTTCACAGCTAGGCCATATCTTGAGCCCCAGTTAGACTGATCTCTAGGCAAACGTCACTTACTAGCCTGAATCAGGTCATTCCCGGTATCTAAATTCTCCATTTTGCTAAACTGCTTCCTTAGCCTGTTCATCTCTCTCTATTCTTACCATCTCTGTCCTCCACTACTTACGCTGCTCTAATTCTTCTTACCTCATGTTTACAGTGCCTCAACTATTCTATCCCAAACCACCAAATTTGTTTCCCTTCATCATATCCCATTTCTCCTTTCCAGCTTCTCAAAAATCTAAGCCAAATAATCTGCTCCACCCAACACTTCGCCTTTTGTTTAAAGCATTCCTCATCCTCTTACCAATAAGAACCTTTATCATTGATAACCAACCTCACATGACAACACAAACTGTTTTTAAATTATTTTAAAGTGTTTTTTTTAATCCTAAAATAAAATAGACCACATTAACTAACTTTAAAAGGCCTTTAGGGTACAACTGCTTAATTTCTTTTTTTTTTTTTTTTTTTTTTTTTTTTGAGATGGAGTCTCGCTCTGTCGCCCAGACTAGAGTGCAGTGGTGCAATCTTAGCTCCCTGCAACCTCCACCTCCTAGGTTCAAGCGATTCTCCTGCCTCAGCCTCCTGAGTAGCTGGGACTACAGGCATGCACCACCACGCCCAGCTAATTTTTGTATTTTTAGCAGGCACGGGGTTTTACCATGTTGGCCAGGATGGTCTCAATCTCTTGACCTCATGATCCACCCACCTCAGCCTCCCAAACTGCTGGGATTACAGGTATGAACCACCATACCTGGCCAAAACTGCTTAATTTCTAAATATTCATTGCTATAGTCTGAATTTTTGTGTCCCCCCCCCCCAAAAATGTACATGTTGGAACCTAACACTGATGGTGATGGTGTTAAGAGGTGGAGCCTTTAGGAGGTGATTAGGCAGAGCCTTCATGAATGGGATTAGTGCCCTTATAAAAGAGGTCCAAGGGAGCTTGTTTGTCCCTTCTGCCAAATGAGGACACACAGAAGGCACCATTTATGAGGAACAGGTCATCACCAGACACCAAATCTGCTGACGTCTTGATCTTGGACTTCTAGCCTCTAGAACTGCAAGCAATAAATCTCTGCTAAGTTACCCCAGCCTAAGATATTTTGTTTTAGAAGGACCAATGAACTAAGACACATACATTTATATACTTGCACATATTTGAATATAACCTGTATATTGTCTAACTACAACAGATTTAAAAAATATTGATTCTTTCACATTAAGCAAAGTACAGATTTGGGATCTTTGTACATTCTACAAATGAGAGAAACTACAGGCTGAATACTCTAAACTAAGACATCACTCATAAGAACTCAAGTGAAAATGTAATCAGTGAAAATTCTATCAACTTGGGAATTAGAAGTCTTCAGTTCATATGAAAATGAAGGAAAATATAAAGATATATATAAAAAGACTGGTTATGTTATTTAAAAAAACCTTAATCTGTCATAGCAGATCACATTTGTCTCAGAAGCATCTTGATTAAAAAGGAAAACAAAATGCCTTCTCTCCATCCCACACCCCACAGTCTGACCTACACTAAGGAAATTCCAATACATTTGCCCATTTTAGGCCCACAGTGATTTTGTTCAAGCAACAGGACCATGACATAGATCCCTCCATGGATTTTTCTTTTGTTTTTTGTTTTTGGTTTTTGGTTTTTTTTTTTTTTTGAGACAGAGTCTCACTCTGTCACCCAGGCTGAAGTGCAGTGGCACGATATTGGCTCACTGCAACCTCTGCCTCCCAGGCTCAAGCAGTTCTTGTGCCTCAGTCTCCGGAGCAGCTAAGATTACAGACGTGCATCATTACACCCAGCTAATTTGTGTTTTGTTTTAGTAGAGATTGGGTTTTGCCATGTTAGTCAGGCTGGTCTCAAACTCATGGATTTAAGTGATCTGCCCACCTCAGCCTCCCAAAGTGCTGGAATTACAGGTGTGAATCACCGTGCCTGGCTGGATTTTTCAAACTGATTCTAAAAGAGAGAATGCTTTTGTCTTCTGATGTCAGAACTATTAACATACAAGGCCTAAAACACATGAAAGGATATCTCACAGAAAATGGAGTATGCCCATCTGAAAGGATGAAGCCAACATACATAAAGAAGCAGAAACGAGACACAGAATTCTAAAAGTGTTTGAGTTCCTGATTCCAGTGATTCCTGTTCCTTCACATGGTTTAATTAATAACTAATAAATTTACGTTTTGTTGTTTAAGTTTGTTCAAACTACATTTCTGGCTGGGTGTGGTGGCTCACACCTGTAATCCCAGCACTTTGGGAAGACAAGGCAGAAGAATCACTTGAGGCCAGGAGTTCAAGATCATTCTGGGCAACAGAGAAAGACCCTGTCTCTACAAAAAATAAAAAATAAAAATAAAATTAAAAAACTTGCCAGGCATGGTGGCATACACCTGTAGTCCCAGCTACTTGGGAGGCAGAGAAGGGAGTATCACTTGAGCCCAGGAGTTCAAAGCTGCAGTGAAGATATAGCGAGCTATGACTACCACTGCGCTCCAGCCTGGTCAACAAAGCAAGGCCCTGTCTCAAAAACACACACACACACACACACACACACACACACACACACACACACACACACGCCAGGCACAGTGGCTCATGGCTGTAATCCCAGCACTTCAGGAGGCTGAGGCGGATGGATCACAGGAGGTCAGGAGTTCGAGACAGCCTGGTCAATATGGTGAAACCTCATCTCTACTAAAAATACAAAAATTAGCCAGGTGTGGTGGTCCACGCCTGTAGTCCCAGCTACTTGGGAGGCTGATGCAGGAGAATCGTTTGAAGCCAGGAGGCGGAGGCTGCAGTGAGCCAAGACTGCACCACTGCACTCCAGCCTGGGTAACAGAGTGAGACTCTGTCTCAAACAAACAAACAAACAAACAAAAAACCCCAAAAACCAAATTCAGTATCTGTCACTTGAGACCAAAGAATCCTAAAATTCTTTAAATTGTTCCTTTTAATCATTTAACATATACTGGCTTCAGTTCTCAATAACATGACACTTTTAAAATACGTTATATCATCTGCCTAGACAACATATGTATAGACAAACTGGAAATAACTGAGGCAGGTTAACTTGATATTCACCTACACACCAAAGTGTCAGAGGAGCACTTGAGAAAAAGGAGGTTATTTAGAAATAAAACAAATGATCAGAGGTTAATCTTCGTGAGATTCAGAACATAAAGTCACCTAGGTATCTGCTACATTTGTGGTTGACTATTTTGAGTAAAACCTATCACATTAATGCCTTAAGTGAGGTTTCTAGAAATGCTGTGGATATTAGAATGGATAAGGGCATCTGACTTATTGTTCTAGCTCTGCTACTATCTTACTTGCTCTTAAATAATTAATTTATACTCCCAAGGAGTCAGTTACCATATGTTATATTAAAAGGACTGGATTTTTAGGTCCTTTTCAGCTATAAAATGTCATGATTCTTTTCTGGAACACATTTGGAAGTTGGTCATTTTAGACTGGACTATATATGCTTACATAAAAAGTAACAAATCACAAATTTTATATCTATTTTATATTAGGAAAAAATTGAGTGTGGTAAGAAATCTAACATGAAACTTGCTTTTTAAAAACAGACAAAAATTTTAAAAACGCTTTCCTCATTATTTGAAGTAGTAATCGTTTTTCAGTTTTCTTTTTACACATTTGCCTTTAACATTCCCAATGTTTTCGGTCATTCCCTCCCCCACAAAAAAGACAGGAACAATGTGAAGTATACTCTGTACCATATGTAAGCATAAAGGTTCTTATAATCCTTACAATACATCGTATTACCTAAAAAAAAAAAAAAAATTGTGTAAAACCAAAAACTTTCAGAAATAACTGCATTTTAAAATATGCTGCCAAGTGTGGTAGTTCATGCCTATAATCCCAACACTCTGGGAGGTCGAAGCAGGAAGATTGCTTGAGTCCAGGAGTTCGAGACTGGGCAACATGGTGAGACATCATCTCCACAAAAAATTTAAAAATTTGGACTGGAATGGTGGCTAATGCCTGCAATCATAGCACTTTCGGAGGCCAAGGTGGGTGGATTGCCTGAGCTCAGGAGTTCGAGACCAGCCTGGGTAACATGGTGAGATCCCGTCTCTACTAAAATACAAAAAATTAGCCGGGCATGGCAGCACGCGCCTGTAGTCCCAGCTACTCGGGAGGCTGAGGCAGGAGAATTGCTCAAACCTGAGAGGAAGAGGTTGCAGTGAGCCAAGATCATGCCAATGCACTCCAGCCTGGGCAACAGAGTGAGACTCCGTCTCAAAATAAATAAAATAAAATTTAATTAAATTTAAAAATTAGCCTGGTGTGATGGCACAGGCCTGTGATCCCATCTACTTGGGAGGCTACGACATGAGATCCCAGGAGTCTGAGCTCGTAGTGAGCCATGATTGCAACACTGCCCTCCAGCCTGGGTGACAGAGCAAGACCTTGTCTCCAAAAAAATTCAAGTTAATTTTTTCAGACCTGAAAAGTATGTCTCCACTAAGTGCACTCATTAAGTGTGCAGTACAATTAATGAAAAAGACCCGTAGGAAGGATCATCATCATGAGGAATAAATGATTCTATAAGCTTTCAGAGAGAGAGAAAAAAAACCATATACAAAGAACTGAGAATCAAAACAGTGCTTGACTTTTCAAAGGCAACAACAAAAGCTAGGAGACAATAAACTAAAAGAATGCCTTTACAATCTGGGGAAAAAATTATTTCCAATCTATAATTCTACATCTAGTCAAACCATCTAGTGAAAGTTGAAGATTTTCAGCACACCAGGGGTTTCTTGGTGGGTTTTTTTTTTTTTTTTTTGAGACAGTTTTGCTCTTGTTGCCCAGGCTGGAGTGCAATGGCGTAATCTCGGCTCACAGCAACCTCTGCCTCCCAGGTTCAAGCGATTCTCCTGCCTCAGCCTCCCGAGTAGCTGGGATTACAGGCATGCGCCACCACGCCTGCCTAATTCTGTATTTTTTTAGTAAAGACGGGGTTTCTCCATGTTGATCAGGCTGGTCTGGAACTCCAGACCTCAGGTGATCGCCCACCTCAGCCTCCCAAAGTGCTGGGATTACAGGCATGAGCCACTGCGCCTGGCCTCTTGGGTTTTTTGTTTTTTGTTGTTTTCTTTTGTTGAGACAGGGTCCTGCTCTGTCGCCCAGGCTAGAGTGCAGTGGTGCAATGACAGCTCACTGCAGCTTCAAACTCTCAGGCTCAAGCAATCCTCTAGCCTCAGCCTCCCAAGTAGTCTGGACTAGAAGCACGCACCACCACACCTGGCTAATTTTTTTTTTTATTTTATTTTTAGTAGAAACATCTCACCATGTTGCTCAGGCTAGTCTTCCCACCTCAGCTCCAGCAATCCTCTTACCATGGCCTCCCAAAGTGCTAGGACTACAGGAATGAGCCACCGTACCCAGTCTTCTTTTTTTAACTTTCCATGTATTCTTTGTCAGGAAGCACCAGAGGATATGCACTGTCAAAACGGAAAGCCTAGAAAGAAGCATGGGATCCAGAAAATAGGATCTACATCAAACAGGAAAAGGGAAATCCAAGGTTGACAGCAAAGGAAACTTCTGAGATGCAGCTGAGAAGCAGGACTAAAACGTTAACAATCCAGACAATCCAGATTGGAGAATGGCAAAGGGGACATACTTATGTCTTCTGGTGGGGAGGATGGATGAAACTGATATTAGAAGACAATTTTCCATAGGTCTCTGCACTCATGTGAGCAGAAGTACTAACTAACTTTATTCCACACCATCTTTTCCAGAAATGTTTATATCGAAAACAGTCTTAGAAGATACTAAGATAGCATATCCCTCTGGAGCAAAGGGCAGGCATGTTTACAGACCAATATAAAAGATTTAGGTTACCTAAATTCAGGTTCTTCCCTGTAATACAACCCTTGCATATACAAGTATCACCTGGGCCCCTTCTTATCACAATATGTGAACTGGGGCCTTGGGAACCAGTATAGTGCAAGAAAATGCTAATATGCTGGCTATTATTGTTGTTGTAATAAAGTCCTACGCCTTTGACCCAGAAGTCTCACGTCTTTTGCCACAGCATCTACAAAACTCCCTGGCTAACCTGTTAACTTCCAGACAGGGTAAAAATTCAGTCCCTTCGAAGGTCTTGACAATTGGTAGTTTACTGATATGTTTCAGTATGTTCATATAAGATTCATACATCCAGAGGAGAGTTTAGAGATGAATTAAAGATAGATTCACAGGTAACTAAGCAAGTCAAAAAAATGAATTATTAGGGCCAAGGAAAAGAAAAAATTTAAGAAGTCTAATTGGCTGGGTGCAGTGGCTCACACCTGTAATCCCAGCACTTTGGGAGGGTGAGGCGGGAAGATCACTTGAGCTCAGGAGTTTGAGACCAGCCTGGGCAACATGGCGAAACCCTGTCTCTATAAAAAATACAAAAATTAGCAGGGCGTGGTGAAGCGTGCCTGTAGTCCCAGCTACTTGGAGGCCAAGGTGGGAGGTTGGCTTGAGCCCGGGAGGTGGAGGTTGCAGTGAACTGAGATTGCGCCACTGCACTCCAACCTGGGCGACAGAGTCAAACCCTGTCTCAAAAATAAATAAATAAATAAAATCTAATCACAATCCACTCTACGCTTCAGCTGTGATTACCTATATAGATATAATGGATACAATGAATAAATCTAAAAGTTGCTAAATCTACACGTTAAGAAGATAAGAAGAAATATAAGAAAGCTAAGTTACCATATCTCATAGTAAAAATGTCTGAATCTCAAAAAATAGCAATATGGGCATATCACATGGACATATGGAGACAAATACCAGAAGAAACAGATAAGAGTTTAAAGTACCTCTGGGCCTGGCATGGTGGCTCACGCCTGTAATCCCAACACTTTGGAACGCCAAGGTGGACAGATCACTTGAGGTCAAAAGTGGATGACCAACATGGTAAAACCCCATCTCTACTAAAAATATAAAAAATATAAAAACATTACAGGAATGAGCCACCAGCCAGGCGTGGTGGCACATGCCTGTAGTCCTAGCTACTCAGGAGGCTGAGGCAGGAGAATCACTTGAGCCGGGGAGGCAGAGGTTGCTGTGAGAGAAGACCATGCCACTGCACTCCAGTCTGGGCGACAGAGCGAGATTCTGTCTGAGAAAATAAATAAATACATAAATGAAGCACCTCTGGACAGAGGGAAATTAGAGGTAAAAGGGGTACTCATTTTTTTGTTTTTATTGGGTATCTAATAAAACTGCAACGTTGAAAATAATCAAATCTGTGCTACTAAATATGGTAGTCACTGGCCACATGTGGCTATGAAGCACTTGAATGGTAGCTAGTGGAAATGCAAAATGTAATTTTAAATGTAATTTTAATTCAAGTTTAAGTAACCATGAAAGATCAATATACAAAATCAACTGTATTTTTATATAATTGTAATCTGAAAAAAAATTACAAATTCCATTCACAATAGAAAAATAATAAAATATTTAGGAATAAATTTAGAAACAGAAGTACAGTCATGCATCACTTAACAGGGATACATTCTGAGAAATGCGTCATTAGACAATTCTGTCACTGTGCAAACATCACAGAGTAAACTTCGCAAATCTAGATGAAAGAGCATACTACACACCTAGGCTATATGGTATAGCCTACTGCTCCTACATCACAAACCTGTACAGTATGTTACCATACGGAATACTGTAGAGAGTTTTAACATAATGGTAAGCATCTGAATATCTAAACATAGAGAAGGTACAGTAACAACATGTGGGGAAAAGCAAGAGAGATCAGATTGTTGCTGTGTCTGTATAGAAAGAAGTAGACATAGGAGACTCCATTTTGTTCTGTACTAAGAAAAATTCCTCTGCCTTGAGATTCTGTTAATCTATAACCTTACCCCCAACCCCCTGCTCTCTGAAACATGTGCTGTGTCAACTCAGAGTTAAATGGATTAAGGGCGGTGCAAGATGTGCTTTGTTAAACAGATGCTTGAAGGCAGCAAGCTCCTTAAGAGTCATCACCACTCCCTAATCTCAAGTACCCAGAGACACAAAAACTGCGGAAGGCCGCAGGGACCTCTGCCTAGGAAAGCCAGGTATTGTCCAAGGTTTCTCCCCATGTGATAGTCTGAAATATGGCCTCGTGGGAAGGGAAAGACCTGACCGTCCCCCAGCCCGACACCCGTAAAGGGTCTGTGCTGAGGAGGATTAGTATAAGAGGAAGGCATCCCTCTTGCAGTTGAGACAAGAGGAAGGCATCTGTCTCCTGCCTGTCCCTGGGCAATGGAATGTCTCGGTATAAAACCCGATTGTATGCTCCATCTACTGAGATAGGGAAAAACCGCCTTAGGGCTGGAGGTGGGACCTGCGGGCAGCAATACTGCTTTGTAAAGCATTGAGATGTTTATGTGTATGCATATGTAAAAGCACAGCACTTAATCCTTTACATTGTCTATGATGCAAAGACCTTTGTTCACGTGTTTGTCTGCTGACCCTCTCCCCACTATTGTCTTGGGACCCTGACACAACCCCCTTTTCGAGAAGCACCCACGAATGATCAATAAATACTAAGGGAACTCAGAGGCTGGCGGGATCCTCCATATGCTGAACGCTGGTCCCCCGGGTCCCCTTATTTCTTTCTCTATACTTTGTCTCTCTGTCTTTTTCTTTCCTAAGTCTCTCGTTCCACCTTACGAGAAAGACCCACAGGTGTGTAGGGGCAACCCACCCCTACACAACACAGCATAAAAGATAAAAAATGGTATACCTGCATAGGGCACTTACCATCAACGCAGCTTACAGGACTAGAACATGTCTGGGTAATAGGAGGGCCTAGAACATTACTGTACAGTACTATAGACTTTAAAAACACTGTAGATTTATGCTATGCTAAATTTATTTCTTAAATTTTCTCTCTCCAATAATAAATTAACCTTTACTGTAATTTTTACTTTATAAACTTTTGACTGTTGTAATAACAAATACATTATGCAGTTGTACAACATTTTTTTCTTTATATCCTTTTCTCTTTTCTCTATTTTTTTTTTCTTTAACTTTTTTGTTAAAAACCGAGACACGGACGTATTAGCCTAACCCTACACAGGGTCAGGATCATCAATATCACTGTCTTCCACCTCCACATCTTGTTCCACTGGAAGGTCATCACGGGCAATAACACTTATGGAACTGTCATCTCCTCTGATAACAATGCCTTCATCTGGAATCCTCCTGAAGGACTGCCTGAGACTCCTTTACAGTTAACTTTTTTTTAATAAGTAGGAGTAAACTCTAAAATAAAAAGTACAATATCATAAATACATATACCAGTAATAATCTTTATTATTATCACTGTAACCTTGAACTCCTGAACTCAAGCCGTCCTTCCATCTCGGGCTCCCAAAAAGCTGGGATTATAGGCATGGGGGCAGCACCCCACCCAGCCTGGACAACCAGCTGCTACATCTATATGTGTATCTGTATGCCAGTACCACAGTGTCTTTATTATTGTACTTTCATAGTTTTAAAATTGTGATGTGTGTGTCTTCCAACTTTGCTCTTCTATAACGACTAGTAGCGAGGTAGGTTTGTTTACACCAGAATCACCACAAACACAAGAGTAATGCATTGTGCTACAACATTAGGACGGCTACTATGTCACTAGGTGTTAGGAATTTTTCAGCTGTTATAATCTTATGGGACCACCATCATATATGCTGCCCATCATTGACCAGAACATCATTATGCTGCACATGACTGTACGAGACTGAAACACTGAAAACTGGCTGGGTGCGGTAGTTCATTCCTGTAATACCAGCACTTGGGGAGGCCACAGTGGGAGGACTGCTTGAGGCCATGAGTTTGGGACCAGCCTGAGCAATGAAGTGAGATGCTGGCTCTACAAAAAATACGAAAATCAGCCGGGCACAGTAGCACGCACCTGTAGTCCCAGACAACTGAGAGACTGAGGCAGGATGATCACTTGAGTACAGGAGTTCAAGGCTGCAGTGAGCTATGATCACACCACTGCATTCCAGCCTGCATGACATACCAAGACCCCATCTCTAAAGGAAAAAAAAAAAAAACTAAACACTGAAAAACTACAAAACATCATTGAAAGAAATTTTAAGATGATGTAAATGAAAAGACATCCATGTTCATGGATCAGAAAAGTTACTATCATTAAGATGGCTCCCCAAGTTTATCCACAGATTCAATACAATTACTGTCAAAATCCCAGCTGCCTTTGTGGCAGAAATTAACAAATGATCCTAAAATTTATATGGAAATTCAGGGGCTATAGAATAGCCAAAATAATCCTGAAACAGAAGAACAAAGGTAGAAGATACGTCACAATTTTAAAACTACAAAAGTACAGTAATAAAAACACTGAAGTACTGGCATACAGATAGACATATAGATCAATGGAATTCAGAGCCCAGAAATAAAACTGTACATTTATGGGTAATTTTTGACAAAGATGCCAAAACAATTTAATGAGGGAAAGAAAAGGCTTTTAAAGAAATGGTGTTGGGTCAACTGGATAGTGACATGCAAAAGAGTAAATATGAACCCCTACTTTACAACATATGCAAAAATTAACTCAAAATGGATCAAAGATCTA
Source organism: Gorilla gorilla gorilla (assembly GCF_029281585.2). Taxonomy (NCBI): domain Eukaryota; kingdom Metazoa; phylum Chordata; class Mammalia; order Primates; family Hominidae; genus Gorilla; species Gorilla gorilla. The sequence goes on along the minus strand of NC_073235.2, from coordinate 105,960,320 downwards.
AATGTAAGAGCTAAAACTATAAAACTCCTAGGAGAAAATCTTCAAAGACTCTGGATTAGGCAATAGTTTCTTATATATAACACCTAAAAGTATGCGCGCACACACACACACACACACACACACACACACCAAACACACAACAAAAACAAAGAAAAGGCCGGGAACAGTGGCTCATGCCTATAATCCCAGCACTTTGGGAGGCCGAGGCGGGTGGATCATGAGGTCAGGAGTTCGAGACCAGCCTGGCCAAGATGGTGAAACCCCATCTCTAATAAAAATATAAAAATTAGCTGCACACAGTGGCGGGCACCCATAATCCCTGCTACTTGGGAGGCTGAGACAGGAGAATCGCTTGAACCCGGGAGGCAGAGATTGCAGTGAGCCGAGATCACGCCACTACACTCTAGCCTGGGCGACAGATTAAGACTTCAACTTAAAAAAAAAAAAAAAAAGAAAGAAAGAAAAAGAAAAAATAGTAACCAGATGTGGTAGTGTCTACCTCTAGTCCTAGCTACTTGGGAGACTAAGGCTGGAGGCTTGCTTGAGCCCATGAGTTCCAGATTACAGTGAGCTTATGATCATGCCGCTGTACTTCAGCCTGGGTGACAGAGACTGACCCTGTCTCTTAAAAACAGAGACCGTTGGCCAGGCGTGGTTGGTCACGAGGCGGGAGGATCACCTGAGGTCAGGAGTTCGAGGCCAGCCAGGCCAACACGGTGAAACCTCGTCTCTACTAAAAATACGAAAATTAGCCGGGCATAGTAATGCACACCCATAATCCCAGCTACTCAAAAAGGCTGAGGCATGAGAATGGCTTGAATCCGGGAGACAGAGGTTACAGTGAGCCGAGATAGCACCACTGCACTCCCGCCTAGGTGACAGTGAGATTCTGTCTCAAAAAATTTAATTGAATTTAAATAAAATAAAGAGACAGTCCACAAATGCTGACAACAATGTGGAGAAACTGGAACCCTCACACACTGCTGGTGGAAATGTAAAATAGTGCAACTACCCGGGAAAACAGGCTGGCAGTTCCTCAAATGGTTACATATACAGTTACCATATGATCCAGCAATTCTACTCTTAGGTATATACCCCAAAGAAACGAGCACATATGCCCACATAAAAACTTGTACATGAATATTTATAACGTTATATGTTATGATATTACTCATAATTGGCAAAAGGTGGAAAAATCAGAATGTCAATCAACTGACAAATGGGTAAACAAAATGTGGTATTATCCATGTACTAGAATATTATTCAGCCGTAAAAAAAAATGAACACAGCCGGGCACAGTGGCTCACACCTGTAATCCCACCACTTTGGGAGGCCAAGGCAGGCGGATCACCTGAGGTCAGGAGTTCGAGACCAGCCTGACCAACGTGGTGAAACCCTGTCTTTACTAAAAATACAAAAATTAGCCAGGCGTGGTGGCGTATGCCTGTAATTCCAGCTACTCGGGAGGCTGAGGAAGGAGAATCGCTTGAACCTGGGAGGCAGACGTTGCAGTGAGCAAAGATCATACCATTGCACTCCAGCCTGGGCAACAAGAGCAAAACTCCACCTCAAAAAAGAAGAAAGGATATCACTGGAAAACATGGCAAAATGTTAATGGAGACTTCAGGATTAGACAGTGGAAATGTATCAATATTATTTCCTGATTGTTATGACTATTTTGTGATTAATCAGGAAAACATTCTTGTTTGTGGAAAAAACACACTAAAGTGTTCAAGAGTTATAGGGCACCAGCTGGGTTCAGAGGCTAATGCCTGTAACCCCAGCACTTTGGGAAGCCAAGGCAGGCAGACTGTTTGAGTTCAGGAGTTGGAGACCAGCTTGCGCAACAAGGCAAAAGCCCGCCTCTAAAAAAAAAAATACAAAAAAAAAAATTACTCGGGTGCAGTGGCGCATGCCTGTAATCCCAGCTACTCAGGAGGCTGAGGCAGGAGAATCACTTGAACCCACGAGGTAGAGGTTGCAGTGAGCCGAGATCACACCATTGCACTCCAGCCTAGACAATGGAAGTGAAACCCTGTCTCAAAAAAAAAAACAAAACAAACAACAACAAAAAAAACACCTTCAGCAAGGTTCAGGGGGCTTTGCACTATTTTTTTAAAAAAATTTTAATTAAAAATAAAAGAAATTTTGGGTGATAATGATGTGTAGATTCATCAATTATAATGACGTACCACTCTGGAGACGGATATTAATAACGGAGGCGGCTGTACATACATGATGGGAGGAAGAAAATACATGAGAAATCTCTGTACCTTCTTCTCAATTTCACAGTGTAAACCTAAAACAGCTCTAAAAAGTAAAGCCTATTAAAAAAATAATAAGATAAACTCATTTCACCCAGGTGGGGTGATATTACATTATTGTTGAGTGTTTTTAATTGAGGGAAAATTTCCATTAACTTAACCATCATTAAATTTTGGCTTATAAATCTACTTTTAATTATCCTGTCGACATATAACATATAACTGACCATATGAAGAAGAACTCTTTCATAGCTGCACATGTAACAAGGCTTGTATATAAATTATGCATGTTTTCCACCATTGCATCTTAAGCTAATTACCTCCTGCATGCTTCATACCAATTAGAATGATCACTGAGTTTTGAAAAACTCTTCATGTTTAATGTGGGAACTATTACTCCCTAGGAATAAACAAACTTTAAAATACTAAGCTTAACCTTTATTACATTTATTTTCACATAAAATATTATTATTTTGAGACAGAGTCTCGCTCTGTCCCCCAGGCTACAGTGCAGTGGTGCGATCTCTGCTCACTGCAACCTTCGCCACCCGGGTTCAAGCGATTCTCCTGCCTGAGCCTCCCAAGTAGCTGGGATTACAGACACCCGCCATCATGCCCAGCTAACTTTTGTATTTTTAGTAGACACGAGGGTTCACCACGTTGGCCAAGCTGGTCTCAACTCCTGACCTCAAGTGATCCACCCACCTCACCCTCCCAAAGTGCTGGGATTATAGGCATGAGCCACCTGCGCCCAGCCCAAATCATTTTTTTCATGCTTATATTTATCACCTGGTTAATGATCAAATCCTAAATATCTAGAAAGCATCGAAACTGCAGGATTCTGAAAACATTACAAAAGGTTAATCCTATATGTAAATGTTCCTCAAACAACTGCCAGGCCTTAGACAAACTGCCAAACCAAAAAAGCCATTACCAACACCCAATAACTAAACAAGCAACTACAATTTCCCAGTTGGAAACCTAAGTGTCATAAGTTATGTGTCGTATAATACACAGTTTGCCTGTGCAGAATAAACCTAAAGTATTATAAAAATATCATCTCAATCCTTATATCATTTCTATTCCCTGTTCTCTAAAACAGAAACTATTTTGTTATCTCTTCTCTCAGCTGCCCAGAAAGGCTTGGCACATGGTGGTGATTGATAAACGTCTTGTCAAATTGAACCATGAGTTTCCACTGCACATTTTCCCTGGGTGGTAATGTCATCATGCCATTTACTACATGCTATGGTTATTCGTGTAATGGTCTTATGTCCATTATGGGATTACAAGGCTAGAAGTATCTTCAGAACAAGAATCACAAGTTTATTGATTCCTTTCTAAATTCCTATGCCACCAGAAATTTCACACAAAAGATGAGGTGAAAACCAGTGCACCTTTATCTATGAACAAAACTTGCATAAACTGGGAGTCAGGATAACATCCTTCCCATTTTCAGATGGAAAAATAGAGCAAAAATGAATTACTCAACTCACTTCTATGGTTTGACCAGAGACCAAACCCATCACTTCCTTGCTTTCTATATGATCACTCATTACCCTGTTAGGACATGCAATGGCTCCAATAAAACCAACTACAAAACAAAAAAGTACCTGATGCACATGTTAGGGCAATCATCATAGTTTAATAGCTTAGTTTCAAACTCTATTATATGAAACTCATGCAAGAACACAAAGTCCTTCCTAAATAAGAAAAACTATACAAAATTAAAACAAATTCAAGTTTATAAGGTAAGAAATGAATGGCTGAATAAATCTTAAAATGCACTATAGCACATGAAGTGGGGCAGCACAAACAAGGGCCTAGGTTTAAGGTCTACTGGATCCATTTTAACAGCTAGCACTGCAAGAATATAAGATAAAATAAAGGAATGACATTTCATCATACATCACATCCCCTCCTTTTGGCCACAGGTTATTATTTTGTCCCTGCTCTTTCTCCTATTTCCCTCAAAGTAGTTAATTCACTTCCCTTAAAGAAGTTAATTCATTCCCCTCAAAGACAAGATGTTAACTAAAAGACAACAGAAACATGGAATGAGAAAGAGAACAGCACAAGTTTACACTCCCTAGAGTTAAATGTGGTGGGGGAGAAAGAGTTAATTTAATTCAACAGACAATGAGGAAGAGCTAAAAGCTATAGGAATTATGACAAGGGAAAACGTGCAACTCCAGTAATGGATAAACCCAAAACACAGACCAGTATTTCTCAAATTCTCACCTTCCTTCTTACAGCTGATGTGTTTATTCAGGCAGTAATATGGTATCATACACACTGGTGATACACATGCCTATTAGTCCCATATATTCCCAAGTTGCAGAAATATTTTCCTCTAATATACAAACAAACAAACAAAAATAGTCTTTTGTGGTTGTTAGCAAAAACCTGAAAAAGATACCAAATACCAAAGTAGCATCCGGTAGATCTATCTGGTTTGCACATCTGCAACAATAAACTCCTCAAAGATTTAAATAGTTGGGAAATAGCTTACTATTCTGAAATCTTATTTGGAATCAACATAGAATTACAAGCAATTTTTTTTTTTTTTTTGAGATGGAGTTTCACTCTTGTCACCCAGGCTGGAGTGAACGGCATGATCTCCATTCACTGCAACCACCACCTCCCGAGTTCAAGCGATTCTCCTGCCTCAGTTTGTGTGTGTGTGTGTGTATTTTTAGTAGAGACAGGGTTTCACCATGTTGTCCTGGCTAGTCTCAAACTCCTGATCTCAGGTGATTTGCCCGCCTCGGCCTCCCAAAGTGCTGGGATTACAGGCGTGAGCCACCGTGCCCGGCCAGAAGCAAATTTTTGTCAAAAGCAAAACTCATCTGATTAAAAAAGAAAATACTGCTGGGCACAGTGCCTCACGCCTGTAACCCCAGCACTCTGGGAGGCCGAGGCCAGTGGATCACTTGAGGTCAGGAGTTTGAAACCAGCCTGGCCAATGTGGTGAAACCCCGTCTCTACTAAAAATACAAAAATTAGGGCTGGGCGTGGTGGCTCACACCTGTAATCCCAGCTCTCTGGGAGGCCGAGGTGGGTGGATCACCCGAAGTCAGGAGTTCGAGACCAGACTGGCCAAGACAGTGAAACCCCATCTCTACTAAAAATACCAAATTAGCTGGCATGGTGGCGGGCACCTGTTGTCCCAGCTACTCAGGAGGCTGAGGCAGGAGAATCGCTTGAACCCAGGAGGTAGAGATTGCAGTGAGCTAAGATTGTGTCCGGAAATGGTTCCTTCCGGTGGGTTCTTGGTCTGGCTGACTTCAAGAAGGAATCCGCGGACCCTCGCCGTGAATGTTACAGTTCTTAAAGATGGTGTGTCCGGAGTTTGTTCCTTCAGATGTTCAGATCTGTCCGGAGTTTCTTCCTTCCAGTGGGTTCGTGGTCTCGCTTGACTTCAGGGTGAAGCCCCAGACCATCGCAGTGAGCGTTACAGCTCTCAAAATGACGTGTCTGGAGTTATTTGTTCCTCCCGATAGGTTTGTGGTCTCGCTGGCTTCAGAAGTGAAGCTGCAGACCTTCAAGGTGAGTGTTACAGCTCATAAAGGTAGTGCAGACCCAAAGAGTGAGCAGCAGCAAGATTTACTGGGGAAGAGCCTAAGAAGAAAGCTTCCACAGCATGGAAGAGGACCCCAGCGGGTTGCCACTGCTAGCTCGGGCAGCCAGCTTTTATTCCCTTATTTTGTGATGCCCACGTCCTGCTGATTGGTCCATTTTACAGAGCACTGGTTGGTCCATTTTACAGAGCGCTGATTGGTCCGTTTTTACAGAGTGCTTATTGGTGCATTTACAAACCTTTAGCAAGACACAGAGCGCTGACTGGTGCGTTTTTACAAAGTGCAGATTGGTGCGCTTACAAACCTTTAGCTAGACAGAGTCCTGATTGGTCCGTTTTTACAGAGTGCTGATTGGTGCATTTACAAACCTTCAGCTAGACACAGAGTGCTGATTGGTGCGCTTACAAACCTTTAGCTAGACACAGAGCACTGTTTGGTGTGTTTACAATCCTTTAGCTAGACAGAAAAATTCTCCAAGTCCCCACCGGACCCAGAAGCCCAGCTGGCTTCACCTCTAAAGATCATGCCATTGTACTACAGCCTGGGCAATAAGAGCAAACCTCCGACTCAAAAAAAACAAAAACAACAACAACAACAACAACAACAAAATGCAAAAATTAGCCAGGTGTGGCGGCAGTTGCCTGTAATCACAGCTACTCAGGAGGCTAAGGCAGAAGAATCGCTTGAACCCAGGAGGCAGAGGCTGCAGTGAGACATGATCACGCCACTGCACTCCAACCTGGGCAACAGAGCAAGAGACCCTGTCTCAAAAAAAAAGGAAAAAAAATTTAAAAATTATATTGTTCTTGATTTTTTCATCAGGAAATACATCATTAGTACTTTAAAGCAATTACTGGCATTGTTGGGGTTTTATTATTAAAGATTGTTTCCTTTCTATGAATATTATTAATGGCCTATAGTCTTTTCTTATAATTGTAAGATGGTACAACTTATGCTGCTCAATAAGACTGTGTCTAAACAGTTGAAGCGCAAAGCTTTACTATGGAGTAAGAACCAAACGGACACATATAAATGAATAGTAACGTTTGACATTTCAAGCACTATCAAGGGTCACTGCAGCCTCCAACCCTGAGCTCAAGCAATCCTCCCACCTCAGCCTCCCAACTAGCTGGGACACCATCACACACCTCTATATCCAGCTAATTTCTGTAATTTTTGTAGAGACGGGGTCTCTCTCGTCTTTTTGCCAAGGCTAATATCAAACTCCTGGGCTCAAGCAATCCTCCCACCTCAGCCTCCCAAAGTGCTCAGATTAGAGGTGTGAGCCACCACATACACCAAAAAATAGTGTTTTAACTAACTTGGACAAAAACTGTTACTTTTGGAAAGGGAGAAAGGGGACCTGATTAGTGGCCAAAGAGGACATGATTTAATTAACATATTTTTGTCAGAAGAGCCTATATGCAACTAACATCAAATGGTATTAAACCAATCTCAATTAATCAGAGAGCTTTAAATCTACTTCTAAAAACATGTTTTTAAACCTCATTAATAACTCTGAAGTGCTGGGCACAGTGGCTCACACTTGTAATCTCAACACTTTGGGAGGCCCAGGCAGGAGGATGTCTTTGAGGTCAGGAGTAGGAGATCACCCTGAGCAACCCCATCTCTATTTCAAAAATAAAGAAATAAATAGTCCTAGAAATTCTATCTTTAATCACTCATTTCAAAAGAAGGAAAAAAAACCCTGGAATATAATGCCTTGTCATTACATGCACATAACATGTTTGTACCACAAACTAACCTGCTAACATTAAATTTTTTAATGTTTTTTGAGACATAGTCTCGCTGTCGTCCAGGCTAGAGTGCAGTGCCACAATCTCAGCTAACTGCAACCTCCGCTTCCCGAGTTCATGCGATTCTCCTGCCTCAACCTCCCGAGTAGCTGGGACTACAGATGCGTGCCACCACATCCCGCTAATTTTTGTATTTTTAGTAGAGACAAGGTTTCACCATGTTGGCCAGGCTGGTCTCAAACTCCTGACCTCACGTGATCCACCTACCTCAGCCTCCCCAGGTGCTTGCTTTTGGTTTTGGCTGGAGGCTCCACTTCCCAATCTGCAGGCTGTAATCCTCTATAGGAAATAAAGTTCTCCTTTTTCTTCTTCCACAGATCTCATGGTCTTTTGTTAACAGTATAGACTGTATTATTTACACATGAATAAAATTCATAATTATGCATGTTAATGCATTATAAACAAATGCATGAATGATTAAAAAACTAGAAATAATATAAATTTCATGTCAATAAATTTAAACTTCCTTTTCTCTCAAAAACAGTGAGATGTGTGTGTGTATAGACATTATATCAAGCCAGGCAATTTAAATTTTTTTGTCAACCTAGCCTGCTCTTCTAGATTCAGAATAAAAGGTTTTGAGGGAGATTAGCCAGGCATGGTGGCGTGCACCTGTAATCCCAGCAGTAGTACTAAGGAGGCTGAGGCAGAAGGAGTGCCTGAGACCAGGAGGCAGAGGTTGCAGTGAGCTGAGATCACGCCACTGCACTCCAGCCTGGATGACAGAGTGAGACCTTGTCTCAAAAATAAATAAATAAATAAATAAAAGGTTTTGAGGGAGACATGGAATCACTATTTAAGCACTATCTGCTGGCAGAAGACTTGTGGTACTACATATTGAAAGATGCTGGCATCCCTTGTTGGCTTCCCCTATTCAACTTTGTTTCGTAGGTTCCTAACAACCTATCTCCTTGCCTTTATTCAAAGCCTTCAACACATAAGTGGGTAAGGCCACATAACAGCAAGAAAAACAAAAAAACAGTCCCATATTATATGCAGTTCAACTCCATTAATTCAAAATTTACAACAAAGATTCTTCATAGAAATCAAAATGGTAACAGCACTAGACTTGGTCCATGAGTTACTTACCACTGACCTTACAGAATGGAAAGATGCTCAATAACTATTTTTGAATGACCAGGAAGGAAAAAAACATATAATAAAATAAATGGTGTGAATCATAAGTTCATTTTACTCAACAAAAATTTACTGAACACTAAGAAATGAGAACATAACAGGCAAAAAAAAAATGAACATAATTCCTCTCTTCACAGAATTTTACTTTAGCAGAGTCAGAGGTAAACTTGAGTTGTCTCATCTAATTTGTTATAATAGGAATATCTCCCTTGCTTATACCTCCCAGGAAGCTGTAGATCAGTTCAGACATTTGATGAGCTTCCACTATTGAGTAAGTCCTGCACTAAGTAACTGTAAATAAACTGCTTAACCCTAAAGCACCAACCATATGTGGAATATTAGTGTCAATTCTGTTGGCCATATCTACATTAAATATTCTGGACAAATAAAAAGTATTTGCCAACTTTCATTTTCCAGAGCATAAATCTATCAACTCTTCAAATTTGCAAAACTAATTTCTTTTTTTTTTTTTGAGATGGAGTCTCGCTCTGTTGCCCAGGCTGGAGTGCAGTGGTGCAATCTAGGCTCACTGTAACCCTCTGCCACCCGGGTTCAAGCAACTCTCGTGCCTCAGCCTCCCGAGGCACTACTGGTGCACACCAACAAGCCCGGAAAAATTTTTTTGTTTTTAGTAGAGATGGGGTTTCGCCATCTTGGCCAAGCTGGTCTCAAACTCCTGAGCTCAGGAAGTCTGCCTGCCTCAGCCTCCCAAAGTGCTAGGATTATAGGAGTGAGCCACTGAGCCTGGCCCAAAACTAATTTATTTTACTGCCCTCCGACATTTTCTAATGCTTACTAGAAAAGATCAAATTCGCTCATTTAGCGAATATTTACGGAGTGCCTATTTTGTGCCAGGCACTGTTCCAGGTACTGGAAATGAGTAAGAGACAAAAATCTCTGCCCTCACATACCAGGGAGGGAAAACACACAAATAAATAAGAAACACTGTATGTTAAGAGAAAATATGTAGGCATAAAAAAAGCATGGAAAGATAAGTATAAGCAAAGGGAGAGTGAGCAAGGGGCAGGAGTATGTTATAATTTTACACAGACTAGCCAGGAAGGGGTCATCAAGAACGTGATGTATCAGCAAAAGCTTGAAGGAAGTAAAAGAACCAATCATGCAACTATCTTGGAGTAGAGTACTCCTGGCAGAGGGCATAACAAATACAAAGCAAAAAGGCCCTGAGGCAGAAGTATGCCTGGTATGTTCAAGAAAAGGATGCCAAAGTGGCTGCAGTTGAGTGAACAAAGAAGGGTACAGGAGTGTAACAGGAGATGATGTCAAGGCTAGATGCTGATTGTTTGTGACTTGCAGGCAATATTGTTTTAGTTCAGTTTGCTTTGGGGTTTTTTTTCCAGCTTTGCTGAGGTATAACTGACAAAAACTGTATATATTTAAAGTGTACAACATGATGACATGATACACACATAAACTGTAAAATGGTTATCACAATCAAGATAATCATTTCTTGATTATCTTTGGTGGGAGCGGGGAGTGGGCAACACTTAAAATCTACTCTCAGCCAGGCAAATGGTAGCTCACACCTGTAATCCCAGCACTTTGGGAGGCCAAAGTGGGTGGATGGGTAGAGCCCAGGAGTTCGAGACCAGCCTGGGCAACAGGGCGAAACCCCGTCACTACAAAAATTAGCCATGTGTGGTGGTACACACATGTAGTCCCAGCTATTCGGAAGGCTGAGGTGGGAGCATCACTTGAGCCTGGGGAGGTGAGGCTGCAGTGAGCCGTGATCATGCCACTGTACTCCAGCCTGGGTAACAGAACAAGACGCTGTCTCAAAAAAAAAAAAAAAAAAAAAAAATCTACTGACTTAATAAATTTCAAGTATACAGTATTATTAACTATAGTTACTACACAGTACATTAGACCCCCAAAACACATTCATCCTATAACTACAAGTTTGTGCCCTGTGACTAACATCTCCCCATTTCTCCCCACCTCCCAACAGCCCTTGGCCGATAACAGAAGCAGATTCTATTATCTGCTTCATTCTATTGGTTCAACTTTTTAGATTCCTCATATAAGTGAAATCATACGGTATTTGTCTTTCTGTGCCTGGCTTATTTCACTTACCTAATGTTCTCCAGGTTCATCCATGTTGTCACAAATAGCAGGGTTTCCTTCTTTTTATGGCTGAATAATGTTCTATTACATATGCAGTTGACCCTTTAACTGTGTGGGTCCAATATACAGATTATTTTCAAACAAATACAGTATTCATCCACATATACAGATGGACAGATGACTTTTCATATACACGCGTTCCACAAGGGTGACTGCAGGATTTGAGTATATGCAGATTTGGGTATACTTGGGGGTCCTAGAACCAATGCCCCATGTAGACTGAGGGAGAACTGTGCATACAGTACACATTTTCTTCATCCATTCATCCACTGACACTTAGGTTGTTTCCATATCTTAGCTACCATGAATAATGCTGAAATGAACATGGGTGTGCAGATCTCTGAGATAATGATTTCATTCCCTAGGGATATATACCCAGAATTGGGATTGTATGTTTGTCCTATTTTTAATTTTAGGGAGAACTGGGTTTTCTTTTTTTCTATTTTTTTTGAGACGGAGTCTTGCTCTGTTGCCCAGGCTGGAGTGCAGTGGCACGATCTCGGCTCACTGCAACCTCTGCCTCCCGGGTTCAAGCAATTCTCCTGCTTCAGCCTCTGGAGTAGCTAGGACTGCAGACACCCGCCAACCACGCCCAGCTAATTTTTTTATTTTTAGGAGAGACGGGGTTTCACCATATTGGCCAGACTGGTCTTCAACTCCTGACCTCAGGTAATCTGCCTGCCTCGGCCTCCCAAAGTGCTGGGATTACAGGCATGAGCCACCACACCTGGCCGGAACCAGTTTTTCATAATGGCTGTTCCAATTTACATTCTCACTGCATACAAGGATTCTCTTTTCTCCACCTGCTTGCCAACACTTATCTCTCTTTTGATAGCCACCCTAACAAGTGTGAGGTGATAGCTCCTTTTTGTTTTGACTTGCATTTCCCTAATGATTAGTGATGTTGAGCACATTTTCACATACCTGTTGGACACCTGTGTGTCTTCTTTGAAAAAATGTCTACTTAGGTCTTTTTAAAATCTGGTTATTTGGTTTTTTGCAATTAAGTTGTATGAATCCTTTATATATATATATATACACACACACACATACACACACACACACAGATATAAACTCCTTATCAGATAGATGTATGGTTTGCACATTTTCTCCCATTCCATAAATTGCCTTTTCATTTTGTGTCCTTTGCTGTGCAGAAGCCTTTTAGTTTGATGTAGTCAGTCTCATCTTTTCTTGCTTTTGTTGCCTGTGCTTTTGGTGTCATATTTATAAAAACCATTGTCAAGACCAGAATCAAGGAGCTTTTTCCCCTATGTTTTCTTCTAGGAGTGTATCAGTCCATTCTTATGATCGTATGAAGGAATACCTGAGGCTGGGTAATTTATAAAGAAAAGAGGTTTAATCGGCTCTTGGTTCTGCAGGCTTTACACAAAGCACAGTGCTGGCACGTACTTCTGGTGAGGTGTAATCATGGCAGAAGTGGAGCCAGCATGTCACATGGTGGGGGGGGCTCCCAGACTAATTTTAAACAACCAGTTCTCACGTGAACCAAGCAAGAACTCACTTATCACTAAAGGGATGGTGCTACATCATTCATGAGGGATCTGCCCCCATAATCCAATTATCTCCCACCAAGACCCACCTCCAACACTGGGAATCACATTTCAACAAGAGATTTGAAGGGAACAAACATCTGACCCATACCAAAGAGTTTTATAATTTCAGATCTTACATTTAAGTCTTTAATCCATTTCTAGCTAATTTGTATGTGTGATATAACGATCAAATTTCATTCTTTTGCATGTGGATATAGTTTTCCCAATACCATTTACTGAATTATCCTTTCCCCATTGTGTACCTGGTGCCTTTATCAAAGCTTAGTTGACTGCACAGATGTGGGTACATTTCCGGGCTCCATTCTGTTCCATTAGTCTACATGTCTTTTATGCCAGTAACACACTGTTTTGATTACTATAGCTTTTTTTGAGACAGAGTCTCGCTCTGTTGCCCAGGATGGAGTGCAGTGGCATGATCTCAGCTCACTGCAACCTCCACTTCCTGGGTTCAAGCGATTCTCCCAACTCAGCCTCCTGAGTAGCTGGGACTACAGGCGTGTGCCACCACGCCCAGCTAATTTTTGTATTTTTAGTAGAGATGAGGTTTCTCCACGCTGGCCAGGCTGGTCTTGAACTCCTGACCTCAGGTGATCTGGCTGCCTCAGCCTCCCAAAATGCTGGGATAACAAGCATGAACCACCATGCCAGGCCTATAGCTTTGTAATACAGTTTGAAATCAGGAAGTATGATACCTCCAACTTTGTTCTTATTCAAAACTGCTTTGGCTATTCAAAGTATTTTGTGGTTTCCTATGAATTTTAGGGTTTTTCTATTTTTGTGAAAAATACCATTGGAATATTGATAGAGATTGCATTAAATCTGTAGATGGCTTTGTGTAGTATGGACATGTTAACAATATCAAATCTACCAATTCATGAGCACAGGATATCTTCCCATTTATTTGCATGTTCTTCAATTACTTTCATAAATGTCTTATAGTTTTTAGTGTACAGATCTTTCACCTCCTTGATTACATTTATTCCTAAGTATTCTATTCTTTCTGCTATTATAAATGGAAATGTTTTCTTAATTTTTCAGATTGTTTGTAGTTAATACGTAGAAACACAACAGATTTTTGTATGTTGATCTTGTCTCCTACAACTTTACTAAATTCATTAATTAATTCTAACAGTCTTTTGGTGGAGTCTTTAAGGTTTTGTATACATAAGGAATCATGTCATTTGCAAACAGAGACAATTTAACTTCTTCCAATTTTGATGCCTTTTGTTTATTTTTCCTTCCTAACTGGCTGGCTAGGACTTCTAGTACTTTGCAGTACTTGATTAAATAGAACTAGTGACACTGGGCACCACTGTCTTATTCCTGATCTTAGAGGAAAAGGTTTCAACTTTTCATGGTTGAGTATGATGTTAGTTGTAGGCTTGTCATATATGGCCTTTGAGACATCACTAACAACAGAATAGCTAAAATTTTAAAACCTGACAAAACCAAATGCTGACAAAGATGAAGAACAACTGGATCTTTGCTGGTGGGAACGCAAAACGGTACCATCGTTTTTGGAAAAGAGTTTGGCAATTTGTATAAAACTAAACATACATTTACCATATGGTAATAATCCCACTATTAGATATTTATTGTCAAGGCAAAGAGAAGGCAATGTGATAGACCTGCCCAACTGCTTGTTAGGTTCAGAAAGCCTACCATTTACATGGAGGGCAGAAGGAATAGTAGTAAAAGATACAGCCCTTGTGCAAAGCAATACTAAAACAAAAGGAGCCAGGTGACTACAACATAGATATGACACTCTGTTGCGGAAGAGCCAATGCCATGCTGCAACTAAAGTCTTACAGCCTGCAGCTACTACCTAAAAGGGTACAACTGAGAGCCTCATCTCATGGGAACTAGGAGGTGATGAGGCACTGTTATCACGTACAGCCTCCTTGGCAGATGAAGAGATTGAGAAAGGGCTTCACATAAGGTCCTCGCAAATTTCCATAATCTTATATTCCAAGAGGATCACAAAGTGCTCGGCCAAGATTCAGATCAGATGCAGTTCAAGCGCTGGCCTATGCAGCCTATGTGGATACATCCACTGTCACCAGGGTACAATAGTTGATCTGTTCCCTTAAATTTACCCAAAAGAGTGAAGACTTAGGTTGCACCAACACCTGTATACAAATGTTTACAGCCATATTCACCACTGCCTAAAACTAGAAACAATCCAGAAATCCATCAGTTGGTGAACGGATGAACAAATTATGATTCTTTCATATTCTAGAATATTACTCGGTAATAAGAAGGAACAAAGTACTGACAAAACACAATAACACTGATGATTTTCAAATGTATTAGGACTTCTAGTACCAAGAAGTCAAACGCAAAAGGCTATATACTACATAATGCCCTTTATATGGCATTCTGGAAAATGCAAAAACTAGAGGGACAGAAAATATATCAGTGTTTACCAAAGGCTAGTAGTGGAGGGACAGGACTGACTACAGAGGGTACAAGGAAAATTTTACATTGTGGTGGTTACATGACTATGTAAGTTTATTGTAATTCATAAACCTTTACACCTAAAAAGGGTGACTTGTACCATATATGTATTAAACCTCAATAAACCTGACTTTAAAAATCAAATGAGAAAAAATTCATGTTGTAAATTATTCAAAACAAAGCCGTTACATCATCCAAATTTTCTACAAAGTATATTACTTGTTTAAGAAGAAAAAAGCAAAACTATGTTCCTTGCATGAATTATGCAAATACAAAAAGTACTGCAAAACTTTACAGAACATAAATGTCACCAAAAAAATCAAATAGGAAAAAACTTGCAAGGTAAATTTACATGTAATTATATCCTACTTATAAAATAATTCAGGGCCAGGCATGGCGGCTGACAGGTGTAATCCCAGCACTTTGGGAAGCCAAGGCAGGAGAATTGCTTGAGCCCAGGTGTTCCAAGACCAGCCTGAGCAACATAGTGAGATCCCATTTCTAACAACAACAACAACAAAAATTAGCTGGGCATGGTGGCACAAGCCTGTAGTCCCGTCTACTTTGGGAGCTGAAGTGTGAAGACTGTTTGAGCTTGGGAGTGCAAGCTGCAGTGACCCATAATCGTGCTACTACACTCCAGCCTGAATGACAAGAGTGAGACCCTGTCTCAAAAAATAAAATAAAATAAAATAAAATAAAATAAAGTAATAAAAATAATTCAGTGCATAGGCTCTTGCATATTCAAGTCTGTATTTCTTACATTCAGCAACTATTTAATGAGTGGCTACTATATGTAGAACATCCTACGGCTAATGGGAAAATATAGAAATTTTTAAGAAATGACTCCATCTTCTAGGAGCTTCGTATCTGGAAGGAAACACAAAGTAAATGAAAAATCCAAAATAGAATGTGTTGCCCTACATGCTACCTCATGAATCCAATCTATTAACCAATCCCATAAAAATTCAACCATAAGCTATCAAAAGTCTACAACTAGGCCAGGCACGGTGGCTTACACTGTAATCCCAGCACTTTGGGAGGCCGAGGCGGGCGGATCACCTAAGGTCAGGATCTCGGGACCAGCCTGGCCAATACGGTGAAACCCCGTCTCTACTAAAAATACAAAAATTAGCCAGGCGTGGTGGCGTGCACCTGTAATCCCAGCTACTCGGGAAGCTGAGACAGGAGAATTGCTTGAACCCAGGAGGTAGAGGTTGCAGTAAGCTGAGATCGCACCACTGTACTCCAGCCTGGGCGACAGAGACTCTGTCTCAAAAAAAAAAAAAAATCTACAACTAGCCTAATGTAACTTTCAGAATATTCACAAGGTAGAGTCAAATGGTGTCTAGATTGGCTTTGTCTTCTCTATTGTTTTTTTCCCAGAATCTCTGGACAGTCAGTAGGGTGCTGCAAAATGGATTTGGGGTGGGTGTAAGCAAATCACAGCATATTCATCCACCAAATATATTTCATCCACCAAAAGATTACCTTACACACCCTGAAACTGCATACTATTAAATTCCCTGCATTTTAAAAGAAAAAGTAACACCAAAAGCACCTCATGCTCAAAAATATCTCTACTACATATTTTACACATAAGTAAACCAATTTGGTTTATATATTATTCTCTGGGTGAGAAAAGATGACTCTAAATAAAGTAAACCTATCATACATTCTCACATTACCCATACCAAGGTAAGAAGAAAAAGTAAATGAGGCTGGGCACGATGGCTCACACCTGTAATCCCAGCACTGTGGAAGGCCAAGGCGGGTGGATCACTTGAGGTCAGGAATTCGAGACCAGCCTGGCCAACATGGAGAAACCCTGTCTTTACTAAAAATACAAAAATTAGCTGGGACCGGGCGCGGTGGCTCACGCCTGTAATCCCAGCACTTTGGGAGGCCGAGGTGGGCGGATCACGAGGTCAGGAGATCGAGACCACGGTGAAACCCCATCTCTACTAAAAATACAAAAAATTAGCCGGGCGCAGTGGCGGGTGCCTGTAGTCCCAGCTACTCGGGAGGCTGAGGCAGGAGAATGGCGTGAACCCGGGAGGCGGAGCTTGCAGTGAGCCGAGATTGCACCACTGCACTCCAGCCTGGGCGACACAGCGAGACTCCATCTCAAAAAAAAAAAAAAAAAAAAAAAAAAAATTAGCTGGGTATGCTGACACACGCCTGTAGTCCCAGCTACTCAGGAGGCTGAAGCAGGAGAATTGCTTGAACCCAGGAGCCGGAGGTTGTAGTGAGCCAAGATCACGCCACTGCACTCTAACCTGGGCAAAGGAGTGAGACTCCATCTCAAAAAAAAAAAAAGAAAAAAGAAAAAAGAAATGAACAGTTTATTAATTAATTATTTTGGTAAAGAGCAATTTTGAACCAGGAAGCTCTTCAAGGAAGGGCGAAATAAGGTGAGACTGGATTTCCTGGATCAATAACGGAAATTATGAGGTCACTTAAGTTCCTTGGACAAGAAGGTGTAGGAAGTGTACAAATGACAAAATGTTTAAAAGAGCAAGGGGCTCAAATATAAATTAGCCTGTTTTTGCAATCTTGTCAAAGGTCTTGAAGATGACTGATTTGTCACTGAAAATCTATTCACCAAATGTCTCTGCTGAGAGTTAGGGACTAATTTCTTGAGGAATGGTAAGCCTTGATCAATTTCAAATGAGTTGAGTCACCTTAATCTATGGGGAATTCAGTCTCCCAAATTCTACTCAGTCTCCTTACTCTCAACTGACCTCTTTCTCCTTCATTCTAGGTATTCTAAGATTCTCCCATTTTCAAGAACATACAAAACTCGACCTATAAATATAACCAACCTCCTCCCAATATACTATATGACATCCATTTAAAAAAAAAGTCAAGCCCAGCATCCTTAAAAGGTTCTTTCAAAGGTATAGAATATAGAACATAAGCCCATTTCTACAAAAATATTGATATATAGTTGTGCATACAAAAAATATTTAAAAGTATGAGTACCAGATATATATTCAAGATGATCGGGCAATTTTCCATTTCTTTCATAATACCTACTTGTATTCTCCAATAATTTTTCAACAATGAGCATGTATTCTAATGATTTTTATTAAATAAAAATTTTAAATCTTTGTATCATTTTGGTAATTACTTTTGATGAAACTGATAATATTCCCTTGTAAACCTCTCATGAAGTTTTTAGTGAACTCTGGGAGTATCCACATTAAGAGAAGAAAAGGAAAGCTACTAATACATCTCCTATTGTTCAAAAATATTTCAGGTAAAAATTTAAGGTAAGTTCTTAATTTCTTCTCTTTTGAATAAATCCATATTATGGGATGATTCTACTCTTAATCCAAACAATAAGATTTTACTATGCATCTATGTGAACTGTCACTCACAAAAATCAGTAACTTTTATCTAACAAAAAGAAAAATGTACATATCAACAAGTTGGCTTTTCAGATTTCAGGAAAGTAACAAATAGGGAGTTATTTCATCTACCAAAACATTAAGACAACTATATTGTAATAAAAATTCTTCTATTTGTAAAAACGTAGATTCCAAGTTAACCAAAACATTTTTAATTCCTGGACACCTTCAAACACATTAGGCATTATATGTGTAATTTTTGTTTTTTTGACACAGAGTCTTGCTCTGTCGCCCAGGCTGGAGTGCAATGGCATGATCTTGGCTCACTGCAACCTCCGCTTCCCACGTTCAAGTGATTCTCCCATCTCAGCCTCCCAAGTAGCTGGGACTACAGGCACACGCCACCATAGCCAGCTAATTTTGTATTTTTAGTAGAGACGCAGTTTCACCATGTTGGCCAGGATGGTCTGGATCTCCTGATCTCGTGATGTGCCTGCCTCGGCCTCCCAAAGTGCTGGGATTACAGGCGTGGGCCACCGTGCCCGGCCTAGGTGTGTATATTAATAAATGAAGAAAAACGCAGGTCTTACATGTATCTCAAAAAAAAGTCTCTACCAACTACTAAATCCTTTGTATAGGCAAGAAATAAAATTGATCTGATAAATATCGGCAAATTGTAGTTATACCTGTTTATCATATTTTAGAAAAAAATATTTTGACTATCCCATTTTCTAGAGGTTAGAATAATGAAACTATCTAAATTTTTATTAAAAATGACTCTTAGGGGGCCAGGCACGGTGGTTCACGCCTGTAATCCTAGCACTTTGGGAGGCCAAGGTGGGTGGGTCATCTGGGGTCAGGAGTTTGAGACCAGCCTGGCCAACATGGCAAAACCCCATCTCTACCAAAAATACAAACATTAGCTGGGCATGTTGGCACGTGCCTGTAATCCCAGCTACTCCGGAGGCTGAGGCAGGACAATCACTTGAACCCAGGGGACGAATGTTGCAGTGAGCTGAGATCGCGCCACTGCACTCCAGCCTGGGCGACAGAGTGAGACTCTGTGTCAAAAAAAAAAAAAAAAAAAAGAACACTGAGCAAAAACACTTATTACATATGATAAACACATTTTTTTTTCTACTTTATAGGCAAAAATTACATTTCCACACAATAAAATGAGTGTTGGGTTAGTTAACTCGAGCTAGTGGCTAAGACATGATGCTACAATAAGGCTAAATTGGCCAGGTGCGGTGGCTCACGCCTGTAATCCCAACACTTTGGGGAGGCCAAGGCAGGTCGATCATCTGAGGCCAGGAGTTCCAGACCAGCCTGGCCAAAATGGGGAAATCCCGTCTCTACTAAAAATACAAAAATTAGCCAGGCATGGTGGTACACGCCTGTAGTTCCAGCTACTTGGAAGGCTGAGGCAGAAGAATCGCTTGAACCCAGGAGGCGGAGGTTGCAGTGAGCAGAGATCAAGATCGCGCCACTACACTCCAGCCTGGGCGACAGAGTGAGACTCTGTCTCAGAAAAAAAGAAAAAAAAAAAAAAGGCTAAATTGACCATTTGATCACTGATCCTGTGAATTAACCTTCATCTACTGCAGGGTCCAGGCAGCATCAAAACCCCTGCTGGTCAACCAAATGTACAGCTGGATCAGCACAAATCCACTGTCACCACGTTCTATTTATCAACTTTCCCAACAAATCATATAAGAGCTATCATCCTGAGAGAGTGTACCAATTATATACCCAAGGCATCCTAAAATAAATGATAATCAAAAAAAGAGAAAGTGTAAAATATACTTCAGATGCTAAACTGAAGAAATAAACTATTTTAAAATCTAAGTTCATTTCTATTAAATTAATATTAATCAATATTTATGCTTTAAATTTTAAAATGTCACCACACTAAATTTTGAGTCCCATTGCTAAAACAGAGATTGATAGTAGTAACGTTTTTCTCTTTTCAACTGAAGGAAATGTATAAAATATTTAAAAAGACAACTGCTGATCCCTTTAACCTTTCAGCTTTAATAATCCTTATCCTTTTACCTTTATATAGCAATTATAACTTAAGAGGAACTTGTACCTTCAAATTACAATAAAAAATCATCTTGCAAAAGAGACAGAAATCTGTTTATTTTTTATTTCTTACTGGTAATAATTGCAATCCACTTTTCCACCCTCAGTTTCTCTTCTGACCTGCAACTCTTTCCCCATAATATGCTGCATAAGGCAATGGAATTACCACTTCATTCCTTTAGGTTTTGCCTCTACTAGAGATTGTGAATTCCCTCAGAACAGCATTGCTTCCTCCAGTCCTCCTTGGTACCAGCAGTGCACTACAGAGTATAAATTAACTACATGGTATTACTTTCCTCCAAGATCAGCATCTCCTACTAGGTATGTACCATCCACCCCTCACACAGTTCTAGGCCATAAAAGACTTTCAATTTTAGCGAAAAATTGAGCAAGTGAACCTTTTTTTTTTTTTTGAGATGTAGTCTCACTCTTATCGCCCAGGCCTGAACCTCTGAATCTTTGCTACCCCACTTGTATCAGCAAAGTACATTACAAGTGGACATTTGTATTCTTTTGTATTAATCTTGCCTACATTCCTTTCCTAGTAGCCATAGTCAACTGCCTCTTTCGAAGGAACAGGTTTATACAGTGGTTCATCCTCAAATACAAATGTTGTCTACAAGATAATAGTATGTCTAATCAAACAAAATCTCACTTCCGCGATCAACAATGTGGCCATTACAAAATTTATGAACCTATAAAACTGTAACACCTGTTTTTTAAAATTTACACTAAGACATGAAAATGCTTTCCTATATAGCTAATGTTAAGAAAGGTGCCTCACGCCTATAATCCCAGCACTTTGGGAGGCCGAGGTGGGTGGATGACTTGAAGTCAGGAGTTCGAGACCAGTCTGGCCAACATGGTGAAACCCCATCTTTACTAAAAATACAAAAATTAGCCGGCTGTGGTGGCGGGCGCCTGTAGTCCCAGCTACTCGGGAAGCTGAAGCACGAGAATTGCTCAAACCTAGGAGGCCGAGGTTTCAGTGAGCCGAGATCGCGCCACTGCACTCCAACCTGGACTACAGAACGAGGTTGTGTCTCAAAAAGAAAAGAAAAAAGAAGGATCCCTGGAGAGATGGAGGTGGGAGCAAGAAAAAAGGAAAAAAAAAAAAAAGGACTGTGAAGAAACAGTTTAACATATTGCTTGCATTTCCATCTTTATCCCAAGAGAATTTAAACGGGAAAGAAAAAAAATGGAGGCAGAACCCATAATTCAAAATAACCATAAAAAAAAAAGCAAAAGATTTTAGATTTTGCAAACTGTGCATTTTAACCTGCTATCCTTTCAAGTAATTTTTAAAGAAGGATTTTTTTAATCCACAGAATATTTTGCTTCATCCAGGAGCAGCTGGATCTCATACCATCCAGTATCCCCCGCCTCCACACACACGCCGCTACCACTATCAGCCCCTGAGCCAAACGATCCATCGCGGTAAAGAAAAAAAAAAAAAAAAAAAATTAAACCAGGAGGTTCATCTTCCCAATTCTCTCTAAGAAACAGTCATAGTCTGTCCTCCTCCCACCCCCAGGAAAATTGCCTATTCTAACAGAACTAGGAGGGAGGGGGGAAATCAGCTCATCATCTTTCTCCATAGGGAAAAAAATGGCATTAACTTCCAACAAGAAACTGCTGCTCTTCTACCGTATCCCCTTTAGAACATAAAATATTAAGAAAGGGTTTCTGAAGCATCCACAGGAACAGAAAACTGAAGCCTGAAGCACTTCACTCTGCAGCAAGATAGCCTCTTAAAAATCATCCAGAATTTGGGGGATGGAGGTAACCCGTCAATACCCGCGACACCCCTACCCTAAGGTGGGGAGCAGGATTCCGTCAAACAGAAAATGCCACTCTCCGCCCCCTCCGCCATCCGGAACGCTGACCGGCGCGGAGTGCGGGGGCGGCCGAGGGCGGGAGCGGCGAGGAGGCGGGACGCGACACACGCACCACGCCGAGAACTGCTTCACCGCTTTTTAAAAGGTTTTTAAAATGCAGTTTCTCCAGCCGGAGAATTCCCACCCATTCACCAGCCCCAGCCCTCACCCAGCTCCCCACCCCCATCGGGGGCTCCGCTGGGCCGTGTCCCCGAGGCAGCCTCGGCCCCACGCCCCGAGGCGCGCGGCCCCCGAGGCGGGGGTCCCCGACGCGGCCCAGCTGGGGATGCTTCGCACCTGTATGTAGTTGTTCTCGCAGTAATCGGCCACCCGTTCCAGATTTGTGTAGCTGTCGAAGAGGGCCCGGCGGCCCCCCGGGATTTCCTCTTCCAGCAGCATCTGCAGCTCCGCCATCTTCACATCCTCCTCCTCCTCCTCCTCATACAGGTCGCAGAGGGAGCGGCGGCCGCAGCGCCAGGGAAACCCAGGACCGGGAGAGGAGGAGCGGCGGCGACGGCGGCGGTAACTCGGGAGGAGCGACAAACAGCCCCAGCGCGCGACAGGGGAGGGGGCGACGGGGGCGGGGCGCGAGCCGACGGACTGCGAGGACGGTCACCGCGGCGACGGCCGGCCGGGCGCGCGCACGCGCGCTCCCTTCCCTCCGCCCCCGGGAGCCCGAAAAAGATTCCCACCCTCGCCCGCGCCGCCGGCCCCTCCCCCGCGCCGCCGGCCCCTCCCCCACTTCCGGCGTCTCCTAGCGACGGCGGGGGTAGGGGCCGGGATGCGCGCGGGAGTTGGTGGCGCAGTTAACCCTTCCGCCGCCCTCCCGCCGCTGGAGCGGCTGGAGAAGCCCCCACCTCCCGGCGGCCTTTGTTAGCCCGGCGGGAACACACCACCCTGCTCGGCTGGCTTCCTGCCGGCTCCCTCCGGGACTCATCTCGGCTCCGTCCCCATGGAGGTCATCGGCCTGGGGAACTTCTCGAGGCTTTTCTCCCTCTGCTGCTGACGGGAGGCCGAAGGAGGGCACAGCCTCCACTCTTGGGACCCTCCTCTGTGAAAGATCACACCTCAACAGGGCGGAAATAAAACTTCCACGCAGCTTTCAATGCCACCTGACTTCATTTTTCTCAAATTTGACCTCATCCTCTTTGTTGCAGTGAATTGCAGTTTCCTAACCCCAGCTTTCCTGCGCCCCTGCCTCCTTGCACTTCCCCACGAACGCCTTTCTGCCCTGCCAGGTTAGCCCCTTTCTCTCCTGGTTTGCGGTGCGGTGGGCCTCAGCTTTTTATGTTTGCCATTTCTGTGATTCGCTTCCTCACTCACAACCTTTTCTGTCATTTCTCTAATGCTATCAACTTCGCTGTCCTTTTTCCTATTCATGGATTCAGTATTTAAAATTTTGAAAACAATTTTGCTAGTAGTAATTGCCTTCTTCACAGGGCTGTTACATAGATAAAATCAACGTTTATTGTGAAAATACCTTGAAAAAACATTAAGTGCTACAAAAATTCAAGGCAGATAATTTTCCTCTTGCAGAGTTATAATTCTGTTTTTATTCTCCAGATACTGTGTCTTGTTTTCCTAAATCCGACTACCCCACACAATGTAATCTGGAAAAACTAAAACTCCTGACCATTGCTGAGATATGAAGCCATGACCTTTATTTGTGCTGTGGAAAATCAAAGTTGATTCCAGGCAGTACCATCTTAGACTTGTGTAGTTAGAACAAGATCCATTGTTTCAACACTTTTCTTAATCTGGTGATCTCTTGGCCCTCCTACAGTGAATTTTTTTCATTCAGATGATGAGGAAACTTATACTTTCAAAAAAAATCACTTTAGGACGGGCGCGGTGGTTCACGCCTGTAATCCCAGCACTTTGGGAGGCCGAGGCGGGCGGATCACGAGGTCAGGAGATCGAGACCATACTGGCTAACACAGTGAAAACCCGTCTCTACTAAAAATAAAAATAAAAAAATTAGCTGGGCATGATGGCTGGCGCCTGTAGTCCCAGCTACTCGGGAAGCTGAGGCAGAAGAATGGCGTCATCCTGGGAGAAGAGTTTGCAGTGAGCAGAGATCGCGCCACTGAACTCCAGCCTGGGCGACAGAGCGAGACTCCGTCTCAAAAAAAAAAAAAAAAAAAAAAAATCACTTTAATACCATATCATTACAAATTTCTGGAGCAAACCCTAATGTTATATTGGCTTCATGATACATACATTAGCAGAATGTATGAGTTTTCACTGTGGAACCTAAATTAAAGGATATTGAAAATGTTGGTCTAGTCCAACTAGTTTTATTCTTAAGCACTTTAACCATCTTCTGTAGTAGTGGTTCTCAAACTTCAGTGTGAGGAGCTTGTTAAAAATGAAAGCTTCAGGGTCACACTAAGATTCATTAGTTTGAGAGCATGAGTGATGGAAATGAGTAGTTATTTAAATGACACATCAACTTGCTTCAGTGAATATGACATATGAATAATCAAGTGAATAAAACAAATGTTAGATGAAGCAAACTTTTCTTTCAGACTAAACTTCAATAGATCAAAAAATAATGTTGAAGAAGCTCATCAGGTGAGTTAAATGGTAGACAGACTCTTCCCCCATCATTACTTATTCCCACCCAGCATTTTTTCAACTACGGCTTAGCAATTAGCCTAATAAACAAATTTCCCTCTGGGATGTTTCGTCATTCTAGAAATTACCTAGAAAAGATTCTAGTATTTTCTCTAATTAGTGACAATCTCTTTGGACCTAGTTTCCTTATCAAGAAATCAAAGGGTGAGGCCGGGCACGGTGGCTCTCGCCTGTAATTCCAGCACTTTGGGAGGCCGACACAGGTGGATCAGCTGAGGTCAGGAGTTCGAGACCAGCCTGGCCAACATGGTGAAACCCCGTCTCTACTAAAAATACAAAAATTAGCTGGGTGTGGAAGCGGGTGCCTGTAATCCCAGCTACTCAGAAGGCTGAGGCTGGAGAATCGCTTGAACCAGGGTGGCGTAGGTTGCAGTGAGCCGAGATCGCGCCACTGCACTCCAACCTGGGCGACAGAGGGAGGCTCTGTCTCGAAAAAGAAAGAGAAATCAAAGGGTGAAACTCAGGTCAGGAATTCTGAAACTTGAGTGTGGTTTGGAATCACCTGGAGGGCTTTCTAAACCAGATTGCTGGACCACACCTCCAGAGTTCTTTATTCAGTTGGTCTGGCCCAATTTATTAATGTATGTTTAACAAGTTCCCAGGTGATGCCTATGAAACGGCCCTTCTGGCTCAAAAAGTCTATGATTCCAATTTCTGGCAGCTGGGAAACTCCATCTAGAGAAGTGCTTTGTACACAGCAGAATCTGAGATGCAAGGACATAAACAAAACACTTTGCTGCCACCAAGATTGATTAAGCAAAAAAGGGTAACTACAAAATCTGTAAAAGAGTATATAGTTATTAGGTTCAAGGATGATTGTGTACCTCATGAAAATCTTCCACTACTTCTCCATAATTGTTTAAGCTGATGAAGGTAATTGAAATCTGTTCAATTTTACAATTTTTCAGATGAACTGATATGATAAAAGTGCATTTTCAAGCCCTTAGAGAGTTACAATTATAATAGTAGTACACACTTCACATGAACTTCTTATAAACGTAAATAAGCAAACTCATTGCTCTAAGAAGCCATATTTAAGAGCTTTAGTACAAGAAGATTTTCAAAATTATACAAATCTAATATACCCATGTATGAGGTTGTGAAGTTATAACCCATCTTAAAAAAATCTCTTTCTTAAATTTATTCCAGTGTTTTAAAAATTATTAGCCCCTTCTAAGTCCCATGTAATAGAAGCACATCTTACCTTTAAAAACCATAACTTCTAGCAGGACAGGGTGGCTCGTGCCTGGAGTCCTACCTACTCAGGAGACTGAGACAGGAGGATCACTTCAGCCCTGGAGTTTGAGACCAGTATGGGGCAACACAGACCTTTGTCTCTGAACAAAAAATTAAAAATGCATAAAAACAATTAATTTTGTATATGATTTAATAGCCATCTCTTTTTTTTACTTTTTTTATTTTTTATTTTTAGATGAACATCTCACTCTGTCACCCAGGCTAGAGTGCAGTGGTGCAATCTTGGCTCACTGTAATCTCTGCCCCCCAGGTTCAAGCAATTCTCTTGCCTCAGCCTCCCTAGTAACTGGGACTACAGGCACCCGCCACCACGCCAGGCTAATTTTTGTATTTTTGGTAGAGATGGGGTTCCACCATGTTGGCCAGGCTGATCTTGAACTCCTGACCTCAGGTGATCCGCCCACCTCGGCCTCCCAAAGTGTTAAGATTACAGGTATGAACCACCACATACATTCAGCCTATCTCCTTTATAAGAACATGTTGCTGCTCATTTCAGGCTAAAAATGGGTCAAACAAAAATCAAATTACAATATATAATCATTATATACTGACTGACCTCCCTCATATCTTGGAAAATTCAAAATGTTCACATATTCATCAGATAAATTCAGGATGGATGCACTATGGAGAAAAGACCAGGGAAACAATGCTCAGGGCAGACACTAGTTTGAGGATTATGAAATCAATCCAACTAAGAAATGATGGTGATCTCCAGGGAGAGGAGATGCAAAGAAATGGATGGAGTAATAAATATTTAGTAGGTAAAATCAATAGGGGTTGGTGAATGATTAAATATGGAAGTTAATGAAAGACAGGAGTCAATGTTGGTGGTAAGATTGCTGGCTTGGGCACTTGGGTAGTTGGTGGTGCAATTTACATATAAATTACATAATATTTCACATGCCTGGAAAACCTCCAATTTACATTTATTTTCTGTATGTTTCGATCATTGTTATCAATAACACTGGCATATAGGACAGTGTATTAAGCTCTGTGTTGATATTATGCTACTGTAGGTAAGTTATTTAATTAAATAAAAGCCTTCAGTAGTATAGCATGTTTTGCCCTCTCAAAAGTCTTTAACAGCTATGGAGGGAGAGGGGGCAAAATTAGAGTAATTAACATGTGTTCAATGCCTACTGTGTGTCAGGCATTCATTCTACATTTCACATAAATTAATCTTCACAACTAAATGCAAAGTAGGTTTTATGATCCTCATTTCCAGATTCAAAAACCAAGGTTTAGAGAAACAAACTAACCAAATATACTTGGAAATCAGGGAGTTAGCAATTATACCTGGTTTTGATTTTTTTCATGTTTTTCTTTTCCATTATACCATGCTAAATCACACTTCTACTTTAACTCTGTAAGTGCAGTACTTCAATAATGCACATAAACATTAATAATGCCTATTGAACATCCATTACATAACCTCTTTTAATTTAAAAAAAAAAAAAGGTTAATTCTGGCCAGGCACAATGGCTCACGCCTGTAATCTCAGTACTTTGGGAGGCTGAGGCAGGAGGATCACCTGAGTTCGGAAGTTTGAGACCAACCTGACCAATGTGGAGAAACCCTGTCTCTACTAAAAATACAAAATTACCCGGGCATGGTGGCACATGCCTGTAATCCCAGCTAGGGAGGCTGAGGCAGGAGAATCACTTGCATCTGGGAAGTGGAGGTTGCAGTGAGCTGAGATTGCGCCATTGCACTCCAGCCTAGGCAACAAGAGCGAAACTCTGTCTCAAAAAAAAAAAAAATTTGTTAATTCCTTTCAGTAGAACAACTCTTTGATACTTAAAGGCATTCACTAAGTACAGGGTTTTTTTGTTTCTTCTCAAAGCTAAACACAACCAATTCTTGTATTCTTCATCAAATATTTCACAGAATTATAGAATGTACAAGCTGGAGGGCATGTTAGAGATTATCTAGGACTTACCCCAACCTTTTACCGATGTGGGAACTTAAACTAAGGAATATTGATTGCCGAAGGATACCTAGTAAGTGTGAAAACCTAAACTCAAAATCAGGAGAAAGGAACAAAATACATTTTAGATACAAACATTATTTTTGAGCTGTTTCATGATATTTTGATGTAAATTCAGTTCTTATCCTTACAAGTAGCTGCCTCCTTCTGGGGTCTTCACCATCTTGTCAAAATCTTTAAAATGCGAACCCCAAATTGAATTCAGTATTCCATATATGAAGCAAAAATGATACCAGACAACAATCCCAATACAGTTTTTTTGGAACTTGACAACATAATTTTAAAGTTCATGTGTAAAAATAAAAACATAAGAGTAGCCAGGACATTTCTGAAAAAGGATAATCCAGAAGAAAACTTGTGGTTCTAATTAATAAAAACACATAAAGTAGCCTGTAATCCCAGCACTTTGGGAGGCCAAGGCGGGCAAATCACCTAAGGTCAGGAGTTCCAGATGAGATTGGCCAACATGGCAAAACCCCGTCTCTACTAAAAATACAACAATTAACTAGGCGTGGTGGTGGGCACTTGTAATCCCAGCTACTCAGGAGGCTGAGGCAGAAGAATCACTTGAACCCGGGAGGTGGAGGTTGCAGTGAGCCAAGATTACACACTGCACTCCAGCCAAGGTAACAGAGCAAGACTCTGTCTTAAAAAAAAAAAAAAAAAAAACAAAAAAAAACCATAAAGTAGAGTAAATGAAAGTATCACCAGAGTAGAATAAAAACTAAAAACTTGGCTGGGCGTGGTGGCTCACGCCTGTAATCCCAGCACTTTGGGAGGCCGAGGCAGGTGGATCATGAGGCCAGGAGATCGAGACCATCCTGACTAACATGGTGAAACCCCGTGGTGGTGGCCACCTGTAGTCCCAGCTACTCGGGAGGCTGAGGCAGGAGAATGGTGTGAACCCAGGAGGCGGAGCTTGCAGTGAGCTGAGATGTGCCACTGCACTCCAGCCTGGGCGACAGAGTGAGACTCCCATCTCAAAAAAAAAAACACTAAAAACTCAATCCTAGTAAATATAAGAATTAAATATGTGATCAACGTGACATTTCAAATCAAAGGGAAATAAAGAGTACCAGAACAACTAGATAACAGCAAAAAAAATGTTAGATTATGATATAAAAATAAATACTGGACCAGGCACAGTGACTCACACCTGTAATCCCAGCAATTTGGCAGCCCAAGCCAGGTGGATCACTTGAGCTCAAGAGTTTCAGACCAGCATGGGCAACAGAGTGAGATCCTGTCTCTACAAAAAAAAATAGAAAAATTAGCTGGGCATAGTGGCGCACATCTGTAGTCGCAGCTACTCAGGAGGCTGAGATAGGAGGATGGCTTGAGCCTGGGAGGCAGAGGTTGTAGTGAGCCAAGACTGTGCCACTGCACTCCAGCCTGGGCAACACAGCCAGACCCTGTCTCAAAAAATAATAACAAATAAATTCTGACTGAGAGAAGTGGCTCACACCTGTAATCCCAACACTTTGGGAGGCTGAGGCAAGAGAATCACTCGAGCCCAAGAGTCCAAAACCAGCCAACCAGCCTGGACAACAAAGTAAGACCCCTGTCTCTACAAAAAGAAAAAGAAATTAGCCAGGCATGGTGATACACGCCTGTAGTCCCAGCTCCTCGGGGAGCTGAGGTGGGAGGATCTCTTGAGCCCAGGAGGTTGAGGCTGCAGTGAGCCGTGGTCTGCACCACTGCACTCCAGCCTGGGCGACAGAGCGAGACTCTGTCTCAAAATAATAATAAATAAATGCAACATAAATTCAAGATTTAAAGTTTTAAAAACACTAATAGAGGCTGAGCACAGTGGCTCACACCTGTAATCCAAGCACTTTGGGAGGCTGAGGCAGGCAGATCACTTGAGGTCAGGAGTTCAAGACCAGCCTGGCCAACATGGTGAAACCTGTCTCTACCAAAAAATACAAAAATTAGCCAGGCATGGTGGTGTGCATCTGTAGTCCCAGATACTCGGGAGACTGAGGTGGGAGAATCGCTTGAACCGGGGAGATGGAGACTGCAGTGAGCCGAGATCATGCCACTACACTCCAGGATGGGTGACAGAATGAAACCCTATCTCAAAAAAATGAATACAAATACAAATACAAAAACTAGCCAGGCATGGTGGCACATTCTTGTAAGCCCAGCTACTAGGGTGGCTGAGGCATGATAATTTCTTGAACCCAGGAGGTAGAGGTTGCAGTAAGTTGAGATTTCACCACTGCATTCCAGCCTGGGCAACAGAGCAAGATTCTGTCTCAAAAAAACTAAAAGAAAATAAAGGTAAATATATGACATTGGAAGGGAGAGGACTTTTCTAAATTATATTTTTAAAAAAAGGAAAATAAAAATGTTACCCTTTCATATAATTTAAAATAGCACAAATAATTTTAAAAAGACAATCAGGAAAATGTCTGATGTTTATGATGAAGGGTTAATGTTTTTACTATATAAAGAATACATAAGAAGCTCTTAGAAATCAACAAGACAAATACCCAATAGAGAAAAGGACATAAACAGGCAAATTTACGGTGGCTCACGCCGGTAAACCCAGCACTTTGGGAGGCTGAGGGGAGCGGATCACAAGGTCAGGATTTGAGACCGGCCTGACCAACATGGTGAAACCCCATCTCTACTAAAAATACAAAAATTCACGGTGGCACACGCCTGTAATCCCAGCTACTCAGGAGGCTGAGGCAGGAGAATCACTTGAACCCGGGAGGTTGCAGTGAGCCAAGATCGCACCACTGCACTCCAGGCTAGGCGACAGAGCAAGACTCCGTCTCAAAAAAACAAACAAACAAACAAACAAGCAAAAGGCAAATTTACAAAATAAGAAATACAAATAGTCAATAAATGTAACTAAAAAAGGTTTGATACCCCAATTATCAAAGAAATGCAACTAAAATAAAAAGATAACATTTCTCACCTATCAGATTGACAAAGATTACAAAGAATGACAATTATGACAATACCAACCATATATATTCATGAATTTGATATAACCTTTCTGAAAGGCAATTTGTAAATATATAGTGTGTGTGTGTATAATCTGAACGGCCGAATTGTAGGGGTTTTTTAGTTTTACTCATCTTAATTTCTCTAAAATGAACGTAAATTATTTTTCTACAAGTCCAGTGAGACTTTTATCTCCCCAAATTAGAAAGGATTTCTTTCTTTTTTTTTTTTTTTTTTTTGAGACGGAGACCCACTCTGTCGCCAGGCTGGAGTGCAGTGGCGCAATCTCGGCTCACTGCAACCTCCGCCTCCTAGATTCAAGCAATTCTCCTGCCTCAGCCTCCCGAGTAGCTGGGACTACAGGCTATGCACCACCACAGCCAGCTAATTTCTTTCTTTGTTTTCTTTTTTTTTTTTTTTTTTTTTTGAGATGGAGGCTCGCTCCGTTGCCAGTCTGGAGTGGAGTGGCACGATCTTGGCTCACTATAACCTCCACTTCCCAGGTTCAAGTGATTCTCCTGCCTCAGCCTCCCAAGTAGCTGGGATTACAGGTGCCTGCCACCACGCCCGGCTAATTTTTTGTATTTTTAATAGAGACGGGGTTTCCCCATGTTAGCCAGGATGGTCTCGATCTCCTGATCTCGTCATCTGCCCATCTCGGCCTCCCAAAGTGCTGGGATTACAGGCGTGAGCCACCATGCCCAGCCAGAAAGGATACTTTTATTAATGCAACCCAAGATGACTTTTTTTTTTTTTTAGTAATTTTATCATCAACTTGATTTAAGTTATCTGTTAGCTATTACACAGTACTCAGGATAAATGCACAGAGCTTTTTATTAAAAGATGATGTGATTGGCCAGGTGCAGTGGCTCATGCCTGTAATCCCAGCACTTTGG
This sequence comes from Gorilla gorilla gorilla, assembly GCF_029281585.2. NCBI lineage: Eukaryota > Metazoa > Chordata > Mammalia > Primates > Hominidae > Gorilla > Gorilla gorilla. The sequence continues at coordinate 105,928,292 of NC_073235.2, read as the reverse complement.
GAGGCCAATGCAAGCAGATTCCTTGAGCTCAGGAGTTTGAGAAGCCCTGGCAACATAGTGAGACTCCGTCTCTACACAAAATAAAAAATTAGCCAGGTGTGGTGGTGCATGCCTCTAGTCCCCACTACTAGGGAGGCTGAGATGGCAGGATCACTTGAATCCAGAAGTTTGAGGCTGCAGTGAGCTATGATCATGCCACTGCCCTCCAACCTGGGCAACAGTGAGATCCTGTCTCTTAAAAAAAAAAAAAAAAAAAGACCAAATTACTTAGAAAAAAAAAAATCCTTACTCTGCAATACAGCTGTGCAATACAGGATTCCATGCTTTATAGCTGTGTGAATTCAATTTGTTTTTGCAGGAAGGGTTTCTTTTTTTTTTTTTGAGACAGAGTCTCACCCTGTTGCCCAGGCTGGAGCCACGATCTTGGTGCACTGCAACCTTCACTTCCCAGATTCAAGTGATTCTCATGCCTCAGCCTCCCCTAGTAGCCAGGATTACAGGTGTGCACCACCATACCTGGCTAATTTTTGTATTTTTAGTACAGATGGGATTTCACCATTATGGCCAGGCTCGTCTCAAACTCCTGAACCCAGGTGATCTGCCCACCTCAGCCTCCCAAAGTCCTGGGATTACAGGCATAAACCACCATGCCCGGCCACGATATTTTTGTTTTATGAGTCAAGGTCTCACTTTGTCACCCAGGCTGGAGGACAGCGGCCTGATCTTGGCTCAGTGCAGCCTTGACCTTCCGGCCTCAAGTGATCCTCCAATCTAAGCCTCCTAAGTAGCTGGCACTACAGGCGCGCATCTGTATTTTTGCAGAGACAGACTCTCGCTATGTTGCCCAGGATTCTCAAACTCCGGAGCTCAAGTGATCCTCCCACCTTGGCCTCCCAAAGGGCCGGAATTACAGGTGTGAGCCACCACACCCGGCCTTTTCTCTTTATTATGAAAGTACAAACATACAAGTATGGAGAATGATATAATGAATAAACATTAATTTGTGACATGTGACAATGTCTTCCATTTTTACCTTACCTTCTCGTCTTATTCTTATGCTAAAGAATTTTAAAGATAATTACAGTAATCAGGACATTTAACCACTACATCCTTTAGTACATATCTCTAAAAAACAAGGATATTTTGCTACGTAATCACAATATCTTTTTTTTTTTTTTTTTTTTGAGATGGAGTCTTGCTTTGTAGCCCAGGCTGGAGTGCAGTGGCATGATCTTGGCTCACTGCAACCTCTGCCTCCTGGGTTCAAGCGATTCTCCTGCCTCAGCCTCCCGAGTAGCTGGGATTACAGGCACACACTACCATGCCCAGCTAATTTTTATATTTTTAGTAGAGATGGGGTTTTGCCACGTTGGCCGGGCTGGTCTCAAACTTCTGACCTCAGATGATCCGCCCGCCTCTGATTCCCAGAGTGTTGGGATCACAGGCGTGAGCCACCGTGCCTGGCCACAATATCATTTTTATATCCAACAAAACCAACTATAATTCCCTCATATTATCCACTACCCCAATAGAAGACATTTTTCAAGAAGAAACTACTCTTTCTGGAAAAAGATAACAATTGTTATCTCACACAGTTTCTGAGAATCAGGAATCTGGGAGCAGCTCCTCTGGGTGGTGTGGCTCCAAGTCTCTCATAAGGGTGTAACTGCAACCTCCACTTCCTGGGCTCAAGCTATTCTCCCTCCTCAGCCTCCCAATTACAGGGATTACACGGTGCATGCCATCATGCCTGGCTAATTTTTGTATTTTTTCTTTTGGTAGAGATGGAGTCTCACTATGTTGCCCAGGTTGGTCTCGAACTCCTGACCTCAAGTGACCAGCCCACCTCGTCCTCCCAAAGTGTTGGAATTATAAGCGTGAGCTACCACACCCGGCCGAAAATTACTCTTATAAAGAGGAGAGTACAGGCACGGTGGCTCATGAGGTGGACAGATCCATTGATCTCAGGAGTTTTTAAGACCAGCCTGGACAACATGGCAAAACCCTGTCTGTACAAAAAATACAAAAATTAGCCAGGCATTGGTGGCTTGGATCTGTAGTCTCAGCAACTCGGGAGGCTGAGGCGGGAGGATCACTTGAGCTGGATAAATTGAGGCTGCAGTGAGCCATGATCCTGATGGAGCCACTGCTCTCCAGCCTGGCAACACAGCAAGACCTTGTCTCAAAACAAAAAACAAAAAAGGCCTGGCGCGGTGGTTCACGCCTATAATCCCAGCACTTTGGGAGGCTGAGGCGCACAGATCATGAGGTCAGGAGATCGAGACCATCCTAGCTAACATAGTGAAACCCTGTCTCTACTAAAAATACAAAAAAATTAGCTGGGCGTGGTGGTGTACACCTGTAGTCTCAGCTACTCGGGAGGCTGAGGCAGGAGAATGGCGTGAACATGGGAGGCAGAGATTGCAGTGAACTGAGATCGTGCCACTGTTCTCCAGCCTGGGCAACAGAGCGAGACTCTGTCTCAAAAAAAAAAAGAGAGAGAGAGAGAAGACACACTGTATACCCGGAACACAACCTGAAGGGATTATATTGTAATATTTTGTAATCTATAGTGGTTTCCTTATCAGCAATGCCAAAATAAAGAGCTCCCTTCTTTGTAAACGATAAAGAGATTAAAATTTTTTAAACATGAAACCATAAGAGAGTGGACAGTGTAAATTTTAAATTATGCACCATAATGTAGTTCTATGTATAGCAATGGGGTAGGCTGGGTGCTGTGTCTCACGCCTGTAATCCCAGCACTTTGGGAGGCAGAGGCGGGTGGATCACTTCAGGTCAGGATTCGAGACCAGCCTAACCAACATGGTGAAACCTTGTCTCCACTGAAAATACAAAAAAAAAAAAAAGAAAAGAAAGAAGGAAAATTAGCTGGGTGTGGTGGCTCACGCTTGTAATCCCACCTTCTCAGGAGGCTGAGGCAAGAGAATTGCTTGAACCTGGGAAGTGGAGGTTGTGGTGAGCCAAGATTGCGCCACCACACTCCAATCTGGGTGACAGAGGAAGACTCCATCTCAAAAAAAAAGAATGGGGTAGCTAGCTGGGTGCGGTAGCTCAGGCCTGTAACCCTAACACTTTGGGAGACAGACTGGGGAGGATCACTTGAGTCCAGGAGTTTGAGACCAGCCTGGGTAATAGAGTGAGACCCCAGTCTCTACAAAAAATAAAAAAATTAGGCAGGCTTGGTGGCATGTGCCTGTTGTCTGTTACTGGGGAGGCTGAAGCAGGAGGATCACTTGAACCCAGGGAGTTGAGGCGCTGCAGTGAGCCATGATCCCACCTCTGGGCGGCAGAAAAAGACCCCATCTCAAAAAAAGAAAAAAAAAAATGAGAGGTCCGTGGATCTCATCGAAGATGGCAGCGCAATCTGTGTCCGGCATTACCAGAAAAGTCTTCATGTGGACAGTCTCAGGGGCACCACACACAGAATTTTGGTCTCGATCCAGAAAAAAGAAAGAGCCAGTGGTTGCTGAGACAGTACAAGAGGTGAAAAAGGAATCTATCCTCAGTGTGTCTACCCTCACAAAGCCGAGCATACACACCACCTGAAGATCTCCAGAGTTGTTTGGAATCTTATGTTAAAGAAGTTTTTGGTTCATCTCTTCCTAGTAATTGGCAAGACATCTCCCTGGAAGATGGTCATCTACAGTTCAATCTCTTGGCACATTTAGCTGATGGCTTGGGTCATGTAGTCCCTAACTCCAGACTCCACCAGATATGCAGGGTTAGAGATGTTCTTGATTTTCTATAATGTCCCTATTCAAGATAGATCTAAATTTGATGAACTCAGTGCCAGTAATCTGCCCCCCAATTTGAAAATCACTTGGAGTTACTAAGCAATTTGGAAGAGAAACACGTTAACATCATTTTTTTTCCCTGAGCAAGGGGGCTACTTATTAGACCTTTTGATACTTCACCATGTGAAATACTACCAGAACTGTTCTCTAAACCCACTTTTTCTATGGAGGAATGTATCATCTCCTTTTTTTCCTCATATTATGAGTGGACAAATAACAGGACTTTCTCTTTTCATATTTGCTGAAACCTTTTTTTATTTTTATTTTTGAGACAGAGTCTTGCTCTGTCACCCAGGCTGGAGTGCAGTGGTGCGATCTCGGCTCACTGCAACCTTTGCCCCCTGGGTTCATGCCATTCTCCCGCCTCAGCCTCCCAAGTAGCTGGGAGTACAGGTGCCCACCACCACACCCAGCTAATTTTATTTTTGTATTTTTAGTAGAGACAGGGTTTCACTGTGTTAGCCAGGATGGTCTTGCTCTCCTGACCTCGTGATCCGCCTGCCTCAGCCTCCCAAAGTGCTGGGATTACAGGCGTGAGCCATCGTGCTCAGCCTGCTGAAACTAGTTTTTAAATGAAATTAGGTCATTAATAATTTATGAAGAGTTTTGAGAGGACACTGTCATTAACTTGGGTTTAAGACAGGAGGACATTGGAAGCTCGCACCCTTCATAGGCATAAAGTAGTAGTTGCAAGAAAATATTTTTATCCTGTTAGGACTCATATCTAAGATAGAGTTATTATACATTGCACATATACAAATAAGCTTGTATTAGATACCTATAAAAGAAACATAAAAGTATGTTGTATATTACTGACCGTCCTAGATTAATTTCTTTTGGAATTAAAGTAGATTTGTTAAAGTGAAAAAAAAGAAAGAAAAGAAAAGAAAAAAGAATAGGATAGAAAATGTATCTTTCAAAAATAGTTTATTTATATTTAAATTTGTATTTATTTATTTTTTTAGAGACAGGGTCTTGCTCTGTCTCCCAGGCTAGAGTGTAGTGGTGCCATTTTAGCTCACTGCAGCCTCAAGCTCCTGGGTGATCCACCCACCTCATTCTCCTGCCCTAGCCTCCCAAGTAGCTGGGTCTGCAGGCACGAGCCACTGTGTCTAGCCTATTCATATTTTTGTTTTAAATTATGTTGAAGATTTTCTTAAACTTCAAGCTTCAAAATGTATTAACTGGGTTTTTATTACTGAAAAGTATACTAACCTTCATTTAATAATATGAATTACAGAGTTTGAAATGTAATAGTATTTCTGATTATGCATTAATACCATTAGAACCTGTATGCAAATATTAACTGACCTATCAAATTTATAATTTTCAAACCTTGCTAATTTTTTAAAAAACAATTTGTTTCTTGTCCATTGCAATAATATTGCAAACAAAGAGATTATACTTTGACAAAATTGCTAACTGAATACTATGATGCTTGGTAATAATGTCTCATTTATGTAGTACAAGGTTGATAAGAATAAGGGTATTCTTGGCCACCGATTGCTATTTTCATGAAATAGAATACAGAAGAGGTTAACAGCAAACAAAAACTGATTCATGATTTTATCAAAGTTATTTCATGTATCCTCTTGGAAGGAAAGGAGTAGAACAGAATAATCTTGATATTTTAAAATGGCAGGGAACACTGAATTTAACTACAATTAAAATATTTCAGTAGGATTTCTTCCTTCCTCCTCCACAGGAATTAACAATATATATTTCTCACAGATTTCTGTTAACTACTTCTATTATCTAAATGTCTACCCATATGACTAAGTGAATGATTCATATCACTGAAATATTTCATAGGGTTTTATAATGATATTTCAGGGGAAAACATCATTTTAACTACCAGCAGAAAATTTTCTGGCAATTGTGGTTAATATACAGGAAAGTAAGAGTTTCATGAGTGAAATGGTTTAAGAAAAGAGATTTTTAGTTTATTAGAATTCTTTTGTCAGGGTGTGGTGGCTCACACCTGTAATCCCAGCACTTTGGGAGGCCAAGGCGGGGGGATAGCTTGAATCCAGGAGTTCCAGACCAGCCTGGACAACATGGTGAAACACCGTCTCTACAAAAAATACAAAAACTAGCCAGGCATGGTGGCTTGAGCCTGTAGTCCCAGCTACTCAGGAGGCTGAGGTAGGAGGATCACTTGAGCCCTGGAGGTTGAGGCTGCAGTGAGCAATGATCATGCCACTGCACTCCAGCCTAGGCGACAGAGTGAGAGACCATGTTTCAAAATATATATATATATATATATACTTTTGCAACTTTAATAAATGTGTATTATGAAATTGTTTTTTCTTTTTTTACAAAAAGATTGGCATCTATTCATTGCCTATTTTGTAAAGAATTGTAAGACATTCTAGAGAGATTTAAACCACTTAAAAGAAAAATCGTGAATGAGACATTTATGGATATTGCAAGAACAACTAGCATACAACCAAGAAGGATAGCCCTCAAAAACCACCGAGTCACAAGTACCGTGCCCTCTAAAGTCAGACATGTCTGGGGGCCAATTATACTCCAATCAACATAGTTGCTCAAATTCCACTTCTCAGAGGGACACTGTGCTTGGGGTTTAATGCTTTGGGGGCACTGTCTTTAAATTTTTTTTTTTTTTTTTTTGGACAGAGTCTTGCTCTGTCGCCCAGGCTGGAGTGCAGTGGCTGATCTCAGCTCACTGCAAGCTCCGCCTCCCAGGTTCAAGCAATTCTCCTGCCTCAGCCTCCCAAGTAGCTGGGATTATAGGCATGCACCACCACGCCTAGTTAATTTTTGTATTTTTAGTAGAGACGGGGTTTCACCATGTTGGCCAGGCTGGTCTTGAACTCCTGACCACATGATCTGCTCACCTCAGCCTCCCAAAGTGCTAGCATTACAGGCATGAGCCACCACACCCGGCCGGCTTTAAATTCTTAATAATTTCATTTTTGAATTTGTGTTTTGTAAGTGAAGTCCAATGGGACCATGGAGCATGCACCAGGGACTTGGAGCCCACCTGCATGCCTTCCCCTACAGGTTCTCAGTGACTAGCTGCCTGCTCCTTGGTGCCCTGATCCCCACCCAGCCTTCCTCTCCCCAACTCTGCTCACTACTACAACCACTATTGCCTTCTGCTCTGAGCAGTCATTGGATTACATTGGCAGGAGAGTGGAGGGGAGGCTCACTTTTCCCTGTGGTCACCCTCAGCCTCCAGTGGGGATCTGGGTGCAGTTTGGAGGGGGCCCACAAGCAGTCTGTTTTGGAGAATTTTCAGGAAAGGCAAGGAAACATCTGCTTTGGGCTGGCAGCACCACAGCATGCTCACCATGTGACTGGCAGGGCTCTTTAGACCACCCCAGTCAGTAAAGTGTCCCAGTGCAGGAGATTTCAGTTCCTTGGGGTCGCATACACCAAAGGTTGAAAAGGCAGGGCCATGAGAAGAGGAGATTTCCTCCTCGACTAGGTCTCACAAATTATATAGCCAGTAGTGATTGTGCCTCTTACAATAAAAATGAACTCAAAAACCTTTATAAACATCATAACATGGACTGTGGGACATCTTTCAAGTGTTTTGTTTGAAGGCTGGGCATGGAAATTGTGTAAAAGGAAGTGAAGAGGTATACCCGGAGCGTTTGCTGGATTGGGGCTTAGGGCGGAAGCTGCTTCTGGATGATCTCTGTGCACATGCATGCCATTGCAGAGAAGGGTCTTGTGGTTCTGAGACATCCTATGGTATCAGCTACTGATTAGATTGAGAAGAGCCCAAGGAAGCTGGATCAGTTTTAGGGCTAACCAAGAGAGTTGGTCCAGAATGTACCAAACTTCCTAAGATCACCCTGTGAATCTTCTAGATATGAAAAAAGAGAAACAGAACAGATTCACAGTTCTACTTCAATCCCAAATTTCATCTTGGGTTTGAAACCAGAAAAATCTCTGATCACAGAGAGAACAAAATGACATTTACCTTTGTGGCATCACTGTGCTGTAGGACTGCCCTATTGCTTGATTTGCATTTTCTAATATTACATAATTTCTACAGGGCACCATCCAGATAGAAATATACCACAGAGCTCAATTCTTGTAATTAGACCCTGTACTGGAAAATATAAAAACCTCAAAGAGACAGAGATAAAATTTATACACACATTAAGAAAGGTTGTCATGGCAACTTTGCTTGAAGATATGTATTTTTAAATCTAAGTAAATTTGGCATTCAGAACATTTGCATCTCCCTCAAAGGTTCTGTATCAAGAATATTTTTAAAAATTGTTTTCAAATTTCTTCTGAATCTACGCTTCCTTGAAAGCTTAAAAAATCCTATGAATATAATAGCATCATAGACTTAAGCACATATTTGCAGAAGGCCCTATATGAGAAAAATCCAAAGTGAAAGGGTAAAAACGTTACTTTTCTACCCCCAGAATCCCTAGGCTTCTCCCTTTAAAATGTTAAATTGTGAGCAGGCTATGCCCATATAATCTCTACAAGGTCCTTTCATGCTCTAAAAATCAATTAGCTATTAGTTTGATGACCTTGCAATATATGCAACAAATTATGGAAACTCAACACACCTAGTGCTGCAGTGTAATTAAGCAACAATTAATACAGACCACTACAATAAATACTGCCCGGTAACTTAGCTAAACCAATTCCTAGCTTTGTTTCTTCTTACTTTGAAAGTTCTCCAGTATTCCTAATCAGCATCAATGTTGAAAGCATTCCTTGATCAGATACCTAGTTTAATCATCTTGCTCATACATTGAAAATAAAGTGATGAGACCAGCCGTGGTGGCTCATGCCTGTAATCCCAGAACTTTGGGAGGCCAAGGTGGGTGGACCACAAGGTCAAGAGATGGAGACCATCCTGGCCAACATGGTGAAACCCGATCTCTACAAAAATACAAAAATTACCTGGGGGTGGTGGCACTCACCTGTAGTCCCAGCTACTCAGGAGCCTGAGGCAGGAGAATTGCTTGAACCCAGAAGGTGGAGCTTGCAGTGAACCAAGATCGTGCCACTGCACTCCAGCCTGGTGACAGAGTGAGACTCCATCTCAAAAAAGAAAAGAAGAGAAAAGAAAAGAAAAGAAAAGTGACAGGTCCATGCCTGTAATCCCAGCACCAAGGTGTAAAGATCACTTGAGTCCAGGAGTTTGAGAGCAGCCCTGGCAACAGAGTGAGACCCCGTCTCTACAAAAAAATTTAAAAGTTAGCCAAGTGTGGAGATGCATATCTGTAGTCTGAACTACACAGGAAGCTGAGGTAGGAGGATTGTTTGAGCCTGGGAGGCAGAGGGTGCAGTGAGCTGAGATGGCACCACTGCACTCCAACCTGGGCAACAGAGTGAGACCCTGTCACAGAAAGAAGAGAAGGAAGGAAGGAAAGAAGGAAAGGAGTGAGGGAGGGAGGGAGGGAGGGAGGGAGGGAGGGAAAAGAAAGACTGGAAAAAAAAGAAAGAAAGGAGAAAGACAATACAGTGATGGTTTCACTTCCAGCAGTTCCTTGTGCTTCTTCCCCAATTATAGCCTATGACAGAAGCCTGTTGTGACCTTTGTCATGTAGTTATCTCCAAGTTCTTTCCTATGTTCCTCTCAGCCACTAACCTAAAATGTCCTTGAGCTATGTATTAGTTCGTTTTCACACTGCTTATAAAGAGATACCTGAGACTGGGCAATTTACAAAAGAAAGAGGTTTAATGGACTTACAGTTCCACATGGCTGGGGAGGCCTCACAATCATGGCAGAAGGTGAAAGGCACATCTCACATGTTGGCAGACAAGAGAAGAGAGCTTGTTCAGGGAAACTCCCATTTTTTAAAACCCATCAGATCTCATGAGACTTATTCACTATCACAAGAACAGAATGGGAAAGACCTACTCCCATGATTCAATTAACTCCCACCACCCAGTCCCTCCCACAACACGTGGGAATTCGAGATGAGATTCGGGTGGGGAAACAGCCAAACCATATCATTCCACTGTTGGCCTCTCCCAAATCTTATGTCCTCATATTTCAAAACCAATTATGCCTTCCCAACAGTCCTCCCAAAGTCTTAACTCATTTCAGCATTAACTCAAAAGTCCACAGTCCAAAGTCTCAACTGAGACAAGGCAAGTACCTCTGCTTATGAGCCTGTAAAATCAGAAGCAAGTTAGTTTCTTCCTAGATACAATGGGGATACAGGCATTGAGTAAATACAGCCATTCCACATGGGAGAAATTGGCCAAAACAAAGGGGCTACAGGCCAGATGCAAGTCTGAAATCCAGTGGGGCAGTCAAATCTTAAAGCTCCAAAATTATCTCCTTTGACTCCATGTCTCACATCCGAGTCATGCTGATGCAGAAAGTGGGTTCACATGGCCTTGGGCGACTCTGTCCCTGAGGCTTTGTAGGGTACAGCCTCCCTCTCAGTGGCTTTGATGGGCTGGCATTGAGTGTCTATGGCTTTTCCAGGTGCACAGTGCAAGCTGTTGGTGGATCTACCATGCTGGGGTCTCGAGTATGATGGCCCTCTTCTCATAGCTCCACTAGGCAGTGCCCCAGTGAGGACTCTGTGTGGGGGCTCTGACCCCACATTTCCCTTCTGCACTGTCCTAGCAGAGGTTCTCCATGAGTGCCCTGCCCCTGTAGCGACCTTCTTCCTGGACATCCAGGCATTTCCATACATCCTCTGAAATCTAGACGGAGGTTCTCAAACTCCAATTCTTGACTTATGTGCACTTGCAGGCTCAACACCATGTGGAAGCTGCCAAGACTTGGGGCTTGCACCCTCTGAAACCACAGTCTGAGCTCTATGTTGGTCCCTTTCACCCATGGCTGGAGTGGCTGGGACACAGGACACCAAGTCCCTAGGCTGTACACAGCACAGGGACCCTGGGCCCAGTCCACAAAACCACTTTTTCCTCCTAGGCTTCTGGGCCTGTGATGGGAGGGGCTGCTGTGAAGACCTCTGACATGCCCTGGAGACATTTTCCCCACTGTCTTAGGGATTAACATTTGGCTCCTCATTGCTTATGCAAATTTCTGCAGCCAGCTTGAATTTCTCCTCAGAAAATGGGATTTTCTTTTCTATCGCATTGTCAGGGGCAAATTTTCCAAAACTCTGCTTCCCTTATAAAACTGAATGCCTTTAACAGCACCTAAGTCAACTCTTAAATGCTTTGCTGCTTAAAAACTTCTTCCGCCAGATACTCTAAATCATCTCTCTCAAGCTCAAAGTTCCACAAATCTCTAGGGCAGGGGCAAACACCACCAGTCTCTTTGCTAAGACATAGCAAGAGTCACCTTTGCTCCAGTTCCCAACAAGTTCCTCATCTCCATCTGAGACCATCTCAGCCTGGATTTCATTGTCCATATCATCATCAGCATTTTGGTCAAAGCCATTTAACAAGTATCTAGGGAGTTCCAAACTTTCCTACATTTTCCTATCTTCTTCTGAGCCCTCCAAACTGTTCCAACCTCTGCCTGTTACCCAGTTCCAAAGTTGCTTCCACATTTTTGGGTATCTTTTCAGCAGTGTCCCACTCTACTGGTACCAATTTACTGTATCAGTTTGTTTTCACACTGCTGATAAAGACATACCTGAGACTGGGCAATTTACAAAATAAAGAGGTTCATTGGACTTACAATTCCACGTGGCTGGGGAGGCCTTACAATCATGGGGGAAGGCAAGGAGGAGTAAGTTACATCTTACGTGGTTGGAAGCAGGCAAAGAGAGAGCTTGTGCAGGGAAACTCCCGGTTTAAAAACCATCAGATCTCATGAGACCCATTCACTATCAGGAGAACAGCACAGGAAAGATCTGCCCCCATGATTCAATCATCTCCCACTGGGTCCCTCCCACAACACCTGGGAATTATGGGAGCTACAAGATGAGATTTGGGGGGTGACAGAGCCAAACCATATCAAGCTGCTTCCCAACCCAGTACCTGGAGAGCTCTGGGTACTAGAAGATTCAAGGTGGTAAAGCTCTAGGACATGAGACTGTGGGGTTCTCCCTCCTGGGGTGAAACACAGGAAAAGACAGAGAACACAGTAATAATGCCATGTATGTTTTGTTTACTGCTATATCCCCAGTGTGTAGCATAAGATCTGGCACACATGGTCAATAAGCAACTGTTGTATGACAAATGGGTTCCATATCTTTGGGTGGGAATGGAAAAATCAGGACAGGGATAGGAGTCAGTGGAGCTAGAGGACACACTGGGCTCTGGCAGAAGAGAGGTGGAGGTAAGGGAGAGAATATGGTATTCAGGTGGTTCACTTTTAAGGCTATGGTCATTCTTAGACTAGAGAATCTCTGGACCATATATAGTTTAAGGAATTTGTCTCTAGATCATGTCGGGCAAAATGAGTTCTGTTTTATAAGAGACTACTTCTATGAAATCTGGATTTTACAGGAACTGGTTTCATAGATGTTATTGGAAAAAAGAGTACCTTCATCAAATACATTTGGAACATTCAGAGTTTAACCAAGTTAAAGTAGTTTTCTTTCTTTCTTTTTTTTTTTTTTTTAAGACAGAGTCTCGCATTTTCACCCAGGCTGGAGTGCAGTGGCACAATCTCGGCTCACTGCAAGCTCTGCCTCCTGGGTTCACACCATTCTCCCACCTCAGCCTCCCAAGTAGCTGGGACTACAGGCACCCGCCACCACGCCTGGCTAATTTTTTGTATTTTTAGTAGAGACGGGGTTTCACCATGTTAGCCAGGATCGTCTCAATCTCTTGACCTCGTGATCCACCCACCTCGGCCTCCCAAAGTACTGGGATTACAGGCGTGAGCCACCATGCCTGGCCTAAAGTAGGTTCCTTTACAGTAGGACTTTTTGGCTCTTCCAATATTAATATATATATTATAAATATCTGAGAAAGAATATAGTATGGAGAATCTGAGAATGAATATCAAGGAAACTTCTCAGAGTATCTTACAGGATGGTGTTTCATGAGACATTGTGGGAAATAATGCTCTCACTAACCTTGTAAAAAACCCTTATCTTTAAACATTTCTTGGTTCAATGATCATCTAGTAATAAGATATAGAAGGAACAGGATGGGGTCGGGAGCAGTGGCTCACGCCTGTAATCCCAGCACTTTGGGAGGCTGAGGAGGGCAGATCACCTGAGGTTGGGAGTTTGAGACCAGCCTGGCCAACATGGAGAAACCCCATCTGTACTAAAAATACAAAAAACAAACAAACAAACAAACAAAATTAGCCGGGCATGGTGGTGCGTGCCTGTAATTCCAGTTACTCAGGAGGCTGAAGCAGGAGAATTGCTTGAACCCGGGAGGCGGAAGTTGCAGTGAGCTGAGATTGCACCATTGCACTCCAGCCTGGGCGGCAAGAGCAAAACTCCATCTCAAAAAAAAAAAGAAAAAGAAAAAAAAGATATAGAAGGAACAAATGACTACTTGGTTACCAACTATTTTAGTTGTATTTTGTATAGTACTATATTATAAATCTATGTTCACATCTAACACAGGCATGAGTGGAAGGCAGGCATACAACATCCTCTTAAACACTTCTATTAATGGAGTATTCAGCACATCACAAAGTAGCTTTATGGATAGCTTGGCTTCTGAATTTTTTTAAACTATTAAGTAACATTAATAATTTCCTTTATTCTATGTGCACAGAACACTGGCAATAAAGATTTCATTCATTTACTCAAAAATATTTACTGGTTGCCTTTTTGGGGACAGGTACTTTATGACTTTATGACATAGTTACAATGGTAAAGTAACAAAATTTCATTTCATACCATCAAGTGTTTAAAATTAAAATAAGTATTTTAGATGTAGATAAATATGTTTTTCTAAAAATTACCAAACAGGATATAAGTAATTTATTTGATCATGGCATTTTATCACATACTATAACAAGATCTATTTATCACATACTATAACAAGATCTATTCCCAGTATCTAGAAAGCAAGCCAACGGGCCGGGCGCAGTGGCTCACATCTGTAATCCAAGCACTTTGGGAGGCCGAGGTAGGTAGATTATGAGCACAAGAGATTGAGACCATCCTGGCAAACATGGTGAAATCCTGTCTCTACTAAAAATAAAAAAATTAGCTGGGGGTGGTTGGCGTGCGACTGTAGTCCCAGCTACTCGGTAGGCTGAGGCAGGAGAATTACTTGAACCTGAGAGGGGGAGGTTGCACCACTGCACTCCAGCCTGGTGACAGAGCGAGACTCGGTCTCAAAAAAAAGACAGCCACCGAACTGTAAACTGTAAACCAATTAAATTGGGAGTACAACTGGAAGAGTGTGATTTATTACCTTGTTTATAGCCTGAATGTCTTACAAAATGGGTCCCAACTCAAACTTTACAATTATCCATTTAGTGTCATAAAATTCTATAAGTCAAATATTAAAATTGATCTATAAGTCTATTCCCTTTAAAAAAAGCCTATTCCCTGAAGCTCTTACAAAAATGAAGTAATAAAGGTATATGTTTAACATGTATTTATTTATTTATTTGAGGGTTGTGCTTTGTCACCTAGGCTGGAGTGCAGTGGCATGATCATGGCTCACTGCAACCTCTACCTCCTGGGCTCAAGCAATCCTCCCACCTCAGCCTCCTGAGTAGTTGGGACTACAGGTGTGCGCCAGCACACCTGGCTAATTTTTGTATTTTTTGTAGAGATGCAGTTTTGCCATGTTGCCTAGGCTAGTCTCAAACACCTGGACTCACCCAATAAGCCTGACTTGGCCTCTCCAAGTGTTGGGATTACAGGCGTGAGCCACCACACCCAGCTGGAAAATGTTTAAAATTTATTAAGTGAAAAGTAGCTCATGCTGCAATGAACGTACTACGTAAAAATGTGTGTATGTGGAACAGGAAAAATATAAACAGTCGTAGAAATGTGCTTAGGTTGGTAGCATTCTTTTTCCTCTTAAAAATTCCTTTTTTTGGCCGGGCGCTGTGGCTCACACCTGTAATCCCAGCACTTTGGGAGGCCGCGGTGGACAGATCACAAGGTCAGGAGATCAAGACCATCCTGGCTAACATGGTGAAACCCCGTCTCTACTAAAAATACAAAAAATTAGCTGGGCATGGAGGCACTCGCCTGTAGTCGCAGCTACTCGGGAGGCTGAGGCAGGAGAATCGCTTGAACTGGGGAGATGGAGGTTGTAGTGAGCCCAGATCATGCCACTGCACTCAAGCCTGGGCTGAGACCTCCAGAGTCTGGCTGAGACCTCCGGAGTCTCGCTCTGTCACCTAGGCTGCAGTACAGTGGCGCGATCTCGGCACACTGCAACCTCCACCTCCCAGACATTCTCCTGCCTCAGCCTCTCAACTAGCTGGGATTACATTCGCCCGCCTCCACACCCACTAATTTTTGTATTTTTAGTAGAGATGGGGTTTCCCCATGTTGGCCAGGCTGTTCTTGAACTCCTGACCTCAAGTTATACGCCCACCTTGGACTCCCAAAGTGCTGGGATTACAGGTGTGAGCCACGGCACCAGCCAAAAATTTCTTTTCTTTTTTTGTTTTTTTTTGTTTTTTGTTTTTTAGAGACGGAGTCTCGCTCTTTCTCCCAGGCCGGACTGCAGTGGCGCTATCTCGGCTCACTGCAAGCTCCGCCTCCCGGGTTCACGCCATTCTCCTGCCTCAGCCTCCCGAGTAGCTGGGATTACAGGCGCCCGCCACCGCGCCCGGCTAGTTTTTTGTATTTTTAGTAGAGACGGGGTTTCACCGTGTTAGCCAAGAGGGTCTCGATCTCCTGACCTCGTGATCCGCCCGCCTCGGCCTCCCAAAGTGCTGGGATTACAGGAGTGAGCCACCGCGCCCGGCCTAAAAATTTCTTTAAATATTAGTGGTATATTATTCTCTCAATAAGTTTTTTTTTTTTTTTTTGAGACAGTCTTGTTTTATTGCCTAAGCTGGAGTGCAGTGGCACAATCTCAACTCACTGCAACCTCCACCTCCCAGGTTTTTTTTTTTTCTCATGCCTCAGCCTCCCAAGAAGCTGAGATTACAGGCATGTGCCCCAAAGGCCAGTTAAGTTTTCTTTTTCTTTTTTTTCTTTTTGCTTGGTTGAGACGGATTTTCGCTCGTCACCCACACTGGAGTGCAATGGCACGATCTCGGCTCACTGCAACCTCCGACTCTTGGGTTCAAGCGATTCTCCTGCCTCAGGCTCCCGAGTAGCTGGGATTAGAGGCACCTGTCACCACGCCGGGCTACTTTTGGTATTTTTAGTAGAGATGGAGTTTCACCACGTTGGCCAGGCTGATCTCAAACTCCTGGCCTCAAGTGATTCACCTGCCTTGGCCTCCCAAAGTGCTGGAATTACAGGCCCGGCCTATTTTTGCAATAATTATGAATAGCACACCATTTAAATCTGTTGATTGATCCCTCCTTAAATAACTAAATACACTACTGGCCAACATGGTGAAAACCTGTCTCCACTAAAAACACAAAAAAATGGCCGGGCACAGTGGCTCATGCCTGTAATCCCAGCACTTCAGGAGGCCAAGGGGTGTGAATCACCTGAGGTTAGGAGTTCAAGACCAGCCTGGCCAACATGGTGAAACCCTGTCTCTACTAAAAAAAATACAAAAATTAGCTGAGTGTAGTGGCACATACCTGTAGTCTCAGCTACTCAGGAGGCTGAGGCAGGAGAATTGCTTGAACTTGGGAGGCAGGGGTTGCAGTGAGCCAAGATCGTGCCACCACACTCCAGCCTGGGTGACACAGCGAGACTCCATCTCAAAAAAAATAAATAAATAAATAAAAAGAAAGGGACCGAGCGCGGTGGCTCATGCTTGTAATCCCAGTACTTTGGGAGGCTGAGTTGGGCAGATCACAAGGTCAAGAGTTCAAGACCAGCCTGACCAACACGGTAAAACCCCATCTCTACTAAAAATACAAAAATGAGCTGGGTGTGATGGCACGCGCCTGTAACCCCAGTTACTCAAAAGGCTGAGGCAAGAGAATCGCTTGAACCTGGGAGGCAGAGGTTGCAGTGAGCTGAGATCACGCCACTGCATTCCAGCCTGGTGACAGAGTGAGACTCTGTCACACACACACAAAAAAGATAAAGAATGACAAAAATCTGTGCCTACATTCAGAGTGACAAGAATACTAATGTTCTGCTTGTAGAAAAGACTATTGGTTCAGAATATGTTAAATGCAAATAATATTTTGTATAATATATATAAATTACATATGCATAAAAAGAGTATCTATATTAGAATCTTTTTTTTTTGAGACAGGGTCTTGCTCTGTCAACCATGCTGGAGTGCAGTGGCACTACCACAGCTCACTGTAGCCTTGACTTCCTGAGCTCAAGCCATCCTCTCGCCTCAGCCTCCTGAATAGTTGGGACTACAGGTGGTGCCACCAAGGCTGGCTAAGTTTTTATATTTTTTTATAGAAACAAGGTTTTGCCACGTTGCCCAGGCTGGTCTCAAACTTCTAAAAGCTCAAGCAATCTGGCTGCCTTGAACTCCCAAAGTGCTGGAGTTATAGGCATGAGTCACTGTGCCCGGCCTACATTAGAATCTTAACAGTGGGGCTGGGCATGGTGCCCCACGCCTGTAATCCCAGCACTTTGGGAGGTCAAGATGGGCAGACTACTTGAGGTTGAGGAGTTCGAGGCCAGCCTGGCCAACATGGTGAAACCCCATCTGTACTAAAAACACAAAAATTAGCCAGGCGTGATGGCACATGTTTGCAATCCCAGCTACTTGGGAGGCTGAGGCGGGAGGATCACTTGAACCTGGGAAGCAGAGGTTGCAGTGAGCCGAGATGGTGCCATTGCACTCCAGCCTGGGCAATAGACAGCGGGACTCAGTCTCAAAAAAAAAAAAAAAAAAAAAAAGAATCTTAACAGTGGTTAACTTCAAATAGTGAGACTATGACTATTAACTGAGTTTGACACTTTTGTGTTTTCCTAGATTTTTCTATAATAAACATTATTATTTCATAATAAAGCAGTAAAGATTTTTTATACAAACTATTTTAAGATAAACAAATTTTGACATAGAGGTTATAAGTTAGGTAGAATCTATTTATATAAAAAAATGGAACTGTACTTTTGTGGGCCAAATAAGCACTATGTAAGTTTTTTTATTTTTCCCAAACACATGCACAGAATTAATATTGCCTTAAATTTTGTTAGCACAAGTTTGAAAGAGCTCTTTAGCTCATAAAAAAATGTTTTATGGACCAGGTGCGGTGGCTCACACCTGCAATCTCAACACTTTGGGAGGCCCAGGTGGGAGGATCGCTTGAGCCTAGGAGTTTGAGACAAGACTGGGCGACGCACGGAGACCCTGTCTCAAAAAAACAAAACCAAAAACAAACAAACAAAAAAACAGCTGGGCATGGTGGCATGCATATGTAGTCCCAGCTACTCTAGAGGCTGAGGTGAGATCGCTGGAGCCCAGGAGGTGGAGGCTACAGTAAGCTGTGATCATGCCAATGCACTCCAGCTTGGTCAACAAAGCAAGACTGTGCCTCAAAAAAAAAAAAAAAGAAAGAAAGAAAGAAAAGAAAAAGAAAAAAAGTTACGTACTTATGGTTTTTTTTTTGGATAGAGTTTCACTCTTCTTGCCCAGGCTGGAGGGCAATGGTGCAATCTTGGCTCACCACAACCTTCCCCTACTGGGTTCAAGCGATTCTCCTGTTTCAGTCTCCCCAGTAGCTGGGATTAAAGGCATGTGCCACCACACCCGGCTAATTTTGTATTTTTAGTAGAGATGAGGTTTCTCCATGTTGGTCAGGCTGGTCTTGAACTCCTGACTTCAGGTGATCTGCCCGCCTCAGCCTCCCATAGTGCTGGGATTACAGGCGTGAGCCACCTCGCCTGGCCGTTTTGTTTTTTTTTTTTTGAGACGGAGTTTTGCTCTTGTTGCCCAGGCTGGAGTGCAATGGCACGATCTCGGCTCACCGCAACCTCTGCCTCACGGGTTCAAGCGATTTTCCTGCCTCAGCATCCCAAGTAGCTAGGATTACAGGCATGCTCCATCATGCCCGGCTAATTTTGTATTTTTGGTAGAGACAAGGTTTCTCCATGTTGGTCAGGCTGGTCTCAAACTCCCGACCTCAGGTGATTTACCCGCCTTGGCCTCCCAAGGAGCTGGGATTACAGGTGTGAGCCACTGTTCCCGGCCATGCTTATGTTTTTTAACAATACACTTCTGAACTATCAAAAAAAATATAAATCAAAATCACTGAAGTAGTTTTTAAAAACTCCAAAAGCTACAAAACTTACTTCAATATCAATTAAAAACCCATCTGATAGTTCAATAACTTGAGTCCTGCTAGAATCATTCTATAAGCCATAAGTGACAGTGAAGTGGCCAAAATTTGAGTCATTTGATAAGTACAAAGAACACAGATTTTTGTCATTCTTACTGTGAAGAAAAACAGTGAATGAATAACTTAGTTTATATATTAACAGTACTTTTATTTAAAAAATTATCTAGAGAATAACTTCTTTTTAATCATTTGTTAGTCATGTAACTATGGATAAAACATACTAATTTAGCTGATTCCTCTATGCTCTCTTTTCCTTGATTCCAATCATTATTAGTGATTCTACACTGCCTCATTTATTGGCAGTTATGCCAACTGGCTGACTCTGGTTCAACTGCCCTATTTTTGCTTTCATCATTGTTTATCATATCTCACTTGCTTTAAATTCCACCTCTTTCATCTCATCTGATCTGACACTTGGTTTGCATATCAATTGGCTACTCTAACCTTCTACCACCAGTTTCCAACCCATTCAAGGTACTTGGGTAACAAAGGAAGATGCTCTATACACACAAAACCACAAAAAGTAAGTGGGAAGGGATAATAAATTTCACTTAAAGTTTTAGAATTTTTCTTTTTTTTTTTTTGAGACGGAGTTTCACTCTTGTTGCCCAGGCTGGAGTGCAATGGCGCGATCTTGGCTCAACGCAACCTCTGCCTCCCAGGTTCAAGCAGTTCTCCTGCCTCAGCCTCCCGAGTAGCTGGTATTACAGGCATGCACCACCACGCCTGGCTAATTTTGTATTTTTAGTAGAGACAGGGTTTCTCCATGTTGGTCAGGCTGGTCTTGAACACCTGACCTCAGGTGATCTGCCTGCCTCGGCCTCCCAAAGTGCTGGGATTACAGGCATGAGCCACCACGCCCGGCCAAAGTTTTAGAATTTAAGTTATTCCAAAAATTATTATTTTTTTTCAAAAATACAGACTGCATCCAATTAAATTCTATGTTAACTGGTAATGACTAGGTCTAAAATGTTAGGTATTTACCAATAAATGACATAAAATAACTCAATAACAAAGGGATTTTTTTTTTTAAGAGATAGGGTCTCACTTTATCACTCAGGTTTGGCTGAGGGCAGTGGTGTGATCACAGCTCACTGAAGCCTCCAACTCCTGGGCTCAAGTGATCCTCCCGCCTCAGTCTACCAGAGTATATTCTTGAAAGTAAAATTACAAATGAAATTCAGCAGTGTTAAAAATAAGCCCACTTGCAGACAATTATCATTTTTCTCCCTTTCTTTCCTCACTATCTGTACTTGGCATATTTCCTACAGTGGCTGTCTTAAAGAAAAAAAGGAATCCTTCATAAATAGTGTAGCCAAAAAAGTTGGACTAATATACAATGCTATCAGTAAAGTATTATATATAAAATTTATAAGTGCTAAAGTGTAATTTTGAAAGACACTTAAGATACTTTTTTTTTTGAGACAGGGTCTCAGCCCTGTCGCCCAGGCTGGAGTGCACTAGCACAACATCAGCTCACTGCAACCTCCGCCTCCCAGGTTCAAGCGATTCTCCTGCCTCAGCCTCCCAAGTAGCTGGGACTACAGGCGCACGCCAGCATGTCCAGCTAATTTTTTGTATTTTTAGTAGAGATGGGGTTTCACCATGTTGGCCAGGATGGTCTCAAATCTCTTGACCTTGTGATCCGCCCACATCGGCTTCCCAAAGTATTAGGATAACAGGCATGAGCTACCGTGCCTGGCCTACTTAAAATATTCTTAAAATAGCTCCCCCCACCTCCTTTTTTTTTTTTTTTTTGAGAATGAGTTTCACTCTTGACACCCAGGCTGGAGTGCAGTGGTGCGATCTTGGCTCACTGCAACCTCTGCCTCCCAGGTTCAAGCGATTATCCTGCCTCAGCCTCCTGAGTAGCTGGGATTACAAATGTGCACCACCACATCTGGCTAATTTTTTTTTTTTTTTTTTGTATTTTTAGTAGAGACGGGGTTTCACCAAGTTGGCCTGGCTGGTCTCGAACACCTGACCTCAATTGATCCACCTGCCTCGGCCTCCCAAAGTATTATAGGCATGAGCCACCGAGCCCGGCCTTTTTTGTTTTTTTAAAGACAGGGTTTTGCTCTGTTGCCCAGGCTGGAGTGCAGTGGTGTGATCACAGATCACTGCAGCCTTGACCTCTCCTGGTCTCAAGTGATCCTCCCACTTCAGCCTCCAGAACAGCTGGGACTACAGGTGTGTGTCACCATGCCCAGTAATTTTTTTGTATATTTGTAGAGGCAGGGTCTCCCAGTGTTGCTTGGGCTGGTCTCAAACTCCTGGGCTCAAGCAATCCACCAGCTTCGGCCTTCCAAAGTTCTAGGATTATAGGCACGAGCCACTGTGCCCTGCCCCAATATTTTGTTACTTACTAGTGAGACTAAACACTTTTCTAAAAGTTTGTTAGCCATACTATCCTATAAAAGCTGTTTGTTCATGTCTTTTGTCCATTTATCTTTTTTTTTGTTTTTCTTGAGACAGAGTCTTGCTCTGTGGCCCGGGCTGGAGTGCAGGGGTGCAATCTCGGCTCACTGCAAGCTTCGCCTCCCAGGTTCAAACGATTCTCCTGCCTCAGCCTCCTGAGTAGCTGGGATTACAGGCATGTGCCACCATGCCCAGTTAATTTGTGTGTGTGTGTTTTTCAGTAGAGATGGGGTTTCACCATGTTGGCCAGGCTGATCTCGAATTCCTGACCTCAGGTGCTCCACCCACCTCAGCCTCCCAAAGTACTGGGATTACAGGGGTGAGCCACCGCACCCGGCCAATTTTCTGTATTTTTAATAGAGACAGGGTTTCATCCTGTTGGCCAGGCTGGCCTCGAACTTCGGACCTCAGGTGATCCACCCGCCTCGGCCTCCCAAAGTGCTGGGATTACAGGTGTGGGCCACCACACCCAGCCAATTTTTTTGTATTTTTAGTAGAGACAGGGTTTCATCATGTTGGCCAGGCTGGTCGCAAACTCCTGACCTCAGGTGATCCACCCGCCTCAGCATCCCAAAGTGCTGGGATTACAGGCGTGAGCCACCACTCCCGGCCAATTTTTTGTATTTTTAGTAGAGATGGGGTTTCATCATGTTGGCCAGACTGGTCTCAAACTCTGGACCTCAGGTGATCCACCTGCCTCAGCCTCCCAAAGTGTAGGGATTACAGGTGTGAGCCACTGCGCCCAGCCTATGTTTCTATTTTATACATATTCAACAAACATGATTCCCCAACTTCTGCAAAATAATTTCTTTTTCAAGAACATTGATTTTAGAGCTCACACTAAGAAAAAGAATACAAAAATAATGGCATGGAAAGTGAAAAAACAAAAATAAAAAAGTAGAAAGCTAAAGTTTCCCATTAAAATGATCAATATACTGTGCAGTAAGTCAAATGTGTACAATGAATTAAGAAAATATGATATATAAAAATCCAAATTTACAAAATTAAGTACAAATAGGTGTTTATATTACAAAGTGATACTGGTTTATAAAAGGATTCAACATAGATTTTTTTAAAATGGTTGTTTTCCTCAATCAATTTAACAATGATTTTAAATGTATAAAATTTTAATATCTCTTTGAGACAGTGATCCAAGCTTCTTCCCTTGATGATGTTACCAGCTCATACTTTGTTTCAATAACTTGTCCCTCCACAGAAAGTAGGTGCAGTCTCTTCACCAATACACTAAGAAGTACTGTGGTCACCATATATGCAAACCTAGTCAGGAAGAAAGTCAGTTAGTTACTAAAGATTAAAAATTATACTTTAAACCTGCACATTCTGCACATGAACCCCAGAACTTAAAGTACAATAATAATAAAAAAATTATACTTTAATCATACAGATTGCCCATTCTCATCAACAGTGATCATCAAAATTCTAAGAACAGAGTCTGGCATTCTATTATTCACCTCAACTCTGGACACTCCTGTGTGCCTGAGAATCCAAGTGAGGAAAAAGTTTTCATTACTAATTCATCATCAAACCGATCTGGATCAAACCTACAAAGAAAATTTGAGGTTAATCACAATATAGCTCCACTGGCATTTTACATGTTGACACTAAAAGAACACAAGTATGTAACAAAGTTAAAAATCAACTGAAAATAGAAAGTGCTCTTATATTATATTTAAATGCCACTTATTTTTATGTTCCCAAATTATTTAACATATATTTAGTCTATTGCTGTTTCTTACTATATTCCATTTTTTGAGACAGGGTCTCGCTCTGTCACCCAGGCTGGAGGGCAATGGTGCAATCAAGGCTCATTGCAGCCTCGACCTCCTGGACTTTAACTATCCTTCTACCTCAGCTTCCTGAGTAGCTGTGACTATAAGCACATGCCACCAGGCCCAGCTACTTTTAACAGTTTTTTGTACAGACAGGTTCTCCCTATGTTGCCCAGGCTGATCTTGAACTCCTAGGCTCAAGTGATCCTCCTGCCTCAATCTCTCAAAGTGCTGGGATTATAGGTGTGTGAGCCACCGCGACTGGCACTTTATTATTTCTCTTTTTTTTTCTTTTTTTGAGACGGAGTCTTGTTCTGTCACCAGGCTGGAGTGCAGTGGCGTGATCTCGGCTCATTGCAACCACCACATCCCAGGTTCAAGCAATTCTCCTGTCTCAGCCTCCCAAGTAGCTGGGACTACAGGTGCACACCACCATGTCCAGCTAATTTTTTTATTTTTAGTAGAGATGGGGTTTCACCATGTTGGCCAGGATGGTCTCGATCTCTTGACCTCGTGATCCACCTGCCTCGGCCTCCCAAAGTGCTGGGATTATAGGTATGAGCCACGGCACCCGGCCTACTTTATTATTTCTAAATGATAGATGCAAAATATATTTCTCGAGAATACCAAGGTATAAGATTGTTACACCAGTTTATATTATTTTGTGAAATATAAGGATAAATCATAGAAAATCATATAATGAATTTTTAAATAAATTTAAGACCTGTTACATGAGACCACCTTATCAATATGTAAGACATTTTATATTGCCTCTTCAACTGAAATTTATGTCTTAAAATTGGAGGCTCCAGCCTTAAAATTATATTTATCAATTATATTACATCCAGATTTATTAATAGGTGAGAGAGGCTGGACATAGTGGCTCACGCCTGTAATCCTAGCACTTTGTGACACCAAGGTGGGAGGATTGCTTGAGCCCAGGAGTTCGAGACCAGCCTGGGCAACATAGCGAGACCTCATCTCTATTAAAAATTTTTGGCCAGGCGCGGTGGCTCACGCCTGTAATCCCAGCACTTTGGGAGGCTGAGGCAGGCGGATCACGAAGTCAGGAGATCGAGACCAAGGTGAAACCCCATCTCTACTAAAAATACAAAAAAAAAAATTGGCCAGGCACAGTGGCGGGCGCCTGTAGTCCCAGCTACTAGGGAGGCTGAGGCAGGAGAATGGCATGAACCCGGGAGGCGGAGCTTGCAGTGAGCTGGGATCGCGCCACTGCACTCCACCTGAGCGACAGAGTGAGACTCTGTCTCAAAAAAAAAAAAAAATTTTTTTTAAAAGGCTGGGCACAGTGGCTCAAGGCTGTAATCCCAGCACTTTGGGAAGCAGAGGCAGGTGGATCACGAGGTCAAAAGACTGAGACCATCCTGGGCAACATGGTGAAACCCCGTCTCTACTAAAAACATAAAAATTAGCTGGGCATGGTGGTGCATGCCTGTAGTCTCAGCTACTTGGGAGGCTGAGGCAGGAGAATCGCTTGAACCCGGGAGGCGGAGGTTGCAGTGAGCCAAGATTGCACCACTGCACTCCAGCCTGGCGACAGATTGAGACTCCGTCCAAAAAAAAAAGATATACATTGCTTCTCTTAAGCCACTGAATTCTAGGAGGGTATCTGGATTAAAGCGAATGAAAAGCATACTCTATATATGTGTGATTATTATCATTATTTTTTATTTTATTTTTTATTTTTTTGAGATGGAGTTTCATTCTTGTTGCCCAGGCTGGGGTGCAATGACATGACCTCGGCTCACTGCAACCTCCACCTCTCCTGCCTCAGCCTCCCGAGTAGCTGGGATTACAGGCACGCGCCACCACACCTGGCTAATTTTGCATTTTTAGTAGAGAAGGGGTTTCTCCATGTTGGTCAGGCTGGTCTCAAACCCCCGACCTCAGGTGATCCGCCCGCCTCGGCCTCCCAAAGTGCTGGGATTACAGGTTATCGTGCCCAGCCCATTATTTTTCATAGTTGGCGTCTTGCTTATTCCAAGACCAGCCTGGTAACAGAGCGAGATTCTGTCTCTAAAAAAATAAAAATAAAAATAAATTAAAAATTAAAAAAAATTAGCCAGGCATGGTAGCGTATACCTATAGTTCCAGTTACTCTGGAGGGTGAGGTAGGAGCATTGCTTGAGCCCAGGAGGTTGAGGCTGCAGTGAGCCTGTGTTTACATCACTGCACTCCAGCCTGGGTGACAGAGCATGACCCTGTCTCTGTCCCTAAAGAAACAATAAAAATAAAAAATAAAGTCAGGGAAATGAAGGGCCTAAGAAACATTTTTTGTCCTATAGAATCTCACTCTGTAAAGTCATTGAAGAAATGCATATATTAAAAACAAAACAAATAACCCACGTACCACAGAACAAAAAAATTCCTCGCAAAAACAAGTATTTTTAAACGACTTAAACTCTGAATTTTTAAAAAAGGGAAATTCTTGGGAGCTAAGGTATGAGGATGTAAAGACATAAGAATGATACAATGGACTTTAGGGACTTGGGGGAAAGGGTGGGGCGATGAGGGATAGAAGACTACACATTGGGTACAGTGTACACTGCTTGGGTGACGGTTGCAGCAAAATCTCAGAAATCACCACCAAAGAAATACCACCTGTTCCCCAAAAACCTATTGAAATAAAAAATAAATTTAAAAAAAGCAAAAAGAGAAGCAATAAAGAACAGAAAAATGCACTGGGGAAAAAAAAAAAAGAGGCTGGGCACAGTGGCTGTAATCCTGCACTTTGGGAGGCTGAGGGGGGCAGATCATGAGGTCGGGAGATCGAGACCATCCTGGCTAACATGGTGAAACCCTGTCTCTACTAAAACTACAAAAAATTAGCTGGGCGTGGTGGTGGGTGCCTGTAGTCCCAGCCACTCGGGCGGCTGAGGCAGGAGAATTATTTGAACCTGGGAGGCGGAGCTTGCAGTGACACTAGATCGTACCACTGCACTCCAGCCTGGGCGACAGAGCGAGACTCCAACTCAAAAAAAAAGAGAGAAATTCTGCTTTTTAAAAATTTTTTTTTGAGACGGAGTCTTGTGTCTTGCTCTTGTTGCCCAGGCTGGAGTGCAATGGCATGATCTTGGCTCACTGCAACCTCTGCCTTCCAGGTTCAAGTGATTCTCCTGCCTCAGCCTCCCGAGTAGCTGGCATTACAGGCATGTGCCACCACGCCCGGCTAATTTTTGTATTTTTATTAGAGACGGGGTTTCGCTATATTAGCCAGGCTGGTCTTGAACTCATGACCTTGTGATCCGCCCGCCTCAGCCTCCCAAAGTGCTGGGATTACAGGCATGAGCCACGGTGCCCAGCCTGCTTTCATTTTCTTAAAACAGATGTTAATTACTTTTCACTTAGTATAAAAGTGGTAATAACAGAGACAAAAAGTAGCAAATAGCAGATTCACATAAGAGAAAAAGCAGTGAACAGAAGATATAATGGGGATGCAGGTCAGGCTTGGTGGTTCATGCCTGTAATCCCACCACTTTGGGAGGCAGAGGTGGGAGGATGGCTTGAGCTCAGGAGTTCAAGACCAGCCTGGGCAACATGGTGAAACCCCATCTGTACAAAAAGTACAAAAATGAACCAGGCGTGGCAGCGCACGCCTGTGGTCCTAGCTACTTAGGTGGCTGATGCAGAAGGATGGCTTGAGTCAGAGAGGTCGAAGCTGCAGTGAGAAGTGATTGCACTACTACATTCCAGCCTGGATGACAGAGTGAGACCCTGTCTCAAAAGAAAGAGAAGAAAAGGGGATTCACTAGTTTTCTTTTTTTGTATCATTGCTACATATTGAGTTTTCTCCTCAACACTTAGGAAAGGAATGCAAAATGTGCAAACACAAAAACTGACAGTCACAAATACAATGACAAATATTTCATACTTGTGTGGAGATGGCCAAGTATTAGGATCCTGAAGTACCACACCAAGGGCATAAAGGACGAGGGTCTGTGAAAAAAAAAAAATCCAATTAGTCAAGGACTAACAGAGATAAAATGACTCCTAGAAAGTCAAGTTATTCCAAACTTCTTTTAATATAGATATTGAATACAAAATAATAATTTTAAAATAATGCAAGAAACCACAAGTGATTATTTTGGTGATCTTACAATGAGGAAGGCCTCCCTAAGCATGTCACAAAATCTAGAAACCATAAACGAATAACAGACTTAACTATATGAAAATTTAAAATCTGCATCCAGAGTTCATGTCCTTTGTAGGGACATGGATGAAGCTGGAAACCATCATTCTCAGCAAACTATCGCAAGGACAAAAAACCAAACACTGCATGTTCTCACTCATAGGTGGGAAGTGAACGATGAGAACACATGGACACAAGAAGGGGAACATCACACACCGGGGCCTGTTGTGGGGTGGAGGGAGCGGGGAGGGATAGCATTAGGAGATATACCTAATGTTAAATGTCGAGTTAATGGGTGCAGCACACCAACATGGCACATGTATACATATGTAACAAACCTGCACGTTGTGCACATGTACCCTAAAACTTAAAGTATAAAAAAAAATCTGCATCCAGTTAAAAAACAATAACAAAAAAAAAAATGCAAGCAACAGTAAAAGTTATTTGCTATATAACTGACGGAATTTGTATAATATACAAATATATATAAGCTCACTAGAAAAATGAGTGAAAGTTATAAAGACAGAATTAACAAAAGAAAAACACAAACTGTTAATATATGTATGAAAATTTGTTCTATCTCTCCAATGATCAGAGAAAAGCAAGATTCATAAAATATACATAAGACTCAAATTCAGAGGCAGTGAGGATTTGGAAAGAAAAAACATTCTCATACATTGTTGCTAGAAGTATAAAATGCCTTTTAGAGAACATTTTAAATTTAACGTACACATGGCCCAGTGCAGTGGCTAATGCCTATAATCTCACCACTTTGGGAGGCTGAGGTAGGAGGATCACTTGAGCCCAGGAGTTCCATATCAGCCTGGACAACACAGTGAGACTCTGTCTTTATAAAAAATAAAAAAATTTAGTCCAGCTACTTGGGAAGCTGAGGTGGGAAGATCACTTAAGCCTGGGTGGTCGAGGCTGCAATCACACCACTGCACTCCAGCCTAGGTAACAGAGCAAGACCCTGTCTAAAAATAATAATAACTGAACATATACATGGACTTTGACACAAAAACTCCGTGTCTCAGACTCTACTCAACACCTGTACCAGTATATAATTAAAAAAAATAATGTCAATCATAATTTCCACTAGCAGGGGCTGCTTAAATAAATTATGCTAGATGGGCATGGTGGCTTATGCCTGTAATCCCAGCATGTTGAGAGGTGGAGGCAGGTGGATCACTTGAGGCCAAGAGTTCGAGACCAGCCTGGCCAACATGGTGAAACCCCATCTCTACTAAAAATATAAAAATCAGCCAGGCCTTGTGGCGCAAGCCTGTAATCCCAGCTACTCAGGAGGCTGAGGCAGGAGAATCACTTGAACTCGGGAGGCGGAGGTTGCAGTGAGCCAAGATTGCACAACTGCACTCCAGGATGGGTGACAGAGTGATACTCTGTCTCAAAAAATTAAATTAAAAAATAAATCATGGTACATTCACACAATGGAATATTATGCAGCCATTAATAATAATGAGTCAAATCTGTATCAAGTGCTAGGTGTATTAATAGCCATGATACACTCAATAAAAGAAAATTAAAGAACAATATAGAAAGAGTAACTTTTCACATATAAATTGTTTAATACATATGTATATGTGTGTTTCTATACATATATACACAGAGTAATATACATACACAGAAATAGGTCTATAAAAATACATACTAAACTGCTAACAGTAGTACCTTTTGGGAAGGAAGACTTTTATATTGTTTGAACTTTAAAACAAGCACATATTATTTTGTAACTAAAATAATTGTGTCTTTTATTTAATAATGGGTAGCATTTATTTGCCACTTTAAACAAATTTAAAATACACACCAGGCTGGGTGCAGTGGCTCATGTGTGTAATCCCAGCACTTTGGGAGGCCAAGGTTGGCAGATCACCTGAGGTCAGGAGTTCAAGACCAGCTTGGCCAAGATGGTGAAATCCCGTCTCTACTAAAAATACAAAAATTAGCTGGCCGTGGTGGCGGGCACCTGTAATCCCCGCTACTCGGGAGGCTGAGACAGGAGAATCCCTTGAACCTGGGAGGTGGAGGTTGCAGTGAGCCAAGATCGCGCCATTGCACTCCAGCCTGGGTGACAAGAGCAAAACTCCATCTAAAATATATATATATATATATATATATATATATATATATATATATATATACACACACACACACACCAAAAGAGTTGAGAATAGCTGAATGAATTAAACATATTAAAGGTTTTCTACCTCTCTAGGAATAATAAATTGGTCAATTTTTCCTTCAATATCTTGAAGCTGGGCAGAAACTGGAGTCAGTTTGGCAGTTCGAACAGTTTCACAAAGCACATGCTGACAATATCTGTTTAAAAAAATTTTTTTTTGAAGATGTTTATTTTGGGAGGCAGTTAGAAATGTACATACATTTAAAAAACGTTCTTCAACAACTACTCAAACATTCCCAACTTGAAATAGTCCCATCATAATTCTTATCTGCTTAAAGATATGTTACATATTAGAAGTATATAAAGATTAACAATTTTATAAATTTTAAAATAAATACATTTTTATAAGATTTGTTATAAATCTGTATATAACTCTAGGTAGATAAAGATTTCAACAAATAAAAACACTTTTAAAAGTACCAGAAGAAAACTCAAAATAATGTTTCTACAATTTTTAAAAAGTTTATTTTTAGCACAAAGCTGACAGAAAATTATAAAGAAAAATATACATAACCTAACTAGAGAAACATTTTGTTTACATATTTCTAAAGATAACTAGGAAAAATATTTTCAGTAAATATATCTTTAATGTATAAAACCTCTTTAAAAGTAATTAAAATAATCCAACAATCCCATAGAAACAGGGACGGAGAATACAAAAAGCAATTCACAAAAACTTACAAATGGCCTGAAGACATATGAAATGATACTCAACTTAATTAACAACTTAAAGATTGCCAATCATAGCATTTTTTTTACTTGCCAGATTGACAAAGATGAAAAAGAATGAGAGCAGATATTACTAGAAAAAGATGGAGAAAAAGACATTCTCATATCCAATTGGTGGAAGTATAAACTGGTAAAACCTTTCAGAAGCATAATTTGGCAATATATACCAAACTCTTAAGTGTACATCACAACGAGAAGAATAAAAACTAAAATGTATTACAATCTTGCTATGAGTCAGTTCACTTAAATACTTTATATACAGGATCTTATCGAATCCTTACAAGAAACCCATGGGTGCTATTATTATTCTAATTTTACAGATTAAAATCAGAGGCAGTTATTTAAGATCACATAGCAGGTAAGCTGTGTTGACAGGATTCAAATCTTAACGACTGTCCTACTGCATACATCCTTCAACTAGAAGCTCACTTCTAGGACCTTATTATACAGAAATATTTGGAAATATTAGTAAAGATGTAAGCACAGAAGTGTTAATTGTTTGTAACATCAAAAACAACAAAATCAAAAGGGGAAACATTCTTCCTTCCTTTCCTCTGTGTAAATATTTATTGCGTACCTGCTGCATGTGAAGCACTGTGCTAGATACTGAGCTACAACAATAAACAAGAGATACATCATCAAAGGGGTTCAGAATCTAGTTGGCAGTGGGGAGGCAGATTGGATAGGACATAAAGGATGAACAATTAAGTATAGCACATGTTATAAAGGAAGTTCAGGGTATTACTGGAATATAAGGCAGGAGCAGCTACTCTAGGGAAAGGGCTTTGTAGAGAAATAAACACAGGCTGGGCTGGGCGCGGTGGCACATGTCTGTAATCCCAGCATTTTGGGAGCCAGAGGCGGGTGGATCACTTGAGGCCAGGAGTTCGAGACCAGCCTGGCCAACATGGTAAAACCCTGTGTCTACTAAAAATACAAAAAATAGCTAGGTGTGGTGGTGCATGCCTGTAATTCCAACTACTTGGAAAGCTGAGGCATGAGAATCGTTTGAACCCAGGAAGTGGAGGGTGCAGTGAGCTGAGATTGCGCCACTGCAATCCTGCCTGGGTGACAGAAAGGGACTGCATCTGAAAAAAAAAAAAAAAGAGAGAGAGAGAAATAAACACAGGCTGAAACCTGCAAACAACAACAACAACATTAAAAAAAAAAAAAAAAAACTCAAACCACCACCGACAATAAAAAAAACTCCACCCCAAAACCAAAAACCAAAACCCGGACTTAACTAAAGAAGAGACGAAAAGAGAATCTATACGGAGGAGTAGTTTGTGCAAAAGCCAGGACAGGAGATAAGAAACTAAAGACTTTGAGTAGAGCTAAACTGAAAGCTATGAAGAGGCACAAGTGAGGATAAGGTGGGAGTACACAAGGCCCAGCTTTTGAAATGCTTCATAAGCTATATTAGAGCTTAAACTTTTAAAAATTATTTACTTACTTATTTATTTTTAAGAGATAGGTTCTTGCTCTGTTGCCCAGGCTGGAGTGCAGTGACACTCTATCATGCTGCAGCCTCAACCTCCCAAGCTCAAGTGATCCTCCCACCTCAGCCTCCCTAGTAGTTGTAACCATAGGCACATGCCTTTATGTCTGGCTAATTTTTAAATATTTTGTAGAGACAGGCTCCCATTATGTTGCCGTGAATGGTCTCAAACTCCTGGGCTCAAGCAATCCTCCAGCCTCAGCCTCCCAAATTGCTGGGATTATAAGCATGAGTCACTGCGCCTAGCCCAACTGTTACGGGCTTAAGGGCACATTTACAAAGGAACCTCACCTTCTACTTCATACACTTCTGTATGATAAAAACTTCAAAAGACAACTATTATTACTTTTAAAATAATAGTTACAGTCAATGTAATAAATCAAACTTCCAACATTTAAAAGCCTCCTAGTTCTTTCCAGTGGTTATCTTGTTTTCTTTTTTCTTTTTTTTTTTTTTTTTTGAGATAGGGTCTCACTGTCACCAGGATGGAGTGTAGTGGTGTGATCGTAGCTCACTGCAGCCTGGACTTCCTGGGCTCAGGTGATTCTCCTATATCAGCCTCCTGAGTAGCTGGGACTACAGGCATGCACCACCATCCCTGGCTAATTTTTTGTATTTTTTTTTTTAGAGATAGGGTTTTGCCATGTTGCTCTGGCTGGTCTTGCACTCCTGGGCTCAGGTGATCCTCTTACCTTGGCCTCCCAAATTGGTGGGATTACAGGTGTGGGCCACTGCGCCCAGCCACTCTATCTTTTCTATAGTTGATTTTATGCTCCAAGATAGGGTTGCTTGCTACCCAGTCTCAGACTTCTAACCCAGAAGCAGTCACAGTTGCAATTAAAAAAAAAATTAAATTAAGGTATAGTTATATGCAATAAAATTAACCCATTTTACCTGTACAGTTTGAATTTTAGTAATTGTATACAATTGTGTAACTACAACCACAAGTAATATATGATAGTTTCATTTTCTTCATGCCCCTTTGTAGTTGATCCCCATTCCTAGCCTCCAACAGTATGCTTTTTATCACCACAGTTTGCCTTTTCTAGAATTTCACACAAAGGAAATCATACAGTAGCCAGTATTTTATGTTTCACTTCTTTCCCTTAAATCACTAAGATTCATCTGTGTTGTTGTGTGTATTGATATGGTGTTCCTTTTTATTACTTGGTAGTATTCTATGGTATGGTAATACCACAATTTGTTTATCTATTTACCAGTTGAACATTTGAACTACTTCCAATTTGGGGCTATTTTGAATAATACTGCTATGAATATATGCAAACAGGACTTTGTGTAGTCATGTTTTCATTTATCTTGGAATGAAATTCCAAGGAGTGGAACTGCTGGGTCATATAAGTGTATGTTGAACTTTTTAAGAGCCTATCACATTGTTTTCTATTGTTTTCTTTTCTTTTGAGACAGGGTCTTGCTCTGTAACCCAGGCTGGAGTGCAGTGATGCAATCACTGTAGCCTCGACCTCCTGAGCTGAGGTGATCCTCCCACCTAAGCCTCCTGAGTAGCTTGGACTACAGGCACGTCCCAGCACATCTGGCCAATATTTTGCATTTCCGTGTTGCCCAAGCTGGTCTTGAACTACTAGGCTTAAGTGATCCACCCACCTTGGCCTCCCAAAGTGCTGGGATTACAGGTGTGAGCCACCACGCCCGGTCAAGCCTACTATATTATCTAATGTGGCTGTCTATTTTTTATTACCATCAACAAAGCATGAGTGTCATACTTGCTTGACTTCATTAGTACTATTTCACAGGCTAAGTTAAACATTTCCCACACAACCTTATGATTTTAAAAAGCAGATTCATTTACCTAACAAAATCTACATATAAATACTTTAAGTCCTATAAAAATATGTAGCTTTCCTAGATAGCAACGATAGCTTTAAATTAGATAAACCAGTTCAAATTTACCTTTTAATAATCTCCTCTTTTTATTGTGTTCTTACCTGAGCTGCTCAATTTTCTCTGGAGTAACAGGACCATTTCCAAAAACTTGGTTTATCTCTTCATATAATTTTTTTTGAACTTCTTCAGAGGTGGTTAAAAAACAGATTGCCCAGGTACACACTAGGTCAAACATTATATGAATAACAATGAAAATAGCTAACTCGTGGCTTGGGTATAGAATAAGAAAAAAACTACTTATTTAGGGTGGGGTTTTTGTATTTGCTTTTTTTCTCCCATGATATAGAAGATATATAAGTGCTACTAAAAAGTAAAATTCTTCACAGGGCTTATATTTCATTATATGGAACATCAATATTTACAGAATGCCCTCCAACAGACATAGTGCAATCTGGATGCCTTCTTTCTTAAAACTGGTAAGTAACTGGAGCCACTTAATTTTACCTTAGGTAAAATAGTTATGATAATAAATAAATATCATATCTGTAGGAGTGCTCAATGTTGGCTATTGCAATGGATTATCTCACGCACTCAACCTTATTAGGCGAATTTATCAGTTCACTTAGGAGCACTAATGAAATGATTCAGACAAATCAAGCTAGCAGATTTATCGATAAATCAATATTCTAAAATATTTACTTGTGATGGTAAATACACTGGCTCAAAATTTGTGAGTGGTTATTGCTTAGAACAGTTCTCAACCAGACGTGGTGGCTCACACCTGTAACCCCAGCACTTCAGGAGGGGAATCACACAGAGGGGATCACTTTGGGAGGGAATCTGAAGCTGGGGGATTGCGTAGGCTCAGGAGTTCAAGACTAGTCTGGGCAACATGGCAAAACCCCATCTCTACAAAAAACTCAAAAATCAGCTGGGTGTGGTGGTGTGTGCCTGTAGTCCCAGCTACTTGGGAGACTGAGATGGGATGATCACTTGAGCCCAGGAGGTTGAGGCTGCAGTGAGCTGTGACCGTGCCACTGCACTCCACCCTGGGCAATCAAGTGAGATCCTGTCTCAAAAAAAAACAAACAAACAAACAAACAACAGCGGTTCTCAAAAACCACCTGGGAGATGGCTGATGCTATAACCTCACATTAACAAATTCTGGTTCAGTAGGTTTGTGGTAATGTCCAAACATCTGTACTTTTAACAAATGGAATATTGAATTTATCTTAACGCCAAAATGGGAAGATCACTGTCATGGCTTACTTTAGCTTAAACTGGTTTATGGATTGTATTCACTGAGGAAATGAAAATATAAAGAAATTACATGTTGAGAAAAAAACCAGAAGAAATGAAAATGTAAAGAAATTACATGTTGAGAAAAAAACAGAGGAAAAAGAGTAGTTATATTTCCTTTAGCAATACACTGGGATTATAACTATTAAAAGAATGGAAACTTCTGAACATATATACTACCTCTTTCCCTAGAATATGTTTGAGCTGACACCATCTGTAGCTCTATTGTTCCTGTGTCAAATACTTTTTAATATCCTTCTAGTAACTTGTACTTTACTTACCAATGATCTCTTTCCTGAGCTAAGGGTTAACTTAAACTTATCTCAAAGTTAATTTATAAAAAAAAGTTTGCCTGATTCACCTTATTACCAATATTGTTATCATTAAAATCAGTAGTAACCTGGTACTCAATTACTCTGATTAGTTTTCTTATATCTAGAGTTCACAAAAAACATGAGTGACTGCCTGTCCTTAACTTTTCCCTACATATGCCTCTTCATTATGGCTTCTGAGTGAACTGTAGAATTGCTATTTTACAAGTGATGTGAAAACTTGTGCAGTGTACAATATGTATGTCACACAATTTTACAACATAGAGTAATATACAACTGAAGGAGTCACCACAAAGATTTGCACACAGTGGTCAATCCTGTACTCTGCTTGACTATATTATCACTTAAAATTAATATAACAGGCCAGATGCGGTGGCTCACACCTGTAATCCCAGCACTTTGGGAGGCCGAGGCGGGCAGATCACAAGGTCAAGAGAACGAGACCATCCTGGCCAACATGGTGAAACCCTGTCTCTACTAAAAATACAAAAATTAGCTGGGCGTGGTGGCACGCGCCTCTAGTCCCAGCTACTTGGAAGGCTGAGGCAGGAGAATTGCTTGAACCCGGGAGGCAGAGGTTGCAGTGAGCCGAGATGGTGCCACTGCACTCCAGCCTCGTGACAGAGCAAGACTCAGTCTCAAAAAAAAAAAAATTTAATATAACAATATGAATTTAATAATCTCACATTGGCTGGGTGTGGTGGCTCACGCCTGTAATCTCAGCACTTTGGGAGGCCAAGGCGGGCAGATCACGAGGTCAGGAGTTCGAGATCAGCCTGGCCAACACAGTGAAACCTCGTCTCTAGTAAAAATACAAAAAATTAGCCAGGTGTGGTAGTGGGCGCCTGTAGTACCAGCTACTTGGGAGGCTGAGGCAGGAGAATCGCTTGAACCTGGGAGGTGGAGGTTGCAGTGAGCCGAGATTGCACCACTGCACTCCAGCCTGGGCGACAGAGCGAGACTCTGTCTCAAAAAAAAAAAAAAAAAAAAAAAAAAATTCTCACATTGACTTTTGGTTTGTGGGTTTTTTTTTTAGATAGGGTCACACTGTGTCACCCAGGCTGGAGTGCAGTGGTAGTGATCACGGCTCACTTGAGGCCTTGATCTCCTGGCTAAATTGATCCTCCCACCTCAGCTTCCCAAGTAGCTGGGACTACAGGCACATGCCACCATGCACAGCTAACTACAATTTATTATTTTTTTTGTAGAGATTGTGTCCCACTATATTGCCCAGCCTGTCACACTGGTTCCTTTGTAGGACTCTTAAAAATGATGACTGAGAATAGCTTTAAAATGTGATTTTAAGCCACTTAATGTGTTTTAAATACAATACTGAATCAGACACAATTTCATAGCTTAGAGATAACTTGGAAGGTCATCTGGAGCTAAACTCCTATTTTAGAAAAGGAGGAAAATGCAGAGATAAGTATCTTGCCCAAGGCTAATAAGGGGCAGAGTAAGGACTTATTAAGGTTTCTTATTTATCTACTCTCTCAAAAACTTCGGAGGATCCTTAAAAAACCACTAACCTACATCCAAATACATAGCAATACTCCTAAAATCTCCCTAAAAACTGAAAATAAGATTAAAATATTAATTCAACCTTGGAAATAGTCACTTTTCTTGGTGTCCGGAGCACAAGTGATTTAGATTTTTAAAGGTCTTTAGCAAAGACATATTTATTTTTAATGTAATGCGTTTTAAAAACAAGGATTTTAAATCTATTTTTATACTAATTTTTTTTAAGCTGGGGTCTTGTTTTATTGCCCAAGTTAGGCAAACTCCTGGGGCTCACGCAATCCTCCCACCTCAGCCTCCAACGTAGCTGGGACAAGTGTGCACCACTGGACCAAACAAATAGGCATTTTTAAAAAAAGGTTGAATAAGGCAGGACGTGGTGGCTCACGACTGTAATCCTAGCACCTTGGGAGGCCGAGGCAGGTGGAGCACCTGAGGTCAGTTCAAGACCAGCTTGGCCAACATGGTCTCTACTTAAAATATAAAAATTAGCCAAGCATAGTTGCAGGCGCCTGTAATCCCAGCTACTCAGGGGGCTAAGGCAGGAGAATCACTTGAATCGAGGAGGTGGAGGTTGCAGTGACCTGAGATCGCGCAATTGCACTACAGCCTGGGTGACAAGAGCAAAACTCCGTCTCAAAAAAAAAAAAAAAAAAAAAGGTTGAATACATTATTTTTGACATATGCTTACCTAAATTCAATTTAGTCATCTATAGTATCTGGACATTTCTATATGTTAAAGAAGAAAAATTTATGGGAAGTTTACATTTGTATCATTTTAAAGAAAGCTTCCTTAAACATTAAGGGATATAAATGAAATCCTTCAAGTGAACACAAATTTTCTAAAATTTAAATTCATGTCCTAATACTTCCTTTTGTTTTTTGTTTTTTTTTGAGACAGAGTGTCGCTCTGTCACTCAGGCTGGAGTGCAGTGGTGAGATCTCAGCTCATTGCAACCTCTGCCTCTGGGGTTCAAGCGATTCTTTTGCCTCAGCCTCCTCAGTAGCTGAGATTACAGGCATGTGCCCCCACACCTGGCTAATTTTTGTATTTTTAGTAGAGACAGGGTTTCACCATGTTGGTCAGGCTGGTCTCGAACTCCTGACCTTGTGATCTGCCCACCTCAGCCTCCCAAAGTGCTGGGATTACAGGCATGAGTCACCATGCCTGGCCTCCTTTTGTTTTTTGACAGGGTCTCACTCTGTCACCCAGGCTGCAGTCCAGTGGTGCAATCATGGCTCACTGCAACCTCAACCTCCTGGGCTTAGGTGATCCTCCCACCTTAGCCTTCCTTACATAACTTGGATTACAAGTGTGTGCCACCAGGCCTGGCTAATTTTTGAATTTTTTATAGAGATGGGTTTCCGCTGTGTTGCCCAGGCTGGTCCCAAATTTCTGGGCTCCAGTGATTCATCCACCTCGGCCTCCCAGAGTGCTGGCATTATAGCTGTGAGCCACCTTGCCTGGTCCCCTAATACTTCCTTTAAGTATTTTTATCTTAGTATATTTTTATGCCTATTGAAGTATTTTTTATAAATACTGTATAAATAAATGGTACTCCACCAATCTAAAAACCAAGTAGGAAACTTAGAAACATATCAAATATTTTACAATTTTACATAAAAATCACCTTCAATTCCAATGAGAGGAGTTCTTTTAAATCGTGATTTCTGTGGCCTATCTACTCTTGTTGGTAGACCTTAATAACAGCAGACTAGCTTGGAGTCAAAGTGGAAAGCAGCAGCAGGAAATGAAAAGCTCACTGTTTTGGTTGGAAAGGTGTCAACAGCAGTTCATTTTAAAGGCACTAACAAGAATTCACAATCCATAAAATGTGTCAAGAAATTTATGGCAATTTTCAGAGGTGGCTTTAAGCACTTGGGGTTAAGAAAAAAAGCACTTATGTGAGTCAGCCCTTTAAAACAAGACTAAAAAAGCGGGAAAAATTATAAAGAAGTCCTCTAAACAGTGTTTTATTTTTGTTTGTTTGTTTTGAGACAGTCTTGCTCTGTTGCCCAGGCTGGAATGCAATAGTGTGACCATCACTCACTGCAGCTTCAATCTCTTGGGCTCAAGTGATGATCCTACCTCAGCTTCCCGAGTAGCTGCAACCACAGGCATGCGCCACCACACCCAGCTAATTGTTATTTTTAGCAGAGA
The DNA here is from genome assembly GCF_029281585.2 of Gorilla gorilla gorilla. NCBI lineage: Eukaryota > Metazoa > Chordata > Mammalia > Primates > Hominidae > Gorilla > Gorilla gorilla. The sequence continues at coordinate 105,889,254 of NC_073235.2, read as the reverse complement.
CGAGGTCTCACTGTGTTGCCCAGACTGGTCTCGAACTCCTGGGCTCAAGTGATCCTCCTGCCCTGGCCTCCCAAAAAGTGCTGGGATTACAGGTGTGAGTTGCCATGCCTGGCCTTGTTTTTTTTGAGACAGGGTCTCACTCTGTTTTCAGGCTGGAGTGCACAATCACAGTTCACTGTAGCCTCCATCCTCATGATTCATCCTCTTGAGCAGCTGAGACTACAGGCACGGGCCATCATGATCAGTTAACTTATTTTTTTTGTAGAGAGGGTCTCTGTTTTCTGGGCTGGCCTCCAACTCCTGGCCTCAAGCAATCTCCCACCTCAGCCTCCCCAAGTGTTGGGATTACAGGTGTGAGCCACTGTGCTCAGCCTATATATTTAGTAATTCCTCTGAAAAAGAAATCAATTTATACTTACATTTTGCAGTTATTATGCAACTGGCCAGAGAAAATATCATACTGTCTTCTAGGATCTAGGAAACAAAACTAAGTTTAGAAAGTGTGAAAAATGTAAGGTAGCCTATATTAGGCCCTGCTAAAATAATCTACAGCATAAAATTAGTGTCAATGAAACAAAAAGTATATTATTTCATTTTGATGTTTTCATTAAAACAAAAAACCAAATCTGTATAATGTGAATACCAACCTAAATACCACACTGCTTTTTAAAAATATTTTTAAAATTGATAAACTATAGTTGTATGTATTTTGGGAGTACAAGTGATTTTCGGTACATGTATACAACATGTAATGATCAAATCAGGGTATTTGTTGTGAATATTACTGGTTCATGATATACTTTGGTAAACAAACTCGGTCCTATTTTTCTGGCTTAGCCTAGTAAATAGCAATGAAGCCTCAGAAATAGGACAGAAGATCTCATCCCTGTCCTGGAAGCCAAATTCAATTTCTGCACCAACATATACCAAACTACTTCTGGCTACAAGGACTTGCATGTGTACAGTGAGGCAGAAGATTCCTACAATGAAGAGGTGTGGCAATAACAACTCACCTCACTGGCCTGACAATACCACAAATGCAGTGGTATGTTGGCAGTACTGTCAACAAGCCACACTGCCACACCTGGTCAAGCAGGCAAAGTGATTTAGTCTAATACACCTAACACAAGTCCTTCTCCTCTTTTGTAATTCAAGAATTTTGGCTCAATTTAATAATATTAAATAATATACAGCTGCCTCAAAGAGCTAAATAATAGAGACCAAGTACTTGTACTACCAATGATGTACAATAAAAGATGTACGATGCAGCTGGGTGCAGTGGCTCACACCTGTAATCCCAGCACTTTGGGAGGCCAAGGTGGGCGGATCATGATGTCAAAGAGATAGAGACCATCCTGGCCAACAAGGTGAAACTCCGTCTCTACTAAAAATACAGAAAAATTATCTGGGCGTGGTGGTGCGCGTCTGTAGTCCCAGCTACTTGGGAGGCTGAGGCAGGAGAATCGCTTGAACCCAGGAGGTGGAGGTTGCAGTGAGCAGAGATCGTGCCACTGCACTCCAACCTGGCGACACAGCGAGACTCCATCTCAAAACAACAACAACAAAAAAAAACCCAAAAAAACATGTATGATGCTTCTCTTAAGCCACTGAACTCTAGGAGGGTATCTGGATTAAAGTGAATGAAAAGCACACTGTATATATGTGTGATTATCATTATTTTTTATAGATGGCGTCTTGCTATATTGCCCAAGTTGGCCTTGATCTCTTGGGTTCAAGTGATCCTCCCACCTCACCCTCTCAAGTAGCTGGGACTACAGTCATGAGCCATTGTGCCTGGCTCTGGCTTATTTTTTTACCTGATAAACATTCAACAATTACATCACCTGTTGGTCATTAAGGTTCCCTTGTACTAAGGAGTCAATGAAAATATGTTGACTGAAGTTCCTCCCTTTTCGTTCTTTTATGATGTTCCTTAAAACAGACTCCAGTTGCATGAGGGCTTAGAGAAAAAAACAAAATAATTTTAGAATACAAGCATTAGTGGAGACTGAACTTTAAAAAAATAATTCTGTGCAATGTTACTATATGAAGAAAACCTTCAAAGTTAGTAACCAACAACAAAGAAAGCTAATTTATGTTTAAACTCATCATTTTCTTCCTTTTTTGCCAAATTTAACATACATACAAAAAAGTGCACAAAGCATGTAAGTACAGTTTAAGGAATAATTATAAATCACCACCAACCACCTAGGTCAAGAAGTAGAGCAATGCCAGTACTTGACTTTTTCTTTTATTTTTGAGACACAGTCTTGCTCTGTTGCCCAGGCTGCAGTGTAGTGGTGTGATCTTGGCTTACTGCAGCCTTGACTTCCCAGGCTCAGGTGATTCTCCCATCTCAGTCTCCCGAGTAGCTGGGACTACAGACATGCCATCACGCCCAGCTAATTTTTGTATTTTTGGTAGAGACGGGGTTTCACCATATTGGCCAGGCCGGTCTCAAACTCCTGGGCTCAAGCAATCCATCCGCCTCGGCCTCTTAAAGTGCTGGAATTACAGGCGTGAGCCACCGCGCCTGGCCTAATACCAGCACTTTAGAGGCCTCCAAACACATAAGCCTTTCTTCTCTGATATCATCCACCTTCCTTCTAAATTCTGTCTTCTTAACTCCATTCCTTCTCCCAAATCAGGAATCACTTATTTAGGGATAGAAACAGACGTGAGATAATCAGAAAAGTAAATTTCTAAAAACCTAAAAGAGGCTGGGCACAGTGGCTCATGCCTGTAATCCCAGCACTTTGGGAGGCCGAGGCAGGTGAATCACGAGGTCAGGAGTTCAAGACCAGCCTGGCCAAGATGGCAAAACCCCATCTCTACTAAAAATACAAAAATTAGTTGGGCTCAGTGGCAGGCACCTGTAATCTCAGTTACTCAGGAGGCTGAGGCAGGAGAATCACTTGAACCTGGGCAGCAGAGGTTGCAGTGAGCCAAGATTGTGCCATTTCACTCCAGCCTGGGCGAGAGAATAAATAAATAAATATTTTATTTATCTCTAAATAAATAAATATATAAAATAAAAACCTAAAAGATATCAATAACTGATATCCAATGGCCCATAAAATTATACACAAATGTTTCAGTCTTCATCTTACTTGACCTATCATATCACTGATGATGTTGATAACGTACTCTCCAAGAGACACTTTTTCTTTTTCTTTTCTTTTTTTTTTTTTTGAGACAGAGTGTTCGTCTGTCACCCAGGCTGGGGTGCAGTGGCGCAATCTCAGCTTACTGCAACCTCCGCTTCCCAGGTTCAAACGATTCTCCTGCCTCAGCCTCCTGAGTAGCTGGGACTATAGGCGTGTGCCACCACGACCGGCTAATTTTTTATATTTTTAGTAGAGACGGGGTTTCACCGTGTTAGCCAGGATGGTCTCCATCTCCTGACCTTGTGATCCGCCCATGTCAGCCTCCCAAAGTGCCGGGATTACAGGCATGAGCCACCACGCCCGGCCAAGAAACACTTTTTCATGTTGTTCCCAGGACTCTATACTCCCCTAGACTCCACACTTCCCTCCCACTTTACTGCCTGCTCATTCTGTCTCCTTTTTTGATTCTTTTTCAATCTCTTGAATTTCTCAGTAATGAAATGCTCAAGGACCGGGCTGTTTTGGGACCTCTTTCCTTTTTCTATCTATATTCACTACCTGGTGATCTCTAATCTCAAGGCTTTCAGTGCAATATATGTACCGCGCACTTCCAAATCTGTATTTCTAGTCAGGACTTCTTTCTCTTCAGCTCCAGACTCATGTATCTAATTCTAATAACAAACTCAACCTCTGCACTTGGTTGTCTGAAGCATACCAAACACTGAACTCTTGAGCTTTCCCCCAAATCCTGGATCTTCCCATAGTCTTCCCCATCTTATTTCCTGACAACCTCCTTTTGCAACTAGGCCAAAAACCTTGGTGTCTCCCTCTCCCTTATATCCTAATTTTAATCTGTCAGCCAGTGTTGGTAGGTCTACCCTCAAAGTACCAAATTATTTTCTTACTCCTTTTTTTTTTCTTGTTCTATATTTTCTGTTGCCTGCCACTTGGTCCAAGCCACATTATCTCTCATGCCTGGTTTATTGCAGCAGCCTTCTAACTAGTTTCCCTGCTTTTGCTCTGGACCCATACAGTCTATCATACCAGTCAAAGTGATCCTTTTATAACATAACTCAGATTGTAACTCTGCTCAAAACCTGCCAGTGGCTTCCTACTGTGACTAGTAACAACCTAGTCACACAATGGTCTGTAAGCCATACAAAACCCATTCCTGTCTCCAGTCTTTCTGACCTCATCTTCTGCTCCTCTTCTCACTCACTTCATTCCAGCCATACTGGCCTTCCTGTTGTACTTCAAATACAGCAGAAGAGTCCTACTTCAAGGACTCTGTAATTACTTTTCCTCTACATGGAATATTCTTCCTTTGAACATCTGGGTATCCACATGTTCTGCATGAGTGGTTTCATCTCTTGCAAGTGTTTACTCAAAAGTCACCTCATCTTGGTGAGGCCTTTCCTAATAATTACTTAAAATTGCAATCTCCCAACCCCCGGCACTCCCTATTCCCTTCTGGTTTTATTTTTGTCTACAGCATTTTTCACCTTTTAATGTACTATTCAGTTTACTTATTTAGATTACTGTCTGTCTCTTCCCACTAGAATGTGGTGCCACAAGGGCAAGAAATTTTGTTTAGGTTCCTCAGCATCTAAAACATGCCAGGATATCACAGATCTACATTAAATATTTATAGAACTGAATCAATATAATACACATTAGTGATTAAAATGAGAAATTATTCCCAGGCACGGTGGCTCACGCCTGTAATCCCAGCACTTTGGGAGGCCGAGGTGGGTGGATCACTTGAAGTCAGGAGTTTGAGACCAGCCTGGCCAACATGGTGAAACCCTGTCTGTACTAAAACTATAAAAATTATTTGAGCACGGCGGCAGGCGTCTGTAATCCCAGGTACGTGGGAGGCTGAGGCCCGAGAATCGTTTGAACCCGGGAGGCAGAGGTTGCAGTGAGCTGAGATTGCGCCACTGCAATCTCACCCAGCCTGGGCAATAGAGCGAGACTCAGTCTCAAAAAAAAAAAACAACAAAAAAAAGAAAATAAAATAAGAAATTATTAACACTATAAAGAAGTTGTTCCCAGGCTTTGCTACACATTAGAATCACCTGAGAAGTTTTTTCAAACAACAGTAAAACACAAGTCACACCTCATATCAATTAAATCTGAATGTTTACAGGTAGGAATCAGGCTTCAATATTTTTAAAAAGATTCAATGTGTAGCAAAGTTTGGGAACTACTGTTGTACATTCTCAACCCTACAAGTACATTAGAATAATCTAGAGAGCCTTTACAAAAATACCTGATGCCCATGACACCCCGATCTCAGATTCTGAATAAACTGGTCTAGGATAAGGCCTGATCTTCAGGTTTTGTGCTTTAAGTTCTCCAACTGATTCTAATGTGCAAAGCAGGTTGGGAATTAAACAAAGGAAGCTCTGATCCAGTCATGGGATCCCATTTTCATAAATACTAGAACATAATCATTTCTAATAAAAGCTCAAATTTGATTTATGCCCATGTTACAGCCCAAGGAACACATTATGCCAGACAATTTATTTAGAATCAAAGAATATAAATTATTTTCATTTCATGTTAATTTAACCAATATTTCTGAAATACATTTTTTATCAAGGGGAATTAATCCAAATGCATTGATCAAGATAATCATAATGGTCATAAAAACCAGATAGCAGGAAATGTGTCAATTAAACTGGCTTTTTTTTTTCTTTTTTTACTTCTGTTGGACCAAGAAAATCACTAAAACAGTAAGCTAATGAGGACAGGGATTTTTGTCTCCTGTGCACAGAATAGGGCCTAGCACAGCCTCAATAAATGTTTGTTGAAAGGTTGAAGAAAGAGAATCCTGTGAAGCAATACTATAATGTATAGAAAACAATCCATTATTCTAATGCAGCCTCTGTATTTTAATTTATCCTGCATGCTTCCAAAAAAATGAATTGAGGTAGCTTAGAATAAAAGTATTGGCCGGGCGTGGTGGCTCACACCTCTAATCCCAGCACTTTGGGAGGCTGAGGCGGGCGGATCACCCAAGGTCAGGAGTTCAAGACCAGTCTGGCCAACATGGCGAAACCCCATCTCTACTGAAAATACAAAAATGAGCCGGGCATGGTGGCAGGCGCTTGTAATCCCAGCTACTCAGGAGGCTGAGGCAGAAGAATCGCTTGAATCCAGGAGGCAGAGGTTGCAGTGAGCCGTGACCGCACCACTGCACTCCAGTCTGGGCAACAGAGTGAGACTCTTTCTCAAAAAAAAAAAAAAAAAAATTTATTTTAAAAAAAAGTATTAAAGCTTTATAATTATTCAACCACTGACAGAGAATACAGAACAAAAAAAAAATAAGGGAGAATAATTAATTTGGGGGTACTGTATTACATTAAAATTGCTATTTTTCTGTGTAAATTGTATAAAGTTGAAATCAATGCCAAACAACATTGAAAATATTTTTATTCAATGTTATAATGGCAAGAATTTTTTAGGTTGCTAATTTTTTATTTTTTATTTTTTGGAGATAAGAGTCTCACTCTCTCACCAAGGCTGGAGTGCAGTGGCACGATCTCAGCTCACTGCAACTTCTGCCTCCAGGGTTCAAGCGGTTCTCATGCCTCAGCCTTTTGAGTAGTTGGGATTACAGGTGTGCGCTGCTGCACCCGGCTAATGTTTTGTATTTTTTTAGTATAGGTAGGGTTTCACTATGTTGGCCAGATTGGTCTCGAACTCCTGGCCTCAAATAATCTGCCTACCTCAGCCTCCCAAAGTGCTGGGATTGCAGGTGTGAGCTACCGCACTGGGCCTATGTTGCTAATTTTTTTAAATTTTTTGAGATGGGGTCTCTCACTACATTGCCCAGGCTGGTCTCAAAATCCTGAGCTGAAGTGATCCTCTCATCTCAGCCTCCCAAGTAGCTGGGACTACAGGCATGTGCTGCCATGGCCGCCATTTTTTATAAATATCCGTAATATTTAATCATGTTGACATTTCCCTAATTCCTATAATGTTGAACCTTTAGTTTGTTCCTGGTTATCTACTTGCAGAAACAGTACTACAAAAATATCTTCATTAATATTGTCTTCTTTCATATAATTTCATCCATTATTTATGGTTCTTAGTATGCATTATTAAACTGCTTTCTTAAGATTGTACACTTATACTTTCCATTAATCCTGTAGAGTATACCAGCTCTACAACACTCTCATTCTGCAGTCAGTGCTAGAGTTTCTTTTACTAACTTATTTTTCCTCGCGTCTGTTAAAGAAAACTTTCATTGTAGAAAATATAGAAAAAAGCATAAAGAAAGAAAATAAATATAGGCCGGGCACAGTGGCACATGCCTGTAATCCCAGCACTTTGGGAGGCCGAGGCAGGCAGATCACAAGGTCAAGAGATCGAGACCATCCTGGCCAACAGGGTGACACTCTGTCTCTACTAAAAATACAAAAATTAGCTGGGCGTGGTGGCACCCACCTGTAGTCCCAGCTACTCGGGAGGCTGAGGCAGGAGAATTGCTTGAACCTGGGAGGTGGAGGTTGCTGTGGCCGAGATCGCACCACTGCACTCCAGCCTGGCAACAGAGCGAGACTCTGTCCCAAAAAAAAAAAAAAAAGAAAATATAAATGACCTTTAATCTCACTATTCAGAGATAACTTTATTAAACTGGGGCACATTTATTTTTTGTCCTCACTAAAAATTAAGAGTGACCAAACTTACCATCTTCATATTGTTTTTTCCGAGTCGTATTTTTATCAAGTGACCCATCTAGAAAGCCTTTTCCAATCTCAGACCAAACCTGAAAATAGGTAAATATACATATCTATTATCTAATAGGTAGAATTTTAAAAATAATACAGAGCAATGTAACCTAATGACTTAGGAACTCTTTAACTCTTTTTTTTTTTTTTTTTTTTTTTTGAGTCAGGGTTCCGGCTCTGTCACCCAGGCTAGAGTGCTGGATTGCAATGGCATGATCATAGCTCACTGCAACCTCCACCTCCCAGGCTCAAGCCATTCTCCCACCTCAGCCTCCCAAGTAGCTGGGACTACAGTTGTGTGCCACCAACGCCAGCTAATTTTTCTATTTTTTGTAGAGACGGGTTTCACCATGTTTCTCAGGCTGTTCTTGAACTCCTGAGCTCAAGTGATCTTCTCATCTCAGTCTCCCAAAGTGTTGGGATTACAGGCGTGAGCCACCTACCCAGCAGGAACTCTTCTCACCAACAAATCTAATAATTAAGCTCTCCCTCTCAACTGGCTGCACAATCCTTTACTCCACAGTTTCAGAGGGGAGGGTATAAATATATTTTGATGACTTCAGTCAAGGCACTTTCAAACTAATAAGAAGTGGAAAGTGAAAAATTCCTTTTCTCTAAAAGGATAGGGAGAAGAAAAAGGACACAGCAGTAGAATCAATCCTCATTTTTTCTTCCCCCACCCCGAGACAGAGTCTTACTGTGTTGCCTAGGCTGGAGTGCAGTGGTGTGATGTTGGCTGACTGCAACTTCCACCTCCCGAGTTCAGGCAATTCTCCCAGCCTCAGCCCCCTGAGTAGATGGATTACAGGTGCCCGCCACCACACCCAGCTAATTTTTGTATTTTTTAGTAGTGATGGGGTTTCCAGACTGGTCTCGAACTCCTGACCTCAGGTGATCCACCTGCCTCAGCCTCCCAAAGTGCTGGGATTACATGTGTGAACCGCTGCGCCCAGCCCTCATTTTTGTATTATACTGGCATAAGTGTAAAAATAAAATTCACAGGTAATTACAAATTTGTTTCACCTGTAATATTGATAAACATTGGCTGAGGTAAAGAAAAAGGTTAAAAGTCTGAGATTTGGATATGATAAGCAGCAGAATAGGCTTCCAAATTTTCACAATTTGGTCAATAGCCCCTGAAAAAACTTTAACCTGATTTTAATTCAAAAGTTCTAAAAAGAATTTAGGGAAAGAACACAACACTTATTAAACAATGGCTAAATACTGTATTTGAAAAACAATAGATTTTTTTAAAGTCCTCAATTCTTACCTTAAATGAAAATATTTCAGATTACTTAAATGTTAAAAAATCAAACTATTGGCCAGGTGCGGTGGCTCAAGCCTGTAATCCTAGCACTTTGGGAGGCTGAGGCGGGCGGATCACGAGGTCAGGAGTTCGAGACCATCCTGGCCAACATGGTGAAACCCCATCTGTACTAAAAATACAAAAAAATTAGCCGGGCGTGGTGGCGGGCGCCTGTAGTCCCAGCTAATTGGGAGGCTGAGGCAGGAGAATGGCATGAACCCGGGAGGCGGAGCTTGCAGTTAGCCGAGATGGCGCCACTGCACTCCAGCCTGGGGGACAGAGCCAGACTCCGTCTCAAAAAAAAAAAAAAAAATATATATATATATATATATATATATACACATATATATATACATACATATATATATACTCAAACAATTAAAACTACTGTAAAAATGAATAGTAGGCCAAGTGGAGTGGCTCACACCCATAATCCCAGCACTTTGGGAGGTCAAGGCGGGCAGATTGCTTGGGCTAAGGAGTTCAAGAACATGGTGAAACCCTGTCTCTACAAAAAATACAAAAAATACAAAAAATTAGCCAGGCGTGGTGGTGAGCATCTGTGGTCCCAGCTACTCAGGAGGGTGAGGTGGAAGGATAGCTTGAGTCTGGGAGGTGAAGGCTGCAGTGAGCTGAGACTGCGGCACTGCAGCCTAAAAAAAAAAAAAAAAGAAAAAAAAAGTAAATATTTATATAAGATCCTTAAAGTTCAAAAGCAGTTTCTAAACATGACAGAACACAAGGCACAAATTCACAATGAAAGAGTTAAATTGATTTAGCTACATAAAAACATTAACATTTGTGATACTGAAAAAGTATCACAAAACTTTTATTTACTATAAATAAAGGTAAAAGGAAATGAAAACTGAGATTAGAAATAAAGAGCTGTTCTAGATTAGTAAGAAAAAGCAACACAAAAATAGAAATATAGGCAAAACAGCCAGGTGGGCCTAAAATCCCAGCTATTTGGGAGGCTGAGGTCAGAGGATCCCTTGAGCCCAAAAGTTTGAGACCAGTCTGGGCAACATGGTGATACTGTGTCACAAAAAAGTAAATAAAATAATGAAGAAACATAGGCAGAGGACATAAAAAAAACCCAAGTGTTTAACAAAAGTATAAAAATATGATTTTTGGTTTTTTGTTTTTAAGACAGGGTCTGGCTCTGTCTCCAAGGCTGGAGTGCCATGGCACAATCATAGCTCACTACAACCTCCACCTTCTGGGCTCAAGCAATCCTCTGGCCTCAGCCTCACAAGCAGTTGGGACTAAAAGAATGTACTACCACATGCAGCAAATTTTCGTGTCTTTTTTTTTTTTTTTTTGGCAAAGATGGGGTTTTGTTATGTTGCCCAGGCTGGTCTTAAACTCCTGGGCTCAAGTAATCCTTCTGCTTTAGCTTCCCAAAGTGCAAGGATTATAGGGGTGAACCACTGCACCAAGGCAAAAAGATGTTTAACCTCACAAGTAATAAAAGAATTACACAACACGGGCGTGGTGGCTCACGCCTGTAATCCCAGCACTTTGGGAGGCTGAGGTGGGCAGATCACCTGAGGTCAGGAGTTCGAGACCAGCCTGGCCAACATGGTGAAACCCCATCTCTACTAAAAATACAAAAATTACCTGGGCGTGGTGACAAGCACCTATAATCCCAGCACTTTGGGAGGCCGAGGCAGGTGGATCACTTGAGATCAGGAGTTCGAGACCAGCTGGCCAACATGGTGAAACCCCATCTCTACTAAAGGTACAAAAATTAGCCAGGAGTGGTGGTGGGCACCTGTAATCCCAGCTACTGGGGCGGCTGAGGCAGGAGAATCGCTTTAACCCGGGAGATGGAGGTTGCAGTGAGCCGAGATTGCACCATTGCATTCTAGCCTGGGCGATAAGAGCGAAACTCCGTCTCAAAAAAAAAAAAAAGAACTATATATTTCAATCATAAAATGTCATTTTTGGCTTACTGGATAGGCAAAAATTTTGTTTTTTGAGACAGGGTCTCACTCTATCATCCAGGCTGGAGTGCGGTGGTGTGATCCTCCTGGGCTCAAGTGATCCTCCCCTCAGTCTCCTGAGTAGCTGGGACTACAGGCATGCATGCCACCACACTTCACTAATTAAAAAAAAAAAAAAAAAAAAATTGGAGACGGGTCTCACTGTGTTGCCCAGGCTGGTCTTGAACTTCTAGGCTCAAGTAATCCTCCTGCCTTGGCTTCCCAAAGTGCTAGGATTACAGGCATGAGCTATCGTACCTGGCCTAGAAAGGCAAATATTTAAGGACCAACAATTCTAAATGTTGTCAAAAGTACAGGGTAAGAGCACACTAATATTGGTGGAAAAATACTTGGGACAATGTTTGTAGGGGGCAGTTAGGACATACAATATGCAACTGAAGGAAAGATGTATGTTTTTTCACATTTTAACACCTGTGAAATCAGTATGCATCTTACAATTGATGACATCTCCCAACTGTTTTCATCTAAGTAGCAGTCATGATGCAGTCGTCATTGGCTCTGAATTCACAAATTGGTTATTACTCCTGGTGGCATGACTGGACAATGGCCATCCCTTGGTATTTCAGACATTAAAAGATCATTTCAGGGGTGGGCAGGAGGGTAAGAAATCACTTAATGGGTACAATGTACATTATTTGGGTGATGGATACACTAAAAGCCCTGACTTCACCACTACACAATCTATGCACGTAATAAAATTATACATATAACCCATAAATTTATACAAATAAAAAAAAATCTTTGAAAGCCCACTCTGGTGGCAAGGCTGTGGATGTAAAAAAAAAAAAAACAAAAACAAATAATTTGAGGAAGAATAAGTCCTGTTTATAGTCTGAAAAGTTTCCTTTGACAGCTTTTAGTAATATTAAGAAAACATCACATTCTTGCCAAAAATATGTATTTTGAATCTACTCATGAAATATCAGACAAACTCAAATTGAGGGATAGTCTACAAAATAACTGTCCTGTACTATCCAAAAATGTAAAGGTCTAGAAATGAAGAAAAGCTGAGGAACTGTTCCAGATTAAAGAGATCTGATATCTAAAAGTACTGAGTGATCATGAATTGGGTCCTGGAATTGGAGGGGAGGAGACTGAGAATCCACAAGATTATTATTGATACAACCAAAGAAACTTGATAACTATGTTGTCACTACATAAGAGAATATCCTTGCTCATAGGAAATATCAACTGCAATATTTAGAGAAAAACAGGCAAAATGTTCAATTCACTCTCAAATGGTTTGAGGAAAGGGGGAGGAATGGATGGATAGATAGATAGATGGATAGATAAAGATAGAAGAGGAATGACAAAAGCATGTGGAGCAAGATGTAAACAACTGCTGAACCTGGGTGAAGGATATATGGGAGGGAGTTCCTTGTATTAACTGTAACTTTTCTGGAAGTTTGAAATTATTTCTATTTTGAGGTTATAAGAAAGGAAAGAAAAAAACATCAGCATAAACATATGCAGGATAAATATCAGCAACTGGAAGAAAATCCTGGAAACAGCGGTGAGATCGCTCTTTTTTTTTTTTTTTTTTGAGATGGACTCTTGCTCTGTAGCCCAGGCTGGAGTGCCAGTGGTGCAATCTCAGCTCACTGCAACCTCCACCTCCCGGGTTTGGGCGGTTCTCTGCCTCAGCCTCCCAAGTAGCTGGGATTATAGGCTCCTGCCACCATGCCCAGCAAATTTTTGTATTTTTTAGTAGAGACGGGGTTTCACCATCTTGGCCAGTCTGGTCTTGAACTCCTGACCTTGTGATCCACCTGCCTCGGCCTCCCAAAGTGCTGAGATTACAGGCGTGAGCCACCACGCCCGGCCAAGATCTTTCTTTTTTTTTTTTGGAGTGAGACAAGAGTCTCACTCCATCACCCAGAGCTGAAGTGTAGTGGTGCAGTCTTGGCTCACTATAACCTCTGCCACCCGGGTTCAGGCAATTCTCGTGCCTCAGCCTCCCAAGTAGCTTGAATTACAGGCGCAAGCCACCATGCCTGGCTAGTTTTTCTTATTTTCAGTAGAGACGGGGTTTTGCCACATTGGCCAGGCTGGTCTCAAACTCCTGATCTCAAGTGATCTGCCTGCCTCGGCCTCCCAAAGTGCTGGGATTACAGGTGTGAGCCACTGCAACCAGCCAAGCCTTGTTCTTGATAGGCAACAACCTGCATTATTAAACTACCCAGTATGATGAAATAAGTGTTTAATTTATTATTATTACTTTTTAGAGACAGGGTCTCACTCTTGTCTCCCAGGCTGGAGTGCAGTGCTGCAATCGTAGCTCTCTGTAGCCTTGAACTCCTGGGTTCAAGTAATCAATCCCTCCTGCCTCAGCTTCAGTAGCTGGGACAATAGGCACATGCCACCATGCCTGGCTAATGATGAAAGAATAATTTTATTTATTTATTTTATTTATTTATTTGAGACAAAGTCTTACTCTGTCACTGAGGCTGGAGTGCAGTGGCATGATCTTGGCTCACTGTGACCTCTACCTCCCAGGTTCAAGCGATTCTCATGCCTCAGCCTCCTGAGTAGCTGGGATTACAGGCACCCACCACCACACCCGGCTGATTTTTGTATTTTTAGTAGAGACAGGTTTTTACCATGTGGGGCAGGCTGGTCTTGAACTCCTGACTGCAGCCTCCCAAAGTGCTGGGATTACAGGTGCGAGCCGCCATGCCCAGCCTGAAAGAGTAATTTTAAATTTAGCCCCAGACTTACTGTGCCATGATTCTTCTGGAAGCGAATGACTTCCTGATCATCTTCAAATGTACTACCCATTACCATCTGTGTAACAGACTTCATAGCAAAACCAAGCATATGCTGGCTGAGGGGCACGTGCTGGGTCTCTGGGTAGGAGAGCCATTTATCTAATAATTCTTCTGAAAGCTGAAAGAGAACAGAAAAGCACAATGATTACTGTTTCTTCTTTCTAAATCTCAGAAAATGTTACTAAGTAGATTCATTTAATGGCAAACAGTTAAACTCTGTAACCAAAGTCAACATTCAGGTACGAATCTGTCAGACTAACACTAGCTCCACCTATAATTGCATCCTCAATGGTTCAGGTTCAGCTTCTGGCAAAGGGCTGATATGTAAAACAAAACAGAACCACTATCACGACAATAAAAACAGAAAATATAAATTAAAAACTCAAAGATAGAAAAACCTTAAACCCAATGGAAATTAAAAGACCATACTCTTGGTATCTAATTAAAAGTAATGAAAAGTCTGCCACAGAATGCCTGTGACATAATAATCAATAAACATATGAATATATATAAAAGTCCTAAACATACTTCAGTGACAGAAACCTCTCAGAGTCTCTTTGTCATTCCTTCCTTCACCAAATATTTATTAAATACCTATGGAATAAAAACAGAGTCTAGTAAAAAGATTACAAACAAGCTTTAGGCCGGGCACGGTGGTTCATACCTGTAATCCTAGCACTTTGGGAGGCAAAGGTGGGTGGATCACCTGAGGTCAGGAGTTTGAGACCAGCCTGGCCAACATGGTAAAGCCCTATCTCTACTAAAAATACAAAAATTAGTCAGGTGTGGCGGTGCACGCCTGTAATCCCAGCTACTCAGGAGGCTGAAGCAGGAGAATAGCTTGAATCTGGGAGACCGGGGCTACAATGAGCCAAGATCATGCCACCGCACTCCAGCCTGGGTGAAAGAGCGAGACTCTCTCTCAAAAAACCAACCAACCAAACAAACAAAAAACATTTGTAGATGTAATTAAATTAAGGATCTGTAATGAGATCATCCTGGATTTACGATAGAATCAAAATCCCTTATCTTTATATAAAATAAAGGTAGAAGGAAAATTTAAGACATAGATACACACAGAAAGTAAAGAGCTCTGAAAGAAAGACACAGAAAATGAATAACGGAATGTGGGTGCATGACAAATGAATAATTAGTGTACAAAATCAAAGTATAAAGGTGGAGAGAGAATATGGAGTTAGTAAGGCCCTGGCATTGTTGAGTAACTGGTATCATTGACATTAGATTATAATAAGCCAAGAATGCCTATTGTAATCTCTAGGGCAGCAGTTCTCAACCAGGGTGATTTTGTCTCCAAAGGACATTCAGAAATGTTTGGAAACATTTTTTGATTGTCACAACTGGGGTAAGGTGCTACTAGCATCTAGAGGTAAAAGCCAGGGATGCTACTAAATATCCTACCATGCACAGGATAGCCCTCTACAATAAATAATCACAGGCCTAAGTTTGAATACTGCCAAAAGTGAAAAGTCCTACTCTAAACAAATATTAAAATAGTTAAAATATGTAACTAATAAGCTAACAGAGAAAATGGAATACTCAAAAATATTTTATTATTTCTAAAGAAGGCATGAAAGAGGTCGGGCGCAGTGGCTCACGCCTGTAATCCCAGCACTTTGGGAGGCCGAGGTGGGCAGATCACAAGGTCAGGAGATCAAGACCATCCTGGCTAACATGGTGAAATCCCATCTCTACTAAAAATACCAAAAATTAGCCGGGTGTGGTGGCAAGCATCTGTAGTCCCAGCTACTTGGGAGGCTGAGGCAGGAGAATGGCATGAACCCAGGAGGCAGAGCTTGCAGTGAGCCGAGATTGCACCACTGCACTCCAGCCTGGGTGACAGAGTGAGACTCCGTCTAAAAAACGAAAGAAAGGAAATATAAAAAAATATAAAAGTATAAGAGAGGTAGCTCAAATAGAAAACAAGTAGCAAATGGTATACAAAGAGTAAAATTTAAACCCATATGCATCAGAAATTTCATTAGCTATAAATGAACGGAATATTTCAATTAAAAGATTAAAATAGGTTGGATTAAAAAAATACAACTATATACTAGTCCCAGGAGAAATCCTCCAATTATGATGACAGAGAGATTGAAAGTAAAATAATGAAAAAAGATAAAACGTTAAACACTAACTGAAAGAAAGCTAGTGGAGTTAACATCAGGAAAAATAAACTTTAAGGCAAGAAAGATTACTAGAGATAAAGAGGGATATTTCATAATGACAAAGTAGTCAGTACCAAGAATATATAATAAGACTAAGTTGGAAAACATTCAATGTCCTAACTTCCAAACATATAAACCAAAAACTGACAGAGGCTAGACACGGTGGCTCATGCCTGTAATCCCAGAGCTTTAGGAGGCTAAAGTGGGAGGACTGTTTGAGGCCAGGAGTTTGAGACAAACCTGGGCAACACAGTGATACCTCAACTCTACAAAAAAAATTAAAAGTTAGCTAGGCATGGGGGTGCACACCTGTACCAGCTACTTGGGAGGATCGCTTGAGTCCAGGTGTTCAAGGCTGCACTGAGCCATGATCACACTACTGCATTCCAGCCTGGGTGACAGAGCAAGACCTGTCTCTAAAACAAAAACAAAACACCCACGCCCCCCACACAAAAACCTGACAGAGCTCAACAGAGCTAAAATAAAAAATACACAAATCCACAATTACAGAGGAAGAAAACTCCTCTCAGCAGCTAAAAAGAACAAGTATATAAAAAAGATCAACAACAGTAACAGAGCACACCATTTTATTTACCAAAAACAACCATATGCAGGGACACAGAGCAAGTCTCAAAGACATTTCAAAGGATTGAAATCATTGGTTCTCTGCCATTAGTGCAATTAAGCTAGAAATCAATACAAAACAGATAACTAGAAAAATTCTACCTTTCTGGAATTTAAGCACTATACTTGTAGATAACCCTTAAGCTAAAGAAGAAAGCACAATGGAAATTAGAAACTATTTTGAACTAAATGATAATGGAAATATAGCACATCAAAACTTGCATATGGGCCGGGCGCGGTGGCTCACGCCTGTAATTCCAGCATTTTGGGGGGCCGAGGCGGGCAGATCATGAGGTCAGGACATCGAGACCACCCTGGCCAACATGGTGAAACCCATTCTCTACTGAAAATACAAAAATTAGCCAGGCCTGGTGGCAGGCGCCTGTAATCCCAGCTACTCGGGAGGCTGAGGCAGGAGAATCACTTGAACCACGGAGTCGGAGGTTGCAGTGAGCCGAGATCGCGCCACAACACTCCAGCCTGGCGACAGAGGGAGACTCCGCCTAAAAAAAAAAAAAAAAAAAAGCCAGGCGCAGTGGCTCACGCCTGTAATCCCAGCACTTTGGGAGGCCGAGGTGGGCTGATCACCTGAGGTCAGGGGTTCGAGACCAGCCTGGCCAACGTGGTGAAATCCCGTCTCTACTAAAAATACAAAAATTATCCGGGCTGAGGCAGGAGAATTGCTTGAACCCAGGAGGCAGAGGTTGCAGTGAGCTGCGCCACTGCACTCCAGCCTGGGGGACAAGAGCAAGACTTCGTCTCAA
Organism: Gorilla gorilla gorilla; assembly: GCF_029281585.2. NCBI lineage: Eukaryota > Metazoa > Chordata > Mammalia > Primates > Hominidae > Gorilla > Gorilla gorilla. Next base: position 105,871,754 of record NC_073235.2, on the reverse strand, counting down.
AAAAAACAAAAAACAGAAAACAAAAAGCACTTGCCGGGCACAGTGGCTCACGCCTGTAATTCCAGCACTTTGTGAGGTCGAGAAGGGCGGATCACGAGGAGATTGAGACCATCCTGGCTAACATGGTGAAACCCCATCTCTACTAAAAATAGCAGGGCGTGGTGGCAGGCACCTGTAGTCCTAGCTACTCACGAGGCTGAGGCAGGAGAATGGCGTGAACCCGGGAGGCGGAGCTTGCAGTGAGCCGAGATCCCGCCAGTGCACTCCAGCCTGGACGAGAGTAAGACTCCGTCTCAAAAAAAACAACAAACAAACAACAACAACAAAAAAAAAACTTGTATATGACAGAAATATAGAGGGAAATGTATAGACTTAAATTCATATATTGGGAGGGAAAGCACTGTTTATTAACGATCTAAGCAATCATCTCAAGAAACTAGAAAAAGAATAGCAAGTTAACCAATGAAAGCAGAAGGAAGGAAATAAACATAAGAGCATAAACAAAATTAGAAAACAAATCTAATATATAGAGAAAAAAGTTGGTTCATGTAAAAAAATTTAACTAAATTCGAAGACACTGTATCAGTTACAAATGTATTGCCTCGACCTATAAATTCATTCTTTCTGTCTCGCTGTTAATAGACTTGCAGGTCTGGCATGGTGGTGTACATCTGTAATCCCAGCACTTTAAGGGGCTGAGGCAGGAGGATCACTTGAGGCCAGGAGTTTGAGGCCAGACTTGGCAACATAGTGAGACCACCATCTCTAATTTAAAAATAAATAATAAAATAAAATAAAATAATATAAAAATCGACTTGGGTCCTTTACATATTTTTCCTTTGCCACCTGGCATGATGTTAAGCTTTCTCAGTATAAGGTGCTAGAAAGACATTTGTAAGAAGAGTTTTACTTCTTGGTTCCCCTGCTTGTCACAGAGCAGGCCACTGTGATGTCTGAAGCTTTCCAGTGTCAGGGTCCTGCAGTGCACTGGAAAGCAGTCAGCAGCTTCCCCCATCAGCCCTCCCCTTGGATGCTTTTGTAAGAGATGTCCTCCAACCCTGCAGCACCTCCTGCAGCATGGAGTGGCCAGCAGCTTGCCCTGCCAACTCCCCGAAAACAGTTGTGCCTCAGGTGAGACACCTCTCCATGAACAGCTTTCCCCACCACCCTAGAGGACAGCATACTAGAGGACAAATTTCCAACCAGGTCCAAAGGGCAGATTTGCAACAAGTTTTGCTAATATGGCACCATAGCAACCCCTCTGCCATTCACAGCAGCTGTGGCTCCTCCAAGAAGCCTGAATCTGAGTCCTGAGGAAGAGGAGTCTTCTTAGTGCCCTCTGTCTTGGCTCTGGGGTTTGTGACTGTTCCTTATATCTGCTATTCCTTTTTTTTTTTTTTTTTTTTTTAGGTGACAAAGGAGCCCAGGAGCTACAGGATGCAGTGCGCAGTGATCATGCCACTGCACTCCAGCCCAGGCTGGAGTGATCACTGAGCACTGTATCCTGTAGCTCCTGGGCTCAAGGGATCCTCCCATCCTCCTCCCTTGCCTCCTGAGTAGCTGGAACTATAGGCATGCACTACCATACCCAGCTAATATATATTTTTAAATTTTTCTTTGTAGAGACAGGGTCTTGCCATTTTGCCCAGGATGGTCTTAAACTTCTGAACTCAAGCAATCCTCCCACCTCAGCCTCTCCAAGTGCTGGGATTATAAGCATAAGTTACTGTGCCCAGCTGTATTCCTATATTCTTTAGAGTTCTCCTTAGAGTAGCCCCATTATAATTCTTTATTTTTTTTTATTTTTGTAGAGGTGGGGTCTCACTATGTTGCCCAGGCGGGTCTTGAACTCCTGGACTCAGGCAATCCTCCCACCTTGGCCTCCCACAGTGCTGGGATTACAGATGTGAGCCACCATGCTCAGCCTATAATTCTTTATATAAAACTTTCTCTGTTCAGATAATTATATGCCTTCTCTCTCCCAATGGACCCATACAGATAAAGACCTCTGGAAACACTAATCAAGAAAAAAGAGAAAAAAAGAACAAGAAAAAAGAGAGAGAGAGAGAAAGCACTATGAATCTTAAAGACGTTAAATATATAATGGAATGTTTGGCAATAAAGCAGGAAAACAAACTAAAAATCTTAAAGTTGGAAAAAAGGAAATAAATTATCATTAATCTCAGATACCAGCTGGGCTTGGTAGTCCATGCTAGTAATCCTAGGTCTTTGGGAGGCCAAGGACAGATGATGGCTTGAAGTCAGGAGTTCAAGGCCAGGGTGGGCAACAAAATGAGACCCTCTCTCTACCAAAAACAAATTTTAAAAATTAGCTGGCCATGGTGGCACACACCTGTAATCCTAGCTACTTGGGAGGCTGAGGCTGGAGGATCACTTGAGCCGAGGTGTAGGAAGGTGTATTAAGGTATGACTGTGCCACTGCACTCCAGTCTGGGTGACAAAGCGAGACCCTGTCTCTAAAAATTAAAAACTGGCCAGACGCGGTGGCTCATGCCTGTAATCCCAGCATTTTGGGAGGCCGAAGCGGATGGATCACCTGAGGTCAGGAGTTCAAGACCAGCCTGGCCAACATGGTGAAACTCCGTCTGTACTAAAAATATAAAATTAGCCGGGCGTCATGGCACACGCCTATACTTCCAGCTACTTGGGAGGCTGAGGCACAAGAACTGCTTGAACCCGCGAGGTGGAGGTTGTGATGAGCAGAAATTGCGCCACTGCACTCCAGCCTGGATGACAGAGTGACACTGTCTCAAAAAATAAATAAATAGGCTGGGCACAGTGGCTCACATCTGCAATCCCAGCACTTTGGGAGGCCAAGGCATGTGGCTCACCTGAGGTCAGGAGTTCAAGACCAGCCTGACCAACATGGTGAAACCCTGTCTCTACTAAAAATACAAAATTTAGCTGGGCATGGTGGTCGGTGCCTGTAATCCCAGCTACTCAGGAAGCTGAGGCAGAAGAATCACTTGAACTTGGGAGGTGGAGGTTGCAGTGAGCTGAGATAGTGCCACTGCACTCCAGCCTGGATGACAGAGTGAGACTCTGTCTCAAAAAAAAATAAAAAGATATGCCTGTAATCCCAGCACTTTGGGAGGCTGAGGTGGGCAGATCACGAGGTCAGGAGTTCGAGACCAGCTTGGCCAACATGGTGAAACCCCGTCTCTACTAAAAATACAAAAATTAGCCGGGTTCAAGCGATTCTTCTGCCTAAGCCTCCCAAGTAGCTGGGACTACAGGCATGTGCCACCACGCCTGGCTAATTTTTGTATTTTTTGTAGAGATGGGGTTTCACCATATTGGCCAGGCTGGTCTCGAACTCCTGACCTCATGATCTGCCCACCTTGGCCTCCCAAAGTGCTGGGATTACAGGCAAAAGCCACTGTGCCCGGCTGCGACTGGGTAATTTATAAAGAACGCATGGTGCCAGGTGCCTACCTGGCTTCTGATGAGGCCTCAGGAAGCTTATAATCATGGCAGAAGGCAAAGGGGAGGTAGCAGGTCACGTGGCAAAAGCAGGAGCAAGAGAGAGGGGGGAAGGTGCCACACACTTTTAAACAACATCTCACAAGAATTCACTACCATGAGGATAGCACCAAGCCATGAGGACTCCACTCCCATGATCCAATCACCTTCCACCAAGCCCCACCCCCAACACTGGGGATTACAATTCAACATGAGATTTGCGCAGGGACAAATATTCAAACTATATCACTGACTAATGCCTAAATTAAGTACCTGGCTTGTGCTATGGGGTTGACAATACAAACCTAAAGTAAATTTCTCACATAACGACATAGTCTACAAACCAAAACTTAAAAAACCACCTTAATTTGCCTCTGAATGAGTAGGAGGAGAAAACAACGGAATATGGAACAACAGAAAAGACTGAAAGTTTGGAGAACAGAGCCTGTGATAAAAGATTAAGGAAGTCAGAATTACTTAGTTTGAAGCAGAGAAGACAAAATAATTAAGGCTTTTAACAATAATATTATTGAAAAGAAAAAGGTGCTTCTATCATGATTGAAAGCAAGGCAAAGAGAAAAGGGCAAAATTCCTGGGGATACACAATTAAATACAAAATTATTTCTTACTGACAAATGTTGGGTATTTAAGCAGAATAGAAAGATTCTGACTGGTGAGTGCTTAAATAGAGGCAACATAACTGCCTCCAGGGAGGAAAATGAGAGGTAACAGGAACAGCTATGGCAAACAAAAAGCAGGCAGCCTGAGAGCTTCAAAGAACACGACATATGTACAACCAATACAGAACCTTGAGATACAAAACAGGAATGGTAACAATGAGAGAACGGGAATTTGGGTGCACAAGCCTCCTGATAGCCCTGAGAATACTGGCTATCAGTTACAGATGAAAGCTGGAAAAGATAGAAACTAATCAGCAGCAACCATAGGCAAAGGAAGGTCTTGTTCAGTTTGTTTTTAGAAGCAGAAGTGTGCAGAGTAGAACCAATGTATTAATTAATGCTTACAGTGGACTGAGAAAGTCAGTCTCAAGTCTTAAATGGAAAGTGTGAGTTTCAGCTAGAACTTCCATATGGGAAAAATGGCATTCAACATTTACTAACCGTTTTTTTTTTTTAAACATAGGGTCCTGCTATGTTGCCCAGGCAGGAGTGCAGGGGCTATTCACAGGCACAATTATCACTCACAATACCCTTGAACTCCTGGGCTGATGCGATCCTTCCTCCTGAGTAGTTGGGAATACAGGCATGTGCCACTATGCCCAGCTTCCAAATGTAATTTTTAAAAGTGGATACTGTAAAGGCCTGAGGCACAGTGGCTCACACCTGTAATCCTAGTGCTTCGGGAGCCCGAGGCAGGAGGATCACTTGAGACCAGGATTTTAAGAGTAGCATAGGAAATATAGTGTGACCGCATCTCTACATAAAAATACAAAAATTAGCTGGGCAGGGTGGCACGTGCCTGTGGTCCTAGTTACTCAGGAGGCTGAGGCAGGAGGATCCCTTCAGCCCAGGAATTCGATGCTCCAGTGAGCTATAATTGTGCCACTGCACTTGGGCCCGGGCAACAGTGCGAGACCTTGACTGAAAAAAATAAAAAAAGATACCTGATTTACCCTAATGTGATTATTACACATTGTATGTCTGTATCAAAATATCTCATGTACCCCATAAATATATACACCTACTAAGTAACCACATTTTTTTTTTTTTTTTGAGATGGAGTCATGCACTGTTGCCTGGGCTAGTGTGCAGTGGAGCGATCTCAGCTTGCTACAACCTCTGCCTCCTGGGTTCAAGCAATTCTCCTGCCTCACTCAGCCTCCTGAGTAGCTGGGATTACAGGCGCCTGCCACCACGCCCAGCTAATTTTTTGTATTTTTAGTAGAGACGGAGTTTCACTTTGTTGGCCAGGCTGGTCTTGAACTCCTGACCTTGTGATCCACCTGCGTTGGCCTCCCAAAGTGCTGGGATTATAGGCGTGAGCCACTGCGACCGGCAAAAAAAAATTTTTTTAATGGATATTTTTAAAGTTAATAAGGCATACTCTTAAGAGAACTACCAGATATTTAAATACAAAAATGCTTACAATGTGTAGTCAGAACATTTTCAGCAAGAATAAACAAAGTTATAGAAGAGGGAAAGGAAAATAAACCCAAACTGACCAAATGGAATTTTTTTTTTTTTTTTTTTGAGACAGGGTCTCACAGTCGCCTAGGCTGGAGTGCAGTGGCGCAATCTTGTCTCACTGCAACCTCTGCCTCCCAGGCTCAAGCGATCCTCCCGCCTCAGACTCTCGATTAGCTGGGACCACAGGCATACGCCACCATGCTCAGCTAATTTTTCTTTCTTTTTTTTTTTTTTTGTAGAGACAGGGTCTCATCACGGGAGGCCGAAGTGAGTGGACTGCTTGAGCCCAGGAGTTTGAGACCAGCCTGGGCGACATGGTGAGACCCCAACTGTATGTGAAAATTTTAAAAAATAATAAAAAACAAAAAAAATCTTAATTTTATGTAAATATATCCAGTTGTTATGGAAGTTTAGAGATGGTACATGGAGGGAAGCATATTTAACTAAACTGGAGGCTGGAGTAGAAGTTAGCCATGCAAGGCTGGGAAAAATGTTTCAGAGGAGAAAAAAGACAGACCTATGGAAGTAAGAGAGGAGTCAAAGAATTTAGGAACATTAAGTTATCAGTATTCATTCACTGATGTAATAAATACTGACTGAGGGCCTGCTCTATAACAAGAGCCAAGTATACAGCAGTAATCAAAATAAAATAGTCCCTACCTTCACGGAGCACACACTTAAGTGAGGGAGACAGACACTCAAAGGATTACAAAAAATAGAATTACTGGTGGGTGCGGTGGCTCACGCCTGTAATCCTAGCACTTTGGGAGGCCGAGGCAGGCGGATCACCTGAGGCTAGGAGTTTGAGACCAAACTGATTAGCATGGCGAAACCCTGCCTCTACTAAAAATACAAAAATTACCGGGCGTTGTGGCATGCACCTGTAATGCCAGCTACTAGGGAGGTTAAGGAAGGAGAATTGCTTGAACCCGGGAGGCAGAGGTTGCAGTATGCCAAGATTGCACCACTGCACTCCAGCCTGACAGACAGAGCGAGACTCCATCTCAAAAAGAAAATAAAAATAAAAATAAATAAATAAAACAGAATTATAAACCGGGAAAAGTGTTGTAAAGGAAAGGCACGGGGTGTTATGATAGCATCTAAAAGGGGAAACTGGCCGGGTGCAGTGGCTCATGCTTGCAATCCCAGCACTTTGCGAGATGAAGGTGGGAGGAACACTTCAGGCCACGAGTTCAAGACCAGCCTAGGAAACATAATGAGACACACGTCTTTACAAAAAATTTTAAAAACAACTAGCCAGGCATGGTGGCACATGCCTGTAATCCCAGCTACTCAGGAGGCTGAGGTGGGAGGATCCCGTGGGCCCAGGAATTTGAGGCTACAGTGAGCTATGATCAGGTCATTGCACTACAGCCTAGGCAACACAGCAAGACTCTGTCTTAAAACATTAAAACAAAATAAATAAAAGGGGACCTATCCAGCAATGTGGGATGATCAGAGATAGCGTCCCTGGGGAAGTGACATTTAAACTAGGAGCTGAAAAATGAACACACATTAGCTTGGTGTGTGGATGACTGGAGGTGCATTCCACGCAATGGGAATAGCATAGACAGGCCCTGAGATAGGAGGGAACAGCGTACATCTGAAGACTTAAAAGAAAACAAGTATGGCTAGACTATAAGCCAAATGAGAATGTGGGAAACCAGGCTGGAAAAGTAGCCAGGCTAAATCATAAAAAGTCCTGAAGACTACATTAAAAATTTGGAGTTTGTCCCAAGAACAAAGGGGTTTTCAAACTAGAGTCCACAGATACCAAAGGGTCTGTTCATGGAATCCAGTGCAGTCCATGAACTTGGATCAGGGGAAAAAACAATCTTTCTTTTTAACTAACCTCTGAATGAAACTTAGCATTTCCTTCAATTGTGAGTATAGGCTCTGACTTTTTAAACCAATACAAATCTCAAAATATGTTCCCATTATAAATACTGGAAAAATCTCATAATAATAATTTTGGCCCTTGCATCACTACTTTAAAATCATGGAAGTTTCTGGAAGGATTATTAGATCTTGCTATTTAATACATTAACAAAGAGGCAAATATAATATCACAGTTTTTTTAAAAAGTATTAATATTTTGTAACTATATTGGTTTGCTTTAGCTATGCATTTAAAAATGTTATTCTCAGGAGTCGAAGGTTTCATCAGACTGCCAAGAGGTATCTGTCAACTGCAAAGCATGGGAAAATACATGGGAAGGAAAGGGGAAAGAGAAATAAGCAATCCAGGTAAGATCATGGAAATCTAAACCAGGGTGATGGCAATGCTGGTGGGAAAGAAGTAGATCAATTAGAAAGACACTTAGAAGGTAAAATTGACATTAGAGATTCTTTTCAAATGTGATTTTCTTTTCTTTTTTTCTTTTTTTTTTTTTTGGAGACGGAGTCTCACTCTGTTACCCAGGCTGGAGTGCAGTGGCGCAATCTTGGCTCACTGCAACCTCCGCCTCCCAGGTTCAAGTGATTCTCATGCCTCAACATCCTAAGTAGCTGGGACTACAGACACGTGCCACCACGCCCAGCTAATTTTTCTGTATTTTTAGTAGAGATGGACTTTCACCATGGTGGCCAGGCTGGTCTGGAACTCCTGCCCTCAAACGATCCACCCACCTCAGCCTCTCAAAGTGCTGAGATTACAGGTGTGAGCCACTACACCCAGATCAAATGTGATTTTCAAAGAATACTAAGTGCTATAAAAATGCTTACAATACAATGGTAAATAAAAAACACAAAGACTATCCACGCAGTATAATCTGATTACATTAAAATTCTATTGTGCACACGAAACACCGGAATGATAACAATTTTTTTTTTTTTTTTTTTGAGACGAGTCTAGCTCTGTCGCCCAGACTGGAGTGCAGTGAGTGGCATGATCTTGGCTCACTGCAACCTTCACCTCCTTGGTTCAAGTGATGCTTCTGCCTCAGCCCTCCGAGTAGCTAGGACTACAGGCATGTGCTACCACACGCAGCTAATTTTTGTATTTTTAGTAAAGATAGGGTTTCATCATATTAGGCAGGCCAGTCTCGAACTCCTGACCTCAAGTTGAGGCAGAAATTTAAAAATAAATATGCATTCATTCACTCTAAGTAACAGGGAAGGCAAGGGTTAAAAATAAAAGAACAAGGCCGGGCACGGTGGCTCATGCCTGTAATCCCAGCACTTTGGGAGGCTGAGGTGGTGGATCACAAGGTCAGGAGTTCAAGATCAGCCTGGCCAAGATGGTGAAACCCCATCTCTACTAAAAATACAAAAAATTAGCTGGGCATGGTGGCAGGCACCTGTAATCCCAGCTACTTGGGACGCTGAGGCAGAGAATTGCTTGAACCCAGGAGGCGGAAGTTGCAGTGAGCCGAGATCATGCCACTGCATTCCAGCCTGGGTGACAGAGTGAGACTCTGTATCAAAAAAAAGAAAAAAAGAAAGAAAAGAACAAGTTTTCCTCTGCCTAGCAAGCTCACTTCAAGGACAGTTATAAGATAACACTGTCCAGAAAGCCAAGGCCAAAGGAATAGGCTCCAAACACCACCACCCCCATCCAGAGCAAGGTTAAAGGAAAAAAAAAAAAGAAAAAGAAAAAGACAAATTTTTTTACTGTTACTCCTTTCCTTGGCTTCTTAAGCATGATTATGTATTACAAATGTCTGTATTTAACCAGTTCTTGTTTTTCTTTCAATGCAGCTACAAGCTCACCAGCTATGCAAGGCCACAACTTATGTTATGCTATAGATTATGTGACCTGTCACTGTATGATTAACTGCTTTTGTTTTGCTTCTGTAAATCTGCTTATAAAAACCATGCTCTGTCTTTGTTCAATGTTCAGTTTTTTGGATGTGAATCCACTGAGCCGGTGTGTACCTTAAAATAAACAATCCTCCTGTTCTCCATATCAGTCTCTCTGGTCCTCAGTTCCCCACAACATTTTTGGTGACCACGAAAAGGACCCGAGATGGCAGGCTTACTGTCTCCTTTGCCTCTGGAGGCTGGAGCCCTGGGCCAGGGGAGACCTGTCACCCCAGGCACTGCTGGGAGAACTTCAGCCTGTAGGGGAGATCAGCTCTCCCCTGACCTGGCGCCCCTACCCAGCAGCACAACAGAACCTAAAGAGGGGCTATAGGACGATTTCAGAAACAGTGCGCTTCAGGAACCGCAGTAAGGTTTTGGGGCCCAAGGCAGGACCCGTGGGGACAGAAGGGGAGTCTGATCACCTCCTGGGGTGTGCCGAATAGTCTGACCCAGAGGGGCTTGGGGTGACAAGAGTGGCTCATCAATTCATATGAAACTCACACCCGAACCAACACAGGACGTGAGAGTGGCTCGCTAAGACAGTTACAAAAAGGAAACTGGAGGTGGCAAGAGTGGCTCGCCACCCCAACTAGGAAACTGGAGGTGACGAGAATGGCTCGCCACCCCAACTGGGAAACTGGGTGGCCACTCTCACCACCCCAATTATGAACACAGGAACTAGGAGTGGGGAAGTGTGTGAAAGTGTGTGAATGGAGGGCCCTAATTAGGCTCATCAACCGCGAAGTGGGGAGTCACAGATCTCTTAGCATGGACTGTGTGCTCTGAGAAAGTGTGGGGCCAACTAAGACTAGTGGCAATCTGCATACGGCTAATAGGAGCTGCCCTACAGCTCAGAGGTGTAGTGGGAATAAGGAACTCTCCAAAGCCAAGCAGCGTCTGAAAACTCCTATCATGGAGCACTTTGGGAGGCAGAGGTGGGTAGACCACTTGAGGTCAGGAGTTTGAGACCAGCCTGGCCAACATGGTGAAACCCTGCCTCTACTAAAAATACAAAAATTAGCCAGGTGTGATGGTGCGCACCTGTAATCCCAGCTACTAGGGAGGCTGAGGCACGGGAATTGCTTAAACCTAGGAGGCGGAGGTTGCAGTGAGCCGAGATCACACCACTGTACTCCAGCCTGGGTGACAGAGTGAGACTCTGTCTCAACAACAATAACAACAACAACAAAATATATATATATACACACATACATACATAAAGAAACTTCTTCAGGTGCTCTCTACTCTCATTATTCCAACTTATACAGTAAGTCTGGATGTTAAGATTTTTGTTTTCTTTTCTTTTGTGTGTGTGTGTTTTGTTGTTGTTGTTTTTAATTTCAGAATAAAATTAGCTTAGAGGGACAGGAAAGAAAAGAGTAACAAAGATAGTACACACCAATACTCAAAAAATAAATACTATTATTTATGTTGTAGAACACTAGACCAAACTACTTATCACCTTACCTTTAGGAGGAGGGCAAAGTTACTCTTCAGAGAATCAGTCACACCATTTTCATACAATTTTTTCCTCATGTGGTTTTCACTCACACTGCCACCATCAGATTGATACCTTAATAATGACTTCAGCATGGTTTCAAAAGGGTCCGCTGAAACAGACAAATTAAATATTTCTGTATCAAAATAATCACTCAAAAAGATACCCTGTAAGAGAACAAGAGATCAGGGAGGTAAAGAATTGTAGCTGAAAGCATGGCAACTGTTTTTCATAATTCCCTTGTTTTTATTTTTTATTTTTTATATGTATATATATACACACATATATATATATATATATTTTTTTTCTTTTGAGATAGAGTTTCACTCTTCTCGCCTAGGCTGGAGTGCAATGTCATGATCTCGGCTCACTGCAACCTCCGCCTCCGAGGTTCAAGCAATTCTCCTGCCTCAGCCTCCCAAGTAGCTAGGATTACAGGCGTGTGCCAACACTCCTGGCTAATTTTGTACTTCTAGTAGAGACGGGGTTTCAACATGTTGGCCAGGCTGGTCTCGAACTCCTGATCCCAAGTGATCCGCCTGCCTCAGCCTCCCAAAGTGCTGAGATTACAGGCATGAGCTGCCGCGCCCGGCAAACTGTTTTTAAAATATGAACAATTTAAGAGTCAGTGAAAATTGGCAAGAACACAATATCCTGACTGGGAATTCCACTGTTAAGTCATTAATACAGACATAAATTTTCTACCTACACAACTATAATGTCTTCAAATTTTTAAAAAAAAAACACATTCCCCTGATTTTAAAGCAAAATGGATAAGTTTGTGATTTGTGGTTATCAAGTATTACAGTAAAATTATTTAGCTGGATTCAAAAATTTATTTTCTCCAATTCTTGTTTCTTTAATGACTATTGTTTTCACACGCATACAAAGATACACTGTCATTGTAAAAACAATTCAAACAATACAGAAAAGACAGCAAAATGCATCCGAGATACTGTTAACATTTTAGACATTTTTCACAGCTGTTATCATCTCTCTTTTTTTTTTTTTTTGAGACGGAATCTCGCTCTGTCCCCCAGGCTGGAGTGCAGTGGCGCAATCTTGGCTCACCGCAAGCTCTGCCTCCCGGGTTCACGCCATTCTCCTGCCTCAGCCTCCAGAGTAGCTGGGACTACAGGCTCCTGCCAGCATGCCCGGCTAATTTTTTGTATTTTTAGTGGAGACGGGGTTTCACCGTGTTAGCCAGGATGGTCTTGATCTCCTGACCTCGTGATCCGCCTGCCTCGGCCTCCCAAAGCGCTGGGATTACAGGCGTGAGCCACCGCACCCGGCCTAGCTGTTATCATTTCTTAACAGAGAGAGAGACAGAAAAATCTGTCAGATTTCACAAAGAACTACATTCTCCTCTTTCAGAGCACTTCTCTCAGTTCATTAGTGTGATAATTTGAATGTTTACATACTACCCTCATTCTCCATTAGCCTAGAAACTCCATAGGAGCAGAGACCATTCTGGTTTTCCTCATTATATTCCCCGACAGAGCCATCTTTTCATGTTGTATAAAGCCTAGTAATTAAAAGCACAATCTTTTTTTTTTTCTTCCTCAGAGATCCTTGTTCTACAAAAGCACAATCTTGAACCAGATTGCCTGACTTCAAGTCCTAGCTCCATCACTAATTAGCTGTCACCTTAGGCAAGTAACTTAACCTCTCTGTACCTCAGGTTTCTCTTCCGCAAAAAAGGGATAACCATAATACCTTCTTCATGAAGTTGTTCTGAGAATTAAATGAGTTAATATTTGTAAAGGGCTTGGAATAGTGCTGAGATATAATAATTGCTATATAAGTATCTGATAAAATCAATGTACATCATCATATTCAGGCCTGAAAGTATTCATTTATTCAGCCATTGATATTTAGGTTGCTTCAAATTTTTTTTTTATAAACAATGCTAATATAAATATTTTCTCACATCTGTGATGATCAATTTATGGATCAACTCCTTAAGATATTATTGTTAGGTCAATGGTTACTGTCAACTTTTTCTCCAGAGAGCTTGTATAGTACATGTACACCACATGATTTCCCATTCCCTCATCAACAGTGCGTTCTGCCAGTATTCTTCATCTCTTCTAGGGAGATAAGTAAAATTTCTCATTTTTATTTGTACCCAGCTGAGTATTAGTGAGGCTGAAATCTTTAAATTTGTTTACTCCTTTCTTAATGAGCTTGTTTTTGCCCATTTTTCTAAAAGGGCATTTTTTTTTTCTTTTTTGAGATGGAGTCTCGATCTGTCATCCAGGTTGGAGTGCAATGGCTTGATCTCGGCTTACCACAACCTCCACCTCACAGGTTCAAGCGATTTTCCTGCCTCAGCCTCTCCAGTAGCTGGGATTACAGGTATCTGCCACCATGCTCAGCTAATTTTTGTATTTTTAGTAGAGACGGGGTTTCACCATGTTGGCCAGGCTGGTCTCGAACTCCTGACCTCAGGTGATCCGCCCACCTCAGCCTCCCAAAGTGCTGGGATTACAGGCGTGAGCCACCATGCCTGGCCTATTTTTTCTTATTAGTTTTTAAGGACTATATATATTTAACATATTGGTGGTAAATTACTTTTCCATTTCTCTTTTAAACTTTGTCATGGTGCCTTTTTATTTAACAAAAATATGGTAATCAATTACTACACATCAGGTGTAGCAATGTGTGGCCAACATTTTACCATCTCTCTTTCTTCCTTTCTCAAGGTGATTTTGACTTTGTTTTTAATTTAGAGACAGTCTCAATGTGTCTCCCAGACTGGTCTTCAACTCTTGGGTTCAAGCGATCTTCGCACCTCAGCTTCCTGAGTAGCTGGGACTACAGCTATGTGCTACCGCATCCATTCAAGATGTTTGTTATTGTACTAAAATTTTTCATTTTTATGTAGACAGATTTATCTAACTTGTGTTTTATAGCTTCTAGATCTTGTACCATTGTAAGAGGTTTATCTACATTCTCTCCAACCAAAGAGAAAAAATTTAATATTTAACCATGTTTTCTTGTATTACCTTTATGACCTGATATTTTAATCATCTAGAATTTATTTTGATATAAGAAATAAGGCAGAGGCCAGGTGAAGTGGCTCACACCTATAATCCCAGCATTTTGGAGGGCAGAGGTGGGAGAATCGCTTGAGTCTAGGAGTTGGAGGCCAGCCTGGGCAACGTAGCGAGACCTCATCTCCACTAAAAAGTAAATAAATTAGCCAGGCATGGTGGTGCATGCCTGTAGTCTCACCTACTCAGGAGGCTGAGGTGGGAGGATTGCTTGAGCCCAGGAGTTGTAGGTTATACAGTGAGCTATGATAGCACTGCTGCACTCTAGCCTGGGCAAAAGCTGGGCAGGGCGGGGGGAATAGAATAAGGCAGGGATTGAGATTTATTTTTTACAAATAGCTAACCAATATTCCCCAAAACATTTATTACTTTTCCCTTTTGTCATAAAATGCTATCTTTATCATATATATTTGGTTTGTCTTCTGAACTCTCTACTCTTTTACATCTGTTTGCCTAGCTTGACCACAGTATGAGAGTCTTTTTTTTTTGAGATGGAGTCTCCCTCTGTCACCCAGGCTGGAGTGCAGTGGTATGATCTCAGCTCACTGCAACCTCTGCCTCCTGGGTTCAAGAGATTATCCTGCCTCAGTCTCCCAAGTAGCTGGGATTACAGGCGCACATCACCAGGCCTGGCTACTTTTTGTATTTTTAGTAGAGACAGGGTTTTACCATGTTGGCCAGGCTGGTCTCGAAATCCTGACCTCATGTGATCTGCCTGCCTTGGCCTCCCAAAGTGCTGGGACACCAGGCAGGAGCCATCATGCCCGGCCAGGAGATTCTTTTTTTTCAAGAGACAGGTTCTTGCCCTGTCCCCTGGCTGCCTGGCTGGAGTAGAGTGGCGCAACCTTGGCTCACTGAAGCCTCAACCTCCCGAACTCAAGCAATCCTCCCACCTCAGCCTCCCAAGTAGCTAGGTCTACAGGCACATGTATCACATCTGGCTAATTTTTGTATTTTTTGTAGCAATGGGGTCTCACTATGTTGCCCAGACTGGTCTTGAACTCCTGGGCTCAAGTGATCCTCCCACCTTGGCCTCCTAAAATGTTGGGATTACAGGTGTGAGCCACTACGCCTGGCCAGTACAAGATTCTTTAAATTAATCTAGCTTTATAATACTCTATACTAACTGATGGTACAAGTATTTCCCTCATTAATATTCTGTTTTTTTTGGAGATGGAATCTCACTCTGTTGCCCAGGCTGAAGTGCAGTGGTGAGATCTCAGCTCACTGCAACCTCTGCCTCCCAGGTTCAAGCAATTCTCTTGCCTCAGCCTCCCGAGTAGCTGGGACTACAGGCACACCTCACCACGCTCAGCTAATTTTTGTATTTTTAGTAAAGACAGGGTTTCACCATGTTGGCTGGGATGGTCTCGATCTCCTGACCTCATGATCCACCTGCCTCGGCCTCCCAAAGTGCTGAGATTACAGGTGTGAGCCAACATGCCCAGCCCATTAATACTCTTTTTAGGATTGTTTCCTGGTTGCTCATGTACATTTACTCTTTACTCTTCCAGATATACCTTGGAACTATTTTTTCAGGGTCCCAAAAAAATCCTGTTGGAATTTACACTGAGATTTTATCATATATGCTTATAAATTAAGGAAAAACACAATTATTTAAAATACTATCTTAAATTAGGTAATAAGACTTCAGCACAGTGCCTAGCACATAGTACAAAGCATTCAATAAATGTTGGCTATTCCTAACCAAGAACAATATATATATACAGTTTTTATTTATAAACATTCATTCTTTTCTTATTTTTTTGAGACAGTCTCGCTCTGTCGCCCAGGCTGGAGTACAGTGGCGCAATCTTGGCTCACTGCAGCCTCCGCCCCCGGGGTTCAAGAGATTCTCATGCCTCAGCCTCCCAAGTAGCTGGGATTACAGGTGTGTGCCACCATACCCGACTAGTGTTTGTATTTTTAGTAGGGAAGGGGTTTTACCATGTTGGCCAGGCTGGTCTCGAACTCCTGGCCTCATGTGATCCACCTGCCCCAGCCTCCCAAAGTGTTGGGATTACAGGTGTGAGCCACCGTGCCTAGCCTAAACATTCATTCTTAAAAGGTAAGGATCAGGTAATTAGAAAGAAAATTAAACTTACATGTCTTATTGGGATTGATATGCTGCTTCAGTACATCAACAGCGCCCAAACTAACCACGAGGCGCCTGCCAAACCAGAAGGAGACCACAGGCCCATATCTCTCATGCAAATTAACCAGGAACTCATGCAAACTTCCACTATTCACAATATCTGGAAGATTACCATCTCTGGCAAAAGAGCAACATTTGACAAAATAATCAATTTAACTTGGAAAAATCAGAAAAACAACAGTTGACTCTGAATTAACTGTGTCAATAAATAAGAACAAAGGTTCATGAAATTCAAATTACTGCAAAATCCAAAACTCAATTATATTTGCCTTCTTGCTATATTTCTATAGTTATATTTAGATATGGATTTGTCTGATATTTTAAGAATTCTTCACACTTCAAACCAAATAAGAAAGCTCCGTAGGAACATCCGACTTAGATACTGGAAAGCTATCCCACTTTCCCAGCACCTAATTCTGAGATGACAATGGACATCATCGGCTGGTGAAAATCATCAGATCAGCTATGGCAATCTTTTCCTTCTTTCCTTCTATCTTAATCCTCTTTTCAGCTTTCTCTGGCAAGGGGAAGTGAAAGCAATGAAATGTTTTGATTTACACGACCCTCCTTTCTGTTAACAAAGTTTAGGTTACATGCCAAGGTAAATTTAGGGCAATCAAAGGAATTGAATTGAACAAGATGAGTGATCTAAAAATATGGTTTATCATTTTGGTTTGTCTTCTGAACTACCTACTCTATTCCATCTGTCTGCCTAGTCCTACCACAAAATAACCTTAGTTTTCTTTTTACTTATTTATTTTTTTTAGAAACAGGGTCTGGCTCTGTCGCCTAGGCTGGAGTGCAGTGGCACAATCATAGCTCACTGAAGCATTAAACTCCTGGCCTCAAGCGATCTTCCACCTCAACCTCCTCAGTAGCTGGCAACGGCTACCATGATTGGCTAAAAATATGGTTTAGTCTTGATATCAATAATGAAGAATTAACTCTACTTAATTCCAAGAAAATAATTACTCACTTTTCTTCAGTTGGAGTAATCCCTGGAATTCCTGCAGCTTGTCTGGAAGCCTTACAAAAAAAAAGTTTATAATAATGAATTATCATATATCCCATAAGTCAGATGTGTTTCACCAACACATCTGCAGGACCTTAAATAATAGCTTTCCAATTAAGCTGAATCTAAGAAATTATTTCCATATTAAAATACAAAAAAAAAAGGGGTTCTTTGCATGGAAAAGAATGATTTCCATGTCCTTTGCAGGGATACAGATGGAGCTGGAGGCCATTTTCTTTAGCAAACTAACACAGGTACAGAAAATCAAATACTACATGTTCTCACTTATAAGTGGGGGCTAAATGAAGAGAACACATGGACACATAGAGGGGAACAATACATGCTGGGGCCTTTCAGAGGGTGAGAGGATCAGGAAAAACAACTAATGGGTACTAGGCTTAATAATTACCTGGGTGATGAAATAATCTGTACAACAAACCCCCTTGATACAAGTTTACCTATGTAACAAATCTGCACTTGTACCCCTGAACTTAAAATGAAAAAAAAAAAATTTTTTTTTAAAAGAATGATTTCAGCCGAGTGTGGTGGCTGAGGCCTGTAATCCCAGCATTTTGGGAGGCTGAGGAGGGCAGATCACGAGGTTAGGATATCAAGACCATCCTGGCTAACACGGTGAAACCCCTTCTCTACTAAAAATATAAAAAATTAGCCGGGCGTGGTGGCACACACCTATAGTCCCAGCTACTCGGGAGGCTGAGGCAGAATTGTTTGAACCCAGGAGGCAGAGGTTGCACTGAGCTGAGATCGTGCTACTGCACTACAGCCTGGGCAACAGAGCAAGACTCTATCTCAAAAAAAAAAAAAAAAAAAAAAAAAAGGCTGGGCGTGGTGGCTCACGCCTGTAATCCCAGCACTTTGGGAGGCCGAGGCAGGCGGATCATGAGGTCAGGAGATAGAGACCATCCTGGCTAACACGGTGAAACCCCGTCTCTACTAAAAATACAAAAAATTAGCAGGGCGTTGTGGCGGGTGCCTGTAGTAGTCCCAGCTACTCGGGAGGCTGAGGCAGGAGAATGGCGTGAACCTGGGAGGCGGAGCTTGCAGTGAGCCTAGATCGCGCCACTGTACTCCAGCCTGGGCGACAGAGCAAGACTCCGTCTCAAAAAAAAAAAAAAAAAAAAGAATTATTTCATTCAGGATATTATTCTTCCTCTGTCAGTTAAACTAAGGTGTTTGAAAAATTTAATATACACTCTACATCAACTAACACATATCCAGTACATTTTTCGTTGTTTTCTTTGTTGTGAGTTTATATATGGTCCCAGCTGGTTTGGCTTTAAAAAAAAAAAAAAAAAAATCAAGGTCCATTCTACCACTTTCATTATGATGATGCAAGAAACAGAAGAAAACTGCTGTGCTGGGCCGGGCGCAGTGGCTCCTGCCTGTAATCCCAGCACTTTTGGAGGCTGAGGTGGATGATCACTTGAGGTCAGGAGTTCAAGACCAGCCTGACAAACATGGCGACCCCGTCTGTACTAAAAATACAAAAATTAGCTGGGCATGGTGGCACACTCCTGTAGTCCCAGCTACTCAGGAGGCTGAGGCATGAGAATCACTTGAACCTGGGAGGCGGAGGTTGCAGTGAGCTGTGATTGCACCACTGCACTTCAGCCTGGGTGACAGTCAGACTCTGTCTCAGAAGAAAAATAAGGAAAAACTGCTGTGCCGGAGCCATTTTCTTGAGTGGGTGGGAAGGTAGGAGATCTAGTACAGGAGTGAAGAGAAGGGGGGCGGGGGCATTTAATTGGGAGCATAGCCAGTTCACAGTAATAGGAGGGAACGTGGAATATAAGGGCACAAATTTAGGCAGATAGGCAGGGTGGTGTGGAAATTATCTCCAGATTGGTTTCATTTTTTCAATGAAATAGGCCAGGTGTGGTGGCTTGCATCGATAATCCCAGTACTTTGGGAGGCCAAGGCAGGACGATCATTTGAGTCCAGGAGTTTGAGACAAGCTTGTGCAACATGGGGAAACTCCGTCTCTTTAAAAAATACAAAAAATTCGCCAGGTGCAGTGGCCAGCACTATAGTCCTAGTTACTCAGGAGGCTGAGGCAGGAGGATCACTTGAGCCTGGGAGGTCAAGGCTGCAGTAAGCCAAGGTCACACCACTGCACTGCAGCCTGGGTGACAGAGTGAGACCTTGTCTCAAAAAAAAAAAAAAAAAAAAAAGAGGCCAGGCGTAGTGGCTCATACCTGTAATCCCAGTACTTTGGGAGGCCGAGGTGGGCGGATCACTTGAGGTCAGGAGTTCAAAATCAGCCTGGCATACATGTTGAAACCCCGTCTCTATTAAAAATACAAAAATTAACAGGGCGTGGTAGTGGGCGCTGTAATGCCAGCTACTCAGGAGGCTGAGGCGGGATTTGAGCCCGGGAGGCGGAGGTTGCAGTGAGCCGAGATCACGTCACTACACTCCAGCCTGGGAGACAGAGCGAGACTCCGTCTAAAAAAAAAGAAAGAGAGGCGAGAGTGGATCACGAGGTCAGGAGTTCAAGACCAGCCTGGCCAACATAGTGAAACCCCGTCTCTACTAAAAATACAAAAATTAGCCAACTGTGGTGGCACACACCTGTACTCTCAGCTTCTTGGGAGGATGAGGTGGGAGAATCGCTTGAACCCGGAAGGTGAAGGTTGCAGTGAGCCGAGACCACACCATTGCACTCCAGCCCCAGCCTGGGTGACACAGTAAGACTCCGTCTCAAAAAAACAAAAAAGAGATTATCAGTTATTGGTGAAGACAGAAGATTTGAAGACAGGGAAGGAATGAAAAGTTATCTAGAAGATTTGGAGAGTGAATGCACCAGGGGATTTCCAGACACCCCACTTAAGGTTTATGAATTAAAATGAGACTAGTCAGTATGGCTGTGTTCTTTTCTGCCTGTGTTTTGTTTGTTTGTTTGTTTGTTTTCCAGCTGTGTGGGTTCAGGGGCGGAATTGACAGAGCATTTGATTTAATCACAATTAGGGTTTGCTAGATGATTATGACAAATGGATACAGGGCAAAGGAATTGAAGGTATATGCAAAGGAGTAGTTATAGTAACAGACCATGCAACCTAAGCTTTTTTTTTTTTTGAGACATGGTCTCACTCTGTCACCCAGTCTGGAGTGCAATGGCGCCGTCTTGGCTAACTGCAGCCTCGATCTCCCAGGCTCAAGCGATCCTCCTGCTTCAGCCTCCCAAGTAGCTGGGACCAGGGACCACAGACGCTCACCACCATGCCTTATTTATTTATTTATTTTAGAGACAAGGTCTTACTATAATGCTCAGTCTAGTCTCAAACTCCTGAGTTCAAGCAATCCTCCCACCTCAGCCTCCCGAAGTGCTGGGATTATAGGCTTGAGTCACCGTGCTGGCCATAAGCTTCTTACATCATCAGTTTCTCCTTTATGACTTGACAGCCCTCATCAGCATAATGTAATTTCTCCTACCTTAAGAGAAATTCACCTCACTTCCTTCTCTAGTTATCAGCCCCCTTTACTGCAAAACTCTAAAGAGCTATCTATACTTGATATCTCTGAATCCACACCATTTAGGTTTATCACCCCAATTACACTGAAACCGCTCTTCTTAAGATTACAAATGTTGCGGTGGCTCATGCCTGTAATCCCAGATCTTTGGAAGGCTGAGGCAGGAGGATCACTTCAGCCCAGAAGTTCGAGACCAGCCTGGGCAACAAAGCAGGACCCCATTTCTATAAAAAATTAAAAAATTAAAAAATTAGGTTGGGCGCGGTGGCTCATGCCTGTAATCCCAGTGCTTTGGGAGGCCAAGGTGGGCAGATCACTTGAGGTCAGGAGTTCGAGACCAGCCTGGCCAACACGGTGAAATCTTGTCTCTACTAAAAATAAAAAAATTAGCTGGGTGTGATGTGTGCCTGCAGTCCCAGCTACTTGGGAGGCTGAAGCAGAAGAATCGCTTGAACCTGGGAGGCAGAGGCTGCAGTGAGCAGAGATCATGCCACTGCACTCCAGCCTGAGCGACAGAGCGAGACTTTGTATCAAAAAATAAAAAATAAAAAATTTAAAAATGAGCCAGGTGTGGTGGCATGAGCATGTAGTCCCAGCAACTTGAGAGGCTAAGGTGCGAGGATCGCCTGGGGCCAGGAGTTTGAGGTTACAATGAGCTATGATGGTACCACTGCACTGTAGCCTGGGCAAGAGTGAGACTCTGTCTCTTAAATGAAACAAAACAAAAAAAAAAGATTACCAATGTTATCAAATTCTTAGGCCTTAACTTAAAATATCTGCAGCATTTGACTTAACTGATTCTCTTCTTCTGCTTAAAACATCTGGCTTCCTTCTATTTGTGTGGCTGCTCCTTCTCAGTCTCCTTTGCTGGCTCTTCTTTCTCTCCTCAACCATTAACATTGGAGAATCCAGGGAATGGTCCCTGGGACCTCTTCTCTCCTGTATCTAAATTGTCTGGGAGATAGCAACCAGTTCTCCTCGCTTTAAATACCATCTATACATTGATAGCTCCCAAATGTGTATCTTCAGCCTGGACTTTTCCCATAAACTCAAGACATATATTCAGTTACTCCTCAACATCTCCACTTGAATGTCTAATAGGCAGCTCAAACCTAGCCTACCCAAAACCAACTCCTAATCTCTATAAATCGCCACTACCTCCCACCAAAACAAAACTAAAGAACAACCACCACCAACAAAACCCCTGATCTTCCCTGGAATTAATCTGTCCTTCCAGATACCAGGCTAAAAATAACTGGTGTTTTCCTTGATGCTTCTCTTTCACATTTCACATCCAATCCACTGGGAAATCCCATTGGCACTATCTTCACAATTGACTAGTTCTCATTATCTGTGCCACTACTACCATGATCCAAGCTGAAATGATAATATCCTCCTAATTACTTGGCTTGCTTCCATCCTTACCTGGAGACCCATGTCTATTCATGACTTAGCAACCAGAATGATTCTTTTAAAATTTATCTAATAAAATCAAATTTGAATTCTATCCAATTTCAAATGGCATTCATCTGCTGAAATCCTCCAGTGGCACACAGCAAAAGTCCATTAAAAAAGCCTTACAAGTCATTTAAAATTTGTCCTTCACTCCCATCTTTCTGACTTTCTCTCCTCTGGTATCTTCCTCATTTACTACACTCTAACCACACTGGTCCCCTTGCTTTCCAGGAACACACCAGGTGTGTCTCCCTCTGAAGGTTTGCATTTGCTGCTCCCTCGACACGGAATGCTCTTTCTCAGAATGGCTTGCACCTTCACCTTCTTCGCGTTTCTACTCAAATGTTGCCGTAGCTCCTGGCCATCCTACTTTAAAATAACAATCTACCTATCCCCAACTTTATTTCTACCCACAATCCTATGTTATTTGTTTCTATTGTCTGTTCCCCTTCTCTAGGAAATAAATTCCAAGAGTCAGGAATTTTCTGTCCGGTTTGTTTCACGGCTGGATTCCCAGTACGTGGAACCGTATCTGGCACATACCTAGTGCTAAGAATAAACAGTGTGCTTCTATGAGCTGATCAAAGAAGAGTATCATTTTAAAATCACCAAAAATTCAAGAACCACTAAAATTGTTTAGTTTCTCAGAAAATAAGATTTCAGGAAGTCCCTGATTGTGTAGTTGCAAGATTCTAGTCTAATCCATTTACCTGCTCGGAAAAGAACATTTAAGAAGGTGTATGGTCAATTCCAGCAGTTCAGCTACTTTTCAACTTTCACTGTAAAACCACCACCTTGCTTTGTAGAACAGGTGTTTTTTGTTTGTTTGTTTGTTTGTTTGTTTTGAGATAAGAGTCTCGCTCTGTCGCCAGGCTGCAGTGCAGTGGTGCGATCTTGGCTCACTGCAAGCTCCGCCTCCCAGGTTCAAGCGATTCTCCTGCCTCAGCCTCCTGAGTAGCTGGGATTACAGGCGCCCGCCACCACAACCAGCTAATGTTTGTATTTTTAGTAGAGACGGTGTGTCACCATGTTGGCCAGGGTGGTCTCGATATCCTGACCTCGTGATCCGCCCGCCTCAGCCTCCCAAAGTGTGTAGAACAGGTTTTAAAGACGGTCCTCAGCCATCAACACTTTTGTTTTCAGACCCTCCCTCTCTCGCTGACGGAGGCAAGTGGAGAGAGGAGGACCGGAGGCTCGCAGAGGCGGCAGCGGCCGAGGCAACCTCGCACCCGAACCCGCAGCGCGGCGCTCTCCCCAAAGAAGCATTTGCCCCGAGCCCCTAAGAGGAGCAAGACCTGGACCTCGAGCACTTTGGATTCCAGTCAGGATAGATCGATGGACAGATGGAAAAGAGGAATACACAAGTGCTGGGAGAATCCTCAAGAAAGGAGAAAGGAGTGGCGCGCCCAGGAGTCTTCTCTCTGACACACTGGGAAATGAAATTTGGGTTTGGCGAGTTATGGCCAAAAAGCTGCCCAAAGTACTTGAGAGCCGCCTTGGAGAGTGGCGCGGGGTGCCTGGCAAGGTGAGACCGGCCTGCGGGGGCGCGGGCTTTTCCTCAGCAGCTCTACGCCCGCCTGGCCCGGCGCCTGAGGGGTAGCGACGCAGCCCCACGTCGCTCTCAGAGCTTGCCCGGAGGGGCGTCACGTGACTCTGGGTGCGGTCCCCGCGCTGATGCCCTGGAGGGAACCCGAACCCTCCTCTCAGGCCCGCCCCCTGCGGCCCGCAGCGGGCAGGCTGGCCTGGATGCCGGCGACAGAGAGACTGGGGCGGCGCCCGGGGCCCCAGAGAGCCAAGACGGCGCTCACCGGATAGAGGTAAAGCACCGCTCCCACCAACGCCAGCAAGAAGGTAACGGCGAAGATCGCGAAGTCCAACATGGTTCTTCCGCCCAGGGAGCCACGTCTCGGATCGGCCGCTCGAGCAGCAGCGCCTCAGCCTGGCCCAATTTAAGGCATAGCGTGTGGGCGGGGGCTCCCCGCGGGACCCGGGAACCAACGGGCCGCTGGGGGCGTGACCGAGGCCTGCGGTCGGCGCCAGCGGAAAGAGCAATGGATCGCCGAGGAGCCGGGGCGCGGGTTCCTGAGCGCAGCAGGCCGAGGGTGAGGCCGCTTAGCGCCAGCCTCCACCGCAAGGCGGGGATTGCGGTGCACACGATTTCAGACAGAATATGCCCGCGACTTGGGACCGGGTTGCTGGCGAAAGCAGAGCCCAGGTTTCTGAGAAAAGTTAGGAGTTAGTAGTGCTCTGTCCGCCCAACACTTTTCGCAATGGATTCAGAATTAAAACCTCTAAACCGATGATTTTCGAAGAGTGGTCCCGGTACCAGCTGCATCAACGTCGCACGGGAGCTCGTTAGAGATTCAGATTATTGATGCCGGGAGCGGTGACTCCACCTGTAATCCCAGCACCTTGGGAGGCTGAAGCGGGAGGATCGCTTGAGCCCAGGAGTTTGAGACCAGCGTGGGCAACATAGTGAGACCCCAGTCTCTACAAAAAAAAAAAAAAAATTAGCCTACAGTGGTGGCGCGTGCCTGTGGCCCCAGCTGCTCCGGAGGCTGAGGCTGGAGGATCGCTTTAGCCGGGGAGGCAGAGGCTACAGTGAGCCGAGATGGCACGACTGCACTCCAGCCTGGGCGACAGGGCGAGACCCTGTCTCAAAAACAAAACAAAAGGAAAACAAAATAAAAAAGATTCTCGATCCCAAACTAGACCTACTGAATCAAACACTCGGGGTGGGCAGGGGTAGGGGGCGCGTACAACAATCTGTTCGAACAGAGCCCTCCCGAGGACACTGTTACACACTTAAATTTGAGTGAAAACCACCACTGATCTAAGCGGGACAGGGAAGTGTCTGGGAGTAAAACAAGAGTAGATACGCCTTGTTTCGCAGAATTTCTGTCTGAAGTACTAGTAAATGTGGTTCTTTGACACTTTCTGGTGAGCGGAGGCTGCACACTGTTCAGGTTTCCTTGCTCTGTTAACTCTGACTTTCGGTAAATTGCTTCAGTTTTCTAAGCTTCCATTTCCTTCTATGTAAAAAAGTGAAAATAATACCACATGGAGTTGCCTGTAGGTTAAATTACATATTTTATGAAAATCACTTAGCACAGCTCCTGGCAAAACCGAATAAGTGCTATCTACGTCAGCATTTGGCGTTTGTTGCCCTGGGCATAAAATACCCTAGGACCCCTCTTTCTATTTTGCATGGCTCAGAAGTTTTGACGTGGCTACTGAAATACAAGGCAAGGACTGCTACTTACTAGTGCTGCTTTTAGTGAAAGTGTGCTAAAAGTATTTATAGATTTTATAGCTTTAATAATATAAAATGTCAAGAACAGGCAGCAATTTGGCAAGAGAAATTCCAGATTGCATTTTACAGCTTCTATGATAAATGACTGTTACATAAGCAGGAAACACACCTCATTGAAAATGGCAACTCTTTTGGCATCTATAGCAAATATAATGAAACATGCTGTTTAATATTTCATTTGGCAGAAATTGTATTTTTAAGTCTTTCTCTGCATATAAATGTACTTTAAACTGTCGTATGTTCAAAGTTCATTTTTAAGTCTCTTGTTCAGAATTTTAAAGATATTTCTTGTCAAACTGATGTTCCCAATAGGTTTTCGAAACAGTAAATGTAAGAGTTTTTTGTTTGTTTGTTTTGTTTGTTTGTTTTTGAGACGGAGTCTCCCTCTGTAGCCCAGGCTAGAGTGCAGTGGCGGGATCTCGGCTCACTGCAACCTCCGCCTCCCAGGTTCAAGCAATTCTCCTGCCTCAGCCTCCCGAGTAGCTGGGATTACAGGCACGCGCCACCATGCCCAGCTAATTTTTGTATTTTTAGTAGAGATGGGTTTCACCATGTTGGCCAGGCTGGTCTTTAACTCCTGACCTCGTGATTCGCCCACCTGGGCCTCCCAAAGTGCTGCGATTACAAGCGTGAACCACCCCGCCCGGCCAAACATAAGAGTTTTAACTGCATAAGGTAGCCATATAACCGTAATCTTAGGTACCAATCCTTCAGGATATCTAGAATTCTCTTTTAGTCCTAAATTGACCTACATCCTGAGACTCTCTGAACTTTGAGGGCTGTAAAAAAGAGACAAAAATTCCAGAAATTGGTCAGGGCACCATATTTTATAGTGTGAGTCTCTAAACTAGACATCTACCTCCTCTTCCTGTGTTCCTAAAACGTTTTGCCCAGATACTCCCTAAAAGCATATATAAATAATATATATATAATATATATATACACATACACACATATATATCTTTTCACACATTTTTTGTATTGACATCTAAAATTTTTATCTTGACTTTAAAGGATTAAATTTCTGGCATATTATAAATATTCACGTTTTGAAATTGTTACAGCTCTCTTTTAAGTGTATGAAAAGGAATGTAAATATAATAGTGATGTGATAACTATAAGACTTTTTTAAAAAACACACAAACTTGGCCAGGTACGGTGGCTCCACCTGTAATCCCAGCACTTTGGGAGGCCGAGGCGGTCAGATCACCTGAGGTCAGGACTTCAAGATCAGCCTGGTCAACATGGGGAAACCCCGCCCCTACTAAAATTACAAAAATTAGCTGGGTGTGGTGGCATGCGCCTGTAATCCCAGCTTCTCAGGAGGCTGAGGCAGGAGAATCACTTGAACCCGGGAGGCAGAAGTTGCAGTGAGCCAAAGTGGCGCCACTGCACTCCAGCCTGGACAAAAACAAAACCAAAAACAAAACAAAACGAAACAAAAAACCCATACACTTTTTGTGAACAACTGGAAATTTTCCATGGTTCCTTTTTCTGAACTTATTTTTATTGCGCTTATCCGACAGAATTTTATTCTAATGAAATTATTTTTATCCTTGAAAGTAATTTTCTTCATCACCTGTCATACTTCTTCTCTTCAACATGTACTCATGTTGAATTAAAAAATAGTTTTTGGGGCCGGGCGTGGTGGCTCATGCCTGTAATCTCGGCACTTTGGGAGGCCGAGGCGGGCAGATCACGAGGTCAGGAGATCGAGACCTCCTGGCTAACATGGTGAAACCCTGTCTCTACTAAAAATACAAAAAAAAAATTAGCTGGGCGTGGTGGTGGCGCCTATAGTCCCAGCAACTCAGGAGGCTGAGGCAGGAGAATGGCATGAACCCGGGAGGCGGAGCTTGCAGTGAGCTGAGATCGTGCCACTGCACTCCAGCCTGGGCGACAGAGCGAGACTCCGTCTCTAAAAAAAAAAAATAGTTTTTGGGCCGCACACAATGGCTCACACCTATAATCCCAGGACTCTGGGAGGCTCAGAAGTTCACTTGAGCCCAGGAGTTCAAGGTTATAGTGAGCTATGGTTGTGCTACTGCCCTCTGTCCTGGGTGACATAGTGAGACCTAGTCTCTAAAAAAAGTCTAAAAACCACAAAAGTTTTAAACTCTGTGGCTTTAAAAACTCCTACAAATTTATTTATTTATTTATTTATTTATTTATTTATTTATTTATTTTTTTGAGATGGAATCTCCATCTGTCGTCCAGGGTGGAGTGCAGCGGCACAATCTCGGCCTACTGCAACCTCCACCTCCCAGGTTCAAGTGATTTCCCTGCCTCAGCCTCCTGAGTAGCTCGGACCACAGGCACGCGACACCACACCCGGCTAATTTTTGTATTTTTAGTAGAGACGGGGTTTCACCATATTGGCCAGGCTGGTCTCGAACTCCTGACCTCGTGATCCACCTGCCTTGGCCTCCCAAAGTGCTGGGATTACAGGCGTGAACCACCGCATCTGGCCTCAATTTTCTTTTTTGAGACGGAGTCTCACTTTGTGACCCAGGTTTGGAGTGCAGTGGTGAGTCCCAGCTTTGGAGTGCAGTTTGGAGTCCCAGCTGACAACAACCTCCAAATGAATCTCTGGTTGGCTACTACTAGATTCCTTAGATTGGAATTGTGAACACACAATCTTCTTAGAATATAGGGTCATTCTCAGGGTATGCTTACGTTATCACTGTCAGGTGTGCCTACCATGCAACTGTCACCACTGATGTTCATTCCTTCAGACTACGCCACCTGGGCTTCTTATGAGCGTGCTTCTAATTCCACCAAGAGGCATCAATAGGCTAAGGCTGAGAAGAGAGCAGCTTTAGAAGCCTCCTGTTTTGCTCCCTCTCAGCTCTGAGCCATATTTGCTGGCAGGAGCTACATCCCACTATATATACATAGCTTTTGAGGTAGAACTTCCTCCTATGATCCTCCAACCCTCTCTGAGCAACAGTAATATTTTCTCTCCTTGCCCCTTCAGACCTAGGAGTGACAATGGTTTCCCCTGTTGGTAGTCTCTGGATACTTCAGCATCCTTTATTGGTTCCCTTAATCCTCCCCACACTTTTGTATATAGTTTCTTCCTTAAAATCTTTTGAACCATTGGAGTGAGATACTGTTTACTGTCAGACCTGACTCTAGCTGGCACAAGGAGTGGCTCCCAGAAACAGTTCAAACAGTTCCTCAAGTTGGAATTCTAGGACCAGTTTAAACACATATTTGACAACCTCATGATGAGATTCATTCTTGATAGTGATAATGTGTAGCATGCAATGACAACAAGGTTATTCAAATTATTGCCAGTGGTGACATGGGATGGAATGTCAGTAGGGAAGAAATTTTACATGGTCAAGTGATTATTGGTAGCAACAATGGGTATTGCAAAAGATTGTGGAATAGGCCGGACACAGTGGCTCATGCCTGTAATCCCAGCACTTTGGGAAGCCAGGGCAGACTGATCACTTGAGGCCAGAAGTTCAAGACCAACCTGGCCAACATGGCAGAAACCCTGTCTCTACTAAAAATACAAAAATTAGCTGGACATGGTGGCACATGCCTGTAATCCCAGGTTCTTAGGAGGCTAAGGCAGGAGAATCACCTGAACCCAGGAGGCAGAGGTTGCAGTGAACTGAGATGGCATCACTGTAATCCAACCTGGGCGACAGAGTAAGACTCTGTCTAAAAGAAGAAGAAGAAGAAGAAAAAAAAAGATGATGGGCTAGATGGCTATTTCTGACTGCATTATAGAGCTTATGTAAAGAAAAAAAAAAAGTTTTAGGCCTTGACATTCCAACATAAGATGGTATAGATGAAGGACAAGAAGGCTTCCATTCTTCTCAAAAGAATATTTCATGGCCAGGCATGGTGGCTCATGCCTGTAATCCCAACACTTTGAGAGGCTGAGGTGGGCGGATCACCTGAGGTCAGGAGTTTGAGACCAGCCTGGTCAACATGGTGAAACCCCATCTCTACTAAAAATACAAAAATTAGCCAGGCACGGTGGCAGGTGCCTGTAATCCCAGCTACTTGGGAGGCTGAGGCAGGGAGAATTGCTTGAATCAAGGAGGCAGAGGTTGCAGTGAGCCGAGATCGCACCACTGCACTGTAGCCTGGGTGACAGAGCGAGACTCCATCTCAAAAAAAAAAAAAAAAAAAAGAACATTTTGTGCAGCTGCAGGGCAGATACGGCTGAGTTACAGGCCCTAAAATCTAATTGTGCAGGTTGTAGAGTTATAATGCCAGCTAAAAGCAGAATCTTGCCAAGTCTTTTATTCTAAATCAGGGCACTGTTTGAGAAGGAATAGGACTCTTAGATGAGTACATTTGGTCAGAGAAAGACAAAGCTGAAACCCCCAAGTCCTGCTGAACCTTCCTTGCCAATGGGAGTGGGCCTATCTCCCCTGTCTGAGGAAACTAACTTCCCTCACATGAGTCTTTCAGAAACTTCTTTTGGGTCATTTATATAACAAGGCGGTGCCCATTATCTCTGAGGAAGAATTCCCATTTCTTCTCATTTTTTCTAGGCAATAAAGCCTGATAATAGGCCAGGCACGGTGGCTCACGCCTGTAATCCCAGCACTTTGGGAGGCCAAGGCGGGCTGATCACGAGGTCAGGAGATGGAGACCATCCTGGCTAACACGGTGAAACCCCGTCTCTACTAAAAATACAAAAAATTAGCCGGGCATGGTGGCAGGTGCCTGTAGTCCCAGCTACTCGGGAGGCTGAGGCAGGAGAATGGCGTGAACCCGGGAGGCGGAGCTTGCAGTGAGCCAAGATCGCACCACTGCACTCCAGCCTGGGCGACAGAGTGAGACTCCATATCAAAAAAAAAAAAAAAGACTGATAATAATAAGCTAATAAAATAATAAAGGTAATAATGGACTGTCTGGGTAAAAACAGTCAAACCCATCATAGCCCAGGGAGATAATTACCAGTTTAGTTCTTAGAGAACAGAGGCACTGCAAGAGAAAGGGGACAGGTGATGGTACAGCAGGGTGGGTAATTTGTCACTCACAGTTTACTATTGCCAGCACATAGTGATCATAAAAAGTAGAACACATTTGGTTGGTTCTATTGTTGTTTTAAAATACTCTACTCATAATGCCTGGACCTGGAGCAGAACACTGGCTTATACATCAAAGGAGCAATGAGACCTTGCTAATTTGTATTAGAGGGATGCTGAGAAGCATGTATGGAAATAGGTATTTGTTTAAGGAAAAGAAAACATAAAGGATGGTAAGGGCCAAATTTATTTATATGGTTTCATTCACTCAGAATTTGGGAAGTCAATGTGTTAACTTGACATATTAGTCCATTTTCATGCTGCTGATAAAGACATACCTGAGACTGGGCAATCTGCAAAAGAAAGAGGTTTAATGGACTCACAGTTAGTTCCATGTGGCTGGGAAGGCCTCACAATCATGGTGGAAGGTGAAAGGCGTGTCTCACATGGTGGCAGACTTTGCACAAGAGAACTTGTGCAGGGAAACTCCCCTTTATAAAACCATCAGATCTTGTGAGACTCATCCACTGTCACGAGAATAGCATAGGAAAGAGCTGTCCCCCATGATTCAATTACCTCCCACCAGGTCCCTCCTACAACACATGGGAATTCTGGGAGCTACAATTCAAGATGAGATTTAGGTGGGGAAACAGCCAAACCATATCATTACACCCCAGCCTCTCCCAAATCTCCTGTCCTCCCATTTCAAAACTAATCATGCCTTCCCAACAGTCCCCCAAAGTCTTAACTCATTTCAGCATTAACCCAAAAGTCCACAGTCCAAAGTCTCATCTGAGACAAGGCAAGTCCCTTCTGCCTATGAGCCTGTAAAATCAAAAGCAAGTTAGTTACTTCTTAGATACAATGGGGGTGCAGACAGTGGATAAATACACCCATTCCAAATGGGAGAAATTGGCCAAAACAAAGGTGCTAATGGCCCCATGCAAGTCCAAAATCCAGTGGGGCAGTCAAATCTTAAAGCTCCAAAATGATCTCCTTTGACTCCATGTCTCACATCCAGGTCGTGCTGATGCAAGAGGTGGGTTCCCATGGTCTTGGGCAGCTCTGCCCCTGTGGCTTTGCAGGGTACAGCCCCCCTCCCAGCTGCTTTCACGGGCTGGCATTGAGTGTCTGTGGCTTTTCCCGGTGTGCAGTGCAAGCTGTCAATGCATCTGCCATTCTGGGGTCTGGAGGACAGTGGCCCTCTTCTCAGCTCTACTAGGCAGCACCCCAGTGGGGACTGTGTGTGGGGGGCACTCACCCCACATTTCCCTTCTGTACTGCACTAGCAGAGATTCTCCATGAGCACGCTACCCCTGCAGCAAACTTCTGCCTGGACATTTAGGCATTTCCATACATCCCCTGAAATCTAGGCAGAGGTTCCCAAACCTCAATTATTGACTTCTGTGCACCTGCAGGGTCAACACCACATGGAAGCTGCCAAGGCTTGGGGCTTGCACCCTCTGAAGCCACAGCCTGAGCTGTACCTTGGCCCCTTTTAGTCACGGCTGAAGCAGGTGGGACTCAGGGCACCAAGTCCCTAGACTACACACAGCAGAGGGACCCTGGACCCAGCCCAGGAAACCATTTTTTCTTCCTCGGCTTCCAGGCCTGTGATGGGAGAGGCTGCCGCAAAGGTGGAGGCATTTTCCCCATTGACTTGGAGATTAACATTCGGCTCCTCATTACTTATGCAAATTCCTGCAGCCTGCTTGAATTTCTCCTCAAAAAATGGGATTTTCTTTTCTATCACATTGTCAGGCTGCAAATTTTCTGAACTTTTATGCTGTTTTCCTTTTCAAGCTGAATGCCTTTAACAGCACCCAAGTCACCTCTTGAATGCTTCGCTGCTTAGAAATTTCTTCCACCAGATACCCTAAATCATCTCTCTCAAGTTCAAAGTTTCACAAATTTCTAGGGCAGGGGCAAAATGCCACCAGTCTCCTTGCTAAGACATAAAAAGAGTCACCTTTGCTCCAGTTCCCAACAAGTTTCTCATCTCCATCTAAAGACCACCTCAGCCTGAATTCAATTGTCCATATGATTATTAGCATTTTTGGTCAAAGCCATTCAACAAGTCTCTAGGGAGTTCCAAACTTTCCCACATTTTCCTGACTTCTTCTGAGCTCTCCAAACTGTTTCAACCTCTGCATGTTAACCGGTTCCAAAGTCGGTTCCACATTTCTGAGTATCTTTTCAGCAACGCCCCACTGTACTGATAACCAATTTACCATATTGGTCTGTTTTCACGCTCGGATAAAGACATACCCAAGACTGGGCAATTTACAAAAGAAAGAGTTTTAGTGGACTCACAGTTCCACGTGGCTGAGGAGGCCTCACAATCATGGTGGAAGGTGAAAGGCACATCTCACATGGCAGCAGACAAGAGAACTTTTGCAGGGAAACTCCCTTTTATAAAACCATCAGATCTTGTGAGACTCATCCACTATCATGAGAATAGCATGGGAAAGACCTGCCCCTCATGATTCAATTGCATCCCACTGGATCCCTCCCACAACATGTGGGAATTGTGGGAGCTACAATTCAAGATGAGATTTGGGTGGGGACACAGCCAAACCATATCAGTTGAGCACTTGAGATTGAATCTGCATATGCTTGTTTGGTTAACTGAAGTCTGGATTCAATGTTGGCCTACAGTCATTCAAGTTGGGATGCCAGAAATTTCCTGGCTGGAGTGCAGTGGTGCAATCATAGCTCACTGCAGCCTTGACCTCCTGGGCTCAAGTGATCTTCCTGCCTCAGCCTCCTGAGTAGCTAGGACTACAGGCATGTGCCACCACACCTGGCTATTTTTTTGTTTTGTTTTGTTTTGTTTTGTTTTGTTGGTAGAGACAGGGTCTTTCTATGCTGCCCATGCTGGTTTCAAACTCCTGGCCACAAGCAATTCTTCCGTTTCAGCCTCCCAAAGTGCTGGGATTACAGGCATGAGTCAGCATGCTTGGCCTCACCTGTTTTTGTAAATAAAATTTTGTGGAAGACAGCTATGCTCATTTATGTTCTATATATGGCTACAACAGCAGAATTGAATAATTGCTACAGAGTTATGCGTAAAATATTTATTGCCTGTCCCTTTATAGAAAAAGTGGGTGAACTCCTGCTATAGAAGAAGTACAAAGGTTTAGGGAGATGGAAATATTGGTGTGGATTTGCTTGACATGTCAAAATACTCAACAGTCACCCATCAAGTTAACAATTAGTCAAATAAATGATATTCTATCCTCCTGCCCCAAATCTATCTTTGTAGAGCAGGAAAGATTTCTTTTCTTACCTATCACTAGGTTCATGGCTGAGCCCCCTACAACAAAGGACAGGTTACCAAGAAAAAGTGTACAAATTGGCCAGCCATGGTGGCTCACACCTGTAATCCCAGCACTTTGGGAGGCCGAGGCGGGCGGATCACGAGGTCAGGAGATTGAGACTATCCTGGCTAACACGGTAAAACCCTGTCTCTACTAAAAATACAAAAAATTAGCCAGGCGTGGTGGTGGGTGCCTGTAGTCCTAGCTACTCGGGAGGCTGAGGCAGGAGAATGGCGTGAACCCAGGAGGCAGAGCTTGCAGTGAGCTGAGACTGTGCCACTGCACTCCAGCCTGGGCGACAGAGCAAGAATCCATCTCAAAAAAAAAAAAAAAAGAAAAAGAAAAACTGTACAAATTAAGTTTTATGGTCGGGTGCAGTGGCTCACGCCTATAATCATAGCACTTTGGGAGGCTGAGGCGGGTGGATCACTTGAGGTCAGGAGTTCAGGACCAGCCTGGCTAACATGATGAAACCTCGTCTGTACTAAAAATACAAAAAAATTAGCTAGGCCTGGTGGCGGGCGCCTGTGATTCCAGTTACTCGGGAGGCTGAGGCAGGAGAATTACTTGAATCCAGGAGGCAGAGGTTGCAGTGAGCCGAGATCGCGTCATTGCACTCCAGCCTGGGCGACAGAGTGAGACTCTGTCTCAGAAAGAAAAAAAAAAGGAGACAGTGCTGCAGTTATAGCTCACTGCAGCCTTAAACTCCTGGGCTCAAGTGATCCTCCTGCCTTGGCCTCCCGAAATGCTGGGATTACAGGCATGAACCACCATGCCCAGCCTTAATTTTAAAATGTTAATCTAACTTTAAATTACTTGGGTAAACTGTACTTGGTTATTGTGTTAGGGTTCTCCAGACAAACAGAACCAATAGAATTGGCTTATGAGGTTAGGGAGGCTGAGAAGTCCTATGATATGCCATCTGTAGGCTGGAAAACCAGGGCAGTCGATGGTGTGGTGTAGTTCAATCTAAGTCTGAAGGCCCAAGAAACTGAAGCTCTAACATACATCACAGGGTGGAAGATGATGTCCCAGCTCTAGAAGATAGAGGGGATTTGCCCTTCATCTTTTTGTTCTATCTTGGCCGTCAACAGATTGGATGATGCCTGCCCACACTGGTGAGGGCACATCTCCTTTACTCAATCTACTGATTCAGATGCTAATCTCTTCTGGAAATACCCTCACAGACATACCCAGAAATAATGTTTTATCACCTATCTGGGAATCCCTTAGCCCAATCATTTGACACATTATATTAACCATCACCGTAATAATGCACTATCCTTCTTACACATTGCTAGCATTGACCTGCTAATATTCCCTTAGGGATTTTTGAATCTTTGTTCATGAGACAATAGCTTAGTTTTAGTTTTTTTTTGGTGGTGGTGGGGGTGGGGGTGAGGGTGAGGGTGAGGGATGGGATTATACATATTCCAATTTTTTTTATTTCCTTTTTTGTTGAGATGGAGTCTTGTTCTGTCACCCAGACCCATGCAGTGGCATGATATCAGCTCACTGCAAACTCCGCTTCCTAGGTTCAAGCGATTCTTGTGCCTCAGCCTCCCAAGTAGCTGGGATTACAAGTGTGTGCCACCATGCCTGGCTAATTTTCATATTTTTAGTAGAGATGGGGTTTCGCCATGTTGGCCAAGCTGGTCCTAAACTCTTGACCTCAAGTGATCCACATGCCTCGGCCTCCCAAAGTGCTGGGATTACAGACATGAGCCGCCGTGCCCAGCCCCAGTTTATTTTTTATTGTCCGTAGGATCTTAAATCATAAATTTCTCCCACTCTTTTCCCCTTTCACTTCACTATTCAGTCTCTGGACATTTTTATACTCTTCTCAAGAGACAATGCATTCCTGAGACTGCCACATCGAATCCTGCACACTAAGTCCATTTTTAATATACGGTACTCTGATCCACTCACATTCTTTCACTTTTCATTACTTTTGCGCTTAGGATGGCCTTTCTCTTTCTGGGAGTCTCTTTTTAAAAAACTCAATGTTAGGCCCTCCATTTCCCTACTCTCTGCTTTCTTGGACCCACCTTCCTTTCTGCAGAGGTTTACTGTTGAAACTTGAGATAGCTCTGCTGGAATTTGGCTTTTTTGTATTTTTAATTTGAAGTCTGTACTGTTTGTCTTCTAGATATCTTGAAGGCATAGGGTTGTGAGGCTGTATTTGTTCTTCTTGTTCATCTGTACGGTTTTTTAAGAGGACATGTGGAAAGATTTGAAGTTAGGTAACTGTCCTTATCTTAGGCTCCCTGTAAGCACAGATTCATCCATCCATTTGGAATTTTTTTTTTTAACCATTCATCCATTGATTTTCCAAATCCCCAAATTGTATCATCTTCTCTCCTGTTTTCTTTGTCCTTATAGGTTTACGCCTTTAAAAAAATCCCTTCATTGGCCAGGCATGGTGGCTCATTCCTGTAATCCTAGCATTTTGGGAGGCCGAAGCGGGCAGATCACCTGAGGTCAGGAGTTCAAGACCAGCCTGGCCAACATGGTGAAACCCTGTCTCTGTTAAAAAAAAACCAAAAAACCCCCAAAAAACCAAAAACTCTGTCCTGCATACACACGGGGTTCACAACCCATGAATACTGTATTTTCTTTTATTTTTGGGGGACAGGGTCTTGCTCTGTCACTTAGGCTGAGTGCAGTGGTGTGATCACACAGCTGGACTTCCTAGGCTTAAGCCTCTCAAGTAGCTGGGACTACAGCTATGCACCACTGTGCCTAGCTAATTTTTGACTTTTTTGTAGAGAAAGAGTCTATGTTTCCCAGGCCAAATACTGTATTTTAGATCTGTATGTGGTTGAAAAAAATCTGCGTATAAGTGGACCTGTACAGTTCAAACCCAAGTTGTTCAAGGATCAACTGTATATGGTAAGAAAATATAAGCTCCAGTATCATTGTGTGAAACAAACAGATTTGATGCTTGGAATGGTATTATGAACTTGTTTTACAAAAGCAAGGCAGTCTTAATGAAGCACGTAACTAACTTGGCTTTGATTGTCCAGTGACTGAGAATCTTACCAGATGAATTAACGCAGGAAGTTTCCAATTCTAATGAAGTGTCTTCAATAAAGTGTAGTATAGTGAATGGATGGTGCTAGTAGGTAAAGGTTCATGTTCATCTCTGTTGTTTTGTTATTCTGGATCTAGAGACAAAAGTACAAACAAGAACCTGGAACAGAGTTTGGCTTCTGTCTTATTATGGATTAGATTCTATTAACCTTGACAAAACCAGAAGGATTAGGTCAACATTTAGATTGTCAAAGTTGACTGGATAAAAGGTTTATTTTATTTTTAGAGACAGAGTCTTGTTCTGTTGCCCAGACTGGAGTACAGTGGTGTGATCATAGTTCACTGCAGCCTCAAACTCCTGGCCTCAAGTGATCCTCCTGCCTTGGCCTCCCAAAGTGCTAGGATTAGAGGCGTGAGCCACCACGACTGGCCCTAAAGATTATAATTATGAAAGAATGTAGGTTTAAAAAATTCAACCTAATATATTATTTGGTTAACTACAAACAGAGATTTATGGCATATAATCATTTGCTAAGAGAAAAACTAAAACAATGTTTGTTTTGAGACAGGGTATTTCTTTGTTACCCAGGTTGGAGTGCAGTGGTGTGATCTTGGCTCAGTGTAGCCTCCACCTGCTGGGCTCAAGCTAGAACTACAGGTGCATGCCACAATGCCTGGCTAATTTTTAATTTTTTTGTAGAAGACAGGGTCTCTTTATATTGCCCAGACTGGTCTTGAACTCCTGGGCTCAAGCTGTTCTCCAGCCTTGGTCTCCCAAAGTGCTATGATTACAGGCATGAGCCACTGTGGCTAGCCTGTAACAATGTTTTTGAGGTAGTTCTAAAGTGAAAGGCAGAATATCTGTTGTTACATATGACAAAAAATAGTCAGTTGACATGTATCTTGTGCACATAGGACTACAGAAGAAATTCTGCTCATATGAGAAAGAAACATTGATCAATTTTCTAATTAACAAATACTGTATTCAATCTCTTGTCTACCCAAATAACTTAGCCAAGGATAAGTTCTAATCAGACTCTATGAATTGAGAATTACAAATCAACTGAAGAAAGTAACATCACTTTTTTTATTTGATTCAAACCCATTTTCATATACAAAGCTAATTTATTATGTACAAAATAAATGGACATTCTTAAAAAGTATTAGAATACAAATTTCCAAGGGCCTAAAATAAGTGCAAAATTTTCAATTATCTTTAATCATGCTATACAGAAACAAATCAAGTATTAGCTCATATACACACAATGAATTTTTTAAAAATAGCACTTAATGTAATAAAACAAAACATACATCTTATATATTTAATTTTAAAAGGATGAGGAAGGAAAGAATGTATTGCACCAAACTAACAGTAACTTAACTACAATGAGAATAATCAAAATTATTTACACATCTTTATTAAAAATTGCTCAACTTTAAAATGTTTTGGGGGGGCATACAAATATCCACTGAGTCACAGTTTGCACAGTCAATAATTAGATATAAATAAGGCATAATATTTTCTTTTTCATGGTCAATTCCAGTAGAATAAGTGAGAAGGAACATTTTAAGATAAATACACAACTTTCTGAATTCCTTCAATATTTAAGTAGCAGCACAATTTCCAAGTACTTTTAAAAAACAAGTCATTCTGAATTTTTAGTTATTACGCTCTGAATTGACTATGTGCATATACATGCATTCAAGTCACTGTCACTCTCTATAACACTGAAATGCTATTGGAGTCCCAGAAAAACTGACAAAAGAGATGAATTAAATATGTTTCATATTTTTGTGCCTCAGTAGATTCATTTTTATAGCAATGAATCTGAGAGAAATGGCTATCTAGCCAGATATGATTACTTTTTGCTATATTTTTTGCTCCAAGTCTATAAAAGCAAACAATTGGAGGAATGAAAGCCATACCTGTTAAGAGTTTCTAAATGGAACCAACCAGCCACATAGTTTTCTAAGAAGTTTTCTTATATAAAGCTAATTATAAAATAAGCAGTTTGCCACAAAAAAAGTTTGGTGATGTT
Organism: Gorilla gorilla gorilla; assembly: GCF_029281585.2. NCBI lineage: Eukaryota > Metazoa > Chordata > Mammalia > Primates > Hominidae > Gorilla > Gorilla gorilla. Next base: position 105,832,948 of record NC_073235.2, on the reverse strand, counting down.
CATCAATCACAGTCTTTGAGAGCAGCAAAAAGCAGAATAGGAAAAAAACAGTTTAAAATATAAAAGATCTTTAATAGTAAGATCTACTATAACATGCCATAGTTTTGGAAGAAAAATAGAAATTATTATCATTAAATTGCTAAAAAGTCATCTAAGAAAATCAAAATTCCAAAATTCCAAAGGAATTATTCTTTCCAAAGGAAAAAATAAAGTTATCCTCTTTAATCCCTATATAAAAAACAGACGCTGACAGTTTTTCAATTAAGTCTGACTACTGATATCCTACTAGAACCACTTCTTAAAGTGTTTAGTGATTAATATAACTTTCACATTCTGAAGAGTAAAACAATTATGTCGTACATAGACAAGTATCTTTTTCCTTCAAAATAAAGAGAAGCATTTATGAATTTGTAGGTTCATCCCACTAAATTGTAAAACATGTTGCTTAGTGTCAGAATATGTTACCAAAAGATAACCCAAAATAGCATTTTAATGTTGACTAGTACACTGATTACCACCGAATTGCTAGTTTTAATACATCTTAAGCTGAAATATTACCAAAATAAAAATTTTAAAGGTCCAATTGGAATAGGACTTCTTTTAAAAAGTAGTTGAATTGATAAATTTTTAAAAATCCCACCTAAATCCTAATTTTTCTTCATCTTACATTACAATGCTACATTGTAACAGCATTATAAGCCGCTAATCACTCTGTACACTGAAAAATAATTATAAATTAATTTAAATAATGAGACAGCCATTACATAAGTGGAAACACAGACACACATATACCCATCCACTAACAGTCAAGTTTGAAAAATGAATGGGTAATTTTTTAAATGACAAAATTGTGTTATTACTATTATTGTTATATTTGCAAAATATGTTTCCAAGGAAACATGAAAACCGTACCATGAAAAACAAATATTGAATTAGTAGCTTTCTATTTGTTCTTTTCCTTCTGAATTTTCAGTTCATAAGATTATGGGCATTAAGACAAAGGTAAATATTGTTGAATGTGCCCTTTTACTTATCACTAAAGCCACTGGCTTTACAGGTCCAAATCCTGCACTGTGTTTAGAAATCACTCACGTGTGACAAAGGTCAATGAGATAATCACCAAACGAAGGAGATGTGTCTGATGAATTACTATAATCAAATAAGTATCTGATAATACAGCCACTATTAAATGAGATTTTTATACAGAAGAAAATCACGTAACTCCTATACTCTAGGATGGCCTTACATTTCTTAACACAGAAAACTGAATTATTTCCTATTTGGAATTAAACATCTTAAATGTTAATGCGTTCTTCTCTGTTATACCTATAAAAAATTAAAGATTATTTCCATACAGAGGCTGTACCTGCAAAAGTCACTGGAAGTAGTAGATAATTTATCCAATGCTTTTTAATTAGGAAAATTCTATTGATTACAAGCTTCAAGGCTCTAAGAGATCTACTTTTATGTTTTAAATTTAGCATGTTAGTCATGTTTTTTTCTTCTTTAAAATGTTGCCTAATTCAAGTTTGCAAAATGTTCACTGAAAGTCACCAGGAACTAATATTAGCAAACAGATGTACTTTTCTGGAGGCAAATATTAGTTATAATTTTCAAATGTGAACAGTCTAAAGAGAGTTCCTGATAAAAATAATTCAACTGAAAGGAGATTTTGTTGTTTTTGTGGCAGGCAAAACAAAGATAATAAAGCCATTCCAAGCAAATTTTAGATAAAATGTCTCTCAGGATAATGATTAAGCCTATTTTCAAATAAGTCTGAATATTGGATCTGGTATATAAAGATAAATGGACAAATTTCTATACAGAAAAATTTTTAGGATATAACATAATAATCCTCAGACATAATTTTTTAATACCAAGAATATCAAGCAAAGAGATTCATGAAGTCCAAAGCAGTGCCTACATATCTGTATATTTATAAACTCCACAGAGAAGTCTGATCTGCAATATCCATTAAGAACAACTGGCCTAGAAACTGCTAGATTTAAATTTAAAAAAATGTATTTTTGGAGACAGGGTCTAACTCTGCCACCTAGGCTGAAGTGCAGTGGTGCAATCACAGCTTACTGCAGCCTTGATCTCTAGGCTCAAGCAAACCCCTTGCCTCAGCCTCCCGAGTAGCTAGGACTACAGGCGCTTGCCAGCACACAAGGCTAATTTTTTAATGTCTTGTAGAGGTGGAGCGCACTATGCTGCCCAGGCTGGTCTTGAGCTCCTAGGCTCAAGTGATCCTCCTGCCTCAGCCTCCTAAAGTGCTGAGATTATAGGCATGAGCCACCATGCTTGGCCTAGATTTAAACTAAAGAAGGCAGGCTGTGGTCCACATTTTAAATCATATTAAAATGATGACTGATAACACTATATTGTTGCCTAAGGTCATCAAGAAAAATACCACATGACTCTGATAAATACAGGAAAACTCTATAGAACAATGCTCTGGATGGAGTCAAGTTTAAAACAAATAATATGTTGAGTATATACAATATACGAATTCAGCAAAAAGAATATTGAGAATGGATTTTGTTAGAGTGATGAAAATGTTTAAGATTGCTCACTTATTGGGGAGAAACAGTTTCAGCTGATGAGAGGAACAATGCGTAGGATAAGCCATGAGTATGGCTGATGATGCAAACAAACAAACAAAAAGGAAACAAACAAACATGTTTCATTTCTTATATCCCAGTCAAAAACTGTATCCTAAAGATAGGTTCAAGAACCTGTTTCCAGAAGACAGGTTTAAATATATATATTTGAAAAGACCAATCTTTACACACACATATCCCCAACAGACACCCATATTACATATATTATTTAATAATATAATATTTATATTTAATATAGTCCTAGGACTTGCATCTTTTCAGTGGAAAGGTGGTAAAGATAATGCTACTCATCTTATAAATATATAAAAGGAGCTAACTTCCTTAAGTTCAATTACAAGATTTCCTCAGTGGTCTCTTTAGTAGTAACAATATAAAATATACATAAAGGCAAAGGTCATATCTCTATCATCATTAAATAAAAATCTGGTATCCAAGTTAACAGTTTCCCCTGACCACTCCTATTCACACAAAATATAAAATGTCTTAGGTTAAGATTCAACCGTCAAATCTGAATTCTAATTCTGAGAGCCCACTTATTCTTTTCAGAAGCATAAACCTGATTTTCAATACAAGTACTCTGAAGGATAATTTTAATATGCCCTAAATAGAGAAAAAAAAAGAAACCTCATTGGTGTTCCTTGCTAATGACAGAATGAACACTTGGTATTTTTTCTTCTACAAAAGGATGCACTGCCCTGTGACCTAAAAAAAGTTAACAGATTTTAATTTTGTTATTAACTTAATAACAGACGTGAGCTTCACAGGCTAAAAAGAAAGACTAAACCAACTTGCCAAACTTCATTTTTATACACTTTCCTGATTTTTATGCCTTGATCTATTTTTCCTTCTCTCTTACAATTTTATCTGAGTAATGCCAGAATACTGATTGCAAACAGTTGTAAAAAAATTTTATAAAGGTTCTTTATTCTCTAAGCGTGCACGGCTATTACATGTTTTAATACTTGATCTCATTTTCCAAAAGTAAAATAATTATCTTGGTATAAATCTCTTCCTATCACCAGGATGCTGAGATTTTTATTTTTGTCATCACCAGTATCAAGAAACAAAAGCATACAAAAAGTTTTGCAAAGATAACAGACTTTTTTTTTTTTTTGAGATGGAGTCTTGCCCTGTTGCCCAGGCTGGAGTGCAGTGGTGCGATTTTGGCTCACTGCAACCTCTGCCTCCTGGGTTCAAGCGATTCTCCTGCCTCAGCCTCCTGAGTAGCTGGGACTACAGGCACCTGCCACCATGCCCAGCAAATTTTTGTATTTTTAGTAGAGACAGGGTTTCACCATGTTGGCCAGGCTGGTCTCGAACTCCTGACCTTGTGATCCGCCCACCTCGGCCTCCCAAAGTGCTGGGATTATAGGCGTGAGCCACCACAATTGGCCAGATAACAGACTTTGTAAGAGCCAACTTGAGATACTATATTCACCAATTGAAATGTCCACCTGTTATTTCATTCCAATGATACTGTTCATTTCTCCCATTATATAATATATAACTAATTTCTATGGGTAACATCTAAATATACCAGAATCCTCAAAAGTACTTCTTTCCAATTATTTTATCTAGTGATTTTTAATTCAGTAGGCTATACTCTTTAAATGAGTAATATATTATTCGCTAATAGTTGTTTGCTTCTTTTAATAGATAAAATTTAAGTTCCATTCTCTAGACTGTTGCTAGTATTCTCAAAGATTTTTTTCTAAATTCCATATTTTTTTTCTTTTCTTTGAGACAAAGTCTCACTCTGTTGCCCAAGCTGGAGTGCAGTAGCGTGATCTCGGGTCACTGCAACCTCCACCTCCCGGGTTTAAGTGATTCTCCTGCGCTGCTCAGCCTCTCGAGTAGCTGGGACTACAGGCATGGGCCACCATGCCCGGCTAATTTTTGTATTTTTAGTAGAGACAGGGTTTCACTGTGTTGGCCAGGCTGGTCTTGAACTCCTGACCTTGTGATTCGCTTGCCTCAGCCTCCCAAAGTGCTGGGATTACAGGCATGAGCCACCACACCCGGCCCACATTTTTGGTTTTTACTTTTTGGAAAAAGCAACATAAGAAATAATTCCACTACCTTGTACATCTAGTATTAGTCCAGGTAGGATATCTATTTTATTGTGAACAAAACTTACTTGTACTGTAAAGTAAAAACTGCTTATTTCTTCCATCTAAAAAGCAGCATAGTAAAACATCATAAACTTAGGCATTTTTTCTAATTATCTAAGTTTTAGAAAACTTATAAGCATCCAAAATAATTTTCAAATCCAGTATTAAGTAACCTTAAAAATAAAGAAGGCATTTTTACATCAAAATCTCTGGATAAATAACAAAATAAAACTTAGTAGGTTTTGATTTAGAAAAAGTTTCTAAAAAAATCAGTATTTTAAAAACTAAAAATCAATCATGTTAGTTCTGCCGACTTGAAATCTCCTAAAAAACTGTAAGATAAAAAAAAAAGATAGCCACAGTGGCACCACGGGTGAAGCACTGGATTGAAACCTCCCATCACCCCAAAAAAGAATAAAATAAATGAATAGATGCCAGTCTCATTTATGCATCATAATTATTGCTACTGAACTTATTTTGAGACTTTTTTCAATACAAATTCCTGAAGTCTTAAGAAAAGACACCTTGACATTTAAATATGTTCTATTTTACAATTGTTGTACCAGTTTATTTCAGTTATTTACCTAAAACATAGCTATTTTTTCCTTAATAAAACAGAGGATTTTTACTTATTGGAAAGAAAATTCTTCTATAGCTTTTTATGAGCCCTGACTCACATCAAATCAAATCTATTCAAAAGTTTTCCTAAACAGAATCCTTTATTTCTTAAAATTTTTTTACTCACTCAAAAGATTATAAAGAAAAGGGCACTGGATACTGTGGTCAACAGGAAAGCGAAATTGCAAAAGAAAAATTTCTCTAAGATTCGACTGAGAAGACAATTGGATTTAAGGACATCTATGATTTGTGGAACAAAAAAGAATACTATTACTGGTCACAGATCCCTTTAAAGAAAGCCATGTAACCATTCCTTCCTGAAAATGCATTTAACATACAAAATCTCTGCACAATTTCAGAGGGATTCACAAGTTCTCCCAAACACATGAAATCTCAGATTAATAACACTGGTAGTTGTAAAAGCTCTCTGACCTAACTCAAAAGATAATCTTACAAAAAATCTAAGTTTAACAATGTCTTTGAATTCCAAATTAAATAAATCAGACTTTTACTTTAAGATCTTAATAATCAACCACAACATTTAACACTATATAATAAATTAGCTATAATCCTAAAACATGAAATAGAAATTTTTAAATTACTATATATAAATGATTATTTTAAGTTATACATATCTTTTCAATTCATTCATCAATCACACAGATATCCTAAGTAAAAATTCAACATATTTGGGTATTACTAACTCTTAATTATTAGAGTAAAACAGTATTTACTTAGTGAAGAAAGAGTCAAGAAATTCTGAACTTTGCAAATGCAAATTGTGCTGCAAATACTACTTAAAAGGCCCAACTGTCAAAATCACAATTAGCACTTTTGCTTAATTATATTATTAAGGAAATACATCTGTAAAATGTATCTCTAGTTCCACTTTTTTCTACTCAATTTTTATTATTTAAGGACAGTAATAGATTTCAGTAACTTCTCATTAGAAACACGCTAAATAGTAATAGAATTAGCTAATGTACCAGTTTCAATATTCTTATTTTATTCTTACCATGCAAACCTGTAACTTTCACTGAGTTTTGAAAATCCAAGTGTGCAACAGATACCTTTAAAATATTATCCCCAATCAGGAGTTCCATAAGTAAATTGATATATTTTCATTACAGTGGTCAGTAAATAGGAAAATGATTACTTAAGAATGTATTTAAAGCCATCTCTCTCAACTGTCCTATTATCTGTACTCTTTTATTAGAAAAATCTTAAATTTTATCATTTGGAATAATAAGAAAATTGAACCTAATGTTCTCATTTTAGTTTGTTTTAAAAATGGATACAATGACCTTTAGGAATGGGCCACAAAATCAAATCAAATGTATTTTCTCAAATACATCTTAGTATAGACCAAGAATTAGTTTATATACCACAGCAAATTGTGGTTATCTGTAAATGATTTTCAGGGATAAAAGCCTTGCAACATTGCAGAGAGTTGAGAGATGTGGTTAAAGTGACAAAGCAATAAATCAGGTTTCAGTAATCATAACAGAAAATGGAAATAACAATCACTTGGAATCTTGAGTATTATATTCAGTTTCTCCAGCTGAAATCTGGCTGAGCCGCTTGCTCGATCCCCACAATTTTCGAGAAAGCTGACCTGAACGCATCTGTGTAAAGTAATCCAAAGAAATGAAGAATAAATATTAAGAAAAAATAAAAAAAAGATATGTAAGACACTGATTTTGCAGAGTGAAAAGAAACAAATTGTTAGCAGAATTATTAACACTTTAAAGGTTATCAATAATAGAGAAAGATGGCCAGGTGTGGTGACTCATGCCTGTAATCCCAGCACTTTGGTAGGCCGAGGCAGGTAGATCACTTGAGGCCAGGAGTTTGAGACCAGCCTGGCCAAAATGGCAAACTTCCGTCTCTACTGAAGATACAAAAATTAGCCCAACATGGTGGTGCACGCCTGTAATCCCAGCCACTTGGGAGGCTGAGGCATGAGAATTGCTTGAACCTGAGAGGCAGAGGTTGCAGTAAGCCAAGATCGTGCCACTGTACTCCAGCCTGGGCATCATAGTGAAACTCTCTCTCTCTCTCTCATACACACACATACACACATAATAATAACAATAATAATGAAAGACTTTTACACTTATTTTGTCTTTGAGAAAGGTCTAATGTCAGTGTGTACATTTAAACAATTAATGGCCTAGTTATGTCAAAGTTACCAGATTCCTTTATTTTATAAATTATCAAAAATATGTATTACTTCATCAAAATAAGCTTCTCAAAACTATTCTTTTTTAAAATTTTTAATTAATTTTTTATTTGTTTGTAGAGATGAGATCTCACTATATTGCCCAGGCTGGTGAAGTCCTGGGCTCAAGCAATCCTCCCACCTCAGCCTCCCAAAGTGCTGGGATTACAGGTGTGAGCCAACACACCTGGCTCAAAATTATTCTTAATTTTGCTAACAAGACATACAGGTTTGGAGATTTTCTTTTCTAGAATTTGCGGTACTGTTAATGCCAATCATAAGGATAAGAAGAAAGTAAAATAAAGTTTTGATGAAAAGAAAGTAATTTTAAAATATTTTAAGACTTTCAAAAATAATATTTAACAACAGAATGATAAAAAGTAATGTAGAAAACAAGAAGAGCATAAGCCCCTTGAAGGCAGGAATTGCATTTTGTTCACCATTAAATTTGCATCACCTACCATCCTTCCCAGTGTATAATAAATATTAACCAAATAGTAATTAAATCAGTGAATGAATAAATGTCTTTTAAAAGTGTTTATACATCCAGGTGGGGCAAAAATCCCCTATGGTTTGTTGCAATTACTTTCTCAAGTGCAACCTACTTTTTAATGGTGATTCCACCTTTTTCTTTTTTTTTTTTTTGAGACGGTTTCACCCTGTTGCCCACGCTGGAGTGCAGTGGTGCAACCTCAGCTCACTGCAACCTCTGCCTCCTGGGCTCAGGCAATCCTCCCACCTTAGCCTCCTAAGTAGCTGAGACTACAGGAACATACCATCATGCTTAGCTAATTTTTGTATTTTTAGTAGAGACAGGGTTTCGACATGTTGCCCAGGCTGGTCTCAAACTCCTGGCCTCAAGTACTCCACCCACCTCAGCCTCCCAAAGTGCTGAGATTACAGGAGTGAGTCACCATGCCCAGCCTGCCACCTTTTTTAATGGTCACTTTTCTTTTTTTTTTTTTTTTGAGATGGAGTCTTGCTCTGTTGCCAGGCTGGAAGTGCAGTGGCACGATCTCGGTTCACTGCAACCTGCGCCTCCTGGGTTCAAGCAATTCTCCTGCCTTAGCCTCCCAAGTAGCTGGGACTACAGGCATGCGCCACCACACCCAGCTAATTTGTTGTTCTTGTTGTTGTTGTTTTTTGAGATGGAGTCTTGGTCTGTCACCAGACTGGAGTGCAGTGGCACAATCTCGGCTCACTGCAACCTCCACCTTCCTGGTTCAAGCAATTCTCCTGCCTCAGCCTCCACCTCCAGAGTAACTGGGACTACAGGCACGCGCCACCAGGCCCAGCTAATTTTTTTTTGTATTTTTAGTAGAGACGAGGTTTCACCATGTTGGCCAGGATGGTCTTGATCTCTTGACCTTGTGATCCGCCCACCTCGGCCTCCCAAAGTGCTGGGACTACAGGTGTGAGCCACTGCACCTGGCCCACACCCAGCTAATTTTTGTATTTTTAGTAGAGACGGGGTTTCACCATGTTGGCCGAGATGGTCTGGATGTCTTGACCTCGTGATCCGCCCGCCTTGGCCTTCCAAAGTGCTGGGATTACAGGCGTGAGCCACCGCACCCGGCCTAATGGTTGCTTTTCCAGGGTATATTTATTGGAGTGATAAAAGATAAGCCTCATACAAAGTACTAGTGGCTTTGGCATGCTTGTTTTGCCAAATACATTTGCAGATGTATTTTCCGAAGCACTACTACCTTACCATCTGATTTTTACATATGATTTTCACTCTAATGAATAATATATAAACTGGTACATGATTAAAAAATACATATTAATCAACATTTTGATGTTTTAGATAAAAATAGATCTTGAAATAGAAATATCTTTATGTAACTAAATATGGATCTAGTTCATATTCTAAACTGTAGTACAGAGTCTTGCTCTGTCACCCAGGCTGGAGTGCAGCAGCACGATATCCGCTCACCGCAACCTCCAATTCCCAGGTTCAAGTGATTCTTTTGCCTCAGCCTCCCGAGTAGCTGGGATTACTGGCATATGCCACCACACCCGGCTAATTTTTGTATTTTTAGTAGAGAGGGGGTTTCACCACATTGGCCAGGCTGGTCTCGAACTCCTGACCTCAAGTGATCCGCTCATCTCGGTCCCCCAAAGTGCAGGGATTACAGGCGTGAGCCACCATGCCCAGCCATAATAACATTAATTTAATGACACTTTTTTTTTGTTAAAATAATATGCTGAAAGAAAGCATAAGGACTAAAGAAATTTCAAATATTTATAAAACAGGTTTTTACAATCTTTAACAGGTTATTATAGCCACTGACTGTGTGACGGTAATTTCTTCCCTTGAAATAACCCCGACAGATCCCATATTGTTAGATTTCTCTGAAAATACCAACAGTGACTTTAAAAAAATTTATAATGCTTAATTTAACTATGTAATAACACAAATTATTTGGAAGAATCAGTAAGTTACTGGAGTATAACTACAAAGTTTTCCTAAGAGTGAGAGTTAGATTTATGATATCTGAATATTCAATAATTGATAAATCATTAGCAAGTAAATTTAACTATAGGAAACTCACTGAGAATAAGCACACTAAATGGGGATATTTGTAGTTACAAATAAAAAATGATGCTTTTACAAAAGAACAACTGACAAATAGTTATGATGAGTATTTGTTAAAACTAAAGTAGTTTTATTGTTTGAGCCTATATTTTATTCTTTTGCAAAGGCTCTTATGTATTGAAAATCTAAGTTGTGGTCTTGAATCTAGATTTGGAAGAAATGAACTTTCTTATTCCTATAGAGTGGTAGACAGAATTGCCAAAGGTGGGCTTTCAATAATAACATAAACATGATTCTTGAATAATAGCTTTATCCTGTTTTTATTTACTGCCTTTTGAAAAATCAAATTTGGCTTTTAATTTGTTTATCCCTAATGGTGACTTCTCAATCAGTTGGAATGAAGGAGAACCAAAGTAATCCCCAACAGCATGAGAAATGAAATTACTGATGCTAGGTTTTACCTCAGCAGGCTTGCCAACACCCACTACAATCAATTTGCCATCTTCTAAACCTACAAGAATATGGCTGTATTCTTTGGTGACACAAACACAATGGATAGGCAGTCGCATGGCTAATGGGTTGATGCTGAGATTCAAGCTAGAAAAGAAATAAAAAATACAGACATAATTACACAGATTTATAATGAATTCACAGAATTTTATATCTGGAAAATAAATTAATGCTCATCTAGTTCTGCATTCTAATTTTACAGATGTGGGAACTTGTGTCCAGAACGTCTAAGTGACTCACACAAGGGCCTGTATTTACAGCATTAGTTAAGATACTTGATAAATAGATTTTTTCTCTATTTTTGACATCTATTTTTCTTCTAACCATATATAATCAAACAAAATATTAATAAAGCAACCATGAACCTAAAATATAAGAATTTTCTTGACTTCCTAGAGAATCTTACTCTTTTTTCAATTTTCCAACCCATTCTATTATTACTTCAGTTTTTACATCTTATTATTACATTCATCATTTATCTAAGGTAAATAGTCTTTACGTTCCCTTTAGAGAGATTAGAGGGAAGGTGAGAGACAAAGTAAGGAACACAACAGTTAGATAGGATTCTATATGGATACTAACTAGATTTTTATCCTTAGTGTTCTTCCTAAGACAGATAGAAATAAAGTTCCTATACTAGTCACCGTTCTCTGAGCCTCAGACTCTCAGTGGGCATTTGTTCTAGTCTTGCTCTGATCTTATCCCTGAAATGCAGCACAGTACACACCATGTTCATTGCTGTTCCTACGTCTTTGTGCTTTATTTCCTCACATATTGCCTACCTCCATCTCCAAAAGAAGGCCCTCCCTGTCTTTTCATGTCCATTTAATTCCTACTAATCCTTCATCAAGACTCCTCTGACTACTCAGATCTGTGCTAATCCTTAATGTCTTTAAAACTCATCTTGCACATGTAACTGGGACCATATAATTTAGCTCTTAAACTGTTCACAACAGTACACAAATATTGATATTTCCCCAACTAGTCTTTTTTTTTTTTTTGAGATGGAGTCTCGCTCTGTCACCCAGGCTGGAGTGCAGTGGTGCGATCTCAGTCACTGCAACCTCTGCCTCCTGAGTTCAAGTGATTCTCCTGCCTCAGGCTCCTGAGTATCTGGGGACTACAGGTGCCTGCTACCACACCCGGCTAATTTTTGTACTTTTAGTAGAGATGGGGTTTCACTATGTTGGCCAGGCTGGTCTTGAACTCCTGACCTCAAATGATCCAGCTACCTCAGCCTCCCAAAGTGCTGGGATTACAGGTGTGAGCCACCACACCCAGCTTCCAACTAGTCTTAAACCCCTTAAAAACCATTATTATGAGTAAGCATCACAGTATTGAGCACCTAGGCCCTTTCATTACATGCTTTTTGCCTTGTTGATTCATAAGGGAGTGGTGGGTAAGAAGCCCAGAAATCTCGGGCCAGGTGCAGTGGCTCATGCCTGTAATCCCAGCACTTTGGGAAGGCTGAGGTGGGTGGATCACTTGAGGTCAGGAATTTGAGACCAGCCTGGCCAACATGGTGGAACCTCATCTTTACTAAAAATACAAAAATTAGCTGGGCACGATGGCACACACCTATATTCCCAGCTAACGTGGAGGCTGAGGCAGGAGAATCGCTTGAACCTGGAGGCAGAGGCTGCAGTGAGCCAATATCATGCCACTGCACTCCAGCCTGGGTGACAGAGCAAGACTAGGTCTCAAAAAAGAAAACAAAACAAAAACACGTATCCACTATTCCAGTATCTCTCTCCTTCACTAGATTAAATGACAACAGATCCCCATAACAATTTTATACACACACATGCTTAAATATGTTAAATATACTCTATTTTACCACAGTTAAGAAAAACTTTATAAAAATTCAAACCATCATTTGGACAAATTTCCAAATCCATAATACAGACTTGGTACTATGAACATTTTTTTCTAGCTCTACATATTTAAAACATTTCTTTTGAGACAGGGTCTTGCTGTGTTGTCCAGGCTAGAGTGCAGTGGTATGATCATAGCTTACTGTAGCCTTGACCTGGGCTCAAGCAATCCTCCCACCTCAGCCTCCCAAGTAGCTGGGAACACAGGAACATGCTACCATGCTCAGCTAATTTTTAAAGTTTTTATTTTTAGTAGAGATGAGGTCTTGCTATGTGCCCAGGTTGGTCTTAAACTCCTGGGCTCAAGCATTCCTCCCTCTTTGACCTCCCAAAGTGCTGGGATTACAGGCAGGAGCCACTATGCCCAGCCTAAAAAAATTTTTAATTGTGGTAAAATATATATAATGTAAAATTGTCTACATATTAAAAAATGTATATATATATTTCCTTTATGAATCTAGGAATACTTTAGCTCCTCCAATTTTTTATACTTGCTAAAAGAGAAACTTTTATAATCAATGATAAACCAAAAGATTAAAAATCTTAGATTCCTGATTTTCACTCTAGACTAGAAGCACTGCCACCTTTTCTTAAGTGATACTTCATTAGTTTTTATTACTTACCTGTGGAGATCTCTTACAGACAGGAATCCTTGTATGCTGCCTGTGACAATGTGTTCTCCGATTATACATATATCTGATACTTGTTCCTTCAGGATTTGAGACCCTAGATACTTGCCATTTATAGAAAACAGATGTAATGCATTCTTATCCTGAAAAGAATTAAGGAAAATTCAACAATTTCAAATAAAAACTGAGTTTTTATATTACCAGTTAAAACTCTGACTATAACAGAATAATTATTTGGCTTAACATTTTAGGATAAAAATATGGCTATATTTAAAGACCAAGCGTGTAGACAATATTATTAAAGTGATTTCAAATCAGATTGCCAAGTAAATATTAAACGAGAAATCTCACTCTCTCCAAAGAAGAATTAAAATCTCATTCAGCCCTCCCCAAAACTCTACATTCTTAAAACAAAAGAAAAAAATTCTTTTTCTTTTGAGATGGAGCCTCGTTCTGTCACCCAGGCTGGAGTGCAGTGGCACAATCTTGGCTCACTGCAAGCTCTGCCTCCCAGGTTCACGCCATTCTCCTGCCTCAGCCTCCCAAGTAGCTGGGACTACAGGTGCCCAACACCACGCCCGGCTAATCTTTTTTTGCATTTTTAGTAGAGACGGGGTTTCGCTGTGTTAGTTAGGATGGTCTCGATCTCCTGACCTTGTGATCCGCCCACCTCGGCCTCCCAAAGTGCTGGCATTACAGGCGTGAGCCACTGCGCCCAGACTTTTTTTTTTTTTTTTGAGTCCATGTCTCGCTCTATTGTCCAGGCTGGAGTGCAGTGGCATAATCTTGGCTCACTGCAACGTCTGCCTCCTGGGTTCAAGCAATTCTCCTGTCTCAGCCTCCCTAGTAGCTGGGACTACAGGCATGCACCACCATGCCTGGCTAATTTTTGTATTTTTAGTAGAGATGGGGTTTCACCATGTTGGCCAGGCTGGTCTGGAACTCCTGACCTCAGGTGATCCACCCACCTCAGCCTCCCAAAGTGCTGGGATTACAGGCGTGAGCCACCACTCGCGACCCCCCCAAAACTCTTAATATTGAAAAAGCTTAGGCTGGGCATGGTGGCTCACGTCTGTAATCCCAGTGCTTTGGGAGTCCAAAGCCGGAGGATTGCTTGAGCCCAGGGGTTTGAGACCAGCCTAGGCAACGTAGGGAGACCTCGTCTCTAACAAAAATTAAAAAAAACTAGCCAGGTGTGGTGGCACATGCCAGTAGTCCCAGCTACTGAGGGGGCTGAGGCAGAAGTATCACGTAAGCCCAGGAGTTTGAGGCCAAAGTGAGCTATAATTGTATCACTGATTGCGCCACTGCACTCCAGCTTGGACAACAGAGTGAGACTCTGTCTCAAAAAAAAAAAAAAAAAAATACACACACACACACACACACACACACACACACACACATACATATATTAAATAAATAAATAAATAGTGATGTCACTGACAGGAAACAAACATAAAATTGAGGGCTTGTTTATTTACACCCTGCCTTATGCAAAAGGAATTTCAGTTGGCTATCATTTCCAGTTTCCACTTAAGCTTAAAAAATCCTACATAATCAGAAATTATTTTAAAATCATATATTACACAAGTCAATAGAAATCTCAATAATAAAATACTAACGTGAGGCTACGATTGTGGTAGAAGTCCATCTAATGTTAAGAAACGAACAACTGAATGATGAAAGAAAAACATCCTCTTTAAAATATGGTGTTCTTTCCTTCTTCAATAAACCTCATCTATAATGTGGGGAGGGAACGATATGCTATTGGGAGTCTACCCCTATTGCATGAAAGATCATATACCTTGAGGGTGGTCTTTTCTTCAGTGCTGGAGTAGACAACAATATGTCCTTCCCAAGATATAGCCAAATTAGGAATGGTCAGGAACAGAGAACTCTCACAAGGTGGTCGTAAAGTCCTCATGTACTGACCTTTCTGAATGGTATGTATAATCACCGTTCCATCCTACACACAGGATATATCAGAAAATGAAAAAGACAAAGGAAAAGAACAGCAAAAAAGAATAAAAGTAGAGTGGGCCAGATAAAGAAATGTGGGAAAGGAACCAAGAAAATGATTATTCCATCAAGGATACATGCACCTTAGGAAAAATTCCAACTTCGAAATTTCAAATAGTATTTTATTTCCTAGAATGTCCTCTTCCCTTAAATAATAAAACGAATAAAATCCCAAAATGGCATTCAGTGTTTTCTTTATTTTGCAAAGTCTATTCTACTTTTGCAAAGTCCTATACAAATATGGTATAACATTTCTATACTCTTATCAATTCCTATGAAAAACCTTTTAGTTATAAGTGTTGGTAATAAATTTGTAGACAAAATAAATAGTATTTCTTAAAGGTGAAATCTTACCCTTGATCCTGACACTGCCATGTCTAGCTCAGTGCTGATGCCGACACTCAATACCTCATCGGTGTGTCCATAAAGAATCTGAAAAGGTTTAGATGCTAAGCCCACAGGAACACCTCCCTAATAATACAAGAGAAAAGCAAAGGTAAAGGTGGTTTCTTGTTTCCTGTTCTTCACAAGGTTTATATTGCATTTAAACCTTCTAATCACAAACTAACATTGCAACTGTTACAACCACTGAGTCTATTCATAATAGTACTCATTCTTACATTTCTACTTGGATTTCTAAATTATTCTCCATCTCAAAAACTTAACTAAGCTCAAAACCTTAACATAAATTTTTGCAATGTTGACAGTCTTGAATTAATTTTTCCAAGTATGTTATTTCCCCTTTTAATCTACAGATTTATTATTCCTTAACTTCAAATAAACTTTTTGTGTTATATTTCTGAATAACTTTATTTTTTTGAGACAGGGTCTCTCATTCTGTTGCCCAGGCTGGAGTGCGGTGGCATGAACACGGCTCACTGTAGCCTCGACCTCCTGGACTCAAGTAATCCTCCCACCTTAGCCTCCCTGAGTAGCTGGGACCACAGGCATGTACCACCATGCCTGGCTAATTTTTAAAATTTTTTTGTAGAGATGAGGGTCTTGCCATGTTGCCCAGGCTGGTCTTGAACTCTGGGACTCAAGTAATCCTTCCGCCTCAGCCTCCCAAAGTGCTGGGATTATAGGTATTGGCCACCATGCCCGGCTGAATAATTTTTCCGTTTATTGGGATCGCTGCTTCAGGGACATCAATTATCTTTATGCTGACTGTCTTTGATTTTTATAGCTATCATTCTTTCTCTAACTGCTTTAAAGTTACCTTTTTATTGGCATTCACTTTGATTACATCTTTTTTTCCAGGTGACTAATTTGATTTGCAGCCACATCAAATCTCTTTCTTGTAGTTTCTACTTCAGGTTTATTTGTGTTTGTAATGGTATTTTTAAAATATGTCTTGGCTGCAGCCCTTTGAAAAAACATTTGTGGTACACAGTAGGTATATATATTTATGGAGTATGTAATGGTACTGATTTTAATCTCAACTTGATTCTTCTGCAACCTTCGTTTTCTTCTTATAATGCTATTTTATCATTTCATGTTTGATCTTCCATTTTATTGAACTGCCATTCTTATGTTTTCCTAATAACACAATTGTATTGCAAAAAATTGCTCTCTGAGTCATCTTCCAGAAGACTCTTTCTTCATGTCTTTAGCGTGCTTTGTCTTTAGCATACACATAGTTCTATGTTATTTGTTTTATTTGAATAGTTGCTATTTGTATTTGTGATTATCCTAGACAACTCTGCCCACACCTTCCACCTGTTCCATGTGGTATGCATTAATTCCCCTTGACACTCTGCTACCTGTGACAAATTTGTCTTTCCCTGTGAGTATCAGTCTGAGTGCGTAGTGCACTATATTTAACTTTTAAAACTCAGGTAATTCCTATATTATGGAAGCAATTCCAAGTCAAGAGAAAGAGGAGCCCTTCCTAAATTTATCTGGTAAAGATTGCATATCCCCATACTAAACATGATAAAGCCAGAACAAAAAGATCTATCTTACTTAAGAGTAGAGAAATCATTAAAGTACTAGCTAATAAGATACATCAGTAAAGTGTAATAACAATATACCATAAACTATGTGGGTTTATTATAAAAATTCAAGGATGGTTCAAACCTAGGAAAGTTCTCAACATAATACATTACATCAAGAAAAAGAGAAAAATTATAAATAAGATAAACTGGGAAAAACAGCTGTAAAGAACATTATTGGAAATACAAAATTAGAACATGGACTGTGGATTAGCTAACGGTATTGTATAAATGTTAAGCATTCTGATTTTGGTAACTTCACTGGGTTTATGTACAAGATTGTCTTTGTTCTCAGAAAATACACACTGACCTATTTAGGGGTAAAGGAACATGATATCTCAAACTTTTAAATGGTTAAAAAAAATAAGATGCTGTAAGAGGGAGATACTAAAAGAGACAGCTAAGACACATGATACAAAATATACTATTTTTGCAAATTTTTTACAAGTTTGAAATTTCATTAAAACTATAAAGTTACCAAAAGAAAAAAATAATAGAAGGAAGCTAAATACTTAAATGTGAAAAACACAACTAGTGAAACCTAACAGCAAACACTATACTAAATGGTAACATTGGGAAGGCATTTTCATCAAAATTAGATATAAGGCGGGCATGCTCACTATAATTTTGCTTACCTTATTGTATTAGCTAATAATATAAGAAAATGAAATAATTAGTATATTAGAAAAAGCAAATTACTTTTATTTTCAGATCACATGATTGTATTATCTACCTTATTTTCAGAAAATCCAAGAAATACTAATAACCATGAGAGTTGATAAGAGGATTTGGCAAAGTAGTTCGATATAATTGTACAGAAATCAGTCAAATCACTATATAGCTTTTCTTTATATTAACAATAACCAGACACAAAAATGATTTTTAAAACCCCACTAAAAATAGTAATAAAAAACATGATAATTTGAAGTAAGTATCACAAGGTATCAGATCTAAACGAAAAAGAAAGAAATTTTATCAAAGGACATAAAAAGGACCTGAAACAAACATGAAAAGACACTTCCTATTTCTGTAAATAAATAACTATAAAAATATACCAAATTATTGGGAGGCCGAGGTGGGCAGAACGCTTGAGCCTAGGAGTTCGAGACCAGCCTGGGTAACATGGCAGAGACAATCATTTTCTCTCTACTAAAAACACAAAAACTAGCCAGGCGTGGTGGTGCATGCCTGGAGTCCCAGCTACTTGGGAGGTTGAGAAGCGAGGATTGCTTGAGCCTGGGAGGTCAAGGCTGCAGTGAGCCATGATTGTGCCACTGCCACTGCACTCCAGCACGGACGACAGACTGAGACCCTGCCTCAAAAAAAAAAACAAAACCAAAAAACCCCCAAACCAAATTAACATATAAATTAAATACAATTTCAGTAAGACTAAAATGGAGTTTTTTTTTTTTTTTTAAAAAAGAGGGTATGGGGCCGGGTGCGGTGTCTCACACCTGTAATCCCAGCAGTTTGGGAGGCCAAGGCAGGCAGATCACGAGGTCAAGAGTTCGAGACTGTCCTGGATAAGATGGTGAAACCCCGTCTCTACTAAAAATACAAAAATTAGTTGGGCGTGGTGGCACGTGCTTGTAGTCCCAGCTACTCAGGAGACTGAGGCAGGAGAATCACTTGAACCCAGGAGGTGGAGGTTGCAGTGAGCCAAGCTTGCGCCACTGCACTCTAGCTGGGCTCAGGACAGAGCAAGACTCCATCTCAAAAAAACAAAAAATAACAAAAAAAACAAAAAACAAAAGAGGGTATGGCTAAAACATAAGTTCATATGTAAGAATAAATACCTATATAAGACTATCTGAGAACATTACACTTTAAGTGTAATGCTTCCTATTCAGAAGTAAACAAAGCCTTATCCAATGTAGATAAATAAATTACCAATAAATTAAAGATTGTAATATAAGAAAACAAAAAAAATTAGAAGAAAACAATTTTTTTTTTTTGAGATAGGATCTTGCTCAGTCACCCGGGCTGGAGTGCAGTGGCAGGATCTCAGCTCACTGCAGCCTCTGCTTCCCTGGCTCAAGCAATCCTTCCACCTCAGCCTCCCACGTATTATAGCCAGGACCACAAGCATGTCCCATGCTCAGCTGGGTTTTTTAAATGGAAGAAAATTTCTAGATACTTTTTATAAATTTGGAGTGGGAGAAAGCCTGTTAAGACAATGCAGAAAACACAGAAGCTGACCGGGCACAGTGGCTCACACCTATAATCCCAGCACTTTGGGAGGCCAAGGCAGGTGGATCACTGAAGGTCAGGAGTTCGAGACCAGCCTGGCCAACATGGCGAAACCCCATTTCTGCTAAAAATACAAAAAATACAATAAAAAAAAAATAGCCAGGCATGGTGGCATGTGCCTGTAATCCCAGTTACATGGGAGGCTGAGGCAGGAGAATCGCTTGAACCCGGGAGGCGGAGGTTGCAGTGAGCCGAGATCATGCCATCTCAAAAAAAAAAAAAAAAGAAAAGAAAAGAAAACAGAAGCTATTCAACAAAAATGATACTTCCTGGACCAATATTATTATGAGAATGGAATCAGGTTGATGAAAACTATAAATCTATCATTTCTAGTAGTCCCACAAGAAAGAAAGTAGAAATGTTACTATGCTAAAAGACAATAAAATAATTCCCGTTTTCCTAGGAAAGGTAAGAAGGAAGAATCTTTGGAAAGCAATAGGGAATAAGGTAATGAATCAGACAGTAAACCTAGGAAAAAATGTGGTGATTTGAACAGGACAAAATGTGGGTAAAAAGAATACAAAGGAGCTCAGTCACTGCCAGAAAACAATTTGATGTCCTAGTAGAACATTTTGCTAGTATTCTCAGGGTGAATCTCTGACCTAATTCAGGAACATTTAAATGTGTGACTACCTGTTGTGTTATTTGCCATATCATACATGTAGTATCTCTGGAACCAGAAATCAAATGTATTCCACAGTAATCTGTAGCTAAGCAAGTCACAATATCTGTAAGAAAAGGAATTAAATAAAATGAGATGCCTCGTTTTGCTAAAATAGAACTTCAAGAGCAATTTTTGTTAATGTTCAAACTATTCCTAAATCAGTTATGCCAACAGGGAGGAATGTAGACATGGTACTGGAAAAGCATTGGGGAAGAGAAACACAGGAAAGCAGCAGTGTCAAAATCACCTCGGAGAGCTTTCTTTGAAATCCCCCTTCTCTGAGCATGAGAAGTCGACATGCAGTGTGGGGAATGACTACCACAATCTTGGGAGGAGGTTAGATAGTTTGAGATAGATCCCCAGTTAATTTTCATATGCTACTTTGCTTTCTCATCCCCATTCACCTTCTACTCCCATTGGGAATTGTAATCCTATAGAATATATGTCCTTAGAAAAACTGCACATACTATACTATAAATTCACAATACAAATATATTTTTCCTAAACTGCAGACGTAAGTGTTATCTTAGGATTCACTGGTACAGAATTAGCAGCAGACTCCATTTTCCTTCCCTAACAGGTTTATTAGAAAAAAACCTACTCAATGTTTTATTCTTATATTGAAGACTAATACACTAAGAAGTAGCAAGTTAAAACTACATTCAACAATTTCATCACTCTCATGTTTAACTGTTAACAAAGTAATAGAGCAGTTGATGTCTTATCTAATGACAGAAGATTTTATTACCATTTTGTCTTAAAATTCTTACTTTTATCATTCATTAAAAAAAAACAACTTAGCCTAACATTTTCCAGATACTATGAAGATGTATTTAATTTATGTGGTGCTTTATTATACCCAAAATACATGAGACACTCCTATAGAGAGTACATATTTATAATCCTATACAATAAAAAAGTTCACTCAGCTTCAAAGGTAAAATTTAATGCTCTTTACAAAGAGCATGTACTACTTTTATACTTAACAAAAAAAGAAAATTTTTGAGCATTTTTGGAAAAAAAGCTAATGCTTACCCATATGCCGGATGATGTGTGAGATAATTTTGCCTTTTGTAAGTGACATCACTTGAATGCTATTATCCCAGTATCCAGCGCTGAAGAGCAACTTTGCATCATGTGATACTACAAATAGCTTAGAAGTGATCTCTAGCCCGGGAGCAAAAGAACCATTTATACTGCGCTGAGTTCTGTAAACACAATTAAATATCAGACTTTTCCTTACAAGCTCACGTATACTGATGTGAACTATTCTTTTTAAACCTCTCTAAAAAAGAAATAAAAAATTAGTCCCAAATGTCCTATTTGAAATGTCTATTAATAAATGATAGACTTTCAGAAAACATGTTATCTCACTGTAATATTTTTCATAAATTAAGAATATACATAACAATCTCAAGTGGTAAGCAAAAAAAGGTGAAATCAGTGAAGGTGTGAAGAAAGCTTAAATCTTGGATTTCAAAGACAATTTAATAAAATTGGCAATTTTGTAAATGGCAGCCTTAAAGTTTAAAGACAAGACAGGATATGCCAGGACCAGGAATATCAGAAATAAACTTAAACCAGGGATGTCCTACACAAGGTGATGCATAGGAGATAAATCAGGCAGATAAGTGTGTATCTAACAACACTTATGATGACTGTTCTCCATTCGAACCAAAGCAAGCATGCTGGTTTTATCAGCTTCCAAGTGCAATACCTGTGAGCTTAGCCAATCCAGATTCTGCAGAAAGACAAGTGATTGCAACTCAGTGTGTATATAGAAAATGAGGGCTAATTCTCATACTCTAGCTATAAAACTTTATTGTTCAATATTAATTTGCTGAGAATATGCTTCTTGCAAAACATAACAGTACTATGTGGGATAAGAAAGGAAAAAAAACATTTTCCTTAATCTCATGAAGTTGTATTCTAGTTGAGGAAGACAAAGATACAGTGATAACAATTATATCATTTTAAATAGTTTTCAAATATACGGTGTAATTTGATCCTCAACATGGAGTGTGATTTTTGAATTTTATTTTAATTTTAGTTTTTTTGAGGTGGAGTCTTGCTCTGTCATCCAGGCTGAAGTGCAGTGGCGCAATCTCGGCTCACTGCAACCTCTGTCTCCTGGGTTCAAGCGATTCTCCTGCCTCAGCCCCCTGAGTAGCTTGGATTACAGGTTCCCACTACCATGCCTGGCTAATTTTTGTATTTGTATTTTTATTTTATTTTTTTGAGTTGGAGTCTTGCTCTGTTGCCCAGGCTGGAGTGCAGTGGCGTGATCTCGGCTCACTGCAAGCTCCGCCTCCCGGGTTCACGCCATTCTCCTGCCTCAGCCTCCCTAGTAGCTGGGACTACAGGCGCCCGCCACCATGCCTGGCTAATTTTTTTGTATTTTTAATAGAGATGGGGTTTCACTGTGTTAGCCAAGATGGTCTCGATCTCCTGACCTCGTGATCCGCCCGCCTCTGCCTCCCAAAGTGCTGGGATTACAGGTGTGAGCCACCACGCCTGGCCAATTTTTGTATTTTTAGTAGAGACGGGGTTTTGCCATGTTGGCCAGGCTGGTCTTGAACTCCTGACCTCAGGTGGTCCGCCTGCCTCAGCTTCCCAAGTTCTGGGATTACAGGCGTGAGCCATTGTGCCCAGCCATGAATGTGATTTAACTAGAAAAAAATACAAGCAAACAAACAGGACAATTCAGTGTAAGGGAAACACCACTTTAAGTGAGAACATAACTTTTGGAGATTAAAATACATAGGTCTTATTTTTACAAAATAAAGTAGAATAAAATTACAAGGAAGTCTATTATTCCTAATGTAATTGTATTTCTATAACTCATATTATGGAAACTAAGTTTTGTATTTAAACCTATATAAATTCAGGACATAACTTAAAAATAAGGGAAGGTTGGGGAGGGAATGGAGGGAGGAAGGAGGGAAGAAGAGATAATCTGGATCTCAAAACATTACTTTCAGGGCCAGTCGGCCTATAATCCCAGCACTTTGGGAGGCTGAGGTAGGCGGATCACTTGAGGTCAAGGGTTCGAGACCAGCCTGGCCAACATGGTGAAACTCGATTTCTACTAACAACAAAAATTAGCCAGATAATCCCTTGAGCTCGGGAGGCAGAGGTTTCAGTGAGTGGGGATTGTGCCACTGCACCGCAGAGCAAGACTCTGTCTCAAAAAAAAAATAAAAAATATTTCTTTCAGAATAAATGAATCAATTAATCTAGTTTTTTTCCTGGCAATAAGGTATCTGGTATAGCTATTTTGCTTTACATATTCATTTACTTACTTTGGATTTGTCACAGTTTGATCCTTGATGAATGTAAAGTAATTAGAAATGTTTCTGTCATAAGGCAACCATCCATGGGTTCCAATAACATAATTCATGCTTATTGTTATCTGGAAAAGAACATATGAAGACTCAAATTAAATGAAATATTAAGGAAAGCAGCCCAGAATAACCAGATGCTCACATGACATTGGCATTTATCACTTAGGGAACACTGTGAGACTGTGTACTTCAAACATGAAACTCATTAAGCACATATTAAGATAATTCAGACAGAAAAAGCTCTTTGTTTATCTTTTATTTTTGGAGCCAGGGTTTCACTCTGTTGCCCAGGCTGGAGCGCAGTGACATGATCTCAGCTCATTGCAACCTTCAGGCATGCGCCACCATGCCTGGCTAATTTTTGTATTCTTTGTATTTTTTGTAGAGACATGGTTTCACCATGTTGCCCAAGCTAGTCTCCAACTCCTGGGCTTAAGTGAGCCTCCCACCTCGGCCTCCCAAAGCATTAGGATGATAGGCGTGAGTCACCACACCTGGCCTTGTTTATCTTATTGTAAGAAAACTTGTCCAATTTTTTTTTTTTTTTTTGAGATAGAGTCTTGCTCTGTCACCCAGGCTGGAGTGCAGTGGCATGATCTCAGCTCACTACAACCTCCCGGGCGCAAGCAATCCTCTGACCTCAGCCTCTTGAGTGGCTGGGACCACAAGCACGCACCACCATGCCTGGCTAATTTTTTGTATTTTTAGTGGAGATGGGGTTTTGCCATGTTGCCCAGGCTGGTCTTGAACTCCTAAGCTCAAGAAATCCACCCACAGCCTCCCAAGTTCTGGGATTACAGGTGTGAGCCACTGCGCTCGGCCCAATTTATCTTTCTTTAGGAAGACTATTTTTTCTCATGATTTCTCAAAGTTTATTAGCACTTATCAGCTGGCAGTTGGAAGAAATTCAGGGACCAGTCTTACCATAAAAATATAATATATATCATTTAGAACATAAACCAGAAGGATAATTTACAATGAATGCAATGAACTGTTAAGGTCTCCCTGTAGTGACAGTCATAGTAAGTTCTCCTCTCTTCAAAATGAAAAGCTTTTATCTTCTTGATTATAAAAGTTAACAAGCAACCCCCAACAAACGAAATTCTGGTAACTTTAAAAAACGCAGGCACTTTGTGAGGCTCAGGTGGGAGGATCACTTGAGCTCAGGAGTTTGAGACCAACCTGGGCAACATGGCAAAACCTGATCTCTACAAAAAATACAAAAATTAGCTGGCCATGGTGGTGTGTATCTGTAGTCCCAGCTACTCAGGAGGCCGAGGTGGAAGGGTCACCTGAGCCCAGGAGGTCAAGGCTGCAGTGAGCTGTGATTGGCACTCCAGCCTGGGTGACAGAGTGAGACTCTGTCTCAAAAAAAAAAAAAAGAAAAGAAAAAAAATATATATATATATAAGGATTGAAATTCACAAGATTGCCACTGCTCAAAAAGTACTACTACTATTTTTGTGTATCTTTTTATTTATTTATTTATTTTTATTTAGAAGGAGTCTCACTCTTGTCACCCAGGCTGGAGTGCAGTAGCGTGATCTTGGCTCACTGCAACCTCCACCTCCTGGATTCAAGTGATTCTCCTGCCTCAGCCTCCCAAGTAGCTGGAATTACAGGCACCTGCCTCCACGCCTTTCTAATTTTTTGTATTTTTAGTAGAGACAGGGTTTCACCATGTTGCCCAAGCTGGTCTCGAACTTCTGACCTCAAGTGATCCACCTGCCTTGGCCTCCCAAAGTGCTGGGATTACGGACGTGGGCCACTGTGCCCAGCCTATTTTTGTATATCTTTTCAGATTTTATTTTCTGAGCAAATGTTGCCCAGGCTAGTCTTGAACTCCTGGGCTCAAGCAATCTGCTTGTCTCAACCTCCCAAAGCGCTGGGATTACAGGCATGAACCACCATGCACAGCCAAAAAGTGGCTTTCAAAAAATATTTATTTCCTCTTTTTTTCTAAGTTGTAATGAATATAGGCATAGCAGTGTGAAAAAGGTAAAAATCAACTTACCAGTAACTCAGGGCTGCCTTGAGACATAAAAGAACGATACTGATTTTTGGGGACGGTGGCCTTTAATAGTGGAATACCATCACTAATCCCCTATAAAATAAAAGAGGTTTAGTGGCTGGTTCTGCTCATCTTTATTAGATACAAATTACTGAAAACCGTCTCTTTAAATAAGGATGAATCCTGTGATACATCATTTTACTCTCTTGAAACATCTAATCAATTAATTTAAAATGAAGGAAAGGAATTATATACCATGTATATATGGCATACTTGAAATTTCTGAAACCCATCACCTTCTATTCAACTATTCTGCTTTTAAAAAGAGATGTAGATTTCAAAGAGCAGCAATAATTTAAAACAGCCAATGATTTAGGATCTATCCTAAGTTATACTGACATACATATAAAGTAGAAAATATGGATCATATAAGAATATGTTTCTCAAATAAGTCAAATGAGAAAATTGGTCATAATTTATAGAAATTTCCTTTTGGGTCTAACTTTTAAAAAACACTTCTAACCCATTAACTAGGGTACTTCCTGAAAGCCACAGTAGGACCAGAAAATAAAGACAGCATTCAGAAAACATCTGCCATTATCTTATAACAATGTGAAAGAGAACAATAATTTGAATTCAGTTCCCTGATGTGACAGTCGTTCACAAGTGATACCTAATATTTACTAGGTAAATGATAATGTTATTGGGTATGTACTGTGTATCAGGTGTTGTTCTAAGAACTTAATAGGGACTAAGTAACAAATTATAAAATTCATTATAATTTATAAAATTTTAAAAAGTTGGTGATTATCTTTTCTCTTCACGTTGTGAATTAATCCAGAGAAGAATGACTTGCATTTGAACAAGGCAAAATGAAAATAGTACCTGAAAAAAACCCATTTACTAAGCCCTTGCTTTCACTACTACCTCTACTTTCTTCACAATTTGAACACCTATGAAGAGATGACCTACAAAAGGCCTTCTCTTTTCATATTAATATATGGGGAAATACCTGTTACGAGGATGAAAAGGGATTAACAAGTTATTGGTACCCAAGGAAATCTATTGTGTTCTTTACACTGATCCAGATACTGAATGTGTCCTGGAGAAAGCTACTATGTGACATGGTGGGTACAGAGAAGGGCAAATGTGTTGCTGCACCTGCAGATGGAACTTGGAACGTACTATATTACAAGAAAAGTCACAAATGATTAGATAAGATGAAAATAATTCTATTGGCATTATAGAAGAAATATAGTATTGCATGTCCATCAGATTATGGGTCAAATAGGGTCTCGTGTTGTTTTACATGCAGTAAAGAGTTAACATAGCAGGCCTGAGACTGCCATCATTGTTACAGAAAGGCCTACTTGCAAGACTGGCCTTTGGTTGGCATCTGGGACTTGGCTGGCGAACAGTTCATCCTTACACTGACATAAAACTTTCCCTCAATGACAAGGGTGGCTCACTACACCTAGAGTGTCTGTGCAAATAGTATGGTTTATGCTAAACACTTGTTTTTCTTCTGGAGTTTGGAATTTTGGTATGTGCTAGGCAGAGGGGTGTGTACGCGACCAGCCTCCAATAAAAACCTTGGGCACTGGGTCTCTAATGAGCTTCTCTGACGACAAAAAAATGTGTTTCCATATTTCATTACTGAAAGAATTAAGTAGATCTTATGTGACTCCACTAGGAGAGGTCTCTTGGACACTTGTGCCTGGCTTCCCCTGGACTGCACACCATGTGCCTTTTCCCTTTGCTGATGTTGCTTTGTATCCTTTCACTGTAATAAATCTTAGCCGTGACTACAACTACATGTTAAATTCCGTGAGTCTTTCTGGCAAATCACTGAACCTGGGGGTAGTCTTGGAGACTCCCAACACATCCTGGGAATTAGTCATAATTTCTGAGCATTGTTTTTATGTGTTCTGAGTTCTATGCAACTAACTTAGATACTTTTGGAAACAACCAAGTTTGTAGAGTTTGTATTGCAACCCTAAATAACTATTTCAGTAAACATGGATTTAGGAAAAGAGTGACAGATTAATTTTGAAGTGCTTTCACAAACACGTGAAAGCATGTACCAAAATACAGTGGTGTACCCCATAAAACTGCTTAATTATTACATCAATTAAAAAATACAGTGATGCTTACTACAATATTGTTCATTTGAGTAAAATGTATTATAAAGCTTTAACTGTTTTTTTTTTTTTTTTTGAGATGGAGTCTCGCTCTGAGTGCAGTGGCGTGATCTCGGCTCACTGCAAGCTCCGCCTCCTGGATGCCATTCTCCTGCCTCAGCGTCCCGAGTAGCTGGGACTACAGGCGTCCACCACCATGCCCCGCTAATTTTTTGTATTTTTTAGTAGAGACGGGGTTTCACCATGTTAGCCAGGATGGTCTCAATCTCCTGACCTCGTGATCTGCTGGTCTCGGCCTCCCAAAGTGCTGGGATTACAGGCGTGAGCCACTGCGCCCGGCCAAAGCTTTAACTGTTATAAAACTCATAAACATTTTTTACACTACATTATCAAAAAATTATATTTTTTGATAATTCATTTTCCCATGGTATTGAATCTGAGAAACACGCTGCAGTGATATTGCAATGCAGGGTTTTACAAACTACAGCCTGTGGGACAAAGCCAGCCCACCACCTGTTTTGTAGGCAGTGGGTGAGCTAAGGATGGGTTTTATATTTTTAGATGATGACATTTTAAGTGGTTATATATGTATCTACAGAATATCTTTGAGTTTGCCTTTTGGCCTGCAAAGCACAAAATATTTACCAGTTAGACCTATCTCACTGCTGCATACTTTTCAAATAAGTTATTATTTGAGACAAGAAAGAGTTTACCAACCTCTGCTGTATTGCAGAGACTGTTCAATGTATATTTTCAAACTAATCTTAGTAACTTTTTATTTTCAATTTTCTTTTTGTGAAGGGTTAATGCTTTCTGTCCTAACCACATTCGTAGGTATGAATGCATTTTATAATCACATTCTGAATTACTCAATTTAATATGTATATTTAAACATTTGAATTTTTTATTTAAACTCTTTCAATTACACCATTAACTACTCCTGTTTTACTAGACTACTCATTCTATCAATTAACAATGGACTTATTAGGATCTATTTTATATATGAGCAGACATTATAATTAAGAGCTATTAAATTATTATTTCCATCTACATATCATCTCGATTGTCACAAGAAGCATTTTAAGTCAAATTATTTATTCTTCTTCGTCAGGAAAATGTGAAGTAGATGAAAGAAAGCCAAGAAAAACAGTTCAGACTACCACTCAGCAGCAAACAAAAGCTTCCAATAAAAATGTTTTAAAAATCCAACAACAGATTATTACAGTATAATTTACTATCTTGAATTAAATATTATAATCCTTAATTCCCATTAAATAATAAAAGAACTTTAAAATGTACAGAATTTAGAGAAAACTCTTTTTGATATTACCAAGTAGGATATTACCTCTATAAAAAATGACTTGAGTTCAGGAAGGTGTTGAAACAGGTTTAGGGTTGAAGTGTCTATTTTGGTTGGCTTCTGCACTGCTTCTTCTGCTGATAATCTTGGAGGGTGTGGTTCCTTCAAAATAATTTTAAGGAAAAACAATTCCATATCTATATTATTAATCTCTCACTATGTTCCTTCATATACACTAGGCTCTAGCTACAATGAATTACATACCATGCATTGTTGACAATTACAGGCGTTGGCTCAGACTATTCTCTTAGCAGAGATACTACTTTTTTCATTTCTTTGGAAACCCCACTTCTACTTTAAAGTTTTTCTTACTGATACTTCTCCTAAATTTTTAAGTCAGAATGTATTATTCTCTTTTATTATTTTTCCTTGGCAAATAATTTATATTTTAATTATAATTTATTTCTTTCTATATTGGATTACATATAGTTGTTTATGGTCTGTCTTCCCCAGCTAGGTTATAAGTGCCTTAAAGCTAGAGAAGCCTTATTCATTTTTGGATTTCCATA
The DNA here is from genome assembly GCF_029281585.2 of Gorilla gorilla gorilla. Taxonomy (NCBI): domain Eukaryota; kingdom Metazoa; phylum Chordata; class Mammalia; order Primates; family Hominidae; genus Gorilla; species Gorilla gorilla. Next base: position 105,803,530 of record NC_073235.2, on the reverse strand, counting down.
CTAGACTAGTATCTTACACGTTAGATGCTTGGTAAAATTAAATGTAGTATTCAAAATTCAGAATGTATAATTTGGATGAATCTTTAATTCCCTGACAAGATCAAAATGTCAACACTGGCTGGGCGTGCTGGCTCACACCTGAAATCCTAGCACTTCGGGAGGCTGAGGTGGGCGGATCACTTGAGGTCAGAAGTTCAAGACCATACTGGCTAACATGGTGAAACCCTGTATCTACTAAAAATACAAAAATTGGTCAGGCGTAGTGGTGTGCACCTATACTCCCAGCTACTTGAGAGGCTGAGGTAGGAGAATCGCTTGAACCCACAAGATGGAAGTTGCAGTGAGCCAAGATCGTGCCACTGCACTCCAGCCTGGGTGACAGAGTAAGACTCCATCTCAAAAAAAAAAAAAAAAAAAAAAAAAAAGAAAGAAAAAAAGTCAATACTGTCAGAATCAAAATATAGGTACTGCTGCATACTTTTCAAGTAAATTTTGTTCTTCCTCAACTTTCATGTCAGAAACACAGAACAGTATCATCTATAAATATTAAATAAATGGCAAGTAAAATGAACATTTCAAAGGCACAGTTAAAAGGCAAAACAGAATTCTATCTAAAGTAAATTCTTGCATCTCTACAAAAAAATATTGATTATAGGCAATAGATGTGAAAGCTGTAAGTACTAAAATATTTAGCTTTTAGATCGGGCGCGGTGGCTCACACCTGTAATCCCAGCACTTTGGGAGGCTGAGGCAGGCAGATCACCTGAGGTCAGGAGTTCAAGACTAGCCTGCCCAACATGGCAAAACCCCGTCTCTACTAAAAATACAAAAAATTAGCCAGGTGTGGTGGCGGGCCTCTGTAATCCCAGCTACTTGGGAGGCTGAGGCAGGAGAATCGCTTGAACCCAGGAGGCAGAGGTTGGAGTAACCCGAGATTGTGCCATTGTACTCCAGCCTGGGCAATAAGGACAAAACTCCGTCTCAAAAAAAAAAAAAATTAGCTTTTAATAAATATTATTCACTTTATTTCAAATCAAAGGCTGATTTTTGTATCATTTTCATCACAATAAAAACTAATTAGCACCACTTGTAAAACAAAAAGAAAGGTAAAACAGGTGTGAAAATATGATAGCACCTATTTCAAAGCCCTGTGAAGCATTCTGTTTTAGTCTGTTACTTTTGCCTTCTGACTGTACCAGAAGGTAAGGGATAAAGCATTGACTTCACATATGACTATTCTGTAAAAACCAATGTTGGAGGTTCTGAGCAAACTGTTGCTAAGGAACAGTAAAAATTACAAAGCTTAGCCCAATTACTGTATTGACAGAAGTACACCTATAAGTTAGAGCTTAGATACACTACTGTTGTAATAGCTGTGGCGATTTCAATTCAATACTGTATTCAAGAGCGATACAAAGATGATTAAGAGAAAGTTGCTGCCTTTAATGTATTTATAATGTACTGAGGCAAATGGATAAATATATAACCTAAGGCAGAAAGTGTCCTAATTAGGTAGCAAATAAAGGCCCATAAGAACATGTTAAGAGATCTAGTTTAACAGGGGGCTTACAACTACTCATTCAGAGGAAACATGGCATGCTAGAAAGGCTTTGGAGTTAGATGGTCAGGCATATAATCCTAGTCACTTTCTTGTTGTGTAAACATAGAAAAAGTATTGAATTTCTCAAAGGCATTATAGGCTAGGTATTACCTTCTGTGAGGCTTGGCTTTAACTTCTAAAAAATGAGGATAGCTGCATTTTTACTATGAAGATTAGGTAAAGTACCTAACAAACACAGTGACTGCTTAAGAACATATCTAGTTAATAGATGATATATTTTTTTGTACATTCTACATCACTAAATTCATATACTGAAAAAGATCAAGACATCTTTGAAAACTACCATTAGATTAATTTCCATTAATCTAAACCTGTGTGTCATCAGGAAGATAATGATTTAATTTCAGATACCAGTATAGGGAAAGAAATACAGGTAGTAATATTTAATAATTTGATTCTACATTTTAAATATTCTATAATTTGATTCTTAAGACTGGGTTTGGGCTCTGGAAAGCAAGTGCCTTTTTGGGCAGATGTTAGCTATTAGAAGTTTTACATGTGGAATGAGTCCCAGCATGAGGACAGTTTTAATGGCATACCCTAATAGGTACTCAGTTTTTCCTCTTGGAAATAATATAAGACTTTCTGAGCAAATAGAAATCTTTCTATGACTGAGAGTAATTGGCTATATACATGGATCTTGACTGCAATATTTTGTTATGTACTTAAATCTACTTCTTAAGTTGACTTAAATCTACTTCTTAAGTTGTTGATAACATATATGACTTACCTTTAATAATTGACAGGGTGTTTGCCCAAAATTATTAATCATCCCTTCTAAGGCTTTTCTTTCTTTCTCATCTGTTAAGGCATCCAGATCCACAGCTCCTAAAACCAGAAGTCAACTTACTATAGAGTGAAAACAAATCAGCAAGCCACATCACTGATTAATGTATCAGGCTCACTGGTGTGTGTGTGTGTGTGTGTGTGTGTGTGTGTGTGTGTGTGTGTGTGTGTACACATCTTTTTTTTTTTTTTTTTTGAGACAGAGTCTTGCTCTGTTGCCCAGGCTGGAGTGCAGTGGTATGATCTCGACTCACTGCAACCTCCACCTCCTGGATTCAAACAATTCTCCTCCCTCAGCCTCCTGAGTAGCTGGGACTACAGGTGCGTGCCACCATGCCCAGATAATTTTTGTATTTTTAGTAGAGACGGGGTTTCACTATGTTGGCCAGGCTGGTCTTGAACTTCTGACTTCAGGTGATCTGCCTGCCCCAGCCTCCCAAAGTGCTGGGATTACAGGCGTGAGCCACCACCCTGGCCTCATTGGTATAGTTTCAATAAAATATTATTCCATTCTTCAATTTACAACATTGTGAAAAGGTAATTAAAAAAAATCAGCAACTCATCAAACATTAAATATATATAAAAACTAGCTAAAATATTTTAAGCAATTGAAAGTTAAATGATATTCTATGAAGGTTTCTATTGGGCCAGGGGTGGTGGGTCACGCCTGTAATCCCAGCACTTTGGGAGGCTGAGGCGGGAGGACTGCTTGAGATCTGGAGTTTGAAACCAGCCTGGACAACAAAGTGAGACTTCATCTCTCTAAAAAATTTTAAAAATTAGCTGGGTGTGGTGGTATGCCTGCAGTTCCCAGCTACTCAGGAGGCTGAGGCAGCAGGGGCTGGTTGACCCCAGGAGTTCCAGGTTGCACTCAACTATGATTATGCCACTGCACTCTAGCCTGGGTGACAGAGCAAGACCCTGTCACAAGATAAAAAAGATAAAATAAAAATTTCTTTTGCAAAAATACAAATTATACTCAGAGTACACCTAATTGTTTTGGTTATGATAGCCAAACTCAAACAAGAGTAATAACTACACAAAAATACTGCTTTAAGTTATTGCTTGAAACAAAGGTTTCAAAAGGTAATATTCTGGTTAACTGATTATACTCAGCCACACCTAATATGGATTGTTACACGACTAGTAATTGGCTAAACTAGGTAAGTCCAAGCTTCTAACAGCCATGCAATACTTTCTCCTTACAAACCTATTACCTGAATGGATACGGTATGGCAAAAATATGCTCATTTACTAAAAGTCTCTCATAACTTCACACTATTCCACAATCTTTAGAACTATTAGTCTTCTTAAGGATTAGTAAAGAACTACTTTTTAAAAATCATTTTAAGGCCATCAGAAGATATTCTTGATTCTGAGCTAAATAATGCCATCATATGTATCATTTGAAGAATCTGTTATTTGTAACTTCAAAGGCCTTGTTTCAAAATCTGCTACTGTTTAATACTGAATATTTAATGTTTGACTCAACTGGATAGGACAAATATGTTAGAGATCAAAAACTTTTATGATGTTAATAAGTGACATTTATAGTTAGATTGGCATATATACACTTAACTACTATTACAAAAAAAGCAGCGGTCTCTTAATCTTTCAAGTAAAAAGATGTTTTTAAAATGTAGTCTTTCTGATATTAAATAGGCTTCAAATAACTGTAAACATATATTAAACAACAGTTTCTATCAAGGTAAAGCAAGAGAAAAAGTGTATAGATTTATACCTTCATAACTACAATAATAGAAAACGTTGAGTGCCTCTACTGCAGCTGGTCCCCTCTGTTTATAGCCAAAGATCAGATCTATCCATTCATGAAGATGAGCTGAAACATATTCAGACTCCTAGAAAAAGAATAAATTTAATAATTAATATAGAGATATCTTCCAACTACATTGTAAATTCAGTTCTTTAAAAAAGTAAGGACAAATGAAACATTTCCACACACAAATCTTTCTGGCAGCAAAATAAAATTATCTCAAAATAATGGCAAGCATTTATTCAATATACACTACATATATTAACTATTCCTGTCTACTATAATGTAGATATATTTATTAATATTAACATATGCATTTCCTAATAGGTGAATAAAACACAAATATGCTTATAACAGCCCCAAAACAACAACAAGAGAGCTAAAAGATAGATATGGAATGCATCTCTGTGGCAAAATTTCCATTGAAATAGTTGTCTAGAAATTCAATTCAAGAAAAAAAAATATCAATTTAAGGAAACAATGAAACCACACTTAGGTGGAAAAAATGGCTGCAAATCATTCTCTCCCTCATAATAACCACTTACTAAGAGGAGGCCAGGGTGGCAGGTAGAGACCTCCTGTAAATTACTAGTGATAATTTGAAAGACAGTGAGGAAATTGTTATTGGAGACAGGAAAAAATGGGACTCATGTTTCAGTTATAGGAAAGAAAGAATGAACTCATGAATTTGGGTGTACAGACTTCCAAACAGTACATTTTAAAGTGCCATTTGGCTTCTTTCAGATGCCTATGATAAAGTGTGAGAGCAGTAAGATGGGTTAAAAAGTGAACTATTTGATTTTTTTTTTTTTTTTGGGACGAAGTCTCTCGCTCTGTCGCTGAGGTTGGAGTGCAGTGGCACGATCTTGGCTCACTGTAACCTCCACCTCCCACGGGTTCAAGAGATTCTCCTGCCTCAGCCTCCCAAGTAGCTGGGATTACAGGCGCCTGCCACCACGCCCAGCTAATTTTTTGTATTTTTAGTAGTGATGGGGTTTTACCATGTTGGCCAGGCTGGTCTCAAACTCCTGACCTCAGGTGATCCACCCGCCTTGGCCTCCCAAAGTGCTGGGATTACAGGTGTGGGCCACTGCACCCAGCCAAAAGTGAACTATTTGATTTGTAAGCACAATTTAAAGAAAATATAAAAAAGCCAGATATTGCTGGATTCAAAAATAAAAAAAAAAACCACTGCAAGAGCCAGGCATGGTGGCTCATGTCTGTTACCCCAGCACTTTGGGAGGCCAAAGCAGGTGGATCGCTTGAGCCCAGGAATTCAAGACCAGCCTGGGCAACATGGCAAATCCCCCTCTCTACAAAAAATTAGCTGGGAATGGTGGTATGCACCTACAGTCCCAGCTACTCAGGAGGCTGAGGTGGGAGGATCACCTGAGCCCAGGAGGACACGGCTGCAGTGAGTTGTGATAATGTCACTGTACTCCAGCCGGGGAACATTTCTCAGTCCCGGGATCTCTAGAGGGCAAAGACTCTCAAAATGAGAAACTGCCTAAGGCAACTATCAAATCAGAATGTCACCAATAAAATATGGTCTTGGATAAAAGTTTAGTTCAAGGGTTTGGCTGTAAAATAATCTGTTGAGACCTCAGAAAGATTTAAGGTTGTGTCCCTCAGACCCACTCAACTAGAAAATAGAGTGTCTAGGAATCTTAAGAGCATTTTTCCATAGTAGCCACCCATCCAGCCCAAAGTAGAGAAGGGACTGTTTGGTAATGTTGAATGGCTTTTGTCCAACAGAGCTGACACATAAGAAACCTATAAAGTTTTAAATGGAATTAGACTAGTTTAGAGTAAAAGAGAGAAACTGTTTAAAAGAGAAGAGAGACCTTTGGCTTTCAATTCACTGTGGTTAGGAAAGAGGCTGACAAAGATACTCATGTAAACAAAATTTTATTATTTATTTATTTATTTATTTATTTATTTATTTATTTATTTTTATGGAATAAAAAGAATGACTTAGTGGGGAGCCAAAAGCTCAAAGGTAGAACCAAGAGCCACTGAGAACCCCTCTCGGGAGACAGGACTGGACCCTAACAGAAGATCTGAGAGCATGTCCTTACTGGAATTCTGAATTGCTATAAAACAGTATTTGTATTTGTGACTGCTAGGAGCCTCCTGCTTTTCTCCTCCTTTTAAATGGGAGTGTCTGTTTATAAGTTCTCTTATCCTTTCATACCACTGTTGTTATGTGGGGGCAAATAACTTGTCTCTTTAGTTCAGGCTTCAGATCCAAGAGGAGCCACATCTGAGTAGTTTCATCCACACACAGACTTGACTTAGATAACGAGATACTGAATTTTAGGCCTCAAGCCTTAATGCAGAATAGCAAACTACTGTCTGTGGGTGAAATCTGAGTTGCTGCCAGATTTGTAGATTAGTAGTAGAACACAGCCACATCCATTTGTTTTTGCAGTACAATGGCAGAACTGAGTACCTGTGACATAGATCTTACGACCAACAAAGATTTACTATCTGTCCCTTTACAGAAACAATTTGCCAATTCCTTCCCTAATGAGATAAGAGTTTTCGGGGAAGGGTGTCTTGAGAGGAATTGAATATATTTTGCACGTAGGAGGAAAATAATTTGTGACCAGAGGGCAGAATACATGTTGATTTAAGATAGCTACAAATTCTTTCTCACTGTTAGCACTGAAAGATGGAGCTCAATTTCCCTCCTCTTCAATCTGGCATTGATACTGTTACTGCTTAAACATTACAAAGTGGCAGAAGTGATGCTATGAAGAAAGAGTGGAAGCTTCCACTTTTGGGGAGCACTTAGCTGCCAGGTGAGGAGTCTGACTACCCAGTTGGAGAGGAGATATCCTGACATTACATGGAGAGGGAGAAAAGCTAGCATCCTACCATTTCGATGCAGCTTTCAGATAACTCCAATCCCAGCTGCCATATGACTGCTACTAACTGCATGAGAACCTTAAGCAAGAGCAGCAGAATTCCTCAGTTGAGGCCAGCCAACCCACTGAACTGTGGGAGATGATGATAAAATGGCTATACTTTTTTTTTATTGTTATATTTTTAAGTTCTGGGATACACGTGCAGAACATGCAGGTTTGTTATGTAGGTATACATGTGCCATGGTGGTTTGCTGCACCCATCAATCCGTCATCTACATTAGGTATTTCTCCTAATGCTATCCCTCCCTTAAAATGGCTATACTTTTAAGCCACTGAATTTTGGAACAGTTTGTTACTCAGTAATACATAACTGAAATATATAATTCTAATATCTTATTAATAGGGTTGTGAAAGCTGTATGGATAAAAATGGAGTCCCTTATGCCAAAACCTAACAAAATCCAGTGGAGAGTCCATCAGGGAGGAGCTCTTATGCATACATGCCTACATGCCTACAATAAAGACTATGACAAAGACACTCTGAAAACCACAACCATACACCAAGAATACTTCTGCGAGGATGTCTGCCCAGCAACTGCCTGTTCAACCTTGGACTAATGCCATCCTTGTTATTAACCCGTGTGGTCAAGGATAATTGTTTCAAAACAACTCATGTAAACTTCCTCACTTTACCTTTAAAAACCCTTGCCTTCCTGGGTACATCTCTGGTCCCTAATGGTTCACCAGGGCACAGGTATTATCAGACTGCAATTCATCATTCATTCCCAAATAAACTCTTTTTTTTTTTTTTAAAGATACAGGGTCTTGCTATATTGCCCAGGCTGGTCTCAAACTCCTGGGCTCAAGTGATCCTCTCACTTCAGCCTCCCAAGTAGCTGGGACTACCGGTGCACACCACCCACACTTGGCTAAACTCATTTTTGCTTTTCTAAATTTTTTCTAAATTCCTTATTCATGCATAGGGTTAAGGCTTACAAATATTATAATCAAATTCTGAATTTTATAAATATATACTTATTTTATAAATATATAATGATAGAAAATGTTTCCAAGTATGGGCTTAATTATTTTCAGAGTCCTCCAACATTTCAGTTTAGGTAAAGAATAAAGTGAGCTACTGTGGGGAAGAGTGGAGCCATCAATATCATCTGCAAGATAGCAACACAATAACCAATGTTAAACTACCCCTCACTAGTCCTTCAATTCCAAATTAGGAAATTTAACTAAAAACTAATACTTTATTGATTTATTTATTTTTGAGATGGCTTCTCGCTCTGTCTCCCAGGCTGGAGTGCAGTGGTGCGATCTCAGCTCATTGCAACCTCCGCCTCCTGGGTTCAAGAGATTCTCTTACCTCAGCCTCCTGAGTAGCTGGGATTACAGGCACCCGCCAACACACCCACCTAATTTTTGTATTTTTAGTACAGATGGGGTTTTGCCATGTTGGCCAGGCTGGTTGCAAATTCCTGACCTCAGGTGATCTGCCCGCCTTGGCCTCCCACAGTGCTGGGATTAGAGGCGTGAGCCAATGTGCCCACTTTTTTTTCAAGTGGCATTTAGGGTTTAGCTGCCTTTTTTTGTTTGTTTGTTTCTTTTTTTTTTTTGAGACAGTCTCGCTCTGTCGCCTGGGCTGGAATGCAACGGCGTGATCTCAGCTCACTGCAACCTCAGCCTCCTGGGTTCAAGCGATTCTCCTGCCTCAGCCTCCCGAGTAGCTGAGATTATAGGCATGCGCCACCACGCCTGGCTAATTTTTTTATTTTTAGTAGAGATGAGGTTTCACCATGTTGGCCAGGTTGATCTCCGAACTCCTGACCTCAGGTGAGGCCTTGGCCTCCTTGGCCTCCAAAAGTGCTAGGATTACAGGCGTGAGCCACTGTGCTTGGCTTAGCTGCCTTTCTTTTAGAAGCTTAGTGAAATCTTTCAGAGAAAACAAAAATGTACTCATCCTTGTTAGATTTGAAATAAATGTGAAAACTGTAAAACACCAAACTACACCAGCTTGGTGACTGGAATATTTACATACACAGCAGATGGACATTTTACAGAGCTGAAATGTTTAATATTTTGCTATATATATATATATATTTATTCATGGTACTATACTATAGTCTCACTATATCAGAAGATTCATATCCTCAAAATAAATTGCTATATTGTACTTTCTAAAGTCAGCATATATAATAGATTACAAATTAATCTAGAAAAATAACTAAGTCAGATTATCCCATCCTCTGGAAAACACATCTTTTATCTTATTATTCTGTCTAATAACTAAATGCAAAAGTCTTACCAAAGCTTTCCTATGTTTATAGATGAAATCTTCAGCTGATTTAGCCCATTTGGGGAGAATGACATCATTTACTAATTCTTTGGAAACTTGTAGACGACCCAAGTTAAATTCTAAGACATGTAAAAAGAAAATGTATCATATCATTTTAGATTATAATAAATGAAGTAAAACAAACACTAATGAGGGCACATTCCTAAGCAAAACACATTTTTTCTTTTAAAATTCTTATCTATTGGAGTACATACCAGTTAATTTAAAAACAAAAATAACTAGTTTTAAATTAGCTATTATAAGGTAAATCAGAGTAAGAATTAAGTTGTTAAGCAAGAAGAGTGGGGGAAACTATAGCTACAACCCTTATTTTAATCAGACCAAAATGCAAAATTAAGTTTTCTTCTTATACTTAAAATAATGAGAGGGACACAGTCCCTCTAATAGTAAAATACAGCTCCTTAAAGCTTTTTGGTGTAACTCATACCTTAAACTCACCTACTGGAAGAGTTATATTTGTCTGATGGAAGAATAATATTTACATACCACTATTCTAAATAGATACTTGCATAATAAAGATTTGTTCATATAGTTAGAACATGGCATTTTGATAAAATTTCCCCAAATATGAGTTTTTTTTTGTTTACACAATGTGGCAGGGGAGAAGGGGGACTGTTAACACAAAAGAACTTCAAAAAAGAAGGCCTTAAAATACCAGTATGCTGCCTTAAAATACCAGTGTATCACAAGTTGGAGAGGAGTTTAAATGTCATAAAATGGCAGAATGCACAGGGTCTTTGGTTTTATGTTAAACCCATCACAGTGTAGCAGATGTTATTTGTTGCCCACCTGATAGTCATTCCCTCTTTTTATTTGCTAGCAGAACCTTTATTTCATTCAATTGTCCATCTCTGCCCTATATTTCATGCCCATTCCAGGTTACTGGTCTAGGGGTTGGTATATGACCCAGTTCTGGAGAGTGAGGAGAACTTATGAGAAAGAGTTTCTCACTCTTAAGAAAGGACACAATGGATTAACAGCCTCACTTATTTCTGCGATACTGTTGGATCTGCCTATGATGCCTAAAACTGCGTTAGGCATTTGTGACCATGAGAGGAACTAGCCAAAGCCAAAATACTCAGAATGGCAGAGTGAAAATACAGAAAAAAAGTTGGCGCTGATGATGCTAAACTATCTGAAACTACCATACCTCAGGATTTTTATTATAGGAAACACTAAAATTTCCTTGTTTGCACAATTTTGAGTTGGTTTTATTAAATTTTTTTCCTAAAGGCATTCTGTTTTTCTTTGCTTTTTAAGTTTTTTATTCTTAAAGGCATTCTAATTGATATATTTGCTTTCTCCCAAATGGCTCATTTCAAAGAGGCAATGTATAGCTAGAAGTGGAGGCCATCAGGACAATGGTGCTAAAGATAGCAACTAACTCTGATATAAATTGTTAAAGAGTACCTTATAAATTCTTTATCCAAATGTAGTCTGCTCATCCCTCCTATTCTAGATACTCTGCTTTAGAAGAATCCAGTCCAATAGCTGACTGAGAGTTTAGGATCAGACTCAGACAACAGATTTACCTCATTTTCTGAAAGTCACCAATTCTGACTGCCTTACTGTGATGCCCTGCCTCCAACAGCTTGTTCCAGAGTTCATGGTCAAAGTGACATTAAGCCCTGGATATATTCTCCACAGTATGACAAATAATTGTACTGAATAAATGAAGGGCCAAACACTAACATTACATGTTAGGGCAGGGAAAAAAGTTGGTAATAACCCTTTAATACTGTGGAACCTCCCTAAAGAACACCAATAATAAAAATCTTGCTAATTTCCTTATTTGTACTTAAAAGTAAATGTAAAACTACCTCATAGAAAAAGGATTTGGACATTTAAAAAGGTATTAATATTTAACTCCACACTTCTCTACTTCAAAAACATAACATAAATTTTCAAATATTATAGTAACTTATATCCTGTCATTTTAATTTGCCTACTCTTGCATGCTCTAAATCAGGAGTTACCAAATTTTTCCTATAAAAAGTCAAAGAATAAATATTTTTGGCTTTGTGAGTGTTATCATATCTGTTGCAACTACTCAAATCTGCCACTATGCTTACTTTGAAAGAAACCTTCTATGATACAAAAATGAATTGGCTGGCCGGGCATGGTGACTCCCACCTGTAATCTGAGCACTTTGGGAGGCCAAGGTGGAAGGATCACTTGAGTCCAGGAGTTCGAGACCAGCCTGGACAACAAAGCGAGACCCCATCTTTACAAAAAAAAAATTGTGGGCATGGTGGTGCAGACCTGTAGTCCTAGCTACTCAGGAGGCTGAGCTGAGAGGATTGCTTGAGCCCAGGAGGTCAAGGCTGCAGTGAGTAGTGATCACAGCACTGCATTCCAGACTAAGGGAAAAGCGAGACCCTGTCACAAAAAAAAAAAAAAAAAAAAAAAAAAAAAATTGGCTGGCTGTGTTCAGTGAAACTGTATATATAAAGACATGAGTTTGCCCATGGAGTTGGTTAACAGACCTGTAGTCAGCTGATGGTTAGTCTAAATCCTTGCCTTATCTAACTCAAACACTTTTAACCTAAGTGGTATATATAGCTGAAATAGCATATGGTCATTTTTGCTTCCCTAGTAAACACTGTAGTCTGATAAATTCTCTTACTGATTCAAATTTGACTCCTTTGGCTTAGTTCCTTATAGCACTTCCCTGGAAGGTAAGACTCTTGGCATTAGTTCAGCCCTGTCACTGAGTAACCCACAGACAGAATGAATCTTAAATAATCTACAGGATATTACAAAAATGTCCTGAAAGACATTTTTGAGGCTCCTCCATTGGGACCTGCTAGTCAAATTTTTAATCCTCTATTTCTTACGATTTTGATTTTCCAAAAACTCTGGGAAATAGAAGAATTCAGGAATAAGTTCTTTAACATCATATGGATTATCCATAAGAGCTTGCCAGGTAGCAGGAATAGAATGGAACTGTCGATCTGCACAGTCAAACCTGCATGTAGAAATTAAAAGAGAACGTAAATATTGAATGAAATCAACAACAAGACATGAAACAAAACTTTTAAACTCCCTTCAGGGTTCCTAATGATTAGAGGTACTGTTTTCTGAATCTTCCTCTTTAATGCCTACATGTACAATTTACTCTCCTTATTATGATAATCTCTATCTTTCATATTGTGTTGTCAGGAACTAAATACTCTAATTTTAATCACCAGTAGCACCTTAGTTGAATTAGTTGAAAACCAAATCACACTGGAGAAAAATTTCAAATAAATTAAATATAATCTTAAGAGTCTTTTTAGGGCTGGGTGCAGTGGCTCACGCCTGTAATTCCAGCACTTTGGGAGGCTGAGGCGGGTGGATTACCTCAGGTCAGGAGTTCAAGACCAGCCTGGCCAACATGGTGAAACCTCGTTGCTACTAAAAATACAAAAATTAGCCAGGTGTGGTGGCACACACCTGTAATCCCAGCTACTCGGGAGGCTGAGCCAGGAGAACTGCTTGAGCCCGGGAGGCAGAGATTCCCGGGAGATCGTGCCACTGCACTCCAGCCTGGCCGACAGAGCAAGACTCTGTCTCAAAAAAAAAGGCATTTTTGCTGAATAAAATTTATTATAGAAAGTGAATGTTATTTCAATATTTGAAAATCAGAGTATAAATATGATTATAAACATTATAGTATCAATATACTTGGTTAATAGATCTACAGGAATGCTGCTGATTTAATCACTGATATATAAATATTTTTACAAACTCTTCCTCTTAAAACCAGAGAGTGAGTTAGGGAAATAACTCTGTGGCTAAAGCTTTTATGTTTTACTTGCATAATCTATTGTCTTATTTTAATATTATTTAATTTTCAATTAATTAATTTTATGTATTTACTTATTTTAGAGATGAGGGTCTCACTATGTTGCCCAGGCTGGAGTGCAGTGGCTATTCACAGGCACCATCATAATGTGCTACAGTGTCAAACTCCTGGCCTCAAGAGATTCTCCCACCTCAGCCTTCCAAGTAGCTGGGACTAAGCGGCCCAGGCCACTGCTCCTGGCTTAATTTTATTTATTTAAATTTAATCATGGGCACTGCATCTATAGTAGCTGAATGAAGCTCAAATGGATATGCTGCAATTGTATTATGCTTTCCCTAATAAAACAACAGTATAAATCCCTTCTGTTTTATTTCATTTGATATTGTTTTCCTGGATTTATTAAGTATTTAATGGCCTTGAGTCTAAGGTAAGGCTATGCTACAAAGAAAAAAAGTGACATTAATGACCAATTTGTCTCTTGTGTTTTACACCTATTTAATCTTGGTTTGAAGCAGAGCTGATCTTAACAGAATTTTGAACTTAATTATAATTTAATTATAGACATCTGACCATCTAAAACATTTCAGTATACAGTATATGCAAGAAGAGGTATAGTTTTGAGATAAAATTAACATATAAATTGCTCGTTTTAAGTGGACGATTCAAAGGTTTAATTCAGTATATTCATAATTGTGCAACTATCATCACAGTGAATTTTACAACATTCTCATTACTCCAAGAAGAAATGTTGTACCTGTTAGCAGTCACTGCCCATTCACCCTACTACCACCCCTGGAGACTGCTAACGTACCTTGTATCTCTATGCCTATTTTTATTTCATTTTGCCTATTCTGACTATCTGTGTGGACATTTCATGTAAGTCATGTAATATGTGCCCTTTTGTGTCTGGCTTATTTCATTCGGCATAATGTTTTCAAGGTTCATTCATATTATAGCGTGTATCAATACTTCATTCCTTGAATTCATTCATGGCCAAATAATATTCCATTGTATGGATATATCACATTATTCATTTATCAGTAGATAGACACTTGTTTGTTTCTACTTTTTGGTTATAAATTATACTGGTATGGCCAGGTGAGGTGGCTCACGCCTGTAATCCCAGCACTTTGGTAGGCCAAGGTGGGCAGATCACTTGAGATCAGGAGTTCACGACCAGCCTGGGTAATATGGCAAAACCCCGTCTCTACCAAAAATACAAAAAAGTTACTTGAGTGTGGTGGTGCACACCTAGAATCCCAGCTACTTTGGAGGCTGAGGCAGGAGAATCGCTTGAGCCTAGGAGATGGAGGTTGCAGTGAGCGGAAACTGAGCCACTGTACTCCAGCCTGGGTGACAGAGTGAGACTCTGTCTCAAAAAAAAAAAAAAAAAAAAGAAAAAAGAAAAAAAAAAGGCTGGTATGAACATTTATGTACAAATTTTTGTGTGCATATATGTCTTCAATTATCTTAGGTATGTATCTAGAAGTGGAATTTCTAGGTTATACAGCAATTCTATATTTAACTTTTTTTTTTTTTTTTGAGATGGAGTATTGCTCTGTCGCCCAGGCTGGAGTGCAGTGACATGATCTTGGCTCACTGCAATGTCCGCCTCCCGGGTTCAGGCAATTCTCCTGCCTCAGCCTCCAGAGTAGCTAGGATTACAGGCACCCACCACCACGCCCAGATAATTTTTGTATTTTCAGTAGAGACAGGGTTTTACCATGTTTGCCAGACTGGTCTCGAATGCCTGACCTCAAGTGATTTGCCTACCTCAGCCTCCCAATGTGCTGGGATTATAGGTGTGAGCCACCACACCCAGCCCCTCTATATTTAACCTTTTGAGGAACTGCCAGACTATTTTCCACAAAAGCTACACCATTTTACATTCCCACTGGCAATATTCATAAGGCTTCCAATTTCTCCACATGCTCTTCAGCACTAGTTATTATTTGTCTTTTTTATTATAGCTATCATAGTGGGTGTGAAGTGGCATCTCACTGTGGTTTTGATTTGAATTTCCCTGATGACTCATCAGGCTGTTGAGCATCTTTTCATGTGTTTACTGAACATTTGCATATCTCCTTTGAAGAAATGTTTATTTAGATCCGTTGTCTATGTTTTAATTGGGTTGTCTTTTTATTATTAAGATATAAGAACTCTTCCCCCTTCCTCTTTTTTTTTTTTAATAGAGATGGGCATCTCACTATGTTGCCCAGGCTGAACTTGAACTCCTGGGCTCAAGCAATCCTTGTGCCTCAGCCTCCTGAGTAGCTGAAGTTATAGGTGTGTGCCACCTCACCTTGAGTGTAAGGGTTTTTTATATATTCTAGGTACAAATATACAAAAGTCCGTTATCAGGTATAGTTTTCATTTCTTTTCTTTTCTTTTCGTTTTTTTTTTTTTTTTTTGAGATAGAGCTTTGCTGTGTCACCCAGTCTGGAGTACAGTGGTGCAATCATGGTTCACTATAGCCTCGACCTCCTGGGTTCAATCTATCCTCCCACCTCAGCCTCCCAAGTAGCTGGGACTACAGGTGCACACCACCACACCCGACTAACTTTCTATTTTTTGTAGAGATGGGGTTTTGCCTTGTTGCCTAGGCTGATCTCAAACTCATGGGCTCAAGTGTTCCACCTGACCTGGCCTCCCAAAGTGTTGGGGATTAAAGGCATAAGCCAACATGTTTGGCCAGTTTTTACTTTCTTGATGGTGACCTTTGAAGTATTATACAATCTATTTTTGAAGCTTTGTAAAAAAAAATCATTTAGTCATAAAATTATTAAAAGCTGAAAAGACCTAGTTATACTTTATTGCATTTTTTTTTTTTTTGAGACAGTTTCACTCCTTCACCCAGCCTGGAGTGCAGTGGCACAATCTCAGCTCACTGCAACCTCCGCCTCCCATGTTCAAGCGACTCTCATGCCTCAGTCTCCTGAGTAGCTAGGACTACAGGCATGTACTACCATGCCTGGCTAATTTTTTTGTATTTTTAGTAGAGACGGGGTTTCACCATGTTGGCCAGGCCAGGCTGGTCTTGAAATTCTGACCTCAGGTGATCCACCCACCTTGGCCTCCCAAAGTGCTGGGATTAGAGGTGTGAACTGCCACACCTGGCCTACTTTATTGTATCTTATGGAGAGAAAAGTATCTTTTATCAGATACTTACTTTGGGAGGCCAAGGTGGGCTGATCACTTAACATCAGGAGTTCAAGACCAGCCTGGGCAATATGGCAAAACCCCATCTCTACCAAAAATACAAAAAAATTACCCAGGTGTGGTGGCACACCACACCACACCACACGCATCTCAGTGAGCTGAGATTGCACCACTGCACTCCAGCCTGGGTGAAGGAGTGAGACTTTGTCTCAAAAAAAAAAAAAAAAAAAAAAAAGATGCAATAAAGTATAACTGGATCTTTTCAGCTTTTAATAATTTTATGACTAAATGAATTTTTACAAAGCTTCAAAAATAGACTATATAATACTTCAAAGGTCACTATCAAAGGTTACATGGGACATGTAAAATCTGGGGATGTTTAGTGATCTGAGGGCCAGAGTCTCTTCTTGAAAGCCAAGGCTTATTGTACATAAACAGAAATAAGGAACCCAGGCTAACTGTGAGAGATAAAAGCTACATGGAAAGAGAACAGAAAAGGCAATATTTACATAGCTCTGGTTTGGGTAGGGAAGGCAAAATGGCTGTTAAACAGTAAGGCAACATGGAGACAAAACATGTATAAATAGGGAGCTATGTGGAGGATTTACTGAGGAACAGAAGATTCATGGAAAAGCTGGTTTCCTTAGGATTAGGAAAATGTACAACATAGGTAAGTTATAATACCCACAGTGTAAATACAGTGGTATCAAAGACTTGTTTGAGCTGCTGTAATAATGTAAGAGTCTCTTATTGCTCCTCCTTCCATTCCTCATGATACATATTTTTAGGACTACATAGGCATAGGCATTGGATTGGTTTGACTCTCCGGTGATGCCTTAGATTTAACTCTAAATCAGATCTAATTATAAATCTCTGGTAGATTCCTCAAAACAGTAAGAATCACAAAGGTACACTGGGATAACACTGAAAAAGGAATTCTCCTTAAATCACTTGTGTGAGACAGTTTGAGTGACTCATTCTCAAACTAGTTTATTTTTAGCTGATCAAAATTTAACACAGGAGAATAAAAAAGACACGTTACACAGTACACGACATGAAGGCAAACAGTTTTCAACACTAACATAGTCATAAAAAAATAGCTTATTTACTCAAAACATACCTTCCACTCTGAAGTTGGATGTGGAGGGTGGTGAACGGTTCTACACGAATGAGATAGTGCATGACCCCCGCAGAATTTGAATAGTGAGTACCATAGTGAAACTTATCAATAGTTCCCATAGGATCCTCAAAATTTTCATATCTGTGGGGAAAAAATCCTAAAGTTTTAAAACCACAATAATAAAGTACATAAGGGGGCATAAGTTTGTATTTTATTTCTGAAAATACAGTTTTTAAAATGTCCATCCTTCTTCATATGCCTCATTATCAAACTCTGTATTCATATCATTATACCATACTAGAAAACGAAAAAAGTTTTATTCCTTAACACTTTTTTCTGAACAACAAAATATCATAAACACTTAATTCTGGAATAGTTTTTATTTTTATTTTATTTATTTATTTATTTATTTATTTATTTATTTATTTATTTATTTGAGACAGAGTCTCGCTCTCAGCTCACTGCAAGCTCTGCCTCCTGGGTTCACATCATTCTCCTGCCTCAGCCTCCCAAGTAGCTAGGACTACAGGTGCCTGCCACCACGCCCAGCTAATTTTTTCTATTTTTAGTAGAGACAGGGTTTCATCATGTTAGCCAGGATGGTCTCGATCTCCTGATCTCGTGATCCGCCTGCCTCGGCCTCCCAAAGTGCTGGGATTACAGGTGTGAGCCACCGCACCCAGCCTGGAATAGTTTTTGTTATGCAATAATAATACATGTTCATTGTAGAAAAATTAGAAAATAGAGAATCAAAACAGAAGAAACTTAAAATCAACTATAATTCCACATCCCAGAGATAATTAACACAAATTTTTTGGTGAATATCTATCCTAATGTACGAATTAATATACAAATATTTTTCACATAAAAGTGCTACATATATTGTTCATAACAATATATTTTTCATTTAACAATTTTTCACTTAACAATTTTCTACAGACATCTTTCCAAATGACTGAGTAGTCTATTTTTAACAGGTACATAATACTGTATAGATGTACCACAATTTAACTATTTCTTTACTTTTTAGACACTTACATTGTTTCCTTGTATTTTTTTTTTTTTTTTTTTTTTTTGCTAGTGTAAAGCACTGTGATAATTAAACATCCTTTTGTGGCCAAGGTAACAGGAAAAAAAAAAAAAAGGAAGAACCAGTCAAGAATTGTGAAAATTAATACCTAGAAATCTAAAGGTAAAAGAAAAAAGAGATGGTGGATAGGAAAAAGGCCTAAACCAGATTATTACCAAAAGATATACAGTGATTCTTCAAGGTCTATCACTGATACATGCATAATTGGTCTGAATGGTGACATCTGAATTAGCGTGTATAAAATCTAAATAAGAATAAAAGATTTTTGTAGGCCATAAACACTGAATTTCAAAAACCAAAATAGTAATGGGTTCATTAAGCTGGGGCCAATTTCCTTTTACATACTAATCATTAATATTCAGGGGAATAAAAAAGTTTTCAGGTCAAAGCCATTTGTATCTATGCAAAAATGTACCACTAAAATGTAAAACAACTTGTATCTTTAATTACCAATAAAATAAGTTATTTATATGAGTGTTTCCTTAGAACACTGTTTTAAAAAATTACAAAATCTTCTTTTGGTTATTATCAGAAAAAAAAGTTTGACTAATGGCAGTGATGGTATACATATATACACAGCAAAGTTCCACTGGTAAATCAAGTCAAATCAAATATCAAACATTGTAAAAATCCTAGGGAAGGTTTGCAAAGAAAAAGTAGAAAAAAAAAGTACCATCTACTTTCATATCAATCTATAACTAAGTTAATGTGTAAAATAGTTTTGTCCTTATTATTAGAATTCAAAACTCAAAAGTCATCCCTAAGTTCACAGGGAGAAAAAGGGAAATTAAAATCAGGTTATTCTGTTTGTTGCCTGTGGGCAGCTTGCCTTGAAAAAATTAATTGTGAGAAGTTGACAGGGTAGATCATAAACAGAACTATAAAATCTTCTTCTTCTTATCAAAATGACATGTTCTAAATTGCCACACATTCTCTCTTCTTTGTTCACATTATTACTGAAAACACATCAGTATAAGTTGTATATCTACCCAAATATTATATTAGACAGATACTTTAATATGTTTGATTATTAAGTTATAAAGTTTAAAACATCTGGGAAGAAAAATTTCAAGAATTTATTACTCTTTAGCACATACTTATTACATGGTAAAAAGAAATTCTGAGCAATATCAATTTAAATTTGGTGATGAAGGGAAATCAACACAAGTATAGTCAAGATTTCTGAAAGGCAACCAAGTTATTTTCAAGAAAACTTAGTGAAGTAATTATCAGACTCTGATTATCAAAAGTAGTAGTACGGTAAAAAAAAAAATTTTTGGTTGGCCATAGTAAAAAATCAATACAAATTCAAAGAAGCAATGTGTATTTTATAAAAGGAATAAGAAGCACTTACTTTTCTCTCATAGCTTTGGCGTTTTTTTCATTAACTACCCCAATTGGTTTGGAAAGATCTCGAAATACAGCAGGGTTATTAAGGTCCAACTCTTCCGAAGTATAATCTTGTAAAATCCAGGGAAACTAAAAGAGCCATAATTTACAATTTAGACATTCCTTCCTAGAGAAGCTAATATCCTCATATCTAATATCAAATGGTTATCTAAAGACAAAAAGGGATAGCCTCCAAAAATATTTTTTCCCTGTTGTAAATATCCATTCATCTTTAGTTCAATAACCAGAAGCATTATTTCCTATAATTCCACTGGAATCTTTTCTTTTCTTTTTTTTGAGACAAAGTCTTGCTCTGTCGCCCAGGCTGCAGTGCAGTGTCATGATCTCGGCTCACTGCAACCTCTGTCTCCTGAGTTCAAGCGATTCTCCTGCCTCAGCCTCCTGAGTTGCTGGGATTACAGGTGTGCACCACCACGCCCAGATATTTTTTGTATTTTTAGTAGAGACAGGGTTTCACCATGTTGACTAGGCTCGTCTCAAACTCCTGACCTCAGGTGATCCACCCGCCTTGGCTTCCCAAAGTGCTGGGATTACAAGCATGAGCCACCGCACCTGCCCCACTTTCATTTTCACTTTCATTTCACTTTCATTTTCAAGGAAGTGAAAGAAAAAAGGCTTGTATTTAAATTAGTTTTCATGTTTATATACTTTTTGAAAATAACTGGGTAGAAAACATACAGAAAGGCCAAAGTGTTTTTATATTTTTTAAATAAAAAATAAGTATCATGTATATACTTCTGTGATTTATAAAACTGTAGGGCAATTCCACATTTATAAGGTTTATGCAAAACTTACCACAGGATACTGTGCAAGGTCATTATAGGTTCGTCCTGCCATTGTATTTATTTGAATGAGGTAGTCAAAATTTGATATCTCTCTGTTTACCCATTTCTAGACAGCGCAAAAAAGAGCAATATCAAAATTTAAAAATCTACATCTCTTGGACATTGGTAGCTATTACTGACAGTAACAAGAATGGGCTAAAAAAAAAAAAAGGTACAACAGGGAGATAAATCAATATACTTTTCCTAAATTTACTTCTTTTAAAATATTGGTCTCTAAAAAAGGAACAGAAAATTCAACATAAATCTTATACCACAGTCTAGGTCTTGATAAAAATTCTTTCCTAAAAAAAAAAAAGACTTGTCTTTTCTTCAATTACATGTTTTATTTGAACATCTTAAAATTTTTATTTTATTTATTTATTTATTTCAGAGAAATAGTCTCACTTTGTCACCCAGGCTGGAGTGCAGTGAAGCAATCACAGCTCATTACAGCCTCAAGCTCCTGGGCTCAAGCTATCTACCTGGCTTAGCCTCCCAAGTAGCTAGGACTAAAGGCATGCCCTACTACACTGGCTAATTTTTTAAACTATTCGTAGAGATGAGGTCTCGCTTTGTTGCCCAGGCTGGTCTCAAACTCCTAGCCTCAAGTGATGCTCCTGGCTTGACCTCCCAAAGCATTGGGTTTACAGGCATGTGCCACCATGCCCAGAATAAATGTCTTAAAATTTCACATTTTATTTTATTATTTCATTTTTTAAATTACTTTTTTATTTTTGAGATGGAGTTTCACTCTTGTTGCCCAGGCTGGAGTGCAATGGCGTGATCTCAGCTCACTGTGACTTCTGCCTCCAGGGTTCAAGTGATTCTCCTTCCTCAGCCTCCTGAGTCGCTGGGATTACAGGCAACCGCCACCATGCCCAGCTAATTTTTTGTATTTTTAGTAGAGACGGGGTTTCACCATGTTGGCCAGGCTGGTCTCGAACTCTTGACCTCAGGGGATCCACCCGCCTTAGTGCTGGGATTACAACTGTGAGCCACTGCGCGTGGCCTAAAATTTTGAATTTTAGGACTATTCCACTTAGAAATTTTTGTTACAAATTGAAATTTTCATAAGTATGCATATTAAAAAACAGTATCTTGATATATTAAAACTATCCAACTATTTTAATGAAACATTACATTAATTATCCTCAGAGGATACTTAGGTGTAGCCCAATTGTTCTTGAGTGCCAAGTTGAGGGATCAGCACTTAAAGAATAAAGTTTATTGCAGAGGCAACAGGAAACGTACTTTATTAAATAAAACTTTTTTCACTGGCAATAGTAAAGAATTGCTGATGGGTCTTGAATAAGGGCAACACTTAAGAAAGATTAATGTGGTTGTGGGAGGAAGGAGACAGCCAGGAAGCAAAGACACTGATTAAGAGACTACGAACAGTCCTGGAAAGCCAAAAACAACGGCTTTCCTTTGCGTCCTGGCAGAACAAATACAAGTGACGCTGGGATATAAATAAGAATATAATTCATGAGAGCATTAATTCACTTCGGCTGGTAGGAGAATTGGCATTTTTTGGCCCTTTCCAGGCCCTTTTTTCCTTTTTTTTAAACCTCATGCAATGATTATTTTTATTATTAAGATTTTAAAACCCATGTTATTATTATTATTATTATTTGTGACACAGTCTTGCTCTGTCACCCAGGCTGCAATGCAGTGGCACGAATCTTAGCTCACCACAACCTCCGCCTCCCCGGTTCAAGCGATTCTCCCACCTCAGCCTCCCGAGTAGCTGGGATTACAGGCGCCCGCCAACATGCCTGGCTACTTTTTGTATTTTTTAGTAGAGATGGGGTTTCACCATGTTGGCCAGGCTGGTCTTGAACTCCCAACCTCAGGTGATCTGCCTGCCTCAGCCTCCCAAAGTGCTGGGATTACAGGCGTGAGCCACTGCGCCCAGCCTTATTTTTTAAAAAGAGAAAATTATTGACGGATATACCCATGAACTGAATGATACAGGAGGTGGCAGGGAGGGCACTGTCTGTGTGAGGGAAACAAAGGAAGATTCAAAGATAATTCAAAAGATCAGTCTGAATGGAAGAACAGCAGTTGTAAAAATCAAAGGAAAATCAGAAGAAGTCAAGTTTTACTTAAAATGAAGAGCAGAACAGTTCATTAGAGACTATTACAATTTCCTACCTGTGTCAATCCTGATGCTTTGAATAACTCCTGTGGTGATCTGCTTCCATAATAACTATTTGGGGAATGAAGTGACAACAGTCGGCTATATATTTTGTTTCTAACCTATGAAAAACAGCATTTTATACTTTAAAAATGAATCAAGACAAACTTGGAAGATTATGGTAGTCACAATAGCTGTATTGAGAGACAATTCACCCTTTTAAAGTATACAACTTAGTGTTGTGTGTTTTGTTTTGTTGAGACAGTCTCTGTTGCCCAGGCTGGAGTGCAGTGGTGTGATCTTGGCTAATTTTTTTGTATGTTTTGTAGAGATGGGGTTTTACCATGTTGCCCAGGCTGATCTCAAACTCCTGGGCAACAAGTGATCCTCCCACCTCAAGCTCCCAAAGTGCTGGGATTACATGCATGAGCCACCACACCTGGCTTCAGTGGTTTTTTTTTTTTTTTTTTTTTACTATATTCAAACAGTTGTGTGACTATCACCAATATCTAACTTCAGAAATTTTTTATCACCTCAAATAGAAATCCCATAGTCACTAACAGCTACTTCTCAATTCTGCCTCCTTCCCATTCCCTGACAATTATTAATCTAATTTCTGTCTCTATGGGTTTGCCTGTTCTGGACATTTCATATAAACAGTAGATTATGGTTTTAATTTCTCTATTGTACTTGCTGAAATCAAGCTATGTATGTTTACAAAAGTTATCACGTACAACGGAAATATTATTAGACTTGGAATTAGAAAACTTGCTCAAGTATACTTCAAATTTAGTTCTGCAATTTACTAATCATCTTGGCAAATAAATTAAATTAAACATAATACCTATCCTTATAGTACTGTGAATTATTCAGGGCTATACAAATGCAAAGTTATAAAATTCACTTATAGTTTCTTTAACTATTAAAAAAGGAATAATGGAAATTGCCTTTTTTTTTTTTTTTTTTTTTTTGAGATAGAGTCTCGCTCTGTCACCCAGGCTAGAGTGCACTGGCGTGATCTCGGCTCACTGTAACCTCTGCCTCCAGAGTTCAAGCAATTCTCCTACCTCAGCCTCTCGAGTAGCTGGCATTACAGGTGTGCATCACCATGCCCAGCTAATTTCTGTATTTTTAGTAGAGATGGGGTTTCACCATGTTGGGCAGGCTGGTCTCAAACTCTTGACCTCAAGTGATCCAGCCACCTTGGCCTCCCAAAGTGCTAGGACTATAGGCTTGAGCTATTGTACCCAGCCAGAATCTGCCTTATTTATTTACTTATTTTGGAGACAGAGTTTCACTCTTGTTGCCCAGGCTGGAGTGCAATAGCGTGATCTCGGCTCACTGCAATCTCCGCCTCCCAGGTTCAAGTGATTCTCCTGCCTCAGCCTCCCAAGTAGCTGGGATTATAGGCATGTGCCACCACGACCAGCTAGTTTTTGTAATAGTAGAGATGGTGTTTCACCATGTTGGCCACGGTGGTCTCGAACTCCTGACTTCAGGTGATCCACCCGCCTCGGCCTCCCAGTGCTGGGATTACAGGCGTGAGCCACTGTGTCTGGCCAAATTTGCCACATTTAATCTCATGGTTGTTATAAAGATTAGCTACTTTATACAAATGTACTTTAAAGACAATAAAGTTATACAAACACCCAGTACTTAGCAGGGGCAGACTTAGTTTAATTACATGACACAGCTTTCCATAAAACACATGCTTTGTATTTTCCTATGAAGGAAAACTTTCTTGTAATAGTAAAAAGACTTTTGTAAAACTAGAAGAATGGTCTTTAAACATCTTAATCAAATCCATCAATAAGTCAACCTGGGTTCCACAGAAGAATGGAAAATTAGTTATTGTGTGTGCTAATGTGAGTCTTCTGAAAAGCACATGCCAAGACACAATTAAAACGCAAATATTTTACTAGGGGAGATGCCTACGAGAGAAAATGGGAGAGCTACGCAAGGTGGGGAGGGCTGTCAAACTGTAATAATACCTGTCTGACCTCAAGTGAATGAGAGAGGGGAGGAAGGCCGGGCCCAAGCATTCTCAGTAATGAGCCCAAGCTTACACAGCTACTGGTGGAGACAGTACACGGACCCTGGTAATGTGGCTTTAGAGCATATGCACTTAACAACTTACATTACTTAAGAATTTACTATATTCCTAGAAGAAATAGATTCCTCATTATTTTTTAATTTGAAACCAATCTAATTTAATAAATCTTGTCATAGCTTACATATTGTATATTACATCACAAGTGAATGTAATGAGGCACTAAAAATTCTACTTTATCAAGCTATATATATAAAAACTGAACTCCCCCAAAACTCAAACGTAAATAAATCTCAACAAAAATTCATACACTGATTAGCCCCCAAAGTATATATTTTTTCCTCTAACATTTTGTCTTGACAAAAGAATACAGCCCAAAGTTCCATTAGAGCTCACTAGCTGGAAACGTATTTAAAGCTAGCATTTTGAGATTTCCTGAAACAATAATACATACCTCTTTTTTGAAATTGAGAAAGTAGTTGGATTGGTCAACATGAAAAATCTCAAGGGCTGATCTTCTTAAGTTGTAACGCCGGAGATGAATCTCTCGAATTTGAGAATGAGGCCACTTGAAATCAAAGCCTACTCCTGAAAACAGAAGAAATCTTGTGACTGAGATACCATATAAAGTTACTCATGCTAAGTAGAAAATACCTCTTAGTTCTTGACAAAAGGTTTTAGGAAAAAGGAATTCAATTTCTGTACTATATAAACCATTTGTTAAATGTGTTGGATATTTAAACTGGTTCTTTTAAACTATTTTAAAGTTCTATAACTATTCTACTGCCTTCCCATTAGAATACAATATAATTCTGAATACATCTCAGAAACAGTTTTCCTTTTCTCTGTATGCTGGCATCTTAGATTTAATCATCCTTTTATTATCACATAAAGGATGACATGAGAAGCCTATAGGAATAAGTACACATACAAAGGTATGATAAAATGAAGACTGTATTAGGTTGGGTGCAGTGGCTCACACCTGTAATCCCAGCACTTTGGGAGGCTGAGGTGGGCGGATCACATGAGGTTGGGAGTTCGAGACCAGCCTGACCAACATGAAGAAACCCTGTCTCTACTAAAAAAAAAAAAATACAAAATTAGCTGGGCGTGGTGGCACATGCCTGTAAGCCCAGCTACTCGGGAGGCTGAGGCAGGAGAATCGCTTGAACCCGGGAGGCAGAGGTCTCAGTGAGCCGAGATCGCACCATTGCACTCCAGCCTGGGCAACAACAGTGAAACTCCATCTCAAAAAAATAATAATAATAAACACTGTATTTTGTAACTTAAGTTTACAGCAATTCCCTCTAGCCAAACCCTTAAAAATGCATTGATAATTTTTAAAAAGCATTCCCTTCCACACCTTGGTGAATAACAAATTTGACCCCTTACTGACTTTCCATTTCTCCCTTTACATGATAGACAGTTCTATCTTACTGCTTTCTTCTTCTCATTCATGATTGATAAATTAGATACTTAATTATTGACCAGCAAAAATTATTTTTTCCAGAACTCCTCACCATCTTCTTTTTCAATGCTGCCATCATAGAAGTAAATGTGTTGAGTAGTGATTTCTAATCTGCCAGGAATTACATCAATTATTGTAATGAGTTCACAGTCTTCCATCAATACCAATTTTTCTTTTTGATCCTGTTCTTCTTTCTCATCACTGTAAAAACAAGAAGCCAATAAACAGAAAAATTCAACCATTTATTTTTCTTAAATAGAAAAGAATACCACATTTAAATATAATCTCTTTTTTTTTTCTTTTTTTTGAGACAAGGTCTTGCTGTCACCCAGGCTGGAGTGCAGTGGCACAATGTCGGCTCAATCACTGCAACCTCTGCCTCCTGGGCTCAAGCAATCCTCCCACCTCAGCCTCCCAAGTAGCTGGGAACACAGGTGCATGCCACCATGCCCAGCTAATTTTTATATTTTTTATAGAGGTGGGGTTTTGCCATGTTGCCCAGGCTGGTTTTGATCTCCTGAGCTCAAGGGATCCACCCACCTCGGTCTCCCAAACTGCTGGGATAATATGCATGAGCCACCGTGCCTGGCCTCAAATATAAATCACTTATCTGTCAAATTAATGTCTGGGAAAGAATATCTGAATTACCCTCAAGAAATATTCTGCATATTAAATTACTTAAACAGTATCCAAATATTTTTATTACTTAATGATTCAGTTTCATTAAAAATAAGCTTTACATCCTGATTTTATATGACCCATTATAATAAAACACAGTGAACCTGTAAAACAATTAGCAGAGGACAGCTGAAAAATAAGGCAATATTGGTCATGTCATTTTAGTTATATTCTGGGAGACATGAATTGACCCACAAAATATAGGAATCTGTGACTAAGACTGCATTGTAGTGGTGTCTGTAAATAATAATTAGAAGTACTAAACATGAATCTTAAACTATAAAATGAGACTTTCAAGAGTAACTAAAACTAGAGAGCATCACCATCTTAGCATTCCCCTAACAAGGGAACTAGAGATAATGCAAAGAGCTACTATTGCCATACCTTACTTAAAGTGAAGTCACCATATATTAGGAGGAATATTATTTATATTTGCTGGAGGAAGTAACTGGAGAGGCAGTCTTTCGGTGGCCTAGGTGACTTTAACTGCCAAGTATAGAAATAGGAGCTCCTGGGTGGGCGCGGTGGCTCACGCCTGTAATCCCAGCACTTTGGGAGGCAGAGGTGGACAGACCACCTGAGGTCGGGAGTTCAAGACCAGCCTGACCAACATGGAGAAACTCTGTCTCTACTAAAAATACAAAATTAGCCAGGTGTGGTGGTGCATGCCTGTAATCCCAGCTACCTGGGATTACTTGGGAGGCTGAGGCAAAAGAATCGCTTGAATCTGGGAGGTGGAGGTTGCGGTGAGCCGAGATCACGCCACTGTACTCCAGCCTGGGCAACAAGAGCAAAACTCCATCTCAAAAAAAAAAAAAAAAAAAAAAAAAAAGAGAAATGGGAGCTCCTACCACTCACAGAATGTTATTCAAGTAAATCTTTTAAGCCAGCTACTCTCTGGTCCTAGACATTTCATATCTGCCTCATGTCCAGGGTACCAATGACTAAGTCTAGTTTTATTTTTAGTGGGTTTCCATGAGAAGTTCTGTATCACCAATTTAAGTTTGTAATGTTGCAATCATTTATTTAAAACTAAGCTTTTCTTTTTTTAAAAAATAATTACTGGAAAGAATGTTTTCCCGAACACGGAAATACTAATATTTACAGTGATAAACAGAGCAATGAGGAACCCTAAAAAAGTAAATAGTCTGAGGGTTATTTATATTAAATGACAAAAAGTATTTTGGTTCTTCAGTGTAAAACAAATGAGTCTGACATCCATTAAATTCACTAGTCATCAAAGAAAGAAAAAAAAATCCCAATTACAAAGCCAACTGAGTATCTACCAAGATAGTTCCCTATATAACTGCCCCTACCCAGTACCCTGAAAATAATAAAGGAAATCTAAAAAAAATTACTGAACTAATACAAGTAAAAGTCCTGATTATGCCACCAAAGGATACTACTGAATCTAGTCAATTTGTAATATATATATATTTTTAGATGGGGTCTCACTCTGACACCCAGGCTGGAGTGCAGTGGTGCAATCTTTTTTTTTCTCTCAAAGATTGTATAAAGTTTTATTTGACATGCCAAAAAAGGAAAAGTTAGTTTTTAATCACATGTATTAATATAATAGGTATAATCTATTAATAAATTTATAAACTTCTATAAAGCAAGAAAATAAACTGAGGAACAGACTGAGTAAAAATATGCACAAAACATCTGAAAAAATTCTTGTATACAGAATATATGAAAATATCCTACAGCTGAATAAGAAAAAAGACAACCAATTAAAAAATGGGCAAAAGACTTGAACAGACATTTCACAAAGGAAGGGTCACCAAACACATAAAAAAGAACCCAACAACTATACATAAGGGAATTGCAGATTAAAACCACATTGAGAATGATCATAACAGCTTTATTCAAAATAATCCCAAACTGAAATAACCCTGGAGATTAAAGAAATTGTGGTATATTTAAACAACAAATACCACCCATGAATAAAAAATAATGAACTACTGATATATACAGTTGTGTTTCCTGAGTGAAAAGAACTGGGAACAACAGAAACATGGTATGATTCTATTTATATGAATTTCTGGAACCGGTAAAATTAATCTGTAGTGGAAAAAAGTCTAAATTGCCTTTGGGAGGATGAAGGAGGAAGGATTGATTGGGAAGAACACAAGAGAATTTTCTGGGGAGAAGGTGATTTCAGTATCTTTTTGGGGTGAGGGTTATAACACAGGTTATAAGTATTTGTCAAGATTCATAAAATTGTACAGTTTTTAGAATATATAAAAAGAATATAAAATTATTTTTATATTTTACTGTTTGTAAATTTTACCTAAAGAAAAAAGGACTTTAAACAAAATTGAAATCTGTTTGCTTTTTTGCAGTGGAATGAGTTAGCAACTACTGATATGAGTTAAGCAATTCTTAAAGCACTTTCTATGTATTCTAGGCTTGACTAAATAAGTAGGCTTATTCAGAGTAATGGTATCTAGGTTTTTCACCTGTGGAGAAGGAGTTACAAATATGTTAAAGAGAAAGTCTATATTTATTTATCTGTTTATTTCTTTTTTGAGATGGAGTCTTGCTCTGTCACACAGGCTGGAGTGCAGTGGTGCAATCTCAGCTCACTGCAACCTCTTTCTCCCAGGTTCAAGAGATTCCCCTGCCTCAGCCTTCTGAGTAGCTGGGATTACAGGCACCCACCCCCATGTCTGGCTAATTTTTGTATTTTTAGTAGAGACTGGGTTTCGGGTTTCATTATGTTGGCCAGACTCAAACTCCTGACCTCAGGTGATCCGCCTACCTGGGCCTCCCAAAGTGCTGGGATTGCAGGCATGAGCCACCGCACCTGGCTGAGGAAGACTATATATATTTTTTTTGTGAGACTTGGTCACTGCTCTATTTATTTGAATACGATGTTGTGCTTTTTGATATTATATTAATTTGCTACAGTATTGAAGTCCTACATGTAATCACTTATTATCAAACAATATATTTTTGTTAGAGAAAATCTGATAAAATCACTGCAATCTTGCTTCATTGTAACCTCCACCTTCCAGGCTCAAACATTCCTCCCACTTCAGCCTCCCAAGTAGCTGAGACCAAAGGCTCACATCACCATGCCAAGTTAATTTTTTGTATTTTTGGTAGAGATGGAATTTTGCCATGTTGCCCAGGCTGGTCTGCAGATCCTGAGCTCAAGTGATCTGTCCACCTCGGCCTCCCAAAGTGCTGACAAATTGAGGGCCACCATGCCTGGCCCTCAATTTGTAATATTAAAATGAGCTTCAAAGAAATATTTGCCATATGTAGTTTATAATGTAAACAAATAATATATTTGGGACATAGCTACTCATTCTTGGCTGAATATGTGGCTTTATCAACACAGAAAGTTAAATATTAGGCTGGGTGCAGTGGCTCACACCTGTAGTCCCAGCACTTTGGGTGGCCAAGGTGGGAGCATCACTTGGGGTCAGGAGTTTGAGATTAGCCTGGCCAACACGGTGAAACCAATCTCTACAAAAAATACAAAAAATTAGCTGGGCGTAGTGGCACACATCTGTAATTCCAGCTACTTGAGAGGCTGAGGCACAAGAATCACTCGAACCCAGGAGGTGGTGGTTACAGTGAGCCGAGATCGCGCCACTGCACTCCAGCCTAGGTGACAGAGTAAGACTCCATCTCAAAAAAAAAAAAAAAAAAAAAATCAAAACAAAACAAAACCCCCAAAACTCACATTAGGGCAGATATACAAATCATGAACTTCAAAGGTAATCCCTAAGCCATGTACAGATCCACTGGCAAAGGATGGCAGTCTTACTGGATCAAGGGGTTTGTTTATTTTAGAGATGGGGGGGTCTTGCTTATTTAATTATTTATTTTAGAGATAGGGTCTGGCTCTGTCACCCAGGCTGCACTGCAGTGGGGTGATCATAGCTTACTGCAGCTTTCAACTCCTGGGCTCAAAGTATCTTCTTGCCTCAGCCTTCCCAATAGTTAAGACTATAGGCACACACCACCACCATGCTGGCTATTATTTATTTATTTATTTATTTATTTATTTATCTATTTATTTATTTGAGATAGAGTCTTGCTCTGTCACCCAGGCTGGAGTGCAGTGGAGTGATCTCAGCTCACTGCAACCTCTGCCTCCTGAGTTGGAGCAATTCTCCTGCCTCAGCCTCCTGAGTAGCTGGGACTACAGGCACGTGCCACCATGCCTGGCTAATTT
Organism: Gorilla gorilla gorilla; assembly: GCF_029281585.2. Taxonomy (NCBI): domain Eukaryota; kingdom Metazoa; phylum Chordata; class Mammalia; order Primates; family Hominidae; genus Gorilla; species Gorilla gorilla. The sequence goes on along the minus strand of NC_073235.2, from coordinate 105,772,200 downwards.
TTGTATTTCTAGTAGAGACAGGGTTTCACCATGTTGGCCAGGATGATCTCAATCTCCTAACCTTGTGATCCACCTGCCTCGGCCTCCCAAACTGCTGGGACTACAGGCGTGAGCCACCACGCCTGGCCTATTTTTTTTTTTTTTTTTTTGAGATGGAGTCTAGCTCCGTCGCCCAGGCTGGAGTGCAGTGGCGCAATCTCGGCTCACTGCAAGCTCCGCCTCCCAGGGTCATGCCATTCTCCTGCCTCAGCCTCCCAAGTAGCTGGGACTACAGGCACCTGCCACCACACACGGCTAATTTTTTGTATTTTTAGTAGAGACAGGGTTTCACCGTGTTAGTCAGGATGATATCAATCTCTTGACCTCGTGATCCACCCGCCTCGGCCTCCCAAAGTGCTGGGATTACAGGTGTAAGCCACCGTGCCCAGCCTCCCTGGCCTATTTTCTTAGAGAGAGGGTCTCACCATGTTGCTCAGGTTGGTCTCAAACTCCTGCCCTTTAGTGATCCTCTTGCCTCAGCCTCCTGAATAGCTGGGATTATACTCATGAGCTATAGCACTCAGCTGGATCAGGGGGGTTAAACACAACCTCTAACCAATGACTGACCACCAAGCTATGCTGACCCACAGACAATCCCTACTAGGCCAGGTTTTACAACAAAAAACAAAGCAAAAAACCCCCAATGAATAGAGACGTCATTGGCAACACACAGCCGGTTAAAACAGGCTCTACAGAATTAGTTCGGGAAAGTAAACAAACAAACAAAATCACAACAGTAACAACCATAACAGAGGGAGATCAGAAGCCAGATTGGCTACAGTTTGTTATCAAAAATGTATAGTTTTTTTTTACAAAAATTATGAGAAAACAAAGAAAAAGCAAAGTATGAGCCATAAACACAAAAGCAGTAAAAAGAAACTGTCTCTGGGGGACCTCTGATGTTCAATTTAACAATGGCTTCAAAGTAGCTATCATAAATACATCAAAAGAACAAAAGGAAACTATGTTTAAAGAATTGAAGGGAATTACAGCAATGAAGCTAATCAAATAGAGATATCAATAAAGAGACAGAAATTAAAAACGTTTAAAAAAAGAACCAAGCCGGGCGTGGTGGCTCACGCCTGTAATCCAGGCACTTTGGGAAGCCGAGGTGGGTGGATCACCTGAGGTCAGGAGTTTGAGACCAGCCTGGCCGACATGGCAAAATCCCGTCTCTACTAAAAGTACAAAAATTAGCGGGGCATGGTGGCAGATGCCTGTAATCCCAGCTACTCAGGAGGCTAAAGCAGGAGAATTGCTTGAACCTGGGAGGTAGAGGTTGCAGTGAGCCAAGATCTCGCCACTGCACTCTGGCATGGGCGACAAGAGCAAGACTTTGTCTAAAAAAAAAAAAAAAAAAAATAGCCGGGGGCAAGTGATTTGCATATATAGTCTCCAAAGCAGATATATATTAATGGCAAACAAGCACATGGAAAGATGCTCAACATTATTAGGCACTAGGAAAATGCAAATAAGATAGATATGACTTCAAACCATCTAGGATAGCTATAATGAATTTTTACAAACCCACAAGGAAAATAACAAGAGTTGAGGTAGATGTGGAGAAATTAGAACACTCATACCTTGCTGGTGAAAATGTAAAATGACACAGTCCCTATAAAAAACAGTTTGGTAATTCCTCAAAAGTTCAAACAGAATTATCATATGATCTAACTATTATACTCCTCGGTAGATAACCAAGACAACTAAAAACTTATGTTTGCACAAAAACTTGTACCTGAATATTCATGGAAGTACTATTCATAATAGCCTAAAAGTAGAAACAACCTAAATGCTCACTGATTGATGAATGGATAAGCAAAATGTGATTATCCATATTCTGGATAACCATAAATGGTTATAAATGGAAAATTATTTAAAATATTATTCAGCCACAAAAAGGAATAAAGTACTCTTATATGCTATGACATGAATGAATCTTGAAAACATTATTCCAAATGAAAATAAGCCAGATACAAATTGTAGGAGTTACAGAAAATGTCCAAAGTAGGCAAATCCACAGAGACAAAGTAATTAGTGGTTGCCAGGTTATGTGAGACGGGGAAAACTGGGACCGACCACTCAAAGGTACAAGATTTCCTTTTGGGGTGACATAAATGTTCTGGAATTATATTGTAGGGATGGTTGCACAAATTTGTGAAAACATTAAAAAAACCCCACTGTATTGTATGCATTAAAAATGGTAAATTTTATGTTTGTGAGATATACCTGGATTAACAAAAATAAAGACCTCCCTGGATAAGAAACAGAGAGTTTGTGGCAATCAGACCTTCCTTATTAGAAATACTAGAGGGCTGGGTGCAGCGGCTCACTCTCTGGTGGCCTGTAATCCAAGCACTTTGGGAAACCAAGACGGGAGGATCATGTGGGCCCAGAGGTTCGAGACCAGCCTGGGCAACACAGTGAGACCCTGTCTCTGTAAAAAAAATTTAAAAATGAGCTAGACATGGTGGTGTGCCTATAGTCCCAGCTACTCAGGAGGCTGCGGCAGGAGGATCACTTGAGACCAGGAGGTGGAGGCTCCAGTGAGCTGTGATCACACCACTGCACTCCAGTTGAGGTGACACAGCGAGATCCTGTCTCAAAAAAAAAAAAAAAAAAAAAGCCCCACAGAAAAACACACACAAAAAAACTGGAGAAAGTCTTTTAGGCTGAAAGGAAATGATATCAGATGATAAATGAATGTACACACAAAGAAATAAAGTGCACAAGTATGATACTTGATAATTATGTAGCAAACAAAGCATAAATAACATATATTTGTTTTCCTCCTATAATTCATTTAAAGACAACTGCATAAAACAGCAACTATGAGACTGTATTACTGAACTTATACAAAGAAATGTAATATGTATGACAGTAGTGACACAAAGAGGAGATGAGGAAATTAATATATTTTACATTTGCTTAAAGAGAGCTTTTGAAGTACAAATTAAAAATTTTTAAATGTATCTAAGGCTTTTCAGGTTATCTGTTTCTTCTTGCGGAGGTTGGGTAATTTGTATCTTTCAAAGAATTTGTTTCATTTAAGCTGTCAAACTTACAGGCATAAAGTTATTACTATTCTTTTCAGTCATTTTATTATTTGTGGCAATATCTCCTCTTTCAATCCTAATATAGGCAAATTATGTTGTCTTTCTTTTAATCAGTCTGGCTAGAGGTTTATGTTTTTTGCTTTTTGTTTGTTTGTTTTTAATAACCAGGCTTCAATGTTTTTAATCTTTCTTTTTGTTTTTCTCTTTCATGAATTTCTGCTTTGTCTTTATAATGCTATTTCTTTTGCTTAACAGTTTATATTTTGTGCTGTACATTTCCATCTGAACACAGGTATAGCTGAATCTCACAAATTCGATGTACTGCTTTCATTATCATACAGTTCTAAATATTTTCTAATTTCAAGGTCCAGTTCCATGTTATCCCAGTTCTAAGAAGCCTTCCTCAATAATCTCAGTTAATACTGATAAAATCCTAACAGCTGATACAGCATTAACTGTTGGACCCTGGAAATACATGGTGTTAGAATTTCAAGCAAATCTTTTCCACGATTTTGCAATCCCCTTTCTCAGAACAAAATAATTTTAAATATTTATACATACACATTTACTCTAGCTGTTATATCCTCTTCAGGAAGGTCTAATTTATCCTCCACCATATCACTAACTTTTACTTGTTTCACTACTTCCAAAAGCAATGTATCACTGGAAGGCTGTGAGTGTTGGATACCTGTTTTAAACACAAAATATCTATTAAACATAAAGTAAAAAACAATATTATAGCCTTTCTGTAATTTCTGACTGCTAATTGTGTTCCTGACTGTTAGATGATAACAATATGTATATTATAAGTAAAGACGGTACTTTGATTTAGAGTAATCCTTGACGTTTGATGGCAATTTTGACCACTACTATTCATAAGGTAAAAAGAATAAATGTTTAAAAAATAATAGTATCTATTTTTAATAACAGTATTATTTGTTTCAGTAATAGGCCAAGTACTCTCTTTATTTATATTTAATTCTAAAGGTTGCCAATAATTAAGTCAAAGGAAGAAATATTGTAATTGTATTAATGTAATAGAACTATTTTTACTGTGCATTTGTACAAAAGCAGTACTAAGAATATATGATAAGTTGTCTTTAATTGGGAAATAATACACAGACCAAGAGCGAAAGTGTTTACTTTCTGGACCACATGGAATTTAATACATAATTCTGAGGCAATTATATGCAATACATGTAATGTATTTTATAAACTAAACATCCTGTAAAAAGGCAGGTCCGGTATAATGAAAAGAACATGGTCTATGAAGTGGTGAACCTAGACTCAAATTTAGTTTTGCCATTTATTAAGCCATATGACCCTTCTGAATTTATGTTTTCTAAATTGTAAAATGGAGACTTCATCACAAGGTTGTTATGTATATGAAAGGTAATATATGTGAAACATCTGGTACACATTAAATATAAAATAAATGATAGCTACTGTTATATATTTATCTTCCAACTATCTGATTGAAATAAGAACAGCAATACAAATATATGCATAATTTATAGGATTGGAAAAAAATTAACATACTTAACTATGAATAAAGACATTTCATTTATGGCAAAAATAATTCATACACAATATATAAAATAACACAATACTGCAAATAACTATAAATAACAAAACACTATAAAGACGACAAATCCTCCCTTAACTTCTCAAATGATACCGTTGCTCAGACATAAGATGAATCAACGTAACGTACAGCTGCATTTTTCTGTGTAAATCTGTTTGATCATACCCTCTACATTGGGAAGTAGTGATTCACATTTTCCCTAGAACAAGTTAGTAACTATTTCTACTGAACATGTTTTTTCATGAGGTCTAATTTATTGTTAAAACATTTAATTAACGAAGTACATGACAATGCAATAAAAAGTGAAAAGAAGGAAGCCTAGGTAGTCTGATACAAATAGGAAATTGACTTTATATAGATGTATGGTACTATTCTGTTAACAGTATGAATTGAAAATCTGATGAAAGATTGGTGAAGGATGGAGAATGAAGGATGGACTGCAGCACGGAGGCCAGCTGGCAAGCTACTGTAAGTTTGGAGAAAGCACCAAGCTAAGCCATGGCAATAGCAAAGGGAATGAAAATAGGGAAAAACATTCAAAAGTTATGTAAGAGATAGAATCAACCAGCCAGAGTACCTAAAGAGCTATTATATGTAGGGATTTCAGAGATATGAGGAGAGACTCATGGATGATGTGGATTTTAATTTCAGCAACTAATATATGGAGATACTGATAACTACAATACCGGATACAAGAGAAGTAGAAACTAGGGTAAGGAATACACATATGAGAAAAGATAATAAATTCAGTTTCAGAAATGTCATACGGAGACTGTGTAAGAGATATCTCAACAGGCAGCTGGAAACATTGTTCTAGAGTTCAAAAGGAAGGTTGGAACTAGAAATACAGATGGGAAAGCAGCATTACATATATGGTGGGTTAGCCATGAGATCACTCAGGAAGAACACAGGTAAAAGGCAAGATGCTAGGAATGGATCTGGGAACATCATCATTTAAAGGTGTGCAGGAAAAAAGTTTTAGAAAAAAAGACTAAAAGTTCGTATAAAAAGTAGGAGGTTAAGCAGCAGAGCCAAGAAAGAAATATATTTACAGGCTGAGTGTGATGGCTCATGCCTGTAATCCCAGCACTCTGGAAGGCTGAGGTGGAAGGATCACTTGAGCCCAGAAATTCAAGACCAACCTGGGCAACGGACGGCGACCTTGTCTCTACAAAAAAAGTCCAAAAATTAAAAAATTAGCTGGGTGTGGTGGTACACACCTATAGTACCAGCTGCTCAGGAAGCTGTGGCAGGAGGATCACTTGAGCCCAGGAGCTCAAGGCTGCAATGAGTGGTGACTGCACCACTGCACTCCAGCCTGGGTGACAGAACGATATCCTGTCTCACAAAACAAACAAACAAACAAAAAAAGGAAAAGAAAGAAGGAAAGAAATACACTTACAGAGAAGGATAACCACTAAATGCTTCAGAAACAATGGAAGCAAGGTGAGGACCAAAAATAAGTTGTTAAGTTTGCCGATCAGAAAACAGCATGTCTAATAAAGAAGTACAGACAAAAAAAAATTTCTTAAATCAATTTTTTTTTTTTTGAGAGAGGGTTTTACTGTGTTGCCCAGGCTGGAATGAAGTGGTATAATCATGGCTCACTACAGCCTCAATCTCCTGGGCTCAAGCAATCCTCCCACCTCAGCCTCCCAAGTACCTGGGATCATGGGCGCACATGACTGCACCCAGCTGACTTTTAAAATTTGTTTTGTAGAGATGAGGTCTCATTATGTTGTCCAGACTGGTCTCGAACTCCTGGGCTCAAGCAACTCTTCTCCTTGGACTCCCAAAGTGCTGGGATTACAGGTATGAGCCACCACACCTAGCCAAACCAAACCTTTTTTTTTTTTTTTTTTTTTTTGAGACAAGGTCTCACTCTGTTGCCCAGGCTGGAGTGCAGTGACACGATCGTGGCTCACTGTAGCCTCGACCTCCTGGGTTCAAGCGATCTTCTCACCTCTGAGTAGCTCCAACTACAAGTATGTGCCATGCTACAAAAAATCGTATTTTTTGTAGAGATGGGGTATCACTATGTTGCCCATACTACAAACCAAATATTTTTACTGATACATTTAAGAATATATTTACTTTTTCACTCTTCAAATTCCCTAATTTACAAGTGGGTGTGTTCCAAAAGGTGCTTCATAAGTCAGCTGTTTGAAATTAATAATGGATTTTCCATCCAAAATAATATTTTAAATCATGGTTAGCTTTGCAGGTTAGCCCATAATGAAAACACTATTCTATACATCTGCAATGGGTTGCTTATAAAAAGCAGTATTGGGGTAAGTAAAACAAAACAAGATAATATTTTAAAAAAAGAAAACCATGAATTCTGGCAGTTAACGAAAATATAGACAAAACTAAGGAGTAGATAAAACTAAGGAGTAGGCAAAACATTTTGCAGTTAATTCTGAAGTATACTTCAAAGAACTTTAAAGATATTAAAGACTGATGCTTTTTTTATGATTTCCAATTTCACCTTGAAATATATACTTTTTTTCCTGTACAGTTTTATTGTCACTATTACACTTGGAGTAATTTTTTTTTTTTTTTTTTTGAGACGGGGTCTGGCTCTGTCGCCCAGGCTGCAGTGCAGTGGCGCAATCTCGGCTCACTGCAAGCTCCGCCTCACGGGTTCATGCCATTCTCCTGCCTCAGCCTCCCAAGCATCTGGGACTACAGGCGCACGTCACTACGCCCAGCTAATTTTTTGTAGAGACAGGGTTTCACCATGTTAGCCAGGATGATCTTGATCTCCTGACCTCGTGATCCACCCACCTCGGCCTCCCAAAGTGCTGGGATTACAGGCGTGAGCCACCGCGCCCGGCTCACTTGGAGTAAATTTTTAAAGTGAGAAAAACAAACAAACAAAAAAGAACAACTGAGACTAAGAAGGGACATAAAATTACATCTGTGTGCATGTGTCGAGGGGTGAGAAGGAGAGGAAAAAACAGAGGGAACTTTATGGAAGGAAATTTCTTGGCAAAAGTCAAGAAAATAATATGGAACACTATGCCTTAAGTAACTATTAAAGTCATTTACCAAAAGATGTTTGTTGGGTGTTAATGATAGTTACATTTCAAAGAGTAGAGAAAGATACTTACAGAAGAGGATACAAGATTCTTTCAGAGAAAAAGCTATACACAACTGGCTATTGCTATGTAAGATAACACTCAAAGTTAGTGTTTATATCATGGACAGTGCCATTATTTTGAATTAAGGAAAACCACTTACTGTATCTGATTTATTTCAAAATGTAAGACTCTAAATGGCAGGCATCATAGCTCTCTTGATTCATTTTATGGCATCAAATGTTTTGGCCATATGTTAAGGCAATTAAAAAAAATAAGATCTGGCCAGTCATGCCGGCTCAAGTCTGTAATCTCAGGACTTTGGGAGGCTGAGATGGAAGGACTGCCACTTGAGCCTAGGAGTTCAAGACCAGCCTGGCAATATGGTGAGACCTTGTCTCTACCAAAAAAAAAAAAAAAAATTCTGGGCATGGCATGGTGGTATGCATTGGTAGTCCCAGCTAATCAGGAGGCTGAGGCAGAAGGATCGATTGAGCCCAGGAGGTCAAGGCTACAGTGAGCCATGTTCAAGCCTCTGCAATCTAGCCTGGTCAACAGAGAGAGTCCCAGCCTCAAAAAAATAAAAATAGTTTAAAAATAACATCTAAAAGTTGGTACTCCTGTCATCTAAAACTACAACATAATATGCCTACGACTACCAATGATTTGTTGTTGTTGTTGTTGTTGAGAAGGAGTTTTGCTCTTGTCACCCAGGCTGGAGTGCAAAGACGCGATATCAGCTCACTGCCACCTCTGACTCTCGGGTTCAAGTGATTCTCCTGCTTCAGCCTCTGGAGTAGCTGGGATTACAGGTGCCTGCCACCATGCCCGGCTAATTTTTGTATTTTTAGTAGAGACAGGATTTCACCATGTTGGCCAGCTCGAGGTCTCGAGCTCCTGACCTCAGGTGATCTGCTGCCGCGGCCTCCCAAAGTGCTGGGATTACAGGCATGAGCCACTGTGCCGGGCCCAGTGATTCTTGATAAACAACATTTTGGGGTATTTCACAGACCTATCTTAAAAAAGGGAGAGAAGACAAGTGAGACAGTTATAAAGGAAAGGCTTCCTAAAGAGTTGCAGAAACCCGTTAAGATCTGTTTTTAAATAGTGTCAGGCTAAATTTTTGTTTGTTTTGAGACAGAGTTTTGCTCTTGTTGCCCAGGCTGGAATGCAGTGGGCTGATCTCAGGTCACTGCAACCTCCGCCTCCCGGGTTCAAGCAATTCTCCTGCCTCAGCCTCCTGAGTAGCTGGGATTACAGGTGCCCGCCACCATGCCTGGCTAATTTTTTATATTTTTAGTAGAGACGGGGTTTCACTATGTTGGCCAGGCTGGTCTTGAACTCCTGACCTCAAGTAGTTTTTTTTTTTTTTTCTAGAAAAAGGCATTGGCCAATCTAAGATACTAAGGGTTTAGAGCACTATAAAAATAGGTTATAATAAAAGGCATAAAGGATTGCTAAGAATTATGGCTGGGTGTGGTGGCTCATACCTGTAATCCCAGCACTTCGGGAGGCAAAGGTTGGGAGGATAACTTGAGGTCAGGAGTTGGAGACCAGCCTGGCCAACATGGTGAAACCCCATCTCTACTAAAAATACAAAAATTAGCCAGGTGTGGTGGCATATGCCTGTAATCCCAGCTACTTGGGAGGCTGAGGCATGAGAATTGCTTGAATCCTGGAAGCAGAGGTTGCAGTGAGCTGAGATTGCGCCACTACACTTCAGCCTGGGAGACAGAGTGAGACTTTGTCTCAAAAAAAAAAAAAAAAAAAAAGATTGCTAAGAATTCTATCTAACATTAGTATTAGCCTCAGTCTTGATGAGCAAAAAAACTAAGAGAAAAGAACATTGTTTCATTGCAAGAGACATAACAGTTGATATGAAGTACAGTATACTTTTATAATTAAAATTTTTTTTTCTTTTAGAAATTACAATCAATGGAAGTATTAAATCACCTTGGATTTAGGCCAAATGTAACAGGACTGAAAACATATAGTCATTTAAATATCAATTATAAAATGCCACCCTTCCTTCATAAGTAAACACATTTAAAACAATAAAATAACAATCGTCAACCCCAAGAACACTCTCATTATCTTCAACAAATAATTAAACAGTCATTGGAACTCACCCAGATTATCTCTCAAGGCACTAGCTTCCTCATGGGTTTTGAAATTATAATTCGGTACCAGCTTAAGTCTCATGCGGGAATAATTCTCTACATTAGCTAGCTTCCAATGAATTGGATTCTGTTTCCTAAGAATATTCATAAGCAAATAAGTAAAATTATTTAGCTTAAGTTACAAAGATTGTTTGATTTAAATAATGTAAAAAAGTATCAAGTATTTTACATTTGTTTAGTACCATTTTATTTTATTTTTATTTTTCAGAGACAGAGTCTCATTCTGTTACCCAGGCTGGAGTGTAGTGGCACAATCTCAGCTCACTGCAACCTCTGCCTCCTGGATTCAAGTGATTCTCGTGCCTCAGCCTCCTGACATAGCAGGGATTACAGGCATGTGCCCCTACGCCCAGCTAATTTTTGTAATTTTAGTAGAGATGGGGTTTTGCCATGTTGGTCAGGCTGGTCTCGAACTCCTGGCCTCAAGCAATTTTCCCGCCTTGGCCTCCCAAAGTGCTGGGGTTACAGGTGTGAGCCACCATGCCCAGCCTATTTAGCACCATTTTATAAAACTGCTCACATTTTTTATCTCATTTAATCCAAATAACTCTGATAGAACCAAAGTGAGTATGCGTAGCTGCACTTTATACATGAGGAATCTAAAACAGACTACATTATTTGCCCAAGATGACATGAGGTTTACAGGTAGCAGAAATAAGATTTGAACATGGACTTTCAGACTTAACAGCTTGATACCTTTACTCTCTCACTGTTAAATGGGAGTTCTTAATTAGCTATACAGATGGTTGATATTTCCAATAGTTTTCAAAGTAAAAAATAATTTTACTGCAAATAAAGGCAATATAATTGCAAGTGAATCAAAGATCTAAATATAAGAGCTAAAACTATAAAACTCTTAGGAGAAAAGATAAGGATAAAACTTCATGACCTTGGACTTGGCAATGGTTTCTTAGATATGACACCAAAAAAACCCAAAAAAACAGAAAAATAAAAACAACAACAAAATAGATTAAACTGGACTTCGTTAAAATTAAAAACTTTCCTGTATCAAAAGGGCTGCTATTAATAAAGTGAAAAGACAATCTACATATCTGAAAATCATATATATGATCAGGGTCTATTATTCGATATATATATATTTATATATACACTCTTACAATTCAACAAAAGAAATCAAACAATCTAAAAATGGGCAAAGGACTTGCGCAGACATTTCTTCAAAGAAGATGTAAAAATGACCAACAAGCATGTGAAAAGATGCTAAACATCATTAATCATTAGGAAATGGAACATGAAATCATAAAATACCACTTTACTCTCACTAGGAGGGTCATAATAAAAAATCAGGAAATAACAAGTGTTAGTAAGAATGCGGAGAAATTGGAACTCTCACACATTGCTAGTGAAAATATAAAATGATGCAGCTGCTGTGGAAATCAGTCTGGCAGTTCCTTAGTAAATTAAACACAGAATTATCACACGACCCAGTAATTCCATTCATAGTCTATACTCAAGAGAATTAAAAACAAGTGTTCAAACACTTGTACACAAATGTTCCCAGCAGCACTATTCAAATTAGCCAAAAAATGGAAAACAATCCAAATGCCTATCAACTGCTGACTAGATAAAGAAAACGGATATATCCTTATAAGGGAATACTATTCAGCCATAAAAAGGAATAAAGTACTGATACATGCTACTACATAATGAAAACATTATGCTAAGTGAAAGACGGCAGACACAAATAGCCACATATTGTATGATTCCATTTATATGAAATAACCAGAACAGGCAATAAATACAGTCAGAAAGCTGATTGGTGGTTGATAGGAGTGGGACAGAGGATAATAAGCAGTGACTTTTTAATAGGTACAGCATTTCCTTTTTAGGTGATAAAAATGTTATGAAGTTGGACAGTGGTGATGATTGGACAACATTATGAATATACTCAGTGCCAGTGAACTGTACATTTTAAAATGGTTAAAAGGATAAATTTTATGTACATTTTACTACATTTTAAAAAGGGCTGTATAAAAAAAAGATAATATAATTAAGCAAAACAGAAGTAACTGAGGATCAGTTAAGTGAATTGTAAAATATTCAAACATACAACAGCATTAGCCCTAGCTCAAAGAGGTGGTATCAGAAAGACAGAAGTAAATTGGTTTAACACTCTCTAAGAGTCTAAAGTCCAATAAACTTCATATCAAAGGGTCAAAGGAAGGCAAATAACTGTATGATAAAAAACAATACAACCTCGAATCATCCCAGACCTATAATTCACGAAAAGACAATAAATAAGATTAAAAGCACCCTTTTATGAATTGAACATTTAAGAAATTGGAGTGAAAGGGGGCATTTGCTCAAAAATTTCTAGACCAGAGTACTAAAGAAAAAAGAGTACTTAATAAAATTATATCCTCTTACCTTTTAGCCCAAGGTCCCCTTTCACATGTAAGATAGAGCTGTATTGCTTTCCAGCGTCTAAGAGTGGCTAACTGTTGACTGCTAAGTTGTTTAAGCATATTATTATACCTCAGGTTCTCTTGGCGTGCTTTTCGATTGAATGGCTCCACAAACAGCTCCTGAAAGAAACAATAAAAAATAAGGTCATTGACTCATATATTTACAGGTATATTTACATTTTAATTCCATAATTTAAAATTTTTGACCAATAAAATCTTGCATTATGAGAAAGAAGCTAAGTAACCAATAGGCTTTTCTTATTCCATTAGAATCATTTTCTTTGATGAAGTGTGATATAATTTTACCTATAATCTATTTATATTTTTTAAAACTTAAAAAAAAGCCAACCAACAATAAACACGTGAAGAACTTCAAAAATGGAAAGTGCCTCAACACAGAACTTTTAAACTCAAGATAATTAACCTCCTACTTACTGTCAAGTAAAATAATTTTCCTCTGGGATCTTTTGATTTATAAGGCATCTAAAATGAGACTCAAGAGGAAAGAAAGTAGAAATTGTACACTACAAAGACATAATTTTAATCTGTGAAATTAATGCTTATAGGTTTCAAAGAAACAAACCGAAGACTGGCTTATCTAACTCACATCAATATTCATCTATTAGAAACCAAAATGACAGCATTAATTTGTTTCAAACAAACCAGCACTGAATTACATTAAAAAGAACAGTTAAAATTTTAAACAGTTTTAGAGAGACACTACAGCAATGTGTGGTTAAAAATACATTCCTTGGAGTTAGACCTGGATACAAATCTTAGCTTTTCTGAGCTAATTTTCTTATCTAACTTTATCTTTAGCTTAGTTGTTTCTCTTAGCTAATTCTCTGAGGCTCAGTGTCCTCTCATGTGTAAAATGAGGTTAACAATAATTGTCATAATAATGATGAACACTTAAAGTACTTAATATAGTGCTAGAAAAATAGCAAGTTCTCAATAACTTGTGGTTGTCGTTGTTATTATAATTGTTATTGTTAACTATTATTAGACTTAGTAGGAAATCAATTCTTTTGGAATACAATGTTACTAAATATTTAAAACAGATAATTGCTGAGAAAACTAAGGAAGTCATGACAGCTCCATGGTAATTAAACATAAATTCCACAGTTTTGAGGTTCAATAATATGAGGATATTCTTAAATTAGGTATTTCTAGAAAACCTAAAGGTAAAGTTAAGGGGAAAGTGTTGATGAGAATACAAACTGGTAGGACTTCTCTCAGGGAAATATAACAGTATTTATCATAAGGACTACACACTAGTAATTCCACTTATCCTAGAGAAATCATCTTGGATAGCCACAAAAATATAACTATAGGGATGTTCAATACTATTTATAATAAAGAAAAAAACTAGTAAATGAGTCTAACAATGGGAAATAAATTTAAATGTACTAATATATAAAACAATGGAATACTTTGCAGCCCGGCATGGGAAGATGTTTACAATATATTTTAAGTTAAGAAAGGAACAATGTTCTCATTTTGGCTTAACCAAATATATATACCTTAAAATTACTTAAGACTATTGAGTCTTCCAATTCATGAATACAGTGTCTATCTGTATTTATTTAGGTCTTCTTTAATTTGTTTCAAGTGTTTTTTAGTTTTTGGCATACATACAGCAGATGCTGTATATATTTTGTTAGATTGATACCTAAGCATTTTATTATTTTTAGAGCTATTGTAAAAGTATTTTTAGAAAATCTGTTTCCCATTCATTATTCATTGCTAGTGAACAGAAATATGATTAAATTTTGTGTATTGATTTTATGTCCTGCAGCCTTGCTAACCTTGCTTATTTGTAGTAATTTATTGGTACAACAGAGTCCTTAAGACTTCCTACACAGAGAATCATGTTATCTTTAGATAGTTTTATTTCTTCCTTCCCAATGTGAATGCTTTTTTATATATTTTTTCTATTCTTACTATACTTGCTAAGATTTGTGGTACAACAGTAACTAACAGTGGTGAGAATGAATATCCCTGCCTAGTTCCCTATCTTAGAGAAAAGTACTCAGGTTTTCGCCTCTGAATATGAAGCTAGTGGTAGGATTTTTGTAAAGGTTTAAGTATTTCCCTTCTATTCCTAGTTTGCTGAGAGCTTTGATTACAAATGGATGTTGTTTTTTCAAGCGCTTTTTCTGCATTTACTGATATGATAATGTAGTTTTTCTTGTTAAGACTACTAATGCGGTTCAGTATATTAATTAATCTTCAAATGTTGAACTAGTCCTGCATCCTGAGGATAAATTCCACTTTGTTGTGTCATATATTATTATTACCATTATTATTATTGTTCTTGAGACCGAGTCTTGCTGCTCATCTACACTGGAGTGCAGTGGTGGGATCATGGCTCACTAAAGCTTTGACCTCCTATACTCGAGTGTTCCTCCCACATCAGCCTCCTCAGTAGCTGGGACTACAGGTGCGTACCACACACCCAGCTAATTTTTTAATTTTTTTGTAGAGATGGAGTCTCCCTATGTTACCAAGGCTGGTCTCGAACTCCTCACGTAAAATGATCCTCCCACCTTGGCCTCCTAAAGTGCTGGGATTACAGGCATAAGCCTCTGTGCTTGATCTAATGTATTATTTTAAAAATATATTGCTAGATTTGTTTTGTAGCTATGTTCCTGACAGATACTGGTCTGCAGTTTTCTTGTACTATTTTTCTATGATTTCACTAGGAGGGTAATATTACCCTCATCAAATGAGCTAGAAATGTTCCTACTTTTCTATTTTTGAAGAGACTGAGAAAGTGGCATAATTTCTCCATTAAATGTGTGGTAGAATTTGCCAGTGAAACCATCTGGGCCTGAAGTTTTCCCTTTACGAAGGTTTTTAACTATAAATTATATTTCTTTAATAAATATAGGACTTTTCAGGTTATATACTTATTCTTGAACTAGTTTTGGAAATTTGTGTCAGTCAAAAAATTGATCCATTTCATTTAAGTTGTCATATTTATGTGCATAGAGTGGTCTGTAGTAGTCCCTTATTACAATGTTGATGTCCAGGGAGTCAGCGGTGATACTGCCTCTTTCTTTCCTGGTATAAATAATTTTTCACATCATTCTCTCTCTCCTTTTTTTTTTGTCAATCTTGCTAGAAGTTTATCTGTTTTACTGATATTTTGAAGAATTCGACCTTGGTTTCATTGATTTTCTCTATTATTTTTCTGATTTCAATTTTATTTACTTCTGTTTTTATCTTTACTCATTCCTTACTTTTGCTTATAAGGATATGGATTAATTCTGTTTCTCTGTTTTTTTTTTTTTTTTTTTTGAGTTGGAGTCTCACTCTGTTGCCCAGGCTGGAGTGCAGTGGCATGATCTCCGCTCACTGCAACCTCTGCCTCCCAGGTTCAAGCAATCCTTCTGCCCCAGCCCCCTTAGTAGCTGGGATTATAGGCACATGACACCATGCCCAGCTAATTTTTGTATTTTCAGTAGAGATGGGGTTTCGCCATGTTGGCCAGGCTGGTCTCGAACTCCTCATCTCAGGTGATCCATCCACCTCGGCCTCCCAAAGTGTGGGGATTACAGGTGTGAGCCACCTCGCCTGGCCATTTCTCTAGTTTCTTAAGGTAGAAACTTAAAATTTGATGCCTTTTTCTTTTCTAATATAAACATTATGTCCTGTAAATTTCCCTCTAAGTGATGGTATGTATCCAGCCTCCTTAGAGGGATCTATTAACGTACTATCAGCTTAATAAACTTTTTGCATAATCACTATACAGAACATTTTACTATTAATTGATCTTGTTACTGATTAGCTGTTTTTCTTCTAATTCTAAGATAATTTTTAGACAAATAAAAGAAATACTGCTTGTTTTAAAATTTGGGGCCTGTATTACTCTTAATCAATATTAAATGCCTAAAATCAACAAGAAAAACTAGATATTAAAACATTTACTTTTTACCTGAAATTTGAGCTTGCTTTCCCCTCCTTCCCGGTCTCGTTTATGCATATTTACCATTAAAGCTTCATAACAATCCTTCCAATAAAGTGCCATGTTCTCATGACCATCGTAAAATGTATGAGCTTCATACTGCTTCATATAAGGTACAATCTTACCAAAAAAATAAAAAAGGATACATAAAATTTAATATATGACTTCACCTCTATAAAAATGGTAAATTAGCAGAAAAATCTTGATCAAAAAAGATAAAACTTACATATTTTTCAATGTAAACTTGCCATTCATTGGAATTACAATATTCTTGAAAATCTTCAAAAAATGAGGAGCTACCATTGGTAAAAGGTAAAGAAGGTAGGTGCAAGTTCATGAAGAGAAGCTCATAAATTTTGGAAACCAGGGTACGAACAAGGGGAATCAGAAATGAGTAGATTTCAGTCTGTTCCTTGATTGATTGACTTAGAACATGTTCCAGCTTCCCTAAAATGTAACATGCTTCATCCTGATTTTCAATCACTTTGGTCTGAAGAAGGGTATTTAGCTTAGCTGATGCCATTGCACAAACCTGGAGGAAAATAGTTTAGATGAGAAAGAGCAGACTAAAGCAAACATTTAGTGAAAGCACAAGTTCTGCCTGGCTCTGTGGATTTAGAATTTTTACATAACTGTCAAGAACTGTGAAAGGTCTCAGATGTTACTTTGCCTCCAAGCTAAAGGGTTAGCTGCTACAGTTTCACAGGTATTGGCAGAAGACACAAGACTCCAGAGTCAGAGACCAAGATCTACAGCAATAGCAGTAGCCAGAGTATCAGCATTTGCATTGTTTTCTCAAAGTGCAATTCCCACAGTGAGAGATGAAGAGGACTAGATGATGTCTGCACATGTAGACACATTTTAGGAGAGAAACCACCAGTATAAAGAGAACCCAAATCTTTTTTTTTTTTTTTTTGAGATGGACTCTCACACTGTTGCCCGGGTTGGGGTGCAATGGCTTGATCTCAGCTCCCGGCAACCTCTACCTCCTGGGTTCAAGCGATTCTCCTGCCTCAGCCTCCCAAGTAGCTGGGATTACAGGCGCCCGCCACCATGTCCGGCTAATTTTTTGTATTTTTAGTACAGACAGGGTTTCACTATGTTGGCCAGGCTGGTCTTGAACTCCTGACCTCGTGATCCACCTGCCTTGGCCTCCCAAAGTCCTGGGATTACAGGCGTGAACCACCGTGTCCAGCAAAGGGAACCCAAATCTTTTATACTGGGCAGCAAACTTGTCTGATTTTGCTATGGAGGGAGACATTATCTTTATTATACTGGATAGTAAACAAATCTTCCCTTTTCTCTGGAGGAAGACATAACCTCTATCTTCCAAAGTTGCTCATATGAACAACCTCAAAAATCTAGTTCATAACAAAGGCAGCCAGAGTCACTATTCAAGATACATAGAAACACAAGAGACCCATGGAGAACTGCCTACCAACAATGGCTGTAGGAAAAAGCACTCTCTTTCTCTGGGTATGAAAGAAGTAGCATACAGCCCTAATCGCTATTGGCAGCTGTTCTGTGTCCATAAGGGAAGCCAGCTTAACACAAGCTGACAGATGACGGAGAGTGGTGCTGTGAGAACAGCAAATAAATGGAACTGGAGCCCTGACTGAATCCTGCTTAAACTCACCTTAACTATGAAATTCTAAACTATATGAGCAAAAAAATCTTCTTAAGTAAGTCAATTTGGCTTGATGTTTCTGTTATTTGAAATCAAAATATTTTGATACATAAAGAACAGGTATATAGGAGTCCAAGTCCTTGATCAGAAACCGAACTACCCTTAAAATTCCCGAGTAATATACATAGTCAGGGCACAAGCCCAGACAAAGAAATACTGTATACTACTACTAAGCTTTGGCCTTAATCCCCAATGAGGAAAGGTAAATTAGATCACTGGGGGTTTCCTTTTTCCTTGGCTACAGAAAGATCTAACTCTTAAAATTAAAGCAGGACAAATGACATATTGTGACTCCTTCTCCCTTAACCCTATATCCTCACTTGGATCTATATTACTTCCCAAATAAATAAAAGCAAAACAAAATTAACAAGTATTAGAACCTGAAACCACTTCAAGAATGTATTTGTGCCAAAAGCTGGTCTGGGCTGTACACACAGGTCTTTGCAGGATAAGGCAACAAGAGACTTCAGGTACTCTTTCCATGTAAATCTTAGCAATGTAAACAGCATTGGAGGAAACGATCTCTAACATGACTCAAAGCTCTGACTTCTCTACCCTGCTCATATTTTCCCCCAACCCATCCCTCTTCCCACCTTTTAGTTTTTGAATCCGACTAAAGGAACTGAATTCCAAGAGTCCAATAAATTAAAGAAAAAAAAGTCATACAATCCCTACATCCAGGAAATACCAATATTAATATTATGGGCTTTTTTTTGGTATGTGTTTAAGAAAATACTATTTACATAAAAAGTTAAATATCCAATGTTTTGCTTTTAACTTAATGTCATTAAATTAAACACTAAGTTTACACATTTATTTAAAAGTACCAAGGTACTTTTAATGAATATAAGATAATTTACTTGACTACTGCTTTAATTTTGGATACTGACATATTACATACATATATTGCTTTCTTTTCCCTCATTATAAATAGTCTTGCATTAGGGTCACCTGAGGAATTACAAAAAATACTGATGCCCAGGCTGGGCACGGTGGCACACACCTGTAATCCCAGCACTTTGGGAGGCTGAGGCGGGCAGATCACCTGAGGTCAGGAGTTTGAGACCAGCCTGGCCAGCATGGCAAAATGCCATCTCTACTAAAAATACAAAAATTAGCTAGGAGAGGTGGCATATGCCTATAATCCCAGCTACTTGGGAGGCAGAGACCAGAGAATCACTTGAACCCAGGAGGCGGAGGTTGCAGTGAGCCGAGATTGTGCCACTGCACTCCACCCTGGGCAAAAGAGCAAGACTCTGTCTCAAAAACAAAAAAAAATACTGATGCCCTAGTCTCACCCCATTCTGAATTAATTACTATGGCTGATGCCCTACATACATAGGTATTTTTAGAATGCTCCTCTAGGTGATTTAATGTGCAGCCCAGGGATGGGAATCATTGGCTGAGCTAAGGCAACAGGGGGAGTAGGGAACCAGGCTAACCGGAGACACTATATACAACTAAATGAATCAACAACCATGCAGTCCTATTTTTGAAAGAAGCTGGGAAATCTTAGTTTTTATGTAAAATTTTTAATACTTAAATACTGGCAATTAATTAACATGTATGAGCCAAATAAAACAAGTTTGCAGGCAGCTCTATTATAACCCCTATACAGAAAGAGGTTCCTGTTCTAGCCTTTAATGTGTACAACCTCAGGGAAATATGTTTTTATTTCTGAGAGAATAAAATTACACAATAGGCTAGTGAGAAATGTTTTAGGTCACTAACCGCTAGTAGACAGAATCAGTCTCATCTGGGCCAGGTGCGGTGGCTCACACCTGTAATTCCAGAACTTTGGGAGGATGAGGCGGGCGGATCACATGAGGTCAGGAGTTTGAAACCAGCCTTGCCAACATGGTGAAACCCCACCTCTACTAAAAATACAAAAATTAGCCATGCATGGTGGCACACGCCTGTAGTCCCAACGACTTGGGAGGCTGAGGCTAGGGAATTGCTTGAGCCTGGGAGGTGGAGAGATTGCAGTGAGCCGAGGTTGTGCCACTGTACTCCAGCCTGGGTGACAGAGCTAGACTCCGTCTGAAAAATAATAATAATAATCTGTCTTATCTGTAGGTGCTGTGCTTATACTTATAAAGCCCCTATTATGGAATGGGCACTGAATACTTAATTGTGAACTAAATAAATACACATTTTGTTTAGGGAAATTTCATCAAATTAAAAAACACTGAGGGTAAACTACAAATGGCAGAAAAAAAAGTCCTAACATCTAAAATAAAGAACTATCTGGCATGCTAACTGCAACTACTTTAGCAGTCATTAGGCTAAAATTAATGAAAAAGCCAAAAAGGCTATCCTCATTCTACTTCTAGGTTGAAAAAAAAAAGAATACTATAATGAACATCTATGTGTATAAAGGCGGTTCCGTATTTTATTCTAATTAATTAATTAATTTATTTATTTTGAGACAGAGTCTTACTCTGTTGCCCAGGCTGGACTGCAGTGGCATGATCTCGGCTCACTGCAACCTCCGACTCCTGGGTTCAAGCGATTCTCATGCCTCATCCTCCCAAAATGGGGTTTCATTATGATGGCCAGGCTTGTCTCAAACTGCTGGCGTCAAGTGAATCCACCCACCTCGCCCTCCCAAAGAGCTGGGATTACAAGCATGAGATACTGCGCCTGGCCAGTTTCATATTTTAGATATTACTTTAGAATTAGTTTCAGAGTAGAATTACTAGACAAAGAGTATAATCTTTTTTTTTTAAGTTCTTAGTTCATATATTTAAAAATTGCATTTAAAAGTCTGTATAATTCAAAATTCCACCATCTGTGTACTTTAATGCCCATATACTTGTTTAGCTTTTCCATATTTTCCAAGTTTTCTACAATTGAATATGTGTTACTTTTAGGATGAAAGGAAAAAAAAACCCTATTAGTAACACAGGGAAATGAGTTTTATATAATAGTAAGAAAAAGAAAAAACACAAAATCATCCAAAAACATGACATCTGAAAAAGATATATTCATAGAACAAGAAAGAAGTAACGTACTAAAATGCTAATAGTTATTTTCTCTTACGTTATGCTGAATTATTTATTTTTTCCTCTATGCTTTTGTGTATTTTCTTTTTTTTTTTTTTTTTTTTTTAACAGAGTTTTGCTCTTGTTGCCCAGGCTGGAGTGCAATGGCGTGATCTCAGCTCACCACAACCTCTGTCTCCCGGGTTCAAGTGATTCTCCTACCTCAGCACCCCAAATAGCTGGAATTACAGGCATGCGCCAGCACGCCCGGCTAACTTTTTTGTATTTTTAGTAGAGACGGGGTTTCTCCATGTTGGTCAGGCTGGTCTCAAACTTCGGACCTCAGGTGATCCGCCCGCCTCGGCCTCCCAAAGTACTGGGATTACAGGCATGAGCCACCACGCCCAGCCGCTTTTGTGTATTTTCTACAATGAGTATGTGTTACTTTTACAATGAAAAATAAATTTCTATTAAAAATAGAATTACTTCTCTGCAGCATTCACAATAATATAAATAAATAAAAATAAAAAATAGAATCATCAGACTATACTCTTTTAAAAATAGAGTGACCGGGGGCAGTGGTTCACACCTGTAATCCCAGCACTTTGGAAGGCTGAGGTGGGCAGATCACATGAGGTCAGGAGTTTGAGACCAGCATGTCAAACATGGTGAAACTCCGTCTCTACTAAAAACACACAAAAATTTGCCAGGCATGGTGGCAGGCACCTGTAGTCCCAGCCACTTTGGAGGCTGAGGCACAACAATCGCTTGAACCTGGGAGGTGGAGGTTACAGTGAGCCGAGAGCCACTGCACTCCAGCCTGGGAGACACAGAGACACTCTGTCTCAAAAAAAAAAAAAAAAAAGGTGGGGGTGGGCAACCTGTTGTCAGAATTTTAACCTCTCCATGTTCTTATTAATATTATATCTAGTTTATGTAAATCAGAAGCCAGACACACCCCAACCTCCCTGCACTAAATACAAAAATGGAAACATCAAAATAAAATAAAAACGGCCAGGTAAATAGCTGTGAAAATCTTATCATGACTAATCTAACCCAGGTTCTCACAAGTACCACATGTAAGTAGAAAAGTGAGAGACTAAAATTCACATCAAACTTTTTCAGCCTTTTCCATTTTAAATTTAAAACAGAAATAATAAATATTCCTTGTGACCAATATTTATCTTTATATCTAAAACCTAGCACAATGCTTAGTACTTTGTAGGTATTTAGTGTGTGATAAATAAAAAAAATGAGATAAAATGTAAAATTGTGAATTAGTAAAATAGCAGAAAAAATTTAAAAGGAATAATTTAAAAAATAATTTTTCTAAAAAATTCAAGCCCTAAACTGCACATATATAAACAGTCTACACAGGCTACCTAGCACCTGAGTAGTTACATTCAATACAGATGATATGAGCAATGTTTCTAATATAAGCTATGTATAAATCCTGTAAAAGGAAGCCTTAAAATTATATAAAGTTATTAATATCAGGAAGAAATAACAAATTAACTGCCTCTCAAGCTCCTCAAAACTCCAAATGAAATCATGGATACTTTTAGAACTAATGAAAAACTTAAAATACCAAAAAGACATTTTAACTGGCTTGTTACATAAATAATACCTATGCTGCATGCAAGCACAGAAAATAATATAAAATAATGGACAAACCTGCAAATTACCCCTTCCAATGAATCCTAGAAGCAACTGGATCTGAATTTGAGAGAGTTTTACCCATATTGGACTTTCAGAATAGCAGACTGACAGACAGTCAAAGAGCAGCATCATATCCTCTAAAAGCTATCACAAAGGAAAAAAATTGAGAAATAAAAACATTCAGTTTTTCAATTTACTGATGATCAATTTTCCCCAACATTAATACAAACCACAAATATTTCAAAAGCTAGTCCAATGTTCAGTCGACAAAAGCCAAAACAATCATCCTAGTAATAGCTAACAAAAATCTGTGACTATTCATCACATCTGATCCTTGTTTATTGAATCTGATTAAGCATTAACGCTCTAAAAAGAGGGGGTGCAAAATTTTTCTTTGAATAAAGTTCTTAACTACCCAAAATATAATTTTAAAGAGATATTACTGCACCTTCTCGGTCCACATGTTTGAATTAACTAGTCCCTCTGACTGAAGAAAGTCCTGTATGATCAGCACTAGTCGGAAGGCGTTTTCAGCAGTTACTGGATTAGTTTTTGCTTCTCTGTTTTCTGAGACTGCCCATTCTAACATCTTTTGTAGCAAACTAAATGGAAAACAAAGTCCTCTTAAAACCATTGTGAGCTTAGAAAAACAGTAGGACATTAAAAACAAAACAAAATAGCTTGAGAGGCAGCATTGTATCTCTAAAGATATACTATCTCTAGCAGGTATCCCTAAGATACTGTAAATGGAAATTGAATTTTTTTTTTTTTTTTGAGACAGAGTTTCACTCTTGTCGCCCAGGCCGGAGTGCAATGGTGTGATCTCGGCTCACTGCAACCTCTGCCTCCTGGGTTCAGGCGATTCTCCTGCCTCAGTCTCCCGAGAAGCTGGGATTACAGGCATGCACCACCATGCCCGGCTAATTTTTGTATTTTTGGTAGAGATGGGGTTTTGCCATGTTGGATAGGCTGGTCTTGAACTCCTGACCTCAGGTGATCCACCTGCCTTAGCCTCCCAGAGTGCTGGGATTACAGGCATGAGCCACCACGCCAGGCCTATAAATGGAATTTAACAACAATGGAGAAACGTTGAAATGTTTGGAGTATTTATCTTTAATATACAGAGTATTAAAAGTCAAAAGTTTACTGTTTTACTTGACTATAAAAAAGCTATGACAATAATTCATATTCCATCCTTCATGAGATACTTAAATTAGTTTCTTTAAAGCTGGAAATTGGCAAGGTTAGGGAAGAAAGCCTTATTATGCCTTACAGAGAGTCTTGCCCTGTGGAAAAAAGATGTAATACTTCCCTGGTGTGCTACCATTACAGAGTCCTATTATCTACAGCAGGGGTGTCCAATCTTTTGGCTTACCTGAGCCACACTGGAAGAAGGATTGTCTTGGGCCACACATAAAATACACTAATAATATTTTAACGATATGTTTTAACAATAGCTGATGAGCTTTAAAAAATCACAAAAAAACTCATAATTTTTTAAGAAAGTTTATAAATTTGTGTTGGGCCACATTCAAAGCCATCCTGGGCTGCACGTGTGGCCTGCAACCTGTGGGTTGGACAAACTTGATCTACACGGAACCCTAAATCCTTCAGAGAAATAATTATCATGAAAACCCAACTCCGTTCTCTTAGCATGGAAACACTCAAATTTGGACAAGCCTGTAGAAAACAATGTATCAAGTCCTCAAATACTGCAAGAAAACAGTTTAAACAAAAAATCTGTAATCACTTACGAACCAAATTTACTTAAGACTTAAACCTCCTCATACTGGAATGAGTTTGGGATTCCTCTTTAGATCCTACTAATACGGCAAAAGATAGGAAAAGGAACTGAGCACAAAGTTTCTCTTTTTCTGCCTTGTTATATGCATGGAATACTGAATAAATGTTCAATAACTAACGTTATTTTAGACTCCTGCTGTCACCAAAAGGAGGATGGAAAATCACTAACTAAATGCTTACGTTAGTTTTATTTCATCTGATGGTCGAAGTAGTTCACTGGATATTCCTGGTTTACTTAGTGCTGAAAACACTTGTCCTCGTTCAATCCAAGTATCATCATCAGACTTTTCTAGTCCCTTACACATTACATAATTCAAAATATGTGTCAGTAATTGAAGAAGCTCCTCCTCACATCTCTATGGAAAATATAAAGTAATTTTAAATAACTAGAGGGTGTAGTTGTTCAAAGCACATCATAAGAACCATTACATATACTCATTGTAATCATTTAACATATTTTTGAAGTCCTTAATGAACCTGGAACTTTACTAGGCCCTAGAGATATAAGATGAGTAAGACATCAGCTTTGCTCTCAAAAAACTCACAATCTAGTGACTTCCAGGTTTCTAAATCTTAGATCATGAAACTTAGAACGTGAATACAATATGAAATTGTTAACAACTGCTCACATATTTCTAAGGATTAGAAGTATATATCAGACATGAAAATAAAAACAACATTTGGAAAAATAAGCAATTTTACCTCTTGGCTTTCAAGTAAAGAGAAGTCATCACTAAAGCCCATATCATTTGTGATGCTGCTTTCTTTGTCAGAGTGCACAGAAAACGATTTAGTAGACTCTACTGGGGATGGTGTGCTAGGCAGACTGTCTGGCACTTGACTTCCACTATCACTCATTTCACATGAGTCAATTCCACTGAGGTCTAAACTCAAATGTGAAGGGTTACTATGCCAGAATTCTTCTTGATTCTCTGATTTGAAAGACAATTCTCCCACAGAGCTGTCTTCTGGAAATAATGGTGTGTTTGAGTCTAAAGAGTGTCTATCCTCCAAACTCCACTGATCTGAAGACACATTAGCTGAGGCAAAAGAGGTGATTTTTTCCTCATCTGTTTTTTCATCAGAGTTCTTCTTAGTATCTTCAGTTGACATATTTTTATCATTGTCTTTCATTAAAACAGCTCTACTGTGCTTATGAAGAGTATTTCCGTTTTCAAATTTTGCTTTTAAAAAAAGCCTAACTAAGGTGTCTTGCCAACCCACTTGCTGTGATATTTGATGTGCTGCATCTGGCTGGGACTGCAAAATTTGCAAAACCTGTAAAAAGATTTAGAATACAAAATTCTTCAAAAAGTACATAGTACTTTATATCAAAAATAATATTTTCAGTTATTTTAATGATAAGGTAATTTAATGAGAGACTATAGAAGAACATACTTTCAAAAGATTATATTCTTAATTAGATTATAAACTATTTGGAAGACTGGCACTGTGTTTCCAACCAATCTCCGTATTACTCATTGTACAGAGTAAGAGTACACTAAAATATCTGCTGGAAGATCAAAAAGAAAAATTAAAATGAATAGGATGATGGTATATGTTAAATAATAGAGTAATATCCTCTCAACTAAATACTTTCCATGAGCCCCCTACATTTGTTCAGGAAATATTATTGCACACCTACTATGTGCTAGGCACAGTTTTAGGCACTAGCATTAGGGGAGTGAATAGGACACATAAGACATTTTGATAGAACCTGAGTATACCAAGGATGTTTTTCTGTCTCGTTTTTTTCAGGGAAAGTTACGTTTTTTTTTTTTTTGAGACAGGGTCTTGCTCTGTCGCACCAGTGCAGTGGTGCGATCTTGACTCACTACAACCTCCAGCTCCTAGGTTCATGCAACTCTCCTGCCTCAGCCTCCTGAGTAGCTGGGACTACAGGCACACAGCACCACTCCTGGCTAATTTTTGTATTTTTAGTACAGCCAGGGTTTCACCATGTTGGCCAGGCTGGTCTCGAACTCCTGACCTCCTTGATCTGCCTGCCTCAGCCTCCCAAAGTGCTGGGATTACAGGCATGAGCCATGGTTGCTTTTGCAAAAACTTTTTTGTTCAGTATGTCTACACTAAAGTCTACATTGCTTAGTAAGTCTGTATTATACAAACAGAACAAAAACTAAACTTTAATTCCAGAAAATGAATTTCAGCAAGACGGATGCCACTGCTTAGGTAGAATAGTAAACAGTGACATGAGAATACGTATGATCTCTACTATCCAATTGATTAAAATTTTTAGATAAAAACAAGTTCTTAAAAAGCTTTAGACATTCAGTTAAGATCTTTTAAGACAATTTTATCACAAAGTCAATAAACTTCTATGTAGATGAAAAGAACTCTAGCTTCCAGGGTTTTGAGTATCTCTCTTAACAGAAGTTTTAGCTCTGACAATTTTCAGAGCAAGAGATGAACAATGTTGGTAAGGACTTCAATATTACTAGTACTAATACATGTTGATACAGAAGGCAAGGAGTCACAATGACGTGAAGATTCTTTCTTTATTAATGCAATATCAATCAGTGAGCAACTGTTACTTTATAGGTACAGAATAACAATTTTTTTTCTTCCAGATTAAGCTTTACTTGGCAAAGAAACTTTTCATGCTGACTTTAAAGTTTCCATAAAATATGACTTATTTTATATCTATTTTATACATAAATAATAGATAAAACCAAGCTGCACTGAGAGCTGTTTCTAATTATACGTGAAAAGGAAAGGTTTAATTTATATGACCTGCTCCAAATACTCAGAGCTAAGTACATAGGGAAATAATCACTGTCACACACACTGGTTGTATAAATGTAAACTGGTACAGTTATTTTGAAGGACAATGTGGAAAAATCCATCAAAATGTAAAACGTTAATACCCTTTGAAACAGCAATTCTATTTCATGGAGTATGTCCTACAGATGTATTACCACAAATTGGAAGACATAAAAAGACATTCATAACAGCAGTTTATAACATGGAAAAGCAGGAAACAACCTAAATGTCTATCAATAAGGAACCAGATAATACTTTATTAAATAGCCATACAATGAAACACTATGCATTTCCATTAAAGAGAAAAGGAAATTATACATATATATTATACAACAAATATATATATTTTTCTTTTCTGTCAGTTAAACAAATAAATTATATATGTGTGTGTATATATGTGTATATATATATAAACTCTATATATAGAGATCTCTTATTCTCACACACACACACATATATATATATCTCAAGAACTGTGACAAAATCATGAGGTAAAATAAAAAAAAAGAAAAGCAAGGAAGCAAATTAAATAGGTCAATGGTTACTAGTGGAGGACAGAGAAAGTTATGATCTGAAAGGGGAAGACAGGATAACTATCTCTTGACTTAGTTAAAGGTTAACTGTGTACTAAAGACAAATCATTGTTGGAATACTCATAAACAAATTATAGAAAATTATTTCCAGAAAGTTTCAAAAGATTCAGAAACTCTATAATACGGTATATTAATTAGAAATGGTCACAATCATTGAAGGTTCTTAATAAGAAAATTATTCTCTGGTAATACATTTTTGACTCTGGAAAGAACATATTTGCAGGAGACCACGAAGAACTAAGAAAACATTCACATGCTAATTTCTTATGATAACATGAAGTTAATTTACTTCAAAAAGAAAATTGTTTACTTATAAAATTACATCATTTATAAAATAAATGAAAACTTGTATCTGCTGCAAAATAATGCAAAGTTATTTATAGCATGATGGTGATGCTGCTATCATTAAAATATATCTTAAGAGTTTACTGACCTTTCTGCAGATGGCCACTCTAACATTTATATGTGCTCTATGAGATATATATACCACAGATAGTAGATCTTTGAAATTAATAACAGGATCTATGGTAGGAAAAACAAAAAGTTAAAATTAAATACCAGAGATAACCAAAGAAAGAACTGTGGATAATACTTGTATAAAATGCTGAAATAATTATTTCATTTTAAAATATGAATTATAGGTATGTTCAAATTTTAAAGAAAAAATAGGTTTAGAATGTTTGACATCCTCCTGAGTCAACCCTAAATAATCGTTCCTTTTGATTGCTTGAACATACTGTCCATACAGCATGGCTCTTATATTATTATTTATCTTTTTATATACATGTCTTATCAACAAGATTGTAAACTAATCAAGACAAAGAATCTTATATCCCCAAACTCCCAGCATCTGGCATAAATTCTACTGTCTGTCATTAAGTACTAAAAAATATTATTTAAAAAAATTAGAAGCAGGGCATGGTGAAACATGCCTGTAGTTCCAGCTACTTGGAAGGCTGAGGTGGGAGGATCCCTTGCATCCAGTATGAGGCTACAGTGAGCTATGATCACACCTGTGACTAGCCACTGCACACCAGCCTGGTCAATACAGCAAGACTCTGTTTCTAAAAAGAAAAACCAAAAAACCAAAACAAAACAAACAAAAGAAACAACAAAGAATATCTGAAATTAGTTTTCATTTGCCTTTAAAAATTTAAGCTCCTTAAGAAAAAACAATCTTTTGCACATATTTTCTGTAGTGTCCTTTTCTTGTTCCGTGGACTCACTTATTAACTTAATCACTTAGTCAATAAACATTTACTGAGTAAGGAACTGTGCTATGCCCCGGGGAGACAAAAACAACAAAACTACGTAAGATATGGTATCCAAGGAAGGCCCTGCTGAATCAAATAACAGATATTTTAAAAGCAGCCTGAGAAAGGTATGAAAAAAACTTACAGGAAAAAACATTTCTTAAATATGTTAGCTTTATCAGCCTTATTCATACCTGTATTTATGATTTGATGGGTGAGGTTTTTAATAAGAGAAGTATTAACAAGTGCATCATTAAGAAGGAGTCCCAGTCCCGAGTAGCCAACTTCTCTGAGTCGAATATGTTGTTTACTACGCTCATAAACGTTCGTGCATTTCAACATTTGTTCCATAATCTGGTCACGACAAGTAATATATTCTCAATATAGAAAATTAAGAATAGTTTGTCATTTAACATTAAAAATGTTAACTTATTAACATTAAATATTAATGTTAGTATTTATTAGCATTAATATTTAATGTTAGTAAGTATTGCTATTAACTTATAGCAATATTAACTTATAGAATAAAATAATGCTATTAACTTAAGAATAAAACATTGCTATACTTTGTTTTTGGAGCATCATTTTATTCCTTAAGTACAAAAACTTCAGCATTAACCCATTTATGCCGGAGGTTGCAATTTTTTGAATTGCAGACATGTGTGAAAAGTCAGACCTTGGTGATGACCTTGAGCAGTGGGATATAAATAACTCCCACATGCTTAGTGTTCCAATAATGGAACAATAGGCATAAAAGAATAGGCACTCCCTATTATAGTATAATGTAAAAATGGATTTAAGAATAAACTGGACTGGGCACAGTGGCTCATGCCTGTAATCCCAGCACTTAGCAAGGCTGAGGCAGGCAGATCAACTGAGGTCAGGAGTTCGAGACCAGCCTGGCCAACATAGTGAAACCCCGTCTCTACTAAAAATACAAAAATTAGCCAGGTGTGGTGATGCGTGCCTGTAGTCCCAGCTACTCAGGAGGCTGAGGCAGGAGAATCACATGTACATGGGAGCCGGAGGTTGCAGTGAGCCAAGATCACACCACTGCACTCCAGCCTAGGCGACAGAGCGAGACTCCTTCTCAAAAAAATAAACAAATTTTAAAAAAGAATAAACTGGACTGAAATTCATCTGTAGTTGTATAATTGGTATGCTTAAAACTCTAGTTTAATTACATGGCGAATTAAAGAGAAATAATTTAAAATTTTGTTTCTTAATGAGAAAGGCTTAGATGGAAACAAACCATGTAGCTTGCAAGAACAAATGTGTGTCAGTACACCTCTGGATCAATCTAATAATCCACTTAAGTAACAGTTATTAAAATTAAAATAATTTTCAAGGATAAGTAAACATTTGTGAAGCAACTCTTCTATTTATTTTATAAGTTACTGATCTCTCTGGACTCAGTTTCTTCATCTGTAAAATGATAATAGTAATAATACCCACTTCATGAAGTTATTGCAAGATTAAGTAAGCCAATATATGAAAAGTACTTAGTTCCTGACATATAGTGGTTGCTACATAAAGTTTGCTATTATTATTAGCTGTTGAAATGTTCTGAATTGCCACATAGACCCACCAAGTCAAGAAGATGAGAGGTTTTATATTGAGGACGGTATGACAAAGTGAATATTCCACTGAGATGATTTTCAGATTACAATATAATTAGTTTTTTAATATGCAAACAACTGAAACATGAAAACTATATATAAAAATAAGTTGAACATCTTAGAGAAACAGATATAAAAATAATTTATAGTCACAGAATGGATATATTGCAAGAAAATTCATATACCCACAAACGCCCCAAAATACAAAGATGTTTAAGAAATGTTTGTACCTTAAAAATGATTTCTCTTAGTCTGTCAGAGTACTTCTGATTTAAGAGCAATGCGTACAGTATGTCAGCATTTCCTGGTTCAAAAAGCAGTAAGAAAAGCTGACCTCTGGTTGGGCTGGTACGTAGGAGACTGAAGAGCACATCCAAAATTCCAAAGAGCTTTTAAAATTAAACAACACAAAACAAACCACCACATTCATATATACAAGCACAAATAAGGTCATAAGCCACAAAAGTTATTTAATTAAATCCTATATAATGTTTTATCTTAACTTCACTATATCTGATATGATGTCTTTTTTAAAAAATTCTTTTGAGACAGAATCTCCCTCTGTCACCCAGGCTGGAGTGCAGTGGCGTGATCACAGCTCACTGCAGCCTCGACTTCCCAGGCTCAGTGATTCTCCCACCTCAGCCTGCCAGGTAGCTGGTACTGCAGGTGTGCACCACCATGCCTGGCTGATTTTCTGTATTTCTGGTAGGAATGGGGTTTCGTCATGCCGCCCAGGCTAGTCTCAAGCTCCTCAGCTCAAGCGATCCACCCAGCTCACTGCACCTGGCCTCTGATATCTTTTGAACCAGATATGCTTTTGTCTTATTCAATTTCCTTTAGTATATTCTTTCACTATTCAAATTTACCTGTTGGAACCATATCTATCCTCTTTTATCCATATGAAAAGACATCTCCTCCATAAAGTCTTTCCTGGTCTTTGCAACATATAAAACCCTCTTGGGAAAACCTCATAGAACTTTGTATCTCTCTTACAGATATTGTCATACTCTTCTTTGTTTATAGTTATTTGTAAACTTCTCTTACTGACCCCTGCCCCATTAGCTTAAAAGAATAATAATTCATCATTATATTACATGTAATGTCTAATATTATTGTGTGTAAACAGTAAGTCCTCAACAAATAACTCTTTAACTGAAATAACAAAAAAAAAAATTGTTGGCAATGAATCATAGATACAGCTATCATGAAATAAGATGGGAATAATGAGAAGCTTTTGAGCGGCAACCTTATAGGGAAATAGCTTGCATTAACTCATCTAATACCGATAATGAAGTCATGTAACCACTGAATAAGTAATAAATATTACATATAGAGGGCAAAATAGCCTAGTCAACATAAATCTACTTAAATTTGTGGTATTGCAGAGGTTATACCAGAAGAGCACAAAAATGGCTCTAAAATGTTTTTTTTTAACATTTGGGTTCTAGTTTCAGGTTTATCAGTTGTGTGACTTTTTAAGTCACATAATCTCTCTGAATATAAATTTCCAAAAGCGTACATGCAAAAAGTAATTCCTGGTCTGTATATGTTATAGCAGTGGTTCTCAAATTTTACCATGTGCACGAGAATAATCTGGAGGGCTTGGTTCAGCAGTTGAATCAGTAGTATATCTGCATTTCTAACAAGTTTTCAGGTAAAGTTGGTTAGGGGCCAAACAAAGAGAACCACTAACTTAAAGGGTAGTTCTGAGGATTAAATGGGATAATGTAAGTAAAACTAGACACACATTTATAATTTACTCTTTATGTAATATTTTATTAACCTAGGTTAGAAATCTACCTACTAATGGCTGGGCATGGTGGCTGATGCCTGTAATCCCAGCACTTTGGGAGGCCGAGGCGGGCGGATCACGAGGTCAAGAGATGGAGACCATCCTGGCCAACATGGTGAAACCCCGTCTCTACTAACAATACAAAACTTAGCTGGGTGTGATGCTGCGTGCCTGTAGTCCCAGCTACTTGGGAGGCTGAGGCAGGAGAATCACTTGAACCTGGGAGGCGGAGGTTGCAGTGAGCCGAGATTGTGCCACTGCATTCCAGCCTGGTGACAGAACAAGACTCTGTCTCAAAAAAAAAAAAAAAGAAAGAAATCTACCCACTAACTTTGATGATAACTTCGATGCTAAGTAAACATACACCACGTAGACTATGAAAACAGGCTTCAGAATTGCCAGACAAAGGAAACATTTCCATATGTTAAATTTTCTAGCTAATTGGAATATTAAATTACACTGTCATCTATTTTATGAAAAATTTAGTTAGTAGATAAAATTTACTTCTGGCCTGGCGTGGTGGCTCACGCCTGTAATCCTAGCACTTTGGGAGCCCTAGGCGGGTAGACCATTTGAGGTTAGGAGTTCAAGACCAGCCTGACCAACATGGTGAAACCCTGTCTTTACCGGAAAAAAAAAAAAAAAAAAAGGCAAAAAATTAGCTCAGTGTGGGGGTGTACACCTGTAATGTCAGCTACTCAGGGGGCTGAGGCAGGAGAACCACTTCTCCTTCTGGAAGATGGAGGTTGCAGTGAGTCGAGATCGTGCCACTGCACCCCAGCCTGGGTGACAGAGCGAGACTCCATCTCAAAAAAAAAAAAAAAAAAGATAAAATTTACTTCTTAAGTGCATAATATTGAATGTGACACTACACATATTTTACTCTCAAAATATTTAACTAGACACAAACATACGTTCAGAAGATGATGTAGCAACTAAAATGTTAAAAAGGAAAAGTAGATTTATCTTAGGCATAATACCTGTTCTTCTTCATTAGTAGCAGCTATGTACCCTATAATACTTTGTATCTCTTCATGAGATCCACCTTTGCACAGAAAATATTTAATTAGTCCATACAAAGAAGTCCTTATTGTTCGAATATCATCTAGAGATAGTTCATTATATTTACAACCGTTCCTGAAAGACAAAACAAAGTATAAGAATTGAAATTTTAATTTTTACATTTCCTTTTTTCTGAGATGGAGTCTCGCTCTGTTGCCCAGGCTGGAGTGCAGTGGTACAATCTCAGCTCACTGCAACCTCTGCCTTCTGGGTTCAAGCGATTCTCCTGCCTCAGCCTCCTGAGTAGCTGGGATTACAGGCACACGCCACCACGCCCAGCTAATTTTTGTATTTTTAGTAGAGACGGGGTTTCACCATGTTGGCCAGGCTGGTCTCAAACTCCTGACCTCATGATCTGCCCACCTCAGCCTCCCAAAGTGCTGGGATTACAGGCGTGAGCCACCGCGCCCAGCCTAATTTTTACATTTCTATATTTTCTACATAAAAGAATTCATAGTGTTAAAAAAAATTTCCATGTAATTCTGAGATTCATAGTAACTTTGGCTTGCTTTTCTTTTTAAGGAAAATCTTCTGAGTTAAGAGTTTCAGTGAAGAAAATAGCTTATGTGAATACAACACCCACTGCATAGCAGACATACTTTAAGTGTTTTACATTATCAACTAATTAATTTAATCCTCAAAACAACCAAAGGAGGTAACAGTTTTCTTATCTCCTTTCAAAAATGAAGAAACCCAAGCACAGAGAAGTTGAGTAATTTGCCTACAGTTGCACAATTAATGAAAGCCAGATTCAAACTCTGTATGCGATCCACTGTTCATCATTTTAACCTCCACTCTATCCTACCTCTCTCCAGCTAAAACATACTAGAATCGCCGGTAAAGAGAAAGTCTACAGTCTACACATTCCAATCAAGTAGCAGACAGAAAATAATATATCAAACTGAGAAGGAACAAGGGCATCATACCCATAATAAATCCTAAGTGTATCTAGGAGAAATTGCACACCATACTTCTTTCGGAAAACTCTCCTGCTGTCTTTAATGATGGTTGAAAGATACTGTATGTGACCTAAAATAAAAAGTTCAATGGTAAGTAATTCAGCTAAAATAAAGTCAATAGGTAGTTATAAATTTCTAAAACAACTATAAAATTTTTATCTGAAAGCCTGCTCTCACCGATTCGAAAGGGAAAATCTCCACGGTTCCAAATACGAAAGTCAAAGAGTAAATATTGATACATTTGTTGCAGGAGCTGCATATTTTTCTCTAATGATACTTGTTCAATTAGTAACTGAACTGCCATCAACACATTAACATCCATGAAGGTGCTTGGCACCTGAAACCAAACAGAAGAGGGTTTCATATAGTTCAGTTTAAATAACTCATTAAGTTATAATTTTAAATCATTAATCAGAACATCTACTAAGTATAAAAATAGAAAAACCCACATTAGAAAAATAAAAACTTAAGTATTGGTTTTTCTGATATTAGACCAGAATATATTCTCCTAGTGTCATATTCCTAAAATAGTCTTATATTTCTCAACATCCCAAATATCAAAGCTATCAAACAAGGTTGTATACATCAAAGATTATACACTATTACATAAAATAAGTATTTCTTGTATAAGATGATTCCATACAAGTTTTTAAAAGCTGCCTGTGAAACAAATTATATCCATTAATATAATTCAAGTTGTAATAATCTTTAAAAATATATTTATTAGGAAGAAAAAATCCCAACATCAACTGCAAATCACAATTATTAGCTACATCAACACAATGTTAGACTGGCTCACCTTCTGAAGTAAAGCACCAAGAGTTGCAACTCCATGGGAGTGAATAAGATTGTCCTGGTTGATAGGATGTCTCTGAATAAAATGTTTCACAATTAAGATAAATGTTGCAACTAGGTTTCTCTCTAGTCTTGACTCTGTGGAATCAGGAACAGATTAATTATCATAATTTCTCTAATCACTTTTATATCACATTTTCTATATCTTAATGCACACTGTTACACAAAGTAGAAATCTGGTTCAGCAGTCAGCTTCCAACGCTCTATTGTACAATAGAATCAGAAAAAGCAGCAACTATAATATTGTATATTTATGTGCATATATTTTCTCTACCACAAATTTAACAATGTGGTCATATTTCCACTAAGAGTATAAACTAAGGATACTGGAGATTAATCTGTAGTTTTTTGATGAAAGTATTATAAACTTTCTGAATGATATTAGTAAAAATAGAAACAACTGCTACGGCTACAAATGGTTACGTTTCTTCCTAATGACAGTAAAACATTTTCATTTAATTCTCAAATTTCTCAATGACTATTTTGTGTTAATTTCATCTTAATACCTGAGGCCTTTGTGGAAGTCCATACGAGCCAATCTCCTTCAACAGGTGTTACTGATTCAGGAACTGTGCTTTCATTCTTTTCTTCAGGAATCTGTCCTTCACTAAAGTGGCTGATTTGTTCCAATAAAGGAAAGAGTACATTTAACCCACCTATGCAGTTTATGATATCCTAAAGGGAAAATTATAATGTTTAAATCTTATAAAAGAAGGACAATTTTGTCATTTAATATCTTCACATGTATGAAGTTATAATCTGCTAGATAAACCTTTAAGCAATGTACAGGATAACCTAAGCTGAAGGAATTTTTGTATAGGAAGATGCTTTACAGGGCAGCCTCAAGGGTCACCATAATCAAAACTCAAGAGAGATCAGGCCAGACCATTTTTACTCCAACTTCATTTTCCAAACTTTAGGGATTTCGAACATAGGCAAATGAAACATAGCCCCATAAGTGGACTTTATAATGTAACTCCAACAACGGAAAAACAACTGTCACTAGGCAATTAGGCATAATAAACAAGAGAATAAACAATGAAAAAAACTGCAGTTGGTGGTAGAAATATGACTGACTCCTCGACTTTTAGTTAACAAAAAGGTACAGAGGGTATTTCAGGCAAAGTTCAAAGTTTTGGATATTTTGGGTAGCTTAATAAAATATTTTCTATATCTTTTGATAAGTTACTAATATCACTGGCTTCAGTTTCTTCATCTGTAAAATGAGGATAATAGTAACACCCACTTCATAAAGTATTGCAAGGATTAAGTAAGCTAATATATAAAAAGTGCAGTCTCTGACATACAGTCGATACCATACAAGGTTTGCTCTTATTATTAATTATTAAAGTGTTCTGAATTGCCATGTGGACATAACTTAAGTCTTCAAACAACCTCTTCATATTCTTTGCTTCTTTTCTTAGAAATAAATTTTATTGTGTATATTTGAGGTTTACAAAATAATGCTGTAGGATACACATAGATAATAAAATGGTTACTATAGTGAAGCAGATTAACATTTCTATCATTTCACATAGTTACTTTGTGACAAGAGCAGCTAAAATCTACTTATTTAACAAAACTCCCTAATAAAATGTAATTTTATTAACTATAGTCCTCATGTTTTACATTAGATCTCTGGACTTGTTCATCCTACATATCTGCTACTTTGTTGGGTTTTTCTTGTTTGTTTTTGAGACAGGGTTTCGCTCTGTTACTCAGCTGGAGTGCACTGGACTGATCATGGCTCACTGCAGTCTCGACCTCCCAGGCTCAAGTGATCCTCTCACCTCAGCCTCCCAAGTAGCTGAGACTACAGGCATGTGCCACCACACCAAGCTAACGTGTGTATTTTTTGTACAAAGTTTTGCCATGTTGCCCAGGCTGGTCTCAAACTCTTGAGCTCAAGCAATTTGCCCGCCATGGCCTCCCAAAGTACTGGGATTACAGGTGTGAACCACTGTGCCTGGCCCCATATCTTCTACTTTGTTTTGACTGTTTGTCATACCAGTTTTGAAGAGCTCTTTGTATAAATAAGTAAATTAACTTTTTGGAAGGCAAATATTATTTTACCAGTTGTCATTTAACTTTTTTGGTCTTTGATTTGGCTACAGTATAAAAATACGTCTTTCTCTTGATAATCTGTTCCTTTTTGATTTCCACATTAGCCAAAAGTCTAACTAGTTAATAATCCACATAGCTGTAACTCAGGCCACAAAAAAACGGCTTTGATTTTCAGGTATGTATGGTACATATAAACAGATTTCTATATATAAAATACCACATGGAATCAGCTTTGTAAAACCAGTCTTACAAGTAAAGCAAAAGTTAACTTATGAAGTGTCATTCATGTCATAAATCCTACTATGGTAACAGATAAAAAAAAGTGTTCTGGCCGGGCATGGTGGCTCACGCCTGTAATCCCAGCACTTTGAGAGGCCAAGGTGGGCGGATCAACTGAGGTCAGGAGTCCGAGACCAGCCTGTCCAACATGGTGAGACCCTGTCTCTACTAAAAAATACAAAAATCAGCTGGGCGTGGTGGCAGGTGCCTATAATCCCAGCTACTTGGGAGGCTGAGGCAGGAGAATCGCTTGAACCTGGGAGGCAGAGGTTGCAGTGAGCTGAGATCCACTGCACTCCAGCCAGGGCGACAGCAAAACTCTGCCTCAAAAAAAAAAAAGGAAAAAGAAAAGAAAAGAAAAAGAACAAGTGTTCTTATACCAAAATTAAGGAGAAAAATGCTTTATATACCATGAATAACATGAAATTAACACTAATTGATAGATTAATTTCTACATAGGCAAAATTATCTTAATGATTTCTGTTCCACTGAAATAATAAACGCATTTGGTTGGTGTTAACTGATTAGAAAAGTTTTTTTTTTTTTCCTGATTTACCGGCAAGTCTTCTTATAATTATCTTTTATTTCCCTGATTTACCAGCAAGCCCTCTTATAATTATCTTTTATATTTCTTTTATTTAACTTAGGTTATAACTTCTATTTAAAATATCATTTAAGGAAACACTATATTTAAGAATTAAGCCTTTCTCACCCTAAACAACCTTTACTAATTTAATCACTCAGTCAACACTTATTTGTTGCATAACCCTGTACCAGGAACTGATTAAAAAAAAGAAAAAAGCAGTGACCCTTCCTTCAAAGTTCTTTTGGACTACTAGAGCATTAACCAAGCAGTTACTATTTGCCATGGTAAGTGAAATAATAAAGTGCTAGGGATACCCATAAGAGCAGTTTGGTCTTGGAAAGTAAGTAGAAGCCTCTAGATGGAAGCAAAGTTCCAGCTGTGACATAAATATGAGGCCAATGAAAAAGGAAAATAAGATTTGAGAACCCATACAGACATGGCAAAAACATTCAAACTCCACACAGACAGTTGCCCCTGCCAGGAATCAATTTTTTTCTCACTGACTTTATAATGAACGACATTATCCAAAGACCTGCTGTAGCTTACAAAGGTATTTCAAACCAAAGTCATTCAACTACGTTAGTCATTTAACTTTGCATTTGTTTACCCTTCAAATTGTATGTTTGCATAACCCTTTAACTGAGACCTATTATTTAGATCAATGTGGCAGTGCTTTAAAAACACAATCTTTAATAAGAGTATCAGTAAAGTTATGTAAGATGTTGCCCAACATTTACTATTAATTTACCTTAATGTCCCAGTTCACTACTTTGTTTCCTGTTAATCTTCCATGCAAACAATTAGTAGATAAATCAAGACAGATTGAATTTTTGCAGGCCTAAGAATAAAAAAAAATATATGGCAAACAACCAATTAGAACAAAACATAAATTTAACCACATATAGAACATTTCACCATAATACAAAAAGGAATACAGGATAGTCAAAGACAAGATGCCCATAATATGAATTTTAGTATTGCTGTTCTGTTTTAAAAGAAAGAATCAGGGCTGGGCGTGGTGGCTCATGCCTGTAATCCCAGCACTTTGGGAGGCGGAGGCAGGTGGATCACCTGAGGTTAGGAGTTCGAAACCAGCCTGGCCAACATGGTAAAACCCCATCTCTACTAAAAATATAAAAACTAGCCGGGTGTGGTGGTGGGCACCTGTAATCCCAGCTACTCGGGAGGCTGAGGGAGGAGAATTGCTTGAACCCAGGAGACAGAGGTTGCAGTGAGCCAACACGGTGCCACTGCACTCCAGCCTCAGTGACAGAGTGAGACTCCGTCTCAAAAAACAAATAAAAATAAAAAAGAAAGAATCAGGAATTAGATTCTAAAGCACCCACTGAGAAAATTAGGTCACTGCTACTTGTCATCTGACAGATGAGCTATAGGCAGAACTTGTTCGCCAGCCACAGTGATTTTTTTTTTTTTTTTTTTGGAGACAGAGTCTCACTCTTGTCGCCCAGGCTAGAGTGCAGTGGTGTGATCTTGGCTCACTGCAACCTCTGCCTCCCAGATTCAGGCAATTCTCCTGCCTCAGCCTCCCAAGTAGCTGAGATTACAGTGGTGTGCCACCACATCTGGCTTAATTTGTATTTTTAGTAGAGATGGGGTTTCACCATGTTGGCCAGGCTGGTCTTGAACTCCTGACCTCAAGGGATCCACCCACCTCGGCCTCCCAAAGTGCTGGGATT
Source organism: Gorilla gorilla gorilla (assembly GCF_029281585.2). Taxonomy (NCBI): domain Eukaryota; kingdom Metazoa; phylum Chordata; class Mammalia; order Primates; family Hominidae; genus Gorilla; species Gorilla gorilla. Next base: position 105,732,188 of record NC_073235.2, on the reverse strand, counting down.
ACAGGCATGAGCTGCTGCACCCGGCCTCGCCAGTCATAGTTTTTAAATTTTTCTCTTTTAAACAAATACATGAAAACAGATTTTTTGCTTTAAAAAAATTCAATGTTTTATTTCCATTAGCACTTCCCTAGGCACAATTTCAAGATACACATAAAACGTATGATTAAAATGAGAGATAAACCATAGAACAAAAAAAAATCATGATATAAAAATACAATTACAGGCATAAGATACTATTTTCCCTCATGCTGTTGCCAGACAATTCTGGCTGCATTCAGAGTAAGAGCTTAGTCTGTAACTTTAGAAACCATGTTATTTGCTAACCTCCATTCGTAAAGACATGTTAACTTCATATTCAATCCGAATTTTCAGGTAATGCAGCATCCTTGAATCTAATCTAATCCCCATTCCAAAAGAAAGTAAACCTACAAATTTTAGCGCACATGATGTAGTTACTGCTTTCCTCTTAAACAATTGAGAAAAATTGCTTTAATAAAACAAATACTTAAACGTTATCCGTCTCCGAGACAGACACGTCTTTCTCTAGTTACTACTTTAGTCTGTAACTAAAAACTGTGTATCTATGACCTATTTTAACAGAATAATCTCCTAATGGTATGACACTCTCTAGAATCCATTCCTCCAATCCAACTTTCACACTGCAGCTTAAGACCATTTCTAAAATGCGAATCCGATAATATTACTCTTCTGCTAAAAATTCTATCCATTGCCTATTATTTACTCTGACATAGGAGGTTTGCTATAATGTGACCTTGCTCTCTAGTCTCATCTCCTCTTGCTCAGTGTCCTTTACCCAAATACATGTAGAACCCAGTTTTACAGTCTATGCCTTTTTAGGTGATATTTACCATGCATCCCTGCTCAACCTTGTCTTTTAAAACACAAATGATACCATCTTCTTTATGATTTTCTAGCTTCCTGGAACAACAAACCACTCCTCATTTGTACCCTTACTATTATGTTGTACATTATTCCAACAAAGAAATATTGTGTATTAGTTAAGGATATAAATTAAACAGGCTGGGTTCTAACTCCAGGATTCAACGGAATTATGAGTCTAAGCAAGTTACTTATCTTACTGAGCTTCAGAAAACTAAAGCTTAGAAAAGATAACCGATAATACCATATACCTCTCAGGGCTTTTGTGAAGATTAAGTGAAACAATACACGTGAAGCACTTAGCATAGTGCTTAACATATTGTTAACACCGTATAAATGGTAGCTAAAAAGAAAAATAAATGCTCATAAAGTTATGTTGAACTTATTTTTAAAAAAAATTTATTTTGCTTTAGATTGTAAGCTTCTTACAGACAGAGACTTTATTTATCTTTGTATTCTAAGGGTATAGCATAATTCTTGGCACTAAGAAGACATTCAATAAGTTTTAAGCAAATGAATGATTAAATACCTCCTACAAATGAGTACAAAAAAAACCGTTGACTATTTTAAAAATCCTCTGGAGCAGCTTTTCCCAAACTAGCATTTGTTAACAACTAAGTTATAATAACAAAATATGTTCTATGCTCAAATAGCTGGTGAAACAGTAGGACAAAACAAAAGTAAACTGGTTCCTTTATAGCAGAATTTTAAAAATGTATCACTAACCTCCAAGAGGGATATAAAGAATGCAACAGGGCCGGGCACGGTGGCTCACACCTGTAATCCCAGCACTTTGGGAGGCCAAGGCGGGCAGATCACTTGAGGTCAGGAGTTCGAGACTAGCCTGACCATTATGGTGAAACCTCGTCTGTACTAAAAATACAAAAAATTAGCCAGGTGTGGTGGCGCATGCCTGTAATCCCAGCTACTCAGGAGGCTGAGGCAGGAGAATCGCTTGAACCCAGGAAGTGGAGGTTGCAGTGAGCCAAGATCGCGCCACTGCACTCCAGCCTGGCAACAGAGCGAGACTCCGTCTCAAAAAAAAAAAAAAAAAAAAAAAGCAACAGGCCATATGCAGTGGCTCACGCCTGTAATCTTAGCACTTTGCAAGGCCTAAGTGTGTGGATCACTTGAGCCCAGGAGTTCAACACCAGCCTAGGCAACATAGTGAGACCTTGTCTTCTACAAAAAATCAAAAAATGGGGTGGGAGTATTGCTTGAGTCCAGGAGAATGAGGCTGCAACGAGCCGTGATTGCGCCACTGCACGGCCACCTAGGTAATGGGAGTGATACCCTGTCTTTAAAAAAAAAAAAAAAAGAATCCAACAGTCCCCCAAATTTATTTAACTATAGAGTCCCTGTCTCATGACATAGCACCATTTTGCAGAAACATTCCTTCAGTAATCTGTTTTATTGTATTTATCAATAGTCATATTAAGTTTCTTGGGGAAAAACAAGACAATAGCTATTTTTTTGGTAGTATAGAATTTTTTACTTTCAATGGTAAAAAAAAAAAAATCCAACTTTAATGTTAACAAATTCAAAGTTACTTTGTAAAAAGAATATGATGACCATAATGTCAAAAAGACCAGTCAGGCCCAGTGCGGTGGCTCATGCCTGTAATCCCAGCACTTTGGGAGGCCAAGGTGGGCGGATCACTTGAGGTCAAGAGTTCAAGACCAGCCTGGCCAACATGGTGAAACCCCATCTACCAAAATACAAAAATTAGCCAGGTGTGGTGGTACGTGCCTGTAATCCCAGCTACTTGGGAGGCTGAGGCAAGAGAATCGCTTGAACCTGGGAGGCAGAGGCTGCAGTGAGCCAAGATTGCGCCACTGCACTCTAGCCTGGGTGAGAGAGCGAGACTCCGTCTCAAAAAAAAAAAAAAAAAGTTGGCTGTCACACATCCAGAACTTGCCACTAAATATACTGTTTGGATTATATGCAATTATTTCTTAGCTATCTATGCTATATAGTGGAGAATGAAAATAGGTGTAAGATATAATTCCTGCCAAGAAATAACTTAAGATATATTAAACAAACATGCATCTTTGGGAAAAGAAGTTATACAAAGCAAACAAAAATATAAGACTCAAGAGACCTTATAACCAATGCAATGCATAAACTTTGACTGGATCCAGGATTCATTTCTAAAAGGCTATACAAATATTTTTGGAAAAATTTGAACACAGAGTATATATTAGATGAATTATGGGCCATTTTCTTAGGTAGGTAGATGATTATGTAGAAATATACAGGGATGAAGTGTCTTGATAGTTATGTCAATTCGTTTTCACAAATGATTTGAGACAAAGTCAGCAAGTACAGTAAAACATTAGTAATTGGTTAATTTAGGTGAAGAGTATATAGGATATCACTTTACCATTCTTTTGACTCCTCTCTAGGTTTGAAATGTATCACAGCAAAAAGAAGGGAGAAAATAAAACTAATAAGCAAATTTTATTAGGTCAGATACAAAAAATAAATATTTAAAAGTAAGGCCAGACACGGTGGCTCATTCCTGTAATCCCAACACTTCGGGAAGCTGAGGTGGAAGAATTGCTTGAGCCCAGGAATTCAAGACTAGCCTGGGCAACAGAGTAAGACCCTATCTCTATAAAAAATACACACACAAAAAAAGCTCAGCATGGTGGCACATGCCTGTAGTCCTAGCTACTCAGGAGACCGAAGGTGGGAGGACTGCTTAAGCTCAGGAGTTCAAGACCACAGTGGGCCATGATCCCACCACTGCACTCCAACCTGGGTAGCAGACTGAGAACCTGTCTCCAAAAAAACGGTGTGGAGTGGTGGAGTAGAAAAAAGTCCTTTTTCCTTTTACTTATCTAATAAAAGCAACTGAGGTCAGCAAGGACTGAGGAAAAAAAGACAAAAGAACTGGGAGAAACAAAAGAAAGGGGAGGAAGAAAAGAAGTAGCAAAAATATTAATTGCTTCCATTATACTCAATGTTACATGGACTCAGAAAATGTTTTGGTTTTGTGAGATTATACATTTTTTTTTTCTTTTGAGACGGAGTCTCACTCTGTTGCCCAGGCTGGAGTACAGTGGCACGATCTCGGCTCAATGCAAGCTCCGCCTCCCCGGTTCGTGCCATTCTCCTGCCTCAGCCTCCGGAGTAGCTGGGACTACAGGCGCCTGCCACCGCGCCTGGCTAATTTTTTGTATTTTTATAGAGACGGGGTTTCACCGTGTTAGCCAGGATGGTCTCGATCTCCTAACCTCGTGATCCGCCCGCCTCGGCCTCCCAAAGTGCTGGGATTAAAGCGTGAGCCACTGTGCCCGGCCGAGATTATACATTTTTATATATCTTTTTCTAGTTTAGCCAGCCGGTGCATGATAATAATTTATTACTTTCTTTTTTTTTTTTTTGAGATGGAGTCTCGGTCTGTCACCCAGGCTGGAGAGCAGTGGCACGATCTCAGCTGACTGCAATCTCTGACTCCAGGGTTCGATCACTTCTCATGCCTCACCCTCCTAAGTAGCTGGAACTACAGGTGCCTGCCACCAAGCCTGGCTAATTTTTTGTATTTTTAGTAGAGACGGGTTTCACTATGTTGGTCAAGTTGGTCTTGAACTCCTGACCTCAGGTGATCCGCCCACCTCAGCCTCCTAAAGTGCTGGTATTACAGGCAAGAGCCACAGCCACTGTGCTGGGCACCCCCCCCCTTTTTTTTTTTTTTTTTTTTTTGAGACAGGGTCTTGCTCTGTTGCCTAGGCTGGAGTGCAATGGTGCAATCACAGGTCACTGCAGCCTCAAACTCCTGGGCTCAAGGGATCTTCCCGCCTTTGCCTCCCAAGTAGCTGGGACTACAGGTGCATGCCACTAAACCTGGCTATTTTTTTTTTTTTTTTGGCATTTTTCATAAGTTTTATAGAGACAGGGGTCTCGCTATGTTGCCTAGGCTAGTCTGGAACTCCTGGCCTCAAATGATCCACCTGGGCATCCCAAAGCACTGGGATTACAAGTGTGAGCCACTGTGCCTTCTGGCCTTTTTCTCCTTTTGAAGTGAACATTTTTTCTTCTCTTTCTTTCCTTTTTTAAAATTTTTGGCTACATCACATTTAAAAAACTGAGAACAATTCTGTTTCATCTTTCCTTCCAGTAAACTATGAGAATACAAATACAAACAATTTCACTTACTGAAGTCAATTCATCGGTACAAATTCCAACTGTAACTATTGCCATTAGTACCACAGGGATGACATAATGATAATATTTGGACCCTCGTGGAGGAGGTATACCTTAATTTTTACTGCTTCTCACCTTCCTTTGAAAATTCATGATTATTTTGATGGCAATTCAAACCCCTCCTTTTAATTACCCAATGAAATGATAAAAGGAATAGAAAAGGAACTGCAGTTCACAACATAGTTATAACTAGATGGACAGTTCACAAATTTACTCTGACCTTTGCTGTGTAGTAAAGAAGGATGTTACCAGGCAGGTCGGCCATGTCAGACTCTTGACACTTCCAAAGGCTTAAACAATTTGGACCTGAAAATTATTTACACACACATACACACCATTGAATATACATGGTCTCCTTGGTTCTGTGTTATCAGAATAAAATTTAAAATTAAGCTGTTTCAAGCTACTCAAACAACACAGCTGAAACTCATTAAGCTAAAATTTACTTTGTTTCCATATTCCAGTTTATCTAAAACCTATAAAAATTGGGAAATAAATCAATTTCCATTACAGAAAATTTTTTTTATATAGTATTAACAAACTATTATCAGCCAGGTACAGTGGCTCATGCCTGTAATCCCAGCACTTTGGGAGGCTGAGGCAGGTGGATCACTTGAGCTCAGGAGTTTGAGACCAGCCTGGGCAACATGGTGAGACACCATTTCTACAAAAAAATATAAAAAATTAGCCAGAGGTGGTGGCATGTGCCCGTAGTCTCAGCTACTCAGGAGGTGAGAGATCACTCAAGCCTGGGAGGCAGAAGTTGCAGTGATCTGTGATTGCGCCACTGCACTCTGTCCTCAGCAACAGAGTGAGGTATTGTCTCAAAAACAAAAACAAACAAAAATTATTATCTGGTCACGCATGGTGGCTCACACCTGTAATTCCAGCACTTAGGGAGGCTGAGGTGGGAGGATCACCTGAGGTCAGGAGTTTGAGACCAGCCTGGCCAACATGGTAAAAACCCCATGTCTACTAAAAATACTAAAAAATTAGCTGGGCGTGGTGGCAGGCGCCTGTAATCCCAGCTACTCGGAAGGTGGAGAATCGCTTGAACCCAGGAGGCAGAGGCTGCAGTGAGCTGACGTCGTGCCATTGCACTCCAGCCTGGGCAACAAGAGCAAAACTCTGTCCAAAAAAAAAAAGAAAGAAATTATAAACAACCTAAGTAAATAACACGTCTTGAATCCAAGGAAATATGCAACCATTAAAAATGATCATTTAGGCCTAGCACAGTGGCTCACGCCTGTAATCCAAGCACTTTGGGAGGCCAAGGTGGGAGGATCACTTGAGGCCAGGAGTTCAAGACCAGCCTAGTGAACATGGCGAAACCTTGTCTCTACTAAAAATAAAATAATTAGCTGGGTGTGGTGGCACACACCTGTAATCCTAGCTACTTGGGAGGCTGAAGCACAAGAAACACTTGAACCCAGGAGACAGAGGTTATAGTGAGCCAATATCAGCCACTGCACTCCAGCCTGGGCAACAGAGCAAGGCTCTGTCTCAAAAAAACAAAAAACAAAAAACAAAAAAAAGAAAAGAAAAGATAAGGTTCTAATATAAAGTCTGAAATGTGGGCAATCCCATTCATCTCAAAATTCCCATGCAATCTAAAAAAGATATTTAGACAAATAAGAAGCTATTCTGCAGAGTTACATAACTCTTAAAAGCTTAACTCCTGAACATCCTGTTAGAATATACATATAATTTTGAAAGTAGTTAGGATCCAATAACTATTAGTACATATGTTTAAAATCATAGCCAAAAGAAAAACAAAAAGCCAAAACAAAATGAAAAACAGTTTGCAAACTTATCCAAGGTCGCCTAATTCTACTGCCTTCATGAATTCTTCAGGTATATTAATATATCAGTTGAAAAAATGACAAGTTTTGGAATAAGGCTCATGATTTTGGAAGCAGTTATATAATTTCTTCTAGAGATACGGTTATATTTTGTTTCATCAATTCATTAAAATCTGTCAAAAGTACTGACAGTGTTATGGACTGAACTATGTCCCCCTAAAATTCCTATTTAAAGCCATAATCCCCAATGTGACTGTATTGGAATAGGGCCTTTAAAGTGGTAACTGGGATTAAATGAAGTCATCGGGATGGGGCCGTAGTCTGAGAGAACCCCTTATAATAAGAGACACAGGAGAGGCTGGGCACGGTGGCTCACGCCTGTAATCCCAGCACTTTGGGAGGCTGAGGTGGGCGGATCACAAGGTCAGGAGATCGAGACCATCCTGGCTAACACGGTTAAACCCTCGTCTCTACTAAATATACAAAAAATTAGCCCGGCATGGTGGCGGGCGCCTGTAGTCCCAGTTACTCGGGAGGCTGAAGCAGGAGAATGGCGTGAACCTGGGAGGCGGAGCTTGCAGTGAGCCGGGATCACGCCATTGCACTCCAGCCTGGGCCACACAGCCAGACTCCATCTCAAAAAAAAAAAAAAAGAGAGACACAGGAGATCTCTTTCTCCGTCCATATGCACACAGAGAAAAGACCATGTGAGAACACAGCAAGAAGGTAACCACCTTATAAGCCAGGAAGAGAAGCCTCACTTATATAGAAGTGAGGGCCTGATCCTGATGTCACCTCGATCTTGAACTTCTAGCTTCCAGAACTGTGAGAAAATAAATTTCTGTTGCTAAAGCCGCCCAGTCTGTGGTATTTTGCTATGACAGCCTTAGCAGACAAATACAGGCAGTATTATGGATGATATCTGAAATATTTCCCAAAAATTTGCTTTATTTATGCCTACAAAACAAAAAGTATGGTATGTGGAGGGGCTTTTTCTTCCCTTTCAGCTTCAATTAAAACAAATACACTCTTCACATGAAATATATTCTTCAGAATATATTCTTCTATATTCTAAAAATATTCTTCAGAATATATTTAGACAACAAAAAAAAACTCTAAATTTGCATAAGCATTATAACTATACATGCTTACCTGCTAAATATAATGCCTTCACCTGAGGAGGTTGTAGTGGTTCGTAAAAGATGATAACAGATCCTAGCTGACCCTCCAGAGATGTGGGACACCCCCATTCACTGTCTTGGGTTCCAGCTGATATCAATTTGGTAATCAATTTTGATTTTTCAATTGTTCCTCCCCAGGAGGCTGATGACAGAATTCCACCAAATGATGTCCGGTGAGGGGTAATGGGAGAAGAGAAAGGTGGATCTGGGATTTGGGATGGTGGAGGAGTGGTGGTTCTTTGCCCAGCTGAACCAATGCAACAGGAAGTAAAGGGCTAAAAACAAACAAACAAATTACATAATTTTAATTAACATATATCCTCATATTTAACATAAAATTACACAATAAAATAGTACATAAAATTACACAAATAAATAAACTGAAAATAAAAGTGGAAGCAGTTTTATTTTTACCGAATCATGAAGTGTACACGCATGTGTATACTTAGGAAATTATTAGCAAAATTACCTTGGCCTATAGCATTTGGATGCATTACTTCTATGACTATTTTATATTCTTTGGTAATTTTTGAATTTTTAAAGTGTATATGATTATGAACTTTTTTAACTTTACTGTTTTTGAAAATAGAGAAAACTATTTTTTCTCTTTACGATGTATAAATATTAATCACAAACTATCCTGAAATGGTCACTGAGATGAAAACCAACAAAAAATTACTTGAATCCTTGGACTTGAGAAATAATCTACTCTATTCCATTATCTTCAGAAAAGGCCCTCTAGTGTTCTTTGAGAACCACTTCAATACATAAACTCTATTTTATACCTAACTAAAATATGAAGGTTTTAAGCTTCTTCATTATTGTTTCAATTATAATCAAGTTAGAAGAGTCCATCATAATATTCTCTTACATATTTCACGTACTTAGAGAGCTTTTATTAAACAATAGATTGATCTGCTCTATTCATTTCTTTGGCTTTTCTGTTATAAGTCTTTCTTTTTAAGCCTTTGTTTCTTCCTTAAATGTTTTCCTTTTTTCACATTGTCTGACTTCATCTAATAATGACAGGCTGACAGAATTGAATATTAATGTGTGGAGTCTTACTACATAGAAAACACTTTAAAATCTGGGGCCACATATTTACAATAAACATAACCTTCTACCTTAACTAAAACATTTCAAGAATTCTCAACCAATAGGGCCTGTAAAGAGTAGGTTGGATATACTTACTTCATTCATGGCAGGAAATCTGAGAGGGGCAGAAACCTTCTGTTGTCCATTGTCATAGATATAGATGAAGCTCTGACCAAAAGGCCTTTTTCCAGGCATGTGGACAACAGTTATGTTGTGCTGGTAAAGTGAAACACACATTTAAAAGGATAAAATTACATTATGTCTTTGGAATGACAAATGCTTTCAGAAGTTTGCTCTATAATTTGTACAAATAGTAGAACATTAAGATTAAACGTAAATGTTAAATTGATGTTCTCAAAGTAACAATTTTTTCCATAGTAGTACAAAAGCAAGTAAGCATATTCTATAAAATATACACAATTGTAACAGTACCTTTTCTGCATTTCCAAAGCTTTAGTATTCCTTAGAATCATTTTTAAAAATGAGAAGCATTTTATATTTTAGAAAACAATACAAATGCATTATTTAAAACAACCTATCAGCTGGGCGCAGTGGCTCACACCTGTAATCCCAGCACTTTGGGAGGTGGGCGGATCAGGAGTTCGAGACCAGCCTGGCCAACATGGTGAAACCCCACCTCTACTAAAAAATACAAACATTAGCCGGGCATGGTGGCAGGCGCCTATAATCCCAGCTACTCAGGAGGCTGAGATAGGAAAATTGCTTGAACTCGGGAGGTAGAAGTTGCAGTAAGCTGAGATGGCGCCACTGACTCCAGCCTTGGTGACAGAGTGAGACTCTGTCTCAAAAGAAAAAAACAAAAAAAAAAAACACAAAACAATCTATCATCTCATTTTATTTTATCATTGTTTTAAAAAACCTTTTTTAGAAATTGGGTCATGCTCTATAGCTGAGGCTTGAGTGCAGTGGCATAATCATAGCTCACTACAGCCTTGAACTCCCCAGTATCCTCCTGAATAGCTAGGATTATAGGTGTGTGCCACCTCACCCAACTAATTTTTCAATTTTTTGTAGAGAGAGTCTCACCCCAGGCTGGTCTTGAACTCCTGGCTTCAAGCAATCCTCCCATCTTGGTGTCTCAAAGTGCTGGGTTTACAGGTGTGAGTTACAGCACCCACCCCATCTCATTTTAAATTGAAATTCAAAATTAAATTTACTTATAGAGATGGGCGGATCACAAGGTCAAGAGATCAAGACCATCCTGGCTAACATGGTGAAATCCTGTCTCCACTAAAAATACAAAAATTAGCTGGGTGTGGTGGCACGTGCCTGTAGTCCCAGCTACTTGGGAGGCTGAGACAGGAGAATTGCTTGAACCCGGGAGGCAGAGGTTGCAGTGAGTTAAGATTGTGCCACTGTACTCCAGCTTGGCGACAGAGCAAGACTCTATCTCAAAAAAAAAAAAAAAAAAAAAGAAAATTTACTTATAGAAAACCTTAAGACATCCTAACATTCTATATACATATTTATTTATTTATTTATTTATTTATTTATTTATTTATTTATTTATTTATTTTGAAACAGGGTCTCACTCTGTTGCCCAGGCTGGAGTACAGTGGCACCATCTCAGCTTACTGGAGCCTTGACTTCCTGGGCTCAAGCGATTCTCCCAACTCAGCCTCCCAAGTGGCTGGGATCACAGGCACAAATCACCATACCCAGGTAATTTTTGTATTTTTCAGTAGATAGCAGGTTTCACCATGTTGCCCAGGATGGTCCCAAACTCTTGAGCTCAAGTTATCTGCCTGCTTTGGGCTCCTAAAGTGCTGGGATTACGTACAGGTGTGCCACTGCGCCCAGCCTCATTTAAATTTTTTAGCAAAAAAATGACTGCTGTTGAATTTATGACAATGGTGGGAAATACCATTAACCATACTAGAGGTTAAATGTGATGCCCTAAAGCCTTACCCAGAGGGAATCACAGAAACTGTGGTCAGGAAGCATAACCGTTGCATATTCTCTTTTTGTGCACACTGCCACGACCAACATACCTGAATGGGTAATAAAGGCTTCAAAACCCATGCCACTTCCTGTAAAAAAACTAAAAAAAATACGTATTATCAGAACTTTTAAAGTTGGTTGTTCAGTTTCATCATCATTAAAGTACATAAAACCATAAAGCCATCATGAACATCTTTACCAACAATTCTGTGGCTTAAATTCTATTGCCACACAGAAGTCCAACCTTGTTTCAAAGACCCCTTTAAAATCCATTTTGGTCATAAGAGTTAGTAAATAAAACGCAGCCTTGTAAAGTGGAATTCCACTAGTAAAAGTAAAAAAGTAAAACTACTAATTTTCAAATCTTTAAAATTCTTCCAAATAAGATTCAGTAAGCATAAATAAAGGTCTTTAAAATCACAAGACATAGGCCAGGCGCAGTGGCTCATGCCTGTAATCCTAGCACTTTAGCAGGCCGAGGCGGGCAGATCACCTGAGGTCAGGAGTTCGAGACCAGCCTGGCCAGCGTGGTGAAACCCCGTCTCTACCAAAAATACAAAAATTAGCCAGGCGTGGTGGCGGGCGCCTGTAGTCCCAGCTACTTATGTGGCTGAGGCAGGAGAATCGCTTGAACCTGGGAGGTGGAGGTTGCAGTGGGCTGAGATCGTGCCACTGCACTCCAGCCTGGGCGACAAGAGCAAAATTCTGTCTAAGAAAAAAAAAATCACAAGACATATTAAAAAGTAGTAGCTACTTAAGTCTGGATGTACAGACACATAGGTTTTCTGTTCCTTCATATAAATATATAGCATATTTATATATAATATATATTTATAGCATATTCAATGGAATAGAAATCATTACTCATATCACTACTCATTTGTTTTTCTTTTTTTTGAAGCAGAATCTACTCTATTGCCCAGGCTGGAGCGCAGTGGTGCGATCTCAGCTCACTGCAGTCTCTCTGCCTCCTGGGTTTAAGTGATTCTTGTGCCTCAGCCTCCCAAGTAGCTGGGATTACAGGCACGTGCCACCACGCCCAGCTAATTTCTGTATTTTTAGTACAGACGGTGTTTCTCCATACTGACCAGACTGGTCTTGAATTCCTGACCTCAAGTGATTCGCCCACCTCAACCACTTAAAGTGCTAGGATTACAGGCGGAGCCACCACACCCGGCCATTATTCATTTTCATAGTGTTTTTTCTGTGTGTGTGAGACAATCTTGCTTTGTCACCCAGGTTGAAGTGCAGTGGTGCTATCACAGCTCACTGTAGCTTCAACTTCCCGAGCTGAAGTGATCCTCTCAGCCTTCCAAGTAGCTGGGACTACAGGTATGTGCCACCACACCTGGCTAATTTTTATATTTTTTGTAGAGATAAGGTTTTGCCATGTTGCCCAGGCTGGTCCTGAACTCCTGGCCTCAAGCAATGCACCTGCCTCTACCTCCTAAAGTGGTGGGATTACAAGTGTGCCACCACACCTGGCCCATTTTCAAGGTTATTACTCCTTTTTCCTTTCACTTTTACACTACTTTTAAGAAGGAAACTTGTGGCTGGGCGCGGTGGCTCATGTCTGTAATCCCAGCAATTTGGGAGGCCGAGGAGGGTGGATCATGAGGTCAGGAGATCAAGACCATCCTGGCTAACACGGTGAAACCCCGTCTCTACGAAAAAAAAAAATACAAAAAATTAGCCGGGCAGGCGTGGTGGCGGGTGCCTGTAGTCCCAACTACTTGGGAGGCTAAGGCAGGATAATGGCGTGAACCCAGGAGGCGGAGCTTGCAGTGAGCCGAGATCATGCCACTGCACTCTAGCCTGGGTGACAGAGCCAGACTCTGTCTCAAAAAAACAAAAAAACAAAAAGAAAAAAACTTAACCAGCAATATTTGAGATAAACAGCTATTACTATGAAAGCAATAAAGCACTTATAATTAAACTGTATAAAGCCTAAGGATGAAGAGACTTTAGATAAGCTGTATATCTAAAAGCTAGATGCTTGGAAACGGTTTTCCTGTTTAAGAATCACAGCATATATTGTTATGACAGTATTCATTTATATTCCATAATTTTTACCAATACCTGTACAATTGTTTCCGTTTCCCTCCTTTGTTAGCAATGCCAAGAGTCAACTGATCCTGATCTAAGCAAAACCAAGCACTGAAAGAAAAGGCAGACCCTGGCCATTTCTGTATGGGAGGCACAGAAATTCCTGCCATACTATGTGACAAATTGAAATACTGGAGGGCACTCTCTAGACTTAGTTTTCGGGCCATTGTCAGGATTGCTCGAGTCACGGGAGTGACATAAGGGTGAACAGACTCAGATTCATCCACTCTCAGCAATCTCAGTAGTCGACGGATTTCTTCTGAGCTCACTGACTGACTCCCCAAGGAACCATGGATTGCAATCAAGTTCTCAGCACAAGTTTGATGGAGGGAAGAATGCAAGTCAAGGGTTTCAATGATTCTAATCCCCATGTTTGCATTGACACAAGTAGTTCGACTCTGTCTATTAATACAACAAATTCTTTTCAGCCAATCAGAGATGAAGATTTGCAGGTCATGGGATTGTAGTTCTGGAAGCCACTGGATAAGAAGCAAGAGAGGTTGGACATTACTAATGCCCAAAATCCCAACTGAAGTGTGGTCACCCTCTACAGCCTGAAAAGCAACATAAAAGATAAAAGGTTAGTTACCATTTTCAAAACGGATATTAACAGAAATTCTCTTAATAAAGGTTATAAACTCACCATATTCATAAGTTCTTTAAGTAATTCCAGTGGTGGCTGACCCAGGGATTTTAATACTTCAAGCATATGTGTATAACCAATTCTTTCTTTAAATACTTCCTAGGGGATGGGAAGACAATATATCAAAGTACATTTTCAAAGACTGAATATGCTGGAATATTAAAAATATTAAATAATACTCATTTATGCTAATTAACTTAATATTAGGTAAAGAAAAAGACACGAATTCACTATTTGCCTTCTTAAATCATGTCTTCATTTTAAAATAGATTCCATATAACTTCTGATGTAATGAAGTTATAATTATCTACCAAAATTCAAAATAAATGAAATTAACAATAACTGTGTTATAGAATTATTATATTATTTGAAGATTAGGGCATATGACAATTCTTGTATTTTCTTCACTTGATTTGTAATTACTATAGTAGTAGTTAAGTCAAAACAAAAATAGAGGAAAAAATGAGGAGACTGTAGGCAAGAGGAGTCAGATATCAGCCTAAAAAGACCCATTAAAGAGTTCCTGCCAATTTTGAATAGTGGTCAGAAAGAAACTGAGTACAAAGAGTTTTCTCTCTGCTACTTGTATCTAAATGGTCTGAATTATCTGGAACATCAAGTTCATTTTAGGAAGTTCTATGTCACATGTATTTTTGAACCAGTAGGCACCCAAAGTCATAAAGTGAAATATAAAGACAACTGGAAAACCTAGAACACACTAAAGTGCCCCATTACCTTAGGTTGAAATATATACACTCACTACAAAATCAAAAAATTTAACAAAACAAGTAAAGCTGGTTTCCTTTAGGGAGAGAAATGGTTGAATGTGGGTCAAGAATAGGAAATATTTTCTCATTATGTATTTTTGTTATATAATCTTTTGAATTTTAAACATGCCAGCTATTATATGGACAAAAAAAAAAAACAACTTTCAAGGAAGACTGGAACATCTTCATGTTTGAATTTCAGAATACAGTACAGGCAATCCATTATACTCATAAACCAGTTATTTAGGACTTAAAATGGTTTCCATCGTACAGCAACTAGTATTAGATGGAGATTAAGTCACAAGCCAGACTGTAAAAGTTGTAAAAGCCTATTCAATAGGAACCTAACCATGAGTTATGTCAACATTTCTAAGGCAAAAGTTAGAGTCTCCTAACACAAACCAATGTAATCTAAGGAATACAATGAAAGGCATGTTTCAGAAAACAGGGAGTAATTAATTCACTTCTGGTACCAGGAAGGTGAGGCATAAAGTATATTAGATGTGGCAGATAAGAGTGTAAAGTAATAATAAAAGTCACTGACATGTATTTAGCATTTATCATGTGCCTGGCACTATGCTTACCACTTCACACAGATGACCTCACTAATCTTATCAGCATATGAGGAAACTACCAGTATAACTGGACAGAAGAACAGTCAGTGGCAGTGAATGAGAAGAGACAGAAAACTCTAAGGGTTAGTGAATACAAGAAGCAGAATTTCCATGGCCATACAACCTGGAAAAACTAGTATCAAACTGATAGGCTATTCAAATGTGAAAAATGTCATATTTTAGGCAGTCATAAACTGACTAAATAAAGGGTCATTATTTTATTAATAAAGAAAAACTCTGATATAAAACTTAATTTTTTAAACTCATGAACCACAGAACCACTTAAAAGTATCCTTCCAACACCAGTGCTCATGTCCCATTCTTTGCCAACACTGTAAATCCTATCAGTTTGCAGTTCAATCATTAATGTCTTTTAAAATCTTAAAGCAGTGCCTATAGGGGTTTGTCTTTAAAATTATCACAAGTATAGGCAAACAATAAATAACCTCATTCTTATATTAAGATATTTTGTGAATGATTTTATTTCAGGTGTTAAACCACATGTATTACATACTTTCATACATCACTTCAGAATTTACATAGTGAAAATCGGCACATCTATTTAAATATTTTAAAACTTGGAGATACATCAGGCTAACAGCAGACCTTTCAACAGAAACCCATACAAGCCAGAAGCAACTGGGAGCATAT
The DNA here is from genome assembly GCF_029281585.2 of Gorilla gorilla gorilla. Taxonomy (NCBI): domain Eukaryota; kingdom Metazoa; phylum Chordata; class Mammalia; order Primates; family Hominidae; genus Gorilla; species Gorilla gorilla. Next base: position 105,716,258 of record NC_073235.2, on the reverse strand, counting down.
ATTCAGCTTTCTTTTTTTTTTTTGAGACGGAGTCTCGCTCTGTCGCCCAGGCTGGAGTGCAGTGGCGTGATCTCAGCTCCTGCAAGCTCCACCTCCAGGTTTCACACCATTCTCCTGCCTCAGCCTCCCGAGTAGCTGGGACTACAGGCGCCCACCACCATGCCTGGCTAATTTTTGTATTTTTTTTTTTTTTAGTAGAGATGGGGTTTCACTGTGTTAGCCAGGATGGTCTTGATCTCCTGAACTCATGATCCGCCTGCCTCAGCCTCCCAAAGTGCTGGGATCACAGGTGTGAGCGACTGCGCCCAGTCATATTCAGCATTCTTAAAGAAAAGAGGCTGGGCACAGTGGCTCACGCCTGGGATCCCAGACTTTGGGAGGCTGAGGGGGGTAGATCACGAGGTCAGGAGTTCCAGACCAGCCTAGCCAAAATGGTGAAACCCCACCTCTACTAAAATACAAAAATTAGCCAGGCGTGGTGGCAAGCACCTGTAATCCCAGCTACTCCGGAGGCTAAGGCAGGTGAATTGCTTGAACCCAGGAGGCGGGGGTTGCAGTGAGCCAGGACTGCATCACTGCACTCCAACCTGGGCAACAGAGCAAGACTCTGTCTCAAAAAAAAAAGAAAGAAAGAAAAAAGAAAAAAAAGAAATTCCAAAGAATTTCATATCCAACCAAACTAAGCTTCATAAGTGAAGGAAGAATAAGATCCTTTTCAGAGAAGCAAATGCTAAAAGAATTCATTACTACCAGACCTGCCTTACAAGATATCCTGAAGGGAGTGCTAAATATGGAAAGGAAAGACCATCACCAGCCACTACCAAAACACACTTAAGTACATAAACCCATGACACTATAAAGCAACCACACACACAAGTCAACAAGTCTGTATAATAACTAGCTAATAATATGGCAGTAGGATCAAATATGCACAGATTAATACTAACCTTGAATGTATATGGGCTAAATTCCCCAATTAAAAGGCACAGAGTGGCAAGTTGGATAAAAAACCAAGACCCAGTGGTATGCTGTCTTCAAGAGACTCATCTCACATGCAGTGACACCCATAGGCTTAAAGTAAAGGAATGGAGAAAACTCAACCAAGCAAATGGAAAACGGAAAAAAGCAGGGGTTGCTATTCTTACTTCAGACAAAACAGACTTTAAACCAACAAAGATCATAAAGACAAAGTAGTTACATAATGATAAAGGGCTCAATTTAACAAAACCTAACTATCTTAAATATATATACACATTCAACACAGAAGCACCTAGATTTGTAATTCTTAGAGAACTACAGTATACTTGGATAGATCATTGAGGCAGAAAACTAACAAAGATATTCAGGACCTGAACTTAACACATGACCAAATGGACCTAGTAGAGACCTACAGAACACTTTACCACAAAACAAGAGAATATACATTCTTCACATCTGCACATGGGACATATTCTAAAATCGACAACACAATCAGACATAAAATAATCTTCAGCAAATTTCAAAAAACCAAAATCATACCAACTACACTCTCGAACCATAGTACAATAAAAATAGAAATCAAGACTAAGAAAATTGTTCAAAACCACACAATTACATGAAAATTAAACTGTCTACTCCTGAATGACTCCTGGGTAAATAATAAAATTAGAGCAGAAATAAAGAAATTATTTGAAACTAATGAGAAGATACAACATACAAGAATCTCTGGGACATAGCTAAAGCAGTGTTAAGAGGGAAATTTATAGCACTAAACACCCACATCAAAAAGTTAGAAAGACTACAAATCCAACAACCTAACATCACAACTAGAGAACTGGAGAAACAAGAGCAAACCAATCCCAAAGCTAGCAAAAGGCAAGAACTAACCAAAACAGCACTGAACTGAAGGAAATTGAGACATCAAAAACCATACGAAAGATAGGCGGGGCACAATGGCTCACATCTGTGATCCCAGCACTTTGGGAGGCTGAGGTGGGCAGATCACTTGAGATCAGGAGCTCAAGACCAGTCTGGCCAACATGATGAAACCCCCCCATCTCTACTAAAAATACAAAAATTAGCCAAGCATGGTGGCATGTGCTTGTAATCCCAGCTACTCAGGAGGCTGGCAGGAGAACTGCTTGAACCCGGGAGGCGGAGGTTGCAGTGAGCTGAGATCGCGCCACTGGACTCCAGCCTGGGTGGCAGAGAGAGACTCTGTCTCCAAAAAAAAAAAAAAAAAAAAGAAATACAAAAGATCAACAATTCCAGGAGTTGATTCTTTGAAAGAATTAATAAAATAGATCACTAACTGAACAAAGAAAAAAAACAGAGAATATCTAAACAAACACAATCAGAAATGACAAATAGGACATTACTACTAACCCCACAGGATACAAAAAACCCACAAAGACTACTACGAACACCTCTATGCACATAAGCTAGAAAACCTAGAAGAAATGGATAAATTCCTAGAAACATACAACCTCCCAAGATCAAACTAGGAAGAAAATGAATCCCAGTACAGACCAATAATAAGTTCCAAATTTGAATCAGTAATAAAAAGCCTACCAATCAGAAAAAGCCCAGGACCAGAAAGATGCACAGCCAAATTCTATCAGATACATAAAAAAGAGCTGGTACCATTCCTACTGAAACTTTTCCAAAAAATTGAGGAGGAAGGACTCCTTTCTAACTCCTTCTATGAGGCCAACATCACCCTGATACCAAAACCTGGCAGAGACACAACAAATAAAGAAAACTTCAGGCCAATATCCTTGATAAACATAGATGCAAAAATCTTCAACAAAACATTAGTAAACAGAATCCAGCAGCACATCAAAGAGCTAATCCACTATGATCAAGTAGGCTTTATCCACGGGATGCAATGTTGGTTCAACATATGCAAATTAATAAATGTGATTCATCACATAAACAGAACTAAAAACAGAAACCACAAGATTATCTCAATAGAAACAGAACAGGCTTTCAATAAAATTCAACATCGCTTCATGTTAAAAACCCTCAACAAACTAGGCACTGAAGGAACATACTTCAAAATAAGAGCCATCTATGACAAACCCACAGCCAACATCATACTGAATGGGGAAAAGCTGGAAGCATTCCCCTTGAAAGCCAGAATAAGACAGGGATACCCTCTCTCACTACTCCCATTCAACACAGTACAGGAAGTCATAGCCAGAGCAATCAGGCAAGAGAAAGAAATAAAAGGCTTCTAAGTAGGAAGAGAATAAGTCAAACTCTCCCTGTTTGCAGACAATATGATTCTACGCCTAGAAAACCCCATAGTCTCTGCCTAAAAGCTCCTTGATCTAATAAACTACTTGAGCAAAGTTGCAGGATACAAAATCAATGTACAAAAATCAGCAGCATTCCTATACACCAACAATATCCAAGCTAAGAGCCAAATCAAGAATGCAATCCCATTAACAATTACCACAAAAAGAATAAAATAACTGGGAATATGGCTAATCAGTGAGGTGAAAGATCTCTACAACAAGAATTATGAAACACTGCTGAAAGAAATCCGAGATGTCACCAACAAATGGAAAAATATTCCATGTTTATGAATAGGAAGAATCAATATTGTTAAAATAACCATACTGCCTGGGCTGGTGTGGGGGCTCATGCCTGTAATCCCAGCACTTTAGGAGGCCGAGGTGGGCAGATCATTTGAGGTCAGGAGTTCCAGACCAGCCTGGTCAACATCGTGAAACCCTGTCTCTACTGAAAATACAAAAAAATTAGCCAAGCATTGGTGCACACCTGTAATCCCAGCTACTTAGGAGGCTGAGGCAGGAGAATCGCTTGGACCTGGGAGATGGAGGTTGCAGTGAGCTAGGATCATGCCACTATACTCTAACCTGGGTGAGAGAGTGAGACTCTGTCTCAAAGAGAAAAAAACTGACCATACTGCCCAAAGCAATTTACAGATTCAGTGCTATTCCTATCAAACTACCAGTGGCATTCTTCACAGAATTAGAAAAACCTATTTTAAAATTAATATGGAACCAAAAAAGAGCCTGAATAGCCAAGGCAATCCTAGACAAAAAGAACAAAGCTGGAGGCATCACATTACCTGACTTCAAACTACACTACGAGATTACAGTAACCACAACAACATAGTACTGGTACAAAAACAGACACATAGACCAGTAGAACAGAAAAGAAAGCCCAGAAATAATGCTGCACACCTACAGCCATCCAATCTTCGACAAACATGACAAAAACAAGCAATGGGAAAGGGCTCCTTTTCAATAAATAGTACTGGGATAACTAGCTAGCAATATGCAGAAGATTGAAACTGGACCCCTTCCTTACAAAACACAAAAATCAACTCAAGATAGATTAGACTTAAATGTAAAATAGGACCTGGCAAAGATTTCATGATGAAGCCATCAAAAGTAACTGCCAAAAACAAAAATTGATAAATGGGACCAAATTAAACTAAAGAGCTTCTGCACAACAAAGGAAACTATCAACAGAGTAAACAGACAACCTACAGAATGGGAGAAACTATTTGCAAACCATGCATCCAACAAAGGTCTAATATCCAGAATCTATAAGGCACTTAGACAAATCAACATGTAAAAGCAAATAACCCGACTAAAAAGTGCGCAAAGGACAAGAACGGACACTTTTCAAAAGAAAACAGGGCTGGGTGTGGTGGTTCATGCCTGTAATCCCAGTACTTTGGGAGGTCAAGGCAGGCGGATCACCTGCGGTTGGGAGTTCAAGACCAGCCTGGCCAACGTGGTGAAACCCCATCTCTACTAAAAATACAAAAATTAGCCGGGCTGTGGTGGTGCACACCTGTAATCCCAGCTACTCGGGAGGCTGAGGCAGGAGCATCACTTGAAACCAGGAGGCGGAGGTTGCAGTGAGCTGAAATCATGCTACTGCACTCCAGCTTGGGCGACAGAGGGAGACCCTACCTCCAAAAAAAAAAAAGAAAAAGAAAAGAAAACATATGCAGCCAACAAGCATATTAAAAATGCTAAACATCACTAATCATTAGAGAAATGCAAATCAAAACCACAATGACATACCATCTCACACCACTCAGAATGGCTATTATTAAAACATCAAAAAGTAACAGATGTTGGCAAGGTTGTGAAGAAAAGGAAACACTCATACACTGCTGGTGGGATGTAAATTAGCTCAGCCATTATGTAAAGCAGTCTGGCAATTTCTCAAACAACTCAACGCAGAATTACCATTCAACCTGGCAATCCCATTACTGGATAAATATCCAAGGGAATATAAATTGTTCTGCCATAAAGACACATGCACATGTATGTTCATCATAGCACTATTCTCAATAGCAAACACATGGAATCAACCTAAAGCCAATTGTAGACTGGATAAAGAAAATGTGTTATATATACACCATGGAATACTACACAGCCATAAAAACAAATGAGATCATATCCTCATATCCTTTGCAACAATGTGGATGGAGCTGGAGGCCATTATTCTAGGTGAACTAACACAGGAATAGAAAACCAAATACCACATGTTTTTACATATAAGTGGGAGCCAAACACTGAGTTCATATGGACACAAAGAAAGGAACAATAGACACCAGGGCTTACTTGAGGATGAAAGGAAGGAGGAGGGGGAAGATTGAAAAACTACCTATTGGTTACTATGCTTATTACCTGGGTGGCAAAATAATCTGTACACGAAATCCCCGTGATATCCAATTTACCTATATAACAAACCTGCACATGTACCCCTGAACCTAAAATAAAAGTTAAGAAAAAAAAAAAAAAGCTGGAGGATATATGTTTCACCTTAGCAGCTGGAGATTTGTTCATTACTGCTGTCAAAGCCTGAATGGTTGATATGGCCAAACAATCCAATTGTCCCTGAAACACCTATTGAGGGGGAAGGGGAAACAAGAAATTAACAAATGTGCTCACGATTTTTATTGAGTTAGGAAACCTTTGGTCTGAAAACCTGAAAAAATAATTACTTAACATGCATTACATTCCTCTTCTGATGAAATGGATTTCTGAAACACTATAACCTGCAAGGAAAGTTACCTATTTAAAAGAAAAATAAACCACATGTCAAGGAGGATAAGGCAACATTCACTTATTACATTAAAATGTTTTGAGAAAAAACAAGCTTAACACATGCTTTTTAAAAATAATGGACAATCTCAAGAGGAAGGGAGGGAGGTCTATCATTCATTGGAAATCCTATTACTTTTTTTTTTTTTTTTTTTGAGATGGAGTTTCGTTCTTGTTGCCCAGGCTGGAGTGCAATGGTGCAATCTCGGCTCACTGCAACCTCCACCTCCCAGGTTCAAGTGATTCTCCTGCCTCAGCCTCCTGAGTAGCTGGGATTACAGGCATGCGTCACCACGCCCAGCTAATTTTTGTATTTTTAGTAGAGACAGGGTTTCTCCATATTGGTCAGGCTGGTCTTGAACTCCTGACCTCAAGTGATCCACCCACCTCGGCCTCCCAAAGTGCTGGGATTACAGGTGTGAGCCACCACACCCAGCCAGAAATCCTATTATGTTTTAATTCCCCTGCAAAACTACACTTGAACCATCCAGGTTTAAATTCCATTTGCATGTATAAAAAGACAGCTAAAATAATCTTGTTTATCTAGTTTCCAAACCCTGTGTTAAAACTAAGATGGCATGTGCATATGCCAATCAATTATATTTATAAACAATTAAATATATCTATTTTTATATTAAATGGAAAATTTGAGGCAGACACAGAAAATGAAATACGTATCTCTAAGTATTGTCATGTTTTTGAGAAGGCAACTTTTAATCCTAAAAGTTGTATGAAAAAATAAAAACTAGCCTAATTTTGTCTATTACTGTTTAAGTTTCATCAAAAAGAAGAGATATGTTAAATTCCAGGGCAGTGTATTTATAGCAAAAACAAAAACTAACATCAAGAATATTAAAAAACTGAACATGACTGTTATATCAGGCTTAGACAATCATGAAAGCATAGAATCACTTACAATTTGGAATTGTAATGTGAACCTCTAAGAGACTATAATAATTGTTTTATTAATCTACATAAGTAGGCCTTAAAAGGGATTAACATTTATACAGAAATCTAAAACAATATTTTGTAAATTGGCATTTCACATCTAGAATAAAAAATAATAAGATGATAATGTCTCTTGTTATACAAAAATTCTATTTATAAACTTGGACATTAACCAATGTTAATAAAAGATATTATGTAAGTTTATTGGAAATATTTTGGAAGAGAAAAATAACGTCAATTTTTAAAGGTAGTTTTTTTTCAAACTAAATTACCTAATGTATTGAGAGAAGCAACATAAATTACATATTTTTGCTTTATTATACCTGTATAGACTTGACTTTCTAGAATACAAAAAGTCAAGTTTTATGCTAAATTAACAGAGAGTTCAGCATCTTCTTCCCTTCCTCCAAGATTCAGGTTGTCCATTGAATTATAATCATCACTTGTCAACAAGAAGCAAAGAATCAAGATATTAACAATGACCATACATATTCACAAAGAAAGCCCTAAGGTCCCAATATACCACAGTGCTTAGAAAAGTCACCCCAGGTGGACAGCATTGATACTGAGATCCCATTCCTGTACTTTATATCTCCTCAAATTGAAAAGACCATACACACGTAGAGGGAATGGAATGGTACTGATTGTTTGTATCAACCACCAAGATATTTACCCTTTAGATGAAAGTAATTTTTAACTTTTTAGTAATTTTCAAAAATAATTAATGAATATTAGAATTTGACAATGTTTGTGTATTTTAGGACATAAGAAGAAAAGCACAGGAATAGTTATTCCCATTGGCTGATTTTGGACTTGAGCTGAAACAAGATGCAGGCTTTGTAGATACCTGGTCCTCATTCATTTCTGTCAGTAATTTGTTGGCAAGGTCTTTCTCGTTCTTGTCTGCCACCTTATTGTTAGCATTTAAAAATAGCTGTTAAAAACAGAGACAAGAATAATGGAGAAAGAACATTAAATTGTTACCTATAAGCAGCAATGAAGCTTAAATGGGTTTCCATGTCTCTTGAAAATAAACCCAAGAATTCCCTTGTGAAATATACTACACTTTCAAAAATTAAAGATTATTCACTTTTTGGATTATGAACTAATAGTAGTTTAGATATTTCTCTCTTGGAATTCAAAGTTACTAAAATAAGAAAGAATGGCAATAATTAGGATTAGTTAATATTCCTAAATTCTTAAAGAATCAGCAGAGAATGTCTCACAGTGATATGGTTTGGCTCTGTGTCCCCACCCAAATCTCATCTTGAACTGTAGCTCCCCAAATTCCCATGTGTTGTGGGAGAAACTCGGTGGGAGTTCTCATGGTAAGTGAATAAGTCTCATTAGATCTGATGGTTTTATAAAGGGAAGTTTCCCTGCACAATCTCTCTTCTCTTGTCTGACGCCATGTGAGACGTGTCATTCACCTTCCACCATGATTGTGAGGCCTCCCCAGCCACAAGAAACCATGAGTTCATTAAACTTTTGTAAATTGTCCAGTCTCCGGTATGTCTTTATAAGCAGCATGAAAATGGACTAATACACACAAAAAAGAAGGAAAGCTGTTACTGACACAAACCAAAGATACCGTAGTACGTAACACCCAGTATGGTTCTATAGTTAAGGAAGTTTGTGAAGTGCTATCAAACTAACTTTAAAAACGGTTCTTTCTAGAAGTACTTCCTCAGAGTCTCAAATATGCCAATGTGTACTTTGACAAGGGAGGTCAGGGTGCAGCATTTCCAAAATTTATCTGACCACACATTTTGTTAAAACATCAGTTTAAAAGTATTCTCCAAAGTCATCAAGAATTGAGCTTCATTTATATTCATTTGTATTCTGTAAAGGAAAATTGAGATTACCTCTAGCATACATGGGCATTACCCTCTTCTGAGTAAAATAAAGAAATCAAGTATTTTAGTTTCAGTATATAAAAGTCAGCATCCCAAAAGGCCTTCAACTTGCCCACAGTTTGAAAAAAAATTCAAATGATACTCAAAGTGAGAGACAGATTTATAAAGGAATTTATTAAGAGCATCCTAAGGAAGAAGGTTCTTAGGAAGTTCTATTATTTCAGAAATGAGAAAACAAAAGGTCGAGTTACATGCTGAAATATGCAATATAAAATAAACTGCATAGAGGTATGGTATTATATGTTATGCAAGAGTATATATAAGGCTTAACATAACAATAAATTGATATATACACTACAGGCCTTGGAATCAGAGACCTGAGTTTGAATTTTGGTTCTGCAACTTATTGGCTGTCTGATTTCAAGGAAAACTACTTCTCCAAGCTTTTCTCAAAAATAGGGAGAAAAATACCTCATCACATAGCTATACATATTAAATGACATAATCCACACTAGCTTATTAGCATAGTATCTGGCACATAACAGAGACTTAACAAATGAAAGGTGTCGGCTGGGTGTGGTGGCTCATGCCTGTAATCCCAGAACTTTGGGAGGCTGAGGTGGGCGGATCACCTGAGGTCAGGAGTTCCAGACCAGCCTGGCCAACATGGTGAAACTCTGTCTCTACTAAAAATACAAAAACTAGCCTGTAGTCCCAGCTACTTGGGAGGCTGAGGCAGGAGAATCACCTGAACCCGGGAGGTGGAGGTTGCAGTGAGCAGGGATAGAGCCACTACACTCCAGCCTAGGTGACAGAGCGAGACTCTGACTCAAAAAAACAAACAAACAAAACAAACAAAAAACAAATGAAAGGTGGTATTATTACAAGCAAAGGTTTTTAAAAGAATAATATTTCATATTTAGGTCAAGGGAAACAAATAGTCAGATAAAACTGGTCAGTGTAAAAATGAGTAAAATCTTTCCAGAAAGAAATATAGCAATCCGTAAGAAGAATCTTTAAAACAATTCTTGGGCCGGGCGTGGTGGCTCACTCCTGCAATCCCTGCACTTTGGGAGGCTGAGGTGGGCGGATCACCTGAGGTCAGGAGTTCGAGACCAGCCTCAACATGGGAAAACCCCGTCTCCACTAAAAATACAAAATTAGCAGGGCTTAGTGGTGCATGCCTGTAATCTCAGCTACTCGGGAGGCTGAGGCAGGAGACTTGCTTGAACCTGGGAGGTGGAGGTTGCGGTGAGCCGAGATCGAGCCATTGCACTCCAGCCTGGGCAACAAGAGCAAAACTCCGCCTCAAAAACAAACAAACAAACAAACAAACAATTCTTATTCTTTAACCCAGTAACTGTATTTCTAAAAATCTACCCTAAGAAACAGTCAAAAACACCAAGATTTTAGCAGCTGTAAAGACTAGGTAATGGTTTTGAATTCTTCTCCTTGCTACTAAAGATAATAGTTTTCTTCTTTGCTTTTCTCTTCTTTTTTTGAGACGGAGTTTCACTCTCGTAGCCCAGGCTGGAGTGCAATGGCGCAGTCTCGGCTCACCGCAACCTCCACCTCCTGGGTTCAATCAATTCTCCTGCCTCAGCCTCCTGAGTGGCTGGGATTACAGGCATGTGCCACCACGCCTAGCTAATTTTTTTGTATTTTTAGTAGAGACGGGGTTTCACCATGTTGGTCAGGCTGGTCTAGAACTCCCAACCTCAGATGATCCGCCCGCGTTGGCCTCCAAAAGTGCTGGGATTACAGGCGTGAGCCACTGAGCCTGGCCTATTCTTTTCATTAATTCAAGTATCTTTGGGCAGCTTAAAATATTTACATTAATTCAAATCATATCCCTGTAATTTAGTAAAACAAAATAACTGATAAATGCTTAAGGTTCATCGTATCTATCATAAAAGTTAAATGTATGATTCCATGGAATTGTAAAGTACTCTATAGTATGATGAAACTCATTTGCCAAGCCGAGAAGCCTTTACACAAATACTTACGGAAATCAACGCATACTTAAATAGGCTGATGAATCTCATACAAAAAGAAAGCATGAAAACAGCAGCAGTCAGCCTAAGGTTGTCCATCTGATTCATAAATTGTTTATGATATTTTAAACTTTATTTGCCAAAGTTTCCAATGGGTCTAAATAGCAAAACTGTCTTTATTCTATACTACTATATAAAAAGAACATAAAGGATTCATTTCTTTACTAACAAACAAATAATTTAAACAAAAAGTAATCGTGGACATCTGTGGCATCATGCAGTATATTTGGGGAGTTAGGTTTTCATAAGATTTCAAAGATTTTTATATATTCAGGAATCATCATATCAACTATGTCCATAAAATGTTTTTATATCAATAAAACCTTTGATTCTCCTATATTTAATATACAGAAAACATTTTTCCCTACTGACTAAACTGTGACCTTAAGTTCCAGTAATACAATTAGAAAATTATATATTACAATGGACTTAGGGTCAGAAAACCTGGGTTAGAAATCCTACCTCCATCAATTATTAGTGTTGACCTTGGGCTAATCATTTAATGCCTTAGGACATTTTTCCTTATTTGTATAATGAAGAAGTTTAGAAGCTTATTTCAAAGATTCCTCTTTGTTGTGAAGACTTAATGGCTTCAATGAATAGTGATAAATCTAAAGTAATTCTGACAAAAAAAAATTCCAGAAATAAGGAAGACTATTACTGCCAGCAGGGAAGGCCCAGGTCCCAAAGCTTGGTTTTCCCTGTTTTTTTGCTTGTTTTTGTTTTTTTGAGACAGAGTCCCGCTCTGTCACCCAGGCTGGAGTGCAGTGGTGTGATGGCTCACTGCAACCTTCACCCTCTAAGTTCAAACGATTCTTCAGCCTCTCTAGTAGCTGGGATTACAGAGGTGTGCTACCATGCCCAGCTAATTTTTGTATTTTTAGTAGAGATGGGGTTTCGCCATGTTGGCCAGGCTGGTCTCGAACTCCTGACCTCAAGTGATCGACCCGCCTTGGCCTCCCAGAATGCTGGGATTACAGGCATGAGCCACCACCATGCCCAGCTGGTTTTCCCTCTTTAAAGGGATTTCTTCTCCAGCATTTTTGTTTCAAAACAAAATGTGATAGGTGGTATCAAAGAATTAACTTTTAAAGGTCATGATTCCGGATGTAAATTTTAAGAAACTTTGGCCTATAAAGAACAAATATTAGCTCACCATCATGATAGCTATGACAAACAGCTTTGTATTTTTTAAAAAGATATTCATATCAGAAATTTGTTATATCTGAGTTTCATATACTGAAGAAAAACCAATGCTAACAAATTTTAGTAGGAATTATATTGTATCCTAAAGATGACCCTATAAAGCAGATTCTTTTTTTTTAGATAGAGTCTCCCTCTGTCGCCCAGGCCGGAGTGCAGTGGTGTGATCTCGGCTCACTGCAACCTCCACCTCCTGGGTTCAAGTGATTCTCCTGCCTCAGTCTCCCCAGTAGCTGGGACTACAGGCACGTACCACCACAGCTGGCTAATTTTTTATATTTTTAGTAGAGACGGGGTTTCACTGTGTTAGCCAGGGTGGTCTCAATCTCCTAACCTTGTGATCCGCCTGCCTCGGCTTCCCAAAGTGCTGGGATTACAGGTGTGAGCTACCGCGTCCAGCGGATTAGCAGATTCTTTACACATGTGAGATGTTGGCTTTATCACTGAATTTGTCTTTATAACAATTTACTTCACCAATATATTCTTTACTATTTGATTTTGACGCTGTTCTTTACTGCAGTGAAGTGACATAAATGCTTTCAGAGATATCCCTCAAAACAGTGTGAAAAAATTCAAGGAGCTGATACTAAAATCTTTATTCTGAATTACTCTCATAGAATTAACCCCTGGTATTCCTCAGCAGGAAATCAATGAAAAGAATACCTCAAATAGAAAGGTAAAAGCTCTTTGAAGTAGTTTCATTTACAAAGGCTTTATGAAGCTCTCTAAAAAATTTCTGATACCATCATGATACATGGAAATATCCTATATCCTTTTTTTTTTTTTTGAGACAGAGTCTCACTCTGTTGCCCAGGCTGGAGTGCAGTGGCACGATCTCAGCTCACTGCAACCTCCATCTCCTGGGTTCAAGCAACTGTTTTGCCTCAGCCTCCTGAGCAGCTGAGACTACAGGTGCGCACCACCACACCCAGCTAATTTTTTTTTTTTTTTGTATTTTTAGTAGAGACGGGGTTTCACCATATCGGCCAGGCTGGTCTCGAACTCCTGACCTCGTGATCCACCTGCCTCAGCTTCCCAAAGTGCTGGGATTACAGGCATGAGCCACCATGCCCAGCTTAGTTATGTACTCTTCCACATTGCTGCTACATGTATAAATTAGTAAAAGAATTCAAAAGCAAATTGCATATATATCAAGAACCTTAACCATATTTCTGCTATTTTTCTACTTTTCTATATTTTCCAATGAGTTACAACTTGTTTTTACACAATGTTCTGTTCCCTAATTTAAAAAAGAAACAAGAAAAGTGTATGCCCTATGACCCAGTAATTCTACCAGAAGTAAAATTCTATTTTGGAAACAAATTAAGTTTCTACTAGCAGGGTGTAGTTAAGTAAATTATGGTACATCCACTTAATACAATATTATATAGACATTAAAATTATGGCACATGAAAATAATGAAATATCTTAAATGAAACAAAAGTACAAAATTACATGCATCAAATGCTCACACTAGTGTTAATGCATAACAAAAAAGACTTTACAAATCAACAAGACAATAACAAATCTGATTTTAAAATGGGCAAAGGACTTGAATAGACATTTCTCCAAAGATAGATATACAAATGGCCAATAAGCACACAAAAAGGATGCTCAATATCACTAATCATTAGAGAAAGGCAAATCAAAAGCACAATGAAATACTACCTCATACCCATTAGGACAGCCACTATCAAAAAAGAAAAAAAACAACACTACTGCTGGCAGGGATGTGTAGACATTGAAAACTTTGTGCACTGTTGGTATGAATGTAAAATGGTACAGCTACTATGGAAAACAATACAGAAGTTCCTCAAAAAATATTAAAAAGTGAATTACCATATATATAGTAATCCTACTTCTGGGTATGTATATACCCAAAAGAACTGAAAATGGTATCTTGAAGAGATATTTCTTATACCCATATTAACAGCAGTAGCCAAAAGGTGGACGCAACCCAAATGTCCAATGATGGATGAATAAGCAAAATGTGGTATATACATACAATGGAATATTATTCAGTGTTATAAACGAAGGAAATTCTGACACATGCTACGACATGGACGAATCTTGAGGACACTATGCTAAGTGAAATAAGGCAGTCATAGAAGAAAAAATACTATATGATTCCATCTTTATGAGGCATCTAGAGTAGTCAAATTCATAGAGACAGAAAGTAGAATAGTGGTTTCCAGGGGCTGAGGAGAGAGGAAACCAGGGAGCTGTTTAATGGGTATAGAGTTTTCATTTTACAAGATGAAGAGCTCTGGAGATGGGCTGCACAATAATGTAAATGTATTTAACACCACTGAAGTGTACACTAAAAAATGGTTAAGATGCTAAATTTTTATGTTATATATATTTTAACATAATTCCTTTCCTTTCTTCCTTTCCTTTCCTTTCCTTTCCTTTCCTTTCTCCCTTCCCTTCCCTTTCCCTTTCCCTTTCCTTCCTTTCCTTCTTTTCTTGTCTTTTCTTAAGACAGAGTCTTGCTCTGTCACCCAGGCTGGAGTGCAGTGGTGTGATCTAGGCTCACCGTAACCTCCGCCTCCGGGGTTCACGCAATTCTCTTGCCTCAGCCTCCCAAGTAGCTGGGATTACAGGCATGCGCCACGACACCTGGCTAACTTTTTTGTATTTTTAGTAGAGACGGGGTTTCCATGTTGGCCAGGCTAGTCTGGAACTCCTGACCTCAAGTGATCCGCCCGCCTCGGCCTCCCAAAGTACTGGGATTACAGGCATGAGCCACCGTGCCTGGCCCCACAATTATTTTTAAAAAGACTTTAAAAATGTATATGGGCTAGAAATAATCATATATAATTTATTTTATTTTTCTATATTTACCTTTTTTCCTATAAGAAGTAACATTTTCATAATGAAAAAAATAAGCTTTACCTTAAAAGTAAAAAAATGCTACTTCTACTGGATGCTCTCAGTTGTAAGTGGGAGCTAATCAATGGGTACACATGAACATACAAAATAGAATAACAGACACTGGAGACTCCAAAAGGTAGGAAGATGAAAGGAGGCTCGAGGTTGAAAAATTATCCATTGGATATAATGTTCACTATTTGGGCAATGGGTACACTAAAAACCTAGAGTTCATGGAATATATCCATGTAACAAAACTGCACTTGTACCTCTTAAATCTATAAAAAAAAGTTTTTTTTAAAGACATCCTATTTCTTACATGAGAACTTATAAGGTGAATAATTACAGCCAAACATTCAAGCCAGTTATGTGGGTAATAATTAATTTAAATGTGCATTTAAAAAATCAATCCATATGTCATAAAATAAACTTCAATATGCCTATTTTAAAATTATGCCCATCAATAGCAGACGCAAGATATGTTCATTGTTAAAGAAAGATTTTTCTGAAATTTGACTTTAAAACATTTTTCTCAAAGTGGCAAAGGAAAATATTTCTAACCAATTAAATTTTATTCTTTTTAAGTTAAAACAGAAAATGAAAAGAATCACTTTCAAAAAAGAGACAAAAGCAGAGATTTAGTAAATTTATTCATCTGAACACAAGCATTTCCTCCATTGCAACATCCACGATGTCCTAGAGAAAAATGGTGAAAATATTTGATTCTGCAAAAAGAAATAACTGTCTTTAAACTGTGGTTTCAAATTGTAACATAAGACTGACCTTTAAGATTTATGAAGCTGAATGTGCTTCTTTTGTATTTTAGAGCTTAGGTTTGTTAAACTGACCCCTAATTTTGTGGTGTGTGTCTGATCCTAGGTTCTCGTGTCTCTTAAATGCTACCCGCCTCTAGTTATTGTATTTGTTTGAGCTTCATAGGACTTCACTGAGTTGGTGATCACTACATGGCCTAGTTTGTGCAAATATGTGTTGGTTTCTCTCCATATTCCTTCAGAGTTTTATTGTTTACAAGTTTCTTTTTTGTATTGAGAGAAAAATAGCCAAAGCATCTTTGACATCTTTTCTGCGACAGGCAGAAAGACCTGAAACAAAGTGGGGATCTTTTTTTTTTTTTTTTTTTGAGATGGAGTCTTACTCTGTCACCCAGGCTGGAGTGCAGTGGGGTGATCTCGGCTCACTGCAACCTCCGCCTCTGGGGTTCAAGTGATTCTCTTGCCTCAGCCTCCCGAATAGCTGGGATTATAGGAGCATGCCACTATGCCTGGCTAATTTTTGTATTTTTAATAGAGGCGGGGTTTTGCCATGTTGGCCAGGCTGGTCTGGAACTCCTGACCTCAGATGATCTGCCTGCCTCGGCCTCCCAAAGTGCTGGGATTAGGTTTGAGCCACTGCGTCTGGCCTAAAGTGAGGATCTTGAACCATCCTTTCTTTTCTGTTCTCCTTACCCTATTACCTACTGGACCAGATGTTTTGTCCCGAAAACTTGTCTCCTACTCTGCCCTCTTTTACATTCCCCTCCTCCAAAAGAAACCTATACACCCACACACATACTTGGTTAATTCTTGGGGTATCTCTGCAATTCTTAAATGATTTATGCAAAAATCCAGAAGAAGCTAGGAACTCTCCATCCCTTGTTCCCAATCTCCCAAGTCAAGACCCTTTCTTGATGTGATTCATGTCAAATACTTAGGACACTGCTGTATTTTGGATGGATCAAACCTACTTAATCTTTCATCTTAAAGCAGATAGAAACAATTGGGGGCCTTCCATGTAGAAAGTGGGGTCTGGAGGGCAAGAAAGGGAATATGAATATATATCCAAGTCACTCTGGAACTTTTATGTGGGTATAAGAAACTTATGTCAAAGTGGCCACAAGATTGTTTAATAGGAGATAGAAGGATATAACTCCATGTTTACTGCTAGAAACCAAAGCTTTGTGTGAAATCTTGAATTTATGGGGAGAGAGGGAGGGTACCTGTGTGTTCTTTCCCTGATCCCTTCCCCTCATTCCTGAACTGCAGGAGACTGAGCTCCTTTGGGCTTTGGTGACCCCATCACTGAGGGGTTTATTTGATAGTTGATTTTGCTGTACTGGGTACTTCCTTTCCCATTTCCTAATCATTCTGTAATACACATGCTGACTCTTTTCCCTCCCCTCCTCCTTTCCCTGGGAAGATACAATCAATAAATAAAGACTTACTGGTAGTGAAAAAAATTGTAATGAATCCTAATTTTCAAATTAATCATATTCCAATATATATCATAATAATTTAAAATTTGTTAACATAGTTATACAGAAAAGGAGGGTAGTCTCCCATTGGAGTTTATATCATTTAATAAATGATGTAGCTGTTCTAATACTTTTAAAATAAGCCTGAGTTTTCGATTATAAAATACTAGCTATAAAGATGAAAAGGGAAGAGGAAAAGCATTTTTATGCCCCTTTTTTGGCAGAGAGTTGTGCAGCCAAGCAAATTTTTAAACCAAATACATTTTGCTTCTGATATTTATTCTGCTCCCTTACCCTAGCATAATCCTGTTGTTCTAGGCAACCAACTGCAAATTTAATCGATTTTCAACTTTATTTATTAAGCTTCTACTGTGTGCCAAATACCTAATGATGGGAGAGAAGAGATTAAAGTCAGCCTGCCTGCCTTCAAATAGACCACAGTTGAGTATGAAACACAAAAAGTTTAAGTGTCACCCCACAGACTTCTAAAAGATACTAATATGTATCTATCTAGACCATCAGAAAATATTACGTAGTAATTTTTTTAAAAGAGCAGAAAAGAAATTATTTCAAGTAGCTATAAAAGCATCAAGGAGATAGATTTAAAAAGCATGAATAAGAAAACATGAAGGGTTTAATAAGGGTCTTTGTAAGAAAGGCTTAATAGGCAGGCCTTGAGTCACATGTCTTAGAGCCTTGCACAAGTCATGGTATGGAGATTTAAAGATCACTAGAATATTTTCATGGTTTGGGAGAACATGTTAAGCAAAGGACTGATACGATAACATTGATGTATCGAAAAGATAGTTTTGGCTTCAATGTAGAAGGGGATAAGGGTGAAAAGGGGCCGGGCTTGGTGGCTCACGCCTATAATCCCAGCACTTTGGGAGGCCGAGGCAGGTGAATCACAAGGTCTGGAGTTCTAGACCAGCCTGGCCAAGGTGGTGAAACCCCATCTCTACTAAAAATACGAAAATTAGCCAGGTATGGTGGCGGGTGCCTATAATCCCAGCTACTTGGGAGGCTGAGGCAGGAGAATTGCTTGAACCCAGGAGGTGGAGGTTCAGTGAGCAGAGACTGAGCCACTGCACTCTAGCCTGGGCGACAGAGCAAGACTGTCTCCAAAAAAAAAAAAAAAAAAGAGTGAAAAAGGAGAAAACAAGTAAATGTTGCCATAATCTGGCAAAAAAATTAAAGCCTGAAATAAAGCAATGACAGTGAGAATAAAAACCTGTATTTGAGAAATGTTTAAAAAACGAAATTGTCCACTTTGGTGACATAAGCAGATGTGGGAGATGAGAGATCAGGAAAAGCCGAGATTGATTTCCAAGTTCCTCCTTTGAGAAACTGGGTTGATAACGGTGCCTTTGACTTAAATTAGAAATACAAGAAAAGCAGGCCGGGCACAGTGGCTCACGCCTGTAATCCCAGCATTTCTGGGGGCTAAGGCAGGCCAATCACCTGAGGTCAGGAGTTCAAGACCAACCTGGCCAACATGGTGAAACCCCGTCTCTAGTAAAAATACAAAAATTAGCCAGGCATGGTGGCAGGCACCTGTAATCCCAGCTATTTGGGGGGCTGAGGCAGGAGAATCGCTTGAACCCAGGAGGCAGAGGTTGCAGTGAGCTGAGATCATACCACCTCACTCCAGCCTGGGTGACTTAAGCAGCTGTAGGGATAAGATAAGAAAGGGGAGACTAAAGAGTAGGGGATGAACTGTTCCATTTTAGATGTGGCAAATTTGAAAATTTTGAGAGACATTCAAGTGGAATTCCTCAAGAGAGCTGAACTAACAACAAGAAATTTGGGTATTATAGATAATATCTAAAGCCACACATCCAAAGGTGAGACATCCAAAGGATAAGCAAATTAAGAAAGGTTGGAGAAAAGAGCCTAGAACCAAACAGGGAATGCCAGTATTTTTAGAAAGGGTAATATTCCAGAAAGACTGAAGAGTCGCCACAGTGCTACACAGTAAAAAAGATCAAGGTAGAAAAGAAGATGAGTGTGTTGACATTTCAGAAACAAATTTTTTTTTAATGTTTCAAGAAGTCTGTTCTCCATATTTCATATTTTGGCATCAAAATTGTTTTGCAACAAAATATAATTGTACATTGTGCAAAATTCACTTACAAACATATTAAGGTTTCTACAAATCTGCATTAACTTCCACAGCCTCTGAACAACTGCAGAAAAGGTTAACACTGATAATGGAAAAGCTATCAAGTAGCTGGTTGCTTCAAAATTTTGTTTGTATTAATGTTATAATATGATTTTGAGCTATCAAAAATATATTTACAAAAGTATCCTATTGATATTATTCAGCTTGATGTGGGATCTTACTTTTTCATTAATAGAAATATATATTTTTACATTAGGAAGTATGGGAATTATTACCAGTTTTCATCTATGAGCAACAATTTTGGAATTCATATATTTATTATTGTATGGGAGAATCAATATGCTATCAATGTTTCCATTTACAATGAGTATGTATTACTTTAATTGTAATAAAAAATGTTATTTGACCCTGAAAGGGCACCAAATCATTTATGAATTTTATTTAAATTATACAAACATATCACATATTTGGAGAGAAGAATGGAAATAAACACCCAAAATCATCATTTAGGTCATTACATGGTGTAAAACTTAGGAATAATGGCCATGAAGTCAAAAAGAACTAAACTGAAACTCTCACTCTGAAACTTCGTGCCTAATTTATAAAGTAGTCATTATGAAGACAACATATATTTTGTGACCTCAAAAGAAAAGTGTCTGATATACAATTGGTACACAATAAATATTGGTTAGATAAATCATTTAATTAAAAAGCTATGTCTTGGCCAGGCGCGGTGGCTCACGCCTGTAATCCCAGCACTTTGGGAGGCTGAGGTGGGCAGATCACAAGGTCAAGAGATGGAGACCATCCTGGCCAACATGGTGAAACCCGGTCTCTACTACAAATACAAAAAATTAGCTGGGCATGGTGGCGCCCACCTGTAGTCACAGCTACTCGGGAGGCTGAGGCAGGAGAATTGCTTGAACCCAGGAGGTGGAGGCTGCAGATTGCACCACTGCACTCCAGCCTGGCAACAGGGCGAGACTCCATCTCAAAAAAAAAGCTATTTCTTATACAAAAACATTATTCAGTGAATGACATACAATTTGAGTTAGAGTAATAGGTTTGCACCAAGGAATCCACATGTTTTATATAACACTCCCTATAATCAGTGGCCTGTATTTACAGGGTATGTAACTTGGAGTCTACAAACTGGTAGAAGACAGTGTTTCCATGAGAAACAATTGTTTTTCAAAGACTCATCTTAGTATATTCAGACACAAATAGTTAGAAGAGCTCAGAAGCAACTAATTACTTAAAGGGCCTCAAGGATATTTCTGGATGGAATGAAAATAATATACTTCATGAACTGAAATTCTTCCCATACAAAGAAATTCCAGTTTGACTACCTTTAAAGTATTTAGACAATTACAAGTGATTTAATACTAGTTTCGATTCAAGATAAAACTTGGTTATGTAATTAAATGCAAACAGAGATTAAGTATAAAAATTAGTAAAAATATGTTCAAATGTGAATCAAAACAAAAACGAAAAATAGCTTCTTAAAAACAAAGACAACAACAATAATAGAAAAATACCTTGCAGTTCTGTAGCAGTCGTATGAGATGTTCAAAGCAATTGCTGTTAAGAAAAATGGCCTGAAGAACAGGTCTATCTGTACAATCTAACATGGCTGTGATGGTATCTAGGAAAATAAAAAGAAAATGATCCATATAAAAATGAAAATTTGGGATCATATAAACATTTACTCTAATCATTTTTCTTTTAAATTTTTAAAACAACTTTGATGTTCAGTATTTTTAAAACGACACTAACACACAAAAGCACATAAAAGCATTTTTATGCCTTTAGAAGCTATACACCAAACAATTAATGTTCGTTATGAGTGAGTGGCAGGATATAAATAACTTTTCTTTTTACTTATCTGAATTTCCTAGTTTAGCTCTAATGAAAACGTTTTACTTCTAAAAGGAACTATCAGTTAATAATATTTGTATTTAACAACCTTACATGGGAACACAACAAGAAATCATAATATATTGGTGAAGGGGCTTGCAGAGCATAGAGACAGAGATAAATAAGCAGAATGACACAAAACAACCAACACAAAGAGAAGGGAAGAGAAACACACACACACACACACACACACACACACACACACACACACAGGCTCTGAGGAAAAAAAGAAATAAAAACGGAGGCCCTCTAGAGAAAGGGCAGATTTTTGAAGTGACCTCTACAGAGATGTTATAGAGGCACATACAAAATTCATTGTATGTGACTCTTTACCATAGGTTACTACAAATGGTGCTTTCTGAAAATTTACTTTTCCTAGAATTTCAAAGTCTTGGCTAACTTTCTTTTTCACATTGATGCTTTTAGGAGATTACACTTTCAAAACAATATAGAGACTTGACTTTGTTATTGTTAAAGCAAAGAGGTTGTAACAAACACATCAATTCTATATAAATTATTTTGAAGTCAAAGTCTAAGCAGTCATATGATATCTGAATTAAACAATCAATACTTTCCATACAATGGCCTTGTATTTCAAAAGAAAGTGGTAGATATGAAAATAAAAAACAGACTCAGAAAAAGTTGTCATTATGTAATACTTACTCAGCATTTTGATCTGTAGAGCAATAAATCGGTTTTCCCACTGTCTGGACCTTCTTTGATTAGGTAAAGCTGAATGATCTGAATTTAGCAATTTAAAATAGTTCTCCAGAATAGTACTGGTTTCCACTTGACGCTGATCAGAGTTGCTACTGAGAAGGATATGTACCACTTCTGTAAGGCACTTCAGAGTTAGTTCTGCCTTCCTACCCACTTCTTCAGGATCTCCATCCTCCCAGGAATCACAATCTGCCAAAACTCGCATAAGAACTTCCATAGTGGCTGGAGAAATTGCTTGCAAAGCATTCCTCTGAAACATTAGAGACAATAAAAATGAAACCTAAACCTAATGAAGTTGTGTATGTTTGCAACAATGAGAATTTAATACATCTGCAGGCAACCTTTTCTTTTAATAAACACATAAAAATTTGTAACAGATACTCTGATAGACACTGCTAGTGGTTCATACATATTAAATCTTCCCTTCCTCTCAGAAAACTCACTTTACACTCTCTCTTGTGGCTAAGGGTAGCCATGTGACATAGTTCTGGTCAAGGATATATGGTAGTAGACTATGAAGAGGGTATCATTTTATAAACAAAAAGGGAAGGACCCTTTGCTCTTGGGCCTTTCACCTTTTCCTGCCTAGAATGTAAACATAATGCTTGCAGCCACCTTTATATCATGAAGAGATAAGTCCATGATTAAAGTAGCAGGCTACAGAAAGAATAGGAATATTGAAGGACCTCAGTCCTTGATGTTCTTATTGAGTTGCTGTACCAGCTCAAAACTGCCTAACCCTGGATTTCTTAGGCAAAATGAAACATAAAAAACAACCTCAAATCGATTAAGTCTCTCTAAGGTTTTCAGGTTGGTTACAGAAAATCCATCACAACTGATTTAAACACGTAAGATGACTGGTTTGGTTTTGATTCTACAAACATATTTCTGAAATTCCATATACTAAGTAATTGGTAGCTATATGTCAAGGTGACCAGAAGAACACAGAAATAAACAATATGTATTGCCCTAAATTGTCAAATTACCACATAATGAAACAGAACATAGTCATGCAAAATTATCTGAATTAGCACTTAAGCCATTAGGACTGTTTTCATCAATAATTATCAATATAATACATAATATCAACAACAATAATTACTGCTATGGAAGAAACTGCTAATGGCCCACCCAACATTCAATTTCCTTCACCTTCCTCATTCAGAGAAACTGATGTTTTCCTGAACACGTAGCCACCCAGAATAAATTCACATTTCCTAGCCGCCCCTGCTGCTAAGGAGGCCAAGGAAGCAAGTTTTATCACATTTTTTATGTGGACATATTTTCCTTCTCTATAGTCATATGACCAAGTTTGGCAAATGAGATCAAAAGACAGGGAGTGTCAGCTTTTCAGGACCTCTTTATTTTGTTTTTTATTTTTTCAGACAAGGTCTTCCTCTGTCACCCACGTTGAAACGCAGTGACATGATCATAGCTCACTGCAGCCTCAACTATTCAGGCTCAAGTGATCCTCCTGCCTCAGCCTCCTGAGTAGCTGGGACCACAGGTGTGCACCATCACACCTGACTAATTTAAAAAAACTTTTTTGTAGAGACAGGGTCTCCCTGTGTTGCTCAGGCTCGTCTTGAACTCTGGGGCTCAGAGATCCTGCCACCTCGGTCTCCCAAAGTTCTGGGATTATAGGTGTAAGCCACCATGCCCGGCCTCAGTATCTCTTTAAAAGATACTTGACACATGCCATTTGTATCCTTCTTCCTTACCCCCTCTATCTTAGAGCCCCAAATGTGAACATAATGGCTAGAACTCTAGAAGCTATCTTGCAGCATGAAATAGAATAGTAAGCATGACAGATTGACATTCAAAAGAAAACTGAATCCCTGAAGATCCCAGAGGCACCAGATTAACTCTGAATTATTTATTACTTTGTTTTTAATTAGAAAAGTAACTTAAGCTGCTTTAATTTTATTAACTGCTACATAAAGCAAATCATAGATCTAACGGATAAAATTTTTATTTACTTAAGTTTTTAAAAGTACAAGTACTTTGTTAAGTGCTGTACATATATTATGTCATTTAGTCCTTACAAATATCCCATAAATGTTACTATTTCCGTATCATAAATTAATAAACTAAAACATATGTAAATAGTTTATCCAAAGTCACATAACTAGTTAGAGATGGACACTCAAACCTAGGTCAGTCTGGCTACAAAATCTTTGTTTTTAACATAACACAAAACAGGACAGGTTTCAAATATGCCAATGGGAAGCCCAGATATGATGCTTTGGGAAAGGAAACCAGTAATTAGACTTTGATTTTTCTGATCTTTATGACATGACCATTCTTTAGCCTTTATATATTCAATTCCTCTAAACACCCTTGTACTAATGCCATATTCAACAAACAACTTTCCAACTTTGATATAAATCCCACTATAGCTATGCCTGGATCACAAGGATTTTTGGTACATAAAATAATAATTGGACTTCCAGTATCTACTTGATTTTAGTGTTAGGTTTCATTATGGAGGTCTCCTGGGGTTTGACTACCCCTAGGCACTAACAAGAACAAGTCTCTGTGTTTTCGAAAAGAGAAGGGGATCCAATCAGCTTCTATATTAGTCATAACAATGCCACTTCCATTTTTATTCCTGTATACTTAATCATTTTTTCACTGTAGTAGAGAAATGATAGAAATGGGGACATAATGATCCAAAAGAAGGAAATCAGCTAATACTGGAATGTGATTAAGCAAACTTACACTGAAAAATAAGATTCTGGTCACCATCCCTCTCACTACAAGGAGACTCTTTTCTTCTACTAGGGTGAAGAGGAGAAGGTCACACAGACCACCTGGAAACCTAACTAGGGACTCTGGCTAGGTGCCAAAAAAAGGACAGGACAAATAAAACAAAAGAAATGGAAATTTCACTAGTGCTCTGGAGGCTAACAAGGTACAAGAGTAAAAAGGAATAAAAATATATTTTTTAAAAAGGCCATTGAGCATAAGGGCCATGCAATGAAAAAAAACATACAGAGAGAAAACAAAACAGAGCAAAAACAAGGAGGAAAGGGGAATTGCATTAATACAAACAGATAAGAAACTCTTTTTTTTTTGAGATGAAGTCTCGCTCTGTTGCCCAGGCTGGAGTGCAGTGGTGCGATCTCGGCTCGCTGCAAGCTCCGCCTCCCGGGTTCACGCCATTCTCCTGCCTCAGCCTCCAGAGTAGCAGGGATTACAGGCGCCCACAACCACGCCCGGCTAATTTTTTTTTGTATTTTTAGTACATACAGGGTTTCACCATGTTAGCCAGGATGGTCTCGATTTCCTGACCTCATGATCCACCCACCTCAGCCTCCCAAAGTGCTGTGATTACAGGGGTGAGCCACCATGCCCGGCCAGGAAACTCTTAAACTCAGAATGGTATTTACAAAATTAATACTCAATAAAATATATCTCAATTGGACATATTAAATAAAAAGAAATCTCCCAAATACATAAAGTCAACTGTTTATGAAGTTCACTTGAGAAATGAAGATTACACTCTCTCAAATCTCCAAACAGAATAAGAAATGATAAATACATTATCAAACAAGTAGCAGTTGCTTACTGCTAGAAGATTAAAAGTTCCCTACAGCTATAAGTTAAAAAGCCTTATAAAAAGGCTCTTGAACTCAAATAAATATCTAAGCATTAAACTTCATGACGCTGTCCTGAATGTAGACAAGGATTTCCTCCTAAATGCCAAAAATAATAAGGTAATATGCCTAGTGTATTATTGGCATAATTTTGTATCTTTAAATAAAATTTACTTAAGTTTTAAAAAATACAGGTTTCTAAGTTTTTTAAATTATAATTTAAATATGTAATTTGGTACAACAATATTAAGAACATAGTACACTGATGCTAGTAAGAGAATGTTTAATGTGAAAGAAAAAACTGATAGTTAAAAAAGAGAAGATAAAAACTTTCTACCTAAGATAGAGAAAGAAACAGAGGGATAGAGGGAGGGAATTATAGAGATTTATAAACTTGGATGGAAAAAACCAGATATCTTAATTTCTACTAATTTCTAACTAAAATTTAGTATTTCCTTCAAGTTTAAATGTAAGCAACAAAACAACAGTAGTATAAATAATACTTGTGATTTTGTTGGCTAGGCACAGTGACTCACACCTGTAATCCCAGCACTTTGGGAGTCTGAAGTGGGCAGGTTGCTTGAGCCACGAATTGCTCAACCTGGACAACATGGCAAAAGAGTGTCTTTACAAAAACACAAAAATTAGCTGAGTGTGGTGGTGTGCACCTGTAGTCCCAGCTCCTTAGGAGGCTGAAGTGGGAGAACTGACTGAGCCAGGAGGCCAAGGCTGCAGTGAGCCATGATAGAGCCACTGCACTCCACTCTGGCCAGCAGAACAAAACCCTGTCTCAAAACAACAACAACAAACAAAACAAAACAAAACAAACTTGTGATTTTGTCATCAGTAAAAATCATATGCATTTTCATTTATTACAGCTGTTACAGTCACTCAAAATATCATTTATGCTAATTTCTTCTTGGAAGTTACATTAGTTTCTAGACTTGCTGTTATAGCTTTTTTAATTTAATGTATTATAAAGAAGCACATATTACTATGTCACAGATTTGTTTTATTAATATTTTAGTAACTGCATTTCAGTATAATTGGTTTCCTTTATTTCAGGCATTTAAAACATTCTGACAAAGGGCTTTATCAGATTGCCAAGGGGATGTGTGCTATAAAAAGTACAAGTGTTAGGAACCTCTGATTTAAACTGTGTGGCTTAAGAAAACACATGTTTATACACGTACTTTCTGAACTATAATCCTTTCGTCAACTAGAATTTATATTCAAAGTTTATGACAGTGGTAGGGCACGGGGGACTCACGCCTGTAATTCCGGTACTTGGGGAGGCTGAGGTGGGCAGATCGCTTGAGCCCAGCAGTTCGACCCGCCTGGGCAATATGGCAAAACCTCATGTTTGCTAAAAATACAAAAATTAACTGGGCATGGTGGTGTGTGCCTGTAGTCCCAGCTACTTGGGAGGCTGAAGTGGGAGGATTGCTTGAACCTGGGAGGCAGAGGTTGCAGTGAGCCAATAGTCGCACTTCTGCACTCCAGCCTGGGAAACACAGCGAGACCCCATTTCAAAAAACAAAAACAGGAAAGTTTATAACAGCACTTAGATGCTTACCTTAAAAAAATACTAGAAATTCTTTTTTGTAAATTTTAAAACAGTAGTTGGATTTGTTGAAAAAAAAACATATACACTCACAAAAATACATTTAGTATTATAAGTACACAGAAGAGTGAATAAATTCATGTCTTTAGAAACCAAACTACTAGACTTCGATTTCATCAAGTGGACTGATGAGGTTGACTTCCTCTATCATCTGAAATAAAAACTAGTGCTTGAAAGCTAACATAAATAAGAACTTACAATACCAAAAATTGTTAAATTTGTTTATTTATTCAGTAATTTTATTGTCAGTGCTAAATATTACTTACGTTTTTTGGAAAATAAAAGAAGTAGATTAGTTACAATATATAAGTTCAATATTTGTATGGTGAATGAAATTATAAAAAGACAAAGAACATACTAAACAATCCATGGAAAGCTTTTTGCACTGTTAATTATAATTTTATTTATTAAATTTCAACACTTTCCTTACCTGCCCACCGGCTACAATGGCTCCAAAGAGATGCAATAAGCAACATTTAAGACTTTCCTTGAGATGTTCACTTTCCTGAAAACATTCTGTAAATAATAAATAAATAAATAAATGAGATTTGTCTTTCACAGTATGATTTATCTCTAAGGAATGTCTGATGCAAACACGAAGAACTATTTGTGAAAAGGCTGATCTGTGTTAAAAGCCAAGGTTGATATGCATTTTGTCTTAGGAAAAGAAAAGAGAAGCCATCTACCAGATAGCATTTTAGGTATTTACGTCATCTCACTTAGTTCTCATAATTCTCCATATAAGGATGATATTTGGCCCCCATTTATAAATGAGAAAAAGGAAGGTCAGAAGTTAATATCTTGCCTGAAGTCACATGGTTACTCACTGACAGGGCTAGAAACTAACCCAGACCTGGCATAAAATTAGATGTCTCTCTCTTTTTTTTTTTCCTTTGAGATGGAGTCTTGCTATATCACCCAGGCTGGAGTGCAGTGGTGTGATCTCAGCACACTGCAATCTCCACCTCCCAGATTCAAGCGATTCTCCTGCCTCAGCCTCCGGAGTAGCTGGGATTACAGGCGCCTGCCACCACACCCAGCTAATTTTTGTATTTTTAGTAGAGACCTCAGGTGATCCACCTGCCTCAGCCTCCCAAAGTGCTGAGATTACAGGCATGAGCCACCGCACCCGGCCCCTTGTCAGGTCTTTATGCTGCTTTTTCGTTGTCATATGCATGTATAGCCTCTAAAAAATAAAATAAAATAATTTATAATTTTAAAAGAAAGGTTACTATTGGTACCAGAATTTTAGAATAATAGTCCTAGAGTGGACCCAGGAAATGTTTTTGTCCAACTCTTTCATTTTCTAGTTGATTAGTGATGGTCAATTTTTACTAATGAGATGTGTAATAGTCTTAGTAAAGAGACATCTAGGCTGGGCGCAGTGGCTCACGCCTGTAATCCCAGCACTATGGGAGGCCGAGGCAGGCGGATCACCTGAGGTCAGGAGTTCGAGACCAGCCTGGCCAACATGGTGAAATCCCGTCTCTACTAAAAATGCAAAAATTAGCCAGGTGTGGTGGCGGGCACCTGTAATCCCAGCTACTCGGGAGGCTGAGGCAGGAGAATCTCTTGAACCCAGGAGGCAGAGGTTGCAGTGAGCTGAGATCGTGCCACTGCACTCCAGCCTGGGCAACAGAGCAACACTTCATCTCAAAAAAAAAAAAGAAAAAAAAGTACATAGTACATATATGTAACTCCTGCATCATACTTTTTTTGCTTTTTAACTTAATACATTCTGGACATTACTACATCTTTCTACTTTTTTTTTTTTGTTTTTTTTTTGAGACAGGGTCTTACTTTATTGCCTAGGCTGGAGGGCAATCACAGCTCACTGCAGCCTTGGCTGCCTGGGCTCACGTGATTCTCCCACCTCGGCCTCCCAGGTAGCTGGGACTACAGGCACACGCTACCATGACCATCTAATTTTTTGTATTTTTTTGCAGAGACAGGGTTTTGCAGTGTTGTCCAGGCTGGTCTCAAACTCCTGGGCTCAGGTGATCTGCCCACCTCAGCCTCCCAAAGTGCTGGGAGTACAAGGGTGAGCCACTGCGTCAAGCCTGGACATTACTACATCTTAACAGATACACCTGCCTAATTCATTTTTTGTGATGACTAGAGGGCATACACCACTACAATGTGTTACCTTCACTTATCCAGTTCTCTATTGATAAACTGCTATGCTTTTCCCCTTTCTTTTGATGCTGTTATGAATACCCTTTTGCACATGTCATTACACACTGGGACAAGACTGTAACAGTAAAATTATTTCCAATAACAAATGTTACCAAAAGGAAACAGCTTTGAGGTAACCTGGATAGAAACTTATAATTAAAAAATTAAGAAGTTCCACCTATATCAGAATAACTGGTACTACGCATGGCTTTCAGCTATAAACAATTAGAAAACTGGAGAAAATCAGTTCCAGAAACTGGGTCACAGAACTGTGATACACACAAGAAGGAAAACAAAGTAAGCACAAGGATCACACCACAGATTCCTGTCTGGAGACACTTTCTGAACTGCTACATGGAAAGGAGGAACCCTAAAAGAACACAGCCATTTGCTGAGCTGAGGAGACAGAAATCAAAGTTCAGAGAGGCCCAGGCAACCGGAATTTGTAAAGCAGAGTACTGGAGTGGAGGAAGCTATACAGAGGAAGTGCTCCAGAAATATGCACAGGGCTCATTTTGTGTCTCAGTATCTATCCTCACACAATAGTGTGATATCCCACAAGATCGGCAAAAAACTACAAAGAAACTGTAAGCTGAGTAATTCTCTGATTTTACACAGAGCTAGAAGATGACAGAGTTCCACTCAGCCACAGTGGACACACAGAAAGATAATACATAAAAAGGACATAAAAACATATACCATGCAAACTCTCATCATAAGATTGCTGGGTGGCTATATTAGTATCTGACAAAGTAGGCAAGAAATATAATCAAGGCAAGGAATGTTATTCATGATGAAAAGTGGAACTCAATAAATTTAAATAAGAAAATACAACTCAATGAGTTTAAGTTTATTGAAGTCATAAAGAGTATTTTCTCTTGCCATAATGGAAATATATTAGAAGGTAATGAAAAAAAGATTATCTGGAGATCCTTTTCATGAAGATGGCATTAAAAGGAAGGTGGTCCCTGCCCCTCCCAAAACCAAAGCCAAAGCCAAAGCCAAAGCCAAGGCTATGAAGGCCAAGCAGGCAGGGCTAAAAGGCATCCACCCCACCCCCCACACACACAATCTGCACATCACCACCTTCTGGTGGCCCAAGACACTATGGTTCCAAACGCAGCCCAAACATCCTCAGAGGAACACTCAGAGAAGATACAAACTTGACTACTATGCCAGCACCAAAATCCCTTTAAGGCACTAAGTCAGCCAGTGAAAAAGATGACAGCAAAACACTTGTGTTCACTGTAGATATCAAGCCCAACAACAGATCAGACAGGCCATGAAGAAGCTCTATTGACAATGATGTGGCCAGGTCTACACCCCAATCAGGCCTGCTGGAGAGAAGGCATATGTTAGACTGCCTCCTGACTGTGATGCTTTCAATATTGCCTACAAAACTGGGATTATCTAAACTGAGTCCAGCAGGTTAATTCCAAATATACACTTTTTTCACCATAAAGAAAAAAAGGGCTGGGGGTGGAGGCTCATGCCTGTAATCCTAGCACTTTGGGAGGCTGAGGCGGGTGGCTCACTTGAGGCCAGGAGTTCGAGACCAGCCTGGTCAACGTGGTGAAACCCCATATTTACTAAAAATACAAAAATTAGCTGGGTGTGATGGCGGGCACCTGTAATCCCAGCTACTCGAGAGGCTGAGACATTAGAATCGCTTGAACCCGGGAGGCGGAGGCTGCAGTGAGCCAAGATCGTGCCACTGCACCACTCCAGCCTGGGTAACAGAGTAAGACCCCATGTCAAAAAAAAAAAAAAAAAAAAAAGAAGAAAGAAAAAAGGATCTGGAAACTCCCCCAACATTTGCAGATTAAACAATACATGCCTTTTCATTTTATTAATGTAATCTTATTTAATTGACAAATACAAATTGCATATATTTATGGTGAACAGCATGGTATTTTGAAATATGTATACACTGTGGCTAAATCAAACTAATTAACATATACATTACCTCACATACTTAACTTTTTTTGTGGTGACCTCTCTTTTAGCTACTCTCTTAGCCATTTTCAAGTATGCAATGCATTGTTACTAACTACAGTCACAATGTTATGTAGTAGCTCTCTTGAATTTATTCTTCCTAACCGAAATTTTGTATGCTTTGACCAACATTTCCCCAATTTGAAAATATTTTAAACCAAACAAGAAAACTTCATTTTAATTTAACAAAATTAAAACAAACATATCAAAATCTGTGGGGCACAACTAAAGCAATGATTCATGTTCATTCTAGAAAAGAAGGTCGAAATAAAGATCTAATCAAAGATTGACCTTTCACTCTAAGAAGCTAGAAAAAGAAGAGCAATTAAGAGGAAGTTAATATTAAAGATAATAGAAAAAATAATGAAAAAGGAAACAAATAAACAATAGAGGAAAATCAATGAAATCAAAAGCTAGTTCACTGGAAAGATCAATATAATTTTTTAAGAGACAGGGTCTCACTATGTTGCCCAGGCTGGAATGCAGTGGCTATTCATAGGCACAATCATAGTGCACTATAGCCCCGAACCCCTGGGCTAAGGTGATCCTCCTGCCTCAGCCTCCTAAGTAGCTGGGACTACAGGCATGTGCCAGGATCAATATAATTTAAAAACCTCTAGCTAGACCAATCAAGAAAAAAGAAGAGAGAAAAATGTAAATTATCAATGTCAGGAATGAAAGAGGAGACATCAATTTAGATTCCACAGATTTAAGAAGGATACATGAAGAAATACTATGAACAACTTTATGCCAATAAATTCAACACAATTCATGTGATGAAAAACACAAATTCCTTGAAAGACATGAATTATAAAAACTAACACAAGAAGAAATAGAAAATCTGAGTAGCCCTTTACCTAGTAAATAAATTTACTCCATAATTTAAAACCTTTTCACACTGGGCACAACACACATGCCTATAGTCCCAGCTACTCAGGAGGCTGAGGTGGTAAGATCACTTGAGCCCAGGAATTCAAGATGAGCCTGAGCAATATAGCAAGATTCTGTCTCAATGAAAAACAAAACAAAACCTTTCCACAAGGTAATCTCCAGGTCCAGATCTGCTGGTGAATGTTAAGAAAATCATAATAGCATTCTCAAACCAACTCTCACAGAAAACAGAGGAAAAGAGAACCCTGCCTAACTCATTTAATATGACCAGTATTGTTGTTTGAGCCACCAAATCAATAGTATTTTGTTATACCAGCCCAAGCAGACTAAGACAGATTTTGTTACAAAGAAATAGACTACTACTACAACAAAGACCTAAGAACACAGAAGCAGCTTTAGAACTGGGTAATGGGTAGAGGCTGGAAGAGTTTTGAGGTGCATGCTGGAAATAGGGACCTTCAGGGCAATTCTGGTGAGCTCTCAAACATAAATAAGGAGCATGTTATTGAAAACTAGTGGAAAGGTGATCCTTATTGTAAAGTGGCAAAGAACTTGGCTGAACTGTGTTCTAGTGTTTTGTGGAAGGTAGAACGTGCAGCAAGCAATGAAATTGGATATTTAGCTAAGGCGATTTCTAAGCAAGTGTTGAAGGAGCAGCTTAATTTCTCCTTCTGACTGCTTATAGTTAAAATGTGAGAAGACAGAAATAAACTAAAGAAGAAACTGTTAAGCACAAAAGAACCAGAAGCTGAAGATTTAGAAAATTCTCAGTATATCCAAATTATAAAAAACAAACAAACAAACAAGAAAGCTTGTTCTAAAGAAAATACTGAGGGTGTGACTGATAAACAGACCATGGGTATAACTAGTGGACTTAATCAGCCAGCTCAGTGAGGCCAGGAATGGATATGGGATTATACCAGAAAAGACACTACCATTTTGAACTAAAGGGGACAGAGAAAGTGGGAAGGAATGAAGGTAGACTGTTGGACTTCTTGGATTCTATAGATCAGACCATAAAGCTATTCAGTTTGAATGTGTGATAAGAAAAACTCTGAAAGCAATTCAGAGATTATGAGGGCTGCCATTCCCACCAAAGATCCAGGAGGCAAGGCTGTTTCCTCTTCCTTGGTTTCAAAGGGTAGGACCACAGGTCAGGTTTCAGTGGGCCAGGATGACCTACCTAGTGCCTCAATGGTGGAGCTACCCTCACAGACAGCATTATGTG
This sequence comes from Gorilla gorilla gorilla, assembly GCF_029281585.2. Classification (NCBI taxonomy): domain Eukaryota; kingdom Metazoa; phylum Chordata; class Mammalia; order Primates; family Hominidae; genus Gorilla; species Gorilla gorilla. The sequence goes on along the minus strand of NC_073235.2, from coordinate 105,682,727 downwards.
TGGGGCCCTTGCAGAGACCTGGGGTGGGGGGTGACACTGGCAACCCAGTGCGCATGAAGTACAGAGTATCAACCAAAGAGGGCTATTCTCAAGCTTTAATGCCTAATAGAATTTACCTTACTAGGTTTTAGGCTTACCTGAGACCTGTCACCCCTTTATTCCTTCCACTGTCTCCCTTTTGGAATGGGAATGTGTATCCTATACCTGTTCCAACATTGTATTCTGGTTACATACAACTTATTTGTTTTCACAGGTTTATAGTGGGAAAGGGATTTTGAGTCAGGATGAATTGTAACTTCAGTCTCACCAGTATCAGATTTAGATATTTAGATAAGATTTTGAACTTTAGACTTACAGAGTTGATGTGAAAATGAGTTAAGACATTTGGGGCTGTTGGGATAAAATGGATGTATTCTGTATGTGTTAAGTACATGAATGGGGGGGCAAGGACAGAGTGGTATAGGGTGAACTGTATACCCCCAAAATTAATATGTGGAAGCCCTAACATCTCCCCATATGACTGTATTGCAGACAAGGCCTTTAAAGAAGTGATTAAAGTTAAATGAGGTCATAAAAGTAGAGCCTTGATCAAAGAGAACTAGTGCCCTTGTAAGAAGAGGAAGAGACAACAGTCTTTTTCCAACATGTGAGGTGACTATCTGCAAGCCACAAAGACAGATCTCAACAGAAAATAAACCCTGCTGGACTTTCCAGACTCCAGAACTGTGAGAAATAAATTTCTGTTTTTCAAGCCACCCAGTCTACAGTATTTTGTTATGACAATCCAAGCAGACTAAGACAAAAACCATACAAGACATATAAGGCAAAAAATCCTAGAAACCCTTACCATCCTTGAACAGAGACACAAAATTTTTAAACAAAAAATCAATCAAATGCAGTATTACATAAAAAGGATAATATACTATAATCCTAGCACTTTGGAAGACTGAGGAAGGAGGGTCACTAGAGGCCAGGAGTTCAAGACCAGCCTGGAGGCAACACAGCAAGACCTTATCTACAAAAACATTTTGTTAAATTAGCCAGCTGATATGGTTTGGATCTATGCCCCCACTGAAATCTCATGTTCAACTGTAATCCCCAGTGTTGGAGGTGGGGCCTGGTGGGAAGTGACTGGATCATAGGGGCGGATCCTTCATGCATAATTTAGCAGCATCCCTTTGGTGCTGTTCTCATGAGATCTGGTCATTTAAAAGTGTATAGCACCTCCCAGCTTTCTCACTCTTGGTCCTGCTCCTGCTTTGCCTTCTGCAGTAAGTAAAAGCTCCTGAGGCTTCCCCAGAAGCAGAGGCTGTCATGCTTCCTGTATTGCCTGTGGAACCACGAGCCAATTAAACCTCTTTTCTTTATCAATTACCCCAGCCTCAGGTGTTACTTTATGGCAGTGTGGGAACGAACTAACACACTGCTTATGATGGTGCATTCCTGTAGTCCCAGCTACTCAGGAGGCTGAGGCAAGAAAATCACTTGAGCCCAGGAGTTTAAGGCTACAGTAAGCTATGATTATACCATAGCAATCCAGACTGGACAACAGAGCAACACCCTGTTTCTCAAAAAAAAAAAAAAAAAAAAAAAAAAAGAGAGAGAGAGAAATACAAGTTAATTATATAATCACAACCAAAGGTAGTTTAGGCCAGAAATATGATGTTAGTTTAATATTTGAAAATCAATCTATGTATTTTGCCAATTAACAAGCACCTCAAATAGATGTAGTAAAAGTACATTAAAAAAAAAGTCAATGTCCATTCAGTAATAAAAACTATTAGCAAACCAGGGTTAAAATAAGACTTCCTCTACTTAATAAAGGGCATCTATTTTTAAAAACATATAGCTAATATCATATTTAATAGTGAAAGACTGAATTTTTTCCCTTCTACATGTGGGAACAAGGATATAAAAATCAATATACAAAAACAAATTACATTTCTATATACTAGTTTTAAAAATGAAAAATACAATTTAAAACAAATCAGGCTGGGCATGGTGGCTCTCACCTGTAATCTCAATACTTGGAGAGGCTGAGGTGGGAGGATCACTTGAGGCCAGGAGTCTGAGACCAGCCTAGGCAACACAGTGAGACTTTGTCTCCATAAAAAAATTTTTTATATTAGCCAGGCATGGTGGCACATACCTGTAGTCCTAGGTATTTGGGAGGTTGAGGTGAGAGGACCACCTGAGCTCACAAGTTGGAGGTTATATAGTGAGCTATGATTGCACTACTGCACTCCAGCCTGAGCAACAGAATGAGACCGCATCTCTCTCCAAAAACGAATAAGATAAATCATTTACAGGCATACAAAATATACAATACTTTGGGATAAATTAACAAAATATGCACACAACCTAAATATACAAGAGACAAAGGCTTTTATGGGATACTTTACTTCTAAGCCAAGTGGCTCCCTGACACACCAATTTGATTTTATAACCTCACTTGGAGGACCAAAGAATAGCCCTTGGATGGCTGTGAGGACTCCTGATGAATAGAAACACCTTATACTGTTCTACTGGCAGGCTGGGTTTCCTGTCCTATATCCTCTAAGTGAGGCCAGTTCCCAGAGATGGTCTACTATGGAGCTTCATTACCTAGCTAAAGCCAGTATCACTACTGGTGGTCAAGCAGAGTCAGCACTGCAGTCATCTTCAGCAAGCAATCAAAGGATTATTTCTGTCTTCTTTCATTTCACAGGGAAAAGAAAGAAATGAAGCAAATATGGCAAAATGTTAAGTGACAAATTTGAATGGGAAATACATACTCAAGGAACACACAGTGTTCCTTTTATAGTCTGCAAATTATACTATATTTTTGAAAGATGGCATATATAAGTCACATATATGGGGCTAACTCTCTCAAGTTTCCTATTTTCAATAAAAATTCTGAAGTTCTAAAATATACCACCAGTGGCCAGGCATGGTGGCTCATGCCTGTAATCCCAGCACTTTGGGAGGCTGAGGTGGGTGGTTCACCTGAGGTCAGGAGTTCAAGACCAGCCTGGTCAGCATGGTGAAACCCGGTCTCTACTAAAAATACAAAAATTAGCCGGGTGTGGTGGCACATGCCTGTAATTCCAGCTTTTTGGGAGGCTGAGGCAGGACAATTGCTTGAACCCAGGAGGTGGAGGTTGTGGTGAGCCGAGATCGCACCACTGTACTCCAGCCTGGGCAACAAGCGTGTGACTTTGTCTCAAAAAAAAGTAAATAAATAAAATAAAATATACCACCATCATTAAAATATTCAGCTATTCTAAAAAAAATTTTTGAGAACAGCAAATTAAATAAAACCAAGTACAATAATTGCAGCCAAACACAAATCATGTACCTTACTCCAGTGACATGTTCTTACAACCATTATTTTATAAATTAACAAAGCTGAATCAAGATCAGAATCAGAGTAAGAATAAAAAGTAATCAGAGTAAGATGATAAGCATAGCAAGAGAAATTAGAGGTGTTACTTACGATAAAAGAAAGGGACGAATTCCACTGTGAGAGAAGCTGGTTTATATTTCTGTCTGCTCTTTTCCACAGTACTAAGGATTCGTCTATCATTAAAAAGAAGTTAATAATAAGTTACAACATGGGCAAGCAGACATGGCACAATTACAAAAACAATTATAAAACAAATTTAATATTTTACTTTTGATTTGTGTCTTGAACTATGTATCTCTAGGATTCGCATAATCTTGAAAAGGAAGTCTAGCCAGTAACTGAACTGTTCATCAATTAACAGATTTATTTTTTTGAATTATGCAACATGGTAGCTAGGTTAAATCTCCAAATAACTGGAAAATGAACAAGAAGCCAGACCTTAAAATTTCCAATCTGTAAAAGAATTTGTTCTGCAGTAATGCTAAACTGACAGCTCAGATTAGTAGCATATTATTACAGTAAAGTTGAAATTTATCAGAAATCCAGGCTACTCTGCCACTTTCTGAAACTTTATAATAATGGATAATGAGGCCATACATTAGCTTCTTTCATCTTGAGGATACAGATCCAGTATGGGCTGGGATTATTTTTGTTTTTAATGACAATTCCAGTAATTTTGATGGATGTTATGTTTTCTACAGGCTTTGGTAAAGCCAATACAAATTGCATGTGCTTTTAACAAGAACATTTCAATTTGATACAAAATGAATCTCTTAGATGGGCACAGTGGTGTGGAGATTGGAGAATAAAGAGTAGTGTTATGATGATACTTCCAACTAGTAGATGGTAAATTTTTTAAAATCACAGATATTTTTTCATTCCCTAAAAAAAGCATTTAAAATTACTAGATAAAGCCAACAAAAATAGAAAATATTTAAAGGACAGCCACATAGAAATTCTGTACGTCTAAATATGATGTACTGATAAAGCGCTGGTCTAAGATGCTTTCTTCTTAATGACCATAATTGAGCTATTGAAATTACTTTCCTTATAATTATTTCAAACCTAAGAAGAAATGTCAATTGATCATAGAACAAACCACATAGGATAAGCATAGCTGCACTCAATGACAGCAAAATAGAGAGTTCTAAGATCCAGATCTACTATCCAAATTCATTAGAAATCATATTAGACCTCATTTGCTACTGCACTGCTTTCTAAATCTATGCCTATTTCCAGTGTGTGGAAGGCAGAACAGTGATTATACCAGCTGTATTTATTTTAATTTCAAACAAAACATGTTAGAACATTAATAGATCTTCCTAAAAGATTTGCATGTCTTTGTAACAGTACAAAATTCACTGGAGTTTCAAATAAAAAATTCAATCGTGGTAGAAAAATTAATTTTAAAAGGATAAAATTTCGGCCACCCCACCTGGGAAGTGAGGAGCGCCTCTGCCCAGCCGCCCTGTCTGGGAAGTGGGTGCCTCTGCCCGGCCGCCCCTTCTGGGAGGTGAGGGGCGTCTCTGCCCGGCCACCCCATCTGGGAGGTGAGGAGTGCCTCTGCCCGGCTGCCCCGCCTGGTAAGTGATGAGCGCCTCTGCCCGGCTGCCCTTTGTCTGGGAGGTGGGGAGCGCCTCTGCCCGGCCGCCCCGTCTGGGAAGTGAAGAGTGCCTCTGCCCGGCCGCCCATCATCTGGGATGTGAGGAGCGCCTCTGCCCGGCCACCACCCCATCTGGGAAGTGAGGAGTGCCTCTGCCCGGCCGCCCCATCTGGGAAGTGAGGAGCGCCTCTGCCAGGCCGCCCCATCTGGGAAGTGTACCCAACAGCTCCGAAGAGACAGCGACCATCGAGAACGGGCCATGATGACGATGGCGGTTTTGTCAAAAAGAAAAGGGGGAAATGTGGGGAAAAGAAAGAGAGATCAGATTGTTACTGTGTCTGTGTAGAAAGAAGTTGACATAGGAGATACCATTTTGTTCTGTACTAAGAAAAATTCTTCTGCCTTGGGATGCTGTTAATCTATAACCTTACCCCCAACCCCATGTTCTCTGAAACACGTGCTGTGTCAACTCAGGGTTAAATGGAAAAAAAAAAAAAAAGGATAAAATTTAATTTAGCTTTCAGTTAGGTTTTTCCACGAGATTATTTCCAGTTTGTGCATTCATTATAAATTATGGTATTAACTAATAGATTGCTTATATCCTATCCAAACAACCTATGCTACAAACAATAAACATCCTCACCTGATTAACATAATAAAAATGTACTTCTACAATTTGTGATCAATGACTCATTCTAAAGTTCCTGTATTAGATGTAACATATGAACATAATTTCCAATATATTTGTGGTAAGAATTTAATATGCTAACATAAACAAAAAGGGTGAGAACTATTACATATATTAGAACACAAAAATTAAAGCACAAGTAGTTTGTACTGCATGTTTTCAATAACTTAGTAGAGCTAAAAATGAACTTTAGTCTTATACCATTTGTAGAATATAGCATAGTTAATTGCTCCATTATTACTTGGTATTTGGGCCAAGCATCTAGCATTTAGCAGATGCTAACACATATCAACCAGTTTCTGAGAGGGCTGTAAAACACTTATTTGCATCTCAGTTTTCTAAGTTTATGTTTTTGGTTGATTTAACCAGGCTTCTTTTTTTTTTTTCTGAGACAGAGTCTCACTCTGTCGCCCAGGCTGGAGTGCAGTGGCGCAATCTCGGCTCACTGCAAGCTCTGCCTCCCGGGTTCACACCATTCTCCTGCCTCAGCCTCCTGAGTAGCTGGGACTACAGGCGCCCGCCACCACGCCTGGCTAATTTTTTGTATTTTTAGTAGAGATGGGTTTTCACTGTGTTAGCCAGGATGGTCTCAATCTCCTGACCTTGTGATCCACCCGCCTCGGCCTCCCAAAGTGCTGGAATTACAGGCGTGAGCCACCGCGCCCCAGTCACTATGCTTCTTTTTTGTACTCACATCATACCTAGGACATAATCATTGTACTCACATCATACCTAGGACATAATCATTATTCTTAATTTTATTTGGAAAAAGTTCAAGTTCTGGCAAAAGATGCAACAATAAGAATAGATCAAAGAACATCAAATAGAGTTTACCCAAGTTCACTGTTAACACTTTATCCCAAATTTTTTTTTTCTTTTAGAGACAGTGTCTTGCTCTACTGTCCAGAGTGGAGTGAAATGGTGCTATCCTAGTTCACTGCAACCTCTAACTCCTGGGATCAAGCGATCTTCCCACCTCAGCCTCCTGCAAAGCTAGGATCATAGGTGCAAGCCACCATACCCAGTTAATTTTTTTTGTTTTTTGTGAAGATGGGGTCCTGCTATGTTGCCCAGGTTGGCCTCGAACTCCTGGGTTTAAGTGATCCTCCTACCTCAGCCTCCCAAAGTGTTAGGATTACAGGCATGAGCCACTGTGCAGGGCCCCATTATATATAGGAAATTACATATATCATGGTCCTTCCTCTCTTAACATTTTAGTGAATATTTACTAATAGGGATATAGTTTTATATAATACCACAGTATAGTTATAAACTTCAATAAATTTAACACTGGTACAATACTTCTATGTAATCTACCAACCATATTCCAGTTTTGTCAGTTCACCCACTAACATCCTTTGTAGCATTTCCCTCTTCCAATACAGCTTCCAGGCCAGGGTCAGGTATTGCATTTACGGTCTCTTTAGCCTCTTTTAATCTGAAACATTTCCATAACCCCACTTTGTGATATTTTTAAAGAAAGTTGTCCTCCAGCCCTCCTTTTTTTAAAAAAATTAGAATGTTCTTCACTTGGGATTTGCTTGTTTTCTCACAATTAGATTCAGACTATGCATGCTTGGCTGGAATAACACATAAGCAATGATGTGTCCTTCTTAGGGTTATCACATGTGGAGCACATGATACCCATCTACTTCTTACTGATGATCAGTTAATTTTGATCATCCAACCAACTGGATTATTTGGCCCAGTACTGTCCAAAATAATTACTGATTTTTCAATTACAAGTAATAAGTAATCGTGGGGAGACATTTTAAAACCATACACATGGCCGGGCGCAGTGGCTCACACCTGTAATCCTAGCACTTTGGGAGGCTGAGGCAGGTGGATCAACTGAGGTCAGGAGTTCAAGACCAGTCTGGCCAACATGGTGAAACCCTGTCTTGACTAAAAATAAAAAATTTGCTGGGCATGGTGGTGCACGCCTGTAAACCCAGCTACTTGGGAGGCTGAGGCAGGAGAATTGTTTGAACCCGGGAGGTGGAGGTTGCAGTGAGCCAAGATCACGGTACTGTACTCCAGCCTGGGCAACAGAGCAAGACTCTGTCTCAAAACAAACAAACAAACAAACAAACAAACAAAAACCATACACACATCATGCTCCCAACCAAAACTTCCCCCTAGGTTTAACACCCATGAATGATTCTTGCCTGATCCAATCTTACGATGATGTGTGCAAAATGTGTTTTTTTCCCCAACTCCAGCATCTCCTCTATATTTACTAATTGGCACTTGGAATTTTACTGTAAGCAACACCCTTCACTTCTCCCTTATCTATCACTGGTATGAACTCATAAATTTTCTTCCTGAATGGTTAAATAATTCATTACTATAATTATTTTGTGCATATATTGTTCCAGGTTTGACAAGTAGGAGGCACAGGGCATACCTTAACATAATTAAATTATTTTTCTCTGTGGCAAGGCAAGGAATCCTACTAAACTTGCACTAGTCACAAAGTAGGAACTCAATAAGTATATTTTTGAATCAATGTTTAAATGAATGAACAAGTCATATTGAAGGAAGATTTTTTTCTTTCTTTCTCTTTCTTTTCTCTTCTCTTCTTTCTTCCTTTCTTCTTCTTCTCTCACTTCTCTTCTCCTTCCTTCCCTCGCTCCCTCTTTCCTTTCCTTTTTCCACTCCTTTCTCCTCTCCTCTCCTTTCCTCTCTCCCTCCCTCCCTCCCTCCTCTTTCTTTCAGGTTTTGCCATCACCCAGGCTGGAATGCAATAGTGTGATCATAGCTCACTGCAGGCTTCAACTCCTGGGCTCAGTGATCCTCTCACCTCAGCCTCCCAAGTACTCAGAACTAGAGGCACACATCACCACACCTGGCCAATTTTTTTTTTTTTTTCTAGACGCGGTCTTACACTCCTGGCCTCAACCAATTCTCCTGCCTTGGCCTCCCAAAGTGCTGGGATTACAGGTGTGAGCCACCATGCCTGGCTGATTTATTTCCCTATACTTATTTTAGTTCCACTTGAGAAAATCTTTCTAACTTTCTGAGATTCTGTAAGTAGAATCAAAATTGAGATAACAGATTAATCAAATCTACAAAAAGCATCTATTTGTTGTCATCAAATAAGAAAAGAAATAGTTTTACATGGCTCTGTATTTGGAATTATGTTAATTTTAATTAAATCTATTCTAACCTGCTTTCGCTATTTTGGTAAGCATTAAACACAACGAATAAGAAAATATATATCTTCTAAATTTCCACTTAATTTCAGAATCAGATTAATAAATAAGGTGTAAATTATTGCTGTAGATCCCTTTGTATAGGTCTTCCATGAGCAATGGATTTCTCCTAATTCCATTTTTTAATCTCCCTGTCAAAGTCAAAGAAATCCAAGTCTGAATTCCCTGCTTTACCATTTGTCTTTGAAGCAGTTCTTACATTACTGGCAAGACTGTTCTGTATATTAGAGATAACACATACACAGCTTCTAATGTAATTCCTGGCAAATATATGCATACATTCATTAAATGCTGCTACTCATCCTCTACTTTGCCCCCCTTTCTGTTGCCATCTTACATATGCAGAATTATCTTCCTATATTATATTAATAGTATATAAAATTTTCTTCTTTTTGGGTCTCTGGGCTGTGCTCCTAGCTCGGGCTCCCTCTCCTCAGCTCTGAGAGGCCTTAGGTGGTTCTGGGGCAGCCTCTGTTGCCCGTGACCTGCAGGCCCTGCAAGATCCCTGGGCAGGATGCCGGAGCATGCTGGAAGCTGGAACATGGACTCAGTGACTTTTGAGGATGTGGCTGTAACCTTCACCCCTCAGGAGTGGGCGTTGCTGGATTTTTCCCAGAAGAAACTCTTACAGAGATGTGACGCAGGAAACCTTCAGGAATTTGGCTTCTACAGGAAACAAATGGGAAGACCAGAATGTTGACGATCAAGTCAGAAAATATGGGAAAAATGTAAGTCATATGGTAGAGAGACTGTGTGAAGGTAAACAAAATAGTCAAGGTGGAGAAACCTTCAGCCAGAATTCAAATCTTAATCTGAACAAGAAAGTTTCTACTAAAGTAAAACCATGTGTATGCAGAATGTGTAGAAAAGTCTTCATATGTCATGCATCTCTTCACAGGTATATTATATCTCACTCTGGACACAAACTATTTGAGTGTGAGGACTGTGAAATGAAGCCATATAAATGTAAACAATGTGGGAAAGCCTTTAATTCTCTCACAGGTGTTTGAAGACACATGGTAATGCACAGTGATAATGGATTTTATAAATGTACAGTATGTGGGGAAAACTTTATTTTCCCCAGTTTATTTCAAATGCACCAGAAAACTCACACTGGAGAAAACAACCCTATAAATGTAAACATTGTGGTAAAGACTTCAATTATTCCAGAAACTGTCATAAACATGAAATAACTCATAGTGGAGAGAAACCCTATGCATGCAATAAAAGTGATAAATTATTAGCTTCTTCCTACGCCCTTCGAGAACATGAAATGATTCATACTGGAGAGAAACCCTATAGATGTAGAGAATGTGGTAAAGCCTTTACAACTTCCAGTTTCCTTCATAAGCATACAAGGGCTCACAGTGGAGAAAAGCCTTAGGAATGTAAAAAATGTGGTAAATCATTCACATTTTCCAGTTCTCTTTGATGATATGAAAGAACTCAAACTGAAGAGAAACCCTTTGGATGGAAGTAAAGTGGTAAAGCCTTCACTTTTCCCAGATCCCTTCAACAGCAAGAAAGAAGTCATACTGGAAAAAAACCATGTGAATGGAAGAAATGTGGTAAAGACTTCAGATGTTCTAGTTCTATTAGAACAAATGAAAAAACACATAGTGGGATTGTGAGGAATATTGGAAAACACGCAATTTTCCCAGTTCCCTTTGAAAACTAAGAAAAACTCATACTGGGGGAAAAATGAATGTAAAAAAACTGGTAAAGTCCTCAGTTTCCCCAGTTTCTTTCAAGGACATAAAAAGGTTTACAATAGAGAAAAACCCTGTACTTCTAAGAAATGTGGCAAAGCCTTCAGTTTTTCCATTTTTCCTTGAAATATGTAAGAAGTCAGTGGAGATAAGCCTTATAAATTTAAATGTGTGGTAATTTCTTTAGTTCATAAGTTTCATTTGATACTTAAAAGAACTCATTTTTGAAAAATTCCTATAAATGTACAGAGTGTGAGAATACCTTCATTTGTCTAACACATGTTCAAAGATACATGGTAACAAACTGTAGATGGACCTTATAAATGTGAGAGCACTCTGGATTGGAAGCACAGTGGTCTGGAAAATACAGAAATGTTTTCAAATTTAACAATTACTTCAGAAGTTTTGTAAAACTCTCACTAGTAAGAAATTCTATAAATGTTGGTAAATTGGAAATCCTGATGTAAATTAATGCTCACAAATGCACATAAGTGGAATGTTATTATATTTTGCTTATCAGCGGTTCATTGTTAAAGAGGGTCTCTGTGCTTTTGATTTCCACGTTCGCAAGAAAACATGATGTGAAAATTCCGTAGATACTCTTAGCAATGCTACATGAGTTTAATAGGTAGTGATTTTTTTAAAAATTAAATTAGTAAAATTCTTCTCTCTTAAGTGTGTTGGATCTCTGGGTGAATTAAAATGTATTCCTATACGGAGGTAATTTTAATTTTTATGTAATTTTTAAAGTTCTCTGATTAATGGGCCAATGAAAAATGTGTTTTTGTTAATATTTGGAATTTTCTGACTGGCCTCATCTGGCAAGTTTTGGTTATCCGTATATGTTTTCTACTTTATATGGGAAAATGACTCTTTTTTGGTGTAATAATCTTTATTATATTTTCCTTTTTAATAAAGAGTTATTATCAAAAAAATTTTTCTTCTTTTTGACTTTCAAAAACTGTTTTTAGCTACCAATTTTATTTAATTTGTTATCAGAGCTGCCTTTTTATAAATGTTCTCTCCCCATCTTTAAATTCATTTTGCTCTTATTATTAGATTCCTTTAAAAGCCTCTCTCCTGCCATTTTCAGACTGATTTTATGTTCCTCTTTCTGTATCTGTCTTGCTGTCTATAAAGAAAAATTATGTCATTGTTTCAAAACTTAAAATGTTCTCTTAGATTTGCCATTGCTGACAAGTCTAAGGCGGAGGATGGAGAAGTAGCAAGAGTAGGAGGAAGAGGAGATATACTTTCCTTAGAGAAATCTCTGGCATACATGTCAAAACAGGGGGAACACTGATTAGTTAGAACCAAAGTGCTAATGAGTATAAAGGCTACAGATGAAGCACTGTTAAGTGTCTCTTTGTACTTTTTTTAAAAAAAGACAGGTCTCTATAGCTAACTGAAGCCTTGAACTATTGGGCTCAATCAGTCCTCCCACCTCAGCATCCCCAGTAGCTGGGACAACAGGCATGAGCCATCACATCCGGCTCCCTCTTTGTATCTTTAAAGACTCATAAGCAGGGCATAAGCAGAAATAAAAGGTAGTCACGGCACTAACTGACAACTATTTCTACCCGTTTTAGTCACATGGTAGGTTTTAACTTGGCCCCACTGTAGTAGATGGGGACATGTAATCACAGTTCTGGACAATTAGTTCAGAATGAAAATGACATGTGTCATGTAGCATGACCAGACAAGACAAGAACATTAAATTGCCAATTTGACACCTTTCAAAACTTTTTCTCTCACACATGGTGACCAGCAAAGGCTAAAATGCTGGCTGCTCTGTTAGCCTGGGATCTTTAGTAGCTTTGATGAGTAGAGGCTCTCTGCCTATTCACAAAAGACAGACAACATGAAAAAGTAATAAATCTTTTGTTATTCTAAGCCCCTTGTTTGTTACTGAAGCATAATTTATTCCTCCTGTCTAACTGAAATTTTGTATCTTTAACCAACATTTTTCCAATCTCCATCTCCCAGGATGTATTCTGATTTCAATAAAATATTACATCACTATATAGAACATACAAAAGGTGTTACCACATAGTATATATAAATGTTCTCTCAGTTATCAATTCTTCACCATCATCTAATGGTATGGTGGCTATACTACCATGGGAACCCTGAAAAGCCTACAAAAATAATTTAGTAATGAAATGCTGCAATCGTGTTGCAGGAAGTAGAAATTATTTACAAATGGGTCATGTTAAGTTGAAAATGAAAACGGAAAATCTTGAGGAGATTTAGGAGATTTAAAAAAGAGGTCTGATTGAGAGTGATGAAACACTTCTTTGTAATCTGTGCCCACAGGTAAGAATGATATGTGACTTTAAAATTCTTCTCTTTGAGTTCTGTACTGGTAATTCAGCTATTGTCACTAAGCTACCAACCCACCCTTCTGCTTTGTGATGCTGTGGCAGGCATCATGCAAACTTTCTTTTTCCAGCTGCCTCCCTTTTGGGCTCCCTAATAGAGGGTACCAGATGAAGCGTGGAAGAAAGAGAGCAATGACTGGTTCCACATTGCTCTTTTTCTCTATACTCATCAGCATCACTCCAGCAAGAATTCTTAATTGTAGTAATGGCAGTTGGTTCTTGTCTTCAGCTTATTTTTGGCAATCCCAGAATGAGCCTCTTGACTGCCCAAGAGATATCAGCACCAGCTGTGCAATGCTCCTTCCTCAGAGGTCTGAACCTCAGTGCTGTAGGGCCTCTTCTCCAAAAGTCTAGATTCTGATAACTCCATTCTCTTCCCTTTGTTCCCATGACCCCAGGGAAAGTAGCTGTTTCCTAAAGTCAGTGTCCCACCTTTGCTTTGTCAATTCTCTAATATTTATCAATTTCCTTGTATTAGATCCTCTCTTTTAAAACATCAAGTGTGAGGAGGCTGGGTGCAGTGGTTCATGTCTATAATCCCAGTATTTGGGAGGCTAAGGCGGGAGGATTACTTGAGCCTAGGAATTCAAGACCAGTCTGGGCAACATAGTGAGCTCCCGTGTCTAAAAATAAAAATATTTAGTCTCGTTTATGTTTTCCTTATGGGATCCTGATGACAGAAGCTCTACAATTAAAAATAAATGGACAAAGGCCGGGCACGGTGGCTCCCAGAACTTTGGGAGGCCGAGGCAGGCAGATCGTGAGATCAGGAGATCGAGACCATCCTGGTCAACATGGTGAAATCCCGTCTCTACTAAAAATATAAAAATTAGCCGGGCGCAGTGGTGCACTCCTGTAATCCCAGCTACTCGGTAGGCTAAGGCAGGAGTACTGCTTGAACCTGGGAGGCGAAGGTTGCAGTGAGCTGATATCATGCCACTGTGCCACTGCACTCCAGCCTGGCAACAGAGCAAGACTCTGTCTCAAAAAAACAAAAAAAAAAAAAAAAGAGAAAAGAAAAAAAATGGACAAAATACTTCTAGAAAGCATTTTCGAATTATAAAGTATGTTTTTTAAAAAATAACTTTTCTTGAAAAATATGTATACTGTATTTGATGCTACTATGCCTTTAACATTTCTTATCAGATTATTAGTATTCAAAATTGCATTGCAAAATACAAGTTCAGGGCATATGTAATTATTCAGAAGCAGAATTTATCACTAATTCATTTCCTCCAACATATTTCTCTAGCTCAGAGTTAAATCTGTGGGTCTTATATACTTCTTTCCAATTGCTTTCATAGAGAAGACCTGCTTTGAAGAATCAAATATATTATGACATTCAGGTTTTAAATGAACGTTATTATTTATAAGACATACCCTGAAATTCTATGTCTCCAATTCCGATATGGATCATATAAGCTTTCACAAAATGCCAATGCGTGGATCACAAATTCTTCAATACATGTCTGATCTGCCATTTCCTTCTCTTTTTTTTTGCTTTTTAACTGAGAACAAAGTTAAACATAAATTAAAGACATGCCTTACTTATCATCTAACAGTAAGTTATTTGTATTCAAACAAGCCAAACTTTCCCTTTGAGACTAAGAGTCATTTAATCATATGGACTGGATACAGCTGCTAAGATTTTAAATATGTCCTACGATAGCTTTAAAATAAATAGCCAAACACCTTTTGAAAAAGTAATATGTTTTCAGTAAGAAGGATATGTGATAAATAAATAATACATAAAAATCACAAATTGTATCATTTTAAAAGCCATTTATAAAACACTTAAATTTTTAAATTAAATAACAGTATATATAATAACTACTTGTCTATATTTAGGTAATATGTACAAGATTTCTGAAATATGCATTACCCAACAATAAGTTTAAGTCTCTTCTCAATTATTACCTCTTCTGAAAATATTTAACTATACTAACTATAATATAAAAAATAGTAGGCCAGACAATGGTGGCTCATGCCTGTAATCCCAGCACCTTGGGAGGCCGAGGCGGGCAGACCACCTGAGGTCAGGAGTTCGAGACCAGCCTGACCAACATGGAGAAACCCCGTCTCTACTAAAAATACAAAAGTTAGCCGGGCGTGGTGGCACATGCTTGTAATATCCAGCTACTTCAGAGGCTGAGGCAGGAGAATCACTTGAACCTGGGAGGCAGAGGTTGTGGTAAGCCGAGATTGGGCCACTGCACTCCAGCCTGGGCAACAAGAGCAAAACTCCATCTCAAAACAAACAAACAAACAAAAAGTAAAACCTAGTTGCTCTCAGTAAAGTGACAAAAAAGATTAGTTCACACCTACTTGCTGAATATAGAGTGTTGTCATGGTGATGACATAATTAATGTACGAGCAAGTCCCAATTTCTTCCACATTTGATAGATTTCTGTGAGAAAAAGAGACTTTAATTTTTTACATAAGAATGGTGAACAAAACATATGTTCATGAATTCAGCTTGAATTACGAGAACACACGCTGGCAAACAAAATTCAAATGACATTTATTAAAACATAAAATCAATATGGTTATATAACTGCTTTCCCACCTACTGTGAACTATAACTCAAGCACCATTTAACTACTATAAACAGATAATGTTTAAAAAGTATATGCTGATTAGCATCTATTTATTATTGAAAATTGGAAAATATCACAAAGTAGAAACAGAAGAGAAAAAATAAACACCAATATCTTGCAATCTAAAAATAAGCAACTATGTACATCTACGTTATTTCCTTACAGATTTTTGTCCCTATGCAGATTCTTAGTTTTCTTTTTTGTACATACTGTTTTCATTATAACATGTGCAGTATAATCATTTTCACTTTGCTTTTTGAATTACAGTTTCCTTTTAAGGATGCCATATTTCCTCAACTACATTAAAAGTCCTTGAAAAAGGGCTAACAGCATCTTTACTTACTCTAAGACGGCACAGTATCATATTTTGTTTAAAGCAGTGGGTTCATAAGTGCTTAGTGTTTAACTAAAATATGGTCCCTCATTTTTATTCCATTTTTATAAGACTGAGGTAAAACAAGACAATATTTACTATACCTAAAATCTTTCCCTTGACATAATAAAAAAGCAACGTTCATTAATTTTGTTATGAGATATTGTGATCTTGTAAAACATATATCTTAAAATCCAGTAAATGCTAATTTTAGAAAAATTAACAGAATTAACAGACTTCTTCTGGTATTTTTTGTTTAAGAGATGGGATCTTGCTCGGTTGCCCAGACTAGAGTGCAGTGGTGCAATCACAGTGCACTGCAGCATCAAACTCTTGGGCTCATGCAATCCTCCCACCCCAGCTTCCTGAGAAGCTGGGACTACAGGTATGTGCCACTAGGCCTGGCTACCTTTTTACATTTTTTGTTGAGATGAAGGTCTCACTTTGTTGCCCAGGCTGGTCTTGAACTCCTGGGCTCAAGCAATCCTCCTGCCTCAGCCTCCCAAAGGTCTGGGATTACAGGTGTCAGCCACCACACCCACCCAACCAAAAGACTTCTTAATGTAAGAAGTCAGACTGGCATGACAACTTGGAGAAAACAGGGTACAGGCAGAGGCAAAATTGGAAGCCTCTGCAAGAATTCCGCTTCCAATAGTAGTGGACTAAGATCAGTCCTCTCCCTGAGAACAACTAGAAAACATGGACAAAACTTTTTTTAAAAATCTGTTTAAAAGCATGAGAAAATTAATAAGGAAATGAAAAATTACAGATCCAAGATACAGAACAATGAAACACAGAAAGAGATGAGACCTGCATTTAGATCCATTTTTGCACTCATGATTTCTACCAGTCCTGACAGAGGTAGATGAAAAAATGAGAAGCTGCTGATTGCATATGACAGTCTCACAATGCTGAAAAGGGACAAAAACTAGAATTCAGAGCCCGAAAATGACTGTCTCTAAGGCTGTGGTTTAAGATCCCAAAAGACAACACTGAAGAAGTAAAGGTGAAATGAAAATAGATTAGTAGTCACAGAGACTAAGTCCAAGTCAGCTCAATCATCCACTGTATTAGAGGGATCCTACTTTTCCAAAAACAAATGTACATTAACTGAGAAGAAAGACAATATTATCCCCAGCCTAAAAGTATCTCTATGATTTTTCAAAAACAATAACCAACACTTAC
Organism: Gorilla gorilla gorilla; assembly: GCF_029281585.2. Classification (NCBI taxonomy): domain Eukaryota; kingdom Metazoa; phylum Chordata; class Mammalia; order Primates; family Hominidae; genus Gorilla; species Gorilla gorilla. The sequence goes on along the minus strand of NC_073235.2, from coordinate 105,665,591 downwards.
TCAAAAATAACAACTCACATGAGAAGGCGACACAAGTTTGAAAATCAAAAGAAACAATACACAAAAGAAACAGACCCATAACTTGAGCAAAAGAAAAAGAAAAAGAGGTTGGGTGTAGTGGCTCATGCCTGTCTGTAATCCCAACACTTTGAGAGGCAGAGGCAGGAGGAGTGCATGAGTCCAGGAATTCGAGACTTAGCCTGGGCAACGTAGCAAGACAATAATTTAAAAAAAAAATTTTTTTTTTTTTTTTTTTTTTGAGACGGAGTCTCGCTCTGTCACCCAGGCTGGACTGCAGTGGCGTGATCTCGGCTCACTGCAACCTCCGCCTCCTGGTTTAAAGCGATTCTTCCACCTCAGCCTCCCAAGTAGCTGGGATTACAAGCATGCAGTACCATTCCCAGCTAATTTTTGTATTTTTAGTAGAGACGGGGTTTCACCATGTTGGCCAGGCTGGTCCGGAACTCCTGACCTCAAGTGATCCACTCGCCTCGGCCTCGAAAAGTGCTGGGATTACAGGCGTGAGCCACTGTACTCCGCCAGCAGGACAATAATTTTTTTAAAACAATTGGCCAGGCATGGTGGTGTGCCTCCCAGCTACTCAGGAGGCTGAGGTGGGAGGATCACTTGAGCCAGGGAGGTTGAGGCTGTAGTGAGCCATGATCATGTCAGTACACTCCAGCCTGGAGTGTACAGATGGAGCAAGACTCTGTCTCAATTTTTTTAAAAAAGCATAATCCATGAAAGAAAAAAGTGAAGTCAAACTTCATTAAAATTAAAAGCTTCTGTTTTACAAAACACTATTAAAAGAATAAAAAGGCAAGTCGCAGACTATCAAAAAATATTTGCAAACCAGATACCTGCCAGACACAGTGGCTCATGCCTGTAATCCCAATATTTTGGGAGGGTGAGGTGGGAGGATCGCATGAGCCCAGGAGTTAGAGACCAGCCTGGGCAATATAGTGAGACCTCATCTCTACAAAAAATAAAAAAAAATCAGCCAAGCATGGTGGCATGTACCTGTGGTCCCACTTACTTGGGGTGGGGGGAACTGAAGAAGGAGGATAACTTGAGGCTGCAGTGAGCTGTGATCATGCCACCGCACCTCAGGCAACAGAACTCACTGCACCTGGGCAACAGAGTAAAACCCTGTCTCAAAACAACAACAACAACAATGACGACGACAAAAAAAACCCAGATACCTGATAAAGGAATTACATCTCAAAACAGTCAAAGATGTCTTAAAACTTAATAAGAAAACAATTCAATTTTTAAAAATGAGCAAAAGATCTAAATAGACACTTCACCAAAGAAGATACAAATGGTATATAGCCATATGAAAAGATGGTGAATATCTTTTGTCATTAGGGAATTGCAAATTAAAACAATAAGATACTACAAACACCTATTAAAATGGCTAAAATATAAAAGAATAGTATAATCCAATATTGGAAACCATGAAGAGCAACAGGAACTCTCATTCATTGTTGGTGGGAATGCAAAATGGTATAGCCATTTTGGTAGACAATTTTGCACTGACAAAGCTAAACATAAGCTTACCGTATGATACAGCAATTATACTCTTCAGCATTTACCTAAATGAGTTGAAAACTTATGTGTATGCAAAATCTGCACACAGATGTTTGTAGCAGCTTTATTCATAACTTCCAAAAATTGGAAGTAACCAAGATGTCCTGCAACAGGGGAATGAATAAACAAACTGTGGTATGTCCATAAGTAGAGTATTATTCTGTGACAAAAAGAAATGGGCTAACAAGCTACAAACACATGGAGGAGGACCAGGTGCGGTGGTTCATGCCTATAGTCCCAGCACCTTGGGAGGTCAAGGCGGAAGGATCACTTGAGCCCTGGAGTTTGAGACCAGCTTGAGCAACATGGCGAAACCCCTTCTCTACAAAAAATACAAATAAATAAATAAATAAATAACTGGGCATGGTGGCATGTACCTGTAGTCTCAGCTACTCAGAGGCTAAGGTGGAAAGATAAATTGAGCCCGGGAGGTCAAGGATGCAATGAGCCCTTATCAAGCAGCTGCACTCTAGCATGGGTGACAGAGTAAGACCTTGTCTAACAAACAAACAAACAAGAAACGTCATGGAGGACCCTTAAATGCATGTTGCTAAGTGAAGGAAGCCAGTCTGAAAAGGCTACATTCTGTATGATTCTAATTATGACACTCTGGTGAAAGCAAAACTAAAGACACCATTAAAATGTCAGTGGTTAAGCCTCATTCTAGATGAGAATGGGTACTGCTGATCATGGTGTCCAAAAAACTTAATGTGACTAAATTGAGACACAGGCTATGCTTCCATCACAGTACACATATTGCAGTGGTGACAATGAAACCTGTAACATTTGGTATGCTTATGATTAAAAAAAAAAAAAATTCAGTGGTTGACAGAGGTTGGGGCGGGCAGGGGTATAGGGTGTGTGTGTGTGGGTGTGTAAGGAATGAATAGGTGGAGCACAGGCCATTTTAGTGTAGGAAAACTATTCTATACGATCCTATAATGATGATTATGTCAAATTTATATATGACAACATAAATTAGTCAAAACCCATGAAACTATACAACACAAATAGTGAACCCTAATGTGCACATGGACCTTAGTTAATAATGTATAAATACTGGTTCATCAGCTGTAATAAATGTATCATACTAATATAAGATATTAGTAATAGAGGAAACTGAGGGGTATAGGAAAGGAGTATGTGGGAATTCTAGATTTATATAAAAACAGCTCTAAAACATAAAGTTTATTAAAGTTTTTAAATGGAGCTTTAAAAAAGTAAAGTGAGGTCTCTGGAAATAGAAACATGTTCTGTGACTGGTAGCTATTGAACATTAAATTTATCATAAGAAACTATCTACTACCCAAAAAATTTTTTTTCAACCAAAAAATTTGTTGAGCATTTCAGTGCTTCCCTCTATTACCAAAATCTAAACATAATGAATTTAAAACAAATATCTGTAGGATTTTTGATTTCAGCAAAATTGTAGTAGGTAGCTAGCACGAAAATATAGCAAATTATCAGAGGTCAACTTATGTCTTAGTACCTGAATAAACCCTTTCCCTTTAACCTTTTTTTTTTTTTGAGAAGAGTCTCGCTCCGTCACCCAGGCTGAAGTGCAATGGCACGATCTCGGCACACTGAAACCTCCGCCTCCCAGGTTCAAGCAATTCTCCTGCCTCTCAGCCTCCTGAGTAACTGGGATTTCAGGCACCCGCCACCATGCCTGGCTAATTTTTATATTTTTTTGGAGAGACAGGGTTTCACCATGTTGGCCAAGCTGGTCTCGAACTCCTGACCTCAAGCGATCCACCTCCTCGGCCTCCCAAAGTGCTGGGATTACAGGTGTGAGCAACTGTACCCGGCTGCATCCTTCAACCCTTATAATTCTTGTATTATTTTTCCAAATTTTAAGGATGAGGAAAAACACACAAATAAAAACATGTCTAAGGCTCTGGGAGAGCATAAATTAGGGGTGAAATGTTTTAGCAATTATTGATCAATCATTCCATAATTCCTGCAAAGGCAATGAGAAATTAAGCCAAAGGTGACTAAGAGGTAAATTAAGTCCCTATTCATCTACTAATTAATTATAAAATATTTATAAAACAAATAATGTATGTTATAGAAAGTGGCTTCCAAAAAGAAAATAGATTTAAAGATATAGAATGTAGCTTCCGAAATGAAGATAGGTTTCAAGAGGAATATGAACCAATAAACCAATGTTTCTTGAATTCTTATATGCAGATGCCCCTAAACCAATGGTTCTTGAATTCTTATATGCAGTGCCCCTAAACTAATGGTTCTTGAGTTCTTATATGTAGATGAATGTGGAATGCTTGAAAAATCCAGATTTTGAGCCCTTTTGAAACAGAATTTCCATAAGCAAGGCTCAAGCTCTATATTCTACTAAGTTTCCTTGTTGTTATTCATGCATACCAAAATGTAAGCACCACAGACCTAATTTATAAATGTGGGAAATATGATAACCTACAGGATAATTATACTTTATTTGATAAAATAATAAAATGAAATATCTGAATGATTTATTTTCACAAATAATAACACAGAGTAATAAAAATGCATATACATTTACAGGTGAGAACCATATGAAAAATACTGGTACAGTAATTTCTTGCTGAAGAAAAACTGTCATTGACTTTAATATAATTTTTTTAAATGTTGGCTAATGTTGCTATAACTAGGTATAGTAACTAAAAGTTTCCAACATGCTAACAAACCACAAGCCTATTCCAAAAAGTGCACTTACTCTTTAAAGCTCCATATCAACTACAAACATCACTAATAATAAATAAAATTAATTATTATTTTGGTAATGGAACAATTATATTAAAACAGATAATTAGCTTATTTTTTCTTTTTTTCTTTTTTATTTACTTAATTTATTAAAGTTCTGGGATATGTATGCAGAATGTGCAGGTTTGTTACATAGGTATACACATGCCATGGTGGTTTGCTGCATCCATCAACCCATCATCTACATTAGGTATTTCTCCTAATGTTATCCCTCCCGTAGCACCCTACCCACCAATAGGCCCAGTGTGTGATGTTCCCCTCCTCATCTCCATGTGTTCTCATTGTTCAACTCCCACCTATGAGTGAAAACTAGCTTATTTTTTCTACTAGATACCTGCAAAGAATAATGAAGAACTTGACAAGCAAAATTGACAAGGCTTGCTGTTGTTCCTCTAACCCATCTGCCATTTTCTGAACACACTGTAGAAGCTGGATCCTCAGAACCTGCAGAATATTATCAGGAAGCAGAGATATTCCTGGAGGCATATCATCTACCCTACAACAGAAAGGGAAAAAAATAAGAAGCCTGTTGAAATATAAGAAGAAAATCTCTGGCATTTAAATGAACTTCATTTTCAGTCCAAATCCTAAAGAAGCTCTTTTATTCATTCCAGATACTCTGTGCCTTCTCGTCTGCAACACAGATGCAGCACATGATGATTAGTAACTAGATTAGTAACTAGAAGTAACTAGAAGATTAGTAACTAGAAGATTATTAGAGCAGAGTGGTTTTTCTTATTTCAGAAGAGGCTTACTAAAGAGAGAGACAGACTATTTGATATCTTCAATTGTACTATTTTTAATGAAAATATTTAGAATAAATTATGTTCCACTTAAAAATACTATGTATACTAAATACTGTGTATAGCAGTGTGCATACCATTTCTAAAAGAAACAATAACCGTAAAGTAAAAATGAAGTATCTACATAACTAGTTTAATATGTCAACTGTTGGCCAGGTGCAGTGGCTCATGCCTGTAATCCCAGCACTTTTGGAGGCCGAGGTGGGCGGATCACGAGGTTAGGAGCTCGAGACCAGCCTGGCCAACATGGTGAAACCCCATCTCTACTAAAAATCCAAAAAATTAGCTGGTTTCATTGTATCATTTTACCAAATAAAGTGTAATTATCCTATAGGTTATCACATTTCCCACATTTATAAATTCGTCCCAGCTACTCAGGAGGCTGAGGCAGAAGAATCGCTTGAACCTGGGAGGCAGAGGTTGCAGTGAGCTGAGATTGTGCCACTGTACTCCAGCCTGGGTGACAGAGTGAGACTCTGTCTCAAAAAAAAAAAATTTGTCAACTGCTTTACTAAACATCATTGTTTAGTATAGACTCCCCAAGCCATGTGATCAGAAGAGGGAGAAAAGATAACCAGCAAAAGGAAAGAAGAGAGATAAAAGGGTATTAAAAAAAAAAAAAAAAGGAAATGTAGAGCTCTGAGCATGGGCATCAACAGAAGACTTTAAAAAGTAATGTATCAACATTTTGTGACAAATGGTTTCTATGTAAGACTATATGGTTCTTTAAGGGCAAATGCCAACATCCGACATGAGTGGTTCCTCTGGTGTTTCTTTCGTAATAAAAACCCATACCTGGATTCAACGTCTAAAGACATGGGTACTAAATCTCACCTCTGTAACACAGAGCTGATCATTTAACCTTTGAAGTTCCCTATGGACATTGAAGTACCCAACCTCATGAAATAATAAATCTGTGTTCCGAGAGGAGATGGTTTTAAGTGGGCTACGCAGATGAGCACAAGAGATGTATGGAAGGTCACTCCTGTGGTCACACAACCAAAACCAGAGAATACCTCCCTCCCTCCCCATCAAAAATCAGTGGCTTAAATAAAACCCTATCATCTCTGGGGATGGCAGAAAATCCAAAGCATAACAAAGCATGGATATCTTTTTTTTTTTTTTTTTTTTGAGATAAAGTCTTGCTGTGCCGCCAGGCTGGAGTGCAGTGGCGCGATCTCGGCTCACTGCAACCTCCGCCTCCTAGATTCAAGGGATTCTCATGCCTCAGGCTCCCGAGTAGCTGGGATTACAGGCACGTGCCACCACACCCACCTAATTTTTGTATTTTTCGTAGAGACAGGGTTTCACCATGTTGGCCAGGATGGTCTCAATCTCCTGACCTCGTGATCCCCCGCCTTGGCCCTCCAAAGTGCTAAGATTACAGGCGTGAGCCACCGTGCCCAGCCAAAAGCATGGATATCTTACCAGCCTGAAAGATGTGGGCTTAGAATCAAGGCACGTTGAGTCACAGATAATGAAAAAAATGCAGTATTTCTTATAAACCTGTTTCTGGCCTGAGGTCTATACCTGGTTGAAACCTATGCCAAATCAGCTAAGAAACAGAAAATTGGCTGGGCAACATAGCAAGACTTCATCTCCACTGGAAAAAAAAAATTAACCAGGTATAGTGGTATATGTCTGTGGTCCCAGCTACTTGGAGGCTAAGGCAGGAGGATCGCTTGAGCCCAAGAGTTCGAGGTTGCAGTGAGCTATGATCATGCCACTGCACTTCAGCCTGGTCGAGAGAGAAAGACCATCTCTCAAAAAAAAAAAAAAATAGAAATAGAAAATTGTGACTGCAACTTCTCTCATCATTATAGAGTGTTCAAAGAGATTTTTACACCATACTTAAAAATTGCTCCTAACCTGAATGGGTAGACAATTCCTGTGCTGCCACAGAAGGCATTACAGTAGAGGGACCTGCAGAGAGAGGTTAATATTTCCAGAGAAATGAGAGATAGGAAATATCCTGGCAAGTCCAAAAGACTTGTGGAAGACCTGAAGACATTGACCTAAGGAGAAGGACAGTAGAAACACAACTGAAGGGGCCAACATCTTAGAGTTCATCTAAAAAATGGAAGTAATCATACAAGTAGTATGTTCTATCAATATTTAATATTCTGTTAATATTTTAATAAAACAGATACAAAATAAAATTTTAAACATGAATGAAAAAATACCCATTCTCATGTAGGTTGCCAGTACATGACAGGTGGTTGCCAATACTTCTACAGGCAACTACATGTCTACTTGTGTGTGTGTTTTTTTTTTTTTTTTGAGATGGAGTTTCGCTCTTGTTGCCCAGGCTGGAGGTGCAATGGCGCAATCTCAGCTCACTGCAACCTTGGCCTCCCGCGTTCAAGCGATTCTGCTGCCTCAGTCTTCTGAGTAGCTGGGATTACAGGCATGTGCCACCACGCCCGCTAATTTTGTATTTTTAGTAGAGACGGGTTTTCTCCATGTTGGTCAGCCTTGCCACCACGCCCACTAATTTTGTATTTTTAGTAGAGACGGGGTTTCTCCATGTTGGTCAGGCAGGTCTCGAAATCCCGACCTCAGATGATCTGCCCGCCTCGGCCTCCCAAAGTGCTGGCATTACAGGCATAAGCCACCGCATCCGACCTATATGTCTACTTTTTAAGGAATGGTAGAGCTTTCTATGTGAACTGCTGTGGTCTGAATGCTGGTATCCCCCCAAATTTCATATGTTGTAAACTAACTCCCAATGCAATAGTATGAACAGGCGAGGCATTTAGGAAGTGATTAAGTCATGAAGGCTCTGCCCTCATGGATGGGATTACTGTCTTTATAAACAGAGTGAAGGGAGTTGCCCTGCCCCTTCCTCTGTGTGAGGACACAGTATTCATCCCTCTGCTGTGTAAGGACACAGCAAGAAACAGAAGACAGGCCCTCACCAGACACCAAATCTGCTGGTGTCTTAATCTTAGACTTCCCAGCTTCCAGAACTGTGAACAGTAAATATCTACTGTTGTTCTTGGCCGGGTGCGGTGGCTCATGCCTGTAATCCCAGTACTTTGGGAGGCTGAGGCGGGTGGATCACCTGAGGTCGGTGGATCACCTGAGGTCAGGAGATGGAGACCATCTTGGCTAACACGGTGAAACCCCGTCTCTACTAAAAGTACAAAAAAAATTAGCCAAGCCTGGTGGTGGGTGCCTGTAGTCCTGGCTACTCGAGAGGCTGAGGCAGGAGAATGGCGTGAACCTGGGAGGCAGAGGTTGCAGTGAGCCAAGATCAGGCCACTGCATTCCAGCCTGGGCAACAGAGTGAGACTCCGTCTCAAATAAATAAATAAATAAATAAATAAATAAATAAATAAATATCTACTGTTGTTCCTTAAAAAAAAAAGTTTCTAGTTCTGTAACCTGCAATTTTTTTAAGAGATAGGGTCTTGCTATATTGTCCAGGCTGGTCTCTAATTCCTGGCCTTAAGCTATCCTCCCACCTTGGCCTCCCAAAGGGCTGGGATTATAGGCTTGAGCCATTGTGCCCAACCTATAAAATTTGAGTATCAACTGCCCTATTTTACAGGGGTCTCAAACCAGAAGGTTAATATGCATTTTCAGCTGTGAAATATAGAAAGATCTATAAAAATGTAATATATTTTAAACATGCTATCACTAAAGCTTCAGAATCTTTTCATAAGCCACTGTATACTAATTTCCTATCCCTTTAAGAAAAATGCCCAAATCTGAATGGAGCTCCCTAAAGCATGCCTATGATTAAATGACAATTATACTTTATAGTTACCTCTTCTTCAGCTTATGCTTAATATGAAGTATTGCTAGTATTTTTACACTGAGTAAAAGGCTGTTTAACTATATGCAGAAAAATCTGAAGCACATAAGTAGTCACATGTAGAATACAGTTAGCCTCTTTCTGAACCATCCTACAACATAAATTAAGAAAGTGTTTTATAAAATGAACACCTGATTGTAATTAAATTACACAGAAAAAAGCCACAAAGCATATTATAAGGAATGCCAAATTCTATAACCCAGTTACAAATATTTCATTTTAGTTGAAGCACCATTTCACTTGTAGCTTTGGATTCTTTCATTCTCTTATTTAGAGGTAGTACCAGAAAATATCTCATTAATATATATATATATACATAATTTTTTTCCTGCTAAAGGGCTAAAAAGAGGTAATCTAAAAATAATATACAAAGATTCAGATATAACCAATTTTCAAAATTAAGCAAAGCTATTCCTCCTCACTTTTCCAAAAACATATGTCAACAAGAAAGAAAACATTCAATTTTCCAATATTTTATCCTACTTATTTAAAAGAGTATTTCCTTGTCCTTGGTCATCCCATTCTCTATATGCACATTGGTTTTAATAAATAATTAGTCAAAAAATCAGCTTCTAAAAAATGACTAAAGAGGACAAAAATTAGCTCCTCAGAAAGATTTTTTTTAATTATAAAATTAGGGCTTGGTTGAACATGCCTTATAGATAAAGTTGAAATTTTTGGCCATGTTCCTAATGTTATGAGCATTTAAGGACTTGGAAGCATTTTCCCACCTCTAGGACTTTAGTGTTCAAAATTCTATGCTTCTTTTGTTGCAGTTTCCCAAATTCCACAAATCTGTTCCATTCCTCTGTTTGGCTCTTGAATGTCTACTGTAAACCAATGGTTGTCTGTGTCTACTACAGGAAGCAGCCTAGGTTGAAGTTCAAAGGCTTTATATTCTAGTAAAAGCCATCTCTGCTTTACATTATGAATTCTCTAAAGTCAGTTTACTTTATATGAGGATTAGCCATATGTCTCTTATCTTCAAGGTGATTTGACTAATTTCATAAAATATCTTGTACATAGCATGTACTTAAAAATCTGAATGTTTTCTATTAGAAAAATTAAATTCATGGTTCAGTTTTTTGACAAAAACATGAAACACAGTATTAAGTAAACAAACTATATCACAAATACAGCAATGCTCTTGGCGTTCTTCATGTTAAACATAGTGGCAATATAAGTCTACATAATGTTTTTGGAAACAGTGTCCCAAGAAAGGAGACACTGGTAATGTATGGATGATAACAACTGCACCTTAGAAACTTTAGAAGTCTTCATTCTAATATTCCAAACATTTAAAGGCTCAAATCCTAACTCTGTAAAATTCTTAGCTCCATGATTTAAAGCAAGCTATGAATTATTAAAACAGAAGTACTTCTAAGCACAAATCATAAGAATATTATTTTATTGGTAAAAAGTAGTAATAAATAATTTTATTTTGAGAAAAGGTCAAGAGTTAATACTCCCTAAACTTTATAAACCTAACATGAATAATATTCTAATGAGGAAGACATCTGAAACTGGATTTATAAATAACGAAGTACTAGTCTTTTTTTAGTACACTCACATCCTTACTTGAGTTGAGTATCTTGGTCCAAAGCTCTAGCGACATCTCTGGACTATCACAATTATCTCTTAACTGGGCTCCTTGCCTTCAGTCTCAACCCTCTCCACCAGCCACTAAAGTGACTTTGAAACATAAACTTGATGATCAAGACACTCTACACAGAAAATTTTTCAGTAGCACTCTTATTTTCCATAACAACAACAAAAAAGTCAAAGTCCATTTGTATTGCATGCATGGTACCTCATGATCTGGCCCCTATTTCTCTAGACTCAATTCTCCTTTACTACTTCTGATTGCCTACCTCTATCCCCAAAATGCAAACACTTTTCCTCCTTGAAGATTTAAGTCTCCAGATACTCTTTCTCATCATCAACCACCATCCATTCCTCCCTTCTCCCCTCAACACATTTTTTTTTTTTTTTTTTTGAGACAGGGTCTCACTCTGTCACCCAGGCTGGAGTGCAGTGGCACGATCACAGCACACTACAGCCTCAACTCTCTGGGCCAAATCGATCCTCCCACCTCTGCCTCCCAAGTATCTGGGACTACAGGTGCACACCACCATTTTTAATTATTTGTAGAAACGGGGTTTTGCCATGTTGCCCAGGCTGGTCTCAAACTCCTAGGCTCAAGTAAGCTGCCTGCCTCAACCTCCCAAAGTGCTGGGACTACAGATGTGAGCCACTGCACCCGGCCAACACTTATCTTAAACTGGCACTCCTTTTGTGGCTAGATGCCTCTCTCCATTTTTCTTGCATTTTACCCCAGCCAATCTCTCTTACTGAACAACTATTAGGCCTTCAAGATAGCTTAAGATATAGAAAAAACTTTATCTAAAAAGTGGGCCTGGGAAATGGTATGGAAGTGGGGAGTGGTGGTGGGTGGAAAAATGAAAGATTTGTACTTTCAGTAGTACTTTTCCATAAATTTGAATTTTTCCATTTTACGATTTTTAAATCTAGTTTCTAAAAATCTAAACACTTCACCTCCTCTAAGATGTTTTCTAAGGTCCTACTGTAAGGCCAGGAATGAAAATAAGTTTCAACTCACATGCCTATTGTATAATAAAGAATATATATCTGGTCTTTGTCCCAGTTTTCTGGCACATAGCTTCAAAAACCCTTGAGATTTTCTGAGTGATATTCAGAATGTCTTTTGTTATTCATAATAAGCCCTATGGATTACACCTGAGTCTATGCAAATGAAGTGACTCAAGGTAAGCCCTTAGTTTCAATAGAAGGCTGCTCCTATCGGAAAGACCAAGCATTGGCCAAGGGGCAGTGGCTCACACCTATAATCCCAGCACTTTGGGAGTCCGAGGCAGGTGGATCATGAGGTCAAGAGATCGAGATCATACTGGCCAACATGGTGAAACCCTGTCTCTACCAAAAATACAAAAATTAGCCAAGCATGGTGGCGCGTGCCTGTAGTCCCAGCTACTTGGGAGGCTGAGGCAGGAGAATTGCTTGAACCTAGGAGGTGGAGGTTATAGTGAGCCAAGATCGTGCCACTGCACAGCCTGTCGACAGAGCAATACTCCATTTCAAATAAAAGAAAAAAAAAAAAAAAGAAAGAACAAGCATTAATTACAGGGCTGGAACTTTCAGCCTCACCACCACTTATACTTCTACGGAGAGGGAAATTGAGCTCAACCACATAATCAATTATGTAGTAAGACTCCAGTAAAACTCTGGACACCCAAAACTTGAAGAACTTCCTGATTAGTGAACACGCTGATGTTCAGGAAGGGCAACACACCTGACTCCATGGGGAGAGGGCATGGAAGCTCTGCCTCCAGACCCTTCCACACCTTGTCCTATGTGTATTCATTACAATAAAGCCGTAATCACAAGTATAGTGCTTTCAGTGAGTTTTTCAAGTCAGTGTCGTGAGTTACTGAACTTGAGGTGGGGAGGTGTGAGAACCCAGAATTTATAGCCAGTTGGTCTGAAGTATGGGTGGTCCCCAAGACTTGTAGTGGCTAATGTCTGAAGTGAAGGCAGTCTTACGGAGGACTTTGCCCTTTACTTGTGGGATCTGGTAGTTAGTGTCAGAAATGAAGTGTGTTGCAGAACACCAGTTGGTAGTGTCCTAGAAAAGCAGAGTTTTCTAGAAGCCAGGTCTGGCATCATCAAGAAAGACTATTGTCATCAATTAGCTATGTCTCTATGAGAATAGGGTTATTCATGAGTATCAAGAGGGTAACATAATTGCCATCCTTGTAATATGTCATCAATGAAATCTTTGTGCCAAAAATGAAAAACTCATCCAGGGGTTACAAATTAGCGTTTCTACATACCTGGTAGGCAGCTTTTCAAAGTCAACGTCTAAAAATTGTTCATAGCTAGAAACAAAAGTGTCCAACCATAGCTTCAGGTAATCTGGATCTTTCTGAAATAACAAAACCATTATAATATTAAGTATGCCTATCAGGAAAAAAAAATGCTTCTACACCTATTAAGCAGTTACCTAAAGAATCAATACTATGAAATCTCTAAGTGATATTTAGGAGTACATATGTGCTGTTTTAAAATGTACATTAAGTATATGGAACTCTCAAATGGCTTCTCAGGTCACTCAAAGAGCTAAAATCTTAACAATGTTCTATAAAAGTTTAAACAATTTGCCCTCCCATATCCCTGTAACCTTGTCCACTGTTACCCTGTACTATACTGGCCTTCTGGCTGTTTCCTGGGACGTGCCAGACATGCTCCCACCCTAAGGACTTTGCACTGGCTGTTTTCTCTACCCAGAACACTCTTCTCCCAGGTATCTGAATGGCTACTCCCTCATCTTCTTTTTTTTCTGGACAACTGAACATTTATTTGTGTGCCTTTCTTCTTACGTGTATTTCAAGTCTTTTCAAAACAAGGCCCCAGGACTCTCCAGATTAAATTATGTCCCTGGGCTTGGTCCATTGCTGTGGGAGTCTTAGGGAGCCTTGTACAAATGCTTGAGTTACTCATTTACCAACAATAAACCCTAGGATAGAAAATGCAACAAAGCAGGACTCCTTCCATGGCATGTGCTGATTTCTGACGAGACAGCAGCCAATATAGAAAACACTGGACTTTTTCCTTAGAACTGGACTGTGATGAGAGGTGCTTGCCATGAACATAAGCCACTATATTTTAACCCTTCCTTTCCGATTTTTGAAGATAAGGCAGGGAATAATCTTCTCTGAAGATACCTGATGATAATTCCCCCCAAAACAAAAACACATGCTTCCACTGCACTGTGCTTTCAAATATTCTGGGTCTTGTTCAGCTGGCAGATGAGCTGACTGATGCATTCACCCCGATAGCCATGTGAGCCCATCTCCTTGAGGAAGCCCACTATATTTTTGGTATACAGTGGAGGTTGCAGTGAGCCGAGATCGCACTACTGCACTCCAGCCTGAGCATGATGGGTCACCAAAAGGTGGAAAGGGAGCAAGAACTATGAGATCTCCTGGAAATACTTCCCTGGGAAGGCAATTTCATGAATGAGGTCTTCCAAGCAAATGTCACCAAACTTCTCCAGGTGCTCCTCAATCACTGTGTTGTCTGTCAGAGGGATGGTCTTATTCTTGACCTTGGCTTGTTCATGTTTCAAAGTGAGTTCCCGCACAGACTTCAGATTTGGAAATCCCCAGGTCACATAAGTTTCCACTATAAGCAGCATTTTTAGGTTCTGGGGGTTGACTTTTACAAAGACACCACTAAAAATTTTCTTCAGGCGAAGTCTTACAACGGTTCTCTCCACCGGTAAACTCATGCCATTAATCCTTTTGATGTGTACAACAAAGGCCATGGCATGTTTATCTGGCAATTCCAAGGCATGAGGTCTCACTTCTAGTCGTCTGAGATGCACCTTGTCACATTTCTGCCTCCAGGAATCATGTAGGAATGATTCCAGTCGCTTAAACCTGAGTCTTTTTCCTTTCCTCTGCTCCTTCTTTGCCAAAAGTGCCTGCTTTGCCTGAGTGGCTCTGAGGGCTTGATAAGCCTTCCTCTTTTTCAGGAGATTTTCTGGAACCAAATGGATTTTTCTTTGCTCTTGCTCTGCCATCTTTCTAGTGTTGAAGGACTGATCATGCACAACCCCACCCCAAGTCATTTTTTAAATGACATATTCTCAATGAGGCCTATTTTTACTCCTTCTTAAAACCAGAAACCTCACCACCCCTTTACCTTACCTTATGTTCCCTCCACCATGGTCCTTTATCACCTTTCATCTATAATTTACTTATCAGTTTATTTTTTGTCACTTCCCCAGAATACAGGTTTCACAAGTGCAGAGATTTTCATTTGTTTGTTTACTAATGAACACCAGTACCTTAAATAGTCGCTGGCACTGAGACAGTGCTCAATAAATATTTGTTCCATGAATTAAGAGTAACATGCATAAATGAAATCAAATTGGAAATGGATCATTAACGTAAACATAAAAACTGAAACCCAAATTTTCTAGAAGAAAATACACCAGGCACAGTGGCTCATGCCAGTAATTCCAGCACTTTGGGAGCCCGAGGCAGGAGATCACCTGAGGTCAGGGGTTTGAGATGAGCCTGGTCAACATGGCGAAACCCCATCTCTACTAAAAATACAAAAATTAGACAGGTGTGGTGGTACAAGCCTGTAGTCCCAGCTACTCGGGGGGCTGAGGCATGAGAATTGCTTGAACCCAGGAGGCGGAGGTTGCAGTGAGCTGAGATCATGCTACTGCACTCCAGCCTGAGCAACAAAGCAAGACTCTGTCTCAGAAAGGACAGGACAAGACAGGACAGGACAGGACAGGAAAGGAAAGGGAAGGGAAAGGAAGGGAAGGAGAAGGGGAGGGGAGGGGGAGGGGGAGGGGGGAGGGGGGAGGGGGAGGGGGAGGGGAAGGGAACGGGAAGGGAAGGGAAGGGAAAGGAAAGGAAAGGAAAGAAAAGGAAAGGAAGGAAAAAAAACAGGACAAGACAAGACAAGACAGACAAGAAAGACAACACTAGACTGAATCACTTTGCTACCTGGGGATAAACAGAGGTTTCTTAGGACAAAAAAATCATAAACTGAAAAAGAAAAAAAAGATAACTGGTATTAATCAAAATTTAAAACTTCTACTCATCAAAAGACACTATTAAGAAAATGGAGGCTGGGTGCAGTGGCTCACGACTGTAACCCCTGCACTTTGGGAAGCTGATGTGAGAGAATCGCTTGAGCCCAGGAATTCGAGACCAGCCTAAGCAACATAGCGAGATCCCATCTCTTCAAAAAATAGAAAAAAATTAGCTTGGTGTGGTTGTGCATGCCAGCAGTCCCAGTTACTCAGGAGGTTGAGATTGGAGGAATTCTTGAGCTCAGGAAGTCAAGACTGGGGTGAGCTGTGATCGTGCCACTGAGTGACACATGCCATCAGTAAACAAAAAGATGAAAATCTCTGCACTTGTGAAACCTATATTCTGGTGCCAGAGTGAGACTCTAAAGAAAAAAGAAAATGGAAAGACAAACCACACTGGCTGAAAATATTCTCAGGGACTTGTATGAAAAACATAAAGATCTCCTACAAATCAATAACAAAAAGACAATTCGATTTAAAAATGGGCAAAAAGCTTGGACACTTCACAAAAGGGAATATACAAACGGCCAAACGGCATCCTAATCTGTGATCAATATCATTAGTTATCCAGAGAAATGCAAATTAAAACCAAATAAGGTACTATTATATACCCACTAGAATGGCTAAAAGTAGAAAAACTATATCATGTTAGTGAAGACGTGCAGTAACTGTAACTCTCATACATTACTGGTGGCAGTATGAAATAGGATCACCACTTAGAAAAGTTTAAGTTAAATATACACATATCAAACAGCCCAGCCATTCCTCTCCCAGATAAATGAATACAAATATCCACAAAAACACTTGTACAAAAATGTTTATGGAAACTTTGTTTATAATAGCCCAAAGCTGAAAACAAAAATTCTATCAAGTTAATGGATAAACAAATTGTTGTACATTCGTACAATGGAATACTATTCCAGGAATAAAAATGATTATTGATACTTACAATGACAAAAAAAATTTTCAAAAATCTATTGAGCAAAAGATGTTAGGCATCAAAGCACATACTACTTATTTATTTATTCATGTATTTATTTGTGTATTTATTTATTTATTTATGAGACAGGTTCTCACTCTGTTACCCAGGCCGGAGTGCAGTGGCACAATCACGGTTCACTATGGCCTCAAACTCCTGAGCCCAAGGAATCCTCCTGCCTCAGCATTCCAAGTAGCTGGGATTACAGCTATCATGCCTGGTTAATTTTTGTATTTTTTGTAGAGACAGGGTCTTGTTACGGTCTCAAACTCCTGGCCTCAAGTGATCCTCCCACCTTGGCCTCCCAAAGTGCTGGGATTATAGGTTGAGCCACCTTGACCAGCCTGATATCACTTATATGAAGTTCTAGAGCAGTCTATGGTAACAGAAATTAGACAACATGGCTGCCTCTGGGAGGACTGACTGCAAAGAGGCACAAAGGGAACTTTCCTAGGTGATGGAAATTTTCCATTTCTCGACTAAAGTAGTGTTTATACAAATGTTTGCGTGTATCAAAATTCATCACATTTGACACTTAAAATCTGTGCATTTTAATGCTTTGTGACATTTCAATAAAGCTGAGTTGAAAAAAAACTATGATCCCTTGGAAATTTTTAAGTACATTAACTGTATCTCAAAAAATGATGCTCAATTCTTTTCCTTTGCCTCCTCAATACTTCCTTATGTCAGTCAGATTTCAATATGTGATTTCGGAGTCTCAGTTATGTAGTCATTAAATATCATTGCTTAAGTACTGCTCTTGGTTAAAGGGAACTCAAGGAACTTATTTCCCTGAAATAAAAGCATTACACTACAAATCAAAATCTAAAAGAATGTTCCCAGAATATGCAGGGACTGCTGACCTTTTGTCTATTTGCTTTTTCTATTAATATACGGTTCTAAAATCAGCTTGTAAACTACAGCTCTCTACATCATTACTGAGAAATCAGAAGGAAATATTTTAGAAAAAGAGCTACCTTTTGTGAGAATTTTCTCAAGAGTTTCACTACTTGCTTTTTACATGTCCAACTAGAATGTGATTCATTTATTCATTCATTTATCCATTCAGGATAGAACTCCAGAAACATAAGTAGCTGAAGTTTTCCTTACCATTGTTCCTCTCCAATACAGCAGAGAATTACCTCTTGGCAAAAGACACAAAACAGTCACACAACACCATAAAGAATTAATGCATTTCTCTTCTAATGCATATTTTATTTAGGAACTCTATAGTATCTGGTTCAAATTCTAAAGGTCTGGCTACCAAGTGTTTGACAAGCACAGAGTTCACCTACAAAATTGAGCAACTATAAGGGAAAAAAAAGTACTTAAATTTGGAGGTGTTTCATTTATTAAGAAGTAAAGCACTCACAATTTTTTGAATATCTGCCATACACTAAGTAGTACAGCAGGCATTTAAAAAATATATCATCCCATTTACTCCTTACAACTATCCAATGAAGAAGATTTAATTTCCCTCATTTTACAGGTTAGAAAAGGGAAGTTCTAAAGATGTATAATTTGCCCAGTCACACAGCTAGTAATGGATAATGCTGGAATTAAAATGTAAGAACACACGAATCCAATATGTGCTGTTTCCACTACACTACAATGGCTTTAACTGTGTGCATAAATAAAATGGATCTTTAGTGGGCAAAAAGAGGAAAAGAGGAGCTTCCTCAGGATCAGTAAACTCAAGGTCATAAAGTATTTAACACACAAAAAAAGCCACATTTTATACATTCTATAAAAACGCTTAGATCATTTCACTGCCAAAGGCCATAAAAAGAAAGATCCTCACACATAGAAACAATATTAATTAAATCTCAAGCTGAGTCACTTTCATGGTTAAGATGAGTTTGCTTTATTGAAACACCAGCGTCTGGCCTATCTTGCCATTTGTACAGTATTTATTTACTAACACAACACACAAATGTATTAAGTAGTGCAGGAGTGCTGAAGCCAAATTACTTGGACTCTAATCCCTGCTCTGTTACTTTCTTAAACAAGTCAGCCTATGTTTGTACATCACTTTCTTCCTCTATAAAAATGAACATAATGATGTCTCACAGGACTGTTGTGAAAATTAAATAATTTAACCCATGTCAAGGGCTTAGAATGCCTAGCACATAGTATATGCTCAATAAGTATCAATAAAAATTATTTTCATAATCTACTATGTGCCCAAATCAGGAAACTCCCACAAAACAGTAATGTTCTGTGCTACACATATCTAAATGTTTCATGATCTCCTTTGCCACCTGATTTTAAATTTTACTCTTTTCATCTCAAATCTCTTTGCATTTACTATCTGTGTGACTTTCAGCAGGTTACTTCACCTCTCTGAGCTGTTCTTTGTCTGTAAGATGAAGATAATACTTCCTACCTCAGAGGGTTGTTGAGAGCACTAAATGAGATAATGCACAAAAGGCACTCAACAGTGCCTTACATTTAGCAAATGCTCAAAACATGTTGGTTACCACAATTATTATAATATAGACTTTGCCATCAAGTTGGTCATGACCCAATATAAGAAAATAAGCAAAATAATTGCAAAATCAAGTTCATTGATTCTGTACTTAAATATTCATCCAATCATCCCATCTGCCATTAATTAAGACAAATAATCTTTCTTTTTGGACTGTTAGGTAGCTCCCTACAATTTCTCCCACCTATACACACCTACTAATGAGATGTGTTAAATTTAAATCCAGTCATCTCCTCTGTCCTGCCCAAATACTTTCAGTGGCTCCCGATTAGTAAAGGATGAAGCCTGAACACTTAACTTAGAGCTGTGCTGTCCAATATGGGGGCCACTAGTCACATGTGATTACTTAAATTATGTTAAAGCACAGCAGACGTTTAGCTTCTCATAACACCCACTAACCTTTTGGGAGGCTTTAGAGAGGATAATGGAATTAAATGATCCATGCAATTTCCCCTAGTTCTTCAGAGACAGGGTTACAGCTAAGAATAGGGGGAATGCTTTATTTGCTCCATGCAATGATATTTGGATTACAGTATTCACTCAAGTTTTAAAACTATCAAATTTTAGATGCATATAAATATTTCAATCATATGATGGGCAGTTCCTAACTTAAATATGAATTGAATTTTAAAAGTTCATTTAAGTCAGTTATATTTATATTTTCTAATATCCTACCAAAAGAAGATAAATTCCCCCCACAGAAACATTGTAAGAGTGACTAATCTTGCAGGTCAGCCCTCAAGTTTTTCTGATACAACCTAGCAACTATTAAAAATGTTTAATAAGTACAGGCCAGCCAGGCACAGTGGCTCAGGCCTGTAATCCCAACACTTTGGGAGGCCGAAGCAGGCGGATCACCTGAGGTCAGGAGTTCAAGACCAGCCTGACCAACATGGAGAAACCCTGTCTCTACTAAAAATACAAAATTAGGCGTGGTGGTGCATGCCTGTAATCCCAGCTACTCGGGAGGCTGAGGCAGGAGAATTGCTTGAACATGGGAGGTGGAGGTTTCAGTAAGCCGAGATTGCACCATTGCACTCCAGCCTGGGCAACAAGAGTGAAACTCCATCTCAAAAAAAAAAAAAAGGCCGGGTGTGGTGACTCACACCGGTGATCCCAGCACTTTGGGAGGGCAAGGTGGGCGGATCGCAAGGTCAAGATATCGAGACCATCCTGGCCAACATGGTGAAACCCTGTCTCTACTAAAAATACAAAAAATTAGCTGGATATGGTGGCACGCGCCTGTAGTCCCAGCTACTCGGGAAGCTGAGGCAGGAGGATCACTTGAACCAGGGAAGCGGAGGTTGCAGTGAGCCAAGATCGCTCTACTGCACTCCAGCCTGGAGACAAAGCAAGACTCTGTCTCAAAAAAAAAAAAAAAAAAAAGTACAGGCCAACCATGTACGAACTAGGGACCATGCTAGACCATGAATATAAAGACAAATAAAATAGAGTCTTGTCCTCAAAGTGCTCATTGTTCAAGAAAAAGAGGTATAAACAAGTAAATGCAAAACAGCCTGTGAAGCAACAGTTGTGAAAAATACTGAAATAATACAAAGAAGGGAGTTATTGATTCTGTCAAGGGTGGTGCGTAAATGTGTAGTCCCAAATGCTCAAAAAAGTTTTCAAAGAATCATAAACAGATACTCTCAGGGAGGGTCGGGGGAAGAGAGGAATCCAGACAGAGAGAAAACAGCAAGATATGTTCAAAGATGTATAACATTTGGTATCATTCCAGTGTGGAAATGATAGGAAACAGTGGATAATCATATAGGATTATAAGACTGGAGAAGTCAGCATTTCCTAACCAAGTATTCATCCCAACACTTTTCACTTGGATGATAATAGACACAATTGGAAAAGTTTTTTAAAAAAGGGTGGTGGGGGTTGTGACACTAGAAACTACTGATCATCATTTCCTAGATCCGGTATTTCATTATAAGTAACTTCTGCAAAAACCTGACAATTTTCTCATAATAACACCATTACTACTAGAAAGATTTGCAGAAGAAAGAGCTATTTATTATTCTCAATCCCACTTCCAGATTCTCAATTAAAAGTATATCCAGATACAGACTGTGTTTATGCTACTAATCCCAAGATGTTATGTAATGGATAGTGGCCTGTTCAATATAAACCTATTCCTTAGTACCTGCCAACTTTCTGATATATGTATATTTCCCACAACAAATGAAAATACATACAATAAATTTGGGAACTTTCACATTTAAAAAGGTACAACTGGCAGGGCGTGGTGGCTCACGCCTGTAATCCCAGCACTTTGGGAGGCCGAGGCGGGCAGATCACAAGGTCAGGAGATCGAGACCATCCTGGCTAACACTGTGAAACCTTGTTTCTACTAAAAATACAAAAAATTAGCCATGCGTGGTGGCGGGCACCTGTAGTCCCAGCTACTCGGGAGGCTGAGGCAGGAGAATGGTGTGAACCAGGGAGGCAGAGCTTGCAGTGAGCCGAGATCGCGCCACTGCACTCCAGCCTGGGTGACAGAGCGAGACTCCGTCTCAAAAAATAAAATTAAATTTAAAAAATAATAATAAAATAAAAAGATACAACTTCCAGATGGGCATGGTGGCTCACGCCTGTAATCCCAGCACTTTGAGAGGCCAAGGTGGGTGGATCACCCGAGGTCAGGAGTTCGAGACCAGCCTGGCCAACATAATGAAAACCTGTCTCTACCAAAAATACAAAAATTAGCCAGGCGTGGTGGTGTGTGCCTGTAGTCCCAGCTACTTGGGAGGCTGAGGCAGGAGAATCACTTGAGCCTGGGAGGTGGAGGTTGCAGTGAGCCAAGATGGCACCACTGCACTCCAGCCTTGGCAACAGTGAGACTCTGTCTAAAAAAAAAAAAAGCTACAATTTCCTTCGCTCTTTCTTTGGGTTTTTGTTCTTATGCACGATCTCAGCTCACTGCAAGCTCCGCCTCCCAGGTTCACGCAATTCGCCTGCCTCAGCCTCCCGAGTAGCTGGGACTACAGGCGCCCGCCACCACACTTGGCTAATTTTTTGTATTTTTTAGTAGAGACGGGGTTTCACCGTGTTAGCCAGGATGGTCTTGATCTCCTGACCCCATGATCTGCCCGCCTTGGCCTCCCAAAGTGCTGGGATTACAGGTGTGAGCCACCGTGCCCAGCTGTTCTTATCTTCTTAAACAGATGATGCAATAGTTATCTATTCCTGCATAACAAATTACCCTAAAATTTAGCAACTTAAACCAACAAACATTTATTATCTCACTGTTTCTTATGGTCAGAATTCAAGAGTGGCTCAGGTTGGTGCTTCTGGCTCAGGATTTCTCATGATCTCGTAATGAACACGCCAACTAAGGACACAGTCATACCAAAGCTTGACTGGGCTGAAGGAACCACTTAAAAGCTCACTCATATGGTAGTTCGCAAGACCCTTCTATTCTTTACAAGATGGGCCTCTCTGTAGGGCTACTCATTACTGAACTTCTGGATTCCCCCGGAGTAAGCAATCAAAAAATAATAAAGAACAACTGAGGTGAAACAGTAGTGCCTTTCATAGCCTAATTTCGGAAATGACATACTATCACTTTTGCCAAATTCTACTGATCACACAGATCAACAATGGTACAATGTGGGAGGGGATTGTACACAAGAGTGTAAATACCAGGAGGTGGAATCTGAAGATTGGCTACCACAAATGACTAGTTCATTAAGTTTTAGTCTTTTTTAGTTCTAACATATGTATTTAAATTTTCCTAAGTAATTCTGTAGCTGCCAAGTTCTAAAATGTACTTTTATCGTTCAATTTTTTAAAATTCCAATTTTTCCCCCATTTCAAGACAGTCTATTTCTTTTTCAAAACTGCCAGGTCACTTTTTTCATATTTGTATGATTCTAAGATTCTTAACATTTGACATCTTTGAAATTAAAATGCATCTCAAAATTGCCCTTAGAGAGGTAGCTGACATTTGCTCTTGCCTGTTCATGTGCAAACCTGGTAGTAGACTTCATATTGACGTTCCTTCACTAGATTAACATGTATAGTTAGTACTACACATAAGTTTAACTACCATTCAAAATGTCTTCAAAAAATTATACTGTGATTAGGCAATAAAATGAAATTGTGTACAAAGAAAGGCATTGAGAACAGAGCAACAGGATATAATTTGACATTAACGAAGCAAATATTCATTACCATAGGAACGATCACAATTGTATGTTTTCTGACGAAAAGCTTAGTGCTTTATAAACTTGAAAATGAGAGATACTCTCAAATAGATGAAAAGGAAATACACGTGTGAAAAGATTATCTATCATAAGCCAAACAATGCAAACGAAGACAAGAGAAACTGCCAAATCACTAGGAAAAGATGAGAGAAATTTCAAAACAATGAGAACCTGGTATGGTCAATTCATACATCAGGAAATAAGTTACAAATCTGCAGTTTAACTGCCAGCATTTTTCTAAATGTTACATAAAGTAATGGCATATCTTATAATCCATGTTTTCAGATTCCGTGATATATAGAATCTGTTCAACTTTTTTTCTGAGATAGCAACAACAGCTCACTGCAGCTTCAACCTACTGGGCTCGAGTGATCCTCACACCTCAGTCTCCCAAGTGGCTGTGACTATAGGCATGCACCACCATGCCTGGCTAATTTTTGAATTTTTTTTGTAGAGACAGGGCCTCACTATGTTGCGCAGTCTGGTCTCAAGTGATCCTTTCGTCTCAGTCTCCCAAAGTGCTGGGACTACAGGTGTGAGCCACTGTACCTGGTATATTTATTTTATAATCTCTGCCTTCTAATATCAACATATGAAGTCTTTCTAGATCCATGTTTACTGTCTACTTCTGTTGGTTCTCACTCATGCACTTTCCCCTGAAGTCCTAGTGGAGGGAGGAGAGTTAAGTGTGTTTGCTTAGAACCTAGTTGATCCTTATGCCAAAGGTGTAAGCTTTGGGAATCAGAAGGGAAATTTTCTTAGATTTCTCATTCCGGTTAGTCCCTTGGCTTTACATTTGATATTTGTTCTTTATTATTATTGTAAATTGTTCTTTATTATTATTATTATTTGATCACTTACTCTGGGGGAATCTAGAAGTTCGGTACTGAGTAGCCCTATGGAGAGGCCCATCTTGAAAAGAATAGAAGCCTCTTCTAACTTCTACCCACTTACAAGGCCATGAAAACAAAACCTCAAGTTCACCAGGCAAAAGAGACTTCCATTTACCTAAGTTTCTGCTTTCATTAAGATTTGGTTTCATGATGCCTTACCATGTTGCCAGTTTTTCAATGCTTTAAAGATGTTTCTTAAATTTTATCCAGAATTTCTAGTAATTTTCAGAAGGGTAAGCCTAAACAACCTAGTCTACCTTATTACCAGAAATGAAAATCTATACTTAAGGACCACTCTTCCTTTGTTCGGTCATGCCTTACGCTTGCCTGGAACATCTTCTGTAACTATTAAGCTACTATACATCCTTTAAAACCTTGATCGATGCTATCTCTTCCACTAAGCTATACCTGATGACTTCATCCCTCCATCTTGCTTTAGTTTACTTATTATCTGGACCTACAGTCTAAGTGGGAAACTGATTCTAGCTGGAAAAGCATGCCCTCAGATGAAGTCATAGTCAATTAAATAGATGAAGGCAAAAATTTTAATGAAAGGAAAACCCATCACATCCAAGAGAGGTTTGGAAGCCACTTTAACAAAAACAAAAGTAGTAATATTGTAATAGAGGTGTATATATACAAAATAGGCTTAGAATACACCAATTCCTAGTGAGAAAGGTTTCAAATTTTACTTTTTGTATGTTTTTATTAGCTTTTTTTTTTTTTTTTTTTGAGACAGGGTCTCACTCTATTGCCCAGGCTGAAGTACAGTGGCAAAATCACGGCTCACTGCAGCCTCAACCACCTGGGCTTAAGTGATTCTCCCACTTCGGCCTCCTGAGTAGCTGGGACCACTGGCACATGCCATCATGCCCGGCTAATTTTTGTATTATCTGTAGAGGCAGGGTTTCATCATGTTGCCCCAGGCTAGAACTTCTTAAAAGTTTATGTAACTATCCATTCAGATAACTAATAAAGTTCCAGGTCTGAACAATATACTGTAGAAAAATCACAGTTAAAATCAGCAGAACTGGCCCACATCTGCAATGTTAGGTAAAATATGTCCTCTTGCATGAATTCTGTGTTTATCTTGGAGTTTCACACATGGTGGTCAGGTAAAGAAGCTTCTGATGCAGGCTGGGCGTGGGGGCTCACGCCTGTAATCCCAACACTTTGGGAAGCTGAGGCGGGCAGAGCACTTGAGGCCAGGAGTTTGAGACCAGCCTGGCCAACATGGTAAAACCTCATCTCTACTAAAAGTACAAAAATTAGCCAGGCGTACAAAAATTAGCCACCCTATAATCACAGCTACTCAGGAGGCTGAGGCATGAGACTCACTGGAACTCGGGAGGTGGAGGTTGTAGTGAGCTGAGATCGCACCATTGCACTCCAGCCTGAGCAGCAGAGCAAGACTCTGACTTAAAAGTTTCTGATGCAGGTGTTTCTGGGAAGTCAGTCAAGTTATCAAAAGGGCACACTGTGGTCCAGGATATAGATGGTAGGGAAGGTTGTGCATGTGTGGGGACAGGGGGTATATGGGAATGCTCTACACTTTCTGCTCAATTTTTCTGGGAACCTAAAACTGCTCTAAAAATACAATTTATAAATTTTTTAAAAATTAACCAAATAAAAAAATAGGAAAATATAAAATTCAAGGCACATGTGCATACAGCAGGCACCCAATAAAAATGAGTCAAATGGGACTAAAGTTAATTCTTCAGGAAAGAAAAATATTATTACTATAAATGTATTAAATATATTAACACGTATATATTAATATATAGACATATTAATATAACATTGACACTTGTCAAATGGAGTTTAAAACATTCCATGAAACTTGAAATGATCTTCAAGTTTCATGTCAAGTTGAAGTTTTTCAAATTAAGTATATTAATAATTTGTAGTAGTAAATGTAATTAATTTACACATCCATAAAGAACTAAAAGTGTCTGAATAATGAGATTTTCTGTAACTGACCTCCTGCATACCTGTATTTTTCAAATTTTCTACAATTAAGTTATATATCTTAATTAAAAAATTAAAGCTCAGCATAAAAGTAAAATATTACTATTTTTTCTTAGAACATAAATCCAATCAAAAAGTCAGGCCAGGCACAGTGGCTCACACCTATAATTCCACCATTTTGGGAGGCCGAGGCATAAGGATTGCTTAGACCAGGAGTTCAAGACCAGCCTGGGCAACATAGCAAGACCCTGTCTCTTAAAAAAAAAAAAATTGGGCCAGGCTCAGTGGCTCACACCTGTAATCCCGGCACTTTGGGAGGCCGAGGCGGGCAGATCACTAGGTCAAGAGATCAAGACCTTCCTGGCCAACATGGTGAAAAACCATCTCTACTAAAAATACAAAAATTAGCTGGGCGTGGTGGCACGTGCCTGTAGTCCCACCTACTCAGGAGGCTGAGGCAGGAGAATTGCTTGAACCCCAGAGGCGGAGGCTGCAGTGAGCCAAGATCACGCCACTGCACTCCAGGCTGGTGACAGAGCGAGACTCCATCTTAAAAAAAAAAAAATTGTTCAGAAAATAGCCAGGTGTGGTGGCACACACTTGTAGTCCTAGCTGCTTGGAAGGGTGAAATAGGAAGATCACTTGACCTCACGAGTCCAAGGTTATAGGGAGCTACTACGATTATGCCACTGTACTCCAGCCTGGGTGACAGAGCAATGCCCTGTGTCTTAAAACAGAAAGTCCATATATTTTTCATTTTTCTCCATAAAATAAAGTTCATTCACTAGAAAGGTTAAATTTTGTATTTTGAACAGACAAAAATCACTCAATAAAAAAGAGGTATAAATTCACCTCACAGTGGCATCATAAATTACACACCTTTCCTACCATTCAAATGTTTAGTGTCAGTAAAAATTATGTAGCAGTTAAATGCATCAAACAACACTTTTTTTTTTTACAGAGGTAAACTGTTTTGAAATGCTTGACTTTTGTGTGAAATGGGTATATCATTTAATCTTCTTTAAATCTGGGTAGATACCACTACCAGCCTGAATGTAAGTCACAAAACATGAAGAAAAATGTTGATATCTCTTAGATACGGCTAAGAATAAGTTATTTTTTCACTTTTTAAGACAGCAGGGTCTGTATAAAATATATTTGAGTAGAGCTCATTTCCATTAATGAAAACAAAGTGGCACATTATAATGTAAATTCCATTATTTTAAATAAAAGCTGACAAAGGGATGAGGAAGCAAGTGTTACTAACCCTTGCCTGAATTCTGATACCTTCAAAGGATTTCAAATATGGCTATGGCACATTTCATACTCAGTCTACATAGTTCCCTAAATCTTAATAGATTTTGAATGACCAGAACAAAATTGTCACAAAAAAACTGAATTATATTTCCACAAAAGAAATCAAGAGTTGGGGGTGGAGGAGTTAAAAATAATAAGAAGAAATCAAGGGTTTTTGTCAACAGCCAGGCTGAACATATATTAAAACACTACAAGGCATTAAACTTTGATCTAGAAGCATTTTACTGTACGTCTTTAACAATGAAAGACTATTGAAAATTAAGTGGAACACCTGATTCCAAATGAACCTACTTAAAATGCATAATGAGGATTCTACTAAAGGAGAATATTTAGGCCAGAGGCAGTGGCTCACGCCTGTAATCCCAGCACTTTGGGAGGCCGAGGCAGGCAGATCACAAGGTCAAGAGATTGAGACCATCCTGGCCAACATGGTGAAACACTGTCTCTACTAAAAATACAAAAATTAGCTGGGCATGGTGGTGCACGCCAGTAGTTCCAGACACTTGAGAGGCTGAGGCAGGAGAATTGCTTGAACCCGGGAGGTGGAGGTTGCAGTGAGCCGAGATCACACCACTGTACTCCAGCCTGGAGCCTGGAGACAGAGCAAGACAAAGACTGTCTCAAAAAAAAAAAAAAAAATTTAAAATGGCAACTACTGAATACCAACAATTAAAGCAAGCAATAACAGTGATTCTTTTCAATTATGTGAAGTCTTAAGAATATCATTTCTCTACAACATAACAGACTAATTATCCACATCTTAATGTATACACACATAAAACTATTCTTAGTAATTGTATAATATATTCTAAGAGGTGCAAACAGGTAATATGAGAAATATCAGCAGACCTAGAAAAAATGAATAAGGTAATAAAATATCTAACATTATAAATTACACTGATCTATGATTTAAAGTGGTTATACACAAAAAAACAGACATAAATATACATGTCTCAGCCCCAAATTCTGAAGCTAACATAACAGGAAAACCTAATCCTTTTCCTGCTAAAATGAGGAGCAAGACAAGTATATCCCTTATTTCCATTACTATAGAATATTATGTAGGAGTTATAATATAACTAAACAAAAGAGAACTAGAAGCAGAAGAATTAGAAGGGGTGGGAAGTCCTCATTTTCTGTAGGGGACTTCCTAACACAGAAGGCAAGCTGCTGAGAGAGCTGCTCAGTCACAACAAAGTGTGGTCTCCAATGCCCACTTCAGATACAGCAAAAGGAAAATGATGGGGGAAAAAAAAAAAGAACCTCCAAGAAAACACAGCCAAGAGCAAGAGAGAAGAGTAGCCATGGCAGGTACTGAGTCATATCATGGAACATTTCTTCTCTGAGGATAGAGAAACCAGGCAATATTTGCCCAACTGGATTTGCAGAGGACAGATACCAAGTGTCCTCTGAGTTCACAGACCATAATATCAAGAAAAACCACAATTGGATCTATATATACCACAGATTCCATGTTTCAAGACTGGTGTCATGATTGGATGAGAGTTTTGGAGTTCTTGAGATAGATATGAAGTACATTTTGCATATAGGAGAAATATGAATAATTGTGCCTAGAAAGAAGACTGCAGTAGATTGGATCTTTGGTCCCAATTCTTTACTTGCTTGTAGCAAAACTTGCAACGTAATTTTGCAGAAAGGAAAAAAAAGCTGTAGCAAATGTAGAGCAATCAAAGTATGTCAGATATAATAATTGTTCAAGACTTGTTTCTAAAACTAAGGTCCGAGAATGCTCGGAGTTATCAGAAATATTTTCAGAGGTCTATAAGCTCCATATAGAAAATTTTAAAGTTTGCATTCCTGTTTTTATTAATTTTTAAATTACTTTAAGCATATTAGGGAAAACTGCCCCGCGACTAGTATTGCTACTCGATTTCAAAGGTCACATTTGGATTGCTACCAAGGGATCATCAGTGACAGTTCAATTTATAAAGCAATATGTTTCAAATTACAGATCTCTGGATTTACAGATGGATTCTAAGGTATCTGAGAATTTTCAGATGTTCTACAGCAGTGCCACACAAAGTGTGGTACACAGACCAATAAAGGTCCTTGGCCAGGTTAGTACAAAGATAAAGAGGAAACATCTATCTACAAACTTTAGTAGCAGTTTGGTAGTAATTTTAAGTCTGTTGAATTTAATAATAAAAAATTAATAATATAAGGACTTGCATTTTTAACTTTTTCACTCTTTTCAGAACTGCTTTTGCAAAAGCCATCAATTTATTTATTTATTTATTTATTTATTTCAGACAGAGTCTGGCTCTGTTGCCCAGACTGGAGTACAGTGGTGCGATCTCGGCTCACTACAGTCTCCGCCCCCCAGGTTCAAGCGATTCTCCTGCCTCAGCCTCCTGAGTAGCTGGGACCACAGGCCTGCACCACCATACGTGGCTAATTTTTGTATTTTTAGTAGAGACGGGTTTCACCATTTTGGCCAGGCTAGTCTCGAACTCCTGGCCTCAAGTGATCTGCCCACCTCGGGCCACCAATAATATGTAAACTGTCAAATCCAATACATGCTCCATAATGCTTTTCCTTTTTTTTTTTTTTTTTGAGACAGAGTCTCACTCTATTGCCCAGGCTGGAGTGCAGTGGCACAAATTTGACCCACTGCAACCCCCACCTCTTGGATTCAAGTGATTCTCTTGCCTCCTAAGTAGCTGCGATTACAGGTGCATGCCACCCACCCAGCTAACTTTTGTATTTTCAGTAGAGATGAGGTTACATCATGTTGGCCAGGCTGGTCTCAAACTCCTGACCTCAAATGATCCTCCCACCTTGGCCTCCCAAAGTGCTGGGATTACAGGTGTGAACCACCAGACGCGGACCGTAATACTTTTCTTGACTGCCATGTTGAATTTGACACCCCTGACTACTTTTTTCTTTTTTTCTTTTTTTTTTTTTTGTGTGTGAGAAAGAGTCTTACTCTGTCACCCAGGCTGGACTAGAGTGGCATGATCCCAGCTCACTGTAGACTGAAACTCCCGAGCTCAAGCAAATCTCCCACCCTGCCCTCCCAAAGAGCTAGAATTATAGGCATGAGCCACTGCACCCAGCCAATATCCCTGTACTTTCTGAGGCAACCCAGTCACTCCTGGCTCCTCTCTCATTTAAACTTACAAACTCTTCTTCCTCTGTCACCTATTTATTTATTTAAATAACAGAGACGTGGTCTCACTGTTTTGCCCAGACTGGTTCCAAAACTCTGTCTTCTTCTTAAATGACAATGTTCTTCAGGACTTCCTTTTACCTTCTTCTCTTATTATTCTCATAATAACCCTCCAATAATTCCCAATATGAGAACTCTCAAATCTTTATTTCCAGCACAGACCTCTCTTCTGAACTTCACATATTGAGTATTTCTACCTGAATGTCCCATAAACATGGAAAAGTCAGCATGCTTACCTGAAAACCTAGTTAGTGATCTTGTCTAGCTAACTGTGAATGGGAAGACCACGGTTTTTTTTTTTGTCCGAAACAAACAGAAAAAAAAAACACACACAGGAAATTATTTCATACTCTTACACATCTGCACATTATACTCCACACTTACACTTAAGTACTATCAATTTCACCTTCTTCCAGGGAAATTTAAAGTTTGATGCTCAAAAGGAAAGAATTTAAAAAGTTAATGCATCTTAACAACGTTTTTCATTTCAGGTCCACTGATATAAACTATACATTTCTTGCTTTCACACCTAAATTCTGAAAACAAACATGTAAGTGGTAACTACTAGTACTAGGCTGTCAATGATTTTGTTTTCTTTTCTTTAGAGTCAAAGAACATTACCTTCCTTACATACAAAGCCGTTATTAAGCCATAGAAAATCAAGAGCCATTTTCACACTTTGCACATACCAGAGACTTATTAAATGTAGCTTAAATTATAAGGGTTGATATGTATTGGTCCATCTTACTAAAAACTTATTTAGGATTATAACCAAAATTGTACTAATAAGTTAATAATTTTCTCATTAAACAGATATTCACTAATTCCATTTTTCCAAATCTATGTATAAAAAGAGATACTTGCCTTTTAACTGAATAAAACACCTCTAAATTCTATTTTCTTTTTGAAACAAAACTTTTATTCTGAAAAGGAAGTTTACTCTGAGCTCACTGCAAAACTATCTATTTCAGTCATATTCCAGATTTAGCAGGACAAAGGGCAACAGCAGGAAATGGAGCATCATCAACATCCAAAATAAATTTGGTTTAGAGTAGGGAGGACCCTCAAATCATTATTCAAGATAATTAAGCACTATCCTTGAAAGCAAAAATAAGTACAGATTTAAAATCAGTTAAGACATTCTCGGTTAAGACATTAATGAATACAGCTTCATTACTACTGATAAAATAGTAAGAGAATATTGCCCTCTATTATTATATTAATACAAGGGCAAATGGAAGTAATCCTGATACACACATGTCCACACCCACACATCTGCAAAATACTTATAAAGATTACATTTTTATCTCTCTTCCTCTTAAAATACATTTAAATAAAATCTCTTTTCTAAAAAATTTTGACAGATATGTAAAATAGTTATGTTTTTCCATTTGGCAGATGGGAAAACTGAGATACAAAGAAACTAGGTTAACCTTTTAGGTCCTTAAGATCAGACACAGAATTGGGACTAAATATCACCTCTAATACTGCAGCTTCACAAAATTGTTCAGGGCAAAATTCAATCTCAATAAAATAAAATAAAAAATTTTTTAAAGCTAATGACAAAAATGAACCATGGTTTTCAATCTACACTGCCACATTTCAAAATGCTGTGCTTTTGAGTCACTTTGTATCTTTTTACTCAGTTAACGCATTTGATACTTTACACCAGACAGAACAAAAATAGCTTAATCTTATCTAAGACTTTGAGAGGCTCAGTTTCTTTCTTCTACATATTCTAGTGACCAACTAACTGCAGCACTCCCAAAAGGCTAAGTGTCTAATAGAAATACGTCCTTAAGTCTGTCTAAGGGTTGCAGTTGAGATAGGGAATTTATGATACATGTCTTTTTCTTTCTTTTTTTTTTTTTTTTTTGGAAACAGAGTCTTGCTCTGTCGCCCAGGCTACAGTGTAGTGGCGAGATCTCGGCTCACTGCAACTTCTGCCTCCCGGATTCAAGCGATTCTCCTGCCTCAGCCTCCCGAGTAGGTGGGATTACAGGTGCCTGCCACCGTGCCTGGCTAATTTTTTTGTATTTTTAGTAAACACGGGGTTTCACCATTTTGGCCACGCTGGTCTCAAACTCCTGACCTCATGATCCACCCACCTTGGTCTCCCAAAGTGCTGGGATTACAGGCGTGAGCCACTGTGCCCAGCCGATACATGTCTTTTTCTACACACACATATGAGTCTCAAAACTTTGTATATAATAATATAGAAACAAAAATTGTTCTCAGCACCATCTCTCTTACTGTAAGTATGTTAAAAGTGAATTATCAAAAAATACAGTGAATAACATGGTGCCTACTACATATATATAAACTAATTTTTTTTTTTAAATGGGGTCTCACTCTGTCACCCAGGCTGGAGTGTAGTGGCACGATCTCAGCTCAATGCAACCTATACTTCCCGGGTTCAAGCAATCCTCCCACCTTATCTCCTGAGTAGCTGGGACCACAGGTGTGCACCATCATGCCTGGCTAATTTTTTGTATTTTTGGTAGAGATGGGGTTTCACCATGTTGCCCAGGTTGGTCTCAAACTCCCAAGCTCAAGTGATCCACCTGCCTCAGCCTCCCAAAGTGTTGGGATTACAGGCATGAGCCACCACACCTGCCCTGAAATCTTTAGACATTAAAAAAAATACTGGGCTGGGCGCAGTGGCTCACGCCTGTAATCTCAGCACTTTGGGAGGCTGAAGAGGGTGGATCACCTGAGGTCAGGAGTTCAAGACCAGCCCGGCCAACATGGTGAAACCCCATCTCTACTAAAAACAGGAGTTCAAGACCAGCCTGGCCAACATGGTGAAACCCCGTCACTACTAAAAATACAAAAATTTAGCTGGGCCTGGTGGCATGTGCCTGTAAATACCAGCTACTCGGGAGGCTGAGGGAGGCAGGAGAATAGCTTGCACCCAGAAGGTTGGAGGTTGTGGTGAGCTGAGATTGGGCCACTGCACTCCAGCTTGGGCCACAGAGTGAGACTCCGTCTCCAAAACAAACAAACAAAAAATTGTATACTTAAGTACTAGTATTAAAATACTTCTATACTTAAGAAAAATACACTCAGACAAGAAGTAGTTAACTACTGAACTAAAATCCAGATACAAGATTAAACCTGTTCAAATTAATGTTTAACTTATAAGAGCTATAAGAAATGTGCTGTTAATCAAATCCTTGACCCTGGGTGGGGACAACCATTTGAAGGCAAGAAGAATTCAGACCATACAATTTGGGTTTTTTCTTTTTTTTTTTTTTTTGAGACAGAGTCTCACTCTGTCACCCAGGCTGGAAGGCAATGGCATAATCTCGGCTCACTGCAACCTCTGTTTCCTAAGTTCAAGCGATTCTCCTGCCTCAGCCTCCTGAGTAGCTGGGATTACAGGTGCACGCCACCATGCCCGGCTAATTTTTGTATTTTTAGTAGAGACGGGGTCTCACCATGCTGGCCAAGCTGGTTTCAAACTCCTGATCTCAAATGATCCATCCACCTCAGCCTTCCACTGAGCCTTACAGACATGAGCCACTGCGCCTAGGTTCAGACTATACAACTTGAACTAATAGTCTTATACACTGGTGAAAGAATCTTTAGAAAGCAGGACTGTTGGGTGATTAGAAATCATCCTGCTTGTATTATGCAATAACAACATAAGGTTTACAAAGTAACCTATTAGGAAGAAGACACATGTTTCTAACAATTTAATTAAAGCCTATTCCTAGAAGGAGAAAGTGAAGTTAGACCTGAAAAGTTTGGTAAGAAACCAAATTGCACATCACAAAGAAATGGTAAGTATGTGAGGTGACAGATATGTTAATTAGCCTGATTTGATGATTCCACAATGTATCAAAACATTACATTGTACCCCATAAATTATTATCAATTAAAATTATTATCAATTAAAATTATTTATCAATTAAAATTATCAGATAAAATTATTATCAATTAAAAATAAAATCAAATAAATTGCCAAGTTTTATACTCAATTTCTTTCAAATGTTGGGACTCCATCTGCTAAAAACTGAAACTGGTAATTTATTTTAATTCTACTTAAAGGACTTTAGTCACTAGTATTTAAACTTACAACTGAACCCAGGCAGAAGACATATATATTCCATTAGCATTCTTTTAGCATTGCTATGACCAAGCAGTATTACCCAAGGGTTATTTCTGAGGTAGTACTACTACTAGACCTACTGAACTTTTCCAATGTTCAGGGACAACTTTTAAAACATGACAGAAACGCTGTGATGGTAGGTACCTTAATATTGACCTATTGTTAATACACTGTGGAATATCTGTGCCAAGGTTAGCACTGTGGCAAATACGGAGGAGGTCTTAACCTTACTGCCCGGAAGCAGTCCTTCATAAATCTTCCAAGGTGTCTTCTTTAATCAGGTATGTATACAGTGTTTTGTGTAGACATCAAACCAAGCAGGGCAACAAAACAGCGGACACTTTAATCATTAAAGATGGACTTTATACTCAAGAAAAACAATTGATCATCTTGGGAGGATGCTAGTAAATTAAGTCATTGTGAAAACTGACAAAGAGAATCAAACATATATGCCACCTGCCTTCCCTTTAAGGAACTGTAATCAAATGCTGATAGAGACAGTTCTCAATATAAACTATACAGTTTTGCAAAATCCTAATAAAATAACACATATAGGCAAAAATCACAGATGGCCGCTACACTAATAAATTATTCTAGCCCTCCACACCCAAAACAACCCAAATCAA
The DNA here is from genome assembly GCF_029281585.2 of Gorilla gorilla gorilla. Taxonomy (NCBI): domain Eukaryota; kingdom Metazoa; phylum Chordata; class Mammalia; order Primates; family Hominidae; genus Gorilla; species Gorilla gorilla. Next base: position 105,630,177 of record NC_073235.2, on the reverse strand, counting down.
TCAGGCCTCTGTTCGGTCAGTTTCCAGATACCAGAAGAGAGGAACAATTAAATAAAATCAAGGGAATTCAATGAGCAAAACGTTCAAACTGTAGAAAACTCTAAGGTCAAAATCTGGTTTCTTCAACACATAAACAGCCAAGAATAAAAATATGGTGAAGGGGAGCCTATACATGAAAATGTTTAGCAGATATTTTCAACAAAATACATGTATACTTTGTTTTAAATATTGAGCCAAACAGTGGGAAAATACGAATATTAAGAAACTAGCATGAAAGTAAGAACATTGATCACATATTTGATAATTTAAAAAATTGTGTCATGATTGTTTTTAAGAGGAGTTATACATATTTAAATATTTACAGATAAGATCATAAATTGTCTGGGATTTGCTTTAAAATAATTAGGAGATAGGGCAAATTGACAGTTATACATAAACTGTGACTGAACATGAGCTGGTAATAGTCAAAATTGAGTGACAGACACAAAAGAGTTCACTATAACATCTCTACTTGGTGTATGCTTGAGAATTTCCACAATAAAAGTTTTAAAAAGAAAGAACTAAAAAGTTCTACATAACCATCTACATAATAAGAACAACAACAACAAAAAAAACTGCTTGTCCCTCAGAGGTAAAAACAAACAAAAACCTGAATACTGAGTTAGATAAGCATTCTCCCTGTGTATACATACATGCACACATGCTTACTTAACAAATGAGAAAAACTGAGACCCAAAGAGGTAAGTCTTGTTCAAGGTTACAAAACAAAGCAGCAGCAGAGCCAAAACTAAACTACAATTTCAAGCTCACAAAGAGGTCTAAGAAGCTTTTGAAACTAAGTGGTAGAAAATATTTTCATAAGAAGATCTGAGTCCTCAAGTGGTCTGAAAGCTCATTAAAAGTGTGAAAAAAAAAAGCCTTAAAAGTTTGTCAGCTGGGAAAAAAAAAAAGTCAGCTGGTTTGAGAGGCTAAATGCTAGAGTGAGAATAATAAGGCAAAAAGTATAGAGAACAACTGGGTACAGTATCTGGTAGTCATCCTCATTAGAAAGAAGACTTAAATCTATGAGGTATATTTGGTAGCTACCTGATTCAAGGTGTCTGCAGAAGAGAATGTTGTCTACCTTACAAAAAGCTTATTCATTAACCGGTAAAATATAAAATCACCATTTTAAATAAATATTCTTTGAAAACAAGTGAAAAAATTTTAAATCTTATTAAGCACACAAATTATTTAAATATTAAACCTAAAAATGAGATTTATATTCCTGTCCAAGAAGAGATAGGCTTCAAAATCTGACAGTGAGGGGCCTTCATTATTGAGGATTAACATTTCAAAGGAGAAGGGATGCATGTTTATATTAAAAGCCATTAAGAATAAAATTCAGTGTATGCCAATGAACTATACTATCTGTTTAATAAGCTTTAATATTAAATTTAATAGTAAATATACCTAAAAAGAATGTAACTTATTAATGAGACACGTAACCCCATTCACCAATATCATTTTGAAAACCATAAAACCTAGTAAGTTTGATGTATTTTTAAATAAATCATTTTCAAACTACTAGGTATTCATACTAAAAATTAATTTTAATTTTTGGTTAACGTGTTAGTGACTATTTTCAAAACTGGTGAATTGGATTCCTTTTTTATTGGAAGCGTCTATTTTTAAAAAGACATTTCTGGTATTAAATTATGCAAGACTAAAAGCTATTTTAAAAATTCATATTAAGCATTTCAAAGTGTATGTCCTTTAGCAATTATAATATATATCAAACCAGGAAGTCAAAGAAAATTCCAGTGTAATCTCTAAATTTAATATGACAGATAAATGAGACCACTGTTAAATAATAATCTGCCTTTTAAGGAGCATGAAAGGATAATGCAGAAACAGAAGCTGTGACTTGAGAATTTCACCACACATACTTAAATTAACTCAAATAGTACATTAGGGGTGTTTCTCTGACCCTTGCCAGTATCTTCAAAGTAATAATGTACCTCCTCACTTGAAAAACGTGTTTTTAAGGAGTACTCTTCTCAATAACCTAAAATCAAAGCTATCAAGTAAAAATTCACATAAAGACAAGGAGGGGAAAGAACATTATTTCTGAGTGACAAAAATATTAAGGAGTAAAAATGGATAAAAGTACGCACTTGAGTCAGGTAGTACTGTGTTTCTCGGCTACTCAGTACTCCTGTAACCCTTGCATCAGTTTCCCCAACAGTAAAAGGGGATGATCACAATATTCACCTCACAGTATTGTAGTGAGAAGGAAATGAGACAATGCTCAAAGAGTGCTAACTTAGTGGCAGTCACACAGCACGCAGTTCAATCAATAACCTTGTGATGCAATTTCAAAGGTTCATTCCAAGAAAAATGCTTAATGCCCTTCTCATAAAAATGTCTCTATCCTACACTCACTTGTGGGAGAAAATGAAAAGCACAAACAAAAATAAAAATATTTTATTTTTCTCTTAAGGGCATAATTTTACTTATATAATTTTAGGATCATTTGGGGATAAGTATCAAATAAAAGCCGCACCCTACAGTTTTTAACAGTATGCCAATATTGTATGTGTGTTCAAACCTGAAAAAGAGGAAAACAGAAAATCCTTTAAATGCTTTTAAGTTTGGGGTTATTCATTATGACTAAATACACTATTATCTATTAAATAAAGTGTTAATACTGCCAGTCACAAATTTTATAATAAAGTATTTTAAAACATAAAAATAAAAAGGAAAGCAATTACCTTTGTACAATAAAGCATCCAAAGTTCAAAGAGCCTCTCTCTGGATGCCATTCTGGCTTTCACTCTGGCACTTTAAGTTTTCCTTAAAAAAATTATGTTCAAGACTACAGCATGTCCATTTTATTTTCCAAGTTTTTCAGCCGTTACAGTAAAGCTCATAGCAGTAAGGAAAGCAAAAAGAAGTGAAAAAAATGGACTGTCCTCTGGTTAAAAACAAAAAGGCAATTTCAGCAGTCACTCCAACGTATCTTCATCAGTGGTAGTTGGGCAATTAAACAAATCTGTGAAAGAGAAAAACATCCACAGGTTAGAAAAAGAGGCCATATTAAAAAATCTAGACTTATCAAAAACTAAAGATGTATCTTCTTCACTTCCCACAAACAACCCGCTATACTTTCACATGGACTGATTAGATTTCATAGAAACTTGTGTTTCAGGAAAACATCACAGCTAACACAGTATGTCCACCATAGAATCCTCTAGGGCAGATAGACTCCTAGAGATGGGTACATGTTCATAACCAAAAATGCGTCCAGTGAGAATAAGGAGCAAGACTCCCTTCCCACTCATACCTTTTGTACAGATACAAGGAAAAGGCCCACATCTCAGACATTTCAAATACATCAAAGCTCTTAGAATGTTCTTGTTCTGGTCTCCTCTTCAAAGCTGTTGGGGTCAGGCGCGGTGGCTCACGCCTGTAATCCCAGCACTTTGGGAGGCCTAAGTGCGTGAATCACCTGAGGTCAGGAGTTCGAGACCAGCCTGGCCAACACAGTGAACCCCTGTCTCTACTAAAGAAACACAAAAAATTAGCCGGGCGTGGTGGCGGGCACCTGTAATCCCAGCTACTCAGGAGGCTGAGGCAGGAGAATTGCTTGAACCCGGGAGGCAGAGGTTGCAGTGAGCCCAGATCACGCCACTGCACTCCAGTCTGGGCGACAGAGCAAGACTCCGTCTGGGGTGGGGTGGGGGTGGAGTAGTTGGGACTGTTTGCTGTGTTGCAGGGCAGGGCGTGGGGGCGGGGGAGGAATTCCCAGTTCGTTTGTTCTAACAATCCTCGGAGAGTGGAAGTCCACCCGCCCACCTGGCCTCTCCACTTTTCCATCCAAGAGAAGTGGGCACGCACACACCGGCGAGGAACTTCCCGAACAAGCATCCAAGTGTTTGGGGGAATCTTTTAATTTCCTCCTCACATCCCAAGACAACCCAAACAGAGGCAAACTTAAGGTGTGCCAAGCTGCCAAGAGAAGCTCTAGAACTGAGGAATGCGGACTCGGCGTCTCCCGACCGCGATCCCAGCCTGCACTACAGTATCGAAACACTCCCTGACAGCCTGGCCTACTCACAGCCGCCCCTCACTCTGCAGCCCCTCCACCACCAAGCACCGGGGCCCTCCCATTTCTTGCCATGCCGCCCCCTCTTCCCAACGGCCCGCTCCCCATCACCGCGCTCACATTGTGTGCCGCGCGGCAGCCGCCGCCCGGCCGCCGCCGCCCGGCCGCCGTCTAACTGCTTCCCTCGACCCCTTCCCAAGGCGAAGCCCCGTGTCGCCCCGTGTCACCCCGCAGCCAGGCAGACAGGCGGGCGCGACATGGGGGCGGGGCGAGAGGCCGGGAGGAGCCGGGGGCGGGGCTGCCCCCTGGGCTAATCATTTCGGCCGCTGAGGATTTACCCAGCCCTCGGGCGGCAGCTGTTCAATGGTCGCGTAGGCTGGGGATGGGCGGGGTGACCTGAAGCCCCGCCCCAGCATACCTGCGCAGCCGCAGTCGACAGGCTCTGGCTGCCCATCCCTTGGCGGGCGCCGGCCGCGGCACTGAAACGAGCCTTCCCTCAGCTGGACATGGAGGAGGGCTGACGTGCTGACGTCTACGCCCGCCCCGCTTTTCGCTGATGGCGTCATTTCCGTGAGTCATCTGAGGGCGTGAGACCCTACGGTGTTAAAGGGGATTTTGTTTCACTTATTTGTAGAACCGGAATTGGTTCTGGGAATTTAGAGTAATGTAAAAAGACAAAACACACACAGACACCCCCCAAAAAATCCTCTTTTCCTTTTGTGCCTGCTTTCGTCGTCACTGAGTGTCATATCCAAAGGGCTTATTTTACCACCACTAAAGACTTCGAAAGGGTTTTTCTTTTTCAGAAAAGAAGCAAAAGGCGTTTACTAACTATAGACAACTTTCAGAGAGATTTGGTTTTTGTATAAGGAAAGAAAAACGCGTAAGATAACTCACCTTTGTTAAACCTAAACATTTCCACAACTTTTTATTGTGAAAGATTTCAAGTATATTCAAAAGTAAACTAGTATAACGAAACCCTGTATACCGTCACCCAACTTCGAAAATGATCAACTAATGTCCCATCTTGTTTCATTTGTAACAACGATCCACAAATTGCCTGTGAAGAGCCAGAGACGAGGCGCAGTGGCTATCGCCTGTAATTCCAGAATTTTGGGAGGTCTAGGCGGGCGAATCCCTTGAACCCAGGAGATCAGCCTGGGCAACAGAATGAGACCCTGTCTCTGCAAAAGAAATTTTAATTAGCTTGGCGTGGTGGTGCACGCCTGTAGTTCCAGCTACTTAGAAGCTAAGGTGGGAGAATCACTTGAACCTGGGAGTGAAGGTTGCAGTGAGCTCCGATGGCGCCACTGTACTCCAGCCTGGGCGACAGAGCGAGACACTGTCTCAAAAAATGAAAATAAAATAAAAAGAGCCAGACAGTAAATGTTATAGGCTTTGCAGCCCATTCTGGTTGCAACTTGCTTAACGAAAATCGAAAGAACAATATTTTGAGATGTGAACATTAGACGAAATTCAAATTCAAGTTTCAGTGTCCTAAAATTTTAGTGGAACACAACCATGCCCATTCCTTTAGTATTGCCTATAGCTGCTTTCACTCTACCATGGCAGAATTGAGAGTAGTTGCTTGCAAATTACACCTTCAATTTTTTATCCTGAAATTACATTTTACATTCAGCATTTCTCCTTGGTTGTCCATTAGGCATGTGAAATTTATATGTCAAAATTTTGGGGGGAAAATATACTTTGCCTTTGGGATACCCTATTTTAGTACTTAGCAACTCTATTCTTGCACTTGCTCAGTACAAGAACCTAGGAAGTGTGCTTGCTGTCTTCCTCATGTACTTCACTTCCAATCTAATCTTTTCAGCTATATCTCCAAAATATACCTAACCATCTCTCCACACTTTCTTCCTTAAATGGATGGTGGTATAGTAGTAGTAACCACTATCTTTATTTCTTTTCCTTTTTTTTTTTTTTTTAATTAGAGGCAGGGGCTTCATATGTCGCCCAGGCTGGTCTCGAACTCCTTGGCTCAAGGGAGCCTCCTGCCTCGGCCTGCTGAAGTGCTGGGACTCCAGGCGGCAGCCATTGCACCTAGCCGTGGCTACTGTCTTTAAAATGGTTTAAGTTATACAAAATATTTTCTAGTTTATTGTAATAGCCTTCCAACTTGTTTCCCTGACTCTGCCCGTGACTCTACCCCCAATCCGTGGATTATTCTCAACATAGCAAACAGAGTGATCTTTTAACATGGAAGTAAGATGTCACTTCTCTGCTAAAAAGCCTCCAGTGGCTTCCCATTCCACTTTAAAAGGCCTGCAAGGACCTACTTCATTTTCCTCCAACATTTTCCTCTCTGATTTCTCCAACTATTCTGGCCTTTCTTACCTTACTTGAGACATGACTTCTTTGCTGCTTTTCAAAGACACAAAGCACACTCCAGCCTCAGAGATTTTCACATGCTAACCCTTCTACCTGGACGTCTCTTTCCCCAGATGTCTGCACAAAATCTTTTTCTTTTTTTTTTTTTGTTTTGAGACAGTCTCACTCTGTCACCTAGGCTGGAGTGCAGTGGTGTCATCTCAGCTCACTGCAACCTCCACCTCCCAGGTTCAAGCAATTCTCCTGCTTCAGCCTCCTGAGTAGCTGGGATTACAGGCGCCCACCACCACACCTGGCTAATTTTTGTATTTTTAGTAGAGATGGGGTTTCACCATGTTGGCCAGGCTGGTCTCAAACTCCTGACCTCAGGTGATCTACCAGCCTTGGCCTCCCAAAGTGCTGGGATTACAGGTGTCAGCCACTGTGCCCGGGCTGCACAAAATCTTTAAGAACCACCTTATCCAGGCTGGGTGTAGTGGCACACACCTGTAATCCCAGCACTTTGGGAGGTTAAGGCAGGATTGCTTGAGGCCGGGAGTTCGAGACCAGACTGAGCACCACAGTGAGACCCCCACCTCTATAAAAAAATTAAGAAAAAAATTAGCCCAGTGTGGTGGTACTTGCCTGCAGCCCAACCTACTTGGGAGGCTGAGGTGTGAGGATCACTTGAGATTAGTTCAAGGCTGCAGTGAGCTATGATCATGTCACTGCACTGCAGCTCGGGCAAAAGAGCAAGACCCTGTCTCTAAAAAAGTGAAATAAAATGAAAAGAATCACCGTATCCGTGAAGCATTCCTTGACCCTTCTTGCCAAAATAGCAACCTCTCTTCCTTCTCTTTCACTGTAGCACGTATCAGCTGATATTAATATATCATTTGTTTGTCCAGTGTGTGTTCCCCCTAATAAAATGTAAGCACCATGAAAACAGGGACTTGTTCACTGCTATATCTTCAGGTTCTTGAACAGTTCTGGAACACACAGTAGGAATTCAATAAATATTTCCAGACTAATATGAATGAAAGAAATTAGCTTTTTCACCATATGCCTCTATATCCTGAATCCATCCAGTTTTTCTATAAACTGTTGATTTACAGCATGTTGGACTCTTCAAAAGACTAGCACTACAAAATATAATTTGTAAACTAGAGCAAAAAGTAATAAATGTGTTGTCTATAAACAAAAGTTGATAATATGGTACAACTTGCTTCTCAAACTTTCACGTGCATACTGATAACCTGAGGATCTTGTTAAAATGCTGATTTTGATTCCGTAGGGCTGGGATTCAGTGGGTCAGCAGTCTATTAAGCTCCCAACCGATGCCAGTGCTGCTAATTCACAACCACACTTTGAAAGTTTCCTGCAGTTAATACAGAATGCATTTGGTTGGTTTTGGAGGCAGTACTGATAGATTTGCATGGATTCATCCATCTATTCTTATTTTCTTCCCCTTGCGTCTGACTGGTGACACAGATTTGTAGAGGTATAATCTGTGGCTGTGACACAAAACCAAACCAATTGCTACATATAGGCATTGAATCTCCAAGCATGACATTATTGCAGTTACAGCTAGAAAGACAGAAATACATTGTCTAAGATGCCACATGACAGTCCCTACTGGGACTCAAATGATAGCAGTATTTTGCTTTGGTGTCTATCATAGAGGCAGTCCTCAGCTTTGCCAGCAAATAGGAAGACTCCAGAGGACTGACCCTTAATAAACACACAAAGAACTAAAACATATAACCTGTGTGTCCCTTCTTTCTGTCTCCTAGGAGATCTCAAGCTATGCATTGACAAGGAGAAACTCAGAAAACTTACCCGTATTGTCTCTAGGAGTCTACTAGTTGATTCTCTTTTCCGTATGATAATTCAACTAAGGCTGGTGCCCATCAAACTTCTGTGAACCAGGATTACCCCAGTTTAATATCTTCTTTCCCTTTTCCCTTAGACAAAATACCCAATGGATATTAGTAGAGAATTAAGTAGTTATTTTTCTGAAGGGTGCAAATGTTCCCTAAAGCTACAGAGAGTAAGGGGAGATGAGGAGTTAGGCCTTTGTTTAGATAATTCTTTCCTTTGTACCACATACAAGGCAATAATTAACAACACCACACTGCATGGGTTTAATAAGATGTCCCTCCTGGATAATCCCTAGTTTCTTGGTTCTCAGTTCGCCTGTGTCTCTTCCCCATAGTCCTGTCTTTAAACCATTCCCCTCTATAATGTCCCCATTATACTCACAGAATAAGAAAGGGTGGATCCCAGCCCCTTCTTAAGCCTGGCAAATTCTGCTGCATTTAGGTAACATCTAGGTTTCAGCTAGATGCCAACATTATTCCTCTGTTGAGGCTTCTGACGGCTCCCAGGAGTGGGGATAAGCTTTGGTTTCATGAGTGAGCCCCTCAACAACATTGAGATGTTTCTCTACCAATGAAACTACAGCTACTTTTTCTCCCAGTGTACCTTAAGATAAACACATTTACCGCCTTCAGAACATTTTCTTTCATAAGACTATATGACCCAGCAGCTTCTAAAATAGCCTGTCCTTTTATGTTAAAAGTATATATGTGGCCTGATTTTCATGAAAAAGTCCTCCACATTAATTTAAATGGTCTTGCACTCAAATAGCGTCTCAGTTTATGTCAGAGCTATGAGTTTCAGTCCATCTCACCAGATATAACCTTAGAATGCCACTAAATTTATTAACAATGAAAAAATATACCTGCCAGCCGGGCATGGTGGCTTATGCCTGTAATCCCAGCACTTTGGGAGGCCGAGGCAGGTGGATCACTTGAGGACAGGAGTTCAAGACCAGCCTGGTCAACACGGTGAAACCCCATCTCTACTAAAAATACAAAAATTAGCCAGGCATGGTGGTGCATGCCTGTAATATCCAGCTACTCGGGAGGCTGAAGCATGAGAATCTCTTGAACCCAGAAGGCAGAGGTTGCAGTGAGCCAAGAACTTGCCGCTACACTCCAGCCTGGTGACAGAGCAAGACTCTGTCTTTAAAAAAAAAAAAAAAAAAAAAAACCCTGGCAAGGCAATTGGACTATTCATATCTCTTGGTCAGGGCATTATCTCCCCATAGAAAAAAATGTATAGGGAAGTAAATTATATTCTCAGGGTTGCTTTTTCATCATGAGTCATAACAAGTACAACTAATTGGATTAACGTGATGGTAGTATCATCTTTTATAATAGCTTTCATGCAGCCATTTCCACTATGTGCAACCTGCCAATCGAAGCAGATACTTGGTTCTGCTAGATAGAGCGGTTTCCCTTGGGCAGATCTGGAGACATATGGTCAAGTTTTTGTTCTTTGACATTCCTTTCCTAAATCCCATCGAAGCTCTTTCTCTTCTATCCACACTTTCTCACTTTTTTAGCTAGCCTGTCTATATGCATTCAGATTTTCTGATCTTTTCTAAAAAACACCTTTGGTTTTGCTGATTACCTTTATTAATTTCTTATTTCAATTTCATTTATTTCTGCTCTAATTTTTGTTATTTCTTTTCTTCTGCTTACTTTGGATTTAATTTGCTCTTCTTTTTCTAGTTTCCTACAGTAGAAGCTTACTGACTTTAGATCTTTTTTTTTCTAATATTCAATGCTACAAAATTCCCTCTGTTTTGGCTACATTCCTCAAATTTTCATCAGTTGTATTTTCATTTTCATTTATTTTAAAATATATTAAAATATCTCTTGAGTATCGGGGAACCTGCCCCCAGTAGTCACATAGGTTCTTTTCTATTTTCCCTAAGCGTCGGCTGGGTTGAGAAATAAAGGGACAGAGTACAAAAGAGGGAAATTTTAAAGCTGGGCATCCAGGGGAGACATCACATGTCAGTAGGTTCTGTGATGCCCCCTGAGCCATAAAACCAGCAAGTTTTTATTAGGGATTTTCAAAAGGGGAGAGACTGTACGAATAGGGTGTGGGCCACAGAGATCACATACTTCACAAGGTAATAGAGTATCACAAGGCAAATGGAGGCAGGGTGAGATCACAGGACCATAGGACCGGGGCGAAATTAAAATTGCTAATGAAGTTTTGGGCACCATTGTCATTGATAACATCTTATCAGGAGACAGGGTTTGAGAGCAACCGGTCTGACCAAAATTTATTAGGCAGGAATTTCCTCGTCCTAATAAGCCTGGGAGCACTATGGGAGACAGGGGCTTATTTCATCCCTACAGTCTCGACCATAGAAGACGGCCACACCGAAGGGGGCCATTTTAGAGGCCACCCTCAGGGGCGCATTCTCTTTCTCAGGGATGTTCCTTGCTGAGAAAAAAAATTCAGTGATATTTCTCCCATTTACTTTTGAAAGAAGAGAAATATGGCTCTGTTCCGCCTGGCTCACTGGCAGTCAGAGTTTAAGGTTATCTCTCTTGTTCCCTGAACATTGCTGTCATCCTATTCTTTTTTCAAGGTGCCCAGATTTCATATTGTTCAAACACACATGCTCTACAATTTGTGCAGTTAATGCAATCATCACAGGGTCCTGAGGCGACATACATCCTCCTCAGTTTACGAGATGACAGGATTAAGAGATTAAAGTAAAGACAGGCATAGGAAATCACAAGGTTATTGATTGGGGAAGTGATAAGTGTCCATGAAATCCTCACAATTTATGTTTAGAGATTGCAGTAAAGACAGGCATAAAAAATTATAAAAGTATTAATTTGGGGAACTAATAAATGTCCATGAAATCTTCACAATACACATTCTTCTGCCATGGCTTCAGCCGGTCCCTCCGTTCGGGGTCCCTTACTTCCCGCAACACTTGAGGTTTCTTATTTGACCCATGTATTATTTAAAAGTATGTTGTGTCAGCTGGGTGCAGTGGCTCACACCTGTAATCCCAGCACTTTGGGAGGCTGAAGGGGGTGGATCACTTGAGGTCAGGAGTTTCAAACCAGCCTGGCAAATATGGTGAAACCCTATCTCTACTAAAAATACAAAAATTAGCCAGGTGTGGTAGCACACGCCTGTAGTCCCAGCTATTCGGGAGGCTGAGGCACAAGAATCTCTTAAACTCAGGAGGCGGAGGTTGCAGTGAGCTGAGATCACACTATTGCACTCCAGCCTGGGGGACAGAGCAAGACTCCGTCTCAAAAACAAACAAAAAAAGGCTGGGCATGGTGGCTCATGCCTATAATTCCAGCACTTTGGGAAGCTGAGGCGGGCAGATCACGAGGTCAAGAGTTCGAGACCAGTCTGGCCAACATAGTGAAACCCCATCTCTACTAAAAATACAAAAAGCCAGTATGGTGGTGTGCGCCTGTAATCCCAGCTACTTGGGAGGCTGAGGCAGGAGACTCTCATGAACCCGGGAGGCGGAGGTTGCAGTGAGCTGAGTTCGCACCACTGTACTCCGGCCCGGGTGACAGTGAGAGACTCCATTTCAAAAAAAAAAAAAAAAAAAAGTGTTTTGTAATCTCCCAAGTATTTTGGGATTTTCCAGCTATCTTTCTGTTATGGATTTTTAGCTTAATTCTATTGAAGTCTGAGAGCAGACATTATATGACATATGTTCTTCTAAATTTGTTAAGATATGTATTATGGGCCGGGCGCAGGCTCACGCCTGTAATCCCAACATTTTGGGAGGCTGAGGCAGGTGGATCCCCTGAGGTCAGGAGTTCGAGACCAGCCTGGCCAACATGGTGAAACCCCATGTGTACTAAAAATACAAAAAATTAGCTGGGCATGGTGGCAGGCACCTGTAATCCCAGCTACTTGGGAGGCTGAGGCAGGAGGATCGCTTAAACCCAGGAGGTGAAGGTTGCCATCAGCTGAGGTCACATGCCATTGCACTCCAGACTGGGCAAGAAGAACGAAACTCTTGTCTCAAAAAAAAAGAAAAAAAAAGATGTGTATTATGGCCCACAATGTGGTCTAGCTTGGTGAATAGCCCTTGTGAGCTTAAGAATGTGTATTCTGCTGTTGTTGGATAAGTAGTCGACAGATGTCGATGTTACTGTTCAATTCAACTATGTCCTTATGTCTGCTTGATGGATCTGTCCGTTTATATAATAGAGGGGTACTTAAGTCTCCAACTATAATAGTGGATTCATCTATTTCTCCTTGGAGTTCTATCAGTTTTTGCCTCACATATATTGATATCTATTGTTAGGGAAATATGTGTTAAGGATTGTTATGTCTTGGAGAAATGACCCCTTTATCATTATGTAATGGTCCTCTTTATCACTGATAACTTTCCTTGTTCTGAAGTCTGCTGTGTCTGAAATTAATATGTTTACTTCCTCTTTCTTTTGATTAGTATTAACGTGGTATGTTTTTCTTTACCCATTTACTTTTAATCTGTATGTGTTTTTATATTTAAAGTGGGTTTCTTGTAGATAATATATAATTGGGTCTTGTTTTTTGATCCACTATGTTTTTTAAATGACATATTTAGACCATTAACATATAAAGTGATTATTGACATAGTTGGATTAATATATACCATATTCATTACTGTTTCCTACACATTGTACTTATTCTTTGTTCCTATTTTTGTCTTTCACTCTTTTTCTGCCTTTTACATATATATATTTTTTTTTTTTAATTTTTTTTGAGACAGGGTCTTTGTTGCATAGGCTGGAATGCAGTGGCATGATCATGGCTCACTGCAACCTCAAACTCCTTGGCTCGAGTGATCTGCTCACCTCCACCTCCCAGGTATTTGGCACTGCAGGCACACTCCACCATGCCCAGTTAACTTTTGTATTTTTTGTAGAGACAGGGTCTTGCTATGTTGCTCAGGCTGGTCTTGAACTCCTGGATTCAAATGACCCTCCCACCTTGGCTTCCCAAAGTGGTGGGATTATAGGCATGAGCCATGGCACTCGGCCAGTGCCTTTTAAAATCTTAATTATTTAATATGATTCCATTTCCTCTACTTTTGTAGCATATCAGTTTTACTTTTTTTTTTTTTTTTGAGATGGAGTTTCGCTCTTGTCACCCAGGCTGGAGTGTAGTGGCGCGATCTCGGCTCACTGCAACCTCTGCCTCCCAGGTTCAAACAATTCTGCTTCAGCCTCCCAAGTAGCTGGGATTACAGGCGCCCACCACAATGCCCGGCTAATTTTTGTATTTTTAGTAGAGATGGGGTTTCCCCATGTTGGCCAGGCTGGTCTCGAACTCCTGACCTTAGGTGATCCACCCACCTTGGCCTCCCAAAGTGCTGGGATTACAGGTGTGAGCCACTGCGCCCGGCCCAGTTTTACTTTTTTTTTTTTTCCTACCTTATTTAGTGGTTGTCCTAGAGTTTGCAGTATACATTTACAACTACTCCAAGTTCACTTTCCAATAGCACTATACCAATTCACAGATATTGCAAGAACCTTATAACAAAACATTCCTAATCATTCCTAATTCCTCTCTCCTGTCCCTTATGTCATTTCTGCCATTCACTTACACCTAAGCAATTGTGTGTATACACACACACACAATTACATTGTTGCCTAGTATTATTTTGAACAAACTGTTGTCTGTTAGATTAACTGAGAATAAGAAAAATAAGAGTTTATATTTTATATTCACTTATTATTTCTCTGATGCTCTTCATTTATTTATGCAGAGAGTTTCTGACCTATGTGTCATTTTCCTTCTCTCTCAAGAAGTTCTTTTAATTATTTCTTATAAGGAAGGTCTATTGGCAACAAATTCCCTCAAATATTGTTCATCTGAGAAAGTCTTTGTCTTTCACTTTTATATGATAATCTTATGGGATACAGAATTCTAGGCTGGTGTTTTTTTTTTTTTGCTCTCAATATGTTAAGTGTTTTACTCCACTCTCTTCTTGATTGCATGATTTCTGATGATAAGTTGGATATAATCCTTATCTTGCTCCTGCATAGAAAGCTGTTTTCCTCTGGCTTCCTTCAGGATTTTCTCTTTATCTTTGATTTTCTGTAATTTGAAAATGATAGCCTAGGTGTAGTTTTTTTTAACCACTTATCCTGCTTGGTGTTCTCTGTGCTTTCTGGATCTCTGGTTTGGTGTCTATTGCCAATTTGGGAAGATTCTCTGTCACTGTTGCTTGAAATATGCTTCGCTTCCTTTTTTTTCCTTCTGGTATTCCTGTCACACACATTTATACCTTTTGTAGTTATTCCACAGTTCTTGGATGTTCTGAATCATTTTATTCTGTCTTTTTTCTCTTTGCTTTTCCATTTTGGAGGTTTCTATTGACATATTCTCAAACTCAGAAATGTTCTCTTAGCCATGTCCAGTTTACTAATGAGCTCATCTTCATTCAGTCTACTAAGGAGGATTCTTCATTTCTGTTATAGTGTTTTTGATCTGTAGCATTTTAAAAATTCTTTCTTAGAATTTACATCTCTGCTTACATTGCCCATCCGTTCTTGCATGCTGTCTGCTTTATCCATTAGAGCCCTTAGCATATTAATCATAGTTGTTTTAAATTCTCAGTCTGGTAATTTCAACATGCCTGTCTTATATGAATTTGGTTCTGATCTTTGCCTTATGTCTTCAGGTTGTTTTTTGCCTTTTAGGATGCTTTGTAATAATTTTTTCTTTTCTTTTTTTTGAGATGGAGTCTCACTCTGTAACCCAGGCTGGAGTGTAATGGCACAATCTTGGCTCACCGCAACCTCTGCCTCCCGTGCTCAAGCAATTCTCCTGCCTCAGCCTCCCGAGTAGTTGGGATTACAGGCACGTGCCACTGCACCCGGCTAATTTTTGTTTTTGTTTTTGTTTTTCAGTAGAGACAGGGTTTCACCATGTTGCCCAGGCTGGTCTCCAACTCCTGACCTCAGGTGATCCACCCACCTCGGCTGGGATTATAGGCGTGAGCCACCGGGCCCGGCCTGTAATTTTTTCTTGATAGCTGAACATGATGTACTAGGTAAATGGAACTGCAGTAAATAGGACGTTAGTAATGCAGTGGTAAAATGTGGAGGAAAGGGAGGCTTCCTATAGTCCTGTGATTAGATCTCAGTCTTTTAGTGAGCCTGTGCCTCTGAACTGTGCTTTTCAGTTTTTCCCCACCTTAGCTGGTACAGGATGATTAGTATATGCTGCAGTTATTTCCCTTCTCCCATGTGGACGTCTAGAGCTGAATGGAGTTGGGTATCTCCCTTCGCCCAAGACGGTTAGGCTCTGGTAAGACAGTTTCTCTTGAGGGCCGACCTTGTTAAGAAAAATAGAATGGCTGGGTGTAGTGGCTCACACCTGTAATCATAGCACTTTTGGAGAGCAAGGCGGGAGGATTACTTGAGCCCAGGAATTTCAGACCAGTTTGCGCAACATAGTGAGACACTGTCTCTATAAAAAAAAAAAAAAAGAAAGAAAGAAAAGGAAAAAAAAGGCCAGGCGCGGTAGCTCACGCCTGTAATCCCAGCACTTTGGGAGGCCGGGGTGGGCGGATCTCCTGAGGTTAGGAGTTCGAGACCAGCCTGACCAACATGGTGAAACTCCGTCTCTACTAAAAATACAAAATTAGCCTGGCATGGTGGTGCATGCCTGTAATCCCAGCCACTTGGGAGGCTGCGGCAGGAGAATCGCTTGAACCTGGGAGGTGGAGGTTGCAGTGAGCTGAGATTGCGCCATTGCACTCCAGCCTGGGCAACAAGAATGAAACTCCATCTCAAAAAACAAAAACAAAAACAGAATGCCCTGGGTTTTTTTCTGTGTGTGTGTGTTTTGTTTGTTTGTTTGTTTTGTTTTTAGACGGAGTTTTGCTCTTGTTGCCCAGGCTGGAGTTCAGTGGGGTGATCTTGGCTCACTGCAACCTCCACCTCCTGGGTTCAAGCGATTCTCTTGCCTCAGCCTCCCCGTGGCTGGGATTATAGGAACCTGTTACCACACCTGGCTAATTTTGTATTTTTAGTAGACCGGGTTTCACCATGTTGGTCAGGCTGGTCTCAAACTCCTGACCTCAAGTGATCCACCCGCCTCGGCCTCCCAGAGTGCTGGGATTATAGGAACCTGTTACCACACCTGGCTAATTTTGTATTTTTAGTAGACCGGGTTTCACCATGTTGGTCAGGCTGGTCTCAAACTCCTGACCTCAAGTGATCCACCCGCCTCGGCCTCCCAGAGTGCTGGGATTACAGGTGTGAGCCACCGCACCTGGCTGCCCTGGTTATTTTTAAGTGGGTCCTTTTTTTTCCTTCTACCTGCTGAAAACAAGGGGGAATTTTCCTGTAATAATTACCATAAGAACCTGGTCAAGTTCCTACAGGTAAAACTCACAGGAGTGTTGTGGCTTGCTCCATAACTAGCCCTCCCTTCCCCAAGAGCTTTTTACTCTCAGGCATGTCCACTCTGAGCTTCCAATAATTTGTCAGTTGCAGTTCAGGTTTGCCTGCCCTCATTCCAGTTCCTGTGGAGATTTATGCTCTCTCTCTATTTTTTTATGCTCGCTATATTTTTACTCTCTCTCTCTCTCTCCAATTTTGGTGGCAAGGGTTTACCCTGTGACTTCATTTCTCTGGTCGATCTAGGAAGAATTGTTGATTTCTCCATTTGTTCAGCTTTTTATTTATTGGGATAGAGTCTTCCAAGCTCCTGGACACCAGAATTGCTGTCCATATGATACCACACAGTTGTCTAAGCTACAATGTCAGACATGCTCATGAAAACACGTGATTATGATTACATTGACTGGAATGTGGGTGTTATCAGAACTCCTCAGTTACCCATTTACAGACTCTTTTATTAAAGTAGATTGTGAAGTCAGGTATGGTGGCTCATGCCTGTAATCTCAACACTTTGGGAAGCGGAGGTGGGAGTCTCACTTGAGGCCGGGAGTTTGAGACCAGCCTGGCCAACATAGCAAGACTCTGCCTCTACGAAATAATAAAAAAATTAGCCAGGCATGGTGGCTTATTCCTGTAGTCCCAGCTACTTGGGAGGCTGAAGCAGGAGGATTGTTTGAACCCAGGTATTTGAGGCTGCAGTAATCCCTGATCATGCCACTGTACTCTATCCTGGGCAACATAGTGAGACTCTGTCTCAAAAAAACTAAAACTAAAATAGATTATGTATTCTTCTGTAGAATCACAGAACTAAACAACTGAAAGTTACTGCAGAGATCATGTAATTTAGTGGCCCAATTTTAAATATTAAAAAATCAAGGCCTGAATCTGAATCTAACCAAGTCTCTAGACCAGTGCTGTCTGATAGAACTTTCTGCAGTGAAGGAAATGTTCCACATCTGTGCTGTTCAGTACAGTAGGCACTAGCCATATATAGCTATTAAACAATCGAAATGCAGCTTGTGCAACCAAGAAATAAATTTTTTGTTTTATTTAATTTTAATGTACATAGCCACATGAGGTTAATGGTTACTGTATTGGACAGTGAAACTCCAGAGCTAATTTGCATTGTAGAAAACACAGGGGATAGAGGATGGGGAGAGTTGAGAGATACCACCAAGTAATTCATATGCTTAGGAAAGCTTTCCAGTGGAGAGTGTATCTGAGCTAGGTCTTGAAGGAATGTTAGAATTCCAGTGTCCAGAAAGAAATAATAATTCTGAAAAGAGAATGCCTTGGGTAAAAGCTTGACTCCTGAGGAAATTCTCTTCTGTGTTTTGAGAAAACCATAATTTACTTGATGAGTCTATCTGGGGTAGAAGTAGCAAGGCAATCAACTTGGTTGCAACCAACTCAGCATGGGTCCCTGAATACAGCTCAGTAATTTACATTTCACTTTGTGTAAAATTAAAGTTTTTATGCAGGGATGTAATAAGATTAAGAATATATTTACTGTACTAGACCTTCTGATATCTTCCCCAGGGCAACATGTAACCATGCGTGTGTGCGCGTGCACGCACGCACACACACACACACACGCACACACATAGAATACAGTAATTAAAATTAAGTTGAAACATGAAAGAAAACCACTTCACTTTCATTGGTAATAAACTTCCCACGCTGGCTGGGAAGTTAATTGAAAGTTAGGACTTCCACATTCTACAGTAGGAAAAATTCTTTAATCAAGAGAAAAAAATGAATTACTGGAAATTCTTGTTTAAAAATTAGCATTTTCTCATTTTAAATTCTTCTTTCCAAATGTGAAGAAAAGAAAAATTTGAGACTAGGGACATTTGTTCTCTTAAGAAAGCAGCTTTCGGCTGGGCGCGATGCTCACGCCTGTAATCCCAGCACTTTGGGAGGCCAAGGTAGGCAGATCACGAGGTCAAGAGATGGAGACCATACTGGCCAACATGGTGAAACCTCATCTCTACTAAAAAAAAAAAAAAAAAAAAAACATTGCTGGGCGTGGTAGCGCACACCTGTAGTCCCAGCTGCTCAGGAGACTGAGGCAGGAGAATCGCTTGAACCCAGGAGGTGGAGGTTGCAGTGAGCCAAGATCGCACCACTGCACTCTAGCCTGGCATCAGAGCAAGACTCTGTCTCAAAAAAAAAAAAAATAAATAAATAAAATAAAAATGAATTAAAAAAGCAGCTTTCTTGAAGTTCAACCATTCTAGTTCAAATTTAAGTTAATTGATATCTGAGATCTCTTGTTATGCATCAAGGAACATTTTTTTCCTTTCAGTATTATAATACTAAGATAATTAAAAAGAAAAAAAACTCTGTTTAAAAGAAAAAACAAAAACACGAAAAAACCTTCGTGTAATTTCTACCACTGTACCTGCTCATCTCAATTAGTTTTTCCCTTTGCTTTCCATAGTAAGAGCAAATAATGCACATTATTTCTGGACATTAATCTATCAGCATTCCTAGGAATTACATCTGGCACTGTGTTTTCTTTCTTTCTTTTTTTTTTTTGAGACAGAGTTTTGCTCTGTTGCCCAGGCTGGAGTCAGTGGTGCGATCTCAGCTCACCGCAACCTCCACCTCCCGGGTTCAAGCGATTCTCTGCCTCAGCCTCCCAAGTAGCTGGGACTACAGGCGCGCGCCAACATGCCCAGCTAATTTTTTTGTATTTTTTAGTAGAGATGGGGTTTCACCATATTGGCCAGCCTGGTCTCAAACTCCTGACCTCAGGTGATCCACCCGCCTCAGCCTCCCAAAGTGCTGGGATTACAGGTGTGAGCCACCGAGCCCAGCCCCTAGTTTTTTAGATACTTGTTTTGACTTGTATATTCATTTGATTTATCAGGTAAGATAGTATCAGGTAAATATCTCCTTTTAGTTTTTCTGTTTGAGTAATAAAGCGATTAACAATTATCAATTTATTTGGAATTAAAATTACGAGATTTAGAATTTCTGTGGCAAATGGCTGTAACTATGACTCAGGGCTTTTTCATACTACATCAAAATTTTAACAGTAATAAAATAGGTAACACTTTTTTAAAAAGAATAGATCTGAGATCTAGTAGTTCCTACTTAAATTGACAGTTTGACACACATTAAGGCGGTCAACAGTGATTAAAACAGCAAATGTGCCACAATTTTTAAAAGACATCTCTGAACAAAGTTACATATTTTATTTCTTGTATTTTAGAGCCAGGATCTTGCTCTGTTGCTCAGGCTGAAGTGCAGTGACAGGATCACACCTCACTGCCATCACACCCAGCTGATTTTTAATTTTTTTCTAGAGATGGGGTCTTGCTATGGTTGCCTAGGCTGGTCTCAAACTCCTGGCCTCAAGCAATCCTCCTGCCTCAGCCTCCCAAAATGCTCGGATTACAGGCATTAGCCACCACACCTGGCCTCCTATTTTATTATAATGGATTTAACGTAGGGGAAAAGATCTTTGTTTATTATTACATTCCCATATTTATTTTCTGCCAAAAGGATCATTAGATTTTGTTTATCATATGATTCATCACCATAAAATAGATTAGTAGGTCAAGAAGATTATGGTTTTTCAGCTGTGAATAATCAGATGAAAAATGGTGCCCTAAAGAAATAACAAATGGGGCCAGGCGCAGTGGCTCACACCTATAATCCCAGCACTTTGGGAGGCCAAGGCGGGCAGATCACGAGGTCAGGAGATCGAGACAATCCTGGCCAACATGGTGAAACCCCGTCTCTACTAAAAAAAAATACAAAAAATTAGCTGGGTGTGGTGGCGCACTCCTGTAGTCCCAGCTACTCAGGAGGCTGAGGCAGGAGAATCGTTTGAACCCAGGAGGCAGAGGCTGCAGTGAGCTGAGATCGCGCCACTGCCCTCCAGCCTGGGTGACAGAACGAGACTCTGTCTCAAAAAAAAAAAAAAAAAAAGAAAGAAAGAAATAACAAATGAGGCTGTGGAGAAAAGAGAATGCTTATACACTGTTGGTAGGAATGTAAGCTAGTTCAGCCACTGTGGAGAACTGTTTGGAGATTTCTCAAAGAACTTAAAACAGAACTAACATTCAACCCAGCAATTCCATTACTGGGCATCTATTCAAAAGAAAATAAATCATTCTACCAAAAAGACACATGCACCCATTATGTTCACTGCAGCACTACTTACAATAGCAAAGACATGCCCATCACGGTGGACTGGATAAAGAAAATGTGGTACATATATACAATGGAATACTACATAGCCATAAAAAAGAAGGAAATCATGTCCTTTGTAGCAACATGGATGCAGCTGGACACCATTATCCTAAGTGAATTAACAGAACACCAAATAATGCATGTTGTCATTTATAAGTGGGAGCTAAACATTGGGTACTCATTGACATAAAGATGGCAACAATAGACACTGGAGTCTACTAGAGTGGGGAGGGTGGGATAGGGGAAAATGCTGAAAAACTATTGGGAACTATGCTTACTTCCTGTGAGACCAGATCATTCGTATCCCAAACCTCAGTATCACTCGATATACCTACATAACAAACTGCACTTGTACCACCTGAATCTAAAATAAAAGTTGAGGGCAGGCCTTGGTGGCTCAAGCCTGTCATCCCAGCACTTTGGGAAGACAGCTTGAGTTCAGGAGTTTGAAACCAGCCTGGGCAACATAGTGAGACTCTGTCTCTACAAAAAATAAAAAATAAGAAATTTAGCTGGGTATGGTGGTACACATCTGTAGTCTCAGCTACTCAGGAAGATGAGGTGGAAGATCCCTTGAGTCCAGGAGGTAGAGGCTGCGGTGAGCGATGATCACACCACTGCACTCCAGTCTGGGCAACAGAGTGAGACCCTGTGTTGTAAAAAGAAAAGAAAAGTTGAAATTGTAAGAAAAATAAATATGAATGAACCAAAAGCTTGTTTCAGTATACATTTAGAAGGCAAAGGATAGAACATTTAAGAAAAAAATTGTTTTTTTTTAAACTTGTTTTTTAAGTTTCCCAATGAGAAATCAAACAGCCTCTGTAAAGGACATGTCCTTATCTGAATATTTTTTAGAAATAAAAATAACATCACAAAAGCCTAGTTTCCCAATTATATCTTTTTGTGTTTGCAGTTATCCACTCTTATCCTATTAAAAGATTTCTGATGTTATAGTGGATATTGAAAGATCACTTTATTTAGAAAAAGAGAACCACTGGGGTGGAGGTAGAATGGGGAGTTATTGTTTAATGCATAAAGAGTTTCAGTTTGGGATGAAAAAATTCAGGAAGTGGATAGTGGTGATGGTTGCACAACAGTATGAATGTACTGAATATCAATGAACTGTATACTTAAAACTTTTTTTTTTTTTTTTAGATGGCGTCTTGCTCTGTCGCCCAGGCTGGAGTACAGTGGTGCAATCTCAGCTCACTGCAACCTCTGCCTCCCAGGTTCAAGCAATTCTTCTGCCTCAGCCTCCTGAGTAGCTGGGACTATAGGCACGCACCACCATGCCTGACTAATTTTTGTATTTTTTAGTAGAGATGGGGTTTCACCATATTGGCCAGGCTGGTCTCAAACTCCTGACTTCAAGTGATCCACCCACCTCAGCCTCCCAAAGTACTAGGATTACAGGTGTGAACCACTGCACCTGGCCTTAAAACTTTTTAAAACCGAATGTTTAATACATTTGTAGGGATAAAAAGAATGCAACGAGAATTAGAATTTTGTAATTACATTAGACATTTATATAGAAGATGTTTCAGCAGGGCTTGGCGGCTCACCTGTGTAATCCCAGCACTTTAGGAGGTCAAGGCAGGAGGATCACTTAAGTCCAGGAGTTCCAAACCAGCCTGGGCAACATGTTGAAACCCTGCCTCTACAAAAAATACAAAAATTAGCCAGGTGCAGTGGCATATCCAGCTACTCAAGAGGCTGAGGCAGGAGGATCACTTGAGTTGAGGAGGTCAAGGCTGTAGTGAGCTGTGTTTGTTCCACTATAGCCTGGGCGGCAAAGCAAGACACTGTCTCAAAAATTAAAAAAATAAAATAAAATAAAAATAGTAAAATAAAATAAAAGTTTAATAATTACTACTCTTATGGACAAGCGGCTTCATTGTGTTAGATGGTAATTATATCTTTATGTTTCACATCATTACCACCCCCCAAAACTCCACCCTTCATTTCACTGCACAGACTCACTGCACTGTTTCACAGTAAAACTCTGCTCCACTCCAATTAGAAGAGCCCAAATAAATTCGAGCAAACAGTAGTCAAATTCATAGGCACGAATGACAGAGGACCAAAGATTTTAAAGTACTGATTTAGTAACAAGAGCATCTACTGGCACAAACCTTCTATTTAATAATATTATTAAAACAGCAATAATAGAAATGAAAGCTACCTTAATGAAAAGGGAATTCAGGAGTGAAGTCATTAAATATAACTAACAACACTTTAAATATGGATTCCATCAATTTCATGATTTGTATCAGGTAAATATCTAATCCATCAATCCTGAATTCTGGTCTCAGAGAAAAAGGTCAGAGAGGATTACAAAGAAGATGCTTCATATTATCAAGTCCTTTTTTTTTTTTTTTTTTTTTTGAAACAGGGTCTTGCTCTGTTGCCCAGACGGAAGTGCAGTGGTGTGATCTCTGCTCACTGCAACCTTGGCCTCCTGGGCTCAAGCAATCCTCCCACCTCAGCCTCCTGAGTTACTGGGACCACAGGTGTGCCGCACTACATCCATTAATTTTTGTATTTTTTGTAGAGATGGGGTCTCATCATGCTGGCCAGGTTGGTCTTGAACTTCTGGCCTCAAGTGATCACCTGCCTTGGCTTCCCTTGATATGGTTTGGCTGTGTCCCCACCCAAATCTCATCTTGAATGGTAACTCCCACAATTCCCACATGTTGTGGGGGGAATCCAGTGGGAGGTAATTGAATCATGGTGGTGGGTCTTTCCTGAGCTATTCTCGTGATAGTAAATAAGTCTCACCAGATCTGATGGTTTAAAAAAACGGGAATTTCCTTGCACAAGCTCTCTCTTTTTGCCTGCCACCATCCAAATAAGATGTGACTTGCTCCTCCTTGCCTTCTGCCATAATTGTGAGGCCTCCCCAGGGTAAGTCCATTAAACCTCTTTTTCTTATATATTGCCTAGTTTCAGGTATGTCTTTATCAGCAGGATGAAAACGAACTAATACACTTCTGAAGTGCTGGGATTACAGGTGTGAGCCACATTTTTAAAATGATGAAATGTTTAAAATGATGAAATCCTTTAGGAAAATCACTTTAGTCTTTTTATCAGAGATTTCTGTTGGCCCTTTTGTTGGTAATCCATTTATGTCTGCATCCTTACAGTCTACTTTGCCATTGGATTCCTGCATAGCTTTTCTAGGCCATACATGATGAACAAAAGGAGAAATCAAAGAGTATGTGGATGGCTCCAGGAATTTTTTGTAGATCCAGAGCAGGGCTAGAATGATGATTCAAAGAATGCACACCACTGTCCCAGGCTTGAGCTCCTAGACATGAGAGCCCAAGCTCTCCATGTGATAAAACTACTCTCCATGTGGGAAAAAAATAGAGAAAGAAATTTGACCCCCTCTGATACTAAAGTAGAAGGCGGGACTCAACTCTGGACCAGATTGAAGACTGGCTGACACAGGGAAGAGGCGAAAGCACTTCTCCATAGAACACAGCCAACAGTGCCATGACAGTTACTCATTCCATGGCAACGACCTGGAATTTACCACCCTTTTTCTAGAAATTTCTGACTAACCTGCCCCTTAATTTGCATGTAATTAAAAGTGGGTATAAATGTGACTTCAGAACTGCCCCTGAGCTGCTACTTTTCACACAATGCCTATAGGGTAGCCCTTGAATTCCTTCCCAGGCAAAGCCAAGAACCTCCCCAGGCAGAGCCCCGATTTTGGGGCCCACCTGCCATGCAAAACCATATGCAGGAAACCACTCCAGGTAGACAGTAGACAGTTAATAAGAAAGGCAAAACTGTAAAGATTTAGCAGATCATATCTGCATGATCTCTGGGTAGGAAATTTTTTTTTAATTGTAAAATACATAACATAAAATTTGCAGCCCATGCGGTAGCTTATAATTCCAACACTGTGGGAGGCTGAGGTGGGAGGATCCCTTCAGGCCAGTAGCTCAAGGACAGCCTGGGCAACACAGGGAGATCCATGTCTCTACAAACATTAAAAAAAAAATTATTGGCCAGGCGCAGTGGCTCACACCTGTAATCCCAACATTTTGGGAGGCTGAGGCGGGCAGATCACTTGAGGTCAGGCGTTCAAGACCAGCCTGGCCAACATGGTGAAACCCTGTCTCTACTAAAAATACAAAAATTAGCTAGGCACGGGGGTGGGCGCCTGTAATTCCAGCTACTTGGGAGGCTGAGGCACGAGAGTCGCTTGAACATAGGAGATGGAGGTTGCAGTGAGCCAAGATCACGCCACTGCACTCCAGCCTGGGTGACAGAGCAAGATTCAGTCTATAAATAAATAAATAAATGTATTCTTCCTTATGATGCATTTTAATAGTTCATGAATTGTTAGAGTTAAATCTGGTTATAACATGGTCTATGGAATAAAAAGTCTCGGGTTCAGATCCTAGGTTCCTGGCTTTCTAGATATATGATCTTGGGCAAGGTATTTAATCTTTTTGAATTTATTTGCTTTTATATAAAATTGGGGTAATAATATTCAGGCCAGATGTGAGGATTAAGTTATAAAGCATCTGGCACTCAAAAAATGTTATCTAGCTGGGCATGGTGACTGACACCTGTAATCCCTGCACTTTGGGAGGTCAAGGTGGGAGGATCACCTGAGGCCAGGAGTTGGATGCCAGCCTGGGCAACACAGTGAGAGACCTGTCTCTACACAAAATATTAAAAAGCAGGTTAAGGGCCGGGCGCAGTGGCTCATGCCTGTAATCTCAGCACTTTGGGAGACCGAAGTGGGCAGATCACCTGACGTCAGGAGTTCGAGACCAGCCTGGCCAATATGGTGAAATTCCGACTCTAATAAAAATACAAAATTAGTTGGGTGCGGCGGCACACGCCTGTAATCCCAGCTACTTGGGAGGCTGAGGCAGGAGAATCACTTGAACCCGGGAGGCGGAGTTTGCAGTAAGCCGAGACTGCACCACTGCACTCCAGCCTGGGCAACAGAGCGAGACTCCATCTCAGAAAATATACATAAAAAATAAAATAAATAAAAAGCAGGTTAAGGTGAGAGGATAGCTTGACTTTAGGAATTTGAGGCTGCAGCGAGCCATGATCACCCCACTGCACTCCAGAAAGGGAGACAGAGTGAGACTCTGAATTTTTTTCTAAAAAACGGAAAAGTTATCTATTATTTTATGGAACTATGTAAGTAATATATGTTAAATGAAGAACGTCTTTACTTTACAGCATTGTTGACAGTCCAAATGCTGCTAAGCTTAGGGAAGGGTAGGCAAGTTAAAAGGAAAATGCATGTTGCTGGGTAGCAAGTCATTAGGTAATTCTTTTTGTTGTTGTTGTTGAGATGCAGTCTCGCTCTGTTGCCCAGGCTGGAGTGCAGTGGTGCGATCTCGGCTCACTGCAACCTCCGCCTCTCGGGTTCAAGCAATTCTCTGCCTCAGCCTCCTCAGTAGCTGGGATTACAGGCGCCCGCCACCATGCCTGGCTAGGTAATTCTTTTTAAACAATTTTTTGAAACACTAAGGTTTGTATTGTAGGTTTTTTTTTTTTTTTTTTTTTGAGACAGAGTCTCACTCTGTCGCCCAGGCTGGAGTGCAGTGGCGCAATCTCGGCTCACTGCAAGCTCCGCCTCCCGGATTCATGCCATTCTCCTGCCTCAGCCTCCCAAGTAGCTGGGACTACAGGTGCCTGCCACCATGCCCGGATAATTTTTTTGTATTTTTTTTTTTTTTTTTTTTAACTAGAGACGGGGTTTCACCGTGTTAGCCAGGATGGTCTCCATCTCCTAACCTCGTGATCCGCCCGCCTCGGCCTCCCAAAGTGCTGGAATTACAGGCGTGAGCCACCGCCCCTGGCTGTATTGTAGGTTTTACGTGTTACTGAAAAAAAAATCATTAAATATATTGTCATTTGCTGTGTAATTTCATGTCTATGTACAAAGTCCATGCAATATTTCAGAAGTTAAAATAATTCCCTTTTTATAACAAGTCATTCTGTGCATTTCTGCTCATTTTCTCTTTAAAATAAATGTCTTCAATCCTTTATTATGAGCAGAATTATTTCAAATCTAGGCCAAGTAAGGAAATTTAAGAATCTAAGATATAATGGTTGTGGCTTAATCTCAAATATAAAAATTACTCACCTAAGTAGTAGTAATAGCTGTCTGATACTATCTGCAAGTTCTTATGTCTATATAATTTCAACTCCTAATTATTTATACATGTAATACTAATAAACATGTCACTTATTCCCTACAATTCAGTGTCTTCAGCTATTAAATAAGAAAATAATATTTACACTTGGCTCTATCCACATAAATTTTGTGAAGAAAAATTGAGCAACATGTGAATACACTTTGAAATAAAGTAACAAATCCTATCTTATGAGAAAAATGCAAAACTCAAATGATATATAGTATATATAACAGGTTTTTCTACAAACCACGCTTCAATGCTGTCATGGCATACCAGCTGATAAACTGCTCTGCTAGTTTCCTAGGACTGAAGGCCACTTCATATCTGCCCTGGAGAATACAATAGCTAGTTTTAACTATTAGTACAGCAGTAAAAACACACAAGGTTTTCCTTGCATGCCACTCTGGATTTGATTCAACTTCTCAAAAATCTTACATCCTTAGTTCACCTTTTTAAAAGTTCTTCAACTCATCCCAATATTGCTAATGTAGTATTTCACAAATGCTATCTTATTCATTGGCTTGATATCTCTGAATTTCAACTACTCGATTCAACTGCTGTAATTTGAATTATTTTGCTCCGTCTTTTCAGTTTAATATTCTAATGTTTTAAGTATAAATGTTTCCCAAAGTGCCCTGGCATTGAGAGTTAAGAGGAGAAAAAAGGGAAAAGATATTATTCCACTGAAATTTGTATTAGCAACTAGCTGGCTTCCTCAGAGTTCCTCCTAAAACTCATTAACCATCGACATCATTCAAACAAATGAATCCATGCTGCTCACCCTAAAGCACAATGCATGGATTTGCCTGTGTGAAGCCACATGATCACAAATCAGCATCTTCCCTGTGATCTTCAATTTGGTGTTCCTATGTGAACCCACTTATTTCAGTCCTTTTTTTTTTTTTTTTTTTTTTAAGACGGAGTCTCGCTCTGTCACCCAGGCTGGAGTGCAGTGGTGCGATCTTGGCTCACTGCAACCTCCGCCTCCTGGGTTCAAGCAATTCTCCTGTCTCAGCCTCCTGAGTAGCTGGGATTACAGGCGCATGCCATGACGCCCAGCCAGTTTTTGTATTTTTAGTAGAGACAGGATTTCACCATATTGGTCAGGCTGGTCTTGAACTCCTGATCTCAGGTGATCCACCCGCCTCAGCCTCCCAAAGGGCTGGGATTACAGGCATGAGCCACCGCGCCCGGCCAGTTCTTTATCTTAATGCATGATATGTGTCTCTGAATAGTTCTTTATTATACAGGGGTATCTGAATTTTAGCTGCTCTGGAAGATGGCTATCTTTTTGATGTGGCTCTTTGAACTTCCTGAAGTGGATTTTCATGTGAACCACAAAATCTACAAGTTGGATCATCATAAACATATCCCCCTAGGTTTGGTGAACATTTTTGGTCATTTTTGTATGATTCAGTAATAGAGACTTGATTTAACTTAAATTGATCAACTCAAGGGAAACTTACCTTGTGTTTGGCGATCCAGATTTAAACTTAATGTCATTGTCTTGTCTAATGTCATAACTATATTTTCTTCTGTGTTCCACTTAATTTTCAATTTTCATATCAGAACAAATTATTTGATAATCTTAGGTACATTTGAAGTCATTGGGTAATTACATGTGATGCAATAGTGACACTAAGTAAACGTCTTTTTAAGACTTTGGAGTTAGACAATTCTGCCCTTTCCAGATGACCTGGGGAAAATTATTTACCACTTTGGACCTCTTCATCTAAAAAAAAATGGGACACGAAATCTCCCATTCCTTACAACCTGCCTACTCCTTTCAAAGGTGAATTAAAAAAGTGAAAAATTCATTCCATTGTGTTGGGAGTTAGGTTTCTATTGGAAGAGAGGGGGAAAAAACCCCATCATATTGGGAGAGTTGGTTAATTGAAAAAATATCTACTTAAACTTATCCTCTGCAACAAAATAATTTCACTATACTAAAAACAACACATAAGAAAGCTATAGGAAATTTTAGATAAATGTTTATCTGCTATCTAGTTGGAGGAGAATTGTTTAAGCACAGAAGTCATCAAAATTAAAAGGCAAACTACAAACCAGGAAAAGTAACAGAGAGTTGATACACTTAATATATAAAACATGTTGCACTTCACACAATAGCCTTGAAGAAAAATAAGATGAACCTAGTATAGTGTGACATGGTAACAAATCTCAGACTAAAGTAGGTGTCCGTAATTAAAACAACAAAACTATGCATTACACTGCTATATAATAAATAATTTGACTTTCCTTTATCTGTGGTTCCTGATAGTGAATCTTGGAATTTCCCAAGTACTAGGAGTGTATTTGTTATTCATGAGCGCCTTGAATCACACCTGAGTATACGCAATGAGATGACACATAGTGGGCCCCTAGATAGCTTCAGGATGGGAGCTGGTCATGCTATAAAGACCAACATCTAATTAGAGGGTTGGGTTGGGGCTTTGAGCCAATGATATCAACTCAGCCTCCTGTCCTCCAGGAAAGACAGGAGGACTGAAGAATGAGTCCAATCATGGGCCAATGATTGAACCAATCATGCCTATGTAATAAAACCCCCTGAAAACTCTGGACATGAAACTCAGTAGATCTTCCTGGTTGGTGAATACATTGATATGAAAAGTGAATAACATGTCCTGATTCTACGAGAGGGCACAGAGGTTCTGCATTCAGGACCCTCAGAGACCTCATCTTACGTATCTGTTCATTTGGTCATTTCTGGTTTGTATCCTTTCTAATAAAACTGTGGTTGTAAGTATAGTACTTTCCTGAGTTCTGTGAGTTGTTCTAGCAAATTATCAAACCTAAAAGGGGATGTGAGAACCTCTCAGATTTGTAGTCAGTTGAAAGTGCAGGTGGAGCTGGGAGTGGTGGCTCATGCCTGTAATCCCAGCACCAGCACTTTGGGAGGCCGGCAGATTACCTGAGATCAGGAGTTGGGAGACCAGCCTGGCCAACATGGTGAAACCCCATCTCTACTAAAAAATACAAAAATTAGCTGGGTGTGGTGGCACATGCCTGTAATCCCAGCACTTTGGGGGGCCAAGGTGAGTGGATTACCTGAGATCAGGAGTTCAAGAGCAGCCTGGCCAACATGGTGAAACCTCATCTCTACTAATAATACAAAAATTAGCCAGGTGTGGTGGTGGGCACCTGTAATCCCAGCTACTCGGGAGGCTGAGGCAGGAGAATTGTTTGAACCTGGGAGGTGGAGGCTGCAGTGAGCCAAGATCATGCCATTGCACACTAGCCTGGGCGACAAGAGTAAAACTGCATCTCAAAAAGAAAAAAAAAACAATTTAAAAGTGGGTGAGCTATGATGCTGGCTGTGGTTAAAAAAAAGAATAAAAAACAAATAAGAAAACAAAAATAAAAGTGGGCAAGGCTGGGCACGATGGCTCATGCCTGTAATCCCAGCACTGTGGGAGGCCAAGGTGGGTGGATTGCTTGAGCCCAGGAGTTTGAGACTAGCCTGGGTAACATGGTGAAACCCCGTCTCTACAAAAAATTAGCCAGGCATGGTGCGCGTGACTGTAATCCTATCTACTAGGGAGGCTGAGGTAGGAGAATTGCTTGAGCCTGGGAGGTGGAGGTTGCAGTGACCTGAGATCACACCACTACACTCCAGCCTGGGTGACAGAGCAAGACCTGGTCTTAAAAAAAAAAAAAAAAAAAAAGTGGGCAAAAGATTCAGACACATCAATAAAGAAGATATAGAGATAGAGATGGCAAATACAACATGAAAAGATGCTCAATAGTGGTTATTAGAGAAATGGAAATTAAAACCACAGTAAGATACTACTACCCACCTATTAAAATCTCTAAAACCTAAAAACTGTTCATAAGAAGTGTTGGCTAGGATATAGAGAACCTGGAACTTTCATACACTGTTGGTGGGAATATAAATTGTTACAACTACTTTGGAAAATCTTTTGGCAGTTTGTTAAAAAGTTAAATATATACCTAACATATGACCCAGGCATTCTACTCCTAGATGTTTACCCAAGAGAAATGAAAGCATAAGTCTGTACAAAGACTTGTACATAGATGTCATGGAAACTTTATTCGTAATAGCCTAGAACTATTAATGTCCATCATCAAAAGAATAAACAAATTGATATATTCATAAAATGCAGTTCTACTCAGCAGCAAATAAATGATTTATTCATAAATGCAACAATATAGACAAATCACAAAATTACTATGCTAAGTGACAAAAGCTAGACCAAAAAAGGTTCATATTATATGATTTCATTTGTAGCAAACTGATCATAAAGAAAGCAGATCAGTGGTCTGGTGATGGTGGGGTGGCAAGGAGGATTAAGTAAGAATGGATCACAAAGAGGTACTATGAAACTTTGAGAGTGATGAATATGTTCATTACCTTGCTTATGGTGATGATTTCATGGCTGTATACATATGACAAAACTTATCAGATTGGGTACTTTAAATATGTACAGTTTATTGTATTTCAATTATACCTCAATAAAGATATTTAAAAATAAAATCCCTCCTGGTACATGATTCACACCCTGTACTCTGGTTTTAGTATTCTTATACCCAAATCACATTACCAAAGGTTTTCCATATTAACCATACAAATTATTTTTCTCAGGAATCACTTTAGCATCCATTAATAAATGTGTTTTTTCTATTCCCAAAGTTTTAAGAATTCAGTCAGCAATGAATACTTGTATTATTCAACAGTAAAATTTATACATAACATGTATGTGGCAAAAATATACTAAGGCTTTGTCCTTATGACTAAGTTAATTAAGTAGAATGACAGATTTTTAGATATTAAAACAGTGTATCATTTAAGATGTTTGATGTCTAAGCCAGCTGATGGAGAAGAACCAATGCAGTATCCCTTCTGGAGAGATTAAGATTTTCAAGGTCCTCAAAAATAGGTACAGAGTGGAATAAAGTTTAAAAAAAAGCCAAGAGGGAAAAAATTAATAATCCCTTCTCTTTTGATCACATACTTTGTCATTACTCCTAAAATATAAAGCTGTACTTGAAAATGTCATGGTGCCAAAATGTCGGGGGGCTGGAGAATTACTTATTACACACATTGTTTTAAAATGTTGATGCTTGGCTGAGTTGCAGGGTATTAAATGCATATATATCTCCCCAAAATGTAATGCTAACAGGAGTTACTTGTAGTTATGCTTAAAACTTTCAGGTTCCAAATTGGACATAAATCTCTGGCCAAAATTCTCGGGTATTCAAGTGTTTATTCAGCATCTTCAAGATGAACAAAATTGCCACTATCTCTAAGAAAAATATAAAAAGAAAACTAACAAGTATAAAAACAAAGCAGGATTTTTAATGAAAAAAATACATGATAACAAGGACACTATACATCAAGTTGCTATATATATATATATATATATATATATATGCACAGACATTTTTTAAACCTCTTTTTTTAAACCTGGTACAAGTTAAACAACATCTTTCTCATACCCACATGATTAAGTATGTATTCTGACAGGATATAAAGAAGATGAAACACAAGCTGGTGGGTCTCAGAATTAGAAACTCTAATGCAGGACCAGATCCCAAAAGCTATGTTTTCTATCACTTTTGTGACATTTAGGAAACATTTACTTTGCATAAAATATAAAAGCTTTTCCTTTTAATTATACTAACTGTTTGTACAGAAAATCACTATTGAGGGAAAGGTCCACCATGGCTGTATTTATCTATAGTTCACTGTAGTATATATAAAGTTCACTTGGAAGTTGGAAATGTGGAAACTATAATGAATAAACAAGCTGAGCTGTAATTGTGAATTTTTTACTGCTAATTTAGAATGTCCAACTCACTCCTACAGATATTACAACTTACAATACATGACACACACAAAAAACATGTCAAACTTTGCTGTAGAGCTGTTAGAGAAAGCCAATATAGATACTGAAAATTTTAGAAGCTTGTATTTAATACCCTATACATTTCAAAATAATTAAACATTTTAAATATGTAAACATAGTTTTCAAAAAGTGATGCTGAGCACCTTTAAACACAATACTGATACACTGTGACTAAACATGCATTTAGATGACAATGAATTTTTAAAATCTAATTTAGAAACCATTTTTAAAGAGCTACTCATTGAAATACTTACATGAAAATATTGATAGCTCCAGTTTCTACCTAAAAACCAAAAGAGTATATAATTAGGGATTTAAACTTTTCTTCATGCTCTTGGTTTTTGTGGGGTTTTGTTTTTTTTGGTTTGTTTGTGGGAAAGTTGCTCTGTAACTTTCTGATTAAAAAACAGTATCAGAAGAGACATTCACACAGAATCAAGTGAGAAAAATATTATTTTTCTAACTATACCAAAGTCTGAGTCCTCTGACACATCTCATCCTCACAGGTAACTGACTAGAGTTTGTATATTAACAAGCATTTCTCCTTCGCAAATCAACATCAAAAAAGAAAGGAATGATCTCCAAAAGAATGTAGTTCAATTGGTGAAATAGCTAATAATAAACCATTACCACTATTACCACTATTGAGAGGTAAAGATTTATTATTTAGAATCTTGAAAGAAAAGGATTCCATAAAAACTAGAAATAACAAATGAAAAGAATATTACCTATAGTGCAACACTAAACTATAAATTAATTTGGACTTATTCCTTTTATGTACACACAGACTAAGAGAAATCTGGATTTGAGGTAATTAAGAGCTGTGTTTAACTTAGTGTAACATAATCAAATTTGGCAACCTGCCTGTATAAAATGCCACCATCAAATGTTTTAAATTCATAGGAAAAAGTAAAGTAATTTTTATTAAAAATCATACATATAACTAAATATTAGCTTTGCATTAAAAAGGGTATAAATAATAAACTTTATATTAAATAAAATATAAATCTAAAGAGCAAGGAATATTAGAATTCCACCTACCTCTACTATAACAGTACTTTATATTTAGATACATGTCATGTACCTGAAACAAAGTCAATTAAGAATGGGAGGCTGGACTTAGAAAAGCCAAAAGTGACTCATATTCATGTAAAGTATTAAGGTTAAATTTGATATTATATTGTGCATGTTTTGAATATTAAACATTGATATCCATTTAAAATCTTTATTTTTAAAATATAAAATATACCCACAAATGGTCTCTGGAGAAACAAAAGCCTTTAGGTTAATTTCCTGACAATTATAGTTGATATTTCTAGTTTACCAATCTTTTTTTTTTTTTGAGATGGAGTTTTTCTCTTGTCACTCAGGCTGGAGTGCAATGGCGCGATCTCGGCTCATTGCAACCTCCGCCTCCAGTGTTCAAGCGATTCTCCTGCCTTAGCCTCCCAAGTAGCTGGGATTACAGGTGCCCACCACCACACCCAGCTAATTTTTGTATTTTTAGTAGAAACAGGGTTTCACCACGTTGGCCAGGCTGGTCTCGAACTCATGACCTCAGGTTATCTACCCACCTCGGCCTCCCAAAGTGTTGTGATTACAGGTGTGAGCCACCATGTCCAGCCTAGTACCAATCTTTAGACAACAGATGCTTATAATGAATATACTGCTTAGTAGTAATTTGGTATTTGAAGTTAATATACTTACTTAACAAAAAAATCCCAGATCAGATGTTTTAAAGTTTTAAATATAAACTAAATTTTAAACTATAAATACTTACCTTAAAATACTAGAAATCCTAATATCATCAATTCAGTAAGAGCTCTGGCATGGAAAAATGTAACTACAAATCAAATTATTTTTTAACCAGTGCTGGATCTTCATTACAAAATAAGGGGGAAAAAATCCTCTGCTGTCATCAAAAAGTTTTCCAAATTATCTGTAAACACCAAGGAATTCTATTATTCTTTTTCAATTCTCTTAATTTCTACATCTTTCTGCCTATAGTGTTTTACTTCCAATATAGCACAAATCCATGCTACATATGTTGATTTCTGTTGCTTATCTGATTAATTCAAGTAAAAATTCTCAGTACTTACCAAGACACTTTAAATTTCTATTAGATAACCATTAGTATACTATTGGTTTGTAGTTAAAAGTACAAGAATTAGAAGGGAAGAGGCTAAAATGCAACTGCACAGTTTCCACAGATGTAGCTGCTGGACTTTGTGTTATGATGTAAAATCTAATACTTCATCTTTCTTAATGAGATAGATTATAAACATTTTCTTACCTGTCTGGCAATTAACAATTTCTTCACAACTTTAAAGAGAGAACAAGTTCTTTCAGAACTTAAAAAAAAATTCATGATATACATACACACATACAAACATACATTCACACAATGTTTTTTGTTGCTGTTGTTCTTTTCTGTTTTGTAATAACCAAAATTGAATATTTCCAAGGATAAGTTAAGTAAACTATTTGTGTTCAGACTATATTACTGTGGATAAATTCAGAACAGCTTTTGAAATACTGGCCTTATTAGATAATCAAAGAGCATAAAAATTATACAAAATAAGAGTAAAACATCTCTTAAGGAAGGTAAAAATATGGAACTGGCAACAAATATATCAGTTTTAAATAAAAGCTTCTCATCAAACTGGTCTTCAGTCCAATTATCTCAATGCCACGCTTTGACTATATTCACCTTCTTTTCTAAGACATCAGAAGTCACCAGAGTTGTAAATTCTGAAAAGCTTCAATAATTTATGTAGCAGATAATTTCTTATAGTCCACAATTTTTTTTGCTTCCATAGACAATGCTGGTTCTTTGGGTTCTTGCTTAACTTGGCTCACAGAAATGGTACTTTCTGGATTTTCTTCAACTTTAAAAACAAACAGAAAAATCCTAAAAGTTAATCTATTTCATGACACTGGAAGAGAGGGGAAAAATATTTTATATTCTAAAAATAACTTCTGTGAAAACTTTTGTTCTTCAAAGCAAACTGCAAATCTTTTCCCACAAAAGTGCCAAATCCAGAACAATTTCTGTGCAAAGAAGTAACAGATAAAGTAGGAGTTAACAGAGTTTACTTCTATGTTGACAGAGATTAGTAATAAAGTGAAGGTAAGAAGGTCTTGGGCTAAACCTAAATGCCCAAGTCTCACTAGTTCCCTTTCAACTCAACATTTATTTTGTAATTCCAAATCTTCCTTTTGGCCAGGTGCAGTGGCTCACTGCGTGAGGAGTGGGAGGCTGAGGTGGGAGGATTGCTTGAGCCCAGGAGTTCAAGCCCAGCCTGGGCAACAGGCTGGTTTAAAAAAAAAAAAATTAAAGAATTTGCCCAGTATGGTGGCATGTGCCTGTGGTCCCAGCTACTTGGGAAGCTGAGGTGGGAAGATCGCTTGAACCAAGGAGGTCAAGGCTGCAGTGACCTGTGATTGCATCATTGCACTCCAGCCTGGGTGACACAATGAGATTCTGTCTCAAAACAACAAAAAACCAAAAATGAAAATTTTCCTTTTAACCTTTATATATGCCTACTTCTTTCATTTTTCTTTGTATATGTGTGCATACATCAATTCTTCCATAATAACCTTTGCATGAAAATATTTTTCCTTGTTTAATTTTTTCCTATTTTTTCATGTACTCTAAAATGACCTTCCTGGTTTCACATTACCACAGATTTTCCATGGAAAACAGGTAATTAGGGAATAAGTAATTTCTATGGTACTAAATAATTAGAAATAAGAAGAAGAAAATTTAAGGTTAAAAGTTCTGAAACCCAGGGTAATGAAATCTCCTCCTTCTCTCTCATAATTTTGCTTCATTTACATAATATCATAGACCCACTGGGTAGAAATAATAGTTTTATCTATAGTATAATATAGTGATGATAATCCACAAAGGTTACAACAATAACATCATAAATTGATTTCAACTTACTAAGAGCTGAGTGGTTGTCTATAATCTGTATTGGAATAGTCTGCACATCTCCCAACAGAATCCGATGAACAGTTCCTTCCAGATTCCCTGTATCCTCAACATCTCCAACTTCTACCAGCTCGTCCATTGCAACTAGATTTTGATCTGGTTCTGGAAGGTTACCCATGGTGGAGGCAGTACTATTGTTTTGGGTTAAGCATGTATCTCTTTGAAGGCTATGACTTTGACCAAGCAGTAGAGAATTATTATTCATTACAGCACTTCCTATTGTATCCAGAAGTCCTGAAGGACTAGAGGACGGCTGGTTATTTACTGATACCACAGCTGGTGATTCATCAGGAGAGGTGAACCTTGATTGTAACTGCAAACCCTTTTAAACCAAAAAGAGTACATCAAAATGTTTGAATTTCCTATGTATGATATTCTCATAGGATATACGATACTTTTGACAAAAAATCCGAACAAATAAAAAGAGTATGGTTAAAAATAATTATTAAATGAAGAAAGAAACAAGAATCAAGGGAAAAGTAGTACAACTAAATTTACTGCATTCATAGTCAACCTTAAACTTTTAAAAAACATACTGTTTGAATTATCTTAAATCAAGAAACAAAAAGATCAGGAAATTAACAATGAAAACATATTTGATCATTATTATAATTCTGTAACAATTCTCTAAAATCCCTAGGAGAAGAAGAGGTAAATGGAGGAATAAAGAGAAGGACCTCAAATTTGGATATTTTACTGGATACCTACCTGTAGTTGTGTAAATATTTTGGGCTGAAATGAGGAGAGTGAGGAGAGCAAGTGGGTTGGCTCAGGAGACAAAGAACCCCTGGTCTGATTTGTTTCCACTTTGGTGGTAATTGATTCTCCTGGTGAATTTCCTAAATTATATTAAAGAAACTATTAAAACAAAATAATTTTTATGGCTTCTATGAAGTCATAAAAATACTTTATTACAACCCTTTCTATCAGAACTAAAATAGGAAACAATTTCAAAGTTTTGCAAAGGACTTCAATAAGTCATCTAGCCCAAGGGTCCCTGACCCTACCGGTCTGTGCCTTGTTAGGAACTGGGCTGCACAGCAGGAGGTGAGCATGGGGCAAGCAAGCCTTACTGCATGAGCAAGCCTTACCGCGTGAGCTCTACCTCGTGTTAGATCAGCAGAAGCATTAGATTCTTGGATCTAAGTTGCACACTCTTTATGAGAATCTAATGCCTGATGATCTGAGGTGGAACAGTTTAATCCCAAAACCATCCCCCCAACTCTCCACCCTGGGTCTGTGGAAAAATTGTGTTCCACAAAACCGGTCCTTGATGCCAAAAAGGCTGGGGACTGCTGATGTAGCCCACTATTTGCAGAACCCGGCAGATAAGAATCTCTAAGGGATGTTTAAGAAAACATAGATTCCTAGGTTTAACCTCCATTAATTTTAATTCGGTAGATCTAGAATGGGATTGTCCCTCCATATCCATGGAAGACTGGTTCCAGGACCTCCATCAGAAATAAAAATCTGCAGATGCTCAGTTCCTGATATAAAATGGCATAGTATTTGCATAAAATCTAAGCATATCCTCCCACAAACTTTAAATCCTCTCTGGATTACCTATAATACACAATACAATGTAGAAGTCTTCCAATATACTTTAAATCATCTCTAGATTATAATAGGGAAAAAATATGTACATGTTTGGTATACATCCAATTAAAAATATATTTTTGGTCAGCAGTTTGTTGAAGCCATGGATACAGAACCCATACATACAGAGGCACAACTATATATATATATATATATATTTTACCTTGAAAGACGCTATATCTGTAACTCGAATCTAGTGTGTTCTCTGTACTATAATGCTGGACTATACTAAACTTCTCTAGAAGTGTGAAATCTAAGGAGCTTCTCAACACCAAACTTAATTCACCTTTTGTAGCCCTAGTAACTAGGACAATACCTGGAAGAATTGGTCTTTAATGATAACAGCATTAAATTTATTTCAATAACTCATTTTGGTATAAATGAATAAAAATAAAAACTCTGTTTTCTTAGTATCTCAAATTTAAACTAATTGTAGGGAATTTGAATCATTCTCATGTAATTCTTATATGTTAACCCAAATATATTCATCTCTTTAAGTCAGTGAAGAACTAATTATCGGCCAGGCGAAGTGGCTCACGCTTGTAATCTCAGCACTTTAGGAGGCCAGAGCAGATGGATAACTTGAGACCAGGAGTTTGAGACCAGCCTGGGCAACATGGTGAAACCTTGCCTCTAGTAAACATACACAAATTAGCCGGGCGTGGTGGCATGTGCCTGTAGTCCCAGCTACTTGGGGGGCTAAGGTGGGAGGATCACTGGAGCCCAGGAGGCAGAGGGTACAATGAGCCAAGATCGTCCCACTGCACTCAACCATGGGTGACAGAGTGAAACCCTGTCTCAAAACAGAAAGAGAAAACCTAATTATCAATGAACATTTATTGCTTCCAAAATACAACTGACTGATTTTAAAATGGCCATAGTATCAGAGAAGAATGGATTTAAGCACTGGCTTTCTGTGTCACCTTCAATACGCTATATAACTCAGTTTCTTTTTTTTTTGAGACAGTCTTGCTCTGTTGCCCAGGCTGGAGTGCAGTGACGCAATCTCGGCTCATTGCAACCTCTGCCTCCCAGGTTCAAGTGATTCTCCTGCCTCAGCCTCCTGAGTAGCTGGGACTACAGGTGTGTGACACCACGCCCAGCTAATTTTTGTATTTTTAGTAGAGACAGGGTTTCACCATGTTGTCCAGGCTAGTCTCGAACTTCTGACCTCAGGTGATCCACCTGCCTTGGCCTCCCAAAGTGCTGGGATTACAGGCGTTGAGTCACTGCACCCATCCTATAACTTAGTTTCTAAACTTCAGCTTCCTCATCTGTAAAATCAGCTTAAGAGTCCTTTCTCAATGGACCACTGAGAGGACTAAACAGCACTCATGCATTTCTTGGCTTCTTCGTTATTAATGTCCTTTTACTTCACTACTGTAGTCACCCACCACTATCATCATACTCTGGATGATCCTACCTCTAAAATCTCAAGTTCAAACATCTCATTCTCTGATCACAACCTCTTATTCTTATTTTTAGATTTTTATTCTTTTTTTGAGATGGAGTCTTGCTCTGTCATCCAGGCTGGAGTGCAGTGGCATGATCTCAGCTCACTGCAACCTCTGCCTCCCAGGTTCAAGCGATTCTCCTGCCTCAGCCTCCTGAGTAGCTGGGATTACAGGCATGTGCCACCATGCCCAGCTAGTTTTTGTATTTTTAGCAGAGACCAGGTTTCACCATGCTGGCCAGGCTGGTCTCAAACTCCTGACCTCAAATGATCCGCCTACCTTGGCCTCCCAAAGTGCTGGGATTACAGGTGTGAGCCAACGTGCCCAGCTACAACCGCTTATTCTTCCAGAGATTTTGCTCACGTATCTCACTACAATTGTTCTTCAACCTCATGTGAACCTCCAGTCAATTAATCCCTCAGTTTTCTTCAGATCCATCAACCTCTTTCTTAATAAAATTCTTCCCCTATCCAGCTTACAGTCCTAGGTCTATAAAATTTCAATCACTCTTTTACAAGTACCTAAACTCTCTTGCCTCTCTGTCCTTTGGTCATATCCCTCCAGTAAAACCCTAACTCTGCATAAAAAATGGCTTTCCTGCACCAATACATGGGAAGCTGAGTGCCACTGAAAAAGAAACTCACTAATTCTACTAATACCAATTCACTATTAACTTTGATTGGACCTTCACCTGTATCTGGCAATGTTTCACTCTCTATTCAGGATAATTTCTAATTTGCATTTCCCTCAAATCCATGCCACCCTTCTTGAAACCTTTCCTTATCCTTAGCACTCTTACAGAGAAAAGGAAAGCCAACAGAAGTTTCTTCAACTTCCCATCACCATCTTCATCTATCTTTTCAGTTCTCTATTCTTAAAATACGTTCCCTCAACCCCATTTGCCATTGCAAAATTCCTGAAAAAGTGGTACACTTTTTAAGGAGTCCCTACTCCTTCCTCATCTCCCATTCACTCTTCAATCACCCCAATATGGCTTCCTCCCAATCCACGCCACTGAAATGGCTCAGATACTCAACTTTACAAATGTAGTAAGTCCTTTATTCTCTCTCCTGTCCTACCGATGCTCTATTCTTTTGCCAGTGTTGCTGAGCTCAGTAAATGCTATCAGTCAGATGCTCATTATAGAAATTCAGAGGTTTGGCCGGGTACAGTGGCTCACGCCTGTAATCCCAGCACTTTGGGAGGCCAAGGTGGGTGGATCACCTGAGGTCAGGAGTTTGAGATCAGATTGGCCAGCATGCCAAAACCCTGTCTCTACTAAAAATACAAAAATTAGCCAGGTATGGTGGTGTGCACCTGTGATCCCAGCTACTCGGGAGGCTGAGGCTGGAGAACCACTTGAACCTGGGAGGCTGAGGTTTCAGTGAGCCGAGAACGCACCACTGCACTCCAGTCTGGGTGACAGAGTGAGACCGTCTCAAAAACAAAAAAAGAAATTCAGAGGTTTAACTTTATATAGGGGGTGAAGTTATGAATGTACTTAAAAGAGATTACAATTTGAGTACTAAGAGGAGTTTGCCATGCATAAGAAAAAAGACATTTCCAGAACAGAGAAGAAATGTAAGAGGGTGGAAATAAGTTTGGAATATTGAAAGGGCCCAGCAGTAAGAACACATGAGAAAAAGCAACCATAAAAAATGGACCATAGTTTCCAGATCAGGGCATCTTAGGGTTATTACTACTGGAATTAGCCAGACTTATAGTGAATTAGCTACAGTTAACTGTGCTAGTTATCAGCTTCAAAATGTCAGTCATAAAAAAGCATTAAAAACAAAGTATAAGAGGAAATTAAAATAGTAGGAAGTATGTTGATAAACCATAACATAGCTGCTCCTACGTCTTTGGATCCTGGTTTCCTTATCTATAAAATTTGATTAGATGAGATAGTATCTTAAATTCCTCCCAGTTAAACACCATTTGAATTTATATTTTAAAGGTATTCAAGAAAACCTACCTTCTGCAAATGTAACTGTCACGGTCTCTTTGAGAATATTCCCACTGTCTGTAGTCCATTGAAGCTGAAATGGGAACATTTATTTCAGTAAAAATAAAGCTCTTATATTGAAAAATATCTTAAGACGTCATTACGACTGTCATATTTTATTCACAGTATGTGATTTATTCTGCAACTACTCTCTTCACTTGTTCATATTCTTCAAGCACAAGTATACTTTACTATACAAATACATTAAATTCCTGAGTTCAGATAGCAAGGATTTAGACAACAGTGTAGATGACAAGGACTACTTCTAACATTTAGATAGTTATTAATTAAGAGTTATTGGGCTGGGTACAGTGGGTCACGCCTGTAAGGCTTGGGAAGCCAAGGCTGGAGAGGTGCTTGAGGCCAGGAGTTTGAGACCAGCCTGGGCAACAAAGTGAGACTCAGTCTCTACAAAAACTTAAAAAATTAGCTGGGTGTAATGGCTGGTGCCTGTAGTCCCAGCTGCCAGGAGGCTAAGGTGGGAGGACTGCTTGAGTCTTGGAGGTCGTGGCTGCAGTGAGCCATGATTGTGTGAATGCACTCTGGCTGGGTGACAGTGAAACTCTATCTCAAAAAAAAAAAAAAAAAAAAGACAAAGAGTTATGGATTGTAAGAAATAGTTTTGGCTTTTAAAATATCCATATTTTTTCAGATACTGCATTTGGATAACAAGTTAGGAAAGCAAAAGATACTACATCTCAGATTTTAATGGCATAATCACTGGCTGTATTGTAATTAGTTGTTTCTGGGTAATTAATCTCTTCAGAGTAGGCAAAATTTTCACAGAGATGAGTAATATTCAGGGAGAAACTACCATATCAAACTATGAGTTAAGGTCGGGTGTGGTGGCTCACGCCTGTAATCCCAACACTCTGGGAGGCCAAGGAGGGCAGATCACGTGAGGTCAGGAGTTTGAGACCAGCCTGGCCAACATGGTGAAACCCGTCTCTAATAAAAACAAAAAAATTAGCCAGGCATGGTGGCTGAAACCTGTAATCCCAGCTACTTGGGAGGCTGAGGCAGGAGAATCGCTTGAACCTGGGAGATGGAGGTTGCACTGAGCCAGGATCATGCCACGGCAATCCAGCCTGAGCAAGAGAGAGAGAGACTGTCTCAAAAAAAAAAAAAGTATGAGTTAAACTGATATCCACAGATGGCATATGGAACCAACATTATCACTTTGGGCAATCAAGTATGAAGAACTGTATGTATGTATGGATGGATGGATGGATGGATGGATAGATGGATATATATTTATTTATTGAGATGGAGTTTTGCTGTTGTCACCCAGGCTGGAGTGCAACGGCATGATCATGGCTCACTGCAACCTCCGCCTCCCGGATTCAAGTGATTCTCCTGCCTCAGGCTGCCAAGTAGGCACCTGCCACCGCGCCTGGCTAATTTTTGTATTTTTGGTAGAAATGGGGTTTCACTGTGTTGGCCAGGCTGGTCTCGAACTCCTGATCTCAGGTGATCCACCTGCCTCAGCCTCCTAAAGTGCTAGGATTATAGGCATGAGCCAACGCGCCCAGCCCAAACAACTGTATTTAAATTTGCCCATTTATTAAAAAAAGGGAGGGGAAATATATACAATAGTACTCAATAAATGTCTGTTAAATGAGTAAGAATAATTTTTACAGAGAAAATACATGTTGATTTTAAAATAAAGATTAGTGGTTTTTTGTTGTTGTTTTTCAGATGAAGTCTCACTCAGTCTCCCAGGCTGGAGTGCAGTGGTGCTATCTCAGCTCACTGCAACCTCCGCCTCCCAGGTTCAAGCGATTCCTACCTCACCCTCCCAAGTAGCTGGGATTACAGGCGCACGCCACCACACCCAGCTAATTTTTTTTTTCTTTTTTTAGACAGAGTCTCGCTCTGTTGCCCAGGCTGGAGTGCAGTGGTGCGATCTCGGCTCACTGCAAGCTCTGCCTCCCGGGTTCACACCATTCTCCTGCCTCAGCCTCCAGAGTAGCTGGGACTACACGCATCTGCCACCATGCCCGGCTAATTTTTTGTATTCTTAGTAGAGATGTGTTAGCCAGGATGGTCTTGATGTTCTGACCTTGTGATCTGCCCACCTCAGCCTCCCAAAGTGCTGGGATTACAGGCATGAGCCACTGAGCCCGGCCACACCCAGCTATTTTTTGTATTTTTAGTAGAGATGGGGTTTTGCCATGTTGGTCAGGCTGGTCTCGAACTCCTGACCTCAGGTGATCCGCCCGCCTCGGCCTCCCACAGTGCTGGGATTACAGGCACAAGCCACTGTGCCTGGCCAGTGTTTTTATTATGGAGTTGGGAATTCACTGATTTTTCTTCTTGTGAAAGTAATAAAAAACTTTTAGTCATTTTCTAAACATTGAGTATTTACATTTTAAGAAAAAGATGCTATATATATATATTTTTTGAGATGGAGTCTCGCTGAGTCTCCCAGGCTGGAGTACAGTGGTGCAGTCTCAGCTCACTGCAAGCTCTGCCTCCTGAGTTCAAGTGATTCTCCCAGGCTGGAGTACAGTGGTGCAGTCTCAGCTCACTGCAAGCTCCGCCTCCTGAGTTCAAGTGATTCTCCTGCCTCAGCCTCCCAA
Organism: Gorilla gorilla gorilla; assembly: GCF_029281585.2. Lineage (NCBI taxonomy): Eukaryota > Metazoa > Chordata > Mammalia > Primates > Hominidae > Gorilla > Gorilla gorilla. The sequence goes on along the minus strand of NC_073235.2, from coordinate 105,585,608 downwards.
GTAGCTGGGATTACAGGTGCCCACCATCACGCCCACCCAATCTTTGTATTTTTAGTAGAGATGGGGTTTCACCGTGTTGGCCAGGCTGATCTCAAACTTCTGACCGCAGGTGATCCACCCGTCTCGGCCTCCCAAAGTGTTGGGATTACAGGCATGAGCCACCATGCCCGGCCTATTGTATTTGCTTATATTGCAGTTATTCAGATGGCCTAACACTAGCCATTCTTATTAGACTAAATATTAATAGAAGCTGAGAAAGACTCTGTAATAAGGAATTATGGTTGTAATCATACCGTTGCTGGAATAATCTCTGAGTTATATACCGTATCTCCATTTCTCAAGGATTTCTGTACCTCATGGATGTGATTTTTTATATCATTTACAGTTGGAAAAAAAGATAAATTATGTCTTTCAGGTACCTCATCGGGTTTGAACAGTTCCCTTTCCACAAATTTTCTGTAAAGAATACAAAATGGAATAAAGACATAAACCATTTAGCAATATGCCTTTAGATCAAAAGACAGAAAGGTTCTCTTTCAGTATAAACTTCTATAAAGCATGGTTTATAGCTCTGTAAGTAATTTATATTTTCCTATTTAAACTTTTTCCATACAACATAGAATTATTGCAGATTATAGAAATGTAATATTTTCATTGGTAAAATATCTAAATATATTAGAGTGAGCTTTGTTATTATTATTATTTTTTGAGATGGAGTCTCGCTCTGTCACCCAGGCTGGAGTGCAGTGGTGTGATCTCGGCTCACTGCAACCTCTGCCTCCCGGGTTCAAGCGATTCTCCTGCCTCAGCCTCCTGAGTAGCTGGGACTACAGGAGTGTGCCACCACGCCCAGCTAATTTTTTGTATTTTTAGTAGAGACGGGGTTTCACTATGTTGGCCAGGCTGGTCACGATCTCCTGACCTCGCGATCCGCCCGCCTCGGCCTCCTAAAGTGCTGGGATTACAGGCGTGAGCCACTACGCCCAGCTAAGCTTTGATATTTTTATGAATTTAAAGAAATCATTATTTTCAGTTTAAGTATAATAATGTTTTTAATGCTTACTATGTCAGGCACTGTATGGAACACTTCACATCAAATATCTCCTTTAACCCTTAATGATCAACGACATACGTACAATTATCATTCCCACTTTACAGATGATAGAACTAAGGACTGTAGAAGTGAAATAATTTGCCCAAAATCATACACCTACCTAGTAAATAAGAGAGCTTGGGCCTATACCCAGGTTATGTGCATAAACATCATGTTACATTGCTTCCAAAAGTATCAATTAATATTATATGAAATATGATGGGCTTGAATTTTACACGGAGACAAAAGAAGATAGAAATAGAAGGCAGCACTGTTATTTAATTGTATAAAAAATCAATATATAAAAGAAATGATAAAATTTAACATATATATGCTTATTACATTTGATGGACCAAATCGCAGAACTGTATTATACTTCCATTCTTAAGATTCAGGTTTAGTAAATAGTGAATGGCTTTACCAAATTTTTGCCTTATGCTAATGATGCCCCAGTGGAAATAAATATAAAATGTCTAAGAAAACTGCTAAATAGAAAAGTCATGTATTAATTAGGAAATAATTCTAGGAATTACAGTAAGCTCTCAGTTAACATCATTGTTAGGTTCCTGGAAACTGAGACCTTAAGTGAAAGGACATACAACAAAACCAAATTATTTTCTCCAATGCCATAAGAAAACACTGAATCAGGTGCAGTAGCTTGCTTCTGCAATCCCATCTTCTTGGGTGGATCACTTGAGGCCAGGACTTCAAGACCAGCCTGGGCAACATAGCAAGACCCCTGTTTCTTTTACAAAAAAAGTTAAAAAAAACAACAAAAGAAAAGACGTTGAACAGAACAATATAACTCAAGGACCTGCTGTATTTCCTTTTGGTTAAAGTAGCAGTTTTCGAGAACCTATTCATGACTTTAAGAGGGGGCTTACTATATTTATTTTGTTATTCAGATCAGATTACACAATAATCAGTAAGAGCAAGGCTAAGTATCATAAATCATGGTAATAGGCACAGGCTATATAGCGTTAGGCCTAAATTTCAGTTCTGCCACTGCCTTTTTTTTTTTTTTTTTTAGACGGAGTCTCGCTCTGTAGCCAGGGTAGAGTGCAGTGGCATGATCTCGGCTCACTGCAACCTCCGCCTCGTGGGTTCAAGCAATTCTCTGGCCTCAGCCTCCCGAGAAGCTGGGACTACAGGTGCATGCCACCACGCCCAGCTAGTTTTTGTATTTTTAGTAGAGACGGGGTTTCACCATGTTGGCCAGGATGGTCTCGATCTCCTGACCTCATGATCTGCCCTCCTCGGACTCCCAAAGTGCTGGGATTACAGGCGTGAGCCACTGCGCCTGACTCTGCCACTGCCTCTTAAGCCAATTATTTAACCACTCTGAGACTCCAGTTTCTCATGTGTAGAATTGGGATAAATATACCAAATTAATAGTGCTATTGTAAGACTAAATGAGATCATACATGTAAAAAGCCTAGCACCGTACCTGGCACACACAAAGTAAGTAATTATATAATTACTTATATAATTATTATTATTTCCTGAGGATCAAAAAACTTAGACCAGAGTACTACAAATAAAATTTCATTAGACAAAGAACTATCCAAATTATTGTGTTGTAATAAAATTTAACTGCATTTCAAATAGTATCTTGGCCTGGGTTTTAAAATCTTTGGTTCTATAAAGGTTTTCTTCTCTAAAAGTATTTATTAACTATTTCATTTTATACATCATTTAGACATAGTCCAATTTGCCAAATCCAAATATAGAATGTCTCAAGTGAGTAATCAGAATTATAATAAACCATATTACACCATTGCTTGCCAAGCATTTGTTAGAAAACGATCAGTTTATAAATAAGATTATTTTAATAAATTAATAAACTATATTCCTTATCTACCCTGATAGCATATATTTTGGAAAATATCTCCAATGTTTACTGTATTATTTAAAGCAACAAACAAAACTGAAAATGTAAAAGAACAATGCTCTTCTATTGTACCTTAGCTGTTTCCTTACTGCATACACTTGTTCTACTCCCTGTGATACTAATTCTTGAATCTTATGTGCTACTTGAGGATGTAAACGTGAGGGTAATGCACAATTCTCATCTCTAACTGCAGTTTCCTCTTCTTCAAGAGAAGACACAGGAAAAGGAGAAGGTGACAAAGTGAGGCAGGGAGTCTCTAATTCATGATACTGATGAGCTTGCTGTGTAGGTAACTGTACATACCACCTGGTAAGAGAAAATATTTAAAATTACTAAAATTTAAACATTAAAATTATTTAATATTATTAGACCAAAGTAGGAATCATAATTACTTAGGCTAATACTCATAAAGAAAAGGATTAATCCTTTAAGAAAAAATTATATATGGTTATTTCATATCAAATAAAATTTAAAATGATCTCTTAACTCTTCTAAGATTTGCTTTATATCCAATTAAATTAAAATATTTGTAAATATTTATAGACTTTCACTGTGGTCCTACAGTTGAGGGAGATACAGGGATTTTAAGTACATATGAAAATGGCATTTTAAATTTCATATTAATTGTATTATTTTGGGTTCATGAGAAAATTCATATTAAGTACATTTTACCTCAAAATAAAGAGAAGACATTGTAAATCATCATCTTTTGAACTGTGTATTTTCCCATTCATCAAACATTCGTCCCAAATTACACTTCTCTGTTAGACCTACCATCCTTCCAACCAAAGATAGAACCTGTCAAGATTGAACTTTATGGTTGATTCTTTCCTCACAGGAGCTCAACATACTGCCTCTACAGCACTCCCAGCTCCTGCTGGCCAAGTGAGCAAGAGAATTAACTAAAGGTGAATGCAGATCTCTTGGAGAGCCATGCCAAAAAAAAAAAAAAGAAAAGTAGACGGTAGGAAAATGAACTAATCTGGTAGGATACTGCTTTAATTGATATTTCTGTATGAAATTATTACAATGACTGACAATGCCTACTTAAAAATTATATGCAATGCTCTTCAAACTGCAGGATCTAATTTTTTTAGTGATATTTTTGACTTTCATTGAAGGATCTAATTGTTGACTCAATTTATTTTTCACATACCTGAAAGTTTTTTTTAAAGATCACACGAAAACGATATTCCATACACTTAAAACCATTATACAATAACAAATTATTCACCCAGACTGACACATAAAGGAAAGTAAAAAAGAATGCTAATATTTCTCATTTAAAACCTAAAGCATAAAAGGTGTGAAATGGAATTTTATTTACGGCTTAGAATTCATTTCTGGCTGCCGTAAGTAATCAAAGATTAGTTTTAAAAAAATGACAGGCGGCTGAAGTTTCTGCTCATAGTAAGTAGCTAAAACAAAGTACTAAATATATAATAAAGTGTATTAAGTATGTCTTTGTCATTTTGAGAAAAAGCTTTTGCATGGTATATGGTATACAGAGTATATGCTATACAGTATGGAATAATTCTTTGGTCTGAATTATCTACAACTTGGGGCTAAGAAACTCAATGGCTTACACAGTGGCAAATCAATTTAATATCTAGGGAACTATTGATATCTCTACCTTATAAAACCGTTACTTAATGAAATAGTTGGAAAACTATAACTTCCCTTACAAAATAATTCTTGGAAATTGAGCTAATTAATTTGTAAAATAAAAGAACTATAAAAATGTCATACCTAAGAACACCACCAGCATCTACCAAGTTCTTCTTTAGCATGTTAAAAGCTTTCTCCTGCTCCATTCTGATAATTTTCTTGTCAATTTTGGGGTCTGTAGGAACTCTATATTCAGGAAACTTCTGTACCTTTTTAATGTAAATCCTTTATACAATATAAAGAAGAATTTGTTTCATTATATTATAATCTCAAGATAATCTATCTTATCAACCAGAAGTCTACTTTAAGCATTTAAGCTTAGAGAAAATTCAATTTATCTGTAAAGTATTCAGAGGCTTATGGAAAATATATGCCATATTCTCAGTTGTATTAATACTTAGCAAATTAAAAGTAAACATTATTTAAAAATATCTAAGTACTTACAGATTTTACTATTTTTTTCCCCTAGATTTGCCTTCTCTTCATTCTCCTGGAAGGCATAATCACCTCATGCCTGGATTACTTATTTATTTATTTATTTATTTATTTATTTATTTATTTTTTTGAGATAGAGTTTTGCTCTTGTTGCCCAGGCTGGAGTGCAATGGCATGATCTCAGCTCACCACAACCTCCACCTCCTGGATTCCAGCGATTCTCCTGCCTCAGCCTCCCAAGTAGCTGGGATTACAGGCATGTGCCACCACTCCCAGCTAATTTTGTATTTTTAGTAGAGACAGGGTTTTTCCATGTTGGTCAGGCTGATCTGGAACTCCCAACCTCAGGTGATCCACCCACCTCGGCCTCCTGAAGTGCTGGGATTACAGGCATGAGCTGCCATGCCTGGCCCTGGATTACTTTAATAGCCTCCTTCCAGGCCTGTGCCTCCAATCTTTCATTACTTAAATCTACTTGATAATTCAATGTCACAGGTGATTCTCCTGCCTCAGCCTTCCCAGTAGCTGGGATTACAGGCATGTGTCACTATGCCTGGCTAATTTTTTTTGTATTTTTAGTAGAGACGGGGTTTCACCATGTTGGTCAGGCTGGTCTCAAACTCCTCACCTCAAGTGATCTGCCCACCACAGCCTCCCAAAGTTCTGGGATTACAGGTGTGAGCCACCACACCTGGCCTCTATAGCTTTATTTATATGGTTCTCCTAACCTACAATATCATCCCTCTAACTCTCTACCCACCCAAATTCAATTTAAACTTCAACATCCAGTTTAAATTGTACTTTCTTTCCTGCCATGAATTTGTATGGATATATTCCTTCTTTAAATACCTATAGGTAGTTAAATCATATATTTCGCACTATATTCTATACTATCATGTTGTCTACTAGTTTTTGTTTCCTGATCCGTTCCCTGGGATTAAGTAAAATTTTATTCCTCTTTTGGTTTCCCTCCTTCCTATGGCACCCAATGTAGTTTCTGGGCCAGAGTAGATAGTCAAAAAGTACTTGTAGAATGATGGAAAATAAAATTATTTCTTCACATGTAGAGGTTTTCTCCCAAGTTATACCTAAAGTTTTTATAATGCTTATATTTAAGAAGCAGTTGATAAGTTTCAAGTCAAAGCTAAATGGAAAAAAAAAAAAAGCAACTGAAAGTTTGTTTCACAGTCAGGTTTAAATATTACCTAAAGTTAATATTATAGGATTAAATATGAAAAGCCTTGTAAGTGGGCTTTAAAAACTTCTTGAGAATGCTAAGGTATTTATTTTATTTTATTTTTTTGAGACAGAGTCTTGCTCTGTTGCCCAGGCTGGAGTGCAGTGGCGCAGTCTCGGCTCACTGCAACCTCTGTTTCCTGGATTCAAGCGATTCTCCTGCCTCAGCCTCCCGAGTAGCTGGGATTACAGGGGCCCGCCACCACGGCTGGCTAATTTTTTGTATTTTTAGTAGAGACGGGGTTTCACCAGTTGGCCAGGCTTGTCTTCAACTCCTGACCTTGTGATCCGCCCACCTCGGCCTCCCAAAGTGCTGGGATTACAGGCGTTAGCCACCACGCTCGGCCAAGAATGCTAAGGTATTTATAATGTGAGATGTGATGCTAAAAGTGTTTCAAAGATCAACTAAGTCCAACCACTACATATTATCTTTTAAATTTTTTATTTTACTTAATAGTTTAAAACACTTTCAATATATTTTAAGTCTTAAAATACTTTCAATGTCTAAAAAATTTACATTCATAAAGGACATTGTAAAATCTTTCATTGGTTCACATTTTTCATTCTTACCAAGAGCAATGACTACTCTGTAGTCCTAATCTATCTAAAACTTACTACATTGGTCTCATAATTTGCTGCTAAATTGATAAAATTGCTCTAAAAAGCAACTTTGCAATATTTGTCAACATTTTTAAAAGACACAGCCTTTGCCCTAGCAATTTCATTTCTAGGAATTTTTCCTACTGAAACACTTGTAGGAGTGCACAAATATGTACAATGTTAATAACTGCAGCTTTGTATAATACTAATAAGGAATACCTTTCACAGCTTACATGAATTAAATGATAATTCATCCATAAATGGAATATTATATGGCTATTAAAAATAGTACTTTTATGTACATCTATGGAGTCAGCTTTGAGATACACTGAGAATGAAAAAAAGGAAAGTATGTCATTACATTCCCACTAGTATGTAACATATCTGTGCAGTAGATAACCACAATAGGCATTCAGATTGAGAATAAATCTATGTGAATTCATATCAAGAAAAAAGGTACACTACTATGTAAGTTTAAGGAAAGAAAATATCAGTGAGCTTTACTGAGATTTTCAACAACATTTATAGGGGTAAAGAAGGAGATCTCTGTCTCTCTGTCTTTATATGCATCCATATACACAGAATATCTTTGGAAGATGACTCAAAAAACTAGTAAGAGTTGTTGCTTTAAAGACAGAACAAATGTGGGTAAGAGAAAACTTAGAATTCACTGTATACTTTTTGGTACTGTATAAACCTAATAAAAATATGTGTATTAGCTATTCAAAAGTAAGTTCTTAATAAAAAACAAATAAAAGAAAATAAAGCTTACCGAGCTGGACAAGTGGCTTTGTAGAGCTGACAAGACCTGCTTTCCTGCTCACTGACTTTTTTTAACTGGAAACCTTTTCTTCTTGGCCCATACTGACACTCCATTACCACAGCTCTACTCCCTGTGGGCCAAAACCAACTATTGATATTAATTCAAGTGTCCATCTATTCTAGACACTAGATTAAAAGTAACTTGGTGGTGGCAATGTCAAAATCTTTCAAATATACATCTTTAAGGAAAGAAAACATTAGTAAGTCTTACTTACATATACAAACATATAAATTTAAAAGTTTATTTTAAAATGTACCAAAGGTACCATAATTATGGTAAGAAAATTAGTGAATATCACATTTACTGAATGTCTACTGGCATATAATTTTTTTTTTTTTTTTTGAGACGGAGTCTCATTCTGTCACCCAGGCTGGAGCACAGTGGCGCAATCTTAGCTCACTGCAACCTCCACCTCCTGGGTTCGAGCAGTTCTCCTGCCTCAGCCTCCCGAGTAGCTGGGACTATAGGCGTGTGCCACCACGCCAGGCTAATTTTTGTATTTTTAGTAGAGACAGAGTTTTGTCATGTTGTCCAGGCTGGTTTTGAACTCCTAAACTCAAGTGATCCGCCTGCCTTGGCCTCCCAAAGGGCTGTGATTTAGAGGCATGAGCCACTGCGTCCCACCTGACATATGGTTTTTATACCATTTTATAAATAGTGAGCAAATGTTACATTTGGTTAATAAATATTGGTATCATTTAAATTTTTATTTCCTTTTATAATTATTTTCTTGTTTTTATTTGGGCTGTTAATACAGCAGCCAGTCCTAAGATGGCCCCCAGTAATCCATGCCTTGTAGCATTCATGTCCTTGAGTAATCCCCTCCCCTTGAATATGGGCTAGACTTACTAACTTACGTTTAATAAATATGGCCAAAGTGGTAGGAAGTAATTTTTGATATTAGGCTGCAAAAAGACTGTAACTACCATTTGGGTACTCTCTCTTACTCTTGCTTGAATTGCTCTCTCTGGATGTAATCAGCTGCCATGTGGTAAGGGAGCTCTGTGGAAAGGCCCACGTGGCAAGGAATAAGGCCTGCTGACAGCCACAAGAGTGAATCTGAAAGTAGACCCTCCCTCAGTCAAGTCATGAGACGACTGCAGCAGAACCACTTTGCTGAGTCACTCTTGGATTCCTGACTCACAGAAACTGTGAGATAATTAACGTTTGTCATTTTCAGCCACTACGTTTGGGATAATTTGTTACACAGCAATAGATAATACAAATAAGTAGATATGAAAATTATATAACTCAAGATTTTAAGTTGAATATCTTACACTACTGTAGGATACAACAAACTTTTAAAATATAAAATAAAAACACCAATTACTAATACAAATGTTAATAAAGCTGACATTAAAATATAAAAACTTCTGTTTAAAAGACACCATAAGTAAATATAAAAGTAATAGTGTGAGAAATAGCATTTTATAACATATATAACATAGTAATTCCCCATGTAGAATTACTATGTAGACTACAAACAATCATAAATAATTAATAAACAACCACTCAGAAAAATGTGCAAAGGCTATGAATAGCCAAGTCAGAAAGAAAAAAAAGGTAGTAAATGAACAAAGAAAAAGATGTTCAACTTTACTAGTAAACAGGGAAATGCAAATTAAAACAACAGTAAAATACTATTTCATACGCCTTGGAATGGCAAAAATAAAAACATTCTATAATACTCTATAAAAACTGAATCCACTGATCAATCTGACCACCACAAACAGAGAGACACACACAGATGGCAATAAGTACACAGCACACTGAGGAGGTATTCTTGCAAGAATCAAATCTGCATTTAATCAAGGCTCTAGACCTGTTTACAGAAAATACAAGAGATAAAGAACAAAAACTACATCGCACAGATGGAATAAGCAAAACCTAGAATATGGCAAATATTACAGAACAAACTACCTAGAAGAGGAGAGAAATCTTCAAATGAAAAGAAGTTTAAGAGATTTTTTTTTTTCTTTAAAGGGTGTTTATTTATTTATTTATTTATTTTTTATAATTATCTCCTTTTTTTTTCTTTCTTTTTTTTTTATTATACTTTAAGTTTTAGGGTACATGTGCACATTGTGCAGGTTAGTTACATATGTATACATGTGCCATGCTGGTGCGCTGCACCCACTAACTCGTCATCTAGCATTAGGTATATCTCCCAATGCTATCCCTCCCCCCTCCCCCAACCCCACCACAGTCCCCAGAGTGTGATATTCCCCTTCCTGTTTCCATGTGATCTCATGGTTTAATTCCCACCTATGAGTGAGAATATGCGGTGTTTGGTTTTTTGTTCTTGCGATAGTTTACTGAGAATGATGATTTCCAATTTCATCCATGTCCCTACAAAGGACATGAACTCATCATTTTTTATGGCTGCATAGTATTCCATGCTAAATGCAGTCTGTGGACCCTGTTTGGATTTGAATTTCAACAACCTTTGAGGAGAGGAAAAAAAACCTGTGAGATAAGTGGGAAAATGTAAACGCTGAACATTTTATAACATTACAAAGTTACTGTTAATTTTCTTATTAAGTGTGATCATAGGATTCTCATATATGTATGTTTGTGTGTACATATATATATACACATATATGTATATACATATGTAAGGAGTCCTTATCTTTTAGAGATATATACTTTAGTATACACCATATACTTTAGTAATTACAGATGGAATGATATATCTGAAATGTGCTATAAAACCATCTAGGGAATGAGGAAGTGTAAGGGGTATGAGACAAGATTGATCGTACACTGATAGTTGTTGAAGCTGGAAGATAGATACCTAGAGTCATGGGGTTTCTTATATTATTATCTCTACTTTGATTCACATGTAAAAATTTCCATAATGTAAAGGTTTTTTAAGACTTTAAAAAACCTTTTTTTTAAGGTTTGGGCACAGTGGCTCACGCCTGTAATACCAGCACTTTGGGAGGCTGAAGTGGGCAGATAGCTTGAGTTTAGGAGTTTGAGACCAGCCAAGGCAACATGGCAAAACCTCATCTCTCCAAAAAAAATACAAAAATTAGCTGAGCATGGTGGCATATACCTGTAGTCCCAGCTACTCAGGAAGCTGAGGCAGGAGGATCTCTTGAGCCAAGGAGATTAAGATTGCAGTGAGCTGAGATCACACCACTGTACTCCAGCCTGGGCGACAGAGTGAGACCCCATCTCAAAAAAACAAACAAACAAACAAAAAAAGATTTTTAAACATCTGGCAATGCTAAGTCATGAAGTAAAAGTGGGGAAATGAAATTTTCATACACTGCTGACAGGAGTGAAAATTGGTACAAGCTGTCAAACCCTTATGTACAAATTTGGAATCCAAAAAGCTCAGAAAACAGTTTTTTCAGGACTCACTTGGCTGCGAAACCAGGCCTGAGCTGTGTGAGGTTATTTATAGTCTTTATTTGTTTCTCTTGGTGTGGCTATCTATCTAATAAATAATTGGTGTTTGATTATGTGATATTGGCTATAACAGGGGTCTCTAACCTCCAGACTGGACCACTACCAGTCTGTAGCCTGATAGGAACCAGGCCGCACAGCAGGAGGTGAGCAGTGGGCAAGCCAGCAAAGCTTCATCTGTATTTACAGCCACTCCCTATCACTTGCATTACCTCCTGAGCTCTGCCTCCTGTCAGATCAGTGGCAGCATTAGATTCTCATAGAAACACGAACCCTATTATGAACTGCACATGCAAGGGATCTAGGTTGCCAGCTCCCTATTAGAATCTAATGCCTGATGATCTCTCACTGTCTCCAATCACCTCCAGCTCAGACCTGCTAGTTGCAGGAAAACAAGCTCAGGGCTCCCACTGACTGACTCTACATTCTGGTGAGTTGTGTAACTATTTCATTACATATTACAATGTAGTAATAATAGAAATAAAGTGCACAATAAATGTAATGTGCTTGAATCATCCCGAAACCATCCCCCATCCCCCATCCTGGGCCGTGGAAAAACTGTCTTCCACAAAACCAGTCCCTGGTGCCAAAAAGATTGGGGACTGCTGGTCTATAGAATACCTGCTAGGAGTATTCCATAATGTTACCATATTACATTAAAAAAATTCAGAATTCTGAAATATACCTGGTCCAAAAAAATTCAAAGGGATTCTGGACCTGTACAATCACTTTTGAGAGCAATTTTTTTTTTTGAGACGGAGTCTCGCTGTCACCCAGGCTGGAGTGCAGTGGCATGATCTCGGCTCACTGCAAGCTCCGCCTCCTGGGTTCACGCCATTCTCCTGCCTCAGCCTCCCGCATAGCTGGGACTAGAGACACCTGCCACCTCGCCCGGCTAATTTTTTGTATTTTTAGTAGAGATGAGGTTTCACCGTGTTAGCCAGGATGGTCTCGATCTCCTGACCTCGTGATCCGCCCACCTCAGCCTCCCAAAGTGCTGGGATTACAGGCGTGAGCCACTGCGCCCGGCCTTGAGAGCAATTTTAAGATAATCTTGTAAAGATGAAATGGGCATAATTCACAACCAGCAATTCTACTTTAAGGCATATACTCTAGAAAAACTAATTACAGCTTTTCATTAGAGTATATATAGTGTGGAGGTTTGACTACAGCATTCTTTGTAATAATGAAAAGTTGGAAACAACCTAAATGATGATCAATAGAAAAATACTTGTGGTTTGGTCACATGCTGGAATATTATACAATGATTAAATTGGATTAACTAGGATTTATAACTATCAATACCAATAGATGTAAAAAAAAGGGTGAATGAAAATATTTGCAAAACAATATCTACACTTTACTATTTATACATTTTTAAAAATCCAAAACAATAAAATGTATTATTGTAGATACAATATGTAAGGTAAAGTATAAAAATACAGACTAGAACGATACACATGAAATTCATGTAGTAGTTACCTATGGAGGGTTAAGGAGATTAGAACTAGGATGGGAAAAAGGAAGACTACAGGATTTCAAGTTCATTTTATTATTTGTTAATTTTTTTTTTTAAAAGACAGGGTCTTACTCTGTCACCCAGGCTGAAGTTCAGTGGCATGATCACGGTTCACTGCAGCCTCGACCTCCAAGGGTCAAGTGATCCTTCCACCTCAGCTTCCCAAATAGCTGGGACTACAGGCCCATGCCACCATGTCCAGGTAATTTATTATTTTTTGTAAAGATGAGGTCTCCCTGTTTTGCCCAGGCGGGTCTCAAACTCGTGAGCTCAAGCAATCCTCTCGCCTTGGCCTCCCAAAGTGCTGAGATTAGAGGCATGAACCACCACGTTTAAAATAAATAAATATATAAATAAATAACCCAGCTCATTTATTTTTAATGCTGCATTTCTTTTATAGAATACTGATGAAACTCAGGCAGAAGTGGTTACATTTATCTCATCTTAAGTATTTCTCATTAACCTCAGAGGTCCAGGATGAAACTGCAACTCTTTCAGCTAAATTAGTGCCCTCATAGTCCTAAAATAAATCGCTTAGTTTTAGATTCTTTGGGGCTCTAACTAGTCTAAGAGATTTGCTTGAAACTCAACTCCCTTAGTAAACAACTAACCCAGTGTCTGAGAATACTGTATATAACATACCTAATGCTTGAGAACTTTAGTATCAGAATTCTATAACTCTAGATTGTATACAAATTCTATACAGTAACTCCAGAGTTACAAGCTACATAAAATAGACATAAATTTCTCCCACAATACAAATTAAGAGAGAAGGCTAAAATATTTAATCTGAAGGGGAAAAACACAGCTGATGTACATATTTAAAATAAAATTGCTCTTTTAACATTTTATTAAATAGGTTTAACGGAAACTTCGATATTTTATTTTTCAGTATAATATATGAAAGAAGTCTTATTTATTCATTGATATATTAAAATGCAATATTATAAAGTAATTGATTATATTTTCTATAAGTTTTTTCAATTTAATATGCATTTTAATCAATTAGCATTCAATTGTCAGCTACCAAAATAAAAATGTTATCACCTTAGGAAAATCACATTTTGACAATGGACTATGGCTGCTGCTGAACCTTTTAAAATAATTCTTTAAAAAAGTACCTGCATTAACAAATGGGATTCCATCATATGGAACATACTGGGATTTCCACATCAAGCGTGTAGCAGGCTTGGCTGGGCTTGGAGACTGACGGGTCCCCCAAACACTCTGTGTATGCTGCTTGTGAAATGTTAGGACACTTTCTAATTCAGTCTCACTTACACAGTAGCCACGGTATGAATCTCCAATTTTCTGCATATGGTAGAAATTAAACAAAATTACTAGCAAATACACTTCATTGCATAATAAATGTAATGAGATGGTTGTCCAAAATGGAAGACTCATCACCTTTCACAAGAGAATGTCATTTGTGCCCTCAGATCAATGGTCTATTACAACCAGTGGGTCTGATTTGAGTTCAACCAGGTGTTTGTTAGGGAATATAATGCCAAATTCATTGCCATACTATCTTTATCAACATCTTGTTTGAGAGAAAGAATATTTAGAAAAGATAACTTGCAAGAACATATAATGTATATCCATTCTTTCAGATATTTAAAACTTTATCCTGGATCAATCCAGATCAGCGTAAAACTAGCCACAAAGTACTCATTTCCTATGGGGCCTCCCTTACTGAAACTGATTTTTTTTGGTGGAGTGAGGTTGGGAGGAGAAAGGAAAGAGGAGGGAAGGAAGGAGGGAGGGAGGGAAGGAGAGAAGGAGGGCAGGCAGGAAGGCAGGAAGGCGGGAAGGCCTGAGATTAATTTTGACAGGATGCCATGCATCTATTAGAAACCCAATGAAAATTGTGAGTGATTGATAAAAAGGCTGTAGAAAAATTTGCTCATTATATCAACATTCTTTTTATGAAGATCCTTCTCTGAGGCCGGGCACGGTGGCTTATGCCTGTAATCCCAGCACTTTGGGAGGCCAAGGTGGGCAGATCACCTGAGGTCAAGAGTTTGAAACCAGCCTGGCCAATATGGGAAACCCCGTCAGTACGAAAAATACAAAAATTAGCTGGGCGTGGTGGCGCTTGCCTGTAGTCCCAGCTACCTGGGAGGTTGAGGCACAAGAATCCCTTGAACCTGTGAGACGGAGGTTGCAGTGAGTTGAGATTGTGCCATTGCGCTGCAGCCTGGGCAACAGAGCAAGACTCTGTCTAAAAAAAAAAAGAAGATCCTTCTCTGAGAGAAATTTCTGTCTGGTCTTAGTACCAAAAATAGTTAATGGTTTGCTTTTATCTTATGGAAATTAGCATAATTTTTAAATCTAAAAGGCACAGAATTTAGTAACTATGCTTCCCCTTTTGAAAAGCATATACCTAGATTATAGACAAGTACACGTATACATGCACACACACATAGTTGGTTAAGACATGTATTTTCTTACTTCCATTTATGTTCCCATCCTTGTCTTTCTTTATTGTTTAGCTCCCACTTTTAATTTCTACCTTGCTAATATATTTTATGTATTTTTTGTAAGCTCTCTTAAATTCCTTCTAAAACAAGGAAAGGTGTAAATAAATAATGTAATTTAATTGATATTATCTATATACAACCATTTGAGTATCCTCGTACTAGAGGAGAAACTTTTTCTTTTCTTTTTTTTTTGTTTTTGAGATGGAGTTTCACTCTTGTTGCCCAGGTTGGAGTGCAATGGCACTATCTCAGCTCACTGCAACCTTCATCTCCCGAGTTCAGATGATTCTCCTGCGTCAGCCTCCCAAGTAGCTGGGATTACAGGTGTGCGTCACCATGCCTGGTATTTTTAGTACAGACAGGGTTTCGCCATGTTGACCAGGCTGGTCTCGAACTCCTGATCTCAGGTGATCTGCCTGCCTCAGCCTCCCAAAGTGATGGGATTACAGGCATGAGCCACTGCACCCAGCTGGGGAGAAACTTTTTTTTCAATACCAACAGAAAAAACATGTTAACTGTGATCTCTTACAATGAAATGCAGAGACCTAGAATTGACTCCATGTATGTTTCCCCCTTAGAGGAAATAAGAACAGAGATGTGGGCAGAAAGGAAGAATACATTTAACAAATAGGTATCAAAATACTCTTGTGGCTGTACTTTTGGTTATAATAGTTAAGAGATAATCTGATGCCAAACAATACATTATCTGCAATTTCCTCTAAAATAATGAAAATGCTTATGTTTATAATTTTTCTGCTAACCTAGACAACTCTTTATCAAAATATTCACCACAAATAAATGAATATAAATTTTAGCTATACTATAATTTACTTATAAATAAAATTAGAATATATGTCAATAAAGAAAAAATCAGTATAATATAATCAGAACTATATATACTTATAAATAGGCTTACAGATAACATTTTAATACAGTATTGACATTTGTCCAGTTAATACACTTTAGTCAAATCTGAAAAAATGCCTATAGTAAAACATCATTAAATGAGAAATTCAAAAAATAAAAGATTACTAAACAATATTTTGAACCAAAATGCAGAAAATATTTCCTCAGCCATTAACCTAATTTTTTTTTTTTTTTTTTTTTTGAGACGGAGTCTCCCTCTGTCACGAGGCTGGAGTACAGTGGTATGATCTCAGCTCACTGCAACCTCCGCCTCCTGGGTTCAAGCGATTCTCCTGCCTCAGCCTCCCGAGTAGCTGGGACTACAGGCATGCGCCACCATGCCAGATTAATTTTTGTATTTTTAGTAGACACAGGGTTTTACCATGTTGGCCAGGATGGTCTCAATCTCTTGACCTCGTGATCCACCTGCCTCAACCTCCCAAAGTGCTGACAGATGTGAGCCACTGCACCCAGCCAACTCAAAAATTTTTTTATCACTGATACAGCTTGGGAGAGGAGAAGGAACCCCTCACTGGGAAAGAAGTGGTTCACCTTGGACAACCATACTCAAGTCTGTTGGACAGTAGTACTCAGTTTCTTACAAGATATACGATGATTTTAGGTAAGCCACACAATGCACTATAGTTGTAACATAAGGTGATTTGGTTGCATGATTGTTTTAATAAATGCTCTAATATCCATAGCATTCCATGAGGCTTATAATAATGATTTTTAAAACCCTCATCAAACAATCACAACAGTAACTTTAGGAAACCACTGAAAAACCATGACTAACAAAAGGTAGGGGGAGAAAAAGCTAAAACTACACACACACACACATATATGTATATACATACATGTACTCTACTTAGAAAAGCAACAACAATAATGTCCTAACAAATGTAATACATATAGCACAAGGTTTTTTATGAGAAATTTTCTCAAAATATTAAAATAGAATATTTTTTCTTTCCCACATTTTAAGATTTGTTTAAAACAATGAAGCATTCTGATAGTTAAATATTCACTACCATCTATGGTTTGTATATAGAGTAGGCATGGTGCCTTTCCTCAAAAAGTCTAATTTTTATGTAACAGTGAACAACCCACGCTAGTAAATAATTTTATTTTTTAATTTTTTTTTTTGAGATGGAGTCTTGCTCTATCACGGACTGGAATGCAGTGGCGTGATGTTGGTTCACTGCAACCTCCATCTCCTAAAATCAAGCGATTCTCCTGCCTCAGCAGCTGGGACTACAGGTGCCCACCACCATGCCCGGCTAATTTTTGTATTTTTAGCAGAGATGGGGTTTCGCCACGTTGGCCAGGCTGCTCTCGAACTCCTGACCTCAAGTGATCTGCCCGCTTTGGCTTCCCAAAGTGCTAAAATTAGAGGAGTGAGCCACCGCACCCGGCCTAAGCTAGTAAATAATTAAGAATGACAATTAATACTAAAGAATTTAAAGAGAGAAATAGATAAAGGCTAAAATAATCATTAGATAATTTATAGAAAAGATATGTAGGACTTGCATTGGGATTTGAAGAATAGTTAGAAATGGTAAGTAGAAGAAAAAAGTAACATATAGGAAAAGGAAATAAAAACGGGTAAAGGGAGAGCTCAAGAAAAATTCTGGAGTATCTGTCAAAAGTAGGAGGACTAGGCTAACAAGAATGAAGATGAGTTTGAGAAAAGTAGGAAATAAAGTAGGACAACGTAGGATGATACCAGATTAGGAAAGGCCTTTGAAGCTAGCTACAGTGGCTAAATAATGTGGAAAAAATAACATGACTTATTGGGCACTGAGAAAAGACAATTAAAACAATCTTCAAATACAAGTAGCCTTAGAAAAATATACATTAGGGACCAGAAATGGGAGGGTCAAAGATGTTAGGGGGCAGGCTATTCCTGTAATCAAGCACAAGAGGACAAAGGCCTATTGAAAAATGGGCCAAAAAGAAAAAGATACTTTAAAGGGAAAACTAAAAGAATCTGGTGACTACTTCTGGGCGCGGTAGCTCACGCCTGTAATCCCAGCACTTTGGGAGGCTGAGGCGGGAGGATCACCTGAGGTCGGGAGTTCGAGACCAGCCTGACAAACATAGCAAAACCCTGTCTCTACTAAAAATACAAAAATTAGCTGAGCATGGTGGCATGCGCAAGTAGTCCCAGCTACTCAAGAGGCTGAGGCAGCAGAATCGCTTGAACCTGGGAGGTGGAGGTTGCAGTGACCTGAGACAGCGCCACTGCACTCCAGCCTGCGTGACAGAGCGAGACTCCATCTCAAAAAAATAAAAAAGAAAAAGAATCTGGTGACTACCTAAATGTGGGAAAGCAAGAAATTAGTACAAAACTTTATGCCTGGGTATCTAAGGAAATGGTATTTGTCATTACACAGACATGGAATTTTGGAAGTGGAGCTAGTTGTTGCATGGTAGATGATTTCAGTATGGGATATGGTGAATTTGAGGTGAAATTCAAATAAACCTTCAAGCAAGTAGCCAGATATCTGGGACAAGAGGAAGGCAGAATTCAAAATCTGGCCTGGCGCAGTGGTTCACACCTGTAATCCCAGCACTTTGGGAGCCCGAGGTGGGTGGATCACCTCAGGAGTTCGAGACCAGTCTGGCCAACATGGTGAAATCCCATCTCTGCTAAAAATACAAAAATTAGCCAGGTGTGGTGGCACATGCCTGTAGTCCCAGCTACTCGGGAGGCTGAGGCACAAGAATCGCTTGAACCCAGGAGGCAGAAGTTGCAGTGAACTGAGATTGCACCACTACACTACAGCCTGGGGGACAGAGTGAGACTCTGTCTCAATAAATAAATAAATAAATAAATAAATAAATAAATACATAAATACATAAATAAATAAACTGGTGATACGGACTTGAAAATCATTTTTGTAGATGTCAGTTGAAAGTCAACAAAGTAGGTAAGTGCTCCAAAAGACAAAATATAGAGAAAAAAGACAGTCAGAAAGTGAGCCTTGAAGAATTTTCTACTGATAATATGAAAAAAAAAATAAGTGCAAGCAAAGAAAGAAAATAAATGGTTGAAAAGTAAATAGTAGAGAAACATGATAGTGAAGTTTCATGGACTACGAAGGAAGAGAGTTGCAAGAGAAGAAATAATAGTGAAATGTAAAGAGATTTATATAACCTCTGCTTTAACAGAGCTTAGAATCTCTAAGAATTCAATAGATGAGATCAGATTTAACATAAACACAAAGAAAATACTGTAACTATAGCCTATATTAGTTGTACTCAAAAGTGGCATTTGGGGATGACCTGTGGTTATAATCAGTTAAGTAATTCTAGGTAATGATTATTTATAACTCACCTCACAGCTCCTAAGACGGCAGGCCCATATAGGTGTATTAGAAGAAAGTGGCTGAAGAGGCGCCAGAAGGGGTTCTTCCAGCATTCTGGGATAGGAGAGGAATATATATAAATATGCAGTTCAATGAACACACAAAATGCATTCAACTGCTTTATCCTCTTAGTATCAAAGACAAATATTGAAGTCATCAATAAGAAATTTTAACAATAACTACAGATTGATCTGATGGGTGCATTAGTTATTATTTTCTTTAACCACTACTATTTTATTAACTGCTAAGTCAAAGACCTAAATTTCTTCTTCCAGATACACGTAGTCCCAACAACTTTAAGTGTTTCATATATCTCTCCCAAAGCTTATTTTGTGCTCTTATTATATAACTGTTTTCATTTATCAAAAAAATGATAAATTTGACTAGTTTGAAGTAACATTATGTGTCACTTCTTGGACTTTTGGCTAAGATCAAGTGAAAAGCAACATTATTAAGGTCTGAAATTAAATGTCAAAAATAATGTCTTAATTCAAAAATACTTTTATGGAACAATTAAAATAACATAAACAATACATAAGCCATGTACATATTTCCCTAAAATATCATAGTATTATTTTAAAACAAAAACAAAAACTGAAATAAAAGTTAGCAAAAAGCATTTTAAACATTTTGCCACAGAGGAATTCTATGCATAAAAATGCGATAAAACAATTTTAAAAATTTAGGAACTATAATGAATTTTTTTTTTTTTCGAGACAGCGTTTCACTCTGTCACCCAGGCTGGAGTACAGTGGCGCAATCTCGGCTCACTGCAAGCCCCGCCTCCCAGGTTCACGCCACTCTCCTGCCTCAGCCTCCCAAGTGGCTGGGACTACAGGCGCCGGCCACCACGCCCGGCTAATTTTTTTTTTTGGTATTTTTAGTAGAGACGGGGTTTCACCGTGTTAGCCAGGATGGTCTCAATCTCCTGACCTCGTGATCTGTCTGCCTTGGCCTTCTAAAGTGTTGGGATTACAGGCATAAGCCACCGTGCCCAGTATTTTTTTTTTTTTTAAATGATATCTCGCTCTGTCGCCCAGGCTGGAGTGCAGTGGTGCAATCTCAGCTCACTACAACCTCCGCCTCACGGGTTCAAGCAATTCTCTGCCTCAGCCTCCCAAGTAGCTGGGATTACAGGTGCCCACCACCACACCCAGCTAATTTTTGTATTTTTAGTAGAGATGGGGTTTCACCATCTTGGCCAGGCTGGTCTTGAACTCCTGACCTCGTGATCTACCTGCCTTGTCCTCCCAAAGTGCTGGGATTACAGGAGTGAGCCACGGCGCCTGGCCATGAATGTTTCTTTATTCTGAAAAGTCTGTTAATGTCAGACTAAATAAACTAATACAATTTTCATACTGTTTCAAAAGATAACAGATGTCACTGAGGAAAAGTGGCACTTTTGACATTTATAGCTTCCAGAATAGCCGCCTTATGACCAAGATGCCTTAAAATAACTAAAGATATATTCAATGATAGTTCCTTCTATCTTCTGATTTTCTCTATAGTCTGCCAGCTTTAAATGTGTAATTTGTAAAAAGATTTCCATGGTGATATTAAAAGATGAGCTTCTCTTTCCCGTGGACTCACCCGGTCACTGACTTTTTGGGCAATGTGAAGGATGTTTGAGGATGAAGAATGTAATTGCTGGTATTGTCTGCTAGAGTATCCACTCTTACAGTTGCTAAGTTTCTGTCACTGGGTTTCTCTTCAGGGACATCTTAACAACAAAAACAAGAACAAAGTAACGTCAATATCTTGAATAAGACCATAAGAATATACCTAACTAAAACTTATGTATTTGTAATAGGTAAAGAAAATTTATGCTTTATTGAGAATAAAGGAATAATGCTTTATTGAGAATTTCTCTGATACTTGTTTACTTTAAATTATAATACTGACTACTGTAATTTTATAATTAAGTTTTAGAATTTATATTGAACAGCCAGGATATGAAAGTGGTAGAAATAATTGTATATTAGGAGTTCTGCAATATATAGGAAAATATAAAACTAATTTTGTTTATATACTGTGCTCATAATGTTTTCTGCAATCTATGTTTTTCTCTTAATGTCTTAATGACTATTAACAAAGAATGATTAACACTAAGGTAAAAATATCTGCCCTAAACCACTAGCTACGAAGAAGCAACAAAACAGTATAGCTATGAGGTTAGAAAAGAGATTCAAATAGAGGGAAAAGGGAGGAAAGCAAAAAACAACAACAACAACAACAAAAGAGTAATAGGCATATTACCAAACAGGTAAAGAAAGACTATACAAGGAGAAATAGGGAGCATGATTCTCTTTTCTGAATCTGAAGGAACCAAGGAAAGAGGAAAAGAGCAAGAGGATAAAAGAAAAAAAAAGTAATGAGTCACATGGCTAATAAAAATATTGATAAAGATATAAATGGCTGGGCGAAGTGGCTCACGTGCATAATCCCAGCACTTTGGGAGGCGGAGGCAGGTGGATCACCCAAGGTCAGGAGTTCAAGACCAGTCTGGCCAACATGGTGAAGCCTCGTCTCTACTAAAAATATAAAAATTAAACAGGCATGGTTGCAGGTGCCTGTAATCCCTGCTACTCAGGAGGCTGAGGCAGGAGAATTGCTTGAACCTGGGAGTCGGAGGTTGCAGTAAGCCAAGATCATGCCACCAATGTACTCCAGCCTGGGGGATAGAGCGAGACTCTGCCTCCAAAAAAAAAGATATAAATAAAAACTTCTGAAGCTATTAACATTATATTCTTGCTATTGTTGCTGTTATTATTACTGTTATAATTAATAATAATTTATCTTATGCTCATTGGTCATTTGGGAGGAAGCAGGAGTCAATCAGCTTCATAGAATTCTTAAATGAAATAGCTAACCTAGACAGGAGTTGAAAAATGAACTTTGAATTTATTTGGGCAAAGAGCTGTTTTCTAATTATTTAATTCATAATCTTTTACCTAAAGAAATCAACTTTAGCACTGACTTTCATAAGGTGATTTTTCTAAAATATTTATGTTTTTAAAACACTCTCAAATCCCCTATATCCCGTTGTTACTCACCCCGAGGACTATTCACATCCACAAGCTGCCCCTGAGGTATAATCACTTGTGCCATTCCTGTCTGGGTAGGTGGAATTACACGAAGTACCTGTCCATTTTCTGTTGGGCTGGCAACAATCATCTTGGAAGCATTAAAAAAAAAAAATCAAATGCATATGCCTAGACTGATTTAACAAAAATTATTAATTAAATAAATTATTAAACACATATCTAGCTCTATGATGGATTCTATGATTTCCCCCATTTTATAGATGAAAACATTGAGGCACATAAACATTTTTTTCCAAGGTCTCACAACTTATAAGTGGTGAAGCCAGGATTAAAAACAGGCAATTTGACCCTAATCCTAGGGTCTTAACCACCAATGGTCTTAATCATTACACATGGATGAAGTCTAATTACTTGGTAATCTGAACAAGTCTGTCTGGACGTAATACATTTACCTTTTGCCACTTACTGTATTATTCATACATGTTTCACCTATTTGTGTGGCAATCATTTGTCTTATATTTAAAGTCATCTTCCTTAGTTTAAAAATGGTAACATGTTGGTCAGGCGTGGTGGCTCATGCCTGTAATCCTAGCACTTTGGGAGGCCAAGGAAGGCAGATCACGAGGTCAGGAGTTCGAGACCAGCCTGATCAACATGGTGAAACCCTGTCTCCACTAAAAATACAAAAATTAGCTGGACATGGTGGCACGCGCCTGTAATCCCAGGTACTCAGGAGGCTGAGGCAGGAGAATCACTTGAATCTGGGAGGCAGAGGTTGCAGTGAGCCGAGATCGCGCCACTATACTCCAGCCTGGGCGACAGAGTGAGACTCTGTCTCAAAAAAAAAAAAAAAAAAGGTAACTTGATAAATGTCTAATTAAATAGGATTTATTTTGGTATCTCAGCATTTATATATAGCCTCTATGGTTCATAAAGAACGGTACTACAAAGTGCCTCAAAAGTCTGAAAACACAGGGAAAATAGCATATTTATTGTACTTTTTTTCACTTTAACAACTAAACCTACTCTATCAAATTTAGAGCAATATCAACTAAAACGACATATGAAATTGAAGAAAAACTTTTGGGCCTATCATTTGGAAGTATAGCTAATACAGTATTTGAATTTAAGTCTATCTGATGCTTCCAGACTTCCAAAAAGTCTGGAAGCATCAGACTTCCATCAGCACCACATAAATTTTATTACTTAACATACTACTCTCCTGTTACCTCTTTAGTGCAGGTAACAATCCTTAATCATTCCAACCCACGTTCCCAGACTCCTATTTTGCTAGGTAAAACATGAAAATATTGCTGATGCTTGACAGGGACTGCATTCCAACTTTTAAGAGTTACTTGAGGCCTGATACAGTGGCTCATGCCTGTAATCCCAGTACTTTGGGAGGCCAAGGCGAGAGGATCACTTGAACCCAGGAGTTTGAGCTTGGGCTACCTGTCTCTACAAAAAATTTTAAAAATTAGCTGAGTGTGATGGCATGTGCCTGTAGTACCAGCTACTCTGGGGGTTCAGGTGGGAGGATCACTTGAGGCTGGGAGGTCGAGGCTGCAGTGAGCCATGATCACACTGCTATACTCCAGCCTGGGTGACAGAGCAAAACCTTGTCTCAAAAAAAAAAGGGCCATTTGAAAAAATGCAAATATAAATTTGAAAAAATTTTTTTAAAAAATTTAATGTTAGGAGAAAAACTTCAACAAACTAGAATGCTTTAAATATTAATATAATCATAAATAGTTCCCAAAATTAAGAATGGGAATTGTTTCCTTCCTTCCCCAATGTTCAACAAGTTTCTTGAGATAAAAATGTCCTGCCATAACTCGTATCACTTTAGCATGAAACAGCAACTGCAAACTGATGACAACAACTGCTTACACGTGCTCAGTTCATAGGACGTGGCAGCACTTCAGATGTATTACCTCATTTAATCCTCATCACGTGTATCTCAAGTATATACATTTTATAAATGAGGAAACTGTCACACAGAGGTTACAAAACTCATACAAGGTTACACAGAGCTATTTAGTGGTAGGCTATAATTGAAACTCAAGCAATCTGACTCCTTCAAACTACCACTCTGTACTAGCTCCCAATATTTGACAATGCTACTTAACCTAAGAAAAGACAAAAGCAAAACAATATAAAAAACCCTGCTGGACATTAAAAGGCAACAGTAATAATATTGTTTTAAATTCTTTACCCCTTATAATAAGATTAAATATCTGTGAAAAAAATATGTATATACAAATTTTCTAACTTTTAGGAATGGGGGTATGAAAAATATTCTATTCATTCTTAGAAAATAAGTGCTGTGGTTATTTTTAAATCAAAATTAAACACAAATAAGTTTTTATAAGTTATTCATTCATATACAAGTTTCATAATTAAGACTGATCTGTGGAATATCCTCTTAATTTTGAAACTATGTTTCCCAAGCATAGTAGATAAAAGTCTCATTTATTTTCTCCCTTCTTAGCTTAGTCCCCCTGGTACCTAAAAAACTATTTACAATTCATATAATCTGACAATGACAATGTTAATATTACTTTTCCTATTTAAAGAAAACCCAGCTAATTACCTACAATCTTTGCTATGAAAGCAAACATGGTTTTGAAGAGTCATGTGCTACAACACATTCTATTTCAGGCAGACCATGAAAATTATCAGAAAACTTTAGCTGAGTGGTCTTTTACCTACTAGGCCCTTTGTGTACAATATTTCTAATAAATTCAAAAGACCAATTCAGCTTCACTCCAAAACATCTTCATCCATTGCAGATTCACCCACTACAGAATCTTTACTAATAACTTTTATATAAAAAGTCATATTGGGCCCGGCACGATGGCTCACGCCTGTAATCCCAGCACTTTGGGAGGCCAAGGCGGGTGGATCACCTGAGGTCAGGAGTTTGAGACTAGCCTAGCCAACATGATGAAACCCGTCTCTACTAAAAATACTAAAATTACCCGGGCTTGGTGGCAGACACCTGCAATCCCAGCTACTCGGGAGGCTGAGGCAGGAGAATCGCTTGAACTCAGGAGGTGGAGGTTGCAGTGAGCTGAGATCACGCAACTGCACTCCAGCCTGGGCAACAGAGTGAGGCTTTGTCTCAAAAAAAAAAAATAATAATAATAATAAATAAATAATAAAAAGTCATATTGAAAAAAAAGGAAGGTATATTTCTTTAAAAAGCTCCATTTGGCTGATGGCAGTGGCACATCCCTGTAGTTCTAGCTACTCTGGAGGCTATGATCATGCCACTGCAGTTAAGCCTACGTGACAGAGTGAGACATATCTCTTTTTTTTTTTTTTTGAGATGGAGTCTTGCTCTGTTGCCCAGGCTGGAGTGCATGGAGTGCAGTGGCACGACCTTGGCTCACCACAACCTCTGCCTCCTGGGTTCAAGTGATTCTCCTGCCTCAGCCTCCTGAGTAGATGGCATTACAGGTATGCACCACCATGCCTGGCTAATTTTCATATTTTTAGTAGAGACGGGGTTTTACTATGTTGACCAGTCTAGTCTCGGACTCCTGACCTCATGATCTGCCCACCTCGGCTTCCCAAAGTGCTGGGATTACAGGCGTGAGCCACCATGCCCAGCTGAGACATATCTCTTAAAAAATAAATTATTTAATTAAAATAAATTAAGAAAAACAAAATGCTTAGCTAACAAACCCACAGCCAACATCATAGTAAATGGGCAAAAGCCGGAAGCATTCTTCTTGAAAACCAGCACAAGAAAAGGATGCCCTCTCTCACCACTCCTATTCAACATAGTATTGGAAGTCCTGGCCAAAGCAATCAGGCAAGAGAAAGAAATAAAGGGCATCCAGATAGGAAGAGAGGAAGTTGGACTATCCTTGTTTGCAGACAACATGATCCTACATTTAGAAAACCCCATATTCTCCGTCCAAAAGCTCTTCCAGAAGATAAACAACTTCAGCAAAGTTTCAGTATACAAAATCAATGTTTAAAAATCACTAGCATTCCAATATACCAACAACAACCAAGACAAGGGCCAACCTAGGAAGGCAATCCTATTCACAATTGCCAGAAAAAGAATAAAATACCTAGGATTACAAGAAGGTGAAAGATCTCTACCATAAGAATTACAAAAGACTGCTCAAATAAATCAGAGAAGATACAAACAAATGGAAAAAAAAATCCATGCTCATGGACAGAAAGAATCAATATCATTAAAATGGCCACACTGTGCAAAGCAATTCACAGATTCAATGCTATTCCTATCAAACTGCCAATGGCATTCTTCACAGAACCAGAAAAAAAACTATTTTAAAATTCATATAGAACCAAAAAAAGGCCAAATAGCCAAGGCAATCCTAAGCAAAAAGTAGAAAGCTGGAGGCATTATGTTACCTGACTTCAAACTATACTACAAGTCTACAGTAACCAAAACAGCATGGTACCGGTATGAAAACAGACATATAGACCAGTGGAACAGAAGAGAGAGCCCAGAAACAAGGCTGCACACCTGCAACCATTTCATCTTCAACAAAGCTGACAAAAACAAGCATTAGGGAGACAACTCCCTGCTAAGTAAATGGTGCCAGGATTCCAGGTTAGCCACATGCAGAAGACAGAAGTGGGACCCCTTCCTCACACCATATACAAAAATAAACTCAAGATGGACTAAAGATTTAAATATAAAACCCAAAACTATAAAAACCTGGAAGACAGCCTAGGCAATACCATCCTAGACAAGGGAATGGGCAAAGATTTCATGACAAAGACACTAAAAGCAATCGCAACAAAAGCAAAAATTGGCAAATGGGATCTAAATAAACTTAAGAGCTTCTATACAGCAAAAGAAACTATCAACACAGTAAACAAACAACCTGAAGAATGGGAGAAAATATCTGCAAACTATGCATCTGACAAAGGTCTATTATCCAGCATCTATATCGAACTTAAACAAATTTACAAAAGAAAAACAACACCATTGAAAAGTGGGCAAAGGACACGAACAGACATTTCTGGTTTTTTGTTTTTTGTTTTACTTTAAGTTCTGGGATACATATGCTGAATGTGCAAGTTTGTTACATACATATACATGTGCCATGGTGGTTTGCTGCACCTATCAACTCATCATCTAGGTTTTAAGCCCCGCATGCATTAGGTATTTGTCCTATTGCTCTCCATCCTCTTTCCCCCTACCCCCCCGACAGGCCCTGGTGTATGATGTTCTCCTCCCTGTGTCCATGTGTTCCCATTGTTCAAATCCCATTTATGAGTGAGAACATTAGGTGTTTGGTTTTCTGTTCCTGTGTTAGATTGCTGAGGATGATGGTTTCCAGCTTCAGCCATGTCCCTGCAAAGGACATGAACTCATTCTTTTTTATGGCTGCATAGTGTTCCATGGTATATATGTGCCACATTTTCTTTATCCAGTCTATCATTGATGGGCATTTGGGGTAGTTCCAAGACTTTGCTATTGTAAACAGTGCTGCAATAAACATACATGTCCATGTGTCTTTATAGAAGAATGATTTATAATCCTTTGGGTATACACAGAGTAATGAGATTGCTGGGTCAAATGGTATTTCTGGTTCTAGATCCTTGAGGAATCATCACACTGTCTTCCACAATGGCCAAACTAATTTACACTACCACCAACAGTGTAAAAGCATTCCTATTTCTCCACAGCCTCGCCAGCATCTGTTGTTTCCAGACTTCTTAATAATCGCCATTCTAACCGGCGTGTGATGATATCTCATCGTGGTTTTGATTTGCGTTCCTCTAATGACCAATCATGATGAACTTTTTTTCTTATGTTTGTTGGCCACATAAATGTCTTCTTTGGAAAAGTGTCTTTTCATATCCTTTGCCCACTTTTTGATGGGTTTTCTTGTAAATTTGTTTAACTTCCTTGTAGATTCTGGCTATTAGACCTTTGTCAGATAGATAGCTTGCAAAAATTTTCTCCCATTCTGTAGGTTGCCTGTTCACTCTGATGATAGTTTCTTTTGCTGAGCAGAAGCTCTTTAATTAGATCCCATTTGTCAATTTTAGCTTCTGTTGCAATTGCTTTTGGTGTTTTAGTCATGAAGTCTTTGCCCATGCCTATGTCCTGAATGGCATTGCCTAGGTTTTCTTCTAGGGTTTTTATAGTTTTAGGTTTTACGTTTAAGCCTTTAATCCATCTTGAATTAATTTTTGTATAAGGTGTAAGGAAGGGGTCCAGTTTCTGTTTTCTGCATACGGCTAGCCAGTTTTCCCAGCACCATTTATTAAATAGGGAATCCTTTCCCCATTGCTTGTTTTTTGTCAGGTTTGTCAAAGATCAGATGGTTGTAGATGTGTCGTGTTATTTCTGAGGCCTCTGTTCTGTTCCATTGGTCTGTATATCTGTTTTGATACCAGTACCATGCTGTTTTGGTTACTGTAGCCTTGTAGTGTAGTTTGAAGTCAAGTAACATGATGCCTCTAGCTTTGTTCTTTTTGCTTAGGATTGTCTTGGCTATATGGGCTCTTTTTTGGTTCCATATGAAATTTAAATTAGTTTTATCTAGTTTCAACATAAACTTTTCAAAAAGAAGACATACATGCAGTCAACAAGCATATGAAAAAAGCTCAATATAACTAATCATTAGAGAAATGCAAATCAAAACCACAATGAGATACTATCTCACACCAGTCAGAATGGCCATTATTAGAAAGTCAAAAGATAACAGATGCTAGTGAGGTTGTGGAGAAAAGAGAACACTTATACACTTTCTGGTGGGAGTGTAAATTTGTTCAACCATTGTAGAAAGCAGTACGGTGATTCCTCAAAGAGATAAAAACAGAACCACCATTCAACCCAGCAATCCTATTACTGGATATATACCCAGAGGAATATAAATCATTCTTCCATAAAGACACATGCACATGAGTGTTCATTAATGCCCTACTCACAATAGCAAATAAATGGAATCAACCTAAATTCCCATCATTGACAGATTAGATAAAGAAAATGTGGTACATATACACCACAGAATACTATGCAGCCATGAAAAAGAACAAGATCATGTCTTTTGTGGGAACACAGATGGAGCTGGAGGCTACTATCCTTAGCAAACTACACTGGAACAAAAAACCAAATACTGCATGTTCTCACTTACAAGGGGGAGCTAAATGATAAAAACTTATGAACACAAAGAAGGGAACAACAGACAATGGGGTCTACTTGAGAGTGGAGGGTGGCAGGGAGAGGAGCTGAAAAAATAACTATTGGGTACTAGGCCTAATGCATGGGTGGATGAAATAACCTGTACAATCTGAGTGTACCTACATAACAAACCTTCGCATGTACCTTCGAACCTAAAGTAAAAGTTAAAAGTAAATAAAACAAAAACAATAAAACAAAAAAACACCAAATAGCTCCATTTGGTAGGAGATGTTGATAAAGGGGGATACTGTAGCACGTGCAGGTACAGGAAGTATATATATATGAAAATCTGTGTACCTTCTGCTCACTTTGGTCATGAACCTAAAGTTGCTCTAAAAAATACAGTCCACCGAAACAAACAAAACCAAAAGTTCCACTAAGTTTCCCGGAATATTCTCTCTCTGATCTTCAGTTCTTTGAAGAAAATTCTTTCTTATAATCTGTTTCTCACATTTTTTTCCCATGCTTCATACCACGTTTCCTATTTCATGGTTTCAAATAACCTTCTGTGTCATCACCTACCTAAACAATGTAAAACCACCTTTGGACTTACTTTGTATAGAAAGTTTAATCCAATTACAAAGAGTGTTAATTAACTTTTTTTTGGACTCAAATAAACAATTTTGCTCAGAAAGGTACCCCAGGTAAAATGACAACCCTTTTACACATTCAGACTCCTTGATCTTCCTGTTGGGAAAAAAAAAAAAAACAAACTTTCTAAATGTTCTGATAGAAACTAGAATAAATGTCAAATAAAGGGGAAACTACAGAAGTATTTCATTCTGGACATGAAAAATTAAAATGTAATTGGTTAACATTTAAATTATTTGTTGAATATTAACCTCTGCCGGTGATGCAGTATGGTTCTGGGCATAGGCCCAGAAAACCTGAACATAAACAAAAAGGATTCCCCTGCACATAGTCACCTCTCAACCAATTACCGTTAACCCTAGAATTTAGAAAACTCAATTTGGCTGGATCATAAAGGAGCAAAATGGCATAGATTAACTCTAGAATGCTCTAGATTATGAACAGAAACAAGGGTTAATTCTAGGTAAAATGTTTACCTGTGGTATAATTTATAATTAAAGTTATTATGCTTTTAAAATTATTAATTTTATTATGAAAGTAATAAAATATTTATTGTAGAAAATTCAGAAAATTCAAGTAAACAAGAAACACATTATCCTTCACAGTATTACTTATGTTAAGTATATTCTAAATAACCAGAGAACAACTTAGAGGTTTTCTTAGTAATTTTCCATATGTCAGTCAAAACAATCTTTCACCTCTTTGGCTCAAACTATGAACTTGGTCAAAAATACTTTTAGCCAACAGTTTGAAAAGTATTTAGCCATCCTCAGCTTTTTATCTTTATGCATTGTTACTCACGTGGCACACATTTACCCACAAAGATCAGCAAGGATATGTCTAATTCCCCATATACTAGTAGTACCTCCATTGCAGTACCTCCATTACTTTCTATTTCTTCAAGAAAACATACCAGAAAGTGGCTTGCAGGTCAGTGAGATGTTGATAAATCAAAAACTGGAGTTTAGGCCAGGCGTGGTGGCTCATGCCTGTAATCCCAGCACTTTGGGAGGCTGAGGTGGGTGGATAACGAGGTCAGGAGTTCAAGACAAGCCTGGCCAACATGGTGAAACCCTGTCTCTACTAAAAATACAAAAACTAGCTGGGTGTGGTGGCAGGCGCCTGTAACCCCAGCTACTCAGGAGGCTGAGGCAAGAGAACTGCTTGAACCCGGTAGGCGGAGGTTGCGGTGAGCCAAGATCGGGCCACTGCACTCCAGCTTTGGCGACAGAGCAAGACTCCATCTCAGAAAAAAAAAACAAAACTGGAGTTAGCCTAATATGTGTGTGTGTGTGTGTGTGTGTGTGTACATTCCATTAAATGTAAGTTCCATGTCAACTCTGGCACTTCAGAACTACTTACAGAATATGTTACATTTCCAATTGATCTCAAAGCGCAAGTGTGCCCAAACACAGAGACTCATAAGTACTGTTTAAAGTACTATTTGTAGTCCTGAATGCAAATCTTTTAAAATCCTTACATAAAAATGAAAGTCATGGAAACAGTATTTTAAACACACTGTGGCTGGGCATGGTGGCTAACACCTGTAATCCCAGCACTTTGAGAGGCCAAGGCGGGTGGATCACCTGAGGTCAGGAGTTTGAGGCCAGCCTGGCCAACACGGTGAAATCCTGTCTCTATTAAAAATACAAAAAAATTAGCCAGGTGTGGTGGTGGGCACCTGTAATCCCAGCTACTTGGGAGGCTTAGGCAGGAGAATCGCTTGAACTCGGAAGGCAGAGGTTGCAGTGAACCAAGATTGTGCTATTGCACTCCAGCCTGGGCAACAAGAGTGAAACTCCATCTCAAAAATAAATAAATAAATAAACACAATGTAAGTCAAAAGTGTCAAGAAATTAAGGTCATTTAGTAAGACTAATACATTTTGCTAAACAGCATAAAACTGGTTACTTATAAAATATACTCACCATTTGTGCATTGGATTCCCCCAATGACTGAAGTTCATATTGAATAGCTTGCCCATTTTGGTCCACTAGATGGAATTGCTCTGCAGAAAGAGTTTGTGTCTGAGTCAGAGGCCCTGGTACATTCCGTGATATGAGTGAATTATTTGCTTCAGGAGTAGTGATGGGCAAAACTGTAGGAGAATCATTTTGTCCAAAGGAAGAATCCCTGGAGTCCATACAGGTTAGACGCTTTTGTAAGGAAAAAAAAATCACTTCAGTCTATCACCATTTTTTTTAAAAGATGTGTATAATAAAAATGAAAAGACATCCATTTTTCAGTTGTTTTTACTTTTTTGTAAGAGTTGTCAATTCACACAAATTGCTATACACAGAAAGTATTTCTTGAGAAAAATTGTTGGTTATTATACTTACTATCTTAATTTTACCAAAATTGTCCATAGGAATGGAACCTGAAATAACATAACTCAACCTATAGATTTTTCTCTGTATATAAAATTTTTATGAATATATCTTAGCATTAAGTTCTGTATTATATTAAATATATCATAAAATATGTGTATAATTAAATATTAAAATTCTTTTTTTTTTTTTGAGATGGAGTCTCACTCTGTTGCCCAGGCAGGAGTGCAGTGGCGCGATCTCAGCTCACTGCAAGCTCTGCCTCCTGGGTTCACGCCATTCTCCTGCCTCAGCCTCCTGAGTAGCTGGGATTACAGGCGCCCACCACCACGCCCAGCTAATTTTTGTATTTTTAGTAGAGACAGGGTTTCACCATGTTGGTCAGGCTGGTCTTGAACTCCTGACCTCAGGTGATACGCCCGCCTCAGCCTCCCAAAGTGCTGGGATCACAGGTGTCAGCCACCACGCCCAGCTCAAAATTCTTGAATACACTAAATATAACAGCTATCCCTTGAGCATAAAGAGCTGTTAAATGCCATGCTGTTTTACCCTAGGATGGAAAAAAGTTCCCAGCTGAATCCATACCTCAAATACTTGAGCACTGGTTTTTGACTCTTCACCGTCATTATGGTTGACTCTTAATGAATCATTAGATTGTTCCATGCTGACATCATATTCAATTCCATTTTCTTCTATTATTTAATAGCTGAAAGAGTTTAAATAGCTGATCAACTAAAGCACTTAGTATTTTTGTGGACTGTTTTATCTTAAACAAATCTCTCATATTCACTACTGTGGTACCCTATATAATTTAGGTAAAATCAATTCCATTCTATAGATTAAAAAATTAACACTTTTTAAAATGACTTGCCAAGGCACCAGAATACATTCAATGCAGGGCAAAAATTAGTGTTATATAGTTCCCTCATCCTATCTTTAACTACACTTCTGTACTGGCTTTTTAAGATTGCTTTTATGTGACAAGGTACTGGTATACCCTTTCAAATACTTCTAAAATTCTCATATTACCAGAGATTTAATGCAAATAAAGTTTTTCAACTTTATGAGTTGGGTATGCCCTATTGTAGCAGTATATAATTTTAAAATAGATATCCTGGTGTAGACAGAGATTATATATATACAATTTTTACCATTAATAGACAAGCGTCCCACTTAACATTAGTTTGACAAGCTTTGAAAAGGAAGATATATTTAAAAAAAGAAAATGAAGAAATATATACCAATAACTCCGAGCCACTTAGGTCTAGTACAGTAGTTCTCAATTGGGGCAATTTTGTAAAGCTACAAAATCAGTCCATTTTTAATATATGGCTACAAAATATCTTTTAATTGCTTCTCCTTTTTAAGATTTTAAATTATCACTTATATTCTAATCAAGTAAAAAATCAGTTGCAAAAATTCCAAAAAGCCTGTAGTTACCTTGGGCTATAGAAGTACAAGCAATTTTATTTTATAACTTTCTGGATGGTTTTTGAATTTTATATATTATACCTATATTATTTGAGAATAAAATTATTTAGAAGGAGTTTCAAAATATAAAGAGCCTCCCATTAGTGGCAATATGGCAAATAGATACTGCAAAAAAAACTGTCTTGCTACAAAACATACAAAACAAAAAACAGAAAGTTGACCGAAAATAAAATATTTTGTGTCCAGGCTCTGCTACAAGAAGTGCCAACAATCAAAGCTCATTCCCCACTCCAGTGACCGCCCTCCCCTCCCCCCAACTCCAAAAGAGCAAAAAAAGAAGAGCTGAGCATAAACAAAGAGGAAACTTTCCCCAAGGGTAGTTCTAATACATTAGTTTTGTGGCTAAGAAACTGAAGTTGGGACAAATAGCTGGTAGGGGAGGAAAACTTAAAATTCCCAAGATAAGGATAACAATCTGAAAGGTTCTGGGTGAAGAGTGTAACCTGGCTTCTGGTAAGAAAAAATGCAGCTACTATTTGGAGAAAAACAAACCCAATTAAGACTCCAGTATCCTTTCATATTAAGATCAATCAAATGTAAGCTAACAATCAAAGAATACCAAAAAAACAGGAAATTAGCCACCATGAGATTGAGTCACCAGATTCAGACAGCCCCTAAAGACTCCCCATATTGGAAACATCTAAGATTGAATATAATTATTCAATGTCTAAAAAAATGAACCACAGAGATAAGCAAATAATAAAAACTATCCAAAGTTTGATTTTTTAAAAAAACAGGCTGGGCACAGTGGCTCATGCCGGTAATCTCAACATCCTGGGAGGCCCAGGTGGGTGGATCACTTGTGGTCAGGAGTTTGAGACCAGACTGGCCAACATGGTGAAACCCTGTCTCTACTAAAAATACAAAAATTAGCTGGGCACAGTGATGCATGCCTGTAATCCTCACTACTTGGGAGGCTGAGGCAGAAGAATTGCTTAAACCCAGGAGGTGGAGGTTGCAGTGAGCCGAGATGGCGCCACTGCACTCCAGCCTGGGTGACAGAGCAAGACTTTGTCTCAAAACAAACAAACAAACAAACAAAAAAACAATGAAAAACTGCTGAAACTAGAAGGTCAATGGGCCAGAAACAGCAGTTCATGTCTGTAATCCCAGCACTTTGGGAGACCAAGGCAAGAGGACTGCTTGACACCAGGAATCTGAGACCAGCCTGGGCAACATAATGAGATCCTGTCTCTACAAAAAAATTTAACAATCAGCCATGTATGGTGGTGTGGGTCTGTAGTCCCAGCTACTCAGGAGGCTGAGGGGGGAGGATCTCTTGAGTCCAGGGGTCTGAGGCCGCAGTGAGCCATAATCATGCCACTGCACTCCAGCCTGGGTGACATAGTGAGACCCTGTCTCAAAAAAAAAAAAAAAAGAAAAGAAAAAAAGGCAATGGGTAAGTTAAATAGATGATTAGATGCAGAAGAAATAATTATTAAATTGGAAGATAGATTTTAAAATTACCTAGAATGCATCACAGCAAAAACAGAACATAAAATATATGACAAAGACTTAAAAATAAGAAAAATAGAAAGTATAGTATGCATATAAGTCTCAAAAGAATAGAAAAGAGAAAACGGAGGAGAGACAATATAGATGCTCTTAAACTTATGATGGAGTTACTATCCTGATAAACATACTGTGCGTTGAAAATACCTTAAGTGGAAACTATTATAAGTTGAAAGTGCATTTTTGACTTACAGTATTTTCAGTTTAAAATGGGTTTATCCAGATGTAATGCCATCGCCATCATAGGTTAAGGGGTATACTAAATATATACCATTTTCACACCATCATAAAATGGAAAATCATAAGTTGAATTAATATAAGTCAGGGATCATCTGTATTTGAAGAGATAATGGCTGGAAATTTTTCAAAACTAAAGACATGAATCCACAGATAAAGGAAGCCTTACTTTTAAGTATTCCAAGAGAAATAAAAAGAAACCCATACTCAATGTAGTGAACGTGCAACATTCTAAAGAGGAACAGCAAAATGCAGCTGGACAGATAAGACAGACCATAAAAACACCCCTGAGCCTAGGTAACAAAAAATACAAATTAAAGAAAGAGAGATAAGACAGACTCCCTACAGAGTATTGAAATTAGACGTACAGTGGCCTTCTTAATAGCAACATGGTAGCAGAAGTCATTGGAATAATATATAAGGTTTTAAGAAAGTAGATTGGCTGGGTGTGGTGGCTCATGCCTGTAATCCTAGCATTTTGGGAGGCCAAGGAGAGTGGATCGCTTGAGCCCACAAGTTTGAGATCAGCCTGGCAACATGGCAAAACCCCATCTCAAAAAAGAAAAAAAAGAAAAGTAACTGTCAATAAACAATTATATATGATCCAAACTATTTTTTTCCACTGTCTTACCTTCAGAATAACTAAAAACAAAAAAAAACAAAAAACCCCCACAAAACTCCCCATTTTTTTCAGAAAAGAGAGTGAAAGGAAGATACTTTAAGATTAAAAAAAAACTGAAAGTTGGCTGGGCACGGTGGCTCACCCAGTAATCCCAACACTTTTGGAGGCCGAGGCAGGCGGATCACTTGATGCCAGGAGTTCAAGACCATCCTGACCAACATGGCGAAACCCTGTCTCTGCTAAAAATAAAAAAATAAAAAAATAAAAAAAATTAGCTGGGTGTTGTGGCGCATACCTGTAACCACAGCTACTCGAGTGACTAAGGCACGAAAACTGCTTGAATCTGGGAAGTGGAGGTTGCAGTAAGCCAAGATCGTGCCTTGGCACTCTAGCCTGGGCAACAGGGCAAGACTCCGTCTCAAAAAGAATCATAATAAAAAATAAAAACAAAAAACTGAGAGTTTACAATCAACGTCTCGTATATGAAAGAAATTTCTAAACAACATACTTCATATTTGATAGCACAATAGGGTAACTACCGTCAATAATTTAATTATATTTAAAAATAATTAAAAGAGTATAATTGGATTGTTTATAACACAAAGGATAAATGCTTGAAGGGATGGATAAATGCTTGAGGGGATGGATACCCCATTTTACATGATATGATTATTATACATTGCATGTCAGTATCAAAACATTTCATGTACCCCATAAATATCTACAACTACTACAATTAAAACATTTTTTTTTTTTTACAGTTGGCTGGGTGCAACGGCTCACACCTATAACCCCTGCACTTTGGGAGGCTGAGGCAGGTGGATCACCTGAGGTCAGGAGTTCGAGACCAGCCTAGCCAACATGGTGAAACCCCATCTCTACTAAAAATATAAAAACTAGCCAGGCGTGGTGGCGCACGCCTATAATTCCAGTTACCTGGGAGGCTGGGGCAAGAGAATCATTTGAACCCAAGAGACGCAGGTTGTAATGAGCCAAGATCACACCACTGCACTCTAGCCTGGGCAACAAGAGCAAGACTCTGTCTCAAAAAAATAATAAATAAACAAATAACAATAAAAAAGGAACAGTTAAGTCATGCCATACAAGCACATTATAGAAGGGAAGAGAAAAAATATACACCAAATATAAAATATTTGGTACAGGAATTACCTCTGTATTTCTTACCTGTTAGGTAACTGAATAAAGCACATTATTTTAGCAAAAAAAATATATTTCAAAAAAACAAATATCATAGCAGAAAAAAGTCCTGAGATGCTTGAAAAATTGGCAAGCAAACAAATTACAAGTCTATAAAAATCTAAATAAACACTCTCTGTATAAAATAATAATCTCAATATTGTAATTTTGTATGTGTGTTTTAAGGACAGAAATAAAATACTATAGAACTAAAAAAATGCATGTAACTCTAGAGGGTGTGATGATAGATAATATATCAATTTATAAAATATAGCAATGATAATATGCACAATATATCAAAATCTATGGGCTGCAAAAAAGCAGTGCTCAGAGGGAAATTTAGAGCAATAAATACAACAGAATCGAGAGTCCAGAAATACATACCTATGGTTAAATTATGTTTGACAAGGGTGCCAAAAGCATTTGATGAGGAAAGAATACTATCTTCAACAAATGGTGCCAGGACAACTGAATATCCACATGAAAACGAATGATGTTGAACTCCTACTTCATATTACATACCAAAAATAAA
Source organism: Gorilla gorilla gorilla (assembly GCF_029281585.2). Classification (NCBI taxonomy): domain Eukaryota; kingdom Metazoa; phylum Chordata; class Mammalia; order Primates; family Hominidae; genus Gorilla; species Gorilla gorilla. The sequence continues at coordinate 105,547,436 of NC_073235.2, read as the reverse complement.
AAATGGATCAAAGAGCTGAATATAAGAACTAAAACCATGCAACTCTTAGAAGAAAAACATAGGGGTAAATCTTCATGTCTTTGCATTTGGTGATGGTTTCTTAGATATGGCACTGATAGGACAAGCAAAAGAGAAAACAGATAAATTGGACACCATCAAAATAAAAATTTTTGTACAAAGGTCACCATGACAAGAGTTAAAAGACAACCCATAGATGGGAAAGAATATCTGCAAATCATATATCTGATAAGGGTCTGGAATATGTAAAGAACTCATACAATTCAACAACAAAGACTACAATCCAAAATAACCCAATTACAAAATGGGCAAAGGTAGAGCCCATAGATCAAGACCCTGTCTAAAAACAAACAAACAAACAAAATCCCATTACGCTAAGTGATAGAAGCCAAGCCACACACAAAAGGTCACATATTATATGATTCTATTTACATAAAATATCCAAAATAGGTAAATCCATAGAGAAAGAAAGTAGACTGGCGGATAACAGAGGCTTGAGGGAAGGTATAATGGACTAATGGGTACAAAATTTTATTTTGAGGTGATGAAGATGTTTTGAAGCTCTACATGGCACTTTTGCAACTTTGTGAATGAACTGTCAGTAAATTGTTCATTTTAAAGGGATTAATTTTAAGTTATATGAATTTCACCTCAATTAAAAAAAATAAAATAGTACCACCAAAATGTGTGTGTACATATATATGCATGTGTATACACAAGCAGGAAAATATGAACGTGGACTAGATATTTGATATTAAGGAATTTTTCTTGGGATGTTCAGGCATTCCATGAAAAAAAAGGAATTTTGGGGCTGGATACAGTGGCTCACACTTACAATCCTAACACTTGGGAGGCTGAGGTGGGAGGATTACTTGAGAATAGGAATTTGAGACCAGCATGGCAGTTCAAGACCGGCCTGAGATCCCATTTCTACAAGAAACTTAATAAAAACAAATTAGCTGGGTATGATAGCACATGTCTGTAGTCGTAATTATTTGGGAGGCTGAGGTGGGAGGATGGCACGAGCCCAGGAGTTTGAGGCTGCAGTAAGCTGTGACTGTACCACTGCAATTCAGCGTGTGCAACAGAGTGAGACTCTGTCCCTAAAGAAAGTATTTTTGGTGTTTTTAGGTATGTGAAATGTATGATAATATTAATACTTATAGATACAATTATTAGAACGTCCAGGATTTGTTTAAAAAATATCAAAGTCAGGCTGAGCATGGTGACTCACGTGTGTAATCCCAGCACTCTGTGAGGCAGAGGTGGGTGGATCACCGGAACCCAGGAGTTTGACACTAGCCTGGGCAACATAACAAGACCCTATTTCTACTAAAGATCAAAAAAATTAGCTGGGCATGGTGGTGTGTGCCTGCAGTCCCAGCTTCTCGGCAAGCTGAGACAGGAGATCACTTGAGCCCAGGAGCTGTGATTGTGCCACTGCACTCCAGCCTGTGTGACAAAATGAGACCTTGTCTCAAGAAAGTAAATAAATACCAAAGTCAGAGAAAAGGGTACAATTGATAGAGAAATAAATAAAACAAGATTGGTCATACACTGATAATTGTACACCGGCTTCATTTACTATTCTACTAATACATATATATATAAATATATATAATACATAAATATAAATATAATATATATAAGTAGAATATTCTACTATTCTAATAATATATAAATATATAATATATAATATACAAATATATAATATATAAATATTAGCATAGTAAATGAATATATATTATATATTATATATTTATAAAATTTATATTTATATTTAAACATATACAAGAGTATATGTTATAATTATATTATATAATTATAAATAATTATATATTATATATAATATGTATTTTTTTTTGAGACAAGGTCTCACTCTGGCCCTCAGGCTGGGGTGCAGTGGTGCAATCTCCACTCACTGCAACCTCTACCTCTCCAGTTCAAGTGATTCTCCCACCTCAGCTTCCCAAGTAACTGGGACTACTGGTGCACACCACCATGCCCAGCTAATTTTTGTACTGTTTGGTAGAGATGGGGTTTCACCATGTTGGCCAGGCTGGTATCAAACTCCTGACTTCAAATGATCTGCCCACCTTGGCCTCCCAAAGTGCTGGGATTACAGACGTCAGTCACTGCCCAGCCTACTCCTGTACATTTTTGAAATTTCCCTTTAAAAACTTTTAGGCCAGGTGCAGTGGCTCATGCCTGTAATTCTAGCACTTTGGGAGGCCAAGGCAGGCAGACTGCTTGATCCCAGGAATTCCAGACGAGCCCGGGCAACATGTTGAAACCCTGTCTCTACACACACAAAAAATTAGCCAGGTGTGGTGGCCCTCACCTGCAGTCCCAGGTAATCAGATGGCTGAGGTGGGAGGATCACTTGATCCTGGGAGGTTAAGACTGCAGTCAGCTGTGATCATAGCACTGCACTCCAGCCTAGGTGACAAAGCAAGACCTTGTCTCAAAAAACAATCAAACAGCAACAAGAAAAACCAACTTTTAAAAAAGTGGATAGAACTTAGGGCCAAACTGACAAATGTATTACATAGTGCAAGACCTCATGATAATTATCTCAGCCAAGTTAAGGAAACAGAATAAGCTTGAATTACTGGACATATTTAAAATTCATTCCAAACAATTAAAGAACGTATGTTCCTCTCAAATTCACATGGAACTGCAAATACTAGATCTGAACCATAAAGAACATGTCATGTATCAAAACTTATGAATACAGCTAATATAAAATTTCAAGGGAAATTTATAGCCTTTAAACTAAGCTTGTCCAACCTGTGGCCCGTGGTGTGGCTCAGGACAACTTAAAATGCAGCCCAACGCAAATTCATAAACTTTCTTAAAACATTATGAGATTTTTTTTTTGCTATTTTTTTTAACTCATCAGCTAACATTAGTGTATTTTATGTGTGGCCCAAGACAATCCATCTTTTTCCAATGTGGCCCAGGGAAGCCAAAAGATTGGACACTCCTTCTTTAAACCCTCATATTAGGAAAGAAAGCTGTGTTCCCTGTTTGTATAGTGGTGTGTAAATTTAAAAAAAGAAAAGAAAGGAAAGAAAAGAAAAGCAGACTGTGGTCAAGGGATACAAAATTTCAATTACGAGGAATAAGTTCATAGTGACTACAGTTAATAGCAATATATTGTAGTCACGTCACATCAGCAAGATGGCCCACTAGAAGTCCCTAGCATTCATTTCCCCCACAAAAACAATCAAAACAATGAATAAACAACTACATTTTAACAAAAATAAATGAGGGAGAGCATTGACGAGCACAGAAACTCGGGATGGCCACATAGAGAATGGAAAGAAGCATCCAGCCTCCACCACCCAATCCCCCAACTGGGAAGAGCTAGGAACCAGGAAGAACTCCCTGCAGCAAGGAGGGAAGCAAGAGGATTCCAGTAACCAACCCTACCAATAGACCTCACCACTGAGGTTCCCTGCAGTCTTCACAGGCACCAAGCCCAGCTGAGGAAGCTCTCTGGAGTCCACACTGCTGTGCTACCCCAAGAGAAGAAACCGACACTGTGTCCCAAGCACTGTAGTTCATGTAGCTACTGTGCTATGTCATCTTGGAATCCGAACTACGGCTGGAGTGTGTCTTGCTCCAGGGCTGAGTAGCCACAGTTCCCCTTTATCCCTGAGGCTAAGCCAAGACTGAACCACACTAGCCCAGTGGCCCAACATGCCCAAGTTGAGCTGCAAACAGCTCTTATACCCCTGTACAGGGGTCGGGGGAAGCAGAGGTGGAGCCACCCCACCTACCCCTCCTATCACCCCCTCAGGCCAGAGCTGAAGCAGTATCCTGCCTCCTAGGGAAACAGTACCTTAGCTGCTCAGAGCAGTCATGCCTCTCCAGTGCATAAGGTGAAGCAACTACCCACATTCCAGGAAATGATGCCTGGGCCTCCCAGAACAGTCATGCCCCCCAGGCTTAAGCTGAAGCAGCACATGGGCCCCTGGAGAACTGGTGCTGTGGCCAAGTTGAGCAGCTGCCCATCCCAGGGCTGAGCTGACAGTATCCTGTGTGCTAGGGAAACACAGCAGTGGTTGAGCTGAGACACTCTGCCCTACAGACCAAACTTATCTAGTAGTCATCTTCCCTAGAGCTGGACTAGCCCCCTAGAGTCTGAGCTGCTAAGACACCCTTCTCCGTAGGAAGTGCAGTCATTGCTATGCTGTTCCCTACACCCCCAGGGCCTAAACAACAGTTGTACTCCACCATTCTGGGGCACTTGCTGCTGCTGCTGCTGCTGCAACTGGCCTCACAGAGTCTGCCAAGTTCCCAGGGACTACAGTTACTATTACACAGTGCTTCATCCCCCTGGGACTTGACTTACCACCAAGCCCTATTGGCTCATGTTCCCAAACTGTAGCTGTACCCTGCTCCCAAACCTCCAGGGTACCCCTCCGTTCCCCTAGGCTTGGGCCAGTTCTGTGCCATGCCTCTCAGAGGTAGAATCACAGCTACAACCTAGCTCCCTGGGCCTGAGCTGCTAGAGGGTATCTGAGAGTCACAGACCCTAGCTCTGTGGTCAATCTACATCCAACTCTGCCACAGAGTGCTAACCTGTACCCCAAAACTCAGGTGCCATAACAGGTTTGTGAGACTCTGATATGGTCTGGATCCGTGTCCCCACCCAAATCTCATGTTCAATTATAACCCCCAATGTTGGAGGTCGGGCCTGGTGGGAGGTGATTGGATCATGGTGGGGGTTTCTCATGGTTTAACGTCATCTGCCCAGAGCTCTCCTTGAGATAGTGAGATCTGGTTGTTTAAGTGTGTGGCACTTCCCCACTCTTTCTCTTCCTCCTGCTCCTGCCATGTGAAATGCTGGTTCCCCCTTTGCCTTCCACCATGACTGGAAGCTTCCTGACGCCTCCCCAGTAGAAGCCACAATGCTTCCTGTACAGCCTGCAGAACCACGACCCAATTAAACCTCTTTTCTTTATAAATTACCCAGTCTCAAGTATTTGTTTATATCACTGCAAGAACAGACTAATACAGACCCTGTGCCTAGCACCAGTACCTGGAACCCAGAGCTACTGTAGCTACTTGTAGTCTATTCAGACCTGACATCTTGGTTAAGTCTTCCCTTTGGGGAGAAAATTAGAATGAGCACCCAGTTATTGATGACGTTATTAATTGAAATTAGAATGAGCACCCAGTTATTGCTGACGTTGAATGCAGCTGAAGCAGCTGCATGGAAACTATACCACTGCACCTATCCACAAACAGACACTACACCCTTCCTGACTGGCACGATAAAACCCAACTGCAGGTGAGTGTCTTTCTCTACAAAGCTACTCTAGAAAGTTTAGAAAAGACAATTGTTCCACCAAATAAACAGACATTGACACAGAAACACAAGGAAGTATGACGCTACCAAAGGAACATAATACAGCTGACCCTCAAACAATGCAGGAATTGGGGTACCAACTGCTCACACGGTCAAAAATGTGTGTATAACTTTTGACTGCCCAAAGGCTTAACTACTAATAGCTTACTATTGGCTGGAAGCCTTACCAATAACATAAACAGTCAATTAACATATAGTTTTATGTTATATGTATTATATACTGTATTCTTATAATTAAGTTAGCTAAATAAAAGTTTATGAAGAAAGTCATGGCCGGGCGCAGTGGCTCACGCCTGTAATCCCAGCACTTTGGGAGGCCAAGGCAGGCGGATAACCTAAGGTCGAGAGTTCGAGACCAGCCGGGCCAACATGGAGAAACCCATCTCTACTAAAAATATGAAATTAGCCGGGCGTGGTGGCACATGCCTGTAAACCCAGCTACTAAGGAAGCTGAGGCAGGAGAATTACTTGAATCAGGGGGGCGGAGGTTGCGGTGAGCCGAGATTGCACCATTGCACTCCAGCCTGGGCAACAAGAGTGAAACTCCGTCGCCAAAAAAAAAAAAAAAGAAAAGAAAAAAAGTCATAAGGAAGAGAAAATGTATTTACTAATCATTAAGGGGAAGTGGATCATCATAAAGGTATTCATCCTCATCATCTAAATATAAGTTGAATAGGCTAAGGGAGAGGAAGAAGAGGAGGGGTTGGTCCCACTGTCTCAGGGATGGTAGAGGCTAAAGAAAATCTGAGTACAGGACCTGTGAAGTTTAAACCCATGTTGATCAAGGGAGTTGTAACTCCCTAGTAACAGATTCTAATGATAAAAAGGCTACGAGTTGCCAAAAATTTTTCAAAACAATGGTCTTAAACTTAACAAGAAACAAGAAAATACAAATAGATAATTCAATGAAGTCAGGAAAACAACTCACAAAATGAACAAGAAATTCAACAAAGAGATATAAATAATAAAAAGAACAAAACAAAAATCCTGCTGCTGAAGAATTCAATGGATGAAATAAATACAATAGAGAGCTTCAATAGCAGACTTGATCAAGCAGAGAGAATTTCTGAACTTGGACATAGGTCATTTGAAATTACCCAGAGAGAGAAAAGAAGGAAATAATGATGAAAATGAACAAAGAAAGTCTATAAGAATTATGGGATACCATTAAATACTGCAAAACACTGAACGAGGCCAGGTGTGGTGGCTCAGGCCTGTAATCCCAGCACTTTGGAAAGCCAAGGCAGGCGGATGACTTGGGGTCAGGAGTTGAGACAGGCCTGGCCAACATGGTGAAACCCTGTGTCTACTAAAAATACAAAAATTAGGCAGACATGGTGATGCACAACTATAATTCCGGCTATTCAGGAGGCTAAGGCATGAGAATCACTTGAGCTCAGGAGGCAGAGGTTGGAGTGAGCCGACATCGAGCCACTGCACTCCAGCCTGGGCGACAGATTGAGGCCCTGTCTCAAAACAAAACAAAACAAAACCTCCCACACACATTGAATGAAATAAATTGGAGAACACACACAAAAAATGGAAAGACATCACATTTATGGAGTGGAATAATTAATATTGTGAAAATGACCATACTACCAAAGGCGATCAACAGATTCACTGCAATCCTTATAAAAATACCAATGAGCTGGGTACAATGGCACACATCCATGGTCCCAGCTACTCAGAAGGCTGAGGCAGGAGGATTGCTGGAGCCCAGGATTCCAAGGCCAGTCTGGGTAATGTAGCAAGACCCTATCTCTTAAAAAACAAAACAACAACAACAACAAAACCCCCGAAATCCCAATGATAGTCTTCACATAAATAGAAACAACAAAAACCTTAAAATTTGTATGGAACCACAAAAGACCTTGACTAGCCAAAGCAATCCTAAGCAAAAAGAACAAAGCTAGAAGCATCATACTATCTGGCTTCAAAATATATTACAAAGCTATATAACCAAAACATCACAGTACTGGCATAAAAACAGACACACCAATGGAAGAGAATAGAAAACAAACAAATAAACAAAATCTATGCACTTACAGCCAACTGATTTTCAACACAGGCACCAAGAATATTCACTGGGGAAGGGACAGTCCCTTTGATAAAAGGTCCTGGGAAAACTGGATATCTGTAGGCAGTAAAATGAAAGTAGACCCCTAGCTCTCACCATATATAAAAACCAACTAAAAATGGATTAAAGACTTAAATGTGAGACCTGGAACTATAAAACTACCAGAAGAAAACACAAGGGTAACGCTTCAGGACATTGGTCTAGGCAAAGATTTTATGGCTAAGACCTCAAAAGCAAAAATAGACAAATGGATTTGTATCAAACTAAAAAGCTTTTGTACAGCAAAACTAAACAAGCAACAGAGTGAAGAGACAACCTGCAGAGTGGAAGAAAATATTTGCAAACTATTCCACAAGGGATTAATAAATAAATAATTTCATTTACAAATGGACAAATGAGCTGAACAGACATCTCTCAAAAGAAGATATACAGGCCAGACGTGATGGCTCACACCTGTAATCCCCACATTTTGGGAGGCTGAGGCTGGAGGACTGCCTGAGGTCAGGAGTTTCAGACCAGCCTAGACAACATGGTGAAACCCTGTCTCTACAAGAACACAAAAAATTAGCCGGGGATGGTGGCACGGACCTGTGGTCCTAGCTGCTCGCACCTAAGCCCGGGAGATTGAGGCTGCAGTGAGCCGAGATTGAGCCACTGCACTCCAGCCTGGACGATAGAATGAGACCCTGTCTCACGAAGAAGACATATGAATGGTCAACGGGTATATATCTTAAAAAAAAAAAACTCTAAGAATCGGGTAAATACAAATCAAAATCACATTGAGCTATCAGCTCACCTCGGTTAGAATGGCTATTATCAAAAAGACAAAAAATAACAAATGCTGGCAAGGATTTGGAGAAAAGGGAACTCATACACTGTTGGTGTAAATTAATACAGCCATTATGAAAAACAGTATAGAGATTACTCAAAAAACTAAAAATAGACTACCATATGATCCAGCAATTCCACTAATGGGTAAATATCCAAAGGAAAGGAAATCAGTAAGTCAAGGAGAAAGGTGCACTCCCATGTTTATTACATCATTATTCCACAATGGTCAAGATATGGAATCAACCTAAGTGTCCGTAAACAGATAAACTGGTAAAGAAAATGTGGTATATATACACAATAGAATACTATTTAGCCATAAAAAAAATGAAATTCTGTCATTCACAGCAACGTAGATGGGCTTAGAGGACCTTACGTTCGAGAAATAAGCCAGGCACAGAAAGACAAATACTGCATGTTCTCACTCATGTGTAAAGTTAAAAGGTTGATTTCATAGAAGTAGGGAGTAGAATAATGGTTACTAGAGGTGGGGAAGGGTAGGGTAGGGAAGGGAACAGCCAAATGGTTGATGGTTACAAAAGTACAGCTAGGACAGAGTGTGGTTGCTCATGCCTGTAATCCTAGCATTTTGGGAGGTCAAGCTTGACCCCAGGAAACCTGGACAACATAGTGAGACCCCATCTCTACCAAATATAGTAATTAAAAAATTAACTGGGCATGGTGGTGTACACCCGTAGTCCTAGCTACTCAGGAGGCTTAGGTGAGGACTGCTTGAACCTGGGAGATCAAGGCTGCAGGGAGTTGTGATCACGCCGCTGCACTCCAGCCTAGGGGACAAGAGTGAGACCCTGTCTCAAAAAAAAAAAAAAAAAGACAGCTAGATAGGAGGAATAAGTTCTAGTGTTCTATAGCACTACAGGGTGACTATAATTAACAATATATCGTATATTTTCAAATAGCTAGAAGAGCAGATTTTGAATGGTCCCAATACAAAGAAATGAAAAATGTTTGAGATGATGAATATGCTAACTATCCTGATTTGATCATTACACATTTTATACATGTATCAAAATATCACACTATACCCCATTAACTTATACAATTATGTGTCAATTAAAAATAATGAAAGAAAAAAAGCCAAAAACCCCACAATACATTATACACTTGAAAACTGCTGCAAGAATAGATTTTAAATATTCTCACCACAAAAAAAGTATACGAGTAATACATATGTTAATTAGCCTGCTCTAACCCATCCAGGATATATACATACATCATGTTGTATATCATCAATATACACAATTTTTGTCAATTAAAAATATTTTTAAAAGCTTGCTTTTATGGAAAAAAAAGACTGAATTAATGAACTATGTGTCCATTTTGAAAAGCCAGAAACTAAGAAATGTGAGCACATAAAAATGAAGGCCATATTAAAGGATGTAATTCAATGAAACAATAAAAAGACATAATGCAGATGTCAACAATGCCACAAACTGGTTTTCTGTAGAGAAAGGGAAGGATAGGCCTCCAGAGAAAGAAAGAAAAAAAAAGCACAAATAAGCCAGGCACTGTGGCTCATGCCTGTAACCCCAGCACTTTGGGAAGCCAAGATGGGCACACTGCTTGAATTCAGGAGTTCGAGACCAGCCACGGGCAACATGATGAAACCTTATCTCTACAAAAAAATATAAAAATTAGCTGGGCATGGTGGTGCATGCCTGTAGTCCCAGCTACTCAAGAGGCTAAGGTAGGAGGATCATCTGAGCCTGAGCTGCAGTGAGCTATGATTGCACCACTGCCCTCCAACCTGGGCGACAGAGCAAGACCCTGTCTCAAAAAAATAAAAATTTAGGAATAAACCTGACAAGAGATATACAAGATATATGTATCGTAAACTACAAAACCTAGGTAGGAGAAATTAAAGAATATCTGAATGAGTGACGACATATACTGTGTCTATAAAACGGAAGACTCAATAAGATATCTTCCAACTTGATCTATGTATTGTATATCATCCCAACCAAAATCCCAGTAGGTTTTTTAAAATTGAGAATCTGATTCTAAAATTCATACGGAAGTGCAAAGGTTGAACAGCCAAAACAACTTTGGAAAAGAAGACAAGGTTGGAGTTCTTACACTACTACTGATTTTTAGACTTAATATAAAGATATAACAATCAAGATATTATGGTATCGGTGTAAAAATAGACAAATAGATCAATGGACAGAATAGACAATCCAGAAATTGACCCACACATTATCTGGCCAATTGCTTTTTTCTTTGGCTTAGCTGAGGCTTTATTTTGAAAAAACTGAACTAGGTTTTGTCTGTTTTTAAAATTTTGTTTTAACCAGAAGGCTCCCAAAGGTATAAACTGGTTTTCAGTTGTGAGCATGAAAAAGAGGCAGTCGTCTAGGAACCACCCTAGGTTCCCTTAAGGGTGGGCTGAGGTCCACAATTGGGCCTCAGGTGGGTCTCCTGTTCCCTATGCTTCCCTGCACAGTTGCCTCCCCCACAGGCTCTGGTCGGCCAGAGGAGGTAGGTAGGCTGGAAGGAGTTGCAGTGGCATTCATTGCAGGACATCAAAGGACTCAGATACTAGCTTCCCGTTGTGGATCTCGATTCTCTTCACAACCACAGCCCTGAAGGAGCTGGTGCAGCTGAAGGAGGTGGAGCCCCTGCCAGAGTCTAAGCTGGACTGGAAGGGGCCCTAGGTCATACTTGTGGCCAAAGCTTGTGAGGCCCCCGCAGGCCGAGCTCAGCCCCTTGAGTAGCCACTGGTGGTTTTTGTACGGATACTCATGTTCTGCATCCCAGACTCCACCTGGCTCTCCTTGCCTTTCAGCAGCTTCTTGTAAGTGGAGATCTTGATGTCCATGGCCAGTTTAACATTCACCAGCTCCTGTTACTCAAGCAGCTGACAGGCCATGTCTTGCTTGGCTCTCTGGAGGATGGCTTCCAGCTTGGCACTGGCATCCTTAATGGCCAGCTCCCCCTGCTACTCAGCATCTGGGATGGCAGCCTCCAAGGAAGCCCTCTGGCCTTTGAGGCCCTCATTCTCAGCCTGAAGCAAGCTGATGTTCTGGTTCATCTTAGAGATCTGTCTTCATGTGAGGCAGGTCATCCTTGGCTTCCCAGGCAGTGTCTGCAGCTCCTCACACTTGATCATATTCCTAATACTCCTTGTACATGCTTTCAGTTTCAGCTCAGCTGCAGCTGGTGATCTCCTCATACTGGGCACGGACCTCGGCAAGGATGTCATTTAAATCGAGGAAGTGGCTGTTGTCCATGGACAGGACCAGGGATGTGTCCAAGAACTGGGACTACAGCTCACAGATCTCCTCTTCATACAGCTGAATGAGGAAGTTGATCTTGTCAGTCAGCTCTTCCAGGTGAGATTCCAGCTCTACCTTGTTCATGTAAGCTACATTCATATCCTTCTTGATGAGGACAAATTCATTCTCCATCTCTGTAGGCTTGGTTATTTAAACTTCACACTTTTGATAGTCCTCCACTGGTCTCTCCATGTTGCCAAGTTCTGCCTCCAGCTTCAGCTGCTCCTGGCTCAGTGTGTCCAGTTGCTGCTTTAGGTTGTTGATGTAGCTCTCAAACATGCTGTCCATGTTGCTCCAAGCTACTTTTTGCTGCTGCAAAAGGATCCACTTGGTCTCCAGTATCTTGTTCTGCTGCTCCAGGAAGGGCACCTTCTCAATGAAGGGGGCAAACTTGTTTAGGGTCTTGATCTGCAATTTCTCCTGGGTGCATACAGCCTGGGTGTTGGTGTGCACATCCAGCTTAAGGGGACTCGGGAGGCTCTGGGTCACTGTGGCAGCTGTGATGCTCCTCCATACCACCAGACCTGGCATAGCCTCCCCCCAGACCCATGCCAGTATCCAGGCTACTCCGGAAGCTGCTGCTGTTGCCCATCCAGGAGAAGTTCTAGGAGTTGAGGCAGACATCTGGCCCACTCTTGTATAAGCAGCTGCCAAGGAGGCCCTTGGCCACCAAGGGACCAGAGGTGGATACCATGTAGGACTTCTGGGTCACCCTGATAGATATGGTGGAGGATGGAGTAGAGGCAAGCAGGCTGAACTGGACAGATTCGAGATGGAGCTGAGAAGCTATTTCTAGGTGGTAGTCAATTGCTTTTTGATAAATATATCAATACATCAAGAGAAAAAGGACACTTTTTAACTAATGGTGCTAAAACAACTAAATAGCCATATGTAAAACAATAAACCTTGACCCTTACCTCACACCAGATAGCAAATCAACTTGAAATGGATCACAGACTATCAAATGATAAAACTTCTAGAAGAAAACACAGGAGAAAATCTTTGTACCCTTGGACTTGGCAAAGATATATTAAACATGAAACAAACAGTACAAAATATAAAAGAAAAAATCTATGAATTGGACGGTCAAAATTTAAAATGTGTTCTCATTACAGATGGGAAAAAATATTTGCAAAACATGTACCTGACAAAGACCTTATATTCAAACTCTAAAGAACTTTTACAACTCAGTAAGACAACTCAACTAAAAAAATTGGCAATATGTTTGACGATACAACTTCACTAAAGAAGATATATAGCTAGCAAGAAAGCACACAAAAGATGCTGATCAGCATTAGTCATTAGGGAAACAAAAATTAACATCACATTAGATTTAAGTCCTTAATCCATCTTGAGTTGATTTTTGTATAAGGTGAGAGATGAGGATCCAGTTTCATTCTCCTACATGTGGCTAGCCAATTATCCCAGCACTATCTGTTGAACAGGGTATCATTTCACCACTTGAAGGTTTTGTTTGCTTTGTCAAAAATCAGTTGGCTGTATGTATGTGGGTTTATTTCTGGGTTCTCTATTCTGTTCCATTGGTCTATGTACCTATTTTTATACCACTACCATGCTGTTTTGGTGAGTACAGCCTTATAGTATAGTTCGAAATCAGGTAATGTAATGCCTCCAGATTTGTTCTTTTTGCTTTGTCTTGCTTTGGCTATGCGGGCTCTTTTTTAGTTCCACATGAATTTTAGGATTGTTTTTTCTAATTCTGTGAAGAATGATGGTGGTATTTTGATGGGAATTGCATTGAATTTCTAGATTGCTTTCGGCAGTATGGTCATTTTCACAATACTGATTCTACCCATCCATGAACATGGGATATGTTTCCATTTGTATATGTTGTCTATGTTTCAGCAGTGTTTTGTAGTTTTCCTTGCAGAGGTGTTTCACCTCCTTGGTTAGGTATATTCCTAAGTATTTTACTTTTTTTGCAGCTATTGTAACAGGGGTTGAGTTCTTGATTTCATTCTCAGCTTGGCTGCTGTTGGTGTACAGGAGAGCTACTGCACGAAATTAATTGTGTACATTAATTTTGTATCCGGAAACTTTGCTGAATTCTTTATTTTTTGTTTTTTGAGATGGAGTTTCACTCTTGTGCCCAGGCTGGAGTGCAATGGCCGTGATCTCGGCTCATGGCAACCTCTGCCTCCCAGGTTCAAGCAATTCTCCTGCCTCAGCCTCCCGAGTAGCTGGGATTACAGGCATGCCCCACCACACCTGGCTAATTTTGTATTTTTAGTAGAGATGGGGTTTCACCATGTTGGTCAGGCTGGTCTCAAACTCCTGACCTCAGGTGATCCACCCACCTCAGCCTCCCAAAGTGCTGGGGTTACAGGCGTGAGCCACCTCGCCTGGCCTTCTTTGCTGAATTCTTTGATCAGTTCTAGGAGCTTTCTGGAGGAGTCTTTAGAGTTTTCTAGGTAAACAATCATATCATCTGCAAACAGTGACAGTTTGACTTCCTCTTTACCAACTGGGATGCTCTTTTATTTCTTTTTTCTTTTTTGAGACAGAGTCTCACTCTGTCACCCAGGCTGGAGTGCAGTGGTGAGATCTTAATCTCAGCTCACTGCAACCTTTACCTACCGGGTTCAAGTGATTCTCATGCCTCAGCCTCCCAAGTAGCTAGGATTACAGGAGCCTGCCACCACACCCAGCTAATTTTTTTGTATTTTTAGAAGAGAAGAGGTTTCCACATGTTGACCAGGCTTGTCTCAAACTCTGGACCTAAGGTGATCCACCCACCTTGGCTTCCCAAAGTGCTGGGATTATAGGCGTGAGGCATAGCAACTGGCCTAGATGCTCTTTATTTCTTTCTCTTGTCTGACTGCTCTGGCTGGTAGGACTTCCAGTACTATGTTAAAGATGAGTGGTGAGAGTGGGTATCCTTTTCTTGTTCCAGGCCAGGCTGGTAGCTCACGCCTGTAATCCCATCACTTTGGGAGGCTGGGGGAGGCAAGTCACTTGAATCCAGGAGTTCAAGACCAACCTGGGTGACATAGTGAGACCCCCATCTCTACAAAAAAATTTTTAAAAATTAGCTGGGTGTGGTGGCATGTGTCTGTGGTCCCAGCTACTTAGAAAGCTGAGGTGGGGGGATTGCCTGAGCCCAGGACGTTGAGGCTGCAGTGAACCATGATCATGACAGGGCAAGACCCTGTCTCAAAAGATTAAAAATTTCTTTTTAAGGGCTCAGTGTGGTGGCTAACCCCTGTAATCTTAGCACTTTGGGAAGCCAAGGTGGAAGAATGGCTTGAAGCCAGAGTTTAAGATCAGCCTGGGAAATATAATGAGACTCTGTCTCTATTGAAAAAAACAAAAAAATCAGCCAGGCATGGTGGTGTGTGCCTATAGTCCCTATAGCTTCTTGGGAAGCTGAGGTGGGAGGACTGGTTGAGCTCAGGAGTTTGAGGCTACAGTGAGTCATAATCATGCCACTGCACTCCAGCCTGGGTGACAGAGTGAGATCCCATCTCAGGAAAAAAAAATTTTTCAATAAAATTTTAAGTTTTATTGTTTATGTCATTAAAACAAATATATGTTAATATAGCAACATCAGAAAGTTAAAGTCACTTATAATTTTACAGAAATCACTACTGACATTTTTGCATATTCTTCCAGATTTTTTCTAATCATATGTATTTATAAGCAGATATTCATTCACAAAATGAATTATTACTACACATCCAAGTGACTGTTCTATGTGCTGGAGATACAAGGATGATCAAGACACTTAAAGTCTCTACGTATAAAATTTATATTCGGTGTGTTTTATAACTATATCTGAATTTTTAAAATCAGGTTTATTTCATGATATCACAGAGGAACTGAACATTTTAAGTGAACTCATGTTTGCTAATTAACTAACGCAATTATGGAAAATGCAAAAGAAACTGACCTGAATATAGAGATTTAATTTAATACAAAGCTGTCTGATGGCAAGGTAATAGAAATTTCTTCAATTTACTGAGGCGTTTACATAGATCTAAAATTTTCTGGAATTAAAGAACTTTGGGCCAGGTGCAGTGGCTCACACCTGTAATCCCAGCCAGCATTTTGGGAGGCCAAGGCAGGCGGATCACAAGGTCAGGAGGTCGAGACCATCCTGGCTAACATGGTGAAACCCCGTCTCTACCAAAAATACAAAAAATGAGCCGGGCACGGTGGCACGCACTTGTAGTCCCAGCTACCTGGGAGGCTGAGGCAGGAGAATTGCTTGAACCTGGGAGGCGGAGGTTGCAGTGAGCCGAGATTGCGCCACTGCACTCCAGCCTGGGCAACAGAGTGAGACTCCGTCTCAAAAAATATAATAATAATAATACTAAGATTTTGTGTTTCTAAGAGTTGATTATCCTGATTTTTAAAATTCATTTAACTATTATTTATTGACTGACTTCCAATGTGCACTACACAGAAATACAAAAGAACTCTATTAAAACAGGAAACTTTTTACGAAGTTAGATTCAACTGCAAATAAGGTCCTATTGAGGGGCTTACTAAAAATGAAATATCTATTAGGAATATAACGTTTTAAAAATTTATCTTTTTCTTGCTTTTTTCCTATTAGGAATACAATTTACTATTCTAAAGTAAATTGTCAAGAATACGATGTAAATACAGTTTAATTTTCTTTTTCTTTCTTTCCCATGTTTTTTTTTTGAGATGGAGTTTCACTCTTGTTGCCCAGGCTGGAGTGCAATGGCGCGATCTTGGCTCACTGCACCCTCCACCTCCCAGGTTCAAGCAATTCTCCTGCCTCAGCCTCCTGAGTAGCTGGGATTACAGGCAGGTGCCACCATACCCAACTAATTTTGTATTTTTAGTAGAGACGGAGTTTCTCCATGTTGGTCAGGATGGTCCTGAACTCCCAACCTCAGGTGATCCACCTGCCTTGACCTCCCATAGTGCTGAGATTACGGGTGTGAGCCACCGTGCTCGGCCTTTTTTTTTTTTTTTTTTTGAGACAGAGTTTCGCTCTGCTGCCCAGGCTGGAGTACAGTGGCACGATCTTGGCTCGCTTCAACTTTCGCCTCCCAGGTTCAAGTGATTCTCGTGCCTCAGCCATCTGAGTAGGTGGGATTACAGGCATGCACCACCATGCCCGGCTAATTTTTTAATTTTTAGTAGAGAAAGGGTTTCGCCATGTTGGCCAGGCTGGTCTTGAATTCCTAGCCTCAAGTGATCTGCTCACCTTAGCCTCCCAAAGTGCTGGGATTACAGGCATGAGCCACTGTACCTGGCTTAATTTTTAAAGTAATCTGAATATTCACTGTCTAAACATGATGACATCAAGATCAAAAAAATTTCTTAATATTTCTGAGAGCTCTTTGACTTTTAAAATATAAGCACTATTATGATAGATCAATTAAGATTATGAATTTAGGACAGGCATGGTGGCTCACGCCTGTAATCCCAGCACTTTGGGAGGCCGAGGCGGGCGGATCACAAGGTCAGGAGATCGAGACCATCATGGCTAACATGGTGAAACCCCATCTCTACTAAAAATACAAAAAAAAATTAGCCGGGCATGGTGGTGGGCGCCTGTAGTCCCAGCTACTCGGGAGTCTGAGGCAGGAGAATGGCATGAACCCGGGAGGCGGAACTTGCAGTGAGCTGAGAGTGTACTACTGCACTCCAGCCTGGGCGACAGAGCGAGACCCCCGTCTCAAAAAAAAAAAAAAAAAAGATTATGAATTTGTCACAGTTATAAAATAGAATGTATTGAATCTCAACTATCCTAAATAATTATTAGCTAGAATTACCAACAATCACTCTACTATTCTGTGATATAGGACCTATTATTATCATCATTTTATAGAAAAAGATGATGAGGTTCATTGCTCAAAATTATAAGGTTATCATTTATTGAGCATTTACCATAGTAAGGTACTATGCTAAAAGTGTTTTACCTATATCATTTAACCCTTTTGACAATGCTGTGATTCAGTTACCTGTTCCAATTTACATATAGGATAGGCGGATAAGGAACTTTCCCAAGATTACAAATATGCTGAGTGGCTGAGCAAGAACTCAAACCTACATGTGTTTATTTCAAAGCCCGTACTCTATTATTACAATAGGAACTTTTTCAAACCAATAAACAAAGCTCTCTTCTGCTTTTATTAGTCAAAAATCCATAGCTTTAAATCTTTTTCTGGATAGGTTAACAAATTAAAGATGTTAAAAGAAATTATTTGTTCCTTTTTGTTTTCAACTTTTGCTGGTTGAAATTTAATTAGAAGCAGTACCGTAACATACAAAAAACTCTATCTCCGACACCACCCAAAAGCTAGAGCTCTAACTATGCAGGCATTGTAGCCACTGAAAAAACATTAGGTAGAACAGATTGAGAAGTGGAGTTTAGGATGAAGTTGTAAAAAGTGCCAATAGCTTAAGGGTAAGAATTCCAAATATTCCTAGTTTCCTGACAGGTACTCTGATCCTACTGCAAGTTACCTTTACTAGCCTAATTTTATTTTTTTTACTTTATTTACTTTTGCTCACTCACTCTGAAATTTCATCAGTAAAATTTTCACTGACATTAATAAGCCCTTTTTCTTAAAAAGAAAAAACTCTGGAGGGAACATCAGCCATTAACAAATCGGTATAAATTTCTGTAAGGATAGATTTCTTCCTTTAAAACGAGTTAAAAAGAGCTACCCTGAGGGAGTGAAAAGTTTTACTTGGAGGTGAGAAAGCAAGTACAGGTGAGCCTCAAAGAACTTAGAGGGATTCAGCAGGCCTGCACAGGATGCTGCAGTGAAGACTGAGGGAAGTATGACTGGCTTAGGTAAGTACACTAGTTAAGGGGTGGGGAGTATGTTGACAGAGGAAGACTGCCAAACACAAACCACCTACTGCAGAATTTTGCCCATATTGAGATTTTGCCAATGGAATAAAAATAACTATATTTTCTACTGCCTTCTGGAAATGAAAATCTATGGGTTAAAGACTTTTTGTGGTTACATTGAGAAAATATTAAAGTAGTTTCTATACGGAAAAGTGGGTTTTAATATGACGACTGACCTAACCCATTGTTGAAATGAAGATTAAAAGTACATTTTTAAGTTACAGACACACTTTAAAAAAATAATTTGGATGCAGTGAAAAGTATTACCTCTTCCTTCCTCCTTTCTTCCATCAATTTGCTTTATCTTCTTTAATCCTGACAACTGCAGAGTGACTTAAAATAGCTGATTTTCCCAACTATCCTGAAAGTCAGTATATGCTATAAATTTTTATCCCTAACTGCCAATTAACTCCGTCAAAGTAAGGTTTTTTATTTGTTTTTTTTGTTTTGCTTTGTTTTGTTTTGTTTTGAGACAGAGTCTTGCTCTATCACCCAGGCTGGAGTGCAGTGGCGCTCACTGCAAGCTCTCGGCTCACTGCAAGCTCTCGGCTCACTGCAAGCTCTCGGCGCTCTCGGCTCACTGCAAGCTCCGCCTCCCAGGTTCACGCCATTCTCCTGCCTCAGCCTCCACAGTAGCTGGGACTATAGGCGCCCGCCACCGTGCCCGGCTAATTTTTTTTGTATTTTAGTAGAGACGGGGTTTCACCGTGTTAGCCAGGATGGTCTCGATCTCCTGACCTCGTGATCCGCCCGCCTCGGCCTCCCAAAGTGCTGGGATTACAGGCATGAGCCACCGTGCCTGGCCCTGTCAAAGTAAAGTTTATAAGAATGCATATATTAATATTAAATAGCTAAGTATAAAATGTTTTTTCCAACTGATAAACATAAATAGAACAAAGCACCTATATACAAAGGGTAATTTGACTTTTTAAACATGTAATAGACAATAGTTAACTTTTCAAAATAAAGTTGTTACTTTCAATTAGTTAAAAAAAATTACCTTCAGATAGTGGCTCAGGTTTAAATTCCAGGCCTCAAGCATTCTACTACCCCCAGAAATGTCCTTTCTTGTCCACTGAAGTTCTTCCTTTTGGGGGCACTAAATCATGATAGCTGTAGCTTCATTTATGTGAAAGCTTTAATTGGGTCTTCACAGCAGCATTTTCTCTGTAATGAGAAGGTATTTAATGTATATTTTATTTTCCCACACATAAAGATAATTATTACATTTTGTTATGCAGGTTTTATTTTAAAATAACCATTATCAGCCTGGTGTGGTAAAACCATCAATTGATTCATTTAAGAGAACTAAAGATGAGGACTGACTTTACAGGTAACTACATGTATCTTGGGACAGGTGACAATCTCTCTGTGCCTGTTTCCGTGTCTAAAATCAGGTATTTGGAATATTTAAATTCTCACGTTTTGTAACTATCACTAAAACAAAGATCTCTAGCAAATTACATTTTTCATCAATGAAAATACTTACTATTGGGGCATCTTTTGGAGCCACAAGAAGCTTGAAAATAAAAGCTCTTCTCCCCATGCCCTACCTCCCAAACCCTAGAATTGACAGGCTTATTTCTTAAGCAAGCATATTACAATTAAAGAGAGCAGAAAGAAAAAAGAAAATATTAAACATGGAGCCTAAACAGTTAATGATTGGATTTCAGAAAACACACTAAAGCATTAAATTTTGCCAGCAAATTGCTTTCTAGAATGTTTTGTTATCACATTTAAAAAGTGGATTTTATCTTATATCAAAAGTAAAGATTGGAAAGCATCTGTAAAATTAGTAGCTCAGTGTTTTTATTTTGGGAAGAAAGGGCTTTTTATTGTTTTTAGACAGTGAATGTATGGCAGAGGGGTAGAGACGATTCAGGTTGTTGTCATGTCTCTTTCAAGGACCATACTTGGGCCACTGCTGTTAGGATCTTATTCAACAGCAATTCTATCAGTTCAAAATTTTGGAGGTAATTTCTTATGTGTAATATCCAAAAAAAATGGTCTTAACATCCAATCATGTTGTTGAGTATCCTTCACAGACTTCTGTGTATTAAAATATTATTGTTACAACCAATAACCTTAGAATAAATCCCCAAATAGGATAATTAAAGAGAAAGCAGCTTGAAGTTGTTTCTTTAAATTCCAGATACCTTGGTTAATGTCCTAAGATGTAAAAGATCTTTAAATCTATTCATTATCAGCACCAGATCTTATTAACTACATTAAAAAATGTTGCTCGGCGGGATGCTGGTGGCTCACACCTGTAATCCCAGCACTTTGGGAGGCCAAGGTGGGCAGATCACGAAGTTAAGAGATTGAGACCATCCTGGCCAATGTGGTGAAACCCCATCTCTACTAAAAATACAAAAAAATTAGCTAGGTGTGGTGGTGCGCACCTGTAGCCCTAGCTACTCGGGAGATTGAGGCAGGAGAATCGCTTGAACCTGGGAAGCACAGGTTGCAGGGAGCCAAGATTGCGCCACAGCACTACAGCCTGGCGACAGAGCGAGACTCTGTCTCAAAAATAAATAAATAAATAAATAAATAAATAAAATATTGCTCAAAAGTACTTTAGAAAATAAAATTTACCGCATCTTTTAGAGGTAAATGACATAACATTCCTTTTATAATATGTACAAAATTACTATGAATCAGTGGTGTCAAAAATGAAATCAAGACTAATTCACAAATATTTTAATAGGATAATTTATTTTTTAAGAATCAGTTTTTAAAGTTATGTTAAACATCGAACTTTTAAATGCATGCAATTATATATAAACAATAACCTATATTAATTTTTAAATTTTCTGCTGGATGCAGTGGCTCATGCCTGTAATCCCAGCGCTTTGGGAGTCTAAAGTGGGCGGATCTTGAGGTCAGGAGTTGGGAGGCCAGCCTGGCCAACACAGTGAAACCCTGTCTCTACTTAAAACAAACAAACAAAAAACAGGCTAGGTGCGGTGGCTCATGCCGGTAATCCCAGCACTTTGGGAGGCTGAGCAGACGGATCACAAGGTCAGGAGATCGAGACCGTCCTGGCCAACATGATAAAACCCTGTGTCTACCAAAAATACAAAAACTAGCTGGGCGTGGTGGCGTGTGCCTGTAATCCCAGCTACTCGGGAGGCTGAGGCAGGAGAATTGCTTGAACCAGGGAGTTGGAGGTTGCAGTGAGCCAAGATTGCGCCACAGCACTCCAGCCTGGCGACAGAGCCAGACTCCATCTCAAAAAGAAAACAAAACAAAATACAAAAATCAGCTGGGAGTGGTGGCAGGAGCCTGCAATCGCAGCTATTGGGGAGGCTGAAACACGGATCACTTGAACCCGGAAGGCAGAGGTTGCAGTGAGATGAGATCATGCCACTGCATTCCAGCCTGGGCAACAGAGCAAGACTCCATCTCAACCGGTACAGTGGCTCACGCCTGTAATCCCAGCACTTTGGAAGGCCGAGGTGGGAAGATCACAAGGTCAGGGGATTGAGACCATCCCGGCCAACATGGTGAAACCCCGTCTCTACTAAAATACAAAAAATCAGCCAGGCATGGTGGCAGGCACCTGTAGTCCCAGCTACTCGGGAAGCTGAGGCAGGAGAATCGCTTCAACCTGGAAGGCGGAGGTTGCAGTGAGCTGAGATAGCGCCACTGCACTCCAGCCTGGCGACAAAGGGAGACTGAAAAAAAAAAAACCAAAAACAAAACAACAACAAACAACACCACCACCACCAAAAAACCCTCCAACTCAAAAAATAAAAAAATAAAAAAAAGGACTTTTTAATTTTCAGGGAAAAAAAATCTAAGGCTGGTGTTCACAGTGTCAATTTTATTTATGGTTTGTTCTCCCTATAAGCTTCCCTGTAATCCATTTCTACCCATTTTTTACTCTGCACAAACAGACTTTTTACGTTTTTGCTCTTTGATTTTTTTTTTTTTTTTTTTTTTGAGATGGAGTTTCACTTTTTGCCCAGGCTGGAGTGAAGTGGCGCGATCTTGGCTTACTGCAAACTCCACCTCCCAGGTTCAAGCAATTATCCTGCCTCAGCCTCCCCAGTAGCTCGGATTATAGGCACCCCCCACCATGCCTGGCCAATTTTTGTATTTTTAGCAGAGACGGGGTTTCACCATGTTGGCCAGGCTGGTCTCAAACTCCTGACCTCAGGTGCTCTGCCCGCCTCGGCCACCCAAAATGCTGGGATTAGGCTGCTCTTTGAGAGCTTTACAAATTTATTTAATCCTTACAATGACTCTGAGGTAGATCTTCTTGTCTCTGTTTGTAGATAAGAAAACTGGAACTGTCAAGAAACTTGCTTAAGATCACAGAGTGCATTAGGTTCGGATCCATAATCAAATTGGAAAAAAAGAAAAACAGAAAGAACAATTAAGACTCCAAAGCCCTAATGCATAGTCTTTGTATCCTATCACACTGTGGCATTATATATATAAAACAAAAAACTTTATAATAAAGAGAAATGTATTTTCCAAACTGTGGTTCTCCAGATAACAATGTGTCTCCATGAGGGCCATATAGTAAATACATCCCATAAAAAATGATTACCAACCAAAAGCTTGCAATTAATGTTCCAACTAAAGAAAAAGACTCAAAGTAAAAGCATCAGCTATCCTAAGTACTGCTTGGAGGCAACACCAAACACGACACATAAATCATTGTTGAAAAAAACCGTAAAACATAACGCTGGGTATTTAGTTATGTTGAATGCTAAAACTAATCTTTCCTTAACTAAAGGTCTCCGTCAAATGAAAAGTGTATTTTAGTCAAGTCAGGATTTCTGTTTTGCAAACTGAAAGTCTTATATTATTAAGCATATATTCAGGTTATTTATTTTCCTGATCATAATTTTCAAATCAAATTAAGATCAAACTCTATTGACTGTCAGGTACTGTATATTCTCATTTTGATAAATTTCAAATTAATGATAAAAATGTATTAACCTGCTGGTCAATTATACATTTTATAAATATATTTTAACCAATGACATATTATCAGTAAGTACAGATTCAACGGCAAGATTTCATTAAGAAAGTGTTTCAAGCTTCAGATGCCCAAGACTTATTTAATGTGTAAATCCTCACCACTACAATAACCACATGGTTAAACGATCACCACTTCCATTAGCAAGCTCAAGCCTAATAAGTGATCTCCTGGGACTTCAGCACAGAGGTTTTCTAATTTTATTCCTCCACTCAATGTGGCTATTCTCCCTTATCTATTCACGCTGGCAAAGCTTCTAGTTAAACTGGAATTAGTAACTATTTGATGATAATAATTAACATATACTGAGTGCTTCCGATGCCGCAGTTAATTCTTACAGTTGATAAAAGTGTGGCACAGAAAGGTTAATCAAGTAGCAGAGGCAGGATTTGAACCCAGGAATTCTGGTTCCAGGGCCCGGATTCGGAGCTACAAAGGTGAGTAAACTGAAAAGAGTCCTACTTTTATTGTCATTGCTCTCTAATAAAAATTATTTTTTTCTTCCAATTGTTTAAATCGCTTCTCATTCTCTATTTAAATATTAGGCGTTCATTTAAATATTAGGCGTCTACCTTACAGTAGGACATCTTTAAACAACGTAAAAAAGGAAAGCTTTGTCTTCACCTGCACACATACCGGTCTGCCCATAAATTTTGCAATCCAGTTCTGCCTGATTCTAAACTGCTTGTCTCTTGAAGCGAATGCCTTAAAAAGTGACATTGGGATCAGGATAGTTATCTCCATCCATCCTCCCTCAGAAAAACAACTATATTAGAGTAATTCTTGGGACCATTGAGAACAATACACAGGCCTTTGGGTAACTTCAAGACAAAAAAGGCAAAAAGTCGGAGAGAAGGTGTGGGAGGATGATTTTCCCCTTCTAAACGTAAGGTATAAAAGGGCTCAGAAAGCGGAAAAAGAACCCTAAAAAGCAAGGTGCGGGAAGGCGTGAGGGACCACACATTGGGCGCTCCGCCCAAGGGGTCCGGCTCCTTCCCCGCGGCGGTGGCGCGTCCTTGGGCTCAGCAACCCTCCTGAAGACACCTAACCTCCTCCTTCTCCAGCCTGCCCCTCTGGGGCCTGAGAGCCCCGTCCCGGGCCGGGGGTCGGAAGCCGTGCCATGTAGGACCCCGAAAAGGCCCCCAAGCTTGGCGCGGAAGGCGCCGCCAGTGACCTGCTGCGGCTGGGGGCGGAGGCCGGCAGTTGCTCGGAGCTCCGGCGGGTCAGGAGGTGACGGGGGGAGGAGGAGGCAGGAGGAAGAAAGGGGGGTTGGGAGGTAGCGTCCGGTAGGTCTGCGCAGACAGCGCTGCCAGACCTCTGACTCCCCCAATCCTGCCGCCGCCGATAGCCCCACAAGGCGACATGGGAAGTCCGCCGGAGCAGAGGGGAGAAAATTCAAAACGAGTCTACTCAACCTCGTCTTGGCTCCGAGGCCCCGCCATGGAGACCAGCATAATGCGCAGGCGCGCCCCACCGGGAGCGCGCAGCGCAGTCCCACGAGAGTAGGACCACTATCGGCCACCGTCGACCGTTTCCTCTCTCATCCGTTCTTTTCTTCGTATTTCCGCCTCTCGCCTCTCTCTAAAAGCCGTAGTTAGAGGCGAGATTTAGGAAAAACCTCTGCCGAGTGAGCGTCTGGTTGGGAGTATGTATGAGAAAAAAAAACTGGCAAGGCGTTAGTCAAGCAAAGCTGAAGGCAGAGGAAATTTGATATCTGGCTGGAGTCTAGAGGATTTAATGCAAATAAGATACTCTGAGGGCAGCGTGGCAAAAAAAGACTACAATTCCCGGTGGTCACAGCGTTTGAGAAGCGATGCTTTCTGAGACTTGTAGTAACTACGAGCTGTGTTTGAACTATCCAGGCTCAGGACAGCCTCTTGAAAAAAAATTTTTTTATTAATAAAGCGGATTTGAGTGGGATCTTTTTCCTAATCGATTACGGGCCCACACGTGTGGGAAGAATTCTAACAATGATTAAAGGGACATGCTACCTTTACGACTATGCTTTTCTAATCGATGACTCCTAAATCTAGGAGTAGGTAGTCGATGTTTGTGGTCTGGGCGTCTGTAGAAGGGCAACCGCGTGCTTTCTGCAGAGGAGACCGGAGGGCAGAAAGCAGAGTCCAGGCTTAGACTGCAGTTCCTTGCTTACCTGTGCAGTCTAATTTTGAGCTGCCTCTTTGTAGTCTTAAAAGGCAGGAGCTTCGTGTTGTGGGTCTGCTAACCCGTACGTTTCCGTGGGCAAGTCGTGTGTACTCCTCGCCATGGCTCAGCTCCAAACACGCTTCTACACTGATAACAAGAAGTAAGTAAGCGTTCCACCCTTCTCTCCCTTCCCCAGGTTCCTTTCCGACCACCCCTTTGGTATGACCTTGTAGATCCCTGGTTGTTTCTGCTGTCACCCCCACCCTTTTTTCTGAGATTACCTCCTTTCTAACCAGCTTCGTAGGTTCATATAATTTGAATTGTGAGTGTGGAGGAGGCTGAAGGGCTTCAGGTTTGCTTTCTGAATGAAACATTTTATATGTGTAATTTAACAATGAACAGTGGGCCTTGTTATAGGGTATCTGCTAGTGGTGGTTCACAGTTTTTGAAAACACGTTTTTGAAAATGGAAAAAAAGATTTTGAAAATGAAAAAACATATTTACAATTTATGTATATCTATATAGATATATAAACATTTTAACCAGTGGTTTCAAGGTCTGTTAGCACTCATTCGAAAACTAATTATATGCTGCCTTGTGGTATATATTGCATTGTTAGTTTTCTTTGTGTTTGCCTGGTCTCTTCCAACTATATTGGAAGTCTCTTGAGGGCAGGGACTATATATTAAGCTTCTTGGATTGGCTGAGTCAACAAAAAATGTCAACTTTTTCAGTGAAAATGATAATAAATATTTGTCGTGTTAATAAGCTAAAGTTAGCCATAAACTAGGAAACTCCCACCTGAGTTATATCTGTGGTTTTGTTTGTAGCTTTATGAGGAGAGCTAGTAAATCATCTTCCCTCCCCTTGTGTTGTTGCTGAAAGTATACATAAATCGTATTATCAATGCACCTGAGTATATGTACTTACGTACATAGCCTTAATACTTCTCTAGGAACGTGGTGATGCGTAAACATAACCACTGTGTTTTTTAATTGAAAGTAGGTTTTTTTGTTTTTCTTAAAATAAAATTTTTTGAAATATATGGGGCTTTTTTTTGTTTGTTTGGTTTGGTTTTTTTGGAGACAGAGTCTCACTCTGTTGCCCAGGCTGGACTGCAGTGGTGGGATCTTGGCTCACTGCAACCTCTGTCTCCCGGGTTCAAACAATCTTACCGCCTCAGCCTCCAGAGTAGCTAGAATTACAGGCATGTGCCACCAAGCCTGGCTAATTTTTGTATTTTTAGTAGAGACAGGAATTTGTCTTGGTGGCCATGCTGGTCTCGAACTCCTGGCGTCAAGTGATCCGCCCACCTCGGTCTCCCAAAGTCCTGGAATTACAGGCATGACCCACTGCGTCCAGCCTTGAGATAATTGTTGATTCACATGAAGTTGTAAGAGATAATAGGCCACTGTGTTTTAACCCCTGAAATGAATGGATACATGTCATATGTGTGTGTGTGAATTTAGGCCCTCCAAAAGGTAAAAAAACGTAGAAATTAAAATTCTTTGCTGAGTGCTGTGGCTCATGTCTGTAATCCCAACAGTTTGGGAGGCCGAGGAACGCAAATCGCTTATCTCAGGAGTTTGAGACCAGCCTGAGCAACATGATGAAACCCCGTCTCTACCAAAAATACAAAAAATTTGCCAGGCATGGTGATGCCCACCTGTGGTCCCAGCTACTTGGGAGGCTGAGGTGGGAGGATCTCTTGAGCCTGAGAGGCAGAGGTTGCAGTGAGCCAGGATCAATGCAACCGCACTCCAGCCTGGGGAACATAGTGAGACTCTATCTCAAATAAATAAATAAAAACATTCTTGCTTTTTCTTTTTGCTTAATATTATGGTCAGTAAAATGGAGGCGGGGGGGCTAATATAATTGTCACACACACAAGAATATACATATATGTGAATTATATACATAAATATATAGCTATAGCTTTATTGCTCAAAGTGTGGTTTGAGGATCATCAGCATCATATTTGCAAAGTTGTGCAACCATCACCACAGTCAATTTTAGAACATTTTTCATCATCCTTGAGCTGTTTGTTAAATAATACCTCCAGCCCTAGGCAACCACTGATCTACTTTCTAGCTCTGTAACTTTCTCTCTTCTGGACATTTTGAATAAATGGAATTATATAATGTGATCTTTTGTGACTGGCTTCTTTCACTTACTATGATTTTAAAAAAATGGTTTCATTATGTCATAGTATATATTAGCACTTCATTCCTTTTTATGGCCAAATAACAGGCCATTGAATGGATGTACCATATTTTTCCGTTCATCAGCTGGTGGGCATTTAGGTTGTTTATACCTTTTAGCTATTATGAATAGTTGTTATGTGAACACTCGTACAAGTTTTCGTGTGGATGTATGTTTTCGTTTCTCTTGCATATATGCTTAGGACTGGAGTTTTTGGGTCAGATGTAATTCCATGTTTGAGTTTTTGAGGAACTGCCAGACTGTTTTCCAAAGCAACTGCACCATTTTACGTAACTGCCAGCAATAATCAGGGTTCCAATTGCTCCATATTTTCACTGACACTTGTTATTAGCTGTCTTTTTACTTATAGCACCCTAGTGGATGTGAAATTATATTTCATTGTGTTTGATTAGCATTTCCCGGATGACTAATGATGAGCATTTGCATGTCCCTATTGGGCCATTTTAAAATTTGTGTTGTCTTTTTATTATTGAGTTGTAAGTGTTCTTAATATAGTCTAGATACAAGTTCCTTATCAGATACATGATTTGCAAATATTTTCTCACAGTCTCTCTTATAAGAGTCTCCTAATCTGCCTTCTGTCATGTGTTCCTCTATTTCAGTGCCCATTGTGCAGCCAGAAGGATCTAACTAAATAAAATCTGATGATACTTCTAATTTGCACTGCTGTGATAGTTATTCATTACCCACAAAAAAGAAGTAAAAATGATTTCACATGATATATAAAGCACTCCATGTGTATCTCTTTAGCCTTTGGTCACTTTGGAGCAAAGTCAGATTTTCTGGAAGTGGCTGGTTGGGCAGTTTAACAACTCCTAGCTATTGTTTTGATGTTGTCTCTGCTTTCGTCCACACTGCTTCTTCCAGCCTACCCTTCCCTCACCTGGCAAAAACTCACTTCTCTTTTGAGACAGGGTCTTGCTATGTCACCCAGGCTGGAGTGCAGTGCAGTGGTGTAATCTCAGCTCACTGCAGCCTCGACCTCCTGGGCTCAGGCAGTCCTCCCACCTCAGCCTCCCAAGTAGCTGGGACTACAGGCACATGCCACCACGCCTGGCTAATCACTTTTCTAAATGTTGCTTGACAGTTATCTTTTTTGTGGATTGTTTCTGGCCCTGCTCCCCTGCCCTCCTTTTCTGTGGTTAAAATGACCTATGGTGTCTTTGTTCTTTTTATACATGTCACCTAATGGCATTGTTCTTATATAACTTCATTCTATTTGATTACCAAACTTCAACCTCATCTTAGAACAGAGACCATGTTTTAATTCATTTTTGTTTACAACATGTAGCAAAATGTCTGGCATTTATTTACCCAATAAATGTATGTTGAATTCGTAAAAGCATGTTTGTTCAAATATCTGTAGACTTGATCTTGACATATCATTTCCTTTTTGTAGATATGCCGTAGATGATGTTCCCTTCTCAATCCCTGCTGCCTCTGAAATTGCTGACCTTAGTAACATCATCAATAAACTACTAAAGGACAAAAATGGTGGGTATATATGCTTAGGAGAGGGCACAATGCCCCTCATTATTCTAAAATGCATTAAGTTTTTAGTTCCTTTTTTGGCCTTATGATACTGTATGAATTTTGTAGTGGTAAAATTTGTAAGTTATAAAGTACAGGTTCTTCTGCTGGATGATACTGTAAATACTGCTTTGAGAGAAAAGTTTTCAGAAAAAAATTTCTGTTTAATCTGTTTTTAAGGCCATGTGGAAATATGGTGGTTGTAGTTAAGGAATAAAGATTTTGGTATAAAGTTGTAATATAGAGGTAATCAAGACATTGATTGTTCTACAGAGGGCTGAGTTATGCAGGCGTAAAACAAGCGTTTTAGTGCTTAGGCCCCACTTACTAGTGAAGCACAAAGCAAAATAACAATATCAGTATTTGAGTGTTTAGTGTAATATCAAAATGACAGTATGAATACCAGTATTTTTGTGTCCAGAATTCACAAAAAAAGGATATAACAAAACATGCAAGAATATAAAACATTTAAGAGACAAATATTAAATATACTATTGTACTAATATAAGTTATTTGCCCATTAAATTAATATGAACAATGTATGTAAAAATATCAATGAAATAAGATTGGCTATGAGTTAATAATTGTTGAAGTTTGTAATCCCAGCACTTTGGGAGGCCGAGGAGGGTGGATCACGAGGTCAGGAGTTTGAGACCAGCCTGACCAACATGGTGAAACCTCGTCTCTACTAAAAATACAAAAATCAGCTGGGCATGGTGGCACATGCCTGTAATCTCAGCTGCTAAAGGAGGCTGAGGCAGGAGAATCGCTTGAACCCGGGAGGCAGAGGTTGCAGTGAGCCAAGATCGCACCATTGCACTCCAGCCTGGGTGATAGAGGGAGTCTCAAAAAAAAAAAAATGTTGAAGTTTGGTGATAGGTGTAAGGAGGCTCCTTGTATTATTTTCTGTATCTCATTGTAGTTTTGATTGATATTTCTGAACTTTTCCATATGTATGAAATTTTCTGTAATAAAATATTTTTTAGAAAGTAAAGAAACATTACATAAAATAGAGAAAATTTAAACATGAAACATTAAGCGATTCTCCTGCCTCAGCCTCCAGAGTAGCTGGGATTACAGGTGCCCGCTACCATGCCTGGCTAATTTTTTGTACTTTTAGTAGAAACGGGGTTTCACCATTTGGTGAGGCTGGTCTCGACCTCCTGACCTCAGGTGATCCACCCTCCTGGGCCTCCCAAAGTGCTGGGATTACATGTGTGAGCCACCATGCCCAGCCAGAGGCAAGTGTATTTTTATGCAAATGTTTCCAATGCTGCAGAGCTCTTCCGACTCTACCGTAGTTGGAGGAATGAGGAGGGTAAGGGTTATAAACTAATGTGTAGTATTTTCCCCATCTTCGTCTTCAAATAATCACATAATTTTTTTGTGAAATTTGAGATGATGTTTTTGAGCAACTTTATTGGCATGGGGTGGGGGAGGAGGGGACAGGGTCTGCAATCTTTTTATTGCTAGCAAGTTACAGTTCAATATTCAATATTCAAGGATATTTACATAGCATTTCCTGTTGCTCCTTGTTTTTGTTTTCATCATGGATATATAGAGATTCTGATGCATAGTTACCTTTATAAATTTCAAAACTGTTATATAGTCTATTTGTTGAAAAAGTCTTTGAACTAGAATAAGAAATATTCTTTTTAATTTTTGTAAGTACATGGTAGGTGTATCTATGGGGTATATTAGATATTTTGATACAGGCATATAAGGTGTAATAATCACATCAGGGTAAATGAGGTATCCATCACCTCAAGCATTTATTCTTTGTGTTACAAACAATCCAATTATACTCTTTGTTGTTTTTAAATGTATAATTAAATTATTGACTATAGTCACCCAGTTGTGCTATCAAATACAAGATCTTATTTATTCTTTCAATTCTTTTGTACCCATTAACCATCCATTTCCACTTGCCTCTCACTTCCCCCACTACCCTTCTCAGTGTCTGGTAACTCTCCTACTCTGTATCTCCATGAGTTCAATTGTTTTAATTTTTAGCTCCCACAAATAAGTGAGAATATGCAAAGTTTGTTTTCTGTGCCTGGCTTACTTCACTGAACATAATGACCTCCAATTCTACCCATGTTGTTGTAAATGACAGGATCTCATTCTTTTTTATGGCTGAATAGTACTCCATTGTGTAGAAGTACTGATTTCCTGATTTCTTTACTTTTGAGTATATACCTAGCAGTGCTATTGCTGGATCATATGGTAGCTCTATTTTTAGTTTTTTGAGGAATCTCCAAACTGTTCTCCATAGTAGTTGTACTAATTGACATCCCCACCAAGGTTTATGAGGGGTCCCTTTTCTCCATATCCTCACCAGCATTTGTTATGGCCTGACTTTCAAATAAAAGCCATTTTGGACTGGCGTGGTGGCCCACGCCTGTAATCCCAGCACTTTGGGAGGCCAAGGTGGGTGGATCATGAAGTCAAGAATTTGAGACCAGCCTGGGCAAAATAGTAAACTCCATCTCTACTACAAATACAAAAATTAGCCAGGCATGGTGGCAGGTGCCTGTAAACCCAGCTACTCAGGAGGCTGAAGCAGGAGAATTGCTTGAACCCGGGAGGCGGAAGTTGTAGTGAGCCGAGCTCGCGCCACTGCACTCCAACCTGGGTGACAGAGCAGGACTCCGTCTTGGGGGGGTGGGGAAAAAAAGCCATTTTATCTGGGGTGAAATGATATCTCATTGTAGTTTTGATTTGTATTTCACTGATGATCAATGATGATGAGCACCCTTTCATTTACCTGTTTGCCATTTGAATTTTCTTTTGAGAAATGTATGTTCAAACCTTTTGCCCAATTTTTAATCAGATTATTAAATTTTTACCTACAGAGCTTTTTGAGCTCCTTATATATTCTGGTTATTAATCCCTTGTCAGATGGGTAGTTGGCAAATAATTATTCCCATTCTGTGGGTTGTCTCTTCACTTTGTTAATTGTTTCCTTTGCTGTGCTTTTTAACCTGATGGGATCGCATTTGTCTATTTCTGCTTTGATTGCCTGTGCTTGTGTGGTATTACTCATGAAATTTTTGCCCAGACCACTGCCCTGGGGAGTTTCCCCAATGTTTTCTTGTATTAGTTTCATAGTTTGAGGTCTTAGAAATATTTAAGTCTTTAATCCCTTTTGTTTTGACTTTTGTATATGGCAAGAGATAGGGGTCTAGTTTCATTTTTTTTGCATATGGATACCCAGTTTTTCCAGCACCATTATTGGAGAGACTGTCTGTTCCCCAGTGTAGGTTTGAGTTCACTGTAGATGTGTGGATTTGTTTTGGCTTCTCTATTCTGTTCCATTGGTGTATGTGTCTGTTTTTATGCCAGTACCATGCTGTTTTGGTTACTATAGCTCTGTAGTATAATTTGAAGTCAGGTAATGTGATTCCTCCAAGTTTGTTCTTTTTGCTTAAGATAGCTTTGGCTATTCTGGGTCTTTTGTGGTTCCATGTAAATTTTAGGATTTTTTTTTTTTTTCTGTGAAGAATGTCATTGGTATTTTGATAAGGATTGCATTGAATCTGTAGGTTGCTTTGGGTACTATGGACATTTTAACAATATTAAATTCTTCCAATCCATGATCCTGGAATATCTTTCCATTTTTTTGTGCCTCTTCAATTTCTTTTTTTCTTTTTCTTTTCTTTTCTTTTCTTTTCTTTTTTTTTTTTTTTTTTTTTTTTTTTTTTTTGAGACAGAGTTTCACTCTTGTTGCCCAGGTTGGAGTACAATTGCATAATCTCACCTCATGGCGACCTCCACCTCCCAGTTTCAAGTGATTCTCCTGCCTCAGCCTCCTGAGTAGCTGGGATTACAGGTGCCTGCCACCACGCCCAGCTAATTTTTGTATTTTTAGTAGAGCTTTGGTTTCACCATGTTGGCCAGGCTGGTCGCGAGCTCCTGACCTCAGGTGATCCACCCGTCTCTGCCTCCCAAAGTTCTGGGATTACAGGCGTGAGCCACTGCACCCAGCCCTCTTCAATGTCTTTCATCGATGTTTTATAGTTTTTGTTGTAGAGATCTTTCACTTCTTTGGTTAATTCCTAGGTATTTTATTTGTGGCTACTGTAAGTAGAAATACTTTCTTGATTTCTTTTTCTGATTGTTCGCTGTTAGCGTATAGAAACGCTACTGATTTTTGTATCATGCAACTTTACTGAATTTATCAGTCCTAATTGGTTTTTGGTAAAATAAAGATTATATCAAATATAACATTATATCATTGATTTTTCCAAATATAAGATAAAATCATCTGCAAACAAGGATAATGTGACTTCCTCCTCTCCAATTTGGATGCCCTTCCTCCCTCCCTCCCTCCCTCCCTCACTTCCTTCCTTCCTTCCTTCCTTCCATCTGATTGCTCTAGCTAGGACTTCCATTGCTGTGCTGAATAACAGTGGTAAAAGTGGGCATCCTTATCATGTTCCAGATGTTAGAGGAAAGGCTTTCAGTTTTTTCCCCATTTAGTATGGGGGTCTATTATATATGAATTTTATTATGTTGAAGTATGTTTTTCTATACCCAGTTTTTTGAGGGCTTTTATCATGAAAGGATGTTGAATTTTATCAAATGCTTTTTCAGCATCAATTGAAATGATCATATGCTTTTTGTCCTTCATTCTGTTGATATGATGTATATATTAGGGTTCTTTAGAGGGACAGGACTAATAGAATAAATGTATATATGAAAGAGAGATTTTTTGTTTTTTTGGTTTTTTGGTTTTTTTGAGACAGAGTCTTGCTCTGTCGCCCAGGCTGGAGTGCAGTGGCACGATCTCGGCTCACTGCAACCTCCACCTCCCAGGTTCAAGCAATTCCGCTTCAGCCTCCCAAGTAGCTGGGATTACAGGCGCGTGCCACCACACCCGGCTGGCTAATTTTTGTAGTTTTAGTAGAGACGGGGTTTCACCATGCTGGTCAGGCTGGTCTTGAACTCTTGACCTCATGAGGCCACCCGCCTTGGCCTCCCAAAGTACTGGGATTACAGGTGTGAGCCACTGCGCCCAGCCGAGAGGGAGTTTATTAAGGAGTATTGACTCACACGATCACAAGATGAAGTCCTACGATAGGCTGTCTGCAAGATGAGGAGCAAGGAGGCCAGTCCGAGTCCCAAAACCTCAAAAGTAGGGGAGCCGGCAGTACAGCCTTCAGTCTGTGGCCGAAGACCCGAGAATCCCTGGCAAACCACTGGTCCAAGAATCCAAAAGCTGTAGAACTTGGAGTTCAATGTTTGAGGGCAGGAAGCATCCAGCACAGGAGTAAGATAAAGGCCTGAAGACTGATCCAGTCTAGTCCTTCCACATTCCTCTGCCTCCTTTTATCCTAGCCATGCTGGCAGCTGATTAGATGGTACCTACCCAGATAGAGGGTAGGTCTGCCTCTTCCATTCCGCTGTCTCAAATGTTCATCTCGTTTGGCATCACCCTCACAGACACACCCAGGAACAATACTTTGCATCCTTCAATCCAATCAAGTTGACACTCAGTGTTAACCATCACAGTGTATTACATTGATTTGTGTATGTTGAACTATTCTTGCATCCCTGGGATAAATCTTACTTGGTCATGATGATCTTTTTAATGTGTTGTTGAATTTGGTTTGCAAGTATTTTGTTGAGGAAAGAATTATTCCTGTAAGAGAAGCTTTGCAATTCCAGTATGTTACCCAAATAGTTGGGTAACATTTTTCTAAACATATAGACCGAACATTATTCCTTCTGTATAGACTGTTACCATATTGCAACTCTGAAAGAAATAATGAATGTAAGTACAGTAGTGGTTCTCAATAGCTGTTAATCCTGATAATTAGGTAAAAGACTGACAAGGAGCATTATGGTGGATAGAATCAGACTGATATAATCCAAGCCCTATGATGGGTCTTAATATCTGAAAAAGAGACACAACCAGATCCTATTT
Organism: Gorilla gorilla gorilla; assembly: GCF_029281585.2. Lineage (NCBI taxonomy): Eukaryota > Metazoa > Chordata > Mammalia > Primates > Hominidae > Gorilla > Gorilla gorilla. The sequence continues at coordinate 105,512,155 of NC_073235.2, read as the reverse complement.
ACATCCTGATGGGATGTAACAGGAAATAGACAATACTGCCTGTGAATATTCTTGTCAAAAAAACACAAAAAACCCTGAAATCTAACCAGGCATTTACCATTTACCTCTGACTAGTTTATAGGATATTTGTGTGATAAAGAAACATGTTAAAGGACACCTTGGAGATGGAGTCAACAAAACCCAGAATGTTACAAAACAGATGACCCACTTTCATCAACAAATACATGGCAAGGAGAAAAAGGAGGAGGAACTGTTAAAGATTAAAAGAAACATTAATCAAATATAATGTATGGATTATGGATGCTGATTTTTGAAAGCTCACTGTAAAAGAACATTGACTATTTGATATTAGAAGGAGTGATTGTTAAATTTTAAAATATTGTGACAAATTTTTTAAGTCCTTATATTTTAGAGATACATGCTAAAGTATTTACAGATGAAATGATATAATTTCTGAGATTTGCTTTAAAATAAACCAGCCGGGGATTGGAGGGTGGAATATAGATGATATTCCATTAGTTGGTGGATGTCAAAATGGGCAATAGTGATGAGATTCATTGTTATTTCTACTTTTGTGTATGTTTGAAATAATAAAAGTTTTCTAAACCAAAATAATTACACCAACAGCAGTAAAAAGACATTATACTAACAGAACAAAGTATTTCTGATCTTAAAAATCACAGAGAAACTCAGAGGCCACGCTGGGATAATAGGTACCTGTTTGTTTTGGGAGTTCTCATATACCTCTGCCAATATTACTTAGACATTAAGAGTGATAATTTTGTTATGTATTTTCCTCAGAGTTCCACAAACATGTGGAGTTTGATTTCCTTATTAAGGGCCAGTTTCTGCGAATGGCCTTGGACAAACACATGGAAATGGAGAACATCTCATCAGTAAGTTCAAATACTTACCTTCTATATTTCACTTGAGGTATTATCGGCTATTGTAGGTAAACTCCTTTTAGAATCACACTGAATCTATCTTTAGTAGCAAAGATTCTTTTTAATATATTGGATATATATATTGTGTGTGTTATGTATTGTGTGTATATTTTATGTGTGTATTGAATATATATAGTGTGTGTGTATATATATGTATATTCCTGTATATTCAATTTTGAAGCCCTCTTTTTTTGTGAGAGTGTTTTATTCAAGAAATAAATGAACACATTCTTTATATTTGTGGAAGAACTGGCAAGAAAGGGAATAGCAAGTATGTGTGTACAAATACTGGTGCACAAAATAACTGGGCAAATATAAAAACTATGGGTTAAGTTACTGTTATTTTTCCCTTTTATTTTCAAAGTTTCCTTATATTGCTTTTATGATTAAAAATATAACTTATAATTGTTGCTTGTTTTGTGATTTTAAAAATTGTGGTAAAATATACATAACAAAATTTAGAATTTTAACCATTTTTAAGTATACAATTCAGTGGCATTAAGTGCCTTTGCAGTATTATGCAACCATCACCATTTTCCAGAATTGTTTCCTTATCCCAAACAGAAGACCTGTACCCATTAAACAATGTGCTTTTTTTCTTAATTTTAATGTTTTCTTATATCTTCTTTTTTTTTTTTTTTTTTCTGAGACAGAGTCTCCATCTGTTGCCCAGGCTGGAGTGCAATGGCACAGTCTTGGCTCACTGAAACCTCTGCCTCCTGGGTACAAGTGATTCTTGCGCCTCAGCCTCCAAAGTAGCAGGATTGCAGGCATCTGCCACCACGCCTGGCTAATTTTTGTATTTTCAGTAGAGACAGAGTTTCACCATGTTGGCCAGGCACATCTTGAACTCCTGATCTCAGGTGATCCACCCGTCTCAGCCTCCCAAAGTGCTGGGGTTATGGGTGTGAGCCACTGCGCCTGGCCTAAGGCTTTCTCATATTCCTTTCCCCCCCATTTTCAGCGTAAGTTGTACAAGGCGATTAATATTTCTTCCTTTTAAAATTTTTGTTAGGAGACAGGGTCTTGCTTTGTTGCCTGGGCTGGACTTGAACTCCTAGGCTGAAGCAGTCTTCCTGCCCCAGCTTTCCTAATGTTAATAGCTGGGACTACAGGTGTGAGTCACCATGCCAAGCTATTATTTCCTAATATCACTCTTAGCTTCCTGTTAGGTCAAATAAAGTTCTTGACTTTTTGAATGGCTCCAAATTTGCTGAGTTATAAAGGGGACTAATATGAAGGATATAAAGGAGATATATTAAATTGGGGGTTATCTTCATAATGTAATACTTTAAAACTATACCACCTGACTTGTTGCTGGTTTCTCTTGTGATTAGGAAGAAGTTGTGGAAATAGAATACGTGGAGAAGTATACTGCACCCCAGCCAGAGCAATGCATGTTCCATGATGACTGGATCAGTTCAATTAAAGGGGCAGAGGAATGGTATTGCCAGATTAATGCCCTTCTCTTTTTTTTGTTTTGTTTTTACCTCCTTCAGTCTTTTTAAATCCATATATACATATTTTTCTGTGATTTAATGTTATTTGTAAATTAATTTTGTGATCTCTGTATCAGTGGCCATGCCAAACAGAAAGATCTTTTCATTCAGTGTCTTCAAGAAGAAACAGGTGGCCGGGTGCGGTGGCTCATGCCTGTAATCCCAGCACTTTGGGAGGCCGAGGAGGGTGGATTACGAGGTTGGGAGATCGAGACCATCCTGGCTAACATGGTGAAACCCTGTCTCTACTAAAAAAGTACAAAAAATTAGCCGGGCGTGGTGGTGGGCACCTGTAGTCCCCACTACTCGGGAGGCTGAGGCAGGAGAATGGCGTGAACCTGGGAGGTGGAGCTTGGCAGTGAGCTGAGATGGCCCCACTGCACTCAAGCCTGGGCGACAGAACGAGACTCTGTCTCAAAAAAAAAAAAAACACCACAGGTATTTATTAATAGGTACTCTTTTCTGTTCTGTTCAATATGTGGTAGTAACAATTATTGTTGCCTTTTTTTTTTTTAAACGGGGTCTCTCTCTGTTGCCCAGGCTGGTCGCAAACTCCTGGGCTCAAGCAGTCCTCCTGCCTCAGCCTCCTGAATAGGTGGGATTTCTCTACACACAGCAATATTTGTCTTCTGAATAAGTCATGTATCTTAGAGCATTTAATTTATTTGGTTCGATTATGTTGCTTTTAAGACCAAGGATATAGTTTGTTTCATAAAGGAAAAAAGTAACTTTTATAGCCATAGATCTCCTGGCCTAATACTGTAAAGATGCATAGCATACTATTTTAGGGCTAGAAAGAGCAGACTAGACTCAACAAAGAAGGTACAGATATCTTAGGGCAAATCCTCACTGGCCTTGCTTATAGGAAAACACCTCAAGAGTAGATTATGGTAGGAGCTTCTTTCAAAGAATGCCTTCTTGGAATTATTACATAAAGTTATGTTTCTCCTAGTTTCACTTTTAGTTTAAATGGTTTTCACTGGTTAAGTACAAAGTACTTCAGGTGGACAGACAGGCGCATGGCTCACGCCTGTAATCACAGCACTTTGGGAGCCTAAGGCAGGTGGATCACTTGAGATCAGAAGTTTGAGACCAGCCTGGCCAACATATTGAAATCTGTCTCTACTAAAAATATAAAAAATTAGCTAGGTATGGCGGTCTGTGCCCATAGTCCCTGTTACTCGGGAGGCTGAGGCAGGAGAATCACTTGAACCCAGGAGGCAGAGGTTGCAGTGAGCTGAGATCGCGCCACTGCCTTCCAGCCTGGGCAACAGAGCAAGACTCCATCTCAAAAAAAAAAAAAGTACTACAGGTTGGGTATTCCTTATCTGGAAATGTTTGGTACCAGAAGTATTTTGGATTTAGGATTTTCTTGGGGGGGGGGGGGTTTGGAATATTAACATATACATAGTGAAATATTTTAGGGACGTGATCCAAGTCTAAACATGAAATTCATTTATGTTTCATATACAGCTTACACACCTAGCCTGAAAGTAATTTTATACTATGTATATATATGATATATATTTTATATATATATATATTTTTTTTTTTTTTTTGAAACGGAGTCTCGCTCTGTCGCCCAGGCTGGAGTGCAGTGGCGCAATCTCAGCTCACTGCAAGCTCTGCCTCCTGGGTTCATGCCATTCTCCTGCCCCAGCCTCCTGAGTAGCTGAGACTACAGGCACCCGCCACCACGCCTGGCTAATTTTTTGTATTTTTAGTAGAGACAGGGTTTCACTGTGTTAGCCAGAATGGTCTCGATCTCCTGACCTCATGATCCGCCTGCCTCAGCCTCCCAGAGTGCTGGGGTTACAGGCGTGAGCCACCACGCCCAGCCATGCCAGGTATTATTTTTAGGAGGTTGAGAAACGTCAAGTGATCTGATCTAGTATGGCTTGAAATCTCAATCTTCATATCAAAGAAGAGTTTAAAAGTATAATCCTCAAAGTTACTTTGTCATTGCCAAAGAAACATTTCAGGGTTTGGAAAAACTGCTTTTTGTGTTTCATAAGATTTTTTTTTTCTCATAGGATCTTGACTGGTTCTTATGATAAGACTTCTCGGATCTGGTCCTTGGAAGGAAAGTCAATAATGACAATTGTGGGACATACGGATGTTGTAAAAGATGTGGCCTGGGTAAAAAAAGGTTAGGACAGTTTGCCTACACTTAGAGGAATCCTAGACAGGGATTTGGAAATAAGCCATTTTTGGTGCTGGGGAAGAATGGGGAGTGGGTGGGAAGTATCTCATACCTCAGTTATTATGAGGTCTTTCAAAAAATATAGTGTTCAAGAAGAAAAAGATTATATAAAAAATTCATAAATTTTTAGAAGTGTATCTTTATTAAAATTACATCAGATAATATACATTTTCAAGTTAATATTGAATGTATTACATTCATCTTTTCTTCTGTTTTTGTTTGTTTGTTTTGTTTTGTTTTGTTTTTGAGATAGTCTCGCTGTGTCACCCAGGCTAGCGTGCAGTGGCATGATCTCGGCTCACTGCAACCTCCACTTCCCAGGTTCAAGCGATTCTCCTGCCTCAGCCTCTCGAGTAGCTGGGACTACAGGCACCTACCACCACGCCTGGCTAATTTTTGTATTTTTAGTAGAGACAGGGTTTCACCATCTTGGCCAGGCTGATCTCGAACTCCTGACCTCATGATCCACCCGCCTTGGCCTCCCAAAGTGCTGGGATTACAGGCATGAGCCACTGCACCCAGCCTGTTTGTTTGTTTTTTGAGGCAGAGTCTCACTCTGTCGCCCAGGCTAGAGTGCAGTGGCTCCATCTCAACTCACTGCAACTTCCACCTCCTGAGTTCAAGTGATTCTCCTGCCTCAGCCTCCTGAGTGGCTGCAATTACAGGCGCCTGCCACCACACCCGGCTAATTTTTATATTTTTAGTAGAGGCAGGGTTTTGCCATGTTGGCCAGGCTGGTCTCAAACTCCTGACCTCAAGTGATCGCCTGTCTTGGCCTCCCAAAGTGTCAGTATTACAGGCGTGAGCCACCACACCCAGCCATCATCATCTATTTTTGAAGAATCTTTTCTTTATACCACATCAGCCTTTTAAAACCTGGCCATATGAGTTATCTTTTTAACATCTTTTTCAATACCAACAAAAAAATTTAGTTCTTTGGTTTCAGAACATGATGTATTCTAAATGGTATACTGATTTGTTTCTTATTCTTGTGTTCTCCTTTCTCCAGATAGTTTGTCCTGCTTATTATTGAGTGCTTCTATGGATCAGACTATTCTCTTATGGGAGTGGAATGTAGAGAGAAACAAAGTGAAAGCCCTACACTGCTGTAGAGGTCATGCTGGAAGTGTAGATTCTATAGCTGTTGATGGCTCAGGAACTAAAGTAAGTAGCTAGAATATTATTAGTACTGTGTTAAATTTGAATTTGAGCTTGTTGCTAAACATTTTTTTCTGCATATATTCATTGTGTTGGCCTAGTTTCCTAACAATCGGTGACAAAAGGTAGGATTTCAAAGCAAGAGTAAATACTCATACAATAGGAGATAGTCACTTGCTCAGTTTGAATCCCTGGTTTAGAACCTTATATAAACTCCAGAAATTTTAAGAAATGAGGTATGGGCCGGGTGCGGGGGCTCACGCCTGTAATCCCAGCACTTTGGGAGGCCGAGGCGGGCGGATCACCTGAGGTCAGGAGTTCGAGACCAGCCTGACCCACATGGAGAAACCCTGTCTCTACTAAAAAAAAAATAAAAAATAAGCCGGGCATGGTGGCACATGCCTGTAATCCCAGCTACTCGGGAGGCTGAGGTAGGAGAATCACTTGAACCCAGGAGGCAGAGGTTGCAGTGACCGAGATTGTGCCATTGCACTCCAGCCTGGGCCCAACAAGAGTGAAACTCAGTCTCAAAAAAAAAAAGAAATGAAGTAAACAAGCCATTCATTTATATAACCTTCTTACCTCATAGTAATTGACATATTTCCAGTCTATATCAGCTACTCTTAAGTGCTGTCATCAACTGAAAATGCCTAGTTGATCATCTGAGCGTTAGCATACACTAAAGTTAGTGCTAATAGAGTTTTACTATAGTACCAATCTACTCTTTATCATGACAAAATGGTAAAAGGTAGTTAAAAGGTAACAAACCTGAGGGCAATACCATATTGATTTATTAATATGAAGGGTTATAAATCCACTTACAATTTGAAAGTTTCCTAAGCCACATTGAAGTATTCTGGACTTAAGAGTGTTTCTTTGACAGTTAGGGTAACAGGATGCTTGTATTCAAAGGTGAAGATTTATGATTTTTCATATTGAGCCGAAAAGTTTTATATGTTGTTTAGTCCAAACTTTAGTGGATTAACTGTACCTCTTCTTTTTGGTTAAGGAGAGATAGAAACTCAACTTGAACTTATTTAACCTTAAAAGTAAATGGATTGTGAGATCCAAGGAAAGACTGAACAACCACATCACAAGAAGGTTAATGGTGCATTTGGGCCTCAGGAACCAGTGGAATAGAGGCTTGAATGTGGTCCGCACACCCTCTCGCAGTCTTGTCCCTCAAGTTGACTTTATTCTCTCTCACTTCAGATTGGCTTTCTTCAAAAGACATGGCAATAAGCTTGGCCTTCAAGATTTCCCAGATTTTATGTTCTGTCCTATCTGCCCCTGGAAAAGGCTAATTTCAGTTCTGTGGAACACAAGTTCTTTGAAAAGGTCCTGAATGAGGAAGAGACCTACTGTTGTAGGCAAATAATATGAATCATATTACATATGTCTTTTCCCTTCATATACATCTGTTTAGTTTTGCAGTGGCTCCTGGGATAAGATGCTAAAGATCTGGTCTACAGGTAAATTAAATATTTATTTTACCTTGACTTAATAATGTTGTTTCAAAAATTTAAATTCGGAGGCCATATGGTGGCTCACGCCTATAATCTCAGCACTTCGGGAAGCCAGGGTAGAAGGATCACTTGAGGCCACGAGTTCAAGAGCAGCCTAGGCCACATAGTGAGACCCCCGTCTCTACTAAAAGTAGAAAATCAAAATTAGCAAGGTGTGGTGGTATGCACCTGTAGTCCTAGCTCCTTGGGAGGCTGAGGTAAGGGGATTGTTTGAGCCTAGGAGTTTGAGGTTTCAGTGAGCTATGATACCATGCCACTGCACTTCAGCCAGGGTGATGGAGTGAGAACCTGTCTCAAAAAAAAAAAATCAGTTTAGTGAAAGGGGACTTTTTAACCCATATTTTGCCATAAAAAGAGACCAGTATGGCAACAAATTCATATATTTCTTTGTGTTTCAAGATTTTTTTTTTCCTACCCCACCACCCCCTTACTTACAGGATAGTATCACTGAATTGCAAGTATCAAAAACATGTTCGGTGCAATAGGACATAAATACCTTGATTCTCAAAGTTCTCTTATTCAGGAAACTTGGAAGTAAATAAAAATACTTTCCGAGCCATTTTGACTTAAGTAATGTAAGAATGACTTTTGAGTCATTTTACTGTTAATTTCTTAGGTAAGCTGGTTTACTTAAAAAAATTTTTCAATGCAGTTTTACCAATATTAATATTTTTACTCTGAAAGCATAGATTAAAAGGAACAAATTGAGGGAGGAGGAGGAAGGACTTTTAGAGGAAGGTGCTTTCATAGTAAGAAGACACTGATGAGAAGAAAAGAGGAAAAAACACACACCCATAGATACTTACATTTTAAGACCTAGTAGCTACAACTATTTATTGCATAGGTAAACAGATCAGAATACCTCTGTTACTTTTTAGGTAATTGCTGTGTTACACAGTATAATACCCCAAATGCATTTCACAAAGACTTGAGGGGGATCAAGAAAAGCTTAACCAGTTTTGAATAATTATGTGTAAGATGGTGGGAAATATATAATCCATTTTAGTAGATTTTACAAAAATGATGAAAGCAAATAATTTGGTGGCAAAAAGTGATTTAGTTTAGAAAATTCTTTAGTACAATTTTTTATTTTTTGATAGGGCTGAGTAAATGAGATTGTATATGATTAGCTATTAACTTTAAGTGGTTTATAATCTAGTTTGAGAAATATTAATATCCATAAAAGCCACAAAACATTTTAATGTTTTACATATTTTATGTTACATATTTAATGTAACATAATATGCATGTTACTATAACATATCATGTAACATACATTACATATTTAATGTTGCATATTTTATGTAGTTTTCAATCTGGGTTTGCTGCCTAACCAAGTGATGTATAACAAAGATTTTAAAAACTCAAAAAAACCAGAAACATTTTTGGTAGAAAAATGAAATTAAGAGAATAAACATGGCTGAAATGTATGTGCGTTTATCATGTGTTTACTTTATCCTTCCCTCCTTCATAATGTAAATGTAATGTCACAACTCTCCTACAACTAACAGTAAGCAATTTTTCATAGCTATGATAAAATGATAAATATTTATAATGATGACCTTAAAGATAGCAAGATTTTAAACTACTTAGATTTTAGTTTTCTAATGTAGTTTATGTTTTATTTTTTATGTTTAGAGATTGGTAATCTAGGTAATATTTTATATATAACTTTCTGTTAACCAAAATGATGAGGAATATTCATTCCCTAACTAGTGTGATAACGTGGAAAAACTATATCTGGAAATGTAAAGAATTCTTTCAGACCGTTCACTATTAATACTGTTTTTAAAATGTCAAATCTAAATCTCTATGACACAGTCCCTACAGATGAAGAAGATGAAATGGAGGAGTCCACAAATCGACCAAGAAAGAAACAGAAGACAGAACAGATGGGACTAACAAGGGTGAGTATTTGTGAGAACTGACTGTACTTGCCTTAGGCCTGTGTTGACAAATATATGGTAATTTAATATGGTCTTTTTTGTTTATGTTGCCTTCTGTCTTACCTTGCTGCTTTAACCATGATTATCCTTTTTTTCAGTAGACTTGTACATTTTTATTATAAGCAAAGTATTGTTGCTACATTTATTTGTATGTTCGAATGTAGTGGCATTGAGCCAGGCTTATGGTTGCTAGGTTGATGATTTAGTTATTATGTTTGATCTCATGCTGCATTCTGGACCTTTTAATTATTAAAACTTACACTAAAGTGAAGCATCTAATTACCTGGCTGTTGGATAATATTATCTGTTTCATGCATTGAGTATGTAATTTTTATAAGGGATCCTAGTTATATCTTCTAAATCACTAGAAACCAAGAGTTTAATTTGGGATTTGATTTTGTCATTTAGCTGTTAGATTCCATTAAGTCAAACTCAGAAAGTTTATCCAGATTTTTTCTTACTTTTAAAAATACTTAGTTGATAAAGATTGAATATATTCAAGGTGTACTACATGATTAGATATACATAAACATTGTGTAATGATTACCGCAATCAAATTAATTAACACATCCATCACCACCCATGCTGTACATTAGATCCCCAGAACTTGTTCATCTTATAACCGAAAGTTTGTGCCCTTGGACCAACATTTCCCCATTTCCTCACACTCCAGCTCCTGGCAACCACTGTTGTACTCTGTGCTTCCATGAGTTTGACTTTTCATGCAGATTATTATTTATCCTGTTACAAAGATATTTGTTATAATGTGACCTGATCTGTATTTATATACTTTTTGTGAAGGGCGATACTGAGTCAGTTTTAGAAAAACACTTTTCATTCATTTTCTAATAGCTATAATGAATGTGCAATAAATAAAGCACACATTTGCACATTAATTATTATAGTCACCAATAAAATATCTTGTAAAAATTGTTGAAAATGAATAAAATGGGATCATAAATTATTTATCTAATAGAATGTAATATTAGCACTTGCTGGTTCCAGCTGAAAGTAATGATTTATAATTTCTTAATACATTTAAACATAGACTGATGAATTGCAAGAGGAAAGATCTGGCACTTACTCAACTTCTTTACTCTGGTAGGCTAAATTAAAGCTAGAAATGGTGGCCGACTGTGGTGGCTCAGGCCTATAATTCCAGCACTTTGGGAGGCCAAGACGGGCAGATTGCTTGAGCTCAGGAGTTTGAGAGCAGCCTGGGCAACATGGTGATACCCTGTCTCTACAAAAAATTTTTTAAAAGTTAGCTGGATGTGGTGGCTTGCACCTGTGGTCCCAGCTACGCCCAGCCCAGGAGGCAGAGGTTGCTGTGAGCCAGGATTGCGCCACTGGACTCTAGCCTGAGCAACAGAGTGAGACCCTGTCTCAAAAAATAAAATAAAAAATAAAGCTAGAAATGCCTTACCATTTGGATATTGTGCCAGTGGGAGTTTATATTCATGCATGTCCCTGGTCAAACTTTTAAAGAACATATCTGAGTAGGAAAAGATTTCCTGAGTTATAAAAATGTTTTACTGAGAAGGTAGCTCTTTTATTCTTTTTTTTTTTTTTTTTTTTTCTAAAGAGACAAAGTCTTGCTCTGTTGCCCAGGCTGGAGTGCAGTGGCACAATCATAGCTCACTGTAACCTCAAACTCCTGGCCTCAGGTGATCCTCCCACCTCCACCTCCCAAAGTTCTGGGATTACAGGCTTGAGCCACCATGCTCTGCCAATTTTTTCTCTTTTTAAAGTTTGGCATGCAGCTTAAATGTTGCTCAATGAAAAAAAAATTTTTTTTTTTTTTTTTTTGAGACGGCGTCTCGCTCTGTCACCCAGGCTGGAGTGCAGTGGCGCCATCTCGGCTCACTGCAAGCTCCGCCCCCGGGGTTCACACCATTCTCCTGCCTCAGCCTCCTGAGTAGCTGGGATTATAGGCACCCGCCACCATGCCTGGCTAATTTCTTGTATTTTTTTTGTAGAGACGGGGTTTCACCATGTTAGCCAGGATGGTCTCGATCTCCTGACCTCGTGATCCACCCGCCTCGCCCTCCCAAAGTGCTGGGATTACAGGCGTGAGCCACCACACCTGGCCTGCTCAATGAATTTTTATAAATATGTATACTCAAGTAATTACTACCCAAATAAAAATATAGATTTACCAGTACCCTAGATGTCTGCCTGTAGCCTGCCTCTCAACCAGTAGCTCCCTAAAGGTAATCACTTTTGACTTATGCCATCTTAGACTAGTTTTACCTATTTTTAAAATTTCATATGATATCTGTAAGATAGATCTTTTCATTAATATATAGCATTCCATTGCAGCATCAATATGCCACAATTTATCCATTATTGAGATAGGGTCTCACTCTGTCACCCAGGCTGGAGTACAGTGGCCTGATCATGGCTCACTGCAGCCTCAACCTCCCCAGACTGAGGTGATCCTCCCACCCCAGCCTCCTGAGTAGCTAGGACTATAGGCGCATGTCACCATACCCAACTAATTTTTCTTTTTTTTTTTTTTTTTTTTTGTAGATATTGAGTTTTGTCATGTCACCCAGGTTGGTCTTGAACTCCTGGGCTCAAGTGATCTGCTTGCCTCAGCCTCCCAAAGCCTCTCAAAGTGGTGGGATTACAGACTTGAGCCAATACACTCAGGCTATTTATTATTCTTTTGATGGACGTTTCTTTTCCCCCCTTTTGAGAAGAGTGGTTTAGTGGCATAATCGTGGCTCAGCTGCAGCCTCACCCTCCAGGGCTCACACAATCCTCACACCTCAGCCTCTTGAGTAGCTGGGACTACAGGCTCATGCCACCATGCCCTGGCTAATTTTTTTTTTTTTAAGAGATGGGGTCTTGCTATATTGCCCAGGCTGGTCTTGAACTCCTGACCTCAAGCAGTCCTCCCACCTCGGCCTTCCAAAGTGCTGGGATTACGGGCGTGAGCGACCATGCCTGGCTGTTACTCCACATCTTTACCAGCACTTGATATGGTTACTTATTAAAGTCATGATTAACTTTTAATAAGCCCTGGATCTTTGATAATTATGAAATGTTCATATTTTTAGCTAATTTTTAAGTTGTTATTATTCATTTTTTTATAGAGATGGTATCTTGCTTTGTCGCCCGAGCTGTCTCAAACTCCTGGGCTGAAGCAGTCCTCCCACCTCATAGCCCATTTTTTAAAAGAGTGTTGGCTCTATTTTACTTATTGATTTGTTTTTTTTGTTGTTTTGCTTTGTTTTTACTTACAGATTTGTAAGAGTTATTTATGTATTCTGGATTCAAGTTCTTTGCTGAATATATGTATTTCAGTATTTTCTCCCACTCTACTTTGCTGATACCATGTATTTCTAGGTGCATACTTTCGTAAGCTTGCTCCCATAGTTCATTTTATTTGAGAGAAATAATAGTATATTGAGTTTCTCATTTAGCTTTTTTCCTCCTTTCACTGGTTTTTCCTGAGAAATCATTTAGCTTTTTATAGGGTTTAAATTTATACATTCATAAATTATTAATTTAAGTCATGCCAGAAATGTTTGAAGTGCCAATTAACAATGAAAATGTTGCTGCGTTAGAAATAATAGAAAAATTTGGGGCCCGAGATGGTGGCTGTACTTTGAAGCCAACACTGGAGGATCACTTGAGCCTAGGAGTTTGAGACCAGCCTGGGCAACATAGCAAGACCCCATCTCTAAAAATTTAAAAATTAGCCAGGCATGGTAGTGTGCATCTGTATTCCCAGCTACTTGAGAGGTTGAAGTGGGAGGATCACTTGAGCCCAGGAAGTCAAGGCTGCTGTGAGTTACGATTGCACCACTGCACTCCAGTTTGGGCGACAGAGTGAGGCCTTGTCTCAAAAAAAGCAAAGAAAAATTTGGATTTTAGCAAAATAATAGAAAAAAGAGAAAAGACATATCAAAAATAGGTATCTTCTCTTTGCATTTCTTTCTACTGCCTGAAATGTGTTAATGTGAATAATGCTGCCAGTTCATTTACCTGTCATTTGCTTGATATATTAACATACAATAGTGTTTTCCTCCTTAATTCTCAAAATTGCTTTTTTCCCTCCAGTACTACTGTTCAACTTAGTTTGTAGTGACAATGTCAATGTTGACTTACCTACTTTTAAAGAAAAGTTTTATTAGAGGAAAATTCACTTTTTGGTGTGTAACTATTTAGTTTTGATGAATGTATAGAATCATGTAACTGCTACACAACCAAGATATAGAACAGTCCGTCATTCCTGAAAACTCATATTGCCCCTTCTTGTCAACTTTCCTCCCACCTCTATCCTCTGAAAACCACTACTCTGTTCTCTGTCCCTATAATTTTTCCAGAATGTCATATAAGTGCAGTCACATAGTATAGTGTATATAGCTTTTTGTATCGGGCCCTTTTCACTGAGCATAAAGCATTTGACATTTTTTGAGGTTGTTGGGGGTATTGATGCTGAGTAGTATTCTGTGGTATGGATATGCCACAGTTGGTTTAATCATTCACCAGCTGAAGGATATTTGATTGTTTCCAGTTTGGCAGTTATAAGTAAAACTATCAACATTTGTATTTAGGTTTTTGTGTGAACCTGTTTTCATTTCTCTTGGATAAATGCATAGGAATGGTATAGCTTATTCATATGATAAGTTTGCCTATTGTTTTTACCATGTCATTTTCTATTCTAGAGCCTTCTGATTACCTCTATGTCACCTTTTCATTTTGTTTTAGATGACATCAGAGATGGTTCTGTTTCTCACTCCTCTATCAGATTCCTTTACTTCTTTCAGGAAAATGCTGAGAGACCTCAGGGATCATTTGGTCTAGGAGTTGGCAAATTACAGCCCAACAGCCAGTTTGGCTGTCACCTATTTTTGTGCTACAGAGAGCTAAGGATGGTTTTTACAATTATAAGTGTTGTAAAAACAACCCCTTATTAAAACAACTGTGGGCCAAGTGCAGTGGCTCACGCCTGTAATCCCAGCACTCTGGGAGGCTGAGGTGGGCACATCACCTGCAGTCAGGAGTGAAGACCAGCCTGACCAACATGGTGAAACCCCGTCTCTACTAAAAATGCAAAAAGTTAGCCAGGCGTGGTGGCACGCACCTGTAATCCCAGCTACTCGGGAGGCTGAGGCAGGAGAATCGCTTGAACCTGGGAGGTGGAAGTTGCAGTGAGCCAAGCTTGTGCATTGCACTCTAGCCTGGGCGATGAGTGAAGCTCCATCTCAAAAAAACAAAAAACGAAACTGTGGTATTATTCATACAACAGAATACTACTCAGCAAAGAAAAATATACAACAGAAACTGTATGTGGTCTCCAAAGGCTGAAATATTTACTTGCTGGTTCTTTACTGAAAAAGTTTGCTTTCTGATCCAGTTATAATTCCTTAATATTACAGATGAGGCAATATTTAAGGACGTTAAATGTAGCAAAGTTATATAAAAGTAGATTGACTATCCCCTATTCCAGAATTCTTTTCCTCTTTTTTTTTTTTTTTGAGATGGAGTTTCACTCTTGTTGCCCAGGCTGGAGTGCAGTGGCACAATCTCGGCTCACTGCAACCTTTGCTTCCTGTGTTCAAGCGATTCTCCTGCCTCAGCCTCCTGAGTAGCTGGGATGACAGGCATGCACCACCACGCCTGTCTAATTTTGTAGTTTTAGTAGAGACGGGGATTCTCCATGTTGGTCAGGCTGGTCTTGAACTCCTGACCTCAGGTGATCACCCGCCTCGGCCTCCCAAAGTTCTGGGATTACGGATGTGAGCCACCGCACCCACCTAGTTTTTTTTTTGTTTGTTTGTTTGTTTGTTTTTAAGAGATAGACTCTCACTGTGTTGCCCAGGGTAGAGTGCAGTGGCACAATCTCAGCTAATGGCAACCTCCACCTCCCAGGCTCAAGCAATCCTCCCATGTAAGCCTCTCAGGTAGCTGAGACTACAGGAGTGTTCTACCACAGCCAGCTCATTTCTATATTTTTTTGTAGAGACAGGGTTTCAGCATGTTGCCCAGGCTGGTCTTGAACTCCTGAGCTCAAGTGATCCACCCACCTCGGCCTCCCAAAGTGCTAGGATTACAGGTGTTAGCCACCGTGTGTGGCCTCCTCTCTTTTTTTTTTTTTAGAGACAAGATCTCTCTTATTCACACAAAAACCTAAATTACAATTATAAAGTGTTGTAAAAAACAACCCCTTACTAAAACAACTGTGGGCCGAGTGCAGTGGCCCACTGCAGGAGTGGGCCTGGCTGGAGTGCAGTGGCGTGATCGTAGCTCACTGTAGCCTCAAACCGCTGGGCTCAAGTGATCCTTCTACTGCAGCCTCCCAAATAGCTATGACTATAGTCATGTGTTATTAAGCCCAGCTAATTTTATTTTTAGTAGAGATGGGGTCTTACTATGTTGCCCAGGCTGTTCTCAAACTCCTGGGCTCCAGTGATCCTCCTGCTTTAGCCTCCCAAAGCGTTGAGACTACAGGTATGAGCCTCTGTGCCTGGCTCTTCCCACTCTCTTTTATATACTCCTTATATTTAAGGTAGGTACTCTACCTAGTTACCTAGTTTGGGGCTTTTAGTTTAGAAAGACATTAGAGATTGTGGAGTATTAATAAGTGAACTGTGTACATTATTTAAAGATTAAGTAATAGGACTTAAAGATGCTGAGGAATGAGGTGGTAAGAATAACTTACTGAGATTAATTTACCTGGAGGAGTTGTGTAGAAATTGGCAGCATATTTTGTGTGAAGGTGCTGAAACCTATATCTGTCTGATCACAAAGGTTTTTGTGTTAACTGTGAAGCAGTTTCACTAATAACCAGTCTAAGGGAGGATTCCCACTGGTTGGAGGATAGTAAAGGTCACCGTATGCCAGGCACCAGGAATAGAAGTGTGAATACTTTCACCCACCGCATCCTGGGCTGCAGTTTTACCAGTTGCCTGAATCTGGTGAGGAAGAGCACACACGCAACACGTTACATGAAACGGGTTTATTACTTACAGATAGGCAGCAAGGGACAACAGAAGCCGAGGATCCATTGTGAGCCAGTTCCCCAAGGCTCAAGAAAGCTGCCAGGGGCAAATGGAGTGTTAACTGCATATGCCTCACTTGCAGCACAGCTGAGGGAATCCCAAAAAACAGCCTGCCCTGTTTTTTGTACCCTGGGGTCACTTGACTCTGGGCAAAGTTTGAAGGACATCCTGTTTCTAAGAGCTGGAATAGAGCCCCCAGGCTATGCTGGCCAGTTGCTCCCTATCTCAGGATGTTATATTCCCAGAATATTCTATAGTTATTTTGAGAACTACAGGCAAGAAGAAAAGAGGGGGGAGAAACTGTATCCATCAGTCCAAGGCCATTGGGAAACCATCCAGCACTAATCTTTAATATAACATTTGTCAGCTGGGAGAGTTAAGTTTGTGTTAATGCTGATCAAAATGAAAAGTAGAACAGATGAGGAGCAGCAGAATATAGTGGAAAGACTACAGATGAGTAATATTTGGGGTCAAATTCAAGTCTGCCACTTATAAGCTCTATGACCTTGGGCAAGTTATCTTTATCAGCCTCAGTGTCTTGTATAAAATAAAAACAGAAATATCCATTCCATTGTAAAGAAAGAAGAAATAAGTCAGGATATGAAAGATGGGCAGTTTGTCTCTGTCATGTGGGCTTTGTAAGTAATAAGTACTATTATTGTTTCAATTATTCTGTAATGAAAACACTTTCCCCTTTTGGGGTTCTTCCTTTCTAGACTCCCATAGTGACCCTCTCTGGCCACATGGAGGCAGTTTCCTCAGTTCTGTGGTCAGATGCTGAAGAAATCTGCAGTGCATCTTGGGACCATACAATTAGAGTGTGGGATGTTGAGTCTGGCAGTCTTAAGTCAACTTTGGTAAGACAAATTCAGTGTTCTTTTAAGTGATAAACTTCTAGAGATGGTTTTTAGTCTACCATGGTTAATGTTCTTTCCTTTTGTTTTTCAGACAGGAAATAAAGTGTTTAATTGTATTTCCTATTCTCCACTTTGTAAACGTTTAGCATCTGGAAGCACAGATAGGCATATCAGACTGTGGGATCCCCGAACTAAAGGTGAGTCATGTAAACCACTGGGGGAAAATATGTGTGAATAACATCTATTTCTCATCTCTCTGGAGATGTACAAAAAAAGGAATTTCTGGCCAGGCGTGGTGGCTCATGCCTGTAATCCCAGCACTTTGAGAGGCCGAGGCGGGTGGATCATGAGGTCAGGAGTTGGAGATCAGCCTGGCCAACATAGATAAACCCCGCCTTTACTAAAAATACAAAAATCAGCTGGGTGTGGTGGCGCGTGCCTGTAATCCCAGCTACTCAGGAGGCTGAGGCAGGAGAATCACTTGAATCCCAGAGGCAGAGGTTGCAGTGAGCCAAGATTGCACCACTGCACTCCAGCCTGGTGACAGAGCAAGACTCCATCTCAAAAAAATAAATTTCTACAAATATTGTTTGGGTTCATTCTACCTACTTCCCTTTTCTAAAATTCAACGCTTGTCTTTTTTGCTTTGTTCAGATGGTTCTTTGGTGTCACTGTCCCTAACGTCACATACCGGTTGGGTGACATCAGTAAAATGGTCTCCTACCCATGAACAGCAGCTGATTTCAGGATCTTTAGATAACATTGTTAAGCTGTGGGATATAAGAAGGTAAATTCTATTTATGATCTACAAGAGAAACATATCAATTACCTGTTATAGAAAGGAAATGAATACTGAAATTCTTATCTAAAACCAGAAGAGTAAAAAAAGCCTCATGGTTTTGCAACCTCATGTGACAAATACTGATATGCAAAAGAAAAGCCAGGATCAAAAAAATTTTTGGCCAGGCACAGTGGCTCACACCTGTAATCCCAGCACTTTGGAAGGCTGAGGCAGGCAGATCACCTGAGGCTGGGTGTTCAGGACCATCCTGGCCAACATGGTGAAACTCTGTCTCTAATAAAAATACAAAAATTAGCTGGGCATGATGGCGCACGCCTGTAATCCCAACTACACAGGAGGCTGAGGCAGGAGAATCGCTCGAACCCAGGAGGCGGAGGTAGCAGTGAGCCGAGATTGCGTCAGTGCACTCCAGCCTGACCAAGACTCCTTCTCAAAAAGAAAAAGAAATTCATGTTAATATGTTGTTTTGTTTGCATATAGATAGCTAGACAAACAGTATATAAGGCCATAGTTTGGGGGTTAAAGTAGTCAAGGAAGTGTGAAAATGGGCCTAATTATAAATAAATTCTTATAATGAAATAACATTTTTTTCTGAATATATTTGTTATAATAAATGTCTGTGGTCTACCAATGATACAGGAAAAAGAGGAGAGGTGATCAAATAAACAGAATTTTAAGATTAAGTGGTTATTGGGGCAAGGTTGGTAAACCCTGTAACGTTTTCAGATAAGTATAAGTGATTATTCAAATGTTTGTTTTAACACTGTGAATGCATATAACATGTTAATATTTTCATCTTTTAGTTGTAAGGCTCCTCTCTATGATCTGGCTGCTCATGAAGACAAAGTTCTGAGTGTAGACTGGACAGACACAGGGGTAAGAATTTATTAGTTATTTGATGAAAAGGAAAGTGTACTAGAATAAATCTGGTGTTTGTGTTTATAAAATGTATTAGTTTCGGGCCGGGTACAGGGGCTCACGCCTGTAATCGCAGCACTTTGGGAGACCAAGGTGGGCAGATCACGAGGTCAGGAGATCGAGGCCATCCTGACTAACACGGTGGAACCCCGTCTCTACTAAAAACACAAAAAATTAGCCGGGCATGGTGGTGGGCGCCTGTAGTCCCAGCTACTCAGGAGGCTGAAGCAGGAGAATGGCGTGATCCAAGGAGGCAGAGCTTGCAGTGAGCTGAGATCGAGCCACTGCACTCCAGCCTGGGAGATAGACTCCATCTCAAGAAAAAAAAAAACATTTATTAGTTTCAATATATTTGATATTTATAATTATTATTTCACTTAATATTATTTATAAAATGTCACCTCTCATTCAAAGAAGAAACATATTTGTCCTTTAATAGGCCAGGCATGGTGGCTTATGCCTGTAATCCTACCACTTTGGGAGGGAAAGGGGGAGGATTCTTTGAGCCCAGGAGTTCAAAACCAGCCTAGGCAACATAGTGAGATGATGTCTCTACAAAAATTAAAAAATTAGCTATCCATGGTGGTGTGACCTACTTGAGCCTACTTGAGCCTGAAGCAGGAGGATCACTTGTGCCTGGGAGGTCAAGGATGCAATGAACTATGATCGCGCCACTGCACTCTAGCCTGGGTAACAGAGTGATACCCTGTCTCAAAATAATAATAATACTAGGAATAGTAAATTTGAAATTTTAGAGCATTTTTTTTCTTGTGAGTATAGTGGGTTTTTTGTTGTTTTTGCTGTTGTTTTAAGAAACAAGGTCCTCTATTGCCCAGGCTGGAATGTTAGTGGTGCAGTCGTGACTCACTGCAGCCTTGAACTCCTGGGTTCAAGCAATCCTCCCGCCCCCATGTGTATCTTCTTCTTTATTTCTTTATTTATTTTTAGAGATTGAGGCTTGAACTCCTGGGCTTAGGTGATCCTCTTGCCCTAGCCTTCTGAGTAGCAGGGACTACCATATCTGGCAAATTTTTAAATTTTTTGTAGAGACGTGGTCTCACTGTGTTCCCCAAGGTAGTCTTGAACTCCTGGCCTCAAGCAGTTCTCCTGCCTCAGCCTCCCAGAGTGTTAGAATTACAGGTGTGAGCCACTGTGCCTAGCCCCCACGAGTATCTTCATGAAACATTTTACATCCAAAAACTCAATACTTAAGACTAATTGGATCAAAGTGTTTACCAGTTGGAAAAATCTTGCATAAGTCTGCATTATAAAATGTGTTTAAAGAATTACAATTTAATTATTTTTATGTATATACATAAGCTCTTACTGCCTAAGAATTCTTTCCAAATATAAGGCCTAGGGCTACTTGAATAATTTGTAATATACAATTAATGTGTTGTCCTTTAAAAATTTTTAATTTTCTTTAATAGGTAAAACTGTATCCCTTTCAAACTTATATATCTTGGCAGATGCTTTATAGAAAGTGCAACAGCATATTGTGTCTCAACCAAATTTAAATGATAGCTTTTAATGTTTTAATAAACTGTATCATAGTATAGTAGTGAAACAACGTTGGTCCCTTTACTAACTCTCAATGCAAGTTAACTGCTCACCCATAATTCCTTTTGTAATGAAAATCATTAGTATTTAATTAGGTTTAGCTATGATGTGAAATAATTATATTTATTTATGTTTTCTTGTCTTTTTCTCTCCTTTTACACAGCTACTTCTGAGTGGAGGAGCAGACAATAAATTGTATTCCTACAGATATTCACCTACCACTTCCCATGTTGGGGCATGAAAGTGAACAATAATTTGACTATAGAGATTATTTCTGTAAATGAAATTGGTAGAGAACCATGAAATTACATAGATGCAGATGCAGAAAGCAGCCTTTTGAAGTTTATATAATGTTTTCACCCTTCATAACAGCTAACGTATCACTTTTTCTTATTTTGTATTTATAGTAAGATAGGTTGTGTTTATAAAATACAAACTGTGGCATACATTCTCTATACAAACTTGAAATTAAACTGAGTTTTACATTTCTCTTTAAAGGTATTGGTTTGAATTCAGATTTGCTTTTTTATTTTTATTTGTTTTTTTTTTTTTGAGATGGAGTCTTGCTCTGTTGCCTAGGCTGGAGTGCAGTGGCGCAATCTCAACTCACTGCAACCTCCGCTTCCTAGGTTCAATTGATTGTCCTGTCTCAACCTCCCAAGTAGCTGGGATTACAGGCACACATCACGATGTCCTGCTAATTTTTGTATTTTTAGTAGAGATGGGGTTTTGCCATGTTGGCCAGGCTGGTCTTGAACTCCTGACCTCAGGTGATCTGCCCGCCTCAGCCTCCCAAAGTGCTGGTATTACAGGCATGAGCCACTGTGCCTGGCCGAATTAAGATTTGTTTTTGAAATGCTGTAAAAGGTTATATTGGAAATCCAGTAATTGATTGTTGAGATTTTTATTTCTGTTAGAGACTTAGATTTTTTTAAGTTAGCTATTTTAAAAAAGCATTCAAAAAGATTAATGAAAATTGTAATAGAGAAAAAGTTAGAAATTCAGTTCCTTTTGGCAGAATAAATGTTCAAGAAAATTAGGCTGTGAGGGTATTCAGAACATTAAAAAAAAGGTAGGCTGGGCATGGTGGCTCACACCTGTAATCCCAGCACATTGGGAGGCCGAGGCAGGTGGATCACCTGAGGTCAGGAGTTTGAGACCACCCTGGCCAACATGTCAAAACCCTGTCTCTGCTAAAACTACAAAAATTAGCTGGGCATGGTGGCGACCGCCTGTAATCCCAGCTACTTGGGAGGCTAAGGCAGGAGAATTGCTTGAACCCAGGAGGCAGGGGTTGTAGTGAGCTGAGATCGTGCCACTGCACTCCAGCCTGGGCGACAGAGCAAGACTCTGTCTCAACAACAACAATAACAAAATGTTGATTCGGCAGGGCACGGTGGCTCATGCCTGTAATCCCAGCACTTTGGGTGGCCAAGGCAGGCGGCTCACCTGAGGTCAGGGGTTCGAGACCAGCCTGACCAACATGGTGAAACTTTGTCTCTACTAAAAAAAAAAAAAAAAAAATCCAAAACAAATTAGCCTGGTGTGGTGGCACACTCCTGTGGTCCCAACTACTTGGGAGGCTGAGGCAGGAGAATTGGTTGAACCCGGGAGGTGGAGGTTGCAGTGAGCTGAGATCATACCACTGTGCTCCAGCCTGGGCAGCAGAGCCAGACTCTATCTCAAAATAAAGAAAAGTAGATTGCCAATTTTTGAAGAATTCATCAAGATATTTTAAGGAAGGCACTTTATATTAAATATATGTCAGATCCTTTAGAAATTGCATACAGTTGGCTGGGCACGGTGGCTCACGCCTGTAATCCCAGCACTTTGGGAGGCTGAGGCGGGCGGATTGCCTGAGCTCAGGAGTTCAAGACCAGCCTGGGCAACACAGTGAAACCTCGTCTCTAATAAAATACAAAAAATTAGCTGGGCGTGGCAGCATGTGCCTGTAGTCCCAGCTACTCCGGAGGCTGAGGCAGGCAAATTGCTTGAACCCGAGAGGCAGAGGTTGCAGTGAGCTGAGATTGTGCCACTGCATTTCAGCCTGGGCGACAGAGCAAGACCCTGTCTCAAAAAAAAAAAAAAAATTGCATTGCATACAGTTTTCACTGTAACCTCCTAATCTTTCCTCATGTGTAGATAAGAATAAATTCTTTAGACAAAACCTTTCATCAGTATTAAACATTCTACAGATTTTATGATATCATTAGCATTTATCTTTATGCATGTGTTATATAAAAATATTTAAAGTAAATGTATTTTTTAAATGTTATTTCCATCATTAATGGATTGATACTCCTTAAGTAGAGCATTCACAACCTTTTAGTAATATTTGGGAAATATGTTTGGTCTCATTATTAGATGGTATTACATCTCAAATGATGTTCCTGTTGCAGAAGTCTGCAAAACAATATCTAAACTTGGCTGCAGTTGAGAGCTAAACAGTGTATTGAACCAGGTAGGAGTTTAGTTCTCTGTAGAAAACCAGAGGCAGTCCAGGGCTGATGTAGTTTTTGTTCCACATTCTTTAGGATCCTAGGCTCCCTCCATCCCTGGTATGTGGTCCTCATTTTCATATAGACCAAGAGCTAGAGCTCCAGTTACCATTTCTTAAAGTATATTTTAATGCCAAATAGTGAATAAAGGTGGCCAGAAAATTCATGCACAGAATCCTTGTTTTTCTCATTTTGTGCTGATTGGTATAAATTTTATTGTATTTATAGTCTCTGGAAATCTTCTAACTTTGAGAGGACAAAGATGAATTCCTAGTCCTGTTTTGGATGGTCTTCGAATGATCCTTAAGGGCAGTTATTTAAAATGTCTTTCTTAACTCATCCAACCTGGGCTGACCGAATGTAGTCTGTATAAACTAGATGGTTAAAGATAAAGAAGCCTATATATCAGATGCATAGACAAAGAATAAAATGGCATCCAGAACTGGTCTCCACCTATTCCCAATCCTGGTTCCACAGCAGAATACATTCATAGTTCAGGCATTCTTCCTTGGGATAGATATAATGTAAGTGACCAAGTCTCTTGGACAAGTATTGTCTCTGATCAATCCCTGCCAAACTCCTTTCCTTGGTTAACTCAAGTGGTTAGATCTTACTCCCTGAACAGAAGGAATATGAGAGGTCAATACATGCCTAGACTATTCAGTCCTCTAATATTACTCCACACCCTTTCCCTCAAAAGCCATGAGACCTTTCAATGGTCCCAGTTCCTCTACCAGAACACCAGAGATGCCTGCTTTACATGGACTTATATATTCCCAAGAATCGCTTGGATAAATGAATGGTGCTGCTTTCCCATGGTTGGGGAAAAGCTAGGAACCTGACAATGCAGTGCTCAGAACCTGCTGACCAGTACTAGTTATGCTGTCTTGCCATAGTAGTGCAGTTCTTTAAAATGTTGATACTTGCTCTCTTATCAAAGGTTGGTTTTTTTGTTTTTTTGTCAAGACAGGGTCTCACTATGTCACCCATACTGGAGTACAATGGTGTAATCTTGGCTTACTGCAACCTCCACCTTCTGGGCTCAAGCTGGCCTCTCACCTCAGCCTTCCAAGTAGCTGGGACCACACCCAGTCAATTTTTTATTTTTTATATTTTAATTTATTTTTATTATTACTTTTTTTGTAGAGAGAGGGTTTCGCCATATAGCCCATGCTGGTCTTGAACTCCTGGGCTCAAGCTATCTGCCCACCTGGACCTCCCAAAGTGCTGAGATTACAGGCATGAGCCACTGCACCCAGCCCAAATAAAGTTTTAAGAAATTACTTGGCCAGGCATAGTGGGGCCTTTGTAGAAAAACATAGCTTTTCTATGAGAAGATGATCAATATTTTCTTTTCTTTTCCTTTGAATTTGGAATTACCATTTTGGAACTGTTGTCAACAATGCATAATAATATATCAGAATGCTTCCTAGTATATTATTGGAGAAAGAACAAACAAAAGTTTAAATTGATATAAAATGCATATAATGGAACAAGCAACCCTGCAAAAAAAAAAAATGCCATCTGGGAATTTCTGATAACATTGAAATCTGTTCACACAGTCTAAAATTCTTTTGATGTATCGTAGTTTTGAAAAAAAGGTAACAGTTTACTATATATAACAAATATAAGGAAAATATTAAATTTTTTGAAAGATACTAGTTTTTATTTTTGTTCATTTTTTAGAGACAGGGTCTCACTATGTTGCCCAAGCTAGAGTGCAGCGGCCCGATTATAGCTCACTGCAGCCTCTAACTCCCGGACTCAAGGGATCCTCCCACCTCATCCTCCTAACTACGACCACAGGCGCATGTCAGCACATCTGGCTGATTTTAAAATTTTTTGTGGAGACAGTCTTGCTGTGTTGCCCAGGCTGGTTATGAACTCTTGGCCTCAGGCAGTCCTCATGCCTCAGCCTCCCTAAGTGCTCGGATTATAGGCATGCCACTGTGCCTGGCCAAAAATACAGATTTTTAATAGATACTACTATGGCTCCTATTCTTGAAGAAATATGACATTTTAAGACTATATGCAAGGGATATTCCAATAATATCTTTTTTATTTAAAAAGCCACTAATTAGAATCAGATTTCATTAGGCAAGTGAAATCCAGATTTTACTAGCCAGAAACTGCCAGGTGTAGAAACAGCAAGAACATTTTAGTCACTTCATTGTTGACATTTTTGACTATCATAGATTAAGTATCAAACACAATAACAGTATTTTGTTATATGAACCAAATATACCTCTTTTTACGAGACATAGTCTAGCTCTGCCATCCAGGCTCAACTCCTGGGTTCAAGGGATCCTCCTGCCCCAGCTTCCTGGGTACGTACCTGGGAGTACAATTGCATGCTGCCACACCCAGCTATTTTTCTTATTTTTGTGGAGATGGGGTCTTGCTATGTTGCCCAGGCTGGACTCCAACTCCTGACCTCAAGCAATCATCTCACCTTGGCCTCAAAAGTGCTAGGATTACAGGCATGAGCCACTGCATCCAGCCTGAACCAAATATATCTTTATTATAACTTAGGAGAGAAACGTTTTTGGCTGGTTGGTTTTACAGAATTAAACCTAATGGTTGTTCTAATAGCAGTTCCATTGATTTGCAGATTTGAGGAAGTAAATTATTTTCTTGCAGTGTCCATAAAAGTAACAATGAAAGTATATCCTACCATAATAATCCTCTATAGGTAATAAATTATTTGCATTTTATAGGAGAGAAAAATATATGGTAAAGTTTTTGAACAGTCACACAGGCAGGAAATAAATGGCAGTGAATTTGAACTTGGACTTATCTTGGACAAGCTCTTAACTGGTATATATTTTGTCAATCTTATGTCGTGCACAAGAATGATGTTTTTATAAATGGAAAGAATGAGTGTGGAAGTGTCTTCACTTGCCTAACAGAAAGGTTATATGTGGCTGGGCGCCGTGGCTAATGCCTGTAATCCCAACACTTTGGGAGGCTGAGGTGGGCATATCACCTGAGGTCGGGAGTTCAAGAATAGCCTGACCAACATGGAGAAACCCCGTCTCTACTAAAAATACAAAATTAGCCAGGCATAGTGGCACATGCCTGTAATCCCAGCTACTTGGGAGGCTGAGGCAGAAGAATTGCTTGAACCCAGGAGGTAGAGGTTGTGGTGAGCCAAGATCGCGCCATTGCACTCCATCCTGGGCAACAAGAGCGAAACTCCGTCTCAAAAAAAAAAAAAAAGTAATACATAAATTTAAGTGACATTTGTGGGTACTAAATTACAATAATATGTTCAGCTTTGCATTTTTTTGCCTTTAAAATTAATTTCAATTTTAGTGTACCACTAAACGTATTACTGTAATAGTATATAAATGTATAAAGATCAATTTCTGTATATTCTAATAGGAATTGTATATAAGCAAAAATGAATTTTAGAAATTATCCTATTATTCATGTAATTATGTCATTCATGTTATTTAAAGGAAACCACAATCCAGACAGGTTAAGTACCTAGTGTGAAGGTATGTAACCAATTAATGGAGCTGTGCTACATCTGAGTAATAAAGACTACAGAGAAAGTATCTTGTTAGGTACTATCTGATACAAAGTTTAGAAACATGTCAAACAATTCTATGTATAGTTGGTGAAAGTGTAATAACATGGCTGAGACTTAATACCAGATGAAGTTCAATGGTTGTTTCAGGGGGAGGAAATAATTTTTAAAACGATGTCGATAACACTTCACATTTAAAATCATCGTAGTAATTCTAATTCTAGAATTGTGTCAAATTCTAATACTGCTTCTAGCTTTACTTGAATAAACAGAAATGTAGTAGGGAAGAGACAGAATGTTTAGCTTGCAGTATCTAATTACTCATTTGGGTATCTGGGAAGATAGCTCTCCGTGGCCCCACTGTCACTGACCTATAATGCTTCTCCTGACGTCTTCGGTAAAATCCAACAGATTACAAAGAAACTGGAATGCCTTGAAGAAATAGAGCTTTTTGTATGATGTCAGATTCAATAGACCTCTAATCCTTAGTAAAACAGTACAAAACAGTAGAATAATTTTTAGTGTTTTCTAATATCCACTGAGGTTTTATTTGGGAGATTAACCAAAGGTTTGCACAAAAACAAAAGTGAAGACCATTAGTCTTTAAAGAAACTAAGACTCTAGGTTTGGATCCCATTTGTGGAGCCCTACATTCCAAGTCATCTAATGTTCTTGTCTAGTTAGCTTGTAAAAGTCTATACAATGGAGGAAAACCCCTTTTTTCCCCTTAGTATAAGTGTATTATATGTTGATAGAAAGGATAGAAAGTTAAATAACAGTTCAATAAATGTACTTCTAAATGAAATTTAAAAGTACTTTAAAGGTGTTAAATTATTTCACTTTCTAAAGAGGTTTTATGCAACACTAAAATGTAATGACTGAGCTGCCTCCTTTTGTTAAGAGACTGGTGCAAGTAGAGACTTGCTCTGTCGCCCAGGCTGGAGTTTAGTGGCACAATCCCGGCTTGCAACTTCTGCCTCCTGGGTTCAAGTGATTGTCATTCCTCAGCTTCCCACGTAGCTGGGATTACAGGTGCACGCCACCACATGGGGCTAATTTTTGAATTTTTAGTAGAAACAGGGTTTCACCATGTTGGCCAGGCTGTTCTCAAATTCCTGACCACAAGTGCTCCGCTTGCCTCAGTCTCCCAAAGTGCTGGGATTATAGGCGTGAACTACCACGCTCTTCCTAGTGCAAGCCATTTAAACATTGTATCCAACAGCTGAAGAAAGAATTCATTCCACAGGCATTTATGAAATATGAGAGACTTGACTCCTGTCCAGGAGAAGCATCAGCAGCTAGCTCTACATTATTTTCTGATACTATTCCTACACTGTGCCACCATGTTTCCTTAGCGACTTGTGAAGAAAAAGTGATTATATGAAGTGTAAATACTACACTTCATTAATGGCTTGGAGATACTGTGTATCTTTCTGTAATTTTACCCAGTTAAGTGAATAAAAGCAACAGGCCCAGCCGGTAGCCATTATTTTGACTTCCTGGTGTGTTCCTTGGAGGACTTTAGTCGGCCTCAGATTGAGCTGAAGGAGATATTAGTTTACTGTTCTCTTGACTTAAAACTTCATCTTGTTGGAACAAACATTTTCTAAAATACCCCAAGAACTTTACTATGGGGCATAGTAACATTTGAAAGTCATTTCGCTTGCCACGTTATTTATTCCTTGGTGAGAAAGATAATCTGTTCTTTTCAGATATTTTATAATGTATCCTTCAGTTGTGAATTAGCTATCTTTGTTTCATTTCGTTCATTGATGGACTCAACATTCATTCAGGACCTAGTTTGTATTAGGCACTGTGCTAGGTGCTAAGGCTGCAGAAATGCGTAAGGGAGGAGCAGCTTTGAAGCAGCTCAGCACCTAATGGGGAAGACAGGCAGGTAGATCGTTACAGCCAGAGAGCAGTATGCCCCTTAGGAGAAATGCCTCATTTAGTAAGATTCAGGAAAGCCATCCCAAGGAAATAGGTCAATCACTCATGTTTGCCAAACGCTAATTTTTACCCTTCTGAGGAAAGCTGTAGACTCCTCAAAAAACAAAATTTTGCACATAATCTCAGGTATTTGCCTATTCCTTGAAATCCAAATATCTCAGGGTAAAAGTCCAAAGACATTTAATGTTTTCAGTCCAAATTAACCCTCTGTAGCTTGCCACTTTTCCTATTCTAAAAGTATAATTTCCAGGTTAAGGTGAGTATTTTGTACTGTTAATATTCCAGAACCTCGGCCGGGCGCGGTGGCTCATGCCTGTAATCCCAGCACTTTGGGAGGCCGAGGCGGGCGGATCACGAGGTCAGGAGATCGAGACCATCCTGGCTAACACGGTGAAACCCCGACTCTACTAAAAATACAAAAAACTTAGCCAGGCGTGGTGGCGGGCGCCTGTAGTCCCAGCTATTCGGGAGGCTGAGGCAGGAGAATGGCGTGAACCCGGGAGGCGGAGCTTGCAGTGAGCCGAGATCGCGCCACTGTACTCCGGACTGGGCGACAGAGCGAGACTCCGTCTCAAATAAAATAAAATAAAATAAAATAAAATAAATTTTAGAACCTCACACCATCTTTGTCATCATACAGATTTTAATTATCACCTCGAGTGTTAACCTAATTCTTTGCTAGCCTATGTGTCGCAGTTGTAATTAATAATTCATATTCTGCTGCTTTAGGAAAGTTCTTTTAAGTTTTGGAGTCACCTTTAAAAAGAATGCAGTTTGAATTTATTAAATTATCTCCTACTAGTAGTAAATAGTTTTGCCTTCCTTTTTGTTTTTTTCCTGAGACTTTCAGGATCCGGTTTTACCTTTTACTCTTGAAGATTCATCATAAGCATTACGGATATGGATATGTGCATTTGAGATTGGTTATGAACGGTTGTTAACTTAGACTTCTTTAAACCTTTAACACGGGAGTTCAATACAGCGGGCGAACGCTTTCCGCGTACGGAGCACTGGTGCTAAGGGGCCGCCCCAGAAAGCCCGGCAGGTCCGGGGGTGGTGGTGCTTGGAGGGAGCCGGGAGGGCCCCGGGCCAATGCCTTCCACTTCCCCACGCCTCAGAGAGCTCACACTCAGCTCCTCGTAATGTTCTGACCGGTTTGGTGTTTGTCATTTCACTTTATTAAGTAAAGAGGAAATCGGGAAAGGAGGAATAGAGAGGGTCCCCGAGTTCATTCAAGAGCAGACCGAGAGATGCTCCGGTCCCGAGTCGGGCCGGTGGCGGGGTCAGGCCGGCGCCCGAGGGGGGCGAACGCGGACGCCAGGTCGCGCGGTTTAAATCTCCCGCCTCCCGCAGCGGGAGCCTGACACCTCCACGCACTGGTGCGGAGGGGCACTGGCTGCAGGAGGGCCGGGAGTCGGCGCGGGGCTCGCGGGCGGTGGCCGGAACGGGTGCCGGGACGGATCCCCGTGCGGCCGAACGCGACCCGAGGAGGCGGAGGAGCGGCGCCGGTAAGCTTCTGCTGCCTCCCGTCCGCCCCTATTCCCCCTCAGGCGGCGGTCAGGCCCGGAGACCAAATCCCGGGTTCCCATGGCGACGCCGGGAGGCGGGGGCGCGGCGGGAGGCTCCGGCCACACGCGCGCGCGCGCGGCTTCTCGGGGCCTTGCTGGCCTCCTCGGTTCTCTGGGGGACCCCGGCCGCTGCCTGCGGCCTTCTTCCAGGCGAGGCCCTGCTCGGGATTCTTCCGGCCTCCCCCCAGGCAAAACCCGCAAGGAGCGGTTTCTGGCGTGGCTGGGTCCCCTGCGGCCGAAGGGCGCCTCCCGGCCACGCTCGCTGTAGTGAAGGAGCGCGGCAGCCTGGGGCTCGTTTGGGTGATTTCCCTCGGCGGTGGAGGTCGCTCCTAATAGAGGCGGCGGCGGATCACCCAAACAGCCTTCAGGTGCTTCCCTGCTGACCTCTTTTTAACGTGGTGCTTATTTTTATTTCGCTATTATTTTGTAATGGGAATGTCTTCCTTAGAAACTAATTGGCAACCGATGAATAAAAACAAAACATAGTAAATGTGCAGTTTGAGCTGAACTGCAGAATGCACGGGCCCGCGAGGGGCTCCGCGCACAGATCCTGCTCCTTAGGCGGGCAACCCGACCCCACGGCACAGATCTGGCTCCTGGAAACGCGCGTCAGCGGGTCAGGTGCCCAGGTGATGTCAGTGGTCAGATACCTGATGCTCTAAGGAAGACGGAGAGGGGAAAGCGGGGAGTCCATCCTGGCAGCTCACCCGCGATGCTGGGGCGTTGCCAGTAGAGGGGGTGGAATCATTTTTCGTGTAATAGATGATCTTAATGCACACAGGATAAAAGCTGTTATAAACTATGGGTCTCTGTAAAATAGATTGTTGGGAAGATAACATTTTTCCATGGTTTTGATTTTTCCCAAAAGTATTTATGTATTGATTTATTTGGTTCTGACTCAGGCGACGTACTGTAAGACGATATTACTTTAATCATCTTCACATCAGTATTTATGGAATAGCCACAGGTGCCTCATCCTTTAGTAGGAGTTAATTATATATTTACTGGCCGAGTAAACATCTCCGAATGGTATGTATGTATTTTTATGTGACCAAAATTTTAAATCGTTTAGTATTTGTTATCTGTGCCTATCATACCCAGTATTCTTTGAAATCTCTTTATTTAATAGTTCAAAATGATTGTTTATCTAGTCGTTGAAACAGCTCTGTGGAAGGCAGTGTTCTAATTACCAGTTTAATTTTAGAGTTAGAAGGGTGCTCAGAGATCAGCCAGTCCAAAGAGGAAAAATTGCAAATATGAGAACTGGTGGAAAAAGTAGGATGCCATATTTTTATTATAAATATCATAAAAATATAAAACAAAGTTTATACCAGTTATGGAACTAGGACCAGATATCAAAATATTAGATACAAAATGGATAATATACTGTCTTGTTCTACTATACTGCCAAACATTGTGATTTCATTGTGCAATTCTATATTTACATTTTTTCTGTACTTTTATACTTTACCTTTTTCAGTACTCACTGTGTTCCTTTAAAATTTTATTCTTTTTATATTCTTTAACAACAACAGATGGGATATGTGAGTTTTAAATGTATCTGTAACTGGAAAGATTTCCTCGTTCGAAGTAGATTTTGTTATTTAATAATATTCTTATTACCCTCTTCCATTTTGTCTATTTTTCATTCATCACTTAAGTTTTGTGTTTTTTTTGGAAATCAAAATTTTCAAACTTGTGCTTGGATCCAGTATTCACCATTAAAAGTTAGTCACCTTCTATGTATCTCATTATTATTTTGCCATTATTGACTCACTTGCATGTAACACTAGGGTTTTAAAATTCCTTTTTTAATTTAGTTGAGATAAAAAAAGACTAAAATTCCTTTTAATTTAGTTGAGATTAAAAAGACTAAAGTAACACAATATCTATATTTACAGAGGCCGACATTAACAACTGTTAACATTTTGTTGTATTTCTTTCTAGTATTTTTTTAGATAAGGAAATAAAACATTTCCAATAAAGCTGAAGTCTCATCCCACCCATCCGTTTTCAGGTACTCAACATCATGAGTTGGTATCTGTGTTTTGTGTTTTTTAAATTATATTTTATACGTGTCTATTATTGCATGTGTTTTTAAATTTTAAATAAGTTACATCATATTGCATATAGCCTGCATTTGTGTTTTTCACTCAGTGTTATTTTATTTTATTTTATTTTTTTGAGACAGAGTCTCGCTCTGTCGCCCAGGCTGAGTGCAGTGGCAGGATCTCGGCTCAGTGCAAGCTCCGCCTCCCGGGTTCACGCCATTCTCCTGCCTCAGCCTCCGGAGTAGCTGGGACTACAGGCGCCCGCCACCGCACCCGGCTGATTTTTTATATTTTTAGTAGAGTCGGGGTTTCACCGTGTTAGCCAGGATGGTCTCGATCTCCTGACCTCGTGATCCGCCCGCCTCAGCCTCCCAAAGTATTGGGATTACAGGCGTGAGCCACCACGTCTGGCCTCACTCAGTATTATTTTAAAAATTGATTTGGATTGATATTGATAGTTTTAGCCACTGACGTATTTGTTTTAAATGTTTTTTGTTGTTTTGTTGTTGTCGTTGTTGTTGTTTTGAGACAGAGTCTTGCTCTGTCACCCAGGCTGGAGTGCAGTGGCGCGATCTCAGCTCACTGCAACCTCTGCCTCCTGGGTTCAAGCGATTCTTCTGTCTCAGCCTCCCAAGTAGCTGGGACTACAAGCACATGCCGTCACGCCCAGCTAATTTTCTTATTTTTAGTAGAGATGGGGGTTTTACCGTATTGTTCAGGCTGGTCTCGAACTCCTGACCTTAGGTGATCCACCCGCCTCAGCCTCCCAAATTGCTGGGATTACAGGCGTGAGCCACCGTGCCCAGCCTTAATTGTTTTATATAGTATTCTGTCATATGAATATACTACATTTTTATCTGTGTAGCTTTTTATTAATATACTTAGATTGTTTCTAGTTTTTTATTACAATGCTAAAATAAGTAGACATTCATTTGGTAAATACTTATTGAGTATCTACTGTGTGTCTTGCACTGTTTGCTCACAAACAGATGAAAATCTCTGCCCACATAAAGCTTTAAATACCTAGCGGTGGAGTTGCTAGGTCATGAAGTAGCAGCATGTTTAGTTTTATGAGAAACTGCTAGATCATTTTCCAAAATGGTTATACCATCTAATGCTTTCATCAGCAATATATGAGTTCCAGTTACTCACATTCTCACCAATTTTGGTGTTGTCAGTCTTTGTCATTTAAGCTATTACTGTGGATGTGTATTGGTGTATCATTGTGGGTTGAGAATTCATTCCTGCTCTTTTATCAAAAGTTTTTTTTTTGTTTTTGAGGGGAAATTCAGATAATATACAATTAGCCTTTTTTTTTCTTTTTTACTTTGGCTAAACAAACCCAAACAACCGTTTCGAAGTGTACAATTCAGTGATATTTATTGTTTTCACAATGTTGTGAGATCACCAGTTCTCTCTAGTTTGAAAACTTTTTCATCACCCCATAAAAACACCCCTTACTCATTAATTACTTGGTTTGTAGTTTTTTTGTTGCTGAGTGGTATTCCATTGCACACTATACTATAATTTGTTTATTCACCTGTTAATAGATATTCTAATTTTTGGCTATTTTGAATAAAGCTGGCAAGAACATTTACAGGTCTTTGGGCATATTTTTCATTTATCTTAGGTAAATACATAAGAATACAATTGCTGGATTGTGTGCGTTTCCAAGAAACTCAATTTTTTCTGAAGTGGTTATACCCATTTTATATTCCCACGACCTATGTATGAAGGTTCCAGTTGTTCCTCATTGTTGTCAGCACTTTGAATTGACAGATTGGTTGTTAGCAAGATCAAATGGGGGTGTGCTGATATCTCTTCGTGGTTTTAATTTTTGTTTCCCTGATGAATAATGTTGTTGAATATATTTTTATATGCTTAATGGCCATTAGTATACAGTCATATACTGCATAAAGGTGTTTTGGTCAATGATGGACCACAGATATGATAATAGTCACATAAGATTGTAATAGCATATTTTTATTGTACCGTTTCAGTGGTTGGACATGTTTAGATACACAAATACTTACCATCATTGTGTTGCAGTTGCCTACAGTATTCAGTACAGTAACATGCTGTACAGGTTTGTAGCCTGGGAGCAATAGCCCCTAGGTATGTGGTAGGCTTATAACATCTAGGTTTGTATAAGTACATTCTATGATGTTCTCACAATGATAAAATCATCTAATGACACATTTCTCAGAACATATCCCCACAGTTAAGCAATGCATGACTGTATATGAATATCTTTTGTTAGTTTGCTCAAGTAATTTATCTATTAAAATGAGATTTTCTTATTACTCAGTTGTAATTATTCTTCATATATTCAGAACACAGGTCTGTTCATATGTGTGTGTACGTATGAAAAGTTTCTTCCAAACTTTTCATTTTCGGAATTGTGTTTTTCAAATAGCAATTTTAAATTTTGGTGAAATCTAACTTCTTGATTTTTTTTCTTTTATAATGCATGTTTTAAATAGTCTAAGAAATCATTGTCTGCCCCAAGGTTGCAAAGATTTTTTTCTTCTGGGAATTTTACAGTTTTTTGAGATGGAGTCTCGTGCTCTCGCCCGGGCTGGAGTGCAGTGGCACGATCTCGGCTCACTGCAACCTCTGCCTCCTAGGTTCAAGCGATTCTCCTGCCTCAGCCTCCTCAATAGTTGGGACTACAGGAGCCTGCCACCTCGCCCAGCTAATTTTTTGTATTTTTAATAGAGACGGGGTTTCACCATATTGGCCAGACTGGTCTCGAACTCCTGACCTTGTGATTCGCCTGCCTCAGCTTCCCAAAGTGCTGGGATTACAGGTGTGAGCTACCGCGCCTAGCCGGGAGTTTTACAGTTTTAAATTTTACATTTAAGTCTGTTACACATTTTGAATTACTCTTTGTAAATGATGTTAATTAAGAGTTGAGCAATTCTTTTGACATATGGATATCTGGTTGTCCTCGTATTGTCTGTTAAAAGTCAGTCCTTTCCACCAATGAATTGCTTTGGCGCCTCTGTTAGTCCATTTTGTGTTACTATAAAGGAATACCTGAGACTGCGAAATTTATAAAGAAAAGCAGTTTATTTGGCTCACAGTTCTGCAGGCTGTACAAGAAGCATGGTGCAGCATCTGCATCTGATGAGGGGCTCAAGTTTCTTCCATCATGGAGGAAGGTGAAGTGGGAGCAGGCATCGCATGGTGAGAGAGGGAAGGGGGCCGAACTCTGTTAAACAGCCAGCTCTCACATGAACTTACAGAGTAAGAACTCACTCATCACCAAGCCATTCATGAGGAATCTGCCCCCATGACCTCCCAGAAGGCCCAACCTCCAATATTAGGGATCACATGTCAACATGAAATTTGGAGGGGACAAACATCCAAACTATGTCAGTGCCCTTGTCAGAAATCATTTGGTTGTATATTTATGGATCTATTTCTGTGTGTTCTTTAATTTTTCTCAGCAATGTGCTAATAGTTTTTAATAGCACTGTGGTACATATTTCACTGAATTTGTTGCTAAATATTTCATGACTTTCGATGTTATTAAAAATGAGAGTGGATTTTAAATTTCACTTTCTAGGCTGGGTGTGGTGGCTCACACCTATAATCCTAGCACTTTGGAAGTCTAGGCGAGGGGAATCACTTGAGGCCAGGAGTTTGAGACCAACCTGGGCAACATAGGGAGACTCCATCTGTACAAAAAAAAAAAAAAAAGTCACTTCCTAATTGTTTGCTACTAATATATAGAAATATGATACATTTGTTTTACATTGTCTAATTCACTAACTGCTGAATTTGCTCAGATCTGTTGCATTAGATCTAGTAGATTTTTAAAAGATTCTTTAGGATTTTTTGCATACATAATCATGTCACCTGTGAATAAAGACATCTTTGCCTTTTCCTTTTAAATGTGGAAGTGGTGTGAGCAGTCATCTTTACCTCTTTCCCAATATTAAAGGAAAATATTCACTATTTCACAGTTAAGGATGATGTTAGCTCTGTGGGTTTTTTTGTTGTTGTTTTCTTTTTTTTTTCGGGATGGAGTCTTGCTTTGTCACCCAGGCTGGAGTACAGTGGTGCACTCTCGGCTCACTGCAACCACCTCCTCCTGAAATCAAGCTATTCCTCTGCCTCAGCCTCCTGAGTAGCTGGGATTACAGGAGTGCACCACCACGCCCGTATAATTTTTGCATTTTTAGTAGAGACAAGGTTTCACCATGTTGGCTAGGCTGCTCTTGAACCCCTGACCTCAAGTGACCCACCCACCTCAGCCTTCCAGAGTGCTGGGATTACGGATGTGAGCCACCATGCCCGGCCAAAGAGGAGTTTTTTTTTTTTTTTTTTTTTTTAAAAAGACAGAGTCTCACCCTGTCGCCCAGGCTGAAGTGCAGTGGTGTGATCTCAGCTCACTGCAACCTCCACCTCCCGGATTCAAGCAATTCTCCTACCTCAGCCTCCTGAGTAGCTGGGATTACAGGCAGATGCCACCATACCCAGCTGATTTTTGTATTTTTTAGTAGAGGCAGGGTTTCTCTGTTGGCCAGGCTGATCTCCAACCCCTGACCTCAGGTGATGCACCTGCCTCAGCCTCCTGAAGTGCTCGGATTACAGGCATGAGCCTCCATGCCCAGCCACACCTGGCTAATTTTGGTATTTTTAGTAGACATGGAGTTTCACCATGTTGGCCAGGCTCCTCTGGAACTCCTGATCTCAGGTGATCCACCCACATCAGCCTCCCAAAGTTCTGGGATTACTGGCGTGAGCCACCGCACCTGGCCCATAGACTGATTTTGAAATGCTAAACAAATCTTGCATCCCTGGCATAAATTCCACCTAGTTAGTCATGTTTTATCCATATATATATATACACATACACATATACATACATACACACTCACACACATACTACTATATTAGATTTGTTAGGATTTTGTGAAGGGTTTTTGCATTCATATTTAATAAAAATATTAGTCTGTAGGCGCCTGTAATCCCAGCACTTTGGGAGGCCGAGGCGGGCGGATCACGAGGTCAGGAGATCGAGACCACGGTGAAACCCCGTCTCTACTAAAAAATACAAAAAAATTAGCCAGGCGCGGTGGCAGGTGCCTGTAGTCTCAGCTACTGGGGAGGCTGAGGCAGGAGAATGGCGTGAACCCGGGAGGCGGAGCTTGCAGTGAGCCGAGATTGCGCCACTGCACTCCAGCCTGGGCGACAGAGCAAGACTCTGTCTCAAAAAAAAAAAAAAAAAAAATTGATCTGTAATAATCTTTTCTTGTAATGTCTGTTTGGTTTAGAGGGCAAAGTTATGCTGGCTCATAAAATGAATTGGGAACTATTCTTTCCTCTTCTACTCTATGAAAGAGTAAGTTTGGTTACATCCTAAATGTTTGACCAAATTCAGCAGTGAAGCCATCTGGTTCTGAAAGGGTTTCGTTTTGTTTTCATGGGATTTAAAAAATTATTTATTCACTTTTTAAAATGAGTATAAGATAATATGGATGATTCTTTCTTGTGTTAGTTTTTGGTAAGTTGCATTTTTCAAAGAATTTGTCTAACTTAAGTTGTAGAATCTTTTGGCATAAAGTTGTTAAAAATATACCTTTCTTACTCTTTTAATGTCTGTAGGATCTATAGTGACGTTCCTTCTTTTATTCCTTTTTTTTTTTTTTTTTTTTTTTTTTTTGAGACGGAGTCTCTCTCTTTTGCCCAGGCCGGACTGCAGTGGTGCTATCTCGGCTCACTGCAAGCTCCGCCTCCTGGGTTCACGCCATTCTCCTGCTTCAGCCTCCTGAGTAGCTGGGACTACAGGCGCCCGCCACCGCACCCGGCTGATTTTTTGTAACTTTTTTAGTAGAGACGGGGTTTCACCATGTTAGCCAGGATGGTCTCGATCTCCTGACCTCGTGATCCGCCCACCTCAGCCTTCCAAAGTGCTGGGATTACAGGCGTGAGCCACCAAGCCCGGCCTCTTTTATTCCTAATATTGCTCATTTATGTTTTTCTTTCTTTGTTGATCAGTCTTACTAGAAGCTTTTTAAATTTAATAATTTTTTCAAATCAACTCATTTTTAACTTTAATTTTCTTATTTGTCCATTCTCTATTTACTGACTTTATTATTTTATTTCTTCTACTTGGGGTTTAATTTGCTCCTCTTTTTCTAACTTCTTAAGGTGGAAGCATAGATAATTGATTTTATATCTTTTTTTTCTTTTTTTATTGAGATGGAGTCTCACTTTGTCACCTAGGCTGGAGTGCAGTGATATGTTCTTGGCTCATTGCAACCTCCGCCTCCCAGGTTCAACTGATTCTCCTGCCTCAGCCTCCCAAGTAGCTGGGATTACAGGCGCTTGCCACCACACCCGGCTAATTTTTGTATTTTTAGTAGAGGTGGGGTTTCACCATGTTGGCCAGGCTGGTCTCAAACTCCTGACCTCAAGTGATCTGCCTGCCTCGGCCTCCCAAAGTGTTGGGATTACAGGTGTGAGCCACTGTGCCGGCCCTTTTTTTTTCTAATGTGGGTATTTAAAGCTGTAAGCTTTTTTCTAATCATGCTTTAGTTGAATTCCACAACTTTGGGTATGTTTTTATTATCATTGAGTTTAAAATATTTTAAAATTCCTCTCTGATTTCTTTGACCCTTTATTTATTTATTTATATTTATTCTTTTTTTTTTTTAAGATGAAGTCTCACTCTTGTTGCCTACGCTGGAGTGCAATGGCACAATCTCAACTCACTGCAACCTCTGCCTCTCCGGTTCAAGAGATTCTCCTGCCTCAGCCTCCTGAGTAGCTGGGATTACAGGCACCTGCCACCATGTCCAGCTAATTTTTGTATTTTTAGTAGAGACGGGGTTTCACCATGTTGGCCAGGCTGGTCTCGAACTCCTGACCTCAGGCGATCCACCTGCCTCGCCCTCCCAAAGTGCTGGGATTACAGGTGTGAGCCACCATGCCTGGCCTATTTATTTAGATATATGTTATTTCCAAATATTTGGGAATTTTCTAGATATCCAATTGCTATTGATTCCTGTTTAAAACTTTTTACTTTTTTTTTATAGAGACAGAGTCTTGCTCTGTCACCCAGCCTGGAGCACGGTGGCATGATCATTGCTCACTCCCTGCAGCCTCACACTTCCTGGGCTCAAGCGATCCTCCCACCTCAGCCTCCAAAGTCACTTACACTACAGAC
This sequence comes from Gorilla gorilla gorilla, assembly GCF_029281585.2. Lineage (NCBI taxonomy): Eukaryota > Metazoa > Chordata > Mammalia > Primates > Hominidae > Gorilla > Gorilla gorilla. The sequence goes on along the minus strand of NC_073235.2, from coordinate 105,472,947 downwards.
GTGTGCCAGCACTTCTGGCCTTTTTTTTTTTTTTTTTTTTTTGTAGAAATGAGGTCTTACTGTGTTGCTGAGACAGGTCTCAAACTCCTGGCCTCAAGCAATCCTGCTTCACTCTCCTGAATCACTGGGATTACAAATGGGAGCTACAACACCTGGTTTCTATTGATTTCTAAAGTAGTAATATTGTAGCCCAAGAATGTTATCTGTGTTATTTCAATACTTTTATTTTTCTGCCTAGCATATGGTCTGTTTCGGTGAATCTTCCAGTTACTCTTAGGGAAAAATAATGTATTCTGCTCTTGGTGGGTGGACTGGTGTATAAATGTCATTTAGGTCAAGTTGGTTAAAAGTTGCTCAAAAAAAAAAAAAAAGGAGGTGGAGGCTTGCTTAAAACTTTCATGGTTTCACTTTTTTTTTTTTTTGAGTCTGAATCTCACTTTGTTGCCCAGGCTGGAGTGCAGTAGGATCATCTTGGCTTACTCACCCTCCGTATCCTGGGTTCAACTGATTCTCCTGCCTCAGCCTCCCCAATAGCTGGGATTATAGGCATGTGCCACCACAACCAGCTAATTTTTGTTTTTAGTAGAGATGGGGTTTCACCATGTTGGCCAGGCTGGTCTCGAACTCCTAACCTCAAGTGATCCGCCCGCCTCAGCCTCCCAAAGTTCTGGGATTACAGGTGTGAGCCACTGCACCTGGCCTTCACTTTTTTAAAAAAATGTCTACTTATGTCAGTTACTATTCTGGGGGCAGTGTTAAGTCCCTCATTGTGATTGTAAATTTGACAGTTTCTCTTTTTAGTTCTGTCAGGTTATTTTTTTTTCTTGTATTTGGGAGCTTTGTTATTTAGTAACATCCATAGTTAAGATTGCTATGTCTTTTTTTTTTTTTTTTTTTGAGATAGTCTCACCCTGTACCCAGGCTGGGGTGCAGTGGCACAGTCTTGGTTCACTGCAACCTCTGCCTCCCAGGTTCAAGTGATTCTCCTGCCTCAGCCTCCCTAGTAGCTGGGACTACAGGTGCGAGCCACCACTCCTGGCTAATTTTTGTATTTTTATTATTTTATTTTATTTTGAAATGGAGTCTCGCCCTGTCCCCCAGTCTGGAGTGCAATGGCACAATCTCAGCTCACTGTAACCTCTGCCTCCTGGGTTCTAGCAATTCTGCCTCAGCCTCCCAAGTAGCTGAGATTACAGGCACCCGCCACCACACCCAGTTAATTTTTGTATTTTTAGTAGAGACGGAGTTTCACCATGTTGGTCAGGCTGGTCTTGAACTCCTTACCTCAGGTGATCCACCTACCTCGGCCTCCCAAAGTGCTGGAATTACAGGCATGGGCCACTGTGCCCGGCCTGCTATGTCTTCTTGATAAATTGACCCTCTTATTATTAAATGTCCATCTTATCCCTGGAAATATTATTTATCTTGAAACCTGTTTTTTCAGACATTAATATATAGTTAATGTTTATGCAGTATATCTTTATGCTTTTTCTTTTAACTTCTCTGTGTATTTGTGTTTAAAGTATGTTTCTTTCTTTTTTTTTTTTTTTGAGACACAGTCTTTCTCCCTTGCCTAAGCTACAGTGCAATGGCGTGATCTTGGCACACTGTAATCTCCGTGTCCCAGGTTCAAGCAATTCTCCTGCCTCAGCCTCCCAAGTAGCTGGAATTACAGGCATGAGTCACCACATTGGACTAATTTTTGTATTTTTAGGAGAGACGGGGTTTCACCATGTTGGCCAGGCTGGTCTCAAACTCTTGACCTCATGATCTGCCTGCCTCGGCCTCCCAAAGTGCTGGGATTACAGGTGTGAGCCACTGCACCCAGCCTAAAGTATGTTTCTTTTAAATTACATGTATTTGGGTTGTACTTGTCTATCCTGTATTACAATCTCTGCTTTTTAATGGTGTTACATAGTCCATTTATATTTAATGTCATTTTTAATGTGTTTGGATCAACCACATTGGTGTTCCTTTTCTATTTTCCCATTTTTTATTATTATTATTATTATTATTATTATTATTATTATTATTATTATTATTATTTTGAGACAGAGTCTCACTCTGTTGCCCAGGCTGGAGTGCAGTGGCATGATCATAGTTTACTGTAACCTTGAACTCCTGGGCTCAAGCAATCTTCCCCCATCAGCCTCCTGAGTAGCTAGGACTACAGGTATGTGCCACCACACACAGTAAATTAAAAAAAAAATTTTTTTTAGAGACAGGGTCTCACTATGTTGCCCAGACTGGTCTTGACCTCAAGTGATCCTCTTGCCATGGTCTCCCAATGTACTGGGCATAAGCCACTGCACCCAGACAAAAATGTTCTTAATGCATGTGAATTAAAGAAATTTAAGAAAATTCCGTTAATTTTACAGGGTCTTGGCTACTTCCTTTATGAAACTGGGATAATAAAACCTGCCATTTTTAGCTTTCTGGGGATATTATGAAGACCAAAGGAGATAAAATGTGTGAAAATGTTTAAAAAGTTTTCAGGGTTCTATAGGTATAATGATTATTATTTTAGTAAGCAGTAGTACTAAGATTATCAGGAACTTTAAAATATCTTAAACTCTAAGAAAAGTACCTTTTGCATAATTTTGAATCCTTTTTGAAAAATTATTAAGATCTAGTCCTTTCATAAGAATATTAGGTCAAGATGGTAACCTCTCTGTGGGTAACTTACCTGCTTAGTGTGGGATTTGTGGGACTGATTGAATGGTGAAAAGTAATTGCCATATTCTTTCTACTTTAGATAAACACAGGTTTGCATTTAATGTAATTGAATTTTGCTATGTCAGTGTCTTATTGATGTTATGATTACAGTGTCAATCATAGCACCCAGAACAAAGCTGGCATTAAATATGCATATGAAACTGACTGTCATATTGGGACTATTTTAAAATTTCAGCTAATTTTTGTTCTGCATGAGTTATAGTATCTCTGTGTGTAAATTTCAACTACTGTAGTCCTGGACTAGATCAGTATCTCAGTAACCAAATCATGTTTGGCTAAACAGTAATTAAGATCTGACCTGAAAAGATTTATATTTATAATCTGAATTCAATTGTAATCTAATGTTGAAGCCGATACTTTATAAAATGTATTCTTTAGGGCGGTTTGAGGGGCAGATCCTCAATTTGTCACTTGTTGGTTTGTCTTTCATATCAGTTACCCTTAATAATTGTAGTTAAGGCTTCATTTCATCTCCATCCATGAAAGGAGACAGACAAAAGAGCCTATAATCTAATATACTTATTGATTTGCCAGAGCCAAAAACCATTTCTGAATTAATGGGCGGTTGATGAAAGATTAGTCAGGCAGAGCCTTTAAAGTATGATGTATATGATACAGCCATCCACCACATAGCAACAGGGATACGTCCTGAGAAATGTGTCCTTAGGCAATTTTGTCATTGTATGAACTTCATAGAGTGTACTTACACAAACCTAGATGGTGGAGCTTGCTACACCCCTAGACCATCTGATACAGTCTGTTGCTCCTAGGCTACAAACCTGTATAGCATGTTCCTGTACTGAATACTGTAGGCAACTGTAACACAATGGTATTTATGTATCTAAACAAAGGAAAGGTTTGCTCAGTGGCAAACCATGGCTATGACATCACTGGGCAATAGGATTTTCTCTGCTCCATTATAATCTTTTTTAAAATAGGTTTCTTTTTTAAATTTTACTTTAAGTTCTGGGATACATGTGCAGAACATACAGGTTTGTTACATAGGTACACATGTGCCACGGTGGTTTGCTACACCTATCAACCCGTCATCTAGGTTTTAAGCCCTGCATGCATTAGATATTTGTCCTAATGCTCTCCCTCTCCTTTCCCCCAACCCCTGACAGGCCCCAGTGTGTGATGTTCCCCTCCCTGTGTCCATGTGTTCTCATTGTTCAACTCCCACTTACGAGTGAGAATATGCGGTGGTTGGTTTTCTGTTCCTGTGTTAATTTGCTGAGAATGATGGTTTCCAGCTTCGTCCATGTCCCTGCAAAGGACATGAACTCGTTCTTTTTTAATGGCTGCGTAGTATTCCATGATGCATATGTGCCTCATTTTCTTTATCCAGTCTATCATTGATGGGCATTTGGGTTGGTTCTAAGTCTTTGCTATTGTAAATAGTGCTACAGTAAATGTATGTGTGCATGTGTCTTTATAGTAGAATGATTTATAATCCTTTGGGTATATACCAAGTAATGAGATTGCTGGGTCAAATGGTATTTCTGGTTCTAGATCCTTGAGGAATTGCCACACTGTCTTCCACAATGGTCCAACTAATTTACACGCCCACTAACAGTGTAAAAGCATTCCTATTTCTCCACATCCTCTCCAGCATCTGTTGTTTCCTGACTTTTTAATGATCATCATTCTAACTGGCGTGAGATGGTATCTCACTGTGGTATTGATTTGCATTTCACTAGTGACCAGTGATGATGAGTTTTTTTTCCGTATGTTTCTTGGCCACATAAATATCTTTTGAGAAGTGTCTGTTCACATCCTTTGCCCACTTTTTGATGGGGTTGTTTTTTTCTTGTAAATTTGTTTAAGTTACTTGTAGATTCTGGATATTAGACCTTTGTCAGAAAGATAGATTGCAAAAATTTTCCCCCATTCTGTAGGTTGCCTGTTCACTTTGATGATAGTTTCTTTTGCTGTGCAGAAGCTCTTTAGTTTAATTAGATCCCATTTGTCAATTTTGGCTTCTGTTGCCATTACTTTTGGTGTTTTCGTCATGAAGTCTTTGCTCATTCCTATGTCCTGAAGGTTATTGCCTAGGTTTTCTTCTAGGGTTTTTATGGTTTTAGGTCTTGCATTAAGTCTTTAATCCATCTTGAGTTAATTTTTATATAAGGTGTGAGGAAGGGGTCCAGTTTATGTTTTCTGCATATGGTTAGCCAGTTTTCCCTGCACCATTTATTAAATAGGGACTCCTTTCCCCATTGCTTGTTTTTGTCAGGTTTGTCAAAGATCAGATGGTTGTAGATGTGTGGTTATTTCTGAGGTCTCTGTTCTGTTCCATTGATCTATGTATCTTTTTTGGTACCATGCTGTTTTGGTTACTGTAGACTTGTATAGTTCAAAGTCAGGTAGCATGATACCTCTAGCTTTGTTCTTTTTGCTTAGGATTGTCTTGGCTATATGGGCTCCTTTTTTGTTCCATATGAAATTTAAAGTAGTTTTTTTCTAATTCTGTGAAGAAAGTCAATGGTAGTTTGATGGGAATAGCATTGAATCTATAAATTACTTTGGGCAGTGTAGCCATTTTCATGATATTGATTCTTCCTATCCATGAGCATGGAATGTCTTTCCATTTGTTTGTGTCCTCTCTTATTTCCTTGAGCAGTGGTTTGTAGTTCTCCTTGAAGAGGTCCTTCACATCCCTTGTAACTTGTATTCCTAGGTATTTTATTTTCTTTGTAAAACTTGTGAATGGGAGTTCACTCATGGTTTGGCTCTCTGCTTGTCTATTATTGGTGTATAGGAATGCTTGTGATTTTTGCACATGAATTTTGTATGCTGAGACTTTGCTGAAGTTGCTTATCAGCTTAAGGAGTTTTGGGGCTGAGATGATGGGGTTTTCTAAATGTACAATCATGTCTTCTGTAAATAGAGATAAGTTGACTTCCTCTCTTCCTATTTGAATACCCTTTATTTCTTTCTCTTGCCTGATTGCCCTGGCCAGAACTTCCAATACTATGTTGAATAAGAGTAATGAGAGTGAGCATCCTTATCTTGTGCTGGTTTTCAAAGGGAATGCTTCCAGGTTTTGCCCATTAAGTATGATATTGGCTATGGGTTTGTTTTAAATAGCTTTTATTATTTTGAGATATGTTCCATCAATAGCTAGTTTATTGAGAGTTTTTAGCATGAAGGGGTGTTGAATTTTATCGAAGGCCTTTTCTGCTTCGATTGAGATAAATCATGTGGTTTTTATCATTGGTTCTGTTTATATGATGGATTATGTTTATTGATTTGCGTATGGTGAACCAGCCTTTCATCCCAGGGATGAAGCAGACTTGATCATGGTGGATAAGCTTTTTGATGTGCTGTGGATTCAGTTTGTCAGTATTTTATTGAGGATTTTGGCATCGATGTTCATCAGGGATATTGGCCTGAAATTTTCTTCTTTTGTTGTGTCAGGTTTTGGTATCAGGATTATGCTGGCCTCATAAAATGAGTTAGGGAGGAGTCCCTCTTTTTCTTTTTCTTCCTTTTTTTTTTTTTTTTCTTGAGATGGAGTCTCGCTTTGTCACCCAGGCTAGAGTACAGTGGTGCAATCTCGGCTCACTGCAACCTCTGCCTCCCGGATTCAACCAGTTCTCTGCCTCAGCCTCTTGAGTAGCTGGGGTTCCAGTCACCCGCCACCACACCCAGCTAATTTTTGTATTTTTAGTAGAGACGGGGTTTCACGATGTTGGCCAGGTTTCACGATGTTGGCTTGAACTCCTGACCTTGTGATCTGCCCGCCTTGGCCTCCCAGAGTGCTGGGATTACAGGGGTGAGCCACTGCGCCCAGCCGAGTCCCTCTTTTTCTATTGTTTGGAGTAGTTTCAGAAGGAATGGTACCAGCTCCTCTTTGTACCTCTGGTTCAGGCTCTGAATCCATCTGGTCCTAGGCTTTTTTTGGTTGGTACGCTATTAATTACTGCCTCAATTTCAGAACTTGTTATTGGAGGCCAGGCACGGTGGCTCACAGTTATTGGTCTATTCAGGGATTTGACTTCTTACTGGTTTAGTCTTGGGAGGGTGTATGTGTCCAGGAATTTATCCATTTCCTCTAGATTTTCTAGTTTATTTCCATAGAGGTGTTTATAGTATTCTCTGATGGTAGTTTGTATTTCTGTAGGATCAGTGGCGATATCCCTTTATTTTTTTGTATTGTGTCTATTTGTTTCTTTTTTCATTAGTCTGGCTAGCGGTCTATTTTGTTAATCTTTTTAAAAAACCAGCTCCTGGATTCATTGATTTTTTTGGAGGGTTTTTCGTGTCTCTCTCTCTCCTTCGGTTCTGCTCTGATCTTAATTATTTCTTGTCTTCTGCTAGTTTTTGAATTTGTTTGCTCTTGCTTCTCTAGTTCTTTTAATCGTGATGTTAGGGTGTCGATTTTAGATCTTTCCCACTTTCTGATGCGGGCATTTAGTGCTATAAATTTCCTTCTTAACACTGCTTTAGCTGTGTCCCAGATATTCTGGTATGTTGTGTCTTTGTTCTCATTGGTTTCAAAGAACTTCTTTATTTCTGCTCTAATTTCATTATTTGCCCAGTAGTCGTTCAGGAGCAGATTGTTTAGTTTCCATGTAGTTGTATGGTTTTGAGTGAGTTTCTTTTTTGTTTGTTTGTTTTTTGAGACCTCTGCCTCCTGGGTTCAGGCAATTCTCCTGCCGCAGCCTCCCAGGAAGCTGGGACTACAGGCGCCCACCACCACGCCCAGCTAATTTTTTTATTTTTAGTAGAGACGGGGTTTCACCATATTGGCCAGGCTGGTTTCAAACTCCTGACCCTATGATCTGCCCGCCGTGGCCTCCCAAAGTGCTGGGATTACAGGCCTGAGCCACTGCACCCGGCCTCAAGTGAGTTTCTTAATCCTGAGTTCTAATTTCATTGCACTATGGTCTGCGAGACTGTTTGTTATGATTTCTGTTCTTTTGCATTTGCTAAGGAGTGTTTTACTTCCAATTATGTGGTTGATTTTAGAATATGTGCTATGTGGCACTGAGAAGAATGTATATTCTGTTGATTTGGGGTGGAGAGTTCTGTAGATGTCTATTAGGTCCGCTTGGTCCAGCGCTGAGTTCAAGTCCTGAATATCCTTGTTAATTTTCTGTCTCATTGATCTGTCTCATATTGACGGTGGGGTGTTAAAGTCTCCCCCTATTATTGTGTGCGAGTCTAAGTCTTTTTGTAGGTCTCTAAGAACTTGTTTTATGAATCTGGGTGCTCCTGTATTGGGTGCATATATATTTAGGATAGTTAGCTCTTCTTGTTGCATTGATCCCTTTACCATTATGTAATGCCCTTCTTTGTCTTTTTTGATCTTTGTTGGTTTAAAGTCTGTTTTATCAGAGAGTAGGATTGAAACTCCTGCTTTTTTTTTTTTTCTTTCCATTTGCTTGGTAAATATTCCTTCATCCTTGTATTTTGAGCCTATGTGTGTCTGCACATGAGATAGGTCTCCTGAATACAGCACACTGATGGGTCTTGACTCTATCCAGTTTGCCAGTCAGTGTCTTTTAATCGGGGCATTGAGCCTCTTTACATTTAAGGTTAATATTGTTAAGTGTAAATTTGATCCTGTCATCATGATGCTAGCTGGGTATTTTGCACATTAGTTGATGTAGTTTCTTCGTAGTATCGTTGGTCTTTATATTTTGATGTGTTTCTGCAGTGGCTGGTACTGGTTTTTCCTTTTCATAGTTAGTGCTTCCTTCAGGAGCTCTCGTAAGGCAGGCCTGGTGGTGACAAAATCCCTCAGCGTTTACTTGTCTGTAAAGGATTTTATTTCTCCTTTGCTTATGAAGCTTAGTTTGGCTGGATATGAAATTCTGGGTTGAAAATTCTTTTCTTTCATGTGTCTGTTGGCTGCATAAATGTCTTCTTTTGAGCAGTGTCTGTTCATATTCTTCGCCCACTTTTTGATGGGGTTGTTTTTTTCTTGTAAATTTGTTTGAATTCTTTGTAGATTCTGGATATTAGCCCTTTGTCAGATGAGTAGATTGCAAAAATTTTCTCCCATTCTGTAGGTTGCCTGTTCACTTTGATGGTAGTTTCTTTTGCTGTGCAGAAGCTCTTTAGTTTAATTAGATCCCATTTGTCAATTTTGGCTTTTGTTGCCATTGCTTTTGCTGTTTTAGACATGAAGTTCTTGCCCATGCCTGTGTCCTGAATGGTATTGCCTAGGTTTTCTTCTAGGGTTTTTATGGTTTTAGGTCTAACATTTAAGTCTTTTTTTTTTTTTTTTTTTTTTGATGGAGTCTCGCTCTGTCGCCCAGGCTGGAGTGCAGTGGCACAGTCCCGGCTCACTGCAAGCTCCGCCTCCCGGGTTCACACCATTCTCCTGCCTCAGCCTCCCAGGTAGCTGGGACTACAGGCGCCCGCCACCACACCCAGCTAATTTTTTGTATTTTTAGTAGAGACGGGGTTTCATCATGTTAGCCAGGATGGTCTCGATCTCCTGACCTTGTGATCCACCTGCCTCAGCCTCCCAAAGTGCTGGGATTACAGGCGTGAGCCACTGCGCCCAGCCACATTTAAGTCTTTGATCAATCTTGAATTAATTTTTGTATAAGGTGTAAGGAAGGGTTCTGGTTTCAGCTTTCTATATGTGGCTAGCCAGTTTTACCAGCACCGTTTATTAAATAGGGACTCCTTTCCCCATTTCTTGTTTTTGTCAGGTTTGTCAACGATCAGATGGTTGTAGATGTGTGGTATTATTTCTGAGGGCTCTGTTCTGTTCCATTGGTCGTATGCATTTCTCTGATGGCCAGTGATGATGAGCATTTTCATCACTGGCCATCAGAGAAATGCAAATCAAAACCACAATGAGATACCATCTCACACCAGTTAGAATGGTGATCATTAAAAAGTCAGGAAACAATAGGTGCTGGAGAGGATGTGGAAAAATAGGTACACTTTTTTTTTTTTTTTTTTTTTTGGAGACAGAGTCTCGCTCTGTCGCCCAGGCTGGAGTGCAGTGGTGCAATATCTCGGCCCACTGCAAGCTCCGCCTCCTGGGTTCATGCCATTCTCCTGCCTCAGCCTGCCGAGTAGCTGGGACCACAGGTGCCTGCCACCACGCCTGGTAATTTTTTTGTATTTTTAGTAGAGACAGGGTTTCACCATGTTAGCCAGGATGGTCTCGATCTCCTGACCTTGTGATCTGCCCGCCTCGGCCTCCCAAAGTGCTGGGATTACAGGTGTGAGCCACCGCACCCGGCCGAAATAGGAACACTTTTACACTGTTGGTGGGACTGTAAACTAGTTCAACCATTGTGGAAGACAGTGTGGCAATTCCTCAAGGATCTAGAACTAGAAATACCATTTGACCCAGCCATCCTGTTACAGGGTATATACCCAAAGGATTGTAAATCATGCTGCTATAAAGACACATGCACACGTAAATAGTAGAGACTGAAATATTAGACCTAAATAGTAAAGACTGAAATGTTAGACCTAAAACCATAAAAACCCCAGAAGAAAACCTAGGCAATACCATTCAGGACATAGGCAGGGGCAAGGACTTCATGTCTAAAACACCAAAAGCAATGGCAACAAAAGCTAAAATTGACAAATGGGATCTAATTAAACTAAAGAGCTTCTGCACAGCAAAAGAAACTACCATGAGAATGAACAGGCAACCTACAGAATGAGAGAAAACTTTTGCAATCTACTCATCTGACAAAGGGCTAATATCCAGAATCTACAAAGAACTCAAACAAATTTACAAGAAAAAAACAACCCCATCACAAAGTGGGCGAAGGATATGAACAGACACTTCTCAAAAGAAGACATTTATGCAGCCAAAAGACACATGACAAAATGCTCGTCATCACTGGCTATCAGAGAAATGCAAATCAAAACCACCATGAGATACCATCTCACACCAGTTAGAATGGCAATCATTAAAAAGTCAGGAAACAACAGGTGCTGGAGAGGATGCGGAGAAATGGGAACACTTTTACACTGTTGGTGGGAGGTAAACTAGTTCAACCATTGTGGAAGACAGTGTGGCGATTCTTCAAGGATCTAGAACTAGAAATACCATTTGATCCAGCCATCCCATTACTGGGTATATACCCAAAGGATTATAAATCATGCTGCTATAAAGACACATGCACACGTATGTTTATTGTGGCACTATTCACAATAGCAAAGACTTGGAACCAACCCAAATGTCCATCAATGATAGACTGGATTAAGAAAATGTGGCACATATACACCATGGAATACTATGCAGCCATAAAAAATGATGAGTTCATGTCCTTTGTAGGGACATGTATGAAATTGGAAATCATCATTCTCAGTAAACTATCGCAAGAACAAAAAACCAAACACCGCATATTCTCACTCATAGGTGGGAATTGAACAATGAGAACACTTGGTCACAGGAAGGGGAACATTACACACTGGGGACTGTTGTGGGGTGGGGGGAGGGGGAGGGATAGCATTAGGAGATATACCTAATGCTAAATGATGAGTTAATGGGTGCAGCACACCAACATGGCACATGTATACATATGTAACTAACCTGCACGTTGTGCACATGTACCCTAGAACTTAAAGTATAATTAAAAAAAAAAAGAAAATTCTTTTCTTTAAGATTGTTGAATATTGGCCCCCACTCTCTTCTGGCTTGTAGGGGTTCTGTAGAGAGATCCACTGTTAGAGTGATGGACTTCCCTTTGTAGGTAACCTGACCTTTCTCTCTTGCTCCCCTTAACATTTTTTCCTTCGTTTCACCTTGGAGAATCTGACGATTATATGTCTTGGGGTTGCTCTTCTTGAGGAGCATCTTAAGTGGTATTCTCTGTATTTCCTGAATTTGAATGTCAACCTTTCTTGCTAGGTTGGGGAAGTTCTCCTCGATAATATCCTGAACTGTGTTTTCCAACTTGGTTCCATTCTCCCTGTCACTTTCAGGTGACAGTCAATCGTAGGTTTGGTCTTTTCACATAGTCCCATATTTCTTGAGGGCTTTGTTCATTCCTTTTCATTCTTTTTTCTCTAATTTTGTCTTCATGCCTTATTTCAGTAAGTTGATCTTCAATTTCTGATATCCTTTCTTCCGCTTGATTGATTCAGCTATTGATACTTGTGAATGCTTCACGAAGTTCTCTTGCTGTGTTTTTCAGCTCCATCAGGTCATTTATGTTCTTCTCCAAACTGGTTATTCTAGTTAGCAGTTCCTGTAACCTTTTATCAAGGTTCTTAGCTTCCTTGCATTGGGTTAGAACATGCTCCTTTAGCTTAGAGGAGTTTGTTACTATCCACCTTCTGAAGCCTACTTCTGTCAATTCATCAAACTCATTCTCTGTCCAGTTTTGTGCCCAGAGGAGTTTCATCATTTGGAGGAGAAGAGGCATTCTGTTTTGGAATTTTCAGCATTTTTGTGCTGTTTTTTCCTCATCTTGGTGGATTTATCTACCTTTGATCTTTGAGGCTTGATGACCTTTGGATGGGGTTTTTGTGTGGGGGTCCTTTGTTGATGTTGATGTTATTGCTTTCTGTTTGTTAGGTTTTCTTCTAACAGGCCCCTCTTTTGCAGGTCTGCTACAGTTTGCTGGAGGTCTACTCTATAACCTGTTTGCCTGGGTATCACCAGCAGAGGCTACAGAACAGCAAAGATTGCTGCCTGTTCCTTCCTCTGAAAGCTTTGTCCCAGAGGGGCACCAGCCTGATGCCAGCTGGAACTCTCCTGTATGAGGTGTCTGTTGACCCCTGCTGGGAGGTGTCTTCCAGTCAGGAGGCATGGGGGTCTGGGACCCACTTGAGGAGGCTGTCTGTCCCCTAGCAGAGCTCAATTGCTGTGCTGGGAGAATCCTCCTTGTCAGGATCAGATGCTCTCTTCAGAGCCAGCAGGCAGGAACATTTTAAGTCCGCTGAAGCTGTGCCCACAGTTGCCCCTTCCCGCAGATGCTCTGTGCCAGGGAGATGGGAGTTTTATCTAAAAACCCCTGACTGGGGCTGCTGCCTTTCTTTCGGAGATGCCCTGCCCAGTGAGGAGGAGTCTAGAGAGGCAGTCTGGCCATAGCCACTTTGCCGCACTGTGGTGAGTTCTGCCCCGTCTAAACTGCCTGGCCTCCTTAGCACTGTCAGGGGAAAACTGCCTACTCAAGCCTCAGTAATGGCAGATGCCCCTGCCCCCACCAAGCTTGATCGTCCCAGATCAATTTCAGACTACTGTGCTGGCAGTGAGAATTTCAACCCAGTGGTTCTTAGCTTGCTGGGCTCTGTGGGAGTGGGACCCACTGAGCGAGACCACTTGGCTCCCTGGCCTCAGCCCCCTTTCCAGGGAAGTGAACGGTTTTGTCTCGCTGGGGTTCCAGGCACCACTGGGGTAAAAAAACAAAAACAAAAACCTCCTGCAGCTAGCTCGGTGTCTGCGCAAACAGCCACCCAGTTTTGTGCTTGAAACCCAGGGCCCTGGTGGTATAGGCACACGTGGGAATCTTCTGGTCTGCGGATTGCAAAAACTGTGGGAAAAGCATAGTATCTGGGCCAGATAGCACAGTCCCTCGTGGCTTCCCTTGGCTAGGGGAGGGAGGGCCCCAGCTCCTTGCACTTCCTGGATGAGGCAACGCCCCACCCTGCTTCTGCTTGCCCTCCGTGGGCTGTACCCACTGCCTAACCAGTCCCAGTGAGATGAACTGGGTACCTCAGTTGGAAATGCAGAAATCACCCGCCTTCTGCGTTTGTCTCCCTGGGAGCTGCAGACCGGAGCTGTTCCTGTTCGGCCATTTTGCTAGATCTCTGCTCCGTTATAATTTTATGGGACCACTGTTGTATATATGGTCCATCACTGGCTAAAATGTCATTATGCGGTGCATGACTATATATAGCTGTACACACACAAAATATATATGTATGTATACAAAGACTAGACATTGTCTTATTACAATAATACAACTTAAAGAGATTTATGACTTTTCAGACTATATTTTAGAACCATGGCTGAGATCAGGGGTCTGCAGACTTTTTCTGTAAATGGCCAAATAGTAAATAATTTTTTGCTTTGTGGGCTGTGCAATTTGCTGGATGTACCTAACTGCCTTTGTAGCAAGAAAGCAGCTAAAGACTAATTTGCCAGCAGGCCATAGTTTGCTAATCAGCCCAGATCTCTGAATTGAGCTGGGACATGTTCTTGATTAGGGAGATCATTTGCCCACAGATGACTTTCTTCTGAAATGACTTAGATCACTTTAGTAAACTTGTTTCGGTTCGTTTTATTAGATTGAGTCCCATGCAATTGCTGTTTTTGTAGGTAAAAAATGGCCTAATGTTGGCACTTTCACATAGTCAACCAAAAATTTAAAAATATGCTGTTTGGCTGGGCACAGTGGCTTACGCCTGTAATCCTAGCACTTTGGGAGACCGAGGCAGGTGGATCACCTGAGGTCAGGAGTTCGAGACCAGCCTGCCCAACATGGCGAAACCCCATCTCTGTTAAAAATACAAAAATTAGCCGGGCATGGTGGCTAATCTCACCACCTCCTCCCTTCTCCCCACTCCAGTAGTCCCCAGTGTCTACTATTCCCATCTTTATGTCCATGTGTACTCAATGTTTAGTTCCTACTTAAAAATGAAAACATGTGGCATTTGATTTTCTGTTCCTGCATTAATTTGCTTAGGAAAATGGCCTCCAGCTGCATCTGTATTGCTGCAAAGGACATGATTTTGTTCTTTTTTATGGCTGCATAGTATTCCATGGTGTATGTGTATCACATTTTCTTTATCCAGCCCACTGTTGATGTGCATCTAGGTTGATTCCATGTTTTGGCTATTGAGACTAATGCTGCAGTGAACATACAAGTGCCTGTATCTTTTTGTTTACCACCCTTTCTATTTTATTGAAGGTCTCATTTGTTCTCACTGCTTAACTATATATATATATATAATTCCCATATAATATTTCATTCTAAGCTCTGATAAAAAGTAAAATGAAAAAATATAACATGAATTCTTAAGTGCCAGCAATTTCTATTCCAAGCACTTTACATATATTTCTCATTTAATTCTTATAACAATCCATTTACTTCATTATTCGTATTTTACTGATGAGGAAACTAAAAGAGAGATTAATGTAACTTGCACAAGGTCCCACAGCTAATAAAAAAAGTTCTTAGGTTCAAACCTAGACAGTCTGACTAGAGACCCAAGCTTGAAACAATTTTTTATTACTACAGTTTTAATTACCTGTTGGAAATTTTGGAAAACTCTGATGTTCTTGATCATTTCAGATTCAAGATGTCACAGATGAAATGTGTAACCTTCCCACTTAGAGAACTGCTTCTTCTAATTGCCTTTATTTTTCTGGGGCAAAACTGCTTAATCATTATTTACCAAGTTCTGTAGATATCTGCCTTTATAGCCATTCTTACACTAATGCCTTGGTCCAGGCTTTTATTAGATTATGTCTGGAATATGGAGAGATTGTTCTGAACTCTCTGTGTTTAGTCTCTCTGCTAAACAGATCTCTACAATCTGTACCATCAATCTGCCTTTCTCTTCTTCAGCCTGTATTTGGAATAGTATTTCCTTGCCTCCTGCTGTTAAAATCTGTTTTTCTTCAACATGCAGTTCAAAGGAAATTTCACTCATGGTACCCAGCACATCAGAATTTCAGTCCTATTTCTGTTATTAATTAGGTGTTCGATTGTTAGCAGGAGAGGGGGAGACCAGCTCCCTTACAAATAAAGTTCATGTGATTTAATGTATAGTCTTGTAATAACTATTTTAACTTCTCAGATATTTTTATATGCACTTACTGATGATTAGTCACATTTCAGGTAAGATTGCTACATAAAACTATAAGCACTTAATATATATTTAACAATGAATGAATGAATGAATGAATGACTCACTTTTGGATAAGGGCTTGCAAGTGTTGGATAGTGTGGTGTTATTTTTCATCAACATTTGCTGGTTCCTAACTTCCATAGCTCTCATTACAGTCTTGTTACAGTGTTGGGTGTGTTAGGCTTCAGGGACAGGCCTCTGACCTTCTGCCCTCCTTTGACCTGCCTTGAGACTCTGAGTGTTTGTTTCCCTGAGTTCTGTGAACCACTCTGGCAAATTAATCGAGCCCAAAAAGGAGTCTTGGGAACCCGCTACTTGAAGCTGGTGGGTCAGAAGTTCTGGAGACCCTGACTTGCAACCAGCCTCTGGTCTAGTGGGGGTGAGGGCACAGTCTTAGGATCTCTACAAAAAAAAGAAAAAAAAAAATAGCTGAGTGTGATGGCATGCACTTGTGGATCACTTGAGCTTGGGAGGTCAGAGCATAATGGCACTGCTGCACTCCAGCCTGGGCAACAGAGCAAGATCTTGTCTAAAAAAAAAAAAAAAGAAAGAAAGAAAAACCAAAAAGGGTAAAAGTATAACTGGTCTTGATAAGAAAACATTTTTATAATAATAATATTCAAATAATAGTTATACATGTTAATCGTAGCAAATTTGCTGCAGAAAACTGTCAGAAACCACAGTAAACTGTCATCCATGATCCCACTGCAGAGAAAACCATTGCTGACATTTTTGAGCATTTCCTACCAGTTCCCCCCTTCCAAAGTTGAATTATTTATAAACCATCACTCTGAGGAATGTTGATTGTGTTTGTAAGAAAACTCATGGCTTAGGAGCCAGAGTAAGCAGGACCACTATGTTAAACATCAGGTTTGACTAATATATTTTCTTAATTGCGTCAAACACTAGTGTTATATTAAGTCAAAAGTCTTCACAGATTATTTTTCTCAAGAGGATTTCAGTGCTTCAGTGTGCACATTAACATCAGTTCCACTTGCTTTTCAGTGATGTCATAGTAATGAGACGTTATAAGTGAATACAAATCTACCTCTAAAGAGATTATTGATTTGTTTTATTTTACTTAAGATTTGAATTCCAAATCCAGGACACAGCTGAAAATTTAAATACTGTATAGTGTAAAAAGGAATAAAGTATTCCTTTTTTTTTTTTTAAGACAGATTCTTGCTCTGTTGCCCAGGCTTGAGTGCAATGGTGCGATCTTGGCTTACTTCAGCCTCCGCTTCCTGGGTTCAAGTGATTCTTCTGCCTCAGCCTCCCAAGTAGCTGGGATTACAGGTGCCTGCCACCATGCCCAGCTTATTTGTATATTTTTAGTAGAAACAGGGTTTCACCATGTTTGCCAGGCTGGTCTTGAACTCCTGACCTCAAGTAATTCACCCGCCTTGGCCTCCCAAAGTGCTGGGATTACAGGTATGAGCCACCATGCCGGGCCTCAAGTATCTTTTATGAAGAAATTACTTGAGCCTATCCTTTTGCTAAATAAGAGTGAAAACTGATAGAGGCTGTAGTAGAATAATGGCCTTCCAAAGATGTCCATGTCCTAATTCCTGAAACCTATGAATATGTTACTTTCTGTTGCAAGAGACTGTGTTCAAAGCAACTTTGAAGATGTAATTAAGTTAAGGATATTGAGATGGGGATATTATCCTGGATTATTTAGGTGTGTCCAATATAATCACATAGGTCTTCTTAAGGGGAAGGCAGAAAGGTCAGAAGAAGATAAGACAATGTGATGACATATAGAATTAGAGAAAGATTAGAAGATGCTATGCTGCTGGCCTTAAAGATGGAGGAAGGGGGACCACATGCCAGGAAATATAAGTGGCTTCTAAAAGCTATAAAAGACAATGAAATGGATTCTCCTTTGTAGCCTCCAGAAGAAATGCAGCCCTCTGACAACTTTATTTTAGGACTCTGACCTCCAGAATGGGAAGACAGTAAATTAATTTTGTTGTAAGTTACTAAGTTTGTGATCATTTTTTATAGCAGCAGTAGGAAATTAATACAGAGGGAATATATCTTTCTCATTCTTGACATTTCCTGCTATGTTAAAGGAGCTCAATTAGTTTAACTCCTAGTCTCTTTCTACCCTCTCATTTCTTTCTAGACGAGGAGTGGCTTGTCTGGTAAATTTGGGAAGCAAAAATTGGGCAAGTTTATCTCAATTCCTTCTTTCTTCTCTCATACAGGGAAGCCTCTGGTGATTCAGTTACCTCTGACTGGCTTGTTGAATTTAATTTTAGTGCTTGGTTATGAAGATTATTTGGCTCTCACAGTAAGCTATATCCAGAAACTTGACCATTGTCAGTAGCAAAAATTATATGTTGGCTTCCAGCTGCTACTCCTTATTTGTTTATTTTTTATTTTTTTAATTTTAATTTTCTTTTTTTATATATTTTTTGAGATGGGGTCTCACTGTGTCCCTCTGGCTGTAGTGTAGTGGCACATTCATAGCTCACTACAGCCTCAAACTCCTGGGCTCAAGTGATCCTCCCACTTCAGCATCCCAGGTAGCTGGGACTACAGGCATGTGCCACAATGTATGGCTAATTTTTTTATTTTTGGTAGAGATGGGGTCTCACTTTGTTGCTGAGGCTGGTACACCAATCCCTTGACACAGCAAATCCAATTCTGGATTTTTATCCAAGAGAAATGAAAACATTTTTCTGCAAAAATACTTGTATAGGTATGTTCATAACAGTCTTATTTACAATAGTCCCAAACTGGAAACACTGGTATATTGATACAATGGAATTCTATTCAACAATCAAAAAGAATAAACTGGGAAAAGCTAAGGAAAAAAACACATTCATTGCTTCTGATAAGGTAGGGATTGGCAAGAAAGTGATACAAGGAAACTTTCTGGGAAGTTGGAAATGTTCTATATAAGATATCCATTTGTCAAAAGTATACAGCTAAAGAATTTGCACCCTGGGCCCTAGAGCCAAGCTCTTGCTGTGTGTGGCTGAACGCTGGGTACCAGCTCTGCTGCCACAGAGATCTTGGCTTTACCCCAATCCTAGAGCTACTCTAATGCTGCACTCACTAGTGCTCTTATTCTCAGTTCTCTTAGCTGTTTAACAAGCATCTGCATCTCGCATTCTGTTACACAGCAGCAAGGATCCCTGCATCCCAGACACCAATGCCATTACTACCTGGGAACTCAGAACTGCAGTACCTCCACACATTTGTGCATCAGGCCTGAGTTCTGTGATTATTCCGTGGGTGCTACTCATCAGGCACCAGTGCCGAGAGGGATCCCTTCAGCCATAGCTTCTCTAGTGGGAAAAAAAATAGATTGGGGCAATCTTAGCAGTCATTGCCACCAAAGACCCCAACAACTCTTGCGCCACTGCAGAAACTCAGAACATTGGCTGCTATGGATCCCTGTGATTTTTATCCATACCAATCTCAGCAGACAGAGCTGCACAGAGACCACACAGCTGGCACCCTGACTAGTGCCAGAACCACTGCACCCCACCCCATGGAGGAAAGTCAGTCCACAATGAAACTAGCCCATAAAGTCTAGAAAAGGTAACTGTTCCACTAAGAGCACAGACATTAATGTAAGGCAACAAGAAAAATGGGAGACATAATACCACCTAAAAAACATAACCTCCCAGTAGCTGACCCCAAAGAAATGGACATATATAAACTGCCTCTCAAATAATATAAAATAATTGCTTTAAGTTTAGTGAATTTAAAGAAAAATACAGAGAAACATTTCACTGAAATCAGCAAAACAATAGATGACCAAAATAAGAAATGTAACAGATTAAAATTATTTTTTTAAAAAAATCAAATTCTGGAGCTGAAAAATACAATTAATGAACTAAAAAATGCAGTAGAGAGCATTAACAGCAGACTTGATGAAGCAGAAGAATTAATATGTGAACTCAAAGACAGATTATTTCAAAACATACAGTCAGAGAAGAAAAAATGAAGCTTAGAAGATTTAAAGCTTATAAGATTTTCTCAAAAGAGCAAATATCCTAGTTATAGGAGTTTAAGCAGAAGAAGAGAGGGACAAAGGGCCAGAAAGTTTACTTAAATAAATAATAGCAGAAAAATTTCCAAATCTGAGGAAAGGTATAAATATTCAGGTATGAGAAGGTCAAAGGTCTCCAATCAGATTCAACCTGAACAAGATTACACTAAGATATAATCAAACTGTCAAAAATCAAAGATGAAGAGAGCATCCTGAAAGTAGCAAGAGAAAAGCAAATCACATACAAAGGAGTTCCAATAAGGCTAGAAGTGGATTCTCAGGAGAAACCTACAGGCCAGTAGAGAGTGGGATGATAAATTCAGTGTGCTGAAGGAAAAAAGAAAACTGTCAAACAACAATACTTTACTTGACAAAGTAGACCTCCAGAAATGATGGAGATAAAAGCTTTCTCAAACAAAAACTGAGGTAGTTCATCACCACCAGATATGTCTTACAAGAAATGATAAAGGGAGTTCTTCAAGCTGAGAGGAAAGGATGCTAATGAGTAACACAAAAACATCTAAAAGTATAAAACTCATTGGTACAATTACACAAATTTAGAATAATAGTATAATGGTGGGTCTTTAATATGAATGTTAAAAAACAAAACTATTAAAAATAATGGCTGCAATAGGCCTGGTGTGGTGGCCCATGCCTGTAATCCCAGCACTTTGGGAGGCTGAGGCAGGCAGATCACCTGAGGTCAGGAGTTCGAGACCAGCCTGGCCAACATGGTGAAACCTCGTCTTCACTAAAAAAAAATACCAAAATTAGCTGGACCTGGTGGTAGATGCCTGTAATCCCAGCTACTCGGGAGACTAAGGCAGGAGAATCACTTGAACCTGGGAGGTTAAGGAGCCAAGATCATGCCACTGCACTCCAGTCTGGGCAACAAGAACAAAACTCTATCTAAAAAAAAAAAAAAAATAGACCAAGAAGCAGCTTCCCTGCTGCTTCTGGGATCTCCATCTGGTTCAGCCCACCTGCCTCCACTCCTGCATCGACCATGTCCATCATGGTGACCCAGAAGTCCTACAAGGTGCCCACCAGAGGTGGTCCTCTGGCCCCCAGGCCTTCAGCAACTGCTCCTACGCGCGTGGGCCCGGTGCCTGCATCAGCTCCTTGAGCTTCTCCCGAGTGGGCAACAGCATCTTTTGGGGTGTCCTGGGTGGAAGTTATGGTGGGGCCAGTGGCATGGGAAGCATCACTGCTGTCACAGTCAACCAGCGCCTGCTGAGCCCCCTTAATCTGGAGGTGGAACCCAACATCCAGGCCGTGTGCACCCAGGAGAAGGACCCTCAACAACAAATTTGCCTCCTCCGTAGATGAGGTACAATTCCTGGAGCAGCAGAACAAGATGCTGGAGACCAAGTGGAGCCCTCCTGCAGCAGCAGAAGATGGCTCAGAGCAACATGGACAACATGTTCGAGAGCTACATCAACAACCTTAAGCAGCAGCTGGAGACTCTGGGCTTGGAAAGGCTGAAGCTGGAGGCAGAGCTTGGCAACATGCCAGGGCTGGTGGAAGACTTCAAGAACAAATATGAGGATGAGATCAACAAACGTACAGAGATGGAGAATGAATTTGTCCTCATCAGGAAGTATGTGGATGAAGCTTATATGAACAAGGTAGAGCTAGAGTCTTGCCTGGAAGGGCTGACTGAAGAGATCAACCTCCTCGGGCAGCTGTATGAAGAGGAGATCCAGAAGCTGCAGTCCCAGATCTTGGACACATCTGTGGTGCTGTCCATGAACAACAGCCACTCCCTGGACATGGACAGCATCATCGCTGAGGTCAAGGCGCAGTATGAGGAGATGGCCAACCACAGCCAGGCTGAGGCTGATAGCATGTACCAGATCAAGTATGAGGAACTGCAGACGCTGGCTGGGAAGCACGGGGATGACCTGCGGCATGCAAAGACTGAGATCTGAGATGAACCAGAACGTCAGCCAGCTCCAGGCTGAGATTGAGGGCCTCAAAGGCCAGAGAGTTTCCCTGGAGGCTGCCATCGCAGATGCCTAGCAGTGTGGGGAGTTGGCTGTTAAGGATGCCAATGTCAAGCTCTCCGAGCTGGAGGCTGCCCTGCAGCGGGCCAAGCAGGACATGGCGTAGCAGCTGCATGAGTACCAGGAACTGACGAACATCAGGCTGGCCCTGGACATCAAGATCACCATCTACAGGAAGCTGCTGGAGGGCGAGGAGAGCCAGTTGGAGTCTGGGATGCAGAACATGAATATCCATACGAAGACCACCAGTGGCTATGCAGGTGGTCTGAGCTCGGCCTATGAGGGTCTCACAAGCCCCAGCCTCAGCTATGGCCTCGGCTCCAGCTTTGGCTCTGGCATGGGCTCCATCTCCTTCAGCCACACCAGCTTCACCAGGGCCATAGTTGTGAAGAAGATTGAGATCCACGATGGGAAGCTGGTGTCCGAGTCCTCTGACGTCCTGCCCAAGTGAACAGCTGCAGCAGCCCCTCCCAGTGTGCCCCTCCTGCAGCTGCCCCAGAGCTTGGGAGGGAGGCCGCTGTGCAGGGGAGCACAGGGAACAGGAGACCCACCTGAGGCTCAGCCCTAGCCCTCAGCCCACCCGTTAGTGAGTTTACTGCCTGGGGATCCCCCTTGCCCATTCCTCCAGCTACAAAACAATTCAATCGCTTTTTTTTTTTTTTTTTGGTCCAAAATAAAACCTCAGCTAGCTCTGCAAAAAAAAAAAAAAAAAAATTTAAAATTTAAAAATAATAATAATGGCTACAATAATTTATTAAGGGATATACAATATAAAAAGATGTAAATTGTGACATCAAAACCATAAAATATCAGGCAGGGTAAAGTGTATACAATCAAAGTTAAGTTGTAATCAGCTTAACATAGCCTGTTATAACTATAAGCTGTTTTATGTAAGCCTCATGGTAAACACAAAGCAAAAACCTATAGTGGATAAACGAAAGATACAAAGTAAGGAATTAAAGCATACCACTAGAGAAAAATCGTCTAATCACAAAGGAAGAAGGCATGAAAGGAAAAAAGAACAAAAGAGCTGTAAAACAACCAGAAAACAATGAACAAAATGGTAGTACTAAGTCCTTACCTATCAATAATTACCTTGAATGTAAATAGATTAAATTCTTCAACCAAAAGACAGACTGGCTGAATAGGTTAAAAAAAACAAACAACAACACACACACACACACACACACACACACACACACACACACACACACAAAGACTTAACTGTATGCTGCCTGGAAGAGACTCACTTCACCTTTTTTTTTTTTTTTTTTTGAGACGGAGTCTCACTCTGTCGCCGAGGCTGGAGTGCAGTGGTGCACTCTTGGCTCACTGCAAGCTCTGCCTCCCAGGTTCATGCCATTCTCCTGCCTCAGCCTCCTGAGTAGCTGGGACTACAGGTGCCTGCCACCACACTCAGCTAATTTTTATATTTTTAGTAGAGACGGGGTTTCCACCTTGTTCGCCAGGATGGTCTCGATCTCCTGACCTTGTGATCCGCCTGCCTCGGTCTCCCAAAGTGCTGGGATTACAGGCGTGAGCCACCGCACCCAGCCAAGACTCACTTCACCTTTAAGGACACATTTAGATTAACTGAAAGGATGGAAAAAGATACCATTCAAATGGAACCAAAAGAGAGTGGGGTTAGATATAATTATATCAGGTGCAGTACACCGATGTGGTTTGGATATTTTGTCCCCTCCCAATATGATGTTGAAATATGACTTCCAGTGTTGGAGGTGGGCCTGGTGAGAGGTGTTTGGATCTTGGAGGCAGAGCCCTCATGGATGGCTTGGTACTGTCCCCGTGGTGATAAGTGAGTCCTCACGGGATTTGGTTGTTTAAGGGAGTATTGTGCCTCACCCTTCTTCTCTTACTCCTTTTCTCACCATGTGATGCACTGGATCCCAATCCCCTTCCACCATAAGGAAAAGCTCCCTGAGGCCTCATCAGAAGCAGATGCTAGCACCATACTTCCTGTACAGCCGGCAGAACCATGAGCCAATTAAACCTCTTTTATTTATAAATTACCCAGCTTCAGGTATTTCTTTATAGTAACACAAAAATTGACACACACTTTGTCAAAAAACTATAAAATGAGACAATTATTATATAATGAAAAGGGATCAATTCATCAAGAAGATATAATAATTGCAAATATGTGTTACATGCAACATCAGAGTTCCTAAATATATAAAGCAAATATTAATAGATCTGAAGAGATAGATAGCAATGCAATAATAGGAGACTTTAATACCCCACTGTCAACAATGGACAGATACCCAGAAAGAAATTCAGTAAGGAAACACTGGAATTCAACTACATTTTAGACCAAATGGACATAACATATATATGCAGAACATTCCATCCAATATTAACAGAATACAAATTCTTCTCAAGAACACATGGAACATTCTCCAGAACAGATCATGTCTTAGGCCACAATATAAGTCTTAAAAATTTATTAATTGAAATCAGGTAGCTTTTTCAATTGCAATGGTATGAAACTCGAAATAATAAGAACATTTGAAAATTCACAAATATGTGGAAATTAAACATCATGATCCTAAACAACAAACGGGTCAAAAAAGAAATTTAAAGGGAAATTTTAAAAATCTTAAAACTGCCGGGAACAGTGGCTACACCTGTAATCCCAGCAGTTTGGGAGGCTGAGGTGGGTGGGTCACCTGAGGTCAGGAGATCGAGATCAGCCTGGCCAACATGGTGAAACCCCGTCTTACTAAAAATACAAAAAATTAGCCAGGCGTGGTGGTGGGCGCCTATAATCCCAACTCCTTGGGAGGCTGAGACAGGAGAATCTCATGAACCCGAGAGGCAGAGGTTGCAGTGAGCCCAGATCACACCATTGCACTCCAGCCTGAGCAACAAGAGTGAAACTCCATCTCAAGACAAATAAATAAAATTAAAATCTTGAAACAAACAAAAATGGAAATACAATATCCCAAAACTTAAGAGATGTTGCAAAAGAAGTTCGAAGAGAGAAGTTTATAGCAATGAATGCCTGTATCAAAAAAGAAGAAAAACCCTAAATAAACAACCTAATGTTATCCCTTAAGGAACTAGAAAAAGATGAACAAACTAAGCCCAAAGTTAGGAGAAAGAAGAAAATCATAAATATCAGAGCAGAATAAATAGAGACTAGACAAACAGTAGAAAAGATTAAAAGAAGAGCTGGTTTTGAAAAGAGAAGGCCGGGTGCGGTGGCTCACGCTTGTAATCCCAGCACTTTGGGAGGCTGAGGTGGGCGGATCACGAGGTCAGGAGATCAAGACCATGGTGAAACCCTGTCTCTACTAAAAATACAAAAAATTAGTCGGGTGTGGTGGCAGGCGCCTGTAGTCCAGCTACTCAGGAGGCTGAGGCAGGAGAATGGCGTGAACCCGGGAGGTGGAGCTTGCAGTGAGCCAAGATTGCGCCACTGCACTCCAGCTTGGGTGACAGAGACTCTGTCTCAAAAAAACAAAAACAAAAAAAAACAACAACAGAAAATTGGTAAACCTTTAGTTAGATTAATAAAAAAGAGGAAATGCTTAAAATCAGAAATGAAAGAGGGAGACATTACAGCTGATACCACAGAAATACAAAGGATCATAGACTACTATAAAAAATGATACACAGGCCGGGTGCAGTGGCTCATGCCTATAATCCCAGCACTTTGGGAGGCCGAGGTGGGCAGATCACTTGAGGTCAGGAGTTTAAGACCAGCCTGGCCAACATGGCGAAACCCCATCTCTAATAAAAATACAAAAATTACCTGGGCTTGGTGGCACACACCTGTAATCCCAGAAACTTGGGAGGCTGAGGCAGGAGAATTGCTTGAACCCGGGAGGTGGAGATTTCAGTGAGCCAAGATCGTGCCACTGCACTCCAGCCTGGGCATCCAAATGAGACTCCATCTAAAAAAATCTATATCTATATCTATATATATATCTATATCTATATATATATACACACACACTAACAAATTGTATAACCTAAAAGAAATGGGTAAATTCCTAGACACATACCAACTTATAAAGACTAAATCATGAAGAAATTGATAATTTGAAAAGACCAATAATGAGTAAGGAGATTGAATCAGTAATAAGAAGTCTCCCATTAAAGAAAAGCCCAAACTTGATGATGCCACTACTGAATACTACCAAACATTTAGACAATTAAAACCAATCCTTCTGAAACTCTTCCAAAAAATTGAAAAGGAAGGAGATCTTCAAAACTAATTTTATAAAGGCCTGATACCAAAGGCAGACAAAAACAGTACAAGAAAAGCAAATTATAGGCCAATATCTTTGATAAACATAGATGCAGAAATCCTCAAGAAAATACTAGCAAACCAAATTCAACAGCACATTAGAAGGGTCATTCACCATGATCAAGTGGGATTTATCACTGTGAATCTGCATATTCACCATATGCAAATCAATAGTGATACACCATATTAACAGAATAAAGGACAAAAACTTTATAATTATCTCAATAGATACAAAAAGGGCATTCAACAAAATTCAGCATCCTTTCATGACAGAAACACTCAACAAATGAGGTAGAGAAAGAATGTCTCTCAACATAATAAGGGCCTTGTATGACAAGCCCATAGCTAACATAATGCTCAGTGAAAAGTTGAAAGTTTTTTTTTCTAAAATCAAGAACAAGACAAGTATGCCCACTTTCAGCACTTCCATTCAACACAGTATTGGAACTCCTAGCCAGAATAATTAGGCAAGAGAAAGAAATAAAAGGCTTTCAGATTGTCAGTGAAGAAGTTAAATCGTCTGTTCGCGGACAATGTGATTTTATATTTAGAAAACTCTGAAGACTCCACCAAAAAACTATTACAAGTAATAAATTCAGTAAAGTTGCAGGATACAAAATTAACACAAAAATCAGTAGTGGTCAGACATGGTGGTTTATACCTGTAATCCCAGGACTTTGGGAGGCTGAGGTGGAAGGATCACTGGAAGACAGGAGTTTGAGACCAGCCTGGACAACATAGTGAGACACCCATCTCTACAAAAAATGAAAAAAAATTAGCCAGGTGTGGTGGCACAAACTGTAGTCCTAGATGCTTGGGAGCCTGAGGTGGGAGAATTGCTTGAGCCCAGGAGTTTGAGGTTACAGTGAGCCATGATCATACCATTGCACTCCGGCCTGGGTAACAGAGTAAGACTACGTCTCAAAAAAAAAAAAAAAAAATCAGTAGCATTTCTACATACTAACAACAAACTATCTGATAAATCTGGCCAGGTAGGGTCCCTCACGCCTGTAATCCCAGCACTTTGGGAGGCCAAGGTGGGAGGATCACTTGAGGTCAAGAGTTCGAGACCAGCCTGGCCAACATGATGAAACCCTGTCTCTAGTAAAAATACAAAAATTAGCCAGGCGTGGTGGCATGCACCTGTAATCCCAGCTACTCAGGAGACTGAGGCAGGAGAATTGTTTGAATTTGGGAGGTGGAGGCTGCAGCACCACTGCACTCCAGCCTAGGCAACAGAGCAAGACTGTCAAAAAAAAAAACAAAAGGAAGAAATCAATAAAACAATGCCATTGACAATAGCTAGTAAAAAAATTAAAATACTTAGGAATAAATTTAACCAAGGAGATTTAAAATGTATACACATTTTAAAACATTATGTCATACATCATAAATATATACAATTTTTACTTGTCAATTAAAAATAAGTAAGCCTGGGCAACATAGTGGGATGTTGTCACTACAAAAATAAAAATAAATTAGCCAGGCATGTTGATGTGTTGCCTGTGGTCCCAGCTACTCCAGAAGCTTAGGTGGGAGGATTACTTGAGCCCAGGAGTTTGAGACTGCAGTGAGCTATGATTGTGCCACTGTACTCTAACCCAGGCAACAGAGTGAGACCCTGAATCTGTAAGTAAAATAAGTAATGAAAAAAATATATAGCTAAAAATTAGAGATTTCAGTGTATGTAAATTTTATGAAAAAGAACTATATGATGATGATGATGGAGTGAGGTGGTAAAGAATGGGTAAACATATCAGTGATGTTTTTAAAATGGCAGTACATTGATAATTGAGCTGCTATTTTATTGTTTGTGTATGGTAGAGTTTTTTGTTTTTGTTTTTTTGAGACAGAGTCTGGCTCTGTCACCCAGGCTGGAGTGCAGTTGCACAATCCTGGCTCCCTGCAACCTCCACCTCCCAGTGTCAAGTGATCCTCCCACCTCAGCCTCCCTAGTAGCAGGGACTGCAGGTACTTGCACCACGCCCAGCTAATTTTTGTATTTTTTGTAGAGAAAGGATCTTGCCATGTTGCCCACGCTGGTCTTGAACTCCCAAGCTCAAGTTATCCACCCGCCTCAGCCTCTCAAAGTGCTGGGATTACAGGTGTGAGCCACCACACCCAGCCTCTATGCATGTTAAAGTTATATAATGTGAAGAAATTAAGAAAGAAACAATAGTCTTATATTTACCAGGACATTTAACAATTACAGTCCTTCCATTCTTTTCTATAAATCCAAATTATCTGGTGTAATTTTCTTTAAGACTGAAGAATTTGTTAACATTTTTAATTCAAAAATTATTTTTAATTGAGAAAATGGTATATATTTGTCATGTACATTACGTTTGAAACACTGTGGAATGGCTAAATCAACATAATTAACATATGTATTACCTCATCTTTTTTTGTGGTAAGAACACTAAAAATCCTGCCTCATAGATATCTCCAAGAATATCTATTGTTATTAACTATAGTCCCTTTGTTGTACAATAGAACTTCCTCCTCCTAACTGAAATTTTGTGTCCTTTGACAAACATCTTCCCAATACCCCTCCCCCCAGCCTCTGGTAACTACCATTCTACTCTCTACGTCTATTAGTTCAACTTTTTTAGATTTTACATGTAATTGAGATCATGTGGTATTTGTCTTTCAGATTTATCCATGTTGTCACAAATTACAGGATTTCTTTCTTTTTAAAGGCTGAATAGTATTCCACTGAGTATATATACCATATTTTTTAATATGTTCAGCTGTGATATACATAACATCTGTAATGTTAGCATTTCTGAAAGTCTCCAGATCTGATCAGGTAGTCTCTCAGAGCTTTATTTGAAAATATCTTTATTTTGCTTTCCTTCTTTTTATTTTTTAATTTTTTATTTTTTTAGAGACAGACTGTCACTCTGTCGCCCAGGCTGGAGTGCAGTGGTGTGATTATAGTTCACTGCAGCCTCAAACTCCTGGGATGAAGCAATCCTTCTGCCTCAGCCTCCTGAGTAGCTGGAACTAAAGGCTCACACCACAATACATGGCTAATGTTTCTTTTATTTTTTTGTAGATATGGAGTCTTGCCATCTTGGCCAGACTGGTCTTGAGCTCCTGGGCGCCAGTGATCCTCCCCCACAGCCTCCCAAAGTCCTGGGATTACAGGCCTGAGCCACTGTGCTCCCACTACTTTCATTTTTAAAAGGACAGTTTCAATAGATGTGGAATTAGGGGTCAACAGGTTTTTCTCCTCTCAGTACCTTAAATATATCCTTCCATTTAGTCTTTTTTTTGTTTTTATTGAGAACTGACCTGTTTGTATTTTTGTTACCTTGTGTGTAATATGCCATTTTTCTCTGTTGCTTTCAAGATAGGTTTTCTTTGCTATCTTTTTTTTTTCCCTATATAGATTTAAGCAGTTTGTCTGTGATGTGTCTATTTGTGTTTTCTTTGTATTATCCTGCGTGGGGTTTGTCATTTAGCTTATTGGATCTGTAAATTAATGTCATTCACAAATTTGGGGATGTTTTATTTCTTTGAATATTTTTCTATCCCATTCTATCTCTTCTTTGGGTTCTCCTCCTTCCTCCTCCCACCCCTTGCCCCAGTTTTTAGATTGGTAATTTTTGGTAAGAAGAACTTTTTACTTCTGCCTTCTTCAGTTTGCTCTTAATCTTGTCCAGTTATTATTATTTGTTTAAGAGGCAGTCTGTCACACAGTCTGTCACCCAGGCAGTAGTGCAGTGGCATAATCATAGCTCACTGTAACCTCAAACTTCAGAGCTCAAGAGATCCTCTTGTATCAGCCTCCCAAAATGCTGGGATTACAGGTGTGATCCTCCACACCCAGCTGCAGTGAATTTTAAATTACAGTTACTGAACTTTGTAACTGGAAAGTTTGAGTTTTACTTGTTTTCTAATATTTTCAGTGTGTTCATTTATTGTGCATACATCCTACTTTAAGTCTGTGTATATGTTAATAATAGTTGGTTTAATAATTATCTCATAATTGCAGTATCTGGGAAATCTTTTTTTGTGTGTGTGTGTGACAGAGTCTCACTCTGTCGACCAGGCTGGAGTGCAGTGGCTCACTGCAACCTCCGCCTCCTGGGTTCAAGCGATTTTCCTGCCTCAGCCTCCCATATCTGGGAAATCTCTGGAGTCTGTTTTTATTGACTGCCCTTTCCCCACTGGAGTATGGGTCACATGTTCCTATTTCTTTGTATGTCTAGTGTTTTTTGATTGGATACTTGGGATTTTGAATGATGCATTTGAGAGATTCTGGATTCTGTTTTGCTTCTCTGAAAAAGAATTTTTATTCTAGAAGCCAGTTAACTTGACTGAACTCAGACTCCAAACTGTCTCCTCTGGAGTGGTAGTGCTGAAATCTTCACTTAGTTATTTCCTCTTTCAATGGCTGATTTTCTGCCACGATTCCTGGGTTTCCCTCCCTTGCCTCATGATTCGTTTAGTGATTAGCACAGGTCTTGGGAGGACTTTATACACAAATTTTGGGGTTTCCTCCTCTTTGGCTCCCTCCCTTTTATGAAATCCCTCCTAAATATCTGATAGTTCTGCCAGCCTTGAACTCTGTTATCAGATATGTCAAGCCAGTAAGACTTGGCTTCCTGCCTAACCTACCCCCAGTGGCAAGCAGATTTAGCAGTGCCCTTGGTCATAAAAACCACAAAAGTGCAAATCTCACCTTTTGCAGATTTATCCTCCCAGTCACTTTCTCCCTTTGCCAGGGAACGTGTGCCCTCTGCAGGCAAGATAGTTTCCAGAAATGGAGGAGTCTAGTTTTTTGCTGTCCAATCAGATGTTACTCTTTCTCTCCCAAAGAGATATGGAGTGGTTGCAAGGACAGGAGTATATTGTTTGAGCTACATCAACATGGAAGTTGATGTAGGGAGAAGTATTCTCTCCTGATACTCCCTAGTATTTTGTTCTTCTAATTGAGCCTAAACCTGCAGTCAGTTTAGTAGAAGAGATTAACAGTTTGTCATATGGTTGGACTGCTGATAATTATAAAGTTGGGAGTGGAGGGAAGGAGGAGGAGGACTGAAAGCAGTTGAGAGCAACCAAAAGCAGAAAGAAACTGGATGGGAAAGAAAAACTAAGTTTCTCTCAAGACGCTTGATGTGTCAGGACAGTATAATGCTTATATCAAATCCATGCTCCCTAGGTACCCAAATTAAATTCCCTCTCTATTCCAAATTATGTCCAGAGAAATTATTCAGGATAACATATTAAGAGGTTTGGCAATTAAATGGTGACTAATATATACTGCCCAGGAATATGGGAGGATATCCAAAGGATAATAATCCAGAGGCTATCTGGAAAATTGGCCACTTTGTGGACTTTACAGCTTGTCCTTGTTCTATTTTATGCTTTTTATTTAAATCTACTTTGTCTGATATTAATATAGCTATTCTAATTTCATTTTGTTTCTATTTACCTGGTATATCTTAACTCATATCTTTATTTTTATCTTTCTGTGTCCTTTTGTTTTAGGTAGATCTCAAATAGCATATAGTTGGATTTCGATTTTTGTTTTTTTATGATTCGAGATTCTTTGTATTTAAAAAGAAGTTTGCATCTATTATACTAAATAATATAATTGTTCTTCTTCCATCTTCTTGTTTTGTACTGTGTGTTACATGCCTTACTCTTGTTTTTCCCACTCGGTCTTTTGCTTTTGCTAGTTTTTCTGGCTCTTTTGTTTCACCCCTAGTAATTTGGAAATTAGACATTCTATTTTTATTTAATTAGTAATTACTTCAAATTAAAAGAAAGTGAACCTCTATTTCTTTACTAACATGAAAAATACAATAGCATCTATCGATGTGCCTGGAAATAACAAATGAGTCACATACTTTAGTATTTCCCTTTTGTTCCTACTCTTACAGTTTGTTGGAATAATTTGGGCTTTAGATCCAAAATGTTATTAGTATTTATTCTTTTTACATATCCTTAAAGAAATACTTTTCACTTTGCATTTCCTTATATAGCCATGTTAACCTTGTTAAGAATAACTTCATGGAGGTTATTTTTTATTTTTTATTTTTTTTGAGACGGAGTCTCGCTCTATCGTCAGGCTGGAGTGCAGTGGCGTGATCTTGGCTCACTGCAACCTCCGCCTCCTGGGTTCAAGTGATTCTCCTGCCTCAGCCTCCTGAGTAGCTGGGATTACAGGCGCGTGCCACCATGCCCAGCTAATTTTTTGTATTTTAGTAGAGACAGGGTTTCACTATGTTGGCCAGGATGGTCTTGATCTCCTGACCTCATGATCCACTCACCTCGGCATCCGCCCACCTCGGCCTCCCAAAGTGTTGGGATTACAGGCGTGAGCCACTGCACCTGGCATATGTTAATTTTTATGTTTACAGTTTACAATGTCCATCTGTATTTCTTTTATAACATATCTTCCCTTATACTTAAGGACTTTGTGTTGATTTATTGGACATTAAAATATTTGAGTGATTTTTAAAGAGTATGTGTTGGAATCTTTGCATATCTGAAAATATTAAATGGATGTTTGACATAGCGATTATAACTATAGGAATTTTCCTAAGGAACTGATACTAGTATGTAAAGATATATGTACAAGTTTATTTTGCAGTTTTATTACAAAAGCAAAACTTAGAAAGTAATAAACATCTATAAATAGATATCAAATAAAATATAATTTTTTCTAGACATAACTGCAAAATCTTAAGTTTTATTACCTTTGTCATCTAACTAAAATTAATATAAATATAATTAATCTTTTGCCTGTTTCTTGTGCAAGTTGAAATTATAGCATACATTTAGACCATATAAAGCAAGCATTAGCATGTCTGACTGAGAACATTAATATTAGGGGCCAGATGTGGTAGTTCGCACCTGTAATCCCAGTGCTGCATGAGGCTGAGGCAGGAGATTGCTTGAGCCCACATTATTCTGAACTATGATTGCACCACTACACTCCAGCATGAGCGATGGAACGAGACCCTGACTCTAAAAAAAAATTACATTTAGTACCTTTTTTCCATTTGTCAGATTAAATATTGGCTAGCTAAACATATTTATTGAGTTTTTTTGTTTGTTTTTTGTTTTTTTTGTTTGTTTGTTTTTTGTTTTTGTTTTTGAGACGGAGTTTCGCTTTGTCTCCCAGGCTGGAGTGCAGTGGCGCGATCTCGGCTCACCGCAAGCTCCGCCTCCAGGGTTCACGCCATTCTCTGCCTCAGCCTCCGGAGTAGCTGGGACTACAGGCGCCTGCCAGCATGCCCGGCTAATTTTTTTTTGTATTTTTAGTAGAGACAGGGTTTCACCGTGTTAGCCAGGATGGTCTCGATCTCCTGACTCCGTGATCCGCTCGCCTCAGCCTCCCAAAGTTCTGGAATTACAGGCGTGAGCCACCGTGCCCAGCCTATTATTGAGAATTTTTAAAAGAAGTTTAATTTTAGTCTGTTCATTGTAGTCACTCCATGGATTCCTTTGGGCAACCCAGACCAGAAGATAATCAGTCAGTAGTCAGCAGAATGCAAAAGAAATACTGGAAAACTAAACAGGTCTTTATCAAAGCAACAGGAAAAAAAGAGGATGAGCACCTGGTGGCGTCTGATGCTGAACTGGATGCTAAACTTGAGGTAAATTTGAGCATTCTATGTATTGCATATAACCAGCCATTATTTGGGGCTCCAAGGGGAACTGCAACAGGTTTTCACACTGGAGAGT
The DNA here is from genome assembly GCF_029281585.2 of Gorilla gorilla gorilla. Classification (NCBI taxonomy): domain Eukaryota; kingdom Metazoa; phylum Chordata; class Mammalia; order Primates; family Hominidae; genus Gorilla; species Gorilla gorilla. The sequence continues at coordinate 105,439,427 of NC_073235.2, read as the reverse complement.
TTATGGGGATAAATGCAAATTTGATAATAGAATGTTTAATTGTATCCATCTGTCAATCAGAGCTCTGAATAGGAGGTCACGGCTCTCACAAACTGAAAATTTGCAAAATTGGTATTCACTAACTTAGATAAAATATGAATAAAGTAGTTTCTCTGGCACGCATAGTTTTCAAGCTAAGTCTTAATTACATTCCCAGTTGAGACCATATACTCATTATATATCAAGTCATACTATTTTGTAGTACTTTGATGTGAAGTCTTATACCTCACTGAAATAATTAAAATCAAATAGCAAATGAAGATAATAGTTATTGTTTCTATTTTATTAAAAGATAGAGTTATTGAAATATTTCCTAATGCCTTTTTTGGCTGTTTTTTATTTTAAATAATTGCCATGAAACAATTTTAAACCAATAAATGGTTTAAAGTAATTAAGCTAATAGAGAAGAGTGTAATATAAATGAATTAAAAAGTCTGATTTTTTTTTTTTTTTTTGGATGGAGTTTCGCTCTGGTTGCCCAGGCTGGAGTGCAATGAGGCGATCTTGGCTCACCACAATCTCTGCCTTCTAGGTTCAAGGGATTCTCCTGCCTTAGCCCCCTGAGTAGCTGGGATTACAGGCATGTACCACCATTCCCAGCTAATTTTTTATTTTTAGTAGAGACAGGGTTTCTCCATGTTGGCCAGGCTGGTCTCGAACTGCTGACCTCAGGTAAGCCACCGTGCCCAGCCCAAGTCTGAATTTTTAAATGCAGATTTACTAACTCAACATATATATACTAATTAAAGCTAACTCTTAACAAATATTTCTAAGCAGGGATTCTGTTATGCTTGGAATATAATCATTATGGTGGGATTCTCAAAAATATGAGTCTAATTAAACTGGTTTTGATCAAGTATTTTCATCCTGCAAAAAGTAAACTTACCTCATTGCCAAAACAAATATGGAAATAGATAAAAATTTAACGAGCTTTTACTATTTGTGTTGAAAAGTATTTCTAGGATTCAATGACAAATGTGTAAAAATGAAGACTTTATTATTATTGGTGTTGTATGTTTTAACGCAACAGGAACTTGTTCCAGATATATTCCCATAGAAGTGGGAATATATGAGGTTTTGGTATTGTTTTACATTGTTAGGTCATCTGTGGGTGACATGTTTTATATTCAGTGTAAATCTGGCCATTAGATGAATATTTGGAATCAAGCAAGAACTTTCTCCCACATTTGTACTATTTTTTAAGAATGAGAAACAGTTTTATTATAAAAATAGTACGTAAACCTTGCAAAGATCTATGGAAAAAATAATCAAGCATAGTCACTTCATCTTAGTAGAACTATCTTTTCTGTATATTTTTTTTTTTTGAGTTGGAGTCTCACTCTGTTGCCCAGGCTGGAGTGCAGTGGCACGATCTTGGCTCACTGCAACCTCCGCCTCCCGGGTTCAAGCGATTCTCCTGCCTCAGCTTCCGAATAGCTGGGATTACAGGAGCCTGCCACCATGGCTGGCTAATTTTTGTATTTTTAGTAGAGACAGGGTTTCAGCATGCTGGCCAGGCTGGTCTCAAACTCCTGACCTCAGGCGATCCACCCGTCTCAGCCTCCCAAAGTGCTGGAATTACAGGCGTGAGCCACCGAGCCCAGCCTTTTGCATTCTTTTCTAATCTTCTTCCATATGCATTTAAAACAGATTTTACAATTGCCAAATCCAGATACCAAATGCACTTCAAACATGTCTAAACTCATAAGGAAAATTGATGCCTGCTCCTCCTTTTAAGATTTTAGTGTTTATTATCAATCTTCTTTAGGTTTGATCAAACATCAAAATAATAATAAAAACTGCTCCACAGGTAGAATGTTCAGGCTTCTTGATGATATTAGGCATCTGACAATAAAAGGGTTAGGGCTTAATATTATATAGCAGTACCAAGGTCTTCTTGAACTAAGTCACATAAAAATTATTTAGTGTAGATTCTGAAAAGACAGCCCTTGCTAAAAAAAAAAAAAAAAAAAAAAAAAAATCTGTAATCCCAGAACTTTGGGAGGCTGAGGCAGGTGGATCACAAGGTCAGGAGTTCAAGACCAGCCTGGCCAAGATGGTGAAACCCCATCTCTACTAAAAATACAAAAATTAGCCAGGCACGGTAATGGGCATCTGTAATCCCAGCTACTCAGGAGGTTGAGCCAGAATAATCGCTTAACCCAGGCAGCAGAAGTTGCAGTGAGCCGAGATTGCACCACTGCACTCCAGCCTGGGTGACAGAGTGAGACTCCATCTCAAAAAAAAAGTCCTCATTGTATCTGTACTGTAAAACTTATGCTTGCTTGTTTATCTGGGAACACCTACATTTATTAATGTGTGTGAAGAGTTATGTCATGTATATAGTGTGGCCTCATCTCAAATTTTCACGTGCTTAATTTTGAAATGAGAGTCTACTGGATATTTTATTTCTTTTCTGTTAGCAATTAGCAGCAGTAGTAACGAGAGAATTAATATCTATAGAAAATTCTAAAAAAGGAATATAAAAATAATTTATATTTGATGTTATAATACATTATTTAATTTTTATAGTAAATTCACTAATCTGTTTTGTTTAGACCAGTATGAGAGAAAAGCCAGACTTCGAGTTAATACTTTGTAAGGTTATCTACACTCTCATCTGTGGTTGGCAATATTTGATGCAGTTTATATTAGATTTATGTTGTTGTTATTTAGATAGTTTGGAGCTGAGATGAGGACAGGAGCTGAGATGAGGACAAACTCTTCAGTTTTAATTTTTTGTTTGCTCCCATATATTTATCATCATTTTTTTCCAGCTCTCATGGGGGAGTGTGCTTTCTACATCGGAAGTAAAACCAAAACTGAAGCATGTCATAGCCAAGAAAAATAGACATAATGTTTTTAAAACAGACATAATACTTATAAGAAAATGTTATGCTTTTGGAGTGCTTATAACATATATTTGTTTATGGTTCTTTAAATTGTCCTAATAAAATTTGTATCTCAAGGTTTTTCACTCCGTTCAAGAGACATGCACTGAACTTCTGAAGATAATCGAGAAATACCAGCTAAGACTCAATGGTATGAAATCATAGCTATCTATCTGATAATTCCCATTTAAAATAAATATTAGCATTTTTTTAAATGAAATATTTAATGTAAAAATAATTTTGTGAATAGCTTCTTATGACAAAATATGAATATTTACAGTTACCTGTTCTCAAAGGCCCCAGTATTCTCTCTTCTTTCCTCAGTTAATCAAATCCTCTGACCCAGGTTTATTTTTTGCTGATATTCTTTTTTTTCTTTGAGACAGGGTCTTTCTCTGTCACCCAGGTTAGAGTGCAGTGGTGCAATCACAGCTCACTACAGTCTCCACCACCTGGGCTCAAGTGATCCTCCCACCTCAGCCTACCAAGTAGCTGGGATTACAGGCGTGTGCCACCATACCTGGCTAATTTTTGTATTTTTTTATAGACACAGGTTTGCTGTATGCTGCCCAGACTGGTTTCAAACTCCTGGCCTCAAGTGATCCTCCTGCCTCGACCTCCCAAAGTGCTGGGATTACAGGTGTGAGTCACCATGCCCGGGCCTGCGCAGCATCTGAAATGGATTTGTTTCCATCACTTAAACCTCTCTTTCTTGACTCCCACTTGCCCTTGCAGTTAAATTCCATTCCTCTGCTGCTCTTTACAGAAAAATGTGATGTAATTGTCTGTATTCATGATCTCTGTTCCTTTCCTTCCAATTTCTCTTGTACTCACTCCAGTCAAGTTTTCATCCCCATCACTCCACCAAATTTCTCTTGTCAAGGTCATGATTAACCAACTCCTTCTAAATCTGGCTTATCACATTATTTAACACATTTATTATTTCCTATTCCTTGATACACTTTCTTCACTTGGCTTTCCTGGTTTTCCTCCTCCTGGTCACTCTTTCTTGGCATCCTGCCTTTGCTGATTCTCTTCTCTCCTGGACTTGTTCGGGTTAAAACTCAATCTTTGGATCTCTTCTCCTTTTTTAATTACAGTGGGCCTGCTGGACATGGCTACCTCTCTAATCACACCTCCTAAAAGCTTCTCCTCTTTAGCCATATTAATATCTTACATAGTAGGCATATCTGCATAGTAGAATCCCTAACTTCCTTTGGGTATTTGGTCAAATGTCATCTTTTTAAATGAGGCCTTCCCTGAACTGCATATCTAAAATGCAATACTCTCTGCCCTCAGAGGGTACAAAAAATACAACACAATACCCCTTTCCCTCAAAACTCCCTGTCCAGTTAATAATATTCAACATTCTATATATTTTGTCCATTGTTTTTCTTCCCACCGCTAGAATATGCCCTCAAGGACAGAATTTTTTTTTTTTTTTGAGGTGGAGTCTCACCCTGTCGCCCAGGCTAGAGTGCAGTGGCGTGATCTTGGCTCACTGCAACCCCCGCCTCCCAGGTTCAAGCAATTCTCTGCCTCAGCCTCCCAAGTAGCTGGGATTACAGGCACCTGCCACCATGCCTGGCTAATTTTTGTATTTTTAGTAGAGACGGGGTTTCACCATCTTGGCCAGGTTGGTCTTGAACTCCTATCCTCGTGATCCACCCGCCTCAGCCTCCCAAAGTGTTGGGATTACAGGTGTGAGCCACTGCACCTCGCCAGGACAGAATTTTTCTGTTTTATTTCTGTGTCCGCAGTCTAGAAACAATGTTTAGCATGCAGTCAGTACTCGATAAATATTTGATTTCAATGAATCAATAATTTTTCTCATGTAGCTATGTAAATTAATCTCATCACTTTATAATCAAAGCTTATACATTGTCCCATTAAAGAAATAAATCCAATAAAGCATGATTATTCAAGTATTTTTTTGACTACCTGCCATGTGCTTTTCCCAAGGAAGTAGTTGGAGAAACAACTTTTTGCACAAAAAGACAATGTAAGTAGTATGTAATTGAGTTCAGAAGAATGATAGAGACATAACTCTGAATTCCTAGGAATGAAAAATAACTGGATTAGAGTAATTGGCAAAGGCAATTCCATAGACAGGAATTGAGGTAAAACTTAAAGGATTTATAGAAGTTGAACATGTAGAGAAGAGACTTGGAGTTTAAAGAGCTTAAAGAATGAGAACAGCCTGCATAGGCAGAAGAGTCTGTCATTGAAACTAATGGGAGGATAAAGGAACAAAGGAAATTTGGGGTCAGATTACTAACGACCTTATGGCCTTTTACTGCTTGGTAAAATATATCACAATCACTGGACCAAGTGAGTCCTGTGACAGAAATGAAAATGTGAAGAAAATCAGCAAGTTTATATACCCTGAAATCACTAGATCTTTTAGCACTCTGGTGGAGCATTTCAGAATAAGGAAGGGAAACACATATAGATTTAATTGTGTATTTTCGCTTCAAGATTGTGTATAAATATGTGATTTCTTGAAGACGACTGTATTAATACATCTGTTGGGAGTAACATCAGACAAATGCAGTAGGTTAGTCCAGCACCATAACTTTATGGGAATCTCTTGACTCGGGGGAGAACACGTCAGGGAGGGGTCTCTGTAGATTTTGGCAGGCAGGTCTCAACATAGAAGCAGCACAGACTCAGCCTCATTGACTGCTCTTTCTGCAATGATAAAGGTAAGCTTCAGTGATCATTTATGTTCAGTTGATACTTGATAATGAAGTATTCCAAGTACTCAAAGTGCTTTCTGAACCACCATACCCAAATGAATATTTTCTAGTAGTTTTAATTGAGGTATATTTTATGAAGTTCTGATTCAAATAATGTGTAAACTGTACATCTCTCAAGTAATCAGCATTAAATTAGCATGACTCCCCAAACCCCATCTGCTCTGGATCAGGTCAGTTGCTCATGGTTTTATTAGAGATGAGACTACAGACTGTGTAGACACCTTCCTCATTACACCATTGTGGTCTCCTTGGGTCACCCTTGTAGGCATGGCAGCGGGGACAGGGGTAGTGGGGAGGCAGCATGAGGAGGCCTGAGTTCTGTTGCTGCCCCACAAGTAGCCACACACTTCCCTTTCAGTTTTAACTTTGATTTTTTCTATCAGTGAAGTGGGATGAAATTAGGCATGACATTTGTTGTTGTTTATTTACTTTAAGCTTATAATTGGAGCACTGTGGGCTTTCCCCCTTATTAGTCTTATTGTGGTTACAGGATCAGCTTACACTAGATCAGCGTTTCTTAAATTGTGGTGAAGGACCTTTTTTTGTTTCATGGTTTGCTTTCAATCTGTTGTAAACAACTGATACCTTTGTAAAATTCAGTAAAAATGAATTTTTAGCTGAGCACTGTGACTCGTGCCTGCCTGTAATTCCAGTGCTTTGGGAAACTAAGGTGGGAAGATGGCTTGAGGCTAGGAGTTTGAGACCAGCGTGGTCAACATAGTGAGACCCTGCCTCTAAAATAATTTTTTAAAAATTAGCCAACCACTGTGGCTCATGCCTGTAGTCTGAGCTACTCAGGAGGCTGAGGCAGGAGGATCACTTGAGCCCAGGAATTCGAGGTTGCAGTGAGCTATGATCAAGCCACTGCACTCCAGGCTGGGCGTCAAAGCAAGATCCCATCTTTTAAAAAAATAACTTTTAGAAAAATGAAATAAAATACGTGAAAAATGTATTATAAGCTCACTTTATTAGATTTGACAAATATAAAATGCTCAAAGTCTCTACACAGTTATTGTCAGTTTCCTTACTTCTTCGCTTGTCACAGCTTGGTAACAGAGGATTCTGGACCAATACTGGTCCATGGCCTACACTTTGAGCAGCAGTGCACTAGATGACAGTTTTTAGGGTTGCTGGAGCAGAACTGTGGACATCTGTGAGTCTGCGATACCGAGCATAGGAAACTGAAGCCAGGAGGGAGTCAAGAATAAATTAACAAGTTTAAATAGGGAACAAATACTTTGTAAGAGGCAATGATCCTAAAATACATCTCTGCACATTTGAAAATGCATCATTTATGGCTTTATTTTGTAGTTTTGAGGGATTTTTGTCACTAAAAATCAGTCCTTCTCAAAGCGAGGTCCATGGATTCACTGTGTCGAAACCATCTGGAGTGCTGATAAGAAGCCAGATTCCCTAGACCTATGGAAAGTAGAGTCTCTGGAAATGGAGCCCAGGAATTGCATTTAAAAAATAAGTCTCTCTTCTTCTTCCCCTAAGTAAATCTTGTATAGAGAGTTATTGCTGTGAGATTTTTAGTTGTGTGTATGTTTTAAACAAATGATGAAAGGAAACAATTAACTACACTGTAATTTTTTTCCTAGTTATATCAGAGGAAGAAAATGAGCTAGGGCTCTTTTTAAAGTTTCAAGCAGAACGGGATGGAACTCAAGCTGGCAAAATGATGGATGCCACTGGCAAGGCACTTTGTTCTTCAGCCAAGCAAAGGTTTACCATGGTTGTTCATTATCTTGAATCTGTAGTCAATCTGACAGTTTTGACATATGTACTTAAATTTGCATATTTGTAAAGGTCACTGTTCATTCTAATAAAGGGTTAAAGAGAAATATATCACAGTTATGTTGTGACACCTAATTCTTAATTACTAATTTTGTATTCAAAATAATTATTTAATGATTGATGTTCTTGGTTGCTTAATTTCTAGAAATAACCTTTAGGCCTGTATTTATATTTCTTTTATTTCCCCTAAAATCAGACAAGTATCAGTTATATTTCTCAACTGGTTTAATGTAACAGTCACAGAATGACTAACATCTTAAAAATGTGTATTTCCAATTTCACTTTTTGATACTATACTATAAATATAGTGGTACTTTTTAAGTAGAAGAAATTTTTTCTTCTTAATTACATACTTTCCAGTTATTATTTCAGTTTCTAATATAATGATACCTACTGCAAAGAATCTCCAGTAATTACTAAACCTAGCCCAAATCTTTTGCATTTAAGAAGAATAAAACAGTCCTTATCAGACCTATAATGATGGTGTCCAGTTTATATAGCTTTATTCTGAAACATCACATCAGTGCAAAAGTCTATCTTGAAGGAAGTGATGTGGAGGTACTAAGTACAGGGCCCTCCAATGGTCACTAAGCAAAAAGGAGGAATTGGATTTAATCTGTGTTTCTTAAATACTTGTTATCTTGTCCTCATCCTCAGCTGCTAAGAACTCCATACTCATTAGTTCTGCTAGCAAAACCCAGGTTTTCCCTGAACTTGTCAAATGAAAGGCTTTCTGTTAATTGGATTATGCTTTATGAATGCAGGTTCTCTGTTCCCCTCAGAACTGTTTTCTAAATTGCAGATTTACTTGGCAGGTTATTTATACATGGAATAACATCCAAAGTATTGCAAAAATGACATATTTCCTAAAGTAACAAGGGAGGAGGTGTAGACACTTTTTTTTTTTTGAGATGGAGTTTCGCTCTGTTGCCCAGGCTGGAGTGCAGTGGCGCCATCTCGGCTTGCTGCAACCTCCACCTCCCGGGTTCAAGAGATTCTCCTACCTCAGCCTCCCGAGTAGCTGGGATTACAGGAACCCACCATCACACCCGGCTAATTTTTTGCATTTTTAGTAGAGACAGGGTTTCGCCGTGTTGGCCAGGCTGGTCTCAAACTCCTGACCTCAGGCGATCGGCCCACCTTGGCCTCCCAAAGTGCTGGGATTACAAGCGTCAGCCACCGCGCCCGGCCAACACATCTTTATTGATAATTCAGAGTTGGCTATATGATCCTTATTTGCTTTCAAAATCTCCTTAGGGAACTGAATAATTTTTTACTTGTAGATTCATCTTGTTAGCAAATATGCTTTTTCATTGGTTTAAACCTTTGTTTTGTTTTACTTATGATGTGTTCAACCCTCTGATTTTTACCTCTCTGCCATTAGATTGGCCCTGTGTACTCCTCTGTCTCGTCTGAAGCAAGAAGTAGCAACATTCAGTCAAAGGGCAGTATCTGATACCTTGATGACAATTAATCGGATGGAGCAGGCACGCACAGAATACAGAGGAGCTCTGCTGTGGATGAAAGATGTATCCCAAGAGCTGGACCCAGACACCTTAAAGCAAATGGAAAAGTTTAGAAAAGTACGAAAACGTATCCCTTTCCTTTTCTTGGTGTATGAAATATGAAACTGCCACAGAATAATTAAGATAATAAAATTTCAGATGTTTTTTGGTAAATATATGTTTCATTATACATTCTTGGTTGCTTGGAGACTGTAGTTGAAGAACAAAAGTTTGTCACACTTTTATTTTTACTCCTGGAGTGGCATCTTCACACCATCTACCTTTTTTATTAATTTTTTAATCTGTCTCATGATAGATCTAAATTATTTCTTAAATGTTGCTTGCTTGGACTTTTGAGATTCGTTTGCAGGAAGAAAATAGTTTATTACAGAGGGACAAAAGGAATTTAAGTAAAAATTCATGTAAAATGATTGTTAATTATAAGGAAATATGAAGTTTATCAAAATTTTTATTCTGTCACAATACAAAGTTTGGCCACAGACTTCCTAAGCAACTATGTATGAACATATGTTTTTGCTAAATAAACTCCTTATTATAAATTATAGCCCCTAATTATACTATACATAAATAACAAAATTCATTTTATCATTCATTTCATAAATAGAGAACCCATAATAGAAATCATAATATTTAATACTGATGGAGACTGACTCTGGGCCAGCTATGAAGTGGTTTGCCTCATTGATTACACACAACAGCCCTATGAAGTAGGTGAATACATGGCCTCAGGCCACAACAACCTCGTATTCCATCCCTTTTACAATCTTTGACAGTGAGAATACAGTCCAAGGGAGTGATTGAACAACATTGCGAATGCACTAAATGCCACTTAATTGAACACTTTAAAATTGCTAATTGTATGTTATGCAACTTTCACCTCAATTTTTAAAAGAATAATGTATTAGTCTATTTTCATGCTGCTGATAAAGACATACCCAAGACTGGGAAGATAAAGAGATTTAATGGACTTACAGTTCCACGTGGCTGGGGAGGCCTCACAATCATCGTAGAAGGCAAGGAGGAACAAGTCATATCTTACATGGATGGTGGCAGGCAAAAAGAGCTTGTGTAGGGAAACTCTCCCTTTTAAAACCATCAGATCTCGTGAGACTTATTCACTATCACAAGAACAGCATGGGAAAGACCTGCCCCCATGATTCAGTTATCTCTCACTGGGTCCCTCCCATAACGTGTGGGAATTCAAGATGAGATCTGGGCAGGGAAACAGCCAAACCACATCAAATACAATCCAAGTCCCTATCTGGACCCTAAAAACCCTGCATGGCCTGACCCCTGGTCCCTCCACAACCACGTTGTACTTGCTTCCTACACTCCAGGAAGAATGTGCTCTACCTCCTTGCTTCTTGTTGTTCTAACATGATAAGGTCTTCACCCCCTCCCACTCTCAGGACCTTTGTCCTTGCTTGTCCCTAGTTCTGGAATGCTCTCCCCAGGGTCTTAGCGTAGCCTGCTCATCATCTTTCTGTCCCAGTTCAAACATCATGCATGATCTCACCAAGGACTTCCATGTCGTCATTCACTCATTTCTGTTTACTTATTTGCTACCTTTGCAACTATATATTTATTTACTTCTTTCTTTTCCTGTGCCTCCCTACCCAAGGATGGTGGGGAAGAACATTGTTTTGTTCACCACAATATCTCAGTGCCTAGAACAATGCCTTGCATATAATAGGTACCTTATATTTGTTGAATAAATTAATATATTAAAAGGTTGAGTATTCACACTACCTGATGGCATGACTCACCATTTATTCAAGAACTATAATAGGCCTCTACTGGAATTTATAAATATCTGCATGATTCAGAAATATTATTAATGTTTCTCAGTGCTTTAACGAGATCCCCTTTCCATTTATTCTTCTGCTCTTAGCTAAGTGCTATCCATGAATAGTTTTAGATGTTTCTTTTTATTTGGAATACTTTTTAAAAAACTATTTGCTTTCCATCTATTATCTCATACTTTCTCAGCATAAAGATATCTTCTGGAAAGAATCTCCTACAATTACTAACAGTAGCAAAATCTTCATCATTACTCATGAAATATTAATGATACAGGGAAAAGAAATTAGTCTTTATTATAATTTATTTCTGAAAATTATTATGAACCTGTATACTATATTTATGTCTGTAATAACATACTATATTTATACTATATATCTGTAATAAAAATTAGCATTTTTATTGCAGGTACAGATGCAAGTGAGAAATAGCAAAGCTTCTTTTGACAAGTTAAAGATGGATGTTTGTCAGAAAGTGGATTTACTTGGAGCTAGTCGCTGCAATATGCTATCTCATTCGCTCACTACCTACCAGGTACCCACCTCCATGGTCAGCATATCCTTGCAGTAAAGATGAGTGGTGAGATTTCTTTTTAAAAGTTGTCTAAAGGATGTAAAAATTTATGTATGATTAGATTCCTTTGACTTTGCTATAATTGCTTTATTGAGGTTATGAAAGTCAGAGAGTCAAAAAGTTCTGAAAAACACCTTAGAGACTGTCTACTTCTGTAGCTCTTCTCTTTGGTGTCAAAGGAGAGAGAGACACTTAGGGACCATTTGAGGTTGAAGAGGGGAATGTTGAAGAGGCAAAATTTAAGGCCCATTTGCCCTGGTTTAACCAGAGCTGTTCCACTTCTGGGTTTGAAGTTCTACATACAATTTCATCTGAAGCAAAGATTCTGTGCCCCCAAAAGTTTAAAACCTTTTCTGTCATTTTATGGATGAGGAAAGTGACACCTATGAGAATTAAAGTGAACGGCAATGTTGGCTCAGAAACCAAAGTTTTCTATTTCTAAGTTATATATTCTTTTCATTCTGTCAAGTTGCCATCCCATACCACTTTAACCTCAGAAGTCTCACTTGTGCTTATAGTGCCACAAATCACATATAAGTAACACACAATGAATAAGTTAGATATTAATAAGTAGCAGTTATTGATTTTTACATATATTTTTAAATTGAAAAAATTGAATAAACTGTACTTACATAAGAAAAGAGTAATAAACTACAGGAAATGGACATTCACTCCTGCTTTTAGGGAGTCTGCCTATTTCAGTTCAGTACTGTGGGATTCAGGAATGGAGAAAGGATGCACTTGTAACAGTGTGTGATATCTGTTTAGCATCTTGCCTGAAACACAATAGCTATGAGTTCAGTTTTCCTTTATTCTCTCCATTCATCCTCCTCACTTTAATCAGGAACCTTGAAGCAGCAAGAAAAATGTCCAATTACTCGAGTTAGCTTGAGAACACATTTTTTGGCAAATCTTTCTTGAACTCTAGATGAAAGGCCAGATTTAGTGGTAAATGTAATTTTTCTCCAATTAAAAAGTTTTATATATTCCCATCAACATAAAGATTACACATATTTTCCTCCTTTAACGGAGATTGGTATTTTTGTGCTTTTAACATTTCCCTTTTTGATATCTCAGATGTTCTGATCCCTAAGTTTTCATTCTCTTAGCTGCAGTCACTCTCTGGGTGGCTCCAGTGTGCATTCCTGTGCTGTTTATACAGTTAACTCTCACACGTGCAGACACAGATGCCGATTCTTTTGCACAAGTACTATTTGCAGTGCTTTATGGTTCCCTAAACTTGGAAAATTGAATTTAGTTCCTGCTTCTTATTTTTTGGCAACTGTTTATCTACTAAACTAGTAAGGAAATATAGCACTTAAAAAATCATGGAGGGGAAGCAGAACTGTAGTGTCACCTTTTCTTTTTTTTGCAGAGAACACTGCTTGGATTCTGGGAGAAAACAGCTCGAATGATGTCCCAAATTCATGAAGCCTGTATTGGCTTTCATCCGTATGATTTTGTAGCTCTCAAGGTACATTGTGTTCCATGTTCTCTTGTTTAGATGTATAACACTTCATTTGGGTGATAACATTGAAACTTTTTTTTTTTTTAACCAAGGTTAATTTAAAATTTACAAAACATTGAGAAACATTTTCCTTCAGCCAAGGGTCAGCACTTTCCTAATTGCAAATGTTGCCAGCAACACTGAAATACATAGGAATACTGCTGGCAGGCCCAAGATACTAGTAGGACAGGGAAAAAGAGGGAGAAAGTAAAAAGAAAATTTAAATGCAAAGGAGATAAGAAAAGGCTATGCAAAGGAAAATCTTAAGAGGAACAAGTGATGGAAAGTGGTCATGTGCTCTTAAAAATGACCAGATTACCTACCTGACAGTATTAGAAGTTAGAGAAAAACTTTGTTTTACTTTTACACTGATGTCATGGATACGGTTCATGATAACCAACATTATGCCAGGTTTCAGTACCTTTTAACTTACCATTCATTCTGCCGTATTTTCAGTAAAGCTTGAAAGTGTTGCTGGCTGGTTTGTTCAAGCTGGATGTGGTATTTATGATAGGCTCATATCTTGCATATTTCTGGGGTTTAGGATGGATGTTAAAGTCATGTTCTGACATGGCATCTTCCAGCACCAAAGATGCCCTTGAATTAGGTTGTTTTTTGTTTTGTTTTGTTTTTACTTTTAATATAATAAATGCTTCGCTGTATGGCATACTGTGTATTTAGGCAAATTTTATATCCAATTTCTGCTCAGAATCAAAATTGAAAATCTTTAGCTGTATTTAGAGCATTGTGATACAGACTAGCAACACAGTTTAAGTCTTCTTTAGGCCTATTACTAAGCTGTTAAACTAATCTGTGGCTACCCCACATCACAATATGTGGTTTGTACAGGCAGCCAGGAGAAACAAGTGTATGAAGCTCAGTAGCGCAGTTCAGATTACATTAGCATACATGTCCTATATCTTTCACTCTCTAGTTCAGAACTTCCTATTTCATATGGTTCTTTAGAATTTATATTCTCATTTTCTTTGCAGAGAAGAAGAAACAGATTCTTTCTATATACTTAACATTGACTTTCTTATCCTTAGCAACTACAAGACACTCCAAGCAAGCTTAGTGAAGACAATAAAGATGAACAAATAGGTGGTTTTCTTACTGAACAGCTCAATAAGTAAGCAGGCATAAGTCATCTGTGTCATGTTATAGAAGTCCTGGATACCATCATATGATATATGTGGAAAGAATTGTTTCTTCTCTTACTGAATATTTATTCCTATGTCATTTTTCCAATCAACACTAAACATTTGTATCATAGTCTCTTTTGTGTTGCTATAACAGGATACCTGAGACAGGGTAATTTATAAAGTAAAAAAGTTTAGCTCATGGTTCTGCTGGCTGGGAAGTTCAAGAGCATGGCCCTGGTTTCTGGTGAGGGCTTTAGTGCTGCTTCATAACATGGCAGAAAAGGTCAAAGGGGAAGCAGACCTGTGTGAAGAGGCAAAATCAAGGGGCGTGCTGGCTGTATAACAACCCATTCAGAAGCATTCCTGAGAGAACTAATCCAATCTCATGAGAGTGAGAACTCACTCATTACCATGAAAAAGGCACCAAACCATTCATGAGAGATCTGCCCCAATGACCCAAACACCTCCTACTAGGTCTCCACCTCCCAATACTGCCACGTTGAGGGTGGGGTCAAATTTCAACAAGAGTTTTGATGAGGAGGAATTCAGATCTTAGCAATTTGTTTTGCCTTATATATATTTTTCCATTTTTTTCTTAATATCCAGATCCTACACAAATTTTTTCCATTTTTTAACATAGCAGTCAAAGGACATGACAGAAGTATCAAACCTATTGGGGTGATTAAGAGTCTGTCATTTGGGATACTGAGCCTTGTATTAAGAGCCACAAGTACCTCTAGTGACTCTTGAAATGGGTAGCTAGAGAGAAGAAAGGGACAGGTACCAGCAGCTGTGAAATAAACTATTAGAAATCTGTTTCCAGAATAACACACATAGGACTGGGACTGGTTACCTGAAAATACGGGCTGTTGCCGTGTACATCCTTCATGCCCTGTTTCCCTTTTATTATATTATTGTCCCTTTGTTTTTCTTTCAAAGCTGCTATTTAATTCTCATTTTAACCAGATTCAATATATTAACGAACTCAGAAATAAGGGCCAAACAGTGATAAACCATATATTGTTGAGTAGAAGGTGATCCTGAGAGAGAGGTTTGTTATAAAGCCCAACGTGCCTTGGAGTTTGCCTCTTGGCACATGTCCACTTCCCCTTTGACCTTCTCTACCATGTTATGATGCAGCACTAAAGCCCTTGCCAGAAGCCAAGGCCATGATCTTGAACTTCCCAACCTGCAGAACTAAATGAACCTCTTTTCTTTATAAATTACTTAGTCTCAGGTATTCTCTTATAGCAACACAAAATGAACTAAGACACAAATGTAGTATAAGACATTTTCCCATCTTGTCTATGAGGAAATCCAAACCAATTTTTTTTTGCTAACTTGAATGTATGTTTTAAGATAAACATTGATAAAATGTCTAGTTATAAATTAAATTTGTGAATTTATATATTGACTTTTTTTTTTTTTTGACAGAGTCTCACTCTTTTTGTCCAGGCTGGAGTGCAGTGGCACAATCTCAGCTCACTGCCACCTTCCCCTCCCAGGTTCAAGTGATTCTCCTGCCTCAGCCTCCCGAGTAGCTGGGATTACAGGCATGCACTACTAAGCCCAGCTAATTTCTGTATTTTTTAGTAGAGATGGAGTTTCACTATGTTAGCCAGGCTGGTCTCGAACTCCTGACCTCAAGTGATCTGCCCACTTCAGCCTCCCAAAGTGCTGGGATTACAGGAGTGAGCCATCACGCCTGGCCTATATTGACATTTAAAATCATATGTTACATGAACTATATTAATTTAGTAAAATTTTTCCATTCTCACATTTCATAAGAGTTTTATTCAAAATCTTCTCATGTATCTTTAGCATTATGAGAGCTACTTTTCAAGTTAACTAACTAATAGATGGCCAAGCTCTTCACCTTCTCTTCCATCAAAGTTGTTTAAAAAAACATAATACTATTAGGGAAAATTTCATTTCAGGTCATGAATATTTATTTGCTCTGTAGGTTTATTTGTGTAGTATTTACAAGTAAATACTGTATAGATTTTTAAGTATCTTTAAAGATTTATTAAAAACAACTTTCAATACTAGCAACTGTGAGGTCATGCCCCAGGTGTAGTGACTATGTCTGTATTCAATTTCTTTTTTTTTTTTGTTTGAGACGGAGTCTTGCCCTGTCACTCAGGCTAGAGTGCAGTGGCATGATCTCGGCTCACTGCAACCTCCACCTCCCAGGTTCAAGCGATTCTCCTGCCTCAGCCTCCTAGGTAGCTGGGATTACAGGCACATGCCACCACGCCCAGCTAATTTTTGTATTTTTGGTAGAGACAGGGTTTCACCACGTTGGTCAGGCTGGTCTCAAATTCCTGACCTCGTGATCTGCCTGTCTCAGCCTCCCAAAGTGCTGGGATTACAGGCGTGAGCCACCGCACCCGGCCCTATTTCTTTGTCTTAACTTTTTGTCTATTATATCAGATAGATGCTATAAATATCCAAAATTAGTATTGATTAAGGATATTTTAGGCTAACGTGTCTTGCAAACATCACTTCGTTGTTCAAAATAGGGTACTCCATCTTTTCTGGAGTTCTTCATTCCCTTGATCGAGTTCGCAAGTGTTCTTAAAACCTTTCAAGGCTTGAAAATGAAACTTCTTACTCTATGGTTTTGATGGTGAAGGTTCTTGAAGATTGAGTACTGAGCATGATGCCTGGTGCTTTGTAGATACTCAGTAAATGTTTATTGAAGGAATAAGGGGTGAAAGGTCTGTATAGATCTATAAAAGAAGTAGGAAATTCACCAGATATAGATTTTAGGGGATCTAATGGACAACGATTTTATGTTTCCTGAGTAGAAAATTTTTTTAACCATATAAAACTGTTTGGGGAATATGAATCACAAGTGTATTATAACAAAAATCTACATTTTTTTTTTTGTTTTTACTTCAGGCTAGTTTTGTCTGATGAGGAAGCAAGCTTTGAGAGTGAACAAGGTAAGATGGTAAATTTATTACTTTGAAATGGTCACATTTTAAATGTCAAAATAGTTTATCACAGCCTTTTTTTTTTTTTTGAGACAGTCTTGCTCTGTACCCCAGGCTGGAGTGCAGTTGCACGATCTCGGCTCACTGCAAGCTCTGCCTCCCAGGTTCATGCCATTCTCCTGCCTCAGCCTCCTGAGTAGCTGGGACTACAGGTGCCTGCCACCATGCCCAGCTAATTTTTTTTTGTATTTTTAGTAGAGACAGGGTTTCACTGTAGTAGCCAGGATGGTCTCAATCTCCTGACCTTGTGATCCGATCCGCCCACCTCGGCCTCCCAAACTGCTGGGAATACAGGTGTGAGCCACCGCGCCCGGCCTCCATCAATTTTTGTTTTGTCTGGGCAAGTCTGTTTCTCCTTCATTTTTTATCAGGCGAAATTCACCCCCGATATTTCACGTAGGTTCTTTTCTATTTTCCCTAAGTGTCGGCTGGTCTGAGAAATAAAGGGACAGAGTACAAAAGAGAGAAATTTTAAAGCTGGGCTTCCGGGGGAGACATCACATGTCAGCAGCTTCCGTGATGCCCCACAAGCCGCAAAACCAGCAAGTTTTTATTAGTGATTTTCAAAAGGGGAGGGAGTGTACGAATAGGGTGTGGGTCACAGAGATCACATACTTCACAAGGTAATAAGATATCACAAGATAAATGGAGGCAGGGTGAGATCACAGGACCACAGGACCGGGGCGAAGTTAAAATTGCTAATGAAGTTTCGGGCACCATTGTCATTGATAACATCTTATCAGGAGACAGGGTTTGAGAGCAACCGGTCTGACCAAAATTTATTAGGCGGGAATTTCCTCATCCTAATAAGCCTGGGAGCGCTACAGGAGACCAGGGCTTATTTCATCCCACAGCTATGACCATAAAAGACAGCTGCCCCCAAAGCGGCCATTTTAGAGGCCACCCTCAAGGACACATTCTCTTTCTCAGGGATGTTCCTTGCTGAGAAAAAGAATTCAGCGATATTTCTCCTATTTGCTTTTGAAAGAAGAGAAATATGGCTCTGTTCTGCCTGCCTCACCAGCAGTCAGAGTTTAAGGTTATCTCTCTTGTTCCCTGAACATTGCTGTTATCCTGTTCTTTTTTCAAGGTATCCAGATTTCATATTGTTCAAACACACATGCTTTACAATTT
The DNA here is from genome assembly GCF_029281585.2 of Gorilla gorilla gorilla. NCBI lineage: Eukaryota > Metazoa > Chordata > Mammalia > Primates > Hominidae > Gorilla > Gorilla gorilla. Next base: position 105,421,260 of record NC_073235.2, on the reverse strand, counting down.
GTGCAGTTAATGCAATCATCACAGGGTCCTGAGGCGACATACATCCTCCTCAGCTTACGAAGATGACGGGACTAAGAGATTAAAGTATAGACAGGCATAGGAAATCACAAGGGTATTGACTGGGGAAGTGATAAGTGTCCATGAAATCTTCACAATTTATGTTCAGAGATTGCAGTAAAGACAGGCATAAGAAATTATAAAAGTTTTAATTTGGGGAACTAATAAATGTCCATGAAATCTTCTTCTGCCATGGCTTCAGCCGGTCCCTCTCTTCGGGGTCCCTGACTTCCCACAACAATTTTTGGAGGATATTTTCACTGGATATACTATTCTTGGGTAAAAGTTTTTTTCCTTCAGCAGTTTAAATGTCATGCCACTTTCTCCTGGCCTATAAGGTTTCCACTGAAAAGTCTACTGCCAGACGTTTTGGAGCTTCATTGTATGTGATTTGTTTCTTTTCTTTTGCTGCTTTTAGGATCTTTTCTTTATCCTTGACCTTTGGGAGTTTGATTACTAAATGCCTTGAGGTAGATTTCTTTGGGTTAAATCTGCTTGGTATTCTATAACCTTCTTGTACTTGGATAGTGGTATCTTTCTCTAGGTTTGGGAAATTCTCTGTTATTACCCCCTTTGAATAAACTTTCTACCCCATCTCTTTCTCTACCTCCTCTTTAAGGCCAATAACTCTTATATTTGCCCTTCTGAGGCTATCCTCTAGATCCTGTAGGCATGCTTCATTGTTTTTTATTCTTTTTTCGTTTTTTGAGACAGAATTTCAATCTGTCACCCAGACTCAAGTGTAATGGCACAATCTTGGCACACTGCAACCTCTGCCTCCTGGGTTCAAGTGATTCTCCTGCCTCAGGCGTCTGCCACCATGCCCAGCTAATTTTTTTTTTTTTTGAGATGGAGTTTCACTCTTGTTGCCCAGGCTGGAGTGCAGTGGCACCATCTCGGCTCACAGCAACCTCCGCCTCCCAGGTTCAAACGATTCTCCCCTGCCTTAGCCTCCCGAATAACTGGGATTACAGGCATGCACTACCATGCCCGGTTAATTTTGTATTTTTAGTAGAGACAGGGTTTCTCCATGCTGCCCAGGCTAGTCTTGAACTCCTGACCTCAGGTGATCCACCCACTTGGCCTCTCGAAGTACTGGGATTACAGGCGTGAGGTACTGCACCTGGCCTATTCTCTTTTCTTTTGTCTCCTCTGACTGTATTTTCAGATAACCGGTCTTCAAACTCACTGATTCTTCTGCTTGATCAATACTCCTGTTGACTCTGATGCGTTCTTCACTATATCAATTGAATTTTTCAACTCTGGAATTTCTGCTTGATTTTTAAAAGTTATTTTAACCTCTTTGTTAAGTTTACCTGATAGGATTCTGAATTCCTTCTCTGTGTTATCTTGAATTTCATTGAGCTTCCTCAAAACAGCTATTTTGAATTCTCTCTCTGAAAGGTCACATATCTCTGTCACTTCAGGATTGGTCACTAGTACACTATTTGTTTGGTGAGGTCATGCTTTCCTGTATGGTCTTGATGCTTGTGGATGTTTGTTAATGTCTGGGCATTGAAGAGTTACGTATTTATTATAGTCTTTGTAGTCTGGGCTTGTTTGTACCTGTCCTTCTTGGGAAAGTTTTCCAAGTATTCAAAGAACATTGAGTTGCTGTCATCTAAGTCTTTGGTCATTGTAGCTGTATCTGCATTGGCAGGGGCACCCCAAGCCCAGTAATGCTGTGGCTCTTGCACAATTGTAGAGATACTGCCGTGGTGGTCTTGGGTAAGATCTGGGAGAATTCCCTGTATTACCAGGCAGAGACTCTTGTTCTTTTCCCTTACTTCCCCCCAAACACATGGAGTTTCTCCAAAGCCAGCAAAATACTGGGTCTCAGCCTGGGCCTCCTGTTACCACTGCCTGGCTACTGCCAATATTCACTCAAGGCCCAAGGGCTCTACCATCAGCAGGAAGCAAATCCAGCCTGGCTTGTGTCCTTCTCTTCAGGGTGGCAAGCTACTCCCCAGCCTAGAGCAGATCCCAGAATGCCATCTGGGAGCCAGGGCCTAGAGTCAGGAACCTTAGGAATCTACTTGGTTCTCGATTCTACACCAGCTGAGCTGGCACCCAAGCTGTAAGACAAAATCCTTCCCACTCTTCCCTTTTTCCTTATGCGGAAGGAGTCTCTCCCTGCAGCAGGTACTGCCTGGCTATCGCTGATACTCACCCAAGGCCCAAAGGCTCTTCAGTCAGCTTGTGGTGAATGCTGCCATTTTTAGGACTCTCCCTTCAAGGTAGTGGGCTCCCCTTTAGCCCAGGGCAGGTCCAGAAATGCTATCTAGAAGCCAAAGGCTAGAACTGACGACCCCAGGTGACTTCTTGGTTCTCTACCCCACTGTGGCCAAGCTGGTGCCCAAGCTGCAATAAAAAGTTCCTTTACTCTTTCCTCTCCTTACCTCAGGCAGAGGAAGTCTCTCCCTGTGGGCACCATAGCTTAGAATGAACTGGGTCACACCTGAAGCCAGCACAGCCCTGGGTCTTACCCAAGTCCCATGGTGAGTACTGCCTGGGTGCTGCTGATGTTTATTCAGGGCCCAGGGTCTCTTAGTCATCAGATGATAAATGCTTCCAGGACTGGGTCCTTCCCTTTAGGGAAGCGCATTCCCTTCTGGCCCTGGGTATGTCTAAAAATGTGATCTGGGAGCTAGGGCTTGGAATGAGGGCCTTGGGACTCTACCTTGTCCCCTATCCTACTGTGGCTGAGCTGGTATCCAAGTTGCAAGACAAAGTCCCCTTTACTCTCCTTTCTCCTCTCCTCAAGCGGAAAGGAGTTTCTCCTGGAGCTGTAAGCTGCACTGCCTGGGACTGGAGGAGGGGTGATGTAAGCACTTCCTTGGCTGGCTGGCTGGCTGGTATCTCACTAGGTCACATGTACCCTAACTCCACTGGCTCCAAGCCCAGCACAACACCAGGACTTACCCAGGAATTGCAGTACTTGTGGCCTAGACTGCCTTTCAAGTTTATTTGGAACCCCAGAGTGCTTTAGCTTGCCATGGTGGGGCTTGCTGGAACTCAGATTCTGACCAGTGGGATGGGTGGTTCCCCTCTGGCTGGGGCTGGTCTAACTGCCCCCTCTGTGAGTACTGGCTGAATTCTGCCCCATGTTGCTTTCAGCTGTGGCAGGCAGCACTGAGTTCTAATGCAAAGTCCCACAATCACTGCACTCTCCCTCCCACAAGTACAGATTCTCTCTCCACACCATGTGGCCGCTGCCAAGAGATGGCGGAATGGTGGTGTTGGCAATTCAAGACTTTCCTATCTTCTTCAGTGCCTCTTTCAGTGATACATAGTTAAAACCAGGTATATGATCTCTCACCCAATGTTTGGTTGTTATGAAGGTTCTTTCTTGTATGGATAATTGTTCAATTTGTTGTTCCTGTGGGGTACAGGGGGGAAATGATGGCTGGAGAGTTCTATTAAGCCAGCTTGCCCTGCCTCCTCTCCCCAGAGATAGGTGCTTTTAAATGCAAAAGTCCAGTTTATAGGGTTGCATGATTAAGTTTTGAGTTTTCCCTCATACTGAAATTTGTGTTATCTTTAAAAAATAAATACATGTTATATATACAGTCGACATATATTTGAACCACTGTGGTAAGGAAGAGTACAGGCTTTGAAAACAGAAAAATCTGAGTTTGGATCCTGGCTTTTTAAAACATATCATTTATGGCTCTCTCAGTTGTCTCATCTGAAATAGGAGTTATTTATGCCTATCTTACCAGGGACATTAGGGATAGAGGTAATATTGAGAAACTCCATAGCACATAGTAGGTGACCAATAAATAAAAGAAAAAATATTTTCTTTTTTTTTTTTCCTTTTCTTCTTTTTTCTTTTTGAGACAGAGTCTCACTCCTGTCAGCCATGTCGGAGTGCAGTGGTGCAATCATGGCTCACTGCAGCCTTGACTTCCCAGGTTCAGGTGATCCTCCCACCTCAGCCTCCCGAGTAGCTGGGACTATATGTGTGTGCTACCTCACCCAGCTTTTTGTGTTTTTTTTGGAGACTGGGTTTCGCCTTATTGCCCAGGCTGATCTCAAACTCCTGGGCTCAAAGCAATCCGCCTTCGGAAGGATTTGATAAATCCTTCCAGGAGTGGGTCCTTCCCTTTAGGGCAGCGCATTCCCTTCTGGCCCTGGGTATGTCTAAAAATGTGATCTGGGAGCTAGGGCTTGGAATGAGGGCCTTGGGACTCTACCTTGTCCCCTATCCTACTGTGACTGAGCTGGTATCCAAGTTGCAAGACAAAGTCCCCTTTACTCTCCTTTCTCCTCTCCTCAAGTGGAAAGGAGTTTCTCCTGGAGCTGTAAGCTGCACTGCCTGGGATTGGAGGAGGGGTGATGTAAGCACTTCCTTGGCTGGCTGGCTGGCTGGAGCTTTCGGCTCAGCCTCCCGAAGTGCTGGGATTACAGGCGTGAGCCACAGTGCCTGGCCGAGGTATTTTCAAGTACACACATAAATAGATCATACGGATAAAAGAAACAATGTAAGAGACCGTTGTAATCATGAACTCGTATACCTAACCTAGCTTCAAAATGTGTTCAAAAGGTTAACTAATTACATTTGCGTATGATCCTATACCCCACAAATACAGAACTTTTTTTTAAGTCACAAAGGAAATATAACGAACATTGCCGTAGTCTCAACATCTATTCATGCTATTATTTTATCTTTTAAATTTTGCCATGTCAGTAGTTATCTCCCCTTTTAAATTTCAGATATTCATTTGTTCCTTCTCCCTTTTTTCTTGATTAATCTTGCCAATGGTTTATTATTATTATTCTTTTAGCAAACCAACTTTTGGCTTTGTTAATCCTCTCTATTGAATATTTTTGGTTTTATAAATTTTAGTTCCTATATTTATTATTTTCTTCTCTTTACTTTGATGTTTTTCTTTCTGGTTTGTTGTTGTTGTTGTTGTCTTGCTTTGTTGCCAAGGTTGGTCTTGAACTCCTGGCCTCAAGTGATCTCCTGCCTCAGCCTGCTCAAGTGCTGGGATTACAGATATGAGCCACCATGCCCAGCCATCTTTCTTTCTTTCTTTCTTTCTTTAAGGCTATATTCCCTCAAAATTTTAATTTTCCTATATCTTACAAGTTTTCTTTTAAAACAGCTTTATCAAGATATACTTTATGTATTATGAAACTCACTCATTTCAAGTGTATGTCAGTGATTTTTAATTTATTACTGAGTGGCACTACCATTTCCATTAATCAATTTTAGAACATTTTCATCCCCTCACTAAGCTCTCTTATGCCCATTTGCAATAATCCCTGTTCCCACCCCTAGCTAACCACTACTGTACTTTTTGTCTGTATGAATTTGTATTTTCTGGACATTTGTAAGTAGAATCATCTAATATGTGGTCTTCTCATGTCTAGCTTCTTTCACTTCATTTAATGCTTTTGAGGTTCATCCATGATGGGGCTTGTATCAGGATTTCCTTCCTTTTTATTAATGAATCCATTGTATGAAGGTCCATACATTTTGATATATAGTATTTTCATTATCATTCAATTTCAGTTATTTAAAAATTTTCATTCCATCTTCCATGACTCATGACCATGAGTGATTTGGAAGTGTGTTTCTGAAATTGCCAAATTATGGAAATATAAAAATTCCTCTTTTTGTTATTGATTTTAACCAAGTTGCATCACGGTCAGAGAATGTGTTCTTATGACACTAATTCTTTGAATTATTGGAACTTTTTCTTTATGGAATAACAAAGTAGCCAAGTTTTGTAAATGTTTCATGTTGCTTGAGAAGAATGTATACTCAAACTGTTGAATGCAGGAGCCGGTTATATCTGTTAAATCAAGCTTGTTATTTGTGTTGCTCTACGTCTTCTATATCTTTACTAATTTTTGTTTACTTGTTGAGAAATGTGTTTTAAAATCTTCCACTGTTAAATTGGATTTTCAACTTTGTCCTGTAGTCTTTTACTTGATGTATTTTGAGGATCTGGGGGTAGGGGGTGTTAGAAATGTTTGTTTCTTGGTGCCACAAAGAAACAGCATTTGAACATAAATTTAATTTTCTTAGTAAGACAATTTTTACTTTTTGTAGAAAGGGTGCTCATCGCAGATGGAACAATGGTGAGAGCACACCTGAACAAAGGGAGGAAGTAATTTTTATCCCTTACACAGCTTGTCCCTGCTACTGTGTCCTGTCTCCATTGGCTGGAGCCAGACCTCACAATCTAAACTGAACCCGATTGGCTAACGGTTTAAAATTTTTCTAAATAGGTAAAGGCAAGGGAGAATAAAGGAAAAGAGGAAGTTGCTTATGCCAAACAGGGGAGGGGTCTTAGGCTGCGAGCTGGAATGTGCCTGTAAGCATGTCCAGCACAAATATCTTGGGTAAGGTGCAAGGATATAGAATGTACTACGTGCCTGTGAGCATGTCTAACAGCTACATTAGGGCTTAACAAAGAGTTATTAGCACAAAGCAAGGAGGCTTGAAGGAAGTTAGTCTTTAAAAGAAACTATTATTTTTAACACTTATGATTTTTTTTTTAATGAGAAGGAAAATTTGAAGAAGAAACTTTTTACTTTCTACAGGGGTATATACAAGTTTAGAATTTTTATATCTTTTTGGTGAATTAATTTTTTATTGTTATATAGTGACCCTTTCTGGCTTTAATAATACTTTTTGGGGCCAGGCGTGGTGGTGCATGCCTGTAATCCTGGCACTTTGGGAGGCTCAGGCAGGCGGATAGCCTGAGCCCAGGAGTTCGAGACCAGCCTGGGCAACATGGTGAAACCCCGTCTCTACAAAAAATTAGGCAGGTGTGGTGGCGTGCACCTGTAGTCCCAGCTACTCCAGAAACTGAGGAGGAACGATCAGTTGAGTGTGGGTAGGTAGAGGCTGCAGTGAGCCAAGATTGCTCCACTGCACTCCAGCATGGTCGACAGAGTGACAACCTGTCTCAATAATAATAATGATTTTTGGCTTAAAGTCTTCTTTATATTAGTAGAGCATAACTAGCTTTCTTTTATTAAATAATGTTTTCTTAGTATCCCTTTTCCATCCTTTTCCTTTCAATCTTCCCATGTCCTCTTTTTTTTTTTTTTTTTTTTTGAGATGGAGTCTTGCTTTGTCGCCCAGGCTGGAGTGCAGTGGTGCAAACTCAGCTCACTACGACCTCTGCCTCCTGGGTTCAAGCGATTCTCCTGCTTCGTCCTCCTGAGTAGCTGGGATTACAGGCACCCACCACCACACCCAGCTAATTTTTTAGTAGTGACGGGGTTTGGCCATGTTGGCCAGGCTGGTCTCGAACTCCTGACCTCAGGTGATCTGCCTGCTTTGGACTCCCAGAGTGCTGGGACTACAGGTGTGAGCCACCATGCCTAGCCCTCACCATGTCCTTATAACTGAGATACATCTCATAAACAAGGTTTAGTTGGATTTTTTCTTAAAGCCCAGTATGTCAACTTCTCATTCTTTTAACTGGCAAGTTTAGCCCATTTGTTTATTGTCACTATATTTGGACCTGTATTTTCTGTTTTCCATTTGTTTTGTCCTTCCAATCCCATTATTTTGTCTCCTGTTTTGGTTCATTGTGAACTATTTGAGGTTTTTTTTCATTTGTTTTAAAAGTTTTCTTCATCCTCCCCAGCCCCTGCCATTTACTGATTTGAAAGTTATACATTTTATTTCCATTTCTGATTTTTCTAATTTCTACAAATTAGAACATCATTCTTGTTTTATTAAAAAAATTGAGATTTACCAATATTTTTCCTGTCTTACTATTTCTTTCTATATTTCAGATCTTCATTGTGAGTTCATTTTCCTTTCTCCTTGACTACCTCCTTTAGTTTAGATACTTTTTGTTTCTTTTTTTGAGACAGTCTTGCTCTAATTCAATTTCTGTATCTGGCCGTTTTTAGGATATGCTCTTTGTTTTTGGTATTCTGCTCTTTCAGTACAGTGTGTCTAAATGTGCAATTTTTATTTTTTAATTTTTGCTGGTATAAATTGTATTTCTTTTATTTGTGCCTTTTACTAGTTCTGGAAACTGCTCAACCATTATTTTTTTTAGTGTGATAAAATATGCATGACTCAACTATTATCTTTAAAAATAGTCTCTCTCCTCCATTTTCTCTATTTTCTGCTTCCAGAACTCTAATAAGCTTATGGTGAACCTTTTCATTAATTCCTCATATATTTTAACTTCTCTTTCATGTTTTCATCCCCCTTTCCCTCTACAGTACATTCTAGGTAAGTTCTTCAGATCTGTTTCTCACTAATTGTCTCCTCTTGCATCTAATCTACTGTTTAATGTATACACCGAGGATTCTTTCCCCAACAACTATACTTTTTATTTATAAAAGTTCTATTTGTTGTTTTATAAATTTGCCTAATTTTTATAGTCCCTTGTTCTTTCTCACTTTTTGACTCACATCCATATCCAAAAATACAAATATTTGAAGTCCTTGGGGGGTCTAAATCTATTATTTGTTGGTTTACCCCAGCATTCTTGTGGTAGCTTGTTTCCTTTAGTGATTTGTGAATACCAGCCAATATTTGTTTGCTCTTAATCTGTGGGACTCCTAGAGGCCTAGATAATTTTTTGCAAAAGAAAATTCATACTGCTTCTTCCCAGAGTCAAGGAATACTCACAGCCTGGTGACCACTTTAACCCTCTTCCAGAGCCTTTATTTTAATGTAGAATTGTGGGCTCAGCTCAGTTTCCTTGCGTTTGCCAAGGGCCTTGTCTGGCCGTGTCAGCACAGGCATTGCCCACAGCACACCTGCCTTTCTTCTTCGCTTGCTGCTTCTCTTTCCTAGCTCTGGTTTCAGCTTACATTTTTGTTGTTGTTTACTTCTAACAAGTCCAGCAATGCATTAAACCTATATTTTATGTAGAGAAGCCAGGAGAACAGAGAAAAAAGTGTATTTTATAGATTTAGCAAGGATGGGACAAATTTTCTGAAGAATGTAAACATCCCAGACTTTGAGAAATTTTACTTTAAGAACTCTACTGAGGAAGTAATTAGAAATGCCCTCAAACATTTATGCTCTGAGGTATTCACTCAAATGGTGTTTCATATAATGGAATAAAAAACTAAGCCTTTGAGCTAGACCTTTCTCACTCATCTGCCTATCTTAATCCCAATTTCATGCATCTGTAGCATTAAAATAAAATGAAACCAAACTACATGAATCCATACCAAAAGCACTGTAAGGTAAAGCAGATCATTACTGAAAATGTCTGGGGAAGAGAGAGGACTGAGGTTACCCTTCATCTTATCCAGCAGCATTTCCTTAAAGATTCTTTAACACATCTCTCCATTCCCCAAACTCTATTTCTATAGCCTGAAACCTTCCTTGCTGTGACTCTGCCTCTGCATCACCAATACCTGTTCCCTTCCCCACAACCAGGATTCTTCTCACTTCTTTCTCCAGCCACCTCTGGAATCTTTTCCATTTCTAGATTTTCTCCTCTATTTTTTTTCCTATATTCAACTAAAATCTTTACTGATGAAGTCCATTTGAAAATTTTTAAATCTTCTGTACATTTCTAACATTTTTATATTATGTATCTGAACTTAAAATCTAATTCATCCTTTAGCTTCCTTATCTTAAGGTTAAATCACCCTGATTTACTTAAATCTTCCTTTTTAAATGTGTTTTCCTTTTAATTACTTTGGTTGTTTTTACCTTTTTTTACTTTTCCCATATTCTTTTATAGTATCCCAAACTGAGCATAGAATTTTAATAATAGTGTAATAGAGCTATTACTTTCTTGTCCTTAGATGTATTACATCCTTTAAGCTCTCTATACAGCAACACTTTCCACCCTTGTATGTAGGAGAAATTTACATTTCATTTTTTAAAATGGCCCTCATAATAGTTGAAGATGTTAGAAAGTATAAAAATCATATACTTTTTTTTGTCTCTATGTGTGTCTATACTGAGTAAACCAATGACATAGAGATGGAATCCAATGTATACAGACTGGAGTATTAGAAAACTGACTCTCAAAAACTGGCTCCCATTGTTGCAATAGGGCACAATTATTTTTGTCTTGATATATAGGCTCAAAACTTGGAAGTAATTTTTTAGTAGAGTTTTGCCTATGGAGGTTTTGGTTTGTATATTTGACTTTTTAAATGTTTAAAACATTTAAAAACACACAAGACAGCGCTGTTTTGATCACAAAAGAGTATGCTATCTTTTGCCATGTGTATGATCTTTCTTTTCCTGTGAGATCATTACTACTCAAGCTCTAGTTTAAGTGAAAAATGTGGAGATGCTGCTTATTGCTATGGCCAGTTTTTAAAAGAATAAAGCAGCAGGCCAGGCGCGGTGGCTCACACTTGTAATCCCAGCACTTTGGGAGGCCAAGGCTGGCAGATCACGAAGTCAGGAGATGGAGACCATCCTGGCCAACATGGTGAAATCCCATCTCTACTAAAAATACAAAAAAAAACTTAGCTGACTGTGGCGGTGCGTACCTGTAATCCCTGCTACTCTGGAGGCTGAGGCAGGAGAATCGCTTAAACCTGGGAGGCGGAGAATGCAGTGAGCCGAGATCGTGCCACTGCACTCCAGCCTGGCGACAGAGTGACACTCCATCTAAAAAAAAAAAAAAAAAAAAGTATAAAGCAGTCTTTGAATTAAAAGTAGACCATATCCTTAATAGCCCCATGTAGAACAATGAACCTGGACCCCTATCTCTCACCATATACAAAATCAACTCAAAATGGATCAAGGACTTAAATATGAGAGCCAAAGCTATTAAAATATGAGGGAAAAGCCTAAGGAAAATGCTCCTGGATGTTTTTCTAGGCAAAGAATTTACAACTAAGACCTCAGAAGCACAGAGAACAAAACCAAAAATAGATAAAAGGGACTTAATTAAACTAAAAAGCTTCTGCACAGCAAAATAAATTATCAACAGTGTAGCTACAGTCTCTTCAATGGGATAAAATACTTGCAAACTGTTCTTCCAGCAAGGGACTAATATCCAGAATATACGAGGAACTCAAATAATTCAACAAGAAAAATAAACATTAAAAAGTGGGCAAAGGACATGAATAGTAGACATTTCTCAAAAGAAGACATACCAATGGTCAATAGGTATATGAAACAGTGCTAAACATCACTAATCATCAGGGAAATGCAAATCAAATCCACAGTGAGATATCAGCTTACCCTAGTCAGAAAGGCTATTATTAAAAAGACAAACAATAACAGATGCTGGTGAGGATGCAGAGAAAAGAGAACTCTTATACACTGTTGGTGGGAATGTAAACTAGTATAGCCACTATGAAAAACAGTATAGAGATTGCTCATAAAATTAAAAATACAATTATTTGATCCAGTAATCCACTAGTGGTTATCTATCCAAAGAAAAATAAATTAGTATATCAAAGTGATACCTGCACTCGCACGATTATTGCATTAGTATTCATAATAGCAAGGATATAGAATCAACCCTAAGTGTCCATCAATGGATGAATGGATAAAGAAAAAGTAGTATATATACACAATGGAATACTATTCAGCCATAAAAAGAATGACATCCTATTATTTGCAGCAACATGGATAGAACTGGAGGTCATTATCTTAAGTGAAATAAGCCAGGCACAAAAAGACAAATATCATACATTCTCACTTATATGTGGGAGCTAAAAATTTTGATCACATTCAGGTAGAGAGTAGAAAAATAGATAAAAGACTGGAAAGGGTGAGTGGTGGGGGCAGTGAGGAGGATGAAGAGGTGAGTTAAAGGATACAAACAAACAGTTAAATAGAAGGAATGTATCAAAGTTTGATAGCAGAGTACGGTTATTATACTTAACAAAAATATATTGTACTCAGATGACAAACACACTAAATACCCTGACTTGACCACTACTCATTATATACACATAGCGAAATTTCACATGTGCCCCACAAATATGTACAAATTGTTAACAGTAAACCATATCCTTGTCCAGGCATGGTGGCTCACACCTGTTGTTATCCTGGCACTTTGGGAGGCCAAGGTGGGAGGATTGCTTGAGCCCGGAAGTTCAAAACTTGCCTGGGTAACATAGTGAGACCCTGTTTCTACAAAAAATTAAAAAAAATTATTCAGGTATGGTGACACACACCTATAGTCCCAGCTACTTGGGAGTAGTCCCAGCTACTGAGGTGGGAAGATCTCTTGAGCCTGGGAGTTGGAGGCTGTAGTGAGCTCTGATCACGCCATTGCACTCCATCCTGGGCAACAGAGCATGACCCTTTCTCAAAAAAAAAGTAGACCATATCCTTAATCACAATAGCCAAGATATGGAATCATTGTAAGTGTTCATCAACAGATGAACAGATAAATAAAATTATGGTATGTGTACACAATGGAATACTATTCAGCCTTCAAAAAGAAGGAAATCCTGTCATTTGTGACTAAATGAATGAACCCAGAGGACATTACGCAAAGTGAAATAAGCCACAGAAAGACAAATACCACATGATCTCACTTACATGTGGAAGCTAAAAAGTTGAACTCATAGAAGTAGAGAGTAGAGTGGTAGGTAGTTGTGGGGAAGGAACTGGGGGGACGGCCAAAGGATACAAAATTTCAACTAGACAGGGAGGAGTAAGTTCAAAAGATCTATTGTAAAACGTGGTGACTGTATTTAATAAGAATATATTCTTGAAAATTGTTAAGAGAGGCTGGGCATGGTGGATCATACCTGTAATCCCAGCAGTTTGGGAGGCCGAGGCAGGAGGATCACTTGAGGTCAGGAGTTCAAGATCAGCCTGGCCAACATGGCAAAACCCCATCTCTACTGAAAATATAAAAATTAGTCAGGTGTGGTGGTGCATGCCTGTAATCCCAGCTACTTGGGAGGCTTTGGTAGGAGAATCACTTGAACCCCAGAAGTGGAGATTCCAGTGAGCTGAGATTGTGCCACTGCACTCCAGCTTGGGCGACAGAGCAAGACTCTGTCTCAAAAACAACAACAACAACCAATTGTTAAGAGAGCAGTGTTCAATACAAATGTTAATTAGCTAAATTTAGCTATTTCGCAATGTATTACATATAAAAACAACATGTTGTATGTGACAAATTATATATTTTTGTCAATTAAACAATAATAAAATTGTAGGCCATATTCATTCATTCCATGTAAAATGAACATCCATTGTGTCAGAGTGTCAAGGCATGGAGATCAGGCAGAACAAGTATAAAATGACCTAGAATGAGAACAGCTCCACCAAGGAAGGAACAGGCTTTGGAATGTGAAAACTTTTACATTTCAAGGGGACAGAGACTTAATAGAGTACCTGAATACCTCTGGTATTATGTTTCATTTATATACATATATATATACACACATACATACACACACACACACATATATATACACACACAAATGTGATTTTTATATATAAGATTATTTAAATTTTTATGTTTCCCTTTTGTATGTTTTCGATTCTGATTTGGTCAACTGAACACTTGACCTAATGATAAAATATTACAGTAAATAAGCTTGCTGAATTTCTTCTTGTTCAACTTCTCTTTTATGTGCTTTTGATTTAGCAAACAAAGATCACAATGAAAAACATTCTCAAATGAGAGAATTTGGAGCACCTCAGTTTTCTAACTCTGAAAATGGTAAGAATCATTTCACTCTACATATGAATGATTCTTTAAAATTCTTCAATTTTTATTTAACATTTATTTCCTTAACATTAGAAACTGTCTGGGTCTCTACATAAGAATGCAACTATGTGCCTCTACTTCGTAGCACATCACAATGGAAATTAAATAATTATTTGTTTTGTATGTTTGGGTCCTATCAGAACGTATCCGTATAACCAGGACAGCTAGGGCTGTGTCTGCTTTTCTGTCTCATGTATCTCAACCACCAGCAGTACAAGCCTCAGGAAATATTTGTTCAATGAATGAATACAATTGTTTGTATATCTAGTGTCATTAGATACTAGCAAAATAGTAAATGTCATTCAACATTAAATAAATTAAAATCACTATTTAAGAAACAAAAGTATGCCCCCAACGTTCTGGTTTCCTTATCTGTAAAATGAGGATCAAGACTAAATCAACTTTAAGGTACTTCCTAAGCATTAAATAACTACCTTGAATATCTTTCTCAAGCAATTAGATTGTAAACATTTTCTCCTAGTTTGTCATTTGTCTTGTGACTTTGTTTAAATTTTTTTAAGTTAAAAAAAATTTTTTAAAGCTTTTAAATACAGTCCAATTGGTTAATCTTTTCTCTTATTGGATCTGGACTTTAGTCATAGTCAGGAAGCTTTTTCTAAACCCAGATTATAGAAGAATTCTCTTATGCTTTCTTCTGGTATTTATGTAGTATTATTTTTTACATTTAGGTCTTGAATTCATTTGAAGTTAATTCATGTGTAGAGTGTTAGCAATGGATCAAATGTTACCTTTTTTTTTCCCCCAAAGGCTATCCTTTATATAATTTCTTTTTTTTAACAGTCTCTCTCTGTCATCCAGGCTGAAGAGCAGTGGCACGATCTTGGCTCACTGCAACCTTTGCCTTCTGGGTTCAAGCAATTCTTGTGCCTAAGCCTCCCAAATAGCCGGGATTACAGGCGTGCGCCACCATGCCCAGCTAATTTTTTGTATTTTTAGTAGAGATGGGGTTTCTCGTGTGGCCAGGCTGGTCTCAAATTCCTGGCCTCAAGTGATCTGCCCACCTCAGCCTCCCAAAGTGCTAGGATTACAGACGTGAGCCACCATGCCCAGCCCTTTATATAATTTTTTAAAATGCCATCACACTAGTATTGAGATAACATCTTGTCATATACTATATTTCTTTTTCTACTTGGGTGTATTTCTAGACTTTGTTTATATTTCAAATGGTGTGTGCATGCACCAGTGCCACATAGTTGTTGTTTTTTTTTTTTTGAGATGGAGTGTCGCCCTCGTTGCCCAGGCTGGAGTGCAATGGTGCAATCTTGGCTCACTGCAACCTCTGCCTCCCAGGTTCAAGCGATTCTCCTGCCTCAGCCTCCCAAGTAGCTGGGATTACAGGCATGCGCCACCATGCGTGGCTAATTTTGTATTTTTAGTAGAAGCAAAGTTTCTCGATGTTGGTCAGGCTGGTCTTGAATTCCTGACCTCAGGTGATCTTCCTGCCTCTGGATTACAGGCGTGGGCCACCACTCCTGGCCCACATAGTTTTAATTATAGAAACTTTCGTGTAGTTTTAGGGCCGGGCGCGGTGGCTCACGCCTGTAATCCCAGCACTTTGGGAGGCCAAGGTGGGCGGATCACCTGAGGTCGGGAGTTTGAGATCAGCCTGGCTAACATGGTGAAACCCTGTCTCTACTAAATATACAAAATTAACTGGGCATGGTGGCGCATGCCTGTAGTCCCAGCTACTCGGGAGGCTGAGGCAGGAGAATCGAAAAGAAAAAAAAAAAGAAAAGGAAACTTTCTTGTAGTTTTAGTATCTGGTAAGGCTAGAATCCCCCCTCCTTTTTTTTTTTTATTATTTTCTTAGCTATTTTTGCATGTTTACTTTTTCAGTTTGAATATAAAATTGTGGGGCTTTATTAAAAAGCTCGATACTTTATTGTAATCACAGTAAATGTGAAAACTGACAGGTTGATCATGTTGAGACATCCTCATGAAAAACAAGGGACATCCTTCCATTTGTTAAAGTTTACTTGTATATCTTTCAGACTTTTTTTTTCATACAGGTTTTGAACACTTCCCGTTGTTTATTTCTAAGTATTTTATCTTTCTGGTTGCTATTGTAAATGAGGTTTTCTTTTCCATTATATATTTTCATTGGTCATTTTGTATATATGAATGCTATTCACTTTTGCATGTTAGTTTTATATCCTGGTATATAGCTGAATTCTTTTATTATTTGAGTTATGTCATCTGAAAATAGAGGTAATCTTGTTTTTTTCTTCTTACCAACTCATAGATTTCTCCTGTTTAATTACATTGGCTACTACCTTCAGAACAATGTTAACTAGTAGTGAACATTTCCTGACTTCAGTGGAAATGCCTATAATATTTCTGAACTAAGATGCTGGCTTTGGACACAGATAATTTCATGATGTTAAGGAAGCATCCATCCATACTTACTTTCTTAAGAATTTTTATTAGGAATGGTTGTTGATTTTTTTTTTTTTTTTGAGATGGAGTCTCACTGTGTCGCCCAGGCAGGAGTGCAGTGGTGAGATCTTGGCTCACTGCAACCTCTGCCTCCTGGGTTCAAGCGATTCTCGTGCTTCAGCCTCCCAAGTAGCTGGGATTACAGGTGCATACCACCACACCTGGCTAATAGTTGTTGAATTTTGTTGGCAGCTTTTTCAGTATCTATGTCAGCAATTATTTGCTTTTTCTTCTTAAATATATTAATATGATGAACTGTAATAATAGGTTTCCTGATATTATATCATGTTTGCATTCCAGTTGTAAGTCCAGCTTTGTCATTTTATACTACTTTGCTTGCTAATATTTTACTACTCTTTTTGCATTCTTTTTTTTTTTTTTTTTTTTTTTGAGCTGGAGTTTTACTCGTTGCCCTGGCTGGAGCACAATGGCACATTCTTGGCTCACTGCAACCTCTGCCTCCCAGGTTCAAGCAATTCTCCTGCCTCAGTCTCCCAAGTAGCTGGGATTACAGGTGCACGCCACCATGCCTGGCTAATTTTGTATTTTTAGTAGAGATGGGGTTTCACCATGTTGGTCAGGCTGGTCTCAAACTCCTGACCTCAGGTGCTCCACCAGCCTCGGCCTCCCAAAGTGCTGGGATTACAGGCATGAGCCACCACACCTGGCTCTTTTTGCATTCTTCTTTTTTTTTTTTTTTGAGATGGAGTCTCTCTCTGTTACCCAGGCTGGAGTGCAGTGGTGTGATCTCTGCTCACTGGAACCTCCACCTCCCAGGTTCAAGCAGTTCTCCCTGGCTCAGCCTCCTGAGTAGCTGGGATTACATGCACCCACCACCACACCTGGCTAATTTTTTTTTTTTTTTTTTTTTTTTAGTAGAGACGGGATATTGCCATGTTGGCCATGCTGGTCTTGAACTCCTGACCTCAGGTGATCCGCCCGCCTCAGCTCCCCAAAGTGCTGGGATTTGCTAAGTGTGAGCCACTGCACCCGGCCTCTTATTCATTTCTTAACCTATGAAAACATCTAGGTCTAATGCTTTCTTGTATGTGTGTGTTTTTTGTCTCTCTCTATAGAAATCAGTCCGTTTAAGCTTTTAATCTGTACTGGGATTGATTTTAGTAAATTACATTTTTCTAAGAAGTTATTCATTTTGTCTAGACTTTTAAATTTATTTGCAATAGAGTTGTACAAAATTTCTTTTTATTTTTAACAGCTCTATTTAGGTATAATTTAAATACCATAAATTTCACCCATTCTAACAGTTCCTAATTTTTAGAAAATTTAGATTATGCAACCATTACCACAGTTGGATATTAGAATGTTTCCATTACCCCCCAAATTCTCTCATGCTTGTTTTAGATTAATCTCTGATTCACTCCAAGCCGTAGGTAATTAGTAATCTGTTTTTGTCTCTATAAATTTGCCTTTTCTGGACATTCCATATAAATGAAGCCATACAAAAGGTAGTCCTTTATTTCTGGCATCTTCTACTTAATGGTTTTTAGAGTCATCCATGTTGTTGTATATATCAGTAGTTTATTATTATTATTTTTTTATTTTTTGAGACCGAGTCTCACTCTGTCGCCCAGGCTGGAGTGCAGTGGCGCGATCTCGGCCCACTGCAACCTGCCTTCTGGGTTCAAGTGATTCTCCTGCCTCAGCCTCCCCAGTAGCTGGGACTACAGGCGTGTGTCACCATGCCCGGCTAATTTGTTCTGTATTTTTAGTAGAGATGGAGTTTCACTGTATTAGCCAGGATGGTCTCGATCTCCTGACCTTGTGATCTGCCCGCGTCAGCCTCACAAAGTGCTGGAATTACAGGTGTGAGCCACTGCACCCGGCCAGTTTATTACTTTTTATTAAGCAATAGTATTCCATTGTATGGATATACCATCTTATGTTTACTTATTTACCAGTTGATGGACATTTGGATTGTTTATAATTTTTGGCTATTATACTACTACTACTACTGAACATTCATGTACTTCTCTTTGTGCAGGCATACATTGTCATTTTCCTTGGTTAGATTCCCAGGAGTGAAATTGCTAGGTTGTATGGTGAATTTAACTTCTTAAGGAACTGCCAAACTTTTTTCAAAATAATTGCACCATTTTATTTCCACCAGCAAAGTGTGAGGGTTCTAGTTTCTCCACATCTTTGCCAACATTTGGTATTGTCTATATTTTATTTTATTTTTTGAGACAGAGTCTTGCTCTGTCACCCAGGCTAGAGTGCAGTGGCATGATCTCAGCTCACTGCCATCTCCACCTCCTGGGTTCAAGTGGTTCTCCTGCCTCAGCCTCCTGAGTAGCTGGGATTAGAGGCATGTGCCACTACACCCAGCTAATTTTTGTATTTTTAGTAGAGATGGGGTTTCACCATGTTGGCCAGGCTGGTCTCGAACTCCTGGCCTCAAGTGATCCACCTGCCTCAGCCTTCCAAAGTGCTGGGATTACAGACATGAGCCACCGTGCCTGGTATATTTTAAGTAACAGTTATTCTAGTGCTTTTTTTTGAGACAGAGTTTCGCTCTTGTTGCCCAGGCTTGAGTGCAATGGTGCAATCTCAGCTCACTGCAACCTCCACCTCCCAGGTTCAAGTGATTCTCCAACCTTGCCTCCTGAGTAGCTGGGATTACAGGCATGCGCCACCACACCTGGCTAATTTTGTATTTTTAGTAGAGACAGGGTCTTGCCATGTTGGCCAGGCTGGTCTCAAACTCCTGACCTAAGGAGATCCACCTGCTTCAGCCTCCCAAAGTGTTGGGATTACAGGTGTGAGCCACAGTGCCTGGCTATTCTAGTGCTTTTAATTTGTAGCTTTGATTTGCATTTCTCCAGTGACTGATGGTGTTGAGACTCTTTTCATGTGCTATTTTCTATTCATGTATCTTCCTTATTGACAAATCTATTCAACTCTATTGACCATTATTTAATTGGGTTGCTTATCTTATTAAGTTGTAAGAGTTTATATATTTTTTATAAAGCCCTTTATCAGATATATGACTTGTAAATATTTTGTCCCAGTCTTTTTATTTTCTCGATTTTGCCTTTGGAAGCACAAAATTCTTTGTAAGTCCAAGTTATCATTTTTGCTTCTTCCAGCTGATTGCTCTATTGATTGATTTCAACAGTCCCTGGAGCATAAATTGTTCCACACAATAAACCAATCAAATCTGGACTCATTTAAAGAAACAGTTCTTAAGGTCACTGAAATTTGTGGTGACCCCAGCTGGCTTTTTCCCTGGTTCCTTCAGGCAAAGCAACTGGCCTACAGTTTAGCCTACATGTTGAGACTCATACACTATAAGTCTTCTCCAGTTGCCTTTTACTAAAACCTCCACTGTTTTGAGAGCATCCTTAGGGTTGAATTTCTCTACACTCTGTTACAAATGAAGTCAGTGACTTTGGAAAGGGATTAGGAACCATCAGTTTTATGGTCGGCTTCTCCCTCACTCCCTGCAAGGAAAATCTCTGAGTCAGAGCTTGAGCTGGGAGTGGGGACAATGGCATACTTCTTTCTGAGTGTCATCCTTGCTCTAGGAGCTCAGGAGAGTGACGGTAGCCTTAGGTCTTCTTGGCTTGCCTCTTTCTTCATGAAACCACCACTTTACTAGCAGGGTCAAGTGGTCAGGGGCCCTATATTCTTAGCACACTACACCAAACTCAGACTTCCCAACCCATGAGGGATCTGGGGAGGAGATGGGAGCCTCTATTGACTGCACTCACCTAGGACTTAGCCTCAGCAACAGGTAACTAACTGGGGACGGGATGTGAAATGCTGGCATCTTACTCCTCCTGGGAAGCTAGCCGTTGACTGACAGCTGGAGAGAGAAGGAGCCCTGTGTTCTGGCTGCACCAGCCTGGAGTGGAATCTCCATCTTGCTAAGTAAGTTGGAAAGCGGGAAGATGGGACTGGTTCTCAGTTCAAATACCACAAACTCTTGCTGTTTTTCCTAAATTATAGTAGATTTTCTTAAGTAAATATTTCTTCATTTGCTGCATATCCTTGGGACCATTTCCAGAGATTTTAAATGCTTATGTATTTTGAAAAATAACTTTCACCAATTATGCTGGGGTACAGGTCCGTGATGCCTCTCCCTTTCATTTTTATTGATAAAAATGTTTAAGGAATGGGATTTTTCCTTTGTTCATGCCATTTAAGTATTCTATTGTCAAAAGGTAAAATTACAACAAATTTAAAGACCTCAATTGGCTTTTATTTGCAGTTCTAGAATCAGGCAACACCCCATTCTATAACATGGAATGAGTGTTCTGAGGAGGTTGGTTTTATAGACAGAAAAGGACCAGGGAAAGCAGAAACAGAAAACAAAAAGTGGGTTGATCATTGCAGTTACTTTTCTTGTAAGCGTTAAAGCAGAGGGGACTTCCTTATCATGCCAGCTAGGACTGGCCTGCTTGGGGACTTGGCTATGATGTCTCTCTCCTGATTTCTTGAAAGGCCAGATAACTTAGTTTGGTTTGGTGATATGGAACTTTAGCATGAGTGACTCCATTTTGGTTTGGTCTGTTGGGTCTAGTACAAGAGCTCAGTCCAAACCAATGGTCTTCTATATATTTTACTTAACACCATGGATTATGATATAAAATATTTTCATCATTATTTTTCCGAAAGTCCATTCCCTTTTCAACGTTGTTTGGTAGAAGGTTTTAAGATTTACAGGTGTAACAACATTTTTGTTTTTATAGTTTCATTTTAGAATTGTCTTTTTATTGCATTATGATCAGAGCATGTTGTTTGTAATGTTCCTACTTTAAGAACACAATTTTTGTGTGTGTGTGCCTTAGTATAATCAACTTTTGTACATTTTCAATGTGTGGTTAAGAAGAATGTATCTATTACCAGGGTTTGTGTTATCCAAAATAACTACATTATTGATTATGGTCTTTTGATCTTTTTTATCTGTTGTCCTCTTGGCCTGTTTTTTAGTCAGAGTGGTATATTAAAGTCTCGTATTATTAATTTGTTTCTATGTCTTTTGCATCTCCTTTGGTTTCTGACTTAGGTGGTAGCTTATTTCATATATAGCATTCATAATGGTTATATCTTCATTGTTAAATGTGGCCATTTTGACCTAAATCCTCCCTAATTAGAAATAACTTTCACATAAACTTCCAGTCACTTTAGTTGTTTGTTTAAAATTATGTTAATACAGTATGAAAACAATGAAACAAATTTGATTCATCCTATGGTCTTACTCTCATTTCCTAAAATCAAAAAAGCCTTTCTGTTTTTATTTACACTCAATAGTTGCAAAAGACCTACCTGTAGATTCATTGGAAGGAGAAGATTTTGAGAAGGAATTCTCATTTCTGAACAACCTCCTAAGTTCTGGTTCTTCAAGTACTAGTGAATTTACCCAAGAATGCCAGACTGCCTTTGGGAGCCCCAGTGCCAGTCTCACATCCCAGGAGCCTTCCATGGGGTCTGAGCCCCTCGCTCATTCTTCTCGATTCCTTCCTTCACAACTCTTTGACCTTGGCTTTCATGGGGCTGGAGCGTTCAACAGTAAGTGTCTATGAAACATTTGGACATATGTGCTTTACTTTATCTTTGTGAAGCAAAATGGTGTGCTTATTGATGCTAGAACCAACAAGGAGATTGATTTTAACGTCAGCACTACTAGATAAAATCTGCAGTCCACCAATCAACTGGAAAAATATTAGTCACCTCAGGAATCTGTCAACAAGACTGAAACAAGGGCTGTTTCCCTGCCCACCTTCACCAGACCCCATGTTTTCTTCACTGATTTTCCCAGGCATCTGGTTTAAAACACTTGACCTGCTAATTACTCCTACCTAGGGCAGTCAATACTGTTTATTCCATCAAGCAAAACTTGCTGTGTTCAGAGTTGACAAGAGGAAAAAGAATAGCTCTGGAGGCTGGTTCCCTTTCTGGGCAAGGCAGCAGGAGAAAGAGTCCACCATCCTGTGTCCAACCCTGCACCTTGGGGGTCACTTTGCTTCCCACATCCATATTGGTTACCAAATCCTGTCAGTTCTGTTTCTGAAACCTGTCTCAAATTTCCCACTCCTCTCTGCCTCAACACCAGAGCCATTTGGAGCCTCATTTGGTTTCCTAGGTTACTGCAAGAGTTCCTAACAGGTCTCCAACCCCCAATTCATTCTCCACACTTCTGTGGAGTTCTCTCTTCAAGCAGCAGATTCTGATGTCAGCACCTGGCTTACATTTTATAAAATGAAACACCATGGTTTCCAGGGATAAAACCTGCCTATGTCGCATTTCCACCCATATCTCCTATCTCCTATTGAAGTGAAGGAAGAATACTTGCGGTTTTCTATAATCACACTGAGTGCTCCACAGCCCTCTGATGCATCTATCTGTGCTTGTGTTGCTTCTTCTGCTTCTGATGTTCAGTAATGGAGCTTGGACGTGGGCCTGAGTATTAGATCCCAATCCAGTGTTTTCTCCATGATTGTCAGTCCTTGAAGTCCTCCTCAGTACTGCCAAATGGAAATGGTTTCTCCCTCCTCCCATGGTGCTTTGCTTTATCTATTTTCATGGTTCTAATCCTACTTTATCTTGCTTTATATTCCAGTCTCTTACATCCTAGATTTTAACCCCTGGACGGGGGGACCCCTCACGGCACTTCACAGTGTCTTAATGCATTGTACTTGGTATTAAATACTGAGGTACATGCTCTATCTACAAGCATCCCAAGGGCATGATATGTGGAGTGAGTCATCTTTGTACTTTCTATGACAGCAGCATGTTGTTAGCTCAATTAATAAACTAAATGTTAAATAATCACTCAGTAAGAATTGATTGAATAGAATAAAAGTAAGAATAGACAATACTATTTGATAAAGAGGCACACTCTATCTGGGATAATTCAGATGTTTTTGCTACAGTAGCATCTTTAAAAATATTTATTCTTGTGTGGCATACCAATGGCTCAGTAGCTATAAAGATTTACAAACTGATTTCATTCTCCACTATCAACTCCTCCCTCTTCCTCCATAACTTGCCACATCTCTAGCAGCACTGAACTTTTAGTTTCTGGCAATGCAATTATCAACAATATTTTTTCACTACTCAAAATATGTGCTCTGATCCCTACCTGTAGGCAGACAGGATATTCCATTTAATAGCTGAACAGTTGAAAACCACAGTATTTGAGTAACTTGCTCAAGGTCATCAGACAGTTTAAATAGTTAAGACGGGACCAAAATCTGCCCCTGCCTCTTTGTGCAGAACTCGACTTTACCAGTCTTTCCTTTATATTTACCTTTCTCTCTCCTGTGGTACAGACCAGGAAAGGGAGCTTCCCTGGGAATTAAAAGATCTGTGTTTGAGGAACCCTATCTACATTGGGCCTCAGATCTTTTCTATACAAGGAAGGGATTAGGCATGATAATCTAAATTCCTTTCTAGTGCTGTGCCTTAATCATAGCATAAATGGTTTTTCATGTTGTAGCAAACATTTCTCCACATTCCCATAGAGTATTCATAATGACATTTTAATTACAAAGTACTGTCATTTTATACAACATAATCTACCTGATTCCTTCCTTATTGTTTCTACTTGTTCATTATTACAGATAATGCTGCAAAAAAAAAAAATCATGCATGTACTTCTTCCTTCAGCTAAATTATTTCCTTAAGAAAAATTGCTAGGAATGGGATCACTGAGTCCAAGGGTATGAGCATATTTATAGGTTTCAGCATTCCAATTATCAGGCCTGTTCCTTCCCTTCTTGACTCTTTAGAACTTCTTCCTATACCTTTTGCATTTCAATTATTTTTTAAACATCCCACATATTTATTTCAAAACCACTTTGAAAAATGTAAGGAAGTCGGATCCAACTCTATCTGAAACTAAGATGATTAAAATATATGACTATAGATAAATTTTCAGTATTTTATACCTCTTATACTATAGAATCTTACCCAGATACAAAGACTGGAGGACTTAGATATTTTTACCTTTTCTTGTTTTTCTGATGCTGCTTCCTATTTGATTAACAATGGACAATTTTTACTTCTTTTATCCCAGACTGGGTCTCCCAAGAGGAATCAGAGCTTTGTCTTTCACACACTGATAACCAGCCAGTGCCTTCACAGAGTCCAAAGAAATTAACAAGATGTAAGTTATTTATTTATATATTCTTTATCATTGCTTTAAGAATCAGTTGAATTCAGATAAATTTAGAAAAGGATCACTTTATATTGTTTTCACCTCATTGTCCTGAAAAAGTTTAATAATGACTTATTATTAAAATGAAAGCTATACTGCTTATCCCTCAATGTGGAAAGCATTGAATAGAAATTGAGCTTGGGGCCAAGCAAGGTGGCTCATGCCTGTAATCCTGGACTTTGGGAGGGCTAGGCAGGCGGACTGCCCGAGGTTAGGAGTTGGAGACCAGCCTGGGCAACATGGTGAAACCCCAACTCTACTAAAATACAATAACAAAAAAAGTAGCCAAGCATGGTGGCGGGCACCTGTAGTCCCAGCTAGTCGGGAGGCTGAGGCAGAATTGCTCTAACCCGGGAGGCAGAGGTTGCAGTGAGCCAAGATCGTGCCACTGCACTCACTCCAGCCTGGGCGACAGAGCAAGACTGTCTCCAAAAGAAAAGAAAGAAAGAAACTGTGAGCTTGACAAAGTGTACTACATTTTGTACTGTAATCTTTTATAGTTTGTGTTAAGGTTTGTTGGTAATGGATATAAAATTAGGGATACAAGATGCTTTCTGATTACAGGATGCCTATTGACAAAGAATGCATTCAAGCACTTAAGTTGGTTACCATATTAACCTTTTTCTTTTCTTTTTTTTTTTTTTAATTGAGACAGAGTCTCGCTGTCACCCAGGCTGGAGTGCAATGGTACAATCTCGGCTCACTGCAACCTCCGCCTCCTGGGTCCAAGCGATTCTCCTGCCTCAGCCTCCCAGATAGCTGGTACTATAGGCACATGCCACAATGCCCAGCTAATTTTTTGTATTTTTAGCAGAGACAGGGTTTCACTATGCTACCCAGGATGGTCTCGATCTCCTGACCTCATGATCCGCCCGCCTCAGGCTCCCAAACTGCTAGGATTACAAGCATGAGCCACCATGCCCAGCCCATATTAACCATTTTTAAGAGTACAGTTTGGTAATATTAAGCATGTTCATACTGCTGTGAAACAGATCTTCAGAACTTTTTTATCTTGTAAATCTGAAACTGTATACCCGTTAAACAACCCCTTCTCCTAAGTCCCTGGTAACCATCATTCTGCTTTCTCTGAGTCTGATTACTTTAGATACCTCATACAACTGAAATAATGCAGTATTTGGCTTTTTTGTGACTGGCTTATTTCATTTTGCATAATGTCCTCAAGGTTCATCCTGTAGCAAGTGACTGGATTTCCTTCCTTTATAAGGCTGAATAATACTCTATTTGATAGATACAACACA
Source organism: Gorilla gorilla gorilla (assembly GCF_029281585.2). Lineage (NCBI taxonomy): Eukaryota > Metazoa > Chordata > Mammalia > Primates > Hominidae > Gorilla > Gorilla gorilla. The sequence continues at coordinate 105,395,647 of NC_073235.2, read as the reverse complement.
ACTGGTTATCTGTTGATCCATGGATCACATTTTTAAAACAGCTTACTGAGATATAATTCATTCCCTTCACTGGTCAATACTCTGCTGTAAACAAGAGACCTCTCTTATCCTCATTTATTTATTATCAATATAGATTCATATGTTTTCTTTTGTTGTTGTTTTTTTGGAGACAAAGTCACCCAGGCTGGAGTGCAATGGTGCCATGTTGGCTCACTGCAACCTCCGCCTCCCAGGTTCAAGTGATTCTCCTGCCTCAGCCTCCTAAGTAGCTGGGTCTACAGACATGTACCACCACGCCTGGCCAATTTTTGTGTAGAGATGGGGTTTCGCCAGGCTGGTCTTGAACTCCTGACCTCAAGTGATCCACCTGCCTCGGCCTCCCAAAGTGCTGGGGTTACAGGTGTGGGTCACTGGACCTGGCCTGATTCCTATGTTTTCAGTGGTTTATAATCACCACTGAACTTATTGATTCTGGGGCTCACATTGTTCCTGTGTTGGCCAGTGGGAGCCCTTTCAGGCTGACTTCTGAATCCTTGTGATATCAGTATCTTTAAATTTTGAAATAATTTCAGACTTATAGAAAGACTACAGAAGTTAATACAAAATACTACTATACATTCTTCACTTAGGTTTCCAAAATGTTACCATGTTTGCTTTACACTCATTCTCTTTCTTCCCCACCTCCCCATCATATACATATAAATTTCTTCTGAACTGAAATAGTTCAAGTAGCAGACATGATGCCTCTCTGCCACTAAATATTCATTGTCTATTTCCTAAAAACAAGGACATTCTTTTACATAATTACAGTACAAGTCAAAATCAGGAAATTAACATTGCCATAGGACCATTATCTACTGTAGACCTTATTCAGAGTTTGTCAATTATCCCACTAATGTCTCAACTTCATTTTAGTTTTTCATAGTCTAGGATCCAATCCAGGATCACACATTGCATTTAGTAAAGTCTCTTTAGTCTTTTAATCTGGAACAGTTCCTCAATCTTTGTGTCTCATGACCTTGACATTTTTGCAGTGTACAGGTCATTTATTTTGAATATTCCTTGAATTTGGGTTTAGCTAATGTTTTTTCATAATTAGACCCAGGTTATGCATTTTGGCAGGGCTACCAGTGCAGCAATGGTGTTGTGCCTTAGTAAATCCTATCGGGGGTGCATGATGTCTATTTTGTTTCACTTCTGGTGATGTTAAGCCTGATCACTTGGTTATGGTGGTATCTGTCACGTTTCTCCATTACAAAGTGACTGCTGTATTTTTCCCTTTGTAATTCGTAAGTATCTTGTGGGAAGTGTTTTGAAATACTGCAAATGGTTTGTTTCTACTGAAGTTTTGCCCACTAATTTAGCATTCACTGATAATTCTTCCATGAAATATTTATTACTGTAGTTGTTGCCAAACAGTGATTTTCTATTTCCTCATTCCCTCTGTATTTACGAGTTAGTGTTCTACTGAATGGGAAAGCTTTCCCTTTTTCCCTACTTATTTACTTATTCATTGATATCAGTGTGGACTCCTGGAATCTATTTTATTCTTCCCAGTACTTTGAGGTCAGCCAGTAGGGGAAACCCTCAATTCCAAGCAAATCACAGATTTCACACTGGCAGGTTCAGAATACAGCCATCCCTCAGGGATTCAGAGTACTTATAGTTATACTTTTCTTTTTAAAAACCAGCTAAAACAAGTTGTGCTTAATCATTTAAAACAGGCACTATAAAGTAAATAAATTTCAGAAACGAACACAAAAAAGCAAAGGCACTATTTACCTATAATTCTTGAGGCTGATTTTCGAGGAAAAATTTAGGGGGAAAAAAAAAACCTCTCACCAAGAAGGTACAACAAAACTAAACTTAAGTATTTAACAGGCTGGGTGCGGTGGCTCACGCCTCTAATCCCAGCACTTTGGGAGGCGCCAAGGTGGGCAGATCACGAGGTCAGGAGTTCGAGACCAGCCTGGCCAACATGGTGAAATCCCCGTCTCTACTAAAAATACAAAAATTAGCTGAGCTTGGTGGCACACGCCTGTAGTCCCGGCTACTTGGGAGGCAGGCTGAGGCAAGGAGAATCACTTGAACCTGGGAGGTAGAGGTTGCAGTGAGCTGAGATCATACCATTGCCCTCCAGCCTGGGCGACAGAGCAAGACTCTATCTCAAAAAACAAAACAAAACAAAACAAACAACAACAACAAAATTAATAAAATTGATTTTTTTTTTTTTTTTGAGACAGAGTTGTGCTCTCTCACCAAGGCTGGAGTGCAGTGGCATGATCTTGGCTCACTGTAACCTCTGCCTCCCGGGTTCAAGCAATTCTCCTGTCTCAGCCTCCCGAGTAGCTGCGATTACAGGCATGCCACAAAACCTGGCTAATTTTTGTATTTTTTGGTAGGGACGGGTTTTCACCATGTTGTCCACGCTGGTCTCAAATTCCTGACCTCAAGTGATCCACCTGCCTTGGCCTCCTAAAGTGCTGGGATTACAGGTGTGAACCACCATGTCCGGCCATAAAATTGAAAATTTTAACAACTTCAAAATTCGTTCATTAAGAGCCTCACTTCATTAGTCATTAAGGAAGTACACATTAAAAGCAAAATGGAATTTAAGACCTACCTATTACAATGGCTAAAATGAAACAGAAAAGAAAATCCCTAATTGACAAGGATGTTAAATAACTAGAATCTCAAAAACTGCGTGTAGGAGTGTAAATTGGTAATACCACTTGGAAAACTGGCAGTTTCTACTAAAATTTAACATACATATGCCCTGTGACCAAGCAATTCCACTCCTAAGTACATACCTAACAGAAACGCATCTATCCATTGACTAAAATATACGCTAATGAGCGTCACTGTGATACTGTTAATAACACACCAGAATGGGATTTACCCTGGCATTCCCTGGGGTTGGGGGTGTGTGAATAGTGACTGGAAGGGTGTCAGGGTATCAGGCATGAGGGGAGCTTCAGAGGAGGAGTCTTTTTTTTTTTTTTTTTGAGACAGGGTCACACTCTGTCACCCAGGCTGGAGTGCAGTGGTGCAATCTTGGCTCACTGCAATCTCTGCCTCCCGGATTCAAGCAATTCTCATGCCTCAGCCTTCCAAGTAGCTGGGATTACAGGTGTGCGCCACCACGCCCTGCTAATTTTTTTTTTTTTTTTTTAAGTAGAGACAGGGGTTTCACCATGTTGGCCAGGCTCGTCTCGAACTCCTGACCTCAGGTGATCTGCACACCTCAGCCTCCCAAAGTGCTTGAATTACAGGCGTGAGCCACCATACCCAGCCATGTTCTACTTCTTGATTCTGATATTGTTGATGAGTGTATTTACTTTATGAACATTAATTACGTTTAATTTGGGCTTTTTCTCTCTATATAGAATTCATTTTCTGCTTGTTATCCTATAAGAATCTCTGGAGGCAGTAATAGTGTACACAAGGAGAGCCTCTATAAAAGATGTAACGGACAGACCTTTATTTCCCATTGTGACTAATGAATATAAAACCATCTTACATTTGCATAATGCTGTATAATATTTACATACTTTTCAGGACTCTTCAACAGCTGCATGAAGGAGGTCAGGTATTATCTTAGTGACATCTATTCTTCTGGCATAATGACTAATAGTGCCCCTATTTAGTCTCATGTATCCTGATATCATGATGAATCATATGGTTACTACTTTACAGATGAGGAGACAAGAGCCCCTGAGGTTAAATGACTTGCCCAGTATTACTCATTAGTAGGTGTTACACCCAGGACTCAAAGCCAGATTTTGTGTGGGTATCACTGATACTACTTCAGGGTACTCAGAAACAGAACTGGACACACAGAGTGAAGCCTTTCACTCTGCCCTGATCCTTGGGCTCTGGATCCCTATACCCCAAACCCCAGCCCTCTGGTCTGTGGTGAGTGTTACCGTGATGTGAAAGAGGATGGCCTTGGGACTGCTTTCTACCCTCCACACTGTGACTCTGGTTTCATGTCCAGTTCTTAGACTGTCCTCTGGGTCTCAACCCTGCCTTCTGGACTCCTTGGCTTTCAAGGGCCTAGACTTCTGAGATGACCCACTGTCTGTGCCACTGTGCATTCTTTATTAGTCCCAACCCTCAGCCCAAATATACACTCTTGAATATCTGCCACAGTGCAACTTGTAGAATCTTGAGAAATAAAATTTTCCAGTCTCCATAAGGAGATGTGAGGAATCTGATGAACAAGAAGTTGTACCTGAGATAAAATGCATACTGTAAAATGCGCACATCAAAAAGTTTTAAAGTGCACATGGAAAAGACATAACAACTGTAAACCAAAATGACAATGTTGGGTGTGCTAATGTGGTAGGATTAGGGGGAGTTTTTTTCCTTATGTCTAATATTTTTGTAATACCACTTTTATAATAAACATAAATCAATTTGAAGCAGTGTTTACAAATGTCATTTCTTACTTGATATGAACAAGTTTACTTTTAAACCTTATCTGAGAGTCTTCTATAAGTGATCTTAAATGTTCTATGGAGACCACGGTATTGCTTGCCTTTTCACTTTTAACTCAATTCCTTTCTCAGAGCAGCATACAATTATTTAAATACAGGCACCTCATCAAAGCACAAGTTATCTGCATTTGCCTTTCAAAATTATCTTAAACCAGGAGCAGTGGTTCATGCCTATAATCCTAGTGTTCTCGGAGGCTGAGGTGGGAGAATCACTTGAGCCCAGGAGTTCCAGACCAGCCTGGGCAACATAGGGAAACCCCAGTCTCTACCAAAAAAAAAAAAAAAAAAAAAAAAAAAAAACTTAAAGGGACTATAGTTGATAGATTATTGTCAGTTATCTTAATTTTTTCTTAATCCAAAAGAAGCACCTACTTCAAAATCATAAATATGGTACAAAAACATGATTTCAAAACTGAATCTCTTTAATGTATTTTTTTTCTTTTTTAATAGCCCCCAACAATGGCAACCAAGACATGTCAGCCTGGTTCAATCTGTTTGCAGACTTGGATCCACTTTCAAACCCAGATGCTATTGGACACTCAGATGATGAACTTCTTAATGCTTGACTGAAGTTATAATGTCACTTCAGTGGCCTTGAGACATCAATTTTGCAACATATTTCCTTTATGGAAAGGATTTAGATTGTAACCCACACACAAAAGCATGGTGTTTGTGAATATAACACCTGTCAGCCAACTTTAGACAGATGGTAAAGACCACATTTGAATACGTACACATCTTTCATATCTTGGATTTGCAGCTGTTGGTACTATGTGGAAAATATTAGAAACTACAGAGTCTGCGATATTTAGATACTGAAATTTATGTCAAAATAACGGCTAGGAATAATTCTGTCAATATGGAGTTGAGCTTATTTCTTTGGAAACCCTTTTAAGTTGCCTTGCTGGCTGTGAGAATTTTATATGTGGATAAAAAAGATAGATAGCATGTAAATTGGGTTGTGGTTTGGGGTCAGTTCTTAAATGAAATAGTAGCGAGGAGGATTTTCTGTTTTGGAAAACACCATTAGAACCAGACCAGCTTTGTTTTGGGTTAGAGAGAGTAAGATTTGAGAACTCAGTTTGCTTTAATGAAATCACAGAGAAACTTGGTACTTGTTTTTCTTCATTTGGAGGCTAAAATGTAATGTTTTTTCATTCATACAAAATAATGGACACTCCCTTAAATCTTGAAGGGGAAGTAGCAGGATAATTAATTTGCTAAGCCCATCCTCTGCAGAAACAGAAAAAAATCTATCTTCCCATCTCCTAAAACTCAGAATGCACAGTAATACTTAAGGCTTGTACAAGTGTCTTCAGACCCACTTTTTCATACACTTGCTATATAGTAGTATGCAGTATTTATATTATTCCTGAAAATAAAATGAGGGGAGAATATTCCCTAAGCAACTGGCAATAGTATTCCTGAAATACCTAGAAATTTCTATCTGAATGAGGGAGACACTTATGAACACCTTATCCTTACATATATTTGCATACTTATCTCATATTTTGTGACATAATTATTTAACCCAGAATACTTTCTGGCAGACATACAGAAAGCTCTGTGTGATCAATAAGGGAGTGTCTCATTTTTCTACTTCCCTCTTTCTGTGGGTGACATGATCTGAGGCTCTATTTGATTACTAAGCAAAACCTGTTACCCCTACAGGGTTTAGAACCTAAGTATTAGAGAGGAAGGCTATTTAATGGAAGTTAGTGTAAGCTGATAAAAACATAGCTACTGTACACACACATCAATCACTCAATTTCCTGTCCTTTTTTCTTGCCCACCCTTTAATTTTGAAGCAATTTCCCAAGTGTTTGTTTGTTTTATATTTGTCATCCAGTCCATTGCATTTCCATAAGAAGACATTTTGACTGGCTGGGTGCAGTGGCTCACGCCTGTAATCCCAGCACTTTGGGAGGCCGAGGCGGGCGGATCACGAGGTCAGGAGATGGAGACCATCCTGGCTAACATGGTGAAACCCCGTCTCTACTAAAAATACAAAAAATTAGCCAGGCGTGGTGGCACGTGCCTGTAGTCCCAGCTACTCCGGAGGCTGAGGCAGGAGAATGGCGTGAACCCGGGAGGCGGAGCTTGCAGTGAGCTGAGATGGCGCCACTGCACTCCAGCCTGGGCAACAGAGCAAGACTCCGTCCCCCCCCCAAAAAAAAAAGACATTTTAACTAAGTTATTCACAGTAGCTTCCATGTGCTCTTAGTTCTATTCTAAACAGGCTTATTTAGAAGAGGATTGCTTGTAATGTTTGTCATGGTACATAGAAAACATTGGACCAGAGTAGGTAAAATGCAGTCCATGTCCCATCCATAGCCATCTACAATAGTAACTGCCCATAGGCTCTCCAGAAAACTACTACAATGGCCAAGTACAGTATAGGCTGGAAAGACCTTATCTGAAGGTCAGAAACATTGACTCAGAAAAAAGGTATGAAGTCTTTCCATAAAATCTTTTCACAATATTACTCCTATTTCTTTTAGATTTTAATGAGCCATGACTTATCTCTTCAGAAGGCTTTTTTAAGTCTTCCTTTATACTCAGTGAAATTTCCCAGAATGTAATACTGTCACTGTTCTGCCAAGTTCCAATCACCAAGATCATGATTATGAATCCCAATCTGAATTCTATACCCATGGTGACTCTGATGCTCTCAACTTTTGAGTGCCTCAAAAAATGCTAAAACTTTGGCTGGGCATGGTGGCTCATGCCTGTAATCCCAGCACTTTGGGAGGCCATGGCGGGTGGAACATTTGAGGGCATGAGTTCGAGACCAGCCTGGCCAACATGGTGAAACCCTGTCTCTACTAAAAATACAAAAATTAGCCAGGTGTGGAGGTACATGCCTGTAATCCCAGCTACTCAGGAGGCTGAGGCAGAAGAATTGCTTGAACCCAGGCGGCAGAGGTTGCAGTGAGTCGAGATTGCACCACTACACTCCAGCCTGGGCAACAGAGCGAGACTCCGTCTCAAAAAAAAAAAAAAAAAAAAAAAAAAAGCTATGTCTTGAGAGTTTGTACCATTTTTCTTTGTAGTGGTCACCTTGCTAATGCATTAGTTCTGAGATATTTATCTCCCTCACATGTGTGCAAGGAAGTCCCTGTTATCGAATACAGGTACTTTAACAAGCAGACAAAGCAGAAACCCAAAGTCCATACTAGGAACACCCTAAATTTTCCAAAGCAAAAGTTCTCCCAAAATGGAGACATACAAGGGACTTTTATTATTCTGTTACTAGTTTCTATAACATTTCTTCTTTCAACAGAGTATATGTTTCCCATTTAACCCAGAGCAACATTAATTTCCTTAGCAAGTCCAGTTCTAACTTCCAACAAGTCCAACCACTGTTTTTGAAGAGCATATCAGTAACTATATTAAGATGAAGGTAACCACATTCGTATTTTCTCAAGATTAGTTATTTGAAGCTCAGCAGTTTTTGTGGTCAGAAAGAAATTTTGCTCTATTAAACCAATACTGCTAATATAAAAAACCACCACACTGAAGAAACGAGGGAAAGGACAGGATAAGCACAGAACAGAGAATGACTGGTTGCTTTTTGTCTCAATCTAGATAATCCATTCAATAAGAAGTAAATTAATTATCCTTAACCAATGGTAGGCTGAGAACAACCCTCAAAATAGGTATTTTTTATGTTAAATGGGGAGAAATATCTATACTTTATTTTATATTGGATAAAAATGTGTTTAAGTCTAAAAAAACACCAGACGAGCTAAACTTTGCCTAGTGTGTCTACAACCATTTTTTAGGAGAGGCAGGAATACCAGGGCATAATAAGATCAGATTGGTGTAATTTTATATGTTTTTGAAATTCTTCATTAATTGTAGAACCTTGATATGATTAGAAACAAACTGTATTTCAACAAACAGGTTTCAGTATTTACACACTGAAAAAGTGTTTTGTATTTCAACTATAAATACTTCACGTATCTGTATAGACCATCTAGAAATGTAGAGGTCTTACAGCATTAGAATGAAGGAAGTTTACATGTGCTCTATCTATTTTTCTGAGCCTCTTTTAATAAAGATTGCAAGATGGCATAAAACAAGAGTTTGTTTCCTGAAGTTTTTAGTACAATTATTGTTTTCCTATTCAAAAACTTGGGTTTTACCTCAAGATCATAGTATTAGGAAAGTACATTGAGTTGATACGGACATGGGAGAACGAAAATAAAACCAGGGCAATTAATATCCTTGTAAGGCCAGGCGCGGTAGCTCACGCCTATATAACAGCACTTTGGGAGGCCAAGGCAGGCAGATCACTTGAAGTTGGGAGTTTGAGACCACCCTGGCCAACATGGTGAAACCACATCTCTATTAAAAATATAAAAATTAGCCGGGCGTGGTGGCAGATGCCTGTAATCCCAGCTACTTGGGAGGCTGAGGCAGGAGAATCGCTTGAACCCGGGAGGTGGAGGTTGCAGTGAGCTGAGATCAGGCCATGCACTCCAGCCTGGGTGACAGAGTGAGACTCCGTCTCAAAAGAAAATCCTTGTGAGATGAATTCGTTCTTATTTCATATACAAGGGGACTATGTAAGATATGGGAAATAATATAATGTACGTTATTTATGTAAATACTTTCAGTAACAAAAACTATCAAATATCAAAAATCTGAGCCTAGACACAAACAATTAAATATAAGCCATAGTATGTAACCTGACTTATTGAAGGCAGGAATAAAAAGAAGAGAGCCAGAATTGATTCAGTTATTTTTGTCTTCCATAGTGTTGGCAGGGCCCTGCATTTCCCTACCTTGAGCAATGAAGCAGTCCCAGAATTTTGGAATATAGAAATTAGGAAGGAAAAACGAACTTTAAAATATTAATTCAATAGAACTGAAAGTAATGCATTTCATGCAACAGTAAAGTGCTTAAACATGGCAAAGAAAACTATGGGACAAGATGAGAAGAAAAATGGTTGGTAAAGATGGGTCACATCCAGAAGCCCAACATAAGCTATTTTTCCATCTTTTTCTGTACCATTTAAAAGACTACTAAAGAGTTCATAACAAACTGTCCTTGGCATTTAAAGTCAAAACATGGTTCTTCACTCAGTGGTGTAAATTAACCACTCATTGGCCAAAGAGTAAATACAAAAAGGAGATGAAGTTCTGACTGGTGTTGTGGGTGAGATTTTGCAGTGTATGTTTTTACATTTGTAGTGTACGTTTTAAACTTCCGGTTTTCTTGCTGCCTCAACATCTCCACAAACAGGCTGTGAGCACCTGGCCCAGTGTGATATGGGTGGCCCCTGCCACAAGTTTCCCTTGCTACCTTGCCCATGACCTAGTAACATTTAAATGCACCAGTGAAATTCTCTTTTTCTTGTGTGCTTCTCCCTGACCCAAAGGCTCCTGCCCATGTCTTAGGCCTCTCCGCTCCCCACCTGCTTGGCTGCTTGACCCTCCCATGTGACCCCCTCTCAGCATGCAGTGACTGGTCTCTCTAGGACCTGTGAGTATATTACAACTTTTTTTCCTGTGTCTCTCCTGTGATATCTCTTGTGGCTAAACCTCACTGACCATAACCTAAAAAAACACATACAAAAAACATGAAAGAAAAAGTTGTTTCTTGAGCTGGCCTGGACGAACGGGGAGCCAGGGGCTCGACCCCGGCTGTTGGAGGCGCAGTGAGGCCTGGTCTCCGGCTGCCAGACCACGCTGAGCGGAGCGCGCGGCAGGCTCGCCTCAGCGCTGCGGGGAACGCGCGCGCCGCCGTCCGCGGTCGCCCGTAGGTGCCTGCACGCGTCGGGGTCACGGCCTTTGGCCGACAGGAGCAAGAAGACTCAGGAGCCCCCCGCGCCTTCGATCCGGCGCTGCTGGAGTTCCTGGTGTGCCCGCTCTCCAAGAAGCCGCTCAGATATGAAGCATCAACAAATGAATTGATTAATGAAGAGTTGAGAATAGCTTATCCAATCATTGATGGGATTCCTAATATTATCATATTAGGCAGCTAGGATGACGCATCAAAGAAGCAAGAAGTGGAGCAGCGCTAGTTCATAATTTAAAAAAATAAAAAGAACGGCCAACTCTTCTTAGTACCATATACCTTTTAAAACACAGTGGCAAGTAATAAGCGGAAGAGAAGAATGTTTCTGTCTCTTTCTACACGTTGACTGTTCTTATTCCACTGGTTTCTTTAGCAGGACTGTTCCACTCAGCCTCTGTAGAAGAAAACTTCCCACAGGGCTGCACTTGCACAGCTAGCCTTTGCTTTTACAGCCTGCTCTTGCCTATTACCATACCGGTGTATGTATTCTTCCACCTTTGGACCTGGATGGTTATTAAACTCTTCATGCATAACTGATGCAACTAGAGTCAATATGCTGTATATATTAATGATAGCTCTTGGGCATCTATCTCTGAAAGCTCAAATGGATGGAATTTAGTTTGTGGGAAAGAGGCTTTGCTTTGAGCATATCAGGCTTAGGACTGTGGAAGGCTTAAGTTGCAGACGCTTCTTTTATTGTACTCTTGTTCTGCCCGTGTTTTTTGAAGGCTCTGACATAACTGCTGTATCAGAAGAAACATTTTGACAGTGTCTTATTGGAGATAAACATCCCTAATTGACATGTGATGACTACTTCTTATTCCATTCATCTAAGAGTCACTGAAATTTTGTTTTCTTTGTTTGTTTAGCTTCAAGGTCTTTGGTAGTCACATGTTACGGATGACTGAAATAATTCCAAAGGAGTGATGTTGGAATAGTCCCTCTAAGGGAAAGAAATGCATTTGAACGAATGTGATATAAAACCACATAATCAAATAGAAATTTCATGTACTTACAAAAATTGAGTTTGTAAAATTACCTTCATTTCTTTGACATTAAATGCTTATATTAGCAATAAAGATGTTGACACTTTCTCATAAAAAATTAAAAAAAATAAAAAGTTGTTTCCTTTTTCCCATTTTAAAGTAATATCTTCTGAAAGAAAAAAATCAGCCATAGCACTACCATCTAGGAATAACCACTACTAACATATTTTTGGTTATTTTTTTGTAGTGCCTTCAAGCACACATTTGAATTGTGATCCAGATGATTTTACTGTCCCCTCTCTCTTAAATGGGCATGCCAAGTCACAGAGATTTAAAAACCAATTATAGGCCGGGTGAGGTGGCTCACGCCTGTAATCCCAGCACTTTGAGGGCCAAGGCAGGCAGATTGCCTGAGGTCGAGAGTTTGAGACCAGCCTGGCCAGCATGGTGCAACCCCGTCTCTACTAAAAATACAAAAATTAGCCGGGCGTGGTGGCAGCCGCCTGTAATCCCAGCTACTGGGGAGGCTGAGGCAGGAGAATCGCTTGCACCCAGGAGGTGAAGCTTGCAGTGAGCCGAGATTGCCCACTGTACTCCAGCCTGAGCAAAAAACTAACTATATAAGTCTTTCCCTCAAAAAAGCCAGGTGAATTAAAAACCCACCAGAAATGTGACTGAAGTTCGTTTTTGCCTCTCTTTCATGTGCTCCCCAAATTAAAGAGTATTTCTTTTTATTTTTTGCAGCTATAGCAACATTAAAAACCAGAGAGTTTGAGAATGTGTCACTAACATCCTTGATCAGGAGCCGATAACTAACCAGCTCCTTTCTTTTGACCTTCTGAACTAAGCTGCCAGCAGCTGTAGCAATGAAGAGGATCACAAAGAACAAGGCAGTGTGGCCCAATGTCACATAATCTGCAATGACTCCAACATCTTTATTTTACCAGTGTCACTGGTGCAAGCAAAGTAGCAGTAAGACTACATGATTAACTCTGAATTCCAGAGTCAGACTTGGTTCAAAGCCAGTCTCTGACGTTTCCCAGATGTGTGACCATGGAAAAGTCAACCTAATTCCAATTTTGTTATCTGTATGATAGTAAAAATAGCAGTACCTGGCTTCAAAGGGTTATTATAAAGATTAGGGTAAAAGTAATATGTAAAGTGTCTGATATTTGGTAAGCTATCAAGAGGCATTATCAATTTTTATTAAGATTAGGGTAAAAGTAATATGTAAAGTGTCTGATATTTGGTAAGCTATCAAGAGGCATTATCAATTTTTATTACAATTTCAGTTTATCTTTGACGATTTTAAACTTTACAAGCTGAAATGAATTTTATGAGAACAGTTCCCATGACCAAAAACCACTGGCTCCCCTATGGAATGAATAAACTTACGTGACAAAATATGAAGGCAGATAAATGTTTGCTTACAGTTTCATATTTTCTAAGTGATAGCACTATTGTCAGCATTTCCTTAATCACAAAAATAAAACAGGTTCACAAAGGTGACTTCTTGGCCCAAGATCCCATAAACATTACGCATCAGAGCCAGAACTAGCACCCAAACTGTGGCCCTAAATCTAGGACTTTCTCTGTTTCTCCTCTCAATTATCCCAATGATCTAAAAAATAATTACTTAAGATGTAGAATTGAGACAAATGGTTATACTCCTGGTTTTTAACTATCAGAGCCTCCAAGATAGTCTTCTATAAAACAATGATTCAGCAGGACTAATCCACACTAGTGCATAAAATCAAAGTTAGAATATATGGAGATAAATTCTCAGTTTGAGGATGATGCAAAATGATGAAAGAGAATTCTGGTTTTTTTGGTTTGTTTTTATAAAACCTAGAAATTTTGGAGCTATGTAGTAAAGAGAAGTAGAAACAATGTCTTCAAGACTCCTGTCTCATTTCTGTGTTAAGATACCAGACAAACCTAAAAGTTGTAGCTACAGCAATATTCTTCGTATCGTTTTAATACAACCTTCAGTGAGAAATACTTTTTATACTACAAGCTAGGACATACGTATATATCTCTAACAAAAGTTTTACGCATGAAAACTACTGTCCTTATGTATGAATATACTTATGTTTTCTATTCTGCTTCATTTTTTAAAAAGTTGGTTGAACCCATTTAGTTCATTTCAAGACCCAAACAGTTGGGAAAACACTGATTCAAAGAGCTACAAAGGCTATTGGCATTATCATACTAAAATATATTTTAAAGCACACCTAATCTTAGCAAAGGAAAAAAACCAGTGTCTGTTACACATTAGCAGGGAAGTGCTATGAAGAAGAGACTACAAGGACTGTATTTCACATATTTGCTCTCCTCAACCTCTTTAAAGGTGGGGGTGGGGGAATACTAAGAAAGAAAGGGAGAAAACTCTACGTGCCAATTTTAGAATTCTCTTTGCATTTGATACTATGTTAAATTATTGTGTAAATATATTAGCTATTCCCAAACTCTGGTTAACTTTTTTGCTCAGAAATAATATTTCAAAAATTTTAACAGGCTAGACACAATGGCTCACACCTATAATCCCAGCACTTTGGGAGGCAGAGGTGGGAGGATCACTTGAGGCCAGGAGTTCGAGACCAGCCTAAGCAGTGTGGCAAGACCTTGTTTCTACGAAAAAAAAAAAAATTAAATAAATTTATATAAAAATTAGCCAGGCATGGTGGCACATACCTGTGGTCCCAGCCACTTGGGAGGCTGAGGCAGGAGGATCCCTTGAGTCCAGCACTTTGGGAGGCAGAGGTGGGAGGATCACTTGAGGCCAGGAGTTTGAGACCAGCCTAGGCAATGTGGCAAGACCTTGTCTCTATGAAAATAAATAAATGAAATAAATTTATAAAATAATTAGCCAGGCGTGGTAGCACATACCTGTGGTCCCAGCCACTTGGGAGGCTGAGGCAGAAGGATCCCTTCAGCCCAGGAGCTTGAGGCTGCAGTGAGCTGAGTGACTGTGCCACTGTACTCCACCCTGGGCAACACAGCAGAGACTCTGTCTCAAAAACAAAAAAAAATTAATTTGGTGACCAAATTACTGTGGTGACTTATGTCATTAAAATGTGTCCCTGCTTTCTAAGTTATTACAGTGTAGCCTTCTGACCAGCTCTGTTGTGTGGATACAGACAAAACCCCCAAAACTCAACAACTGTCCCCTGAAACCCAACGACTGTCTTGCATATATAAGCCACTGTCACAAAGGAAGAATATGGCTGAATTACCAAGAATTAAAACAAAAAAACTCCTCTCATGTACTTTATAATGAATGTAAGTGACTGCCCCAGCTAAGTTACCTCTAACAAAACTCTGAAGCAGTGAATTCCTCACGCGTGGGTATCTCTCTGTGCTGCTTATATTTTAATGTGTGCCTAGTACTTACCCCAAAGAGCAGGTACTTTCAGTTCTAGGGCAAGTGAGGGGTAGCAAGGAACTTGCTGCTGAACACAAACAAATTTTTCTATTAGTCTGAGAAAAACAATGTACCGCTTAAAAGCTAGATAAATAACCAGTCCAAAAAGAAATGTAACTTGAATTTGGACAATATTCCAAAAATTATATAAAAATTCACAGAAAAAAACTCAAGAAGAACAGACTTTATTTTTAACATAAAAGTTCTATTTTCTTGTGAGGCAGCAACAAGTGTCAGGTACAGGGAATACATAAGTACAGCGTAACAATACCGATTACCATTGGAAATGCTGTTTTTTGAGAGAATTGTTAGAATAACAAAATGTTTTAAATTGCATTTTAAAAAGAGTTACACAGCTTCCACAGAGACAAAAAATGAAGAGTTAAAAAAATTCTACTCTTAAACAAGACTGTATAAACAAAATGCTGTTCAGGGCTGCTCTGCTCACCTTCAATTTGGTCAGAGTAAAATGCGGAGTTAAGCATTCTTAGCTTTATTTTGCAAATTCAGCACTTCCACTCATCTGGTTTTGAGACATCAAAATTCCAAAGACTAAGGAATGAATCTTAAGTTTACAATAGTAAAGTAAATGCAGTAGTGGCAAATTTTCTTTTATTTTCCTTCACAAAAGAAAATCTTTATAACCCAGTCCTAGTCTTGGACATAGTGAAAGCTATAAATTCTGACTTTTTTTACACTTTCTTTCAGTGAAAGCCAACCACTGAAAGCAAAGAAAAAGGACTTTCATGTCGTCAAATATTCCACAGTTAGCAAGAGCACCTTCTAAAAGACTGATTTGGACTGTAGTCATAAGTATTAAGTATAAGAAATATAAAACAAATTGAATAATCTAGTTGAAAAATAATCTTGACATCCATGCTCACCACATGTAACCAAAGAGGCAAAACCGGTATTTTTAAAACACAGTTGCTTACAAAAGCCATGACAAGTAATAGACTCAGTCATGATCAGAAACAGTAAATTTACATAATTTTTATCATCACAAAGAAGAAATTGTTTAAAGATTTAAAAAAACCTAAGATTGACAAAGTGAATAACCAAATAGCTTCTTTCTCTGAAAGACACATGCTACCCATTTCTTTTAATGCAATGGAAGTAAATTTTTATAAAATTAAAAAAATTTAAATTATATTCCCATTGAAGCTATTCTATTTACCTTCTGTACAGTTTTCTACAGAATAACAATAATTATGGAGTGTAATTTCAGAAACCAACATTATGCATTCTATTGAGAGTGTCACATTTCACTGGAAAGCTGGAGACCCATTAAAAAAAAAAATCAACCACCAGGGAACTAAGGGTTAAATAAAACAGCTGAATGAACCTATGGTTAATATTTTTTTCAAGACTGTGATAAAGCTTACATGCTTAAAAATTAGCCCTTTGGCACTGGCAGTTAGAGTTGTTTTGTACCTTGTACCTTTTTTTCAAATCTCAAGCTCTGTTTCTCCCAAACCCCAGGGATCTGTCTGGTTGCCATACAATTCATTTACCTGCAAATTCACATTCTCCTTACAACCAAACATTAGACTAGAAGTTCTATTTATAAGACTGTAAATAATTCTGAAACTTGTTCTTCCATTCCAATTTTAAGTTACTTTAGATTAAGGACATATGAAACTCCACAGAAAGATATGAATTAGACAAATAGGCACAACAGAGCAAAAGGGAAAACCTCTACAGAGTGGCATTCTAGTTCTAAAATGCCATTGTGACTAGCAGGGATAGAGATGGAAGAGGAACGGAAGAGCAAGGCCAAGAACACAGATTTAACAGAATTCAAGTCATCCAAAAACCAAGAGTTCTTTTTAAATAACTTGTTTTTAACTTCCTCTACCCCCATTCTGATTTCAGTTTTACCTTTTCTTCTGAACTTCTGATACAGCAGATACTCAGTGGTGATACAGTCAAGTTATAATGCATAACAAAGAAGGCAAAATATCAAGGCTCTCAGTGAGAAAATGTAGACCCCAAATAACTGAGCTTTTAATGACTGAGAAGCCATAACGTACTAGTTCCAAATAAATTAGTTTTGGATCGAGAAAGTACCAAAGTTCATCAGTCCTACCATCTAAAACCTGACGGATTTATTCAAATGTTGAATTTATCTGATTTACCTAAATGCATCTCGAATTTAAACTCAACAGGGATTATTTTAAATTGCTTAGATGTTTTAAAGGTACATGAGTATAAGAAGTCCTTTCCGAAGATTTATTGCTACCACTAGGTTTTCCTTGATAGAATATGTCTAGGTAAGCTGACATATTAACCTTCTAAACTGTATCCTCTTTATAATGATTTAAAAACTTTTTTCTACCTTATAATATGTATAGGAACAGTAAATTATTGCATCATAAAGTAGTATATGAAGATATGAAAAGGATGCTTTTATTCAATACTGTTTGCTGAAACTCACTTTTAAAAAGAGCTGCTCCTGGATGGGCGTGGTGGCTCATGCCTGTAATCCCAGCACTTTGGGAGGCCAAGACAAGCAGATCACCTGAGGCCAGGAGTTCAAGAACAGCCTGACCAACATGGTGAAACCCCGTATCTACTAAAAATACAAAATTAGCTGGGTATGATGGTGCATGCCTGTAATCCCAGCTACTTGGGAGGCTAAGGCAAGAGAATTGCTTGAACCTGGGAGACAGAGGTCGCAGTGAGCCGAGATTGCGCCATTGCACTCCAGCCTGGGCAACAAGAGTGAAACTCCGTCTCCAAAAAAAAAAAAAAAAAAAAAAAAAGCTGCTCCTTAATCTCACTACCACATACCCAGAAATCAAATACTGATGTCATGTGATACTGGCAGTGATTTATATTAGGATGAGCCCAAATCCAAAACTGTATGGAGTTTTCAAAGATGCTTATCGTTCATACTCAAGTTCTTCTTGTGTATTTTCCCTACTATGTGGAGCGTTAGGGGGTAAATTAGCAAAATCTGTAGGCAACAAATCTCAGGGCCAACCACCACCACAAAGAAAAATGTCAGTCACAGGATTCTGCGGCTACAGTTTGGATCACTATCCACTGGATTACACTCCTGGCAAACTACTAGCCCAACCAAATCCACAAGACAACAACATCACAAGGGCAAAGGAGGAAATCCATGCACAGCCATTTCAGGATCTCTTTGGGGCTATGATACAGTGATGATTAAAGGTAGAATGACACCTGTGGTGAAGGAGGGAGAGCGTGTGATATATATATATATATATCACAGAAAACCAAAGGGGCTCCTTACTCTTAGCTAGCAATCAACACTGGATAGTTTCCTTTTGGCTCACTGACTTTTAAATCAAGTTCCAATATGGGTGAGAACATATTAAAGCACTTGTGTTCAGACTACAACTTTTCTGACCACATGGTGAAATGTGTACAGGAGTAGTGAAGAAAACAGCAGTTATACAAATATTTCACCCAAAGCACAAACTTTTGACATCAAAAACATAAATCACATAATGTACGAATATTGCTTTTTAATCTCTTTTTATATATACTTGTTCAATGCATTTACCTATCAATCCTTGTTTAGGAGAAGAACATAGTCATGAGATTAAGATTGCTGGGAAAACGTCAACAATCCCTTTGGTCCCAAAGCTGAAAACAGCTGAGAAAAGCACACATCTAGAAAGGGAACAAGAAACAGAGGCCACCAAAGAATCTTTTGAATATCCTGTTTGCTACGTTTCAGAAAATGTAACACTGGTATATTATAAAATAGTCATTTTCATAGAAAAGATGGTTCTTGCAGCATCAGTCACATCTCCCTTTAGGAATCATGTTGGCAAGGATCAGGGGTGTGTGTGTGTGTGTGTGTTTTAAAGAAGTCTGATTCGAAAACAAAAACATGATATTGTCTCTCCAAAGGTAAAGAATGAGACCTTTCTTGTTTCAATCAGTGCTTTGATAAAAAGCAGGCTAAGCACTGAGGGTTGGCGTTCACAAGTGGGGCAGAGCCGTCACGGGGGATCCTTTCTTCCAGAAGCCTCGCCGTCACATGTCACTGGAAAGCTGGAGCACATCACAGCCGACCAGAAGCGCACGATGCCATCAGAATCCAGTGATCTGAGGAGGTTCCCAATTTCCCAGAACAACAGCCATGTTGCACTGTGACCTATCCTTCAGCTTCCTCAATTGGTTCTGGTGGTGGGAGTAGAGAAGCTGATGGCATGACTGTACTTGTTCCTCGAGAGACTCGGTCTTGCTCTGTGTTTGTAGACAGGGAGGCCACAGCAATAGGCTGCAGCAGAGTGGTTGTCATGCCAGTGGTGACTGTCAGGCTGTGGCCAGAGCCCTTGAGTGTAAGATCCGGGGTAGGAAGGAGTGGCTTGAGGATGCTGACGAGGCAGAAAGCAGATCCACTTTTAGGAATGAAATTCACCTTGTTTTTGTCAGGACAATAAAAGGCTGGGATTTCATGAAGCTGTTTTGGCCTAGACATAGAACAGACAACCCAATGCTTTTAAGTCACTGAACTTAAAAAAAAAAAAAAGCTTGGAAACAAGCTCTTTTATTTTTTAAAAAGTTAACTTACATCACAGAAAAGGAATATAAAACTCAAGCTCTGTCCCCCCTTCAAACACCAAGGACCAAAGTGCTATCTGACATATGATTCAACATATGTATCTTAGAATGCAAGAAGCCCCCATCATCATTGCTGCTTTCAGTTCCCTCGACAGCCCCGTTACCATGCAGGCGGCTCAGCCCGATGAGCACTGCATGTCAATGATGAGCTAAGACGGTCAAGGGAATAATGAATTTCCTATAGCAGAAGAAAATCTAGATGTTTAAAGACATGTATGCCTTTATGTATGGTATATTCCACTGCCATGATTTTTCCGAGGTCTGTAGTATACTGGAAGGAGACAGCAAGGAAATTAAAGATATACAATGTCCGTCTTTTGCTAAGTTCCACCATTGCATGACTAAAACTATGGTAGGCCTGGCTTTTCTCTTCAAGTGCTTGTAAAAATCTCTTTGATGGAAACAATTCTTTGAGTTAACCCTGATAGTTTTCTGAGCAATATAATGTAAATGTGAAATCAAAATGAAAACTCCTTTGCTTTGAAAGCTTTTTATTAAAGCCAAATCCTTCCCTTTTCCTAGGTCCTCCTGAAAATTAACCCAAATTGTTGAAAAAGATATTGGTATTAATGGTATTTCATGAAAATTAAAAGTATAAAAAAACTACATTGTTAAAGTAACACAGAAATGCCACAAAATTAAGGTGGGAGAACCTACATAAATCAAGACTTAGGTTGATTCTCATCTCTTCCAATGACAATAAAAATCTAAATCAGCCAGCCATGGTGGTTCACACCTGTAATTTCAGCACTTTGGGAGTCTGAGCGGGGAGGCTTACCTGAACCCAGGAGTTCCAGACCAGCCTGGGCAACACAGTGAGACCCTGTCTTTATAAAAACCTTAAAAAAAATATAATCTAGTCTGATGGCATGCACCTGTAGTCCCAGCTACCTGGGAGGCTGAGGTGGGAGGATAGCTTGGCCCTAGGAAGTGGAGGTTGTACTGAGCCATAATCGGGCCACTGCACTCCAGCCTGGGCAGCAGAGCAAGACCCTGTCTCACACACACACAAAAAATCTAAATCAGTTCAATAAAAATGCAAGTGTGCACTAAATTCTGAGGATACAAAGTTGAAACAATCCACAAGGAGGAGGTGGACTAAATTTATAGTTCTTGTGGGGTGAGGAGTGATGGGGACAGAGCTGTGTTTCAACACAACTAGCTTCCTTTATAATCTTGTGTATATGATGCATTTAAAACATTATTCAGAGAAGGGATCCACAAGCTTTACCAGACAGACTGCCAAAGTTGTCCACAGTACAGAAGAGGTTAAGACCTCCACAAGAGAATCCAACAGGCATGATTACAGAGGTTTATAAAAAGGTTTAGAGGTTAGCACAAGGGGGTGGATAACCTGTGGCCTGTAGAAAGAGGGAGGGTTTGGTAGTAACCCTCTGAGCTGGGTTTTGAAGAATGAGTAAACAGCGGATGGGGAGTGGACACCGAAAAGACGTGTGTTCCCAGTAGACAATGATTAGGTGGGCAGATTTTTATTAACAGTGAACACTATGGAGAGCTTTGGCAAATATAATAATTAAGAACAAAGAAAAATACATCATGTAGGTTATGTTCAACTTGGGCACTATTCTTTGTAGAATAGTTGAGTACTTTTAGTGCCACAAGTATATTTGGATATATTACTGATAAGAACAACATACACCCTTCTATTTTTATCATCTGAGAGCATGATTTTCAATACACTGAACTTAAGGAAGTTGAGGTTATGTTTCCATAATTAAATAATGCCTTAAATTTTCCTTTGAAGACAGAATTACCGAAGTTAACTTTCATTCTTGTAGAATGAAAAACTTCTTGTAGAAAATGAAAAGGCTAATTTTAACAGTTCCATCCAAATGAGGCCTAGATTTTTAATTAACTTATTTGTTTGAGGTTATCTTCTTAAAAATGGCTTAAGATGGCTGGGCGCAGTGGCTCACGCTTGTAATCCCAGCACTTTGGGAGGCCAAGGCGAGCGGATCATGAGGTCAGGAGATCGAGACCATCCTGGCTAACACGTTGAAACCCTGTCTCTACTAAAAGATACAAAAAATTAGCCAGGCATGGTGGCGGACGCCTGTAGTCCCAGCTATTTGGGAGGCTGAGGCAGGAGAATGGCATGAACCCAGGAGGTGGAGCTTGCAGTGAGCCAAGATCACACCACTGCACTCCAGCCTGGGCGACAGAGTGAGACTCCGTCTCAAAAAAAAAAAAAAAAGACTTAAGACTCGTGGCTGCTAATAGGTCTCTGGGATGAAACTTTACATTTCTGAAGTACAAACTTCCTGATTTAGATAAAGTTTTTGATCTGGAATTGTTTTTTTAATGATAGGAATCTAAAAACCATTTAACTTCCTTGCTGCTTTCATGAAAACAGACTTACGATATACCTCACACAAAATAATGTAAACAGTAATACTTGTCTAACTGATCAGATCAAGAAACAGAACATTAACACCAATGTAACATAAAGCACCAAAAAAACTCTCCTTGTGCCTTCTTCTTCCTGTCATTACCCCAGCCCACCAAGAAGAATCACTTTCCTAACCTCTGTGGCTTCAAAGAGTGCATTACCCAAGAAAAACATGACCCACCACAGGATATGTGACCTACACATATGCTAGGAGAAGCTGCAAATACTAACGTTACTTCAAAGCATTCTTCAACTTACAAACCATACATAGAAAGAAAAAAACTCACGCTGTTTTTAAAATTTTATTTTTTCTTAAGCAGTTATTCCAAAACGATTGTGTCTCAAAGTAGATTTAACTTAAAAATGCTTCTATATTGCAAAGAAGCCATAATGTGTAAGAATCTAAGGACTTCATTAGCTGGGATCAGGAAAGAGTATATTCAACTTCATTAAAAAGGACTTACTAAGTGCAGATGACATGGCTATGGTATGTGCTGTTATCAAAAAGATTATAGAGACAGAAGTACAAAATCTGGTTTTGTCCTTTTTGGGCCCAAATCCAACCACCTATTTTCTTTCAGGTAAACAGACACATTTCTAGAAATCAGAGATCACTCCTCACCCCATCCCGACCCCCCAGTTCAGGTCAGAGTTAGTACTTTAAAGCAAAAGTAAGACACAGTGAGAAAAGTATTAAAAGAATGGCTAAAGCTAAAATGTTATATTGGGACCAACAATCTACCCTTGCTTTCATTGTAGTGTGCACGGTGGTTATTGTTCTAATTTTGACATATCTGGGACAAAAAGACACTAATTTTTTTAAAAGACTTTGAGTAACTTATTTTATTGACAAAAGGTTAAAATTACTTCTTAGATATCCACACTTAGTTACGACTGCTAATTTGTCTTTGGAACGTGATTAAAATATTAATAGTGTTACACAGTCTTTCTACCAGTAAAATGTATAATACACATTACATTAAAAAAAAAAAAAGAATAGGTTTACCTTCTACTAACAGATCAATGTGCCATAAAACATGTAACATGACTGGGCACGGTGGCTCATGCCTGTAATCCCAGCACTTTGGGAGGCAGAGGTGGTAGATCCAGCTGAGTTCAGGAGTTCGAGACTAGCCTGGCCAATATGGTAAAACCCCATTTCTACTAAAAATACAAAACTTAGCCAGGCATGGTCGTGGGTGTCTGTAATTCCAGCTACTTGGGAGGCTGAGACAGGAGAATTGCTTGAACCTGGGTGGCAGAGGTTGCAGTGAGCCAAGATCATGCCATTGCACTCCAGCCTGGGTGACAAGAGTGAAACTCCATCTCAAGAAAAAAAAATAAAAACAAAAACAAAAAACCCAACCATGTAATATGTTAGGGTTTATCTTATGTTTGATCTATCTACAGACACACACACACACCCCTCTGGTCTTTTCTTCTCTCCCTTTAAAGATAAATAATGTAGTAGTACATAGCTCAGACACTGAGTCCTCAGAAACTTTCCAAATGCAATAGTCTAAGGCAGGTACCACAGGACACCACCCAACAAATATTTAAAGTCATTTCTTAAAAACAATCAAAATGCTTTGGAGCCAATCAACCAAATCTCTACATTTAGCACTTAGGCAAATCCTAAGGGCCAATGAATAAATCAAAGAGCTCAACTCAGGCCGGATGCAGTGGCTCATGCCTATAGTCCCAGCACTTTAGGAGGCCAAGGCGGGTGGATCACTTGAGCCCAGGAGTTCAAGACCAGCCTAGGCACATGCCAAAACCCCATCTCTACAAAAACTAGCTGGGTGTGGTGGCATGCCTGTGGTCTCAGCTAACTGGGAGGCTGAGGTGAGAGAATTGCCTGAGCCCGGGGAGGTCGAGGCTGCAGTGAACTGTTGACTCCAATACTGCACTCCAGCCTGGGTGACAGAGTGAGAACCTGTCTCAGCAGGGCTGGCAGTGGAGGGGGGCAGGCACAACTCCAAAAAAGTACATTTGGGCCAACAGATTTTAACCTAACAGAATGAGCCCATTTCTGCTTTCCAGTTCCAAAATAGTGGTAAAGAAACACATGGTTCCACTCCCTGCCACAGAAAACCAAAAACAAATATGTATTACTGAGATGATTACTAGCAATATCCTAGAATTCAAATATGAAGAGAATGAAGAGACAGTTCCTGGGGCCACAGAGAAGTGAAAAAACTGAGGATCAGACTTCCACATCTGTGACAACCCTACCCTCATTCTGCCCAGCACAATTCATGGTTTCTACACTAGAGAAACTGAGACTGGGTTAGACAACCAGCTTCCCCACAATCCTGGGTTCCCTGACAAGACACTGCCTTAACCCATGGAAAGCATGGTAAATACATGAAAGGAAAAATATCCCCAAGGAAAGGCAAAGACAAAGAGGGGAGACAGAAATACCATTCCCAGCCCTGGAAACTCTGTTGTGGAATTCGGTGAAAGGAGATGCCACATCACAGTGGTTCAGCAGCACCACACAGGTCCCTTCGGCAGGAACTCCGACCTAGCCTTCCCACGCTGCTGAGACCTTTGGGACCTCCCCCGTTCAGGAGCAGCAGCCAAACCTATATACCGCTAAATTCAACATGTAAACATGACTGGATACATGTTCACAAATGACAGCCACAGAAGACATTTTGCAAACTAAAGAAATTTGAATAACAAGTGGGTATTAGCTGATATTAAGCATTACTGTCAACATTCTAAGATAATCGTACTGTGGTTATATAGTAGTACTGTGGTTACTTTTAGCAAATACTGCAAAATGTTAGCTATTATCTAATCTGAGTTGTAGATATATGAGTGATCACTATACTATTCTTTCAGCTTACTTAAAAATGCTGATAATAGGCTGGGCACAGTGGCTCATGCCTGCAATCCCAGCACTTCAGGAGGCTGAGGCAGAAGGATTGCTTGTGCCCAGGAGTTTGGGACCAGCCTGGACAACACAGTGAGACCCTGTCTCTCCAAACTTTAAAATATTAGCCAGGCTAGACCAGGCGCAGTGGCTCATGCCTGTAATCCCAGCACTTTGGTAGGCCGAGGCGGGTGGATCACGAAGTCAGGAGATTGAGACCATCCTGGCTAACGCAGTGAAACCCCATCCCTACTAAAAATACAAAAAATTAGCCGGGCGTGGTGGTAGGCACCTGTAGTCCCAGCTACTCAGGAGGCTGAGGCAGGAGAATGGCGTGAACCCAGGAGGCGGAGATTGCAGTGAGCTGAGGTTGTGCCACTGCACTCCAGCCTGGGTGTCAGAGTGAAACTCTGTCTCAAAAAAAAAAAAAAATTAGCCAGGCTAGTGGCGTGCATCTGTATTCCCAGCTACTTGGGAGGTTGAGGTGGGAAGATAACTTGAGCTAAGGAGGTAGAGGTTGCAGTGTGACCTGTGACTGCATCAGTGCAGTCCAGCCTAGATGACAGAGTGAGATCCTATCTCAAAAAAAAAAAAGCTCATAATAGTTTTTTTGTGGGGATGGTGGAAGGGATACTTACGAGCATTCCTCAAAGACTTTGACCCTTTCACAGCCCTCAGGAGGTTCCCTTTTGAACATATAACTGTTGTTAGGTTTTGGTGAGGTTGCATATTTGGGCAAAGGAGAATTGTTCCCATTCTCTGCAAGAAATGACACATTAGATTACTACATAAATGTATAGTCATACTATATTTAATTGTTCTTGGACTAGCCCACCATGAACTACTTGAGGGCAGGAACAGTGCTTTATTAATCAAGGAGATAATTAATGTCTGTTAAACAAATGCACACACAAATAAAATATTTATTTCACTTCCACTCACAATTACCATAGCCTAGGCCTGTATCACATAATCCTCAGTAGTGAACACTGATCTAGCTGGCTGCCTTATTTCTATTCTTTACAAAACAAATGCACTCAAACACTACTTCCATTTTTCCCAGTACAAATATCTGAAATGGTTCTTCATTGGTTGCTGATGACTAATTCTTGGCCTGCGCTTCAGAATTTCTCAGTTTGATTTCTCTGCTCCACTGGTTACAATCTTTGCTCCAGGTAGTCAGAGCTACCGCATGCCAAACATTTTTTTTGCCTATGAATTTCCCCTTACCTAAAAGGGGTAAGTTCTGTTTATTTTCCAAAAGGTCCTTCAAAGTCTGGCTCTGACTCAAGTTTTTTGAAATCTTTCTAAATTAACCCTATCAGGAGGAACATTTCTTTACTCTGATATTCTTGTTTAGTGCTGATATCCTCAATTTATATTAACTTAAAAATTTTAATATGTTAAATAACTGTTCTAAATTTTCAGTCTGTACCAGCTAAGCTACAAACTCCTTGCTGGCAGCAGCACTACAGCCCAGTTTTCCTACAAAAGAAATTCACAGAGGCCAACCACCTACTAAAATCAAATGGATCAGGACACAACATTTATTGAGTTTATTTATTTATAGACTTTCTACATGTTATTGACGTAGAAGTAGAAAGTATGGGAAATCAAGGGCCAGATTTTATCTGACCCATGTTTTATCAGACCCAGAAGCTAGCAATAAAAGTCCAAAGAGTAACAGTTTACAACTTCCCACAGTCTAAAGTAACTTCTTCAGTGAATCGTCTGTCTTCCGCACTTGTCACAGTTTTAATGTCTTAGGTGATGAGTAGTAGTAGCAGCCAGTCCTAACAGCAGAGCACTTTAGGACATTCAACACACTGTATGGAGGAGGTTCTAAATAAATGACACTGAACTGAGCTTTAGAATTTATAAATAAATGTCATTATTATTGCTTTCAAGTACACAACGTAACCAGGATTAGGCTAAGAAAATACTGTCCTGACATAGATGCAAGGCTAGTATTTGTTTTAAAAGGCAAGAATATTTGTAATTAACATTCAAACTGCTTCTATTTCCAGGTAACTTCTAAGGTATTTTAAGGTTATTTTTAAAAGTACCCTTCAACGTTTTACATCAGGCTTGCTTTAAACACTCATCCTGCATTGATATAAATCTGTTTAATCCTTGTTTAAAATGTCACAAGTACAGATCCTAAAAAACACTAACTTGAAGGCTTTGTATTGATTTAAAAAGCATTAAGGTAATAAAATCATGACTATCAGGTGACAGAGACCAAAGTGCTTTTCAGAGCAAGTGCTCATCTCATTTATTCCAAAAAGAATGTTTCTCACCAATAAGGAAGTTGTATTAACAGTGCAAAAAAAGAGCTACAAACTAACAAAAGCTCATAAACTTGCCCAACTAGACCATCAACTGAGCATGACAGTCAAACCTGTCTATACTCCAAATTGAAAACCTAGGCTTTGAACACATTAACTGAGTAGCCTCGAGTGTGTGTGTTCTGCTAGAAAATGAATAGAATGAATGATACGACAGGAGGTATTCCGTTATCATCTAGTAGCACATTCCTCCAGCACTGTACCTTTATCTCTGGGATCAACAAGCAGGTCATCAGCTGAGCAAGGACTCTCCTCGCTACCTTCATTGGAAATGGTGAGGAACGATGTTGGGGACACGGACTGGGAACGGCTGCTGTTGTTGCTTCCCCTGTCTGCCCCACCAGGGGTCTGTGTGTCAATGCTGCGCGTGCTGCTACTTCTCTGTACAAGCGGGGGTGGAGCACGATGGCCATCTGGAATATCTTGCGGCTGTTACAAAATTGTAAAAACATAGGTATATTTATAATTAATTTCGAATCACCAGCAATGGACCCAATGTCAACCTTCCCATATAGTGCCAGAGACTCACAAATCAGAAATCCCTTCCTACTTATTAGGATTTCATGTTGCACGTTAGTGACATCCCTGTCTAATCTGACCCCCACACTGAGAGTCTTCGGTGAAGACTTTGTATTCCCAAGGCCTGGCATACAGCAGGTGGCCAATGCTTGCTGAATAAATGAATTGTACTGAATCACTTATTGTGTGCTAAGGGTTATTTTAAAAATTATAAATAAGGGCCATGAAATAAATCTAGGTGTAACACTAGGTTCCACATTAGAGGAAAAAGGTTATTCATCATGTGAACCAGGAACACTGATGCCACGCCCTGAAAGGATTTTTTCAAGTCAACCTGCCTAAATGGGGGAAAGGTTAATCACAGAAGTGCTGTTGATGGGGAGAAAATCAAGTACACACACAGAGGAAAGCCTGTGTGGATCACTTAGCAAGGAAACCAACTCCCTGCACATCTTTGATTCATTTACCTTTATTATATCAGGGTATCAGTACCCCATCAAGCAGGATGGAGGAGAGGGTGTAGGGAGCTGTATTTTCTCTAAGCTAAACCAACCTTTTATCTTAAGGGAGAGGATCTTAAGCATCAATACAATATTCAATTCCTCCTTCACTGAAGAATAGAGAGACGGTTAGATAAATAAATATACTCTGTGGCATGGTTCTTAAACCAAAACAGTTAATTTTTCTGTTTTACATAGCAACTATTCTCATGTGTATTCTAGTCAGTAAAGAGAGTAGGCAGAATTTTTTTTTTTCGATCTCAGCTCACTGCAACCTCCACTTCCCGGGTTCAAGCGATTCTCCCTGCCTCCCAAGTAGCTGGGATTACAGGCACGCACCACCATGCCCAGCTAATTTTTGTATTCTTTTAGTAGAGACGGGGTTTCCATGTTGGCCAGGTGGGTCTTGAACTCCTGACCTCAGGTGATCCGCCCACCTTGGCCTCCCAAAGTGTTGGGATTACAGGTGTGAGCCACTGTGCCCAGCCAGATCATTTCTAAATGTACTTTATGATGACATGGCCTACCATGTCAACCAAAACCAAATAGTGACTGACATTCAAAAAAGGAGCAGATAGATTCATGCTTAGAAGGTATTCAATGTCATGTAAACTTCTGCCCCCCATAATTAGTAAGCTAAACTTTTGTTAAATGGAGTTACAGCAAATAAGAAGTATATCACCTAATGGTTTCTAAATACAGACAAACAAAAAAATAGTTTCTGTTCAGTAATCCAAATTCAAGTCAGATCAGTTGCCTCTATGACATGCAACAAAATGAAAACTTTTCATTCACTCGCCCAGGTCAAAGATTTTTCAAAAGAGATAAATTTTCGCTCTCTCAATGAGAAGGAAGAAACCTAAGTAAATATGGAAACCCAAACTGTGCATTTTTAATAATTATAAGAGTTCAAGAATGATTTTAAGATACAAGATCACTTACTATAAGTTGCTCTTCCTTTTCCCCAGTCTCTTTAATTATTATTTCAATCTCCTGATTCAATCCTTCCACGCTATTCCGGAACCGGGAGCCTGTTGATTTGGTGATGGGAATTACAGGAATAAGTGCACTCTTTGGAACAGGAGCCTTAAGAAAATGGGATGGAGAAGAGAGGCTTAACATTACCTTTTAATTTTCTAGGCTGAAGCATAATTCCAACAGACATAAGTAACTCAAAAATAAATCAAACTTTACAGGCCTCACAAAAAGTGTGAGTGACCAAACCTGCTCCTTAGCATGTATGAAATATAATTTAAAACCCAAATCCCACACAATGAAGGTAGGATTTTGAACATTTATTCACATCTGTGAATGACTGCAAACGGAACAGGGATAAATAAATATAGTAAAAGAATGTCAACCTCAGAAATTCTTTTATGACTGTAACAGAGCTCAGATTTCAGAATATAACTTTAAACTCTCCTAGTGCCACAATGATACAGTTTGGATGTCTCACCCAAATCATGGGGGTGGATCTCTCATGAATGGTTTAGCACAGTCCCTCTTAGTACTGTGAGTTCTTACGAAATCTGGTTGTTTAAAGGTGTGTAATGCCTCCCACTTCTCTCTCTTGCTCCTGCTCAGCCATGTGACCTGTGTCTTTCCCCCTTTGCCTTCCACCATGATTTAAGTTTCCCGAGGCCTCCCCGGACACCGAGTAAATGCCAGTGTCATGCTTCCTGTACAGCCTGCAGAACTGTTAGTCAATTAAACCTCTTTTCTTTCTTTTTTTTTTTTTGAGACGAATCTCACTCTGTCACCCAGGTTGGAGCACAGTGATGCGATCTCAGCTCACTGCAACCTCCACCTCCCCTGTTCAAGCGACTCTCCTGCCTCAGCCTCCTGAGTAGCTGGGACTACAGGCACCCGCCACCACACCTGGCTAATTTTTTTGGTATTTTTAGTAGAGACGGGGTTTCACCATATTGGCCAGGCTGGTCTCAAACTCCTGACCTTGTGATCCGCCCATGTCAGCCTCCCAAAGTGCTGGGATTATAGGCGTGAGCCACCATGCATAGCCCCTGTTTTCTTTATAAATTACCCAGTCTCAGGTATTTACAGCAACATGAGAACAGATTAATCTATATAATTATTTACATTCTGGGGGGGATTTATTATTGTTTTTGTTTCTTCTTAAAAAAAATAAGATACATGTGCAGAACATGCAGGTTTGTTACAAAGGTACACGTGTGCCATAGTGGTTTGCTGCACCTATTGACCAGTCCTCTAAGTTCCCTCTCTTCACCTTCCACCTCAAACAGGCCCTGGTGTGTGTTGTTCCCCTCTATGTGCCCATGTGTTCTCATTGTTCAACTCCCACTTATGAGTGAGAACATGCGGTGTTCAGTTTTCTGTTCTTGTGTTAGTTTGCTAAGGATGATGGCTTCCAGCTTCATCCATGTCCTTGCAAAGGACATGATCTCATTCCTTTTTATGGCTGCATAGTATTCCATGAAGTATATGTACCACATTTTCTTTATCCGGTCTATCATTGATGGCATTTCAGTTGGTTCTATGTCTTTGCTATTGTAAACAGTGCTGCAATAAACACATATGTGCATGTGTCTTTATAGTAGAACGATTTATAACCCTTTGGGTATATATTCAGTAATGGGATTGCTGGGTCAAATGGTATTTCTGGTTCTAGATCCTTGAGGAATTGCCATACTGTCTTCCATAATCGTTGAACTAATTTACACTCCCACCAACAGTGTAAAAGCATTCCTATTTCTCCACAGCCTCACCAGCATCTATTGTTTCCTGACTTATTTTAATAATTGCCATTCTGACTGGCGTGAGATGGTATCACATTGTGGTTTTCATTTGCATTTCTCTGATGATCAGTGATGTTGAGCTTTTCTTCATATGTTTATTTTTTTTTTACATGTTTGTTGGCCGTGTAAATGTCTTCTTTTAAGAAGTGTCTGTTCATATCCTTTGGCCATTTTTTGATGGGGTTGTTTTTTTCTTGTAAATTTGTTTCAGTTCCTTGTAAATTCTGGATATTAAACCTCTGTCAGATGGGTAGATTGCAAAAGTTTTCTCCCATTCTGTAGGTTGCCTGTTCACTCTGATGATAGTTTCTTTTGCTGCGCAGAAGCTCTTTAGCTTAATTAGATCCCATTTGTCAATTTTGGCTTTTGTTGCAATTGCTTTTGGCGTTTTTGTCATGAAGTCTTTGCCCATGCCTGTGTCCTGAATGGTATTGCCTAGGTTTTCTTCTAGGGTTTTTATGCTTTTGGGTTTTACATTTAAGTCTTTAATCCATCTTGAGTTAATTTTTGTATAAGGTATAAGGAAGAGGTCCAGTTTCAGTTTTCTGCATATGGCTAGCTAGTTTTCCTAGCACCATTTACTGAATAGGAGATCCTTTCCTCATTGCTTGTTTTTGTCAGGTTTGTCAAGGATCAGATGGTTGTAGATGTGTGGTGTTATTTCTAAAGTCTCTGTCCTGCTCCATTGGTCTATATGTCTGCTTTGGTACCAGTACCATGCTGTTTTGGTTACTGTAGCCTTATAGTATAGTTTGAAGTCAGGTAGCATGATGCCTCCAGCTTTGTACTTTTTACTTAGGATTGTCTTGGCTGTATACAGGGTCTTCTTTGATTCCATATGAAATTTAAAATAGTTTTTCTAATTCTGTAAAGAATGTCAATGGTAGTTTGATGGGAATAGCATTGAATCTATAAATTACTTTGGGCAGTATGGCCATTTTCACAATATGATTTATTTATTTAACAGAACCACTTCCAAAATCTATGTAGAGATTATGCAGCCATAAAAAATGATGAGTTCATGTCCTTTGTAGGGACATGGATGAAATTGGAAACCATCATTCTCAGTAAACTATCGCAAGAACAAAAAACCAAACACCACATATTCTCACTCATAGGTGGGAATTGAACAATGAGATCACATGGACACAGGAAGGGGAATATCACACTCTGGGGACTGTTGTGGGGTGGGGGGAGGGGGGAGGGATAGCATTGGGAGATATACCTAATGCTAGATGACGAGTTAGTGGGTGCAGCGCACCAGCATGGCACATGTATACATATGTAACTAACCTGCACAATGTGCACATGTACCCTAAAACTTAAAGTATAATTAAAAAAAAAATGTTTTTATTGTCACAGTATTACTTTTGGAAAGAACTATCTGGTTACATAATTACAGGATATTACTTGTTTCCTGACAAGATCTTCAAAATAAAATATGAAACAAGCATTAACAGAGGTATCCGCCAAAGCTAGTAACATCAGTGTGCCAGATAAACATCTTGCAGATTCTTCTGCTGTCTAGCAAAGAAATGTGATTAACCTATCCTTCATTTAGGAAAGTTTCTTTGGAAAACCTCTTTCAGGAAGAGGTGGGCAAGAAGACAAAGGTAACAGGGCTTCTAATCAATGACCATCAGTTTTATTCCCTGATAATCTTGCCGTCTGATACAGAACTTAGTGTTAAATCTCTATTTCTCCTTTTATTCCTGCTCCCCTTTAGAACTGGAAAAAAAAGAAAAAAAGAAATAGCATAATAAATACAACAAGAATCCTTGGCAAACACAAGAAATTTGTGATTAAAAAAGGCCAAGGGGAAGCTCCACGCAGAAGTGCTGAGTGAGCATGTCTCCACTGCTCAGTTAGTGTTGGGTCCTCATATGTAACACAGGACACAGAAACCTACCTCATGGCTTTAAGGATGAAATGACAGGAAACCTGGTATGGTGCCTGGCATCTAAAGCATGAATGCTCAGAAAACAGTAGCTGCAATTTTTATTTTGTATTTTCCCTATTATGTATTTTATTCTTAAAATAATTATCTTTTCACATTTTTTTCAAGTGTCACTTATTTTCTTTCACATATAGTGTCTCCTAATTTTTCCCCTTTTATAAGTCCCTCTGTTCCCACATTCCCCACAGCCTCAAGCTTCTATATTACTCATTCCCTTTACTTCCATCTCTTCTTTCTGATCCCTTTTCCATTCTCAGCATCCACTACCAAAGGAAAGAAAAATCTTAAGTTTGGGTGTTCTATAAATGTTTTATAGAGAAAATTTATATAATTTTTAAAAAGTCAACTTATATTTTTGAGCCACTCTCCATAGCTCAGATCTTTGGTGCACAGATATACAATTGTCAAAACCTTTTTTTTTTTTTTTGAGATGGAGTCTCGGTCTGTCTCCCAGGCTGGAGTGCAGTGGTGCAATCTCAGCTCACTGCAACCACAGCCTCCCGGGTTCAAGTGATTCTTGTGCCTCAGCCTCCCGAGTAGCTGGGATTACAGGCACCCGCAACAACGCCCAGCTAAATTTTTGTATATTTAGTAGAGATGATGGGGTTTCGCAATGTTGGCCTGGCTGGTCTCAAATTCATGACCTCAGGTGATCCACCACCTGGGCCTCCCAAAGTGCTGGGATTACAGGCGTGAGCCACTGTGTCCAGCCTCAAAACTATTTTTTTGAGGAAGATCTTAGCCATATCCATAGATCTATTCTCTTAGTCTAGTTCATTTGATGTGAACACTTGTCCTGGTTAGACCCTTTCAGCTTTCGTAAGCGGTGACAACTCTATATACAGTTTCGTGGGTGGCTAAAGCACAATCAATGTCATAAATCAAGTACTGGTCAGACAATAAAACTTTAAGTCACTAACACTCCATAGGTATAAAAACTCAAATTCCTGATGTAACCTGCAGTAGTCAGCTGAGCTATAAACTTCAAGTAACACAGAGTGATCTGTAAAGAATGATGCAATTTTTAGAAGGTGAATTGTAAAATAATTTTGCAAATTTGCAAACGGAAAATTATGGGACTAAAGCTTGATCTGTATGTCTTCAACGGTTTAGCCCTTATATTTTTTGATTTTCCCTTTCCTCAAATATAAACATAAATTCTATGTTTATAGAATAAATTCTATAATTTCTCTCTAGAAACCTACACACCTAATTTCTCAACATTGTCTGTTCTACCTACTGGAACAAAAGTTTCATATACGCCAGATATTTCACAAAAGCAGGAAGTGAAAAGAACATTCTTCCTTTGCCCCTTCATGTTTATTCAACCAAAAGCCAATGCATGCGTATAAAACAGACACACACACAGATTTATATTTCACCCAGAAAAAAAGACTATTTCCCCAAAATATCAGAAGCAAGCTACACCTGGGAACAGAGGTGGTATTTTTTTCTTTTGGATTATTTTTCTACAATTAACCTGAGGAGAGAAACTATGTCTTATTAATCTCTTTAGTGCCACTGCCAAGCACAGAGCCTAGAACAAGATGCTTGTTCAACAAGGCTGGTATATATATGGATGTGTGTGTCCCCCCAAAATCATACGTTGAAGCCCTAACTGCCAATGTGGCTGTATTTAGACATGGGGCATCTAAGGCAGTAGTTGAGTTTTGTTTTGTTGTTGTTGTTTGAGACAGGGTCTCACCTTGTTGCCCAGGCTGGAGTGCAGTGGCATGATCTTGGCTCACTACAACCTCTGCCTCCTGGCCTCAGGCGATCCTCCCACCTCAGCCTCCCGAGTAGCTGGGATTACAGGCACATGCCACCATGCCTGGCTAATTTTTGTACTTTTTTGGTAGAGACAGGGTTTTACCATGTTGCCCAGGCTGGTCTCAAACTCCTGGGCTCAAGCAATCAGATGGCCTCAGCCTCTCAAAGTGCTGAGATTACAAACATGAGCCACTGTGCCCAGTCAGCAGTAAAGTTTAAATTAGGTCATATGGGGGAGGCAGCCCCGGTCCAAGAGGACACCAGAGAGTCACCTCCCATTCCCATACACACGAAGAGCTCATATAAGCACACAGCAAGAAGGGAGCTGTCTGCAACCCAAGGGGAGAACCCTCAACCAAATACCAACCCTGCTGGCACCTTGATCTTGCACTTAAGAGTCTCCAGAACTGGAAGATAAATTTCTGTTGTGTAAAGTCACATAGTCTATGCATAATATTTTGTTACGGCTGCCTGAAGAGACTAATACACTCACCTTTAATTTTTTTTATTTCTACAGTTTTCAATAGACTTAAGAACATACTTAAACATAAGCCAGAGATACAGTGATTCAGAGAACCTGAATATGTCCATAAAAAGTTTGCCCTGAGAAACTATTTTTAACTTCATTGTTTACTCTTTTTTTATTTAAATAATTTAAAAAATATAATTAGAGATAGGGTCTCACTATGTTGCCCAGGCTGGTCTCAAACTCCTGGCCTCAAGTGATCCTCCCAGCCTTGACCTCCCAAAGTGCAGGGATTACAAGCATGAGTCACTGTGCCTGGACTGGCATTGTTTTCTTTATTGCAAAAGTAAAAAAATATTCAGTGAAGAAAGAAAATTAAATACATGTCAATCACCAGAGATAACAACTATTAATAATTTTATAAAAACTATTCTATCTAGTCCTTTTTCTTCTATATACATATACACTTTTAACCAGAAACAGATCATACCTAGTGTTCTGAACCCAGTGGTTTTTTTTTTTTAACATTATACCAGACCTGTAACCTATCTCTATGCTTTAAAACGTTTAACCAAATCATTTTTATAGTTGCATAATTTTTTTATGAGTGCATTACTTAAGAAATCAATGATCTATTAAACAAATAGTTTTCAATTTTTCACTATCACAGAACCATACTGTCATGAACATCCTCCTAGACAATTATTTGCACACATACGTAAATACTTCCTTAGAATAAATTCCTGGGGTGAGGAGCTATTTTCCTGGGGGTACACAAAGGATAGTAAAGATTTTTCAGGACTTTGATTCATAATGCCAAACCAAATAGTAAAATATTTTTACTCCTCACATTTTTATCTGCACTCTATGAATATATATGTTTCATGAAACTCTCTAAACTGGATTTATTTTTTCTAAACCTTTGCTAAGTTTCATAAACTACCAGTGCTCTCATTCCTTCAGTTTTTATATTGTAGAATACACAATGAAATACTCATCAGTTATGTATACACATGTACACGCACACACATAACCACATTTTTCTTTATTCATTCAACTGTTGATGGGCACTTAGGTTGATTCCATACAATGGCTACCGAGTGGCTACGATAAACATGTGAGTGAAGGGTATCCCTTTGATATGTTAATTTTTGTCTTTTTGATAACAGCCATTCTAACAGGGGTGAGGTGATATCTCATTATGGATTTGGATTTGATTTGCATTTCCCTGATGAGTAGTAAAGATGAACTTTTTAAAATATATATTTGTTGGCCATTTATGTCTTCTTTTGAGAAATGTCTAGTCAGAATGCCCATTTTTTAATGGGATTCTTTGTTGTTGTTATTGTTTTTTGTTATTGAGTTCCTTGAAGATTCTCGATGTTAGTTCCTTGTCGGATGAATAGTTTGCAAATATTTTCCTCCATTCAACAGATTTTCTCTTCACTCTGTCCTTTGCTGTACAGAAGCTTTTAAATTTAATATAGTCTCATTTGTATATATTTTTTTGTTACCTAGGCTTTTGTAGTCCTAGCCATAAAATCTTTGCCTAGACCAATGTGCTGAAACATTTCCCCTATGTTTTCTTCCAGGAGTTTTGTAGTTTTGGGTCTTACCTTTAAGGCTTTAATCCATTTTAGGTCGATTTTTATATGTGGTAAGAGATAATGGTCTACTTTCATCCTTCTGCATAAATCAGTTTTCCCAGCACTATTTATTGAAGATGTTCTTTCCTCCAGTGTATGTTCTTAGCACTTCTGTCAAAAATCAGCTGGCTGAAATGCATGAATTTATTTCTGGGTTCTTTATTCTTTTCCGTGGATCCATGCTGTTTGGATGACTATAGCTTTGTGTAATATATTTTGAAGTCAGGTAGTATGATGCCTCTAGCTTTGTTCTTTTTGCTTTGTATGGCTCTATTTGGGGTCTTTTGTGGTTCCATTCAAATCTTAGGATTGTTTCTTCTATTTCTGTGAAGAATGTCATTGGTATTTTAACATAAACAATTAATATTTTAATTGCAATGAATCTATAGATTGCTTTGGATAGTATGGTCATTTTAACAACATGAACTCTTCCTATGAACATAGGACATCTTTCCATTTGTGTCCTCTTCAATTTCTTTCATTAGTGTTTGCAGTTTTTGTTGTAGATATCTTTTATTTCCTTGGTTAAATTTATTCTCAGGGTTTTTTATTGTTGTTGTTTTTTAGCTATTGTAACCTGAATTGCTTTCTTGATTTCTTTTTTAGC
Organism: Gorilla gorilla gorilla; assembly: GCF_029281585.2. NCBI lineage: Eukaryota > Metazoa > Chordata > Mammalia > Primates > Hominidae > Gorilla > Gorilla gorilla. Next base: position 105,358,449 of record NC_073235.2, on the reverse strand, counting down.
TAGTTCACTGTGAGTGTATAGAAACACTACTCATTTTTATATATTGACTTTGTATCCAGCGACTTTAGTAAATTCATTTATCAGTTTTGTGATTTTTTTTGTAATCTTTTGGTTCTTATTTTATGTACAGATAAATTGGAATGGGTAGGTTTTTCTATATATAAGATCATGTCATTTGTAAAGAAAAATTTGACTTTCTGTCTTCCAGTTTGGATGCCTTTTCTTTCTTTCATCTGGTTGCTCTGGCTAGGACCCCCAGTACTATACTGAATAACTGGTGAAAATGGGCACCCTTGTCGTGTTTCAGTTCTTAGAGGAAAGGCTTTCTGCTTTTCCCCATTCGGTACAATTTAGCTGTGGGTTTGTCACCTATTGCTTTTATTATGTCAAGGTATTTTCCTTCTATGCCTAATTTGTTGAGAGTTTTCACCATGGATGAATGCTGAATTTTATCACATGGTTTTTCTGTATCTATTACAATGATTGTTGGTTTTTGTCCTTCATTCTGTTGATGTGATATATCACATTTATTGATTTGTCTATGTTGAACCATCTTTGCAACACTGGAATAAATCCCACTTAATCTTGTTATATTACCTTTTTGATGTGTTGTTAGATCTGGTTTGCCAGTATTTTGCTCAGGATTTTTGCATCTATGTTCAATAGGGATACTGGCCCATAGTGGGTTTGTTTTTTTGTTTTTTTTTTTTTGTTTTTTTGTTTTTGTTTTTTTTTCCAGTGGTGGCTGTTGTGCCTGTGTCTGGTTTTGGTACAGGGTAATGCTGGCCTCATAAAATGAGTTAGGAGAAACTCCTTCCTCTATAATTGTTTGCAATAGTTTGAGAAGAACTGGTGCTAGTTCTATTTTATGTCTGTTAAAATTCAGCAGTAAAACCATTTAGTTCTGGGCCTTTCTTTGTTGGGACAATTTTTATTACTGATTCAATCTCATAACCAGTAACATGGTTTGTTCAGGTTTTCTACTATTTCCTGGTTCAATCTTGGTAGGCTGTATGTGTCAATGAAATTACCCATTTCCTCTAGGTTTTCCAATTTGTTAGTGTATAGTCGTTCACGCTTATCTTTAATAATCTTTCTTCTAATACTTTTCGGTTTGGTTTGTTCTTACTTTTCTAGTTCCTTGAGGTACACTCTTCAGATTGTTTATTTGTAATCTTTTTTTTAATGTAGGCATTTATTGGTATATACTTTCCTCTTAGCAGTTCTTATACTGTATCTCATAGGTTTTGGTATGTTGTACTTGCATTTTCATTTGCTTCAAGAAATTTTTTTTTATTTCCTTAATTTCTTCATTGACCAATGGTCATTGAGGAGCATGTTAACTTCCATGTATCTGCACAGTTTCCAAATTTCCTTCTTGTTACTGATTTCTAGTTCTAGTCTGTGGTATGAGAAGATACTTGATAACTTCAATATTTAAAAATTTGTTGAGATATGTTTTGGGGCCTAACATATGGTCTATCCTGGAGAATGTTCCATGTGCTGATATGTGTACGTGTACTCTGTAGCTATTGGATGAAAAATTCTGTAAATGTCTATTAGTTCAATTTGACCTACAGTGCAGATTAAGTGCAATGTTTCTTTCTTGACTTTCTATATAGATGATCTGTTTGATGCTGAAAGTGAGGTCTTGAAGTCTCCAACTATTATTGCATTGGGGTCTATTTCTCTCTTTAAGCTCTAACACTGTTTGCATTATATACTAGGTGCTCTGGTGTAAGGTGCATATATATTTACAATTGTTATATCCTCTTGCTGAATTAATCCCTTTATCATTACATATAATAACCTTCTTTGTCTTTTTGGTTTTTGACTTGATGTCTATTTTGTGGTATATAAATACAGCTAATCCTGCACACTTTTGGTTTCCATTTGCATGGAATAGCCTTTTCCATCCCTTCACTTTAAATCAATATGTGTTTTTACAGGGGAAGTGAGTTTCTTGCAGGCAGCATACTAATGGTTCTTATTTTATTACCCATTCAGCCAGTCTACATCTTCTAATTAAAGCCATTTACATTCCAGGTTGTTATTGATAGGTGAGAACTTACTCCTGTCAGTCACTTTAATTGTTTTTTGATTGTTTTGTATATCCTTTGTTCCTTTCTTCCTCTTTTATTGTTTACCTTTAGATGTGGTGGGCTTCTTGTAGTGATAATATTTGACTTTCTCTTTCTCATTTATGTCTGCTCAACCAGTGAATTTTACATGTCTGTGTGTTTTCATGATGGTAGATATCCTCCTTTCATTTCCAGATGTAGGACTTGCTTAAGTATTCCTTGTAGGGCTGACTTAGTGGTGATTAATTCCCTCAGTTCTTGCCTGTCTAGAAAAGACTTATTTTGCCTTTTTTTTTTTTTTTTTTTTTGACACAGAGTCTCACTCTGTCACTCAAGATGGAGTACAGTGACACAATCTCCACTCACTGCAACCTCTGCCTCCTAGGTTCAAGAGATTCTCATGCCTCAGCCACCTGAGTAGCTGGGACTACAGGAGTGCACCACCACGCCCAGTTAATTTTTGTATTTTTAGTAGAGACAGGGTTTTGTCATGTTGGCCAGGCTGGTCTCAAACTACTGACCACAAGTGATCTGCCTGCCTCAGCTTCCCAAAGTGCTAGGATTACAGGCATGAAAGACCATGCCCAGCCTCTTTTTTTTTTTTTTTTTTTTTTTTTTTTGAGACAGAGTCTCACTCTATCACCCAGGCTGGAGTGCAGTGGCGCAATCTTGGCTCATTGCAACCTCTGCCTCCCGGGTTCAAGTGATTCTCTTGTCTCAGACTCCCGAGTAGCTGGGATTACAGGCACCTGCCACCATGCCCAGCTAATTTTTTTTGTATTTTTAGTAGAGATGGGGTTTTGCCATGTTGGCCAGGCTGATCTCGAACTCCTGATCTCAGGTGATCTGCCCACCTTGGCCTCCCAAAGTGCTGGGATTTACAAGCGTAAGCCACCATGCCCAGCCAACTTTCCTTCATTTTTGAAGGATATTATTCCTGGGTAAAATATTTTTGGCTAGCAGTCTTTTTTCTTTCAGCACTTTGAATATATCATCCCATTCTCTCCTGGCCTGTAAAGTTTTGGCTGAAAAACTTACTATTAGTCTGATGGTGCTATCATTGGGATGTTTGTTCCTCCAAACCTCATGTTGAAATCTGATGCACAATATTGAAGGTGGGGCATAACAGGAAGTGTTTGGGACATGGAGGCAGATTTCTCATAAATAGATTAATACTTTCTCTAGGGAAGAAGTGAATTCACTCCGTTAGTTCCTGCAATAGCTGGAGGTTAAAAAGAGTCTGGCACCATGCCTCTATCTCTCTTGCTTCCTCACTTGACATGTTATCTCTGCACACACTGGCTCCCCTTCGCCTTCTGCCATGAGTGGATGCAGTCTGAGGTTCTGGATAGTCTACAGAACCACAAGCCAAATAAAACCCTTACCTTTATAAATAACCCAGCCTTGGATATTCTTTTACAGAAACACAAACGAACTAAGACAGACGGGGATTCTCTTACATGTGACTTGACACTTCTCTCTTGTTTTTGGAATTCTGTCTTTGACTTTTGACAGTTTGACTATAATATGCCTTGGGGAAGACCTTTTTGGGTTAAATCTATTTGGGGATCTTTGAGCTTCCTGTATCTGTATATCCATATCTCTTGTAAGACTGAGGGAGTTTTCAGCTATTACTTCACTCAATAGGTTTTCGATGCCTTTGACCATCTCTTCTTCTGGAAGTCTCAAAACTCAAATACTTGGTTGCTTGTTGCTTCCTATATGTCACAGAGGCTTTGTCGTCCCTTTTTATTCTTTTTTGTTTGACTGGATTGTTTCAAAAGACCTGTCTTCAAGTTGAGAAATTCTTTCTTTTGCTTGATCTAGTCTATTGCTGAAGCTCTCAACTGAATTTTTATTTCATTCTTTGATTTCTTCAGCTCCATGATTTGTTTGGTTCTTTTTAATCTATCTTTTATTCAATTACTCATTCAAATAAATTATTTTCCTGATTTTTTGTATTATTTATTTGTGTTCTTTTGTATGTCATTGAGTTTCTTTGATATCACTATTTTGAACTGTTTTTCAGGAATTTCACCAATCTCCTTTTCTTTGGGATCTGTTACTGAAGAATTATTGGGCTCCTCTGGAGATGCCATGGTTCCTTGCTTTTCTACTTTTCTTGTATCCTTATATTAATACTTATACATTTAGTATAACAGTCACTTCCTCCAATTTTTTGAATTGGCTTTCATAGGGAAAGCCTTTTTCCTATAGATTTATCTGTTGCGTTGCTTGGGTAGCTTTGTCTTTGATTCTGGGTGGGTGCAGTAGTGTAGTCTCTATATGATTTCTTTGGCCATAATCAGCAACAGTGGTGTCTCTGAGTTTCTCAGCAGCTTAGGCTGGAGCTGTCAGTGAAGGCTGTGGTAAGGCTTTGCAGGGTACAGGAATACTAGCCAGGCTAGTCCTCAGGCATCAGCAGTGGTGGCAGTGGGTCTGGTGTGTTGGTCCTTAGACCCCTGGGTGGCACAGACAAGCACCAGTATTGGTGGGTCTGGGTAAGCTAGTCCTTGGGTTTCCATGTGGCATGCTCAGGTGCCAGCGGTGAGCTGGGCAGGTGTGTCCTTAGGACTCTGGGCATTGTGTGTGGTGTTGGCAGTGCAGTGGCAGTGCAGTAGCAGTGGTGGACTGAGTAGGTCAGTCTCCAGGCCCCAAGGTGGTTTGTGTGGCTGAGTGGCAGCAGCAGGCTGCATGGGCCAATCCTCAGACTCCCAAGAGGTGCTTGTGGGGGCTGGTGGCAGGCAAGGGCCATCCTTATGCCACTGGAGGGTGCATGCATGCATTGGTAGCATCATTTCCCTCAATTTTTGAGAGTTCTTTACATGAGGGTTATTAGCCCTTTGTGTCTGTGGTATATGTTGTGAATATTTTCTGTTTTTTCAGTTTTTATACTTGGTTTATAATGTTTTCTGCCATACAAAAATGTTTATATAATTAAACTTATCAACCTTTTGTTGATTATGAATTTTGAGTCATAGAAATCTTTTTTTTCTGCTGAGATTACAGAAGAATTCACTAATGTCTTCTAATAGTTACACGGTTTTGTTGTTTACATTTAGATCCTTAATCCATTTAGAGGTTGTTTTTGTATATGGTGTGGTCTCATTCTTTTTATAAATGGCTACGACTTGTCCCAGTGCTAGTAATTCAAAAGTTCATCTCTGACCAGTGATTTGAGATGCCTTTACCATACAGTAAATTTCTGTATGTACTTGAGTCAATTTTTGGGCTTTCTAGTCTATTCCTCTGATCAGTTTGTCAATTCATGTACCAGTAGCACATTGCTTTACTTGTAAAGGCTTTATAGTATGTTTTGACATCTGGTAAGGCTAGCTGCCCTCATAGTTTTTCCTTTTCACAGCTTTGCTGGTTATACTCACATATTTACTTTTCTCTATGAGCTTTACGTAGCAAGTTCTATTAGTAGCAACTTTTCTAATGCTGTAAAAAAGCTTACTGATATTTTTATTGGGATTGTGTTAAATTTATGAATTAAATTAGAAAGTATTATATTAACTCATCCTATCCAAGAGTAACACATTTTACATTTGTACAGGTCTGCTTTGTATCTTTCAGAAGTGTTTTTAATTTTCCCCATGTAGATTGTGTAGTACTTATTAATTTCATTCTTAAGTATTTAGTTGTTTTTGCTGCTACTGTAAATTGGAATTTATTTTCCATTACGTCTTCTAGCTGGTTGCTGTTTGTATATATGAATGGTATTGATTTTAGCTTGTTAATGCTATGGACTGCAGTCATACAAAAATTTTCATTGGCCAGGCGCAGTGGCTCAAGCCTGTAATCCCAGGTTGGGAGGCCGAGGCAGGTGGATCACGAGGTCAGGAGATCGAGACCATCCTGGCTAACACGGTGAAACCCCGTCTCTACTAAAAATACAAAAAATCAGTCAGGCGAGGTGGCGGGCATCTGTAGTCCCAGCTACTTGGGAGGCTGAGGCAGGAGAATGGCATCAACCCAGGAGGCGGAGCTTGCAGTAAGCCGAGATCGCGCCACTGCACTCCAGCATGGGCAACAGAGCAAGACTCCGTCTCAAAAAAAAAAATTTTTTTTCATTGGTTTTATTGATTCTCGGAGGTTTTCCAGATATACTAGATATACTATCATATTATCTGAAAGGGAGTTTTATTTCTTCATCACCAATTCTTTTTTTTTTTTTTTTTTTTTTTTGAGACAGAGTCTTGCTCTGTCACCAGGCTAGAGTGCAGTGGCATGATCTGGCTCACTGCAACCTCCACCTCCCGGGTTCAGTGATTCCCCTGCCTCAGACTTCTGAGTAGCTGGGACTACAGGTACGCACCACCACTCCTGGCTAATCCTTTGTATTTTAGTAGAGATGGGGTTTCACCATGTTGACCAGGATGGTCTTGATCTCCTGACCTCGTGATCCGCCTGCCTTGGCCTCCCAAAGTGCTGGGATTAAGGCATGAGCCACCGCGCCTGGCCTTCATCACCAATTCTAATGGCTCTAACTGACTTCTCTTTTCTAACTGTATTAGTTAATACCACTAGTACAATGTAAACAGAAGTAGGGATGGTAAGAATCCTTGCCTTGTTCCTCATCCTAGTGGAAGTATCTCTCATGTTTCCCCATTAAATAGCATGGGATCTTAAGGTAAAGAGAAGTGTGTGTATGTGTGTGATCATATTAAGAAAGTTTTCCTTATTTTAATGTTCTTGAGTATTTCTACATACATGGACATTTCCCAAGGGCTTTTTTTTTTTTTTGTATCAATGTAGATAATCATATGATTCCTTTTGTAACTAGAGAAATTTTAAAGTAGGTACAGTCAAATGACCTCCATAGCCATTAAATTATCTACCTTCAAGCAATATGACTTCCATGTACAACTTCCCCAATAGGAACAAGCTATGAAATTCACTGCAAGGTAAAAGAATGTCATATATGGCTCAATAGCTACAGATCATCTAAAGGTTAGAGAATATGTACCAAAACCAATTATTTTAGATTTAGAATAGCTGAACTTCCACACTATTTTCCTGTAATAATTAGGCAGCAGCTGGTTAAGATGCAAAAATGGCTTAATATACTAAATTTTGCTCCATAAACTATAAAATAAGCACAAATACACTATATACAGTAATAATGCAAAGCAACCACTATATTCTAGAATTCAATAACTATATATTAAAAAGTGCCATATTAGATCTTTTATTACTGAAGTGTTAGTCATGATAAAAATTAAATACTTTTTTTTTTTTTTTTTTGAGGCAGAGTCTCGTTCTGTTGCCCAGCCTGAAGTGCTGTAGTGTGATCTTGGCTCACTGCAACCTCCGACTCACAGGTTCAAGTGATTCTCATGCCTCACCCTCCCGAGTAGCTGGGATTAAAGGTGTTTGCCACCACACTCGGCTAATTTGGGGATTTTTTTTTTTTTTTTTTTTTTTTTTTTTTTTTTTTTTGAGATGAAGTCTTGCTCTGTCCTCCAGGCTGGAGTGCAGTGATGCAATCTTGGCTCACTGCAAGCTCCGCCTCCTGGGTGCATGCCATTCTCCTGCCTCAGCCTCCGAAGTAGCTGGGACTACAGGCGCCCGCCACCACGCCTGGCTAATTTTTTATATTTTTAGTAGAGACAGGGTTTCACCGTGTTAGCCAGGATGGTCTCAAACTCCTGACCTCAAGTGATCCACCCACCTCGGCCTCCCAAAGTGCTGAGATTACAGGTATGAGCCACCATGCCCAACCTAAATACTTAATTTTAAATTTGCTGTCTTTTAATCTGAAAAACAATTTGGACATGACACATTTTTCATTGTTCATCTCAATGGTATATATTAATGAAAAATGGAAAAATAACAACAATTAACAATAGAGAGGCCAGACACAGTGGTTCACACCTGTAATTCCAGGACTTTGGGAGGCTGAGTCCAAGGGAGGATTGCTTAAGGACCAGACTTCGAGACCAGGCTGGGCAACACAGGGAGACACAGTCTCTATAAAAAATTTTAAATATCAGCCTGGCATGGTGGCACACGCCTGTAGTCCCAGCTTCTTAGGAAGCTGAAGTGGGAGGATCACTTGAGCCCAGGAGGTTGAGGCTGCGGTGACATGGTCACTCCATTCTAGCCTGGGTGACAGAGTGAGACCCTAGGAAGGAAGGGAGGGACCGAGGGAGGGAGGGAGGGGAGGGGAGGGGAGGGGAGGAAGGACGGACAGACAGACAGGAAGACAGACAGAAAGACAGATGGAAAGGGAAAGGGAAGGAAAAGGGAAAACGAAAAGGAAAGGAAGAAAGCAGGCATAGAAAAGCATAGAATATCCATAATATGATATACCACGGGACCATTAAAAATGATGCTTTGGACAATCTCAACAATGTTAACAACATATTAACATTCAAAGTTACGGACAAAGAAAACAACAGAACATATGGGGATTTTTGTTGTTGTTGTTTTGAGACAAGAGTCTCACTCTGTCGTCCAGGCTGGAGTGCAGCAGCAAGATCTCAGCTCACTGCAACCTCCACCTCCTGGGTTCAAGCAATTCTCCTGCCTCAGCTTCCTGAGTAGCTGGGATTACTGGTATGTGCTAACATGCCTGGCTAATTTTTGTATTGTTAATATAGACAAGGTTTTACCATACTGGCTAGGCTGGTCTCAAACTCCTGACCTCAAGTGTCCCACCCACCTCAGCCTACCAAAGTGCTGGGATTACAGGCGTGAGCCACCACACCTGGCCGACATAAGGTTTTATAAAAAGACTGAAGCTCCATTTTGTTTTATAGAGTAAGTAGCACTTATTAAGCACTTAATATGTGCTAGGCATTGCTCTAAGCAGTTTATATACATTATTTTATTTACTTTTACAAAAGCTCTCTCTATAAAAATAGGCAGTTACTACCCCCATTTTACATTGAAAAAATGAGACTCTGAGAAGCTAATAATTTAGGGTCACAGAATCAGGACTAAACTTACATCCTACCAAATTTAAAATGCCCCCAAATATTGAAAAGTTATCCCTATACAGTGAGAGTATGTGATTCTTAATTTTTATCTTTTGAAATTTTCAATTCTTCTAAAAGTAGTTTCCTATACTTTGATAATCAGAAATTTTCTAAAATGAGTACTTCAGTAATCTTAGATAATTCAGAAATATATTTATTTAAGACAGTCTGAACTGATGTCTTTTTTTTAATAAATTCTCCATTTCCCTTAAAGATGTCCTCACTTCCACAAACTTGAGTTGACAGAAAAATGAAGTCTTGTGATCTTCTGTGATAATTATAAGTAGGTTGTTCTGATTCAAGTCTGAAAGTTGTTTCTTTAAAGACTACCTTAGATATGACACCAAAAGTAATCCCCATAAAAGAAAATAATAATATATTGCCAAAAAAATGTGTTTATGTTTGCTCTGTGAAAGACAGTAAGAGAACAAAAGACAAGTTGAGACTGGGAAAAAGTATCTGTAACTTACCCAACAAAGGACTTTTATCCAGAATGTCTAATAAGCTCTCAAAACTAATAACAACAACCAACCACATTTGAAAATAGGCAAATGATTTGAATAGACACTTCACCAAACAGGATACACAGATGGCAAATAACCATATGAAAAGATGTTCATTAGGGTAATGCAAATTAAAATCAAGATGAGATGTCCTTCAACAAGAATTTAATATCAATAGCTACATTGTGGGAAATCCATGTAATGGAATACTATTTAGCAACTAAAAGGAATAAACTGGCCGGGCACGGTGGTTCATGCCTGTAATCCCAGCACTTTGGGAGGTCGAGGTGGTCAGATCACCTGAGGTCAACAGTTCAAGACCAGCCTGGCCAACACAGTGAAACCCTGTCTCTACGAAAAATACAAAAATTAGCTGGGCATGGTGGTGTGTGCCTGTAGTACCAGCCACTCGGGAGGCTGAGGTGGGAAAATCGCTTGAACCCAAGAGGCAGAGGCTGCTGTGAGCCAAGATCACGCCACTGCACTCCAGTCTAGACTACAGAGCGAGACTCTGTCTCAAAAAAAAGTTAAACTATTGATACACACAACTACTTAGAGGAAATGCAAGGGCACTATCGTTGAGTGAAAGAAGACAGTCTCAAACGATTACATACTGTATGATTCCATTTATATGACATTCCCAAAAAGATAGGGTTAGAGTGATGGAGAACAGAGCAGTGCTTGCAAGAGATTAGGGATGGGGGAAGTATGTATACAAAGGAAAAGAATGAGGGAATGTTTTATCTTGACTATAGTGGTGGTGGTATAATCTACATATATGTTAAAATTCATAAAATTGTACAATCAAAAATGTCCATTTTATTATACAATAATTGAAAAAAATAGAGGAAAAAGATGACAGGGTCATATCTTTACCTGCCTAATATTGTCTCTTTAGGTCCTTTCCTAGAGACAGTTACATGCTGAAGTAAATAATAAAATGTGGGAAGAATTTTTTTTTTTAAATTCAGTCCACGTATGACTTAGGTATACCTTAAAAGTTAGGTGTACCTGTTATAGATGAAGTCAACTGACTAGCCCAGTCAGCTTCCTGTCTTTTAGAGTTGCTGTTTTTGACTCCTTTCATCTTAATGCTAAAAGCCAACAACTTCCCTCACTTCCCACAAGCCCCGTCAGCAGCCTAGCATTGGCTCATCTGTGGTACACTGGTGATAAGCAGTAGCTGAGTAGGGGAGAGAGATATAGCATTAATTTTTTTTTATGAAAATATGCTTTGATAGGCAAGTAGGATGGAGAAAGGTCTATACAGGAATTCAACAGAGTTTCATGAGAGAAAAATGAGCCAGAAACCCTAATACAACCAAAGGGAGGTGAAAACTGATGATTGGCTGATTGTTGATTGATGGACTAAAGCAGGGTCTCCCTCTGTCGTCCAGGCTGGAGTGCGGTAGGGGCAATAACGGCTCACTGCAGCCTTGACTTCCCTGGCTCAGGTGATTCTCCCACCTCAACCTCCTGTGTAGCTGGGACTACAGGTATGTGCCACCACACCTGGCTAATTTTTTGTATATTTTGATGAGACAGGGTTTCACCAGGTTGCCCAGGCTGGTCTCAAACTCCTGGGCTCAAGTGATCCATCTACGTCGAACTCCCAAAGTGCTGGGATTATAGGCTTAAGCCACTGCCCTGCGCCCAGCCAAAAACTTGTTTAGAATGGTAAAAAAATTAGTAAGCACCTGAAAAAAAGCTTTCCAATCTTAAGGGCTTTTGACTCCAGACCACCATGTGGCCTTCATTCTTAATATCCTGTCACTGTTACTTCATTTCTGTCCTCCAGCAATCACTGTCCTCTCATCTGGTACCTACCTTTACAGCTCTTCCAAGCTGCAGTTATATTCTGTAATAAAGGTCACAGCAAAAGTACCTATTCTCTCAATTTTGAAACGGCAAAAAACTTTTAAAAATTAAATAACATTCATGCTCTGTTTTGGACTGACATCCCAAGATTTTAGTGTAGGGCAGTAATTTTCATTTTCAAATTACAATGCACCTTCCATTCCTCAGAGAAAAGTAAGTTTCTTTTTCTACCTCACTGTCTCTTGGCTCTCAAACCCTCCTAGGCTAGTACGTGTCTTCAGCCCAGATGAAGAAATAAGAAAATCCTATGGGAGGGCTTTCTTGCTTGAGGCTATAGTAACAGCCACAAAACACCTACACACTTTTAAAATTCTTACCTCGGGGGGAGGGATAGCATTAGGAGATATATCTAATGTTAAATGATGAGTTAATGGGTGCAGCACACCAACATGGCACATGTATATATATGTAACAAACCTGCACGTTGTGCACATGTACCCTAAAACTTAAAGTATAAAAAAACATAACTACTGCAAAAAATAATAAAAAAATAAAATTCTTACCTCAAAATTAGTTTATGTGACTGTGAAGATGCTGGCATCTCCCACTCTTGTTACTAACATCAGACTCTAACACTCAATCAAATAATTCTGAAATGTGTTGGCTATATTTTCTAATGAGACAATTTCATTTAAACATCTGACGGTTTTGTCATTTGGGGAAACCTTTGAAATGTGAAAGACTCTAGCTCTAAGAAACCTGGCAGTATTTATTCTTCCTAATGAATAATCTCCCCTGAATTTCCAGGGGAAAAAAACATGCAGAAAAGTATGTGAGAATTCTTTTCTAACTGTAAGCCCAAGAAAAACTATCTTTTGTTAACTAGTAGCTGTAGACTACACCACTATCCTAACAGCAATACTGTCCCTTCAATGTTAAGAGATTAATTTCCTAGTAAAAATCATCTTCTGCATATCGTGAAATCGAAACAAAATACTGTAATAACTTGTAAAATGTCTCAGAAAAACACACAAAGAATCTCCCAAATACTCAAGCTTCCTAATCAAATAATATAAAAACCTATCTTGAGAAAAGAATAAATACTGAAAAAGCTTTAAGTCCACACACACACAAAATGGACCCAACTAAATAACCGTAACTAGGAAAATGTTCTACAGAATCTAAGACAGCAAAAATGAAGCATTTGTAATACTCACAATGTTCCATGTTAAATACAAAAAGGCAGTGTAATCTAACATATGATATGCTCTCAATGAGGAATGCAAAGAATAAAACACTTAAAAGAAAAAAATGTCAGCAATAGGGGAGAGAGATACAGAAATACAGCTCTCCTTTGGAAATTTTCCTATTTCATTAAAAAAATTCTTTAGAGATAATTTTTCTATTCGACTTTTCTTAGCTTCTAAAATTTCTATAATGAGCTTGTGAGTACTTTTGTAATAATAAAAGCTTTAAAAAGTTTAACAAGAAATTGGCAAGGAAACCAAGTCTATTTACGTCTTTTACATTTAGGTGCTCCCTCAAATGGCCTAAGATACTGAGAAATTACTATGTACTTAGAATTGCATAAAGAGTTTTATAACATTTTATCCCATTTAAGCCTCTGGACAACATAACGAACAGGTAATATTACTATGCAGAGAAACTGAGGAACTTCACACCTCTAGCAGGCAGCAGGACTCAAGACTTCAAGCCAAACAGTCTGACCTCAGAGTGCACTGTTAAATAACCTCCCTGTTTACTTTTTTGGTTCTTTTTAAGCATCTAATTTACTATTTCTAGACAACTGTATTCGTATTTTATATATTTATGTTTTTCATGTTGGTTGACATTTCTTTAAAAGCTTTACTAGAATATAATGTATAATACCATACAATTCACTCATTTAAACTGTACAACTATGAGTTTTTTGTTGTTGCTGTTTTTAAGAGACAGGGTCTCATTATGTTGCCCAGGCTGGTCTTGAACTCCTGGGCTCAAGTAATCCCCCCACCTCAGCCTCCCTAGTAGCTGGGACTACAATGGGTACCATACACCCCGCTAACTTTGGTTTTTTAATGGTATTGAACAGAGTTGTGTGACCATCACTGCAATCTATTTTCAAATCATACCAAAAGCAGCCCCTCATTAGCAGTCATTCATCATTTCTCCCCAACTTTCCCAGCCCTACTCAACCACCAGTCTGCTGTGGGAAGTCAGGGATCCCGAACAGAGGGACTGGCTGGAGCCGCAGCAAAGGAACATAAATTGTGAAGATTTCACGGACATTTATCGGTTCCCAAAATTAATACTTTTGTCATTTCTTATGCCTGTCTTTACTGCAATCTCTGAACATAAATTGTGAAGATTTCATGGACATTTATCAGTTCCCAAATAATACTCTTATAATTTCTTATGCCTGTTTTTACTTTAATCTCTTAATCCTGTTATCTTTGTAAGCTGAGAATGTACATCACCTCAGGAACACTATTGTACAAATTGATTGTAGAACATGTGTGTTTGAACAATATGAAATCTGATTGTAAAACATGGGTGAACAATATGAAATCAGTGCACCTTGAAAACGAACAGAATTAACAGCGATTTTAGGGAACAAGGAAAGACAACCAAAGGTCTGACTGCCTGCAGGGTTGGGCAGAATAGAGCCATATTTTTCTTCTTACAGAGAGCCTATAAATGGACGTGCAAGTAGGAGAGATCTCACTGAACTCTTTTCCCAGCAAGGAATATTAATAATTAATACCCTGGGGAAGGAATACATTCCTGGGGGGAGGTCTATACACGGCCGCTCTGGGAGTGTCTGTCTTATGCGGTTGAGATAACGACTGAAATATGCCCTGGTCTCCTGTAGTACCCTCAGGCTTACTAGGGTGGGGAAAAGATCCCGTCCTGGTAAATTTGAGGTCAGACCAGTTCTCTGCTCTTGAACCCTGTTTTCTGTTGTTTAAGACGTTTATCAAGACAATATGTGCACAGCTGAACATAGACCCTCATCAGTAATTCTAATTTTGCCCTTTGCCTTGTGATCTTTGCTTTGCCCTTTGCCTTGTGATCTTTATTGCCCTTTAAAGCATGTGATCTTTGTGACCTACTCCCTGTTCGTACACCCCCTCCCCTTTTAAAGTCCTTAATGAAAACCTGCTGGTTTTGCGGCTCAGGCAGACATTACAGACCTACCAATATGTGATGTCACCCCCAGCGGCCCAGCTGTAAAATTCCTCTCTTTGTACTCTATCTCTTTATTTCTCAGACTAGCTGACACTTAGGGAAAATAGAACCTACGTTGAAATATTGGGGGCGGTTCCCCCGATACCAGTCTATTCTCTATCTCTATGGGTTTGCCTATTTTGGGTATTTCCTAAGAATGGAATCGTATGTTATGTGCCCTTTTGTGTCTTTTTTTTTTTTTTTACTAGCATGTTTTCTTTTATTTATTTATTTATTTACTTACTTACTTATTGAGATGGAGTCTCGCTCTGTCGCCCAGGCTGCAGTGCAGTGGCGCGATCTCAGCTCACCACAACCTCTGCCGCCCAGGTTCAGGTGATTCTCCTGCCGCAGCCTCCCGAGTAGCTGGGACTACAGGCATGTGCCACCATGCCCAGCTAATTTTTTTCTATTTTTAGTAGAGATGGGGTTTCACTATGTTGGCCAGGGTGGTTTCAAATTCCTCACCTCAAGTGATCCACCCAACTTGGCCTCCCAAAGTGCTGGTATTTCGGGCATAAGCCGCCGTGCCTGGCCAGGCACGTTTTCAAGGTTCAGGCATGTTGTCGCATGTACTGGTACTCCATTCTTTTTTATGATCAAATAAAATTCCATCATATGGATATACCACATTTTATTTACCCTTTTATCAGCTGATAGACATTGGGTTTTTTCTACATTTTGGCTATTATGAATAATGCTGCCATTGACATACATGTACAAGTTTTTATGTGGACATATATTTTCAATTCTCTTGGGTATATACCTAGGAGAGGAAGTGCCGGGCCATTTGGCAATTCCACGTTTAGTTTTTTGAGGAACTGCCACATTATTCTCCAAAGCAACTGTTTACATTCCTACCATTAATATATCAAAGTTCCAGCCAGGTGCAGTGGCTCACGCCTGTAATCCCGGCACTTTGGAAAGCTGAGGCAGGTGGATCACCTGAGGCCAGGAGTTCAAGACCAGCCTGGCCAACAAGGTGAAACACCATCTCTACTATAAATAGAAAAAAAAAAAAAGGAAAATAAATAGGCTGGGTGCAGTGGCTCATGCCTGTAATCCCAGTACTTTGGGAGGCCGAGGCGGGCAGATCACCTGAGGTCAGGAGTTTGCAGCCAACCCAGCCAACATGGTAAAACCCCGTCTCTACTGAAAATATAAAATTAGCTGGGCGTGGTAGCACACGCCTGTAATCCCAGCTATTCAGGAGGCTGAGGCAGGAGAATCACTTGAACCTGGCAGGCGGAGATTGCAATGAGCCAAGATCATGCCATTGCACTCTAGCCTGGGCATAAAGAGTGAAACTCCATCGCAAACAAACAAACAAAAAAAAGTTGGCTGGGTGCAGTGGCTCACGTCTGTAATCCTAGCACTTGGGAAGACCGAGGCGGGAGGATCACGAGGTCAGGAGTACGAGACCAGCCTGGCCAACACAGTAAAACCCTGTATTTACTAAAAACTCAAAAAATTAGCCGGGCATGGTGGTAGGTGCCTGTAATCCCAGCTACTCAGGAAGCTGAGGCAGGAGAATCGCTTGAACCCGGGAGGCGGAGGTTACAATGATCCAAGGTCGCACCACTGCACTCCAGTCCAGGCGACAGTGCGAGACTCCATCCCAAAATAAATAAATAAAATAAAATAAAAATAAATAAAAGTTTATATATTTTTTTAATTGAGAAGGAGCTTCTCTCTCTCTCTCTCTATATATATATATATATTCCAATTTCTCCACATCCTCCCCTGACACTTATTATCTGTCTTTTAAATTACAGCATTCTAATGCATATGAACTGGTATTTCACTGGAGTTTTGAATTGCATTTCCCTATTGACAAATTATATTGAGCATCTTTTTCATGTGCTTATTGGCTATTTGTACATCTTCCTTGGAGAACTCTCTGTTCAGATCCTGTGCCCATTTTTAAATGTTTTTGTAAAATTATTGAGTTGCAAGAGTTCTTTACGTAGTTTAGACACAAATGCCTTATCAGATATATGATTTGTGAGTTATTGAGTTGCAAGAGTTCTTTATGTAGTTTAGACACAAATGCCTTATCAGATATATGATTTGTGGGTTATCCTATTCTGTGGGTTATCTTTTCACATTCTTGATGATGCCCTTAGAATCACAAGTTTTTAATTTTGATAAAGTACAATTTATCTACTTCTTCTTTTCTTGCTTTTGCTTTTAGTGTCCTTTCTAAGAAGCCGTTGCCTAACGCAATGTCACAAATGTTATGACTATATTTTCTTCTAAGAGCTGTTAGGTTTAGCTCTTACATTTAGGTCCTTGACGATTTTGAGTTACTTTTATACATGGTGCTGAGGTAGATAGATAAACTTTTAAAATCCTATTTCATTTTTTTATTTTTTCATTGTTTGTTTGTTTATTTAGAGAACTCTATCTCCCCCGCCTGGAGTGCAGTGGTGCAATCTCAGCTCACTGCAACCTCCGCCTCCCAGATTCAAGCTATTCTCGTGCCTCAGCCTCCTGAGTAGCTTGGATTATAGGCGCGCGGCACCACGCCTAGCTTATTTTTGTGTTTTTAGTAGAGAGGGGGTTTTGCCATGTTGCCCAGGCTGGTCTTGAACTCCTGGGCTAAAGCAACCCACCCGCCTCGGCCTCCCAAAATGCTGGGATTACAGGCGTGAACCAACACGGCCGGCCTTAAATCATATTTTAAAAGTTAAAATTGACATCATCCTTAACTTTCATCTCTATTTTTCTCAAATATTGTCAATCATCAGCTAGCACAGAGTTTAAAAACCTCAGACTCTGAGGTTAGAATGCCTAGGTTAGAATTCTGGCTGTCTCGTGTGACCTTAAACAATATACCTGACCTCTCTGGGCCTTGATGTTCTTGTCTATAAAATGGAGAGACTAACAAACCCCACCTTAAAGATGAGGATTGAATGCCAATAATGTATCCAAATGCTTACCATAGTAAACCCTTTTAATAGAATTCAACTATTAATTCTTACCTTCTAAATATTACTCAAGTTCATCCTCAGCAGTTTAAAAGTTTCTACCCTACTAGAGGCCATCATTTCTTACTTGGATCACTAAATCCTATTCTTAAATTATTTCCCTACTTCTAATCTTGTCTCTTCCCAATTCGTTCTATATCTGACCCCATAATGACCATTATAAAATAGTCACATATCCATATCCTGCATTTTAAAAAATAGCCTAGGTAGAAGTCTAAATGTCTTAATAAGTGAACATGGAGACTTTCAGGTTTGGCTGCTATTTACCTCTCTATCCTGCCTAATCTCTTACCACTACTCCTATCTAGGGACATGACTTTTTCCACCTCATACTTATCTTTCAGGGATCAGCTAGACACCATTTTCTCTGAGACGTCTTTCTAGATGACTCCATCCTTTTCCAAATAAACACATCTTCTGTTGCATTCTGAATTCTCCCTATCAACACATTCATTATACAGTGTTATAATTAACTGTTTACTCGTATCTCTTTAATATGAGAACTGGTGAGGGCAGACAATATTTCTTTATCACCACATCCCCTAATGAGTACTACAGTCACAGGCCAAAATGATTAATAAATATTGTATGGGCTGATGAATGGCCTCAGAAGTACACATGTATCATGTGGCACTTTTCTCCACTAGATAGAGAACCCACCAAAACAATAACTTAATAGAAATTATTTTCATGTTTACAGCCTAAGAGTTTCTTTTTAATTTTTTTTTTTTTGAGATGGAGTCTCACTCTGTCACCCAGGCTGGAGTGCAGTGGCACGATCTCTGCTCACTGCAACCTCCGCCTCCTGGGTTCAAGCCATTCTCCTGCCTCAGCCTCTCAAGTAGCTGGGGTTACAGGCACCCGCCAGCCCCGCTAATTTTTGTATTTTTAGTAGAGATGTGGTTTCGCCATGTTGGCCAGGCTAGTCTCGAACTCCTGACCTCAGATGATCCACCCACCTCAGCCTTCCAAAATGCTGGGATTACAGGCGTGAGCCACCGCACCCGGCCAGCGTGAGTTTCAACTAAACATGAGTACTACTGTCATTACTATCATGATGCACATGTGCCTGACTTGTGGTTGGCTGATAACACTAAATAAAATGGGAGAAATAGTTAAGACGCTTGATGTGTCAAGTGTACAAAACTCAAACTAGATGAACTATTTTTCAAGTTTCTCTATTTTCTTGTCCTTACCTTCTCTGCAAGGAAATGTTTTTAAATTAAATATAAATTTCAAGTAAATTCCAATAATCTTTATTAAATAAATTCAACTTGCAAGAAGAAAAAAATGAAAATTTGAATAACCACTTTAAAATTGTTGGTTTTAACACAAGTTTAAAAAATAATCACTTCAGAAACTTCTAAAGTCCTAAAACTAGACACTTAATTCAATAAAATTCCATCCTAATCCCTATTCTACTTGGAGTAAAAATATGGACTGGGAGTAAAAAGTGGCCTTATTTTTTAGAAACACATACCATTTATTTATGAATGAATGAGAGGAAGGGGAAGGTTGGCAAATTCATCTGTAAAATCATCTGGGTCTTCAGCCTCTTAAGAGTGAGACTGGGGTTTTAATTAACATTCCAAATTCAAAAGTTATTAGTCTTTACAAATTTTTCATTTCTTATTTTGTCAATTTAAAATTTCTATTTCTCCAGAAATAAATCTAGTTTGTACAGGTTTTTAATATACATGAATACTAATGTATAACCGTGTTTTTAATTAAAATATCAAATATAGAAAAAAGTTACTGGAAATTATAATCGAACTATAAATTTGGCTGGACACAGTGGCTCATGCCTGTAATTCCAACACTTTGAGAGGCTAAGGTGGGAGAATCACTCAAAGCCAGGAGTTAGAGACCAGCCTGGGCAACATAGACCCCATCTCTACAAAAATAAAAATAAAAAATAAAAAATATTAGCCAGGCATGGTGGTGCACATATGTAGTCTCATCTACTCAGCAGGCTGAGGTGGGAGGATCACATAAACCCAGGAAGTCGAGGCTATAGTGAGCTGTGATCACCCTGCTGCACTCCAGCCTGGGTGACAGAGCAAGACCCTGTCTCAAAACAAAACAAAAAAAATCTCTATAAACCTGTGAAATCAAATCTGATCCGAGTATTAATATTTTGGGGCAAAATCAGTTTGAAAAATTCTATACCTTTACCCATACTTTACATTGCAAACAATCTATACATTTAACAAACATCAGACACTACCAAACTATAAAAGGGGTTGGCCTGCCTTCTCTGTAAAGGGCCAAACAGTAAGTATTCTGGCTTCGTGAACCAGACAGTCTCTGTTTCAACTACTCAATTTCAGAAGACTGGTTCCAGGACAGGACCCCCCTCCAAATACCAAAATCCACAGATACTCAAGTCCCTTATATAAAATGGCATGGTAAGTGCATTATGATTTAGGAACATCCTCCTGTATATTTTAAATAATCTCTAGATTACTTATAATACCTAATACAATGTAAATACTATGTAAATAGTTGTCATACTGTATTTTTATTTGTACTTTTAATTCTATTTTAAAATATATTTATATTTATACATACTCTATTCTATTTTTCCAAAAATATGTTTGATCCATGGTTGGTTGAATCCATAAATGCAAAACCTGAAGATAATAGAGAGTCAAATGTATATTTTTGTGGCACAAAAAGGAGCAATAGACAATACATAAAAAATGAGAGTGACTGTTTTCTAATAAAACCTTATTTACAGAAACACATGGTGGGACATTCTTGGCTCCCGGGCCACAGTTTGCCAACTCCAGTATTATAAAACAACCTGAGAGTCACAGAACTAAGCCTTCTAGTTTCCCTCTACCTTCCAGGCCCTGCTGCCTTACTGTTAACATGGAAAATTCAATCTAGCCTTCCTCATTCCCAAAGCTTCAATTCTGGAACTTGAAAGATCCTGAAGGACCTGAAATGAACTTGCTTTCTCCTTGCCAAGAGATCTCATCCAATTTCAATTCAGTAAAAAAAAGTGTTCTTTGGATGGATGAGCCATCAAGAGCAGTTCATGGGTTCTACTAAAAAATCAAAGCAGATAAAGGTTTGTCTGTATCAAAAGACTTCTATGAGACAGCTATTTTTTTTTTTACATTTTTTTAAATTATACTTTAAATTCTAGGGTACATGTGCACAACATGCAGGTTTGTTACATACGTATCCATGTGCCGTTTTGGTTTGCTGTATCCATTAACTCGTCATTTACATTAGGTATTTCTTCTAATGCTATCCCTCTCCCATCGCCCCAGCCCACAACAGGCCCTGGTGTGTGATGTTCCCCGCCCGAGACAGGTATTATTATTCTCATCTTCACATGAGGAAACTGAGACTTAGAAAGGATAAGTTATTCAGCCAGGGCCTGTTCCATACCCAATGCTTAATTCTCTGTGTCATTCTGCCTCCAAAATATTGAACTGATAAAGCCAAAAATATGGTAAACCAAAATAGATAAGTAGCTATGTGTCCTAGAAGTCGTATCTTAGGTCACTAAAGGAAAATATCATTTTGTCAACTTAATATTCTGTTTTCTTATAAAGACTGTGATTCAGTATTTAAATCACTGTTTCAAATATGTTTTTGAGCATTTTTGTCCTAAACAATTACCAATGAAATAACAAATCACCAGAAAAACAACAATTCCTTTTCTGGATTTTGTGGTATTGGTACTCTTACCTGACACTGGTTAATAGCTGCATGGTTGCCATGAAATGGAGACTGTCTTTCTTTATCTCGATGATGCCGACTGCTGTGTTTACTTCTCTGCAACTGCTGGCGTAATTTTGCAATCTGAGAAAGCAAAAATAGCAAGTACACCAGAGTGTTTTCCACATGAAACAAAAACACATCCTTGCTTAATAAGAACCAGTAAAACTTACCCTTAATAAGTCCTTTGAATTTTTGAACCATATCACAAAGTCTCATTTTTTTGTTCATAATTTTATACACATATACACATGCATGTATGTGTATATGTTCCAACATTGTTCTCAGCCTTCGAGCTTCCCAAGTACTACACAAATAAAGTTTTCAGCACTTAGAATAAATTACATTACAGTTTTCACGAAGAATTAAAAAAAAAAATCATTCTCATTGCCTTTACCATAAGTTAACTTTTATTTCAATTTAGATTTATTGAACACCTAGTTTTCAACAGTTCCAAAAATTACACAGTATTTAAAAATCAACTGAAGTCATGAAATATATTCACAGATATCATCTTTAAATAACGAATGCAATTCCAATGAATAGCTTATTTATTCTTTGACTGAGTTTTTGCATTTCTACATTATGTGTGAAATGAAAATGTCACTAATTAGCAGCACAGAAAATGGTAATCATAGCATGGAGCCATAACCATCATGGTTATAGTGAGTACTGTATTTCAGAAACACCACCATATATAGAAAAATAATAAATGTGGCCAGGTGCGGTGGCTCATGCCTGTAATCCCAGCACTTTGGGAGGCCAAGGCAGGCAGACTGCTTGAGGTCAGGAGTTAGAGACCAGCCTGGACAACATCATGAAACCCCATCTCTACTGAAAATACAAAAATTAGCTGGCCATGGTGGCATACAACTGCAGTCCCAGGTACTTGGGAGGCTGAGGCACAAGAATTGCTTGAGCCTGGGAGGCAGAGCCTGCAGTGAGCCAAGATCGCACCACTGAACTCCAGCCTGGGCAACAGAGCGAGACTCCGTCACACACACACACACACACACACACACACACACACACACACACACACACACACACACACACACACGAATAAATGTGAATTTGTTGTATTGTTACAATTTTTAAATCTGATGTTAATAGACAGGTATGAATTCTCCTAAAAAAAGACAAACATACATAATCAGGTAAGTAATATATAAATATCCCTATTGAAATCTTTATTAAATCAACACAATAATTGTTTTTGTTATTTCAGAGGCCAAAAAGAAAAAAGAAATCAATGGAAAATGACAAATCCTTGCTGCCCATAATATCAAGGAAATAGCCAACAAAAGGATCATATTTCCACACCCACTATCTTAGAAACATTTTTCTGACCTCCTTAAGTTGATCTGTACTGCCCCAAGATGCTGAGCGCTTGTGAGACCCTTTCTTCTTTTCAGAGTATTCTTCAGCCCATGCACTCTCTGTCTGTAATGAAAAAAGAGGGGCGGTGTATTTTAACAAAAATCATTTCACAACAATGTCTACCATATTTTTCTATTATAAAACATATTTCCATTACAGAAAAATTAGACATTAAAAACAATTAACACAAATTACTCAAAATTCTCCTGGCACCAGTTACTTAACTGGTATTAATTACAATTAATATTTTGGCATACTTCATTTTTATTGCTAATAAAAAATTAGTATTTTTACATAATTACAATTATACTACAAATAAAGCATTTATGGAACAAAGTTAACTATATATAATAACTAGAGTTACCATAGTTAACATATAATAGCTAATAATGTTAGTTATTATTAGCATGCACCAGGCACACTAATAATAGCTAACATTCTTGTGCTCTTATATGCTAGGCACTGTGCTTTCATATGCTTTATCTGACTTAACACATGTAAGTTGCCTAAGGTGTTACAAGCGGCAAAGTCAAGAAATAAACCTAAGACTCCAGAGCTCGTAATATTAACTTCTATATTATGTCTAGTCTTGCCGTAAGTATCTTCAGAGAACAGCTTCAAAAATGTTAAACCTGGCTGGGCGCGGTGGCTCACGCCTGTAATCCCAGCACTTTGGGAGGCCAAGGCGGACAGGTCAAGAGGTCAGGAGTTCGAGAACAGCCTGACCAGCATGGTGAAACCTTGTCTCTACTAAAAATACAAAAATTAGCGTGTGCTTGTAATCCCAGCTACTCAGGAGGCTGAGGCAGGAGAATCGCTTGAACCCAGGAGGTGGAGATTGCAGTGAGCCAAGATCGTGCCACCGCACTCCAGCCTGGATGACAGAGGGAGGCTCCGTCTCAAAAAAAAAAAAAAAAAATGTTAAACCTTAAGTAGTTACACCAAACCCAGAATTTAAAGAGTGTATTGGGAAAGAAAATACAAATGAGTTCCTAGCACATGAAACTATGCTCAACCTCACTGATAAGAAGGGAAATGAAAGTTAAAGCTTCAACAAGATTGAGCAATTTGCTAATACAAACTCTCCTATATTGTTAGTGGGAGCGTACAGCCTTTATGGGGGGATATTCAGCACCTGCTGTCAAAGTTATAAATGCGCAAACTGACACAGCAACCCCTTATTTAACAATTTATCCTGCACAGATACCAAATGCACATCTTTATGTACAAAATGACTTGCCTATTATTCCCTGTAGCACTGTTCTTACAAGTAAGACTGAAACAATGTAAGTAAGTTAGATTTATTTAGGTTTGGCTAAATACGTTATGATATACCTTTATAACAGAGTACTGTGCAGCTATAAAAATGAATAAGGAAATTCACAATATACAGACATGAAATAATCTCCATGATATACTGTTAAGTGAAAAACCTCAAGGCTCAGTACCGTGTGTATAGCAACTGCCTTTATATGGGACTGCTAAAAAGAATGCATGTGTGTGTAAATTATATCTGGAAGAAAATAGATGGTAACAAAGAAAATTGATACCAGTGGCTGTCTCTGGGGAAAAAGACTCTTAGTGTATACCCTTCTGTACCTTTTGAATTTTGTACTACATGAAATAATAAAAAATACCAAAAAATACTGTGCAGTTTGAATATCTTTTGCACTATTAATGTACCAATTACTAATTATAAAATGGTCTAGTTTCAAATGGGGAAGGAAAAGTTTTCAAAAATGAAGAAACTGTGATTCTAATTAGTCATGTCCCAGGTCTGGATCTTCTCCTTATAGCCAAAAGGACTCCATTCTGACAAGGATCCTTAAATACACTGAATCAAAAGGAAGGGCTACAATTTGGTCAACTTCCCACCACTCTATGCCTTATTTCACCCGAAACTCCAGTTTCACTTTGAGGTTACCAACTGACGTCACACATCCCAGAGGTGACCCCCTACTGTACTTATAACTTCTCATATTAGGATCCACAGGCTCTTTAAGTCCATTGTTAAAATACCTGTCACAAAGATCAACATGTAAATAGGACCATATAGCATAAAGTATCAAAATCAAAAACCAAAATCAAAATAATAAACTTAATACTACAAAATTTAAAACCTTAACAAATGAATTCTTTTCTTTTTTAATTTTTAAGTTCAAGGGTACATGTACTGGTTACATAGGTAAACAGGTAAACTCGTGTCATGGGGGTTTGTTGTACAGATTATTTCGTCACCCAGGTACTAAGCCTAGTACTCATTAGCTATTTTCTCTGATCCTCTCCCTCCTCCCACCCTTCACCCTCTAGAAGCCCCCAGAATCTGCTCTTCCCCTCTATGTGTCCATGTGTTCTCATTATTTAGCTCCCATTTATAAGTGAGAACATGCAGTATTTGGTTTTCTGTTCCTGTGTTAGTTTGCTAAGGATAATGGCCTCTAGCTCCATCCATGTTCCTGCAAAGGACATGATCTTGTTTATTTTTATGGCTGCATAGTAGTCCATGGTGTATATGCACCACATTTTCCTTATCCAGGCTACTGTTGATGGGCATTTAGGTTGATTCCATGTCGTTGCTATTGTGAACAAGCAGCATAGTATGCGTGGTTCAGAATCACATATGTTGGTGTTAAACAAACATGTTTAAGTTTCATATCAGTTAAATAACATTTTTTGGGCCAGGCGTGGTGGCTCATGCCTGTAATCCCAGGAGGCCGAGGCGGGTGGATCACGAAGTCAGGAGTTTGAGACCAGCCTGGCCAACATAGTGAAACCCCGTCTCTATAAAAAGTACAAAAAAATTAGCCGGGCGTGGTGGCAGGCACCTCTAATCCCAGCTGCTTGGGAGGCTGAGGCAGGAGAATCGCTTGAACTCGGGAGATGGAGGCTGCAGTGAGCTGAGATCTTGCCACTGCACTCTAGCCCGGGCAGCAGTGAGAGGCTCCATCTCCAAAAAAAAAAAAAAAAAAAAAAAATTGTATCTTTACAAGATGCTTCTCTTATATGAATTTTTAAATTCCTCATTTATAAGAATAATGTCAGGCCAGGCACAGCGGCTCATGCTTATGCACGGCTAATCCCAGCGCTTTGAGAGGCCAAGGCTACAGGATCACTGGAGCCCAGGAATTCAAGACCAGCATGGGGAACACAGGGAGACCTCATCTCTAAAAAAATGTAAAAAATTAGCTGGGCATCATGACTCACAACTGTAGTCCTAGCTATTTGAAAGGCTGAGGTGGGAGGATTGCTTGAGCCTGGGAGGTTGAGGCTGCAGTGAGCTGTGCTTGCTCCACTGCACTCCAGCCTGGATGTCAGAGCGAGACCCTGTCTCAAAAAAAAAGGAACAATGTCATCTACATACTAAAATTATAAGGTAATTAAAGGAGTTAGTATATGTAAAGGGTTTAATTTTTAAGCACGGTGCCAAGAACAAAACATTCACTCAGTAAATGTTTATTATTATTTTCATTCCATTAGGCCAAGTAGTCGTAACTTATTTTGTTATCTCTATGGTCATAAAGATATATGAAAGACTGCAAATATTTTTTGATGAAAAAAATGACCATAATAATTTCAAGTAAAACAGAGGATAGAAACATAATAAGTTTTATGAAAATAGTTTTTTGCAAATTCTAATCAAATGTAAATGATAACCCCTCTTTCATACATTTTATATTACTATTTATATGAAAACTTCAGGCTAAAATCATGATGAAGAGATGCTTTATAAATACAATTCCAAATTCAAAAACTGTTTAAATTTTTATCCTTGCATTTCAAATGTTAGTTCAATATTTAATTCAGATCTTATAGAGGTTCTCAAATATAGTTTGAAAAAAAAAGTTGGTTTATACCTCTCCTCATGGAAGAGGGGAGGAACCCTTAGAGATAAGAGGGAATCCCTCTATTTAGGAAAACTCCTTAATACAGTAAGTGAAATACAAGGTTGCAGAAAAATGTATAGAATATGATATTTTGTATGTAACCAAAAAAAATCAGTTTTTCTTGTTCATTTGTGTTTGTGTATGTGGTTGTGTGCTTGGGCACATGCAACCTCCAAGAAAATAACTGAAGTAGGCAAGGATCATCAATGGAAGTGAAAACTACTAGGTAAAAGCTACTAAAGAACAGGATATTTGTGCGGTGCCAAAACTCACAAATTACTTGCTAATTACAAAACCAAAAAGTTTATTTTCTTTCCAAAGTGAATAATTCATTTAAAAACTTAATGTAATTAAGGAAAAAAGTGCGAGAATGACCTGTTCTAAATTAAGAAAGACTTAAGAGAAGCCAAGTGCAATGTATGAATGTCGAACTGGGTCCTTTTGGGTCCAAGTGTAATGTATAAATGTTGAATTGGGTCATTAAAAAAAAAGACATATTGGGGAAATTTTAACATAAACTGGTTATTATGTGATATTATGGAACTGTTAATTTTTTTAGGTGACCTAATACTGTTGTAGCTATATAGAAAATATTCTTAGGAGATACATATCAAAATATTTAGGGATAAAAATGTCATGATATCTCCAACATACTTCCAAAAATTGCAGCACACACACACACACACACACACACACAAGATAGGTAAAGCAAATATGACTAATGTTTAAAACTCTTGAATCACAGCTGTAGTATTCTGATTTTTTTTTTGAACATTTAACATTTCCATAATAAAAAGGAGAAAAATCTTAGGTCATTTCCACTGATATTTTATGAACTCCATTTAGGACAATTCCATAAAGAAATACCTCCATTAGAAAGTATTAGACCAACAAATCAATACAGAAGAATGACAGAGCTACAAAGTCATCACTCTGGAACTATTATAGTAATAACTGACTTAAGTAATAATCATCAACAAATGCTAAAACCAATGAATATTTCTTGGAGAACAGAATATTTACAATCTCAAATATTTCTCCACAAATTACTATTAGTTACAAAGGGTTCTGATGGATCAAACTTAACATCACTGACTTCATGTACCTCTTGATCCACAGGCACAGAAAGGAACATACATCACATACAGTATTCCTAACAAAAATGTAACAAATTGAATCTTATAAAGGAATATATAAACCCAAGTTGACAACATTCAAAAAAAAATACTGGTCTACACTCTTAAAAAACATGAAAGTCTTAATGTCATGAAAGACTCAAAAACTCAGGCTGAGGAACTTCTCTAGATTAAAGGATATTGAAGAGAAATGCCATGTAATGCATGTAAATGCCATGTGTGCTCCGACTGGATCCTAGCTTACAGGGGAAATTGCTACAGAGAACGAATTCTGAACAACTGAAAAATTTGGAATATAAACCATATATTAAATAACAGTATTATATCAATCTTAAATCTCCTGAATTTGATACTTATATTAAATAACCATATTATATCAATCTTAAATCTCCTGAATTTGATCATTTTATTGGTATTTTTAAAAGTCCTTGTTCATATACATGCTGAAACAGTTAAGAAGAGTTAGAATGTCTGCAACTTACTAACGATTAGCAAATAATAACATAATTGTACATACAGACACAAAAATAAAGCAAAATGTGGCAAATGTTACTTGGTAAATATAGGTGAAAGGTTTACTAGTACTTAATATCCTTGCAACTTTTCTGTAAACTTAAGATTTTTCTCAAAATAAAAAGTTTTAAAAAATCAGGATTAATTCAAAGAAAAGCAAAGGTATATAAAAGATTCCCACAGATTTATTAAGAACAAATTAAAGATGATGAGAGTAACACTATTAATTACTAAGACAAATAAAAATAAGCATAAAGAACAACAGACAGCTTTGGTCACTTCAGTGATAAGATATTCAGGGCAGGAAAAAATACCTAGCAAAAACATCAGTTTTACTTATATGCCTAATGTAAAAGACAATTGCTTTCTTTGTTCAACTAAGAAGCTGTGCTTTGATTGTAGGACACTTAGGTATTAATAAAAAGTAAAATTGAGTTTTAATTAAATGTTTTCATTTTGTTCAGTCTTGTCTTATGTACTAGAAGGCTTATACTAAAGTATCTAATAATGTGTCAGACACTGGATTAACGATTGGAGGTCAAGAGGAAATACAGCTCTTATTCTCGAAGAGCTTCTTCTAGGAGAGAAGGAATAAATAGCTAATTATGATATATGTGATGATAGAAGTCCCCTAAGGCATCTAATCCAGAACTTGAAGGACAGGGGAGGTCGGTAGGCACAGTTTTATGGAATGAGGAGATACTACCAGAGTATGAGTCATCCAGTCAAATGGTGGGAAAAGCATTCCAAACAAACTAGATCGCTGGGCAGCATCAGTGAGTGGAGCACATAGGGCCAGATTCATTACTGAGACCTGGAGTACATCTTCAAAATTATTTTTAATGAGGTTAAAAAATGTATTAGTTACTCCTTGACAAATATAGATGCAAAGATCCTCAATAAAATACTAGCAAACCCAACGAACAACAAAATTTTTAAAAAATCATATACCACAACGAAGTGGCATTTATCCCTAGGATGCATAGACGATTCAATAAACAAAAAAATCAACTGATATAATATGCCACATTAACAAAATAAAGAACAGCATTATATGATCATTTCAATAGATGCAGAAAAAACTCACAAAATTCACTCTTTCATGATAAAAACAAACCAGGAATAACAGAAAGTATCTCAACATAATAAAATAAAATTCATAAAGGAGAAGCCCACAGCTAACATCATATTCAATGAAGAAAAACTGAAAGCTTTTTCTCTAGGATCAGGAACAAGGCAAGGATGCCCCACTCTTGTCACTTCTATTCAACACAGTACTAGAAGTCTTAACCAGGACAATTAGGCTAAATAAATAGCCTCCAAATTGGAAAAACAAGAATTAAAATTATCCCATTTGGACACAACATTATGTTATTACAGAAAACTCTAAAACTCCACAAAACAAACTGTTATAACTAATAAACAAGTTGCAAGATACAAAATCAACAACAAAAAAATCAGATGTGCTTCCAAACATTAACAAATATCTTAAAAGGACATTAGGAAAAAAGTTCTGGAATCTAGAGAGCAAGATGGCAGAATAGAAGGCTGCACTGATTGTTCCCCCAAGGACACCAATTTAACAGCTATCTATACAGAAAAAAGCACCTTCATAAGAACCAAAAATCAGGTGAGCACACACAGTACCTGGTTTTAACTTCATGTCACTAAGAGAGGCATTGGAAGAGGGTAGGAAAGACAGGTTTGAATAGCCAATGCCACCATTCCCCCTCCCCCCTCCACCTCCTTGCCACTGCAGCGAGCTGTGTGGTGTACACTTGGGAGAGGGAGAACACGGCAGTTGTGCGACATTGCACTGAACTCAGTGCCGCCATCACTGCAGAAAGCAAAACTGGCTGAACTCAGCTGACACCCACCCATGGAGGGAGTACTAAAACTAGCCTTAGCCAGAGGGGAATTGCCCAACCCCATGGCCAGAACTTGAACTCCAGCAAGCCACATCACTGCGGACTAAAGTGCTCTAGGGCCCCAAATAAATTTGAAAGGCAGAGTAGGACACAGAGACTGCAACTCCTAAGCATGTCCTAATGTAACTGGGCTCAGAACCAGTGGACTTGGGGGACATGTGACCTACTGACATACGAACGGGGCGGCCAAGGGAGTGCTGGTGCCACCCAATCCCAGGCTACACAGTTCACAGCTCCAAAAGAGATATATTCTGTCTTGCATCTTGGATACCAGCTCAGCCAAAACAGGATAGGACACCAGTCAGAGATATGAGGCCCTCTTTCTAGGCCTTAGCTCCTGGAGGACATTTCTAGACACACCCTAGGCCAGAAGGGAACTTGCTGCCTTGAAGGAAAGAAACCAGTACCAGCAGGACCCATTACCTGCTGACTAAAGAGCCTGTGGGCCCTGAGAAACCAGCAGTCATGGCCAGGCAGTGTGGACCTTGGATAAGACTCTGAGACTTGCTAGCTTCAGGTGAAACTCAGCATTTTCCCAGCTATGGTAGCTATGGGAATACTCCTGCCTGAGAAAAGCAAAGGGAAAAAAAGTAAAAATAAAGGGAACTTTGTCTAGCACCTTAGGTACCAGCTTGGCCACAGTGGCAGAGAGCACTAAGCAGACTGTTGGGGTTCTCGATTCCAGGTCTTGGCTCTAGATGGCATTTCTGGACCTGCCCTGGGCCAGAGGGGAAACCACTGCCCTGAAGGGTGAGTTCCACACCAGGCAGCATTAATCACAAGCTGACTGAAGAGCTTTTGGGCCTGAAGAGAACACTGGCAGTGGCCTGGCAGTACGACCTGTGGGTCTGTGGTAGTGGTGGCTACAAGGTGAGGCTCCTCTGCCTATGGAAAAGGGAGGAAAGAGTGGGAAGGACTGCATCTTGTGGTCTGAGTGCCAGCTCACCAGGCAGACTTCTAAGGTTTTTGACTCCAGTCCCTGGCTCCCTACAACACCTCTGGACCTGCCCAGGGCCTGGGGAAACTTACCACCAGGAAGGAAAGGACACAAACCTAGCTGATTTTGCCACCTACTAACTGCAGAGCCCCAGGGCCTTGAGCAACCATAAGCATTAGCCAGATAGTGGTTACAGCAGGCCTTGGGTGAAAAGCTGTGCTGGCTTCAGGTCTGACCCAGTGCAATCGCATTGACAGTAGTCACAGGGGTGCTTGTGTCATCCCTCCCCCAGCTCCAGGGGGCTCAGAACAGAGAAGGACACTCTGTTTGGGAGAAAGAAACAGAACCGAACAAGGGTCTCTGCCTTGTAATCCAGATAATTCTTCTGGATCTTAACCAACATTGTCAAGGCAGTATATCTACAACTCTGCAAGAATATCACAACATTACTGAGCTTGGGGTGCACCCTAATAAAGACACAGCTTAGATTACAACACCTATGATTTGTTTGTTTGAGACAGGATCTCACTGTCACCCAGGCTGGAGTAGAGTGACACCATCTCAGCTCACTGTAGCCTCACCTTCCTGGGCTTGAGTGATCCTCCCACCTCAGCCTCCAAGTAGCTGAGACTATAGGCATATGCCACCACACCTGGCTTGTTTTGTACTTTTTTTTGTAGAGATGGGATTTCACCATGTTACCCAGGCTGGTCGCAAACTCCTGAGCTGAAGCAATCTGCCCTTCTCAACCTTCCAAAGTGCTGGAGAGTTAAAGGTGTCAGCCACTGCACCCAGCCAACACCCAGTCTTTGCAAATATCTGAAAAGCTTTCCCAAGAAGGACAGGTACAAACAAGCCTGGACTACAAAGACCTACAATAAATACCTAACTCTTCAATGCCCAGACACAGATTAACATCCATAAGCATTAAGACCATTCACAAAAGCGTGACCTCACCAAATGAACCGGAGACCAATGCTAGAGAAACAGATATGTGACCTTTAAGATAGAAAATTCAAAATAACTGTTTTGAGGAAGCTCAAAGAAATTCCAGATAACACAGAGAAGGTATTCAGAATTCTATCAGACAAATTTAACAAAGAGATTGAAATAGTTTTAAAAAAGCAGAAATTCTGGACTTGAAAAATGCAACTGACATACTTAAGAATGCATTAGAGTCTTTTAGTAGTAGAACTGCTCAAGCAGAGGAAAGAATTACTGAGCCTGAAGACAGTTTATTTGAAAACACAGACTCAGAAGAGACAAAAGAAAAAAAAGAAAACGAAAACAATAAAGCATGCCTACCGGATCTAGAAAATAGCCTCAGAAGGGCAAACTGAATAGTTATTGGCCTTACAAGGGAGGTAAAGAAAGAGATGGGGTAGAAAGTTTATTCAAACGGGGCCTTGTAGTAACCTCAAATCAAAAAACATACAACAGATACACTAAAAATAAAAAGCAAGAAAATAAATCATACCACCAGAGAAAATCACCTTCACTAAAAGGAAGACAGGAAGGAAGGAAAGAAGGAAGACCACAAAACAACCAGAAAACAAATAACAAAATGGCAGGATAAGTCTTCACTCATCAATAATAACATTGAATGAAAATGGACTAAACTCTCCAAACAAAACACACAATGGCTACAAGAATAAAAACAACAGACCCAATGATCTGTTGCCTACAAGAAACACATTTCATTTATGAAAAAACATATACGCTGAAATTTATGAAAAAACATATATTTAGACAACACAGATTTGAAGACAAAAACTGTAAGAAGAGACAAAGAAGGTCACTACATAATGATAAAGGTGTCGATTCAACAAAAAGATATAACAACTGTAAATATATATGCACCCAACACTGGAGCACACAAATATATAAAGCAAATATTATTAGATCTAAATAGAGATGGACCCCAATACAACAACAGCTGGAGACTTCACCACCCCACTTTCAGTATTGAACAGTTCATCTATACATAAAATCAACAACAAAAAAATCAGACTCAATCTATACTATAAATCAAATGGACCTAACAGATATTTGCAGAACATTTCAACCAACAGCTGTACACACATTCTTTCCTC
Source organism: Gorilla gorilla gorilla (assembly GCF_029281585.2). Lineage (NCBI taxonomy): Eukaryota > Metazoa > Chordata > Mammalia > Primates > Hominidae > Gorilla > Gorilla gorilla. Next base: position 105,325,237 of record NC_073235.2, on the reverse strand, counting down.
AGCACATGGATCATTCTCAAGGACAGACCATGTTAGGTCACAAAAAAAAGTCTTAACACATTCTGAAAAATCTGAAATAATATCAAGCATCTTCACTGACCACAGTGGAATAAAACTAGGTATCAATAATGAGGAATTTTGGAAACTACAAAAAAAAATGAAAATTAAACAATATGCTCCTGAATGACCAATGGGTCAATGAAGAAATTAAGAAGGAAATTTAAAAATTTCTTACAACAAATGATAATGGAAGGCCAGGCGCAGTGGCTCACACCTGTAATCCTAGCACTTGGGGAGGCCGAGGCAGGCGGATCACCTGAAGTTGGGAGTTTGAGACCAGCCTGGCCAACATGGTGAAACCTCATCTCTACTAAAAATACAAAAATTAGTTGGGCATGGTGGCATGTGCCTGAAATCCCAGCTACTTGGGAGGCTGAGGCAAGAGAATTATTTGAACCCAGGAGGCGGAGGTTGCAGTGAGCCAAGATCACACCACTGCACTCCAGCCTGAGCAACAGAGCGAAACTCCTTCTCAAAAAAAATAATGGAAACACAACATACCAAAATCTATGGGATACAGTGAAAGCAGCACTAAGAGGGAATTTTACAGCTAAAAGTGCCTACATCAAAAAACAAGAAAAACTTGAAATAAACAACCTAATAACGCATCTTAAAGAACCAGAAAGGAGCAAACCAAACACAAAATTAACAGAAAAAATAATAGAGATCAGAACAGAAATAAATGAATTTGACATGAAGAAAACAATACAGAAGATCAACAAAACAAAAAGGTGGGTTTTGAAAAGATAAAATTGACAAATCTTTAGCCAGACTAAGAGAAAAAGAGAGATCTAAATAAATAAAATCAGAGAGGGAAAAGTAGATATTACAACTGATACCACAGAAATTCAAAGGATCATTACTGGCTACTATGAGCAATTATATGCCAATACGTTGTAAAATCTAGAATAAATGGATAAATTCCTAGACACACAAAACCTAACAATATTTAACCATGAATAAATCCAAAACCTGAACAGACCAATAACAAGTAACAAAATCAAAACCATAATAAAAAGCACCCCGGTAAAGAAAATCCCAGGACCCGATGGCTTCAGTGCTGAATTCCACCAAACATTTAAAGAAGAACTAACACCAATCCTACTAAAACTATTCTGAAAAACAGAGGAGGGAGTATTTCCAAACTCATTCTACGAGGCCAGTATTACCCTGTTACCAAAACCAAACACTTCAAAGAAAGAAAACTATAGGCCAATATCACTGATGAATATTGATACAAAATTTAACAAAATACTAGCAAACTGCATTCAACAACACATTAAAAAGATCATTTATTATGACCAAATGGAATTTATCCCAGGGATGCAAGGATGGTTCAACAAATGCAAATCAATCAGTGTGATATATCACATTAACAGAATGAAGACAAAAACTATATGATCATTTTGATGCTGAAAATGCATTTGATAACATCCAACATCTCTTCATGATAAAAACCTTCAAAAAACTGGGTATAGAAGGAACATATCTCCACATAATACAAGTCATTTATGGCAGACCCATAGCTAGTGTCATATTGAATAGGGAAAAATGGAAACCTTTTCCTGTAAGATAGGGAACATGACAAGGATGCCCACTTTCACCACTGTTACTCATTATAGTACTGGAAGAGCTAGACAGAACAACTGGACAAGAGAATGAAATAATAGGCACCCAAACTGTAATGGAAGAAGTCAAATTATCCTTGTTTGCAGATAATATGATCTTATATTTGGAAACACCTAAAGCCTCCACAAAAAAAAAAAAAAAAAAAAAAGAGGGCTGATAAATTCAGCAAGGTTGCAGGATACAAAATCAACATACAAAAATCAGTGATATTTCTATATGCCAACAGCAAATAATCTGAAAAAGAAATCAGCAAAGTAATTCCATTTACAATAGCTACAAATAAAATAAAACACCTAGGAATTAACTTAACCAAAGAAGTGAAAGATCTCTTCATTGAAAACTGTAAAACACTGAGTGAAGAAATTAAAGACACACAAAAAAAGAAAGAAATCCCATGTTCATGGATTAAAAGAATAGATATTGTTAAAATGTTCATACTAGCCAAAGCAATCTACAGATTTAATGCAATCTCTACCAAAATACCATAACATTCTTCACAGAAATAGAAAAAAAAATCCTAAAATTTATAAGGATCCACAAAAGACCCAGAATAGCCCAAGTTATCCTGAGCAAAAAGAACAAAACTGGAAGAATCACATTACCTGACTTCAAATTATACTACAGAATGACAGTAACCAAAATGGCATGGTATTGGCATACAAACAGACACATAGAAGTCAGTGGAATAGAAGAGAGAATCCAGAGATAAATCCATACATCTACAGTGAACTGAGTTTTGACAAAGATGCCAAGAACATATTTGGGGAAAGGACAGTCTGTTCAATAAACGGTGCTGGGGAAACTGGTTATTCTTATGCAGAAGAATGAAACTAGACCCTATCTCTCACCTTATACAAAAATGAAATCAAAATGGATTAAACATTTAAATCTGAGACCTCAAACTATGAAACTACTACAAGAAAACATTGGGAAAACTCTCCATGATGTTTGTCTGGGCAAAGATTTCTGGAGTAATAATCCACAAGCACAGGCAACCAAAGTGAAATGAACAAATAGGGTCATATCAAGTTAAAAGCTTCTGCACAGTAATGGAAACAATCAACAAAGTGAAAAAGACAACCCAAAGAATGGGAGAAAATATTTGCAAATTATCCATCCAACAAGGGATTAATGGCCAAAATATAAAAGGAGCTCAATAGGCAAAACTCTAATAATCCAATTTAAAATGGGCAAAAGATCTCAACAGATATTTCTCAAAAGACATACAAACGACAAACAGGTATATGTAAAAGTGCTCAATCACTGTTCATCAGAAAAACACAAACCAAAACTACAATGAGATGCCATCTCACCCCAGTTAACATGGTTTTTATCCAAAAGCCGGGCAATAACAAATACTGGCAAGGATGTGGAGAAAAAGGAACCCTCATACACTGTTGGTGGGAATGTAAATTAGTACTACCACTAAGGACAACAGTTTGGAGGTTCCTCAAAAAACAAAAAATAGAGGAACCATATGATCCAGCAATCCTACTCCTAGGCATATACCTGAAAGAAAGAAAATCAGTATATTGAAAAGGTATCTGCACTCCCATGTTTACTGCAGCACTGTTCCCAATAGCCAAGATTTGGAAGCAACCTAAGTGTCCATCAACAGACAAAAGAATAAAGAAAATGTGGTACATACACACAATGGAGTACTATTCAGCCATAACAAAAAAAAAGAAATCCTGTCATTTGCAACAGCATGAAGGGAGGACATTATGTTAAGTGAAATCAGCCAGTCAGAGAAAGACAAACTTTGCAGGTTCTCATTTGTGGGAGCTCAAAATTAAAACAACTGAACTCACGGAGACAGAGAGTAGAAGGATGGTTATCAGAGGCTGAGAAGGTTAGTAGCAGGCAAGAAGGGAAGGGGGATGGTTAATGGGTACAAAAAATATAGTTAGATAGAATAAGATCTAGTATTTGATAGCACAACAGGGTGACTCCAGTAAACAATAATTTATTATACATTTAAAAATAAGTAAAATAATATCACTGGAATGTCTGTAATACAAAGAAATTATAAATGCTTGAGGTGATAGATATCTCATTTACTCTGATGTGATTATTATACATTATAATCAAATATATTGCATGAAATATCAGAATATCTCAGCTACTCCATAAATATATACACCTACTATGTACCCATAAAAATTAAAAATAAGAAAAAATTAAGAAAATTAGGAAAGCAGTCTCATTTACAACAGCACCAAAAATAACATAAGAATAATCATAACTAAGGAAGTGAAAGACTTATATACAGAAAACTAAAAAACATTGATTGAAGAAATTAAAGATGACATAAACAGGCATTTCATGTTCATGGACTGGAAGACTTTAAAACATCCACACTACCCAAAGTCATCTACAAATTCAATGCAAGCCCTACCAAAATCCCAGTGGCATTTTTATGGAAATAGGTAATAATTCTAAAACTCGTGTGAAACTACAAAAGACCACGAATAGACAAATAAATTTTGAGAAAGAACAAAGCTAGAGGCATCATACTTCTCAATTTCAAAATATATTACAAAGTTACAGTAATAAAAATAATATAGTACTGGCATAAAGATAAGACATACATCAATGGGACAGTATAGACAGCCCATAAATAAATCCACACATTAACACTCAACCAATCTTCAATGAGGGTGCCAATGGGGGAAGGACAGTCTCTTCAACAAACGGTGCTGGGGAAACTGAATATCCTCATGCAAAAGAAAGAAGCTGGACTCTTACCCCATACAAAAATCAACTTAAAATTGATTCAAGATTTAAATATAAGACACGAACTATAAAACTCCTAGAAATAAACATAGGGGACAAGCTTCATGATATTGGTCTTGACAATGATTTCATGGCTATGACATCAAAAGCACAGATAAAAAAAAGCAAAAACTAAAAAGCTTATGCACAACACAGAAAACAATCAACAGAGTAAAAAGCAACCTAAGAAATAAGAAAATATTTGCAAACTATATATTTGATAAGAGGCTAATCTCCAAAATACGTAAGAAACACATACAACTCAATGGCAATAAAACTAATAATTAAAAAATGGGCTGGCCGGGAGTGGTGGCTCACGCCTGTAATCCCAGTACTTTGGGAGGCAGAGGGGGGCAGATCGCCTGAGGTCACGAGTTCAAGACCAGGCTGACCAATATGATGAAACCCCATCTCTACTAAAAATACAAAAATTAGCTGGGCGTGATGGCGGGTGCCTGTAATCCCAGCTATTTGGGAGGCTGAGACACGAGAATCACTTGAACCCGGGAGGCAGAGGTTGCAGTGAATTGAGATTGCTCCATTGTACTCCAGCCTGGGCAACAAGAGCGAAACCCTGTCTGGAAAAAAAAAAAAAAAAAAGGGGGCTAAGGACTTAGAAAAAAAAAAAGTGGGCTAAGGACTTGAATAGACATTTCTCCAAAGAAGATGCACAAATGACCAAGAGGTATATAAGAAAATGTTTGTTCAACATTAGTCATCGGGGAAAGATAAATCAGAACTACAATGAAGTATCATCTCGCACCTGTCAGGATGACTATTACCAAAAAGCCAAGTGTTGGTAAGGATGTAGAGAAATTGGAACCCCTGTACACTGTTGTTGGGAATATTAAACAGTAGAGCTTCTATGGAAAACAGTATGAAGGTCACTCAAAAAATTAAAAATTGGCTGGGCCTAGTGGCTCACACCAATAATCTCAGTGACGCAAGAGAGGCTGAGGTGGGAGGATCGGATCGTTTGAGGCCAAAAGTTCACGATCAGCCTGGGCAACAAAGTGACACTCCATCTCTAAAATTTTTTTTAAATTATTCAGGTGTGGTGGCACATGCCTAGAGTCCACCTATTTGGGAGGCTGAGGCAGGAGGATCACTTGAGCTCAGAAGTTCAAGGCTGCAGTGAGCTAAGATCACGCCACTGTATTTCAGCCTGCGCAACAGAACAAGACCCAGTCTCTAAAAACAAAACAAATAATTAAAAATGGAAAAACCACATGCTCCAGCAATTCCAAAAGAACTGAAATCAGTATTTCAAAGAGGTATCTGCACTCACATGTTCACTGCAGCGCTATTCACAATAGCAGAGGTGTAGAAATATCCATTGGCAGATGAATGGATAAAGAAACTATGGTATATACATACAATGGAATATTATTCAAGCATTCAGTCTTTAAAAAAAAGAAATTCTGCAGTATATGATAATATGGATGAACTGTGAGGACATCCTACTAAATGAAATAAGTCAGTCACAAAAAGACAAATACTGCATGATTCAACTTATATGAGAAATCTAAAATAGTCAAATCATAGAATCAGAAATGGAATGGTGATTGCCAGGGACTGGGGGGATGGAGAGAGTTACCAACCAATGGAAATAAAGTTTCAGTTAAGCAAAATAAGTTCTAGAGATCTGCTGTATAATTATCATACCTATTGTATTTATACTGTATTGTACGTGTAAAATTTTGTTGAGAGTAGATCTCTTCTGACAATAAAATAAAAAATTAGGCTGGGCGTGGTGGCTTATGCCTGTAATCCCAGCACTTTGGGAGGCCAAGGCAAGTGGATCACCTGAGGTCAGGAATTCGAGACCAGCCTGGCCAACATGGTGAAATCCCCATCTCTACCAAAAATACAAAAAATGAGCTGGGCATGCTGGCACACTCCTGTAATCTCAGCTACTCGGGAGGCTGAGGCAGGAGACTGCTTGAACCTGGGAGGCGGAGGCTGCAGTGAGCCAAGATCGCACTGCTGCACTCCAGCCTGAGCAACAGAGCAAGACTCTGTCTCAAAAAAAAAAAAAAAAATTAAGTTACACAATCATGAAACTATTTGTTTTACTGATTGACTGATGGACTGATTGAATGACTTTTGAGACAGAGTCTCACTCTGTCACCCAGGCTGGAGTGCAGTAGCATGATCTCAGCTCACTGTGACCTCCACCTCCCAGGTTCAAGTGATTCTCGTGCCTCAGCCTCCCGAGTAGCTGGGATTGCAAGTGCACACGCCACCACACCTGGCTAATTTTTTGTATTTTTGGTAGAGACGGGGTTTCACCATGTTGGCGAGGCTGGTCTTGAACTCCTGAGCTCAAGTGATCTACCCACCGTGGCCTCCCAAAGTGCTGGGATTACAGGCATAAGCCACCATGCCTGGCCATGAAACTATTTGTTTTAAAGGATTCCAAAATATAACCCTTCATCTGCTAGATGTGCCCAGCCTATTTAATGGGCCAGGCCCAGTGGACCACACCTGTAATCCCAACACTTTGGGAGGCTGAGGGAGGAGGATGGCTTGAGTCCAGGAGTTCAAGACCAGCCTGGGCAACCTAGTAAGGCCCCCATCTCTACCAAAAAAAAAAAAAATTAAAAATTAGCCAGGTGTGGTGGCATGCACCTGTAGTCTTAGCTACCTGGGAGGCCAAGGAGGGAGGATTGCTTAATCATGATAGGTCAAGGCTGCAGTGAGCCACAATCATGGCACTGCACTCCAGCTGGTGACAAGCAAAACCCTAAAAAAATAAAAATAAAAACAACAACAACAAAAAAAAACAATGTATGGTGTCACTGGCCTAGAGAAATTTGATCTAACATGTGAAATAAGAAAGGACAGGAACACAACTCCAAGTAGTAAAGTTTTCGAAATTAAAATTCTCAGACTCCTAGGCTTACCCTAAGGAAGGCAAAGCTACTGACAGGCAACAACAGAACTTACACTGAAGTCACTGAATTTAGGCCCCCCAAAAAAGATTTTAACATTTCTTTTACTCCTAATGTTACACTTTCTACTCCTGTTACATTCTAATTTCAACCAGTAGACCAAGGTTTTATTCAAAACAGCTAATGTTACTCAAAAAGTAATTTTACTTCTTCATTTTCATAACATTAAAATATACTTTTTAGTAATGCTTAGATCTACCAAACACATAAAATAGTGATATTTTTACTCTAAATTACAGACTATTCTTTCAATTCAAAGAAAACAACCTGTAAACAAGTTTGTAGATTTATAAACAGCTGTCTTCAGTAATTCAACAAATACCTCTAGTTTAACAAATATTCAACTTTTATTGTTTTAATCACAGGACATCTTACAAAGTTTCTGAATTCAGATCTTTTCCATAAACTGGAAAACTCAGAAATTTTCCATAAATAGCAAATGGCAACCTATAAATTGTAAAAATAAAATACTTTCATAAAATACTCTGAAGCCAAGGTCCTTTTAGAAAAAAACAAACACTTTCATAAAATATTAATCAAAATCAACCTTTGAGGGTTTTAAAAAAAATAGCCTCAGAAACACAGAGGGTCCAAGAAAAAATAATGTAAGACTTTTAAAAGCAAAAGATGACTGGTTTATGCCATAAAGAAACCAAACCAAAGAAACAGGAAAGAGAAAGACATGTGGGGGCATGCGACTGTAGTCCCAACTACTCAGGAGGCTGAGGCAGGAGGATCCCTTGAGCCAAGGAGTTTGAGGCTATAGTGCACGGTGATTATGCCTGTGAATAGCCACTACACTCTAGCCTGGGAAACACAGTGAGACCTTGTCTCTAAAAAAATGTTAAAAATAAGAAAGAAATAGGAAAGAAAACCAGACATCAATCACGTGGGTCACAAAAAGTTAAATACTCAGATAAATCACCTATAAGGTAAATAAGCCTAGGTTAAGAAAGTTGGAAAGAAAATACCTTCTGAGTCAAAGGAATCCCAAATAATACAAGCACACATACACATTACAGTTTCTCTCCCTAAATTGGTATAGTCAGCAAATACAAAAGGCACTCTGAAAATCAGGTAGTTTAAACCAAATTAATAGACTTGCCACATAGGTAGCTAATGCTGGAAATATAAATTAGTCTAATATTTTTGGAAGGCAAACTCGCAAAGGATCAGACAAGAATCTTTAAAAGAACACAGAGGCAGTGTGGGGGCAGAGGTTGGTGACATTGTAGCTCTGTACAAACTCTAAAGCAGAAATGGCAAATCAGTCTTATAGGCAATTAGGCCCACTGACATGCTGGAGCACTAAGCTAAAAGGCTCTCAGGCTATTTGGACATACACAGAATAAAGAATGGCTGCCAAATAGACAGGAAAAAAAGAGAATACCTTTGTGTCAAGTAATTATGATGACAAATAATCATGTACAGTAAAACCTTAATCATTCACTCATTCTCATGACCAAAGCAAATGATGAGGTGGGGTATGCAACAGGAGAGATTAACATCTTTCAAAACTTGTTCCATGTTAACTTTTTTTGTTTTTGTTTTTTCTTTGTTTTGAGATGAAGTTTCACTCTTGTTGCCCAGACTGGAGTGCAATGGTACTATCTCGACTCACTGCAACCTCCACCTCCCGGGTACAAACGATTCTCCTGCCTCAGCTTCCCGAGTAGCTGGGATTACAGGCACGCGCCACCACACTCGGCTAATTTTGTATTTTTAGTAGAGATGGGGTTTCTCCATGTTGGTCAGGCTGGTCTCGAACTCCCAACCTCAGGTGATCCGCCTGCCTCGGCCTCCCAAAGTGCTGGGATTACAGGTGTCAGCCACTGCGCCCGGCCCTCTTAACTTTTTAAATGCTGCGTTTCTCTTTCTCTGTATTTTCCAGAATCCTTCTCCCATTTCCAATCTTCCCCTAGGAGGTGGAAAGGCCTGAGAGTAATACATAATTATTTCAAAATCAGGCCGGGCGCACTGGCTCACACCTGCAATACCAACACTTTGGGAGGCTGAGGCGGGCGGATTACCTGAGGTCAGGTGTTCGAGACTAGCCTGGCCAATATGGTGAAGCCTCATCCCTACTAAAAATACTATATATATATATAAAAAAGCCGGGCATGGTGGTGGGCACCTATAATCCCAACTACTCAAGAGGCTGAGACAAGAGAATTGCTTGAACTTGGGAGGCAGAGGCTGCAGTGAGCCGAGATTGTGCCACTGCACTCTAGCCTGGGCAAGATTGCCTCAAAAAAAAAAAAGAAAAAGAAAATCAAGAAACCAGGGCTTAGAGTAGTGACATGATAAAATTTGCCAAAAGTCTACATCAGCTTTCTGAAAGCACCCACTTACAACCTAAGATAAAGTATTTCCAACATACTCTTTGCTGCAGCAGTATCTAGACAGGCAAATAACTGCTAAAAGTGCCCCAGGTCCCTTGCTAAAGGCAGAAATCACTTATCAGTCTCAGCAATCTTTATCCTGCATCTTCTCAACAGGATGCTCCAGGAAGGCAATAGCAATAGATCAAATTCCTTAGGGGATAAAACCTACATTCCATCCTTGTTCAAATCTGACAATAAACGTAATCACTTTAATTTTTAATTTAACAGAGAACATTTATTGAATGCTTACTAGGTGCCAGATACTGTTCCGAGAGTTTTATATGTTTTCTTTATTTAATCTTCAAAATAACCTCAAAAAATTGGTACTATAATTCTCCCATTTTACAAAAAGGAAACAGAGGCACAGAGATGTTAAGACAGTGTCTGAACTCTAAAGGAGATATGCAAATGGCCAGTAAGCACATGAAAAGATACTCAGCACCATTAGTTATATGGGGAAACAAATCCTAACAATTACATACCACAACTTACCTACTAGGACGACTGTAATTTTTCAAACAAGTGTTAGTAAATATATAGAGAAACTGGAATTATATACCTTCATACATGGGGATAGAAAATGATACAGCTGCTGTGAAAAAGTTTGGCAGTTCCTCTAAAAACTAAACATCGAATTATCATATGACCCAGCAATTCCACTCTCAGGTATATATCGAAAGGAACTGAAAGCAGGGATTCACACAGATACTTGCATGTACACTGCAGCATTGTTCAGAACAGTCAAAAGGTAGAAACACCCCATATATCCATCAACAGATTAACAGGTAAACAAAATGTGGTATATTGATAAATGGAATATTATTCACCCATTAAGAGAGATTAAGGCCAGGTGTGATGGCTCTTGCCTGTAATCCCAGCACTTTGGGAGGCCAGAGTGGATATCTCTTGGGGCCAGGACTTCTAGACCAGCCCGGGCAACATAGAAAGATCCTGTCTCTACTAAAAACTCAAAAAACTAGCTGGGCATAGTGGTGCAAGCCTATAGTCCTAGCTAATCAGGAGGCTGGGCAGGGGAGGCATCCCTTGAACCCAGGAGGTCGAGGCTGTAATGACCTGTGATCATCCCACTATACTCCAGCCTAGGCAACACAGGGAAGGAGGTAGGAGGAAGTAAGGATGGAATTAAGTTCAATAAATGATACAACATGAATGAACCTCAAAAACATTATACTAAGTGAAATGAGTCAGATGCAGGAAAACAAACTGTATGATTCCACTTACATGAAATGGGCAAATTCATGGAAACAGAAAGTGAGATAGTGGTTAAGTATTAACTGCCAGTGGTATTAATAGTGAGGAAAAAAGGAGGATGGGGAGTTACAGGGTTTCTTTTTGGAGTGATGAAAAAGTTTTGGAAATAGTTAGCAATGGTTGCACAACATTGTGAATGTAATTAATGCCACTAAATTATATACAGTTATAACTCAAGAGATATTGGGAGTTCAGTTCCAGACCACTGCAATAAAGGGAGTAACACAATAAAGCAAGTCACATGAATTTCTTTGGTTTCCCAGTGCATATAGAAGTTATGTTTGCACTATACTATAGTGTATTAAGTGTGCAATAACATTATGCCTTAACAAACATACATATCTTAATTTTAAAATATTCATTTAAAAAATGTGGCTGGGCGCGGTGGCTCACACCTGTAATCCCAGCACTTTGGGAGGCTGAGGCAGATGGATCACGAAGTCAGGAGATCGAGACCATCCTGGCTAACACAGTGAAACCCCGTCTCTACTAAAAATACAAAAAATTAGCTGGGTGTGGTGGCGGGCGCCTGTAGTCCCAGCTACCTGGGAGGCTGAGACAGGAGAATGGCGTGAACCCGGGAGGCGGAGCTTGCACTGAGCCGAGACTGTGCCACTGCACTCCAGCCTGGGCGACAGAGCGAGACTCCGTCTCAAAAAAAAAAATGCTAATGATCATCTGAGCCTTCAATAAGTCACAATCTTTTTGACAGTGGAGGGTCTTGACTTGATGTTAATGGCTGCTGACTGATCAGGGTGATGGCTTGCTGAAGGCCAAGGTGGCCACAGCAATTTCTTTCTTTTTTATTTATTTTCTTTCTTTCTTTATTTTTCTGAGACAGAGTCTCACTCTGTCACCCAGGCGGGAGTGCAATGGTGTGATCTCAGCTCACAGCAACCTCTGCCTCCCAGGTTCAAGCGATTCTCCTGCCTCAGCCTCCTGAGTAGCTGGGATTACAGGTGCACACCACCACGCCCCACTAAATTTTGTATTTTTAGTATAGAAGGGGTTTCACTATGTTGGTCCGGCTGGTCTCGAACTCCTGACCTCATGACCCGCCCACCTCGTCCTCCCAAAGTACTGGGATTACAGGCGTGAGCCACCGCACCCGCGCAGCAATTTCTTAAAATAAGACGACAATGAAGTTTGCTGCATCAACGGACTCAGGTCCTTTCACAAAAGATCTTTCTGTAGCACACAATGCTGCATGGGTAGCATATTGCCCATAGTACAATTTCTCTCAAAATTGGTGACAACCCTCTCAAAACCTGCTACTGCTTTAACAACTAAGTTAGTTTATGTAATATTCTTAATCCTTTGTTTTCATTTCAACAATATTCACCACATCTTCACCAGGAGTAGATTCTATCTCAAGAAACCACTTTATTTGCTCATCCATAAGAAGCAATTTGTCATGCTTAAGGTTTATCATGAGATTGCAGCAATTCAACCACATCTTCAGGTTCTACTTCTAATTCTAGTTATCTTGCTATTTCCACCACATCTGCAATGACCTCTTCCACTGAAGTCTTGAAACCCTCAAAGTCATCCATGAGGGTTGGAATCATCTTCTTTCAAACTCCTGATAATGTTGATATTTGACCTAATCCTACAAATCACAAATGTTCTTAATGGCACCTAGAATGGTGAATCTTTTCCAAAAGCTTTTCCATTTACTTTGCCCAGATCCATCAGAGGAATCACTATCTATGGCAGTTATGGCCTCATTAAATGTATTTTCTTAATAATAAGACTGGAAAGTCAAAATTATTTCTTGGATCCATGGGCTGCAAAATGGATGTTGTGTTAGCAGGCATGAAAGCAACATTCCTCTCTGTGTGTATCTGCATCAGAGCTCTTGGGTGACCAGTTGCATTGCCAATGAGCAGTAGCATTCTGAAAGTAATCTTTTGTTCTGAACAGTAGATCTCAATGGTGGGCTTAAAATATTCAGTAAATCATGCTATAAAAAGACATGCGGGCATCCAGGCTTTGTCGTTCCATGAATCAAGCAAAAGCAGAGTAGATTTAGCATAATTCTTAAGGGCCTTAGGATTTTCAGAATGGTAAATGAGTACTGGCTTCAACTTAAAGTCACCAGCTGCATTTGCCCCTAACAAGAGAGTTGGCCTGTTCCTTAAAGTCAGGCATTGATTTCTCTCTAGCTATGAAAGTCCTAGACGGCATCTTCTTACAAGATAAGGCTGTTTTGTCATTAAAAATCTAGCTGGGCGCAGTGGCTGACACCTGTGATCCCAACACTTTGGGAGGCCAAGGTGAGAGGACAGCTTGAGGCCAGGAGTTCAAGACCAGCCTGGTCAACATAGCAAGATCCTGTCTCTACAAAAACATTTAAAAAAGAAAAATTACAAGCATGTCAGTGTGTGCCTACAGTCCCAGCTACTTGGGAACCTGAGGCAGGAGGACTGATTGAGCCCAGGGCCCAGGAGTTTAAGGTTGTACCGAGCTATGACTGCATTACTGCACTCCAGCCTAGGTGACAGAGCAAGACCCCATCTCAAAAAAAAAAAAAAAAAAAAAATTCTTGTTTAGTGTAGCCATCTTCAACAGTAATCTTAGCTAGATCTTCTGGATAACTTACTATAGTTTCTATATCAGTACTTGCTGCTTCACCTTTCACTTTTATGTTATGCAGATGGCTTCTTTCATTAAACCTCATGAACCAACCTGTTGGCTTTAAACTCTTCTTCTGTGGCGTCCTTGCCTATCTTAGCCTTCATAAGAACTGAAGAGAATTAAGGTCTTACTCTAGATTAGGCTTTGGCTTAATGAAATGTTGTGGCTGGTTTGATCTTCTATCTAGATCACTAAAACTTTTTCCATATTGCCAATAAAGCTGTTTCACTTTCTTATCATTCATAATGCTCATTCAAGTAGTACTTTTAATTTCCTTCAAAAACTTTTCCTTTGCATTCACAACTTGGCTAGCTGTTTGGTACAAGAGGCCTAGCTTTTGGCCTATCTCAGCTTTTGACGTGCCTTGCGTTCTAAGCTTAATCATGTCTAGCTTTTGATTGAAATAGAGAGACATGTAACTCTTCACCTCACTTGACCCTTAGAGGGCATTGTAAAGTTATTAATTTGTCTAATTTCAATACTGTTGTGTCTGAGAAAACAAAGAGGCCCAATGAGAGGGAGAGACTCAGGAGAACAGCAGTCAGAATACACACAACATTCATCAATTAAGTTCCCCGTCTTACATGGGCATGGTTCATGGCACCTCAAAACAATTAACAGTAACATCAAAGATCACTGAGCACAGATCACCATAACAGATACAATAATAATGCAAATGGCTGAAATATTGCAAGAACTACCAAAATGGGGCAGAGACACAAAGTGAGCACATTTTTGGAAAATGGCACCGGCAGACTTGCTCAGTGCAGAGTTGCCACAAACCTTCAATTTGTACAAAAACACAATATCTGCGAAGCCCAATAAAGTTCAATAAAATGACATAGGCATGTATTTTTAAATGGTCAAACCAGCAAACCTTGTTATATATATTTTACCACAATTTTTAAAAGTTGATTTAACTAGCATACACTTAGGGAAACCCAATATCTGCAAATAAGGTATTTGAGAGTTTTTGATTAATTGTGTTACTGCTAAATTCACTTGCCAAAGATGAGAGCCCACCATGTAACTGAAAGGATGGAGTACCCAGTTATCCTTTAGGAGATTCTACACGAGCTTTACAAATAAGATTAACAGTATGATAATTATACATTTTCTTTTTTTTTTTGAGATGTGGTCTCACTCTGTCACCCAGGCTGGAGTGCGGTGGCACGATCTCGGCTCACAGCAACCTCCACCTCCCGGGTTCAAGCAACTCTCCTGTCTCAGCTTCCCGAGTAGCTGGGTCTACAGGTGCACGCCACCACGCCTGGCTAATTTTTGTATATTTAGTAGAGACAGAGTTTCACCATATTGGTCAGGCTGGTCTCGAACTCCTGACCTCAGGTGATCCGCCCACCTCAGCCTCCCAAAGTGCTGGGATTACAGGCGTGAGCCACCACACCCAGATCTAAATTCTCTTTTTTATTTGTACCCTTAACATTCCCAATTTGGGGGATATTTAGAAAAAGGCAGGGAATATAGGGTTTATATTTTAATTCAATTGTTAGGTCACAACAATCTGCTGAAAAGACTTACTGAACTGCATCCACAGATCAAGAGGCTCCCAATGGCTTGTATGATAGCATACTCTTACTATATGACAAAATGTCTGAACCCATTGAACCTAAAACTGCAGTGGAAATAAAGGGTGCTGTAGAAATGCTCAAGGAAATAAACTTCTACAAATTTAAATGTGACGTGGATTAAGCAGAAAGCAAGTGGACACCGTATTCATTTTCAAAACTACATGCCCTAAGCTCAGCAAAGTTACAGATTGTGAATAACTACAGAGTTTCACAGAACTCTTTGGTTAAAAAAGTCAATTTTAGGCTGGGTGCGGTGGCTCATGCCTGTAATCCTAGCACTTTGGGAGGCCAAGGCGGGTGGATCACCTGAGGTCAGGAGTTTGAGACTGGCCTGACCAATATGGTGAAACCCCATCTCTACTAAAAATACAAAAATTAGCCAGGCGTGGTGGTGCGCGCTTGTAGTCCCAGCTACTCGGGAGGCTGAAACAGGAGAATTGCTTGTACCCAGGAGGCGGAGGTTGCAGTGAGCTGAGATCAGGCCACTGCACTCCAACCTAGGCAACAGAGTGAGACTCCATTCCAAAAAAAAGAAAAAAGAAGTAAATTTCAGAAAAGATTCATTACTTTTGATGAGTACAGAGTCTACGTTTTCATGTCTGTAGTTTGCACTAAAGTATAAACACCAAGGTAATCCAAATCCCAATTGTCTGCCCTAACAGTAGGATTCCGTTTCACGATTATCAGAACAGAAAATAAACTGAGCCCACTAAGAATACCTGGAATTTTGGAAATCAATATACAAATCCAAAACCACCACAGAAAAGTGTGTTTACTCGGTTCTTTAATAAACATTCTCTCAGGGCTGGGCACCTTGGCTCACGCCTATAATCCCAGCACTTTGGGAGGCTGGCAGATCACTTGAGGTCAGGAGTTCGAGATAAGCATGGCCAACATAGCAAAACCCCATCTCTACTAAAAACACAAAAAATTAGCTGGGCGTAGTGACATGTGCCTGTAATCTCACCTACTCAGGAGGCTGAGGCAAGAGAATTGCTGGAACCCGGGAGGTGGAGATTTCAGTGAGCCAAGATTGTGCCCCTGTACTCCATCCAGCCTGGGAAACAGAGAGAAACTTCATCTCAAAAAATAAAAATAAAAATAAAAAACATTATCTCGGGCCACGTGTGGTGGCTCACACCTGTAATCCCAGCACTTTGGGAGGCCGAGGTAGGCAGATCACTTGAGGACAGGAGTTTGAGACCAGCCTGGCCAACAATGGTAAAACCCCGTCTCTACTAAAAGTACAAAAACTAGTCAGACATGGTGGTGCACGCCTGTAGTCCAGCTCCTCGGGAGGCTGAGGCATGAGAATCGCTTGAATCCAGGAGGCAGTGGTTGCAGTGAGCCAAGACTGTACCACTGCACTCCAGCCTGGGCGACACAGCGAGATTCTATCTCCGGGGAAAAAAAAAAAAAGAAAGAAAAAAAAAATTCTTCAAAAAATGTTGAGACCAGGAGTAACGTAAATCTGAAGTCTAAATCAAGATGTACCCTACCTGATTTTCAACAATCAGTATAAAAAATCTTTTAAATCTTTAAATGTTTTTCATTCTTCACTAGCAATAAAGCTGTAACTGTTTTGCTCATTCATTCCTTTGCAAATATTCCTTGGGCCATTTATTCTGCATCTAGTATTAAGTCCTGGGCATGGAAATACAGCAATAGACAAGCCAGACACAATTCCTATCTTCATGGGTCTTACTGTCTAGTGAATGTAAGAAGCCATAAATAAATAACTACACAAATATTTAACTAGCTATAATTGTGGTAAGTAAGAAACTACACCAAACTAAGATGCAGCCTTCAACTGGCTGTATGATCTTAGACCTCAGCTTCTTCATCTGTAAAACTAAGGGGTAGATCTGAATGATTTCTTCTTCTTTGTTTTTTCTTTTTTTGAGACAGGTTCTCACCCTATTGCCCAGGCTGGTGTGCTGTGGTATGATCACTGCTCACTGCAGCCTTGAGCTCCCAGGTTGAAGTGATTCTCCTGCCTCAGCCTCCCAAGTAGCTGGTACTACAAGTGTGCACCAGCATGCCCGGCTAATTTTTGTATTTTTTGCAGAGATGAGGTTTCACCATGCTGCCCAGGTTGGTACTGAACTCCTGGATTCAAAAGCCATCCACCCATCTCGGCCTCCCAAAGTGCTGGCACTATAGGCGTGAGCCACCCCGCCTGGCCCTGAATGATTTCTTGAGATCCCTTTATATTAAACAATTTTACAAACCCAGAAGTATAAAACTTTGCTTCCAGAGTCCCTTTGTCAGAATATTTACATTTTTAGGATCAGCAAAGTAATACAGTCCCCATCTCCCGATATATGAAGGTTTTTTTGGCACAAAAACGTAAGGTTAGATGGTCACTAATCTTTGCTGTTACAAATTTTTAAGACCAAATTCCATATATTAAATATATTATGATACTGTAAACCAAGCTTGTCCAAAACCTGCGGCCCATGGGCCTCATGAGGACCAGGATGGTTTTGAATGCAGCCCGACATAAATTCGTAAACTTTCTTAAAACATTATGAATTTTTTGCAATTTTTTTTAAGCTCATTAGTGTTAGTGTATTTTATGTGTGGCCCAATACAATTCTTCGTCTTCCAATGTGGCCCAGGGAAGACAAAAGATTGGACACCCCTGTTGTAAACTAACTTATAAAGAATAAGTGGGGAAAAAAAGTATGTCCATAAATTATCTGTATGTATCAGAATTACTTTGATATCTATTTAAAATGCACATTCCCAGGCCCCAACCAAAACCGACTATAGAATACCTGGAGGTCAGGCTTGGAATCTGCTCTTTTTGGTAAGTTTCTCAAGTTAATTCTAATATACACTAATGTTTGTTCTACTCAAAGCAGAACAAATAATATTAGAAGAAGTAGCTTCAGAGAAAAACACTTCAGGTTAAGAACTATAATAAGCTTACCTGTGTAGCTTTGTCCCTCATGCAAGGTGCAGCTTGCCCATGGCTATCCCGAGGCCAGTGTCCAGCAAGATACGGTGCAGCAAGAGTATCCAGGGAGGAAGTGCGTCGGATAATACTGGAGGGGCTTGAAGAAGGCTGTCGTGTTTTGTCACCTAGATTTAAGACAAAAATGCTTGTTTTAATAAAATTAGGAAAGAAACAAACCAGAAACTAAGTTTTAAACTATGTAGAAAGTTCTCCAACTTAACTACGGTAATCCCCTTTAACCACAGGGGATACTTCCAAGACCCCCAGTAAAGATGCCTGAAATGGCAGATTGTACTCAATTCTATATACACTGTTTTTTCCTATATATACATATCTATGATAAAGTTTAACTTGTAAGTTAGGCACAGCACGAGATTAACAACAATAACTAATAATCAAATAGAACAAGTATAACAACAAGCCAGCATCACTGCTCTTGGGCTTTGAGGCCATTAAGTAAAACAAAAATTCCTTGAACATCAGCACTGCAAAACCATGACAGTCAATCCAACGATTGAGAGGGCTCCAAAGTGACTAGCAGGTAGGGAGCATAGACAACGTGCATAGGTTGGACAAAGGAATGATTCACGTTCCTGGTGGGGGATGCGAGATAGCAAGACATTTCGTCACCCTACTCAGAATGGCGCAAATTTATAACATATAAATTGTTTATTTCTTGAAATTTTCCACTTAATCTTTTCAGACCAAGGTTGACTAGAAGTAACTGAAACCATAAAAAAAAAAGGATAAGGATTACTGTATATAAACAGAAACAAAAAGGAACATGCTACTGATACACGCAATAACTTTCATGACTCTCCAGAGAACTATACTGAGTGAAAACAGTTGACCCACCCTAGGCCTAGCAAATCTAAATCTCCAGGGATTGGGCCCAGGAATTTTCTATAGAATCAATGTATCTCTCATATCCAACAAATTCTTATTTGGATCTCCTCGTTTATAAATTAAACCCTTGTTTGATACATTTCAGGGAAATGGGAGGACATAATGAAAATAAGACAGGAAGGTAATTATCATGGGAAAATATAAAATAAATCAGTGACAATCTTTCACTAAATATTGTCACTAAAAAATTAGTGACAATGTTATTTGATAATGACATCTAAAAGTAATACTGGCACTTAGTGATCATCTTATTCCTCAGTCTTCACAGAGGATGGAGTAATAACACATCTGCTTCACAATAACTTAGTACCAGCCCAAAAGATTAAGACAAATTAACACCTTGCTAATTGATCCCTTGCCTTTGAGAGTATCCTAGGGGATGCATAAACCAAATCAACTGCCAAGAACCAACCACCAGCTTTGTAACAGGGGTAGGTTTCATTTCTGAGCAAACAAACTGGGTATTTGCCAATATAATAATTATAAGACATCCAATGTAAATTAAAATAGTAAAATAATATAGTGGCAATAAAGCATATTACTTATTAATGTAATATTACTTATTAATGTTTCCTCCCGTTAATAAGTAATGTGAGGAAAGACACATATAAAAAAGTGGGTTTTGGCCAGGCGTGGTGGCTCAAGCCTGTAATCCCAGCACTATGGGAGGCCGAGGTAGGAGGATCACCTGAGGTCAGAAGTTCGAGACCACCCTGGCCAACATGGCGAAACCCCGTTTCTACTGAAAATACAAAATTTAGCCAGGCGTGGTGGCGGGTGCCTGTAATCCCAGCAACCCAGGAGGCTGAGGCAGGAGAATTGCTTGAACCTGAGAGACTGCAGTGAGCCAAGATCACACCACTGCATTCCAGTCTGGCGACAGAGTGAGACTCTGTCTCAAAAAAAAAAAAAAAAAAAGAAGTGGGTTTTGCAATAACATCTTCAATAATGCAGGCCAAGCTTTGATACATCAAAATAAACTTTAAGTACCAACGAACACCTCATACATGATTTAATAATTGGAAAATAAATCTATGTATAATTTTCTGTGAGAATAATTCTAACTACCCTTACCCCATAGTTGCCAGTAAAAAAAGAAAATGTGTTCTCCTAAATAAATGGACCACATTAAAACTATATTCAATGTGCACATCCTTTAAGATTAAGCCCCCAAATCAAAGTGGCATTAAAAAAACTATTTCAAAATTAATGATCAACTTTCAAGTTTATTTACAAAAAGAGCACATAGCAATGAATTGCAGAAAACTAGAAACAACAAAATGTCCAAAATGAGATGATTGGATACATTACGGCAGAGTCATATAATGTAATACGATAGGCCATTCAAAGAATTAAGCACATAGATACACATGTCCTGACCTAAAGAGTCATTCATGATAAAGTCAGTGAAAAAAGGCAAGTCCTCACGTTTATAAAAGGCATGATCTCATATTTTGTTTTAAAAAGTAATTAGATGTGCATAAAAGTGTTTGTTTTGTTTTGTTTTTGACATACAGTCTCGCTCTGTCACCCAGGCTAGAGTGCAGTGTGGCGATCTAGGCTCACTACAACCTCCACCTCCCAGGTTCAGGTTATTCTCCTGCCTCAGCCTTCCAAGTAGCTGGGACTACAGGTGCCAGCTAACTTTTGTATTTTTAGTAGAGACGGGGTTTCACCATGTTGACCAGGCTGGTCTTGAACTCCTGATCTCAAGTGACTCGCCCGCCTCAGCTTCCCAAAGTGCTGGGATTACAGGCATGAGGCACCACACCCGGCCAGTGTTAGTACATTTATTTTTTAAATCTGGAAAAAGTATGCACCTAACCT
Organism: Gorilla gorilla gorilla; assembly: GCF_029281585.2. Classification (NCBI taxonomy): domain Eukaryota; kingdom Metazoa; phylum Chordata; class Mammalia; order Primates; family Hominidae; genus Gorilla; species Gorilla gorilla. Next base: position 105,304,242 of record NC_073235.2, on the reverse strand, counting down.
TCTGGGGGACAGAATTAGTGTTTTAATTACTAATTTAGGCATTTCTATAATGTTTGAATTTTTATATGGAGTATACTGTTCGAGAAAAGGTATTAAAACAATAGAAACACTTTTAAAACAAGTTACTAATTTTCTGAAATCATAAAATGCTTAAAAATACAAAAATATCTATATTAGATTTTGGGAATTTTTATGGTTTATACCTGGGGTTGGGAAAACTACAGCCTACAAGCCAAGTCTGTCTTGCACCTGTTTTTTGTATGGCTAGCAATCTAAAACTGGCTTGTACATTTTTTAATGGTTGGGGGAAAAATTAAAATATTTTGTAATCCATAAAAATTAAATCATATTCAAACTTTAATGTCCATAAGTAAAGTTTTATTGGAACACAAATATGATCATTCATTTACAGGTTGTCTATGGCTGCTTTTGTGCTAAAAAAAAAAAAAGGCAGAATTAAGTACACACAGCAAAGACCTCATATGGCCCTCTCATTGCTTCACACTGCTGCTCAGCACTACAAATCATAATGACAAAGTTATGCCATGTGTATCTCCTGTCTGGGTGAAAAGTCAAATTCGAAGATGATACGTAAAATTTCATATAAATCAGCATTAGCAGATGAACATCTGCAATTGATTTGATGATATGGAACGCTAACTTTTAACTAGAATTAAGTGAAATGTTATCCCTTTAAAAAGAATTCCCTCTTCTCATTAGAGCTGTATTACAAAAAATGCATTCAATTATTATATTTTGAAATTTTGTCCTTTAAAAATTCGTGAAAAATTGCATGCTCTCTTATTATAGTAGTGCCTACATAATATCTTCGATTTTACCTCTTGATCTGTAAAGTCTAAAATTTTACTATGTGGTACATTACAGAAGAAGTTTGCTGACCCCTGGTTTCTACTGCATGTCTATGTCTTGGTTTCTGTGCTACAACACCCTCATATATTTTATCTTTTGGCAGGGGAAGGGGATGAGCTTAGCTCATTTATGCTTAACTTTCATAGGGGCTTTAAAAATATTTTAAAGATATATTCATAATATTATATTACAGTGTTATTCTAGTTCTATAAGATGGCAAATACATGTATGAAAACACCTCTTGACACCTCTCTATATTACATTATTATCTTGGTAAGGGTCTTGCATAGCTACAAGTACAGAAGTTCAGGTGCTGGTTATGTAACCCACATAAGATTCAATTCCACTAATACAATAGTTACAGCAACTGTGTTGCTGATAACCATAAAAGCTGCTTCACAAATATGTCTGAGACACATAATTTGCTTTCTCAGTTATTTCACTATGGCACAGTTATTTCACTAATACGTAATTGTTATAAATGCTACCCATCTATCCATGTTCAGTTTTCCTTTTGTAGCACATTTTCAGAAAACAAATGCAGTATATACTCATTTTCAGGAAAATATGTACCCACATTATTAACTATGACAAGTGAAACGCAATAAATATACATGTTCACAATTTTTCCTCTAACTAAAAAAAATCCCTTTTGGGATAGTCGCAAGAAAACTAGTCTCAGCTGGCAGGGTGGGGAGGCACACACACACACACATAATGTAAACTGGTATATATGCATTATATCAAATGGCTAAAAGCTGTCTGGCACTTTTCTTCCCTAACTATGACCATTGTTGCTTCAGTTGCCTACCGGTACATTAATTCAACAGACCTTACTAATGGGTCTGATTTCATTTTTTGTTAATTAAAAATCTAAGGGTTAACTTTTCAACCAGTCCACCAAAGATTATTAAAATTACTGGATTATTATTATTATTTCTTTTTTTGGGGGAAAGAATCTCGCTCCATCACCCAGGCTGGAGTGCAGAGGCATGATCTCGGCTCACCACAACCTCCACCTCCCAAGTTCAAGCAATTCTCCTGCCTCAGCCTCCCAAGTAGCTGGGATTACAGGCATGCATCACCAAAACACCTGGCTCATTTTTATACTTTTAGTAGAGACAGGGTTTCTCCATGTTGGCCAGGCTGGTCTCCAACTCCTGACCTCAGGTGATCCCGCCCACCTTGGCCTCCCAAAGTGCTGGGATTACAGACGTGAGCCACCATGCCCAGCCAGATTATTATTATTTCGATAATGAACTGGAGAACATATGAGTTATACATGTAAAAATACTGAACACTTTATCTTTGGAACTCCCTTCCTTTAATCCATTTGTTCAGACAGTAAGGGCCTGTGAGCCAGTGCTAAGCCCTAGAAATTAAAAAGAATAAGTCACAGCCTGTAATAAAGAACACAGTCTACATCTGCCTTGTCATTTTTCCATTTCAATCCAAGTTCCCAAAACTGACAGGATTTGGTGCCTAATTATTAAGGAGGTTATGGGAGGAAAATTTGAAGAAGCAAAGATGACTCAAAAGTTCCCAGACTAAGTGAACTAAGGCTGTATTTATAAGGAAATCCAGGGTAAGAAACTGACAGCTAACAAGACTCTTCATGATCTGGCCTCTGAAGCCTCACTTTTTTGCCTGCACTGCCTTGATCCCTACACTAAGACCATGGACTTGCAGTTCCCAGTATGTACTGTGCCCTTACATGCCTCTAGGTGTTTGTCTCTACCCTTATATCCCGTTCTTTGGTGTGGCTAATTCATGCTTAACCTTTCAAAATTCAGTTCAGATGTAACTTCCTCTGGAAAATCTTCCTCAACCACCCACCCGAACTCACAGTTCACTGGAAAGGTTCCTGACCGTTCCTGTGTTCCGGTACAGAGCATGATTCTGCAGGGCAGGAATTTTATTTCCCACCCCCCATCCCAGTGATTAAGGCAAACCCTGATACAGGCAATATGTTGTAAATGGCCAATGAAAAAATTAATTTTCTTTGTTAATTTCCTAAATGAAGAAGACTTGAGATGCAGAGAAAAGAATGACTTCTAATGTTACTATCACTTATCAACAAGGACAAGTGTATGCAATAAATTCACATGCTTTTTGGTTAATTCAAAGTAAATAAAAACTATGGCTCAAACTTGACTTGTTCTTTAAAAATTAAGTCTTTAGAGAGATTAACTACATATAGCAGGGTGTAGCACTGAAAATTTCAGTCAACGCCTTGGGTTCTGGAGTTCAGAGTTCCCCAACTATGAGTACCTGTTCAACTGGTTCCTGGGTAATTTCAATTGCACTAATGGAGCATCCCAAACCATGACCCTTAGGTATTCCATTACAAAGGTTCTACAGACCTTGATAGACCAGTGTTAGATATAAATATTTTTAGAACTTGATTGGGTACTTTTTTTTTCTTGGAGACAGGGTCTCACTCTGTCACCCAGGCCGAACTGCAGTGGCAGGATCAGGGCTCACAGCAGCAGTGGGATCAGGGCTCACAGCAGCCTCGCCATCCTGGGCTCAAGAGATCCTCCCACCTCAGCCTCCATAGCAGCTGAGACCACAGGCACACACCACTACACCCAGTTAACTCTTGTATTTTTTGTAGGAATGGAGTTTCACCATTTTGCCCAAGTTGGTCTCAAACTCCTGAGCTCAAGCAGTCCACTGGCCTCAGGCTCTCAAAGTGCTGGGATTACAGGCGTGAGTCACTGCGCCTGGCCTCAGGAATTGTCTTAAAGGCTGTGTCTCCCATTATCCACAGAAACAGCAAGCAAATAAATTAGACATATTTAATTGTTCAGAAAGGAGAGAAATTTTTTCAAGTATACAAATGATAAATATTCAGCATAAAGAAACCTAAGAGTGTTAAAAATTCTAATAGTCCACCATCCAGAGCTAACTGCTTTTGTTTTTTAGACAGGGTGTTGCTCTGTCACCCAGGCTGGAGTGCAGTGGCGTGATCTCGGCTCACTGCAACCTCAAGCCTCGCAGGTTCAAGTGATCCTCCCACTTCAGCCTCCCAAGTAGCTGAGACTCCAGGTGTACGCCACTACGCCTGGCTAATTTTTTGTATATTAGGTAGAGATGGGGTTTTGCCACGTTGCCCAGGCTGGTCTCCAACTCCTGAGCTCAAGAGACCCACCCATCTCAAGCTCCCAAAGTGCTGGGATTACAGGTGTGGGCCACTGTGCCCAGGCAGAAAACCACTTTAATGAGTATTTGTATTTACAGAAATCTGTCTACCCTTGGACATACATACGATTTTATATAAATGAGGTCCCATTATGCATTCAATTACTTATTGTTGAGAGAAATAAAAAGGGTATGTCGAGAACCTATTTCCATGGCAATAAATTAAAATCTACAACACATCACTATGTTTAATAGTTGTACATTATCCTACTTGGTAGATTCACTATAACTTAATCTTCTATTAATGGACACTTTCACAGCAGATAGGTATCCTTTTAGACTTGTTTTAAGATCTGTTCGTGAAAAGTTTCTAGATATCAAATTACTATATTCAAGATAACAGACAGATTAAAATTGGAAGTACTGCCAAATTGCCTTTTACTGAAAAAATTTTGCAAAAACCTATAACATCACAAGGGTACCCATTCTTGTATATTTTATCAATTTTCACCAGTCTAAAAAAGATAAAAACATTTCATTTGTATTTCAATAACTGAGTTCTAAAATAGTCATACTTTTACTGGTAATTTATATTTCTTTTATATATTAACAATATTTCAAAAATACTACTCCAAACCTTTCTTTTCTTAATCTTAGAGATCTTTTCTTCTGGTAAAGATTTAAATTCAAAGAGGTTCTATCAGTTTCATTATAGTTTCCTTTTCTTTTATGAAATTCAAGTAAAAATAACTGTAGTTGATTTTATTTTAAAGGGTATGTATAATATAATTACATTCTTGTAAAAGTTGTCTTTCATCCACTATCTAAACTTCTTGCTACACACACACGAAGGAAATGCAAAATTCTGATGACACTGGCTGCCTCCAAGAAGGGAAACTTGTCAACAAAGGCGCAAGGAAGACATTTCACTGCATTCCCAATTGTACCCTTGGAATTTGCCATGTGAATTTATTATCTACATTTTTTTGAAATTCATATTCCTTGATTCAGTGATTCTACATCTAGGTATGCATACAGAAGAATAATCAAATGCCAAAAAAGGCTTCAAATACAAAGATATGTCCAAAAATTGAAGAACAGGAAAACTGACAGAAAATACATAGAATATTAAAGATATTTAAAATTATGTTTTTAAAATGATAAACTTACATGAGAATTTATTTATAATCTAAGGGAAAATTTAGGAAAAAATGAATTTCCACAATTTATTTCTAATTTTGCATCTTCTCCAGTTATTTCCATGTTTCTTTTTCAGTTAATTTCTCCACTAAGTTTTCAAACATTAACAGATACCATAACCAAGTATTGATACAGGCCCAGCAGTACCTAATTAATAATTTATCCTAGAAACAAAATGATTGATTTAACCAAAATGATTTCCCATAGGCATAGTATCAAAAAGATAAGGACTATTTTAGAAACTTAAAAATCCAATTAGTAATTATTCTTTTGTTAAACATGAGGTATCATTTACATAAAATACAAGGTACCAGGCTGGGTACAGTGACTCACGCCTGTAATCCCAATGCTATGGGAGGCTGAAGAGGGAGGATCACTTGTGGCTAGGAGTTTGAGACAAATCTGGGCAACACAGTAAGACCCCCATCTCTATAAAAAATGTAAAAATAAGCCAGATGTGGTGGCATGTGCCTGCAGTCCCAGCTACAAGAGAGGCTGAAGCAGGAATATTGCTTGAGCCCAGCAGGTCAAGGTCGGAGTGAGCTATGATTGAGTCACTACACTCCAGCCTTGGTGACAGGGCAACATCCTATCTCTAAATAAATAAATCTGCACCCATCTTTGGAGTTTTGAAAGCCAAATACGCCATTAAATCACTACTACCATCAAGATTTAGAACACTGCCATAAGCTCTAAACAATTTTTCATGCTCCTTTGAAGTCAATCTCTCCACTCTTGAACCCAGGTAAACTCTGACCTACTTCCTATTATTAAAGGTTAGTTTTGCTTTTTTTAAAAGGTGTCATACAAATGTAATCACATAATACTTTTTTGTGTCTGACTTCATTCACTCGGCATAGTGTCCATGAGATCCATGCTTGTTGTTGCATGTAACAGTTCATTCCTTTTTATTGCTGAGGAGTACTCCATTGTATGAATATATGTGGTGGTAATCATGTCAACTCCTTCTGGTTCTCAGGTCTTTGGACTTAGTCTAGAACTATACTGCTGGCTCTCCCGGGTCTCCAGCTTGCCTACTGCAGATAACGGGACTTCTCAGACTCCATTAGTGCCTGAGACAATTCCTTAAAATAAATCTGTGTGTATGTTATTGTATCAATAAAATATATATGTATCCTATTGGTTCTGTTTCTCTGGAGAACCCAGATTAATACAAAATACTACAATTTGGTTATCTAATACCTCTTTTTTTTTTTTTGACCGAATCTCGTTCTGTTGCCCAGGCTGGAGTTCAGTGATGGCAATCTCAGCTCACTGCAACCTCCCCCTCCCAGGTTCAGGAGATTCTCTTGCCTCAGCTTCACGAGCAGCTGGGATTACAGGCATATGCCACCACATCCGGCTAATTTTTGTATTTTTAGTAGAGGCGGGTTTCACCGTGTTGGCTAGAATGGTCTCAAACTCCTGACCTCAAGTGATCCGCCTCGGCTTCTCAAAGTGCTGGGATCACAGGCATGAGCCACCGCGCTCGGCCTCTAATAGCCTACCGATGGGCGCGGATTGCTTCCAGTGTTTGACAATTAGGAATAAGTCATATATGAAAATTCTTGAAGAAATCTTTTTATGGATAAGTATTTTCATTTTTCTTGGGTAAACAGTGGAAATGCTGGATCTTAGGACAAGTGTAAGTCTCCCTTTATAAGAAACTGCCAAAATGTTTTCCAAACTGGTTGTACCCAGTGTACATTCCCACCAACAATGCATTACAGCTCCAGTTGTTCCACTATCCTCATCAACATCTGGCATTGTCATACTGTTTCATTTCATTCATTCTAGTAGATGAGCAATGGTTCACCGTGGCTTTAATTAGCATCTCCCCAGTACCAAATGAGGTTGAGTTAAAGTGCTTTTTGGCCACTTACACATTTTCTTCAGTGATATGTCTGATCAAATCCATTGTCCATTTTTTAACTGATAGGTTTTTCTTCTTATTGAATTGGATTCATGTATTCTGGATCCAAGTTCTCTGTCAAATATATGCATATGAACAGTTTTGCCTTGTCTTCTTTTTGGCTTGTCTTCTCAATTTTTAATGGTGCCTTTCGAATAGCATTTTTTAATTTTAATAGACTACAATTTATCGACTACTTCTGTTAATAGTTCATGCTTTTTGTGTCCTAAAAGACCTTTGCCTACTCCAAGGTCAAGATGATTTGCTCCTATGTTTTCTTCTAGAAGTCTTTCCATTTTACCCTTCATATGTAGGTCTTCCATCCATTTGGAGTTCACTTTTGTGTACAGTTTAAGGAAAGGGATTATCCCCCTCCCCTATATGGATATCCAGTTGTTCCAAAACTGTGGAAAATACTATTCTTTCTCCCACTGAATTACCTTAGGAACCTTTATCGAGAAGTGTGAATTATTTCTCAATGTTCTATTATTTTCCATTGATCTGTACCTCTGTCCAAAGACAATGTAAGTTCTTCAATTTTAATTATTCCTTTTCAATATTGTTTTGGCTATTTTAGTCTTTGCAGTTTCATATAAATTTTAGGATCAGAGTAGGAATTGTGAGAGTTGACATCCTTAGTTGTTCTTGATCTTATGAGGAAAAAAAATATGATGTTAACTGCAGGCTTATATTATATATACTTACATATAATAAAGCAGTCCTTTAATTAGAAGGTTGACCTCTAGTCCTAGTTTCCTGAGCATTTCTAACATGAATAGATGGTGAATTTTATCAAATACTTTTCTGTATAAATTGAGATAATTATAATTGGCCAGGCACAGTAGCTCACACCTGTAATCCTAGCACTTTGGGAGGCAGAGGCAGGTGGATCACTTGAAGTCGGGAGTTCAAAACCAGCCTGGCCAACATGGTGAAACCCCATCTCTACTAAAAATACAAAAATATTAGCCAGGCGTGGTAGCGGGCACCTGTAATCCCAGCTACTCGGGAGGCTGAGGCAGGAGAATCACCTGAACCCAGGAGACAGAGGTTGCAGTGAGCCAAGATCACACCACTGCATTCCAGCCTGGGCCACGGAGCAAGACTCTGTCTCAAAAAAAAAAAATTTTTTTTTGAGATAATCATGTGGTTTACCTTCTTTTCTCTTAGATAATCGAGTAACAGATATATAGCCCATTCTTGTTATTTATGGTAGTTATTTGTTCTATAAAGTCACAATGAACAATAAATTAGCAAATACTGAGCCATTATTCCTAGGGAATACAGTTATATTCCTATAAGCCTCTAATCACAACACTTTCATCAACCAATCAATACATAATCTTGTTTAACATAATATATGTTTCTGTTTAAAGACATCTGATTTAATATATATTACTGGTTCATTAACATTAAACTCATAGGCAACAGCACTATAATTCATGCCTAAATGAAGTTATCTAATACATGTTAATTTCTCCAGAAGGCACATTATAGCTTTCTTGCACTTAAAAACATTAAACAACACTTCAGTACTGTGCTTGGGGGCATAATGATTTCAAACAACAAAATCATTAGCAAAAAATCTGAAAAATATGGCACGATCATGAAAAGGACATTTGTTTATAATACGAGAGCTGAAGAAAAAGGGAGAGAACGTTGCTTGACTCAATTGGGAATGTATATGTTGGACAATTCAAATGTTCCACTGAACACATGTCCACAAATGACCACAAAAGAGCAAGAAAGTATTGAGTTTGGAGTTACAAATAACTTTTAGCTAGTGGGCAAATTTGCCAATACAAAATCTGCGAATAATGAGGAGGGACTGTATACTGATTTTTTTACTACTAAATCAAACTTGCATACTTGGGGTAAACTCTACCTGGTCATGATGTATCATCATTATATTTATACTGCTGGATTCAACTTGCTAATATTTTGTCAAGAAGTTTTGGGCCAGGTGCAGTGGCTCACACCAGTAATCCCAGCACTTTGGGAGGCTGAGGCAGGCAGACTGCTTAAGCTCATGAGTTCGAGACCAGCCAGAGCAACATGGCAAAACCTGGTCTCTACAAAAAATACAAAAATTAACCAGGTGTGGTAGCGTGTGCCTGTGATCCCAGCTGCTCGGGAGGCTGAGGTGGGAGGACTGCTTGAGCCCAGGAGGTCAAGGATGCAGTGAGCCATGATCACGCCACTGCACTCCAGCCTGGGTGACAGAGCAAGACCCTGTCTCCAAAAAAAAAAATTAAAATTTTGTGTTCTGTAGTTTTCTTACAATGTCTGTGTGGCTTTGGTATTGGAATAATACTACCTCATAAATTAGTTACAGTATTATCTCTTCTATTTTCTTAAACGGTTTATGAGCAATTAGTATTATTTCTTTCTTAAAACTCTTACACAATTCACGACTGATGCCATCTGGTCTGGAGTTTTCATTTTGGGAATATTTTAAATTAAGAATTTTTAAATAGATACAGGGATATTCAGGTTTTCTATTTCTTCCTGAGTCAGTTTTGCTAGTTTGTCTCTTTTAAGCAATTTGTCCATTTCATCTTGTTGAATTTATTGGCATAAAGTTGTCCATAATGTTCCTTTATTATCCTTTTAGTTTATGTATGATCTGTAGTAACATCTACTTTTTCATTCCTGATATTTAAAACTTGTATCTTTTTTCCCTTCATAAATTAACTAAAGGTTTATCAATTTTATTTATCCTTTCTAAGAACCTGCCTGTGATTTAACTAATTTCCTCTACTAAACAGGTTTTTGTTTTGGTTTGGTTTTTTGTTTTTTTGAGACAGAGTCTCACCCTGTCGCCCAAGCTGGAGTGTAGTGGTGTGATCTCGGCTGACTGTACCCTCTGCTTCCCAGGGTTCAAACAATTCTCCTGCCTCAGCCTCCTGAGTACCTGGGATTACAGGCACATGCCACCACGCCCGGCTAATTTTTGTGTTTTTAGCAGAGATGGGGTTTCACCTTGCTAGCCAGGCTGGTCTCGAACTCCTGACCTCAGGTGATCTGCCCGCCTCGGCCTCCCAAAGTGCTAGGATTATAGGCATGAGCCACTACACCTGGCCAACAGTTTCCTAATTCACTGGATTCTGTTACCTTTATGATTTCCTTTCGTCTACTTACTTTGGGTTTAATTAGTTCTCTTTCTAGATTAAGGTAGGTGCTGAAATTATTATTTTAGACCTTTCTTCCTACTATAATCATTTATAAACATTTTCTTCTACACGTTTTAACTGTATGCCACAAAATGTATTATGTGCTTTCATCACCATTCAGTTCCAAATATTCTGCAACTTCTTCTTTGACCCATGGATTATTTAGAAAAGTTTAATTTCAAAAATATTTGAGATTTTTCAAGAATCTTTCTGTTACTGACTTCTAATTTAATTCTGTTGTGGTCAGTGAACATATTCTATATTTCACTCTCTTTAAAGTTACTGACGCTTATTTTATGGCTCAGCATACAGTTTATGCTGGTGAATGTTCCAGGTGCAGTTGAAAAGAATATGTACTGTGCTGTTGAAGCGGGATATTTCCCTGACCCCTTCTCAGGCAGTAACAGGGATGCATGGGCGCTGGAACTAGCCAGCCACTTTGGCATTGGCAGGGGCCAACTCCCACTCACTTGTTACTCCACCCCTCGCAGGAGGGGGAGCACAGGTGAGAGAGTGCAGTGGTCGGGCAACTGCTTTTGGGTGCCAGCAAGAGCAAACTCCATACTAGCCCCGAGACACCATCTAGGGTAGGGTGCTCATGACCCTTGAAGCCCGAGGGGAAACGTTACAGCACCCTTTTAACTTTGCCATCTGCAGACGGCTTAAGAGTTAACAGCTCAGTGGAGGGTCAGCATGACAGCCTTTTGCACCCACATTCGTGGCATCTGAATTCTTGTCCAGCACACAGGAGGAATGAGGTCACACGAACAAACAGGAAATGATAAATGCAGGAGATTTTATTGCCGATGAAAGTGGCTCTCAGTGTGAAGGAGAGCTGAAAAGGAGACAGAGCAGGAAGGTATTCTTCCCCTGGAGTCCAGCCATCCAGAATCCTCTCTGAAGCCACGCTGTCAAGCTGTCCCTTTGAAGTCAAACTGCTTCTGACATCCAACTATAGTCTCCAATGTCCAGCTGCTTCTCCTCCCTCTGCCAGCAAGGCCTGGGGTTTTTATGGGCACAGGATGAGGGGTGCGGCAGGCCATGAGTGGTTTTGGAAAAGGCAACATTTGACCGGACAAACAGGGATGTCAGTTCTCACACTGGGCCATATAGTACCAGGCTTTTTCAGTTTGAGGGTGGGGCCCTTGCCAGGGACTCACCCTCTTCTGCCCAGAATTTCCCTGCCTCCTGTCCCTATCACTGTCGCTGAGTGTTCTACAATGCAACTTAGGTTATATTTGTTGACAATGTTATTAAGTCTTCTAAATTCTGATTTTCTCTCCACTTATACTATCAATTACTGGGAAACAAATGTTGAACACTGCTTTATGAATTCTGAATTTTTCCTATTCGATGCAAACACTCTTACAATTGATAAATTAACCCCCTTGTCATTTTGAAATGTCCCTCTTTTTTCTTGGTAATATGCCTTACTCTGAAGTCTCCCTTAAACAGTAATCACTATATTAGCTTTCCTACGCTCAGTTTTGTACAGTGCATCTTATTCCATCTTTATACTTTTAACCTGTTTCTTTATATTTAATGTCTTGGTAGATGTCATATAATTAGATCTTACTTTTTGTTAAATCCAGTCTGATAATCTCTGTATTTTAATTTAAATGGTTAAACTATTTAATATTATATGGTCATACCAACCTATCATCTTGCTTATTTTCCATTTTCTCTACCTGTTCTTTGTTCTTTTTTCCCCTTCTCTTCCTTCATAATCTTGGTTTGGTTGGTAATCTACTGACACATTAGCTATATTTCTTTTACTTTTTGCTTAGTTGCTCTATCTAGGGTTTTATAATATGCATCTTTAACTTATCACACTGTATCTTCAAATAAAAATACATCATTTTACATATAAGACTCTTAGGCCTAATATTTCCATTGCTGCTTCCTGTCTTTGTGCTACTATTGTCATTCATGTAGACATTATACACACACAGTATGTTATCATTTTGCTTTAGGCAATTAACTCATAAATAAATCAAATAATGTCCAAAAAGTCCTTTTATCTTACCATTAATTGACTATTTCAGGTGCTTATTCTTTTGTATACCAAGTTTCTATCAGATATCATTTTCCTTCCACCTGAAGAACTACCTTCAGCATTTTTTATAGTGTAATTTACTCTCAGGTTTTGTATGTATAAAAAGCCTTTATTTTGAAGGATTTTTTGCTGGGTATAAAATTGAACCTGGGTTTACAGTTTCATTTTATCTATTAGCACTTTAACAATGCCAAATTCTATTTTGCTCTGTCTTACATTGTTTCTGGCAAGAAATTTGCCCTTTTTTTGGTTGTTTCTCTGTACATAAAATATCATTTTTCTTTAGCTGTTTAAAAAACTTTTTTTCTCTTTATCACTGGTTTTCAGCCATCTGATTATGGTGCCTTGGTATGGTCTTCTTTGTGTTTACTCTGCTTGAGATTAATTGAACAACTTGGAGCTGCATGATTATAGTTTTTATAAAGTCAGGAAAATTTTCAATCATTATTTCTTCAGACTTTTTTTTTTAATTATACTTTAAGTTTGAGGGTACATGTGCACAAAGTGCAGGTTTGTTACATATGTATACATGTTCCATGTTGGTGTGCTGCACCCATTAACTCGTCATTTAGCATTAGGTATATCTCCTAATGCTATCCCTCCCCCCTCTCCCTCTTCAGACTTTTTTTGTGGCTCTTCCTTCTTCTTCTTCTGAGAGTACAATCACGCCCATGTTATCACACAGATGACAAAGGTTCTGTTCATTATTTCTTTTAATCTTTCTCTTACATTCAATTTTTGTGTGGTTTCTACTGCCGTTTTCAACTTCACTGATCTTTTTCATCAGATAAGGAACTGCTGTTGTCTGCTGTTAACCTCAATCAGTAAATTTTTCATTTCAGTTAAATTTCATTTTAGAAATTTTGATCAGTTCTTTTTAATATATTTCATTTTTCTCATTACATTCATGTTTTCCTTTAAATCTGAGCATACTGAACATATTTATAATGCCAGTTTTAAAAAATTTTTGTCATATAATATTATCTCTATTATCTCATAGTCTGTTTCCACTACTTTAGTTTTCTCATTATAGTTTACATTTTCCTGCTTCTAGTCATTTTTTACTGGATGCTAGACAGTATCATGCTTTTAAGTATCAGGATTTTGTTATCATTCTTGAAAGATTCCTGTGCTTTGTTCTGAAAGTCAGTCAAGTAACCTGTTCATCAACTTGATCCTTAAAGTTTGTTTTAAGCTTCTGTTTGGACAGATTGGGAGTAGCCTTTACTCTAGGCTAATTTAGCCCCACTTTTAAGGCATGGCCCTTTTGGGGTCTCCACTGAACATACTGGGTGATCAAAAACAACTTAGCACTCTGGTAAGTGCTTAACAACTCCCTAACCCTGGGAATTACTTAACATAGAGCTCCTCAGTCATTCCTTGTCCAGCCTAATGGAGTTTCACTGTACACACATTCTATATATTCCTTCAGCAAAAGTTAAAGAAAACACCTATTCAGATTTCTAGTGCTCTTTTTCTATACAGTTCCCTCTTCTCTGAAACTTTGTCCAGCTCTTTCTAGCCACTGCAACCTCTCTGAATTCCAATCCCTATCTCAAATCAACAAGGCATCATGCCCTGAGATTCCCCCTGCCTATAGTGTGATCTAAAATGTGTCTTCTGGCAGAAATCTGAGGCAATCATAGTGCTCACCTTACTATGTTTCCCTTCTCTCAAAAATAATATTCCCACAACGCCTGTAATCTAATATCTAAAAAATAGTTGTTTGATGATATCTTTTGACCAATTTTCTGTTTACCACAGAAGGGACTATTTCTCCATCATGGCCAGAAATAGAAGTCTCTTCATGTCCAAGTATTAATGTATCATATTATTATGATATTGTTATAGGAGTTATTAAATTATTTTAGGCAGATAGAGAGGAAAAGGAGTCCTTGGGAAGTTTTTGTTTCTTTTAAAGCAGCTCCAGAAGTTTCTTGTCTAGCAGGAAAACCCCAGCTCTTAGAGCTGGGCCAGCAAATTTTGATATGCAAATGCTGGCCATTAGAAACTGTGTCCACCCTTGTCCGGGTGCAGAGGCTCACATGTGTAATCCCAACACTTTGGGAGGCAGAGGCGGACAAATCACCTGAGGTCGGGAGTTCAAGACCAGCCTGGCCAACGTGGAGAAACCCCGTCTCTACTAAAAAAATACAAAATTAGCTGGGCATGGTGGCGCATGCCTGTAATCCCAGTTACTCTGGAGGCTGAGGCAGAATTGTTTGAAGCCGAGAGGCAAAGGTTGCAGTGAGCCAAGATCTCGCCATTGCACTCCAGCCTGGGCAACAAGAGTGAAACTCCGTCTCAAAATAAAAAAAACACTGGGTCCACTCAAACATGGAGATTCCCACTGTCTTCTTCCTTGCCCCAACATGTGCCTGGCAACATGGCTGCCCCCACATATCCCCATGTATGTAGAACATCATAGCACCCTGCATTTGCATATTAAGAGGCTAGGGTGGGAGGGCCAGTTTTTTCACAGGCTATGTGAATGACATGCCTGGTCAAATCAATCCCCTGAGCCCTATGCAAATCAAACACCACCTCCTCCAGCCTCCTCATATAAGCAGCCACTTTTCTACCGCACACAGGGTTTCCTCTCTCGGCTTAGGAGCCCCACTCCCTCCGTCTCTGCATAAGGGAGCTTCTTCCTTCTCTCTTGCCTATTAAACTCTCAGCTCCTTAAAACCACTCCACGTCTATCTGTGTCATTTTATCCAATTCAGTGCGAGACTAAGGACCCTGGTGTCCCTCCACTCATCAGAGCTGTATCAATATAATTACATGATATGATACAACGATTATGATAATATATATTAATATATCACACTTTAAACTAAACTGACTCCTGATGTATCATCCAGAACTACAAACAACTCTTTTGCTTTGTGAATTGTTTTATTCACGAAATGGTTTTCTATGCATCAAGAACTAGATGAACAATAGGGAGAAAAACAGCTAAACACAACAAACACTGAGCAATTAATATTTATTAGGCATTGAGCAAACTGCTTCCATGCATTACCTAATTTAAACCAACAATCTGAGGCAGAAATTACTCAATTCGTTAATTCAATAAATATTTATTAAGCACCTATTATGACTCCAGATTCTTCTAGGTGCTAGTAGTGAGCACACAAGTAAAAATACAGAGATTTTAGGAGTTTATATTCTACTATCATTAATCCTACCCTCCAGATTAAGAAAGTGAGGATGGAAAACTTAAGTAACTTGTCACTTAGTTTGTAAGAGACAGAGCCAAGGCTTGAGTGCAAATCTCTTTAAAATTAGAATCTGAGCAAGATCTAAACCACTACACATTAGAAGGCCTCTCACAGAATTCATAGCCTAGCAAGAAATACAAAAAATTAAGTATATATAACACAGTATGATAAATACTGTAAGAGTGGTATGTCCATACTATTAGAGGAAAACTCACAGGGCACCTCCTGCACTTTACTACAAGCAGCAAGAAGAAATCCAGTGGCAGCTTTCACACTTTGCTTAGAAATCTCTTTGGGGCTGGGCACGGTGGCTCACGCCTGTAATCCCAGCACTTTGGGAGGCCGAGGCGGGCAGATCACGAGGTCAGGAGATCGAGACCATCCTGGCCAACATCGTGAAACTCCATCTCTACTAAAAATACAAAAATTAGCCGGGAATGGTGGTGCGTGCCTGTAATCCCAGCTACTCGGGAGGCTGAGGCAGGAGAATCACTTAAACCCCGGAGGCGGAGGTTGCAGTGAGCCGAGATTGCGCCACTGTACTCCAGCCTGGTGACAGAGCGAGACTGTCTCAAAAGAAAGAAAAAAAAAAAAAAAAAGAAAAGAAACCTCTTTGGTTTAGTAACACTCAGTTCATCAGCCAAGCTTCCTATTTTCCATGCTATTAATGGCAACGGTGCTTCTAAGTTTTCTGCCTCCACATAATAAGAATTCTCCTTCCTCCGTTTTTCAACAATATGCTTCTCATCACCTTTTAAGTTCTTAACCCCAGCTTCCTCAAAGTCCAGATTTATGCCAATAGTCTGTTCAAGGGAATTTCTGTATCACGACTGACAAAATTCTTCCAACCTCCTAAGGCTTCTTCCGCATTTCTATATATTTGCTGTGGCAGCACCCCTCTTGCAGGCATCAAAATTTTTATCAGTTAACTACTGTTTCAGAAAAAATTACCCCAAAACTTAGTGGCTTAAAACAATGAACATCTGACCAGGCGCGGTGGCCCACACCTGTAATCCCAGCACTTTGGGAGGCTGAGGCAGGCAGATCACGAGGTCAGGAGTTCAAGACCAGCCTGACCAACATGGTGACACCCCATCTCTACTAAAACCACAAAAATTAGCCAGGTGTAGTGGCGCATGCCTGTAATCCCAGCTACTCAGGAAGCTGAGGCAGGAGAATCGCTTGAACCTGTGAGGCAAAGGTTGCGGTGAGCTGAGATAGCGCCATTGCACTCCAGCCTGGGCAACAAGAGCGAAACTCCAACTCAAAAGAAAAAAAAAAACAAGGAATATTTATTATCTCATAGATTCTCAGTGTCAGAAATCCAGGTATGATTCAGCTGGATGCCTCTGGCTCAGGGTCTACCACAGAGATACAACCAAGGTATCAGCTGGGGCTGCAGTTATCAAGGCTAAAATGGATTTTCTTCCAAGTTCATTCATATGGCTACTGGCAAACCTCAGTCCCGTGCTGACTGTTGTTGGCCACAGACACTAGTTCCTTGCTACATGGGCCTCTCTACAAGACTATATAAACGTAGCAAGTTGCTTCCCCAACAGAACAAGCAAGTAAGAAGAGAAGAGTAATACATAAGTGACAATCTTTCAGTAACCTAATCTCAGAAGTGACATCTCATCACTTTTGCTATATTCTTTTTTTTTTGAGACTGAGTCTCGCTCTGTCCCCCAGGCTGGAATGCAATGGTGCGATCTCAGCTCACTGCAACCTCTGCCTCCCAGGTTCAAGCAATTCTCCTGCCTCGGCCTCCCGAGTAGCTGGGATTACAGGCACATGCCACCACACCCGGCTAATTCTTCTATTTTTAGTAGAGACAGGATTTCCCCATGTGGGCCAGGCTGGTCTCAAACTCCTGACCTCAAGTGATCTGCCCACCTCGGCCTCCCAAAATGCTAGGATTACAGGGGTGAGCTGCCGCACCCAGCCTGCTGTATTCTTTTGTTAGAATTGAGTCACTAGGTTCTGCTCACACATTAAAAAGGAGGGTATTACACAGGGCATGAACACCAGAAGGTGGGAACAACTGGGAGCCATCTCAGAGGTTGTCTACCACTAGAGGTATGACCAAGGTGCTAAACACCACAAATGAGGGGTACTAAAGAGGAGAGGAAATACCTAGAAGAGCAAGCAGAGGTTTTCTGAGAGAGGTACCACTTGGCCTTTTTTTTTTTTTTTTTTTTTTTTGAGATAAGGTCTCACTCTGTCGCCCAGGCGGTAGTGCGGTGGCACAATTTTGGTTCACGGCAATCTCTGCCTCCTGGGCTCAAGTGATCCTCCCTCCTCAGCCTCCCAAGTAGCTGGGACCACAGGTGCACACCACCACACCCGGCTAATTTTTGTATTTTTTGTAGAGACAGAGAATCACCTGTTGCTCAGGCTTTTTGTTGTTGTTGTTGTTTTTTTTAAGAGACAGGGTCTTACTCTTTTGTCCAGGCTGGAGTGTAGTGGCACTCATTATGACCTTGAACTCCTGTGCTCAGGCAATCCTCCCACCTCAGCCTCTTGAGTAGCTAAGACTACAGGCATGCGCCACCATGCCTGGGCTAATTTTTAAATTTTTTGTAGAGATGGGGTCTCACTATGTTGCCAGGCTGGTGTTGAACTCCTGGTCTCAAGTGATCCTCCTGCCTGAGCCCCCCAAAGGGCTGGGACTACAAGTGTGAGCCACTGCATCCGGCCCCAACTTGTAAAAATGAGAAGTTGAAAGTGATGGAGGAAGAAAGAGCATGCCACAAAAACAAAAGCAAAATGGCGAATTATAGCTCTAGAAACTCCGTGTATCTTACAATGATTGAAACAAAAAGACCATGCAATATGACCATGAATTGGCCAGAGAAGGTCCTAGATGCTATGCCAAGGATTTTGGTTTTTATCCTGAAGGCAGTAAGGGAAATGACAATTAGACTTGTATTTTAGAAGAAATTTCTGGACAGCCCTGTGGATGGAGAAGAAACTGGGTCAGGAAGATCTGTTAAGTAGCTATTGTAGTAAACTAAGTGAGCAAGGCAACCAGAATCATGCAACATGAAATGTTTTACAGCAACTCAAGACGTTGGTAGTACCGGGTCCTCCTAGGGGTATTTCTCTGTGCCTCTGTGCTATGTCCATATTGAAGGGAAGGGGAACAGAAGTGCAGCACAGTAGATAGAGTATGGAATTGGAAACCATCCAGACGTGGTTCAAATTCAACTTCATCAGTTATACTAACTTTTATTACCAACTGGTTAAGTTCCTTAATTGTTCTGGTAACAGGTTTATTATGAGGATTAAGTGAAAACATATATGTACAGAGTCCAGACACAGTAAATAGTATCTAGCATTATTACGTGTTCCACAAGTTTCAGGCTTAGGCAACTAGGAGATAATTAGCTCAGTTTCAAACCCACTGAGTTTGATATAGCTATATGATATCAAATTGAGACTTGATAGACAATTTTATACATTAGTATGGATTTAAGAGTATGTCCAGAGTTCTGCACCAGAAGGAGAAATTTAGAAGTAATCAAGTATAGACAGGTTAAAGCCATGGATAGCAGCTAATGAAACAGAAGAAGTAAGTACTGTATGGAACCCTAGGAAACAAGAACATTTCAGGGGTGGGGGCAGGTGCAGGGAGGAACATTTCAGGTACCTGAAAAGAAAGAGAAGTTTGAAAAGAAGCTGCCTCACTAGATTGCTATGCGGATTAAATCAAAAATAATACAAAACACCCATCATGTAGAAGACACTGTAACCTCGTTCAAGAGCCATTTCAATAAAGTCATCAGGCAAAAGTCACACTGGATATTCTGAGGCACAAACAGGAAGAAGTTAGACATAAACTTTTCAAGAAGGCTCCTTATGAAGAGATAAAGAAATAAAGTAAAATCCATAAGAAATAGGGTAGGCCGGGCACAGTGGCTCACGCCTGTAATCCCAGCACTTTGGGAGGCCGAGACAGGCGGATCACCTGAGGTCAAGAGTTCCAGACCAGCCTGACTAATATGGTGAAACCCCATCTCTACTAAAAATAAAAGAATTAGCCGGGCGTGGTGGTAGGCAACTGTAATTCCAGCTACTTGGGAGGCTGAGGCAGGAGAATCGCTTGAACCCAGGAGGCGGAGGTTGCAGTGAGCCGAGATTGCACCACTGCACTCCAGCCTGGACGACAGAGCAAGATACCGTCTCAAAAAAAAAAAAAAACAGAAAAAGAAAAAATAGGGTAGGCTAGCCTTTAATTCATCACTCTAGAGCAGGAACTAGCAACTTTAGTCCAAAGCAAACTGTAAGAGGAACTACTTAATGGTGAATTAAGTATTTAGCCATCTAGCATACACAAAATCAGCCAGCTACAACCAAAGTTCACACTGATTCAGTTTGTAAATACTCCATAGCTCCCTTCTGGACTCCCGTTGTAGTCTTTCTTTTGCAAACAATTTTAAAAAAAAAAAACTGCAACAGACTCACTTGCAACCAAAAATATATTAACACCAGTTTTCAAAGAGTGACAATAAAGGAGCGAAATATGGAAAGTGAACAGAACTAAAGTCTCATATTTCAAAAGGTACTTTAAGTCCTTTTTGTTTTTTAAAAGAAATGAGGTCTCACTCTGTCGCCCAGTCTGGAGTGCAGTGGCGTGAACGCAGTTTACCGTAGCCTCGACCTTCCAGGCTCAAGCAATCCTCCCACCTCATCCTCCAGAGTAGCTGGAACTACAGGTGCATGCCACCATGTCAGCTTGCCTGGCTAATTTTTTTTATTTTTTGTAGAGACAAAACCTTGCCATGATGTTGCCCAGGCTGGTCACGAACTCCTGGTCTCAAGCAATCCTCCCATCTCAACTTCCCAAAGTGCTAGGATTACAGGCATGAGCCACCACACCCAGTCTGTCACCTCCGATCTTATACTTTCAATAAACATTTACTAAATTATGATATACATAGATACCAAATGCTGTCAAAACTTTAAAAAGGAAATTAAGAAAATTCCATCGCACTTCTTTGTCAGAGGCCAAATTAATGACTTATATAAGAATATGAAGTTTCAATTTTGTGAAAAACTAAATGACTTCCCTTTATTTTTACTGTTTGTAAAAGGAAACAGTGAGATAAAAATAAAAAAAGAAAATAGTGCCAGGTGCAGTGGCTCATGCCTGTAATCCCAGCACTTTGGGAGGCTAAGGCGGGTGGATCACTTGAGATCAGGAGTTCAAGATCAGCCCTGGCCAACATGGTGAAACCCCATCTCTACTAAAAATACAAAAATTAGCCAGGCGTGGTGGCGCACGCCTGTAACCCCAGCGACTCAGGAGGCTGAGGTGGGTAAATCACTTGAACCCAGGAGGTGAAGGTTGTAGTGAGCCAGGATCGTGCCACTGCACTCCAGCCTGGGCGACAGAGCAAGACTCCTTCTCAAAACAAAAAGGAGGGGGAGGCGGGTGGTGAAAATAGTAATTAATTATATGCTCAACATGTAAATAAAAAAGAAGAAATGTGATTTTTACAGGACTTGAAGACCCTATTAAAATTAATGAAATTTTCACAGCTAAGTGAAAATTCTTCAGGGTCAAACGGGTCAATTTCTCACAATTCCCAGGTTCCCTTCCAGTTAGGTCACAGCCATGCAACTGGTCTGGCCATAGGTTATGAATGAAGCAACTAACACACCTAAAGCTGATGTACTTTCTCCATGATTTTTCCCATCCACATGGCTGAACAGAAAAAAAACTCTCAGATTGTGGAGTGTCAGCTTGGGTCTCTGAGTCATTGATTGGAAGAGAGCTCTGCCAGAGAGCCACCAAACCTATATTGAACATGATAAACCTTTGCTAAGTCACAACAATTTCTGGGATTTGCTGCAGCAGGCAGTGGTAATCACCCTAATGCAAAGCAAATAAAGTGAACCAGCGTGGGAGCGGCATGGTTAGGGTAGGTACTTACACTGCTCTACGAATATATGGGAATTTTAATCAAAATCAAAGGAAAAATTCACCTATTTTGAGAATATACAATGTATTTCACCATTCATAGCTGAATCTATCAATGTCCCACCCATTTCCATTCACAGCCAGTGTGGAGAACACCTGCAGTTTCTATGAACAGTTCTCCAGACAATTTCTCAGCATCTGGGCCTCTCTGCCAGAGCTTTCTCTGCCTGAAGGAGCATACTCAGCTTGGCAGCAGGACAAGCAAGAGAGCCTGGGAGTTACTCCCAGAAACTTCAACCAGTGAAAGGCAAGAGGTAGTAAATGTCTTATCCCTCAATGGGACAATCCAGAGGCATATTCTCTATGTAATCTAGCAGAGGGAGCTCAGCGAGACTGATGACCAGTTGCCCAGTGTGGTATACTACTTATTAAAGCACGCTTATTAACTTTTGTCCCTTCCCTGTCTCTTTCCTACTTCTTCAACATTCTTAATGAACTATTTGGAACCAAACAAATCCTTGTCTCAGGGTCTTCTTTTGGTGGAACCCAAATTAAAACACCATGTAGCATTAATCTCAAAACGGTGTTTATGATCAACAAAACTACAACCTTCCTGTCAATACAGTGAATTATGTGGGAAGCAATATATTTAAATCATTAAGTTATTTGTCTGGCTCTTTGGATATGAAACTGAAGATCACAATTACTTTAGATTTAGAAATAAGGAGAAAGATCAACACTTTCAAGCTTTCAAAAATTAGTAAAGCTTTGCATATTTGGCAAATTTATTTGCAGCTTTAAATACAAGGAATTAAACTTCAAAATGCAAACACCATGCTAGCACTATTTTTGCCTGCCCAGTATACTCATTTGCCCCAGGCCTTCCTGTCTTTTGGTAACAGATGCTAGTCCCTAACAGGGTGAGTACATGACCAGGCTCAGCTAATAACAATAATTCATTCATCTGGATGCAGTAACTGACTCTGAAATGGGCGCAGAATGAAACATTATCCTTCCCTGTAATTTTTCTAGCTGGAGTTGGTGGAGAGGAAGCCCTCTTGCCTTGTGGGTCTTGCAGACGGAAATATGAGTCTTGAATGGTCTGTGGCCCTGTTCCCTGCTATGTAGACAAAGTCTCTACACTAGAAAGTACGCTCCTTGGTCAGGGGGCGGTGGCTTATCCCAGTACTTTGGGAGGCTGAGGCAGGATCACTTGAGGTCAGAAGTTCAAGACCAGAATGGCCAACGTGTTTCATGAAACCCCATCTCTAAAAATACAAAAATTAGCTGGGCATGGTGGCAGGCACCTGTAATCCCACCTACTCAGGAGGCTGAGGCCTAAAAATCACCTGAACTCAGGAGGCAGAGGTTTCAGTGAGCCGAGATTGTGCCACTGCACTCTAGACTGGGTGACAAGCTAGACTCCATCTCAAAAAAAAAAAAAAAAAAAAAAAAGAAAGAAAAGAAAAAAGAAAGCATGCTCCTTGAGGACAGAAGCTTGATGTGTCTTATTTCTCATTTTTGTCCCTTAAGCCTTTGGAACAAATTGGTATGTCTTATTTCATCACTTGTTTCCCCAGCAACTAAATAGTAGCTAGCACATAGCAGGTACTCAATAAAGATTTGTTGATTTAGACAGTACGTGAGAATGAAGCTAACAAACAGACCCACATGAAAGATTAAGAAACTAAGAGAATGTCCTGAAAGTACTTAATCTTTGTGGCCACATCTATCTATGTTCGTGGTTATTTCTTCAGTTCTACTGTCATTCTGCTTAGTTTAAGCTGAGTTGTCATTTGCAATCAAGAGTCTAGAAAAATACTTCAAGCAAACAAAGAAAAAAATCCAACAAACTGGATAAAGCAAATTAGTGCTTTAATATTTCTTCAACTTTGACCCAATAAAGCACTCAAGGATAAGGCGGAAAAAAAGCAATACTCATCCATATTTTTGTTCTGAAAGATGATTTAAGGAAATACTTTCATAATGACATGCCTGAAAATCCCACTTGAAACAATGTGAAAAACATTTTTTCTTAGTTATGTTCCATGTTGGCAAAAACATCTCAAATGATAGTTTTTATCATTCAAATTTGATTCAGTTAACAGAGTAACTTCCAAAAAAAAATCTAGAAAATTTGAGGAGGAAGAACATCTTCTGATTCACTCCCGAAAATAAGCAAACTTTATCCTCTCTTTATTTTACAAAGCTAATCTTTTTTTATTGCACTCAGGTAATAAAAACAGAACAATTCACAGATTTCCATACTATTTGGGACTGAAAAGCCTGGTGATAAATAAGTAGCCCCACCCACACTGATACCATATGACTGGTACAGAAAAATATCTATGTTTTAAAGATTAAGTTTTTTCTTCCTAGAATCACTGCTGCTTTATTTTTGAAATACTTATTTTGAAATCTCCAATATCATATCATGATTTTTGTGTCTACCAAATCAAGATGTGGGTTTAAAAGACTAAAAAAAATCTGTCCCTAACACCATTTTACAACCAATTTCTACCAATTATTCCAGATCACTCTGTCTATTGATTTATCAATGTATTTAATCTCTGCTTCAACCAGAAACTGTCTGAACCCTTCTGCAAGAAGGGAGGAACTTTTGGCATATATTATTCCTTATTTTGGTTTCTTTCAAATTATCCAACTTGGTAGGATACCTATTCGTAATAGGTTTAATGTTGACTAAATTATATTATATGTAACACTGTGAGAAGACTTTAAAAACGTGGTCCCCAAAACGAAGCAGACATGAGTTGAAATCCCACATTTAGAAATTCTCTGAAACATTAAATTACTTAGTTCTCTTGGACTGAGTATTCTCATTTATGAAATGGAAATAAACACAGCCCTTAGAGGCATATATTTAATGCATGAGACATGCATTCAAATATTACTTTCTTTCCTTTCTCTTTCTTTGCTGATACAGAAAATAAAACTTGACCCAAAATCTACCATCCTATACCACACTTTAGAAAATGTTCTTTTATTTTATTTATTTATTTATTTATTTATTAGGAACAAGATCTCACTCTGTAGCCCAGGCTAGAGTACAGTGGCACAATCAGAGTTCACTATACCTTCTTTTTCTTTTTTTTTTTTTTTTGAGAGAGAGTCTCGCTCTGTCACACAGTCTGGAGTGCAGCGGCGTGATCTCAGCTCACTACAACCTCCACTTCTCAGGTTCACGCAATTCTCCTGCCTCAGCCTCCCAAGTAGCTGGGATTACAGGCACCCGCCGCTATGCCCAGAGATCAGAGTTCACTGTACCTTCTAACTCCAGGGCTCAAGCCATCCTCCCACCTCAGCCTCCCAAGTAGCTAGGACTATAGGTGCATGCCACCGCATTTAATATATAAATATTTTTATATCTTTATATATGTATCTAAATATATATTTATATAATATATAGTATATTATATAAAAACATAAATATTATATATTATATATTATGTATGTATTATATATATAAATATATTTATATATAAATATATTATATATTTATATTTTTATATAAATATATTTATATATATTTATATATAAATATATAATATATATTTACAATATATATATATTTTAAAGATGGAGCCTTACTGTGTTGCCTAAGCAAACTCCTGGCCTCAAGCAAACTTCCCATCTGGGCCTCCCAAAGTGCTAGAATTACAGGCATGAGCCACCATGCCTGGGAACAGTGATTTTACTTCTAATACTACTCTACTAGTATCCTCACTATTATCACCCTATAACCTCAATCCACTACTCTTTTCTGTGGTTCAGCCATGCTAGCTGTCCACTTCACTACTTATCAATTATCTCCTCATCTGTCAATATCCCAAAGGCCTCCAAAGACTGAAACCTAGCAGAAAAAAATATAGCCAGCATACTACTTCAACTTGAGTAGAAATAGGTAATTTAACTTAGGTTATCTAGTTTAGTTTAGACCCCTACACTATCTAGTGGGGCCAAATGGCTAAGGTTTATCTTGAGATTAGTCTAAAACATAACACCAGTACCATTCAGGAATACCTTGATACAGTTATTCCTCTCTACATAATTATCACCTTCATTGTAATAATTGGATTCAAGAACAGAGCAATATTATTTCTATGGAAAAAGAGACAGCACATGCACGCGCACGCACACACGAACACAGACACACACACACAGACACACAGACACACACATACAAAGCTTTTTTTCTTTAAGCTACCTCAAAAAGAAATACTTAGGTCAGGCGTGGTGGCTCATGCTAATAATCCCACCACTTTGGGAGGCCGAGGCGGGTGGATCACTTGAGGTCAGGCGTTCGAGACCAGCCTAGCCAACATGGTGAAACCCCGTCTCTATTAAAAGTACGAAAATTAGCCAGGTATGGTGGCACGTGCCTGTAGTCTCAGCTACTCGGAAGGGTGAGGCAGGAGAACTACTTGAACCCAGGAGGCGGAGGTTGCAGTGAGCCAAGATCGCACCACTGCACTCCAGCCTGGGCGACAAAGCAAGACTCCATCTCAAAAAAAAGAAAAATGTACTAAAGTAACTCAAATAGAGGCCTGGAGCAAGTCCCAGTTTTTACGACATTTTTACTCTATTTTTAAACTCTTTAAAAAGCATTTAACTTTATTTTAAATCACTGCTATAACACAGATTTTTGATCAGCATTTTTATTATAGAAATGAAACATACTGGCCGGGCGCGGTGGCTCACACCTGTACTCCCAGCACTTTGGGAGGCCGAGGCAGGTGGATCACGAGGTCAGGAGATCGAGACCATCCTGGCTAACACGGTGAAACCCTATCTCTACTAAAACTGCAAAAAATTAGCTGTCCCAGCTACTCAGCGGGCTGAGGCAGGAGAATCACTTGAACCTGGGAGGCAGAGGTTGCAGTGAGCCAAGATCGCGCCACTGCACTCTGGCCTGGGCAGCAGAGCGAGACTCTGTCTCAAAAAGAAAAAAAAAAAAAAAGAAATGAAACGAAACATGTTATTTCAAAATAGTCAAAAAACCAGAAGTGAATACAGTAGAAAGTGAAAGCTGTCTGTAACATACCCCCACATCCCACCCACCAGTGAAAACCCAGCTAGCAGTGTCAAAATATAAACATACATAGTACATGCTCAGATACAATTTAAAAAAAAATGTGGCTGGTTGAACTTCTCTGACTCTTCAAGCCTTCTGTCTGCCATCCTCACCTAGAATTATGACTGTACATATGGTACATATGTGTGTGTGTCTGTGAACGTGTAACACCAATAAACATTTTACCAAAGTATTTTTCCAATGCATGGTACATATGTGTGTTTGTGAACGTGTAACACCAATAAACATTTTACCAAAGTATTTTTCCAATGCAAACTTCAATGAGTCAACATTTTTTTAATTAGTTTTCTGAAAACCATAGGTAAACTGTTTCTATTTTTTTCAATTTTCATGTTTATTTTGCTAACATAACTTCCGTTTCAATTGTTTTTAATGTAAAGTTTATAATAAAGACCCAATCTGCTTTTGACTATATCAGATTTTCTCAACAAAGTCTCTATCATCAAAAGGTTTGCTTTGTAACAATACCATTCCCAATTTAAGCAAACTATGCAGACACAAATTGCAGAATGAATATTTTCTTCTGTCAAATTTTAGTCATAACAAATGTTACCATAATACATATTTATAGCTATTTGTTTGTGTTTGTAATATTTATATCAATAAGTCACTACCAGTGGGTAGGATGAATGGTTTGTATTAATTTCTTAGCTGACTACAGTAGGCAGAATTTTAAAATGGTCTCCCAAGATTTCCTGTCCTGCCAGGTTCCATGGCTCACGCCTGTAATCCCAGCACTTTGGGAGGCCAAGGCAGGCAGAACACCCAAGGTCAGGAGTTCGAGACCAGCCTGGTCAACATGGTGAAACCCCGTCTCTACTAAAAATACAAAAATTAGCCAGGCATGGTGGCATGCACCTGTAGTCCCAGCTACTCAGGAGGCTGAGGCAGGAGAATTGCTTGAACCTGGGAGGCAGAAGTTGCAGTGAGCCGAGATTGCACCACTGCACTCCAGCCTGGGTGACAGAGTGAGACTCTGTCTCAACAACAACAACAACAAAAAGAGGATTTCCTGTCCTAATCCCCAGGACTGAAAACACAACGAGATATCACATCCACGATTACATCATGTGCCAAGAGAGATTCTGTAGATGAAATTAAGGCTGCTAATCAGTTAGTAGTCAGTTATTAATGGGGAGATTATCCAGGAGGGCCCAATCTAATCACAAGTGCCCTTTAAAAATAGAAAGTTTTCTTTGGCTGGCTGCAGAAGAGCAAGTAAAAAAGATTCTATATGAGAGATATTCCACTGCTGGTTTTGAAAATTGAGAGGGTTGGCCAACTATAACCCCAGCACTTTGGGAGGCTGAGGTGGGAGGATCACTTGAGCCCAGGAGGCAGAGGTTGCAGTAAGCTTAGATCACACCACTGCACTCCAGCCTGGGCAGCATACGAAACTCTGTCTCAAAAAAAAAAAAAAAAGAAAAAAGAAAATTGAGAGGGTCGTGTGGAAAAGATATGAGAGCAGCCTCAGAGCTGAGAGTGACCCCTAAAGCTAACAGTCCACGACAATGCAGTCATCTCAGTCCTATCACCTCAAGGAACTGGATTCTGTCAACTCCATGAATGAGTTTGGAAGCACCTTCTTCCCCACCAAAGTCTCCAGATAAAAGCCAAACCCAGCTTGATCTTGATATTGGCTTTTGAGACCATGAGCAGAAAACACAGTGGAGCCTCCTCCCCGCCCCAACTTTCAACCTACAGAACTGTGAAATAATAAACGGATATTGTTTTAAGCTGCTATATTTGGGGCAATCTATCACATATCAATAGAAAACTAATACACTGACCCACAGAGAAACCCGTAATTCCTTCAGACTGACTTCTTATAAGCGAGGCCAAAACTACTACGGTAAGGCAAATGAGGCACGTGTTCTGAGGGCAAAATAACTTACTAGATAGATAAATTACTCAAGGTAAGTCATGCATGATAACGAACTATCGAAATTTTAAACAGGACTCAATAATGTACTTGCATGACTCTTAATCTTTGCCCTGTTGGACCCTATCTTTAAAATTTTCATAATTAGTTCTTTGAATTGTGTTAAATTAATTTTTATTTTGAAGCATTTTATTTAAATATTATTTATCTCAATTACCAAGTTTTCTGGCAGACACCAAAAACATGTATCCAGGGCCAATGCCTCAGTTGTCTCATTCTCGTCTTGTGCCAATTCTAAGACTAATCTAAGCCTTCTACCCAGCACTATTAGCCACACAAATCACTGAGCAGTTCTCAGACATTCCAGACTATTCTACTATGTTGCCAAGCTAATTCTTTCAAATTTTTTTTATCATTTTTCCTACCATATACACAAATGGCAGTGAAAAGAACAGCTTAAAACCTCTGGAGTCAATATATTCTTTCAGTTAAATATAACTTCAGAAAAGGTATCTAATTAAATGTACTCAAATCATCAGGAGCTAATGACACTCACCCTTAAAGAGGGATATCATGGGATAATTAGTTATTATTTGTGAAAATGCACAGAAGTATATAAATGAACTGGAATGTATTATTTGCATATAAAAATACTTTTCTAGATTCACTGATAGGAACTGTGGTTCAACATGCTTTTTTTTGGAAATAATGAGTTTGCACTGTGTCATCCACATATTTTAACCTCATAGACCTTGTATCAGTATACTTTACAAGACAGTTAACAAAAATGAAAGGTTTGGTCTGCAGCCTTTGAACAAAATCTGGTATATAAAAAGCTTAATGGGGCTGGGCGCAGTGGCTCACGCCTGTAATCCCAACACTTTGGGAGGCCAAGGTGGGCAGATCACCAGAGGTCAGGAGTTTGAGACCAGCCTGGCCAACATAGTGAAACCCCGTCTCCACTAAAAATACAAAACTTAGCTGGGTGTGGCAGGGGGTGCCTGTAATCCCAGTTACTCAGGAGGCTGAGGCATGAGAATCGCTTGAACCTGGGAGGCAGAGGTTGCAGTGAGCCAAGATCACGCCACTGCACTCCAGCCTGGGAAAGGAGAGTGAGACTCTGTCTCAAAAGAAAAAAAAAAAAAAAAAGGCTTAATGTGACTGAATATCCAATGTGAATGATGTAATGAATTTAATCCAGCAAAGTACTAAATGTATAAAAAAACACATACTACTTCAGAGAAGATTATAACATATTAAGTAATGTTCGCCATTAAATAAAAAGATACACGCTTTTCAATAAAAACCAGTAAAACTCTCTATATATAAATGTAGCACAATAACACTATTTCCTATAATAAAGTTCACTAACTATAGAGTTACCCACAGCTGAGTCACATAGCATAATATCTTCAGCACAAGTGCACAGTCAGAATTCAAAAGTTCAATTTCTGCAATCACATTCAAACCACAATGGAACTCAACCTAGTACCAAATGGAAATTAACGTTCTGTGCACTGTTTATAACAGCAAAATACTACCCAATAATAAATGTGGAACATCCACACAATGGAATACTACATAGCAATTAAAATGTTGTAGAAGTGTACTTATTGATATGGAAATTGTTTCCAATATTTTAAGTGGAAAGAGCAGGTTATAAAACTATGAATGTATAATTTTAAAGAGAGTGCTTCTAACGCTTCATTATTCTGAAGCTAAAAATAGTTATTTCTTAATTTTTTATCTCTAACAATCGTACATGTTTACAGGATAAGAGTGTGATGTTTCAATGCATGAATACACTGTATAATAATCAAATCAGGGTAATTATATCCATCATTTTAAACATTTATCATTTCTTTTTTTCTTCTTCTTTTGAGATGGAGTCTCACTGTATCGCCAGGCTAGAGTGTAGTGGCATGATCTCGGCTCACTGCAACCTACGCCTCCCGGGTTCAAGCGATTCTCCTGCCTCAGCCTCCCAAGTAGCTGGGACTACAGGCGTGCACCACCACCATGCCCAGCTAATTTTTGTATTTTTAGTAGTGACGGGGTTTGACCATGTTGGCCAGGATGGTCTCGATCTCTTGACCTTGTGATCCACCCGCCTCAGCCACCCAAAGTGCTGGGATTACAGGCGTGAGCCACTGCGCCCAGCCAACATTTATCATTTCTTTGTGAGGATAACATTCACAATCTCTTCTAGCTATCCTGACTACATTGCTATTAGCTATAGTCACCCTACTGTGCAACAGAACACTAGAACTTATTTCTCCTGACTGCAACTTTGTACCAGTTGACTGACTTTTCCCAGTCCCCTCCTCCTCCATCACCTCCTCTTCCAGCCTCTGGTAATCAATATTCTACTCTACTCCTATGAAATGAATTTTTTTTTAGATTCCACATGAGTGAGATCATGTGGTGTTTGTATTCTGTGCCTGGATTATTTCACTTAATATAATAATATCCTCCAGATTCACCCATGCTGCCACAAATGACAAGATTTCATTCTGTTTTATGGCTGAATGGTATTTCTATATACTACCAGTCTGTACACGTACACACACACACATACACACACACACACACCTACCTCACATTTTCTTTATCCACTCACCTGTGGTTGGGCATTTAGGTTAATTCCGTATCTTGGCTATTGGCTATTGTGAATAGCTCTGCAATAAACACAGGAGTGCAAGTATCTCTTCCACATACTGATTTCATTTCCTTTGGATACTTACCCAGTATTGGGATCGTGGGATTGTTGATCTTTTTTTTTTTTTTTTTTTAGATGGAATCTTGCTCTGTTGCCCAGGCTGGAGTGCAGTGGCATGATCTCGGCTCACTGCAACCTCCGCCTCCTGGGTTCAAGCTATTCTCCTGCCTCAGCCCCCCAAGTAGCTGGGATTACAGGCACGTGCCACCATGCCCGGCTAATTTTTGTATTCTTAGGAGAGATGGGGTTTTGCCATGTTGGCCAGGCTGGTCTTGAACTCTTGACCTCAGGTGATCTGCCTGCCTCAGCCTTCTAAAGAGCTAGGATTGCAGGTGTGAGCCAATGCGCCTGGCCTAAAAATATAATTTTTTAATGTTAGCTGACTCAGCAAGTGGATGAGCGACTCTGGAGTCTGAAAAGGCCCAGGTTTATACACTCATTACACCACTTAATAGCTATCTGACCACAAATAATTAACCTCAATATTAAAATGGTAATATACCTACTTTATAAAGGCAGTTTAAGAATTACATTACATATTCAAAACACTTAGCATTATAGTTGGAATATAGAAGGTACTCAGTAACAGTTAACAGTTTTACTATAATTGTTTTCCTATTTTTACAGTTTTACTATTTCTCATACTGTACTCAGACTTTCAAATACGCATCTGAAATTAAAAGTTGATGGAGTAAGGGTGGGAAATGCCTACAGTTCTGGCTAAGATGAACTAACACACTTCTATCTCTAGCACCAATTATCACTAAAAACCCTGGACAGCATATATGGAGTCCTCTGAGGATTCAAAAAAGTAAATAATGGCAGCTAGATTTGGGAACAAAACAAAAACTAGAAGAACTGATAGGGAATTGATTCACTGAGTTTTTCCCCCTCCCATGTGTCCTGGATTAGATTCAAGGGCATCCCAAATCTTAGAACTGCACAGTAGGAGTGGGCAGGAAAAAGTCCAGGAGAAACACTTTCTTTGTGGCCAATGGACTAGGTAGGAGGGCCCTGCAGGATGAAGGCTATGGGTGGAATCCCAGCTCTTTTTCTCTCTTTTTTACTCTTCTGGCCCTAGCCCAAGTCAAGTACTGGTCACAAAACTGCGCTCCTATGGCTTCGGCAGTGACCACAAACGCACCTAAAACTGAGAGAATCCTTCCCTCTGACCAGAGGAACTGAGGCTCTGTAACTGGAACAGTGCAGAGAGAAACCAGGTTATTTCTTCCTCTCTGTCACCATCTTGGTCTAGAGGCATATCCAGTTGTAGGAAGTTCATGATAGTGTGGAGAGGTTAAAAAATCCTGGCTTTGTCATCAGAGAATGAGGACAAGATCTCCTGGGAGACAGAGTGTGAAAATAAATCATGGAGAACAGGGAGCTGAAAAAGGAACACTCCTAAATCCATGTATGAAGTTCCAGGCACACCTAAAGGCTGTGCATGTATGAACTGACCCAAAATAGTATAACACAGATCTTCAGACCTAAATTAAGATATAGATACCGACCACCACTCAGGTCCCAAACTGACTCCTGGGAGGTACATACACAAAAGACAGACCCAAATAGTACTGCAAAGACTGTGAAAAGTAAATTGACATTAGAACCACAGCCCACTGAAGGTAAGATGACACTTGGAGTATGAATCTAACCAGTCTGATTGCCTGCTAAAAGAAAAAACTCAACATTTCCAGGTGCCTTAAATAGGACTCAGAGTCTCAAGTAAAATACTCAAAATGTACAAACAAGCAGGAGACACCAACCCTAAGATGGCTCAGATTTTGGAATTGTCAAAAATTAAGCAGCTATTATAATCATGCTTTCTGAAGTAAGGGCAAATACACATGAAATTAATGAAAAGATAAACATTTTCATACAGAAATTGAAACTATAAAAAAGAACTAAATGAAAATTTTAGATTAAAAAAACTAAAATAAAAATTACTGAATGGACTGAATAACAGAATGTGACAGAAGAAAGAAACAGTAAGCCTAAAAATAGATCAACAGAAATTATCCAATCTGAACAAGAGTGAAAAAAAGGTGGGGGAAGAAATGAGCACGGTGGTGGCCGGGCGCAGTGGCTTACACCTGTAATCCCAGCACTTTGGGAGGCCGACGCGGGTGGATCACGAGGTCAGGAGTTTGAGACCAGCCTGGCCAACATGGTAAAACCCCATCTCTACTAAAAATGAAATAAAAATAAAAAACTGGGCATGGTGGTGTGTGCCTGTAATCCCAGCTACTTGGGAGGCTGAGCAGGAGAATCGTTTGAACCCGGGAGGCGGAGGTTGCAGTGAGCCAAGATCACACCATTGCACTCCAGCCTGGGCAACAGGGCAAGACTCCGTCCCAAAAAAAAAAAAAAAAAAAAAAAAAAGCACAGTGACTCACGTCTGTAATCTCAGCACTATGGGAGACCAAGGTGGGTGGATCGCTTGAGCCTAGGACTTTGCCACCAGTCTGGGCAACATAGTGAAACCCATCTCTACAAAACAAATACAAAAATTAGTCAGGCAGGATTATGTGCGCCCATAACGCCAGCTACTCAGGAGAATGAGGTAGGAGGATCGCCTGAGCCCAGGAGGTAGAGGCTGCAGTGAACTGAGATCACACTTTTGCATTCCAGCCTGGGCAAGAGAGCGAGATTCTGTCTCAAAAGAAACAAAAAAACAAAAAGGCCAGGCGTGGTGGCTCACGCCTGTAATCCCAGCAGTTTGGGAGGCCGAGACAGGTGGATCACCTGAGATCAGGAGTTCAAGACCAGCCTGGGCAACATAGTGAAACCCCGTCTCTACTTAAAATACAAAAATTAGCTGGGTGTGGTGGTGCGTGCCTGTAATCCCAGCTACTTGGGAGGTTGAGGTAGGAGAATCGCTTGAACCCGGGAGGCAGAGGTTGCAGTGAGCCAGAACATGCCACTGCACTCCAGCCTGGGAGACAGAGAGATATTCCATCTCAAAAAAATAAAAATAAAAATAAAAATAAAAAAGACAGGAAAGAGCCTCAGAGATCTGAGAATATCAAAAAGTTATGTCAGTGAAGTCCCAGAAGAACAAAAGAAAAAAACTGGAGCAGAAAAAAAATATTTGACAAAAACAAAACCTTCCAAATTTCATGAGAAACATAAATAATTAAGTGAACACAAACAGGATAAATGTATGCCCATAAATAATCAAACTACTAAAAAATAAAAGATTAAAGAAAAAAACTCCTAAAGGAGCCAGTGAAAAACAACACATTACATACAAAGAAACAATGATTCCAGTGATTATAGATGTCTCATCAGAAAGCACAGAAGACAACAAACTACATTTTTGAAGAGCTAAAAGAGTAAAACAATAAACCCAGGATTCTACATCTAGTGAAAATTTCCTGCAGTAAAGATATTCTTAGGCTGGGCACAGTGGCTCATACCTGTAACCCCAACACCTTGGGAGGTCAAAACGGGTGGATCACTTGAGGTCAGGAGTTCGAGACCCGCCTGGTCAACAAGGTGAAACCCTGTCTCTATTAAAAATATAAAATTAGCCAGGTGTGGTGGCTCATGCCTGTAGTCCCAGGACTTGGGAGGCTGAGGCAAGAGGATCACCTGAACCTGGGAGGCAGAGGCTGCAGTGAGCCAAGATCACGCCCCTGCACTCCAGCCTGGAAGACAGAGTGAGATTCTGTCTCAATTTTTTTAAAAAAGATATTCTTAGGTGAAGGAAAACTGAGATAATTCATCAGCAGCAGACCTGTTCTAAAACAAATGCTAAATGTAGATCTTCAAGCAGAAGGAAAATGATACCAAAGGGAAACTAACTTCAGGAATAAAGGAAGTGCAAATGAAGTAATAAATATACTTGTACATAAAACATTTTTCTCCCCTTAAATTCATTAAAATAGGTATGACTGTTGAAAGCAAAAATTATAATGCTGAGTATGTGGTTTTCAATGTTTAAAGATGTAACGTATAGAATCACTGTAATGTAAAGAGGCTAAAGAAACAGATTGCGTGATTTCTGCATTTCACCTGAAGCAGTAAAGTATTAACTCTAAGTAAAATATAAAGTTAGGTATGTATATTGTAATCCCCATAGCAGCCACCAAAAACAAAACAAAACATACAAAGAGTCAAAAAAAAATACATAAATTAAATGAATTACTAAGACAACAGTCAAGCAATCTGAAAGGTAGGAAAAGGGAGATTATGGAACAAAAAGCAGAAGGGGCCAGGTGAGGTGGCTCACACCTATAATCCCAGTACTTTTGAGAGGCCAAGGCAAGAGGATCACTTGCCTACGAGGTCGAGACCAGCTTAGGCAACACAGTGAAACCCATCTCTAAAAAAATTTTAAATTAGCCAGGTGAGGTGGCATGCGCCTATAATCTCAGCTACTCAGGAAGCCAAGGTCTGAGGATCACCTGAGCCTGGGAAGTCAAGGCTACGGTGAGCCATAATTGTGCCACTGCATTCCAGCATGGGCAACAGAGCAAGACCCTGTCTCCAAAAAAAAACAGCACACCTATATCCAAATATATCAATAATGTCAACAAATGTAAATGGTCTCAACAGAACAATTAACATACAAGATCATCAGACTAGATTTAAAAAACACAAGACCTACTGGGCATGGTGGATCACCCCTGTAATCCCACCACTTTTGGAGGCCAAGGCAGGCAGATCACCTGAGGTCAGGAGTTGGAGACCAGCCTGGTCAACATGGTGAAACCCGATCTCTACTAATACTACAAAAACTAGCTGGGCCTGGTGGCACATCCCTGTAGTCCCAGCTACTCAGGAGGCTGAGGCACAAGAATTGCTTGAACCCAGGAGGAGGAGGTTGCAGTGAGCCAAGATCATGCCACTGCACTCCAGCCTGGGTGACAGAGGAAACTGTTATCTCAAAAAAAATAAATAAAATAAAATTAAAATTAAAAACACAAGAGCCAACAATACGCTGTCTATAAGACATCCCTTTAAATACAACAAAGAATGGAATTATAGAAAGGATAGTAAAAATAGATCTTGCAAACTCTAATCAGAGTAGACTTAAGAATAAGAAAAATTACCAGGGATAGAGGGAAATTATACAGTAAAATGGTCAATTCACCAAAAAATGTATAACAATTCTAAATGTTTATGGACTTTTTTTTAAAGCTTCAAAATATATGAAGCAACAACTGAAAGAAGAAATAGAAAAATCCACTATATTTGGAGATTCAACACTCCTTTCTGAGCAACTGATAAAACAAATAGAAAATCAGCAAAGATATGTAAGACCTGAAAACCACTATCAATCAATCTGACCTAAGTGACATTTATAGAACACTCTACCCAACAACAGCACAATACACAAGGGCATGTGAAACATTTATCAAAGTAGATCATACCCTGGGACATAAACCTCAACAAATTTAGAAGAAAAGAAATAAAATAAGGTATGCTCTCTGATATGAAATCAAATTTAAAAATCAATACAAGAAAGCTATCTGGAAAAATCCCAAAATATTTAAAAACTGAATAAAACCCTTCTAAGTAATCTGTGGGTCAAAGAACAAGCCTCAAGGAAAACTAGAAAATACCTGGAACTGAATTAAAATGAAAATACATATCAAACTTTATGACATGCAGCTAAACAACTGCTTAGAGAAAAATGTACGGCATTAAATGTTTCTATTAGAAAAAGATTTCAAATCAACAATGTAAGCTTCCATCTGAGAAACCAGAAAATGAGCAAACTAAACCAAAAGCAAGTAGGAGGAAGAAAATAAAGACGAGAGCAGAGATGAATGAAATGAAAAAATAACAAAGAAAGTAAATGAAACTAAAAGCTGATTCTTTGACAAGAACCTATAAAAATAATAAACCTCTCTAGCCATTCTGACCAAACAAAAAAAGAGAAAGTATACAAATATTCAAATCAGGAATGACCGAAAGGATGCCACCACTACAAACTCCACTGATGAATAATGAAATACCACAACTGCATGTCCACAAATAAACCAATTCCTCGAAAGACACAATCTACCAAAGCTCATTCCTCAAAAAAGAGATAACCTAATAGTCCTGTATCTATTAAATAAGCTGAATTTATAGTTAAAATTTTTCTAACAAAAACATTCCAAAGGTAGTGAGTTCTCTCAATTGATTGTTCACTGTCTTACAGATCAAACTCCCTGTTCTACTCTTTCTCCCCTTCTCATTACCACACTAAACTAGTCTTCAACACACACACACACACACTCTCTCTCTCTCTCTCTCTCTCACTCTCTCTCTCTCTCACTCTCTTCCCGCACCCACTCCAGGCCAAGATGATTTCACTGGGGAAATTTTGGCAATCAAGGAAGAGATACTATCAATGCTACATAACCTCTTCTAAAAACAAATAAGGAAGGGAACACTTCTCAACTCATTTTATAAAGCCAACTTTCCCCCAATACCTAAACCAAGCAAAGGCATTATAAGAACAGAACACTACAAACCAATATAGCTCATGAATATAAATGTAAAAATCCTCAACAAAATATTAGCCAAAGACACTGGAAAACTGGCAGTTTCTTATAAACATACACTTACTGTATGACCCAGAAACCCCAATCTTAGGTTTTTAACAAAGAAAACAAAAACAAGGTTCACCAAAAAAACCTGTATACAAATGTTTATAGCACCTTTATTCATAATCACCCAAAACTGCAAACTCCCCAATACCCTTCAACTAATAATGCATAAACAAAGTGTGGTACATTCATATAATGGAACATTACGCAGCAATAAAAAGAAATGGACTACTGAAACATGCAATAACATGAATGAATCTCAAATGCACTATGCTAAGTGAATGAAGCTAGAAAATGCTACAACTCATTTATATGACATTCTGAAAAAAGTAAAACTATAGGAACCAAAAAATTAATTTTTCCTTCTTAAAACCAAATCTACTCCAGAAAAAGCATTAAATTATTCAAAACTTAACAAATAATCTTAATCCTGGGGACATTTCTTTTTCTTTTTCTTTTTTGTTTTGGGGGACATTTTTTCTAAAGAGAATATATATATATATAAACGTATACTCACACTAGCCCCAAATAGACACTTATAAAGGTGTTTTTACTAGAGTAATTTGTAAAGAGAAAAAGAAATAAATGCCCACTAGAAGTTTATAAATTTGACAGAGTATTCAATCTTATTTATAACAACACATTATACCATATTTTCTTGCCTCCTATTTGAGGGTTCAGACTCATTAACAAATTGGTCACATTTCAAATCTTTTTAAAAATACAGTATGATGCAAGTCTGACTCCAATATGGGCAAAAAAAAAAAAAAAGATTACAAAGGGGAAACTGTTCTATTACCTCTTACTGTACACAGCCTGAAATGCAGTAAGATGTGTATACTATTAATCGATACAGAAGAGTATCAATGTGTATATGAATCAACAT
Source organism: Gorilla gorilla gorilla (assembly GCF_029281585.2). Taxonomy (NCBI): domain Eukaryota; kingdom Metazoa; phylum Chordata; class Mammalia; order Primates; family Hominidae; genus Gorilla; species Gorilla gorilla. Next base: position 105,265,592 of record NC_073235.2, on the reverse strand, counting down.
AATATCATTACTAGAAATATACAATTTTCCAGTATTAAAAAAAATTTCCAATGGGAAGATTTCCAGGATTATTGAAGACATTAAAACTACTCAATAGTGGGCTAGCAGTACAACCTTCATAAACAAAGTTTAACTATAAGACAAGAAAATAGTGCTCAAGATAGGCAAAAATCCAGTGATAACCCAGAGCCTCCAAACAGATAGAGAACAAATACACAAAAGACAAATGTCAGGCATGGTGGCTCATGCCTGAAATCCCAGCAACCCTGAGATTTTTTTTTTTTTTGAGGTAGGCTTTTCTGGATATATTTTATATCTCAATAAGTGTTCTTAAAGTAAATATTATAAATAAAAAAATTTAGCCAATAAAATTTAATATTACTGTCTTTCTTTTCAATCAGAATCAAGTTAGTAAGTCTTCAACACACACAAACACACACACACACTCTCTCACTCTCTCTCTCTCACTCACTCACTCTCTCTCTTCCCGCACCCCCTCCAGGCCAAGATGATTTCACTGGGGAAATTTTGGCAATCACAAGTCTACCTCTGTCCTGACAAATGCTTATATACATGCACAGAAAAGGTTGAATAGTAGCATACTTGAAATGCAAGAGAGAACCTGGAAGACTATTTCATTAGTGACAGAAAAATCATTTCTTTTCAGTCACCATAGTAATAAATGATTAGGGCAAAAAAAAAATCTTTTTTGGTGTTTGCCGCACTTTAATTGCCAAGAGGACATAATACATTCAAATAAATGAAGAAAAATGGGTTAACAAATGAACACATTATGAGGATTTCTAAGGTTCAATTAACGTGTGAATTTCTCAAACTCTCAATTATCAGGGAAATTGATTAAAAGACAAGAAAATAGTTTTCAAGACAGACAAAATCCAGTGATACTCAAAGCTTCCAAACTAATAGAGAACGAATACACAAAAGATAAATGTCAGGCACAAATGTTCACGCCTGTAATCCCAGCAACTCTGGAGGCTGAGGCAAGAGGATTGCTTGAGGCCTGGAGTTCCAGACCAGCCTAAGCAACATAGCGAGACCCTGTCTCTTAAAACAAAACAAAACAAAACAAAACAAAAGTTAAATACTTTTTAAAAGATGAATAGAGGATGGGGCATGAGTCTTCACTTTTGTGGGGGTTTCTTTAGTTGCTATTGTTGTTGTTTTTGAGACAGGGTCTTACTCTGTTGCCCAGGCAGGAGTGCTGTGGCATGATCATAGCTCACTGCATCCTCGACCTTCTGAGCTCAAGGGACCTTTCCACCGCAGCCCCCTAAGCAGCTGGGACTACAGGTGTGTGCCACCTCATCTAGCTAATTTTTCAATTTTTTTGTAGAGATGAGGTACCCCTATGTTGCCTAGGCTGGTCTCGAAAACTCCTGAGCTCAAGTGATCTTCCAGTCTCGTCCTCCCAAAGTGCTAGGATTACAGGCATGAGCCACCATGCCCAGCCTGTTTTGTTTTTTTATTTTTTAACAGGAAGCCATTTATTCATTTGACAAAATTTGTATTGAGTCTCACTTAAATCTTGCAAGTTCTCCCTTTCTGGACTGCAGGTTACTGAGATTTAGGGGTAAAAAAGTTTAACTGCTAGAGAGAATGTCCAAAGGTGTGGGTCCTCAATCTTCCCTATACAATTGAGATATAACATCCCTGAAGTAGAACAGGAGCATTCCCATGACATTAAATTAATTTCCAGGAGTAGACCTTCCAAGAATTCTTAGGGATAGCATTAATGGCATCTGCTTTCTATAGAAGTGAAAGATCTCTACTCTACCAATCACCCAACAATTCCTGACTGCACACAAAGCATTCTGACTCAAGATAGAGCCACATACGGCCATATCAGGCTTTTGTCATGAAGTACTACTCTTTTCGGTAATACTACATATGTTCTTCTTTGTACTGTTAACCCCTGAATACTGCAAAAATCTGAATTATCTCATTCTTAAATTCTAAAGTCCATAAGGTCAAGGATGTGTTCTCAACATCCTGCTCTGCACAAAGTGAGCACGGGTTCTAAAATAACATAAACAGGCCAGGCAGGGTGGCTCGCACCTGTAATCCTAACACTGGAAGGCCAAAGAAAGAGGATTGTCTGAAGCCATGAGTTTGAGGCCAGCCTGGGCAACATAGTGAGACCCCATCTCTACAAAAAAAATAAAGAAATTAGCCTGGCAAGGTGGCATGCACCTGTGGTCCCAGCTACTCAGGAGACTGAGGTGGGAGGATCACTTAAGCTAGGGAGGTCGAGGCTGCAGCGAACCAAGATCATGTCACTGCACTACAGCCTGGGAAACAGAGCAAGACCTTGTCTTTAAAAAAAATAAAATAATATAAACAAACATCCCTTGCCCTTATCTTTTTTTTTTTTTTTTTTTTTTAGACAGAGTTTCACTTTTGTTGCCCAGGCTGGAGTGCAATGGCACCACCTCAGCTCACTGCAAACCCTGCCTCCCAGGTTCAAGCAATTCTCTTGCCTCAGCCTCCCAAGTAGCTGGGATTACAGGCATGCATCACCACGCCCGGCTAATTTTGTATTTGTAGTAGAGACAGGGTTTCTCCATGGTGGTCAGGCTGGTCTCTAACTCCTGACTTCAGGTGATCCGCCCGCCTCAGCCTCCCAAACTTGTCTTTATCTTCAGAAATACCAACATACATGCACAATAGGAAAATATAATTAAATGGTTTTCCCAGACACTACTAAATATAGCCCATTATATCCCAGTAGAACAGCATGTAAGATAAAAATTACAAACTTTTGGCCAGGCGTGGTGGCTCACGCCTGTAATCCCAGCACTTTGGGAGGCCCAGGCGGATGGAACACCTGAGGTCAGGAGTTTGAGACCAGCCTGGCCAACATGGTGAAACCCTGTCTCTACTAAAAATACAAAAAATTAACCAGGCGTGGTGGTGGGCGACTATAATCCCAGCTACTCAGGAGGCCGAGGCAGAAGAATCACTTAAACCCAGGAGATGGGAGTTGCAGTGAGCCAAGATTGTGCCATTGCACTCCAACCTGGGCAACAAGAATGAAACTCCATCTCAAAAAAAAAAAAAAAAGAATGGTAAATTAAGGGCCCGGAGCGGTGGCTCACACCTGTGATCCAGCACTTTGGGAGGCTGAGATGGGCAGATCACCTGCAATCAGGAGTTCGAGACCAGCCTGGCCAACGTAGTGAAACCCTGTCTCTACTAAAAATACAAAAATTAGCTGGGCGTGGTGACAGGTGCCTGTAATCCCATCTACTCTGGAGGCTGAGGCACCAGAATTGCTTGAACTGGGAGGCAGAGGTTACAGTGAGCTGAGATGGCACCACTGCACTCCAGCCTGGGCAACTGAGCAAGATTCCGTCTTAAAAAAAAAAAAAAAAAGAATGGCAAATTAGAAGCGAACATCCAAAAATAATCATGAGCTGTGATGGTTATTATTGAGTGTCAACTTGACTGTATTGAAGGATGCAAAGTATTGTTCCTGGGTTTGTTTGTGAGGGTGTTGCCAAAGGAGATTAATATTTGAGTCAGCGGATTGGGAGAGGCAGACCCACCCTCAATCAGGGTGGGCACCATCTAATCAGCTGCCAGTGCGGCTAAAATAAAGCAGGCAGGAGAAGATCTTGGAAGAGCGGACTTGCCGAGTCTTCCGGCCTTCATCTTTCTCCCGTGCTGGATGCTTTCTGCCCTTAAACATCTCACTCCAGTTTCTTCAGCTTTTGGACTCTTGGATTTACACCAGTGGATTGCCAGGCGCTCTCAGGCCTTTGCCACAGACTGAAGGCTGCACTGTCGGCTTCCCTACTTTTGAGGTTTTGGGACTCGGACTGGCTTCCTTGCTCCCCAGATTGCAGACAGCCTATTGTGGGACTTTACCTTGTGATCACATGAGTCAATACTCCTTAATAAACTCCCCTTTATATATACATCTATCCTATTAGTTCAGTTCCTCTAGATAATCCTAATACATGAGCCTTTTCCTTTATCATCCAAATTTTCCATATTTTTATTACTTTCAAATGTTAAAAATTTTAGTGCCTTATGCTCCAAAAGTCCATGGCCTACTCTGTATGAATACAGAAAATGTAACAGCATTTATCAAACAAGTTAATACTGGCAACATTATTAACCCAACCACCCAAGTAGGTTCCAAATCCCAGCCATCATTACACTCTTTCATCTACCAAATCTAATCAGTTAACAAATCCTATCAATTCTTCACTTTTTAAATAAACCCTTTTTCATTCACACTAACTAGAACCACTCTATTTTCAAACAAAGAAATTAAGGCTGCTGAAAATAGTAGAAATTAGGATAAATATAAAAGACTTTCTTCCTATTTTTAATTGCACTAAAACATTGGCTAGATGAAACCCCGTGTCTACTAAAAATCCAAAAAAAAAAAAAAATTAACCAGGTGTGTGGTAGGCGTCTGTAATCCCAGCTACTTGGCAGGCTAAAGGCGGGAGAATCACTTGAACCCAGGAGGTGAAGGTTCCAGTGAGCTGAGATCATACCACTGCACTCCAGCCTGGGCAACAAGAGCAAAACTCCAAAAATAAACAAATAAATAAATAAATAAATAAATAAGCTGAGCACGGTGGTTCACGCTTGTAAATCCCAGCACTCTGGGAGGCCGAGGTGGGCAGATCACTTGAGGTCAGGAGTTCAAGACCAGCCTGGCCAACACAGTGAAACCCCGTCTTTACTAAAAACACAAAAATTAGCCCGGTGTAGTGGCGCGTGCCTGTGATCCCAGCTACTCGAGAGGCTGAGACAGGAGAATCACTTGAACCCGGGAGGCACAGGTTGCAGTGTGCCGAGATCACGCCATTGCACTCCAGCCTCAGAGACAGAACAAGACTCTATCTCAAAAAATAAAAAATAAAAATAAATAAATAAATAACAAAGCATTACAAAGTTTATAACAGAGAGAAAATATCTGATGAATAACAAAGTATTTGACAATTATATCACAAAGGATGGGTGGGAGGAAACAGAATTATATGTAAGGTTCTACCATATGAAATATTAGACAACACACCATCATTCACAAAGTTCTACTAGACAGCAGTGCTCTAGCACAACCACTTTAGAACACAGTAAAAAGAGGCAACAATAGTGAAGATAGGGAAGACAGAAAAGAGAGAGGAAAGGAGACATTCTGGTAGGTAGATTAAACTGTACAATTAAGAGTTTACTCCTTGAGGGCAAGGACTCCAAAAAATAATAGTAAGATGAAATGATAAAACATAATCCAAAGGAGGATGGGGAAAAAATGTTCATGAAATTCAGGTACGAACTGATATCAATTCCCAAAATATACCTGACAACACAAAGAAAAATGCACACCCTTCTGACCCAAAAAATTCTATTTCTAAGAATTTGTCAGCCGGGCACGGTGGCTCATGCCTGTAATCCCAGCACTTTGAGAGGCTGAGGCGGGCAGAACGCCCGAGGTCAGGAGTTCGAGACCAGCCTGGTCAACACGGTGAAACCCCATCTCTACTAAAAATACAAAAATTAGCCAGGTGTGCGCCTGTAGTCCCAGCTACTCAGGAGGCTGAGGCAGGAGAATCACCTGAACCCGGGAGTCAGAGGTTGCAGTGAGCCAAGATCACCCCACTGCACTCCAGCCTGGACAACAGAGCAAGACTTCATCTCAAAAAAAATAAAAAATAATAATAAAAAAAGAATTTGTCCTACAGATAAATTCATATATAAGTGCACAAAGAAGTATATACAAGAATATTCAACCTAGCATCATTTAACAGCAAAAGGCTAGAAATGATCTAAATGTTTATAAACAAAAGCCTGATGAAATAATGCATGGTCCACTATAAACCTATGTGCACAACGACATACACGCACACACACATACATACATACATATATATATGTATTTTTTGTTTTTGGGGGGGGTGGGGACAGAGTCTCGCTCTGTCACCCAGGCTGCAGTGCAGTGGCGCAATCCTGGCTCACTGCAACCTCCACCTCCCAGGTTGAAGCAATTCTCCTGCCTCAGCCTCCCAAATAGTTGGGACTACAGGCGCACACCGACCGCTATACTCGGCTAATTTTTTCCTGTATTTTAGTAGAGACGGGGTTTCACCATGTTGCCCAGGCTGGTCTCGAACTTCTGAGCTCAGGCAATCCACACATCTCGGCCTCCCAAAGTGCTAGGATTACAGGCATGAGCCAACAAGCCCAGCTGACATATGCATATATCTGAATATACATAGAATAGCTCTGGAATTATACAAAGAAACAACTGGGTTTCTCTTGAGAAGAATGAACTGAGACAAACAGCAAGAAGACTGCTGACTGTATTCTCCTTACCATTTATAATTTTTATCATGTGCACATTATTGCCTGCAAAGAAAGAATGGAGTAGGGGAGAGAGGAGAGGAAAGAGAGACACATTCTGGTAGGTAAATTAAACCATACAATTACAGAGTTAGTTCCTTGAGGGCGAAGACTCCAAGCAGCAGCCTATACTAGCTCATGAAAAAGAAGAAAAACGTCAGTAAATTTCTTTTGGGTTAAACTAGCACTAATTTCATCTCAACTGCTACATGCCAGCCTCAATCAAAAAAATGTCAGATACTTCCTATTAAATAATACTAACAATAAAAATACATAAACTCACTAGAACAATACACGGGAAAAGAGGCAAGAGCAAAAACAAGTTTTCAACCAAGTTGTTTTGGAAGCAGATGTTTAGGTGATAACTTTGCTGCAGCCTGATCCTATGCTCCACCCAAGATTTCCTCATCTGCCCCAAAATAAGTTCTAGATTTCTACGGAAAGAATAAAGTCTTGTCATTCACATGTAAGCGATGAATATTTTGCTGTAGTTTTCAAATTCTCATATGCATCAACAAGCTTTTTCTTGTTTAACAAGCATCAAGATCAAGGAAAAAAGTTTCATTTCAGTTGAATATGAAATCTGGGTGTGCTCATTTCAAGCTCAACCCAGAACTGAGTATTTGTACAGAAAAAAATATATATACACATGTTTTGTTGAAATAAATAAACCGTTTTTTTCAGTTTTGAAAATATCACTTTTTATGTACAGGTCTAGAATAGAGACCAAGAAATCGCCACACATTAATAATTCTGCTAGACCTATATTTGACACAGATCTTGTTACAGAAATTTTTGAAGCTCTCAGATAAAATTGTGTTAAGCTATATTTTTTTATATTGCCTTGCTTTATGGTTTTAGTAGCTTTTACTATAAACATTATAAATTTTCCAATGTAAAAAATAACTTTACTAAGTTCATTTAAATTAAATATACCTTTAGAAAAAATAAATCCCATTTTGTCTTATATAAATTATTTAATCAAAACATTATGGTTGCCTTATAAGTTTTTAAAAATCTAAGAAAAGGGAAGAGATTAATTTCAAGAAAGGTAAGCTAAGCTTAACTGCACATTTTCCCCCAAAAAAAGTTAGTTAAAAATAACATGTTTAGTCTTAAAAGGTGGCTGGGGGTGTGCCTCTTGTACATACCCTAGATCACATAATATCTCATTAGCATCTTGTATACTAAAAACTGGGGATAAAACTATTGTTATCACTTAAACAAGGTAAAAAAAAAAATCATACAGGAATTTCTTTAGAAGGAAAAACTAAAGTTTCCTTTACTTCACTACTCACTTGCGATAATGATGATATCCTTAGGGGAGAGAGGAAAACCATACAAAATGAATAGGCTAATAAGATGGTCAAATAAACAGATTCATAGAGAAACCACTCATACTCAAAAGAGCATAAATTATTACTAGAGCAATATATCTCAACTTCCTGGTGACAAATGCCTGGGTTCCCTGAGAAATGGAAACGATGCCAAGGGGTCTCCAGAACAAAAAGATTGGGAAAGTCTGCGCTATAGAAATTAACGAGACAGGCTCTGGACTTAAGGACACTACACATATCCTTAGGCATGATACTGAGGTCTCTTCCCTGGGGAAACTGGCCCAACAGAAGAAAAAAAACCTACTTTTGGGAGTCCCTGCGTCTTCTTTCTAGAGTAACATGCTCCAGACTAGCAGCCTGATCTAAACACAGAAAACATTTAACCAGCATTGTAATGTCTCACTTAAATATTAATAGAAAGTGGCCAGGCTGAGCGGCTCACGCATATAATCCCAGCACTCTGGCTGGTGGAGACAGGCAGATCACTCGAGGTCAGGAGTTCAAGACCAGCCTGGCCAACATGGTGAAACCCACCAAAATTAGCCAGGTGTAGTGGTGTGCCCCTGTAGTCCCAGCTACTCGGGAGGCTGAGGTGGGAGAATTGCTTGAACCCGGGAGGCGAAGGTTGAAGTGAGCCGAGATAGTGCCACTGCACTCCAGCCTGGGCAACGCAGCATCCAGCCTGGGCAACGGAGCAAGACTCCATCTCAAAAAAAAAAAAAAAAAAAAAAAACTTTTAGGCATTAACAGGACAAAGAACAAACAGCAAGGCAAGTGCTCTTGAAGAACTGAAGTATAATGGCCAAAATGTAAAAATCAATAAAAGGAATACAAGATAAAAATAAATCTGATAGGCCGGGCGCAGTGGCTCACTCCTGTAATCCCAGCATTTGGGAGGCCAAGGCGGGCAGATCACCTGAGGTCAGGAGTTCGAGACCAGCCTGGCCAATTTGGTAAAACCCCGTCTCTACTAAAAATACAAAAAATTTAGCTGGGCGTGGTGGCGCGCGCCTACAGTCCCAGCTACTCGGGAGGCTGAGGCAGGAGACTTGCTTGAACCCGGGAGGCGGAGGTTGCAGTGAGCCGAGATCTCTCCACTGCACTCTAGCCTGGGCGACAGAGCGAGACTCCGTCTCAAATAAATAAATCTGATAGAAATAAAAACAGGCTGCCGGGCGCAGTGACTCACGCCTGTAATCCCAGCACTTTGGGAGGCCGAGGCGGGCGGATCACAAGGTCAGGCGATCAAGACCATCCTGGCTAACACAGTGAAACCCCGTCTCTACTAAAAATACAAAAAATTAGCCGGGCGAGGTGGCGGGCGCCTGTAGTCCCAGCTACTCGGGAGGCTGAGGCAGGAGAATGGCGTGAACCCCGGGGGGCGGAGCCTGCAGTGAGCCGAGATCTCGCCACTGCACTCCAGCCTGGGCGACAGCGAGACTCTGTCTCAAAAACAGACAGACAAACAAAAAAAAAAAGAAAAGAAAAAAAAGAAACAGGCCAGGCGTGAGTAATCCCAGCACTTTGGGAGGCCAAGGCAAAAGCATCACTTAAGGCCAGGAGTTCAAGACCAGCCTGGGCAATACAGCGAGACTCAGTCTCTATTTTTTAAAATAAAATATATTTTGAAATTTTGAAAAATAATAAAAAAGAAAAGCAAACAGATAAAGATACGGAAACTAGACAGAAATTGTTAAATTACAGATGTGCTCCAAGATATACCACAACTAGATAACACAGCTTCCAAAAAGAGAAAAAACAAAGATAACAGAAAGGAGAAATAATAAAAGAAAAATTCCCAGAAATAGTCTCTAGACTGAAAAAGCCCACAGAGTAACCAGCACAGTGAACAGAAAACAAACAATGAAACACCTCACAACAAGGCAATCCTCATTTCAGAATGGTGGTAACCCTTCCACAGAGGACAGACACCATCACCAACAAAGGATTAAGAATCAGAATGGTATCCAAATTCTCAACAGCAATTCCAAAAGCTAGAAGATGAAGTGCTTTCAATACCCAGTGGAAAAATTATTTCCAACCTACAATTCTAATTCTATACCCAGTCAAACCGGCAAGTATAAAGACATCACTGAAGATATTCAAGGTCTGGGTATAACATATACCTCCCATGTATCCTCTCTCAAAAAATTATTGGAAAATGCACTCCAGCAAAACAACATCCAGAAATTAGAGTATCCAAAACAGGAGAGAAGTGAAGAGAATTCCTAGGGAAGTTCCCGGTTCTAATAGCTGTGCCACAGATGTAGAGATCAATGAGCTAATTTGGAATATGAGGATGAGGGACTCCAAAAGACATATCTCCAAGGAAAATAAACAAAAGTAACTCTCTGCTATGTTTTTAATTATTTACAGGAAGTTTCCATTATCAAAACTTTCTTAGGGATAAATTTGTGATAGGTACACAGAAAACGAAGCAATCAAAATGAAAAACAATTTTAACCTCAAGGACCATAAAAAGTTATTTAAAAAGAAAATATAACTGTAGTATCCAACAAGGCTCTACTGTAATCAATATTTACATGGTCATAATAACATTAATACTGATTTAACCAAAAGATGCTACACCTACAATGGAAGGATTCGGTAGGATGGTGATTAGAGAATTAAGTGTACATTTTCCACAGTAGCAAGTCACTACATAATACATAAAACTGAAAAAAAAAAAAAAACTCCTGAAGCAGTAGTATAGCAAATTATTTAGAAATGTGTAGGCCAGGCATGGTGGCTCATGCCTGTAATTCCAGCATTTTGGGAGGCCAAGGCGGGTGGATCACTTGAGGCCAGGAGTTCGAGACCAGCCTGGCCAACACGGGGAAACCCTGCCTCTACTAAAAATACAAAAATTAGCAGGGAATGGTGCTACACGCCTACAATCCCAGCTACTCAGGAGGCTGAGGCATAAGAATTGCTTGAACCCAAGAGGCAGAGGTTGCAGTGAGCTGAGATCCTGACATTGCACTCCAGCCTGGGTGACAGAGCGAGACTCTGTCTCAAAAAAAAGAAAGAAAGAAAAAGAAATGTGTAGGTAAACAGCCAAAGAAACCTCTAAGAGTTGAAAGTGGTTGTTTCTAGGGGGCAGGAAGAGGGAGTGGAGAAAGATGTGACAAGGGAACATTGTATTTGATAATAAGTTCAGTGCTATTTGACATTTTAAATTATGCACACGTAGTTTAAAAAAATAAATTTAAATTTAAAAATATAGTATAAAGACAAGCGTGCTATTTTTGCCTTCAAGTAGTTTGGAAATGGAAGTAGCTTACTTTCTCAACTTCCTTCCCTTCTACTGCTGATTTACCTATCATCTTAACCTACGCCCTTACCTCTTCCCCTCCTCAGAGAAAAAAATGTCCTTAATTGTTTCTGAGATTTCCAGACTCTACCATGTACTGGATCCCATGCCTCTCGCATTTTCCATAACCTTGCTCCATCTACATTTACCATCTTCTCTTGAATTTACAATCTTTCATTCTATAAATCCTTTCCCTAAAAGCTATAAACAAGCTGAAGTTTTCCACATCCTGTAAATAACTGAAGCTTAAGCACACCCTTCACCCAGTTTTTTCACTTTCCTTCCGTCCACATTAAAGTACTTTATACTCATTATCTCTACTTCCTCATCCTCCACTTTGATTTGTGCCCCCAACATGCTTTCAAACTACTTTCTCTCACAGATCATTGACTCATCTACACGCCAGATTCAAAGGCCTATTCTCCAGGCTCAGCCTACTTCACGACATTTGAAAATCTTTACTATCTCTCCTTGAAATACAATCTTTCTTTTCGGCTTTCTCAACACTATTCTACCATTTCTCCTCCTACCACATTTCACAGGTTTCTTCACTGGCTTTTCTTTCCACCCTTAAAAATGCTTGTTTCCTCCCAGAGTTCTATCTTCAGCATTTTCCCTATCATTTTATCCACCCTAGTGATTAGTCATTTCGAGTGCTGCCCATATGTAAATGCCTAGCATGATGTACATGTTAAATGAATGTTTACTGAACTGCAATAAATGAGTCCTAATTTTTACCCCCAAGTTCAAAGTGTATCCCTGAGTTTTAAAATGTTATTTGCCACAATCTAGAAAATTATCTGAAGTTCCTGAGAGCACAAACCAAATACATCCACAACTGAGTTCATTTTCTTTTCCCAAATCTGTTCTCCTCACTGTTATCAATTAGAACCACTATCCAAACTATCACCTTCAACTCCCCCTTTCTCAATCCCTACATCCAACAGTTCGCCAAATCAGTCTTTTCAATCTTTTTTACTCTTGCCATTCCCACTGCCATTCCCCCAAAATTCAGGTGATCAATGCCTTTGTGAGCTTCTCCTATCTCAAGTCACACTCTACTCATCTTATTTTATATATATATATATATTCTATTTATTCTAAGAATATAAATACTAGTAACAATAACTGTGAGTGCCTATAGCCTTGGATGAGAAGGAAGACGATGATGTGAAAATATCTGGCTGGGTGTGGTGGCTCACGCTTGCAATCCCAGCACTTTGGGAGGCTGAGGCGGACAGATCACGAGGTCAGGAGTTCAGGACCAGCCTGTCCAATATGGTGAAATCCCGTCTATACTAAAAAAAAAAAAAAAAGTACAAAAATCAGCCGGGCATGGTGGCACGCGGCTGTAGTCCAGCTACTCAGGAGGCTGAGGCAGGAGAATGGCTTGAACCTGGGAGGCGGAGGTTGCAGTAAGCCGAGATCACACCACTGCACTCCAGCCTGGGCGACAGAGTTAGACTCCGACAAAAAAAAAAAAAAAAAAAAAGAAAATATCTGCCAGGCGCGGTGGCTCACGCCTGTAATCTCAGCACTTTGGGAGGCCGAGGCGGATGGATCGCCTGAGGCCAGGAGTTCAAGACCAGCCTGGCCAACATAGTGAAACCCCGTCTCTACTAAAAATACAAAAGTTAGCTGGGCGTGGTGGCAGGCGCCTGTAATCCCAGCTACTCAGGAGGCTGAGGCAGGAGAATCGATTGAACCCAGGAGGCGGAGGTTACAATGAGCCAAGATCTGCCATTGCACTCCAGTCTGGGCAACAAGAGTGAAACTCCATCTCAAAAAAAAAAAAAAAAAAGAAAAGAAAATATCTAATATTGAGATTCCTATACCCCACACACAGATTACAAGGATTTTATTCCTTGAAACAATTATCTACGGTAAGTATCATTAGTATCCCCTTCTTACAAGTAAAGTGAACTTGCCTAAAGTTAAACTGCTAGCAAGTAAATGGCAACTCCAGGATCTGAACCCTGACAGCCTGGCTCCAGAGTACATACTATTAACCATGGAATACTTTCTAATGTATATATTCTATTCAAAGTCATTCTGAAAACTTACGTCTCTCCTTTCTTTTTCTACTATTTCCACTCTCCCCATCCCAACACCCTATTACCCTACATTTCAAGCCACAAAGAACTGAATATGATAGGCTTATTTTCACACCTCTAAGATCCAACTGCAAAGTTCTGTTCTTCCCTTTCTAATCCAATTCAAAATTCATCTCCTCTGAGGGAACCTCTATACCCATCCCCTGTGGAATTATTCACTCTCTAAGCCAGAAAACTCATCACATTATATACTTATGTATCTGTCTTACATGGCTAGTTTGTGAGTCTCTGGAATTCCTTGTGTGTTTTACATCTTTGTATTACACTGTTAATAACACAGAGTAGTTCAATCAAAGCTTACAGAATTTAACTTAATTAAATGTAAATTCTACTAGCCAAGACATAAAACTAATAGTTTCTACTTTGCCTCATCTTCATTGCAAAATATAGACATCACAAACCAAAAGAATTCCCTTTAGCCGGGTGTGGGTGACTCGTGCCTCTAATCCCAGCACTGTGGGGGGCTGAGGCAGGCAGATAGCTTGAGCTCAGGAGTTGGAGAGCACCCTGGGCAACATGGTGAAACCTAGTCTCTACCCAAAATACAGAAAATTAGCTGGGCATGGTGGCATGTACCTGTAGTCCCAGCTACTCGGGAAGCTAAGACGGGAGAATCACCTGAACCCCGGAGGCAGAGGTTGCAGTGAGCCGAGATCGTGCCACTACACTCCAGTCTGGGTGACAGAGACCCAGTCTCCAAAAAAAAAAAGAATTCCCTTGAATGTGTAATGTTAGCAGCAATCCTCCAAATGTTAGAGAAACACTAAATTCTTAGAGATGTATTTCATAAGGTACTAGAAAGCAGACATCAAAGATGACACAAATATGAAGTTCTGGTATCTTGCTTCTTGATTCTGCCTATTAGTCCAAAGAAGTTATCACTTTTTGCTGCCCTTGGCACTCCCCAACTCCAATAAACAAACGAATTTATACACAACTTAATACATCCAAAGGAAGGGGGAAACTAGCAAGAACACGACTTGCTATATATATATATATTTTGTGGTGGTGGTGGTTGTTGTTGTGACGGAGTTTTGCTCTTGTTGCCCAGGCTGGAGTGCAGTGGCACAATCTCGGCTCACTGCAACCTCCGCCTTCTGGGTTCAAGTGATTCTCCTGCCTCTGCCTCCCTGGTAGCTGGGATTATAGGCGCCTGCCACCACACCTGTCTAATTTTTTGTATTTTTAGTAGAGACGGGGTTTCGCCACGTTGGGCAGGCTGGTCTCGAACTCCTGACCTCAGGTCGTCCACCCACCTTGGCCTCCCAAAATGCTGGGATTACAGGTATAAGCCACCGTGCCTGACCAAATTTTTTTTATTATACCACACACCCTAAGTAATTCTGATACAGATGAACCACAGACTACACTTTGAGAAACACCATTCTGGATGTTCACAGGCAATGTTATCACCAATTTGAAACTTCATACAACCATGAAAACTGAACCTACACTGGTAATTTATGTTAAATACACTAAAACTAGAAGCAAAACTAATATGATACACAACAGCTAACTTTTATACTGAGGTACTGTGCTGTTTTTCAGTTTTCCCTTATTTAATCCCTACTATCATATGAAGTAGATTTCACCACCCATTTCACAGATAAGAAAGATAACTTTCCATATCACATGGCTTCTAGTTGGCAGAACACAGGTATTAAACTCAAACTATCTACCCAAAGTATATCCTCCTCACCTCTATGTTATACCATCTCTCCATTTGTAATCTATTTGACATTTTAATAAATAAAATGAAGCTGGGTAAAAGGAGAGAAGGCACAAAAATAAACTTTCTGGTTAACACTGTTGCCTAGGTACCTTTTCTAAACATACCTCAGTTCCTAATGACAAACGGCTTTGCTATGGAGATGGCAGTCACTGAAGGTGGGAAGTTTAAAATATCTGTCAGGGATGGGTGCTTGGATTACTTTATAGTAGTCAAGAGTAGGAAGTTCTACACCAGCCAATTAGCTCTAACCCTAGAAGAATAAAGCAACTGGATAGGGATCTTGATACCTTCAACTTAGGGACTCTGAGATACTGGATCCCTAACAAAGGTTAGAGCATCCAGTTCATCTGATAAGACACCTAGAAGTCAACAGCCTGATCTAGATGGACCCTGAAATTTGAGTCCTATGAGGTTTATAGAATTATATGGGGTAGACCCTTACCCTTTACGGTAGGGATTTTTACATTCATCACAGCTGCAAACTGGTGGTAGCCTCCCTTTAATGAAAAAGGGACTCTGACATTTACAAAGACTTTCCTTCCAGATTTAGTCAGATAAAAACAGCAAATGATTTCATCGTAGTTTTGTGTGTGTTATGAACACCTGAAATCTGAAAACACTTTGTTCTACTCTGCATGGATATTTACTAGAGTGAAACAACAATTCCTGGGAAGGAAACTATGAGACATTCACACTAGAGTATGACTTAATAACAGACAATATTTCTCACACCTAAGTGAAAGTGCTGCACTAGAAAAATAAGAGTTTTTATTTTTCTAGTTGGCGGAACACAGGTATTAAACCTGACCTCAGGTGATCCACCGCCTCGGCCTCCCAAAGTGCTGGGATTACCCCTGTGAGCCACCGTGCCTGGCCAAATTATTTTTTATTATACCACACACCCTAATTCTGATACAGATGAACCACAGACTACACTTTGAGAAATAAGAGTTTTTATTTTTCTGGATTTATTTATTTATTTATTTATTTTGGTGGGGGAGCAAATGGGGATAATTTTACAGCAAATACTCTACGGGATGATCGAGGGAAGGGGAGCGTTCAAAAACATGAAGAGAGGACATGGGAGTAGCCTGACATCCCAGGAAATAGAGCCCTCCTAGAGATCAGAGGACAAGAGTACCTTCCTCCACACCTTGCCAATACTTAATTCAACCCAGTTCTCCTCAGGGTGTTTCTCTGAGTGTCAAACAGTTGTTAAGAGAGCCAGATTCTGTTATCAGACTACAGGCTGTGCCTCCTTCTGCCACCTCTACTGCCCACTTATAAGCCAGCTCCTTCCCTTCCACCTGATGCACTATGCTGGCTCCAGAAGGCTGAAGGACTGAAGCAGTTTTGTTCATATCTGTAAGAGTTACTTAACTAGTGGCTGGGCGCGGTGACTCATGCCTGTAATCCCCAGCACTTTGGGGAGGCCGAGGTCGGCAGGTCACCTGAGGTTGGGAGCTTGAGACCAGCCTGACCAATGTGGAGAAACCCTGTATCTACTAAAAACACAAAATTAGCCAGGCGTGGTAGCGCATGCCTGTAATCCCAGCTACTCGGGAGGCTGAGGCAGGAGCATCGCTTGAACCCGGGAGGCAGAGGTTGCAGTGAGCCAAGATTGCCCCATTGCACTCCAGCCTAGGTGACAGAGTGAGACTCCATCTTAAAAAAAAAAAAAAAAAGTTACCTAACTAAGTACATGTAATTTTGGTGTGCTATATATTTCCCACATTCTATCTTACACATCATGATGTCACTTCCTTGATATAATATAAAGACATGGTCTTTGGAGTACAACTGACCAAAGTTCAAATAAATACCAACTCTGCCACTTGTTAGTTAACCTCTCTAAAAGCTATAGTGAGGGTTAAATGAGATTTTGCATAAAAACCACCTGCCAAATAGTAAGAGTTCAGTAGGTGACAGAGGTTATGAAGCAGGGAGGGGAAATCTAGTACTTTTATCACGGTTTTAGAAAAGCATTCTGCATTCTCAAAAGGTTTAAAATAGTGCTCTGTGCCGGGCAATCATAGCACTTTGGGAGGCCAAGGCGGGCAGATCACATAAGGTCAGGAGTTCCAAACCAGCCTGGCAAACATGGTGAAACCC
The DNA here is from genome assembly GCF_029281585.2 of Gorilla gorilla gorilla. Taxonomy (NCBI): domain Eukaryota; kingdom Metazoa; phylum Chordata; class Mammalia; order Primates; family Hominidae; genus Gorilla; species Gorilla gorilla. Next base: position 105,248,606 of record NC_073235.2, on the reverse strand, counting down.
CATCTCTACTAAAATACAAAAATTAGCCGGGCATGATGGCGGGTGCCTGTAATCCCAGCTACTCGGGAGGCTGAGATAGGAGAATCGCTTGAACCCAGGAGACCATGGTTGCAGTGAGCCGAGATCAGATAACTGCACTCCAGCCTGGGCAGCTGAGCAAGACTCCGTCTCAAAAAATAAATAAAAATATAAATAAAAATAAATACATAAATAAAACAGTGCTCTGGTTCTAACTAGAAAACACTATTCGGGCCGGGCGCAGTGGCGCATGCCTGTAATCCCAGCATTCTGGGAAGCCGAGGCGGGCACTTCAGCTGAGGTCAGGAGTTCGAGACCAGCCTGGCCAACATGGTGAAACCCTGTCTCTACTAAAAATACAAAAATTAGCCGGGCATGGTGGAGGTCGCCTGTAATCCCAGCTACTCAGGAGACTGAGGCAGAATCGTTTGAACCCGGGAGTTGGAGGCTGCAGTAAGCCGAGATCGTGTAACTGCACTCCAGCCTGGGCAACAGAAACTCTGTCTCAAAAAAAGAAAATACTATTCATCATTTTCCAGGGCAATTCTCTCTAAATAAGTATTATCTAAAACTTTCATAAAATAAATAGTAAGAAAGAGTCATCCTATTCCTTCCATTTCGGAAACTATTTCATCTGAATTTGTTTCCTGAAATTCCCAACCGTTCTGCCTGGAAAATTCTAACAGAAGTTCCCCAGACAGGGAAAGACAAAGATATATGTTGACAAAAATGAATACATAACTAAAAACCACCCATTTCTTTCCTCAAGGCAACAAGATTATAAATTTTATTCCTTTCCACTTCCCACAATTTGAATTTCTCTTTTGAGTTACTCTTTATGAATGACTCCACTGGCACCCAACAGCTCCATTCAGGACCTTCCCCAAGAAAGCTTCCAGGTAAACAGAAAAACAACGAATGTTAGCTCCCTAAAACAATAACAAGATGGAGACAAACACTAGATTCTGTTTTTCTACATTCAAAACACAGAATCAGTACACAAAATCAGAAATACACCCAGAGCCTCAGACAAAACCCATAAACCTTCCTAAGGAATCTTGTTTAATTCTCACTTCTTGCTACCCATTTATCAAGTCTTAGGAAATGCCAAAACACGGTTCTCAGCCTCGTCTGTTCAGTGATCCAAATCTGCCACTGCTAATGCATTCAGTACCCCAGATCTGAAACTGTTTTGTGAACAGAAATACTTAGCAGCAGCAGATATGGGCTATGCCAACATTAACCTTGTCCCTAAAACAAAGTGACAAACCACTCCTAGCCTCACCCTCAAGGGAGGGTAAGCAGTAACGACTCCTCCAGGAGTAAGGCCAGGACGCCAGGTTTATCATTAACACTCATCAGCTCAAGCCCAAGGTTTAGCCGCTGCACCTCCACCACCAGGGAGCCGTGCGGGGCAGGCAGAGGGGTGAATGAGGCGGGCGGGCGGGCGGGGCGTAGGGTAGGCCCGGGAAAGGCGGGGCCGCACTACCCGGTCCCCACCGCCCGGCACCGCCCCCAGCCCCGCCCCCAGGCACCCGGGCTCCGCGGCAGCTCTGCAGTCCCCGCGCGATTGCAGCGCGCGCCCGGGACCCCTTCCCGCAGCCGCCTCCCCCTTGCTGCGCGACCCCCAGCACTTACCTGCTTTGCAAACCGGGGCGCTGGGGCTCCTCTTTTCCGGCGAGCTTCGGCTCTGCTCCGGAGACCTCCTCCGATGCCGGACGCGGGCTGGGGGTGGGGCCGCGCTCACCTCGCCGGTCCACAGGTGGGTGGGCGACGAGCTGGGCGACGACACGGTGCCCAGCAGCGGCGGCGGCGGCGGCGGCCGTGGGGGGCTCCCGCGAGCTCCAGGCGCGGCGCTGCGCGTGGGGCTGGTGCCTCGCGTGGACGTCGCGGACGCGCCCGTCTGCGTGGCCACCGTGGGGCTGGTGCGCGCGGCCGCGTTCCCGCCGCCGCGCGTGGGGCTGGTGCTGCGCGAGGCGGTGCGCGGGCCACCACCGCCGCCGCCGCCTGCGGGGCCTGAGGCGCCACCACAGCAGCCACCGTTGTTGTTGCCGCCGCCGCCGCCGCCGCCGCTCCGCGTGGGGCTGCCATGTTGCTGCTGCTGCTGCTTCAGCTGGAACGGAACCGTCGCCCTCATGGGCTGCAAGCGGCTCCCGGGTCCCCCGGCCGTGGCCACCGCACCACCCCCAAGGGAGCCGGCCGGCGTGGGGGACCCATTGCGCCTCACCCGCTGGGACATGGTCCCCCCCCTCCCCGGTGACTGGGCGAGACGGGGGGTTTTGTTGTTGTTGGGCTGCAGGGGGAGGATTCTCGAGGCCGGAGGGCAGGCCCCCCGAGACGGGGTGACGAAGCCGGACTCCGGGGTGCAGGGGGCGACCGGGCCGGGGCAGGCAGCAACGAGGTGGTGCAGCCGCCGCCGCCGCCGCCGCTGCTCCTCATCAACAATAGTGTCTCCTCTGCTGCCCCCGCCCCCCACGATCGCCCATTGGTGCAGCGTCAGCCGCGCTCGAGCCGCTCCACTGCTCCCATTGGCTACGAGCAGCTCGGGTCCCGGGCCCCCGAGGCCTTGAGAGCCTGGGTGTGCGCGGAGACCGTCTGCTCTTTAAAGAGAAAGAGACCCGCCCCCCGCGGGGAGGGAGCGGAGGAAATGGGCCCTGTGTGTACGTGTAGTGTGCGCGCGCGTGTGTGTACACGTGAGTGCCCGTGTACGCGCGCGCCTAGCCACGCGCGCCTTTCCTTTCCCGCCGGGGGGAGCCCTGGGGACTCAGACTCTGGAAGGTTGCCAAAGGAAATGTCCAGACCCGGAGCAGTTCCCAGGGATGGTCTGAAGCCTTTTCCGCATAACTCATTTCCTTACCCCAGTGTTCACTTGTGTTCACCTGTACGCGCATCTCTTTCGGGCTTTTATTCTTAATGTTTTTGTTCTGCCCTAATTCCATCTACCTATGGGCAGGGCTCAAAAGGAGAAGAAATTTAACTAATCTTACTGGCATTTTACACCTGTCTCCTTTTATTTTTTAGAGCTCTACAAAGAGGCAAATCTCAGAAAGATTAAACTTGCCTGTTAGAATGCGATTTTAGATAGTATCTATGGAGTTCAGTTACCACATGTTATTCCTACCCTCCTGTATCTCAAGTAATCAAGACTATTTTAATCAGCTGCTTCGCTGTTCCCTGATACCTTGGAAGGATGGCTGCTACCTTACCAGTTTGTAAAGTGCTACAGTTCACAGAGGGCCTTATTTGATTCTACACGATCATTGTTTGAGACAGAACTGGGACAGCCATCCATATTTTTGTCTAGCGGAGGAAACAAGTCTTTGGTGTGGCAAAGACTCGGGAAGGCAGGCAGTGACACTATTTCTAAAATGACCTAAAGGGCTCCTCATCAAGAAAATAAAAAATGGTGGACCCAAAACCTACACTGCCACCTGTCTGGCTATAAATTGCCTATCCATGACCTCTTTTCCCTCTACTATTTTTATTAGTTGTACATGCTAGACAGATTTCGTCGTGTAAAAATGTGGGAGTGGAGGGCATAGTATGATTCACTCTGGACCTGAAATCCTACTGGGTCCCTGTGCGCGGTGGTGGAAGGCCTTTTTTTTTTTTTTTTTTTTTTTTTTTTGAGAAGAAGTCTCTCTCTCTCACCTAGGCTGGAGTGCAGTGGCGGAGTGCACTGGCTCGAATCTCGGCCCACTGCAACCTCCGCCTCCCGCGTTCAAGCAGTTCTCCTGCCTCCGCCTCCCAAGTAGCTGGGATTACAGGCGCGTGCCGCCACGCCCCGTAATTTTTCTATTTTTAGTAGAGACGCGGTTTCACCGTGTTGGCCAGGGTGGTCTTGATCTCTTGACCTCATGATCCGCCCACCTCGGCCTCCAAAAATGCTGGAATTATAGGCGTGAGGTGGGAGGCTTTTAAAGACCTAGAGAGGAGGCCGGGTGCGGTGGCTCATGCCTGTAATCCCAGCACTTTGATAGGCCGAGGCGGGCGGATCACCTGAGGTCGGGAGTTCGAGACCAGCTTGACCAACATGGAGGAAACCCCGTCTCTACTAAAAATACAAAATTAGCCGGGCGTGGTGGCGCATGCCTGTAATCTCAGCTACTCGGGAGGCTGAGGCAGGAGAATCGCTTGAACCCGGGAGGCAGAGGTTGGAAGGAGCCGAGATCGTTCCATTGCACTCCAGCCTGGGCAACAAGAGCAAAACTCTGTCTTAAAAAAAAAAAAAATTAAAAAAAAAAGACCTAGAGAGGAAATTCAAATCCCATGACCACCACTTACTCTGTGACCTTGAGTGGATCACTAGCCAGTCTCCTTATCTGTAAAATGCAGTTAAACAGTACCATGTGCTTCATACTGTTGTTATGATTATTAACCAAGGATGATATGAGAATGTGGTGTGTAGAAGGTGGTCAGCACTTCCAGAGTCTCCACGTGATTCAGAGACCCACATCTCTCCTTACCATCCACTCCCCTTTCTCCTCCTCTCTCCCCCTCCACAGAGAAAGCCCCAGCCCCTTAGCCCAGGAACCTGCCTTAAGTTGGCTGGTGCTCTGGATAGATCTGACGTCACTATCTGGCCCCTACAGCCTGGTGTGAGGCCAAAAACAGCTTCTCACTGGATAGGAACATACAGGAAACTGCCAGCAGGATCCATGCAAAGAGCCAAGTCTGGTCTGAAAAGAATGGATAGACAAGATATGCCTTTAAATAAGGATGTAATCCCAGCACTTAGGGAGGCCAAGTCAGATCACTTGAGATCAGGTGTTTGAGATCAGCCTGGCCAACATGGCGAAACCCTGTCTCTACTAAAAATACAAAATTAGCCAGGCATGGTGGCACATGCCTATAATCCCAGCTACTCAGGAGGCTGAGGCAAGAGAATAGCTTGAAACCCGGAAGTCAGAGGCTGCAGTGAACGGAGATCTCGCCACTGCACTGCAGCCTGGACGACAGAGCGAGACTCTGAAATAAATAACTCATGGAAGCTGTATGTGGTATTTTGTCTTGCACAAAGTAGGACCTCAGTACATATTTACTGAATTAATCCAAAGGAAGTCCTGCAGCCCTGGTGTCCTTAGCTTCCTGATCAATTGATTTGGATATCACCAAACTAGAGACATCTTTGTTGGTGGCAAGAGGCTTTTAGCTTGCCTGAGCTGAAGAACTGATTTCAGCAGATCTTATTAGATTTCATTAAATCAACTGATTTCACTAGATCAAAGAGCTTAAAAAAATGTCCTTGGCTCAGTCATGAGATCTGATGGAGCCATTTCGCCTTTTGCTTCTAGTTATGTTTCCTACAGAAACTCGAATCTACAGTTCCAGGAAATTTGTTTTCATCTTATTTGATAGCTTACCTCACTCATCAGTGTAGGGCTTAACTTTAAACAAATGAGAGCACTTCAATTAAAGCAGGTAATTAACCACTTCAGCACCCTTTGTACTAAAGGATATTTGTGATGACTTGTAAATCAAAGCTTTGAAACGATGAAATTTGGCAGGGCACTGTGGCTCATGCCTGTGATCCCAGCACCTTGGAAGGCCAAGGCCGGGGGATCATTGAGCTCAGGAGTTCAAGACCAGCCTGGCCAACAAGGTGAAACCACGTATCTACAAAAATTAGCTGGTGCATGCCTGTAGTCCCAGCTATTTGGGAGGCTGAGGTAGGAGGATTGCTTGAGCCCAGGAGGCAGAGGTTGCAGTGAGCCAAGATCATGCCACTGTACTCCAGCTTGGGAGACAGAGTGAGACACTGTTTCAAAAAAATAAAAATAATTTTTTAAAAAGTATTAAATTATTAAAGAATGCTAAAAAAGAAGGGAAAAACTTGCTTCGATAACTTAGAGCTCTTCAGTCTGTTTTTAAGATTTAATGGCAATGAATAAAAGCATCATTTACTCTTGACTTCATTATCTATTGTTGAAGATTCAAAGAAAACAATGTGCATCAAGGTGATGTATTGGTTTTTAGTTTGCTGGTTTATCTACAAAGAGAGTCCTTGTATTTCAAGGATCAACAAAATAAATGTATCTCCCTCTAGTTTAACCCTGCTCTTCTTAGGATATAATTCAAATTTTCCCATTTTCTCTCCGAGGTTGAAACATGACTACATAAAATTGTAGACAAAAAGCAACATATTGGAATTGGTTTGTCTGTATTTAAACTTCAAAAGACAAAATTATTGATAGGCTCATTTGCTCCTGTGCTTGCTTAACTCTACAATGATCCTGCTGTGGTAAAAGAAGATGGGTTTTATGAAAAAGTTTATTGTCCTGTAGTGGTTTCTTTTCTTCCTTTAGTTATTCTAGAATCAGCTGTATCCACTTACAGACCTCTAAAATGTCATTGAATGGAACATTATACAGCCATCAAAATGGTAATTATGAAATCACAAATTCCTTTCACTTTAAATGAAAAAAATCAAAAGTATGCATCCATTGTAATTATAATAATCTTATAAAAGGCATACACCTTTTATAAAATACTGACATGAAAATAGAGGCCTGAGGACAGGCACAGTGCCTATAGTCCCAGCACTTTGGAAGGCCTAGGTGGGCAGATGCCTTGAGCCCAGGAGTTCAAGACAAGCCTGGGCAACATGGCAAAACCCTATCTCTACAAAAAATTTTAAATTAGCTGTACATGGTAGTGCATATCTGTAGTATCAGCTACTCGGGAGGCTGAGATGGGAGCATCACCTGAACCTGGGAGGTCAAGGCTGCAGTGAGCCGTGAACACACCACTGCACTCCAGCCTGGGTGACAGAGTGAGACCCTGCCTCAAAAAAGAAAGAAAATAAAGCCAGGCACAGTGGTTCACACTTGTAATCCCAGCACTTTGGGAGGCCGAGGTGGGAGGATTGCTTGAGCCCAAGAGTTTGAGACCAGCCTGAGTAACATAAGACTCCATCTCTACAGAAACTTTTAAAATTAGGGCCTGGTGCAATGGCTCACACCTGTAATCCCAGCACTTTGAGAGACCAAGGCAAATGGATCACTTGAGGCCAGGAATTTGAGACCAGCCTGGCCAACATGGCAAAACTCCCTCTCTACTAAAAATACAAAAATTAGCCAAGCATGGTGGCGCACACCTGTGATCCCAGCTACTCGGAAGGCTGAGGCACGAGAATCGCTTGAACTCAGGAGGTAGAGGTTGCAGTGAGCTGAGATCATACCACGGCACTCCAGCTTGGGCGACAGAGTGAGACTCTGTCACCCAGAAAAAAAAAAATACATACATACATATATACACACACACACACACATATATACACATATGTTTTAGCCAGGTGTGGTGACACGCACCTGTAGTCCTAGCTCCTTAGGAGGCTGAGGTGGAAGGATCCTCTGAGCCCAGGAGTTTGAGGGTGTAGTGAGCCATGATTGCACCACTGCACTCCAGCCTGGGTGACAGAGTGAGACCTTGTGTCTAAAAACAAAAAAAGAGGTTTTTCCCCAAGAAATGTTGATACATGATTTCCTAATTAAAAGGAGAATTATAAGAACTTGAACTCCTGAGCGATATTCTGTGTGTAAAATCTGACTGTTACTTCACTGAAATTTGTCTTAGGCCAAATATGTGTCCATAGCACTACATATTTCCAGCTGTCCTTCTTGCCTCTGTGACTGTGCCTTGGTCACTTTTGCTGGCTCCTTCTCATTCTGACCCTTGAAAAGTAAGAGTGCCTGAGAACCTCATCTAAGCCTTTCACTTCCTAGACTGGCAGCTGCATTTGTGCCCAGAATTCCACTGACCATCACACTGCCATCTCTTCAACTGCCTGCTTGGCATCTCTTCTCGTATATCTCACAGGTACCACAAACCTTGTCCACAAATAAACTTCATCATCTCTTCACCACCACCAACTGACTCTTCTTGCAGTCTTCCCTATCTCAGTCAGTGGTACCACCATCTTCTAAGTAGTCTAAATCAAAACCCTAGAAGTCATCTTGGCTCTCCCCCTTCCTTGGGGTAAGGCCAGTGAATCACTGTATTTTAACTACTCTTGTTCCTAAATCGCTCATGAATCTACTACTATTCTCCAGGCATACCATCCCTTCTAGCCAAGCCTCTATCTTCTCTGGCCTGCACTCTTACTCTTACTTAGCCAGTCTCCCTAGATCATCTCTTCCCCACCCTACTTCTCCAAGCTCCCAATTCCCCACACATCTATAGTGGTATCTTAAAACCACAAATGTAATCACCTCACTACGCAGCCTAAAGCTTACCATCCTTTCTTAGGACCAATCTCCCAGTCCTGAGGCTTCCCATAACTTCCATGGGCCCACCTCTGACCTCTCTTCCTCTCTAGGCTCCCGCCATTCTGCTCCTCTTTCATTTCCCCCAAAAACAATACTCTCATCCTAATTCCTTCACACATGCTAGTTCTTCTCCTTGGAACACGTCTCACTCTTGTCACGTGGCCAACTTCTCAGTTTTTAGATGGAGGAGGCCTGGGTTGTCATACCCACCCACCCCACTTAAGTTAGTTTCCCTGGGTTTACAGTAACATCATACTTCCCTGTTATAGTCATCATAACATGATTATTTGTTCAATATCTGTATTTCCTTCTCAGTGTTAACCTCCATAAGAGCTTATTTGTTCACTCAACAAATATTCATTGACTGCCTTCTATGTGCAGAGCACTGTGATGGCTTTACAGTGGTGAGCAAACCCACAAGCTCCTTGTCCTCATGGACTTAACATCTGCTGGAGACAGTGAGCAAGTAAATAAAACATGCATGGGTGCAGACACATATAACTACACATGTAAATAGATTACAATTTGCAAAATTCTGTAAAAAAAACACAGTGCCATCAAAGAGAACAATAGTAGAGATCTAGCTAAGCTAGGTGAGAAGTCCTTTCTGAAGTTAAGATGAGACCCAAAAGATAAGAATGAGCCAGCCGGGTGTGGTGGCTCACCCCTGTAATCCCAGCACTTTGGGAGGCCGAGGTAGGCGGATCATGAGGTCAGGAATTCAAGGCCAGCCTGACCAACATGGTGAAACCGCGTCTCTACTAAAAATACAAAAATTAGCCCGGTGTGGTGGCATGCACCTGTAGTCCCAGCTACTCAGGAGGCTGAGACGGGAGAATTGCTTGAACTAGAGAGGCAAAGGTTGCAGTGAGCCGAGATCGTGCCACTGCACTCACTCCAGCCTGGGCAACAGAGTGAGACTCCGTCTCAAAAAACAAACAAACAAAAAAAAACAATGAGCCATCATGGAAAGAACATTTTAAACAGGAAATAGCTGCATAGAGCCTGAGAAAGGAAACAGCTCTCTTTGTTTAAGGAACCAGAGGAAGGGCAGCATCAGCAAAGGTGAGAGTATTTCAGAGATAAGATGGGAGAGGTAAAGGCTAGATGATGCAGAGATTTTGAGACCCTGGTAAGGGATTCAGATTTTATTCTAAGTACAATAATGTATTTTGAATAGAGCTGAGCTCATTCATTGCCTCCATCAGCACAATGTCTCACTCAAAAGAAACAACAGACACCTGTTAAAGTAGAAATGAAAGGCTATCTAATATCTACTGAAATCTATGAAATAAGCATGATATTTGACATATAACAAAACGTTATGAAAGGGGAATTTATTTGCATGAGTCTCAATAGACCCGATAAAAAAACTTGATCTCTGTCTCCAAGTTCTACTCATGACAACACAGCAACAGTCTCCAGTCTCTCGTCTCTCTAAAAATAGGCCAGACCTGGACCTGGCTCTTCTTTCTTTGGCCTCATTCTCTCACCTCCTAGGCTTCATTCTTGCTTCTTGAATAGCTCCCTGCCTTTGCTAAACTAAAGTATATCAATCTGTTCCTTCTGACCTCACTATTTCTGCATCTCTAATTAATTTATCCTGAGTAGCACAACAGAAGCTCCAGAACCCAGAGGAAGAATCTTCTCAGGAAGGTTTGGGAATTAAAGTTTGCTGCTGTTGCTGTTGTTTTCACGCTGGGAATCAACTCCACTCTGGCTACTGTATGGAGAATGGCTTGTAGGAGATCAGGAAGCAATGAAAATCGTAAGAAGCCTATTGCAAAGAAGTCTGAGCAAGGGGGATTTCAGAGACAGAAAAAGTGGATGGATTCACTAGAAGACCTACCTTCTAGATAGAGTTAATTCGTCTTGCAGGTGATAGGAAGTATGGGAGGTCTCTTGGGGAAGTCCCCCAGATTTCTGGCTTGAAAATCATGGTAGATGGTGGTGTGTTTATAGAGAAGGGGAAGAGTGGAGGAAGGAAAAGCCACGGTACTGAAATCAGTTTAGGTTTGTACATACCAGGTTTGAGTTTCTAATGAATTATTTAAAATAAATGTTGAGGCCAGGTGCTGTAATCCCAGCACTTTGGGAGGCCGAGACAGGCACATCACTTGAGGTCAGGAGTCTGAGACCAGCCTGGCCAATATGGCAAAACCCCCGTCTGTACTAAAAATACAAAAATTAGCCAGGCACCATGGCGGGTGCCTGTAATCCCAGCTACTCCAGAGGCTGAGGCAGGAGAATCACTTGAACCCGGGAGGGGGTGCAGTGAGCCGAGACTGCACCATTGCATTCCAGCCTGGGTGAGAGAGCAAGACTCTGTCTCAAAAAATAAATAAATAGGCCGGACACAGTGGCTTATGCCTATAATCCCAGCAGTTTGGGAGGCCGAGGCAGGCAGGTTGCCTGAGATCAGGAGTTCAAGAGCAGCCTGGCTAACATAGTGAAACCCCGTTTCTGCTAAAAACACAAAAATTAGCCAGGTGTGGTGGTGTGCGCCTGTAGTCCCAGCTACTCTGGAGGCTGAGGCAGGAGAATCGCTTGAACCCGGGAGGTGGAGGTTGCAGTGAGCCGAGATCATGCCACTGCACTCTAGCCTGGACAGCAGAGCAAGACTCCATCCCCAAACAAAAAATAAATAAATAAAATATATGTTGGATATATAAAACTCAGTTTCAGAGAAGTCAGACCATGAGGTTTCAGCACATAGACATTATTTGCACCTGTATGACTCATGAGGCTACCTGGGGATTTACCATTACTTCTCTGCCTTACCACAGTGCCTGGTACACACTAAGTGCTCAAAAAAATTACAATTTAAGATCCTGTCTGTCTTGTCCACCTTTGTATCTTTATGCCTAGCAGAGGCTGGCATATGGCAGATACCCAATAATTTCCTGCTAAAGAAATGAATGATTTAGTAACTATACCATTCACAGTAGCAAACAAAACAAAACAAAAAAACTTACTGATTTCAAACCCATGATCTTAGACTCCAAAGCCAATTTGGTTTCACCATATGATGGTACTCTAGTTCAGCAGACTGTCCCAAAAATCGAATAAAAAAGACAGGCATATGGTATCTTCATGATATAAATGAGGAAACTAAAGAGGTTAAATGGCTTCCTAAAATTAGAACTGGGGTCTTTCGACTCTTATTCCAGCATCCTTTCACCACAGTAGGGTAGTGACTTTCTTTTTTTTTTTTTTCCCAAGAGACTCTCGAGACAGGATCTTGCCCTGTCACCCAGGCTGGAGTACAGTGGCGTGATCGCAGCTCACTGCAGCCTTGAACTTCCAGGCTCAGGTGATTCTCCCACCTCAGCCTCCCAAGTAGCTGGGACTACAGATGCATGCCACCAAGCCTGGCTAATTTTTGTATTTTTAGTAGAGATGGGGTTTCTCCATGTTGCCAAGGCTGGTCTTGAACTCCTGGGCTCAAGCAATCCACCTGCCTTGGCTTCCCAAAGTGCTGGGATTACAGGCATGAGCCACCATGCCCAGTCAGGATGATTTTCAACAGACCAGCAGCTGCCCAAGATATTTTGTACCTACCATCTAACATTCTGGGAAGAAGAGAAAAGGGAAGAAGAAGGAGAACGAAAGAAATTATGTTTGGAATTGGTGAATATTACCACTTAAAACAATCTACTTTTCTGCCATGCTTCAATATTCCGTCAAGATTCGACTTAGGACCAGGCTCAATGGTGCATGCCTATAATCCCAGCTAATTGGGAGGCTGAGGTAGAAGGATCGCTTGAGCCCAGGAGTTGGAGACCAGACTGGGCAACATAATGAGACCCTGTCTCAAAAAGAAAAAAAATAAAAAAGGTTCAACTCAAATATCAACTGTCATAGGGCTTTTTCTGGTTCTTAAAAGGACAGTATTGCTCCTTCCTCTTTTGGTTTATTGACATTGTACTTTCAGAGATATGGTTTCCACTATACCAGCAGTTCTTGTATCTTTTCAGAAACTCTTCAATCTATGTATTAAAATATATGTTAATTGAGGCTGGGCACAGTGGCTTACACCTGTAATCCCAGCACTTTGGGAGGCTGAGGTGGGCAGATCACTTGAGGCCAGAAGTTTGAGACCAGCCTGGCCAATGTGGCAAAACCTTGTCTCGCCACTAAAAATACAATAATTAGCTGGGCGTGGTGGCACATGCCTGTAATCCTAGCTACTCAGGAGGCTGAGGCACAAGAATCACTTGAACCCAGGATGGGGAGGTTGCAGTGAGCCAAGATTGAACCACTGCACTCCAGCCTGGTAACAGAGTGAGATTCTGTCTCAAAAAAGTATACTAATTAAACAAAAACATGATATAGAACAGTGTATACTACCAATAGCCTTTGCTTTTTTTTTTTTTTTTTTTTTTTGAGACGGAGTTTTGCTCTTATTGCCCAGACTGGAGTGCAATGGCGCGATCTTGGCTCACCGCAACTTCCGCCTCCTGGGTTCAAGCGATTCTCCTGCCTCAGCCTCCCGAGTAGCTGGGATTACAGACATGCACCACCACGCCTGGCTAATTTTGTATTTTTAGTAGAGACAGGGTTTCTCCATGTTGGTCAGGCTGGCCTCGAACTCCCGACCTCAGGTGATCCACCTGCTTCGGCCTCCCAAAGTGCTGGGGTTACAGGCATGAGCCACCGCACCTGGCCGGCCTTTGCTTTTTAAAGACTTTAGTTATATGCATAGTTATATGCACATGCATAGAATATCTGGAGGTTCTCCCAAGAAACTGGTCTCTGAAAAGGGGAACTGGGAGGGGTAGAGAAAGGAAGAACATGTCCTTTTGTATACACCCTCTTTATACTATTTGAAGTTTTAAAAGCCATGTTTATGTATTCATTTTAGCCCCCGAAGAAAGATCTAATGTAAAAAAAGTAATCTCAGAAAACAAGGTTATTTTGGTGAACATTACAATTTGAAATTAGGGTTTATAAATGATAGTTTCAGTATCCAAAATATTTCTGTATTTTGTTTGGGTTGAGCAATATTGAGAAAATCCTTATTAATACAGAGAAGTAATTGCAAATGGCAACAGTGTTTGTTTTGTTTTGTTTTGTTTTGTTTTTTGTTTTTTGAGATGGAGTTTTGCTCTTGTTGCCCAGGCTGGAGTGCAATGGCGTGATCTCGGTGCACCCAAAACCTCTGCCTCCGGGGTTCGAGCGAGTCTCCTGCCTCAGCCTCCCAAGTAGCTGGGATTACAGGCATGCGCCACAATGCCCGGCTAATTTTTAGTGGAGACAGGGTTTTTCCATGTTGATCAGGCTGGTCTCAAACTCCCAATCTTAGGTGATCCACCTGCCTTGGCCTCCCAAAGTGTTGGGAATACAGGCATGGGCCACACACGTGGCCAACAGTGTGCTTTTAATTGCTCTGCAACTAGGCAGACTCAGACTTGAAATAGGAGCAATGGAAAATACTGGAAAAAATAATAATAAAGAGGAGATCAAATGGAGATATAGATGCTACAAGAATGGCAGAATATGGATAATTGTTGAAGCAGGGTGACAGGTATAGGGTGGTTCCTTATTCTATTGTTACTTTGTATCTATTTCAGCAGCCATGATAAATGTTTTAAAAATTGGTTCACAAAAACAGACAACTGCTCACATACTTTCTTACAAAATTCAGGCAAACACTGAAAATGTATAAAGCTCTAAATTTAAGAATCTGCAAAACCCTATCTACCTTACCTGACATGTTATCCATGTATTTGTTATTGTACATAAGAATGTACATCAAACTGATGAATTTTGCTAGATGTTTAATTGTGCTCAGCACACAGAAGCTGTGGTTGTGTAGTTACCTGGAGATTTTTCTCTAAGGAGACATATGCAGGCCTGGATTTTAAAAAGAACAGTTTAGCTGGCTGGTTAGTTCAGTTGGTTAGAGTGTAGCGCTAATGAAATAGACCAGGCTGGGCATGGTGGCTCACGCCTGTAATCCCAGCACTTTGGGAGGCCAAGGCTGGCGGATCACAAGGTCAGGAGATCGAGACCATCCTGGCTAACACGGTGAAACCCTGTCTCTACTAAAAATACAAAAAGTTAGCCAGGCATGGTGGTGGGCGCCTGTAGTCCCAGCTACTCGGGAGGCTGAGGCAGGAGAATGGCATGAACCCGGGAGGCGGAGCTTGCAGTGAGCCGAGATTCTACCACTGCACTCCAGCCTGGTGACAGAGCCAGACTCCATCTCAAAAAGAAAAAGAAAAGAAACAGACCAATGTAAAGCTACGACCTTTTTAAGTAATGACATGTTTACAATAAATTCAAATATATGCTCTAAAGTGACAGGAAAAATTTAACACTGAAGTCTACATAAAGAAAATACCGGCCAGGCGCAGTGGCTCATGCCTGTAATCCCAGCACTTTCGGAGACCGAGGCAGGCAAATCACAAGGTCAAGAGATCAAGACCATCCTGGCCAACATGGTGAAACCCTGTCTCTACTAAAAATACAAAAATTAGCTGGGCATGGTGGCACGCACCTGTAGTCCCAGCTACTCCAGAGGCTGAGGCAGGAGAATTGCTTGAACCAAGGAGGCAGAGGTTGCAGTGAGCCAAGATCGCGCCACTGCACTCCAGCCTGGCAACAGAGTGAGAATCCATCTAAAAAAAAAAAAAAAACAAAAAAAACCAAACCCTGTCAGCAGATATTAACTAGTAGTGGCCCTAATATATTAAAATTTATTATATTGGCCATGCATGGTGGCTCACACCTATAATCCCAGCACTTTGGGAAGCCAAGAGGCAGGTGGATCACTTAAGCCCAGGAGTTTGAGACCAGCCTGGACAACATGGTGAAACCCAGTCTCTACTGAAAATACAAAAATTAGCCAGATGTGGTGGTGCATGTCTGTAATCCCAGCTACTCGGGAGGCTGAGGCAGGAGAATCACTTGAACCCAGGAGGCGGAGGTTGCAGTGAGCTGAGATTACTCCACTGCACTCCAGCCTGGGCAACAGAGTAAGTGAGACTCTGTCTTGAAAAAATAAATAAATAAAATAAAATAAAATAAAACTTATTATATTAAATTAATTGAATTTTATTATAGGTTTTTAAATATTTAAAATATGTTTTGGGCCAGGCACGGTGGCTCAGGCCTATAATCTTAGCACTTTGGGAGGCCAAGGCAAGAGGATCGCTTAAGCTCAGGAGTTGGAGACCAGCCTGAGCAACATAGCAAGACCTCATCTCTACAAAAAATCAAAAAATTAGCCAGGCAGGGTGGTGCACACCTGTAGTACCAGCTACTCAGAAGGCTGAAACAAGAGGATTCTTTTAGCCCAGGAGACAGATGCTGCAGGAGCCATGATCACACCACTGCACTCCAGCCTGGGCGACAGACCAAGACACTGTCTCAGGAAAAGCAAAATATGTTTTGAAAATGAAATTCAGATCAAAACATATACTGCACCCCTGAAACACAGAGTACTTTAAAAACTGTTCCACTGGAGTGTGATAAAATTGAAGGCAGAAAATATATTTTATTCATGTCTGTCTCTCTAATACCCAAGACAATAGTTTGATGAATGAATATTGTTAACAGAAGCTATGGAAAAATTGATTTATAAGTCCAAAGTAATCGTATTAGAAATTCATCTGTGTTGATTTTTTTCTGAGTACACAAAGTCCATTCTCACCTAAACAATTCAATATAAAAATTATTAAATTAGAAAACAAAATTCCACAATTCCCCCAACCTTTCATTTTTCTATGTATAATGTAATATACATTTATAAGACTTTTTTTTTACTTAAAAAAATAGGAACGGCCAGGCACGGGGACTCACTCCTGTAATCCTAGCACTTTGGGAGGCCAAGGCGGGCGGATCACCTGAGGTCAGGAGTTCAAGACCAGCCTCAACATGGAGAAACCCCTTCTCTACTAAAAATACAAAATTAGCCAGGCGTGGTGGTGCATGCCTGTAATCCCAGCTACTCAGGAGGCTGAGGCAGGAGAATTGCTTGAACCTAGGAGGCAGAGGTTGCGGTGAGCCGAGAGCGTGCCATTGCACTCCAGCCTGGGCAACAAGAGCGAAACTCTGTCTCAAAAAAAAAAAAAGGATCACATTATGGGTATAATTTTTGAAACCTGTATTTTTTTTTCCCCCTTAAACATATATCTAGGACATCTTTTGACTCAGTAGACATCTAGAGTCTATCTCATTCCCTTTAAAGAATACATACTATTCTATCATTTGGCAGTACCATAATTTAACCAGTCTCCTGCTAATGGACACACCATTACATACAATGGTCTATGATACCTTTACACTTATATCTTTTCACTCTTGAGAGAATATTTTAAATTTTAATGTTGTATAAAAGCAATCTACATACACAGTTTAAACAAATACTATTAGAAGGATGATTTTTTTGTTTTGGTTTGGTGTTTTTTGAGACAGAGTCTCGCTTTGTCACCCAGACTGGAGTGCAGTGACTTGATTTGGCTCACTTCAATCTCCACCTCCTGGGTTCAAGCGATTCTCCTGCCTCAGCCTCCCGAGTAGCTGGGATTACGGGTGCACACCATCACACTCGGCTAACTTTTGTATTTTTAGTAGAGACAGGGTTTCACTATGTTGGTCAGGCTAGTCTCGAACTCCTGACCTCAGGCAATCTGCCTGCCTCGCCTCCCAAAGTGCCGGGATTACAGGGGCGAGCCACCACGCCAGGCCAGGGATGATTTTTTAAAGTAGTCATTTGCTTATTTTCATTGCCCTTCCCAAAACCTCAAAAGAATTGTTAAATTTCTCTGAAAGTGATAGTGGTTTGTTTTTTCCCTTAAAGGCAACCAAATGGAACCTTCTTTTCTCCTGCTCTGCCTGAACTCGATTATGCTCTAGGACTTCTGTATAGCTATCCTATGATTTCCTGGGATTTCCCTACACTTGTCTGTGCATGTATCCCACGTTCCCTCAACCCGGGGTCTTCCTTTTTTATTTCCTTGTTTATTCCTTTGTTTTATAATTGCTTCCTAAGAAAGAGCATATAGAAGGTTAATTTTTTATAAAAATAACCAGCAGGATTGAAGCTGCACCTTTGAATTTGCAATTCAACATGAAAAATCTCCTCAGGGCTGGTAAAAAGAGGCCTTAACCTCTGTCTTTAGATTTACAGTCTAATGCTTGCTCAGCCATTTTACCCGCTCCCCCGACCTATGTTCATCAATCGTTGATTGTTTTCAACTAACCACAAAGTTACCGGAACACTATACCTGCTATTCGGCGCAAGAGCGGAGATAAGAGGCACCGCCTTAAGCTTCCTAATTCAAGCAGGACTAGACCAACCAGAAACTCTACTAGGAGATGATCAGATGTACAATGTTATTGTTACTGCCCACGCGTTCGTTTTCATCTTCTTTATGGTGATACCAATCATAATTGGGGGTTTCGGGAACTGGCTAGTCCCTCTGATAACTGGTGCACCCGATATGGCATTCCCCCGGATAAATAATATGAGCTTCTGACTTCTCCCTCTATCTTTTCCGCTCCCTACTTGCATCCTCAATAGTAGAAGCCGGCGCTGGAACCGGCTGGACAGTTTATCCCCCTTTAAGAGGAAACCTAGCACATGCAGGAGCCTCTGTGGACCTGACCATCTTCTCGCTCCACTTGGCAGGTGCCTCTTCTATTTTAGGAGCCATTAACTTTATTACCACTATTATTAACATAAAACCCCCAGCTATGTCCCGGTATCAAACACCCCTTTTCTTCTGATCAGTCCTCACTATGGCAGTCCTTCTACTCCTTTCTCTTCCACTCCTAGCCGCCGGGATTACTATACTATTAACTGACCGTAACCTCAACCTAATTTTTTTGAGCCTGCTGGCGGGGGTGACCCTATCTTGTACCAGCATTTATTCTGATATAAAACTACCTTCCACCCCTACCGTATAACCAAAGATATTTTAGGTTTAATTTTTCTCCTCCTCCTTCTAATAACTCTAGTACTATTTTCACCTGACCTCCTGGGCGACCCAGGTATTTACGCTTTAGCCAACCCCTTCAACACCCCACCACACATTAAGCCAGAGCGGTGCTTTTTGTTTGCCTACGCAATCTTACAATCCAAATGACATGGTTCTCTAAAAATTCTATAATCTGAATCAACATGGTTATCCACAGCCTACTTATCAGTCTCATCAGCCTACTATATTTTAACCAATTCAATGATAAATAAGGTTGTTGGATCAGGTGGTTAATAGCTCTTGGGTAGTAAGTATTATTACTAGCATATTTAGTGAACCTGAGGTATTTTAAGTATAAACAAATGCTACAAGTAGAGGAAGGGATCCTACTAGTGTGTAAAATAAGAAGTATGAGCTTGCATTAAGGCATTCTGGTTGGTTGCCTCAGCGGGTGATGATAATTAGGGTAGGAACTAGCGTGGCTTCAAAGAGGATATAAAATATAGTTCTGTGGCTGTGAATGTTAGGATTTTAAAAGTCTGTAGGAGCCGGGCACGGTGGCTCACGCCTGTAATCCCAGCACTTTGGGAGGCCGAGGCGGGTGGATTAAGAGGTCAGGAGATCGAGACTATCCTGGCTAACATGGTGAAACCCCGCCTCTACTAAAAATACAAAAAATTAGCCGGGCGCCGTGGCAGGTGCCTGTAGTCCCAGCTACTCGGGAGGCTGAGGCAGGAGAATGGCGTGAACCTGGGAAGTGGAGCTTGCAGTGAGCCGAGATCGCGCCACTGCACTCTGTCTGCCTGGGCGACAGAGCGAAACTCTGTCTCAAAAAAAAAAAAAACAAAAAAAAAAACTCTGTAGGGAGATCAATATAAAAATATAGAGCTTTTTTTCATGGGAGTGATTCACTGGACAGGTGATATTGGCTTGCTAGACTTATAAGAGGCAGTAGTCAGGCTGTTAAGATTAGAAGGGGTGATGTCAGCTGGTCAGAAGGGAAAACTAATGAGAAGTTGGATGAGTTATCATTGAATTGGTTAAAAAATAGTAGGCTGATGAGGCTGATGAGTAGGCTGTGGATAACCATGTTGATTCAGATTATAGAATTTTTAGAGAACCATGCCATTGGTAACAGTATAATTGCTGGAATAATAATTTTTAGCATTGAAGTAAATTTAGATTTTGTACATAATCTAGACCATATGTACTGGAGATTGAAACTAGTAAGGCAAGGCCCACTGCAGCTTCACAGGCAGCAAATACTAGGAGAATAATGGGTATTATCGATGCTAGAGTGAAATGTATATTTAAAGTTATAAGAGTATTTATGATAAATACTGATAGTATTATGCCTTCTAGGCATAATAGGTATGATATTAGGTGGGATCGATAGACGAATACTCCTAGCAGTGGTATGGTATATGCTAATATAATATTGATATAAATCGCGGGGATTTGGTAAATGTGGTCTACCATAATCTAATGAGTCAAAATCATTTATTTTGACTTAAACTATTTACAATTCAACACAGTCTAATCCTTTTTAGGCTCATTCATAAATCAAGCCTAGGATTAAAATGGTAACTAGTATAAGGGCTGTGCTGATCATTAGTATCAGGTTGGTTGTTTGAAGGGCTCATGGCAGGGGTAGTAGTAGAGCGATCTCTGAGTCGAAGAGGAGGAATGTGATGGCTACTAGGAAGAATGTAATGGAGAAGGGGAGGCAGGCGGAGGCTAGGGGTCAAATCCGCATTCATAGGGGCTGGATTTTTCTATATAGATATTAAGCTGTGGAAGCCAAAATGCGATTATTATTAGTAATAGGGCCAGTAAGGTGTCCGTTACTAGGGCTAGTGTCAGGTTGATTACTCTCTTTTGGATATTATGGAAACTAATTGATTGGAAGTCAATGGTACTGTTTATACTAAAAGAGTAGGACCCTCATCAATAGATAGAGACATATAAGAATAGTCATACTACATCTACAAAGTGTCAATATCCGGCGGCAACTTCAAAGGCAAAGTGGTGGTTGGATGTAGAGTGGAATTTTAATTGGTGGAGGAGGCAGATAGTGAGAAATGTTGATCCAATAATAACATGAAATCCATGAAAGCCTGTGGCTGTAAAGAATGTTGAGCTGTAGATTCCATCAGAGATAGTAAAGGGGGCCTGGAAATATTCTGAGGCTTGTAGAAGGGTAAATACCTAAGGTAATTGTGATTGATAGTGCTTGAAGTATCTGCTTTCGACTACCTTCTATCAGACTGTGGTGAGTGCAAGTAATCGAAAATCCTGATGTAAGTAATACAGATGTATTCAGGAGGGGGACTTCTAAGGGGTTGAGGGGAGGAATACCTGTTGGGGGTCAGTGTCCCCTTAATTCTGGAATTGGGACTAGACTAGAGTGGTAGAATGCCCAGAAGAAACCAGCAAAAAATACTTCTCAGATAATAATAGAATTATTCCATATCAGAGGCCTTTTTGGACGATTGATGTGTGGTGGCCTTGAAATGTAATTTCTCAGATAATGTCATGTCATCACTGGTATATAGTTAGTGTGTGGGTTAGTAGGCCCAGGGTTAAAAGGGTGATAGAGTTAAAATGAAATCACATGGCCAGGCCAGATGTTATTGGGAGAGATGAGAGAGCGCCTGTTAGTGGTCAGGGGCTGGATTTGACTATATGGTAGGCATGTGTATAGTGGGTCATTATGTGTTGTTGTACAGGCAAAGGTTTACTAGCAGTGTTAAGACGTAGGCTGAATAAGGGCTACGGTGAATTCGAGGATGGTTAGTAGGATTAGAATAATGAGAGCGATTGAAGCTGTGGGAAGACTGGTAGTTGACAGTACTAGTGTGGCTCCTCCGATTAAATGTATTAGCAGGTTTCCAGCTGTAATGTTGGCTGTTAATCGCACAGCTGGTGCCATTGGTTAAATGAATAGGCTAATAGTTTCAATGATCACTAGCATAGGGATAAGTGGTATAGGTGTGCCTTGTGGTAAAAAGTGAGCTAAGGAGTGAGCTAAGCCTTGAAGCAGAAGGCTGTAATGACTGTGCCTGCTCATAAGGGGATTGCTATACCTAGG
Source organism: Gorilla gorilla gorilla (assembly GCF_029281585.2). Classification (NCBI taxonomy): domain Eukaryota; kingdom Metazoa; phylum Chordata; class Mammalia; order Primates; family Hominidae; genus Gorilla; species Gorilla gorilla. The sequence goes on along the minus strand of NC_073235.2, from coordinate 105,227,304 downwards.
TTTATTGATAATTGGGTAGTTGGTGTAAATGAATGGGGTAGAAGCCCAAGGAGATTGGTTGAGGCAATGAAGAGAATTAGGGAGATCAGTATAAGGGATCAGGTTCATCCTTTAATATTATGGGTTATTATTATTTGTTTTGGTACAAGTTGAATTAGTCACTGTTGAATGGAAATCAATCAGTTACTGATTAGATGACTGGAGGTTGGAAATAGTACAGGGGAAAATAAAATGATTAATACTACTGCAGGTAGACCTAGAATTGTCCCGGTAGTAAGAGGTGAATAGATTTTCGTTCGTTTTAATTCTTGGGGGCTTTATGTTTTTGGGTTTTGATTGTTTTTGGTATAGGGGCTGTATAATAAATGAAATTTGATAATTTTAACTGAACAATGGAGCATAAAGTTACGATTATTGACAGGATGACAATGGATCATGTGGAAGTATCTAGTTTAGGCATTCACTGCAAATAGGTGCAGATCCCCTCCGTCTTTAACTTAAAAGGTTAATGCTAGATAGCTTTACAGTGATATTATAGTGCAGACGTGGATCAGGTTTCAAAGCATTTTAAGGGGGTTAATTCTAGGACAATAAGTATAAAACCGTGGTTAGACCCACAAATTTCTGAGCACTGTCCATAGTAAAGGCCTGGACATGTAGCGGTTAAGGTAGTTTAATTTAAGCGTCCGGGGATTTCATCTGTTTTGAGGCCCAGTAAGGGGATAGTTCATGAATGCAGGATGTCTTCGGATGAGATTAATATATGGACAGGGATCACTATTGGGAGAATTGTTCAGTTATCAACTTCAAGGAGTCGAAGTTCTGGCTTTAAGTCAGCTGTTGGAATCATATAAGAATCAAAGCCTAACTCTTCATAGTCTATATATTTAGAGCTTCAATATCATTGGTGGCCAATTGCTTTGACAGTAAGAGAAGGATTGTTAACCTTGTCTATTATGTGCAGAATACATAGGGATGGGAGGGCAATTAAAATTAAGATAATGGCAGGTAAAACAGTTCACACAGTTTCGATTTCTTGAGCATCTATGGTGCCAGTATGAGTTAATTTTGTTGTGAGTATTAGGGAAATGATGTCTAGGACCAGGGAACTAATTAGGAAAATAATTATAAGAGCATGGTCATGGAAAGTGAGTAGCTCTTCTATAATAGGGGATGTGGTGTCTTGAAGGCCTAATTGAACTGGATGAGCCATTAAGACATATAGGATTTAACCTATAAATTCGCTTTGACAAAGTTATGTAATAATTTTACTAACATCTTATCAAGACAGTCATAGAAGTTATGGGATTGGCTTGAAACCAATTTCTGGAGGTTCAATTCCTTCCTTTCTTGTTTAGGCTTTCACGTAAGTTGGCTCTCCAAATGTGCAGTAGGGTGGTGGACATCTGTAAAGCCTCTCTAAATTAGTAGATGGTTATTCAATTGTTAGTACTTTTCATTTTGAAGGAAAGGCTTCTCAGATTATAAATATTATTAGTATAACTGCTGTTAGTGAGATAAATGAGCCTATGGATGAGATAATATTTCACATGGTGTGCACATCAGGATAATTGGAGAAACGTCGAGGCATACTGGATAGACCAAGGAAGTGCTGTGGAAAAAAGTTAACACCTATAAATAAAATGGTGAAGTGGATTTTAGCATAGGTCTGATTAAGTGTGTAGCTTGAAAATAGGGGGGAATCAGTGGACAAAGCCTCCTATAATGGCAAATACCACTCCTATTGATAGGACATAGTGGAAATGGCCTACAACATAATATGTGTTGTGTAAGACAATATCTAGTGATGAATTAGCTAGTACGATGCCAGTTAAACCTCCCACTGTGAAATTTTTTGAAACATTGCATGTTTGCAAATGTCTTTGTTCCACCCTTAAACTTAATTGACAATTTGGCTTGAAAATAATATTTCCAGCAGGGCATGGTGGCTCACACCTGTAATCCCAGGACTTTGGGAGGTTGAGGCAGGCGGATCATCTGAGGTCAGGAGTTCAAGACCAGCCTGACCAACATGGAGAAACCCTGTCTCTACTAAAAATACAAAATTATCTGGGCGTGGTGGCTCATGCCTGTAATACCAGCTACTCGGGAGGCTGAGGCAGGAGAATCGCTTGAACCCAGGAGGCAGAGGTTGTGGTGAGCTGAGGTGGCACCATTGCACTCCAGCCTGGGCAACAAGAGCGAAACCCCGTCTCAAAAAGAAAAGAAAAGGGAAGGGAAGGGAAGGGGAGGAGAGGGGAGGGGAAAGGAGGGGAGGGGAGGGAGAAAAGAAAAAAGAAAAGAAAAGAAAAGAAAATTTCCTCAGAAATTTGAAGACATTGCTCCATTGTCATACTGCATTCAGTGCTGCTGATGATCAATCCAATGCCATTCTGGTTTTTGATCCTTTATATATGAGCTCTTCTTTCCTCTCTGCAAGCTTTTAGGATCTTTTCTTGGTTAATGCTTTTCTGAAATTTCATTATGTTCTGCCTCATGTAAGGCTTTTTTTTTTTTTAATTCCCTAGGATGGACACCAGATGTTTTTCAGATGGGAAAATGTTATTGTACTATTCTTTGATAATTTAGTTTCTTTCCCATACTAGACCTACCCTACCCTGAGAGGATGACTATAGACTATATGAACTATAGACTCTCACCCAGTCTACCTTCTGGTTAGGTCTGGCCAATATCAGATCAGATCACAGGAAGAGAAAGAGGTCAGAATATTTCTCCCATATACTCAAATTATTATCTCCATATACTCAAATAATACTTGTCCTCTGGTAGATTTCACTTTGGAGTCATCAAGCGGGATCCACTTGCCTCATTGTATGATTCCCGAATGTGCTTTCTTGTCTTGTTGCTGTTGCAGAGCCCCATCTCTCAGGCACTAGCTATATCTATCACTGGAAGCTCCTTCCTCCTTGGCTCTGGCTCTTATTGGACCCCATTTACATGGCCTCCTCCCCTTGCACTTTCAGCCCTGGGAGTGTAATAGCTTCTCATTGCTGCTGGTCCCTGGACACTATACCACCTTTGTTTGTCCCCTTAATCCTTGCTGCTCACACTCCCATAAATAGTCCTTTCATAAAAATCTCTTTATCCCAACCATGTGCTCATGTGCTGAATTAGGCTTGCTGTTGGGACTCTGATACAATATTTCTCTCTCTCTCTTTTTAGAATAGTGTCTTGCTCTGTCATCTTAACTCACTGCAGCCTCAACTCCTGGGCTTGAGTGATCCTCCTGCTCAGCCTCCTAAGTAGCTGGGACTACAGATGTGAGCCACCACGCCTGGCTAACTTTAAATTTTTTTTTTTTTTAACATTGACACATCTTGCTATGTTGCCCAGGCTGGTCTCGAACTCCTGGGCTCAAGCAATTCTCCTGCCTCAGCCTCCCAAAGTGCTGGGATTACAGGCTGATCCTTTAACTTGTCCTCTATTTTCCATCTATATGTCATCTCTTGAATTTACCTTCTGGGAAATTTCCTTGTCTTCATCTTCCACACTGTCTATGAATTTCTCATTTCAGCAATCATATTTTTCATTTCCAAGAGTTCCCATTATTCATTTTCTTTCTAATTTTGTATTGTGGTCAAATACACACAACATAAACTTGACTGTCTTAACTATTTTTAAGTATATATTTCAGTGGCATGAAGTACATTAATATTATTGTGCAACCATAACCCATCTTCAGAACTCTGCCTCTTGCAAAATTGAAACTCTTTCTCCGTTAAACAATAACTCCTCACTCCCCATTCCCCCAGCCCTTGGCAACCACCATTCTTTCTCTTTCTCTACCTCATATAAGTGGAATCATATAGAATTTGTCTACAGATAATTCTTTCTTATCATAGCATTGCATTGTTGTTTATGTTTCATAATTTATTTCTCTTCCTGCATTGTCTTTGTTTACTCAAAATTCCATTGTTTTAGTGTCTGATTTCATGATGGAGGCATTCCTCAGATGTCAAGTGACTTTCACGTAATAGTTTATTATTACCTCCATATACTCAAATAATACTTGTCCTCTGGTAGATTTCACTTTGAAGTCATCAAGTGGGATCCACTTGCCTCATTGTAGGACTCCCGAATGTGCTTTCTTGTGCTGTTGATTTTTTTCCAGAAGAGAATTTGCCAGTCTTTTGCCTAGCATTCTTGGAGCCAAGTGCAGGAATTAGCCTGAGCACTTCAAGTTCAGAATGGACTTTCGTTTAATGGGAATATTTGTCCGGAAGAAATTCCTTGAAGTGAAATTGTGATACCCAAGGGTATGCATTTTAAAATTTAATGGATTCCAATGCAATTTTGGAAGCATCCAAAGAAAAAGGCTTGTTTTTTGTTTTGTTTCTTTTAGAGACAGGGTCTTGCTCCCAGGCTGGAGTGCAGTGGTGTGACCTTGGCTCACTGCAGCCTCAACCTCCTGGGCTCAAGCAATCCTCCCATCTCAGTTTCCCAAGTAGCTGGGACCACAGGCACATACAACCATGCCAAGATAAGTTTTGTGGGTTTTTTGTAGAGACGGGGGTCTTGTTTTGTTGCCCAGGCTGGTCTTGAACTCCTGGGCTCAGGCCATTCTCCTGCCTTGGCATCCCAAAGTGCTGGTATTACAGGCGTAAGCCACCAAGGCCAGCCCAAAGAAAAAAGTTTAATATAGTTAAAAAGAACCAAGAAACACATTTTTTAAGCTTTCTATGTCAGCAGAATTTAATGAAGTGCTTTCCTTATGGAATTAATGTTCCAAGAGGTAAAATAGACTGAAAGCAATCCTGTTTTTCCATGGGTCCTACTTGGCTTCAGAATCAGTGCTAACATAGGCTATTTGAAAGACTAAACTTCTCTCATCTTTCTAGAAAACAAAATTAGATTACTTTAAAAACCATTTGATCGGTCTTACAGTAGAGACAAAAAATGGAAACCTATGAAGAGGTGCTTGGTCTTATCTATCTATAAGGACCAAAGGAAGTAGCAGCTAAAAAAAAAAATTGCTTAAACCATATGATCTTTGGTAACTGATATTTAAGTTTATGACAACTGTTTGCAGAAAATCCCAGGGTGGTGATTGTCCTATAGGTTGCCTACCTCTTTCTGGATTATAACTGGATTATAACCCTAACCATTCCCATAACCTATATGCCACAAAACATGAAGATTAGTGATCTCCAAAGCACCTAAATCCTATCCAGGTCACAACTGACTTATAGGATCTAGCTCTACGCTAATCTAAGTAGGTTTTCCTTTTTTTTAAAAGTGCTCATTATCTTACCCCATAAGGTTACTCCAAATTTTGTCCTAAATTCCTCACTACGTAGCAGATAGTAAGACATGCTTTATAAACTCTCCAGAGAGGCCAAGCCTCAGCCAGAAATAGACATTTCCCTTCCAAGATGACTGAAAGGAAGTCTTTAAGTTCTCAGTCTCTATGGTGACAGCTTGATGGAGATAGTTGAGGACTCGTACATGAAATATGCCTTGCCCTTTCAAATTCTGTAACAACCGCTCAACATGAGCTCACAGACACCACTCATTGCTGTGTGATAGCAATCACTTTACCACTGCTGAACTGGAGCTGGGATTTCTTAACAGCGGGGAAGCTGAATGTAGAAAAATACATCCAAACGACATTGTATCTAATTCATTCCTTTTCTCCGATTCTTTACTCTGAAGATATAGTTGAATTTTGCTTGAAGAAATGTAGTTAAATGCTGCATATTGGCAAATGTACAGCCCAAACATTGGTTTATAGTCCACAAAATTTGAGCTTCTACTATTTGCAAGATACTGTGTTCTTTACAGATGTTCTACTATTGTCAATAAATATCTGTGAGTGAATGGTTTTAAGAGCACTAATGTTGCCAATGATTACTGCTATCTTTTCTCAATATCACTTAGACAGGCCCAGAATACACAATGAATTCAAAGGGCAGAGTGTCATGTCACTCCTTCCTGTTACACACAGTGGGGTGTAGCTTTGCCCTCACTTATATAGTCCTTGGTCAGTTGACAAAACTAACTGAGCCACGGTACCAAGCAGAATGACTTAGGCAGCCAACATATGAAAAAACTTAACCACTTACCCCTCCCATGTAGTGAAAAGATACTTGACTCCTCCCATGTAGTGAAAACACAGGCCTGCCCAGACTTGGTATTTAGAAAACTAAAATAAGACTCTTTGTTTGACTCAGCTCCTAAGTAGTCATTACATATGGGGCACAAAGACCTCTTCTTGAAGATCTCTCTAGGAGAAAAGAGCTGCAGTGGACTAGTGGCTCCCTGACCTATGAATAAGGACAATCATCTACTATGTTACTGGTTTTTTGTGTTTTCTTTAAAGCACAGTCCTTTCAAAATCTCTACTAACTTGATTTTAAGTACGTACAGTTCTGAGGGAGAGTTGCAGCATAGATTACTTCTCAATATTTGCACGGTCTAGCAATAGTGAGGATGAAAAGAGGAAACCAAAAGGGAAGTTAAATTCAAGCACAATGTATAAGTTACTAATAAAATGGCAATCTCATACTCTCTTGTCCACAACCCAAGAGGGTCTACACTAACAAGAGTCTTGGTTTCCTTTCCTTCCCCTCCCTTCTGACATGATTTTCCTTCAAGGACTTCTGATTGGAAAATAACCTCAATCCAAACTTCCCCTTCTTATTCTGGCAATTAGAGTTACTATCCTGGTAGGACTTCAGGTTCTTAGAAATAGGATGATAATAATCATTTTATTGATAGTTAACATTTATTAAGCAATCACTATGTCTGAGGCACTGGGCTGCACACTTTACACACTATATACCACATTTGTACCTTATAGCAACTTCATATACAGTTACTGTTATCCCCCTCTTTTTTTTTTGAGACAGAGTCTCACTCTGTTGCCAGGCTGGAGTGCAGTGGCACGATCTTGGCTCACTGCAACCTCTGCCTCCCGGGTTCAAGCAATTCTCCTGCCTCAGCCGCCTGAGTAGCTGGGATTACAGGCGCATGCCACCACGCCCAGCTAATTTTTATATTTTTAGTAGAGATGGGGTTTCACTATGTTGGTCAGGCTGGTCTCAGACTCCTGACTTCGTGATCCGCCCACCTAGGCCTCCCAAAGTGCTGAGATGACAGGTGTGAGTGACCGCATCCAGCCTATTATCCCCATTTTTATGGATAAGGAAAAGAAAGGATAGAATGGTAAGTGGATTGTCCAGGAGTGTATGGTAAATGCTAGAGGCAGGATGGAATCCCAGGGAGTCTGAGTCTAGAGGTCATACTCTCAACAACTGCACTAGGGTAGTTTTCTTCCCTTGCTCTTTGACTTCAGAGATGCAATCTAGTACGATGTTAAGTTTGGAGCCAGAGTGCCTGGATTCAAATTTCAGTTCCTCTTTTATAGCTGCATGATCTAGAGCAAGTTATTTAACTTCCCCTCATGGTTCTAAGTCATCCCACTGGGTGCCATGACTCTGATTAACTCCATCCAGGTTTGATCATTGCAATTAATTTCTAAATATTTCTGGAAATACTATGTATTATGTTAATATGTACTTGTTTTTATAGTACTTAATGTTTCTGTGCATTCTCTATTATCACAGCAATTTTTCAGTCTTCAATCCCTGAGATCACGGTTTCTCTTCCTTTTCAACCTTTCCTTCATGCTAAGGTAAGTGCTTTGTAAATGTTGAGTGACTGATGGCATGAAACAGTCATTGCAAGAAAGGTCTGTTAGAGGCAAAGTAATATGACACTGGGCCTTGCCTTACATTTAAGTCCAGGTAACAAATAACTATGCATTCTGCAGCATTGCAGATCAGGGTAATCTTCAGAATAAGTCACGCCTTTGCTTCTGACAGAGCATCCTTTCAATGGCAGCCAGAAAACTGATCTCTTGATTCTCCATCCCTGGGTGTGTAGGCATGTAGACAGAAGAAAGCAAGGGATAGGCTGCCATGACATGTCTACGAGACTGTGCCAAGACACTGCAAAGCCAGTAACCCCCACAATGAGGAGAGGAGTTAGGCTGCAAATAACTCCTTGTCATCTGCTATAGCAGAGTCAGCAACACGGCAGCTTTCCCCTTCCTTTACTGAGAGAACACGTTCTTCCTTCCAGATATCTCCTTGGATCTCTGATCGTGAGGACATCCTATGACCTCCCTTCTAATTCCAAAAGAAGCAAAAAGCCGGGCGCAGTGACTCATGCCTATAATCCCAACACTTTGGGAGGCTGAGGTGGGCAGATCACAAGGTCAGGAGTTTGAGACCAGCCTGGCCAATATGGTGAAACCCCGTCTCTACTAAAAATACAAAAATTAGCTGGGCATGGTGGTGGGTGCCTGTAATCCCAGCCACTTGGGAGGCTGAGGCAGGAGAATTGCTTGAACCCAGGAGGCGGAGGTTGCAGTGAGCCAAGACTGTGCCACTGCATTCCAGCCTGGGCAACAGAGCAAGACTCCATCTTAAAAAAAAAAAAAAAAGAAGCAAAAGAAAATCAGATCCCTTCTCTCACCACTCCTATTCAACATAGTGTTGGAAGTTCTGGCCAGGGCAATCAGGCAGGAGAAGGAAATAAAGGGTATTCAATTAGGAAAAGAGGAAGTCAAATTGTCCCTGTTTGCAGATGACATGATTGTATATCTAGAAAACCCCATTGTCTCAGCCCAAAATCTCCTTAAGCTGATAAGCAACTTCAGCAAAGTCTCAGGATACAAAATCAATGTACAAAAATCACAAGCATTCTTATACACCAATAACAGACAAACAGAGAGCCAAATCATGAGTGAACTCCCATTCACAATTGCTTCAAAGAGAATAAAATACCTAGGAATCCAACTTACAAGGGACGTGAAGGACCTCTTCAAGGAGAACTACAAACCACTGCTCAATGAAATAAAAGAGGATATAAACAAATGGAAGAACATTCCATGCTCATGGGTAGGAAGAATCAATATCATGAAAATGGCCATACTGCCCAAGGTAATTTATAGATTCAATGCCATCCCCTTCAAGCTACCAATGACTTTCTTCACAGAATTGGAAAAAACTACTTTAAAGTTCATATGGAACCAAAAAAGAGCCCGCATCGCCAAGTCAATCCTAAGCCAAAAGAACAAAGCTGGAGGCATCACGCTACCTGACTTCAAACTATACTACAAGGCTACAGTAACCAAAACAGCATGGTACTGGTACCAAAACAGAGATATAGATCAATGGAACAGAACAGAGCCCTCAGAAATAATGCCGCATATCTACAACTATCTGATCTTTGATCTGATCTGAGAAAAACAAGCAATGGGGAAAGGATTCCTTATTTAATAAATGGTGCTGGGAAAACTGGCTAGCCATACGTAGAAAGCTGAAACTGGATCCCTTCCTTACACCTTATACAAAAATTAATTCAAGATGGATTAAAGACTTAAATGTTAGACCTCAAACCATAAAAACCCTAGAAGAAAACCTAGGCATTACCATTCAGGACATAGGCATGGGCAAGGACTTCATGTCTAAAACACCAAAAGCAATGGCAACAAAAGCCAAAATTGACAAATGGGATCTAATTAAACTAAAGAGCTTCTGCACAGCAAAAGAAACTACCATGAGAGTGAACAGGCAACCTACAAAATGGGAGAAAATTTTTGCAACCTACTCATCTGAAAAAGGGCTAATATCCGGAATCTACAATGAACTCAAACAAATTTACAAGAAAAAAACAAACAACCCCATCAAAAAGTGGGCGAAGGACATGAACAGACACTTCTCAAAAGAAGACATTTATGCAGCCAAAAAACACATGAAAAAATGCTCACCATCACTGGCCATCAGAGAAATGCAAATCAAAACCACAATGAGATACCATCTCACACCAGTTAGAATGGCAATCATTAAAAAGTCAGGAAACAACAGGTGCTGGAGAGGATGTGGAGAAATAGGAACACTTTTACACTGCTGCTGGGACTGTAAACTAGTTCAACCCTTGTGGAAGTCAGTGTGGCGATTCCTCAGGGATCTAAAACTAGAAATCCCATTTGACCCAGCCATCCCATTACTGGGTATATACCCAAAGGACTACAAATCATGCTGCTATAAAGACACATGTTTATTGCCGCACTATTCACAATAGCAAAGACTTGGAACCAACCCAAATGTCCAACAATGATAGACTGGATTAAGCAAATGTGGCACATATACACCATGGAATACTATGCAGCCATAAAAAATGATGAGTTCATGTCCTTTGTAGTGACATGGATGAAATTGGAAATCATCATTCTCAGTAAACTATCGCAAGAACAAAAAACCAAACACCGCATATTCTCACTCATAGGTGGGAATTGAACAATGAGAACACATGGACACAGGAAGGGGAACATCACATTCTGGGGACTGTTGTGGGGTGGGGGGAGGGGGGAGGGATAGCATTAGGAGATATACCTAATGCTAAATGACGAGTTACTGGGTGCAGCACACCAGCATGGCACATGTATACATATGTAACTAACCTGCACATTGTGCACATGTACCCTAAAACTTAAAGTATAATAATAATAAAATTAAATTAAATTAAAAATTTTTAAAAAATCAGATCCATAGTTGGTATCCAACTCTGTATGAGTGAGACATAGAGGGGAGGAGGTCTAGAGATTTGTTATCTGGAGATAACACTTGAAAGGGATCCAGCAGAACTGAGTCATAGATCACCTTTAATCATTGTGCCAATTACTTCTTTGGTAGAATGACAAATGGAAAACAATCATTGAAACCATTGAAATAAAAACTAAATCATTCCAATTATAGCAAACAGAGCAGAGAAGGCCTGTTAACATTCACAGGAAAAGGTAGGGGTGATCAAATTCCATGAGGCTTAGGTATGGCTTTTACTTGGAAGGTAGAAAAAAATTAAATCCCTCATAATTCAGAAGGTAGAATCATAGGATTTTAGAGCCGAAAACATTTTTGAACTCATGTAATCCAAGTCTCATATTTTACAAATTAGGCAACTGAGGCCCAGGGAGGGAAAGTCACTTTCTAGAGACCACAGGAATGATAACAGAGCCAGGTCAGAGCTCTGGTCTCCTGCCTTTCTAACACATCCACTGACGAGAAAAGATGCCTATATCTGCGAAAGGCTCTCACGTTCAACTAAGGCCCAGGAAACATGAGTAAACCTGATAACTTTGTAGAAAGAGGAAGTTATCATACCTCCATTCCCTGTATACTGGGCCACAACACAACTGTCCTTGTTTTTCTCAAATTTTTCAGGTTCTCTGATTTGCATGTTGATCTCATGTTCAAGTGGGACAAAAAAAGCATGCGAAAAGAGAGAGAAAGAAAAAATATAGCATAACATAAAGCAGAAGCAACCTTCTTCATGGCTTAGGGGTGTTTAGTAGCAAACTAGGAATCAAGAGGACCTGGATTCTCCTGGCTCTAGCTCTGCCACTTTGACAAGTCATTTAACATCTTTGTGCCTCAGTTTTCCTATCTGCAAAATGAAACCACTGTATAGTAAATGATTTCTAAGGTCTCTTTCATCACTAATATTTTAGAATAATATTAGAGCAATATTCAATCCTCATGATACTAATATAATTTTATCATATCCTAGATTAGAAAGATATATATAAAATAAGGGTGATGAGCAAATAGTTGATTGTGAATTCAATCGAACAAATATTTATTGTTTTTTGTTTGTTTTGAGATGGAGTCTCACTCTGTCGCCCAGGCTGCGGTGCAGTGGCATGATCTCAGCTCACTGCAACCTCTGCCTCCCGGGTTCAGGCGATTCTCCTGTATCAGCCTCTTGAGTAGCTCGGACTACAGGCGTGTGTCACCGTCATTGCCTCAAATTTGATCCTAGGTCAAAGAAAAATGCCAGGACTCTGGAGTGCATCCTCATTGCTTTGCTATGAACATGGACATATCCACATGAGCATTTCTGTTAATTTGGGAAGCCAAGGGCAAGAAGTGGCCTATGAAGTATGTGCTATATAATATGAAAAAAAAGAAAATGAAAGGATGAAATACTAGTATATAATTAAGAGACTCAATTGCAAAAACTCTTAACCTGAACACAAATTCTGAAAGTTAACTTTGTTCTAATATATCTCACCATTACTCTTCACCTTCATGTTACTAACAAACTTCCTGAAAGCTTTCTTCATCCTCTAATTCCACTCAACAAAATAACCTTTATTTTCTGGCTTTTCTAACTTACTTTTCAAACAACCAAGTTTCTCAAAGATTGCCTAACAAACAGCCCACTGACCTGTTCCTTCTGCCTCTCTTTGAGACCTGTATCACTGTTGCACATCCATTCTTCCTTGAAATTTTGTCTTTTATCTCTTGCGGAGCATTTCCAGCACTATCCTAGTTCTCCTCCTGCCTTTTGCCTTTCTCTCATTTCTACTGTGTATTTTTTTTTTTTTTTTTTTTTTTGACACGGAGTCTTATTCTCTGTCACCCAGGCTGGAGTGCAGTGGCGCGATCTCGGCTCACTGCAAGCTCTGCCTCCTGGGTTCACGCCATTCTCCTGCCTCAGCCTCCGGAGTAGCTGGGACTACAGGCGCCCACCACCACGCCCAGCTAATTTTTTTGTATTTTTAGTAGAGACGGGGTTTCACCATGTTAGCCAGGATGGTCGCGATCTCCTGACCTCGCGATCCGCCCTCCTCGGCCTCCCAAAGTCCTGGTATTACAGGCGTGTGCCACTGCGCTCGGCCCTACTGTGTATTCTTTTTTGTTTATTTGAGACACAGTCTTGCTCAGTCCCCTAGGCTGGAGTGCAGTGGTGTGATCTCGGCTTACTGCAACCCCCGCCTCCTGGGTTCAAGTGATTCTCCTGCCTCAGTCTCCAGAGTAGCTGGTATTACAGGCTCGTGCCACCACGCCTGGATAATTTTTGTATATTTACTAGAGACGAGGTTTCACCATGTTGGCGAGGCTGGTCTATAACTCCTGACCTCAGGTGATCCACCTGCCTTGGCCTGGAAAAGTGCTGGGATTACAGGCGTGAGCCACCGTGGCCCCATTTCTACTGTGTATTCTTTGTTGGCTTTCTGTCCGTAAATATGGATCTTGTCCTTGAGCTTTTTTTTCAACCCTCACTATACATAGCACCCCCTCCTGGGAATCTCATGATATTCCCAGAGCTTAGACTCATTTCTGTGAGGATTCTCAGTTCTAGAGACATTCTCAAGACTTATCAGAGGTGTAAACAAGGTACTTAATGCCAGCTACCCCTTCTATTGTAAGACTAAAATTTCAACTTCTGCTCTTGTTGTATACTACCTACTTATGCAGGTATAGTGAGGCTAAATCTGTCACCACTCCATGTAACAACCAGGGGAGTGGCTGCATTTCACTTCACCAACAACAGTTTCAATGGCCACGTAGGTATATTATACAAAGTGAAAGCTTAGCCTGTAGAATCATGTACACAGCTAACCTCTAATTATTTTGTGTCTTGACGTAGATGTTGTCCTTTTATTCAAACACTGCCTGTTTTGTGCATAAATTACCCAAGCTACAGAAGTAGAGGAAGGGCATGCCTAGAGGAATATAACTGGAGTGGTAGGCCCAGCCTCTAAAGAAATAACAGACTTAAGGAGAAAAACGCCTGCAGTCAATTCTCTCATGAATGAGACGTAAATAGGCACCCTGTGCTTCCAAAGCTAGAAATCACAGAGATCAGGATGCTGAACACAGTCACCCTCCTTTCCTTTTGAGAACCCACTCTATTGTAAAATTTTCTCCCCAGGTTGGAGAATAGAGCTCAGAGCCTGCCTGATCATAAGTCTTAAACCAAGATGAATCATTCAATCATAATGTCATTGGCTTCAGCAATGTCCTATGATTAAGCAAAAGCCTTTCCAAAGAGCTTCCAAAAAGGAATAAAAGTACACCGAGCACTCCATTGCACATTAATGAACGGGACATTACTATATAGGGGCAAATAGAAACAGTTATGAACATTAAGTAAGCTTTCATATCCCACTGACACTCTCATTTGCAGCCAGAAAGCAGAAATAGCTAAAGGAAAATTACATGACTAGAAAACTGTTCTCTAAAACATGTTTTAGGCATGGTGTGGACTTTTCCCTCTTCTTTCTTTTTTTGGGGTGTGTGTCTGTGTGTGTGTGTGCTGGGGGCAGGGGTTCTTCTAAAATATTACAAAGACTGGCCAGGCATGGTGGTTCACGCCTGTGATCCTAGCACTTTGGGAGGCTGAGGCGGGAGCATTGGTTGAGCCCAGGAAGTCAAGACCAGCCTGGGCAACGTGGTGAAACCTCATCTGTACAAAAAATGAGACATAAATAGACACCCTCTGCCTCCAAAGCTAGAAATCACAGAGATCTTTGCAGATGATATGCTTCTTCACGTGGAAGACTCAATTCAATGAAAAATGAAGGTGGCCAGTGACAAAACAATAACTAGGAAGAAAGGCAATTACCTTCAGAGCTGCCCTGTCCACTCCTCCCACCCCACCTTTCTGGACACAGTAACCCTCCTTTCTTTTTGGGAACCAACCCCATTTTAAAATTTTCTCCTCAAGTTTGAGAATAGCCCTATCAGGCTCTGAGCTCATACGTATAGGTGTGGTGACATGTGGCTATAGTCCCAGCTACTTGGAAGGCTGAGGTGGGAGGATCACCTGAGCCTAGAAGGTAGAGGCTGCAGTGAGCCCTGATTGTACTACTGCACTCCAGCTGGGGTGGCAAAGTGAGATCCTGTCTCAAAAAATAATAATAATTGTTATTATATCTATGTATCTATATATACTTCAAAGACTTAGTATGGGAAAATTTAAATGCACAGTTAAGCAATATATAGAAATAAAACAAAGAAAACTCATCCACATCATCCCCAAAATACAATGAACTTTTCCAGCCATTTTTCTGTGCATTTGTCTATGTATTTCACACACAAAAAGAGCGAGAATCATACTATTCATATTATTTTGTAGCCTGTTCTTTTCACTGACAATATATGCCATGAAATTATTTCTATGTCATATATAACCCTAAGGCCTTGTTTGTTGGTTTGTTTTTTGAGACAGGATCTCACTCTGTCATCCAGGCTGGAGTACAGTGGCACGATCTCAGCTCACTGCAACCTCTGCCTCCTGGGCTCAAGTGATTCTCCTGCCTCAGCCTCCTGAGTAGCTGGGATTATAGGCATGCACCACCACACGCAGTTAATCTTTTAATCTTTAGTAGAGAAGGGGTTTTGCCATGTTGGCCAGGCTGGTCTCGATCTCTTGGCCTCAAATGATCCACCTGCCTCAGCCTCCCAAAGTGCTGGGATTATAGGCATTAGCCACCACGCCTGACCCTAAGGCCATTTTTAATGGTGGTATTAAATATTCACATATGAGCTAAAAAGTATGATTGAACTATTGTACGGACTGCATCCTAATTTATTTATTCTCAATTCTTAGATGAGGTTTGCATAATTGGCTGAATTGTGTTCCCCCAAAATTAATATGTCGATATCCTAGCCCCCAGTACCTCAGAATGTGACTGCATTTGGAGACAGGATTTTAAAGAGATAATTAAGTTAAAATGAGGTCATCAATGGGCCTTAATCCAATATGACTGGCACCCTTATAAAAAGGGGAAACTTGAACATAGACACTTACAAGAACCATGTGAAGATCCTGCTGACAGCTTGATCTCAGACCTTTAGCCTCCAGAATTGTGAGAAATACATTTCTGTTTAAACCACTCAGTCTGCCGTGCTTTGTTATGACAGCCCTAGAAAACAAATACAGGTTGTTTACAATTTTTTTCCGATTAAGAACATCTTTGTATTTCACTCTCTGGGCACCTATCTAACTATTTCCTTTGAATACATTTCGAAACAAGGATTGTTAGGTCAAAGAGTATCTTCTTTATGCTTCTGATATGTATTGTTTGTCAAATTGTCCCGGCTAAGGGTGCGGTTTCCAGACTACTTCCAAGGCCACTAGTCTTCCTGGTGCCAGAGGTTTTCATAGGTTTTTCCTCTTTTTTCTAATTATGTGTTTTCAAATTTTCCATTAGAAATACATGTTACTTCTATAATAAAAAATATTTTTATTTTTTTAAAAGGGAAAAAGAGTCATTCAATATAAAATATCTCCATATTTGACTGAATTAAAATGAAACTGTTATAGAGTTTCAGTTCTGTTTTGTTTTGTTTATCTGTCCCCCAAGCTGGAGTGCAGTGGCCCTATCTCGGCTCACTGCAACCTCTGCCCCCCAGGTTCAAACGATTCTTCTGATGCAGCCTCCTGAGTAGCTGGGACTACAGGCGCCTGGCACCACGCTCAGCTAATTTTTGTATTTTTAGTAGAGATAGTGTTTCACCATGTTGGCCAGGCTGGCCAGGCCTGACCTCAGATGATCTGCCTGCCTCAGCCTCCCAAGGTGCTGGGATTACAGGTGTGAGCCACCATACCCAGCTGAGTTTCAGTTTTATAAGATGAAAGAGTTAGGGAGGTGGATGGTGGTGATGGTTGCACAAAATTTTGAATATATACATACCACTCCACTGTAGACTCAAAATGGTTAAGATGGTAAATGTTATGTGTATTTTAACACAATAATTAAAAATTGAAAATGTCACATGAAACAGTGGTCTGAAGAGACAAAACTGAAAGCTCATTAAGAGAATGAGAAGATAACTCACAGACTAGGAGGAAATAGTTGCAAAAGACGTATCTGATAAAACAGTGTTATATGGCCAGGTGTGGTGGTTCAGGCCTGTAATCTCAACACTTTGGGAGGACAAGATGGATGGATTACTTGAGTCCAGGAGTTCAAGACTAGCTTGGGCAATATAACAAACCCTATCTCTCCAAAAAAAAAAAAAAAGTAGCAGGATATGGTGGCTCAGGATGGCTGGAGCCTGGGAGGTTGAAGCCGCAGTGAACTGTGATCACATCACTGCACTCCAGCCTTGGTGACAGAGTGAGACTCTGTCTCAAGGGAAAAAAAAAATGTTGTTTTTAAAAAATATATACAAAGAACTATTTTTAAAATGTATTTGTTTATTAGAGATGGGGTCTTGCTATGTTGCCTAAGCTGAATTAGAACTCGTGGGCTCAAGGGATCCTCCTGCCTCAGCTTCTGAAGTAGCTGGGACAACAGGCACAAACTATCATGCCCAGCTCAAAATACACAAAGAATTCTTAAAACTCTGGGAGCTAAGCTATGAAGATGCAAATACATAAGAATGATACAATGGACTTTGTGGACGCGGGGGAAAGGGTGGGGGGTGAGGGATAAAAGACTACACATTGGGTACAGTGTACACTGCTCATACACTGTTCATGATTTGGTGATGGGTGCACCAAGATCTCAGAAATTACCACTAAAGAACTTATTCATGTAACTAGATACCACCCATCTCCCCAAAACTGATTGAAATAAAAAGAAAAGTAGCTATAATTGGTGTCATTTAATAATAAAGTTTAATAATAATTTCTGGTCACTAAGAAAATAAAAAGAATTCTTAAAACTCAACAATAAGAAAACAACGCAATTTTAAAATGGGCAAAAGAGGCTGGGCACGGTGGGTCACACCTGTAATCCCAGCACTTTTGGAGGCCAAGGCTGGCGTATCATGAGGTCAGGAGATCGAGAACATCCTGGCTAACATGGTGAAACTCCGTCTCTACTAAAAAAATACAAAAAAAAAAAAATTTAGCTGGGCATGGTGGTGGGTGCCTGTAGTCCCAGCTACACAGGAGGCTGAGGCAGGAGAATGGCATGAACCCGGGAGGCAGAGCTTGCAGTGAGCAGACATCGCACCACTGCACTCCAGCCTGGGCAACAGAGCGAGACTCCGTCTAAAAAAAAAAAGGGCAAAAGACCTGAACAGATTCACATCACCAGGAAGATACACAGAAGGCAAATAAGCAATGAAAAATCCTCAACATTGTAAGTCATTAGGGAATCGCAAATTAAAACAACAATATCAGTACAAACCTACTAGAAAGGCTAAAATCCAAAAGAGTGACAATACCAAATGGTGACAAGGAGGTAGAGCAGTAAGAACTCTTACTCATTGCTGATGGGATATCAAAATGGTATAGAAGACACTTTGGCAGTTTCTTACAAACTAAACACACTCACACATATGATCTAGTGATTGCATTCCTTGCTATTTACCCTAAGGAGTCAAAAACTTAAGCCTACATGCCAGGCATGGTGGTGCATGTCTGTAGTCTTAGCTACTGGAGGGGTTGAGGTCAGATGATAACTTGAGCTCAGGGGTTCAGGTCCAGCCTGGGCAACATAATGAGATGCCGTCTCTAAAAATTTTTTAATAAAAAAAAATTACACAAAAATCTGCACAGAGATGTTTATAACAACTTTATTCATAATTGCCAAATCTTGGAAGCAAATAAGAAGTCAACTAAGGATAAATAAACTGCAGTACATCCATTGGATGGAATTTTATTTAGTGCTAAAATGAAAGGAGCTATCAAGCCATCAAAAGACATGGAGGAAACTTAAATGCATATTGGTAATTAAAAGAAGCCAATCTGAAAGGGCTGTATGAGTCAAACTATATGATATTTTGAAAAGGCAAAACTATGGAGGCAGTAAAAAAGATTAGTGGTTACCAGGGATCAGGGGAGGGAGGGATAAATAGGAGAAGCACAGAGGATTTTTAGGGGAGTGAAATTATTGTGTAGGATACTATAATTGTGGACACATTATACATTGTGAAACCCAGAGACTGTACAACACCAAAAGTGAACCCTAATATAAACCATGGACTTTGGATGATAATGTTGATGTTTGCATGTAGATTCATTGATTGTAATGTAAGTACCACTCTAGTGCATGATCTTGATAGTGAGGGAGGCTGGTTGTGGGGAAGAGGTCATAAGAAAATGTGCTATATTTTCCACTCAATTTTTCTGTGAATTTGAACTTCTCTATAAAATAAAGTGTATGAAAAAAACACAGGCCAGGAGCCATGGCTCAGGCCTGTAATCCCAGCACTTTGGGAGGCCGAGACGGGTGGATCACTTGAGGTCGGGAGTTCGAGACCATCCTGGCCAACATGGTGAAACCCCATCTCTACTAAAAATTCAAAAATTAGCTGGACATGGTGGTGGGCGCCTGTAATCCCAGCTACTCAGGAGGCTGAGGCAGAAGAATCACTTGAACCTGGGAGGTGGAGGTTGCAGTGAGCCAAGATCGCGCTACTGCACTCCAGCCTGGGCGACAGAGTGAGACTCTGTCTAAAAAAAAAAAATCAAAAAATTAAAAAATAAATTTAAAAATAACTAAAGTCTCAGAGAGAGATGCATGTTGGATCAAGTCATTATTAGGAAAGTAATCTGATCTTAATTAGATCATTCTTATGTATTTGTATCATTCTTTTGTATACGACTTGATCTATTGGATCAAGTCATTATTAGGAACCTGTCCCAGCAAACTTTCCAGTTCAGTAAAAGCCACCATCATTCTCCCACTTACTGAAGCCAGAAACCCAGATGTTGTTCTCGACAACTTCTCTGACCTCACTTCCCACTTTCAAATACTCATACTCAAACATATTTTAATTTTCTTTCCATCACTGTTGCCACCTTTTGAGACCAACCCACCATTGTCATTCTCCAAAACTAAAAATAGTCCAACAGGTCACCTAGCTTCTATTTTTTGGCAGATTTCAATCAATTCTCTACACAGTGGCCAGACTAATCTTTTGGAAACAAATTTATGTCACTTTACTACTTAAAACTTGAATGGATTTTTTTCCTGCACCTTTGAATAAAAGTAAAAGTCTGTAAGGCTGGTCAGGCATCTGCCTATCTTCTAACCTTAACTCACATCTCTCTCCCTCTTGCTCATCAGGCACCAAGGACATGAACCATCATTTACCACCCAGCCTAGCAGAGTCTCCTATAATTCTTCCTGTTACTCTCTGCTTTGGGATCTAGTTTGTTTCCTTCTATAGCTCTTTGAACGTTATAAATTCTTGTTTACTTATTCTCTGTTGATCGCTCCCACTAAACAGGAAGCTCCATGAGAGCAAGACTTCATCTGTTGGGTGCCAGGCAGTATTCTGCCTAACATGGCAATACCAGCACCTAACATTGCCTGGCACATAGTAGGCAGTGGTGTGCGAAAGGTGAAGCAATGGGAGTAGGAAGCTTTAACCTCCGGGGTTAGAGCGATTCTCCTGCCTCAGCCTCCCAAGTAGGTGGGGTTACAGGTGCCCACCACAATTTCCTGCTATCATTTCATTATTCTTTTTTTTTTTCCGGGAGACGGAGTCTTGCTCTGCTGCCCAGGCTGGAGTGCAATTGGCGTGATCTCAGCTGACTGCAACCTCCGCCTCCCAGGTTCAAGCAATTCTCCTGCCTCAGCCTTCCAAGTAGCTGGGACTACAGGCGCATGGCGCCGAAACCGTCTAATTTTTTGTATTTTAGTAGAGACGGGGTTCACCGTGTTGCCCAGGCTGGTCTCGAATTTCTGAGCTCAGGCAATCCGCCCGCCTCCGCCTCCCAAAGTGTTGGGATTACAGGCGTGAGCCACCGCCCCCGGCCAAAAATAAATTGTATAAAGGAGCAGACTAATGTATACATTAGTCAATTTTATTATTATCACTATTTTGAGATGGGGTCTCGCTCTGTCGCCCAGGCTGGAGTGCAGTGGGACGATCTCTGCTCACTGCAAACTCCGCCTCCCGGGTTCAAGTGATTCTGCTGCCTCAGCCTCCCAAGTAGCTGGGATTACAGGGATGTGCCACTATGTCATGCTAATTTTTGTATTTTTAGTAGAGACAGTTTCACCGTGTTGGCCAGGCTGGTCTGGAAGTCCTGACCTCAGGTGATCCGCCCACCTCGGCCTCCCAAAGTGTTGGGATTACAAGCTTGAGCCACCGCGCCCAGCCTACCTTTTCCTTTTTCAAACTGAGCAGTTAATTTCCTTCCTATTTACCCACTATCTGTTTGGGGAGGAGTTCATTTACTTAGTCTAGAGGAGAGAGAAATGAAACCCTTTAATTTTGCTTTTGGGTGGAGACTTATTAAGGAAGGTGCAGGAAAGAGCAGTGTAGAATTACAGGACACAAGAACATATTGTTACTTCCTATAAAATTGGCAGCTCTTATATTGCTTTAATTTGCACAGTTTTCTTCTCACCCTCCCAAATTATGCAACTGCATGTTGATTTGCATGATAAATGTGTAACTGAAAAGACTATTTGTACCAGAGGAGAGTCTATTTAATGAAAAGTATTGGTGAATCCTTTTAATTAAAGAATCAGTTTTTGTTCTATAAAATCATGTTTTCAGGTAGCAGATTTGCTTAAAGAGAGGCATATCTGTATGCTGAATAATGGATTTTACGCTTTTTAAATTCTAGCCTGAATTTCACTCACATTTTTGTCCAGAAAGGGCAGTTTAACAGGATCAGTAGCATCAATAACCTTACCCAATATAAAATTGTAAGTTATCCATTGTATACTAAAGTTGAAAACACTAAAAGTCAAATTTGGGCCCCCATAATTTAGGTGAAGATAAATCAGATAAAGTTTAGCAATAAATGAGGAGAGCATTTCCAAATAAGATATCTAAGAAAGAGGCTAAAGGGATGGGGAGAAGGAGAAGGGGATTTTGTAGTTTAGAGAAGAACAAACTATAGGGAAGATTTTCATTAATTTTTTTTTTTTTTTTTTTTTTCTGAGACAGAGTCTCACTCTGTTGCCCTGGCTGGAGTGCAGTGGTGCAATCTTGGCTCACTGCAAGCTCTGCCTCCCAGATTCAAGCTATTCTTATGCCTCAGCCTCCCGAGTAGCTGGGATTACAGGCTTGCGTCACCACGCCTGGCTAATTTTTATATTTTTAGTAGAGACGGGGTTTCACCATGTTGGCCAGGCTGTCTCGAACTCCCGGCCTCAAGTGATCTACCCGCCTTGGCCTCCCAAAGTGCTGGGATTACAGACTGAGCCACTGCACCCGGCCTCATTAACTTTGAAATAGATAAAAGGATATCATCTACTGCTTTCTTTGACAGGAGAGACTATAAGAATAAATAGCCCAGGGTTACTACTAGAAAAATTTTGGGTGAGAAACAGTACAAATAAATCTTTGTACAAATAAGACTGTGAAGGTGAAGGACACTGGGGTGAGTTTCTGAAGTTACTAGCACACAGCTCCGTACTTCTTGGCCTCAGTTAGCAGGGAGGCAGGGGCTTGATTTAGAGCGAATATTCCTGAATGCCTCTTCCCTTTGGTCCTAACATGCTAAAAGACTGAATTGAAACTCTTTTTGTTTAACCTTTCTTTTCTCAAGCATGGCTTTCCTTTTCTACTTTCATTTCTCCTATCAACTTAAAAGAAAAATGCATTAAAAAGAGAAGCCTCAGCCGGGAGCGGCGGCTCACGCCTGTAATCCCAGCACTTTGGGAGGCCAAGGTGGGCGGATCACAAGGTCAGGAGTTCAACACCAGCCCGACCAACATGGTGAAACTCCGTCTCTACTAAAAATGCGAAAAGAAAATCAGCCAGGCGTGCTGGCGGCTGCCTGTAATCTCAGCTACTCGGGAGGCTGAGGTGGGAGGATTGCTTGAACCCTGGAGGCGGAGGCTGCAGTGAGCTGAGATCACGCCACTGCCCTCCAGCCTGGGCGACGGTGTGAGAATCCATCTCAAAAAAAAAAAAAAAAAGAGAAGCTTCTATGCAGACAACCAAGCTGAGTGTATGCTGATTCTGAGTACCCCATTTGCTTGGTGATGCTTATATAATGAAAGTTTGTTTGGGGTTTAAGGTAAGCCAGTTTTGTTTAGTTTTGGGTAGTCATTTATCCCATGAATAAGTACTGGAACCTTATTTAGATACAGGTTTCAGTGAGAGATGTGGGCATGGAGAATGGAGAAATAAGGTAACCATGGACTTCCTATGGAAGAAGACAAAAGTGTGCACCACTGGAGAGGGCAGAAAAGCTGCCCTACGTCAGAGTCTTAGCCAGGGATGGCTCACCTCTCAAGTTCCCCTCCTCTCAATTCCACAATGCCAAGCTTTTCCTCTAGGCTCTTATATTCACATTATGTCTGCGACAAAAGTTCTTACAGCAGGTACAAACCAAAGATTACAAAGATTAGGAAGGTAATATAAATGGGTAAATCTAGTTGAATTAAAACAACTGGAAGTTGCTGGGTTTGGGGAAGGTCCAGGTCCCACCTGAAAGGCATTCAGATAAAAACAAATGTTAAATACTCTGCAGGCCAAACAAAACACAGCTGGCTGGCTAAATTTAGCCCTATGCTCATCATGCTTTCCTCCTTTCTTAGAGAATAGAGCTTAAAGTATTCCTCTTGTATGCAGATATGTATATGATACAGAAAATCAGAAGTAATTGAGAGGGAGGACTAGATAGAGCATGGTTTACTGAAATTCTACATACCTTAGGAGAGACTATTTCCATAATTTTATTCAAACTGTGAATTGAAGAATCTTGGTTCTGGTTCCTTGTTTTATTTTCATTTTTTTTTTTTTTTTTCTGAGAGAGTCTCACTCTGTCACCCAGGTTAGAGTGCAGTGGTGAGATCTCAGCTCACTGCAACCTCTGTCTCCCGGGTTCAAGAGATTTTCCTGCCTCAGCCTCCTGAGTAGCTGGGATTACAGGTGTGCACCACCATGCCCAGCTAACTTTTTTGTATTTTTAATAGAGACGGGGTTTCACCATGTTGGTCAGGCTAGTCTCAAACTTCTGACTTCAAGTGATCCTCCCGCCTTGGCCTTCCAAAGTGCTGGGATTACAGGCATAAGCCACCGCACCGGGCCTGGTTTCTGGTTTTAATTCTTCAAATCTGCTTTGGGATGAGAAATATAAACTATTTCTGCGTAAATCCCTTTGAAAGGGTGGAGCTTCCTCCCCCCCATCACCCCAATAGGTTGAAATTTGATTGCTGAGTCAGATATAATCCATGATAGCACTCCCCAGATTATTTGGGGGTATTTTGATTTATCAGGATAGATATAGTCATGTCTCATTCTTTCCTTTTTTTTTTTTTTTTGAGACAGAATTTCGCTTTTGTTGCCCAGACTGGTGTGCAATGGTGCAATCTCGGTTCACCGCAACCTCCACCTCCCAGGTTCAAGCGATTCTCCTGCCTCAGCCTCTCGAGTAGCTGGGATTACAGGCATGCGCCACCATGCCCAGCTAATTTTGTATTTTTAGTAGAGATGGGGTTTCTCCATGTTGGTCAGGCTGGTCTTGAACTCCTGTCCCCAGTTCTGCCTGCCTCGGCCTCCCAAAGTGCTGGGATTACAGGTGTGAGCCACCGTGCCCGGCCTTTCCTATTTCATGTTCATCTTTAGTGAAGCAGCTATCAGTAGCTTCACTTGCCACCTAAAACTTCCAATATACGTTCTTATAACTGGAGAACTTTCAGTCAGTTTATACATCTAGAGGAATCTTTTTTAATTTTTTATTTTTGAGACAGAGTCTCACTCTGTCACCCAGGCTGGGGTGCAGTGGTGCAATCTCAGCTCACTGCAAACTCTGCCTCCCGGGTTCAAGCATTTCTCCTGCCTCAGCCTCCTGAGTAGCAGGGACTACAGGCACATGCCACCACGTCTGGCTAATTTTTGTATTTCTAGTAGAGATGGGGTTTCACCATGTTGGCCAGGATGGTCTTGATCTCCTGACCTTGTGATCCACCCACCTCAGCCTCCCAAAGTGCTGGGATTACAGGCATGAGCTAACATGCCCAGCCATCTAGAGGAATCCTAATGAAAAATTAAAGACTCAAAAAGCTTTATAGTAATAGGAAAATAGTACCTGTTTGTTTTTATTATGATAATATACAAAGAGACACTGAAGGCTCTTCAACAATTCTGAATGTAAGAAAGCAATTTTTAGGTAGAAAGTATCAGAGAAGAGAAAATAAGGAGAAAAAGTAATTAGAAATTGTTTCCTCAAAAAATTAAGTATCAGCTTGGCATTATGCTTATGCCTATAATCCCAGCACTTTGGGAAGCTAAGGTGGGAGGATCACTTGAGGCCAGGGGTTCAAGACCATCCTGGGCAACATAGTAAGACCCCATCTCTTTAAAAAAAAAAAAAAAAAAGAGCCAGGCATGGTGGCATGTGCCTGTAGTCCTAGCTACTTGGGAGACTGAGGTGAGAGGATCACTTGAGCCCAGGAGTTTGAGGCTACTGTGAGCCCTGATCATGCCACCGCACTCCATCCTCGGCAACAGAGTGAGACTCTGTCTCTTAAAAAATAAATAGGCTGGGTGCAGTGGCTCACGCCTGTAATCCCAGCACTTTGGGAGGCAGAGGCAGGTGGATCACAAGGTCAGGAGCTGGAGACCATCCTGGCTAACACAGTGAAACCCCATCTCTACTAAAAATACAAAAAATTAGCCGGGCATGGTGGCACACACCTATAGTTCCAGCTACTCTGGAGGCTGAGGCAGGAGAATGGTGTGAACCCGGCAGGTGGAGCTTGCAGTGAGCCGAGATGGTGCCACTGCACTCCAGCCTGGACGACAGAGTGAGACTCTGTCTCAAATAAATAAATAAATAAATAAATATCAAACTAGTCAGCTTCTTGTAGCAGAGAGCAGAGGGGAGGGTAGATCTGGAGAGGAAATATGAAATATCCAACAGCCATGAGTAGAAATTGATATGGGAAAGAGGAACAGGAAGATCAGTGATGGCTGACTAGAAACATTGGATGCCAGTTCTCCTCAGAGAGAAGAACCAAAGGTGAATAATCATGGCCCAAGTGGAATACTGATGGAAGAGTGACAGAATCCACAGGAAGAAGTTGGGGCACAGAAAAAAGAGGGAAGCAAGAGTTTGGCAGAGATAATACCCAAGGGACTTGCAGTCTTGGGGAAAGGGTAGGTGGGGATGTTTTTAGCTCCTTTCACTCACCCTTGCTGCAGCAGACTGCTGGTTTCCAAACTGTTGAAGAGCCCCTCTACACTCTTGAATTGGCACCAGTATGAGCAGTGATTTGAGAACTTCTTGAGGGCAGAGCACCAGGTTGTCAGCTCATGCAGGATTGCTCACCCTGCCCGTAGACCCGAGCTGAGGTGGTGGGTGCCATACTGGTTGTGCACCCATTGAGGGCCTCTGTCTTGCCCAGGGAGTCTCAGCCCTTGTGTTGCTGCATTACTGGATCCCCTGTAAACATTCCCTTGCACCTCCTCAGGCTGTAGCAACCACAAAGGGCCAGTGGGATCCAGGGGGGAGCTGTGGCGTTGCTGGAGGTGTAACCCTCAGGGCAAACTGTCCATAGGGGAAGGGAGTGTACACCGTGCCAAAGCACCCCTTGGGACAAAGGAGACGAGAGTACAGGGTCTCCTGTGCCTGAGAGCTCCCTGCTTGCGCACTGAAGGTGACTGTGCCCCTTCCAGCAGAGATGCAGGTGTGGTGCTGGAGGAGTGTGTTTCAACCCCAGTGGGCAGGCAGCATTAGTGCTCAAGAAGGGACACAGAGAGGGGGACTTCTCCCCTACAATCATTGCTGTGTACATAGCCAGGCTGTTCCTGTGGGGGGTTGGCACAGGTGTGCCTATGGATGGTCAATGCAGGGCTATTAGGGGTTGGTGCACCCCAACTGGCAGTGTTCCCCCCACCACCCCAGGCTCGGCTTGCATGAAGAGTAGGGCCCCTCTCCCTCACTACATGGAGCAACAGTTTTCCTGAAGTAGAGATCAATGAAGCCACAAAGTTGTCTGTGTTCAGCTGAGGGAAGAGGTTCCCACGGGAGGCCATTTCAGTGGAGGGCTCTGGGACAGGCATTTCTGTGGCCCTCAGCTATATTGCAGCCTAGAGATAAACGACATTGCCTATTTCAGGGTCACAAAGCCTCAGGACAGGGGTGTGATTGGGAGGCAGATGGCATTTCTTCTTGGTCAGGACATGGAGCTGGTGCAGCCCTCTCTGCCTGTGATGGAAACCTCAGCGCATTTCACCACAAGCCGCCGACCAGCCTCATCAGGGTTTGTGCTTCCACTGTCATTGGGGTATCCGAAGGTGAGCTTAGCAGTCCAGCTGCACCCAGCTTCGTCCTCCTTTCCTGGGGTAAGTAGGGAACTCAGGGCACCCAGCATTCCACAGATTAGTCCACCCACAGATCAGCCCCCCGCCTGAGACAACAGACAGCCCCTCCCAGTAAACAAAGATTAAGCACGCACACACCCTCGGCATCTGGCTCTTACCCGTATTCGCCACCTGCTGGTCTAGAGACGGAACTGCACAACCCAATACAAAACCTTTTGACCGAAGCGCTATGAACCAGGTAAGCTTCCTGAGACCTCCACAGTCTCAGCCCTGCAGAAGGTAGTGAGCCTGCTAATATGCCCAGCACAGTGTTACTACAACCAGCATTTGAGAAAGCCACTGCACAAAGGCTAACTATAACCAAGGAATTCATACAGAACTTTGGCCCCCTGACAGCACCCAGAATTGAAGCCAAACAACCATTCACAACATACATTACAGTCACTCCCTCGAAGGGGATAATTCTTTTAAAAGTCCCATGCAATGAAAAGTAAATTCAAAAACAAGAAGTGAGAGATTCTCCAGATGAGAAAGAACCAATGTAAGAAGTCTGTCAGTATGAGAAAACAGAGTATTTCAACAACCTCAAAAGATTACATTAGCTCTCCAGCAAAAAATACTAACCAAAATGAAAATTCTGAAATTATAGACAAAGAATTTTCAAAATATATATTGTAAGGAAGTTCAATGAGATCCAAGAAAAGGTGAAAAAACCAACGTGAAAAAATTAGAGAAACAATTCAGGATATGAATGAAAAATTTACAAAAAAGAAAATTTACTAAAAAGATAGATATTTAAAAAAAACAGAACTTCTGCAAATGAAAAATGTATTATAGGAATTACAAAATACAGTTGAAAGACTTAGAAATAGACTAGACCAAGCAGAAGAAAGAAATTTAGCAGAAGAAGACAGGTCTTTTAATTTAACCCAGTCAGACAAAAATAAAGAAAAAAGAATTTTTAAAAATGAGCAAAGCCTTCAAGAAATATGGGAATATGTAAGGTGGCCAATCCTATAAATCATAGGTATTCCTAAGAGAGAATAAGAAAAACTAAAAATCTTTTCTTTTCTTTTTTTTTTTTGAGATGGAGTCTCACTCTGTCGCACAGGTTGGAGTGCAATGGCATAATCTCGGCTCACTGCAATCTCCACATCCTGGGTTCAAGCCATTCTCCTACCTCAGCCTCCTGAGTAGCTGGGATTATAGGCATGCACCACCACACCTTGCTAATTTTTGGATTTTTTTTTTTGAGATGGAGTCTCACACTGTTGCCTGGGTTGCAGTGCAGCGGCCCAATCAGGGCTCACTGCAACCTCCACCTCCCAGGTTGAAGTGATTCTCCTGCCTTAGCCTCCCGAGTAGCTGGGACAACAGGCTCCTGCCACCACGCCTGGCTTTTTTTTTTTTTTTTGTATTTTTAGTAGAGACGGAGGTTCACTATGTTGGCCAGGCTGGTCTTAAATGCCTGACCTTGTATCCACCTGCCTTGGCCTCCCAAAGTGCTGGGATAACAGCCGTGAGCCACTGTGCCTGGCCAATGTGTGTACACCCACCATCACATTAGAACTAACATCCCCCTAGAATATTACGATTAATATCACAGGGTGTACACACATGGTGTACACTCACTGTGACATTAGAAATAACATCCTCCTAGAATATTACAATTAATATCACAGGGTGTACACACTCGGTGTACACCCACTGTGACATTAGGTGTAACATCCCCCTAAAATATTACAAATAATATCACAGGTTGTACACACATCGTGTAACCCACTGTGAAATTAGCAGTAACATTTCCCTAGGATATTACAAATAATATCACTGGTGGTTTACCCACATGGGGTACACCCCCTGTGACATTAGAAGTAACATCGCTTTAGGATATTACAAATAATATCATAGGGGGTGTGCACACATGATGGACATACCCTGTGACATTAGGAAAAACATCCCCCTGGGAGGCTGAGGCAAGAGAATTACTTGAAACCGGAAGGCAGAGGTTGCAGTGAGCTGAGATCGCGCCACTGCACTCCAGCCTGTGTGGAAGAGCAAAACTCCGTCAAAAAATAAAAAAATAAAAAAAGGAATAACATCCCCCTAGGATGTTATGAATAATATGACAGGGGGTGTCATCCCCTGTGATATTAGGAGTAACATCCCCATAGAATATTACGAATAGCACTGGTGGTTTACACACATGGGGTACACACCCTGTGACCTTATAAGTAACATCTCCCTAGGATATTACAAAGAATATCACAGAAGGTGTACACACATGGTGTACAACTCCTGTGACATTAGAAGTAACATCACTTTAAGATATTACAAATAATATCACAAGGGTGTGCACAGATGGTGGACATCCCCTGTGACATTAGAAATAACATTCCCCTAGAATAGTATGCATAATATCACAAGGAGTGTACACATCCCCTGTGACATTAGGGGTAACATCCCTCTAGAATATTACGAATAATATCACAGGGCATGTACACACATGGTGTACACCTCCTGTGATATTAGGAGTAACATCTCACTAGAATATGACAAATAATATGACAGGTGGTGTACACACACGGTGTACACACCCTGTGACATTAGAAGTAACATCCACCTAGGATATTACAAACAGTATCACAGGGGGTGTACATAGATGGTACCATATGTGTAAACCTCCTGTGACAGTAAGAGAAACATCTTCCTAGCATATTACGAATAATATCACAGGGCGTGTACACACATGGTATACAACCCCTGTGACATTAGAAGTAACATCCCCTTTGGGAGGCCAAGGTGGGCGGATCACGAGGTCAGGAGATCGAGACCATCCTGGCTAACATGGTAAAACCCTGTCTCTACTAAAAATACAGAAAAAAAATTAGCCAGGCGTGGTGGCAGGTGCCTGTAGTCCCAGCTACTCGGGAAGCTGAGGAAGGAGAACGGTGTGAACCCAGGAGGCGGAGCTTGCAGTGAGCTGACATTGTGCCACTGCACTCCAGCCTGGATGATGAAGCGAGACTCCGTCTCAAAAAAAAAAAAAAAAAAAAAAGAAGTAGCGTCCCTTTAAAATGTTAGGAATAATGTCACAGGTGGTGTACACACATGTTGTACACCTTAAGTTACATTAAGATTAACATCCCCCTAGGATGTTATGAATAATATCACAGGGGTTGTACACACATGGTGTACACGCCCTGCGACATTATGAGTTAACATCCCTGTAGGATATTAGGAATGATATCACCCCCTGTGGTGTACACACATGGTATACAACCCCTGTTTCATAGGAGTGACATCCACCAAAATATTAGGGATGATACCCCCTAGCATATTACGGATAATATCACAAGGGTTGTACACACATTATACAACTCGTGAGACATTAAAGGTAAAATCCCCAGAAGTTATTACGAATAACATAACACAGAGGTGTACACACATAGTACATATCTTAAGTTACATTAGTAGTAACATCCCCAAGGATGTTATGAATAATATTACAGGGTGTGTACACATATGGTGTACACCTTAAGTTACATTAGGAGTAATATCCCCTTAGGATATTATGAATTTTATCATAGGAGGTGTACACACATGGTGTACACTCCCTGTAACATTAAAAGTAACATTCCACTAGGATATTACAAATAATATCACAGGGGGTGTACACACATGGAGTATTCCCCCTGTGACATTAAGAGTAACATTCCCCTAGGATATTACAAATAACATCACAGGGTGTGCACCTTCTCTGACATTAGAATTAACATTCCCCTAGGATATTAGGAAGAATATCACAGGGTGTACACCCTCTGTGACATTAGGAGTAACATCCCTCTGTGATATTAGGAGTAATATCACAGGGTGTACACTCCTTGTGATATTAGTAGTAACATCCCCCTATGATATTATGAATAATATCATAGGGTGTGCAGCACCTGTGACATTACGAGTAACATTCCCTTAGGATATTATGAATAGTATCACAGTGTGTACACCCCCTGTGAAATGAGGAGTAACATCTTTTTAGGATATTATGAATAATATCACAAGTTGTACACCCCCTGTGACATTAGGACTAATATCCCCGTAAGATATTATGAATAATACCACAGGAAGTACACCCCCTGTGACATTAGGAGTAACATCCCAGTATGATACTATGAATAATATAACAGGGTGTAGACCCATTGTGACATTAGTAGTAACATTCCCCTAGGATATTACGAATAATATCACGAGTGTACACCTTCTGTGACATTAGGAGTAATATTTTTCTAGTATATTATGAATAATATCACAGTGTGTACACGCCTTGTGACATTAGGAGTAACATCCTCCTAGGATGTTATTTATAATATTACATGGTGTACACATTAGGAGTAACATCCCCCTAGGATATTACGAATAGTATCACAGGGTGTGTAGGTGATCCACCCACCTTGGCCTCCCAAAGTGCTGGGATTACAGGTGTGAGCCACCACACCCAGCTGTAAAAATCTTTTAAAACCTATTTGAGGAAATAATTCAGGAAAATTTCCCCAGTCTTGCTAGAGACTTAGACATAAAGAAAGACTGAGAGGTAAAGAAAGACTTAGAGGTAAAGAAAGCTCAGAGAACAACACGCCTTATTGAACTTTGCAAGACAAATCTCAACTAGTCATACTGCCATCAGACTATCCAAAGTCACTAGGAAGGAAAAAAATTTTAAAAGCAGCAAGAGAGAAGCATCTAATCACCTATAAAGTACTTCATAGCAGAAATCTTACAAGCCAGAAGAAAGTAGGGTCCTATTTTCAGTCTTCTTAAGGAAAAAAACCTGCCAGCCAAGATATTGTATCCTGCTAAGCTAAGTTTCATAAATGAAGGAGAAATAAAGTCTTTCCCAGAAAAGCAAACATAAAGGGAATTTGTTGCCACTAGACCAGACCTACAAGGAATGATCAAAGTAGTTCTGAACATAGAAATGAAAGGACGATACTTGCCACCATAAAAGCACACAAAAGTACAAAACTCACAGATCTTATAAAGCTATTACACAATTGAGACTACAAAGCAACTAGGTAATAATTAACATTATGACAGAAATAAAACCTCACATATCAATATTAACCTTGCATGTAAATCGACTAAATGCTCTACTTAAAATATATAGGCTGGCAGAATGGATTTTAAAAAAACAACAGGCCAGGTGTGGTGGCTCACACCTGTAATCCCCACACTTTGGGAGGCTGAGGTGGGTGGATCATCTGAGGTCAGGAGTTTGAGACCAGCCTGGCCAACATGGTCAAACTCTGTCTCTACTAAAAATACAAAAAAATTAGCCAGGCATGGTGGCACACACCTGTAACCCCAGCTACTTGGGAGGCTGAGACAGGAGAATCGCTTGAACCCAGGAGGTGGAGGTTGCAGTGAGCCAAGATTATGCCATTGCACTCCAGCCTCAGCAACACAGTGAGACTTCATCTCAAAAAATAGATAAATAAATAAAAATAACAACAACAAGATCCAATTATATGCTGCTCACAAGAAATCCACCTAGGGCCAGGCGCAGTGGCTCATGCCTGTAATCCCAGCACTTTGGGAGGCCGAGGCGGGCAGATCACGAGGTCAAGAGATCAAGACAATCCTGGCTAACACGGTGAAAACCCGTCTCTACTAAAAATACAAAAAATTAGCTGGGCGTGGTGGCGGGCGCCTGTAGTCCCAGCTACTTGGGAGGTTGAGGCAGGAGAATGGCGGGAACCCAGGAGGCGGAGCTTGCAGTGAGCCGAGATAGCACCACTGCACTCCAGCCTGGGGGACAGAGCAAGACTCTGTC
The DNA here is from genome assembly GCF_029281585.2 of Gorilla gorilla gorilla. Lineage (NCBI taxonomy): Eukaryota > Metazoa > Chordata > Mammalia > Primates > Hominidae > Gorilla > Gorilla gorilla. Next base: position 105,194,460 of record NC_073235.2, on the reverse strand, counting down.
TCAAAAAAAAAAAAAAAAAAAAAAAGAAATCCACCTAATGAGTAGTCATCATTTACAGACTTAAAATAAAGGAGTGGAAAAAGAAATTCCACACAAATGGAAACCAAAAGTGAGTAAGAGTAGCTATACTTGTATCAGATAAAATGTACTTTAAATCAACAACAGTTAAAAAAAAAAAGGCAAAAGAGGTCATTATATAATGACAAAGATTTCAACAACAAGATACAACAATCCTAAATATATATGCACTCAACACTGGTCCACTCAGATTCATAAAACAAATACTACTAGACCTAAGAAAAGAGATAGACAACAATACAACAGTACAATAGTAGGGGGACTTAAACATTTCACTTATAGCACTGGACAGATCACCAAGACAGAAAATCAACAAATAAACTCAATTTAAATTGAACTCTAGGCCAAAGGAACCCCACAGGTGTTTACAGAACATTCTACCCAAAATGGCAGTATATATATTCTTCTCATCTGTTCATGGAATATTCCCCAAAATAGACCATATCCTTGGCCAATAAGCAAGTCTCAACATATTTTGAAAAATCAAAATCATATCAAATATTTTCTCAGACCATGGTGGAATAAAACTAGAGATCAATGCCAAGAAGAACTCTCAAAACTATATAAATACGTGGAAATGTAACAGACTGTTCCTGAATGATCTTTGGGTAAATGATAAAATTAAGATAGAAATTTTTAAACATTTTTCTTTTTCCTCTTCTTCTTCTTGAAACAAGGTCTCACTCTGTCACCCATGCTGAAGTGTAATGGCATGACCATAGTTTATTATAGCCTCAAATTCCTAGGCTCAAGCAATCCTCCTGCCTCAGCTTCCCAAGTATCTGGGACTACAGGCACATGCCACAATGCCTGGCTAATTTTTTTTTTTCTTTTTTGAGACAGAGTCTCACTCTGTCACCCAGGCTGGAGTGCAGTGGCATGATCTTGGCTCACTGCAACCTCTGCCTCCCGGGTTCAAGCGATTCTCCTGCCTCAGTCTCCCAAGTAGCTGGGATTACAGGCATGCGCCACCACGGTCAACTAATTTTTATATTTTTAGTAGAGACAGGGTTTCACCATATTGGCCAGGCTGGTCTTGAACTCCTGACTTTGTGATCTGCCCGCCTTGGCTTCCCGAAGTGCTGGGATTACAGGTGTGAGCCACCGCACCTGGCCCAAATTTTTTTTTAATTTTTTAATAGAGATGGAGTCTTGACATGTTGCCCAAGCAGGTCTTAAACTTCTGGCCTCAAGTAATCCTCCCACTTTCACCTCCCAAACTGCTGAGATTACAGTTGTGAGCTACTGTGCTTAGCCTAGAAATTTAAAAAATATTTGGAATGAATGAAAGCAGAGACACAACATACCAGAATCTCTGAGATACAGCAAAAACAGCTGGAAGAGAGAATTTTATAGCATTAAATGCTTACATCAAAAAGATAGAAAGATCTCAAATTAACCACCTAATGTCGCACCTCAAGGAACTAGAAAAACAAGAACAAACCAAACCCAAAGCTATCAGAAAAAAGAGAAATAACAAAGATCAGCCGGGTGCGGTGGCTCACGCCTGTAATCCCAGCACTTTGGGAGGCTGAGGCGGGTGGATCACCTGAGGTCAGGAGTTTGAGACCGGCCTGGCCAACATGGTGAAACCCCATCTCTACTAAAAATACAAAAATTAGTAGGGCGTGGTAGCAGGCGCCTGTAATCCCAGCTACTTGGGAGGCTGACGCAGGAGAATCACTTGAATCCGGGAGGTGGAGATTGCAGTGAGCCGAGATCACGCCACTGCACTCCAGCCTGGGCAACAAGAGAGAAACTCTGTCTCCAAAAAAAAAAAAAAAAAAAAAAAGGAAGGAAGAAAGAAAAATAACAAAGATCACAGCAGAACTAAATGATATTGAGGCAAAAACAAAACAAAAAACAAACAAACAAAAACCAATACAGTCTCAGTGCAGTGGCTCATGCCTGTAATCCCAGCACTTTGGGAGGCCAAGGCAGAAGGACTGCTTGAGCCCAGGAGTTTGAGACCAGCCTGGGCAAGATGATGAAACCCTGTCTCTACAAAAAATACAAAAATTAGCCAGGCGTGATGGCATGTGCCTGTAATACCAGCTATTCAGGAGGCAGAGGTTGAAGGATGGCTTGAGCCTGGGAGGGTGAGGTTGCAGTGAGCCGTATTGCGCCACTGCATTCCAGCCTGGGTGACAAAGCAAGACCCTGTCTCAAAAACCAACAACAACAATGGATCAATGAAATGAAAAGATTCTTTGAAAATATAAACAAATTGATAGACTGTTAGCTGCATTATCCAAGTAAAAAAGAAGATTCATATAAGCACAGTAAGAAATGATAAAGGTGATATTACAACTGATACCACCAAAATAAAAAGATCATCAGAGACTACTATGATTATCTATATGTGCACAAACTAGAAAATCTAGAAGAAATGGATAAATACCTGGAAATATACAACCTCTCAAAGAATGAGCCAGGAAGAAATAGAAAATCCTGAACAGACCAATAATGAGCCATGAAATTGAATCAGTAATTAAAAAATCTTCCAACAAAAAAGGCCTAGGACCAGATGGATTTACAGCCTAATTTTATCAGACTTACAAAGAAGAACTGGTACCAGTTGTTCTACTCCTACTGAAACTGTTCCAAAAAATCGAGGAGAAGGGCATCCTGTCTAACTCATTCTACAAAGCTAGTATCACTGTGATACAAAAGGCAGGCAAGGACACAACAAAAAAGGAAAAACTAATGCATATATATATACATATACATATATATACACATACGTATATACACATACATATATACACACATACATATACATACACACACACGTACATATATATACACACACACACACACACACATACATATATATATATAGAGAGAGAGAGAGAGAGAGAGATGGAGTCTTGCTCTGTCGCCCAGGCTGGAGTGCAGTGGCTCAATCTTGGCTCACTGCAACCTCTGCCTCCTGGGTTCAAGCGATTCTCCTGCCTCAGCCTCCTGAGTATCTGCACTGCAGGCACCCATGACCACGCCCAGCTAACTGCTGTATTTTTAGTAGAGACGGGGTTTCACCATGTTGGCCAGGCTGGTCATGAACTCCTGACCTCAGGTGATCCGCCTGCCTCGGCCTCCCAAAGTGCTGGGATTACAGGCGTGAGCCACTGCACCGAGTCTACCTGCCAATATTCTTGATGAACACAGATATAAAAATCCTCACCAAAATACTAACAAACTAAATCCAACACATTGAAAAGATAATACAACACAATAACTGGGTTTTATTCTAGGGATGCAAAGATGGTTCAACATACACAAATCAGTAAGTATGATTCAACATGTAAACAGAATTAAAAACAAAAAACCATATGACCCTCTCGATTGATGGCAGAAAACGCATTTGATAAAATTCAGCATCCCTTCCTGGTAAAAACCCTCAAACAAACTACCTCAAAATAATAAAACTCATATATGACAAACCCACAGACAACATCATACTGAATGGGGAAAAGTTGAAAGCATTCCCTTAAGAACTGGAACAAGACAAGGATGCCCACTTTCACCATTCCTATTCAATATAGTACTGGAAGTCCTAGTTAGAGCAATCAGACAAGAGGAAGAAATAAAAGGCATCCAAATTAAAATTATATCTGCTCACTGATGATTTGGTCTTTTATCTAAAACACCCTAAAGAATCCTCCAAAAGACTCCTGGGTTTGATTAATGACTTTAGTAAAGTTTCAGGATATGAACTAATGTACCAAAATCAGTAGCATTTCTATATACCAATAATGCTCAAGCTGAGAACCAAATAAAGAACTCAATCCTACTTATAATAGTTAAAAGAAGAATAAAACACCTGGGAATACATTTAACCAAGGAGTTGAAACATCTCTACAAGGAGAACTATAAAACACTGATGAAAGAAATTGTAGAGTAAACAAATGGAGAAACATCCCATGCTCATGGATTGAAAGAATCAGTATCATTAAGATGACCATACTACCCAAAGCAATCTACAGATTCAAAGCAATTCCTATCAAATTACCAATGTCATTTTTCACAGAATTAGAAAAAGCAATCCTAAAGTTCATATGGAATCAAAAAACCGCTGGACTAGCCAAAGCAATCATAAGCAAAAAGAACAAAGCTGGAGGCATCACCTTACCTGACTCCAAATTATACTACAAGATAGAGTCACCAAAACAGTATGGTACTGATGTAAAAACAGACACTTAGATTAATGAAACAGAATAGAAAACATAGAAACAAAGCCACACACCTACAGCCAAATGATCTTCAACAAAGTTTATAGAAATATAAACTGGGGAAAAGATACCTTATTCAATAAATAGTGCTGGCAAAATTGGATTGCCATATGCAGAAGAATTAAACTGGATCCCTGTCTTGAGTTAATAAAAATTAACTCAAGATGGATTAAATCCTTAAATGTAAGACCTGAAATTATAAAAATCCTGGAAGAAAACCTAGAAAAAACTCTTTTAGACATTGGCCTAAGCAAAGAATTTTGAAATTTATTTGCTCAAAAGCAAATACAACAAAAATAAACGTAGACAAATGGGGCCTAATTAAACTAAAAAGCTTCTGCACAACAAAGTAAATAATTGGCCAGGTGCAGTGGCTCACGATTGTAATCCCAGCACTTTGGGAACCTAAGTAGGGAGGCTCACTTGAGCCTAGGAGTTCAAGACAAGCCTGGGCAATATAGTGGGACTCTGTCTCTACAAAAAAATTAAAAGATTAGCTGGATGTGGTGGCACATGGCTACAGTTCCAGCTACTTGGGAGGCTGAGGTGGGAGGATAACTTGAGCCCTAGGAAGGTCAACGTTGCAGTGAGCCATGATTACACCACTAAATTCCAGCCTGGACAACAAAGCAAGACCCTGTCAGAAAAGAAAAGAAAAGAAGAGAGGAGAGGAGAAGGGAGGGGAAAGGAGGGGAAGGGAGAGGAGGGAAGGTGAGGGGAGGGGGGGGAGGGGAGGGAGGAGGGGAGGGGGAGGGGAGGGGGAGGGGAGGGGAGGGAGGAGGGGAGGGGAAGACAGAGAGAGACAACCTACAGAATGGGAGAAAATATTTGCAAACTATACATCTGACAAAGGGCGGATATCCAGAATCTACAAGGCATTCAAACAACTCATCCAGAAAAAAAAAAAAATCATCAACAAATAGCCCCATTAGAAAGTTGGGAAAGGAAATGAACAGGCATCTTTCTTTTCCTTCCTTCCATCCTTCTTTCCTTCCTTCCTTCTCTCTCTCCCTCTTTCTCTCTCTCTCCCCTTCCTTCCTCCCTCCTTCCCTCTCTTCCTCTTTCCCTTCCTTCCTCCCTATTTCTTTCTCTCTCTCTCCTTCCTTCCTTCCTCCCTCCCTTTCTCTTTCCCTCTTTTCTTCCCCTCTCCCTCTCTCTCTTTCCTTTCAGATAGGGTCTCCTTCTGTCACCCAGACTGGAGTGCAGTGGCACCAACTCAGCGCCTCACTGCAATCTCCGCTTCCCAGGTTCAAGTGATTCTCTTGCCTCAGCCCCCCGAGCAGTTGTGATTACAGGCGCCTGCTGCCACGCCGGCTAATTTTTGCGTTTTTAGTAGAGGATGTTTCACCATGTTGGCCAGGCTGGTCTTGAACTCCTGACTTCAAGTGATCTGCCTGCTTCAGCCTCCCAAAGTGCTGGGATTACAGGCATGAGCCACCACATCCATCAGCATTTTTCAAAAGAAGACATACATGTGACTAACATGAAAAATAATCAAGAATACTAATTATCAGAGAAATGCACATTAAAACTACAATGATCATACTGGCACTTTGGGAGGATGAGGTGGGAGGATTGCTTGAGACCAGGAGTTCAAGACCAGCCTGGGCAACACAGCAAGAATCCCATCTCCATTAAAAAAAAACAAAAAACAAAAAACAAAGAAACAATGTGTTACTAGTCAGAATAGCTATTATTGAAAAGTAAAAAACCAACAGATGTTGGTGATGATGTGGAGAATAGGAACACTTATAAGCTGTTGGTGGAAATGTATATTAGTACAACTTCTATGGAAAACAATATGGAGACTTCTCAAAAGAATTAAAAATAGAACTACCATTCAACCCAACAATCTCACTACTTGGTATCTACCTAAAAGAAAAAAGAATCATACCAATAGATATCTTCACTTGTATGTTTATCTCAGCACTATTCACAATAACAAAGATATGGAATCCATGGACTACTACTCAGCCATAAATAAAAATGAAATCTTATCTTTTGTAGCAACATGGATGCAACTAGACTAGGTCATTATCTTAGGTGAAATAACTCAGAGACAGAAAGTCAGATACAGCATGCTGTCACTTCTGGGTAGAAGCTAAATAATGTGTACGCATGGACACAGAAAGTGGAATGATAGACATTGGGTGGGAAGAGGGTAACTGATGAATAATTACTTAATAGGTATAATGTACACTATTTGGGCAATGGGTACATGAAAAGCCCAGTCTTCACCACTATGCAATATATTCGTGTAGCAAAATAGCACCTGTACTCACTAAACCTATTTAAAAAGTTAAGTATCAAGAAAGCTAGAGTTGTCTGAGGATGGTGGCTCACTGATCCTGTAATCCCAGCAGTTTGGGAGGATGAGGTGGGAGGATCACTTGAGCTCAGGAGTTTGAGACCAGCTTGAGCAACAGAGTGGGACCCCCAACTCTACCAAATAATAACACTAATAAGATGGGTGTGGTGGTGTGTCCGGAATTGGTTCCTTCTGGTGGGTTCTTGGTCTCGCTGATTTCAAGAATGAAGCCGCAGATCCTCGCGCTGAGTGTCACAGCTCTTACAGATGGTGTGTCTGGAGTTTGTTCCCTCAGATGTTCAGATGTGTCCGGAGTTTTTTGCCTCTGGTGGGTTCGTGATCTCACTGACTTCAGGAGTGAGGCCACAGACCTTAGCAGTGGGTGTTACAGCTCCTAAGGCGGTGCCTCCAGAGTTGTTTGCTCCTTCCAGTGGGTTTGCGGTCTCGCTGACTGCAGGCATGAAGCGGTGAGTATTACAGCTCATAAAGGTAGTGTGGACCCAAAGAGTGAGCAGCAGCACAATTTATTGCCAAGAGCAAAATAAGAGACACTCCACAGGGTGGAAGGACACTAGAGTGGGTTGCCGCTGCTGGCGCAGGTGGCCAGCTTTTATTCCCTTATTTGGCCCTCCCCACATCCTGCTGATTGGTCCATTTTACAGAGTGCTGATTGGTCCATTTTACAGAGCACTGATTGGTCCATTTTACAGAGCACTGATTGGTCCATTTTACAGAGTGCTGACTGGTTCATTTTACAGAGTGTTGATTGGTCCATTTTAGAGAGTGCTGATTGGTGCATTTTTACAGAGTACTGATTGGTGCATTTACAATCCTTTAGCTAGACACAAAAGTTCTCCAAGTCCCCACCCGACCCAGAAGCACAGCTGGCTTCACAACTTTCAGTGGCATGCACCTATAGTCCCAGCTACTTGGGAGGATGACGCAGAAGGATCGCTTGAGCCCAGGAGGTCAAGGCTGCAGTGAGCTGTGATCACACCACTGCACTCCAGCCTGAGTGACAGAATGAGACCCTGACCCCTCCAAAAAACAAAAAACCAAAAAGAAAGCCAAAGTCAATAATGGTTTTTTAAAACCCTAAAGCCTAACTTTGCACATAAAAGGCTTTCATGGAACTCTGCTAAACTTTGATAGAATCCTGGCAAATGTTAGGGTTGCATGAAAATGTCTGAATGACTACACAGACACCTCTTCTGATGTCTCACAAATTATAAATTATATTTTACTGTGGGACGAAAGTGAAGTCATAAGGTAACAGAGTCATGCTTATTCAGGCCTGGCTTTGGTATTTGCATTGTCCTGGAGAGGAGTTACCAGTAGGCTTTCTGCCAAGCCCAAACCTTCTCAGCCCGTGGAAAGCACTGGACTCTTTAAATGGTGTTTACAGAGCCTGTCCTACTAAGTATTCATAATCAATAAGAAAATGTTGACTGGGCATGGTGGCTCACGCCTATAATCCCAGTACCTTGGGAGGCTGAGGCGGGCAGATCAACAGAGGTCAGGTCTGAGACCAGCCTGGCCAAAATGGTGAAACCCCATCTCTACTAAAAATACAAAAATTAGCTGGGCATGGTGGTGCACGCCTGTAACCCAAGCTACTTGGAAGGCTGAGGCACAAAAAATCACTTGAACCTGGGAGGCGGAGGTTGCAGGTCCTGGGAGCTGAGATCGTGCCACTGCACTCCAGCCTGGGCAACAGAGTGAGACACTGTCTTGAAAAATGAAAAAAAAATACAAATACAAATACAAAAATTAGCCAGGTGTGGTGGCGCACACCTGCAGTCCCAGCTACTGAGGCTGAGGCAGAATTGCTTGAGCCACAGGGAGGCAGAGAGGTTGCAGTGAGCCGAGATGGTGCCACTGCACTCCAGCCTGGGTGACAGAGCTAGACTCTGCCTCAAAAAAAAAAAAAAAAAAAAAAAAAAAGGAAAAGAAAAAGAAAAAGAAAAGAAAATGTTATGAACCAAATTCGACAACAGAGATACCTATCTATTCTTTGAAAAGAATGAGAGGCCCCCAGTTACTAGAACATGAAACAAGAGAGCCGCCTAGTGGTCAAAGTGGTGCAGAGACTTGCCCCTGAGCACCAGAGAAACGGTGATTTTAGTGTTTTATTAACATAATTGAAAAAGTAAGGAATAGAAACACTGTAGTAAAAAACAAAAAAGTAAAAGCATTGAGGAAAGACCTATTTTTCAAACTTACCTTCACTCTTTCTGAAACCATGGTGTTGAATGCAGGTAATACTGGTACTCATTTAAAGTTCTCTGTATATTTTGCACATCCATATATTCCCTCAGTGCTTATTATTTTGTCCTTTTTAACCTGAAAGATGTGCACAAATCTCACAGAATAACTAAATAAATTGCCTGCAGTTAAATTACTTTCCAGCACATTGAGTGACTCAGATGGACTAAGAAGCCTGGTTAATAGAGGTTAAATGAGAATGCACTTGAAAATAAAAAGACTATTTTGGTATCATAATAGCATTAAATTATATATTGGTACTTCAGGAACAGAAAAAACTGTTAAGACTCCCTCCCTGATGCAAAAGGCTGACAATTTAGTAAGGAAATATATAAGCAGTTTAATAAAGTGTGAAGTAGAGATACAGTAAGATACGTTTGGGAAGGTACATGGCTACTATATGGTAGGAAACTTGGAATTTGAGGTTGAGTAGGTTGAACCCGGTGTGCTGGTAAGAGCATCGAGAAAGATGACTTGCAGCAAAGTATAAAATTGCTTGGAGAAGGGAGAAACTATATTAAAAAAGGAAGACCAAGGTTACAGTGGGGTTTTGAAACTCAGCTGAGAAAGAGTAGCGGAAGTTAAGACAAGGAGATGTAGTAGTTTTAACTTACTTTATAAAAAAAAATTTTACTTTTCTAAAAGTGAGGTGTGACTTCTAGATGGCATCACCAAGTGTCATGGATAAGCCGATTTACTAAAAAAAAAAAATTTTTTTTTCTTTTTCTTTCTTTCTTTCTTTTCTTTTCTTTCTTTCTTTTTTTTGGGGGGGGGGACAGGGTCTTGCTCTGTTGCCCAGGCTGGAGTGCAGTGGCGCTATCTTGGCTCACTGCAACCTCTGCCTCCCGGATTTAAGCGATTCTCCTGCCTCAGCCTCGCAAGTAGCTGGGAATACAGGCGCATGCCACTATACCCGGTTAATTTTTGTATTTTCAGCAGAAATGGGGTTTCACTATGTGTTGGCTAGGCTAGTCTCAAACTTCTGACCTCAGGTGATCCACTTGCCTCGGCCTCCCAAAGTGCTGGGATTACAGGCGTGAGCCACTGCGCCTGGCCAATAAAATGTTTATTTAAAAAAAATAGTAGTTCTGAAGTTCTGCATGACATATAAAGAGAATAATGCATTTCCTTAAATACTTTTTTCCTTAGGAATTTAAGCATATTTTCCATGACATTTTATATAAACGATTGATTAGTTCAATCATCATTGAAAAAGTTGGTAACAAAGGAAAACTTCCCTTTTATCTGTCCCATTTATCACAATTTCAAAAAAAAACTTAAATAGGCCGGGCGCAGTGGCTCACGGCTGTAATCCCAGCACTTTGGGAGGCCAAGGTGGGAGGATCACGAGATCAGGAGATCGAGACCATTCTGGCTAACACGGTGAAACCCCATCTCTACTAAAAATACAAAAAAAAAAAAAAAAAAATAGCCGGGCATAGTGGCGGATGCCTGTAGTCCTAGCTACTCGGGAGGATGGCGCTGCTGCCCTCCAGCCTGGGCGACAGAACAAGACTCTGCCTCAAAAAAAAAAAAAAAAAAAAAAAAAAAAAAAAAAAAAAAAAAAAAATTAAACATACATACAAATAAGGGATGCTTGTTTCTTTGAATAGGAAATAGTTTTGAGGTTTTGTCACCTTTTCTAAGTAAGTAGACAGGAATGGAACAGCTCCAGGGTTGGAAAGTTAGCTAGTTGAGGACTTGATGGGAAAGGGAAGCACTGGGCAAGAAGAGGGAGCTGTCCTTGGAAGATCACATATCTACAATTGATAGAACCCCCTCTCCATCTTTCCAGCACCCACCATTTCAGGACACATTTTTCCTTTTAAGGCTGCTCTTCATACTCATTTTTTTTTTTTTTTCCTGAGATGGAGTTTTTGCTCTTGTTGCCCAGGCTGGAGTACAAGAGGTTGCAGTGGCGCGATCTTGGCTCACTGCAACCTCTGCCTTGCAGGTTCAAGTGATTCTCCTGCCTCAGCCTCCCGAGTAGCTGGGATTACAGGCATGCGCCACCACGCCCGGCTAATTTTGTATTTTTAGTAGAAACGGGGTTTCTCCATGTTGGTCAGTCTGGTCGCAAACTCCCAACCTCAGGTGATCCGCCCACCTCGGCCTCCCAAAGTGCTGGGATTACAGGCGTGAGCCACCGCGCCCAGCTTCCATGCTCATTTTACAGTGCAGGCACAGGGCCACTTCATCAAAATTTCCTAGTACAAATGCTGTGTGCAACAAGTTGGTCTCATAACACATTCATTTAAAAAGATTGAACTGAATTTCTGAGTGACTTACCCAGGGAAGGCTCAGTTCTTGAAGCATTTCTGCAGAGACCATAGGTGAAAGTTGTCTACCTATATTTTCGGAACCAAAAATTTGAACACATGATATAATAACAAGACAATATATAAAATTTTTTCTATTTTTAAAACTTATAAAGGCAGGACCCTTTGTCAGCTGCACATTCCCTGAGATTTTTCATTAACCTCCCTTTCCAAATTAGAACCCTGAAGTTAACAGTCTTTCTCTCTCCAATGCTCATCTTAATGGTTCACTGGGTCCTACTGATTCTCTTTAACGCAGACCCAATCTGCTCCCTCTTCTCTGCCATCACTGACTCTACCTTGGTTTAAGGCTTTCATTATCTCTCACCAGCACCATACTGTTCTATGTATTTCTTTCTTTTTTATTTTTTAATAGAGACAGGGTCTTGCTATGTTGGCCAGGTTGGTGTTGAACTCTTGGCCTTAAGCAATCTTCCTGCCTTGGCCTCCCAAAGTGCTAGGATTACAGGTGTGAGCCACCAGGCCCGGCCAGGTATATGTATTTCTATGTTTCTCCCTTCCTCTCAATTCATCCTATATACTACCAACTGAGTTACCTATTTTGAAACCCCATTGTTTAAATTCTTCCATGACTTCTAGGATAAGTTCAAACTCTAAGAACAGCATGCTAACCCTTCTGTAATAGCTGTGTGTGTAGTCATCTCTCTCCATCCTTCCATATAACATCTCATATCCTACTCTCATTGAATGTCCTCTCATCCCCCTGAAAAAACTCTACCCTCTCAGGCTTTCTAGGGCTTTGTGGATACTGTAACTCTGCTTAGAGAGTCATTGCTTATCCCTTAATTCTTATTCACGTTTTGACAGTCATCATAGTTATCAAAAAGTTACCCAATTCAGCAAGACTGGATTAAGTATCTTTGCCATGTACTCCCACAACATCCTGGGCTTTCACTTCCATAACAATTGAATTTGTACTATAATTTTCTCCAAATCTACTGTGAGCAACTTGAGAGCAGGGCTGTTTATCTCCTAGAATAGTATTTGCCACACACTCGATGTTCAAAAAATTTTTTCTGATGCCCCTTGAAAATGGGACTTACTGGTCACAATGGAAATTGCATTTTATTTGTAGTTTCTCTCATGTCCCCAGTGCAGTCCCTCCCCTTCTAATCTATCCTGCATACTTGTCAGTCCAAACCTCATCACATTGCTTCTATCAAGCTTCTTCCTTCCTCAGAAACTTTGTTCTCCCTACTGTCTATGACAGCAGCCCAAACACTTGGATCTGGCTTTCAAAAATTATACTAACTGTTTGGATCCACTTTGTCTGTTTTATTTCCAGTCCATGTCCTCCCTTACTTCTGGTCACTTCAAATATTGTCTTCATTTTTTTTTTTTCTTTTCTTTTTTTTTTTTTCGAGATGGAGTCTCATTCTGTTGCCCAGGCTGGAGTGCAATGGCACCATCTTAGCTCACTGCAGTCTCCACCTCCTGGGTTCAAGCGATTCTCCTGCCTCAGCCTCCTGAGTAGCTGGGATTACAGGCACGTGCCACCATGCCTGACTAATTTTTGTACTTTTAGTAGAGACGGGGTTTCACCATGTTGGTCAGGCTGGTCTCGAACTCCTGACCTCCTGATCCACCTGCCTTGGCCTCCCAAAGTGCTGGAATTACAGGCGTGAGCCACCGTGCCCTGCCTGTCTTCACTTTTTCTATTGATGTCTCATACATCTTTTCGAGACCCTGTTCAACATCATTTCCTCAACTGAAGTCTTCTTTGGCTCTTCAAACACATATTGAGCATGTAATTTACCACTTACTTGGGCCCTTACATGTCATCTTACTTGAATGCAACAATTTCCTGGATAGGCATGGAGGAGACAAGGCCAACCCAGGAAACTGTTGGGTAAGGGAAGGCAGGGATCATATTATACTTTTTGGTATTTCTCAGTACAGCAATGATTCAATTTTGAAAAAGTGAGTAATAATAAATCATATCAATAAAATGAAACCTGCTAAAATATAAAATTTGGCCTTTGATCTGAAAAATGTTGTAGAATAAAGAGGAAGATTAATCACTAGTTTACTAGCTGTTTCGCAGAGAAGGATGTAAACCAGGTAGATCAGATAGGTATAGGTGTAAATGAGAATATTTTACTTGTGGCAAGTCATTATTAAAAGGTTCAGCAGGTTATTATTACACATTTTCCCCAGGTTATCACATTTTCTCTAAGGACATTCAGGTATAATTTTGAATATTACATAGTGGGTTCGGTAGAAAACTGCAATGGTATCCTGTAACATACCAGATTGTAAGGTTACGCATATGCATATGAGTCCAAATGAAAAGGATACCCCAAATCTCTTCCATGCCTAAAATAAAGTATTATTTAAGGTGACAACAGCCTATGGGAGTAGGTCATGTTTTCCACAAGCAAAAGTTCCCTAGGCATGTAGGTAAAAGTGGCCCAGCACCGTTTTAAGGATAGTTGTCCCATGGATTGACACGAGATCCTGCTCCAGGACACTTCGCTAACACATTGAATTAATCTGGAGACAAACAATGTGTGCCTTCACAAACTCATATTCTGCTTTAACAAGGCCTTCTATTTAAAATATTAAGATCCAACCCAAAAGATTATTTGATGATGTGAAGCACAAACACAATATTAGGCCAATAAAAATAGCTGTTTTGGTACCTGATAGCTTTTCTGCACCTTTAAATTACTCCATGAATATTCCTGGTTACTCTAACTACTGAACTGTTTTTATTATTTGTTTATTTTTGAGACGGAGTTTCACTCTTGTTGCCCAGGCTGGAGTGCAATGGTGCGACATCAGCTCACCACAACCTCTGCTTCCCGGATTCAAGCGATTCTCCTTTTGCCTCAGCCTCCCGAGTAGCTGGGATTACAGGCATGCACCACCACACCCGGCTAATTTTGTATTTTTAGTAGAGACGGGGTTTCTCCATGTTGGTCAAGCTGGTCTCGAACTCCTGACCTCACGTGATCCACCTGCCTCGGCCTCCCAAAGTGCTGGGATTATAGGCGTGAGCCACCACGCCCGGCCAGTTTTATTTTTATTTTTGAGTTTCTCTTGCCACAAGGAGAGCTTGAAAATTGCAGTTCAAAGCAAAACGTAAAATGCGTTACAATCTCATCACTTGACAGTTCTGTGACTGGGCAGAGTATTTAATTTCTCTTTCAGTTTCTTCATTTATAAAAGGGGGATAGTAATACATATTATGTAGGATTGTTGTGAGAATTATCAACAATGTAGGTAAAATAACTAACACAGTGCCTGGCATATAATACATGGTCAGAAAATAGCAACTATTATACTAAATTTAGTTTTTGTTTTTTTTTTGAGACGTAGTCTAGCTCTGTCGCCCAGGCTGGAGTGCATGCAGAGGCGCGATCTCGGCTCACTGCAAGCTCCGCCTCCCGGGTTCACGCCATTCTCCTGCCTCAGCCTCCCGAGTAGCTGGGACTACAGGCGCCCGCCACCGCGCCCGGCTAATTTTTTGTATTTTTAGTAGAGACGGGGTTTCACCCTGCTAGCCAGGATGGTCTCGATCTCCTGACCTCGTGATCCACCCGCCTCGGCCTCCCAAAGTGCTGGGATTACAGGCGTAAGCTACTGCGCCCGGCCAATTTAGTTTTTTTTTTTTTTTTTTTGATGTATCATACTGAGTTATGAAAGTCATATTAGATAGAACATTTACTATTCTAGTGCAAACTCCCTAATTATCATACTAACAATTTCTGGTGACCTCTTAAAATAAAAAAACACAATTACTATTGTCATTAATATGATCTTTAATAAACGGAATAATGCACCATTTTACAGCAAGCCTTTTTAAACCTAAAGAACTGCCTTAAAATCTCCTTCTCCAATGTCTCTGTATCAATACAATCTTTTTATTTAGGTTTATATATATCAAAGCATTTACTTACACTTATTCATAGAAAACTCTTTAGTGGCTTAATGTCAGCTTTCATAGTGGCATCCATAGATAATACAAAAGAAAAGTGATTTGCTTTATTTTATACTCACACTGATCCATCAAACACAACTTATACAGCATAGCAAGGCTTCAGACAGCTTATACAAAAGCAAAATAACTGAAATTATTCATAAAGTCATATATGGTAGTCTATCTGTAATGTAAGAGCAAAACACACCAACAAAAGATACCCGTTAACAAGAAAGAGGGTTCTGAGGAAGTGCGAGTATTTTCTAGCCTTTCTTTTTCCAGAAAAGCATCCTCAGAAGTGAATACTCTGTAGCTTATGTTTCTCCTGTCCATTCAGAAAGACCATGACAGCTACACATCTCCATGTTTCAGCTACTACAATACCCTAAGAGTTAGTGTATTTTACAATTATCCATGTATCTTTATTTGAAAAATTATCAGCAAAAAACTGAGGATGATTCCAGCTTACATAAACACTGATACAATATAATCTCTATGGAAATGAAATAACAAGGCATACAAAAATTGCTTAAATAAATAAATGTGGCCAGAAAAAGAAAAGCCACAGAAGTCAAGCAATTCAATGTTAAACTGGGACCTATCTTTGAATTGCATCTTTTAGTAATTTTTTCTTACTGTTAAGCTTCTTTAAAAATATGTTTCCTTTACATACTTACGAGGATTGGTAACAAGGTGAAGAGCCTGAGACAAGAGACTGGTTACAGATAACTTCCTAGGATTTTAAGTATATAGCACATCAATTTAGAGCTTGAACTTGTCTGATTCAAAGAAAAATTCTGTTTGACAATGTGATAAATACAGGTTATTTTCTCAAAACCATCCAAGCTATTACTAAAGTTATAAAATATTTAGTTCACTTTTAGAAGGCTTTATAACGTTAAATTGTCTCTTGAGAAAATCCTATCTGACAGGAACTACTTTACCAAGTTCCCTTATTAAAAAACAAACAAAATGAAACAATTTGTCCCATATCATGTATGGTCATTTGACCAAAGAACAGAAATGTAAGTCGTTTTAAGTCAGTGCTTCAACTCTAAAGGCCTAAATTTGTTGCAACATGTAGCCAATTAGTTGAGTCATTCCCTCTGTTCAGTAATTACAGAACTGGGCAACTTTTTATAATTAATGAAATCTGATATTATATCTATGTGAAAAAGTCAAATAAGATGAAACATTAAATGAACTGTGCAACAAACACTTTAAATATTCAACTGGATCTAATTGCTTACTTGCTAACAATTGAACTTTTTCAGTGTACAAAGAGATGAAAGGGGCCCTGAGTTTTTAAGTAATATGATGTCTGTAGAATGCATCTAAAACATGAAGATGTTTCTGAAATCTAAAGGTATAAATAAAATGGATAAAACCCACATGTTGCCTTTTAAAACTGAAAACCAAATCAAGTTGTAGTTTCAAATACAGTAATTTGCTTAAAAATTCAATCATAAACTGGACACCCTAACGATGTGATTTTGTTCTGAAGATTCCTTCTCTCTTACCCAGATTTTAAAATGGGTTTCAAGTTGTTTTAAAAATGTGTATGTTCACAATGTTTAATAGTAACACTACAAACATCACAGTAATAATAGAATTGGACTTTTAAAGATATGATAGATTTATTTTGAGCCTAGTTTTAATATACAGCATAAATTCTTCTGAAGTACTTTCAAATGTATCTGCCATGAGATAAATTTCTAGGTTTTTCTCTATATGCACACTCAACTTAAATCAGTCACCTAAAAGTTAAATGAAAGTTGTATAGTCCAGTCTATGTTGCAAAATAATAAGTATTTCAAAAGTGGTCTACAAAAATGTCCATAGATAATACCTGATTAATGTAGGGTTTGCTTTTGAAAGTTAATCTTGCATTTAGTGTTTAGTATTTCATACAAAAAAATGTAAAAGATTGTGGCTCAATCATAAAACTAAGCTTGCTGCAATATAAGTTAAAAAATTTTAATGGCAAAATGATATACAATTCTGTATGCATGGCTTTTTAGTTATAACTAATGAGAATATAAAATCATAAAATTCCACAATAGAAAATGTTAGATAGCACAAAAATTAAGTGCCGATTTGCCGGTGGTCTGATGGTTGAATCCACTTTCAAATAGAA
This sequence comes from Gorilla gorilla gorilla, assembly GCF_029281585.2. Classification (NCBI taxonomy): domain Eukaryota; kingdom Metazoa; phylum Chordata; class Mammalia; order Primates; family Hominidae; genus Gorilla; species Gorilla gorilla. Next base: position 105,177,179 of record NC_073235.2, on the reverse strand, counting down.
ACATCTTAACTCTCGATTCTATCAAACTATCAAACTATTACTTAACTGGAGTAATGAATTTGAATATAAAAGAAAATATAATTCTATATTCTTAAATATAAAGTCATTAAAATAGGACTGAGGAGAAAGAGCTTAAGCAATTTTGTCTGAAGAATTGAGACTTAAGTGTTCATTGAGAGGCCTGAAGCATATTGAAGACTAAGAATATTGGGGATGATGACCAACTGCTCTCTTTTTTGTCCTACTGGGTAAAAGAAAAAAATTTAAAATCAAAGAGGAGGGAGACAGAATAGATATGAAGAAAACTTTCCTGACACAGACTACAAATCAGATAACTGAGGTTTGGAGTAAGTCAGACATAAACTATGAGGTGATTTTTTGTTTGTTTGTTTGTTTGTTTTTGAGATGGAGTCTCACTCTGTCGCCCAGGCTGGAGTGCATTGGCGCGATCTCGGCTCACTGCAACAACCTCCGCCTCCCGGGTGCAAACGATTCTCCTATCTCTGCCTCCGGAGTAGCTGGGACTACAGGCGCGTGCGACCATGCCTGGCTAATTATTTGTATTTTTAGTAGAGATGAGGTTTCATCGTGTTAGCCAGGATGATCTCAGTCTCCTGACCTCGTGATCCACCGTCTCGGCCTCCCAAAGTGCTGGGATTACAGGCGTGAGCCACTGCGCCCAGCCTAACTATGAGGTGATTTAAGGAAAGTAATGGGAAGGTGCACTTAAATGCCCTGTGATTCCCTCTTTTCTTTATGTTAATCTGGAAACTTGTAGAAAAGCCTTCTCTTGATAACAAATTTTATGTAACTAGCTCAAACAGGGATTTGCCAGATTTACTTAATCAAGGAATATATTTAGGAGGGAATCATGCAAGATAGTTTTGGGTAAAGTTTGCACAGTTCATAATCTAAAAGTTAAAATGCAACCTTATATGCTGGAGAGTAAACTGCCAGTAACAGTACATTTAGAAACATTGCATTCTGAAAAAGTCTCCTGGGGTTTATGTGGGAGTGTTACAATTTCTAGAATGACTGGTCTAGATAATCAACATGTGTGTCCAGATTTTAACTTTAAGAAGTTAGCTGGGAAGATAAAGCAATATATGAAGCAATCTGTGAATAGTTACATAATAACCTGCACATAACAGGTAGTAAGTTCAACATAACTTTATAAAATGTTGTATAGAAATATAATCTCAAATTCTAGGAGTTAATGATCTCCAATAAAATATTCATGTCCATAAATATGAAAAAAGGAAAAGTTAATTGAAATATTTTTCCATTTTAAATGACTTTCAGGAGGCACTTACAAAGACTGGAAATTTCAGTGTAACAGCTACAGCCTACCAATTCCATTTGGCTGTAGAAGTCAAATTTGAAAATAATTTAAATAAAAATACTTGCCAATGTTTTGTGATAATTCCCACTGAAGCCCACACTTACTTGAGTGTTCCTTTCTCTCTTTAAATATTTTCACATTCAGAACCAATGCACATTTTCTGGAACAAGTGGATACATGTAAAGAAGCTATACTGTTTTATAAAAAGGACATTATATCCTTGTATCCTTCCTATATCCTACTCAATTAGTTCTATAGATTAGTAAATTTTCTAGAGTTATTAAAAGCAGAAGTTTTGAAGATGGATTCAAAGGATTGATGAGACTGAAATTCTTTGTTAATTCCCCCAAATCTGCTATGGAATCAATTTAGGGAAAGGTCTCTGTTCCCAAAGCTATCTTAACTTTTTCCGTAAAATTTACTTTACCATTAGTTCTGCAATGTAAGAATGTTAGAAGTGAAGCGAAATGATTTTAAGATTCATGATGGAAGATATAGGATTGAGTTTTGTCTTGAATTAGTAATTATTTCTCAAGCAACAATCAGCATAGATATGTCTACATATCTCATATTTGCCTAACTTCCCAAATCATTAAGGTATGTGGTTTGGCTCATATACAAATGAAAATTGTGCCAGAGTATAGTGACTGAATTTTTATGTTTTTTTTTTTTTGAGACAGTCTTGCTCTGTCGCCTAGGCTGCAGTGCAGTGGCGCGATCTCAGCTCACTGCAACCTCCACCTCTCAGGTTCAAGAGATTCTCCTGCCTTAGCCTCCTGAGTAGCTGGGACTACAGGCGCCCACCACCATGCTCAGTTAATTTTTTAAAAATATTTTTAATAGAGACGGAGTTTCACCATCTTGGCCAGGCTGGTGTTGAACGTCTGACCTCATGATCCACCCGGCTCGGCCTCCCAAAGTGCTGGGATTATAGGCATAAGCCACTGCACCTGGCCTGAATTTTTTAAATAAACGTTAGCCCATTACACATCCTGTCATATTGCATGTAGGCAGTGTGGTATGGATGAGAGATGTGGAGAGAGGCACACATAGACTGAAATCCCAGCTTTGTCTGTTACTAGATGTGGACCTTGGGCATATTACTTAGCTTCTCTTAGTTTCAGTTTCCTCATCTGTAAAATGGGAATATTAATTACAATGGGAATATTAATTACAATGCTCATATGGTTGCTCTGAGGTTTAAGAGAAATAGCATATGTATACTTCAGCATTCAGTATGTGCCTTCTCGTAACTTCCTACACTGGTAACAGTGGGTTTTGTTGGTTTTTTTTTTTTTGCCAATTATGCATTTAGAAAGTTTTAAGAATTTACAATTAAATCATTTTTGTCTAAACGTAATTCAAATCAAGTTCTTTCAGTGACCTAATTCTGGTATACAGTTAGGATTTTGTTAAGGGAACTAATATTAGACTTTACCTATTATGATGCTTTTAAGGTTACATTACCATCCAGTGAAATAAATTTTAATATTTTTAGTTGAATGATCTTTTATTCAAAAGGACCCCACTTTTCTACATATAAAATTTTGTGATAGCAGTTAAATGTCAACTTTAAGAAGCATTTATTATCAGATGAGTATTAGCATACAATTAAGTCATTTAAAATAATTTTGCTTGCTTGTATATTACAGATTTTAAAAATCTGATGTACAATTTAAAATTTATAAAAATGATATATACTTTCCACCTTTCCTACTTTTTCAGGAGTTTACTAAGAAAAACTGGTGAAAGGAAATTATTTGTTTTAAACATGCTTGAATGAAATAGTAAACTATTCAGTTATTTTAATCTGGCATATTAATTTTTAAAGCATTTTATCATAATTTTCCCAATATTAAAAAATGTTGGACAACCTACAATCAACTGGCCCAAATACAAATATAGCAGAACGTAAGATAACTCTTCTGGCAGGAAAAGATCAGTTAGACCTCAAATGGTCATTTATCCTCAATGCTTCAAATTGGAGAAGGAATATAATTTATTTTGATTCAAAGTTGTCCTACAAATATTTGAAAAGAATATCCTAAAATGCATGTGAAAGATATTTAAGGGCAAGAGAACTAAGTGAAAATGTACTAGGAAAGATAAAAATAATTTGTTAATAGAAGAATAAGAACTGTGAAAAAAATTACGTGCCAGAAGACTGAAAATCGATTAAGGGGCTGAATCAAGAAAAGGGCCAATAAAACACAAAACGTGGAAATCCTGGGCACTAACAAGATATTCTTAATTCTATGAATCCAGAACTGTGTTCAGCAATCCAGCTGAATAAATGGTAGGTATAGTAACATCTAACTTGTAAGATCACAGCACATGGCAAATGAGAAGGCTTATATACAAGTAAATCACAAATATTTTGGACAGAAAATTGGGAAATTTAGGCTGTCTTTAGCTAAGTGATAAGATAGAGGAATATGAGTGAGAAAATATTGTTCAGGAGATAAAAACATAAATCAGAAATTTGGTGATTTGTGTTTTCCTCTTAACCTTTTAATCCCTGGAACTATCTTAGAACTAAACTATATAACATTTACTAAGTACTCTGATAATCGAAAAAAAAGTAAAAAAAGTGAAATCATCAGTTTGCAAATTAATAGAAAATAATTTCTGTTTAGAAAAAAGTCCATTATTTGACAGAAAGTGCTTTATTTAAAAAAAAACACGCAGAGGTTGTTTTAGAGGAGATTATAAGTAATGAAAGAAGCAAAGGGCTTTTAAAAATAATATGATTTCAAGTCATGTTATTACTAAAAGGTATACTCTAATGTAAATAATAAATGTTGCTCACATATCAAAGATAATGTGAAAAACTGGCAAAAGGAAAAATTATGAAAATAGGATTAAGGAAGATAACACAATTTTGAAAAGAGAGAAGTTTAGTCTCAGTTTGCTCAAAAAAGGTAGGTTTGATAGCAGCCCTTCCTTCATAGGGACTTGGCATGCCACTTGAATGGTTTTTCCTCACAGTGTTTTAGGTCATGGGAAGAGGAATCATTTTCAGATAAAGTCACCAGTCTTTGCTTGGGAATAGGGTAAAAGATACTATAGGTTCAGAACTATAAATTACTTCTGAAGTTATAATAAACAGTAAGTGATTTTATGAGTCAAAGATGGCCTATTCAGAGAATGAAGGCTATAACACTATTTTGTCTTAACCATTTATTTACCTACTTAAAAATTCCATAAGTGTAGCTCTATAAGCTTACCAATAAAAATGTATTTCTTAAATAAATGAACATGGAACTTGAACCTACATAGAAAAATAAAATAAAATGGGAAATGGCTAATATTTGATGTCCTGTATTTTGTTCTATTCTCTCTTATGAACTCCCCAAACCAGAAGCAAATAAGTTTATTAAAATGCCTGGAAGGAAACATTTAGGATTTGGAAGGTTAAAAGAAATGGCATTTCAAGTCAGGTTTTGGTAGTTCCTTCTTTAGAGCCCTTTCAGACAATGTTTCTGTATTCTCCATGATAAGGAGAGAGAAAGTAAGAAATCAGGTAGCTGCTTCTCCTGTGCAAAATTCACTGTCATAGAACTGACCTTCAAAAGTATGGGAGATGGGGCAGAAAAGTGTTTATATTATGGAAGAATATGTGCCCTGTTAGGAAGAGAGCTTACAAGAAAGCTTATTTGTGGCCTATAAACTATTGCACATTCAAACAAAACACAAGAGAAAAGATGTCCAACAAGATAATATGTTCAGGAACGTATCAACATAAAAACTAGCTTGTGCCCAGAAATAAAACATGGATACCAGACACCACTGCAGTCAAACCTGTCTTAATTTGCTTCTGTTTTAATGACCTTAAGAAACTGGTCCGAACTGATTATCAGCAATACATTGTTTTTGCTTTTTTTCTTAAAAAAATATTTTGAGACCACTTTTGATACACACACATATAACTCTGTGGTCATAACAGACGAATATAACTTTAGCGAGACTAAACAAAAGTGCAAAACTTAAAAAACAAAATTTAAAAATATGGAAGCATAAGCTAAATTTTTCTGCATAGCTGAAATCTATTTAAAGCAAGTCCTTGTTGCAGGGGTGGGAGGGGGTGCTGACAGGAGGATAAAGCAGTTTTTTTTTTAATTTTTAAACATCTTCTGCATGTTTAAATGATGCAAAAAATAATTTCACTCCATAGGCTTGAAAACATTTCACAGACAGTTCATTCCTATATCTTTAGACACCATGGTTGTGGCAGTGCCTCCTTCTGCAAGGTAAACAGCAGTGCTGGATTTGGAATGAACTGCCCTGTTACTGCCATTATTGTTGACTTCACAGTCCAGTGATTCAGTGGAGATGACCCAGGTGGAGGGGCGCCACCGCTTAAGAGAATAGGGAGTTTTCACACGTTTCTTGATCTTTTCACCTGATCCTGATTTGCCATCTTGTGTTGACTCACCTACTGAAAATAAAAGTGCAGAAAAATGAACTATTTAACAAACTTAAGAAATAACGGGTAAGGGATGTAACTCAAGAAAAGGTCAAACCAATGTCTCAGGAGGGTGCTAATGAACATTTCTTGAAATTAATAATGCCAGGCAATGTTTTTCTAGGAAAAGCTTAACCAACTTATTTTTGAGACTCTTTAACCCAAATGTTTTAATAACTGATTGACTTATTTTACAAGGCAAGGGAAAACACACACACACAAAACACAGGAGAACATTTAAACTTCTCAGCTGTATTCTCAAATCTTCTGGTTTTGGTAGCGATCTTAACTTGGTAAAATGTACTTAATCATTGTATTTAATTGTATTTAATGCTCAAGGTGGATCAAATTTTTTTTTTTTTTTGGGGGGGGGGGGGATGGAGTCTCACTCTGTAGCCCAGGCTGGAGTGCAGTGGCATGATCTTGACTCACTGCAACCTCTGTTTCCCGGGCTCAAGTGATTTTCACGCCTCAGCCTCTCAAGTAGCCGGGACTACAGGTGCATGCCACCATGCCCAGCTAATTTTTTGTATTTTAGTAGAGACGGGGGGTTTCACCATCTTGCCGAGGGTGGTCTCAAACTCCTGAGCTCAGGCAATGTGCCCGACTCAGCCTCCCTAAGTGCTGGGATTACAGGTGTGAGCCACCATGCCCAGCCTGGATCAAATTTTAAAGGCACCTGGCATACAATATTTTTCAGAAGAATAACAGAAATATTAGAGTACAAACATTCTAATAATTTCCTCTTCCTATATCTGACAAGATTTTTTTTTTTTTTTTTTTTTTTTTGAGATGGAGTTTCATTCTTGTTGCCAGGCTGGAGTGCAATGACATGATCTCGGCTCACCGCAACCTCTGCCTCCCAGGTTCAAGCAAGTCACCTGCCTCAGCCTCCCAAGTAACTGGGATTACAGGCATGTGCCACCACGTCTGGCTACTTTTGTATTTTTAGTAGAGACTGGGTTTCTCCATGTTGGTCAGGTTGGTCTCGAACTCCCGACCTCAGGTGATTCGCCCGCCTCAGCCTCCCAAAGTGCGGGGATTACAGGCGTAAGCCACCATGCCTGGCCTATCTGACACGATGTCTTACTGACTCAGAGCCCTGCAATAAGGGTCTGTCAACTGATCTGTAATACAAGCCACTCAAGTAAGGGGCTAAATTTTACTGATTGTGTTTTGAGACCTGTACCCTTCCTTCAAGCCCATTTTGTAGCCCTTGACAATAAAACATAACTTTTTTTCATAAATGCCTTAGTCTAAAAGAGAAATAGGCTGGGCGCAGTGGCTCACGCCTGTAATGCCAGCACTGTGGGACACCGAGGTGGGTGGATCACCTGAAGTCAGGTGTTCGAGACCAGCCTGGCCAACATGGCGAAACCCCTCCTTTACTAAAATACAATAATTAGCAGGGCATGGTGGCACATGTCTGTAATCCCAGCTACTTGGGAGGCTGAGGCAGGAGAATCACTTGAACCCGGGAGGCAGAGGTTGCAGTGAGCCGAGATTGTGCCATTGCATGATCCAGCCTGGGCGACACAGTAAGACTCTGTCTCAAAAAAAATAAAAATAAAAAAAAAAATAAAAAATAATAATAATAATAATAATAAATCATTTTGTATAACAATAACTGTTACAGATTTTGGTAAGCTCCCCCGTTTTGTGTTGCAATCCCTTTAGGGCAAGAAATCAAACATCAATTTAAGTTATTTGTCTACGAGGCTATGGGGCTCATAGTATCATAGTATAGGTATAGAGTCCCAGCTACTTGGGAGGCTGAGGCGGGAGGATGACCTGAGCCTGGGAGGCTGAGGCTGCAGTGAGCCATGATCTTGCCACTGCACTCCAGCCTGGGCAACAGTGAGACCTTGTCTCAAAAAAAAAAAAAAAAGTGTAGGTATGTGAGAGACTCAACACATAACTCTTGAAAAAGATGATACTAAGAAACTAAGAAGAATCTTAGTTTTTTTTTTGGTTTTGTTTTTCAGAGTCTTACTCTCTTGTCCAGGCTGAAGTACAGTGGTATGATTATGGCTCACTACAGACTTGAACAGCTGGGCTCAAGTGATCCTCCTGCCTCAGCCTCCCAAGTAGCTAGGACTACAGGTGCACACCACCACACCACACTAAGTTTTAAATTTTTTGTAGAGATGGAGTTTTGCTATGTTGCCCAGGCTAGTCTTGAACTCCTGGCCTCAAGTGACCCACCCACCTCAGTCTTCCACAGCACTGGGATTACAGGCGTGAGCCACCGTGCCTAGCCTACAGTTTCTTTATAGTAATTTTCCCAAAATTTCTCTGGATCTTTAAGATTTATTAAGGTTAGTTTGATAAAACCTAAATGCAGACATAATCAATATTAATATATGCAATAAAATGTTTCAAAGATTATACTGGTATAACATTACTTGGAGCTCTTGAACTGTATTTACTTTATTTCAACTTTTCATAGCAAGTATGTGAGTTGCATTATAAAGCAGCAGCCACATAAAGCACATATTAAATTGGGTAATTATTCTGACTATTGTGACACTGACTTTTTAATTATCAATGACAAAAATATTACTTTTTTCTTTACAATAGTCTAATTACCTTTGAGGCCCAACCAAATGGCTTATTTATTTTTTTTCCTGAGACGGAGTTTCGCTCTTGCTGCCCAGGCTGGAGTACAATGGCGCAATCTCAGCTCACTGCAACCTCCGCCTCCTGGGTTAAGGCGATTCTCCTGCCTCAGCCTCCCAAGTAGCTGGGATTACAGGTGGGCACCACCACACCCAGCTAATTTGTGTATGTGTGTGTGTTTTTTTTTTTTTTTGAGACAGAGTTTCACTCTGTCACCCAGGCTGGAGTGCAGTGGCATAGTCTCGGCTCATTGCAACCTCTGCCTCCTGGGTTCAAGCAATTCTCTGCCTCAGCCTTCCGAGTAGCTGGGATTACAGGTGCCCACCACCACACGTGGCTAATTTTTTGTATTTTTAGTAGACACGGGGGTTTCACCATCTTGGCCAGGCTGATCTTGAACTCTTGACCTCGTGATCCACCTGCCTCAGCCTTCCAAAGTGCTGGGTTATAGGCATGAGCCACCGTGCCTGGCCATTTTTGCATTTTTAGTAGAGACGGGGTTTCACCATGTTGGTCAGGCTGGTCTTGAACTCCTGACCTCAGGTGATCCACCTGCCCTGGCCTCACAAAGTGCTGGAATTATAGGCATGAGCCACCACGCCTGGCCCAAATGGCTTATTTTATTTCATTACTGAGATGGAGTTTCGCTTTTTTGCCCAGGCTAGAGTGAAGTGTCGTGATCTCGGCTGGGATTACAGGTGCACACAACCACGCCTGGCTAATTTTTGTATTTTTTAGAGATGGGGTTTCACCATGTTGGCCAGGCTGGTCTTGAACTCCTGATCTCAAGTAATCTGCCTGCCTTGGCCTCCCAAAGTGCTGGGATTATAGGCGTGAGCCACCGCGCCTGGCCTAATTTTTTTTATTTTTTAGTAGAGATGGGGTTTCGCCACGTTGGCCAGGTTGGTCTTGAACTCCTGACCTCAGGTGATCCACCTCCCTTGGCCTCCCAAAGTGCTAGGATTACAGGTGTGAGCCACTGTGCCCCGCCTCAAATGGATCATTTACAAAAGTGGTAAAGGTAAATAATCACTAGTTGAAATATATCTATTAGTTGATTCTAGTTATTTAAATGGCCCCAAAAGACACACAGGAGAGATTATATGATCCCTCCACTTACTCTGTATACTGCTGCCATCCAGGACATTTGTGGCTGAAAGATCCAGAGAATTAGGCCTCTGTGCTCTTCTGGGCTTTGATGGCCCAGGATCTGCTGCTGTGCTTGGAACACCCTGTGCAAGAACATCTTGTTCTGAACATGGATTGCTGTTGTTGTTATTGGAATTAGTTCGGCCACCTTCTAGTGGCCGTTCCCTCCTGTCCACAAGACGATCCAGAACACCTTCATCATGGCCAGCTTGTTGCTCTCGTCTCAGTAAAGGCTCATGCTCATCAGGACTGGAATTAATATTCAGCCGGGTGTCCTCACCGATAAACTGATTCTGCAACATTTCTTGGGCCCTATGTGTCACTATGTTGGTTGTTTGGCCAGATAGTACTGTCCCATTGGCATATTGGGTTGTGGCAGCATGGGAGTTAACACTGTGGTTTCTACCTGCCACACCATTCATGGTGACTGTCACCACATGAGGTTCTGCTGCATTGATTGTATTCATCTTGGCAACTCCAGTTTCGACTTGTTTCAAGTTTGATTTGTGCTTGCTGCCAAATTTTAGCCGGGGCTCTTTTGTTGAATTTTTGGTGTTCAAAGGCAAACTAGTAGGTCTCTTGGGAAGGTTCTGCTGCTTGGGGAGAGGATAGATCTGAGTAGGCAGAACATCAGGAATCAAACATGCTTGGCCATTTGCAGCCTGTGTGAAGTCCTGCTGTCCAGTTGCTTCTACTGCAAGTTTTATGAGTGGGTAAAGCAAGCTAGAACTAGTACTGCTCAGTGGGTCTGGGCCACTGAACTGTTTAAGAGAGTGCTCCATGAGATTCTCATCAGAGCTTTCCTTGAGGTTCTTATCAACTTCTTTTGGGTCTAGCTTGTTGGTTTCCAAGTCTTCTTCTGTCAGCTGTAAGCAGACAGGGGTTGGCCCAATTGACTGTGCAACATTTGTGGTATGCAGATTTGTTTCATCTGGGTATGGCATCTCAGATATAGTAGTCATGCCAGTACTTGGCGTGAGGCCTGTGGTGTTTGTGGTTGTTGTGTTGGTGGAGAGGCTGGTGACACTTGTTTCAGGGCTGGGGATTCGAGCTTGTGCTTGCTGTCGTTCATAGTTAATTGAATTTCGGTTTTTTTCCCCTATAGTCAAAGGTGTGCTGGACATAGAATGCTCAGAGGAAATATTCTTCACGATGCTGTCAGTATGATGGATAGAGTCTTCAATGTATGAGGAGGAAGAATAATCTGGATAAGGACCAATTTTTGGCACACGCCTATTATGTGACAGGTTGCTTAAAGAAAGAAAAAAAGTATCACATTGAGAACGTACATTTATGACAAACTGTCTCTCCAAATTTAACACCTCTGATTTTAAAGTCTGAGTTGTTTTTCATTTTCTTCCAAACGTACATTTTTCTAAAGGTTAAAAAGTCTAATCAAATAATCAAGTGTCAATTAATAACTTGATAAGTGTTAGTTTTACGTGAATTAAGCCTACTGAAAAATGTGTGTGGATGAGATATAATTTTTATAAATGTTCATTATTTTGGTTTATAAGTTAATTAAAAAATCTCCCCTGTAGTTTTATAACATCATGAAATATATATTTATGGAATGTATATTCATACAACCAGACGTTATGTTTTATGAAAGGAAGAACCACGGTATATGTTTTCTGTATTTCCATAATTCTAGATGCATAGTGCCTACTCAAAAGGTATGTTATCAATTAAGTTCCAATGGCCAAATAGTAAAAAGAATATAAGCTTTTAGGTTGTTCCAAAGGCCTCCATTAAGAGGCATGCCCTAGTAATGGCACATATCTTCCTGGGGTAGTCTGAGTCATATCAGTAAAAGTCCTTGAGCCTAAGGTATAAGGCAGAATATGATGTTCAAATAAAGGATCAAAGATTCAGAACTGCTCTCCAATTATCATGGGTTCTTTGCTGTCATTGTCATTCCTTGGGAGTGACAGTTATTTATAAGGGAGATGATAGAAGGAAACGAAGAAAAAAAATTGTTATACAGTACAAGAAAAGGAAGCTAAGGAGACATGGAGGGTAAGACTCAGTAAAATAAAACGTAGAGTTAGCGTAACTATGGGATGAATTATAATTTTGAGGAAATTATTAGTAGAGACTGGAGATGAGAAGATGCATGCAGAAGGTTGAGCCGAATGACACAGGAGGCGAAAGGTGGCCAAATCAAGGTGGGCCATCAAGGTTTTTTTTTCTTACCACTCAAGAAAAGTTTGAAAGCATTCAAAATAAAAGCTTTAGCTGACTTTTGAGAGAGGTATAAACATCATACTAGAGGACATGGGAAATACAGAGATGAGGGGAGATAAAAGCAGAAGACTGTCCTCAGGTATGCGTAAAGTGAGAAAATTTATAATTAGAATTGCCAGTGTCTAACTTCCTTGATTTGCTGATATACAAGGTATAAGAGTTTATATTTGAAACTAATTTGACCTATACAAAAGTAGTGCAAACCAAATTTTTGACCTATGGCTAATACAAATAGCTTTCACAAATTAGAACAGAAAATAGGCCGGGCGCGGTGGCTCACACCTGTCGCCTATAATCCCAGCATTTTGGGAGGCCAAGGCAGGCAGATCACCAGAGGTCGGGAGTTTGAGACCATTCTGGCTAACACGGTGAAACCCTGTCTCTAATAAATATACAAAATTAGCTGGGCGTGGTGGCACGTGACTGTAATCTCAGCTACTCGGGAGGCCGAGGCAGGAGAATCGCTTGTACCTGGGAGGTGGAGGTTGCAGTGAGCCAGGATCACGCCACTGCACTCCAGCCTGGGGGACAGAGTGAGACACGGTTTCCAAAAACAAACAAACAAAAAAAACAAAAACCACACAGAAAAAAAAAAAGTTTCAAGAATCGAGTTTATTTTTATTTCAATTTTCTCCAGTAACCCTTTCCTGGATGCCTTTCTGAAAGTTTTAAACATGTATTAGACAAAATGACAGTCATAGAAAGGCTTTTTTACCCCAAACATGGAAAAAAGAAATACAGACGTAGAAAGTTCCAAATTGTAGGAATTTTTAAAAAGCCTTTCTATTTAGAACCAAAAATCATAGTTCTAACAAAGAAAATATCTTGTAAAATAATATTAATGATGGAACAGAAAGACCTTTGAATTGCTTTCATGTAAAAGTAGTAGTAGTATATTCTATAAGAAAGAGCATTAGATAGGAAGTCTACAAACCTTAGTGTCAGTGAAACAGTGGTTAGATAGGCAAGTTCATAGTTCCATTTACTTAAAAAAAAAAGCAGAGGAAGAAGGAATAACAACAAAGGATAAATGAGACAATTTATATAGAAGTGCTTATGAACTTTTGGAGTTATAAAAACATTTTACCTTTATTATTGCAGGAAAGTTGGACCATAAATAGAGAAAGACTAACTTCTTTCACTATACCTTTACATATTAAAAAATGCAGATTTCATCTTGCACTTGCACCAAACAAAAATGTTCAATAGAAGAATAGGAATATTGAAAGAAAAATGATAACTTTAGATTGTATGAGGTAATCATTGAACCATTAGGCTGGTTTAAAAGTATTTATTTTCTATTCTTTGTTGGGTCTCAGTTTCTAATACTGATTGATAGATGCCACACCCCTTAGGGTCTTACCGTTCATTCTGCATAGCAGTAGACATTGGATTGACTGTTGGGCTCACAGATTTGTTTCTTTCCCAAATCATCATAAGTTCAGCCATCCTTTCCTCAGCACACTGTGCAGTAAGCCGAGCCTCTGCATCCTGGTCCCAACAGTCTTCGATTGTCTCCTTGAGTGACCTCACTGCCTGTAAGACAAAGTACATGTCAAACCATGTGTCTTCAAAAAAAAAATGTATTGAGCTTTTCAGTTTACCACATGAGGTAAAAGAAAAATCAATTACCTTAACCAGTATTTTACATAGCTCTAATAACATATTTTAGGCTTCAAGGATTACGGAACATGCTCAAAAGGTGATGAACAAGTAAGCAAGCAAGATTTACCTTAACTCCTTGAAGAATTATTCATAAAAGTAAAAGCAACAATAAGTCGCAGATGTTTCTTCAAGGCCACAGGCTTAGGTCATTGTTGCTAATTCAGTTATGTTATGTCAATCAATAGCCACTAATTCTGCTTCAAAAATAAGTTTTGAGTTTGATGGAACTTGGGGACATTTGGCTATCTTCTATCTCTAGGTGAGCTTTTCTCCTTTACCCCCAGTTAAGAATACTTGGTTGGGTGCAGTGGCTCACGCCTATAATCCCAGCACTTTGGGAGGCTGAGGCAGGAAGATCACCTGAGGTTAGGAGTTTGAGACCAGTTTGGCCAATATGGTGAAACCCCACCTCTACTAAAAATATAAAAAAATTGGCCAAGCGTGGTGGTTCACACCTGTAATCCCAGCACTTTGGGAGGCCAAGTCGGGTGGATCACGAGGTCAGGAGTTTGAGACCAGCCTGGCCAATACAGTGAAACCTCGTCTCTACTAAAAATACAAAAATCAGCTGGGTGTGGTGGCATGCGCCTGAGTCCCAGCTACTTAGGAGGCTGAGGCAGAAGAATCGCTTGAACCATGAAGGCAGTGGGCCGAGATCATGCCACTGCACTCCAGACTGGGCGACAGAGTGAGACTCTGTCTCAAAAAAAAAAAATTAGCCAGCATGGTGGTGTGCGTCTGTAGTCCCAGCTACTTGGGAGGCTGAGGCAGAATTGCTTCAACCCGGGAGGCAGAGGTTGCACTGAGCCAAAATCGTGCCACTGCACTCCTCCCTGGGTGACAGAGTGAGACTCCGCCTCAAAAGAATAAAAAAAAGAGTGCCTCATTTCAACCTTAAAACTTACAGACATCTCTTCTTTAAACTAGTTCCAAAACAGTAGTATCAAAAACAGTCCCATTCTGTAGTATTCCTATTTATTAGCAATGAACAATAGTCTCCCTATAATAGTCTCCCTTTGGGGGAAAGCTAGTTTTTTGTTTGTTTGTTTGTTTGTTTTGAGATAGAGTCTTGCAATGTTGTCCAGGCTGGAGTACAGTGGCATGATCTCTGCTCACTGCAACTTCTGCCTCCCGGGTTCAAGTGATTCTCCTCCCTCAGCCTCCTGAGTAGCTGAGATTATAGGCACCTGCCACCACGCCCAGCTAAGTTTTTTTTTTTTTTTTTGTATCTTTAATAGAGACGGGGTTTCACTATGTTAGCCAGGCTGGTCTTGAACTCCTGACCTTGTGATCCACCTGCCTTGGCCTCCCAAAGTGCTGGGATTACAGGCGTGAGCCACTGCACCTGGCCAGGGGAAAGCTGGTTTTAACTCCCTTTTTAAAAACAGACTAGGTTTGTTTTTAAACATCCACATGATTCAATCATCCTACTCTTAGGTATTTCCCTAAGTAAATGAAACCATATGTTTATACAAAGACTTGTATATATCTACATCTGCTACTTGGGATGCTGAGGCAGGAAAATTGCTTGAACCCAGGAGACGGATGTTGGAGTGAGCCGAGATCGCGCCATTGCACTCCAGCCTGGGCGACAGAGCAAGGCTCTGGCTCAAAAAAAAAAAAAAAAGCTGATATGCTCTACAAGAAATGTTAAAGGGAGTCCCTCAAAGGACATTAGACAATAAGTAGAACCCAAAAGCCTACTTAGGTAACTATAAAAGCCACTATTATTATATTTTTGGTTTGTAACTCCTTTTTAAAAACAAAAACAAAAAAAGAGGTCTCATTCTGTTGCCCAGGCTCGAGTGCTGTGGCATGATCACAGGTTACTGCAGCCTTGAACTCCTGGACCTAAGCAATCCTCCTACATGATGAGCCTCCTGAGTAGCTGGGACGACAGGCAAGTACCACTGTGCCTGGCTAAGGCACCACTGTGCCAAAATGATCCTTCTGCCTCGGTCTCCCAAAGTGCTGGGATTACAGGCAAGACCCATCACATCCAGCCTCCTCCTTTTTTCTTATTTAAGAGAGAAAAGCATAAAATGATAATTATAAATCTAGGCTAGGCATGGTGGCTCATGCCTGTAATCCCAGGACTTTGGAAGGCTGCAGTGGGAGGACTGTTTGAGGCCATGAGTTCAAGACAAGCCTGGGCAACATAGCAAGATTCCATTTCTACAATTTTTTTTTTTTTTGGAGATGGGAGTCTCGCTCTGTCGCCCAGGCTGCAGTGCAATGGCGCGATCTTGGCTCACTGCAAGCTCCACCTCTTGGGTTCATGCCATTCTCCCGCCTCAGCCTCGGGAGTAGCTGGGACTACAGGCACCCGCCACCACACCTGGCTAATTTTGTTTTTATATTTTTAGTAGAGATGGGGTTTCACCATGTTGGCCAGGATGGTCTTGATCTCCTGACCTCGTGATCCGCCCACCTCAACCTTCCAAAGTGCTGGGATTACAGGCGTGAGCCACCGTACCTGGCCAAAAATTTTTAAAAATTAGCTGGATGTGGTTGTGCACACCTGTGGTCCCAGTTACTCAGGAGGCTGAGGTGGGAGGATCACTTTAGCCTGGGAGGTCAAGGCTGTAGCGAGCTATGACGGCAGCATTGTACTCCAGCCTGGGTGATACAATGAGACTCTGTACTCCCGCCACCACCCCCAAAAAAGAATGTCTAAAATTAAAAAGACTGGCAATACCAAATGTTGGCAAAGATGCAAAGAAACTGGAACTCTTATGCACTGCTGGCCAGAATGTAAAATGGCACAACCACTTTAGAAAACTGGCAGTTTCTTTTTTCTTTTCTTTTCTTTTTTTTTTTTTTTGAGACAGAGTCTTGCTCTGTCGCCCAGGCTGGAGTGCAGTGGTGCGATCTCAGCTCACGGCAGCCTCTGCCTCCTGGATTCAAACGATTCTCAAGCCTCAATCCCGAGTAACTGGGATTACAGGTATGCACCACCACACCCGGCTAATTTTTGTATTTTTAGTAGAGATGGGGTTTCACCATGTTGGCCAGGCTGGTCTTGAACTCCGCCACTGCGCCCGGTCACAAAAACTGGCAGTTTCTTAAAAAGTTAAACATGCGGCCGCCCCTACTGGGAAGTGAGGAGTCCCTCTGCCTGGCCAGCCGCTCCGTCCGGGAGGGAGGTGGGGGGTCAGCCCCCCGCCCGGCCAGCCGCCCCGTCCGGGAGGTGAGGGGCGCCTCTGCCCGGCCGCCCCTACTGGGAAGTGAGGAGCCCCTCTGCCTGGCCACCACCCCATCTGGGAGGTGTGCCCAACAGCTCATTGAGAACGGGCCATGAAGACAGTGGCGGTTTTGTGGAATAGAAAGGGGGGAAAGGTGGGGAAAGGATTGAGAGGTCGGATGGTTGCCGTGTCTGTGTGGAGGGAGGTAGACATTGGAGACTTTTCATTTTGTTCCGTACTAAGAAAAGGGATCCTGTTGATCTGTGACCTTACCCCCAACCCTGTGCTCTCTGAAAACATGTGCTGTATCCACTCAGGGTTGAATGGATTAAGGGCGGTGCAAGATGTGCTTTGTTAAACAGATGCTTGAAGGCAGCATGCTCGTTAAAAGTCATCACCACTCCCTAATCTCAAGTACCCAGGGACACAAACACTGCGGAAGGCCGCAGGGTCCTCTGCCTAGGAAAACCAGAGAACTTTGTTCACTTGTTTATCTGCTGACCTTCCCTCCACTATTGTCCTGTGACCCTGCCAAATCCCCCTCTGCGAGAAACACCCAAGAATGATCAATAAAAAAATAAATAAATAAATAAATTAATTAATTAATTAAAAAAAAAAAAGTTAAACATGTACCTACCACATGATTCAACCACTCTACTCTTAGGTATTTACCTAAGTAAATGAAACCATATGTTTATACAAAGACTTGTACATGAATATTCATAGCAGCTTTATTTATAACAGTTGAAACTGGAAATAAGTCAAATATCCATCACGAGTGGATGGACAAACAAACTGTATCATATGCATACAATGAAATACTACTTAGCAATTAATAAACTATGGCTACACATAAGAACATGAATAATAATTATAACTAATAATATTATAACTAACAATGAACATGAATAATTATAACTAATAGTTAATTATAATAACTGAAAATAATTATACTGAAAGAAGCCAGAAAAACAGTACATTTATATGATTCCATTTATACAAAATTCTAGAAAATGTAAACTAATCTCTAGTGACAGAAAGAAGATCAGTGGTTGCCTGGGGACTCATGGGGGATAGAGAAAGTTGAGGAGAGATTACAAAAGGGCACAAGAAATCTGGGGGTAAATGACATGTTCACAATCAAGACTGTGATGATGGTTTTATGGGTGTATACATATATCAAAACATACCTAAATGTACACTTTAATACATGCAGTTTATCAATTATAGCTCTTTAAATGTACAAAAATTGAGAATAAATCAGAAGTGAAAACATAAATATTCAGGCAAAATCTGATGCGTCCTTTGAAAGGGGACTCTAACTCTAGGAATAGGTAAATAATGATACCTTAATGCTTGTGTAAATAAGTTAAAGGGAGTGGCATTATTAACACTGATGAGGAAAGCCAAGTAGGGGGAAAAAAAAAAGTAGAAAAGATAAACAAGGAACTTTTTCAATCTTTCCTACCCAGAGGAAGGAAAATGTAAGTTGGATCTCATGGGTGGGTCGTAAAATCAGCTCAGTGGTTTAAAACAAACAACTCTAACCAAAACTGAAATGCTCTAGACTAGAACAGAAAACACTAGGACACAGAGTAGGTGGTAAGGTTAAGTATTATACTACACGTAATGATGTAAACTTTGCTTTTTTTTTTGAGATGGGGTCTCACTATGTTGCCCAGGCTGGACTGCAGTGGTTATTCACAGGTGGGATCGTCGTATACTACAGCTTCACATTCCTAGGCTCAAGCGATACTTCTCCCTCAGCCTCCTATGTAGCTTAGACTACAAGTGTGCACTATTGCACCTGGCTGAAGTTGTATTTCTTAATACGAAAAAGTATGTAAAATGTTGAATTCTAGATCACAGAAGAAGTCTACAGATTTTGTCCAAAAGAGAAAATGGAAAAACTAAAACTATGTGAAAAGAACTGGTAGTTTCTTCTGAAATGTACTATATATTTATTAAAAAGACCAGAGGGCAAACATAAACTGAGGAAGAGTTGCCGCATTTTCTTTTTTTTAAGATGGAGTCTTACTCTGTTGCTTAGGCTGGAGTGCAGTGGTGCAATCTCGGCTCACTGCAATCCCCACCTCCCAGGTTCAAGTGATTCTCCTGCCTTAGCCTCCTGAGTAGCTGAGATTACAGGCACCTGCCACCATGTCCGGCTAATTTTTTGTATTTTTAGTAGAGACAGGGTTTCACCATGTTGGCCAGGCTGGTCTAAAACTCCTGATCTCAAGCAATCCACCCGCCTCGGCCTCCCAAAGTGCTGGGATTATAGGCATGAGCTGCCGTGCCTGGCCTTTTTTTTTTTGTGATGGATCTTGCTCTGTCGCCCAGGCTGGAGTGCAGTGGCATGATCTCTGCTCACTGCAACCTCTGCCTCCCGGGTTCAAGCGATTCTCCTGCCTCAGCCTCCCAAGTAGCTGGGATTACAGGCATGCACAACCACACCCAGCTCATTTTTGTATTTTTAGTAGAGATGGGGTTTCACCATGTTGGCCAGGCTGGTCTCCAACTCCTGACCTCAAGTAATCCACATGCCCCAGCCTCCCAAAGTGCTGGGATTACAGGCGTGAGCCACCGTGCCTGGCTAAGTTGCCACCTTTTATGTGAAAATATATTAGGATAAAACCATTGATTACAAGAGCTTATACAAAACTAACACTAAGGAATAAAGAAAAGCCAGGCAAGTGATTTTAACAGGGGAGAGAAAAGAATTCAAGACAGACTAAGAAATGGAGTATAAACATTTGGAAAAGAGGCTGGGCTCATACCTATAATCCCAGCACTTTAGGAGTTCGAGGCTACAGTGAGCTATTATTGTCCCCCTGCACTATAGTATGGGTGACAAAAAACTGGAAAAGAATGGAAAACATGAAGAATGGTAGTACAGTTAAACAAATTATACCTGAAAATTTTATGTAGGAGGAAAAAAGCTACTTTAAAATAAACGTGGCCTATAATTTTTTATTTTACCAATTTAAAATATTTTAACATAAAACAAAAGCCTTAAACTGTGTGTGGGGGCCAGGCATGCTGACTCATGACTATAATCCTGGCACTCTGGGAGGCCGAGGTGGGAGGATTGCTTGAGGCCAGGAGTTTAAGACTAGTCTTGGCAACTACCCTGTCTCTACAAAAACAAAACAAAACAAAACAAAACAAAAAACCGGCCGGGCATGGTGGCTCATGTCTGTAATCCCAGCACTCCGGGAGTCTGAGGCAGGTGGATCATGAGGTCAGGAGTTCGAGACCAGCCTGACCAATATGGTGAAACCCCATCTCTACTAAAAATACAAAAATTAGTCAGGCATGGTGGCACGTGACTGTAGTCCCAGCTACTCGGGAGGCAGAGCCAGAAGAATTGCTTGAACCCAGGAGGCAGACGCCACAGTGAGCTGAGATTGCGCCACTGCACTCCAGCCTGAGTGACAGAGCGAGACTCTGTCTCAAAAAAACAAAAACAAAAACAAAACCATGTGTATGTGATTGTTAAAGTAGTTCATTTTTACTGTAAATTCTGAAACATATAGGAAGAAAAAATCATTTATGAACCCAATATTCAGAGATAACTATGGTTTAACATTTTCATGTATTTCCTTTAGACTATTTTCTATGCTTTCATTTTTATCAGGAAACTATTCTTCCCCCCTTTATTGACTAAACTATGCTTGGGTCCCTGGCAATTTATAAAATTAAAGCTAGTTTTTATATTCATTAATATTTGAAAGATTCTGAGTTTTACTACTAAAGGAATGTTTCTTA
Source organism: Gorilla gorilla gorilla (assembly GCF_029281585.2). Taxonomy (NCBI): domain Eukaryota; kingdom Metazoa; phylum Chordata; class Mammalia; order Primates; family Hominidae; genus Gorilla; species Gorilla gorilla. Next base: position 105,156,736 of record NC_073235.2, on the reverse strand, counting down.
ATCTCAATGCAACTATGAAAGCAAAAATGGCTTCTTTAGACATAGCTGCATTTCTCTCTTTTCATAAACTATGTACTTGCTACCTAACTCTAGTATTGGATTGTCACTGCAGAGAAGCAGTTTATTGACTGTAGCACATTAGATTTAAATGGATTCCCTGGAAGTGAACCAAGTATTATGAATTCCTTACTTGGCAACCTACTCTATACTGGAAGTAAAAAGTTTTCAGGTAAATATGCATATGATGCATATCTCATAATGATAGGGTTGCCGAGAGATATTTCAAAATAATAGATCCCATTTGCGCTGGTGAAATAAAACAATTTAAGGAAGATGAAGTTGTATTTCACTAGAATAAAATTTCACAGATTTTTCTTTTAGGGATACTCTATTGTGAGGCTGGCACCTCTAATTAATCCTAGTAAAGTATTCAGCCTCTCACTTGCTATCAGGGACCTCTCAAAAATCTGTCCCAGTTCCCATAGCAGGGACTGTAGTTTTGGAAGCAATCTTGGACATATGTGCTTGACAATAGGCTCTTTAATTGCCACATACTTAAATATTTCAGTCTGACTTGAAACAGAAGCCAAACTTGAAAGTAACCTACTGACTAAGATAACCAATGAAGACAGTGCTCATTCTAAATCTGTATGGAAACTATAATGTGTCTCTAGCCTGTCTCTGACATGACATCACCCCACTTAAATCAGGATCCAAAATGGAAATATTATTTTAGTCCTACCAAGACAATCTAAAATTGAAATGTGAAAATATATAGTAAAATAATTTAAGTTGCTTATTTTTTCACTTTTTGTCCTTTTATTATAGTCAAGAAAATTAATTTGTATAAAGCATAAAAACAACTTCAGAATGAATCACTCTTATTACATTCTGGAAATAAGAACAGATTGCTATGGAAAAGGCAAACAAGAGTTTCTGGAAATATAATTACGATAGTGGAAGCTAAAACTTTAATGAATAGATAACTGATACAAGGGTAATAGTGAAAACTAAATGAGTCATTTGAAGATAAAGCTGAGTAAATCTTGAAAAATGTAGTAAGGGAGGCCAGGTGTGTGGGGAGGGGAGGGGAGGGGAAGGGAGGAGGGAGGGGAAGTGGGGAAGGAGGGGAAGTGGGGAGGAGGGGAGAGAGGGAAGCGGAGGGAAGGGGAGAAGAGGGGGGAGGGGGAAGCGGAGGGGAGGGGGAGGCAGAGAGGGAGGGGGAGGGGGACGGGAGGAGGAAAAACATAGAGGGAGAAAAAATGGAAAATATAAGAAAAAAATGATTCTTAGAATGTCAGGTGGTACAACATTTGTCTAGTGGGAATTCCAGAAGGAAGAATTGAAAGGTAAGAAATAATTAAAAAAAAATACCAGGCCAGGCATGATGGCTCATGCTTATGATCTCAGTACTTTGAGAAGCTGAGGTAGGAGGACTGCTTGAATTCAGGAGTTTGAGACCAGCCTGGGAAACAAAGCGAGACCCTGTCTCTACCAAAAATTTAAAAAGCCAGGCAAAGTGGTATGCACCTGAAGTCTCAGCTACACAGGAAGATGAAGAAGGAGAATAGCTTAAGCAGAGGAGTTCAAAGCTGCAGTGAGCCATGATCACACCACTATACTCCAGCCAGAATGACAGAGCGAGATCCTGTCTCAAAAAAAAAAAAAAAAAAAGAAAGAAAGAAAGACAGAAAAAGAAAAAAGAAAATTCCTCTGAATTTAAGAAACTTTTGAATTTTCAAACTGAGAACCTACCCAGTGCCAAGCAAAATGTGTGTAAAGATCCATGCCTACAAACATCAAGGTGAAATTTCACAATTCTAGTGATAAAGTCTTAAAAGCTTATAGAGAAGAAAAATTAAGAGGATAAAACAAAAACATAACAAAACAAAAAGCAATGAAATGATTCAGGATGGCACTGAAATTCTCATTAGACTGGAGACTAGGGCCTAGAGCACATGGAGATTGTAGGCTAGAGAATGATGGAGTAGTAGTTTCAAAGTTGTGAAGAAAATAATTATGATATTGAAACTATTATCCAGCCAGATTATTACTCGAGTGTGAGGGCAAGACAAAAACATTTTTAAACATGCAAGTATTCATAATGTTTACCACCATACACATACTAATACACATTACTTGAGGAACTTCATCAAAAAAACAATCGTTTACAAGAAAGAGAATGACATGAGATTTTTAATGCGCTTCTGAGTATAGCCTAAAAACAAGACAAAGAAAGATGACAAGAAACCAAAAAGAAATCATTTGATGATGACTTTTTAAATTTTTTTTTGTTTTTTTTTTTGAGATGGGGTCTCACTCTGTCACCCAGGCTGGAGTGCAGTGGCACGAGCTCAGCTTGCTGCAACCTCCACCTCTGGGATTCAAGCAATTCTCCTACCTCAGCCTCCTGTGCAGCTGAGACTTGATGACATTTTTTTTAAAGAGACAGGGTCTTACTCAGGCTGGAGGGCAGTGGTGTGATCATAGCTCACAGCAGCCTCAAACCCTTGGGCTCAAGTGATGGATGATAACTTGAAACATTCTCCCCAAAGCGCAGGGGAGATTTTAGTAACCAATGTAGAATTTTTATTTCCTATAAATCCAAGCACAATACTTTGTTGTGCAGTGAATGCTTACATAATCATAATACCAAAAATTTCTCATTATTGTATTTAAATATTAGATGAATTTACAGACAAAACATAAATCATTTAATAATAGAATATTACAAACTGGGAGAAAGTAAACGAGAGATAACTTAAGAATAGATAGAGTATTTGAAGTTATAATGGTAATCTTTGGAAGAGAAAAAACCCAAAAGATTGCTAAAGGGAGTTACTTACGGAGAGTGATAGTAGGGAGAGGTAGTTTTTTCCTTTTTAATACAATAATTATCATATATCATCCAATAGAATCATTATATGATTTTATCAATAGAATACTGACCAAATGGAGAGAAATAGATACATCTAGAGGTACTGACATTAAAAAAAGTGTTTAAGTAAAAAAATAAACTTCAGAAATGATAGTAGATAATTAGATTATCCTATTTATACTAAAAGATTATATGAGTGTATATTTGTTAATTCGTAAGATGTTTTCAGTGTTGTAACAACAACTTACTCAAATGGCAGGGGACTTGAGATATTTCATTGTTGTGAATTTTACATATATATAAATATATGTATATAAATATATATGTATATAAATATATATATATATATGCTTTTTTTTTTTTTTTTTTTTTGAGACAGAGTCTCGCTCTGTCACCCAGGCTGGAGTGCAGTGGTGTGATCTCGGCTCACTGCAATCTCTGCCTCCCAGGTTCAAGCAATTCTCCTGCCTCAGCCTCCCAACTAGCTGGGACTACAGGCACACGCCACCACGCCCGGCTAATTTTTTGTATTTTAGTAGAGGTGGGGTTTCACCACGTTGCCCAGGCTGGTCGTGAACTCCTGAGCTCAGGCAATCTGCCCGCCTCGGCCTCCCAAATTGCTGGGATTACAGGTGTGAGCCACCGCACCCAGCCGAATTATATTTTTAATAATTAGCAGAATTCATAGGCTGCACCTTGGTTTTTTTCAGGTCTAGCCTAAATTTTCATTAGCCATTGGTTATGTAAGCCTGCACTACTTAACAGTTTTGGTACTATTCTCAAGAGAGTAAGATAGAATTTCAATAACATTTAAAATATTAATATGTTAATTTATCCAGCTGTTACCTAATCTGGCAAACTTATGACACATTAGTTATTCTCTCTAAATAGTATTTTAAGCTTGGAAAAAAACAAAATGGAACTAAAAACTGACTTTTTTCATATTGAAAAATTTGAAAACATCATAAAAATCAAGTTTGATTTGTGGCATTAGGCAACTCCAAAAACTATTAACGTTATTAACAGTCTATTTTTGTTTCAAACAACATTAAAACATATTCAGTCATAAGTCCTCTCTTTAATAACTTAGTTTTTTCTTACCAGGCTATTTTCTTTCCAGGCTTCTGGGAACTTGGGTCTCTGTTTTTCCCTAGACACGAGAACCTGCATATCCTCAAAAGTGGGATGGTTTCCAACCTCTGTCTGAAAAGCCATCTGGTACTCTGGTACGGATTCCCCTGTGGATTTGTAGAAAAGAATGACAGAATAAAATTTCTAATTATCATAAATGATAGAATAACAGGGGTATTTCTGATACCAAGTAAGCAAAAAAAATTGTGTCACAATCTTTTTATTTTTTCAACCCCTTCAGGCACATTTGGAAATCCTAAAGAGACCTTGCTGTAGGTTTAATGATTTTTTTTTTCTTTTTTTTTTTTTAGACGGAGTCTTACTCTGTTGCCCAGGCTGGAGTGCAGTGGCACGATCTCGGCTCACTGCAACCTCTGCCTCCCGGGTTCAAGTGATTCTCTCACCTCAGCCTCCCGAGTAGCTTGGATTACAGGCGCCCACCACCACGTCCAGCTAATTTTCATATTTTAGTAGAGATATGGTTTCACCATGTTGGCCAGGCTGGTCTTGAACTCCTGACCTCAGGTGATCCACCAGCCTCGGCCTCCTAAAGTGCTGGGATTACAGGCATGAGCCACCATGCCCAGTCTAATGCATTATTAATAAATGTTTTGCTTAGAATAGTCTCAAATATTTGTTGATAAATCAAATGGTAGTTTCAATGATGGATAGGTATTTTTAAATGGTTTCTGGTATTACTAAATTCAGGGAAAAAAGACTATTATGTTTATAAGGCATACTTAATACTTGAAAACATGCCTGAACACTGATCCCATGGAGGCGGGTAAAGATGAGGAAAAACTCCAGGACCTAGTACAACAAATATGCCTACAGAACCAAATGTAAGTGGGTGGGTTGAACAGTCACTATGTCTCATTACATCATTGGTTCTATTATAGTCCAGCCAGACTGTATCAAATGTTACAAAAATATTTATGATAATGGTCATTTGAAAGAAAAATCAATATACTTTAAAAAAATTTTTTTTCAAAGAAATGCTCTCACTTTGTTGCCCAGGATGGAGTACGGTGGCATGATCATAGCTCACTGTAACTTGAACTCCTGCACTCGAGTGGCCTCCCTAATAGCTAAGACTACAAGAGTGTGGCACCATGCCCAGCTAATTTTTAAAAATATTTTTGTAGAGATAAGGTCTTGCCATGTTGCCCAGGCTGGTCTCATACTTCTGCCCTCAAATGATTTTCCTGCCTCAGCCTCCCAAGGTGCTGAGATTACAGGTGTGAACCACTGTGCCCAGCTCTAAAAATTCCTTTTAACTAACAGGTAGTATTTAGATTATGGACTTAAATATTATTAACTATTTTATCACTATTTAATAACCCTATTCATTGCCAATAAGCACAATCAACTCTGATGTTAGGTTTTTGATTTTTACAAAATATGATAATAAAATTAAGTTTATGTATATAATATATTGAACCACATAGAAGACCCCTGGGACCAACACTCAATGATCTAGTAGAAACCATGGCAAAGAACACAGAGACTGTTCCTGTCTCTTTACCCGTCCTCCCACCCTATTAAAATGACAAGATAAATTAGAAGGAAGAATGCCAAGACAGAGGATAAGGCATTTAGGTTCTAATCTTCGCTTCATCTTGACCTTGGAAAAGTCATTTAACTATTCTGTGTTTTAGATTTCCTGTAAGCAAAATGGCAATGTCTGCAGCCTTCCTTATATCACTTACATGGAGATAATACAAAGTTATAATGACCCAGATGGAAACCACATTACAAATAAGTTTATGTTTCATTTAAGTTTTGTTTCTATTTGAATACTCAAAACAACTCATAAATACTTGCCCTCCACCAATATTAAAAAAGATTTACAAAGATTAATTCTATTATCTGTGCAGCATCGCCCAAGTTTGTTGTAATACTGCCTTATGTATAAATACAAGTGATTTTCACATACTGTAAACATTTAAGCAGATACTTAGTGTTGATCAATAACATCAACATTGAACTTGAGAGATAAAATTAAAGGATTTAATAATCATGCCAGTTAGTATATCACTTTCTTCCTTGAAACCCCATGTGATAAAACCTTATCCTATACCATCTGTGAACTGCAAGATATTTACTAATGTATCTGATCTGTCTCTGAGACATACACACAACACATACACATACCTTCCAAGTGTTATTTATTATTTTTTTTCAAATGCTGGTTTAGTAGAATAACTAAAAATTCACAATTTTACTCTTTTAAAAAATTAGGTCCAAATTATAATTTTAAAAGTTGCTAAAGGAAATTGAAGCACAATCTTTCATGAATGCAATGGTTAAGAATTACCAAATAAATGTCCACTAAATCTTCACAGTTCAAAATCTAATTGTTCAATAGAAACTTGTTTAGCGCTAACTTAGTGTTAGGTATTAGAGATACAAAGGTGAATGTTAATGACAAAAATCATCATCATGGAAGATAATAACCTTACTGGATTTCCTTAAAACCTTACTGAATTTCCTTACTATCGCTGGATTGCTCAAGGAAAGTTTTATAATCTCATTTTCTTTAGAACTGCCCAAAATATCTTATAGTAATATCTAGCACTATCAGATACCATTACCTGCTTCTCACCCCATGTGCCACTTGTAAACTATGTCTCTACCAGTTACAGACCTTTTTTTAGCTCCCTTCTCAAATTACACTTATTCTTTCTTCCTTTTTCTATGTCTTCCTTTTTTCTTCCTTCTCCCCCTTCTATTTAAACTTTGTAGCATTTCACTCTTCCTCTGTAATACAGATAATTCATTTATTTTACTAACATTTTATAGAGAAGTAACCTTCATTACATAGTGTTTCCATTTAATAATACAGCACATACTGCATTTTGAGGTATATCATAAAAGTTTAAAAAATGTTTTATAAGAATTTTATAGTTGTATACACTATTCTCTAGGTTTACTAATATATTTATATGATCCTTTTTTCTTTTCTACTTCCACCTCATTTAATTGTTAAAATTTTCAAGAGTGCCCTGTATCCCTTGACTGTGCTTTTTAAATACTTTCCCCTCCTATATACACTCTGTAACATGATTTCTGTGTTCTTTATTCCACAGAAACTCTTCTAAAAATACCAATGACCTCCTCCTACTCAAATTCAAAAATCATTCCTCAGTTCTGTTTCCTCTTGACTTTTCAATTACATCTATTGCCATCAATCTTGGTGTGGTTTTTTATTTTTATTTTTTATCAGCTTCCTCAGGCTGAAATCTCAGTTCTTAAAGTTTTCTAATACTGACTTACAAGGCATTAGGATTTTTCAGTTTTCTCACTATTTTCCTGATCATTTGTCTTCTTAATTAACCTACTTCATGGGGGTAGTACCCCAATATTCAGTCATTATTCACCTATTTTTCTTTCTTTTTATGTTCCAGTTAAAGGAGTGCATCGACTCATAACTTCTCAGTTACCATCTCTATGTAGACAACTCCCAAATAACCATTTTAATCTTAAATTTCCATCTTATTTATTATTTTTAATTGTCTTTAAAAATTTATTTAGTTGTCTGTCAATACCCCATCGAACAGTCTCCAGGATTAACTCATCTTTCTGGTTGCCACTCTGACCCTCACTTTTTTTTTTTTTTTTTTTTGAGACAGTCTCGCTTTGTCACCCAGGCTGGAGTGCGGTGGCGGGATCTCTGCTCACTGCAACCTCTGCGTCCCGGGTTCAAGCAATTCTTTTGCCTCAGCCTCCCGAGTAGCTGGGATTACAGGTGCCCACAACCAAGCCCGGCTAATTTTTTTGTACTTTTAGTACAGTTGGGGTTTCACCACGATGGTCAGGCTGGTCTCCCGACCTCAGGTGATCCACTAGCCTTGACCTCCCAAAGTGCTGGGATTACAGGCGTGAGCCACTGTGCCTGGCCCACCCTCACTGTGTTTTAAGACTTCTGAATAGTTCCTTCTTTTTTTTTTTTAAGAGATGGAGTCTCGCTCTGTTGCCCAGGATGGAGGGCAATGGAGGCAATCTCGGCTCACTGCAACCTCCGCCTCCCTAGTTCAAGCAGTTCTCCTGCCTCAGACTCCCAAGTAGCTGGAATTACAGGTGACTGCCACCACGACCAGCTAATTTTAAAATATTTTTAGTAGAGATAGGCTTTCACCATGTTGGCCCGGCTGGTTTCGAACTCCTGACCTCAAATGATCCACCCACCTCAGCCTCCCAAAGTGCTAGGATTACAGGCCTGAGCCACCGTGCCCGGCCAACCTCTGAATATTTCTCAATTCCTTTGAATCCCATTCTTTTTATTTTTTGACATGGAGTCTCGTTCTGTCACCCAGGCTGGAGTGCAGTGGTGCGATCTCGGCTCACTGCAACCTCTGCCTCCCAGGTTCAGGTGATTTTCCTGCCTCAGCCTCCTGAGTAGCTGGGATTACAGGCGTGTGCCATTGCACCTGTCTAATTTTTGTATTTGTAGTAGAGCGGGGTTTCACCATGCTGGCCAGGCTGGTCTCGAACTCCTGACCTGGAGATCCACCCCCCACCCCTCTCAGCTTCCTAAAGTGCTGGGTTTGCAGGCGTGAGCCACACCTGGCCTGAATCTCATTCTTTTAATAGATAACCACAAGTACAGATTTCTTCTCTGCATTTTCTCCCAGATTTGCCTCTCCCCATTTCCATATCCAAGATTACGGGGTATTTTAAAGCAACTCTCTTCTTATTCCTTTATTTTTTTTTATCGTGGTAGAATATACATAACATAAAACTGATCATTTTAACCATTTTTAAGTGCACCATTCTGTGGTATTAAGTACATTCACACTATTGTACAACCATTACTACTAACCATTTCTAGAACTGTTTCTATCTTCCCAAACTGAAATTCTGTACCCATTAAACAGTAACTCTCCATTTCTTTTTCCTTTTTAAGCCCCTTCTAGTTCTATTTCTATTTTAATTAATCCTACATATTTGCTAAAATAATCTTCTGAAAACAAGATTTAATTGCCTTTCCCTATTCAAACATTTGATATCATTCTTTATTATTTATCAGATCAAAAGCAATAGTCATTCTTTGAACACAGTAGTTTTTCAAAATATATTGCTTGTAGTAGTGTACTAATCTGATGAAAAAATCATTTCAGTCAGACATGCTTCTAAAACAAAAATCCTACATGAGACTAGTAACAAAGAAATTACCAAACTGTGGTCAAAGTTCTGATAATACAATACTTGTGGGTTTGGGTGTGGTGGCTCATGCCTGCAATCACAGCATTTTGGGAGGCCGAGGCAGGAGGATCACTTGAGCCCAGGAGTTCGAGGCCAGCCTGGGCAATACAGCAAAACACTGTCTCGACAAAAAATAAAATATTAGCCGGGCGTGGTGGCATGCACCTGTAGTCCTAGCTACTCAGGAGGCTGAGCAGGAGGACTGCTTGAGCTCAAGAGTTCAGTGCTGCAGTGAGCTATGATTGCACTACTGCACTCCGGCCTGGGCAGGAGTGAGACCCTGTCTCTTAAAAACAAAACAAAAAAAGTACTTCGTATTTTTTTTTTTTTTTGAGACCGAGTTTCACTCTTGTTGCCCAGGCTGGAGTGCAATGGTGCAATCTCAGCATTGCAACCTCTGCCTCCCGGGTTCAAGCGATTCTCCTGCCTCTGCCTCCCAAGTAGCTGGGATTACAGGCATGTGCCACCACATCCAGCTAATTTTGTATTTTTAGTAGAGACAGGGTTTCACCATGTTGGTCAGGCTGGTCTTGAACTCCCGACCTCAGGTGATACACTTGCCTCGGCCTCCTAAGGTGCTGGGATTACAGGCGTGAGCTACCGCACCCGGCCAAAAAAAGTACTTGTTGATACTACTGCAATTACTGCTATTTTCAGAAAAATGCCTCAATTGAATCTCTGTACTTTTAGTTAACTAGAAAATATACTTCTAGATAACTGATTGACCTGTACTTAATCTACTAATCACTGATTTATTTCATTATATTTTTGAATTACAAACTAATGTTTGGCCTGGTGCGGTGGCTCACTCCTGTAATCCAGGCACTTTTGGAGGCTGAAGTGGGTGGATCACTTGAGCCCAGGAGTTTGAGACCAGCCTGAGCAACATGGTGAAACCTTGTCTCTACAAAAAAATACAAAAATGAACCAGGCTTGGTGGTGCATGCCTGTAGTCCCAGCTACTCAGAGGCTGAGGTGGGAGAATCACCTGACCTGGGGAGGTCAACACTGCAGTGAGCTGTGATAACACCACTGCACTCCAGCCTAGGTGACAGAGTGAGGCTCTGTCTCTTAAAAACATTTTATTTATATATATATATATATATATATACACACACACACTTGATACATATGTGTGTGTGTGTGTATATATATATACACACACTTGATATATATAAACTAATGTGTAATGCCTAATGTCTTTAAAGCCAAACAATTCAACTCCACTATTAATCTTCTTAAATTAAATAGCTCTATTTCATAAATTTGTCCAATGCTAGTTCCTTTTTCTATGCTTCTAATGTTGTTACTCCTAAAAGACAGTGGCCACACAGATCAAATCATCTGTATAGCACCTAGAAGAATGCAATGCCAGATTTATAGCTAAAGTTTTTAGATGATACTACAATGATGTAATCCCTAAGAAGGGAAAACTATAAATTCATTTGGCTATTTCAAGTAAGCCTCAAACAAACATTCACTTAAATGAGTATTCTTTCCCTTTTTTTGAGACGGAGTCTTGCTCTATTACCCAGGCTGGAGCGCCATGGTGTGATCTCAGCTCACTGCAACCTCCGCCTACTGGGTTCAAGCAATTCCTCTGCCCCAGCCTCCCGAGTAGCTGGGACTACAGGTGCTCGCCACCACGCCTGGCTAATTTTTGTATTATTAGTAGAGATGGGGTTTCACCATATTGGCCAGGCTGGTCTCGAACTTCTGACCTCATGATCCGCCTGCCTCGGCCTCCCAAAGTGCTGGGATTACAGGTGTGAGCCACTGCACCAGACCTTTTTTTATTTTTTTGAGACAGAGTTTTGCTCTTGTTGCCCAGGCTGGGGTGCAACGGCGAGATCTTGGCTCACTGCAACCTCTGCCTCCCGGGTTCAAGCGATTCTCCTATCTCAGCCTCCCGAGCAGCTGGGATTACAAGTGCATATTATTAGCAGAGACGGGGTTTCACCATATTGGTCAGGTTGGTCTCGAACTCCTGACCTCAGGTGATCTGCAAGCCTCGGCCTCACAAAGTGCTGGGATTATAGGCATGAGCCACTGCACCTGGCCAATGAGTAGTCTTTCACTGAAAGGAAGGAAGAAGAGAAAAGAGGAGGAAGGGAAGGAGATAAGGTGAGAGAAGAGGAAGAAAGGAAGAAAGAAGGAAAGAAGGAAGGAGGAAGAAAGAAGGAAAGAAGGAAGGAGGGAGAAAGGGAGCATGAAAAAAAAGAAAAGGAAAAAGTGTTTACAAATAATTCATTGCTTCTAATTCCTTATGGGTTCAACTCAGTAAACATCGTAAGTGTACCTTGTCTCAAACACTCAGATGGTGCATAAGGAAAATGTTTACTGCTAAAGCAATCAGAGACCAAACAAAATACAGTTAGATAAGCTATTACTGGCAATTAATTAAATTGCACTCAGATGAAAACCTGGAGTACTCTAAAAAAAAAATTCCTAATTTGCATCCTGCTGCTAATAATGTTTCTAAACACTAGATAGCAATGAACTAAAGGTTTAAATGAAAGTAAAAAGATTCTTACATAAAAGTTGAGTTAGGTACTATAGGTAGAGAAAGAAGATATAACTGCTTCATTTCAAAAAATATCAACTTTTGACAGTAGTTTTTACCTGGGAAGAGGTCTGTACATCTCATAAATATCTCCCAATAGATTAGTCCAAGAGCATACATGTCTACTTGTTTCAAAGCTGATTCACAGTCCCTCAAGTTCACAGCTCCTTCTAGCACTTCTGGTGCCATATATCTGATAGTGCCAACCTGATAAATTAGAGTGATATTTTTTAGAGAGAGAATGTAGCATATTCTGAAGAACAGACATTAGACCAGAAGTTATATGTAAATCTTAGTCATGTCAATGTTATTTGACCCTAACCATGTCATTAAACCTTTCTATAACTTATTTTTTACCTATAAAATGCCCTTCCTGAATAAGTAAACTGTGGTAAATCCATTTTAGTGAATACTATTAATCAATCAAAAAGAATGAGCTAGACTTTCCTATGTATATCAATATAAATAATCTGTAAGATACAGTGAGAAAATTGCAAAACAATATGTATACAACTTAATATTTTTTAAAATTCACAAAAATACAGCTGGGTGGCCAGGTGCAGTGGCTCACGCCTGTAATCCTAGCACTTTGGGAGGCCAAGGCGGGCGGATCTCAAGGTCAGGAGATCGAGACCATCCTGGCTAACACGGTGAAACCCCGTCTCTACTAAAAAAATATAAAAAATTAGCCAGGCATGGTGGCGGGTGCCTGTAGTCCCAGCTACTCAGGAGGCTGAGGCGGGAGAATGGCGTGAACCCGGGAGATGGAGCTTGCAGTGAACCATGATCGCGCCACTGCACTCCAGCCTGGGCGACAGAGAGAGACTTCGTCTCAAAAAAAAAAAAAAAAAAAAATACAGCTGGGCGTGGTGGCTCACACTTGTAATTGCAGCACTTTGGGAGGCCAAGGTGGGTGGATCACCTAAGGTCAGGACTTCAAGACCACCCTGACTAACATGGAGAAACCTCGTATCTACTAAAAATACAAAAATTAGCCGGACATGGTGGTACATGCCTATAATGCCAGCTACTCAGGAGGCTGAGGCAGGAGAACTGCTTCAACCTGGGAGGCAGAGGTTGCGGTGGGCTGAGATTGCACCATTGCACTCCAGCCTGGGCAACAAAAGTGAAACTCCATCTCAAAATAAATAAATAAATAAATTTTTAAAATCACAAAAATACATATATGTTGTGCACAGACAAGTATATATGAATGCAGAGAACAAAGTTGGGAAGGATATGTTCCACACTGTAATGGTGATTATCAGAAGGTGGACTGTGTTATCTTAAACTTGGTAACTTTACCCTTGCCTCAAAAATCAGTTCCTACAAATTGGTTCCTAATGCTTGTAAAAATGACTTGGAATGGCAGTGAGTTCCAAAATAAACTGATGAACTTTACAAAGGCCTTTATGAGATGTCTTTTATATTTCCTAATTTTGTAATTCCTAGTATTCTATAATTGGCAGTATATGAGGATAATTCTCCTGAGTCTCACTCTGTCACCCAGGATGGAGTGCAGTGGCACAATCTCAGCTCACTGCAACTTCCTCCTCCTGGGTTCAAGCGATTCTCTTGCCTCAGACTCCTGAGTAGCTGGGATTACAGGTGCGTGCCACTGCGCCTGGCTAATTTTTGTATTTTTAGTAGAGATGGGGTTTCGCCATGTTGGCCAAGCTGGTCTCGAACTCTTTACCTGAGGTGATCCACCCACCTGGGCCTACCAAAGTGCTGAGATTACAGGCGTGAGCCACCACACCTGGCCAGTAGATGTTTTAATTAAATTCATTATCATTTCAAAGTACATCAGTGTGATACCTTTTATATACACTCACCTCGCTTATGGCTGCATTATCTTCCTCCCCTGGGCGCACCAGTCTATTTCCAGTCAGCCTCATGGACAGTCCAAAGTCACTAATAACACAGGTTCCATCATTTTTCACTAGGACATTTCTGCTGTTTAAATCTCGATGGGAAATTGCAGGTTTATAATGATCTGTTTGAATAATTTCAAATATTTATCAATGAGTAAAAGGGACTATTGAACATGAACATACATAAATATAGAAGTAGTATTATTTTTCTGCCCATTAATTTTCTAATAACAAAAAAAGAGAAATCGAAATTTCAACTCACACTCATCAGTATTTTCTAATATATTTTATAATATAACTCCTGTTGAATGTATAGTTAAACATTAACTAAAACTAACAAACATGCTGCCGCTTCAGATTCTAACACGCACTTGTTTTTTCTCTTCATTTATAGTATAGGGCTGTAAAAGGAGGCAATACAGAAAGGAATATTTGGTATAAACATAAAAAAAAAAAAAGTCTGCTTGTCTAAAATAAGTATCAGTGAAAAACCAATGGAGCTCCAAAATTTTAACGTAAATCTTAAACTGCTCTCCTATGGCTTAACAGATCAAATCTGTGACAGCACATTCCAGTTCTGCCCTGAGGTTTAGCCATATCTCTAAGCCCACCTCAGCTTTTCAAATCTAACCACAAATAGTTTTACAATGGTTTGGAAAAACAAGTGGAGGAAGTGGTATCTCTCACCAAGATATGAAAACTTGTTTTTCTGATTTTACAGAAGCAAAGTAGTATTATGCTCCTTCTATTACTTTTTTATCCTTATCATAGGACTACAGGCTCCATGAAGGCAGAAAGAGAACATCTTTTACCTGACTTTAAAAGGCTTGGCACAGAGTAGACACACAGTAAATGATTGCTGACTGAAAGAATGAATGTAACCTAAGCCTCTCACCAAATATAAGTACATTATATTTTTCTTCTCTATAAGGAAATCTTATATAAACCTTGTATTAAATAAAACCATAGCTCTGGAACTGAAAAAAAATTCTATAGCACAATTTCTGAAATTTAAAATATCTGCTTAGGTATAGAGAAAAACAGAGCAATCAGAACAAAGTCAATACATTTACTAAGGATTTGTATTTTGGCACAAATAGACTCAGTATTCAGATGTATTACCCTCATTAATGAGCATTCAAATGCAATTTCACCAATAATGAAACTATAGATAATTATAATAATCATTGATGTAAAAAAATTAAGCAACAGTACAATTTGAAGAAAAAATAGGAGTTACCAATTTCTTCACCTAAGAGTTGATTTCTTTCTCATTTCCTCCCTTACCCACTTCCTGTTCTCCAGTCTTCCAAAGCTTGTATTAACTTGGCTCCTACTCAATTCCTGCAAGAGCTGCATTTCTTACTCTGGATAAAGCCACAACATAAATATATGTCGTACAATCTTGAGCTAATATTTATATAGGAAAACTCATGGAAACATTGGAATATATTTATGTAATAATACCAAATCAATGGGCAGAACTATAGACTGCCCTTTTGAGAAAAGTTTTCCCTTTTAAACTCCCCTCTGTACTCATTTTAATTTTCTTTATTTGGGTGTGGAGGGAGGGTGGAACATACAATAATTTTGCCCTGGGCAGAACACTGCAGTAGGCAAATATCTCAAAGGAAAGCACAACAAGATATTAGTTATATGTATTTTTAAAACTTGACCAAAAATAGTCAATCTATGGATATTTATACATATTATTACCAGTGCTATCCCCCTGCCCTCCCAAGGACATGAAAGACTATATACAAACTACTTAACAGTAATTTTCTGGTGAAGTCTGAGTTGTCTATATCTATTTTTTTGGTCAGATATTTCTTTGGTAATAAGCATGCGTTGCTATTATAATATGGAAAAAATTCATAGGGAGATCTTATTACAAATAAATAAATAGGTTCAATTCTTCCTTATTCGGAAGCAACAAACAGCTGAATAAGTAATAACAGTATAATTCCTTACTACCAAATTTCTACTCCAAATAACAAAGTTATATCTGAAGATGCTGGGAAGGATAGAATTCAGTGAAAGAGCACTTCAAGTAAAAATAGTATAGTATAGGCATACAGATGATCTTTCACTTACAGATGGTTTGATTTATGATTTCTCAACTTTACAGTGGTGGGAAAGCAGTAAACAATCAGTAGAAACCATACTTCATTCCTTTTTATCACTTTCAGAACAGTGTTCAATAAATCACATGAGGTATTCAATCCTTTATTATAAAGTAGACTTTGTATTGGATGATTTGGCCAACTATGTAGGCTAATGTAAGTGTTCTGAGCATATTTAAGATAGTTTAGGCTAAGCTATGATGTTCAGTAGGTTAAATGTATTAAATGCATTTTCAACTTACAATATTTCTAACTTATGATCTTTTTTCTTTCTTTTCTTTCTTTCATTTTTTTAAAACAGGGTCTCTGGCCAGGCATGGTGGCTCACGCCTATAATCCCAGCACTTGGGGAGGCTGAGGCAGGTGGATCACGAGGTCAGGAGATCGAGACCATCCTGGCCAACACGGTGAAACCCTGTCTCTACTAAAAATACAAAAAATCAGCTCGGTGTGGTGGCGGGTGCCTGTAGTCCCAGCTACTCTGGAGGCTGAGGCAGGAGAATGGCATGAAGCCGGGAGGCAGAGCTTGCAGTGAGCCAAGATCACGCCATTGCACTCCAGCCTGGGTGACAGAGCGAGACTCCATCTCAAAAGTAAATAAATAAATAAAAACAGGGTCTCGCTCTGTTGCTCAGGCTGGAGTGCAGTGGCATGATCTTGGCTCACTGCAGTCTTGACCTCCTGGGCTCAGGCAATCCTCCCACCTCAGCCTCCTAAATAGCTGGGACTACAGGTGCATGCCACCACAGCCAGCTAATTTTTTTATTTTTGTAGAGACGGGGTCTCACTATGTTGCCAAGGCTAGTCTCAAACTTCTGAGCTCAGGAGTTTGATTCTCCTGCCTCAGCCTCCTAAAGTGCTGGGATTACAGGGATGAACTACCATGCCCAGCCAATTTATAATCAGTTCATTGGGATGTAATCCCATTGTAAATCAAGAAACATCTGTACTTGGGAATATTTTTTATTTATTTATTTTATTTTTTTTGAGATGGAGTCTCGCTCCGTCGCCCAGGCTGGAGTGCAGTGGCGGCAATCTCAGCTCACTGCAACCTCTGCCTCCCGGGTTCAAGTGATTCTCCTGCCTCAGCCTACCGAGTAGCTGGGACTACAGGCGCACGCCACCACGCCCAGCTAATTTTTTTTGTATTTTTAGTAGAGACAGGGTTTCACATGTTGGCCAGAATGGTTTCGATTTCTTGACCTCATGATCCACCCACCTCGGCCTTCCAAAGTGCTGGGATTACAGCCTTGAGCCACTGCATTCGGCCAGGGAATATTTTTTAAATAATCGGGTAAAAAACATGAATTCTGGGCAGGCACAGTGGCTCATGCCTGTAATCCCAGCTCTTTTGGAGGTCGAGGCAGGTGGATCACCTGAGGTCAGGAGTTTGAGACCACCCTGGCCAACATGGTGAAATCTTGTCTCTACTAAAATACAAAAAATTAGCCCAGCATGGTGGTGGACGTCTGTAATCCCAGCTACTTGGGAGGCTGAGGCAGGAGAATCGCTTGAATCCAGGAGGCGGAGGTTGCAGTGAGCCGAGATTATGCCATTGCCCTCCACCCTGGGCAACAGAGTGAGACTCCAAAAAAAAAAAAATCCCATAAATTCAAATAGCTACCATATTTACATGCAATAGCAGCATCTATGTACTTAGTTTTTTAAAAGGTATTACCCTTATTTAGTGGTAACATTAGCTAATGTTTCAGAGTAACAGCTGTTTAAATAAAACTTATATCTGATGGCAATCATTCTTTTCAGCCTACACTTGACTTGAAACCTTGCTAAATTATGCAAGCCTTGAAAAGGGAGATTAGGATGGTATTTTAAGTTCTGTGCTAAGCCAACTTTTTAAAGGCAGTATGATATTTAAGAGCTAAGTGGACACAGTCCAATGGTTAATGTGCTAAAGCACTACAGCAAGTGCATCAAGTTGCTGACACAGGCAATACTTTGGACAATTCTGTATCTAGGAGAAGCAAGATGTCAAGATAAATGAACTGATAAATTATTCAGGAGAAATTATTTATACATGAAGCATCAGCTAGAAAAGATGATCCATGCTAATATACAATGAAACAAAGATCTACGAAACTGATATATTAAAGTTCTCTTCACTAAAGATGTCAGAGAGACTGAAAAAATAATGTCAGGGCTATAATATGACAAGGAAATGTAGCAAGGGATGAGGGTAGAAGAAAGCACAAAGACACAATTATAGCAAAGGTAACTTTGGGGTGTCTATGAGGTGAGGTGTATATTGAAACAAAGTGAGAAAGCAAACGTATTAAAGAGATGCTCCAGGCTGGGTGCTGTGGCTCACACCTGTAATCCTAGCACTTTGGGAGGCTGAGGCGGGCAGATCACCTGAGGTCAGGAGTTCAAGACCAGCCTGAGTCAACATGGAGAAACCCCATCTCTACTAAAAATACAAAATTAGCTGGGCGTGGTGGTGCACGCCTGTAATCCCAGCTACTCAGGAGACTGAGGCAGGAGAATTGCTTGAACCCAGGAGGCGGAGGTTGCAGTGAGCTGAGATCGCGCCATTGCACTCCAGCCTGAGCAGCAAGAGCTAAACTCCGTCTCAAAAAAAAAAAAAAAAAAAAAAATGCTCTGAACAACTAGCAAAAATATGCATGAAAGGTGAGGAAGACCACAGTTACAACAGGGAATATAACTACATAGCTCTGAAACACGAGCAAAGGCTGATCCCCACAATGTATTCTTCTCTTCCTACCTAGTAACAGAACCCAATATTATTTGAGGCAGCAATACAAGCAGGAAACAACAACATCAACAACAACTATATTACCAGCCTCTTTTGGAGCTAAGTGTGCACTAGGTTCTGGGAAACAAACAAGCATAGGAGTGGGACTTCTGGAGACAGAAAGGGACAATTCCTTTTACCTTCCCTTACTTTTCCCTGCTGACTGGCATGATGGACAATGAGGTGACTTTGAAAATGAAAGCCAGCCAGTTGCGCTGGCTCATGCCTGTAATCCCAGCACTTTGGGAGGCAGAGGTGGGCAGCTCACCTGAGGTCAGGAGATCGAGACCATCTTGGCCAACATGGTGAAACCCCATCTCTACTAAAAATGCAAAAATTAGCTGGGTGCATGCCTGTAATGCTTGGGAGACTGAGGCAGGAGAATTGCTTGAACCAGGGAGGCAGAGGTTGCAGTGAACTGAGATTGCGCCATTGCACTCCAGCCTGGGGAACAAAGCGAGACTCATCTCAAAAAAACAAAAAACAACAACAACAAAACTCACGTACCTCATAAATATATACACTACTATGTACCCACAAAAATTAAAAATTAAAAAAATTAATGATGCATTGTAGTTCACTTAAAATTAATACAAGGAAAATATAATATAGCCTAGCTAAGAGGTTCTTAACCTAAGGTCCAAAAATGGGCTTTAAAAAGTCTGAAAATGCCCTAGAATCAAAAGAACACTTTTTTCTTTTATTTATTTACTTTTCTGAGTTGGAGTTTTGCTCTTGTTGATTCTCCTGCCTCAGCCTCCCAAGCACCTGGGATTACAGGCACCTGCCACCATGCCTGGCTAATTTTTTTTTTTTGATATTTTTAGTAGAGATGGGGTTTCACCATATTGGCCAGGCTGGTCTCGAACTCCTGACCTCAGGTGATCCACCTGCCTTGGCCTCCCAAAGTGTTGGGATTACAGGCGTGAGCCACCGCACCTAGCCTTATTTATTTTTCAGACACAGTCTTGGTCTGTTGCCCAGGCTGGAGTGCAGTGGGGAGATCTTGGCTCACTGTAACCTCCACCTCCCGGGCTCAAACAATCTTCTCACCTTACCCTCCTGAGATGCATGCTACTATGCCTGGCTATTGTAGAGACAGGGTTTCACCATGTTGGTCTTGAACTCTTGGGCTCTCTGCCCGTCTCAGCCTCCCAAAGTGTTGGGATTTCAGGTGTGAGCCATGGTACCTGGCCTCTTTTATTTTAAACTCAGGGGTACATGTGCAAGTTTGTTATCTGGGTTTATAGTATGATGCTGAGGTTTGAGGTACAAATGATCCTGTTATTCATGTAATGAGCATAGTACCCAACAGGTAGTTGTTTTTTTTTTTTTTTTTTTTTGAGACGGAGTCTCGCTCTGTCGCCCAGGCTGGAGTGCAGTGGCGCGATCTCGGCTCACTGCAAGCTCCGCCTACCGGGTTCATGGCATTCTCCTGCCTCAGCCTCGCAAGTAGCTGGGACTACAGGTGCCCACCACCACGCCCGACTAATTTGTTGTATTTTTAGTAGAGACAGGGTTTCACTGTGTTAGCCAGGATGGTCTTGATCTCCTGACCTCGTGATCCACCTGCCTCAGCCCCCCAAAGTGCTGGGATTACAGGCATGAGCCACCGCGTCCGGCCCCAACAGTTAGTTTTTTAGCCCTTGCCCCTCTCCCTCTCTCCCCACTCTAGTAGTCCCTAGTTTCTACTGCTGTCATCTTCATGTCCATGAGTACCCGATGTTTACGTCCCACTTATAAAGAAAATGTGGTATTTGGTTTTCTGTTCCTGCTTAGCATAACCTACTCCAGCTCCATCCATGTTGCTGCAAAGGATATGATTTCATTCATTTTTATGGCTGTGTAGTATTCGATGGTGTATGTGTAACACATTTTCTTTTTCTTTTTTCTTTTTGAGATGGAGTTTCACTCTCGCTGCCCAGGCTGGAGTGCAATGGCACGATCTTGGCTCACCGCAACTTCTGCCTCCCGTGTTCAAGAGATTCTCCTGCCTCAGCCTCCCGAGTAGCTGGGATTACAGGCATGCACTACCACCCCCGGCTAATTTTGTATTTTTAGTAGAGATGGGGTTTTTCCATGTTGACTCAGGCTGGTCTTGAACTCCCGACCTCAGGTGATCCGCCCACCTCAGCCTCCCAAAGTGCTGGGATTACAGGCGTAATCCACCACGTCCGGCCATTTAACACATTTTTTATATCCAGTCCACCACTGACAGGCAAGTAGGTTGATTCTGTATCTTTGCTATTGTGGATAGTGCTGTGAAAAACAGAAGACCTGTGTCTCTCTGGTAGAATTATTTGCTTTCTTTTGGATATATACCCAGTAATAGGATTGCTGGGTCAAATGGTAGTTCTGTTTAAAGTTCTTTGAGGAATCTCCAAACTACTTTCCACAGTGGCTGAACTGATTTATACTCCCACCAATAATGTATAAGTGTTCCCCTTTCTCCAGTCTCAACAGCATCCGTTGTTTTTTGACTTTTCATTAACAGCCATTGTGACTGTTGTAAGATAGTATATCATTGTGGTTTTGATTTGCATTTCTCTGATGATTAGTGATATGGAGCATTTTTTCATATATTTGTTGGCTGCTTGTATGTCATCTTTTGGGAAGTGTCTATTCATGTCATTTGTCCGCTTTTCAATGTGGCTATTTGTTTTTTGCTTGTTCAATTGTTTAAGTTCCTTATACATTCTGGATATTGGACCTTTGTTGGATGTGCAATTTGCAAATATTTTCTCTCATTTGTAGGTTGTTTACTCCGTGGATAGTTTCTTTTGAAAAGAACATTTTCTAAGTATGCTCGCATGTATATCTTAGAGGAAGAATGTTCAGAGTATGAAAAGGAATTCATTTTTCTTTTTTTTTTTGAGACGATGCCTCACTCTGTCACCCAGGCTGAAGTGCAGTGGCATGATCATAGCTCATTGCAACTAGAATTCCTAGGCTCAAGCTATCCTCCCACCTCAGCCTCCTGAGTAGGTGGGACCACAGGTGTGTGCCACCACCTCCAGCTGATTAAAACTTTTTTTGTAGAGATGGGGGTCTGACTATGTTGTCTAGGCTGGTTTTGAACCCTTGGGCTCAAGCAGTCCTCCTGCCTCGGCCTCCCAAATTGTTGGGATTATAGATGTGAGTCACTGCACCCAACTCAGAAATTATTAATGGACAAGAATTTCTTTTTTTTTTTTTTTTGAGAGGGAGTCTCGCTCTGTCACCCAGGCTGGAGTGCAGTGGCGTGATCTTGGCTCATTGCAACCTCTGCCTCCCAGGTTCAAACGATTCTCCTGCCTCAGCCTCCTCAGTAGCTGGGAATACAGGAGCATGCCACCATGCCTGGCTAATTTTTTGTATTTTTAGTAGAGACGGGGTTTCACCATGTGGGTCAGGCTGGTCTCAAACTCCTGACCTTGTGATCCGCCCACCTCGGCCTCCCAAAGTGCTGGGATTATAGGCGTGAGCCACCGTGCCCGGCCAAGAATTAAATTCTTAATGGCCCCTGTAAGTCTTGAAGTTCTTTTTCTTTCGTTTTTTTGTTTTTTTGAGACAGGGTCTCACTCTGTCACTAGGCTGGAGTGCAGTGGGGTGAACACAGCTCACTACAGCCTAGACCTCCTGGACTCAAGCAATCCTCCCACCTCAGCCATCCAAGTAGCTCAGATTATGTGCGCATGTCACCACATCTGGCTAACTTTTTTATATTTTGTAGAGAAAGGGTCCCACTTTGTTGCCCATGCTGGTCTCAAACTCCTGTGCTCAAGTGATCCTTGAGATCCACTTGGCCTTTCAAAGTGTTGGGATTACAGCCATGAGTCACCATGCCAGCCAAAGTTCTTTCTCTTATTCTTCCTGTTATATTTTTTCTTTAAAATTAATTTATTTGTTTCTCATCACAAAGTACAGGGAAGAGAATGCAATGGCTGTAATCCCTTGGTTGCATATCTTCCTAGCCTACACATCCATAAATACCCTGTACAACACCAGGCTCATACTGTCTCCACAGGCATTTTCTCACATCCTAACAGCTGCAGAGTACAGTATATGACAAGGTAGGAAACATAAACAGATTCCCCATTCACAAGGTAGGGAAACTCTTCAATTAGTGTTCCAGTTCACATTTGCTTTTTTTTTTTTTTTCTGAGACAGTCTAGCTGTCAGCCAGGCTGGAATACAGTGGTGTGATTTCAGCTAACTAGAACCTTCACCTCCCAGGCTCAAACAATCCTCCCAGCTCAGCCTCCCAAGTAGCTGTGACTACAGGTGCATGCCACCACGTCCAGCTAATGTTTATATTTTTTGTAGAGACAGGGTTTCACCATGTTACCCAGGCTGGTCTCAAACTGCCGAGCTCAAGCAATCCACCTGCCTTGGTCTCCCAAAGTGTTAGAGTTACAGGCATGAGCCATCAATCACGCCCAGGCTGCCAATATTCCAACTGAAGTAGCAGGTTCTTTTTACTCATGATTTTATGAAACTCTCTTGCAAACAAGTACATCATAGACAAATTATGTCTGCACAACTTTTAGAGTTGTTTAAAGTAACCTAATAGAAAGACAGTGACTAAGATTCATTCCTTATCTCCAGCTTTGTAAGTCCCAGGCTGCCTAGGGCACCTGGACTGCTGCCCCTGGGTCCCCTACATCCCCATGGCAACAATGGAGGAAGGGCAGGCCAGGACAAGCATGAGGAATAAACAGTCTTTATTGGACTCAGACTAGGAGTCTGTGGGCCTTGAGAACCTTCGTGTATTTGTCAATGTTCGTCTCTATGTTCTTTTCAGCCTTTTCCTATAGCCTCATGAGCTGTTTTTCTTCTGGTAACAGATCTTCTGATAATAGACCTTCCTCTTCTCCCCCATGGTGGCTGTCATTGCCTGGTATTTCCAGTCAACCTTCTGAGCCCAGTGCCCCAGGTAGGCAAACTTTCTTCAAGGCTTCGGACGTACAACCTCGAGGGTGGCAGAAACCACCATCTGCTTTTTCTTGTCATATGGCAAGGGGATTCTATCAAACACCTTGAGGTGATCTAGGGCAGCCTAGCCTTGCTTGGTCTTGTGGGGCAGCCTACCGCAGGTGGTCTGCCAAAAGATGTGGCTGGGGACCCATAAATGGTAGGGTCCTTGGGAAGGGTTGGTGCTTGTCCGCTTGCAGAAGAAGGCTAGATACTTTAACTTGTTTCTGTAGAAACTGCCAGAAATGTTGATGTCCTCACAGGACATGACCACTACTTTCTCTGCTGGGTCATGATAGCCTCCAGGTAGCCCAGGAGTTTTACTCAGCTATCAAGCACCAGGACTGCCCCTCTGCCATCTTGGCAGCTGTGTGGGAAAGCTCTTTCTGTTACATTTCAAATGCATTTCATGCTGAATCTTTCAAACAACTGACTAATAATAAATCTCCAATAATATAAATTATACTTTTACTTTGAAGATATAATTAAAATTTCCTGTTGTGAATTTTGAACCCACATGAGTGCCAATTTCATCTATTGACTATCTTACCTCCTCGTGGTAATTCTGTGTGAAGATAAGCCAGTCCTCTAGTAACAGAATGAGCAAGACGGCAAGAGCTTACCCAGTCACTTGTGTGGAGACTTAAATACTTGCATAAAGATCCCTATATAGAGGAAAAAATGCAAAAAAAAAAAAAAAAAAAAAAAGGTAGAATTAACTCACTTTAACATGAAGAGTAAATTAGCATCCTTATAAAGAATTTGCAAATAGGCTAGGATTCCATTAAGATCTAATGAACTACTACATTTCAGAATCTTGAAAGAGTTAGTATGACATTTCTGTGTGTAGAGAGGAGAGGAAGGGATGGAAAGGGGAATTTAAACATTATCAATTTTTATGTCTCTAATATTAAAAATTATGAATGATTATTTCCTTTTAAACAATTCTTTGATCAAATTAAGATAGAAAAGTGTATCATTCACCAGTATGAATACAAATTATATTGTTATGGTTAATAAGTAGAAAACAAAAGGATTTTGTAAATATATTCATGTATGTATTGGTGCCACTCAAAGTGCTTATCTACAAACTATTACCAGTTGCTGATGAGAAATGTTGCATCAGAATGAATGTCAACCAAAGTACTGCTTCTTTCATCAAAAAACTTGTTATCAAAAAATTAAATAAAAAAGAGAAAAACAGAAAGAAAGAGGAGACAGCGAAACAAACAGTATAATTAGTTGATTCACATTCTGGTGTGAGATCCTTATTTCATTGCAGACCATTAATAATCCAGTTTGTGAGTCAGCAATGCTCTATCTGTAATACAGTGGTCCTCTCTGAAGTCTGATTAACAACTAATATAAATGTCAGTTTATTTTTTTTTATTTTTTGAGATTGCGTCTTGCTCTGTCGCCCAGGCTGGAGTACGGCTGTACAATCTCGGCTCCCTGCAACCTCCGCCTACCGGGTTCAAGCAATTCTCGTGCCTCAGCCTCCCAAGTAGCTGGAATTACAGATGTGTGCCATCATACCCGGCTAATTTTTGTATTTTTAGTAGAGACGGGAGTTTTGCCATGTTGGCGAAGCTGGTCCTGAACTCCTGGCCTCAAGTGATCCACCTGCCTTAGCCTCCAAAAGTGCTGGGATTACAGGCATGAGCCACCACACCTGGCCTCAGTTTATTTTTTATGAAGAACTTACATTGGGATAATACTCCATCACAAGCAAATATTCCATGCGTCCATCTGCAGTGACTCTCTCATCTCCAACTATAAAGCGGGCAATGTTGTCATGTTCCATCAAAGGCACTCTGTAAATGTTCTTTTCGTTGATAAAATTCTGACGGTTTGCAAAGGAAAACACTTTTACAGCAACTGGACGCTCATCCAAGGAGCCTTTATATACTGCTCCGTATCGACCTCGGCCAATCAGCTGCAAGTGTTTTAAAGAAAGCAAGGTATTAATATCACAATTGAACAATCAAATTTACTAAATAATAAAGTACAAATTTAAACAGAATGCTACAGCTCTCTGTTGCTTACAGTTTATTCCATTATCAAGAAATTAATAAATTCTGTTCTAGTATGGCTGATGAAGCTCCTACCAGACCCAGCCTGCCCATAGAGAACATTTATAAATGCTGGACAAAATTTAAAAAAAAGAAAGATCTAAAGGCAGATAGATCTTGAGAGGCATTAAGGCTTTGAGAAAAAAGTGGCATGGGGCAAGCTACCCATTTTTATGACTTTTAGCCTGAGGGCAGGCTG
Organism: Gorilla gorilla gorilla; assembly: GCF_029281585.2. Taxonomy (NCBI): domain Eukaryota; kingdom Metazoa; phylum Chordata; class Mammalia; order Primates; family Hominidae; genus Gorilla; species Gorilla gorilla. The sequence continues at coordinate 105,130,968 of NC_073235.2, read as the reverse complement.
AAATCAGCACTGTGCAGTGGAACTAAAATTGCTAAAGAAAATCCTTCTAGGCTGCGTGTGGTGGCTCATGCCTGTAATCTCAGCACTTTGGGAGGCTGAGGTGGGCAGATCACTTGAGGTCAGGAGTTCGAGACCAGCCTGGCCGAAGTGGTGAAACCCTGTCTCTACTAAAAATACAAAAATTAGTGGGGTATCATGGCACACGCCTGTAATCCTAGCTACTCAGGAGGCTGAGGCAGGAGAATCACTTGAACCCAGGAAACGGAGGTTGCAGTGAGCTGAGACCGCGCCACTGCACTCCAGCCTGGGCGAAAGAGCAAGACTGTCTCAATTTAAAAAAAAAAAAAAAAAAAAAAAGCCAGGCGCGGTGGTGGCTCACACCTGTAATCCCAGCCCTTTGGGAGGCCGAGGTGGGTGGATCATGAGGTCAGGAGATTGAGACCATCCTGGCTAACACAGTAAAACCCCGTCTCTACTAAAAAAATACAAAAAAAAAAAAAAAAAAAAAAGTCAGGCGTGGTGGTGGGCGCCTGTAGTCCCACTTACTCAGGAGGCTGAGGCAGGAGAATGGCATGAACCTGGGAAGCAGAGCTTGCAGTGAGCCGAGATCGCGCCACTGCACTCCAGCCTGGGTGACCGAGTGAGACTCCGTCTCAAAAAAAAAAAAAGAAAAAAGAAGAACAGAAAATTGTTCTGGCCTTGGGAAACTCAGGACATATTTTGGACAGCCACAGTTGCTAGAAAGTGAGGGGAGAACCCTAGAAAGGAGAAATTCAGAGAGAGGAAAACCCAATGAATATACAAGAGAGTTTCCAGCTAAAGATAAAATAACTGAGGCTGGGTGTGGTGGCTCACACCTGTAATCCCAGCACTTTGGGAGGCTGAGGCGAGTGGATCACGAGGTCAGGAGTTTGAGACCAGCCTGGCCAACACAGTGAAACCCCATCTCTACTAGAAATACAAAAATTAGCTGGGCGTGGTGGCACGCGCCTGTAGTCACTTTTGTGGAGACTTAAATACTTGCATAAAGATCCCTATATAGAGGCTGAGGCTGGAGAATCACTTGAAACCGGGAGGCAGAGGTTGCGGTGACCCCAGACCATGCCTTGCACTCCAGCCTGGATGACAGAGTAAGACTCCATCTCAAAAAAAAAAAAAAGATAAAATAACTGAACTGAGATTTGAGCTTCTGCCCCAGACAGATTTGTGGTATGTGTTCAACCAAGTTTATTGCTTACTAAAACAACAAAAAAAAGTCTTTTTTTTTTTTTATTGAGATAGTCTTGCTCTTTCGCTCAGGCTGGAGTGCAGTGGCACGGTCTCAGCTCACTGCAACCTCCGTTTCCCGGGTTCAAGTGATTCTCCTGCCTCAGCCTCCTGAGTAGCTAGGATTACAGGCGCGTGCCATGATACCCAGCTAATTTTTGAGTTAAGTGTTCCACAATACAATATTCACAATATCCGGAATACAAAAAAATTACTCAACACCCAAAGAACCAGCAAAATGTAACCCATTCTCGTTATTTTTGGCTTCTGGGGATTGCTTTTACTTTTTATTAAAACAGGTTGGGGATTTACCATCATTTATTTAAGGATATATGTTGTGTTTCATACACTGTTTCCAGGTCAAAATTATACAAAGTGTCCTTTAAAAAGGTTATATCAATATATAGTTAATTCAGCAATGTTTGGAAGTGTTTCTATCACTTAATCATGGCTAAAATTCCATGGGTTAACTAGTATTTCTTTCAGCCTTGTAAATTGGACATCTTACTGTACATTTGTTAGCCACACTTACTTCTTTTGTGAATTGGCAGTTAGTATCTTTTGTCCTTTTTTTTTTTTTGAGACAGGGTCTCTGTCACCTAGGCTAACCACAACCTCTACCTCTTGGGCTCAAGTGATCCTTCAACCTCAGCCTCCCGAGTAGCTGGGACTACAGGCAGGTGCCACCACACCCAGCTAATTTTTGTATTTTTTACAAAATAAATGGGGTTTCACCATGTTGCCCATGACTTGTCTTGAACTCCTGGGCTCAAGCAATCCACCCACTTTGGCCTCCCAAAAGAGCTGGGATTACAGATGTGAGTCACAGCACTCAGCCTTTTTGTCCACTTGCTATAGAATGTTTCTTTCATCTTGATTTATATCAGTTCTTTATCAAGTCTTCCCTTATATGTTGAAATGTTGAAATTTATTTTTCAAATTTGGCTTTTATCTTTGTTTATGGTATGTCTCTCCCAAAACAGAAAGTTCTTATAATTTTTTATATAGCCAAATCTATCATATCTATTATTTAATAGTCTCTGGTTTGGGGACCATAGTTTTCAAGTCATTCTTAATAAATATAAAAACACTCATCATGGTAACACTTTTAATGTAGCTTCTGAGATATCACCAAATGAAACTTAAATTCTATATATAAGAGCCTTATGTATCTATAAAAATATGTAATATATGCAGACAAGGAGTATTTATTTGTTGTCTATTATGGATCCCTTGTGGCACACTCTTCTCAAACTTTCATGTCTTTATTCTCATACCCTGTACAAATCTCTACTCAAAGGTCAACCTCTTTCTAAATATATTTTCTTTTTCTTTTTTATTTTTTGAGACGGATTCCTGCTCTGTCACCTACAGTGCAGTGGCGTGATCTTGGCTCATTGCAACCTCCACCTTCTGGGTTCAAGCAATTCGCTAGCCTCAGCCTCCCAAGAAGCTGGGACTACAGGCGGGCACCACCACTGCCAGTTAATTTTTGTATTTTAGTAGAGATAGGGTTTCACCATGTTGGCCAGGCTGGTCTTGAACTCCTGACCTCAAGTGATCCCCCTGCCTCAGCCTCCCAAAGTGATAGGATTACAGGCGTGAGCCACTGCACCTGGCCATATTTTCTTTTTCTTTCTTTTTTTTTTTTTTTGTGGCAGAGTTTCGCTCTTGTTGCCCAGGCTAGAGTGCAATGGTGCGATCTCGGCTCACCGCAACCTCCGCCTCCCGGGTTCAAGCAATTCTCCTGCCTCAGCCTCCTGAGTAGCTGGGATTACAGGCATGTACCACCATGCCTGGCTAATTTTGTATTTTTAGCAGAGACGGGGTTTCTTCATGTTGGTCAGGCTGGTCTTGAACTCCTGATCTCAGGTAATCCACCAGCTTCAGCCTCCCAAAGTACTGGGATTACAGGCATGAGCCACTGCGCCTGATCCATATTTTCTTTAATAACCCCCTTTTCATCACTTTCTTATCCACTGTACTTTTCTTCGTAGCACTTACTACTACTTGCAATTATATCATACATTCCTGTACCTGTTTGTAGACTCCCCAACTCAAATAGAAGCCCCAGGAGACGTATCTGTATTGTTCACCTATGTTCCTAGTGCCTAGAATAGGCCTTGACAAAAAATTGTAATTTAGTAAATAGGGTTAAATAAATGAATGAATGTCTTAATGATTGAATGAAGTCACTGTTCCAGGTCTAGTATCACAGTAGAAACAACAGTCCATAATCTAACGGCAAACTTACCTCCAACAGTTTCAGATTATCTAGATCAAGAGAGGGTTCGGATGCTGCTGCCTCCATCATGTTCATACTGTGAAGACCTTGTTTACGGTCTCCTATAGGAACAGGAAACAGGTTACTAATATATGGTTTTCTTAAAATGAATATCTTTTTACACTTTTTATAATATTACACTTAAAAAGAAGAGCTGCAGAAAGATTAGCAGCAAGATTTATGCCTAATGTCAATAGGAGTAAAGCTATTTACTAAACTAGGTAATACCTATAAATTAAGATGAATGCAGAATAGCATGAAAGCCAAATTCTGGGAGACACTTCCATGATGACTTACTTTAAAAGTTTAAAACCCTAAGCAATATTATAAAAACTTTAAAGAAAATTGTATAGAAGTTATTCAAATGAATCAATGAATGCTGATTTCCTAAACAGTCCATCAAACCTAAAGTATATTAGAACCAACTTGACATTTGATGATACTGAGGAATTACTGTTATTTTTTCAGATGTGAAAATGGTATTATGGATATGTATTCTTAAAGCTCTTGTATTGGCCGGGCGCAGTGGCTCACACCTGTAATCCCAGCACTTTGGGAGGCCGAGGCGGGCGGATCACGAGGTCAGGAGATCGAGACCATCCTGGCTAACACGGTGAAACCCCGTCTCTACTAAAAATACAAAAAATTAGCCGGGTGAGGAGGCGGGCGCCTGTAGTCCCAGCTACTCAGGAGGCTGAGGCAGGAGAATGGCGTGAACCCTGGGGGGCGGAGCCTGCAGTGAGCCGAGATCGCGCCACTGCACTCCAACCTGGGCGACAGCGAGACTCCGTCTCAAAAATAAAATAAAATAAAATAAAATAAACTTTAAAAAAAGCTCTTGTATTGTAGAGATAATATTTATAGATATATAATATCTAATTAAATATTTACAGATATATGATATCTGTGATTTGCTTCAAAATAATCCAGTGGCATGGAAAGGGGTAGTGACTGATAATTTAAATGAAACAATACTGTCCATACGTGATACTATTGAGGCTAGGTGTATTTTGCATAACTTTGAGACTATTTTTTTTAACATACGGAATTTAAAAGGAGCAAATAAATTGATTAAATTGCATGTTTAATAAACAATAGGACAAAAAATGGTAATTTTTACCTGTCAACATTCTGTATCCAAAGCATAAGGCAACTATCAAAACAGCTAATACAGAGACTGATGCCAACGCAATGATTATTGTCTCATCTCGGTTAAATGAATGAGGTGGACCTAAAAGAAAACAAATTTTGAAATGCCATTTTTTTTTTTTAAAGTATTTTGTTAAATACTGACAGACTGCCCTTTAGAAATTCGGCTGTACCCATGTATAATCAAATTAGTAATGTTTTTGCATCAAAGGAAATGAAAGAAAAAATTAGTAATAAATGTGATAATTACAAATTATATTTTTTAATCATACAGACTATTCCGTATAGATTTGGAACACTAAAAAAACACCAAGTAGGTGTGCTCCTAATTATTAAAACATCAACAATACCATGAAACAGATTAGACAGGATAGTATAATATTAAGAGTCTTAGAATCTAATAGTTTTAGAATCACATTTGGTTTTAAATCCTCAATTTCCTCATTTATAAAAATAGTACTCTGTATTTCCCAAGTTAGCTGTAAGATTTAGATGGTAGTCTAAGTACTTAACACAACGTCAAGAATATATTATCTGGCTGGGCACAGTGGCTCATGCCTATAATCCCAACACTTTGGGAAGCTGCTGCAGGAGGATCACTTGAGGCCACAAGGTCAAGGCCAGCCTGGACAACATAGCAAAATGCCAGGCATTAAAACAAATTTTAAAAAAAATTAGGCATGGTGGCATGCACCTGTAGTCCCAGCTACTCAGTGGGCTATGGCAGGAGGATTGCTTGGGTCCAGGAGTTTGAGGCTGCAGTGAGCCATGATTGTACCACTGCACTCCAGCTTGGGTGATGAAGTGAGACTCTGTTTCTTTAAAAAAAAAAAAAAAAAAAATTAAAGTTTTTTTTTTAAAAAGCATATATTATCTACGCAATAAATGGTAGTTACACTTATCAATATTGGTATTTTTATTAATGAAAATAGCATGGCTTTGCAGGCAGTTAAATCTGAATTGGACTTGAAGCTCACTTCTTCCACTTAATGTATGACCTTAGGAAAGTTTCTTCTCCTATCTGAGCCCAAGTTTACTCACTTGCAGAATGGAATGGGAACACACATAGGTAAATCACAGGGCTATCACAAACATGTAAACATTTTATGTGTTAATTTCCATTCTGTGGCTCAGATCGCATCTAGAGCAAATACCCTTTAGGATGGATGGCCACAAACTAGAGCATATCCAAAAAAGAGCAAGTACAACTATGAAGGTTTGAGACCTCTGAACTGTGATGGGTAGAAAGAACTGAAAGCATCTGATGAGTAAAAAAAAGAAAACTTGGGAGGATATGATAGCTGTCTTCACATCAAATAACCAGTTCCAATCAGTGTATCTTCAAGGATAAGAGCCTTTAGTTGAGCATACAGAAAAGCATGGGTTATAAACAGACCTGTCTAAAATAGAATGAGTTGCCCTATGAAAGAGCTGTTCATTGTTTTACTAGACGTAGTTATGCAATGTTTGGTAATACTGATCAGAAGCTGCGCTTGATGACTGCCAGCATCTTTATTCATTCTTTATATTCAATCAAAATCAAGCATATTATACTCAAATTAGAAGCTTCTATGGCAAAGTAGGATGCCTCTACGGCAAAGAGTTCCTCTAATGGGCATTCCTGTTTTAATGAATTTATTTGTCTCAATCAAATTAAGTAGAATTGCTTATTAAAATGTCTAAACTATATTTCTATAGAAGGATATGTTGAAACAACACTGAAATACTCTTAATTTGCAGGCCATTTATTATATTTTCTTTTTTCTTTCTTTTTTTTTTTTTTAAGAGAGTCTTGCTCTGTCGCCCAGGCTGGAGCTCAGTGGTGCAATCTCAGCTCACTGCAAACTCCACATCCCAGACTCAAGCAATTCTTGTGCCTCAGCCTCCTGAGTTGCTGGGATTATAGGTTTGTAGCACCACACCCGGATAATTTTTTGTATTTTTAGTAGAGATGGGGTTTCACCATGTTAACCAGACCGGTCTTGAACTCCTGGCCTCAAGTTGATGTGCCCACTTTGGCCTCCCAAAGTGCTGGGATTACAGGTGTGAGTCACTGTGCCCGGCCCATTTTTCAGATATTAATAGATTTTAACACATTGATCATTGTGCCTCCTTTTAACATACAGAGTAAGTTACAGGCAGAAAAGCTACATATAAAACTCATTTTACCACAGTGAGATATTATTTCACATACATTGGCATGGCTACAATTAAAAAAAAGAAAAGAAAAAGCGCTAGCAAAGATGTGGATAAATTAGAACTCTTGTACACTGCAAGTGGGATATAAAATGGTAAATATACAGTAGAAAACAGTTTGTGAGTTCCTCAAAAAGTTAAACATGGAATCACCATAAGACCCAGCAATTCCACTCCTAGGCATATATCAGAAAGAACCAAAAACAAGTGTTCAAACAAAAACTTCTACACACATGTTCACAGCATCACTATTTACAACAGCCGAAAGTGGAAACAACACAAATGTTCATGAACTGATGAATGGATAAACAAAATGTGGTATATTCCTACAAAGGATTTACAAAAGGTTGAATCAATTCTATGATTCCATTGAAATGAAATACTCAGAATAGGCCAAATTCATAGACAGAAAGCAGGTTAGTAGTTGCCAGGGACTGGGAAAGGAAGAAATAGGGAGTGACTGCTTATTAGATAAAGGGTTTCCCTTGTGGGGTGATGAAAATGTTTTGGAACTAGACAGAGGTAATAGTTGCACAACACTATGAATGTGTTGAGTGGTACATTTTAATATGACTAATTCTAAGTTATGTGAATTTTACTTCAATCAAAAAAAAAAAAAAAAAACTAAGGCCAGGTGCGGTGGCTCACTCCTGTCATCCCAACACGTTGGGAGGCTGAGGCAGACGGATCACAAGGTCAGGGGTTTGAGACCAGCCTGACCAACATGGCGAAACCCTGTCTCTACTAAAAATACAAAAAATTAGCTGGGCTTGGTGGTGTGTGCCTGTAATCCCAGCTACTTGGGAGGCTGAGGCAGGAGAATCACTTGAACCCAAGAAGCAGAGGTTGCAGTGAGCTGATATCACACCACTGCACTCCAGCCTGGGTGAGTGAGACTCTGTCTCAAAAAAAAATTAATTAATTAAAAATTAAAAAAGAGGAGACACAGGATCTATCTTTCTGTTCTCTGCCATGTGAGAACATTGGCATGTGAGTTACATGTAACATGTAAGTTACAATGAGAAGACAACCATCTGCAGGCACTATTAAGGACACGGACTTCCCAGACTCTAGAACTAAGTACCCAGTCCACACTACTTTGACTAAGACACCTAGGTAGGAAAATTTGTCCTAAGGCATTACATCAAATATTAGCAACCATGACGAATAGTGATTTAACTTCAAAATTTAACTATAATTTAACATTATCATTAACAACCAGTTGTTAGGAAATAAGTAGTCAATTATTGATAATATTACACTCCCAAAATATTTCAGGTAACAGTGGTAAAGTAGTTTAGTGAAAAGAGCTCATAAGTTTTAGTCCCACTTTAGCCACTGTGGACAAATTATATAATTTTTCTAGGCTCTTACTTCTTTATCCATAAGATAAAGTGGTTATAGAGTGCCAGCACCACCTCTAGCTTGCCAAGCTCCAGCGAAAGGAGAAGGAGAGTAAGTAAAGAGGTCTCTATACCATGGCTCATAAAAGGCACAACAATGTCCATAAATCAACTGGAAGTAAAGCATCCAGTAAGCAAGTGGTTACAAAAGTTGCTCATAAGAGACCAAGCACAGTGCTCACACCTGTAATCCCAGCTACTCAGGAGGCTGAGTTGGGAGGGTTGCTTGAGCTCAGGAGTTGCAGGCTGCAGTGAACTATGATTGCGCCACTACACTGCGGCCTAGAAGACAGAGTAAAATCCTGTTTCCAAAATTTATTAAAAAAAAAAAAAAAAAAGCTGCTCCTAAGAGAGTGTCCTCTACAGGATAGGTGAAGAAACCTCAGAATTACAGACCTATTTGCGAGGCACTGTGTAATAAGTCCTAATCAGAAGTCCCCTGAACTTCTGATTGGCAAATTTTCTTCCAGCGTCTGAGGTGAGAAATTGTTTGGGACTTCGAAATAGATTGGCACATCTAGAGTACAGCTATTGGTGTTTTGAAAATAGCTATCTCTTTGGTTGAGTAGGCCTATCTGGTTGGCCTTTTTGAAGACATTAACCTGTATGTTATCCATGCCAAACGTGTAACAATCATGCCAAAAGATATCCAACTAGCACAATGCATTTGTAGAAAGCATCCTTAAGAATCTACTATGATGGGTCGGGCATGGTGGCTCACGCTTGTAATCCCAGCACTTTGGGAGGCCAAGGCGGGTGGATCATGACGTCAGGAGTGCAAGACCAGCCTGGCCAAGATGGTGAAACTCCGTCTCTACTAAAAATACAAAAAATTAGCCAGGCGTGGGGGCAGGCACCTGTAATCCCAGCTACTCGGGAGGCTGAGGCAGGAGAATCGCTTGAACTCGGAGGGTGGAGGTTGCAGTGAGCAGAGATTGCGCCACTGCACTCCAGCCTGAGTGACAGAGTGCGACTCTCTCAAAAAAAAAAAAAAAAAGAATCTACTATGATGGAAAACTTCTGTTAAAAAAATATTATCTTCTTCCTTTTATTGGAAGTGTGTCCGGAATTGGTGAGTTCTTGGTCTCACTGACTTCAGGAATGAAGCCATGGACCCTCGCAGTGAGTGTTACAGCTCTTAAGGTGGTGCGTCTGGAGTTTGTTCCTTCTGATGTTCAGATGTGTTCAGAGTTTCTTCCTTCTGGTGGGTTTGTGGTCTCACTGGCTCAGGAGTGAAGCTGCAGACCTTCGCGGTGAGTGTTACAGCTCTTGAGGCAGCGTGTCTGGAGTTGTTCGTTCCTCCCGGTGGGCTCGTGGTCTCGCTGGCTTCAGGAGTGAAGCTGCAGACCTTTGCGGTGAGTGTTACAGCTCATAAAAACAGTATGGACCCAAAGAGTGAGCAGTAGCAAGATTTATTGCAAAGAGCGAAAGAACAAAGCTTCCACAGTGTGGAAGGGGACCCAAGCGGGTTGCCACTGCTGGCTGGGGCAGCCCGCTTTTATTCTCTTATCTGGTCCCACCCACATCCTGCTGATTGGCAGAGCCGAGTGGTCTGTTTTGACAGGGCGCTGATTGGTGCGTTTACAATCCCTGAGCTAGACACAAAGGTTCTCCACATCCCCACCAGATTAGCTAGATACAGAGTGTCGACACAAAGGTTCTATAAGGCCCCACCAGAGTAGCTAGATACAGAGTGTCGATTGGTGCATTCACAAACCCTGAGCTAGACACAGGGTGCTGACTGGTGTATTTACAAACCTTGAGCTAGATACAGAGTGCCTATTGGTGTATTTACAATCCCTGAGCTAGACATAAAGGTTCTCCACGTCCCCACCAGACTCAGGAGCCCAGCTGGCTTCACCCAGTGGATCCCACACCGGAGCTGCAGGTGGAGCTGCCTGCCAGTCCCGCATCGTGCGCTCGCACTTCTCAGCCCTTGGGTGGTCGATGGGACTGGGCGCCGTGGAGCAGGGGGCGTCACTCATCAGGGAGGCTCGGGCTGCACAGGGGCCCATGGAGGGGGTGGGAGGCTCAGGCATGGCGGGCTGCAGGTCCCAAGCCCTGCCCTGTGGGAAGGCAGCTAAGACCTGGTGAGAAATCGAGAGCAGCGCCGGTGGGCTGGCACTGCTGGGGGACCCAGTACACCCTCCGCAGCTGCTGGCCTGGGTGCTAAGCCCCTCATTGCCCGGGGCTGGCTGCTCCAAGTGCGGGGCCCGCCAAGCCCATGCCCACCCGGAACTCCGGCTGGCCCGCAAGTGCGGCATGCCGCCCCGGTTCCTGCTTGCGCCTCTCCCTCCACACCTCCCTGCAAGCTGAGGGAGTGGGCTCCGGCCTTGGCCAGCCCAGAAAGGGGCTCCCACAGTGCAGTGGTGGGCTGAAGGGCTCCTCAAGTGCCACCAAAGTGGGAGCCCAGGCAGAGGCGCTGAGAGTGAGCGAGGGCTGTGAGGACTGCCAGCACGCTGTCACCTCTCAATCCCCCCTCCAAACAGGACACCCCAAGTGCTGTTGGGAATTTGGCCGAAGACTGCTCTAGCTACTTCCTGCTGGATAGGGACAAAGAAGGGGCTCTGCAGTTGTAGTGTCCTTCAGAGGGGAACTCTCTAGGCCAGGGGAAGTGCCAGCGGGTCGGTCCAGGGGTCCTCGGTAGAAGTTGTTAGTTGAACTCATTTGGGGTTCCATTTGTAAGACCATCTGTAGCTTGATGGCCTCGATTCTAGAGGAAACGAATTTGACAAGAAGGTTAAAAATACAGGGTCCAAAGGCGAGTAACAGCAAGATGGCTGCCACAGGACCTAGAAAGGGGAGAAGCCATGTTGCCCAACTCCAGAGGCTGGTATAAGAATTTGAAAGGCGTCGTCTGATTTCAGAAGCCTTTTCCTGTAAACGCTGGGTGGCATCTTGTGCTACCCCCGACTGGTTAGTGTAAAAACAACACTCTTCCCCTAAGAAGGTGCAGAGTCCTCCTTTCTCAGCAGTGAGGAGGTCTAGGCCTTGGCAGTTTTGGAGAGTCACTGCTGCCAAAGAGTCTATTTGGGATTATACAGTAAGGATAGATTTCGTTATTTCTTGCAAACTGTTTGAGAGGCAGATACGGGTTGAAGATCCACATAAGTAGAATATGCCTTGGCTGGGTAGATAGAAATTTACCCTGGCTTTTAAAGGAATAGGGTATACTGTTTTTTCTTTACTACTTCCATCTCTCTTTCTTTCTCTTCGACTTCTTTGTCTCTTCCTCTCTTTTTAACTCTCTTTCTGTGTCTGTCCCTCTTTCTCTCTGACTTCTTTGTCTCTTCTGTCTCTTTCTTTGACTTCCTTTCCCTTTCCTTTCTGCTACCTCTGCCAGCTGCTTATGCTGCTGTTCTCCCCTCTCCTTCCCATTTTGATGGCTTTGTCAGTGTAAGATTCCCACCTCTTTGTGTTTTTGCATTGTGTGCAACAACTCTATAATTTCCTTGTGGTATTTAATGGGGGTTCCCCCAGAGGTTAGGAACTCCCTCTCTTTCCATATTATAGCATGGGCATGTAGGATTAGATAAGCATACTTGCTATCTGTATACACATTTATTCTTTTTCCCTTTCCCAGTTCTAAGGCTCAGGTAAGTGCCACTAGTTCCACTAACTGGGCACTGGTCCCTGGGGGAAGAGGCTTGCTTTCAAGTATGGTTACATCACTAACTATGGTGTAACCTACCCTTCGTATCCCATTCTCCACAAATGAACTTCCATCGTTATATAGGTTAAGGTCAGGATTAGTTAAGGGGACTTCTAAGAGATCATCTCGGGCGGCCTAAGTTTGGACTATAATTTGTTGGCAGTCATGCTCGATTGGTTCCCCATCCTCTGGGAGAAAAGTGGCAGGGTTGAGGGCCACGCATGTGCGTATTTGAAGCACCAGTCCCTCAAGGAGTAGTGCCTGGTATCTAAGTAGGTGGCTGTCTGATAGCCATAAACTTCCTTTGGCACCTAGTATGCCATTTACATCATGAGTAATCCAGACAGTGAAATCCTTTCCTTGTATTATTTTGATAGCCTCTGATGCTAAGACGGCCACTGCTGCAACTACCCTTAAACAGTGAGGCCAGCCTTTTGCTACTACATCAAGTTCCTTACTTAGGTATGCCACTGGTTGTGGGGTTGTCCCACGAGTCTGAGTAAGGACTCCGAGAGTTATCCTGGCTCTCTCTGTGACACATAAAGAGAAGTTCTGTCCTGTGGGAAGCCTTAAAGCTGGAGCTTGTACTAGAGCCTGCTTTAAGGTTTTAAAGGCTGTTTCTGCTTCTGGTTCCCATTTGACTAGATGAGTATTTGCCTTCTGGGTTTCCTTGATTAGAGTATAGAGGAGCCTGGCTATCTCGCTGTATCCAGGGATCCATAGTCAGCAAAAGCCGGTAATTCCAAGGAACCCCCTCAAATGTTTTAATGTCTTAGGGCGAGGATAAGCCAGTATAGGCTGTATTCGTTCCTTGCTGAGGGCCCTGGTCCCTTTGGCTAAGATTAGGCCTAGATATTTAACCTGTTGTAGGCAAAGCTGGGCCTTCGACCTAGACACCTTGTACCCTTGATTAGCTAGAAAGTTCAAGAGATCTAGAGTAGCCTGCTGGCGCAAGGCTTCCGAACTGGTAGCCAAAAGTAAATCATCCACATATTGAAGAACCAGAGTGCCTGGACTTGAGAAGTGGCTTAGATCTTGGGCCAGTGCCTGACCAAACAGATGAGGGCTATCCCTAAACCCCTGAGGCAAGACCGTCCACGTAAGTTGGGACGTGTGGTCTGTGGGATCCTCAAAAGCAAAGAGAAACCAGGAGTCAGAGTGCAGGGGAATACAGAAGAAGGCATCCTTGAGGTCCAGAACCGTGAACCATTCTGCTTCCTCTGGTATTTGAGAGAGGAGGGTATAGGGGTTGGGTACAACTGGATATAGTGGAATTACTGCCTCATTAATGAGTCTAAGATCTTGCACTAGTCTCCACTGACCGTTTGGTTTTTGTACTCCCAGAATTGGGGTGTTTCAGGGACTCCTGCATTTCCTTACAGGAAATTCTGTAATCCTGTATGAGCTTCAGGCCTTAAGGGATATTGCCTTTGATAAGGAAAACTGGTGGGATCTTTTAACCTGATTTGGACTGGGCAGGCATTTTTTGCCCTTCCAAATTGTCCTTCCAATGCCCAGACTTCAGGTTGATTCCCTCCTCAAGTAGGGGACAACAAATGGCTAACTTGTTTCCCATATTCATGTAGATAATAGCTCCAGCCTTGGCTAATATATCCCTCCCTAATAACGGTGTGGGACTTTCAGGCATAACAAGAAAGGCATGTGAAAAGAGCAAAGTCTCCCAATTACAACTGAGGAGGTGGGAGAAATACCTGGTTACAGGCTGTCCCAGGATTCCTCGGATGGTAACGGACCTTGAGGACAGTCGTCCAGGACAGGAGATTAACACTGAGAAGGCCGTGCCAATGTCCAGGAGGAAGTCAATTTCCTGGCCCTCAATAGTTAAACATACCCGGGGCTCAGTGAGGGTGATGACATGAGCTGGCACTTGCCCCAGGCACCCTCAGTCCTGTTGTTGGATCATCTGGTTGGGCCTTCTGACCCAGGGAACCTTCGTCCTCTGGGGCAGTGCACCTTCCAGTGATTGCCTCGGCATAGTGGACATGGATGAGGGGGCAGCTTGTTTCTCATTGGACAATCTTTTTTAAAGTGTCCTAGTAAACCACACTGATAACAAGCCCTACCAGATGATTGGCCTACTCCATTTTCTGTCCTCTCTGAACCACCAAGGTTTGTTTGTCTGAGGGCCATGACTAAGGCTGCGGCCTTTCTCTGATCTCGCTTTTCCTTTTGGGCCTGTTCCTCTTGGTCCCTATTATAGAACACCGAGGTTGCCAGGTTTAATAATACCTCTAGATTTTTGTTCAGGGCTCAGGGCTTGCTTTTGGAGCTTTCTCCTGATATCTGTGGCTGATTGGGTAATAAACTTATCTTTTAGAATCAATTGACTCTCGAGTGATTCAGGTGACAGGGGAGTATATTTTCTTAAGGCCTCTCATAGCCGCTCGAGGAAGGCAGAAGGATTTTCTTCCTTTCCCTGAGTTATGGTGGACATCATTGAATAATTCATGGGCTTTTTTCTAATTCTCCTTAGTCCTTCTAGAACACAGGTCAACAGATGTTTACGACTCCAGTCCCCATGATCTGAGTCAAGGTCCCAGTGGGGATCCATAATGGGGATGGCTTGCTGACCAGTAGGGAATTTGTCCCTTTCTTCAGCTGTCATTCTATCATTTACTTTACTAAGATACCAGGTATCTCCAAACTCTCGGGCTGCAGCTAAAGCCGCATTCTTTTCATTAAAGGCCAGGGTTTGAACTAACAGTAGCATGACATCTCTCCAAGGGAGGTCAAAGGTTTGCCCTAGACCCTGTAGGACATCTATGTACCTATCAGGATCATCTGAAAACTTCCCCAGGTCTGCCTTGATCTGCTTTAAATCAGAGAGGGAGAAGGGGACATGTACCCGGGTTGGGCCAAATTCCCCTCCCCCTACGGCTTGAAGGGGACATAACCGATAGCCCGGAGGTTTTTGTGGTCCTTTGGAGATTTCTTTGCTTATTTCCTTCTGGGCAGGGGAGATTAGAGGAGGATTATCATTAATAGGAAGGGGAGCTATAGGGAGGCTAGGATATGGGGGTAAGCTGAGAGGTCCTCCTGTGGGATGTAAATTGCAAGCTTTGCATAGTTGTGTATTCTCCCTCAATGAAAAGAAAGCTCGAACATAAGGTATTTCATTCCATTTGCCTTCCCTCTTACAGAAAAGGTCAAGCTGCAGGATAGTATTGTAATTTGTACTTCCCTCAGGTGGCCATTTTTCCCCATCAGAAAGAGAAAGAATATTGGGGCCAAGCCATAGTGCAGAAAAAAATGAGCCGCCTCTTTTTCAGGGTTTTTGGGTCAAATTGGTCCCAATGGCTTAGAATGCATTTCAAGGGTGAGCCTGTTGATGCCTGTTTCCCATCTGAAAGACAAAACCGCCCGCGGTTTTGGTTTGTTTTGTTTCTCCCCCTGCCCAAGAACTCGCAAGGGTCCCTGGACCCTGCTGATCGGAATAGTTGTGCTCACCGACGCAGCAGCAGAAACAACCCCTGCCCAAGAACGTTCAACTGTCCCTGGACCCTGCTGATCGGAATAGTTGCACTCACCAATGCAGCAGCAGAAACAACCCCTGCCCAAGAACCTGCAATGGTCCCTGGACCCTGCTGATCGGAATAGTTGCGCTCACCGACGCAGCAGCAGAAACACTAGTTTTCTTCCCAGACCACATGGAGGACCGAGGAAGGTCGGATTTAGTGGTCCTTACCGACACATTCTTGAAAACCTGCACCCTTGCCTGTCCTCCTAGACCACAAGGAGGACCGACTGAGAAAAATCTGATTTAGTGGCCCTTACCAACGCATCCTCAAAAACCTGTTAGAGTCCTAAGCATTCTCCTGTTAGTCTTGGGACTTTACCCCTGTCCTATAAAGATGTTATGCCCCAAAAATGAAGTGGAGGGCCATACCCTGAGGGAGGGAAGGGATCTCCAGGGTTGGAAGAGTGACACCTTTTGTCCTCACTTATATGAATAGGAAGGATACAATTTCTGAGGCTCCCCATATCCTAGCTTCAGGAATAGCTTTTGTTAGGCCTGTTAGTCTGAGGAGGGATCCTAAAATTCCAGGTAGTCCCCACTGTGACAGGGCTTTGGGCAAAAATTATGTCTTTCTGATTGGTGAGCCCAGGTGCCTAAAGAAGGTAACACAGTCTTGGAGTTTATACTAGAAATCATTCTTATAGGAGAAACTAGAAAAGCACCAGAGACAGGTAGCAATTTTTAGAAGCGGGTCTAACCTCAGAGAAAAGAGGCGAGAGGAAGTTTGTCTGGCAGGCATTAGGACCCAGGGGGCAAGGGTCAGGATAGATAGGATAGATGGGCAAGTCTCGCTTGGGCGACATGCCTTTGGGAGTTCTGCCCATGGCTGCAGGGTCAACCAACTTGTTGTTGGGACCCCGGAGCTGCATGGCTTTCCTCTTTGTCGACCCTTGACTCAGTCCAGAAGTACAGGAAAAGCGGAAGCTGGTTCTAGGCAAACCAACGGTCCCAACTGCGAAGAGTCGGGGGTTGTTAGAGAGCCCTTTCCCAGAAAGCCTGACACCTGTCTTTACTCTGGCAGCCGTGCTAGTCACTTTTAACTGGCCGACAGGTGCCCAGTATTTAGCCCCCAAATTCTAAGGAAAGACAGGACAGAATAGCAAGCGAAAGGGGTCTGATGGTACTCACTGCTTGGCGATAGGTGATGCTCTCACCACTCGGCGATTGTCTCACCGCTTAGCAATGGGACTGGGCGCCCTGGAGCAGGGGGCGGCACTCATCAGGGAGGCTCAGGCCACACAGGGACCCATGGAGGGGGTGGGAGGCTCAGGCATGGCAGGCTGCAGGTCCCAAGCCCTGCCCCGCGGGAAGGCAGCTAAGACCCGGTGAGAAATCAAGAGCAGCGCCGGTTGGCTGGCACTGCAGGGGGACCCAGTGCACCCTCCGCAGCCACTGGCCCGGGTGCTAAGCCCCTCATTGCCTGGGGCCGGCAGGGCTGGCTGGCTGCTCCGAGTGCGGGGCTCGCCAAGCCCATGCCCACCCGGAACTCCAGCTGGCCTGCAAGCGCGGCACACAGCCCTGGTTCCTGCTCGCGCCTCTCCCTCCACACCTCCCTGCAAGCTGAAGGAGTGGGCTCTGGCCTTGGCCAGCCCAGAAAGGGGCTCCCACAGTGCAGTGGTGGGCTGAAGGGCTCCTCAAGTGCCACCAAAGTGGGAGCCCAGGCAGAAGAGGCGCCGAGAGCAAGCGAGGGCGGTAAGGACTGCCAGCACGCTGTCACCTCTCAGTAGTTCTGAACATTATTTTTTCCCCATAGGGTCAAAAGGCACCTAAGTGTAAGACTGTGAGTGAAAAAATAAGGAACAGAAATGAGGTAATGGTGGTTTTTCCATTTTTATTTGCATGTGGATTTTCAATATAAATGTGGGACATAAAGCATTAATGCAGGTCAAAACATTTCAGTGAACAAGTTTTAGAAGTTCAACTTCATAACAATTATTTAATTTGTTCTTTTGATTTGTTTTTGTTTTTGTTTTTGAGACAGGGTCTCACTTTGTCACTCAGGCTGGAGTGCAGTGGTATGACCATGGCTCACTACAGCCTCAGCCTCCCAGGCTCAAGCGATCCTATCACCTCAGCCTCCCAAGCATCTGGTCTCATGCCACCACGTCTGGCTAATTTTTATTTTTTGTAGAGACAGGGTTTTGCCATGTTGCTCAGGATGGTCTCAAACTCCCGGGCTCAAGCAATCTGCCTGTCCTGGCCTCCCAAAGTGCTGGAATTACAGGCATAAACCACCATGCCTGGCCATAACAATTATAAATAAACCTGTTAAATTTTTCTGGATAATGCCTGCATTTGGATTTTTGGAAAATAAGTAAATTTCTTATTGACAGCAACTAAATGATGTTTGCAGCATTTTAATCATAGAGTAGGTTCCATCTGTTCACTCTACTTTTTTGAGTTGTCCTACATTCAAGCACATTTTTAATGCTGTCTTTTTGCTGTTCCTGTTTGTTACTAAAATACATTAAACTATAAAATAAAAATAAGTGATCTTGTAAGTGACTTTTAAGGTCCTCCTACTTCCAAAACTCTGTATGATGAGTCTTCTCATACAGTTTTTTGAAGGCTCAGCATTCTTTGCTTTTATTCTCAAATTTATAAAAGAAAACTTAACAAAACTTTTACATTAAATATTCATTAATTCAAAATCTGAAATATGGATTATTAATTCATATATTGGAGAGAATGAAAAAAGTTTTAAAACATTTTAAACATGTTATAGTGCTGGGAAGGGAACAGTGTGCCCTCCTTAAATGACACGGAAGTGGGGAGGTAAGTAATGGGTAGAGAAAGGTGCGTCCCTGGCTAGGGCTCCACCCCAACAGACCTAGGTGAGGACAGGCACTCCTGCTTTCCCACCCAAATGTTGCATTTCCAAGACCACCCGGACCCGCCATGTCCCCATCCTGGGCCTATAAAAACCCGAGACCCTAGCAGGCAGACACACAGGCGGCCAGAAGTAAAGAGGAGCACATCGGCGGAAGAAAGTGGCTGGTCATCGAGAGGAGCACGCCAGCAGAAGAGCACAACAATAGGCACCCGCACGCCGGCAGGCCGTCGACCGAACGACGACGCGGAGTTTGGCTGGGGCAGACGGAGGAGAGCCCTGGTCACCAAGCGGCCCAACTCCAGGAGAAAACCATCTCCCTTCTGGTTCCATCTGCTGAGAGCTACTTCTACTAATAAACCTTGCACTCATTCTCCAAGCCCAGGTGTGAGCCGACTCTTCCCGTACACCAAGGGAGGAAACCCTGGGATACAGAATTCCCTCTGTCCTTGTGATAAGGAAGGGGGTCTAATTGAGCTAACACAAGCCGCCTATAGATGGCAAACTAAAAGAGCATCCTGTAACACACGCCCACTGGGGCTTCAGGAGCTGTAAACATTCACCCCTAGACACTGTTGTGAGGTCGGAGCCCCACAGCCTACCTGTCTGTATGCTCCCCTAGAGGTTTGAGCAGCGGGGCACTGAAGAAGTGAGCCACACCCCACATCACGCACCGTGTCAGGACAAGGGAACTTTTCCCATTTCATTATAAACCATATGATTGGTTAAATTTCAAATAAAAACTTTCCAAGCCTATGTCACATGGTCTAAAAATATGAGATCCCTGAAAAACTGCCAGGAAAAATATTTCAATATGTGTATTCACGTGTACGTGCAAAAGAGGCCTTTAACTAGAAAACTCCTATTATTTGTCTATTTCTTCAAAATAAAAAAACCTTTTTACATAACATATGCTACATCTATGTTATACCTGAATTGTCTTGTTCTCCTACCTCTAATAAACCCTCTTTTTCTTCCCTGTTAAGTTTTCTCAGTTAAATACTCAGCCAAATGTAAACACTACTATGTATGCCTGTGCAATAGTTGGGCTTATACAAGCAAACACTTCCTGAATGCAGAACAGACAGGGAACCTCTGTCTGTCTCATTGGAGCCTGGGATGTTTCTGTTTACAAATCCTGGAGCCAGGCGGGGGCCACTACTGGAGGCGTTCTGTCTGTTTCCTTGCTACACTCAGCTTTTGTCTGGGTCTGTGTCAAAGAAAGAACAACATTGTAACATGTGCAGCAAGCAGCAAAGGGAAGCTTAAATATAACACACTAGTGGTTATGTCAGCTCCTTAATCTTTTACCACTGTGTAGAAAGGCAAATTGGGGATTAGTTTTTGTTGTTTTCAAGCAATGTAGCTTTCATACAAGTAGAGAAAAACATTTAAATCCAAAACGATGTGATCAGTTAAATGAATTCCTTAGCAAAATAATCCAAATTGTTAAGATATTGTTTCTGTACTATGATTTATTGTGGAGCTCAATGTTTTGAACAAATGTTTTTATAGGAAATAAACGTTGATTTCTTTTAATTAATATGTTTGGAATGGCAGTAATCATAATCAGACTAATGTTTATATTTAATGCCCTAAAAAACTGAGAGGGGGCAGATTTCTTGTTTTTTCAAACAAGTAGTTAATACTGAATATGAAAAACTGGTTTAAATTTAACTTGTTAATCATTTTGAATAGATCTAGCTTGGAAGTAAAAGCAAAAAATAACAACAACAAAAAAAATAGCCCATACTTGGCTAATTGAATCAAGGCATTCGATGAGTGAATTATGAAAGAAACAGTGAAAAACTGAAGGAGAGAGAGAAATAACAATCTAAAGTTAAATTCCACCCCCGCCAAAAGGTTAGAAAAGACATGAAAAAATGGGAAAAACATTCAGTGCTCCTCCTCCTTAACTTTTAGCTCCATAAGTATTTACAATTTTAATTTCTTTAGAATGTATTTTAAATAGCTATTTTATGATTAGGAGAGACAATTTCAGCAATTTGTTTATTTTATTAAAGAATGAATTAAAAGTTAATTATATTTGATTGGAATAAAATCATTAAATAAAAAATGGAAAGATCACATTTAAGTAAACAGACTAGGAATTTTAAAAATACAAGAAAAATAGAAGAATTAATTTGCAGACCATTGTACATCGAAACATTTCATCGAAGAATAAAGAAAACACCATTAAATATGCTCTCAAAGTATTTTTGGTATAATTCTAATTTAATTATAAATTATTAATTTAAATATAATTATAATTTAATTACCTCTATTGTACTAAGATTGTACTTTTTAGATATGATAGAACAGAGTCTGTTACTCTATACAACTTTAAAAAAAAAGTATTTAATGATTCTTAGAAAACACCAATAACCTAATTGAGTAAGAAATGTCCATTTAAGCCTAAAGTTACCACTAGAAAAATGGAAACCTAGTCACTATAATAGTCATTATTTAAAACAAAACAAATTAAAAATAAAATTCACAATATAGAAAATTCACGAGACTCACAATATAGAACTAAACCAAAGAGTATGTCACTCAAAGATCCCTGGTCAATTTTCCTAACTGCTCTACAAAATGACAGTTCTAAATTCAGAATCCATACTCAAGAACTGTTTTCAGAAAATGACCATGAACTAATTTGACTATCAAAGTGAAAGCTGTATCTTCCAGTTATTTACTGATTGAACAACAAAATATAAATCGCATCAGCAGGCAACTCCCTCAATCCATTTTATGTTATTTTAATTATCATAGTAACCTTTGCTCTCTTATAAGGAAAACAAGATAGATATTTGGAGAAAAACAAATAACTTTTTTTCCCATTAAATTTCTCCTGGTCTGTTTCCTAGTTGTTTCCCTTGCTCTAGCTTTCCCACTTCGCACACTGATTTCCTTTTTGGTTTTTTTTTTTTTTTTTTTTTGAGACAGAGCTTCGCTGTTGTCGCCCAGGCTAGAGTGCAATGGCGGGATCTCTGTTTACTGCAACCTCTGCCTCCTGGGTTCAAGTGATTCTCCTGCCTCAGCCTCCCAAGTAGCTGGGATTAGAGGTGCCTGCCACCACACCTGGCTAATTTTTGTATTTTTAGTAGAGAAGGGGTTTTGCCATGTTGGCCAGGCTGGTCTCGAACTCCTGGTCTCAAGTGATCTGCCTGCCTAGGCCTACCAAAGTGCTGGGATTACAAGCGTGAGTCCCCACTTGTAACCGCCCATCCTGACTTCCATTTTTTAAACCTTACAAAATATAACCCACAAAATTATATACATTTTCGTGTATAATGTATAAGCATTATACACGAAAATGTTTATAATACAAAATGCAGAGCTTGGTGAATCATTATGAAGTAAACACTTATGTAACTAGCACCAAGGCCACAAAATACAACACCAAGGGTCCCAAAAGTCTCCTACCTGCTCCTACCTGTTCCTAACATCCTTCCTCTGCCCCAGAAATAGTCACTATTCTGACTTCTGTGGTAATCATTTCCTTGCTTTTCTTAATAGTATTACTATCACTGAATGCTGAGTTTTTTTGCCTATTTCTGAATTTTATATAAATGGAATTTTTGTGCCTTGCTTCTTCAGTTCAGTAATATGTTTTGAAGATTTAACCATGGTGTTTGTATGTAGCTGAAAATAATTCAGGGCTGTTTTTCTATGTAACAAATGTAGCTACTTTTCCTTGTAAGGAGCCTGGGGACTATAATGACAATAAAAAGAACATTGTGTGTAATTCCTTTTACATTCCACAAATGTATACATTTGATTTTTTAGTTATATTTAGGACTTTAATTTTGTTGCTAAGAGAATTTTAAATGAAGCAGACAAATAGGCTGTACATCCTCTAGTTGTTTCTCTTTTGGCACTAGAGGCAGTAGTCAGCAATAAGGCAGGCCAGAGTTAGTAAGAGATGCACCTGGACAGGCGTGGTGCCTCATGCCTGTAATTCCAGCACTTTGAGAGGCTGAGGCGGGTGGATCTCCTGACCTGACCAATATCATGAAACCTGGTCTCCGCTAAAAATACAAAAATTAGCTGGGTGTAGTGGCGGGTGCCTGTAATCCCAGCTACTCTGGAGGCTGAGACAAGAGAATTGCTTGAACCCGGGAGGCGGAGGTTGCAGTGAGCCGAGATCGTGCCACTGTACTTCAGCCTGGGGGACAGAGTGAAACTCCGTCTCAAAAAAAAATAAAAAAAATAAAAAAAAGAGACGTACTTAGGGAAGGAACAGAATAGACAGAAAAGCTTGGGAATAAAGAGGTAGGGTGGGCTCGGAGCAGTGGCTCATGACCGCAATCTCAGTACTTTAGGAGCCCAAGGCGGGAGGATCACTTAAGCCCAGCAGTTCAAAACCAGCCTAGACAACCTGCCAAGACCCCATCTCTACACACAATTAAAAGATTAGCCGGGTGTAGTGGTGCATCTGTGTAGTCCCAGCTACTCAGCAGGCTGAGGTGGGAGGACTGCTTGAGCCCAGGAGTTCCAGACCAGCCTGGGCAACATGGCGAGACCCCATCTCTACCAAAAATACAAAAACTAGCCGGGCATAGTGGTGTATGCCTGTAGTCCCAGCTACTCGGGTAGGAGAATCAATTGAACCTGGGAAGCTGAGGTTGCAGTGAGTCAAAATTGTGCCACTGCACTCCAGCCTGGGCAAGAAGAAGACTCTGTCTCCAAAAACAAAAAACAAAAAACAAAACAAAAAACAAAAACAAAAAAACATTGCTCAGATCCTACAAACCATACTCCTTATATAGTGAGAGTAAGGAAGTAA
Organism: Gorilla gorilla gorilla; assembly: GCF_029281585.2. Taxonomy (NCBI): domain Eukaryota; kingdom Metazoa; phylum Chordata; class Mammalia; order Primates; family Hominidae; genus Gorilla; species Gorilla gorilla. Next base: position 105,107,861 of record NC_073235.2, on the reverse strand, counting down.
CAATATCAAGGGCACTGATGACCCTAAGGGGAGTTTAGATTAATTGTTGCTGGTACTTGATCTCTAAAACAGACACTTCTTTTCCCTAATCCTACTCTTTACCCTTCCTATTCTTTTATGTTCTCTTCTTTCTCCCTGTACATATTTCTGTCTGCAAACCTGTCTCAGAGGCATTCACATGTCCTGCTTAGAAGCACTGGAGAAATTCTGGCATATGCAGGAAGTTCTATTTTTAATCCAACTCTATCTTGGTTTTAAAACAAAATAAAACAAAAACAGACAAAAGTAAAAGCTAGCAGAGTGAGAAAAGTATTTTTTATTTATATCATTGTGGGTACATTTTGGATGTCCATTCTTACATACAAAGAACTTATTTTCATTTTCAAGGAAATGAATGTATACCATACGCAAAAAATAAGTGGTACTAAATGTATAGGTTCCAATACTTACTTGTATGTGTGCATTTGTGTGTGTATATGTGTGTGTATATATATACATATCTTTGAGTAGCTATATATTTAGTACAACCTCGTGTGTGTGTGTGTACATACCTTTTGACTTTAGAAGGTAACTCTCTTTACTTCCTAAAATTGTCACTTCCCTATAATGAAAATATATCCACCTTCTGCCATGGCCTCGTGATAGATGGAGTGTACCTCCTTGCCCCTTGACTTTGAATCTGGCCACATAACTTGATCAGACCAATGAGAAGCTGACAAATATAAGGCGAGCAGAAATCTAAAATATGCTTGGGTAGTTGTGTTTGCACTTCTTAGGAGCAGGCAATCCACTATTGATAGAAGCTTGAGTAAATGTTGCCCCTTGATTGTGGGTCCCAGACAAAAAGATATGAATTGATCCTGAAGCCTGAAGCTGAGTCCTGCCTAGATCAGCCAAAATCCAGCTGTTCTACAGACCTATGATTATGAGAATAAATGCTTGTTGTTAAAGCCACTGAGCTTAGGGGTGGCTTGCTGATGAAGTATTATCAGCAACAGCTGACTGATATATTAGTATGCCTACTACTGCCCATGTAACATCTTACGTAGGTGTGTGTCAACATATAAAACTTTCAATTTTCTAAAAATTCTGTCCATGTTTTTCTCACAATTGTAGACAAAATTTTATCCAAACAAAGGAGTCTGTAAGTAATGCCCAGAATCCCACTACTAACTGTAAAATAAATTTTTAACACTGTTAAAATTAATCATGTTTGTTTATTTAAAACGCAGCACTTCAGTTGTTTTGTGGGGTAAGATATGTAATATTCCTAAAGATCAACATTTATTTACCACTTGTGAGATGTATAAACCTTAAACTACAACTTTAAATCTACTTCTGTCTTCAGCACCTTCTTCTTAGTCCAATTATATTCTAACTTTCTCTCTAGGTTATATAGGAATTCCATCTATTGTGACTTAAATTAATCACCACTGTCTTTACTTTTATAATTGTCTTATTCCTTGCTTTTTGTTCCCTTAACTTTTGTTTTTCTTTTTTCATATCTCCATTTACTTTAAAATCTGAAAAACAGTACACAAAATGGTACAAAAGAGCAACAAAGGCCGGGCGCGGTGGCTCACGCCTGTAATTCCAGCACTTTGGGAAGCCAAGGAGGGTGGATCGCCTGATGTCAGGAGTTTGAGACCAGCCTGGTTAATATGGTGAAACTCCATCTCTACTCAAAATACAAAAAATTAGCTGGGTGTAATGGCAGCTGCCTGTAATCCCAGCTACTCGGGAGGCTGAGGCAGGAGAATCACTTGAACCCAGGAGGTGGAGGTTGCAGTGAGCTGAGATCGCGCCATTGCATTCCAGCCTGGGCGACAAGAGCAAAACTCCACCTCAAAAAAAAAAAAAAAAAAGTAACAAAAAGACAGATACCTTATGATTCCACTTATATGAGGTACCTCAAGTAGTAAAATTCATCAGACAGAAAGTGGAATGGTAATTGCCAAGGGTTGGGAGCAGGGGAGATTGGTGAGTTGTTTAGTGGGTATAGAGTTTCAGTTTTGCAAGACAAAAAGAGTTCTGGAGGTTGGTTACACAATAATGTGAATGTACTTAATGCTACTAAACTGTGCACTTAAAAATTACTATGAGAGTAAATTTTAAATTTTTAAAAATGGTTAATCTCTGTGCATGCTGGCTCACACCTGTAATTCTAGCACTTTGGGAGGCCGAGGCAGGAGGATTGCTTGAAGCTAGGAGCTTGAGACCATCCTGAGGAACACAGCAAGACCCTGTCTCTATAAAACATTAAAAAAAAGATTCTAGCTACTAGGGAGGCTGAAGTGGGAGGATCACTTGAGCCCAGGAGTTTGAGGCTGCTGTGAGCTATGATCATGCCACCGCACTCCAGCCTGGGAGACAGAGTGAGAACCTGACTCTGTTTTTTTGTTTTTTTGTTTAAAAAGGTTAAGACAGTAAATTTTACATTTTAAAAAACAGTCTAAGGGTGGTTCTCACCTTTTTTAAAAGATGTTTTATTTTTAAAATATTAAGAATATACATATAAACACCTGAACTCACACAATTTTCAGTATTTATAAAATGCTTTATAATACTGTCAGCACTTATGTCATAATATTGTAATTATTGGCATAATTACAATATTCCAATCTACCCATATTGCTTCCTGACATAGTCACCCTTATACCCTCAACAGGAGTTTATGGATAGGGATAATAAAGAGAATGAGAAACAAAATCTTATTCACCTCTTTATTGCCAATATTTGAAAGTGGCTTGCATGCATAGTGTGTATTCAATACCTGTTGAATGAATGAATGGATACATGAATAAATACATGATGGGGAGCACTAATGACAAGATTATACTGGAAATAGGCCGGGCGCAGTGGCATGCGGAGGCTCACGCCTGTAATCCCAGCACTTTGGAAGGGTGAGGCATGCTAATCACCTGAGGTCAAAAGCTCAAGATCAGCCTGGCCAAAACAGCGAAACCCAATCTCCCCTAAAATTACAAAAATTGGCCGGGTGTTGGTGGTGCACCCCTATAGTAAAAAAATCTGAGGGTGGGACCAACAATCTGTTTTCAAGGGCCTCCAAACTGATACGGATTAATGCTAAAGTTTGAGGATCATTATTCAAGTGCTCTCAACAATTCTGCAATCAGTTTAATAATTTGCTGTCCTTTCTTACATAAACTAGCTAGGTGGTATTTTCTTCTAGGAAACTGAACCCAGACCAGTTCAGAAAAATACAAAAAGTATAACTTGATTGTGGTGCAATACAGGCAAAGTAAACCCTTCAGAATAGAACACTTGACTTTATAGCAGTGTTCTGGCATTTGCATTGATTTGTGATAGAGAAGCAGCCTCAAATATTATCCTCTACGTTTTTATCTTATTGATTTTTTAACTGTAATTCAAGTTTCATGGAAATCTGATCATTATTTATTAGTGATATAAAGACAAACTACTTACTATTCCAGGCAAATTATTATGTTCAAATTCTTGTTAGTATTAACTCTGATGTATGAATCTGATTCATTATACAGAATTCTCAATTTTCAGTCTACAAATTCATTAGAAGTGCCCAACCTGGGGTCTTCTTTAGCCATTAAGTTCCTAGATGACTATTATAAAACAGACTAAGTTACTTTCAGTGTTAGAAAAGAAAACCTCTTGAAAATCAAACTTATTTATGCATAATAAAGCTTCATAGGCCTACATATGCCAGGTGTCTTTGCTTAAGTAAAATTTTATTTTCAGAACATAATTGAAAAATAGTTTGCTATCATGCGGATAAAAAGCTCTATTAGGCAGGCATATTTTTTATTAATAAAAATGGGGAAATCAATTATAATAAGTATAATTTGTACAGCATAATTGCTTTCAAAATATAAGATCCATGAGAACACACAGCTCACTGTAGCCTCCATCTCCCTGGGGCTCAGGTGATCCTCCCACCTCAGACTCCTGAGTGGCTGGCACTACAGGAGTGCACCACCACACCCAGCTAATTTTTTTAAAATTTCTTGTAGAGGCAGGGTCTCACTATATTGCCTAGGCTGATCCTGAACTCCTGGACTCAAGCAATTCTCCTGCCTTGGCTTGCCAAAGTGCTGGGATTATAGGTGTAAGCCACCATGCCCGGTCTTAAAGTTCTTTATTCTAAGTAGAATGGTCCATATAATTCATTCTGAAGATGAATAAAAATTGAAATAAGACTACGAACATGGGCAATAAGCCTTTAATGTGTCTTTTTTTTTTTTTGGAGACAGAGTCTTGCTCTATCGCCCAGGTGCAGTGATGCAATCTTGACTCACTGCCAACTCCACCTCCCGAGTTCAAGCAATTCTTGTGCCGTAGCCGCCTGAGTAGCTGGGACTACAGGCGTGCACCACCAGGCAGGCTAAGTTTTTTTGTATTTTTTAGTAGAGATGGGGTTTCGCCATGTTGGCCAGGCTGGTCTCAAACTCCTGGCCTCAAGTGATCTGCTTGCCTTGCCCCACCAAAGTGCTGGGATTACAAGCGTGAGCCACCCTGCCCGGCCTGTCTCATTATTTTGCTATTTCAAAATAATACAAATATTTCAGAACTCATGTTGATAGGTAAGTAGACAATTTCAAAAGAGAGACACTAATTCTGTGTCTGTTTTCTACTTTTCTGTATGACATTATGCTTTCCATTAGCATGGAGAAGTAAGGCAATATATGTTCTAAATATCCTTTCTTTCTTAAGACAAGCATTCCTCCTCCTGCTGGGAAAGGCATGTGAAAGTATATGGGGGCATTTTTTTTAATTGTCATATTAGGGTTAAAGGGCTATTGGCATTTATGAGTGTAGACCAGGAACTTTAAAATCCTTCAATGCTTGGGATGGTCTGGTACAACTGATGTTTTATCCTAAAGGCCAATGGCAGTTCTTTAGAGAACTGCCCTTGCCCTCACCCTAGGCACTAAGCCCTCACTTAGCAATTAAGGATCTTGAGATCATTCTGCATATGGTGGTTCCTGAATTCAAGGACAGATGTCCTTATAAGATAAAGGCAAAGGGGCTGGGTGCGGTGGCTCATGCCCGTAATCTCAGAACTTTGGGAAGCCCAGGCGGGCGAATCACTTGAGGTCAGGAGTTTGAGACCAGCCTGGTCAACATGGTGAAAGCCCAACTCTACCAAAAATACAAAATAAGCAGGCATGGTCGTGTGCAACTGTAGTCCCAGCTACTCAGGAGGCTGAGGCAGAAGAATCCGTTGAACCCAGGAGGCAGAGGCTGTAGTGAGCTGAGATCACACCACTACACTCCAGCCTGGGTGACAGAGTGAGACTCTGTCTCAGAAAAAAAAAAAAAAAAAAAAAGATAAAGGCAAAGGGAGATTTGAGACACACAGAGATGAAGGCCATGTGAAGGCAGAAGCAGAGATTAGAATTATGCAGCTACAAACCGAGGAACACCAATGATTTACTGAAACCTGTCAAAGCTAGGAGATCTCAAGGCATGTAACAGATTCTCCTTTACAGCCTCCAGAAGGAACCAACTCAGCCAATACCTTGGCTTTAGACTGCTGGCCTCCAAAGCTGTCCAAGAACAAATTTCTGTTATTTTTTAGCCACCCTATTTGTGATAATTTATTATGGCAACCCTACAAAAAAAAGTTAGAGGTAAAAACCAGTCATACTTAGGATCATTAAACACATCTTAAAGTTCTATAATTAAAAAACAGAGGCATTAATTACCATTTATATTATTCAAAAATAATTAGAAACTATTAGGGCATTGGCTGGGCGCAGTGGCTCATGTCTGTAATCCCAGCACTTTGGGAGGCCGAGTCGGGAGGATTGCTTGAGCCCAGGAGTTTGAAACAAGCCTGGGCGAAAGAGTGAGACCTCATCTCTATTTTTTTTTCTTCTTTCTTTCTTTTTTTTTTTTTGAGACGGAGTCTCACTCTGTCGCCCAGGCTGGAGTGCAGTGGCACGATTTCGGCTCACTGCAAGCTCCACCTCCCAGGTTCATGCCATTCTCCTGCCTCAGCCTCCCGAGTAGCTGGGACTACAGGCACCCGCCACCACGCCTGGCTAATTTTTTGCATTTTTTTTTAGTAGAGACGGGGTTTCACCGTGTTAGCCAGGGCGGTCTCGATCTCCAGACCTCGTGATCCGCCCGCCTCGGCCTTCCAAAGTGCTGGGATTACAGGCGTGAGCCACCGCGCCCAGCCTTTTTTTTTTTTTTGAGACGGAGTCTCGCTGTGTCGCCCAGGCTGGAGTGCAGTGGTGCGATCTCGGCTCACTGCAAGCTCCGCCTCCCAGGTTCACGCCATTCTCCTGCCTCAGCCTCCCCAGCAGCTGGGACTACAGGCGCCTGCCACCAAGCCCGGCTAATTTTTTGTATTTTTAGTAGAGACAGCGTTTCACTGTTAGCCAGGATGGTCTCGATCTCCTGACCTCATGATCCACCCGCCTCGGCCTCCCAAAGTGCTGGGATTACAGGCGTAAGCCACCGCGCCCGGCCTTATTTTTTTTCGGAAGGAAGGAAGGGAGGGAGGCAGGGAGGAAGGGAGGGAGGGAAGGAAGGAAGGAAATATTAGACACTGACACTGAACAGCATATTATAACACAAAGCCTTGATTTTTAAACAACAGACAAGTATTGGGGGAACAACCAAAGTGATGTGATTAGAATATCTGTGCTGTTTAAAGTAGTTCCTGTAACAGTTGAAAATGAGAAATACAGATGCTTCCCGACTTAAAATTTTTTGATTTTACCATAGTTTAAAAGCAATGTATAGAAATCTTACTTCAGATTTTTATCATCTTCTGGGTTAGTTATATAGAGTAAGATACTCTCTCATGATGCCTGAGTGCAGTCACACCTCACTGCAGCCTCAAACTCCTAGGCTTAAGTGATCCAACTGCCTCAGCTTCTGGAGTAGCTAGGACTATAGGTGTGCACCACTATGCCCAGCTAACTTTTCTTTTTATTTTTCAGAGACAAGGTCTCACTATATTACCCAAGCTGGTCTCAAGTTCCTGGCATCAAATGATTTTCCCACCTCAGCCTCCTGAAGTACTGGGATTACAGGCATGAGCCACTGTACCCGGTCAAAAGAACACATTCCTGAGTAACAAGTTCCAATACCAAATAAAGAATTACCTCTTGCAGGCAGCAAAAGAATATATAAATTGAACTACATCCAAAGTAAAAACTTTGGGCTGGCCGTGGTGGCTCATGCCTATAATAGATCCCAGCACTTTGGGAGGCCTAGGTGGGCGGATCACTGAGGTCAGGGAGTTCCATACCAGCCTAGCCAACATGGCAAAACCCCATCGCTACCAAAAATACAAAAATTAGCCAGATGTGGTAGCACACACTTGTAATCCCAGCTACTTGGGAGGCTGAGGCAGGAGAATGGCTTGAACCTGGGCGGGTAGGCGGGGTGGGGGGCGGAGATTGCAGTGAGCTGAGATCACACCATTGCACTCCAGCCTGGGTGACAGAGTGAGACTCCATCTCAAAAACAAAAACAAAAACAAAAAAAAACCAACAAACAAAAACAAAAATAAAAACTTGCACATTATGGATACAATCAAAAGAGTGAAACGGCAAGCTATGGGAGAAAATATTTGCAAATCATATATCTGATAAGTGGTTAATATCCAAAATATATAAAGAACTCCTACAACTTAACAACATAAAACAAATGACCCAATTAAAAAATGGGCAAAGGACCTGAATAGGTATTTTTCCAAATGGCCAACAAGCACATAAAAAGATGCTCAATATCTCCAATCATTAGGGAAATATAAAACAAAACCACGATGACATTCCACCTCACACCCATTAGGACAGTGACTATTTAAAAAAAATAACAAGTGATGGCAAGAAGGTGAAGAAACTGGAACCCTTGTAGGTTCTCAAAAAATTAAAACTAGGCCAGGCGTAGTGGTTCACGCTGCACTTTGGGAGGCTGAGGTGGGAGGACTACTTGAAGCTGAATGTTCACGACCAGCCTGACAACATAGTAAGATCCTATCTCTAAAATAAAATTTAAAAATTAGCCAGGTAGCAGCCGGGCGTGGTGGCTCATGCCTGTAATCCCAGCACTTTGAGAGGCCGAGGCAGGTGAATCACAAGGTCAGGAGTTTGCAACCAGCCTGGCTAACATGGTGATACCCTGTCTCTACTAAAAATACAAAAAAATTGGCTGGACATAGTGGCGAGTGCCTGTAATCCTAGCTACTCGGTAGGCTGAGGCAGGAGAATCGCTTGAACCCGGGAGGCGGAGGTTGCAGTGAGCCGAGATCGTGCCACTGTACTCCAGCCTGGGTGACACAGTGAGACTCCGTCTCAAAAAAAAAAAAAAAAAAAAAAATTAGACAGGCATGGGGTCATGTGCCTGTAATCCTAGCTACCTGGGAGGCTGAGGCAGGAGGATCATTTGAGCCCAGGAGTTCAAGGTTACAATGAGCTATGATCGTGCCACTGCACTCCAGTCTAGGCAACAAAGCAAGACCCTGTCTCTTAAAAAAAATTAAAAATAGCATTTTTATCATATGATTCTGCAATTCTATTTCTTGGTATACATCCAAAAGAATTGAAAGCAGGGTCTCAAAGAGATATTTGTATACCCACATTCATTGGAGCTTTATAGCCAAGAGGTAGAAGTAACTCAAGTGTCCACGATGGATGAATGGATGAATAAATGTAGTATTTACGTAAAATGGAATATTATCCGGCCTTCAAAAAAATTCTAACACATGCTACAAGATGGATGAACCTTCATGACACTATGCTAAGTGAAATGAGCTAGTTGCAAAAAAGACAAATATGATATGATTCTACTTATAGGATATACTTAGAGTAGTCAAATTCATAGAGACAGAAAGTAGAGGGTGGCTGGAGGGCCTGAGAAGAAGGGGTAATAGTGAGTTGTTATTTAATGGGTACAGAGTTTCAGTACTTGAAGGTGAAGAGTTCTGGAGATTGGTCATATGACAATAGCAACTACACTGAACTGTACACTTAAAAATGATAAGACGATAAATTTCACATTTTGTCTATTTTACCACAGCTAAAATTTTTACAAAATAATTTATTGTAACGTACATACACTACATGCAGCTGTCTTGACTAAAGACAGAAAACTGCTCTGAAAAATAATTAGGAATAAATTTAACAAAAGAACTGTAAGGCTTGTACACTGAGTAAACTATAAAACATTGTTGAAATAAATGAAAGAAGGTCTAAATAAATGGAAAGATATTGTGTTCATGAATTAAGAGACTTTCTATTGTTAATATAGCAATACTCCCCAAACTGCCTATCAAAATCCCAGTTGTCTTTTTTCAGATATGGAAAACTGATCACAATTCATATGGAAATGCAAGGAACCCAAAACAGCCATAATAATCTTGAAAAAGAAAAACAGGCCAGGCACGGTGTCTCTCGCCTGTAATCCCAGCACTTTGGGAGGCTGAGGCAGGTGGATCAGCTGAGTCAGGAGTTCGAGACCAGCCATAGCCAACATGGTGAAACCCTGTCTCTACTAAAAATACAAAAATTAGCTGGGCATGGTAGTGCAAGCCTGTAATCCCAGCTACTTGGGAGGCTGAGGCAGGAGAATTGCTTGAACCTGGGAGGCAGAGGTTGCAGTGAGCTGAGATCACACCATTGGACTCCAGTGTGGGCAACAAGAGTGAAACTCCATCTCAAGAGAAGAGAAGAGAAGAGAAGAGAAGAGAAGAGAAGAGAAGAGAAGAGAAGAGAAGAGAAGAGAAAAGAGAAGAGAAAGAAAAAGAAGAACAAAGTTGGAGAACTCAGCTTTCTCTATTTTAAAACTAATTACAAAGCAATAGTTATCATGACAGTGTGGTCCTGGCATAAGGATCAATGATGAATGGAATAGAATTAAGAGTTCAGAAATACACCTTTGCACTTACGGTCAATTGATTTTTTTTTTTTTTTTTTTAGACGGAGTCTCGGTCTGTCACCCAGGCTGGAATGCAGTGGCGCGATCTCGGCTTGCTGCAACCTCCACCTCCCGGATTCATGCCATTCTCCTGCCTCAGCCTCCTGAGTAGCTAGGACTATAGGCACATGCCACCACGCCTGGCTAATTTTTTTGTATTTTTTAGTAGAGATGGGGTTTCACCGTGTCAGCCAGGATGGTCTTGATCTCCTGACCTCATGATCCACCCGCCTCGGCCTCCCAAAGTGCTGGGATTACAGGCATGAGCCACCGTGCCCGGCCTGTCAATTGATTTTTGACAAGGATACCAAGACTTTTCAACTGGGAAAAATAATATTTTCCACAAAAGATACTGGAAAACTGGATATCAAACAAAAGAATGAAGTTGGACTCCCTACCTCATGCCATATACAAAAATTAACTCAAAATGGATCACAGACCTAAATGTAAGAGCTAAAACTATAAAACCCCAAGAAGAAAACACAACAGCAAACCTTTGTGACTGTGTATTAGAAAATGGTTTCAGGTTGGGCGTGGTGGCTCACACCTGTATTCCCAGGACTTTGGGAGGCCGAGGCAGGCAGATCACCTGAGGTCAGGAGTTTGAGACCAGCCTGCCCAACATGGCAAAACCCCATCTCTACTAAAAATACAAATGCTAGGCATGGTGGCACACACCTGTAATCCCAGCTACTCGGGAGGCTGAGACAGGAGAATAGCGTGAACCCAAGAGGTGGAGGTTGCAGTGAGCTGAAATCGCACCACTGCACTCCAGCCTGGGCGACAGAGTGAGGCTCCATTTAAAAGCAAAAAAAGAAAAAGAAAAAGAAAATGGTTTCAGATTGACTAAATAAAAAAAGATAAATTAGACTTCATTAAAAATGTCAAAACTATGTACCTCAAAGAATACCACCAACTAAGTAAAATGACAAGCCAAAGAATGAGACTTGTATCTACTATGTAAAAAGAACTTTTACAACTCAACAATAAAAAGACAAATATGCACAATTTTTATATGGGCAATGGGTTTGAATTAACATTTTACCAAATAAAATATACAATGTTTAAGAAGCACAGGAAAAGATGCTCATCACCATTATTCATTATGGAAATGAAAACCAAAACCATAATGAGATATTACATCATACGCATGAGGATGACTATAACCAAAAAGAAACTGGTCACTATTTTCAAGTAGAGAAAGGTTAAAAAATTGGAAGTGAAAAAACAATTGAAAGTTGGGAGGAAAGAATAAAAGCTGCCAAAGGTTAAAACACAGTAGTGCTTATTACTGCACACCCCATCTCAAGCATGTGTTTGGAAGTTTTAATGTGTAAATACAAATACTTAACTGTATTATGTGCCACTCTGGTGGGAATGTTGATAATGGGGGAGGCTATGCATGTGTGGGAGCAGGGGGGAGATAATGGGAATTCTCTTCTTTCCTCTCAATTTTGCTATCAACCTAAACTGCTCTACTTTTATTAAAAAAATTTTATTATCTCACAGTTTCTATGGGAATCTACATACTGTTTATATAAGTGCTCTGCCAGGATCTTTTACGAGACCGTAATCAGGGTGTAGGCTGGTGCCATAGTCATCTCAAGACTCAACTAAGACAGTATCTATCGCTGAGCTCACTCAATAGCTGTTGGCAGGGTTCACAAATTGTTGTACTATGGGCCTCAGTTCCTTGCTGGGTATTGGCAAGTTAGCTGACCTCAGTTCTTTGTCAAGTGGCCCTCTTCAACAGAGCAAGCACAGAAGAAGAGCCAGAGAGAACACATCAGCAAAATAACAGTCATGGTCTTTTAAAACCTAATTACAGAAGTGATATACCATCACTTTTGCCTAATTTGTTAAAATCAAGTTATTAAGTCTAGCTCACATTCAGAAGGACAGGATTACACAAGGGTGAGAATACCAGGAGGCAGGGATCATTGGGAACCATGTCAGAAGCTGCCTACCACAATATATACACTTTTGATTTTTTTCTTCTTGTTTATTTTTATTTATGGTTTGAGACAGGGTCTCGGTTTGTCACCCAGGCTGGAGTGCAGTGGTGTAATCATGGCTCACTGCAGCCTCGACTTCCTGGGCTCAGGTAATTCTCCCACTTCAGCCTCTCAAATAGCTGAGACTACAACATGCACCACCACAACTGGCTAATCTTTTTGTTCTTTCGTTTCGTTTTGTTTTTGTAGAGACGGGGTTTTGCTATGTTGCCCAAGTTACTATTGAAACTGCTGGGCTCAAGTGATCCACCAACTTCAGCCTCTCAAAATGCTGGGATTACAGGTGTGAGCTGCCATGCCTGGCCCTTCTTAGAGCGGTCTTGCTGTGTTGCCCCACCTGGAGTGCAGTAGAGTGATCATAGCTCACTGTAGCCTTAAACTCCTGGGCTCAAATGATCCTCCCACCTCAGCCTTCCAAACAGTTGGGACTACTTTGGAAGTACGGGCACATGCCACCATGCCCTGCTAACTTAAAAAGAGCCTCAAGTCACAATGTTCTGTCAACCCATTCCAAATACATAGCCTTCTTTTATGTTTTTCTGTTTAAAGACAACTTATTTAACGTACTGTATATGGTTGTATATGGTTGACCCACTGACACTTAACTCATGGCCAACAGCACTATAACTCATGCCTGAATGAATTTTACCTCACACACGTATTTCTCCTGAAGGTGTATCACAGCCTTCTTGTTCTTTGGAATACTAGACAGCACTTTGGCACCACTCTTGCAGGCCATTTCAAACCACAAAAGCAACAAAAAGCATAAAAATGCAAAAGAATACCACTAAATAGACTGAAAAAGATACTTGTTTACAGTATGAGAACTGAAACAAGAAGGCAGAGCATAGCCTTCTTCAACCTAAGCTAGGAACGTGCACCTTGGGTGACTCGAATTTTTTGCCACTCTGTGCATGTCTAGGAATGACCATGAAAGCACTGTGAATATTGGTTTTGGGGTTACAAATACATTTTAGCAAGTAAAAGGGGGGCAAAACGGAATTCAGGAACAATGAGGATCCACTGCCCCTTACTTATTGCTAAACACTTTTACAAATATACAACTGGAGGAAAAAAGGCAGAATATCTTTTTTCAGGAACAACTTCCTATAGCTTTTATTATTTATTTATTTATTTATTTTGGAGATGGAGTCTCACTCTGTCGCCCAGGCTGGAGTGCAGTGGGGTGAATTCGGCTCACTGCAACCTCCGCCTCTTAGGTTCAAGCTGTTCTCTTGCCTCAGTCTCCCGAGTAGCTGGGACTACAGTCGCCTGCCACAACACCCAGCTAATTTTTGTATTTTCAGTAGAGACGGGGTTTCATCATATTGGCCAGGCTGGTCTCAAACTCCTGACCTTGTGATCCGCCCGCCCTGGCCTCCCAAAGTGCTGGGATTACAGGTGTGAGCCACCGCTCCCGGCTTAGCTTTTATTTTTTTTTCTGTGTATGAAAGATGCAGGAAATAGTATGTGTTCTGTTTCTCAAGTATAAGGACATAGGAAACAACAAATATCATAGGAAACTCAATAACAATCCTTCAAATTAAAAAAAAAAATCACAGAATATAGGCTTTCATACATAATAAATAAAAATTAGCAGAAAAGTATCCTTTATGGTAAAAGGAAAATGATATGGGGGAGGATGTTTGTAATAGTTTCTAAAATGACTTAAAGACAGTTATTTCCTAAGAAAGTAACTGTTATTTATTGAATGTCTTCTCTATGTGGACACTTTAGTGTATTATCTTGTTTAATCTAAACACCCACATAAATTGGATACTATTATTTTGCATATGAAGTAATTGATGCACAGAGGCTAAATAATCTGCTCAAGGTTATGTTTAGCAAGTTTAACAGCAAGGTTTTTAACCCAGGCACTACGATTGATGACCTATGCTCTTAATCATTACACTATATAACATTCCAAACAATCAAGTGAAACCTTATGCTTCTCTCCCTCAAATTATCCTTTTTTTTTTTTTTTTGGCAGTTGATTAAGCTAATTTCATATTACAGCTAATACAAAATGTGTTGTTTTTAATGAGACATTTTGAGAAGTGCTCAAAACAGTATATTGAAGTTGTCGGTGTATTCTTAGTCAAAGTTGTGTCTGTTCAACTATTATTTAACTTATTTTATTTATTTTTTTTGAGTCTCGCTCTGCATCCCAGGCTGGAGTGCAATGGCGCAATCTCAGCTCACTGCAACTTCCGCCTCCCGGGTTCCAGCAATTCTCCTGCCTCAGCCTCCCAAGTAACCGGGATTACAGGCCCATGCCACCACACCCAGCTAATTATTTTGTATTTTAGTAGAGACGGGTTTCATTGTGTTACCAAGGCTGGTCTCCAACTCCTGAACTCAGGCAATCCACCCGCCTCGGCCTCCCAAAGTGCTAGGATTACAGGCATGAGCCACCGCACCCAGCCTATTTAACATTATTTTAAAGATGCTTGTTACTCAAATCATGGCTAGTCTCATCTTGGTTTTGAATGTATTTTAAATGTTTTCATGTATCTGTGACTCTATTATAGTACGTCTATATCTGAAACCACTAAATAATTATTAGATGGGTAATTAGTTTTTGCATATGAAAATACGCAGAAAATGCTCAGTAATCAGAGAGCACATTATAAGGAAATGAGACACAGTTAAGGCAGGAAGAGAGGGACACACATGGAACTGGAAATCCTAAAAAGACAATAAAAATTGAAGTTGTTGAAATAAAGACATGGAAATTATTTCATAGTCTGCAACCAATTCTGTCTAGTATTTCAGAAGATATTTATTAAACACTGGTCAATTCCACCATACATGCTTGGGACTTAGATTTTTTTTTTTTTTTTTTTTTTTTTTAACCTTGAGACAGAGTTTCACTCTTGCTGCCCAGGCTGGAGTGCAATGCTGCAATCTTGGCTCACTGCAACCTCCGCCTCCCGGGTTCAAGCGATTCTCCTGCCTTGGCCTCCCGAGTAGCTGAGATTACAGGCATGTGCCACCACGCCCGGCTAATTTTGCATTTTTTTTAGTAGAGACGGGGTTTCTCCATGTTGATCAGTCTGGTCTCAAACTCCTGACCTTAGGTGATCTGCCCACTTTGGCCTCCCAAAGGGCTGGGATTACAGGCGTGAGCCACTGCACCCAGCCGGGACTTAGATTTTACAGACGAAAAGCTTCCACTGAGTTTATCAGTTAAAGCCAGGTCAGTTAACAGGTTTTGCTTTGTTCATCAGGCAAATAAGTAATGTAAAATTTTAAAAACCCCAACATGAAAAAGGATTACTTTTTGAGAGAAGAGGAGCAAGGTAGGTAGGTAGGGTAGATACGGGATAGAGGCTGGCATTCAGAAGTGCAGAGCTAGCAAAACTTCAGAATGAAAACTGTCTGATGAACAATAAATAATGTGTAAATGGAATTTTGTTACTACTGCATTAAAGAATTAATATTTTCCTAAAGGATGCAACCTTATATTTCTCTTATCCTGTGCCTTCTACATTAATATATATTTTTTAATTTTTTATTTTTGTGGGTACATAGTAGGTATATATATTTATGGGGTATGTGAGATGTTACACTAGTATTTTGAAAAAGTATAAAAATGTGGCCGGGCGTGGTGACTCACGCCTGTAATTCCAACACTTTGGGAAGCCGAGGCAGGTGGATCACCTGAGGTCAGGAGTTCGAGACCAGCTTGGCCAAACTACTAAAAATACAAATACAAAAAACCTGCACTCCCACCTGGGCAACAGAATGAGACTGAATCAAAAAACAAGAACACAAAACAAAAACCTGACAACTACGAAACATATATAGTAACGTGGAAAATATTTATGTTAAACAAAAAGGCAGGATCTAAAATGGATGTATATTACAAATACAGCTACGTAAAAATAAGAGAGAAAAGACTGGAAAGAAACATTCTAAATATTAACAATGGTTGTATATGGGTGTAGAGACTATTGGAGATTATTTTTTTCCTTGCTACTTATGTCATTTTTCTCTTTTTCCAAATTAACAAGCAGGTTATTGGTTACACAAATAATACATGAATATATTCTCATTTTAAATTAAAGATTCAAACAATACAAAACTATAGGAATAATAAGTGACCTTTCCAGCAGGCGCGGTGGCTCACGCCTGTAATCCCAGCACTTTGGGAGGCTGAGGCGGGCAGATCATGAGGTCAGGAGATCGAGACCATCCTGGCTAACACGGTGAAACCCCTCTCTATTAAAAGTACAAAAACAAATTAGCTGGGCGTGGTGGCAGGCGCCTGTAGTCCCAGCTACTCAGGAGGCTGAGGCAGGAGAATGGCGTGAACCCGGTAGGCGGAGCTTGCAGTGAGCCGAGTGAGCCACCGTACTCCAGCCTGGGCGACGGAGCGAGACTCCATCTCAAAAAAATAAAAAATAAAAATAAAAAATAACCTTTCCACAGTCTTCCCACACTACCCACTTCTTTTTGTTTTGTTTTGTTTTGTTTGAGACGGAATCTCTTTCTGTTGCCCAGGCTGGAGTGCAGTGGCATGATCTCAGCTTACTGCAACCTCCGCTTCGCTTCCCAGGTTCAAGAGATTCTTCTGCCTCAGCCTCCTGAGTAGCTGGGACTGCAGGCCCATGCCACCACACCTGGCTATACTTTTTGTATTTTTAGTAGAGATGGGGTTTCGTCATGTAGGCCAGGTTGGTCCCGAACTCCTGACCTCATGATCCACCTGCCTCGGCCTTCCACAGTGCTGGAATTATAGACGTGAGCAACCGTGCCCGGCGATCCACTTATTTCTTTGCTAAGTTTGCACAGTATTTAGTAATTTTATTTTTTATTTTATTATTTTTGGTGAGACAGAGTCTCGCTCTGTCGCCCAGGCTGGAGTGCAGTGGCATGATCTCGGCTCACTGCAACCTCTGCCTCCCGGGTTCAAGGAATTCTTCTGCCTCAGCCTCCCGAACAGCTGGGACTACAGGGGTGTGCCACCATGCCCAGCTAATTTTTGTATTTTTAGTAGAGATGGGGTTTCACCATATTGGCCAAACTGATCTTGAACTCCTGACCTCATGATCCGCCTGCCTCGGCCTCCCAACGTGCTGGGATTACAGGCATGAGCCACTGCGCCCGGCTATTTTATTTTATTTTATTTTATTTATTTTGAGATGGTGTCTCACTCTGTCACCCAGGCTGGAGTGCAATGGCACAATCTCTGCTCACTGCAACCTCTGCCTCCTGGGTTCAAGCGATTCTCGTGCCTCAGCCTCCCGAATAGGTGGGATTACAGGCGCCCACTACCACACCCAGCTAATTTTTTCTATTTTTAGTAGAGACAGGGTTTTTCCATGTTGGCCAGGATGTCTCAAACTCCTGACCTCAAGTGAGCCGCCCGCCTTGGCCTCTCAAACTGCTGAGATTAGTGGCGTAAGCCACCGCGCCTGGCCAGTTTTTTGTAATTTTAAAATGTGTTTTTGTTAAAATTTTTATGTTCATTTTTTTTTAAGACAGGTTCTCACTCTGTAGCCTAGGCTGGAGTGCACTGGCACAATCTTGGATTACAGCAACTTCCGCCTCCCAGACTCAAGTGATCCTCCCATCTCAGCCTCCCAAGTAGCAGGGATCACAGGTGTGCGCCACTATGCCCAGCTAATTTTTGTATTTTGGGTACAGATGGGGTTTCTCCATGTTGCCCAGACTGGTCTCAAACTCCTGGGATCAAGCGATCCGCCTGCTTTGGCCTCCCAAAGTGCTGGGATTTCAGGCATGAGCCACTGTGCCCTGCCATAATGAAAAATTTTAAAGGAGAAAAAACTCACCATCACTAAACTTTCTATTTATTGTTATATGGTCATGAGCAAAAGTTCTGTTTCTGATTTTTATATTTTAATTTTTCTTTAAACTTCAACAAATAAAAGTATTTTTATTTTGGTTAAACACCTAGCAATTGCAGACTAAATGTCTGACATTCGATATTACAGTAGTTATTTTTCTTGAGGTTAGTGCAAAAGCCAAAACTGATCTTGTTTGCCAACTTTAACTTCAATTTTTTTGTCTCAAGAACAAAATATACAAATGGAGTTAATGCTTCCAAATTAGAGAGCTATACTTAAAACACTTTCCCTTTTTATTGCAATAGCATTACTGATTCCTAGCTGGCAATATTCCTACTTTTGGGTCAAAAGGTTATAGTAAACTAAACTAAGACCTAGGTAACAATCTGAAATGTAAGGCAGCTGTAAGATCTTTGAGGATATGTATGAACAAATTCACTTTCTCTCTTTTTCTTTTTGAGACGGAGTCTCTGTCGCCCAGGCTAGAGTGCAGTGGTGCAATCTCGGCTCACTGCAATCTCTGCTTCCTGGGTTCAAGTGATTCTTCTGCCTCAGCCTCCCAAGTAGCTGGGATTACAGGCATGCGCCACCATGCCCGGCTAATTTTTGTATTTTTAGTAGAGATGGGGTTTCACCGTGGTAGCCAGGCTGGCATGGAACTCTGGACCTCAGATGATCCACCCACCTTGGCCTCCCAAAAAGCTGGGATTACAGGTGTGAGCCACCACACATGGCCACTTTCTCTCTTTCATCTAGCTAGAAGTACAAGTGAAAATTAGAGACTTTGTTTTGTTTGTGAAAAATAAATGTATCCAATTCAATACAATCTCCTAATAGAAGCTAATGGCCTTCAGTAGGTAGAAACTACAGCTATAAAGAAAATTTCCTATTGCTTTCAGTTTAGTGCTTCATCAACAAATCAAAGGAAATAATCCAAAACTGATGATCCTAGAGTATGGTCTGTTAGAATTGGTTGACTAAGAAAATTCTTGAGATGTGCTATATTTTAACTTTTTAAACTTTAAAAATTGTTCAAACTTTTTATTTGGAAGTAATTTAAACCTTACACAACAGTCACAAGAATAGTACAAAGAATACACCATATACTTTTACCCAGATTTACCTATTCACCTACTGATACCATTTTACTGTTTGCTTTTATTACCTCTCTCTTTCTACACACACACACACACACACACACACACACACACACACACACACTTTTTTTGAACCAATACACAGTAGAATCATGGTCCTTTATTCTTAAACACTTCTTAGATTATTTCCTAAGAATATGGTTATTCTCTTATAAAACCACAGTATTGTTATCAGCTTCAGCACATTTAACATTGAAACAACATTTTTCTCTAATCATCATGTCCTTTATCACATTCTTCTCATCCAGTAAAAGACAGGCACTGCCTAGTCATCCAGTCTTTTTTGCTTCCTTTGACCTAGACCTTTCCCACAGTCTGTTTTATATGACATTCACATTTTTGAAAAATGCGATCCCCCTTTTTGTAACAGAACATTCCTAATTTGGGGTTTGTGTGATATTACCTCATGATTAAATTCAGGTTATGCATTCTTGACTGGAATATAGTACTATACTAGTTATGTGTCCTTCTCTAGGTATCATGGATTTCCATGTGTCCTTCTTTAATAATGTTAACTTTTATTATCTGGTCAAGGTGTCCATTTTTCCCATTTTATAATTACTAACTTTTCCCTTGAGATATGTGGGAGGCATGCAAATATCCTGGCTCCTCATTGAAACTGCCCCTAGATTTAGGATCCTTTGATGATTCTTGCCTGATCCAATCCTTAACACAATGGTTGCAGAATGATAAGCTGCCAACTCCAGCAATCCTACATTTA
Source organism: Gorilla gorilla gorilla (assembly GCF_029281585.2). Taxonomy (NCBI): domain Eukaryota; kingdom Metazoa; phylum Chordata; class Mammalia; order Primates; family Hominidae; genus Gorilla; species Gorilla gorilla. The sequence continues at coordinate 105,088,225 of NC_073235.2, read as the reverse complement.
CCAGTTGGCACTTGACATTGTACTCATGATTCATTTTCCTTCCAGTGGTTCACAGTTCATTAATGTACTTGTTTAGCACTCAAATTGACCCAGATTTAGCCAGTGGGAGTTCCTTCCAGCTGGCTCCTGTGTCCTTATGACAAGTCTCCATGATATTTTTAGGTACTTTTCCTTCCTTTTTTTGCTTTGTTTTGTTTTTGAGACAGGGTCTCACTGTCACCCAGGCTGGAGTACAGGGGCCTGATCACAGCTCAATGCAGCCTTGACTTCCCAAGTTCAAGTGATCCTCCCACCTCAGCCTCTCAAGTAGCTGGGACTACAGGCGTGTGCCACACCTGGCTACTTTTTAATTTTTTTTTGAGATAAGGTCTATGTTGCCCAGGCTGGTTGTGAAATTCTGGGATCAAGCAGTCCTCTTGCCTTGGCCTCCCAAAGTGCTGGGATTACAGGCTCTTTCCTTATTTTCTTACAAAAATTATTAAAACATTACAAGATGTCCCAGGCTTATCTTGTATCTATCCTGCTCCAGTCTTGGGATAAATCATTTTTCTAAGAAGGCTTGGTTCCTTTTTTTTATTTTTATTTTTATCTTTTGAGACAGCGTTTCACTCTTGCTGCCCAGGCTGGAGTGCAATGGCATGATCTCGGCTCACTGCAACCTCCGCCTCCCAGGTTCAAGTGATTCTCCTGTCTCAGCCTCCTGGGTAGATGGGATTACAGGCATGCACCAGCACGCCCAGCTAATTTTTGTATTTTTAGTAGAGATGGGGTTTCACCATGTTGGCCAGGATGGTCTTGATCTCTTTACCTCGTGATCTGCCCGCCTCAGTCTCCCAAAGTGCTGGGATTACAGGTATGAGCCACTGCACCCAGCCTCAACTCATTTTCTTAATCCTATAATGCATCTACAATGGTTTCAGAATTGCTTTGCCCACACTACTAAAAGACAAATCTTCTCAAAAGAGTTCAGTATTTGTTTGCAATTCTCCTCCATCCTTTATATCACATCTTGCACAAGAGTGTATATAGTCAAATACTGTGCTTATAAATCACTTGAATTAGTTCTTTTTCTCTTCAGGGCTTTTTTTCCCCCCCTTATCTTTCAATAACTTTGGTATCAGGGTAGTTATTATAGTAATATGAAATACAATTGGGGCCGGGCACGGTGGCTCAGGCCTGTAATCTCAGCACTTTGGGAGGCCGAGGTGGGCGGATCATCTGAGGTCGGGAATTTGAGACCAGCCTGGCCAACATAGCGAAACCCCATCTCTACTAAATATACAACAATTAGCCGGGTGTGGTGGCAGACACCTGTTATCCTGGCTACTTGGGAGGCTGAGACAGGAGATCACTTGAACCTGGGAGGTGGACGTTGCAGTGAGCCGGGATCGTGCCACTGTACTCTAGCCAGGGTGACAAAAGCAAGATTCTGTCTCAAAAAAATAAATAAATAAAATTGGGTTCATTTATTTCAGTTTGCGTATACTGTGAAGAATTTTTCTCCTTTCCATTCTTAGGTACTTAATTTTTTTTGCTTACGTAGAATAGTGACACGATGCCAACAGTGAAAACTACATACAAAAAGCTACACTCAGGCCGAGTACGGTGGCTCACACCTGTAATCCCAGCACTTTGGGAGGCTGAGGCAGGTGGATCACCTGAGGTCGGGACTTCAAGACCAGCCTGACCAACATGGAGAAATCCCATCTCTACTAAAAATACAAAATTAGCCGGGCGTGGTGGCACATGCCTGATCCCAGCTACTAGGGAGGCTGAGGCAGGAGAATCGCTTGAACCTGGGAGGCAGAGGTTGTGGTGAGCCGAGATCGTGCCATTGCACTCCAGCCTCAGCAACAAGAGCGAAACTCCATCTCAAAAAAACAAAACAAAACAAAACCAAAAAATAAACAAACAAACAAAAAAAAGCTACACTCAGAGAACATTTACTCCTTTCCATATTCTTTCTGTCTCATTCCTTGGATCCCTTATAAATAACCAAGTTCATTATTTTCTATTTATTCTTTGTTTCTTTTTTTAAAGGTAAGTCAATAATAGATAGACTTTTTTATTTTCCTTCCAGTCCTATACAAGACAGCCTACTATATGTACTTTTTGCATCTAATATTACTGGTGAAAATCACTCTGTGCTAGTTCATAGAGATCTTATTTTTTTCTTATAGCTGTATAGTTGGTACTCCATTACATGTATGTACCATAGTATATTTCAACTAATCTCCTATTCTTGGACATTTACTTCCTAATATTGTGCAGTTACAAATAACACTGCAGTAAACAACTCAATGTCTATGTATATTCGTACTATTGAAGATGTATCTTCCAGATAAATTCCAAGAAATGTGAAAGCTAGGTGAAAGAGTAAGCACACATGTAGTTGTCTTAACCAAATTTCCCTCCATACAGGTTGTAAAGTACTACATTTTATTTTATTTTGAGACAGAGTCTCGCTGTGTCACCTAGGTTAGAGGGCAGTGGCACAATAGCTGCAGCTTCAACTTCCTATGCTCAAGCAAATCTCCAACCTCAGCCTCCCAAATAGCTGAACTACACATGCACACCACCACGCCTGGCTAATTTATTTATTGTTTTGGTAGAGATGGGATCTCACTATGTTGCCCAGGCTGGTCTTCAGTTCCTGGGCTCAAGTGCTCCTCCTGCTCTGGCCTCCTAAAGTGCTGAAATTACAGGCATGAGCCACTGTGCCTGGCCAGTACTATATTTTACCAAAGTTATTTAGTAATATATTGATGCCTTGGAAGTCCTGGTGCATCGCTTTCGGATTTCAGGTGTTTGCCAGATGTAATCTTATGATGCTGGAACTCTACCTCTCACTCCCAACAACTTTGAATTTTTTTTTTCTTTTAGGTTCACTCTTGTTGCCCAGGCTGGAGTGCAATGGCGCAATCTTGGCTCACTGCAACCTCTGCCTCCCGGGTTCAATCAATTCTCCTGTCTCAGCCTCCTGAGTAGCTGGGATTACAGGCGCCTACCACTATGCCCGGCTAATTTTTTACTTTTGGTAGAGACGGGATTTCACCAGGCTGGTCTCAAACTCCTGACCTCAGGTGATCCACCCACCTCGGCCTCCCAAAGTGCTGGCATTACAGGCATGAGCCATCACGCCTGGCTTCAACCTTGAATGTTTTTTATGTTTTTTTATATTTTGCAAATCTTTGGAGAAAGGAAATACAAAGAAAAGTTGGTTACTTTACTTACTGAGTGGTGTTGTGTCAGGAGGTGGAAAATTCTCAGTAAAGTTGACATTACATAAATCTGTGCTACAACAGCAGAAACGGTATGTTCCATTCTGAATTGAGGGAGGAGTGGTAGTTACTACACATTCTTCATAGTGACACTCTTGGGGATCTCCAATGTGAGACCAACATCCTATAAATCAATACGAATACAAAAAAGGAGACAATATGATAAAGAAAACTAAGAGAAAAACAACAAACTAAGCAGTAATTTCAATAAATGTGAGAGTACGTGTAAGCTATGAAACAGTTTTGCAAATCAACAGGAAACATATTTTTAAGAAACAGAAAAATGGTAAAGGATACCAAAGACATTTCATGGGGGGGGGGTGGGGGGAAAGGCCACCAAAAAAGGTTTCACTGCATGATTAACCTAAGAATTATTCATTTATTTATTGAGGCAGAGTTTCACTCTTGTTGCCCAGGCTAGAGTGCAATGGCACGATCTCAGCTCACTGCAATCTCCACCTCCCGGGTTCAAGCGATTCTCCTACCTTAGCCTCCCGAGTAGCTGGGATTACAGGCATGTGCCACCACCATGCCCGGCTAATTTTGTATTTTTAGTAGAGACGGGGTTTCTCCATGTTGGTCAGGCCGGTCTCAAACTCCTGACCTCAGGTGATCTGCCTGCCTCGGCCTCCCAAAGTGCTGGGATTACAGGTGTGAGCCACTGCACCCAGCTAATCGAAGAATTATTAAAGCAAGAGTAAGGTTTCATTTTTGTCTATACCAAATATATTGTTTTAGGTTTAAAAAATAATATGGCTGGGCATGGTGGCTCACGCCTAGAATCCCAGCACGTTGGGAAGCCAAAGCAGGAGGATCACTTGAGCCCAGGAATTTGAGACCAGCCTGGGCAACACAGCCATACCACATCTCTACAAACACTTAAAAATTAGCTGGGAATGGTGGTGCCTAGTTGTGGTCCTACTGACCTGGGGGGATTGCTTGAGCCCAGGAGGTCAAGGTTGCAGTGAGCCATGAATGTGCCACTGCACTCTATCCTGAGCGACAGAGTGACATTCTGTCTCAAAAATAAAATAACAGATAAATAAATAATATATATCAGAAAAATGGCTGGGCACGGTGGCTCACGCATGTAATCCCAGCACTTTGGGAGGCCGAAGTGGGCGGATCATGAGGGTCAGGAGATTGAGACCACCCTGGCCAACATGGCAAAACTCTATCTCCACTAAGAATACAAAAATTAGCTGGGCATGGTGGTGCGCACCTGTAGTCCCAGCTACTTGGCAGGCTGAGGCAGGAGAATCGCTTGAACCCGGGAGGCGGAGGTTGCAGTGAGCCGAGATCCCACCATTGCGCTCCAGCCTGGGTGACAGAGCGAGACTCCATCTCAAAAAATAAAAATAAAAAAAGAAAAATGATTCAGTAACACAGACACCTTCATACAGTGTTGGAGAGAATATAAATGAACAGTACTTTTAGAAAGCCACATGGAAATTTTTATACAGTCTTTAAAATATTGATATATCTTATAACCTAATAATTCTACATCAAGGGATCTATTTCAAGAAACAATCACATACAATCAAAAAATTATGTTTAAAGTTGTTCACTGAACTGTGTTTCACTATGCATTACAGTGAAAACATGAAAATAACATAATGTCTACCGATAGAATAATCTGTAAGTAAACTATGATATATATATACAATGATATGTTGTGCAAAAGTTAAAAAGGTTTTCAGAGATTCTTTAAAGACATGGAAAAATGCTTATAATTAAGGTGGAGAAAACTGGATATGAAATTGTTTATACAGTATGTTCCTAATTTTTTTTTTTTGAGACGGAGTCTCACTCTGTCGCCCAGGCTGGAGTGCAGTGGTGCGATCTCGGCTCACTGCAAGCTCCGCCTCCCAGCTTCATGCCATTCTCCTGCCTCAGCCTGTAGCTGGGACTACAGGCGCCCGCCACCATGCCTGGCTAATTTTCTGTATTTTTAGTAGAGACGGGGTTTCACTGTGTTAGCCAGGCTGGTCTCGACCTCCTGACCTCGTGATCCACCCGCCTCGGCCTCCCAAAGTGCTGGGATTACAGGCGTGAGCCACCAGGCCCGGCCAGTAAAAATATTTTTAAAGAGTATATTATTGTAGACTTTTGTTTTCTTTGTAGTTCTCTATATATTCCAAAATTCATAGAACAGGCATGTATAACATTATAAGAAAGATGTTTTTAAAATAATCTAAAAATAAATAGCCTTTTATAAATTTGGGCCTTGTGGAGATATACACACACTTTTTTTTTCTTTGAGATGGAGTCTTGCTCTGTTGCCCAGACTGGAGTGCACTGGTGACATCTCAGCTCACTACAACCTCCACCTTCCAGGTTCAGTGATTCTCCTGCCTCAGCCTACTGAGTAGCTGGGACCACAGGCGCACACCACCATACCCAACTAATTTTTGTATTTTTAGTAGAGACGGGGTTTCACCATGTTATTACCCAGGCTGGTCTCAAACTCCTGGCCTCAAGTGATCCGCCCACCTCAGCCTCGAAAAGTGCTGGAATTACAGGAATGAGCCACCACACCTGGCTTTATATATACACTTTTAAATTTACTGTTTTTCTGAACAGGATTTTAACATACTCCCATGTCCTTTTTAGATAAATATCAATTGTATAAAACACAGTCATTTCACGTAAGGAAAGTATCACTTGCCTTGTTTTACAAGATTTATGTCCCCTTTTGATTTCTCCCAAAGGCCATAGCAGGTGCTACCTTTCGAGCATAATATTGTCCCATTTTCATGAGAGATTCTACTCTCACCTATCCCAAGGTCTTGCTGATATGGATCTTTAAATGCACATAGCCGTTCTTGATTCTGCGAAGCTAAAATAAAGGAAATAAAGGAATGACAAATTATTTAATGTTTTCAAAATATTATATAAAATCTTTGTCTTATCTGAATGACTTCATAAATTTCCCTACTAAATTATTTGAATTGAAATCTTTAAATAAATTTGTAATTTTACATTCAATGACGTTCTTCTGTTCATGAATTCATTTGTAAACTCCAAACAAGAAGGAAATTTTAAAATTCTCATTTCCCAAAAGCAATCCCCTCGTACTCAAATTATTCTCACCACTCTTGCTTCTATTAAATAATTTTGGTGTCCAAATAAAAAAAATCATCAAAGAAAATGTCCATGTTCAAAATTACCAAGTCTTCAAAACAAACCTAGAAGGCTGAATAATTCTGGAAATTGCATAATACTTACTTTTATCGTATTTTATAGTCAGTTATACAAAGTTACATACATAATTAGGTATGGTAAACTAATGATACAAAGAGTAACTATGAATGGGTACATGGTTTCTTTTTAGGGTATATATATGTTCTAAAATTAAACTGGTAACCATTGCACAAGTCTGTACATTTGCCAAAAAAATACTGAATTGTTCACTTAAATTGAGTGAACTTCAGGTATAAATTATACTTCAATAAAAAAAATTCTTTCTTTTTTTTTTTTTTTTTGTTTGTTTTTTTTTGAGACAGAGTTTCGCTCTTGATGCCCAGGCTGGAGCGCAATGGCGCAATCTCGCCTCACTGCAACCTCTGCCTCCTGGGTTCAAACAATTCTCTTGCCTCAGCCTCCTGAGTAGCTGGCATTACAGGCATGTGCCACCACGCCCGGCTAATTTTGTATTTTTAGTAGAGATGGGGTTTCTCCATGTTGGTCAGGCTGGTCCCGAACTCTCGACCTCAGATGATCCACCCAACTAGGCCTCCAAAAGTGCTGGGATTACAGGCGTGAGCCACTATGCACGACCAAAAAAAGTACTTTCTGTTATTCAAATTATCAATATAATAACCAGAAAAAGAAATGCTCAATAGACTTATCCTAAAAGGACAACCTAATGTACTTTTAATGCCAATCTTTCTCCACACACATAATCCGATTTAACTAATTTTTGTAGAACATTTGCCACATAATTTATCAGCTAATAAATATTTACCAACATTGTTGAGAATACTAAAGTAAAAGGTTATCGAAAGCAATATCTGATCTTTATTTCATTTCTTACAGTAGGCTTTCCTAATGTGTTTGATTAGCGAAAATAATAGTCTAATACACTTAGCCAATATATTCCTTGGGGGCTTCTGACTTGTTTATTTATTTTGGATGTGTACCTTTAGTATGGCTTAATTCATACGCACCATAGCACTGAGGCTGATTTATTTAAATAATGTTTCTGAACAAAACTAATAACTAAATTCTGGAGATGAAATTAACCAACAATAGTACGAAAACTTAAAAATTTTGTAGATGCTGGTCTTTTATCAATAGTTTAAATATTCTAGACATGATTCATAGGATTAGAACACTGAAAAGAACTTTAGTGTCAGCCGATCAATCTGTCCATTTTATAAATGATTATATAGTGAAAAGCTTCACTCATACCCTTGTTCCCATTTGTCTATTCCGATGTTGCCCTCCTTCCACCCCAGGAAACCACTGTTCTTGGTTACTCAGGCATCCTTTCAAACTTTACCATTACATAATTTCTAAATATATAATATTTACATATTTATAAATGAAGAGATTGGGTTAAGTAAAGACAATGCATAAAAATAGAACCTCTTAAAGGAGTTTTGAACATAAAACTGGTAATACAACTGAAAAATCCAATGTTGGCCAGGCGCAGTGGCTCACACCTGTAATCCCAGGCACTTTGGGAGGCCAAGGCAGGCAGATCAACTGAGGTCAGGATTCGAGACCAGCCTGGCTAACATGGTGAAACCCTGTTTCTACTAAAAATACAAAAAATTAGCCGGGCATGGTGGTGTACGCCTGTAATCCCAGCTATTCAGGAGCTGAGGCAAGAGAATCACATGAACCTGGGAGGTGTAGGTTGCAGTGAGCTGAGATCGCACCATTGCACTCCAGTTTGGGCAAAAAGAGCAAACCTCCATCTCAAAAAACAAAAACAACAACAACAACAACAAAAAACAAAACCATAAGGGCCTGTAGATAGTTGAGCATTTAAAAAAAAAGTATAGTTAAAAAAAAAAAAAAAGGTACGGGGTGGTTTATCCTAGATATGCAAGCCTGGTTCAATATTCAAAAAATCAATTAACGTGCTCTATTAACACCCTGAGTACAAATTAATAGATAAACAGTGGTTACTAGGCTGGGCACGGTGGCTCACGCCTGTAATCCCAGCACTTCTTTGGGAGGCAGAGGCTGGCAGATCACGAGGTCAGGAGTTTGAGACCAGCCGGGCCAACATGGTGAATCCCCGTCTCCACTAAAAATACAAAAATTAGCTGGGCATGCAGGCGCATGCCTGTAATCCCAGCTACTCAGAAGGCTGAGGCAGGAGAATCAGTTGAATCCGGGAGGCAGTGAGCCGAGACCACGCCATTGCACTCCAGCCTGGGCGACAGAGCAAGACTTCATCTCAAAAAAAAAAAAAAAATAGTGGTTCCTAATTTTGGCAGGACTGCATGCAAGGGAGAAGAATTTGGAAATGTGTGGAAGTGGTATTTTACTTTGTTTTGGTTTACCTGTCAAAATGCCTGAAGCATTTTCACTGGCTTTTAGTCCAGTCCCCAGGATAATTAAATATTCTAATATACAAATAGCTTTGCAGGTGGAAGGACCATCTCTTCAAAATGCTACCCCAACCACATACGGGAAACAACAAAGAAAATGTATACTATACACATATGTAACAAACCTGCACGTTGTGCACAGTACCCTAGAACTTAAGGTATAATAATAAAAAAAAAAGAAAATGAATGATAAAAAAAGAAAAAAGTATATTATGATTTCTTACCTTTAAAAAGATAAGAAAAATACAATAAAATATAAATTATGCAGATATGTTTGTGGAATAACTAAGAAAATGTCAAAGGGATGTCATTTTTTCTTTTTCTTATCATTAGCTAAACAACTGAATCCAGTCAATTCTTATTCTCAATTGAACTGCTGCTTCTGATTTAAAACTCTCAATTTTCTAGCTTCCCCTTCTTCCTGGAATTATCATTTTTGTTCAAAACTGTTTGCACAGGTCATTATGAGCATTATATTTTTGGAGGTGAAGCTTGATTTTAGTTCCTTTTCAACAACCTAGGAAGGTTAGACTAATTATACATGCTTACTGATGTTCTTTTATTCAACAAACATACTAGCATGTATCTAAGTATTGTTCTTTTTTTTTTTTTTTTTTTTTTTGAGATGGAGTCTTGCTCTGCTGCCCAGGCTGGAGTGCAGTGGCATGATCTCGACTCACTGCAACCTCCGTCTCCCGGGTTCAAGCCATTCTCCTGCCTCAGCCTCCCAAGTAGCTGGGATTACAGGCATGCATCACCAGGCCCGGCTAATTTTGTATCTTTAGTAGAGACGAGGTTTCATGTTGGCCAAGCTGGTCTCAAACTCCTGACCTCAGGTGATCCACCCACCTTGACCTCCCAAAGTGCTGGGATTACAGGCATGAGCCACTGCACTTGGCCTGTTCTCTTTTTATTATATGTGTTTTTGATAATCAATACTTTCAATATAAAAAGTTTGGTGTGGCCGAGTGCGGCGTCTTGTGCCTGTAATCCCAACACTTTGGGAGGCTGAGGCAGAAGGACTGCTTGAGGCCAGGAGTTTGCACCAGCCCGGGCAACACAGTAAGGTACCCACAAGGAATTAAAAAATTTTTAAATATGGTAGTGCATGCCTGCAGTCCCAGCTACTTGGGAGGCTGAGGCAGATGGATAGCTGGAGCCCAGGAGTTCAGGGCTATGGTGAACTATGGCACCACTGCACCCTAGAGTCTGGGTTACTAGGGCAATACTGTAGCCTATCCTGGGTGACAGAGTGATACCCTATCTCTTAAAAAAAAAAAAAAAAGTTTGGTCTTTTCTCAGGTCAGGAAAATAATATTAATGTATGCTCTGTTAACTGTTTTCATTCATTTTTCTTATGTCTTTTTTTGGAAATGATGACATGGATCCATACTATACTATGGATATATGATTATGGATCCATGGTCTCCAAAATCGGTACATTCTCTTTTATCATTCTCATTGTTTCCTCTGCTTCTGTGAGGCTTTCTCAAGGTGTTCTTCCAATCCTCTTATTCAATTTTGTACTACAATGTCTGTTCTTTATTTCCTTTAACGCTAATTTTATTTTTTCTATTGAATTTTTAGTTTAGCTTGAAATCCTTCAAGATATCAGTACAGTATGTTCTTCTTCTCTGTTTAAAAAATATTCTTAAAGTTTTCTTTTTCTCCATAGCATGGATATTCTAATGTCAAATGCCAAAAAATTTAAACACTGGGCTTTTTTAGTTTAATTTCAAGTAATTTTCAGATGTAGAATCAACCTTTAAGAATTCTTTTTTATGGCTGCATAGTATTCCATGGTGTATATTTACATTTTCTTTATCCAGATTACCACTGATAGGCATTTAGATTGATTCTACTTCTTTGTTATTGTGAACAGTGCTGCAACAAACATACACGTGCATGTGTCCAAAATGGCTGAATTAATTTAGACCCCCATCAACAGTGTATAAGTGTTCCTTTTTCTCCACAACCTTCCTGGCATATGTTATTTTTTGACTTTTTGATAATAGCCATTTTGACCAGTGTGAGATGATATATCATTGTGACTTTGATTTGCATTTCTCTAATGATCAGTGATACTGAGCCGTTTTTTTATATAATTGTTGGCCACATGCATGTCTTCTTTTGAAAACTATCTATTTCCCCTCTCCCTCTCCCTCTCCCTCCCTCTCCCTCTCCCTCCTTTCCACGGTCTCCCTCTCATGCCGAACCCTCTCCCTCTCTTTCCACGGTCTCCCTCTCATGCCGAACCGAAGCTGGACTGTACTGCCGCCATCTCGGCTTACTGCAACCTCCCTGCCTGATTCTCCTGACTCAGCCTGTTGAGTGCCTGCGATTGCAGGTGCGCGCCGCCACGCCTGACTGGTTTTCGTATTTTTTTGGTGGAGACGGGGTTTCGCTGTGTTGGCCGGGCTGGTCTCCAGCTCCTAACCGCGAGTGATCTGCCAGCCTCGGCCTCCTGAGGTGCCGGGATTGCAGACGGAGTCTCATTAACTCAGTGCTCAATGGTGCCCAGGCTGGAGTGCAGTGGCGTGATCTCGGCTCGCTACAACCTCCGCCTCCCAGCCGCCTGCCTTGGCCTCCCAAAGTGCCGAGATTGCAGCCTCTGCCCGGACGCCAACCCGTCTGGGAAGTGAGGAGCGTCTCTGCCTGGCCGCCCATCGTCTGGGATGTGAGGAGCCCCTCTGCCTGGCTGCCCAGTCTGGAAAGCGAGGAGCGTCTCTGCCCGGCCGCCATCCCACCTAGGAAGTGAGGAGCACCTCTTCCCGGCCGCCATCCCATCTAGGAAGTGAGGAGCGTCTCTGCCTGGCCACCCATCGTCTGAGATGTGGGGAGCGCCTCTGCCCCGCCGCCCCGTCTGGGATGTGAGGAGCGCCTCGGCCCGGCCGCGACCCCGTCTGGGAGGTGAGGAGCGTCTCTGCCCGGCCACCCCGTCTGAGAAGTGAGGAGACCCTCCGCCTGGCAACCGCCCCGTCTGAGAAGTGAGGAGCCCCTCTGCCCGGCAGCCGCCCCGTCTGAGAAGTGAGGAGCCCCTCCGCCCGGCTGCCACCCCTTCTGGGAAGTGAGGAGCGTCTCCGCCCAGCAGCCACCCCGTCCGGGAGGGAGGTGGGGGTCAGCCCCCGCCAGGCCATCTGCCCCGTCCGGGAGGGAGGTGGGGGGTCAGCCCCCTGCCCGGCCAGCCGCCCCATCTGGGAGGTGAGGGGCGCCTCTGCCCAGCCGCCCGTACTGGGAAGTGAGGAGCCCCTCTGCCCGGCCAGCTGCCCCATCCGGGAGGGAGGTGGGGAGATCAGCCCCCCACCCGGCGAGCCGCCCCGTCCGGGAGGGAGGTGGGGGGGGTCAGCCCCCCGCCCGGCCAGCCACCCCGACCGGGAGGGAGGTGGGGAGATCAGCCCCCCACCCAGCGAGCCGCCCCGTCCGGGAGGGAGGTGGGGGGGTCAGCCCCCCGCCTGGCCAGCCGCCCCGTCCGGGAGGTGAGGGGCGCCTCTGCCCAGCCGCCCCTACTGGGAAGTGAGGAGCCCCTCTGCACGGCCAGCCGCCCCGTCCGGGAGGGAGGTGGGGGAGTCAGCCCCCTGCCCGGCCAGCTGCCCCGTCCGGGAGGGAGGTGGGGGGGTCAGCGCCCCGCCCGGCCAGCCGCCCCGTCCGGGAGGTGAGGGGCGCCTCTGCCTGGCCGCCCCTGCTGGGAAGTGAGGAGCCCCTCTGTCCGGCCACCACCCCATCTGGGAGGTGTACCCAACAGCTCATTGAGAACGGGCCATGATGACAATGGCGGTTTTGTGGAATAGAAAGGGGGGAAAGGTGGGGAAAAGACTGAGAAATCGGATGGTTGCTGTGTCTGTGTAGAGGGAGGTAGACATGGCAGACTTTTCATTTTGTTCTGTACTAAGAAAAATTCTTCTGCCTTGGGATCCTGTTGATCTATGACCTTACCCCCAACCCTGTGCTCTCTGAAACATGTGCTGTGTCCACTCAGGGTTAAATGGATTAAGGGCGGTGCAAGATGTGCTTTGTTAAACAGATGCTTGAAGGCAGCATGCTCCTTAAGAGTCATCACCACTCCCTAATCTCAAGTACCCAGGGACACAAACACTCTGCCTAGGAAAACCAGAGACCTTTGTTCACTTGTTTATCTGCTGACCTTCCCTCCACTATTGTCCTATGACCCTGCCAAATACCCCTCTGCGAGAAACACCCAAGAATGATCAATAAAAAATAAAATAAAATAAAATAAAATAAAAAAGATTAAAAAAATGTAAATCATAAAAAAAACTAAAAAAAAAAAAAAAAGAAAACTATCTATTTCCTTTGCCCACTTTTTAATGAGGTTGCTTTCTTCTTGTAAATTTGTTTAAGCTCCTTATAGATGCTGGTTATTACACCTTTGTCAGATGCATAGTTTGCAAAAATTTACTCCCATTCTGTAGGTTGTCTGTTTACCCTGTTGATAGTTTCTTTTGCCGTGCAGAAGCTCTTATGTTTAATTAAATCTCATTTTGCTTTTGTTTTTTGTTTTGCTTTTGCTTTTGTTGCAATTGCTTTTGGCATCGTCATGAAAACTGCCTGTTCCTATGTCCAGAATGGTATTGCCTAGGCTGTCTTCCAGAATTTGTATGGTTTTGGGGCCATTATCCTTAGCAAACTAATACAGGAACAGAAAACCAAACACCACAGGTTCTCAATTATAAGTGGGAGATAAATGATGAAAACACATGGACACATAGAGGGGAACCCCACACACTGGGGCCAGCAAAGGGTGGAGGGTGGGAGGAGGGAGAGGATCAGGAAAAATAACTAATGAAATACTAAGCTTAATACCTGGGTGATGAAACAATCTATACAACAAGTTTACATAACACAAGTTTACATATATAACAAACCTGCACATGTACCCCTGAACTTAAAAGTTAAATGTAAAGAAAATTCTTAATAAGGTTCTATTTCTTGTGATGTATAATTTCTACTATTTTTATTCAACAGGTATGGAGCTACATTGATAAATCATTTTTGCCAAAGTTGTACAAAAATATAGATGTTTGCCAAACAACTAAAAGTAGGTAAAAAGAGGAGTGTGAGGGTTGTGAAAGTGAGCTGCCAAATGGTAGCTGACAAAAAGTTCGTTAAACAAGTATCCAAAAAACTAAAACCTCAGAAAAGAAGAGAGTACACTCAATCAAAGAGGAAGGCTTAAAGGAGAAAAATAAAAAGGATTTTCAGCAGAGAGACAGTATAAAAACAACTTTATATTTGGCAGCAGGACATCTTACTTTCTCACTCCAACGTTTTGAGAACAGCCTACACTTTTTCTATCTTCAAGATATTGCATGCAAGGTAGGTCCATAAATGTAAAACTCTAGAAACTGTACACAATTATGAAGAACAGCTTTTCAAATTAACTCTATAAAAACTTTTTAGAACCTAATGATAACCAATTTATACACAGGGAAGATTTGGCAGGGATAAAAATTGTAATTATAAATAAGTTTGCTTATAGGCAGATACAAATTGAAGTCCCAAATGTATAAGAAAATTGGGTTAGAGAATGCAAAAAATACACGTCAAATAAAAAGAAAGCCACCTTTTTGAATAAAGAAAAATGTGCACATTAAAGAAACAATCACCACTGGTTATCATCTATTCTAAAGATCTGTTAAACTCAGAGCTATAGAAAGGATAAAGAGGACAATTTGACAGAATACAGCAGAGGCCAAATTCTAACTGAGCACACTAACAAAGATAGACTATAAGAGAATTAAGCATTTAATTTAAAAAAAATTTTTTTTTTTTGAGACAGGGTCTCAGTAAATATTGCCCAGCTTGAGTGCAGTGGCACAACCTTGGCTCACTGCAACCTCTGGCTTTCAGGCTCAAGGGATCCTCCCACCTAAGTCTCCTGAGTAGCTGGGACCACAAGCACATGCCACCAAGCCCGGCTAATTTTTGTGTGCGTTTTTTGGTTTTTTTTTTGTTTTTGTTTTTTTTGTAGAGACAAGGTCTTGCTATGTTGCCCAGGCTGGTCACAAACTCCTGGACTCAAGTGATCCTCCTGCCTTGGCCTCCGGAAGTGCTGGGATTGCAGGAGTGAGCCACAGTACCTGGCTCAAAAATTTTTTAAATATTATATATATGGCAAATAAATGCTTTAAACAAAAAGTATCACTATACAGAATTGTCCATGTGTTACCATATCATTTAAACTGAAGGTGTCCAATCATTTACTTGAAAAACAAGTAAAGTCTGGGCATGGTAGCTCACACCTGTAATCCCAGCACTTTGGGACGCCAAAGTGGGCAGATCACCTGAAGTCAGAAGTTCAAGACCAGCTTGGCCAAAATGGAGAAACCCCGTCTCTACTAAAAACTACAAGAATTACCCGAGCGTGGTGGCGTGTGCCTGTCATCTCAGTTACTTGGGAGGCTGAGGCAGGAGAATCGCTTGAACCCCAGAGGCGGAGGCTGCAGTGAGCCAAGATCACACCATTGCACTCCAGTCTGGGTGACAGAGCAAAACTCCATTTCAAAAAAAAACAAAAAAGTCAAACTTGCAATCTACGTCTTGTCCTTTGAGTAGAAGTGTCTCATTCTACTATATGATGTTGGGGGAAAAAGATGAAAGTATGACACAGAAAAATTAGCATAGGTTTCCAAAGATTTTAATGGCTTATCTATAATTCTCTCTCTCTCTCTCTCTATATATATATAATCTTGCTAAAAATAATATAAAATATCTTTATATTATTGCTTGCTAAAAATAATTGATCTTTATGTCATTTTTCTGTTTCTTCTTTCATTCTAAAAAAAGTCATAAATCTATATTGATGAAGAAATCACTAGAAATAGATAATAGTCATGAAAAATTATTATATCATGTTCATGATAAATGAGCTATATTAAAGCTGAGCACAAAAAAAAAACCCTTAATCATCTGAAGCAATGAATAACTGAAACACGGTATGACAGCTACAGTATGCAAAACCCAAACATATATAAGGCTATTTATTATTCTAACTCAAAATCTTATTACATGAGGTTTAATCTCATTCATTGTTTTGGATCAGATTCTAATACTAGTGTCTCTCAATAGAGAGACAGATGATTGATAGGTAGGTAGGTAGGTAGATAGATAATAAATCTGTTTTGAAAATATGGTCAATTTGGCAGACAATAGTATATGGGTTATTGGAAAGGTATATCCCCTTCTAAAAATCCCAAGACACTTTAAAAAAAAGAAAGGAGTGAAAAAAGGAAAGAATACAGGTTCAACTTACACATTTATATACAGTTATTAGGAGAGTTCACACTATTGTGTGTCTTCTAAGAGATACCCACATATGAAGCCATGTATACTGTATAGTTTACATGCAATCTCCACACTCGGGTTCACTGTGAGTAGCAGAGATATATGAAAGGGCTTTGAAAAGTGCTATAAAGTCTGGACACGGTGGCTCATGCCTGTAATCCCAGCACTTTAGGAGGCCGAGGCTGGTGAATTACCTGAGGTCAGGAGTTCAAGACCAGCCTGACCAATATGGTGAAACCCCGTCTCTTCTAAAAATACAAAAATTAGCCGGGTGTGGTGGCACACGCGTATAGTCCCAGCTACTTGGGAGGCTGAGGCAGAAGAATTGCTTGAACTCAGGAGGCAGAGGTTGCAGTGAGCTGAGATCGTGCCACTGTACTCCAGCCTAGGCGACAGAGCGAGACTCCCTCTGGGAAAAAAAAAAAAAGAAAGAAAGAAAAGTGCTATATAAATAGAACCAATCGGTCGGGCGTGTGATTCGCGCCTGTAATCCCAGCAGTTTGGAAGGTCGAGATGGGCGGATCATGAGGTGAGGAGTTTAAGACCAGCCTGACCAACATGGTGAAACCCCATCGCTACTAAAAGTACAAAACTTAGCTGGGCGTGGTGGTGGGCGCCTGTAATCCCAGCAACTTGGGAGGCTGAGGCAGGAGAATCATTTGAACTCGGGAAGCGGAGGTTGCAGTGAGCCGAGATTGCGCCATTGCACTCCAGCCTGGGCGACACGGCAAGACTTCATCTCAAAAAAAAAAAAAAAAAATCATAGTGTCCTTTGTGATGAGATCTGAAACAGGTAATTAGCAATACTACTTTACTTTTTTTTTTTTTGAGACGGAGTCTCACCCTGTTGCCCAGGCTGGAGTACAGTGGCGCAATCTCGGCTCACTGCAAGCTCCGCCTCCCGGGTTCACATCATTCTCCTGCCTCAGCCTCCCAAGTAGCTGGGACTACAGGCGCCCACCACCACACCCAGCTAATTTTTTGTATTTTTAGTAGAGACGGGGTTTCACTGTGTTAGCCAGGATGGTCTTGATCTCCTGACCTCATGATCTGCCCACCTTGGCCTCCCAAAGTGCTGGGATTACAGGCGTGAGCCACCGCCCCTGGCAATACTACTTTAATTTTAAGATAAAAAGTACACAAAAGAACATACCATGAAAATAATCCAAAAACACTTTAAAATAAAACTAATCACTCCCCACAAACAAAAAACTCTCCACTTCTTAAAGGAGTTCATTATAATGGATTTTTACTGAGGAAAGCAGACTTCAAGTAAGACACAATCACAGCATTGTTTCTCACTCAAAATAAGAGTAACGTCTTTTGTGTGATCGATAGCTATCATGACTTCCATATACTATATATCAGCACCATCCAATATAATTTTCTGTGAAAATGGAAATATTCTATAATCTACATTGTCTAATACAGTAACCAGTAGTCATATTTTTTTATTTTTTTATTTTTAGATAGAGATGGGGTCTGGCTATGTTGCCCAGTCTGGTCTCAATTTCCTGGGCTCAACCAATCCTCCTAACTTGGCCTCCCAAAGTGCTGGGATTATAGGTGTGAACCATCACTCTCAGTCACCTTATTTGGATATTAAGCACTTGAAATACGGTTAGTGTGACTGAGGAACTGAATTTTTAGTATTGTTTTAATTTCAATTAATTGCAATGTAAATTTAAATAGCCACTGCTGTAAGACTTAAAATTGTGTTCCCCTCAAATTCACATACTGAAACCCTAACCCACAATGTGATGTTATTTGGACATGGAGCCTCTGGAGGTAACTAGGTTTCAAGGACGTCATGAGACAGGATTAGTACCCTATAGGAACAGACACTGCAGAGCTTGCTTCCTCTCTCTGTGCTATGTGAGGACACAGAGAGAAGGTGGCCATCTGCAAGCCAGGAACAGACGCCTTACCAGGGATCCAAATCATCTAGCACCTTGATCTTGGACTTCCCAGCTTCCAGAGCTGTGAAAAAATAAATTGCTGTTGTTTCAAGACATGGAGTCTACTGTATTTTGTTGTGGCAGTCCAAGCCAACTAATATAACCACGTGTCTCTAGTGCTATTTTAGACAGTGCAGCTCTAGAGAGTTTATATAAATATACTAAGCACTATATATAAACAAAATTGTCAAATTGTAATCATGTTTTGGTTTTGTCCATTAAAGCACAACTGTAAATTGTTCTGATAATCCCTGCTTCTCCTAAAAGACTTCCTCCTCACAGACTTAGAGCAAGTACTATAAATGAGTGCTCAATAATGTAACAAGTTACTAGATAACAAGTAACAAGTAACTAGATAAGTTAGTAGGTAAGTTACTTGGTTATAGACTGTTACCGAAACTCAAATACCAGGCCTCTTGGCTTTATCCCCGATTTACTTCCAGCAAGTAGCCTTCTCTTACATAAATGGGAATTTAAAACTTTAGTATTCCAGTAGCATCTGGATATTTAAATTCTACATATTCAGGGCTGGGTGCAGTGGCTCACCCCAGTAATCTCAGCACTTTGGGAGGCCAAGGTGGGCGGATCGCTTGAGCTCAAGAGTTCGAGACCAGCCTGGGCAACATGGCAAAACCCTATCTCTACCAAAAATACAAAAAATTAGCCAGGTGTGGTGGTGTGTGCCTGTAGTCCCAGCTACTTGGGAGGCTGGGGTGGAAGGATCACTTGAGCCCGGGAGGTGGTGATTGCAGTAACCCAAGTTCATGCCACTGCACTCCAGCTTGGGTGACAGTGAGACCCTGTCTCAAAAACAAAAATTAAAAATAAATTTTTTTACTTATTCAGAAATAAAATAATAAAATGGGGAGTGGTCCTAGTCTTACTGCAATATTTTACTCACCTTCTTGATAGCATCTCTTACTAAAAATTTTTTAACTTTTGTGGGTACATAGTAGGTATATATAAGGTACATGAAATATTCTGATACAGACATGCAATGAGTTAACAATCACATCAGGGTAAATGGCATATGCATCCCCTTAAGCATTTATTCTTTGTATTACAAACAATCCAATTATACTCTATTAGTTATTTTTAATGTATAACAAATTATTGTTGACTGTAGTCACCTTGTGCTATCAAATATTAGATCTTATTCATTCCATCTAATTATACTTTTGTACCCATTAACCATCCCCACTTCTGCCCTGTCCTTACCCCCTCTGCCACTATTCTTCTCAGCCTCTGGTAACCATCTTTCTACTCTGTATCTCCATGAGTTCAATTGTTTTAATTTTGAGCTCCCACAAACAAGTAAGAACATGCAAAATTTGTCTTTCTGTGCCTAGCTTATTTCACTTAACATAATGTCCTCCAATCCATGTTGTTGCAAATAACAGAATCTCATTCTTTTTTATGGTTGAATAGTACTCCATTGTGTATATGTACCACATTTTCTTTATTCATTCACCTGTTGATGGCCACTTAGGTTGCTTCCAAATCTTGGCTATTGTGAACAATGGTGAAGTAAACAAGGGAGTGCAAACATCTCTTTGATATACTGATTTCCTTCCTTTTGGGTATATACTTAGTATTACTAAAAATTATTATTAAAAGTAATAGAATTTTAAATAATGGGCAGAATTTCTGATAATGAAGGGACTATAAATAATTTACTCAAAAAAAAGACAGTATATATTAAACTGCAATGATAAGATCCACAATTTGATCATGTCATGTCCTTGCTTGAAACATTTTAGTGATTTCCTACCATCTTCAGGAAAATTTCCAAAATCCTTAAGATGTTGTACAAGGACCTACATAATCTAGAAACTCCAAATCCCTCCAGCTTCATCCAGATAGCACACATAAAATACCATTCTCTTTTTCACATCAAGGCCTTCATGCATTCTGTTCTCTTTACCTGGAGTGCCTCATTTATTTACTTTCTGTTCCTCTTAAACATTTCTCTGAAGACTCCTACTCTAATTACCCCAGACCACTGAGGCGGGATCCCCTATCACATACTTCCATAACATTCTATACTTATTCACACAATCCCCATACTTCTTACTACTTGTAAATGTGCTTAGCGTGTTCATTAAAGTATAAGCTAAAATAAGAGCAGGGGCTGAGTCCTTGTTCACCATTGTGTTTTTAGCACATGGCATTATACTTGGCATTCAACAAGTATTTATTGAATAAGTAAATGATTGATGTACTTCTTTCCCCTAATTTTTGCCACTAACAAGAACTATTAGAACCAATTATTTTAAGAGACAGGGTCTTGCTATGTTGCCCAGGCTGGACTTGAACTCCTGGGCTCAAGTGATCCTCCTGCCCTGGTCTCTGGATAGTTGGGACTATAGGCACAAGCCACAATGCCTGACTACTAGAACCAATCTTTTTTATTAATGAAAACCAAAAACAAAACAGGAAAATGAAATCATATATCACACAAAAACTCACACAATAGCAATTTATTTACAATATGTAAACAACTGTTCATAAATTGGTGATCAACAAAATGTGATACAACCATATAAGTTACTACTCAGCAATAAAAGGAATAGATTATGTAACAATATGGATAAATATCAAAAACATTGTTCAGAGCAAAAGAGATCACACACAAGTGCATATAGATTCCGTTCATATGAAATCCTAGAGAATACAAAGTAATCTAAAGCAGATCAGTCATTGCCTGGTGCTAAGGGCAAGGGGCAAACAGAATACAAAGGGGCATAAGGAATCTTTGGGGGATGATAAAAATGTACTGTATGTTGAGTATGGTGGGGAGTTTCATGACTATTACACAATTATAAAAACTCATCAAATTGGCCAGGCGCAGTGGCTCACGACTGTAATCCCAGCACTTGGGGAGACTGAGGCAGGCAGATCACCTGAGGTCGGGAGGTTGAGACTAGCCTGACCAACATGGAGAAACCGCATCTCTACTAAAAACACACACACACAAAATTTAGCCAGGAGTGGTGGCTCATGACTGTAATCCCAGCTACTCGGGAGGCTGAGACAGGAGAATCGCTTGAACCTGGGAGATGGTGGTTGTGGTGAGCTGAGATCATGCCATTGCACTCCAGCCTGGGCAACAAGGGTGAAACTCTGTCTCAAAAACAACAACAACAAAAAACAAAACAAAAACTCATCAAATTGTAGTTTTTTGTTGTTGTTTTGAGACAGAGTCTCGCTCTTGTCCTCCAGGCTGGAGTGCAATGGCACGATCTCGGCTCACTGCAACCTCTGCCTCCTGGGTTCATGCAATTCTCCTGCCTCAGCCACCCGCGTAGCTGGGATTACAGGCACCTGCCACCACACCCGGCTAATTTTTGTATTTTTAGTAGAGACGGGGTTTTGCCATGTTGCCCAGGCTGGTCTCGAACTCCTAACCTCAGGTGATCCTCCCGTCTCGGCCTCCCAAACTGCTGGGATTACAGGCGTGAGCCACTGTGTCCGGCCCGAATCGTACAGTTTTAAATAGATGCAGTTTATACCTCAATGAAGTCCATTTTTTCAAAGGCAAGACACAATATAGAGCTGAATAGGACAACATATAGTTCAGGGGAATTTAAATATTTTTCATTCATGTTATTAAAAGGTGTTATTGAGTCACAGAATCCTAGGCATAACCTATAATTGAAAAGTAGGATCTATAAGTGAATATAAATTTTCCCATAAGTTTAACTGATAGAAATTTTTTAAGACCTTCACTGTCATTCTGTATCTAAAAATACGAGAGTCACATAACACCCATTTTTCAGTAGTTGTAATATATTTATCTGTACTGGAGAAGTCTAAATGTCTTATCTTTACCCTGGAATGAAGTTCAGGGACTAATTCTGGGCATGCTTGTGTGTTTGGCTTTGGTTTATCTAAATGTCAAAATGAACTATCTAAAATAAACAACACAGGAACCTTGCAGTAATGGGGCAAATAACTAAATAGCTGAAGCAATAGTATTCCTTTTCCAGAACACAAACTTCTCAAGACAAATACAACTGGGATTTCAGAGTATCACAAATTCTGTTATGAAATATATGAAAAACAGAGTATCTTAATCTAACATAACTGTCCCTATAAAATTTAGTGTAAACTCAAATTTCTAAATTTAAGTATATAAATCAAGCAAAAGAGTCCTCTATTTTCCCAATGTTATGGTGAAATCTTTTTTTTTTTTTTTTTTTTTTTTTTTGAGATGGAGTTTCACTTTTGTTGCCCAGGCTGAAGTACAATGGCATGATCTGGGCTCACTGCAACCTCCGCCTCCCAGGTTCAAACGATTCTCCTGCCTCAGCCTCCCAAGTAGCTGGGATTACAGGCATGCGCCACCACGCCCGGCTAATTTTGTATTTTTAGTAGAGACGGGGTTTCTCCATGTTGGTCAGGCTGGTCTCAACCTCCCAACCTCAGGTGATCCACCTGCCTCGGCCTCCCAAAGTGCTGGGATTACAGGCATGAGCCACCTCGCCCAGCCCATGGTGAAATCTTTTGTAAAGCAAATAATCCTTTCAAAAATAAAATATTCATCCCTTAATTTACATATTTCTGTATCTAGAATACAACAGATTAAATTATCATTTTGCTGAGCATTCTCATGATGTCAGAGAAAGATCATAGTAGGAAAGAGATTAAAATCTTCATAAGGTACCTACCTGTTCAGGATGTTCTCAAATTTGATGTTGTGTTGGGGATCCCTGAGACCCACAGAATTCAGCACAAAGTTGTACTCAAGGCTATAATGCTTTTTGTTGTTGTTGTTCTTGTTGTTGTTTTTTGAGACAGAGTCTCGCTCTGTTGCCCAGGCTGGAGTGCAGTGGTGCCATCTTGGCTCACTGCAACCTCCACCTCCCTAGGTCAAGCAATTCCCCTGCCTCAGCCCCCCAAATTGCTGGGATCACACGTGCATGCCATCAAGCCTGGCTATTTTTTTTTTTTTTTTGTATTTTTAGTAGAGATGGGGATTCACCACGTGGGCCAGACTGGTCTCAAACTCCTGACCTCAGGCAATCCACCCACCTCAGCTGGGTGTAATCCCAAAGTGTTGGGATTACAGGCATGAGCCACCGCACCCAGCCTCAAGGCTATAATATATTACAGCAAAATAATACAAACCAAACTCAGCAACAGGAAAAGACATGAATCAAAGTCAGGAGAAAACCAGGTGTAAACTTCCATCAGTTCCATGGAGTTACATAGGGTGCATTTAATTCCTCTAGCAGTGAATTGTGACAAAACGTGTGAAATGTTGTTTAACCAAGGAAGCTCATTAGAGACTCAGTGTCCAAAGTTTTTACTGGGTCATGGGTCACATAGGCATACTTAGCCTAGCAGGTATCCAAATTCCCAGAAGAAAGGGAGGCATTCAATATAAAGCATATTTCCACATTGTTTGCACAAACACTTTAGGCATAGTAAACCACTCATATCGGTTTGGGAATGGTGGGAACACTCCCAAAATCTAAATTCCTAAATGCCAGCTAAGGGCCAAGTTGCAAGCAGGCCATTCTAAAGATAGCAGTCTCAGGTCT
Source organism: Gorilla gorilla gorilla (assembly GCF_029281585.2). Classification (NCBI taxonomy): domain Eukaryota; kingdom Metazoa; phylum Chordata; class Mammalia; order Primates; family Hominidae; genus Gorilla; species Gorilla gorilla. Next base: position 105,064,574 of record NC_073235.2, on the reverse strand, counting down.
GTTATTTTTTTATTATTATTATTATTTTTTTTTTTTTATTTTTTTGAGATGGAGTTTCGCTCTTGTTGACCAGGCTGGAGTGTAACAGCGCAATCTTGGCTCACTGCAACCTCCACCTCCCGGTTTCAAGCGATTCTCCTGCCTCGGCCTCCTGAGCAGCTGGGATTACAGGCATGTGCCACCATGCCTGGCTAATTCTGTATTTTTAGTAGAGACAGCGTTTCTCCATGTTGGTCAGGCTGGTCTCGAACTCCCGACCTCGCCTGCCTTGGCCTCCCAAAGTGCTGGGATTACAGGTGTGAGCTGCCACCCCCACCCCAGGCCTGCTATTTTAACTCTTTTCTGTACACCTAAAGAGAAAGACAAGCAAAAGCTGATTAAAACAAAAAATACACACACACACACACACACACACACACACACACACACACACACACCAATTCTAAGCTGACAAAATAATCCAAGCTTTCCCAAACAGCAGTAAGATATATTGTTCTCTCCTAATTCAGAGCCAACAGCTAAACCACAGAAAAGCACATAAGCCACGCTTAAACCTCTGAGGCTTACATATCCTGGAGTCTACATAAAAATCAGTCATTAAAGAGGCTGGGCGCGGTGGCTCATGCCTGTAATCTCAGCACTTTGGGAGGCTGAGGCAGGCGGATCATGGGGTCAGGAGATCGAGACCATCCTGGCTAACATGTCGAAACCCCGTCTCTAATAAAAATACAAAAAATTAGCCAGGCATGGTGGCACGTGCCTGTAGTTCCAGCTACTCGGGAAGCTGATGCATGAGAACTGCTTGAACCCGGGAGGAGGAGGCTGCAGTGAGCCAAGGCCAAGACATTGCACTCCAGCCTGGGCGACAGAGCAACACTTTTATTTATTTATTATTATTTTTTTTTTTCTTTTTTTTTTTTGAGACGGAGTCTCCTTCTGTCGCCCAGGCTGGAGTGCAGTGGCACAATCTCGGCTCACAGCAAGCTCCGCCTCCCGGGTTCACGCCATTCTCCTGCCTCAGCCTGGGACCTGGTAGCTGGGACTACGCCAGCCACCACGCCCAGCTAATTTTTTTGTATTTGTAGAAGAGACGGGGATTCACCATGTTAGCCAGGATGGTCTCGATATCCTGACCTCGTGATCCGCCCGCCTCCGCCTCCCAAAGTGCTGGGATTACAGGCTTGAGCCACCGTGCCTGGCCAACACTCTGTCTCAAAAAAAAAAAAGTCAAATACTTATTAGGTGCGGGTTATGTGCCCGGCAGTATTCTAAACCAGGAAAAATGCTGGGAATAAGACAGTGCCCACCTACCCTTAAGGTGTTATATTCTAATGGTGTAAATATAAGTCATAAACCCATAAACAAATAAATAAGAATTCCATGAGATGGTTTTGGATGACTCTATTTTTTCAACCCATGTTGCAATGGGTGGCCATCCTCATTAGCTACTCTTAAAAGAGGACTAAATTTTGAATATCCTAGAAACATTCTTAACCTACATAATTTTCTATAACCTGCCTGGAGAGCATCATAAAATAACAATTTTAAATATGGATGTTCCTAAGACTCCACATTCCCTTTCAAATTTTTATATTAAAAAATACAAATATGTATAAGCGTACTTACTTACTAGAACATTATTTGTAATAGCAAACACTGGTAATCATTTCTCTCTTTTTGTGTATGTGAGACAGGGTCTTGCTCTGTCACCCAAGCTGGAGTGCAATGGTGCAATCACAGCTCACTGCAGCTTCAAACTCATGGGCTCAAGGGATCCTCCCAGCTCAGCCTCCCGAGTAGCTGGGACTATAGGCACATGCCGCCATGCCTGTCTAGTTTCTTAAACACATTTTGTAGAGATGGGGTCTCGCCATCTTGCACAAGCTAGTTCAAGGAATCCTCCCACCTCAGCCTCCCAAAGTGTTGGGATTTACAGGTGTGAGCCACTGCACCCGGCCAGTAATCAGTTCTCTATAGATATATTTAGGTTGTCAAAATCATACTACACCCCAAAATAAAATACTATGCAGTCATGAAAAATTGTTTAGATGTGATTTGTTGACAGAGTCTCACAGCATCGCCCAGGCTCGAGTGTAGTGGCGAAATCTTGGATCACTGCAACCTCCACCTCCCAGGTTCAAGTGATTCTCCTTGCCTCAGCCTCCCAAGTAGCTGGGATTACAGGCACCTGCCACCATGTCCAGCTAATTTTTTTGTATTTTTAATAGAGACAGAGTTTCACTATGTTGGCCAGGCTGGTCTCAAACTCTTGACCTCATGATCCGCCCACCTCTGCCTCCCAAAGTGCTGGGATTACAGGTGTGAGCCACCACATCCAGCCAATCTACAATCTATTTTTAGAGGGAAAAGACCGTATTAAACACCAGCACAATGTAACTGCATTTTTAAAATTTATGGCTAGGTGCAGTGGTTCACACCTGTAATCCCAGCACTTTGGGAGGCCGCAGTGAGTGGATCCTGAGGTCGGGAGTTTGAGACCAGCCTGGCCAACGTGGTGAAACCCTGTCTCTACTAAAAATACACAAATTAGCAGGGCGTGGTAGGTACATACCTGTGATCCCAGATACTCAGGAGGCTGAGGCGGAAGAATCACTTGAACCCGGGAGGTAGAGGCTCAGTGAGCTGAGATGGCACCACTGCATTCCAGCCTGAGCAACAGAGCAAGACTCTGTTTCAAAAAAAAAAAAAATGTATGTGAGTGTGTGCACATGGGCACAAAAAGGGTCTACAGACTATATCCCCAAATGTGGTAGGATCATGAGTATTAATACACTCTTTGCTCTATTACACTAATACTATATTGAAATGAATGCCCAATAGGCCCATCATTATGATTTACAGACTCAAAAACACAAGCAAACATAAAATTGTAGAGCTAAAAATTATTATGCATATCTAATGAAATAAAATTATTTCAACAATGTATAATTTTCTTTCTTTTTTTTTTGAGACGGAGTTTCGCTCTTGTTGCCCCGGCTGGAGTGCAATGGTGGAATCTTGGCTCACCACAACTTCTGCCTCCCAGGTTCAAGCATTCTCCTGCCTCAGCCTCCCAAGTAGCTGGGATTACAGGCATGCGCCACCATGCCCAGCTAATTTTGTGTTTTTAGTAGAGACAGGGTTTCTCCATGTTGGTCAGGCTGGTCTTGAACTCCCAACCTCAGGGGATCCACCCACCTCAGCCTCCCAAAGTGCCGGGATTACAGGCGTGAGCCACCACGCCCGGCCTGTGTTAATTTTCAAATTTCAAATTCTTTGTACAAAATTGTTTGTGGCCGGGCGCAGTGACTTATGCCTGTAATCCTAGCACTTCGGGAGGCCGAGATGGGCAGATCACGAGGTCGGGAGATCGAGACCATCCTGGCTAACACGGTGAAACCCCGTCTCTACTAAAAATACAAAAAAAATAACCAGGTGTGTTGGCGGGCACCTGTAGTCTCAGCTACTCAGGAGGCTGAGGCAGGAGAATGGCATGAACCCAGGAGGCGGAAGTTGCAGTGAGCCGAGATTGTGCCACTGCACTCCAGCCTGGGCGACAGAGCAAGACTCCCGTCTCAAAAAAAAAAAAAAAAAAAAAATTATGTTTGTAGGGCTAGGCATGGTGGCTTACGCCTGCAATTGCAACACTTTAGGAGGCCAAGGCGGGAGGATCACTAGAGCCCAGGAGTTTGAGACCAACCCTGGCAACATGGCAAAAGACAGGTAATAACAAATGCTGCAAGGGTCTGGAGAAAAGGGAACCCTTATACACTGTTGGTGGGAATGTAAATTAATAAAACTACTACGGAGAATGGTTTGGAGGTTCCTCAAAAAACTAAAAATAGGCCAGGTGCAGTGGCTCACCCCTGTAATCCCAGCACTTTGGGAGGCTGAGGTGGTTGGACTGCTTGAGCCCAGGAGTTTGAGATCAGCCTGGGCAACATGGTGAAACCCTGTCTCTACAAAATATTAAAAAATTAGCCAGGCATGGTGGCACACATCTGTAGTCTCAGGTACTTGGGAAGCTGAGACAGGAGGATGTCTTGAGACTGGGATGTTGAGGCTACAGTGAGCTGTGATCGCCCAACTGCACTCCAGCCTGGGTGACGGGGGAGACTCTGTCTTAAATATATAAATAAATACAAATATAAATAAATAAATAAAAATGTTTGCATATCTTGTGGGACTCCTATACAAAAAAGCATCTGGATAGCATTTTCAAGTATATGGTGACGCAACATAGCCAGTATGTCACATATTTACTGCACTTTAAAAAATCTCTAGGCCGGGTGTGGTGGCTCACACCCGTAATCCGAGCACTTTGGGAGGCCAAGGCAGGTGGATCACCTGATGTCGGGAGTTCGAGACCAGCCTGACCAATATGGTGAAACGCCACCTCTACTAAAAATATAAAATTAGCCAGGCATGGTGGCGCATGCCTGTAATCCCAGCTACTTGGGAGGCTGAGGCACGAGAATCGCTTGAACCTGGGAGGCGGAGGATGCAGTGAGCTCAGATCGTGCCATTGCACTTTAGCCTGGGAAACAAGGGTGAAACTCCATCTCAAAAAATAAATAAATAAATTTCTAATTCACTGAGAAGATTATTTGGCTTTGTTATTAAAATTTAAAAACGTAAGATACACGACTTCCAAATGTAGAGTTAAGTTCTAGAGAAAAAGAAGGGTAAATAAAACAATGGATCATTCCATCCAATATTACATAGAACATTTTAGAACATGTATAGTGTTCTAATAATCACTAGTGACCTCCACAAAACATTTCAACACAAAAGTGTTCCACATGTAGAACACATCTAACTAAAGTCTTAAAAGTTTTTGATGTAACTATATACACCAACACCAACACAAAAAACAAATTACATAATTTCTCTAGGTTTTGTTATAAAAATTTTTTTAGAAATTTGTTGAATTAAACTATCTTTAACACTTCATCTCTCTCAATATCTACAGATTTCTTCACAAGCACATGTGCCCCAAATTATTTCAAAAATAAATTTTCTTATAAAAAAATAAATAAAATGAGGATACTTTCATCCATCTCTATTCTATGTTTCTAAGTTCAAATTCACTTAGAAAAACCTGCCCTGAGAATTATTTAGCAATAATTTAAAGTGGTAACCTACTTCTTTTATTTGAAAGGTTAAAATTTTGCTGAGCAAAGTTAAATATTGTAAATGACAAATAATCGAGACTAACAGAAAAGAAAGCGAGCAGAGAATAAAACTGTATCTCCTTCTTTAGGGCCATAAAGTTCTCAATGATATGCAGTTTTATGCCCCAGGGGATATTTGAAGATGTCTGGAGACATTTTTGGTTGTCACTACAACCTGTGGTAGTACCACTAACATTTGTCGGTAGTACCACTAACATTTGTCAAGGATGCTGGCAAAATCTTACAATGCACATATGGCTCCTCCACATACACACACAGAAATTATCTGGAAAAAAAATTATCTGGTACAAGATGTCAATGAGCTAAAGGAGGAAAACCCTGCTCTGAAGGCAATTACAAGGTAATATATCTTCCAATTTAGTGGGCAAAGACCAATAGTCTCTACCAAAAATAAAAATAAAAATAAAACAATTAGCTGGGCATTGTGGCACATGCCTGTAATCCCAGCTACTTGGGAGGCTGATGCAGGAGAATCACTTGAACCAGGGAGGTGGAGGTTGTAGTCAGCCGAGATCGCGCCACTGCACTCCAGCCTGGGTGACAGACCAAGACTCCGTCTTGAAAAAAAAAGAAGAAAGAAAGAGAGAAAGAGAGAGATAGAGAGAGAGAAAGAAAGACAGAAAGAAAGGAAAGAAAGAGAGACAGAGGCAGAAAGTAAGTGTTGGTGAATATATAAAGAAATTGGAATCCTTGACCCTTGTACACTGTTGGTGGGAATGAAAAATGGTGCGCAGCCGCTATGGAAAACAATATGGAAGTTCCTCAAAAAATTAAAAATAGAACTACTACATGTTCTAGCAATTCTATTTCTGGGTATAAATAGAATACAGTTTTCCCACTGTATAAAAGAATTGGAAAAAATCTTGAAAAGCTATTTGTACACACACAGCCATTATATTAGTCAGCTTGGGCTACTGAATACCACAGACTAGATCATATAATCCTATCTGAGCAGTCCAAGATCCAGGTGCTATCCATCAGTTCCTGGTGAGAGCTCTCTTCGTGGCTTACAGATGGCCATGTTGTTGCTGTGTCTTCCCACAGTGTAGAAAAAAGATCTGGTGTCTTCCTCTTCTTATAAAGGAACCAGCCCTATTGGATTAGGCCCCAACCTTATCTTATTTAACCTTTATCATCACCTCCTTACAGGCCTTATCTACAAACCCAGTCACACTGGGAGTTAGGGTTTCAATATATGAATTAGAGAACACAATTCAGTCCACAGTACACATGTTCACTGCATTATTATTCACAATAGGCAAGAGGTGGAAGCAACTTAAATGTACATCAACAGATGAATGGATAAACAAAATATGGTATATACATACAAGAGAATATTATTCAGTCTTTTAAAAAGAAGTAAATCCTGTCACATGCTACGACAAGGATGAACCTTGAGGACACTATGCTAAGAAAAATATGCCAGTCACAAAAGATGAAATAATGCATACTTATATAAAGCATCTAAAACAGTGAAACTCACAGAAACAGAAAGTCAAATGGTGGTTTGTTGCCAGGAGCTAGAGGGAGGGTGAAGTAGGAAGTTGTGTTTGGTGGATGTAGACTTTCAGCCATGCAGGATAGGGGGATTCTGGGCATCTGTTGCGTAACAATGTGCATGTTGTTGGCGATATTGTACTATATACTTGAAAATTATTGGGAAAGTGAATTTTATTATACGATTTGCCATAGTTTAAAAAAAAAGAAAGGAAGTACCGATATACGCTAAAACATGGATGAACCATGAAGTTAATCACAAAAGACTACAATTTATAGATTTCAATTTATATAAGACACCCAAAATAGGTGAAGATACTGAAACAGAAAGTAAACTAGTATTTACCTACAGCTGGGATAGGGGAGTGTGTGTGGAAAAGAACTGGGAATAACTGCTAATGAGTACAAGATTTCTTCCTGGGGGACCATAGAAGCATATGAGCTATAAAGTAACCGATCACTGAAATTTGAGGATAACAATTTTAAGATTCACTCAGACTAACTCCCTCTGTAACAGGTTAACCCAGATAAAGTACATGACTCCCCCAAGAAAACATTTCCATTATCCCACTTTCAATGCATTTTATAATTTTTTTTTTTTTTTTGAGAGACAAAGTCTCGCTCTTGTCCCCCAGGCTGGAGTGCAATGGCATGATCTCGGCTCACTGCAACCTCCGCCTCCTGGGTTCAAGCGATTCTCCTGCCTCAGCCTCCCGAGTAGCTGGGATTAGCGGAGCCTGCCACCATGCCTGGATAATTTTTGTATTTTTGGTAGAGACGGGGTTTCACCATGTTGGCCAGACTGGTCTCGAACTCCTGACATCAGGTGATCGCCCACCTCGGCCTCCCAAAGTGCTGGGATTACAGGCGTGAGCCACCGCACTTGGCCACATTTTATAATTTTTTTTTTTTTTTTTTTGAGACGGAGTCTTGCTCTGTCGCCCAGGCTGGAGTGCAGTGGCGCAATCTCGGCTCACTGCAAGCTCCACCTCCACCTCCTGGGTTCACGCCATTCTCCTGCCTCAGCCTCTTGAGTAGCTGGGACTACAGGCACCCGCCACCATGCCCGGCTAATTTTTGTTTGTTTGTTTGTTTTTAGTAGAGACGGGGTTTCACCGTGTTAGCCAGGATGGTCTCGATCTGCTGACCTCGTGATCCGCCCGCCTCGGCCTCCCAAAGGGCTGGGATTACAGGCGTGAGCCACCGCGCCCAGCCTTTATGATTTTTAAATAAAGTAAATTAGTGACAATTCAACCTTAGTGTTTAGAATTTCAAAAAAGATATTTATTGCACTCTTACGTTGATCCCTGCTTTCCCTTCAAAGTAGAAGAGAGAAAATAAGAGAAGAAAACTTTGAAAGACTAGTATTAAGAATATTTTCTTAATCCTAGCACTTTGGGAGGCCGAGGTGAGCAGATTGCCTGAGCTCAGGAGTTCGAGACCACCCTGGGCAACACAGTGAAACCCCATCTCTACTAAAATACAAAAAATTAACCAGGTGTGGCGGCATGCGCCTGTAGTCCCAGCTACTCAGGAGGCTGATGAAGGTGATTTGCTTGAACCCGGGAGGGAGACGTTGCAGTGAGCCAAGATTGTGCCACTGCACTCCAGCCTGGGTGACCAGAGCAAGACTCCATCTCCAAGAAAAATAATAACAATAATAATAATATTTTCTATGTGGGAAAGCAAATAAATACTAGTCAATGTGTATTTAATGTCTTAATAAATATACAACACCATTTCATGATTAGGAATAGAAAGGATCATTCTCAATGTGATAAAGGCATCTATGAAAAACACACAACTGCTCTCCCTCTCCCTCTCCCCGGTCTCCCCAGTCTCCCCGGTCTCCCTCTGATGCCGAGCCGAAGCTGGACTGTACTGCCACCATCTCGGCTCACTGCAACCTCCCTGCCTGATTCGCCTGCCGAGTGCCTGGGATTGCAGGCTGGAGTGCAGTGGCGTGATCTCGGCTCGCTACAACCTCCACCACCTCCCAGCCGCCTGCCTTGGCCTCCCAAAGTGCCGAGATTGCAGCCTCTGCCCGGCCGCCACCCCGTCTGGGAAGTGAGGAGCGTCTCTACCTGGCCGCCCATCATCTGGGATGTGAGGAGCCCCTCTGCCCGGCTGCCCAGTCTGGGAAGTGAGGAGCGCCTCTTCCCGGCCGCCATCCCGTCTAGGAAGTGAGGAGTGTCTCTGCCCGGCCGCCCATCGTCTGAGATGTGGGGAGCGCCTCTGCCCCGCCGCCCCGTCTGGGATGTGAGGAGCACCTGGGCCCGGCCGCGACCCCGTCTGGGAACTGAGGAGTGTCTCTGCCCGACCGCCACCCCGTCTGGGAGGTGAGGAGCGTCTCTGCCCGGCCGCCCAGTCTGAGAAGTGAGGAGCCCCTCCGCCCGGCAGCCACCCCGTCTGGGAGGTGAGGAGCGTCTCCGCCCGGCAGCCGCCCTCTCCGGGAGGTGGGGGGCAGCCCCCGCCCGGCCAGCCGCCCCGTCCGGGAGGGAGGTGGGGGGCAGCTCCCACCCGGCCAGCCGCCTCGTCCGGGAGGGAGGTGGGGGGCAGCCCCCGCCCGGCCAGCCGCCCCGTTCGGGAGGTGGGGGGCGCCTCCGCCCGGCCACCGCCCCGTCTGGGAGGTGGGGGGCAGCCCCCGCCCGGCCAGCCGCCCCGTTCGGGAGGTGGGGGGCGCCTCCGCCCGGCCACCGCCCCGTCTGGGAGGTGGGGGGCGCCTCTGCCCGGCCACCGCCCCGTCTGGGAGGTGGAGGGTGCCTCTGCCCGGCCACCGCCCCGTCTGGGAAGTGAGGAGCCCCTTTGCCCGGCCGCCACCCCGTCTGGGAGGTGTACCCAACAGCTCATTGAGAACGGGCCACGATGACGATGGCGGTTTTGTCGACTAGAAAAGGGGGAAATGTGGGGAAAAGAAAGAGAGATCAGATTGTTACTGTGTCTGTGTAGAAAGAAGTAGACATGGGAGACTCCATTTTGTTCTGTACTAAGAAAAATTCTTCTGCCTTGGGATGCTGTTAATCTATAACCTTACCCCCAACCCCCTGCTCTCTGAAATATGTGCTGTGTCCACTCAGGGTTAAATGGATTAAGGGCGGTGCAAGATGTGCTTTGTTAAACAGATGCTTGGAGGCAGCATGCTCGTTAAGAGTCATCACCACTCCCTAATCTCAAGTACCCAGGGACACAAACACTGCGGAAGGCCTCAGGGTCCTCTGCCTAGGAAAACCAGAGACCCTTGTTCACATGTTTATCTGCTGACCTTCCCCTCCACTATTGTCCTATGACCCTGCCAAATCCCCCTCTCGGAGAAACACCCAAGAATTATCAACAAATACTAAAAAAAAAAAAAAAAAAAAAAAAAAAGAAAAACCCACAACTAACAGCATACTTAATGGTGAAAAACTAAAAACTTTCCTTCGAAGATCAGGAACGAAACAAAAATGTTGGATTCCCCAAACCTATCCAAACTTGTACTGGAGATTCCCCTAGCCAGGGAAAGGAGACAAAAACTGAAAGAAGAAAGAAAAAGAACAATGAAATAAAAAGACATACAGATTAGAAAGGAAGAAGTCAAGTCATCTCTGTTTGAAGATGGCATGGTCTTGTATTCTGCAATGTTGTTGAACTTTTATTAGCTCTAGTAATTTTTTATAGGTTTATATGCAAATCCTAAGGAATCTACAAAATCCAAATTTGCTTGTATATAAGCAAATCCTAAGGAACCTACAAAAAAATTACTAGAGCTAATAAAAGTTCAACAACATTGCAGAATACATCAATATATAAAAATCAATTGTATTTCTGTACACTAGCAATGAGCAATCCAAATGCGAAATTAAGAAAATGAGCCCATTCATAATAGCATCAAAAGAACAAAATTATTACGAATAAATGTAACAAAAGAAGTGCAAGATTTACACAATGAAAACGGCAAAACATCACTGAAAAAAAGTAATCTTATCTAAACAAATGAAGAGACATCCCATGCTCACTGATTATAAGACTTAATATTTATTAAGATGGCAATACTCCCCAAATTTATCTACATATTCAATGCAATCTCTTTCAAACACCAGCTGCCTTTCGAGTAGAAATTGACAAGCTGCTGCTTTATATGGAAATGCAAAGGACCCAGAATAGCCAAAACAATCTTGAAACAGAAGAACAAAGTCAGAGGATTCACATTTCCTGATTTCAAAACGTAATACAAAGCAACAAATAAAGACTGTAGCACAGTGTGGTACTGAAATAAAGACAGACATGCACATCAATGGAATGGAATTGAGAGTTCAGAGATAAACCCTTACATATATGGTGAACTGATTTTTGACAAGGGTGCCAAGACAATTCAATGGGGAAAAAATTACCCTTTTCAATAAATGATGCTGTGATAACTAGATATCCATGTATAAAAGAATAAAGTTGGATCCCCTAACCTTGTATCATAAGCAAAAATTAACTGAAAATGGATCAGAAACGCAAAACGTAATAAGTAAATCTATAAATATCTCAGAATAAAACATAGGTGTAGATCCTTTATGATCCTGGATTAGGTAATAGCTTCTTAGCTGTGATACCAAAAAGCACAACAAAAGGAAAAATAGATAGAATGTCAACAAAATTTAAAACTTCTGTGCTTCAAAACACACCATAAAGAAAGTGAAGACAACTCACAGAATGGGGGAAAAATTTACAAGTCATATAACTAACAAAGTACTAGTATCCAGAATATAAAAAGAACTTTTATTTATTTATTTATTTATTTATTTGAGACGGAGTTTCGCTCTTGTTGCCCAGGCTGGAGTGCAATGGCGTGATCTTGGCTCACTGCAACCTCCACCTCCCGGGTTCAAGCGATTCTCCTGCCTCAGCCTCCTGAGTAGCTGGAATTACAGGCATGTGCCACCATGCCTGGCTAATTTTGTATTTTTAGTAGAGGCAGGGTTTCTCCATGTTGGTCAGGGTGGTCTCGAACTCCCAATCTCAGGTGATCCGCCCACCTTCACCTCCCAAACTGCTGGGATTATAGGCATGAGCCACAGTGCCTGGCCATAAAAAGAACTCTTACACCTTAACCACCTGACCCAGCAATTTCACTCTTGGGTATATGCAAGAGATATAAAAACATATGTCCACAAAAAAAACTTGTACGTTAATACTCATAATGGCATTATTCATAATAACTAAAAAGTGGAAACAACCGCATGTCCATCAATTGATGAAAGGATAAAGGAAATGCAGTATATCCGTAATAGAATATTATTGGGCAATAAAAGGGAATGAAGTGCTGGATATATGTTACAACATGGATGGACCCTGAAAACATTATGCTGAGTGAAAGAAGCCAGACACCAAAGACTATATATTATATGATACGACTCAACTTACAGGATATGTCTAGAACAGGCAAATTTGAGACAGAAAGTAGATTAGTGGTTGCCAGAGGCTTGGGGAGGGAGTGAATGAAGAATTACTGCTAATGGACATGGGACTTCTTCGTGGTGTAAGAAAAATGTTCTACAACTGACGGCAGTGACAGTTGCACAACTGTGGATACGCTAAAAAGCACTGAATTCTGCACTTTAATGGGTGAATTATATGCTATGTAGATTATATCCCAATAAAGCTGTTATAAAAAAGAAAATGTATATATGAATGGAAACAATTTTATAAAATAACATTAAAAAAGTTAAAATTTATTGCAACAATTGAAAATATAAGAAGAGATACAAATGGTCAGGTTGAAATTCCTAAAGAGGTAAATTTAGAGTTTTTTGGCTGGGCGCAGTGGCTCACACCTGTAATCCCAGCACTTTGGAAGGCAGAGGCGGGTGGATCATGAGGTCAGGAGTTTAAGACCAGCCTGGCCAAAATGGTGAAACCCCATCTCTACTAAAAATATAAAAATTAGCTGGGCGTGGTGGCGCCCGCCTGTAATCCCAGCTACTCTGGAGGCTGAGGCAGAAGAATCGCTTGAACCTGGGAGACAGAGGTTGCAGTGAGCCGAGATCACGCCACTGCACTCCAGCCTGGGACCGAGCAAGACTCCATCTCAAAAAAAAAATTTAGAGTTTTTGAGGAAGCCCCAAAATAAATGCTAATTAACTAAAAATTTTCCATGTGAATAAAATGGGAAAGCATGGAAATAAGGAAAAAAGAGATATGAGAGGAACACAATTCTTACTGCAAGGCGAAATATTTTGCGAAGACCTAGTAAAGAATTCTAGAGTCATGTTTCTTGAAAAACTTCCAAGTTTAACAAAGCCAATTCGGGCTGAGGTTATTTTCAGTACCACTGGAAAAACTGTATGAAAAGAATACATCATTTTCTAGGAATAGGACCACATATATAAGTTAGAATTATAAAATATTACTTGGAAAGAACTAGAAGTCAAATTTTCCATAATAAAGCAGGAATTCATCCTACCTGTAACATCTCTGACAGATGATCTACTTAGATGTTTTCAGGGGTGGCAAGCTCACAAATTCAAAAGATAGGCCATGCATTGTTTCAATTTAAAAAGCTTAGAAGCAAATTAGATATCTTTGTCAAGATAAAACTAAGTTTCCTTTTCTTTTCGGTTTTTGTTTTTGTGGGTTTTTTTGTTGCTGTTGTTGTTGCTTTTTTTTTTCTTGAGACAGGGTCTCACTCTATCCATCAGGCTGGGGTGCAGTAGCACAATCAGGGCTCACTGCAGCCTCAATCACCTGGGCTCAGGTGATCCTCCCACCTCAGGCCCCCAGGTAGCTGGGACCACAGGCGCAGGCTATCATGCCCAACTAATTTTTTTGTAGAGACGGGGTTTCACCATATTGCCCAGGCTGGTCTCTAACTCTGGGCTCAAGGGATTTGCCCGCCTCAGCCTCCCAAAGTGCTGGGATTACAGGCGTAAGCCACTGTGCCTAGCCAAGATAAAACTAAGTTTTCATGAAAATGGCCAGTTTATTATCACTATTACCAGTGATGTACCATTTTATAGTTAACTTAGTATAGAAAGAAACATAGTATAAGAAATGCTTTTTTGAATCATGACCAAATGCAAAGGTAAACATAAAACTAAAATAAAAATTTCATGGAACAATACTTAAGGCAGTCATGTGTGGTTTAATGACAGAAATATGTTCTGAGAAATTTGTTGTTAGGTGACTTCATCGTATGAGTATCATAGAGTGTACTTAGAGAAACCTGGATGACATAGCCTATTACATACCTAGGCTATATGATATAGCTTATTACTTCTAGACTATAGGATAATTGTATAGCTATTCCACTGAATACTGTAGGTTGCTGTAACGCAATAGTATCTGTGTATCTAAACACAGAAAAAGTAGAGCAAAAATACAGTATGAAAGATAAAATATGGTATACCTGTATAGGGCACTTACCATGAATGGAGCTTGTAGGACTAGAACTTGCTCTAGGTCAGTGTGTGAGCGGTAAGTGAATGTGAAGGCCTAGGATATTACTGTACTCTACTGTAGACTTCATAAACACTAAACTTAGACAACATTAGTTTTGTTTTTTATTTCCTTGATAATAAATTAACCTTAGATTACTTCATAAACTTTTTAACCCGTGATTTAACTGTTTTTAACATTTTTACTCTTATAATAAAACACTTAGCTTAAAACACGAACATACTGTATAACTGTACAAAAACATATATATATATATGTATTTTTTTTTTTTTGAGACAGGATCTGGCTCTGTTGCCCAGGCTGGAGTGCAGTGGCATGATCTCAGCTCACTGCAACCTCCGCCTCATGGGTTCAAGCAATTCTCCAGCCTTAGCCTCTGGAGTAGCTGGGACTACAGATGCCCACAACCACACCTGGCTAATTTTTTTGTCTTTTTTCAGTAGAGACGGGGTTTCACCATCTTGGCCAGGCTGATCTCAAACTCCTGACTTCAGGTGATCTGCCTGCCTTGGCCTCCCAAAGTGCTGTGATTACAGGCAGGAACCACCACACCCAGCCTACCCAGCTTATTTTTGAATTTTTTTGAAGAGAAGGGGTCTCACCATGTTGCCCAGGCGGGTCTGCAACTCCTAAGCTCAAGTGAGCTGCCCACCTCAGTCTCCCAAATTGCTGGGATTACAGGCGTAAAAAATATATATATATATATATATATATATATATATATATATTTTTTTTTTTTTTTTTTTTTTGAGACAGAGTCTCACTCTGTCACCAGGCATGAGTTTGAGCCCAGACTCGGCAACATACTGAGATCTCATCTCTACAAAAAATAAACAAAATTAGCCAGGCATGGTGGCACACCTGTAGTCCTAGCTACTCGGGAGGCTGAGGTAGGATGCTCGCTTGAGCCCCAGAGGTCAAGGCTGCAGTGAGCCAAGATTGCGCCAGCCACTGCACTCCAGCCTGTGTAACAGAGCAAGACACTGTCTCAAAAACAAACAAACAAAAAGATTAGGAAACAAAAAGAAGTCAGAAGGAGCCAAATCAGGACTATATTGATTTTCCATTGAAACTCTTCAAAAATTGCCCTTGTTTGATGACAGGAATGAGTAGGAGCATTGTCATGGTGGAGAAGGACTCTTTAGCAAATTTCTCCCTAGTGTTTTTCTGCTAAAGCTTTGATTTTCTCAAGACATTCTCATAATAAGCAGATGTTATTATTCTTTGGCCCTCCAGAAAACAAGCAAAATACCTTGAGCATCCCAAAAAACTGTTGCCATGACCAGTCCACTTTTGCTTTGACTGGACCACTTCCACCTCTT
This sequence comes from Gorilla gorilla gorilla, assembly GCF_029281585.2. Classification (NCBI taxonomy): domain Eukaryota; kingdom Metazoa; phylum Chordata; class Mammalia; order Primates; family Hominidae; genus Gorilla; species Gorilla gorilla. The sequence continues at coordinate 105,049,138 of NC_073235.2, read as the reverse complement.
GGTAGCCATTGCTTTAATTATGCCCTGTCTTCAGGATATATTGGTAAAGACATGTTTCATCTGTTATAATTTTTTTCAAGAAATGCTTCAGGATCTTGATCCCATTTGTTTAAAAATTCCATTGAAAGCACTGCTCATCTATAGCTGATTTGGGTGCAATGGTTTTGGCCCCCAATGAGATGAAAGTTTGCCCAAGTTTAATTTTTCAGCCAGAATTGTGTAAGCTGAATCACTTGAGATGTCTGTGATGTTGGCTATTATTTTTGCTGTTAATCATTTGTCCCCTTCAAATAAGGCACAAACAAGGTTAATTTTTTCCTTGCAAATTTCCTTGCAGTCTGCCACTGCAAGCTTCATCTTTAACACTGTCCTGTCCTTTTTTATTTATTTATTTTTTGAGACAGAGTCTCGCTCTGTCGCCAGGCTGGAGTGTAGTCGTGCGATCTTGGCTCACTGCAATCTTTGCCTCCCGGGTTCAAGCAATTCTCCTGGCTCAGCCTCCCGAGCAGCTGGGACTACAGGCGCACACCACCACACCCAGCTAATTTTTGTATTTTTAGTAGAGACGGGGTTACACCATGTTGGCCAGGATGGTCTCGATCTCTTGACATCGTGATCTGCCCGCCTCAGCCTCCCAAAGTGCTGGGATTACAGGCATGAGCCATCATGCCCGGCCTGTCCTGTCCTTTTTTAAAACGAGTTATCCATTTGTAAAACTGCTGATTTCTTTGGGGCACTGTCCCCATAAACTTTTTGTAAAGCATCAATGATTTCACCATTCTTCTACCAAAGTTTCACTATAAATTTTATGTTTGTTCTTGCTTCAATTTTAGCAGAATTCACGTTGCTTTGGTAGGAGCTTTTTTCAAACTGATGTCTTAGCCTTCCTTAGTGCCTCAAACTAGATCCTGTTCAAGTTTATTTTGGCACAAAAAATTTTTGAAAAACATGCAGAGTTTTTTCATAATATGCATTTTCCATAAACTTTCTGAGGTCCCCTTGTGTATCTATCTATATATATCTATCTATCTATCTATCTACCTACCTACCTACCTACCTACCTATCTATTACTCCTATTGGTTCTGTTTATCTGGAGAATCCTGACTAATACAAGTCCTAAAGATCCTGGAGGTCCAGTAAAGATGAAATTTAGCAGAGAGCATGCTTGCCTCTAGATCTAGCAAAGTAACATTCTTGAACATCCTAGACAGATGCTACCTTACCAGCTGGCAGATGGCTATATGATTTTCAGTCTCAAAGGTTAATTTAGATATAGGACTTGCTTACAGCTAGATCTGGCAAGGCAACACTCTTAAATATCCTTACTAGATACTACCTCACCAGCTGGCAGATGGCTATATATGGAATAAGGCCAGGTCAAACCTCAAAACAACAAAGTAGATTTAACAGCTGAGGATCCCTTTATCATTTTAGTTAACAACAACGACAACAAAACAGATTTCTGCTGCCTTTGATGTATTTTGAATTAAGGTAAAAACTTGCAAAACAAATGCCAATGCTATATGATAAAATGACTTTAAGATCAGAATCTGAGAAACAGAACAGATGTACCTATCTGTTGCATATTAGATAACATCTAATCTAGGATCATTTTAGTTTTAAAATAATAAAATAATAAAATCACAAAATAAACAGTCAACACAAACTATAATTAAAGAATGAGCGAGGCTGCAACTTATACTTAATTCATTATTATTTATGCTAACTTACGGTTTTTTAACCTTAGTAATACTTGCATTTTGTACCAGATGATTCTTTGTTGTGGAGGCTGTCCCACATATGGTAAGACGTGTTACAGCATCCCTAGATTCCATCCAGTAAATGTTAACAGCATCTCCTAGATGTTACAACCAAAAAATGTCTCCACATATTGCCAAATGTCCTTGAGTGTAAAATCACCTCTACTTAAATACCACTGTGCTAATGGAATGAAACAGCATGGTACAGAAAAATCTCAAATAACCGGTAAGGAATAAATCATTACCTGGTGTTAGATATTAATTACTTTTCTGCTTATATGTGAACATGGACAACCTTTGTGATCTGAAAATTAACATTTCAAATTACAAAATGAAAACAAATCTTAAAGGAATTTTCTGACTGCATAAGCCCTTAAGAAGCCTTGATGAAAGAAAGGGAAGAGAGTTAATAACATTCATCATTTAAAATCTGCTGTACTGTTTTGCTTCATACTAGTTATTCTACATAATTTATTGTTTTTAATGGCAACCCCAAACACACATTTGTACATATGCACACACATACCTATACTTAATATATAAGTACCTATATTTATATATAAAAAGAATATTTCTGGAAAAAAGTAAGAAACTTAACAATGGTCACTTTAAATATGAAGAAAAAGAATTAGAGATCTAGAGTAGAAAAAAAGAGTTTTTCATTGGCTACTCTTTTGTACTGTTAGAATTTTAAAACAGTCATTGTGGCTTAACAATGGGAATAAGTTCTGAGAAATGCCTTGTTAGGAGATTTTGTTATTGTATGAACATCATAGAGTGTTCTTACACAAACCTACATGGTATAGCCTACTACACACCTAGGTTATATAGTCTATTGCTCCTAGGTTACAAACCTGTACTCTATGTTACTATACTACTGAATATTGTAGGCAATACTAACATAACACAATGTTAAGTATTTATGTATCTAAACACAGAAAAAGTACAGTAAATATACAATATTACAATCTTACGAACCACCATCATATATTCATTCGGTCTGCTGTTGACCAAAAAACATCATTAAGTGGTGCATGACTATAAATGAATGTTTTACATTTTCAATTTTAAAATGCATTTAAATAAAACAAATTGTAATATAAATGTATCACTTTACAGATTAGAAAACTGAGACTCAAAGAGGTTTAATTGACCATGCTCACTGAAAAGCAGTATTAACAAAATTCATATCTATGTTTGTATTACTCTCAAAACTCATCAACAGCAACAGAATACCTTGAAAAACATGTGTCTTATTTTTAACATCATCCAGAGGGAGCAATTTTTGTATTCTAATGTATTTATCTTTATACCATGCTTTCTACACAAAAGACAATAAAATATATGCAAAATCTATTATAGCTCCAGCAAAGGAGACATGATGGACACCAAAACATTAAACTGTTACTTAAAATTTCTTTCCCAGAATCTTAATGAAGTAGCATATTTTAGCAGATTGAAGTTGTTTAACAGCTGAGGAAATGTATCTTGGTCTCCTCTAATCGTGAAAAATCCCAATTCTTTCTAAAGTTTTTAATCATTTAGAGTTCTTAAAATATAGATTAAGTTCGTCAAGTTTTTTTTTTTTTTTTTTGGAGACAGAGTTTCGCTCTTGTTGCCCAGACTGGAGTGCGATGGCGCGATCTCAGCTCACTGCAACCTCCGCCTCCTGGGTTCAAGCAATTCTCCTGTCTCAGCCTCCTGAGTAGCTGGGATTACAGGCATGTGCCACCACACCTGGCTAATTTTGTATTTTTAGTAGAGATAGCGTTTCTCCATGTTGGTCAGGCTGGTCTTGAACTCCCGACCTCAGGTGATCCACCTGCCTCAGCTTCCCAAAGTGCTGGGTTTACAGGTGTGATCCACCACGCCTGTCCAAGTTGTTAATGTTATAAAATGCTTTGAATGAAAGTATATATAACCAAAGGACCCATCCATTTGGCAAGCTGGGCAAAAAGAATGGGTCAAAATGATTCATCAGTAATGTCAGTCAAAGTTAGCAGTCCAGAAGATCTACTCTAGGCATCTACCTTACTTAAATATACATCATTAATCCCATCCTATAATGCAATTAACTTAACCTTAGCCCATTCAACAACTCCACATATTCAACAATTCCACATATTCAAAGTCTGAAGAATATTTTAAAAAGTAAACAATCCCAACTCTCAAGAAATGTGTAATCTAATGGGAAAGACAATCATGTAAACAGTGAATCATAAAACAAAAAGACTGTAGCACTTCTTTCAACAAATACTGCATACTGCTATAACTGAACTGTGTTCCCCCCAAATTCATATAATGAAGCCCTATCCCCCCTCAGTGTGACTATATTTGGAGATAGGGCTTTTAGGTACTAATTTAAGTTAAATGAGATGATAAGGATGGGGTCCTAATCCAAATGCATTGATGGCCTTATAAGAAGAGAGAGACAGATTTCTTTCTAATTTCACAGTGGAAGGCAACCCAGAGCTCTCACCAGAACCTGACTGCTGGCACCCTATCTTGGACTTCTAGCCTCCACATGGGAAGAAAGTAAGTTTCTGAAAATATGTTTAAGCCACATATTCTACAGTATTTTGTTACTGCAACCTGATGGATTGGCTCTGTGTCCCCACCCAAATCTCATCTCAAATCGTAATCCCCATAATCCCCACGTGTCAAGGGAGGGAGGTGACTGGATCATGGTGCAGTTTCCCCCATGCTGTTCTCATGACAGTGAGTGGGTTCACAAGAGATCTGATGGTTTTACAAGTGTTTGGAAGTTCCCACTTCATGCTTCTCTCTCCTGCTGCCTTGTGAAGAAGTCACCTGCTTCCCCTTCTGCCACGATTGTAAGTTTCCTGAGGCCTCCCCAGTCATGTGGAACTGTGAGTCAATTAAACCTCTTTCCTTTATAATTACTCAGTCTCAAGGAAGTTCTTTATAGCAGTGTGAAAATGGACTAATACACAGCCCAAGCAGACTAATATACTGCCCAATCTCTCTAGGGAATATCAAGGAATATTTTAAAATATCAGCATCACAGAAATATAACTTGAGCTAAATTGTCATAGATAAGTAAAGATTCAAAAAGCAGACCAGGAGAGAAGGAAATTCCAAGCAAGGGGCGTATCATAAGCAAAAGCTTAGCGAGAACGTGTTAAGTTCCAGTAACCATAAATAGTTCAGTGTTACTGGAATGCAGAGTGGGAAAGGGGGAGTAGTAGGAAATGATGCTGAAAATGTAAGCAGGAACCAGATGATGGATGTGCCATGATAAGGAATTTGAACTTCATTTTGTAGGCCACAAGGAACCACTGAAGAATTTTAAGCAGGGGAATAAAATGAATAGATTTGTATTTTAGAAAAGTACTCTGGCGGAGTATGAAAAAGAGATTGGGGGAAGAAGAAAAGAGGGACATTTACCATCTAGAAACCTACTGCAATAATACAAGGAGAGAACTGATAAAGGCAGGAGCAGAGGAAAATAAGAAAGGAATAGATTCTAGAGATGTTTATGGGGCCAAATGGAACTAGTATAGGCCCTGAAGTCACACAAAAATACTTTACTTTCTTAAACTTGCTTTTGCTTTACTCTGTGGACCCACCCCAAAATCTTTCTTATACGAGGTGCAAGAACCCTCTCTTGGGGTCTGGATCAAGACCCCTTTCCAGTAACACTATGGGCACATGCAAAGGCTTACAGTTAGATATATGTGGAAAGATGGAGAATTTGTGATGAACCTGAAAATGCCAAGATATCAAGAGATATAAAGGCATTTGAGAATATTAAGAACAGAACCATTGGAATAAATCTTTCCATTTTCATGGACTATAAGACAGTATGCGTGTGTACACATGTGTAAGAGAAAGGCTGGGGGCAGTGGCTCACACCTGGAATCCCAACACTTTGGGAGGCTGAGCAGGCAGGATCGCTTCAGCCCAGGAGTTCAGGACCAGTCTGGCAACACAGCGAGGCCCCATCTCTACCAAAAAAAAAACTTTTTTAAAATTAGCCAGGGTGTGGTGGCATGCACCTGTGGTCCTAGCTACTCTGGAGGCTAAAGTGGAAGGACTGATTGAGCCTAGGAGTTTGAGGATGCAGTGAGCTATGACCGCACCATTGCACTCCAGCCTGGCAGATGGAGTAAGCCCGTCTCTTAAAAAAAAAAGAGAGAGAAAGAGAGAGAGAGAAACAGAAGGAGAGAGACAGACTCGACTGCGGGGACAAGGGAGAGAGACTGGCAGTGTGTAGAGAGAGAGAAATAGGGACTCTGACAGTATGTGCACGCATGTGTGTGCACGTGCTAAGGAAAGGGTAAAAGGTAAAGTTAGCATAGTAGAATATTATATTCTGTCCTATAAACACTGATCTGCAGACAGGAGGGAGCTACAGCTCTTTGTTGGGGATATTTAAAAAATGAAATTGCAGTTACCCCTAGGGGAAATTACACTGGATGCAGAACTGTAATAGGAATAGATCAGAGGTAAATAATAAAAGGTATTATTTATTTTATTTATTTATGTTTGTTTGTTTGTTTATTTTTGTGAAGACAGGATCTCACTCTGTCACCCAGGCTGGAGCACACTGGCATGATCTCAGCTCACTGCAACTACCACCTCCCAGGCTCAAGTGATCCTCCCACCCCTCGCCTCCTGAATAGCTGGGACTATAGCTGCGTGCCACCATGCCTGGCTAATTTTTGTGTTTTTTGTAGAGATGGGGTTTGGCCATGTTGCCCAAGCTGGTCTCAAACTCCTGAGCTCAAGCAATCCACCCACCTCGGCCTCCCAAAGTGCTGAGATTACAGGCGTGAGCCACAATGTCCAACCATAAAAAGTATTTCCTATAATGGTGCAGTAGAGGCATAATACAATTCTTAACTAGAGAAATACTGTGAGAATGGAAAAAAATGTAAATGAAGTGAAGAAATCAAACTACCTCAGAGAAATGATAGTATAGGAACGAAAAAGTTTTAAGGTTCAGAGGAAAACAAAGCCTTGTTAAGGGCTTGCTTCTTGTTTTTTTTTCTTTTTACTTAATTTGATTTTTGGTCCACAAAAGCACTGTTTGCTTACTGTAAAAATTTTGTTGCAGAAATACATAACACATCCAATTATTCACTAAATCCAATATACCTGCCTTTTTTTTTTTTTTTTTTGAGCCAGGGTCTTGCTTGATGCCCAAGCTGAAGTGCAGTGGCGCAATCTCAGCTCACTGAGGTCTCAATCTCCCGCGCCTAAGCAATCCTCTCACCTCAGCTTCCTGAGTAGCTGGGAAGTACCAGGCACACATCACCACTTGGCACACCTGGCTAATTTTTCTATTTTCTGTAGAGACGGGGGTCTCACTATGTTGCCAGGTTTGTCTCCAACTCTAGGGCTCAAGTGATCCTCCCGCCTCGGCCTCCTAAAGTTTTGGCATTATAGGCGTGAAACACCTCGCCAAGCCCACCTTCAATATTATCACTAGATTCCATCTAAATATACCACGTCCTATCCAATGCACCGTCCTAGTCTTGACTATCATCATATCTCGCCTGAATAACTTTAATGACTTCCTTAGTGGTTTCTCCACATCCTCTTATAATCCAATCTCTACATGGTAACCAGAGCAATTTATTTTATTTTACTTTTAAAGAGACAGGGTCTAACTTGGTACCCAGGCTAGTGTGCAGTGGCACTATCATAGCTCACTGAAGCCTCAAACTCCCACGCTCAGTCAATCCTTCTGCCTCACCCTCCTGAGTAGCTAGGACTGCAAGTGCGTGCCACCCACGCCCAGCTAGTTTTTAAATATTTGAAGAGACGGGATCTCACTATGTTGCCCAGGTGGGTCTCAAATTCCTGACCTCAAGTGATCCTCCTACCTCAGCCTCCCAAAGTGCTGGAGTTACAGACATGAGCCACCACACCCAGCCAAAATTTATTATTATTTTTTTTTTGAGACAGAGACTTGCTCTGTCGCCCAGGCTGGAGTGCAGTGACACAATCTTGGCTCACTGCAACCTCCGCCTCCCAGGTTCAAGCGATTCCTCCCGAGTACCTGGGATTACAAGCACCCGCCACCACGCCTGCCTAATTTTTGTATTTTTAGTAGAAATGGGGTTTCACCATGTTGGTCAGGCTGGTCTCAAACTCCTGACTTCAGGTGATCAGCCCACTATGACCTCCCAAAGTGCTGGGATTACAGGCGTGAGCCACCGTACCCAGCCATAAACTAAATTATATGCAGTAACAATCCCAAAATCTCAGTGGCTTTAAATAACAGAAGTTTATTTCTTGCTCGTGTTCTATTTCCTATGGGTCACCAGGCAAGCTCTGATCATCCTAATCACTCAGGGCCTAAGTAAAGTGTTACTTCTGGCCACAGCATTTAATTGCTAATGTGAGACCATCCAAAACATTTTTTATCCTTCTTTCAAGCATTTCTTTGTTTAAGGATGCATCTTTTCAAGTATCTATCAACCATACAGGTTTCCTATTTTGTGAATTGCCTATTCAAATCCTTTCACATTTCCCTTTTGGATTGTTACCTTTTTAAAAAATATTTTTCATATTTTGGATAATTCTTACTTGATTACATATGTTACAAATATCTTACTCAATCTGTAGCTGTTTTTTCACTTTGTAATGCATCCTGCTGTATAGAATTTTAAAATGCAATTCAATGTATTAATTTTCCTTTTATTATTTCTGGGTTTTGTGCCCTTTTAAATAAATTCTTTTTTAGACCAAGGTCAAAAGGATATATTTTTTCTTCTAAAAGCTTTAAATTTTTCACATAAAGATTTTTTAAATAAGATTTATTTTTTCAGATGTTTCAAAATGTGATTTTGCCAACTCGGATTTTTGGTTTGTTTCTCTCTCTTCCAACTCCCACTCACCAACTCCTCCACAGCATCTTTCCAGGTGCTTCCCCTCTATATCTGTTAAATAAAGTTTAGCCTAAAGCTGTCTCCTCATATCCTTTAATGTCGGCCTAGAGATTTTTCTATATAGTGAACTGTAACCCAACTCAATGTGTAAACAGATTATAACATACTCTTGTATCAATCACAAAGTTTTGGCCAATCACATGTTGCCAAATCTTCAAACCATGTTCAAATAAGACAAATGCCAAGCTGTAACCAATCGGCTATTTCTGTACCTCGCTTCTGTTTCCTGTACATTACTTTCCTTTTTCTGTCCATAAATCCTCTCCAACCATGCAGCAGCACTACAGGCAGACTGAATCTATTCTGGCTGGGTCAAGGGGTGAAGATAGGGGTAGTCCTGACTCATAAAAAATTACTTGCTCAGCCGGGCATGGTGACTCACACCTGTAATCCTAGCACTTTGGGAGGGTGAGGCAGGTGGATCACCTGAGGTCAGGAGTTCGAGATTAGCCTGACCAATATGGTGGCATGTGCCTGTAGTCCCAGCTACTAGGAAGGCTGAGACAGGACAACTGCTTGAACCCAGGAGGCGGAGGTTGCAGTGAGCCGAGATCGCACCACTGCACTCCAGCCCGGGCGACAGAGCGAGACTCCATCTCCGGGAAAAAAAAAAAAAAAATTGTTTGCTCAATTAATCTCTTAAAATTTGTCTTGAAGTTGTCTTACATTTACCTTAAAAGTTATTTTAACATATCTATCTCTTGCTCTCAGTCCAAAACTAGGTCTTATAATGGTATTTTGAGATGCCAACCTTGTAAAGACATTGGGGATATTGCAGATGCCTTTATAGAGCAAGTGAGTATATTGGCTAAATTTCTGGTACTAAGGGTATCTCTTAATTCTCATATTCCTTAGGTCCACAGCTTATTTTTATTTTATTTTTTGAGACAGAGTGTCGCTCTGTCACCCAGGCTGGAGTGCAGTGGAGTGATCTCCGCTCACTGCAACCTCCGCCTCCTGGGTTCAAGCAATGCTCCTGCCTCGGCCTCCAGAGTAGCTGGGATTACAGGCGCCTGCCACCACGCCCAGCTAATTTTTGTATTTTTAGTAGAGACGGAGTTTCACTGTGTTGGCCAGGCTGGTCTCGAACTCCTGGCCTCGTGATCCGCCCGCCTCAGCCTCCAAAAGTGCTGGGATTACAAGCGTGAGCCACCACGCCAGACCTAGGGCCACAGCTTATAAAAAACGTGTTTTTTTTTTCTTCAGACGAAGTCCTGCTCTGTCGCCCAGGCTGAAGTGCAGTGGCACAATCTTGGCTCACTGCAACCTCCACCTCCTGGGTTCAAGCAATTCTCTTGCCTCAGCTTCCCAAGTAGCAGGGATTACAGGCACATGCCACTATGCCCAGCTAACGTTTGTATTTTCATTAGAGACAGGATTTCACCATGTTGGCCAGGCTGGTCTCAAATTCCTGACTTCAAGTGATCTGCCCGCCTTGGCCTCTCAAAGTGCTGGGATCACAGGGGTGAGCCACTGTGCCTGGCCTTTTTTTTTTTTTTTTTTTTTTTTTTGAGACAGTCTTGCTCTGTCACCCAGGCTGGAGGGCAGTGACATGATCTTGTCTCACTGCAACCTCCGCCTCTAAGGTTCAAGCAATTCTCACGCCTCAGCCTCCCATGTAGCTGGGACGTCTGCACGGGCCACCACATCCGTGGTATGTAATTAAACAAATATAATTTTTGTATATTTAGTAGAGACAGGGTTTCGCCATGTTGGTCAGGCTGGTCTTGAACTCCTGGCCTCAAGCGATCCAACCACCTTGGCCTCCGAAAGTGCTGGGACTACAGCCATGAGCCACTGTACCTGGCCTTTTATCATTTCTCTTTTAGAGAGGAGGTCTTATGCTATTGCCCAGGCCAGAGTACAGTGGCGCCATCATAGCTCACTGCAGACTCGAATTCCTGGCTGAAACGATACCCCTGCCTCAGCCTCCTGAGTAGCTGGGACCACAGGCGCACGCCAACATCCCGAGAAATTTTTAAAATTTTTGTAGAGACAGACAAGGGTCTTGCCACTGTGCCTAGGCTGATCTTGAACTCCTGGGCTCAAGCAATCCTCCCACCCCAGCCTCCTCAACCGCTGGGATTACAGGTGTGAGCCACAGTGCCTGGCCAATGAAAAAAGTTTTTAACACCAAGAAGCAAGATGCTGTTCTCTTTCTGGCATCCTTTCAAGGAGACAGAGCCCCCGTGTCTGAAGTGGGAGCCAAGTTCTGATCTCCTTCTCACATGGTCACTTTTGGAACCTGTCAGCCTGGCAAGAAATCATGGGAAAAACTGCCAACTTCTGGCCCCAGAGTTCAGTTAGGTAGAACACTTTGCTTTTCTATTCCAAGGAGGTGTTAAGCTTCATTTTTGAGCCTAGCCATGTTATTTTTTAGTATTTCACCTGTCAGCTGGGCATGGTGGCTCACACCTGTAATCCCAGCACTCTGGGTGGGCGAGGAGGGTGGATCACTTGAGGTTTGGAGTTCAAGACCAGCCTGGCCAACATGGCAAAACCCTCCACTAACAGTCCTTGGGTCATCATCTGATCCTTACATCTTTGCTGCTACTTTTTACTAATATCTAGCTCCCTATCTTTATTATTTTAAAATAATATACAGGCCGGGTGCAGTGGCTCATGCCTGTAATCCCAGCACTTGGGGAGGCTGAGGCAGGTGGATCACCTGAGGTCAGGAGTTTGAGACCAGCCTGGCCAACAATGGTGAAACCCCGTCTCTACGAAAAACAGAAAAATTAACTGGGTGTGGTGACATGTACCTGTAATCCCAGCTATTCAGGAGGCTGAGGCAGGAGAATCGCTTGAACCCACGAGGCAGAGTCTGAGATCATGCCACTGCACTCCAGCCTAGGAGACAGAGGGAGACTCTATCTCAAAACAAAGCAAAACAAAACAAAACAAAAACAATTTACAAACTTCACTGAAGATCAGACACTGGAAATGGCTAACTTAAAAAACTTTATGGCCGGGCATGATGGCTCACGCCTGTAATCCCAGAACTTCGGGAGGCTGAGGCAGGCGGGTCACGAGGTCACGAGATCGAGACCATCCTGGCTAACACGGCCCTGTCTCTATTAAAAATATAAAAAATTAGCCGGGCATGGTGGCGGACACCTGTAGTCCCAGCTACTCGGGAGGCTGAGGCAGGAGAATGGTGGGAACCCGGGAGGCGGAGTTTGCAGTGAGCCCAGATCGCCCCACTGCACTCCAGCCTGGGCGACAGAGCAAGACTCCGTCTCAAAAAAAACAAAAAAACAACTTTATGATGAGTACTTTGAATCAGCTACAAGACAAATAGCAGCTGTCATTCACATTTATCTTTGAAAGTGTTTTCTGCTTACTAAAGCAAGCTTTAACGGCCGGGTGCAGTGGCTCACGCCTGTAATCCCAGCACTCTGGGAGGCCGAGGCGGGCAGATCACGAAGTCAGGAGATCGAGACCAGCCTGGCCAACATGGTGAAACCCTGTCTCTACTAAAAATACAAAAATTAGCTGGGTGTGGTGGTTTGTGTCTGTTATCCCAGCTACTTGGGAGGCTGAGGCAGGAGAGCCGCTTGAACCCGGGAGGCAGAGGTTGCACTGAGCCGAGATCGCACCACTGCACTCCAGCCTGGCAATAGAGCAAGACTCCATCTCGAAACAACCACCACAACAAAATACAAACTTTAAAATGACATTACATGTTATTTACTCTACAGTTACCTATCAATTTCTTGAGTACTCCTGCTCAACCCATCCCACATTAAAAAAGAAAATCAAAAGTTCCCCCTAATTGTGTTTTCCCAACATCTATGAATCTTCTAGTGGAAGTGACTTTTTTTTTTTTTTTAACGGGCAGAGGCTGGGAAAGGGAAGTTTCTAGTCTATAGTTAAAGTCTAGTTCCATTCACCTCCCTACTTCCAAATTCTTTTTTTTTTTTTTTTTTTTTTTTTGAGACGGAGTCTCACTCTGTCGCCCAGGCTGGAGTGCAGTGGCACAATCTCCGCTCACTGCAAGCTCCGCCTCCCGGGTTCACGCCATTCTCCTGCCCTTCCAAATTCTTAAAATTCCTCTCTGCCAAGCACCATTCAGTCTTGTATAATGCAAAACTTGTTTAAAAAAAAAAAAAAAAAGGTGGGGGCGGGTAGCTTTGCTATCAAATACTATAGTGCTAAGAATACTAGTTACAAAGTTAAATTTCTGGAGAAGAAAGCCTTCTGTGATGATAACTGTACATCTGCAAATAGGTCCTGGCCTGGTTTTAAACTTTTTTTTTTTCCTTTTGGAGATGTGGTCTTATTGTCCAGGCTGGCCTCAATAAAATTTCTCCCTTTTTTTGAGATGAAGTCTCACTCTGTCGCCCATGCTGGTGTGCAATGGCACTATCTCAGCTCACTGCAACCTCTGCCTCCTGGGTTCAAGTGATTCTCCTGTCTCAGCCTCCCGGGTACCTGGGATTATAGTTGTGCGCCACCATGCTCGGCTAATTTTTTTGTATTTTTGTAGAGACGGGGTTTCACCATGTTGGCCAGGCTGGTGTTGAACTCCTGACCTCAAGTGATCCACCCGCCTCGGCCTCCCAAAGTGCTGGGATTACAGGTATGAGCCACCATGCCTGGCCTCAATTTCTCTTTTTTAAATGAAGCCTGGTAACATTTTTGTTCCTTCTAAGTTGGACCTCATAGATTAAAGGAATCAATTACTAAATATTGCGTTATATTGCCTTAAAAACTCCTCATCCTGGCTGGGCGTGGTGGCTCACGCCTGTAATTCCAGCACTTTGGGAGGCCAAGGCAGGTGGATGACCTGAGGTCAGGAGTTCATGACCAGCCTGGCCAACATGGTGAAACCCCATCTCTACTAAAACTACAAAAATTAGCCAGGCATGGTGGCATGCACCTGTGGTCCCAGCTACTCAGGAGGCTGAGGCAAGAGAATCACTTGAACTCGGGAGGTGGAGGTTGCAGTGAGCTAAGATCATGCCACTGTACTCCAGCCTGGACGACAGCAAGACTCTGTCTCAAAAAAAAAAAAAAAAAAAATCATCCTTCTACAGATGTTTGCATATTCCAGACAGGACGTATAGGGTTATAAATGCATATTTAGTAATGTTAGCAGGCCTCATCCTTCAACTTAAACCCAAAACCCTTAACTGTAAACAATGTTAGAAAGGAGTCTGAATGTTTTAAGACAAAGCAATAAAATTCACAGTTTCTCGGTATAAATTATTTTAATTAACTATACTATCTTATTTAATAAGGATATTCTCAAGTTTAATTTTGTAATTGCTCATTATTTCTTTGAATAAATGTATTTTGAATAGATGTTTATAAAGCTACCTTTTGATGGTCAAGAGTCTTTTGTATTTTTTTCTTAGTCTTATTTTTTGTTAGATACATCCTAATTTCTCTAATTATTATAAGCAATAAGCAACATAAGGCAATTAATTATTCAATTATAACTCTAGAGGAAAAATGGAAGGGATAAAAGCATTATTATGAAAATCTTCTGATTTCTTTACAGCAAATGACTATCATTCCATTCCCTTTTGGGATTTTTTAAAATTTTTAATATAATTTTTAAAATATGTAAAATAGATATGAGGTCTCACTATGTTGGCCAGACTGGTCTCAAACTCCTGGCCTAAAGCCATCCTCCTGCGTTGGCCACCCAAAGTGCACGTATTACAGGCATGAATCGCTGTGTCTGGCCCCCTTGGGTTTTTAATAACCTTTTTTCTAATTTCTCATATTGCTTTTCGGGGAAAAGCATTGTAAAGAGTAGTGAAAAGCTAAAGAATCAACAAGACGCTGTTTTCTTCTAGAGACATTTGACACTCTAAACATTTAAGATCTTACTTATGGAAACTGAAATACTTCACTGTTTCACATTTCCCAGTTAAGACTTCATTTAAAAAAAACATACACCGGGTACAGTGGCTCATGCCTGTAATCCCAGCACTTTGGGAGGCCGAGACAGGTGGATTACAAGGTCAGGAGTTCAAGACCAGCCTGGCCAAGATGCTGAAACCCCGTCTCTACTAAAAATACAAAAATTAGCCAAGCATGGTGGCACGCGCCTGTAATCCCAGCTACTCAGGAGGCTAAGGCAAGAGAATCGCTTAAACCTGGGCAGCAGAGGTTGCAATGAGCTGAGATCTTGCCACTGCACTCCAGCCTGAGTGACAGAGCAAGACTCCATCTCAAAAAATAGAAAATAAAAATAAATAAATGAACAAAAATAAACATAAATTCCAGAAGAAATTTTTAAAAACTACCCAGAAAATGTTACGCTAATTAGTACATGGCATTTTAAATAAGTGAATCGCTGAATAAAAAAGTAAATTGTTAAAACAAAAATACATAATGTTAAATTTGACTTTAAAATGAAGGCAATTTAATTTTCAAATAGAAAGATATGAGGGAAATCTTACTATTCTTGCCATCTGAGGACTAAACTCTGACCTTTTTCTTCTCCTCAAATTTGTATCTGAGGGACCTGGGGAGTCACGCCTTACAAACCATAGTCTCATCAGAGGGGTTTTATTTAACCCTACATAATGTGGCTTACTTTCCTACCTGACTCTGGCATAACATCACATGACAGATAAGGAAAGAAATCAAAATATTTTAACCCCAAATATGTTTATTTGCCATATCTTGAAATAGCCTACAAAGCTGTCTCTTGGGAAAATCCACATTCTGCAGAGAATCCCCTTCCCTTTCCAGGTCTTTTCCCTGATCCAGAAGAGAATCCACTAACAGTCTGGCACCTTTTTAAGACTGATAAGATACATTTACAATCTATTCTCTGTGAAGCCTGCTACATGGAAGCTTCATTTGCATAAGAACCTTGGTCTCCCCCACCCCTTATCTTAACCCAGACATTTCCTTCTATTGATTCCAGGTCTTTAGAGGGTAACTTAACTCTTTGAGCCAATTACAAAATCTTTGAATCTGCCTATGAACTGGAAGTCCCCCCTTTCTGAACTGAAACAATGTTTACCTTGCATGTGTTGACTGATATCTGTAACTTCTGCCACCCTAAAATGTATAAAATCAAGCTGTAACCCAAGCACCTTGGACACATGTTCTCAGGATTGCCTGAGGGCTGTGTCATGGGCCCTTGGTCACTCATATTTGGCTCAGAATAAATCTCTTCAAATATTTTACAGAGTTTGAGTCTTTTTGTCAACACATCTAATTAAATGTCAAGATAAATTTACAGATGCCTTTACTGTATGTCTTAGGCAAAACAGATAATGTCATCTAAAAAGATATTTTTAATCTGCAGACTTTGGAACCAGACCCTGAGTTCTGGCTATTATATTGGGCAAATCACTTAATTTTGTCTGTTCTCACTCCTCATGTAGAAGGGCCTGGATGCCTCAGAAAGATTAGAGAAGAAATACAAGCATACCTCAGAGATATTGCAGGCTTAGTTCCAGAACACTGCAATAAAGCAAATATCACAGGTAAGGCAAATCACATGAATTCTTTGTTTTCTCAGTACATATAGAAGTTATGTTTATACTGTAGTCTGTTAAGTGTGCAATGGCATTAGGTCTAAAAAAAACATGACGGGCCGGGCACGGTGGCTCACACCTGTAATCCCAGCACTTTGGGAGGCCAAGGTGGGCAGATCAGGAGGTCACGAGATCAAGACCACCCTGGCTAACACGGTGAAACCCTATCTCTACTAAAAATACAAAAAATTAGCCGGGCATGGTGGCGACCACCTGTAGTTCCAGCCACTGGGGAGGCTGAGGCGGAAGAATGGCATGAACCCGGAAGGCAGAGGTTGCAGTGAGCCGAGATGGCACCACTGCACTCCAGCCTGGGTGACAGAGTGAGACGCCGTCTCAAAAAAAAAAAAAAAAAAAAAAAAGGAATATAGAAAAAGCCGTGATCAGGCCCCTGCACTCCTGCCTTGGGACTCCGTCTCAACAAAACAAAAAATGCAATGTACATTCCTTAATTTAAAAATACTTCATGGAAGGCTGGGCGCAGTGGCTCATGTCTGTAATCCCAACACTCTGGGAGGCCGAGGCGGGCGTATCACCTGAGGTCGGGAGTTTGAGAACAGCCTAACCAACATGGAGAAACCCTGTCTCTACTAAAAAATACGAAATTAGACGGGCATGGTGGCGCATGCCTGTAATCCCAGCTACTCAGGAGGCTGAGAGGAGAATCGCTCGAACCCGGAAGGCGGAGGTTGCAGTGAGCCGAGATCGTGTCATTGCACTCCAGCCTGGGCAAAAAAAGTGAAACTCCGTCTCAAAAAAAAAAATTAGCCAGGCATGGTGGCAGGTCCCTGTAATCTCAGTTACTCAGGAGGCTGAGGCAGGAGAATAGCTTGAACCTGGGATGCAGAGGTTGCAGTGAGCCGAGATTGTGCCACTGCACTCCAGCCTGGGCGACAGAGGGAGACTCCATTTCAAAAAAGAAAAATGTCCTAGGCTGGGCGCCACGGCTCACGCCTGTAATCCCAGCATTTTGGGAGGCCAAGGCGGGTGGATCACGAGGTCAGGAAATTCAGAGCATCCTGGCTAACACAGTGAAATCCCGTCTCTACTAAAAACACAAAAAATTAGCCGGGCGTGGTGGCGGGTGCCTGTAGTCCCAGCTATTCGGGAGGCTGAGACAGGAGAATGGTGTGAACCTAGGAGGCAGAGCTTGCAGTGAGCCAAGATCACATCACTGCACTCCAGCCTGGCCAACAGAGCAAGACTCCGTCTCAAAAAAAAAAAAAAAGAAAAAGAAAAAGAAAAAAGTCCTTTGTTGTCATTTAAACAATGTTTACAGCATCTGCACAAGTAGATTCCACCTCAAGAACAACTTTCTTTGCTCATCCATAAGAAGCAACTTTTAAACAGGGCACAGTGGCTCATGCCTGTAATGCCAGCATTTTGGGAGGCTAAGGTGGGACGATCTCTGGAGCCAAGGAGTTCGAGACTAGCTTGGGCAACTTGGTGAAACCCTGTTTCTACAAAAAATTTAAAAATTATTGTTTGGGCATCGTGGCTCACGCCTGTATCCCAGCACTTTGGGAGGCTGAGGCGGGCGGATCACGAGGTCAAGACATAGAGACCCTCTCGGCCAACACGGTGAAACCCCATCTCTACTAAAAATACAAAAATTAGCTGGGCGTGGTGGCACGTGCCTGTAGTCCCAGCTACTTGGGAGGCTGAGGCAGGAGAATCGCTTGAACCCAGGAAGCAGAGATCGCACCACTGCACTCCAGCCTAGCGACAGAGCAAGACTCCATCTCAAAAAAAAAAAAAAAAAAAATTATCCAGGTGTGGTAGTGCACACCTGTAGTTCCAGCTACTTGGAAGGCTGAGGTGGGTTGATAAAGCCCAGGAGGTTGATGCTGCAGTGAGATGTGACCACGCCATTGCACTCCAGCCTGGGCAACAGAGTGAGACCCTTTCTGAAAAAGAAAAAAAAAAAAGCAACTCTTCCTCCATTCAAATTTTCTCATAAGACTGCACCAATTCAGTCACATCTTCAGGTTCAACTTCTAATTCTAGTTCTCTTGCTATTCCACCACATCTGCAGTAACTTCCTCCACTGAAGTCTTTAACCTATCAAAGTCATCCATAAAGGTTGGAATCAACTTCTTCCAAATTCCTGTTAGTATTGATATTTAACCTCCTCCCATGAATCACTGATTCTCTTAAAGGCATCTTGAATGGTGAATTCCTTCCAGAATGTTTTGCATTTACTTTGCTCAGATTCAGAGGAATCACTATCTATGACAGCTATAGCCTATGAAATATTATTTCTTAAATAAGATTTTAAAGTTAAAATTACTCCTGGATCCATGGGCTGCAGAATGGATGTTGTCTTACCAGGCATGAAAACAACATTCATCTCCTTATACATCTACATCAGAGCTCTTGGGTGATCGGGTGCATTGTCAATGATCAGTAATATTTTGAAAGCAATCTTTTTTTCTGAGCAGTAGTTCTCAATGGTGGGCTTAAAATATTCAGTAAGTCATGCTGTAAGCAGATGTGCTGTCATTCAGGCTTTGTTGTTCCATTTATAGAGCACAGGCAGAGCATATTTAGTATAATTCTTAAGGGCTCTAGGATTTTCAAAATGGTAAATAACCATCGGCTTCAACTTAAAGTCACCAGCTGTATTAGCCCCTAACAAGAGAGCTGACTTGCCCTTTGAAGCTTTGAAGCCAGGCATTGATTTCTCTCCAGTTACGTTTATTTATTTATTTATTTTTCTTATGAGATGGAGTTCCGCTCTTGTTGCCCAGGCTGGAGTGCAATGGCACGAACTTGGCTCACCACAACCCCCGCCTCCCAGGCTCAAGCAATTCTCCTGCCTCAGCCTCCCAAGTAGCTGGGATTACAGGCATGCAGCAACACACTCAGCTAATTTTTTGTATTTTTAGTAGAGACAGGGTTTCTCCATGTTGGTCAGGCTGGCCTCAAACTCCCAACCTCAGGTGATCCGCCCGCCTCGGCCTCCCAAAGTGCTGGGATTACAGGTGTGAGCCACTGAGCCCAACAAGTTCTCTCCAGTTATAAAAGTCCTAGATGGTATATTCTTCCAACATAAAAATGTGTCATCTACATTGCAAATCTGTTGAGATTCAGCCTCTATTAACTTTAAACTTTTCTTCTGCAGCTTCCTTACCTCTCTCAGTTTTCATAGAAGACTGAGGGGGCTGGGCACGGTGGCTCACACCTGTAATATCAACACTTTGGGAGGCCGAGGCAAGCAGATCACCTGAGTTCGAGACCAGCCTGGCCAATGTGGCAAAACCCCATCTCTACTAAAAATACAAAAATTAGCCGGGCATGGTGGTGCACACCTGTAGTCCCAGCTACTCAGGAAGCTGAGGCAGGAGAATTGCTTGAGCCCAGGAAGTGGAGGCTGCAGTGAGCCAAGATTGAACCACTGCACTCCAGCCTGGGCGACAGAGGGAGACTCTGTCTCCAAAAGAAAAAAACAAGACTGAGGGTTAGGGTGTTGCTCTGAGATTAGGCTTTGACCTAAGGGAATGTTGTACTTAGTTTAATCTATCCAGACCACTTAAACTTTTTCTCTATCAGCAATAAAGCTGTTTAATTTTCTTATCATTCCTGTATTCACTGGAGTAACACTTTTAATTTTCTTCAAGAACTTTTCCTTTGCATTCACAACTTGGCTAACTGGAGCAAAAGGCCTAGCTTTCAGCCTGTCTTGGCTTTCAGCATGCCTTCTTCTCTAAGCCTAATCATTTTTAGCTTTTGATTTAAAGTGAAAAGCGTGCGACTCTGTCATTCACTTGAACACTTAAAGGCCATTGCAAGGTTATTAACTGGCCTAAATTCAATACTTGTGTCTCAGGAAACGGGGAGGCCTGAAAACAGGGAGACAGGGGAACAACAGCTGATAGAACAGTCAGAACACAAACATTTATTAAGTTTGCCATTTTATATGGGTTCCTGGTGCCCCAAAACAATTACAATAGTAACATCAAAGATCACTGATCACAAATCACTATAACAAATGTAATAATAAAAATGTTTGCAACATTGCAAGAATTACCAAAATATGACACAGACATGAAAAGAGCACATGCTGTTGGGAAAATGGTGCTGAGTGACTTGCTTGATGCAGTTACCCCAAACCCTCAATTTGTTCAAAACACAGTTATCTGTGAAGTGAAATAATGAAGCACAATAAACAAGGTATGCCTGTGTATGTATATGTATATATGAAACATATATTAATAATATAAGGCTGGGCGTGGTGGCTCATGCCTGTAATCCCAGCACTTTGGGAGGCTAAGGTGGGCAGATCACTTGAGCTCAGGAATTCCACACCGCCTGGGCAACATGGTGAAACCTCATCTCTACTAAAAATACAAAAAATTAGGTGGCGTGGCAGTGCGCGCCTGTGGTCCCAGCTATTCAAGAGACTGAGGTGGGAGGATCATTTGAGCACGGGAGGTGGAGGTTGCAGTGAGCCAAAATAACACTACTGTACTCCAGCCTGGGCAACAGAGTGAGACCCTATCTCAAAAAAAAAAAAAAAAAGTAATATAATTAATAACATGTTTAATATATAATGAACAATATGTAATATATATTATATAGATGGATATCACACACATACAATTGATTCTTGTACGTTCTATATAGTTATTGCAAACACTGAATTAGTGAACACTGAACCATTGCTTCTAGGAGAAATACAAGGTTAGATTGCTATAAGCCTGTGCTCACCACATTTGCATTAACAGATCAATATATAATGTTGTTTTGTGTGCGTGTAATTGTTTAAAGTCACTTTAATATATTTTGTTGATGCACTGACACTCAACTCCTGGCCACCAGCACTATAATTCATGCCTGTATAACTCATGACTGACTGAAGATTATCTAACATAGGTATTTTCTCCATAAGGAAAAGAGCTTTCTTGCACTTAGAACACCAGACAACACTTTAGCACTATATTTGTGGGCCATTTTGAATAGTGAAATCATCAGCAAAAAGCACAAAAATGAGAAAAATATGGCACTAAATGGACCACGAACAGGACACTTGTTTATGGCATGAGACCTGAAACAAGAAGTCAGAATGTGGCCCTGTTTGACCTCAGCTGAGAACGTGTGCATCAGGTGACTTACATTTTTCACAGCTCTATAGATATCCTTATATGACTACAAAAACACTATGCATATTAATTTGGGGGTTACAAATAAATTTCAGTGAGTAGGAACATTTACAAATATGGAATCCAAGAACAATGAGAATCAACAGCATGTACGTGTGTACACACACACACACACACACACACAGCATATAGTACACATTAAACTAATACTTCTCCTCTTCCTGCCTTAATTTCATATTCTTACAACTATCAGTGAAATAGTAATTACTGAAGACCATAGGTATAAACATAAGAAAATCAGTTTGCACAAAAAAAGTCTAAAATAATGTTAATGATTACATAAACTCTAGTATCCCTTTAAGATTTATTAGACCCAGATTATAAAATTTACAAAACTAAAAATTCTTGCTTATATTTTTATTGAGAACTATAGGTGCCAAATATAAATTATATTTTTTAAAGTATAACAGAAACGGCTGGGCACGGTGGCTCACGCCTGTAACCCCAGCACTTTGGGAGGCCGAGGTGGGCAGATCACGAGGTCGGGAGATCAAGACCATCCTGACTAACACAGTGAAACCCCGTCTCTACTAAAAATACAAAAAAATTAGAAGGGCGTGGTGGCGGGCACCTGTAGTCCCAGCTACTCAGGAGGCTGAAGCAGGAGAATGGCGTGAATCCAGAAGGCGGAGCTTGCAGTGAGCCGAGATTGCGCCACTGCACTCCAGCCTGGGCGACAGAGTGAGACTCCGTCTCAAAGAATGAATCTGCCAAAAGTATTACCTGAAATTTATTGATAGATTTTGGTGATTTTGTTTTGTTTCTTTGTTTGTTTTTTGGTGACTTCATTTTACTATCTCAAGAATTCCTTCTATCATCTTAAATATATTTAAGATTATTAGAGACACATACACGTGTCTCTAATACATGTGTTTTCAACTTTTTAGTTGGAAAATATTTTAAACTTACAGAAAAAAATGCAAAAATAGTATAGAGTTTTTGTATAACCTTTACCCAGTTGCTCCTAATATTAACAAACCTTACATAATCACTTGCAATTATGAAAACCAGGAAATGTACACTGACACAATTAACTTCAATATAAGATCTCATTTGAATTTCATCAATTTTCCCACTAATGTCCTTTTGCTGGTCCAGGATTTAATCAAGAATTCCACAAATTGTAATACTTCTTTAGATCGCTCCAATATGCAATAGTCCCTCAGTTCTTTCTTGTTTATGACTTTGAGACTTTTTTAAAGTACTGGGAAGTTATCTTGTAGAATCTTCCTCAATTTGGGTTTATCTCTGTTTTCTCATGATTAGACAAAAATTACCTTTCCTGGCAAAAAATACCACAGAGGCGATGCTATGTCCTTCTCAGTGCACTGCATCAGGAAGCATCTGACGTGTTAAATAAACGTATAGAAAGCCACTGTTTGGGGCTGAGTTTCTACACTAGACTCCAACAGAGCACACAAAACCTGAATGGAGTCACTCCTGCTAGGCACCACATAATCAAACCGAACAATAAAATGGGCCAGTTTTCCAACAAACAGGCCATTCACAGCAACCAATCAGAAGGGGCCCAGTTTATTTGTGCTAGCAAGATAACGAAGTTCCTCTCTGTTTTAACCCTACAAGGAAAGTAACTTTGTAATGAGCAATCACTCTTTTTCCTTGTTTCTGCCTTCTTCAGCTTTTTTCTACCAATAAAGCCTGCCTCCACTGCTCAGCTCATTGGAGTGCCTTTGTAAATCTTTAGATGGGATGCTGCCTGATTCATGAATTGCTAATAAAAGCCAATTAATCTTTAAACTTGGTTTGTCAAAATTTTTGTCTTCTGACAGATGTCAATGTGTCACCAGGTTAGAGTGGTATATCCAGATTTCTCCAGTGTAACTAAGGTTCCCCTTTGTAATTAATAAGTATTTTGTAGGGCAGATACTTAGAGCCTATTTAAATACCGTGTTTCTTACCACACTTTCACCCACTAATTTTAGCATCCATTGGTTGATTCTTGCCTGCAACAAGAACCTGCCATGGAGATCGCCTAATGATGATTTTCTATTTCCGTCATTCCTTCTATTTATTAACTGAAATTCTACTGTAAAAACAAAAAAAGAGCTGCCTCTCAATTTTACTGTGAACATAAAATTGCTCTAAAAATAAAGTTTACTATTATTTTATTATTATTTTAAAAAATAAAAAGACCAGGCGCAGTGGCTCACGCCTGTAATCCTAGCACTTTGGGAGGCCGAGGCGGGCGGATCACGATGTCAGGAGATTGAGACCATCCTGGCTAACACGGTGAAACCCCATCTCTACTAAAAATTCTAAAAATTAGCCGGGCGTGGCAGCGGGCGCCTGTAGTCCCAGCTGCTCGGGAGGCTGAGGCAAGAGAATGTTGTGAACCCGGGAGGCGGAACTTGCAGTGAGCCCAGATCGTGCCACTGCACTCCAGCCTGGGTGACAGAGCGAGAGACTGTCTCAGATAGCTAGCTAGCTAGCTAGATAGATAGGCTGTCCTTTCTCCCTTGTTTATATTAGTATGGACTCACTGATATTTATTATATTCTATGGATTCGAATCCAATACTATGGTTATTTATTTTGTCTTAGCTTTGACCAATGGAACTATCTCTTCAAGTTGGTTAGATCCTTTCATACGCCCCTATCATTTTTTAGTTACTTTCTGATACCATTAAATGTTTCAGGTTCATTTTGATTTTCCCTGCCTCAGTCCTGGAATCAGTCATTTCTCAAGGGTTTTTATTAGTGGAGAATGTTATTTAGAAACCAAGATCTGGGGCCGGGCATGGTGACTCACACCTGTAATCCCAGCATCTTGGGAGGCCGAGGCGGGCAGATCACTTGAGGTCAGGAGTTTGAGACCAACCTGGACAACATGACCAAATCCCATCTCTACAGAAAATACAAAAATTAGCCAGGCGTGGTGGCAGATGCCTATAGTCCTAGCTACTAGGGAGGCTGAGGCAGGAGAATCACTTGAACCTAGGAGGTGGAGATTGCAGTAAGCCAAGACCGTGCCACTGCACTCCAGCCTGGGCGACAGGGTGAGACACTGTCAAAAAAAAAGAAAAAGAAAAGAAATCAAGATCTGAGGCACTATTGTGGTCACTGCTACTGTGGTATTCCTAATTCTAGGTCCTCTCAGTGGAGAGAGTTAGGAACCTAGGTCTTATTATCCACAATATTTTCTAATTTGTTTACTGTAAGTATATATGTAAAGTAGAATTGCTAACCCCTGCCCCTATAAGAAAGAAACTTACTAATGACACCACAATATTTGCATATAATTCTTTTTGTCTTTAGCCTTATAATTTTCCAAAGTATCTTAGGCTAGTTATTTTCTTCCCCAACCCCTTCAGTGTATTATCCATTTATAATACAATTAGGTTTGTGTGTTATTGTTTATATACCTTTTTGAGTTCTCCCCACATCCTGGTTGACCTGCATGATTCGTTTGTTTCGGAGATCATATGCCTGTCATTTTTGTTTTTGTTTTTGTTTTAATTAATAGAGACAGAGTCTTACTATTTTTCCCAGGCAAGTCTCGAATTCCTGGGTTCAAGTGATCCTCCTTGCCTCAGCCTCCCAAAGTGCTAGGATTACAGTCATGAGCCACCACGTCTAGCCTGTTTTAGAGATTATATACCTGTGGGGTTTTTGGTTTTGGAAAATATAATTTTTTTGAAATATATGTGTAATCTTATATATATATTTTGAGACAGAGTCTTGCTCCACATGAAGGCTGGAATGAAGTGGCGCGATCTCAGCTCACTGCAACTTCCCCGCCTTCTGGGTTCAAGTGATTCTCATGCCATAGCCACCCAAATAGCTGTGATTACAGGTGTGCGCCACCACACCTGGTTAATTTTTGTATTTTTTATAGAGACAAGGTTTCGCCATCTTGCCCAGGCTGGTCTCAAACTCCTGGCCTCAAGTGATTCACCCACCTCTGCCTCTCAAAGTGTTGGGATTACAGGCGTGAGCCACTGCGCCCAGCCTCATATACCTGTTTTGATGAACATTTAAGAAGAGTAGTTTGTTCCTTTGGCTGATTATGGGACTAGGAAGAAAATGCAGTATCTCCTTGACAAGGAAACACTCACACTACTCCTGATATTAATGAATCAACTGAAAACGTCCAGACATGTCCAGACATAGAATACAATAATATACCACAAAGCAGATAAAGCAACAGATAAAAACAAATTTTAAAAAATACTTATACGACCATTGTTTGATGTTATACCCTGTGTTTCCAAGATAGTTCAAGTGGAATGCGAAATAAAAACATGGATAATCTTCCTGTTTCCTTGTAGGTCCTACGCCCTATTTCCTGCTTCTTTCAAATCTCAAAGATAGAAGACTGATTACAGTGCCTGGAAGTCCTTCATGTAATTAATACTAATGCTTACAAGAACTGAATTTTTATTTATTCTAAAAACATTTGTTGCCTGCCTCCCCTCTGTACCAGACACAGTGAGAAGTGCTTTATGTACTTTTATCTAACCAAATAAGTGCTTTGGAGAAGACCCATTAACTATGCTATGGTTCACATTGATTTGTTTCCTCTCTAGATTTTATACACCATTGTGCCAGTACAGTCAAGATCTGGTGATAATGAAAAGCTAACAGCAAAAATTTGTCAAAACTAACCTTTTATGAGAAACAATTTAACCTACTGGTGCACTTAGGTGGATATTTGATAGAGCTAAGAAGCAACCACAGACATATGGTTTCTGTGAGGAAATAAGAATATGAAATTATTTTGCCACCTAAAACTGCAAAAGTAAAAAGCACTTCATAGAAGAATGGTCTTTTAGCATTTTACCCAAAATCAGACATGACTATTCAGAGCTATACATTATTTCATACAACAAACAGATTTGGTTTTTCTCAATCTTGTTTTCTTTATGAAATCCTGAGTTAAAGGCCAGGCACCGTGGCTCACGCCTGTAATCCCAGCACTTTGGGAGGCTGAGGCGGGCAGATCACGAGGTCAGGAGATCGAGGCCATCCTGGCTAACACGGTGAAACCCCGTCTCTACTAAAACCACAAAAAAATAGCCGGGCGTGGTGGTGGGCGCCTGTAGTCCCAGCTACTCGGGAGGCTGAGGCAGGAGAATGGAGTGAACCTGGGAGGCGGAGCTTGCAGTGAGCCGAGATCACGCCACTGCACTTCAGCCTGGGCTACAAAGCGAGACTCCGTCTCCAAAAAAAAAAGAAAAGAAAAAGAAAAAGAAATCCTGAGTTAAAAGAAGTTATGCAGAATAAAGTATAAATACAGTTTTTTGTTTTGTTTTGTTTTGTTTTTGAGACGGAACTCCGTCGCCCAGGCTGCAGTGCAGTGGCACGATCTTGGCTCACTGCAAGCTCCGCCTCCCGGGTTCACTCCATTCTCCTGCCTCAGCCTCCCGAGTAGCTGGGACTACAGGCGCCCGCCACCACGCCCAGCTAATTTTTTTGTATTTTTAGTAGAGACGGGGTTTCACCATGTCAGGATGGTCTCGATTTCCTGACCTCGTGATCCACCCGCCTCGGCCTCCCAAAGTGCTGGGATTACAGGCGTGAGCGACCACGCCCAGCCAAATACAGTATTATTAAGGAGCAGTACCTGATCACACCAGAATTTATGATAACCAACAAGGTGCCCCAAATGGACAAAACAAATATAAGCATGAAGAATAACAGCTGAGGCCAGGCACAGTGGCTGACACTTGTAATTCCAGCACTTTGGGAGGCCAAGAAGGATGGATCAGGAGTTTGAAGTCAGGAGGAGTTTGAGACCAGCCTGAGCAACATGGCAAAGTCCCGTCTCTAATAAAAATACAAAAATTAGGCCAGGTGCAGTGGCTCACACCTGTAATCCCAGCACTTTGGGAGGCCAAAGTAGGCAGATCATTTGAGGTCAGGAGTTCGAGACCAGCCTGGCCAACATGGTGAAACCCTGTCTCTACTCAAAAAAAAAAAATACAAAAATTAGCACATGCCTGTAGTTCAAACTACTTGGGAGGCTAACGCAGGAGAATCACTTGAGCCTAGGAAGCAGAGGTTGCAGTGAGCCGAGATCATGCCACTGCACTCCAGCCTGGGCAACAATCGAGTAAGTGTGAAACTCTGTCTCAAAAAAAAAAAAAAAAAAAAAAAGGAAAAAAGAAAAAAGAATAACGCCTGAACAGGACTCCTTGGGTATACTAACCCAGACCTTAATCACTACTATCAGACAATTATAGCATTCCTACAGCTTTAAGTTTATTACGCCATTCTTGCCATCCTTGCATAGCAGCCAGGGCACAGTAGCAACCAAGTGAAACACTTGAATTACCAAGTCACAGCCTCTAGTGTGTGCCTAACCCTAACTTGGAATGACACCATGATCCAAAAAGCCTGCCAATCTCTGGCACAGAGGTTTATTTATTCATTGATGCTCAATTCTGTATGGTTTCCCCTTACAGCAGGGTAAAACCATAAGGGATAAGCTAACTGTACCTAGAGAGCAATTTTAATATGCTACAAATATTCCACACTCATGAAACTATGTTCACTTTCCAGAAAATAGAACAGTAGGACTCCTGTTATGGCCTGGGCCTTAAATTCCTATTAAACAATTTATTACTGTATAAATGGTTAACAGCATATAACCAATTTCCTTAAACCCAAGTTAAAGCCTAGCATCCTCCTGACAAGGACTAGCCAGGGTTCTCAAAACAAAACAAAGTAAGAGCATCTTCTCTGCCATACAGTATAAAGAAAATTACATTAATTCTCACTGGAGGAGGTTGCTCACAGCCCCAAGGGGCTACAACTTACTCGGAACACAGAAAGAAGGCAATGGTGTTTTATGAAACTAACAGTGAAGGAACCCTATTATATCCTTTATTTCTCCTATTACTTGCCTATATTACTCAACCACTTATGCTGGATATAATAACATAAAAGTAAAGGTAGAGATAGGGCCACCCATAATTCCTTTTCTTCTCAGTCCTTCCCTACTCATCAGTAAGCAGAAGGTAGAATGTTGGTAGAATATGTATTCATCAAGAAGTGAAATAAAAACCACTGAGTTAGTTTGTGCAGAGTTTCTACTGTTCTAGCAAAAACAAACTACACATGCAAGTGCAAGCTACAAAATGACTGTATAATTTCACTGTTTCCACAAATGAGGTAAATATTCTTATATTTGCATTTTAAATGGACACTACACAACATATAGGGATGAACAGTAAAATTCAGGCTAATGATTTAAAATTCTAATTTTTCTTTGCTTAGACTGACATTAGATGATAAATTTTTTAAAATATGACAAGTTGAAGGAGGCACTACAAAGAAAGAAAAAAGGTATATATTTTAGTACCTTTAACAGCACATTTTCCCTGCTCTTTTTTTTTTTTTTTTTTTTTTTTTTGAGGCGGAGTCTCGCTCTGTTGCCCAGGCTGGAGTGCAATGGCTTGATCTTGGCTCACTGTAAGTTCCGCCTCCCAAGTTCATGCCCTTCTCCTGCCTCAGCCTCCTGAGTAGCTGGGACTATGGGTGCCCGCCACCACGCCCATCTAATTTTTTGTATTTTTAGTACAGACGGGGTTTCACCGTGTTAGCCAAGATGGTCTCCATCTCCTGACCTCGTGATCCGCCCGCCTCAGCCCTCCAAAGTGCTGGGATTACAGGCATGAGCCGCCGCGTCCTGCCCCTTTTCCTGCTTTTTGAATAAGGGAGCCCCCATTTTCATTTTGCCCTGGGACTTGCAAATTATGTAGTCACCCTACCAACAATCAACCTTTTCCTGTCTGGACTTCTACAGAATGAATAAAAATAAGATAGCAGAGGAAATGATGGAACAGTTAAACAGTTCTAATTACTGTATCTGACTTTTTTTTCAGGCTTCAGGACCACAAAACTTCATTAGTGTCCAATTTATAGTACAATAAGAAAAAGCTGACCAATGTTGTAAATGGAGTTTAAAAAGTGTACAGGGCTAGGTGAGATGGCTCGTGCCTGTAATCCCAGCACTTTGGGAGGCTGAGATGGGAGGATCACTTGAGTCCAGAAGTTCGAGACCATCCTGGGCAACATAGCAAGACCCTGTCTCTACAAAAAATTTAAAAAGTACCTGGACATGGTGCACACGCCTGTACTCCCAGCAACTTGGGAGGCTGAGGTGGGAGGATTGCTTGAGCCTGGAAGGTTGAGGTGCCAGTGAGCCTCCAACCTGGCACTCCAGCCTGGCAGAGCAAGATCCTGTCTTAAAAAAAAAGTCTCCACCCACATAAAGATTGGAACGATAGACACTGGGGACTCCAAAAGCAGGGAGGGAAGAGGGCACAGGTTGAAAAACCACCTATTGGGTACTATGTTTACTGTTTGGGTGATGGGATTAGTAGAAGCCCAAACTTTAGCACCACCCAATATACCCAACCTAATATACCCAACCCATGTAACAAACCTTAACTATGAACTCCAAAAGGAAATATATTTATCTCGTTTATTGCTGTATCGCCAATATCTGATGTTCATTAACTATTAATTCATAAAATAAACTATGATCATTGCTACTGCACACTCATCTACAAATCCACATACCTAGCAAAAGACAAATTTTAGGCCGGGCTCAGTGGCTCACGCCTGTAATCCCAGCATTTTGGGAGGCTGAGGCGGGTGAATCACCTGAGGCCAGGAGTTCAAGACCAGCCTGGCCAACATGGTGAAACCCTGTCTCTACTAAAAAAATATATAAAAATTACCCGGGTACGGTGGTGCATGCCTGTAATCCCAGTTACTTGGGAGGCTGAGGCAGGAGAATTGCTTGAACCAGGGAGGTGGAGGTTGCAGTGAGCCGAGATCATGCCACTGCGCCCCAGCCTGGGCGACAGAGTGAGACTCCATCTCAAAAAAAAAAAAAAAAAACCCAAAGAAACAAGACAAATTTTAGCTCTAAAATGACAATAAGTCATTTTATTAGGGCTTAAAATTATATTTCTAATCACAGTAATTATAAGACTTACAAATTTGGTAAAATGATATTCAAGTACCATAGAAATATAAAATATAGAAAGTAAAAGCCCTTAATATCTCACTTTTTTTTTTTTTTTTTTTGAGACGGAGTTTTGCTGTTGTTGTCCAGGCTATAGTGCAATAGCACAATCTCGGCTCACCACAACCTCCGCCTCCCAGGTTCAAACAATCCTCCTCCCTCAGCCTCCCAAGCAGCTGGGATTACAGGCATGTGCCACCACACCCAGCTACTTTTGTATTTTTAGTAGAAACAGGGTGTCTCTATGTTGGTCAGGCTGGTCTCGAACTCCCGACCTCATGTGATCACCCGCCTTGGCCTCCAAAAGTTCTGGGATTATAGGCGTGAGCCACCACGCCCTGCAATATCTCACTCTTAAGTGAGTGTACATCCACATAAAGTAAAATGTTCAGTAGGTTTGAAATTTTTTAAAATATAAAAATATGAAATCTAAAGAATCTGAACAAATAAGATGACCCTATTATAATCTTGCTTTCTTAAAATGAGTCAAACGTTAACTTTCTAGAGGTATCACTTTTACTTAAATTTCTAATTTGAATGAAAAACTAAGTATTATTTTGTTCAAAATTATACGAGAAAAAAAGGCTCATGCCTGTAATCCCAGCACTTTGGAAGGAGAAGGCAGGAGGATCACGAGGTCAAGAGATTAAGACCATCCTGGCCAACATGGTGAAACCCCATCTCTACAAAAAATACAAAAATTAGCCAGGCGTGGCAGTGCGCAACTGTAGTCCCAGCTACTCGAGAGGCTGAGGCAGGAGAATTGCTTGAACCCGGGAGGCGGAGGCTGCAGTGAGCCAAGATGACGCCACTGCACTTCAGCCTGGGCAACAGAGCAAGACTCTGTCTCAAAAAGAGGAGGGGAGGGGAGGGGAGGGGAGGGGAGGGGGAGGGAGAGGGTTCATCTCTACTAAAAATACAAAAATTAGCAGGACAGCCAGGCGCGGTGGCTCATGCCTGTAATCCCGGCACTTTGGGAGGCCGAGGAGGGTGGATCACCTGAGGTCTGGAGTTCGAGACCAGCCTGACCAACATGGAGAAATCCCATCTCTACTAAAAATACAAAATTAACCGGGCGTGGTGGCGCATGCCTGTAATCCCATCTACTCCGGAGGCTGAGGCAGGAGAATGGCTTGTACCCAGGTGGTGGAATTTGCTGTGAGCTGAGATCGCGCCATTGCACTCCAGCCTAGACGACAAAAGCGAAACTCCATCTCAAAAAAAAAAAAAAAAATTAGCAACACAGGGTGGCATGCACCTGTAGTCCCAGCTAGGGAGGCTGAGGCATAAGAATCGCTTGAACCCAGGAGGCGGAGATTGCAGCAAGCCAAGATCATGCCACTGCACTCCAGCATGGGTGACAGAGCAAGACTCTGTCTCAAAAAAAATACATACACGCACACACACACACAATGCAAGTCTTGCTATCCGTATTGTTTCTTATTAACTGAAAAAAAATGGAAAGGCTAATGGGAGAAAAAGTTAGAGAGCATTCAAGGCTTAAATTAATTCTTTTTTTTGTTTGTTTGTTTTCTGTTTTTTGAGACGGAGTCTTACTCTGTTGCCCAGGCTGGAGTACAGTGGTGCGATCTCAGCTCACTGCAACCTCCGCCTCCTGGGTTCAAGCGATTCTCCTGCCTCAGCCTCCTGAGTAGCTGGGATTACAGGCGTGTGTCACCACACCCGGCTAACTTTTATATTTTTAGTAGAGACGGGGTTTCACCATGTTGGTCACGCTGGTCTCAAATTCCTGACCTTGTGATCCACCCACCTTGGCCTCCCAAACTGCTGGGATTACAGGCGTGAGCCACCACACCCGGCCAAATTGATTCTAATAATACAAGTATGCTAAACTCATTTGACACAATAAATACATAAAGTTACTACGTAAAAAAGGCCTATTCCGCCTCCCACCTCCACCTCATTCCCTTCCCCAACTGCTCCTCTTGGATGGCAGGGAAGTCTGGGGTCTGGATCAACTGAACGTCTAGCTATAATTCAGCATTAGCTTAATGAAGCACTGGCAACTTTTAGGCATTACAGCCTTCCCCTAAAAGACAGAGGACCCACAAGCAAAACTGTACTAACAATAGAGCTCTTTACAAAAAGCACTTTTGAGCCCTTTTTGCAGCACGTTCATTTTAAGCAATCATTGTGATTTCCAACATTTTACTGCATCATACAGAACAATCCCAAAAGGAAAATGTAGTCTTGAAATCATTCAACAACAAAAATTAAATCATATCTTTGTTAAGAAGCTGGGTGAATTATTATGTTGAGGCTCCTTGGTTGATGCTGCATGATTCCTTAATCTGAAACTTTCTCAACAAATTTTTGTCCACTATATTTGTTAAAGATTAACATTTTGGCTCACCTTTTGCTTTAAAAATAAAACCCTCAAAATACTGCTCATTTATATCAACTTAAAATGTTATATAATGAAGATTAACCATCTCATTGACTTATACCAGGTAAAAGACTAAGTATTATATATGTATTAAGGATTAACAACCTATACAGAAGATGAAGATATTTCAGTTGGCGTGCCAAACTTGGTAAATGCGGTCTACTGATCATTATCTCCAAAATTCATTAGCAAAACAAACCACTTTTATCTATTTTTATTTTAATACTTTTGCCTTGAAATGCTTCAGCAAAGTTCTTAGTACACTGTAATTGTCTGTATCCACTACCAGAAAAATGTGCACCTACTGGAGTAAAAAACATCTATTAATACAAATGATAAACTATTTAAATTCACTCTTAGAACCATGTTCCTTTCAGGTATTGCCACCACATGCCATCTAATTTTACTCTTATATAAAAGCGGAGATGAGATGTGAGGTACTGTTGGCAATCTTCATCAGTTCTCCTTCACTCACTACTGCTGAGTTGGGTGGCATGCAAACAAAAGACATTTGCATACTCAATAGGCTGAGTGACATCCAACTGAAAGAAAGCTGCCAACCTTTGCCTGGCTTAGATAATAAGAATGTTATAAAATATTCTTTCCATTTTATGCCCTTTCACAATTTGAATTTTTTCTGCCATGTATGTGTATTATTTTGAAGTAATTGTATTTTTTAAAGTTACCAGCTTAAAACCATTTTATCTAAATCAAGAATAATTTAGGAGAGTTCGGAATTCAGTATTAGAATAGATTATAGAAGTAGAATTAAGTAATTTAAATAAGAAAAGGCTTAAATTGATTTACATGAATAAAACAAAATACTAAACAAAAATGTTTCACAATTAGTAGCTAAATTAAAAATTAAGTGTACTTCTAGTGGCAAAGTTAAAGATTTAAAACTATGCACTATTCAGATAATTATATTGAGACCTGAGCCTAAGTATAATTTGTTATGAAAATCACCAAGTAGAAATAAAAACATAAATTTTAAGACTCTCATTAAATATAACCATTATGCTCATTAACTATGAAAAAACAGCAATGTGTGCTATTATCATTATCGTCTACTAAAATCTAAGACTACTTCCTCTATCAGTACTTTTAAAAGAATTTAGTTTTCAGTCAAAGCACAGTTAAAAATCAGCTTTTGTATTATTCAATTCAAATCTAATTCTGCAGTCAAAGAATACTACATTAAGGGTGGCATGATGGCTCACCCTGTACTCCCAGAACTTTTGGAGGCCAAGGCAGGAAGATCCTCTTGAAGCCAGGAGTTCAAGACCAGCCTGGGCAACATAGCGAGACGTTGTCTCTACCAAAAAAAAAAAAAAAAAAAAAAAAAAAATTAGCTTGGCATGGTGGTATACACCTGTAGTCCTAGCTACTCAGGAGGCTGAAGCAGGAGGATGGCTTGAGCCCAGGATTTAAAGGTTGCAGTGAACTATGATTGTACCACTGTACTCCAGCCTGAGAGTGACAAGAGCAAGATCTCATCTCCATAATAATAATAAACTAATTCAACTATGTATTCTTTTTTTTTAAGACAGGGTCTCGCTCTGTCACCCAGGCTGGAGTGCAGTGGCATCATCTGTGCTCAATGCAGATTTGAACTCCTCCTGGTCTCAAGTGATTCTCCCACCTCAGGCTCCTGAGCAGCTGTGAATACAGGTGAGTGCCATCACGCCCTGCTAATTTTTTATTTTTTGTACAGACAGGATCTCACTACGTTCCCCGGGTTGGTCTGGAACTCCTGGGATCAAGTAATCCTCCTGCCTCGGCCTCCCAAAGTGCTGGGATTATAGGCATTGGCCATCAAGCCCAGCACTCAACTATACATTCTAAATCCAAAGAGTCTCTGCTATTTAAAAAACAGTATATTAGAGAAGTAGGCTTGCAATGATACCAAAATGCTACTTGACAGTACTAGAGGAAAAAATCCAACCTGCCACTACCCTTGGCCATCTTGACTAGTACATCTGCCTAACCAGTCTTCTTGTTTTTCCTATGGCTCCTCTCTAATTCTTCTCTACTGATAAACCAGAGTGGTCTTTGAAAAATGAAAATTAGATTATGAAATTACTCTGCTTAAACTCTTTCTAAAGCATTTCTTATTTTCTCAAAATAAAATTCAAACTTCATCTTTACTATGGCCTACAAATCCCCACATGATTTGGCTCCTGCCTGCCTGTCTAACCCTTTGTGCATCTCTCTTCCTAGTTCACAACATTCGAGCCACAACAAGCTCCTTTCTGATCCTGTGAAATATCGAGCTCTTTCTTACCTCCTAGCCTTTACAGTTTCTGTTCTTCTACCTGGAATGTTTTTCCTGCAATTATTCACATATCTGGCTGATTATTCCTCAGGTCTCACCTCATAAGGAAAGCTTCACTGATCCCCTTTACCTAATGTGAGTGGCCTTCCCCAATTACCCTCTAATATAGCCCTGTGGCATTTATCACAACCTCTAATGATCTTGTTCCTTTATGTATCTACTTATTTATGATCTGTCTTTTTTTTTTTTTCTTGAGACAGTTTCACTCTTCTTGCCCAGGCTGGATTGCAATGGCACGATCTCGGCTCACCATAACCTCCGCCTCCCAGGTTCAAGCAATTCTCCTGCCTCAGCCTCCCGAGTAGCTAGGGTTACAGGCATGCACCACCATGGCCAGCTAATTTTGTATTTTTAGTAGAGACGAGGTTTCTCAATGTTGATCACAGTGATCTCGAACTCCCAACTTCAGGTGATCTGCCCACCTCGGCCTCCCAAAGTGCTGGGATTACAGGCGTGAGCCTCCGCACCCGGCTATGACCTGTCTTCTTAACAAGTACATAAGTGCCATTGAAGTCAGGGATCCAGATGCTTTGTATAGCTACAAAATACTATGCTATTTTCTCTTAACCTAACCTAATCTACATAAACATGTAAAAGCTAGATTACAGAAGGCAGGGTTCCAACTTATTTTGCTCAATATCTCCTTATAGTATTACTAAACAATGTTCAAATGTCAGTAGACATGGGAAAACCACAAGAATATTCAAAACTCAGCAGCTAATATTTTGTCTTAGTGTGTTACAAACTTGCCTTCTCCTTAAATATATAATTTCTTCAAACTTATTTTAACTGCTTCCCTGCAGAAAAGCACTAGGCCAAGTTATCTCTCTTGATGGCTAAATGGCCTCCTGCCTCCTTCATTAAGCATACATGGCAAAATTAGGTGCATAACAGCACACGATTTGCTTCACATATAGCCTTTTTTAAAAAAAAAAAAAAAAAAAAGCCAGTTGTTTTCACCTGCAATTAGAAAAGAGCTGAATGAGAAATTTCCCTAAAAACAAAAGGAAATCTTTATATTATTTTGTTTTGAGACAGCTTACATTATACAGAAGTTAACTATCAATTGATATCTCATTGAACCTTTAGAACTTGATCTATAGTCTCATTTAAGTAGATCACAGTAATAAGAAAAAATGAGTCTCTGGTTTCAATATTTTATGATTAAATATCTATAAAGAAAAGTAAGTACAGGTAAGTATAGATTTTTTTTTTTTTTTTTGAGACAGGGTCTTGCTCTGTTGCCCAGAGTGGAGGGCAGTGGTGCAATTTTGGCTCATCGCAATCTCCAATCTCAGGAGCATGCCTTAGCTCCTGAGTAGCTGTGATTATAGGTGCCTGCCACCGTGCCTGGCTAATTTTTTATATTTTCAGTAGAGACCGGGTTTCACCATGTTGGCCAGGCTGGTCTCAAACTCCTGACCTCAGGTGATCCGCCCACCTCAGCCTCCCAAAGTGCTGGGATTACAGGTGGGAGCCACCATGCTTGGCCAGAAAATCTTTAAAGATGACAATATAAGGAAGCATTTTTGGCCAGGCGTGGTTGCTCACGTCTATAATCCCAGCACTTTGGGAGGCTGAAGTGGGAGGATTGCTTGAGCTTAGAAGTTCGAGGCTAGCCTGGGCAACATGGCGAGACCCTGCCTCTAAAAAAAATTTTTTAAATTAGGTGGGCGTGGTGGCATGCCTGTAGTCCCAGCTACTCAGGTAAGGCTAAGGCAGCAGAATTGTTTGAGCCCAGAAAGTGGAGGCCCCAGGGAGCCATGTTTGTGCCACTGCACTCCAGCCTGGGTGACAGAGAGAGACCCTGACTCAAAAAAAACAAACAAACAAAAAAAAAAAAAACAAAAAAAACCCTACACTTACCTACATTTACTTTTCCCTATAGATATCCAGTCACAAAATATTGAAACCAGAGACTGACTTTCTTATTACTGTAATCTACTTAAGTGAGACTATAGATCAAGTTCTAAAGGTTCAAGGAGATATTAATTGATAGTTAACTTCTGTATAATGTATGTACTGCACATCGCAACATTTCTGAAATTGGGGTTAGTTTTACAATCACTATAGTTTCATAATTTACTTGGCAGTGTTTTTTTCCTAGTGGTTTCTCCTATGATTGATGATGTCTTAGGTTTAAAAAAATATGATATTTTTGAGGAAAAAGTATTATTTATTTATATTTATTGACCCTGCTCCCAACTTTATTATACTGGAGATTCAAGATATCAATAAAAAGTTTCTTGCTCAGGCCGGGCACGGTGGCTCATGCCTGTAATCCCAGCACTTTGGGAGGCCGAGGCGGGCGGATCACCTGAGGCTGGGAGTTCGAGACCAGCATGACTAACATTGAGAAACCCCGACTCTACTAAAAATACAAAATTAGCCAGGCGTGGTGGCGCATGACTGTAATCCCAGCTACTTGGGAGGCTGAGGCAGGAGAATTGCTTGAACCCGGGAGGCAGAGGTTGCCTTGAGCCGAGATCGCGCCACTGCACTCCAGCCTGGGCAACAAGAGCGAAACTCCGAAACTCCGTCTCAAAAAAAAAAAAATAAAGTTTCTTGTTCAAGATAACTCTAAGGCATTCACATCAGTGAAATACATTGTTGCTGTATCTGTAAAATCCAAAAAATTCAAGCATGCAATATCTCTGATGTACCATGTATATCACATTTTACCAAATAATTTAAATGGGGCTTCTTTTCATATATCTCTTTATGATGTTCTCTGCCTTCATTTATTTTTTGCTTTCCAAGTGTTTCCTCTTACCTGACTTTTTTGCAGCCAAACAAAATAGATAAGCCTAGATGTCCCAAAGACCCCAACTATCAAGAATAAAAATAGTGAGAAGAATCTACCTGGTAAATGCAACCCTAAACAGTATCAGTGAGCTCTTACATGCACATCTCTGTTCTTCTGCACTGCTACTTTTACTGCTACCTCCTTAACCATCTATACTCCCCTTAGAATACTTTCTTCACATAGAATGATAACCCATCAGCCAGATTTCAAGTCTTCAGAGCTGAGTACAGCAACTGAGCCAATATTAAATAAGGTAGACTACATATATACCAAATAACTCAGCCTTCATCACCACCCACAGCTCATCCAGCAGCTCAGCGGAATAACTGCTGATCAGACCTAAAACTGAGTGGCTGTAGGGATGATAAAGGATTGCTCAAGTTACCGATTTTTCCCTTCCTTTTCTTGTGCAGTCTAGACCACTTGACTACGCCTCTCAGCCTCTATCCCTGTTTAGGACTGGATCACTCCTATTAATCACATATTTGATCACTGTGCCTTTGCCACCTGGCTGCTCTTCCAAAGAACATCTCCATCATCAGGCCAATTTCCTTAGCCCCGCCTCAAAGGAATTGTAAGCTTTTTTTTTGTTTTTTGTTTGTTTTTTGTTTTGAGATGGAGTTTCACTCTTGTTGCCCAGACTGGAGTGCAATGGCGCAATCTCAGCTCACTGCAACCTCCGCCTCCCAGGTTCAAGTGATCCTCCTGCCTCAGCCTCCCGAGTGGCTGGGATTATAGGCTCCCGCCCCCATGCCCGGCTAATTTTTGTATTTTTAGTAGAGCCGGGGTTTTGTCATGTTGGCCAGGATGGTCTCGAACTCCCAACCTCAGGTGATCCACCCACCTCAGCCTCCCAAAGTGCTGGGATTACAGGCATGGGCCACCGCATTCAGCTAGGAACTGTAAGCTTTTATCCCTACCTGTTCAGCCACAGTGACTTATCCATTGCCCAAATTATTACTATCTATGTGCATTCTGTATATCTTACTCCAAATCTGGATTTTTAAACTCACAATTTAGTAGTTGAGCATAAACCATCATGTTTATGTTCTTATCCTATACTAGCTTCAGTTCTGGGACCAAGATTCACACTTCTGTATCCTAACACAGTTAAACATAGTATATAATAATTTATTTATTTATATATAATTTGGAAACATAATTGATCAAGCATAGTAATCTTTCTGGTAATGAATCACACATTCCTTATACACAATTGGTGTAAAGATATTAATCGATTTGTCCTACCTTGCTTAGTTTACAGAGAGAAAAATTCACAGAATTTAAAAGTTGAAAGGCAAGTCAATGTGATAAATTGTATCTTACAACATGAAGAAGTCATGAGAGGAAACACGGTTAAGAGTAAAGACTCGCCAGGCGTGGTGGCGCATGCCTGTAATCCCAGCACTTTGGGAGGCCGAGGCGGGCGAACCACGAGATCAGGAGTTCAAGACCAGCCTGGCCAATATGGTGAAACCCTGTCTCTGCCAAAAATACAAAAATTAGCCAGGCGTGGTAGCGGGCACCTGTAGTCCCAGCTACTCAGGAGGTTGAGGCAGGAGAACCGCTTGCCCGGGAGGCGGAGGTTGCAGTGAGCCGAGATTGCGCCACTGCACTCCAGCCTGGGCAATAGAGTGAGACTCTGTCTCAAAAAAAAAAAAAAAAAAAAGTAAAGACTTTTAGAAATCAAGAAGATACTGGTTTGAAATACAGTTCTGTCACTTTCTAGACTCTGGATGATTTATTTAACCTCTCTGTGCCTCAATATCTTTATTTATGAAAAAAATCTATATTTTTCATAAATATATGAAAAAGCTGATATAAGAATCAGATTAAATAAAGCACGTAGCATAATACCTGCCACAAGGAGGTACTCGATGAATAATTCAATAATTATTTTTACATATCATTAGACAAAGTACTTATTCTGTTAGTCTGTTTCCCTAACTCTAAAACAGGAAAAATATCTACCTTTCAGCTACTCTGAGGATCTAAGGAAAATGTATGTAAAAACACTGCATTTCACTTGACACATAGCAGGCACTCATAAAGGGAGAAGTTACTTTTGTTAAACATTAGCTATTTTACTTAATTTGTTACTTCTAGTAAGCATCTAATATGGTTCTCTGTATATTTTATGAATGTCGGTTATTTTGGGGGAAATATTATTATTATTATTATTTTTTGAGACGTTGTTTCACTCTTGTTGCCTAGGCTGGAGTGCAATGGCACGATCTTGGCTCACTGCAACCTCCGCCTTCCGGGTTCAAGCAATTCTCCTGCCTCAGCCTCCAAGTAGCTGGGATTACAGGTTCCCGCCGCCATGCCCATCTAACTTTTTTGTATTTTTAGTAGAGACAGGGTTTCACCATGTTGGCCAGGCTGGTCTTGAACTCCTGATCTCAGGTGATCCACCTGCCTCAGCCTCCCAAAGTGC
This sequence comes from Gorilla gorilla gorilla, assembly GCF_029281585.2. NCBI lineage: Eukaryota > Metazoa > Chordata > Mammalia > Primates > Hominidae > Gorilla > Gorilla gorilla. The sequence goes on along the minus strand of NC_073235.2, from coordinate 105,008,805 downwards.
TGGGATTACAGGCATGAGCCACCGCGCCCGGCCAGGAGTAATCTTTTATACAACAGGTTCCTTCAAACAATAATGAAATATTCATTAGCAACAGAAATTCACTGCTCCTCCAACACAGTTCTCAAGACAATTACTGATGATATGACTCAGCTGAATCTCACAGGAATCTCTCTCTCTCTCTCTCTCTCATTACCTTAATTAGATGCCATCTTCTAAACAAAAAACTCTATAATTAGTGACCTAAATAAGTAAAATGGGCTTGAAAAGATTTCAAGAATCAGCTCACCTAACTTACAGGTGATAAATGCAACCCACAGAGTATATCCTCTTAGTAATTTTAATATTCCTATCTGTTAACTTCCTTCTGGTACTGTCATTTATTTCATTGTTTAGAATTCTGTTTTCAAATATAATTCTTTGCTTCAAGTAGTACCCTCAAGGCTTTCTAACATTAAAACTACTGTCTAGACTGGGCACAGTAGCTCACAGCTGTAGCCCCAACACTTTGGGAGGCTGAGTCAGGAGGATCGCTTGTGCCTAGGAGTTTGACACCAGCCTGGGCAACATGGCGAGACCTGTCCCTACAAAAAATATATATATTTTTTAATTACTACCAGAGGTCACAGTCAAAGAATCGTACATCGTTTTGGAGCCTACTCCAGTATAGATCAAAGCAAAGGCAAGGGCAATAAGGCTACACCAAGCTGGGGCAGTTTGGGTGGAGATAGAAAGACAGTATGAGAGAAACTTAGTAAAATATTTTGTCTCCTTCCTCTCCCAGACTCCCCAAACTCTGTCTGTTTATCTCTTGCTACCATTATTCTAACCTTAAGTGTATCACATCCTGTGAAATAGGACTACTAGAATGGACTACTAGGGTGACAAAGAATTCCAGTTTAATTCCAGTTTATGCTATGTATTTCCATACACCAACTGCAGAGACTAGGTTCTAACTCAAAGTTGTTCTGAATGTATTAAATATAGGTACATGCTGAGCCATTTTAAGTCATTGATACTAGTCATTTATTTACCTATTTGATGCTCTCTTAACTTTTTTTTTTTTTTTTTTTTTTTTTTTGAGACGGAGTTTCGCTCTTGTTGCCCAGGCTGGAGTCAATGGCACGATCTCGGCTCACCGCAACCTCCGCCTCCTGGGTTCATGCAATTCTCCTGCCTCAGCCTTCCAAGTAGTTGGGATTACAGGCATGTGCCACCACGCCCAGCTAATTTTGTATTTTTAGTAGAGACGGGGTTTCTCCATGTTGGTCAGGCTGGTCTCGAACTCCTGACCTCAGATGATCTGCCCGCCTCGGCCTCCCAAAATGCTGAGATTACAGGCGTGAGCCACCGCGCCCGGCCAGATGCTCCCTTAACTTTTTAAAGCTAGAAACTCAAACAACTACAGTTCTTAGACATTTTTAAATGAAAATAAGTAAGGCTCTACAATGAGAGCCAGAAATGTCTGGGTTCCAATGATCAGGCATTTTACCCAATTGATATTAGTCATCTACTTACCATGACACACATAAAATATACTGTGACATGTCCGCAGAAGTATATTTTACACATATCAAATAACCTGTCCCTAAATGATACTTTCAACTCAAATGTAACACTTTCTTCATTTGGAATTCAGTGATGAGAAGACAACTTGACTATGTAAGAGACAGTACAGTCCAGCAGTTAAGAGTGTAGACTGGGTCGGGCGCAGTGGCTCACGCCTGTAATCTCAGCACTTTGGGAGGCTGAGGCAGGTGGATCACCTGAGGTCAGGGGTTCCAGACCAGCCTGGACAACATGGTGAAACCCCATCTCTACTAAAAAATACAAAAACCAGCCAGGCATGATGGCAGGCACTTTAATCCCAGCTACTTGGGAGGCAGAGGCAGGAGAATCGTTTGAACCCGGCAGGCGGAGGTCGCAGTGAGCCAAGATTGAGCCATTGTACTCAAGCCTGGGGGACAAGAGCGAGACTTCTTTCAAAAAAAAAAAAAAAAAAGAGTGTAGACTGTAGGCTGGGTGCGGTGGTTCACATCTTTAATCTCAGCACTTTGGGAGGCCAAGGTTGGCAGATCACGAGGTCAAGAGAACAAGACCATCCCGGGCAATATGGTGAAACCTCATCTCTACTAAAAATACAAAAATTAGCTGGGCGTGGTGGCACGCGCCTGTAGTCCCAGGTGGCGCGCGCCTGTAGTCCCAGCTACTCAGGAGGTTGAGGTAGGAGAATCGCTTGAACCCGGGAGGCGGAGGTTGCAGTGAGCCAAGATTGCGCCACTGCACTCCAGCCTGGCGACAGAGTGAGACTCCATCTCAAAAAAAAAAAAGAAAAAAGTGTAGACTGTAGCCGGGCATGGTGGCATGCATCTATAATCCCAACTACTCGGGGGGCTGAGGTGAGAGGATGGCCTGAGCTGGGAGGCAGACGCTGCAGTGAACTGAGATTACACCACTGCACTCCAGCCTGGGTGACAGCCTGTCTCCAAAAAAAAAGAGTGTACACTGGTCAGGTGTGTTGGTGCATGCCTGTAATTACAGGACTTTGGGACGCCAAGGCAAAAGGGTCACTTGAGCCCAGGAGTTCAAGAGCAGCCTACCCCCATCTCTACAAAAAATAAAAAAATTAGCCGGGCATGGTGGTACACACTTGTAGTCCCAGCTACTGGGAGGCTGAGGTGGGAGGATCACTTGAGCTTCCAGGAGATTGAGGTTACAGTGAACTGTGATCATACCACTGCACTCCAGCCTGGGTGGCAGAGCAAGGCCCTATTTTATTGAAAAACAACAACAACAACAACAAAACTATAAGACTACTTACTAAGGCGCAGTGGCTCACACCTGTAATCTCAGCACTTTGGGAGGCTGAGGCGGGCGGATCACCTGAGGTCAGGAGTTCGAGACCAGCCTGACCAACATGGAGAAACCCTGTCTCTACTAAAAATACAAAATTAGCTGGGGGTGGTGGCACATGCCTGTAATCCCAGCTGCTCGGGAGCCTGAGGCAGAAGAATCACTTGAACCCGGGAGGCAGAGGTTGCGCCATTGCACTCCAGCCTGGGCAACAAGAGTGAAACTCCATCTCCCAAAAAAAAAAAAAAAAAAAAAAGACTACTTACTAAAACATTTTTGGTAGTTGTACATAAGGTAGAGGCTTTCCTAAGATAACACAAAACCAGATGTCATAAAGGAAAAAAAAAGCAGTTGTAATTGCATAAAGTCATTTATATCATATATTTATATCATGTAACACCTTTAAATCAGTAAGAAAAACAAACAAATCATTAGAATAGGCAATTCAGAGAAATACAACTGGCTGACAAGCATGAAAAGCTTGGCTCCACTAATAATTAAAGGACTCTAAACAAACAAGATATCATTTATTTTGCTCTGGCAAAAACTGAAAAGAATGATATTACGTAGTATTTGAAAAGGTATGAGAAAATGGAGATTCTCAGCCAAGCACGGTGGCTCACATCTGTAATCTCAGCACTTTGGGAGGCCGAGGCATGTGGATCACCTGAGGTCAGGAGTTCGAGACCAGCCCAGCCAACATGGTAAAACCCTGTCTCTACTAAAAATACAAAAATTAGCCAGGCATGGTGGCACGTGCCTGTAATTCCAGCTACTGGGGGGCTGAGGCAGGAGGATGGCTTGAACCTGGGAGGCAGAGGTTGCAGTGAGCCAAGATCGTGCCACTGCACTCCAGCCTGGGCAACAGCGCAAGACTCTGTCTCAAAAAAAAAAAAAAAAAAAACCACGAAAGAAAATGGAGGTTCTCATACACTACTGGTAGAAATGACAGTACAACCTATTTTGAAGAAATTCTAGCAGTTCATTTCAATATTTTAAATGTACAAATTTCTAACCACATGATCTTACTTCTAGAACTGTCCCAGATGAATAATCACAAAACTTTATGTACAACATATGCCAATATTATTCCACCTACTTTAGAAGCAAATTCTAATTATACAGATATTTATTTATAGCACATATAAAAAAGCATTAAAGATTATACACCAACTATTAACACTGGTTACATCCAGGAAATGGGATTAAGGAAACATGAGACGATTTTTTTTTTTTTTTTTTGTATACTTCATTATCATTTCTACACTTCACCATCATCATCATTTAAAAATCCTTTTAAATGGGCCAGGTGCAGTGGCTCACGCCTGTAATCCCAGCACTTTGGGAGGCTGAGGCGGGCCGGATCACCTGAGGTCAGGAGTTCGAGACCAGCCTGACCAACATGGAAAAACCCCATCTCTACTAAAAACACAAAATTAGCCGGACGTGGTGGCACATGACTGTAATCACAGCTACTCGGGAGGCTGAGGCAGGAGAATCACTTGAACCCAGGAGGCGGAGATTGCGGTGAGCCAAGATCGCGCCATGGCACTCCAGCCTGGACAACAAGAGCCAAACTCAGTCTCAAAAAAAATAAATAAATTTAAAAAACCCTTTTACAATGACTTTGTATAATTTTAGAATCTTAAATAACAAAAAGTTTTTTAAAAGAAATGAAAAAATCAAAAGCAAAAACAAGCCGTTTTTTTTTTTTTTTGAGATGGAATCTTACTCTGTTGCCCAGGCTGGAGGGCAGTGGCGCAATCTCGTCTCACTGCAAACTCTGCCTCTCGGGTTCAAGCGATTCTCCTGCCTCAGCCTCCCGAGTAGCTGGGACTACAAGCGCATGCCACCACGCCAAGCTAATTTTTTGTATTTTTAGTAGAGACGGGGTTTCACCATGTTAGCCAGAATGGTCTCGATCTCCTGACCTCATGATCCGCCCGCCTTGGCCTCCCAAAGTGCTGGGATTACAGCCCTGAGCCACCACACCCAGCCTTTTTTTTTTTTTTAAGAGACAGGGTCTCAACCTGTCACCCAAGCTGAAGTGCAGTGGCATGATCACAGCTCATTGCAGTCTCCAATTCCTGGGCTTCGGTGAGCCTCCCACCTCAGCCTCCCAAGTAGCTGGTACTACAGACTCACACTCAGCTGATTTTTTAAAATTGTTTGTAGAGACAGGGTTCTCATTATATTGCCCAGGCTGGTCTCGAACTCTAGGCCTCAAGCAATCCTCCTGCCTCAGCCTCCCAAAGATTACAGGCGCGAGCCACTGCACCCAGCCCACACTTTTAATTGCAAATAACTAGAATTTAATCTATTAAAGAATGTCAGTTACTGAATTTAATCTATTTTCATTAAAAGGGTAATGTGAAATATAAAGCCTATTAGATGCTTAGAGTAGAACACAGTAAAAACCTAAGACTAAAATCTTGCTTTTTTTTTTTTTTGAGACTGAGTCTCACTGTGTCGCCCAGGCTGGAGTGCAGTGGCGCAATCTCGGCTCACTGCAACCTCCACCTCTCAGGTTCAAGGGATTCTTCTGCCTCAGCCTCCTGAGTAGCTGGGACTACAGGCACCCACCACCATGCCCAACTAATTCTTTTTTGTATTTTGTTGTAGAGACGGGGTTTCACCGTGTTAGCCAGGCTAGTCTCGATATCCTGACCTCGTGATCTGCCCGCTTCGGCCTCCCAAAGTGCTGGGATTAAAGGCGTGAGCCATTGCACGCAGCGTATCTTGCTTTTAAAAGAAGGCCTTAGCAAGGAATCAGTATAACTCAATTTCTTACAAACCTAAGTAAATGGACAAACAATGATTTTTTTTTTTTTTTTTTTTTTTTTGAGATGAAGTCTCGCTCTGTCACCCAGGCTAGAGTGCAGTGACACGATCTCGGCTCACTGCAACATCCATCTCCCGGGTTCAAGCGATTGTCCTACCTCAGCCTCCCAAGTAGCTGGGACTACAGGCATGCACCACCACACCCGGCTAATTTTTGTATTTTCAGTAGAGACAGGGTTTCATCACGTTGGCCAGGCTGTTCTCAAACTCCTGATCTCAGTTAATCCACCCACCTCGGCCTCCCAAAGTGCTGGGATTACAGACATGAGCCACCGTGACAGCCAAACAATGATTCTTAAGAAACAGCTGTACAAATGGAACAAGTTGGTGTGAAAGACTAAACTGAATTTATAGATTAGCATTCTTGATAACGTTTCATCAAGCTAACACATTGGTTTAGCCAAAGGAAAAAACGATTAAGTATCTCAGAAAAGTTATATCCCACATAAAACTCTGTTTGAATAAGTAACATGAATAAATTCATCTCTTCATATCATTTGACTGTTTTTAATCTTGCCTTTCTTATCACTACAATACAGTTGTTTGTGAAGTAACTAAATAAAAGTTATTCTTCACACTAGACTGGCCCCATGGGGTTTTAATCACTAAGAACACAGGAAACATTAAAAATGTATCCTCAACTAAATATGTCATCATCACGCTTCTAATCTAACTGGTGTTCTTTTCCAAAACTGAAGCTTTGAATCTTCAATGAATTTTTTTTATTATCCACTGACATTTGAATGCTACACATAAAACAAAACCTAAGATATTTGCTGTCATTTACAGCAAAAGAAGAGACTATATCTAAGACATAGTTCAATCTGGACAATTATTCTGGCATGATCAAAATACCAGTAAGATTTTCAGATGCCTAAAAGATTCCAAGTATTTTATACCTTTAGACTAACACTTTATGTATTATATGAATGTTTTGCTTTGGAGCCATAGGGGCCTGACCTTGATTCCCAAGTGTCCCACTTACTCAGTTTACTAATCTGCAGAATAAAGAAAAATAATAGTACTGATTAGTCTGTTTAGAGGATAATGAGATAACACAGTAAATATGTAAGGCCCTTAGTATTAGTAACTATACTAAAGATGAGAAATGCTCATGTGTCTCTTCACTTCCCCAATATAGATTAACTAATTGTAGCCACTGTCAAATTATATAGAATAAGGTATCTTAAACCTAATCTCTTCTAAAATATTTAATTTTCAGAATCTTTCCTAGTTTGTAAAGTTAAAAGCCCAATGAAATTTCAGCAAGACAGGCTGGCACATGAGGTCATAAATTGCAGGAGCCAGATTGTGTACAATATTTTAAATGACTGTGACTATTATTCTGAATGAGATGGGAAGACAATAGTTTTAAGCAAAGAAACGTCTTATCTAACTTATGTATGAAAAGGGTCTGCCCGGGCGCTCACACCTGTAATCCTAGCACTTTGGGAGGCTGAGGTGGGCAGATCACGAGGTCAGGAGATTGAGACCATCCTGGCTAACACAGTGAAATCCCGTCTCTACTAAAAATACAAAAAAAATTTAGCCGGGCGTGGTGGCACGCGCCCGTAATCCCATCTACTTGGGAGGCTGAGGCAGGAGAATCACTTGAATCCGGGAGGTAGAGGTTGCAGTGAGCCGAGATTGCGCCACTGTACTCCAGCCTAGACGACAGAGCAAGACTCTGTCTGGAAAAAAAAAAAAAAGAAAAGAAAAGGGTCACTCAGGCTACTATGTTGAAAGGAGACTGTAATAAAGCAAAGACGTTAACAGAGAAAACAGAGTCTAGTAAAAAAGTACAAGTAAGAGAAGATAGTGGCTTTTAGATTAAGGTAGTAGCACAGTGGAGGCGGTAAGAAGCAATAAGATTCTAGATATAGTTTGAAGGTAAAGCCAAGAGTTTTTGCTATCAGATTGGATAAGAATGTGAAAAAAAGAAAGAGAAGAGACAAAGCTATCTCTAATTTGGGGCCTGAACAACTGGAAGGATAGAACTGACATTTGCTGAATAGGCTAAGACATAGGAGGAACAGGTCTGGTGAAGCAGCTTCAGAAGTTCAGTTTTGGACAGGTTAAGTTTGTGATGAATATTAGACACCCAAGTAGATACGACAGATACACAGTTGGCTACATGCAACAGAATTTCAAGGAAAGAAGTCTGAGATAGAAATAAATTTGAAACTTGTACGCCTTTAGATGCTATTTAAAGCCATAAAACTGGATGAGATCACCAAGAGGGTGGGTGCAGACAGAGAAAAGAAAAGGTCTAAAGACTGAATCCTGAAACACAACATTTAGCCATCAGGGACATAAGGAGGAACTATCAAAGTTGCTGGTGAGGTAGGAGAAAAATCAAGAGAGAATAGTATCTTAGAAGCCAAATGAAGAAAGTACTTGAAGGATGAAAAAAAAGGATTAAATTGGCTCATGCTGCAGATAGGTCAAAACAAGAACTTGGAAATAAATCAAACAACAAGCAGGACATATGCACAGAAGTATTAAATATGGCATTGTTTATTAGAGAAGAAAATCGGAAACAACCTAAACATCTCCCAATATGAATTAAGTAAATAACAAACACACTCAATGGAATATCACACAATTATGAAAAAATGATAGTTATTATGATCACATATACATGACTATATTATTCTATGTAAAAAAAGATATAATTAATAGATATTATAAAATCACAACCATATAAAAATACATGCTTTTTTTTTTTTTTTTGCCGGGCGTGGTGGCTCACGCCTGTAATTCCAGCACTTTGGGAGGCTGAGGCGGGCAGATCACGAGGTCAGGAGTTCGAGACCAGCCTGGCCAACATAGTGAAACTCCATCTCTACTAAAAATACAAAAATTAGCCGGACATGGTGGCGCACACCTGTAGTCCCAGCTACTCAGGCGGCTGAGGCAGGAGAATCGCTTGAACCCAGGAGGCGGAGGTTGTCGTGAGCCGAGATCACGCCACTGTACTCCCACCTGGGCAACAAAGCGAGACTCCGTCTCAAAAAAAAAAAAAAGCATCTTTTTTTTAATTAGAAGAAAACATACCAAAACAAAAAGTGTTAGGGTTGTGTGAAGATTAATATTTTTTCTCTTAATTTTTCAAATGAAAACAAAAAAAAAAAAAAGCTTGCCCTAAAAGGTTAGCCTGGTGTGTCTACTACAATTACATAGATTTGCTCACAGACTATTCTTATTTACAAAAGCAAAGACTGAACACAGATTAATAATAATAGAAAGTCTTAACTATTTCCTCATCTAAATGAAACAAAAAACTGGAGAATCTGAATTACTGGCCAAATATTTATACATCCCTTCACACTTATCATTAACACATTTTGTTCTAAATTATCCTATTTTGCACTAAACTTACTGGGGCAGAATGAAAGTACATGATCATGTATATTTTTGACACCAATTATAAGGGCAAACTACTATCTTGAAGGAGAAAGGGGAAGTGAGATCTGGTTTTAAGAAACTGAAATTTCTTGGCCAGGCGTGGTGGCTCACATCTGTAATCCCAGCACTTTGGGAGGCTGAGGCAGGCAGATTACCTGAGGTCGGGAGTTCGAGACCAGCTTGACCAGCATGGAGAAACCCCGTCTCTACTACAAATACAAAATTAGCTGGGTGTGGTGGTGCATGCCTGTAATCCCAGCTACTCAGGAGGCTGAGGCACAAGAATCACTTGTACCCGGGAGGTGAAGGTTGCAGTGAGCAGAGATCTTGCCATTGAACTCCAGCCTGGGCAACAAGAGCAAAACTCCGTCTCAAAAAAACAGAAAGAAAGAAAGAAACTGAAATTTCTCAACCTCCATTTGCATCTAACCTTCCAGAAACAGATGTGGATCAAATACCTAACTGCCCCAAATACCTAACTCCATCTAAAATTCTTAGGCCAATGCCTCTGGCACAATACTTTATCATGTCTCATAATTTTTCCAAGTCCACCGTCGACACATTTAAGACGTGAATGATTGCACACATTTTGCACTATATCTTGATAATTTGGGTAATGTATTTTAAACGTTACTGATGCACAAGGCAGGGTTAAGGTACAGTGTTGGGCATTGTGATTCTAGGCATGCATATAATCTTTCATATCAGTGTTTTTTTGTTTTTTTTTTTGAGATGGAGTTTCACTCTTTTGCTAAGGCTGGAGTGAAGTGGCACAATCTTGGCTCACTGCAACCTCTGCCTCCTGGGTTCAAGTGATTCTCCTGCCTCAGCCTCCCAAGTAGCTGGGATTATAGGCGCCCGCCACCACGCCCGTCTAATTTTTGTATTTTTAGTAGAGATGGGGTTTCACCATGTTGGCCAGGCTGGTCTCAAACTCCTGACGTCAGTTGATCAACCAGCCTCGGCCTCCCAAAGTGCTAGGATTACAGGTATGAGCCACCAGGCCCAGCCAATATTAGTGCTTTTGAAAATAATAATTTTTTTTTTTTTTTTTTGAGATGGAGTCTCGCCCTGTTGCCCAGGCTGGAGTGCAGTGGTATGATCTCGGCTCACTGCAACCTCCGCCTCCCAGGTTCAAGTGATTCTCCTACCTCAGCTTCCTGAGTAGCTGGGATTACAGGCATGCACCACCACGCATGGCTAATTTTGTTTTTTTCTTTTTTTTTTTTTGACAGAGTTTCGCTCTTGTTGCCCAGGCTGGAGTGCAAAGGCACAACCTCGGCTCACCACAACCTCCGCTTCCCAGGTTCAAGCGATGCCTCAGCCTCCCGAGTAGCTGGGATTACAGGCATGTACCACCACACCCGGCTAATTTTGTATTTTTAGTAGAGACAGGGTTTCACCACGTTGGCCGGGTTGGTCTCGAACTCCCGACCTCAGGTGATCAGCCCACCTTGGCCTCCCAAAGTGCTGGGATTACAAGCGTGAGCCATGGCACCTGGCCTAATTTTGTATTTTAGTAGAGACGGGGTTTCACCACGTTAGTCAGGCTGGTCTCAAACTCCTGACCTCAGGTTATCAGCCCGCCTTGGCTTCCCAAAGTGCTGGGATTACAGGTGTGAGCCACAGCGCCCAGCCAAATTTTTGTATTTTTTGTACAGCAGGGTTTCATCATGTTGGCCAGGCTGGTCTCGAAATCCTGACCTCAAGTGATCCGCCTGCCTTGGCCTCCCCAAGGGCCAGGATTACAGAGTAAGCCACTTCGCCCAGGCCACACTGCAAATTTTTAAAAGGAAAAAGATTTTGGGTAATTGCTTAATGCACAAATTAAGAAATGTTTGTTCCTAATGTTTACCAGATTAAGCAATAAAAGATATAGATTAAGTAGTAATTACCACAAAAAGTAGAAATAAAGTTATAGAACTTGAGAGTTAGAAAGAATCTTAGATCCAGTAGTTCTCAAAGGTACCTAAAATTTACTGGCTGATGAGGGCATCAAAGGCAGATTCCCAGGCTCGTTGTCCAGAGATTTGGATTCAGTAGGTCTAGTGGGGTACCCATGAATCTGTATTTCAAGATGATCAAGTACAACCCCATATTATTACAAGTAAGAAAACTATGTTAAGTAACCTATTTGCCCGGAATCATATAGAATCTAGGTCTCATTGACTCCCAACAGTGGTCTTCCCACTATACCTCTTAAACTACATACTTTATAGTTGAAGGAACTAGGACAAAGAAAAAGTTATTAGTGTGTTATTTGAGTCAATAAACAACCCTAGAATATTCCTGGTTGAAATTCCTATTTATTATTCATTCACTAAGTATTTCTTAAATGTCTACTAAATTATAAAACTAATCAGACATGAATACTGTCCTCTGGAAGCAATTATCAGTATGAAGGACAAGGCAAATACATAAAACTGATATCTGGTCAGGTGCGGTAGCTCACACCTGTAATCCCAACACTTTGGGAGGCCAAGGTGGGCAGATCAGCGGAGGTAAGGAGTTTGAGACCAGCCTGGCCAACATGGTGAAACCCCATCTCTTACTAAAAATAAAAAAATTTCGGGCGTGGTGGCTCACACCTGTAATCCCAGCACTTTGGGAGGCCAAGGCAGGTGGATCACGAGATCAGGAGTTCGAGACCGGCCTGGCTAGCATAGTGAAACCCCATCTCTACTAAAAATACAAAAATTAACCAGGCATGGTGGTGCACACCTATAATCCCAGCTATTCGGGAGGCTGAGGCAGGAGAATGGCTTGAACCTGGGAGGTGGAGGTTGTAATGAGTCGAGATCGTGCCACTCCACTCCAGGCTGTGTGACAGAGCAAGACTCCATCTCAAAAAAAAAAAAACAAAAACAAAAACTGATATCCAGCAGTACAGCAATCTATGAGTAGGTGCCAAAATAAGTGGTGTGGCCAATTATAAAATCAACTGATTCACACAGATTCCACTCAGTATTTTTTTAATGGTTAGAATTTACCCATTAGAGATCAATATTCAATTTCTTCCCTTTTTGTTAAAAAAAAAAAACTGGCCTTTAATGAAGGAAAGGTTTTGTCTTGTGTGAACAGTTATCTCTCACCTCACTACTCATCCACATCAATACCACTACTATCACATCATCCCACATGCCAGAATAGCTTTTGTAGAGACCAAAGTTTATATCATTTTAATGCAAAAAACTAATTAAGAGGTTGGCCGTCTTCAAAGGGTAAGAAAAGCCTCCCTTCTGGACCATCTTACTGATTATATGTGGTCTACTGAGCATTTCAATTCTTCGTTCTTCTGCAATAGCACTATACATCCAAATATTACATTAGCCTCATCATAGGCAAAGTGTACTTTGATACCTCTTGTTTCTGAGCTTAGCCTAGCCATATGACTCGGTCAGCCAATGGGAAGTTAGGAGAGCAGAGTCTGGAAATGTGCTGGTAGGGTTGGGCTTGGCCTCTTGCACTTCTGCCAATGCCATGACACAAGCCTCCCCCAGATAGATGTTACTTCTCCCTCTAGCCTGGACCCCAGAAGGAGACACATGGAGCAGAATAAATGCCTATTGTTGCATGCCACTAAGATTTTGTGGTTGCCAATAATTACACAGCAAAATGTCACTGAATCACCATATTTAAGAAATCCAGCCCAGGCGTGGTGGCTCATGCCTATAATCCCAGCACTTTCAGAGGCAGAGGCAGGCAGATCACGAGGTCAGGAGTTTGAGATCAGCCTGGCCAATATGGTAAAACCCCGTCTCTACTAAAAATACAAAAATTAGCCGGGTGTGGTGGTGCACACCTGTAGTCCCAGCTACTTGGGAGGCTGAGGCAGAAGAATCACTTGAACCCGGGAGGCAGAGGTTGCAGTGAGCTGAGATGGCGCCACTGCACTCCAGCCTGGGTGACCGACCCAGACTCTGTCTAAAAAAAAAAAAAAAAAAAAAGAAAGAAAGAAAGAAAGAAATCCAGGGCCAGGGCCAGGCACAGTGGCCCACACCTATAATCCCAGCATTTTGGGAGGCCGAGGCGGGCAGATCACCTGAGATCAGGAGTTCAAGACCAGCCTGACCAACATGGAGAAACCCTGTCTCTACTAACAATACAAAATTAGCCAGGAGTGGTGGCATAATCCCAGCTACCCGAGAGGCTGAGGCAGAATTGCTTGAACCCGGGAGGTGGAGGTTGCAGTGAGCCGAGATCACACCATTGCACTCCAGCCTGGGCAACAAGAGCAAAACTCAAAAAAAAAAAAAAAAAAAAAAGAAAGAAATCCAAACAATCAGGACTGATGATATAAAGCAGTGCTTCTCAAGCACCTGCTTCAGTGAGACTTTGGGGGGGTTCTCCCAGAGAGATTCATTCAGTACATCTGGACTATAGGGCCAAAAATATGCATTTTTATCAAGAACCCCAGATAATTCTGTTGCAGTACCCACACTTTGAGAAAAACTAAACTAAAATGAAGATTACTAAACTTCAGTTACTCAGTAATATTCACTAACATTAGATTAATCTTACTTTATATAATGTGTGTGTTCCTCAAGAGATGTATGTAAAATTGCAATCTAATCAAGTGAATTATTTCAAACGCATTACAGAAGTTGACCTTTAAATAATAGCTGTGTTGTATTCTTTTATTAAGAATTCATTCATAAACCAAGCCAGCACATCTTATTTTTCATAAGTTGTTTTTTTGTTGTTGTTGTTGGGGGGGGGGGCCATAGAAAATGTTCTAAGAATTAGGCCGGGCGTGGTGGCTCATGCCTGTAATCCCAGCACTTTGGGAGGCCGAGGCAGGTGGATCACGAGGTCAGGAGTTCGAAACCACCCTGCCAAAATGGTGAAACCCCGTCTCCACTAAAAATACAAAAAAAAAAAAATTAGCTGGGCATGGTGGTGGGCTCCTGTAATCTCAGCTAGTCTGGAGGCTGAGGCAGGAGAACCACTTGAGCCTGGGAGGCGGAAGTTGTGGTGAGCCAGGGTCGTGCCACTGCACTCCAGCCTGGGCGACAGAGTGATACTCTGTCTGGACAAAAAAGAAAGAAAGAAAGAAAGAAAATGTTCTAAGAATTAAGGAGTCCAAGAACTCAATAAGTGAGAAAGAGGGAATCAAAAGAAATGATTTATCCATGACCCCGAAAAAGGATGTGCTATCAATCAGTCTTCTAGGATTTATTTTCCTGTTCAGCTGCACCATTTGCGCCTGTCGAGTTAACATCACTGTATCTGTGTAACCCAAAGCCACACAGGCCCTCTCTAATCAGCTTGCACTTAATGAAGCTGCACTAGCCACTTCAATATTAGACCAAGCAAAGTTTTACATGTTCAGAACTACGACATTTGCATAACCACTGCTGCACTAACACCTTGTAAGTGTCCCTGCTTCTTTACAAAGGTTGACCTGGTGAAGGCTAATTACTCCATCTCATATATCCAATAAGATGAGAAGTTGTTGCTGCTAGTGCTGCTGTTACCATTAATGTGGTATGTAAGGGCGCACACTATAATCCTGGCTCCATAATTTACTGACTGTGTGGTGAGTTATTCAAATTCTCTGTACTTTACTCTCCCTCTATGGAAAAGGGGAATGATAATAACCTACAACATACAATTGTCATGAAGACGAAATGAAAAAATATATGTAAAGTTATTTGAATAGCTGATGGTGCATGGCAGGCACTTAATAAATACTAGCTATTATCATTACTGTTACAGGTCTGAAATCCAGCTTCACAAATTTTGTCATCTGGTGCTATGCAGTACCAAAGAAAAAAAAGACTACAACCACTTTTAAGCAGTGATTCTTTTACTCTCTCCCTTTTAAGAGACACTATTCTAAGATGATTGTATTACCAAACAAAAATTAAGTTTATTTTTAAATAAATGCTTTTTCTCCTACTTTTATCAGTTCTGATCACAATATTATGAGCACGTCATCATAAATGAGAATCTATATTCTAAAAAGGTTAAGAATAACAAATAACATTGAAAAGCCTATGTTCTGAGATTTCTGCTCATGGAACGTTTAAGGCCTTTTACTCCATATTTTACAGGAACCACATGGCTTATGGCTAGAGAATTTAAATAGCTAACACAATATAAAGAAATTTAGAGAAAAATCATTTTTACTCTGAAAGCAACTACAATTATTAAAAATATTAAAGTATCAGTTTTAAAGTAAACTCATAAGTTCAAATTATTTTAACAGAACCATATAGATTTATCATCAATTTAACAGACATTGATTCAACAGTAGACATTATTCAACAATAGCAAAAGCATAAAAGGAAACTTCAAATTTTCTTCGGCATTTTCCTAGATCAGACTTTCAAAATGAAAATAAGCAAGTAACCTCTGTATCTAACATAGCAATGAGAAATTTGTTTAATGTGAAACACACTTATCAAAAGAAAAAAAGTAATTCGAAAGGGTCATTTGGTCCTTTACTCGTTTTAAAAGCACAATCCATTTGCCCATCATAAACCAAGTGTACGAGTTATATGTAGAATTCACTCCTGAAAATTTCTAAAAGCAAATCACCAAAAGGCTGCTTCAAAAAATAGTTGCAAATAGAAGATAAGGTCTTTTTCCTAAGGTTTCTGAGAACTTAAATGAAAATATCCAAAGGAAAGGATGACTACCACCCTTTAGACTTTAGTGAAATGTCAAAGAACTTTCGGAGTCAAATCTCCTAGAAGTCTAATGTCAGGTCAAAGTTGTCTCGACAGCAAAGCCAATAGATAGATGCCAGGTGACTAACAGTAAAGTTATCAAACCATATAATACAATATATCAAGAATCTCACAGTTCTGGCTTCCTCAACATTTATTCTATTCATTCGGTAACACTTCTGAATAATGAAAGGAACATGGATTCCCAGAGTGATCTAAATTTCAAAATAAGGTTCAAGTGTGTGTTCTCTAGTTGATGTTCTTTTTACTATAAGCCAAAACCGCTTCTTTATAACAATAATTTTAAAAATCTACAGGTCTGTTTCCAGAGATCTCATAATAGGCACTGTTCACTGGTGATTAAAATATTATTTTTAATCGCTGCATTACCTCACAGCTAAAAATGTCAAGATACCACACCCAATATGTCTTTTTCACCCCGTAAAGGGGGGTGGGGTGGGAATATGGAAGTGGGGATAGGAAAATACACAAGAATATTAAAGGCGATTTCCCTGGAAGGCATGGGGCAGGCGCGCAGGCACCGGGTCGCAGCTCCGCTACACCGCGATCGGGGGGGACGCATGGCGAAGGGCAAGCACAGGCCTCGGCCTCTGCGGGCTCCCTCCCTCGCCACCCGCAGGGGCAGTGGCCGGGACGCGCCGGCCGGAGCTACTCACCAGCCGCAGTGCTGACCAGCAGGATGGTCCATGGTAGCCAGGGCACCCGCCAGGGCCGCTGCAGCGAGGAAGCCATCCCTGGGCCAGCCAAGAAGCAGGAGAGCAAAGAAAAGAAATATGGGAAGTAGACCGGCGGAGAAACAGCCGGGAGGCTCGTCTTCTCTCCAGTGGACTGATCCTGCCCGTGTCACAATACAGTTTGAAAGGACAAATGGCTGATGAGAGGACCTAGCTGCAGAGCTTTCATGCCGCTGCAGAAATTCCCTTCATTTCTCTCCCTCGCGGCTGGGGGGGTTTCTTCGCCTCGGACGGGGTGCCGCGGCCCTCCAAACGGAAGGCATGTCTGTGGGGAAAGCAGGGAGCCAAGAAGAAATCCCCCAAATTATTTCCCTCGTAGTTTCACGATATCAAAAAAATATCCAGGTCTGGGAGAAAACATATCCAGGGTGCGGAGGGCGGGGATTCGATCCGGGGTCGGGGGGCGAGGGTCAGAACTAGTTCCTGACTGCCGGGAAGGACGAAGCCGGGCGGGCGGCGGCGGCGCCCGGCAGCCCGAGTCGCATCGCCCGCGGCTCCGGGAAGGCAGAATTCCTTAAGTTTCGCTTCGGTGCTTCTTTCACTCTGATTTCGAAAACAACAAATCCTCTTCCTTGACTGGATCAAAAAAGGTGCCTGCCTCCATGGACAAGCTCACAGTCCCTACGCCTTCTCAGAACAACCGTGAGAGGGTTGGGGAGGCCCTGGCGAAGGCTGAGGAGAGGTAGGAGCGGGGGAGGGGAGGGGTCGCGGTCGCGGTCGCGGCCGCGGCCCCGGTCCGGGCTCCCCGAGACGGCGGGCGGAGGGGGTGTGAGAGGCTGCCCCTTCTAGTCCTCCCGGCGGCGCTCCCTTCCCTTCCTCGCTTTTTATTCCTGCGGCTCGATCTTGCCTGAGGTAAATTCCACCAAGAAAGCCTCCTCTTCTCCCGTCAATGGCTCCTGTGAGCGAATCACAACCCCCCAAGGAAGCCGCTGCTGCCGCTGTCGCTGCCGCCGTCGCTGCCGCCGCCGCCGCCGCCGCCGCCGCCGCCTCGTTCTCCCGCAGCTCTGGGCTCCAGGCGGAACTCGGGCGTCGCGGACCGAGGGCGGGGGGCGGCGGGAGGGCGGATGAAGGTAGCCGGGGAAGGGGGTGGGCAGGGAGGCGGCGAGACACTCTGCGTCCCTCCGGGAGGCACTTCCAGTGGCTCCGAGCAGACCAGACACAAAGGGGGGAGTCGCCGCAGCTGCCAGTCTGCGGCGCTCCCGGTCACCGGAGTCGCCCCGCCTCCGCCGCCGCCTCCGCCTCCTCCTCAGTCTCCGGCTCTTCCCGGCCCTGTCTGTCTCTAGCCTGTGGTGCAGCGCGGGCGGCGGCGGCAGCGGCGCCGGCGGCGGGATAAAGCCCGCACTGCGCCTGCGCGCTCACGGCCCCGCCCGGCCCCGCCCCTCGTCCGGGGCTGGCTGAGGGCTCCGAGGCCCCAGCGCGGCGCGTCTCTCCGGTGAATGGCCGAGGGCTGGGTGGGGCTGTGGTGGGCAGCGGTGGTCTTTCTCCTTCACACACATACACATGCCTTCCAAATGTGCATGGCTTGGGATTCGCGTATTTGTTTAAGAGACGACGGCCACATCTTTTTGTTCGGCGTTCAGCAGACTCCTCCGAGTTCCGGGATTTCTCCCGACTGAGGCGTCTCCGTCTCAGTACTCTCGGAGGAAAGCCTCGAGGGGCAGAACTGCCCTCTGTTGTTTCACGGGGCTGGAACCTCCCTCTCCTCAGCCCAAAGAATCCGGATGGACCCGCCTTTCCCAGAACCGGAGACCTTGGCCTCCTCAGGCTCCCCTCTGACTCAAACAAAAGCCGGAATTGGAAAGACCACCCCTTTGATGTGTTCGCTGTAATCGACGTCCTGCTTTCCTCAACCGCCCATTCCCTTAGCCTTCTTAGTTGACAGGAATATTGAGTATTTGCAAGGATGCGAAGCCAGAAAAAAAAAAAGACTTTTAATTCTATAAATCGTCCCGCTGCGTGCGCGCGTCTGTCCGTACAGCGCGGTGCCCACCCCGAGAGAGGGCCTGGATTCACCAAGGCTGGGGGCCTTTGAGGGCTTTTTAGGGCACGTGAAAGGAAAATGGAGTTAGAGTTGTGTCGGGATAGAGAGTGGGATCATTTTGCACTCAAGGAATTGAGAAGATCCCGTTGGTACCGCAGTTTCCAAGGATTTGTGAGTGCGTTTTTTGGATCTGGTTTGTACAAGCGACCAGTATAGGAGACGGGATCCCTCCCGCCCTTACACCCCGCTGCGGGGTCAGCCGACGTGGGTGGGATTTTGCCGGCGGCGAGGGGAGAAGGTGACGTGCGTGGCGCCATGATCGGAAGTCTGGACTGAATTCTTAGCTGCGAGGTGGAAAATGCGCGTGGGAGGGCGATCTTGAGGGGTGAAGTCTGGCCTTCCCATCTCCTACCAGGCAGGAGGGTTATGCTGAAGGCTGGTTTTGCTGGTCTTTCATTGTGGCTAAGGGCAGTTCCACAGATACAGTCATAGATAGACTGCTTAAGTCATGCTCTGCTTGCTTCTTCTAGTCCGCTGTTATCTCTTTATCTGAATTTGATGTAAATAAATCTCCACATTCCTTAAATGGTTCTGTTATACTAAACATCTTCCATAATTAGGGGTTGTAGCAATACCAACCCCAGATTCTAAGTCTCTTTTTAGTTGAAATATGTTTATGCTGTTTACCCTTTAGACAGAGAAAAAAAAATTCTACCTAGTAAAATCCCGTAAAAAGACGAAGAGCATATGCTTTGATTCTTAGCTTTATTTATTTAGGTTTTATGTATTTATTTATTTATTGAGACGGAGCCTCGATCTGTCGCCCAGGCTGGAGTGCAGTGGCGCGATCTCGGCTCACTGCAACCTCCACCTCCCAGGTTCAAGCAATTCTCCGGCCTCAACCTCCCGAGTAGCTGAGATTACAGGCGGCGCCATCACGCCCGGCTAATTTTTGTATTTTTAGTGGAGACGGGGTTTCACCGTGTTTGCCAGGCTGGTCTCGAACTCCTGACCTCACGTGATCCTCCCGTCTCGACCTCCCAAAGTGCTGGGATTACAGACGTGAGCCACCGCCCCCGACCGATTCTTTAGCTTTATTACTGTATTTTGTTTTGCCCAAAAGGTCTAAATTAGAAACGGTATTGTTTTACCATTTGTCTTTCAAGAACTGAGAGTTTCTAGCACTCAGAGAAATTGGATTTTAGTATGTTAGAGGTGCAGAAAGTTTAAAGTTTATTAATTCGTAGTACACTTTTATCTTCCTCAAGTTGAGATCAAGTACTTCATCATTCAATTTTTATTTGCTTAAGATTTTTTGCAAGAAACATTAAGTGTCCTTTTTGTAGTTCCCCCTTATCCACCGTTTCAGTTACCTGCAGTCAACCACGGTCTGAAAATATTCCAGAAATAAACAATAAGTGGTTTTTTTTTTTTTTTTTTGAGACGTAGTTTCTCTTTTGTTGCCCAAGCTGGACACAATGGCACGATCTCAGCTCACAGCAACCTCCGCCTCCCAGACTCAAGCGATTCTCCTGCCTCAGCCCCCTGAGTAGCTGGGATTACAGGCATGCGCCACCACACCCGGCTAGTTTTGTATTTTTAGTAGAGACGGAGTTTCACCATGTTGGTCAGCCTGGTCTCGAACTCCCGACCTCAGGTGATCCGCCCTCCTGGCCTCCCAAAATGCTAGGATTAGAGGCGTGAGCCACTGCGCCTGGCCTCATAAATTTTAAATTGAGTGCTGTTACTAACTAGCTGTGAGGAAATCGCTGCCGTCCCACACTGTCCTTCTGGGATGTGAATCATGGTTTGTACAGTGTATCCGCTATAACCTCCTTAATCACTTAGTAGCAGTCTCTTATCAGACTGACTGTGGCAGTATGCAATATCCAAGTGCTTGTGTTCAACTAACCCTCGTTTTACTTAATAATGGCCCCAAAGCACAAGAGTAGTGATGCTGGCAATTCAGCCATACAGAAGCTGTAAAGTGCTTCCTGTAAGTTAAAACGTCAGAGTTCTTGCCTGTAATCTCAGCACTTTGGGAGGCCGAGGCAGGCAGATCACAAGGTCAGGAGATCGAGACCATCCTGGCTAACACGGTGAAACCCCGTCTCTATTGAAAATACAAAAAAATTAGCCAGGCGTGGTGGCAGGCGCCTGTAGTCCCAGCCACTCGGGAGGCTGAGGCAGTGAATGAATGGCGTGAACCCAGGAGGTGGGGCTTGCAGTGAGCCGAGATCATGCCACTGGACTCCAGCCTGGGCGACAGAGCAAGACTCTGTCTCAAAAAAAAACAAAAAAAAGTCAGAGTTCTTGACTTAATAAGGAAGGAAAAAAATTATAGGCTGAGGTTGCTAAGATTGCTGGTAACAATGAATCTTTGGCAGGGTGCAGTGGCTCACGTCTGTAATCCCAGCACTTTGAGGGACCAAGGCAGGAGGATCACTTGAGGTCAAGAGTTCAAGACCTGCCTGGCCAACATGGTGAAACCCCGTCTATACCAAAAATACAAAAATTAGCTGGGAGTGGTGGCACGTGCCTGTAATCCCAGCAGCTACTCCGGAGGCTGAAGCAAGAGAATCACTTGAACGCAGGAGGTGGAGGTTGCCCATTGCACTCCAGCCCGGGGGATAGAGACTCTGGCAAAAAAAAAAAAAAATATATATATATATATATGTATATATATATATATATCTGTGAAACTGAATTGTGAAGAAAAAATAAATTCATGCTAGTTTTGCTGCCATACCTCAAACTGCAAAAGTGATGGCCACAATGTGTAATAAGTGCTTAGTTAAGATGGAAAAGGCATTAAATTTGTGGGTAGAAGACATAATAGAAATGTATTCCAGTTTATAGCAATTGGGTTCAGTACTGTCTGCAGTTTCAGGCATCCACTGGAGGTCTTGGAACAAGTTCCTTGTGGATAAGGGACAGGGAGGACTACTGTACATGTTATAAATGTATGATAAATTATATAGAACATAGAAAAGGTCTTAGGAAATTCACAAGAAAAAACACATGCCGCTGACTTGGTAGGTAGACAACTAGATATGTACTCTCTTCCCTTTTCTGTTCCTTCTTGTGATATTTCAGTTGGGACATGGCTGTTCACTCACAGTGAGAAAGAACATCAAAGAACAGAATTAAGACTTGGCAAGAAACCTGTCCACGACAAAAGGCAGACAATGTAAGTCAAGCTCAGCTGAGAACAAAGGACTGGTGATGCAGGTAAGGTTTGGCATCTGTACTAATTAGGATGGGCTAAATTACAGTAACATTCCCCAAATCTCAGCATCTTATTGCAATAAAGGTTTATTTCTCACACATGTTACATGTTTGATATAAGTCATCAGGGGACCCATCATCGCAACTTGAGTTCACAGGAAATAGACACTGAAACTCTGAAATTTGTATGCAGGAGGTTATTACCTAATGATGGCAAGAGCAACCTCTGTGGGGATTGAGGGATGCAAGACTGGGCAGAGGGAGAAGTTGAATTGCAACACATTTGCAACTGAGGCATCAATCAATCCTGCAGGAATTCCGGAGCTGGGCTGGCCTTTCAGCATTGTCCTAATCTGTGTCTGCTAACACTTTAAGGTACACCTAAAAGACCCCCCAAACCCAGCAAGCTTTTCATTCAAGATTCCTTCAGTGGAGTACGTCTAGGGAAAAAGTCCCTCAAGTATACTGATAATTTAGGCTCCTTGAATGCTGCCTTGGAGTAGGAAATCCAGCATTAGACAGACTGCCTAGCCAAGTTGGGTAAAACCAGTTAATTTTTTTTTTTTTTTTTTTTTTAAGACGGAGTTTCGCTCTTGTAGCCCAGGCTGGAGTGCATTGGCACGATCTTGGCTCACTGCAACCTCCGCCTCCCACGTTCAAGCGATTCTCCTGCCTCAGCCTCCCGAGTAGCTGGGATTACAGGTGCCTGCCACCATGCCCGGCTAATTTTTGTATTTTTAGTAGAGACGGGGTTTCACCATGTTGGCCAGGCTAGCCTCGAACTCCTGACCTCAGGCGATCCACCCGCCTCGGCCTCCCAAAGTGCTGGGATTACAAGCGTGAGCTACTGCGCCTGGCAAAACCCAGTAAAATTATACCTTCACACCAACCAGTCACTGGATGTGGGCTGCACATATGAAAGAGATGTGACCGGCCTGGCGCGGTGGCTTATGCCTGTAATCCCAGCACTTTGGGAGGCCGAGGCGGGCGGATCACGAGGTCAGGAGATCGAGACCATCCTGGCTAACACGGTGAAACCCCGTCTCTACCAAAAATACAAAAAATTAGCCGGGCGTGGCGGCAGGCGCCGGCAGTCCCAGCTGCTCGGGAGGCTGAGGCAGGAGAATGGCGTGAAACACGGGAGGCGGAGCTTGCAGTGAGCCGACATCGCGCCACTGCACTCCAGCATGGGTGACAGAGCGAGACTCCATATCAAAAAAAAAAAAAAAGAGAGAGAGACGTGACCTTTGATAAAAGGGCTCTCTTTAGCCAACAGCTACCCCCAGAGAGGGACCCAGCTGAGCACTGTCAGCCACCAGCAGTTCCAGCAGTTGGGAGAAAGAATGCTTTAGACCTAAAGGGTGGATCTGGGGAGCTCAGCAAAACGTCCACTGCATGGACTCTCTCATTTTAATCACTGAAGTCCTTAGATTGGTAGAGGCTTCACTGAGACACATATTTTCAAAATTGCGACAGTAGGGATCATAAAATTTAATTGCTAGTGTTGCAGTGTCTTGCTGTAGCCATTAAAAAGCTTCCACCTAGAAGCAGTGTGCTTTACTTCCACTCATATTTTAGTGGCCACCAAAGTCAGATGGCCAAACCTAACTTTAAGAGGGCAGAGGCTGGGCGCAGTGGCTCACGCGTGTAATCCCAGCACTTTGGGAGGCCGAGGCGGGCAGATCACAAGGTCAGGAGTTCGAGACAGGTGAAACCCCTTCTCTACTAAAAATACAAAAAAGTAGCTGGGTGTGGTGGCAGGCGCCTGTAATCCCAGCTACTCTGGAGGCCTAGGCAGGAGAATCGCTTGAACCTGGGAGGCAGAGGTTACAGTGAGCCTAGATTGTGCCACTGCACTCCAGCCCAGGCGACAGTGCAAGACTCAGTCTCAAAAAAAAAAAAAAAAAACCAGAAAAAAAGAGGGCAGAAAATGTAATCCTACCATGTCATGAGAAAGAGAACCTGAATATTTGTGAACAGCCCTGATGACTAACATAGTATCCAAGGGTAAAATAATCCCCAATATTCTAATCACCAAAACCCCAACAAGTAGGATTTTTTTCCTGGTAGGGGTAAGGAAGCAGGAAATAAAGGAGAACAACACAGAAATCCAAGAGGACAGACTAACAGCATCTGCAAAACTGATCTTCACTATGTATTATAGCCCCTCATGGATGATATCTCTGCTTTCAGTTGGAGGACTGGTCCTGGTTTTAAAAAGGGACAGAGGGGCACTAAGCAGATTATTAGAACAAGAATTGAAATAAGGACCAAGGCCAATTTCTTGTTAAATAAATGAGGACATGTAGGTATTACCTGGGCTCAGAAATACCGACTACTTCTAAGAATAAACTTCATAATCATAAAGGGGTGGTATCAAAGAAAAATAGAAGAAAAACTCTTAGCTCTAGCAGACAAACAATATGGAAGTTAGCACTGGGACACCTTTCCAGATCAGAAAAACAAACAACTAAAAGCTGCTTAGAAACTTTAGAATTTTATCTTTAGGCTTAAACTGAGAAACAGGACAGGGCATTGTCTCCTTTTGGAAGATCAAGGTATAGTTGTGGGGAGAGAAGAAAATCCAGTTGGGAAGTACAGAGAAAACAGAATTAGAGATTCACCTCCCTGACATCCTTTGGGCCTGAAAGCAACCTAATTCTGTCTTCCTAAAACAAACAAAGCTTTTAAAAAATAATAAATAAAAAGAGCCTTGTTTTTGTAACTTAGATTTATTGTCTCATCTCTTTCCTTCCCTTTTCGTCTAACTTTGGAAATTTTAGTTAACCTAGCTTCTGGGGTCACCCTTTTCTTCAAGAGCAAAATAAAACCATCAGAACCTCCCATCCTGAGTGACTGACAGCAGGAAAACCCAGCTTCTCCCAAGCATTTGAAAGATCACAGAAAAGGACTTCTATTTTTCTATTTTTTGAGACAGAGTCTGGCTCTGTCACCCAGACTGGAGTGCAGTGGTGAGATCTAGGCTCACTGCAACCTCCTCCTCCTGGGTTCAAGCAACTCTCCAGCTTCAGCCTCCTGAGTAGCTGGGACCACAGGCACATGCCACCACACCCGGCTAGTTTTGTTTTGTTTTGTTTTGTATTTTTCGTTGAGACAGGGTTTCACCATGTTAGCCAGGATGGTCTCGATCTCCTGACCTCGTGATCCACCCACCTCGGCCTCGCAAGGTGCTGGGATTACAGGCGTGAGCCACCGCGCCTGGCAGGACTTACATTTTTCGCAAATTTACTTATTTGCCTTTTGACTTCTCTACTGGTGTCTTCTAAGAGCTTTTCCTTGTTGATTTCAAACATGGAGCTCTACTTTCCTTCAAAGAGTAGATACAGGACCCTTCATTTATCTCCAAGTTATACCATATGTAGTTAAGATTTTTACTAAGGCTTGGAATTAGAAAAGTAGGCTGGATGCAGTGGCTCACACCTATAATCCTAGCACTTTGGGAGGCCGAAGACGGTGGATCACTTGAGCCCAGGAGTTTAAGACCAGCCTGGCCAACAAAGCGAAAACCCCATTTCTACTAAAAATACAAACAAATAGCTGGGCATGGTGGTGCACTGGAGGCTGAGGCACAAGAATCGCTGGAACCCAGGAGGCAGAGGTTGTAGTGAGCCGAGATCTTGCCACTGAACTCCAGCCTGGGTGACAGAGTGAGACTGTCTCAAAAAAAAAAAAAAAAAGAAAAAAGAAAAGAAAGAAATAATAAAAGTATAACGTAGTATAAGGATATCTTAAAATAAGATATCGCTCTTGTTGCCCAGGCTGGAGTGCAATGGCACGATCTCGGCTCACCGCAACCTCTGCCTCCCAGGTTCAAGCGATTCTCCTGCCTCAGCCTCCCAAGTAGCTGGAATTACAGGCATGCGCCACCATGCCCAGCTAATTTTATCTTAAGGATAAAGGACTCCAGCCTAGGCGACAGTCAGACTCTGTCTCAAAAAAAAAAAAAAAAAGTAAAATAAATAGTACTTTTTTTTTTGAGACGGCGTCTCACTGTCAAGAGTCTCGGCAGGTTAGCTGGGCTGTCTGCTCAGAGTCTCGCGAGATCGCAATCAAAGTGTCAACCAAACTGTTAACACTTGGAGGCTTAACAGGGGAAGAATCTCCTTTTTTAAGCTTATTCACGTTGTTGGCTGAATTCTTTTTTTTTTTTTTTTTTTGTGAGACTCCAGAGTCTTGCTCTGTCGCCTGGGCTAAAGTGCAGTGGCGCGATCTCCGCCCACTGCAACCTCTGCCTCCTAGGTTCAAGAAATTCTCCTGCCTCAGCCTCCCAAGGAGCTGGGATTACAGGCACTCGCCACTCGCCACCATGCCCACCTAATTTTTTGTATATATATATATATACACACACACACACACACTATTTGTGTATATATATATATATATATATATATATATATTTTTTTTTTTTTTTTTTTTTTTTTTGAGACAGAGTCTCGCTCTGTCGCCCAGGCTGGAGTGCGGTGGCGCAATCTCAGCTCACTGCAACCTCCGCCTCCTGGGTTCAAGCAATTCTCCTGCCTCAGCCTCCCGAGTAGCTGGGACTATAGGCGCATGCCACCATGCCTGGCTAACATTTAGTAGAGACGCTGTTTCACCATGTTAGCCAGGATGGTCTCAGTCTCCTGACCTCGTGATCCACCTGCCTCGGCCTCCCAGAGTGCTGGGATTACAGGCGTGAGCCACTCCGCCCAGTCAAGCCTCCCCGCCTGGCCTTTTTTTTTTTTTTTTTGGACAGAGTCTTGCTCTGTTGCCCAGGCTGGAGTGCAGTGGCACAATCTTGGCTCACTGCCACCTCCGCCTCCCAGGTTCAAGTAATCCTCTGCCTTAGCCTCCTGAGTAGCTGAAATTACAGGCATGTGTCACCATGCCCGGTTAATTTTTGTATTTTTAGTAGAGATGGGGTTTCACCATATTGGTCAGGCTGGTCTTGAACTCCTGACCTCATGATCTGCCCACCTTGGCGTCCCAAAGTGCTGGGATTACAGGTGTGAGCCACCTTGCCCAGCCTATTCTATTTCTTTGAGACAGGGTGTTGCTCTGTCCCCAGGCTGGAGTGCATGCAGTGCCATGATCATAGCTCACTGCAGTCTTGACCTGATGGGCTCAGGTGATCCTCTTGTCTCTGCCTCCACGTAGTTGGGACTACAGGTGCGCCACTACCACGCCCAGCTAAGTTCTTTTATTGTTTGTCAAGACTGAATTTCACCATGCTGCCCAGGCTGGTCTCCAATGCCTGGCTCAAGCCATCTGCGCGCCTTGGCCTCCTAAAGTGCTGGGATTACAAGCGTGAGCCACCACACCCAGCCTAGACTTATATTTTTTTTTTAATGGGAGGTAATACGGCAAACACTCACTAATACAGATTAAGTCAGGAGAAAGGGCACCTGCACCTGAGTGAATGAGTAAATGAGGCCTAACCTATATTATATAAAGAAACACTGTGTGTCAAAATAACCATGAGTTAAACAAAATAATGGGTCTATAAAAGTGAATAAAAATTGATCCACTTGAAAAATGCTTCATGAATTTTTATTCATGCTTTTGAATTGACTTACTAAAGAAAAATTTTCAGATAACTTCTGCTCAGACCCTGAATACATTTGTTCATATTTTACATTTATAGTTTATTTGATTAGAGTCTGAAATAATTTAAGATTTATGCATTAATAGAATAAATGAAATCAAATTCTTAAAAAATATTACAGTAGGCTGGGTGTGGTGGCTCATGCCTGTAATCCCAGCACTTCGAGAGGCTTAGACAGGAGGACCAGGAGTTGGAGACCAACCTGGGCAACATAGCGGGACTTTGTCTCTACAAAAAATGAAAAAATTAGCCGGCCATGGTGTATACCTGTGGTCCCAGCTACTCAGGAGGCTAAGGTGGGAGGATCACTTGAGCCCAGGAGGTCGAGGCTGCAGTGAGCCATGATCATGCTACTGCACTCCAGCCTAGGCAACAGAGCAAGACCCTGTCTCAAAAAAAAAAAAAAAATTACTCTAAGAATAGCCATGAAATTTATTCATGGCTCTCCTAAGGAAATCCTAAGGAAATACTCAGAAAGGCAGACAAAAATGTCTATCACAGCATTGTTTATATATAGTACTAAAAAATTGGAATTAATTTAAATATCTAACAATAAAAGAACAGCTGGGTAAACCATGAAATATAAATAGCTTTAAATATTATAGAGCTATTAAAATGGTATTTATAGAAAATAATGTCATGGAGACATGCCCATGATATAGTATTAAATTGGAAAACCAGAATGTTAAATGTAAGTAATACATTATCCCAGCTGTATGTATGTACAATTCTCTATAAACATATACTTAGAAAATTCTGGAAAAATATAAATCAGGCAGGAGAATTGCTTGAACCCAGGAGGTGGAGGTTGCAGTGAGCTGAGTTCGTGCCACTGCACTCCAGCCTGGGAAACAAGAGTGAAACTCTGTCTCAAAAAAAAAATTGTTTTACGTTTTTTAAAAAAAAAAATCATGATTCTGTCTCAAAAAAAAAGCCAGCCAATTGAAGACACAAAACAAAGCAAATATTTGATCCTGTGTAGGCTTATATTTCTATCTTCAGGATTAGAAAAAATCATAATGAATATGAATAATATATACTGCACATTCTATAAACCTTTGATACCTTTTCAATACTTTTTCCAGGTCTTAAGCATGTCTACATTTTTCTTACTTAGCAGGTAAGCCTGTTGCATAAGCATATGAAATAAACTGAAGTCAGTAAACAAGACCTTTTTGGCTGGGCGCAGTGGCTCACACCTGTAATCCCAGCACTTTGGGAGGCTGAGGCGGGCAGATCACCTGAGGTCAGGAGTTCTAGACCAGCCTGACCAACGTGGAGAAACTCCGTCTCCACTAAAAATACAAAATTAGCCAGGCGTGGTGGCTCATGCCTGTAATTCCAGCTATTCAGGAAGCTGAGGCAGGAGAATCACTTGAACCCGGGAGGCAGAAGTTTCAGTGAGCTGAGATCAGGCCATTGCACTCCAGCCTGTGCAACAAGAGCTAAACTCCATCTCAAAAAAAAAAAAAAAAAAAAAAAAAAGGAAACAAGCCTTATTATGGCCTTGCTTCCTAGTTTTTCTGGCTTTTGATAATATTTATCTGGCCCTTCACAGTGACCTCCAAATAACTGCACTGGACTATCTGCTTGCAGAAATTACACAAATAATTTCAAGAGCAGGATTTGTGTAATAATGAAGCTACTGTAATACTCACTCTCACAGCCTTCACCCCATGTAAGATAAGTACATATTCATCCTTTTGGAGGCCCCTGAAACACAGAAATACCCATGTCAAAACTTACTTTCTTCTTTCTTAATCTAGAATTTCTCTAGTTAAAACTGATTAGATAATTAGAGCTGAATTGTGATGGTTTTATTTTCCAAATACAAAACTAATCATGATTTAAAATTTGAACCTCTTCCACTTGAATGTATTCCTTTTCCCTTAAAATAAAAGACTGATTTTAAAACCCATGTTGCAGTAGGAAATCAAATCATACAACAAATTTAGGATAAAACCTTTGTCTGGGTTTGATCTCAACTTTTTCAAAAAAGCAAGATAACCTTCCACACTTTTTTATAGAGAAAAATACAAGTTTCAACTATAAAAATAGTGATTAGGCTGGGAATGGTGCTCACGCCTCTAATCCCAGCACTTTGGGAGGCCAGGCGATAGATCTCTTGAGCCTAGGAGTTCGAGACCAGCCTAGGTAACATGGCAAAACCCGTCTCTACAAAAAAAAAAAAAAAAGTGAGCAGGGTGTGGTGGCATGTGCCTGTAGTCCTAGCTACTTGGGAGGTTGAGGTGGGAGGATTGCTTGAACCTGGGAGGTAGAGATTGTAGTGACCCCAGATCATACCACTGCATTCCAGCCTGGGCAACGGAGTGAAACCCTGTCTCAAATAATAATAATAATAATGATTAAAAAGAAGGCTAATCATTTGCCTCCTTTTAGGCATTTTAGGGCATGTCTCTATTTAATCCAGCATGAGACTTACTGTATGTCTGGCATTTTTTGGCATTCTTTTCTTTCAGAAGCATGACTACCTTTTACTTACTGACTCATCCTCCTAGGGGGATTTTTTCCATTATATAGTTATCAATCTAATCAGTTTTTTCAGTGTATATCTGTCAGAGACATTGGAACCAGAGCAACTCCATCTTAAATAGGGGCTGGGTGGCTAGGTGCAGTGGCTCACGCCTGTAATCCCAGCACTTTGGGAGGAGGCCGAGGCGGGCAGATCACGAGGTCAGGAGTTCGAGACCGGCCTGACCAACATGGTGAAACCCCATCTCTACTAAAAATACGAAAATTAGCCGGTTGTGGTGGCCCGTGCCTGTAATCTCAGCTACTCAGGAGGCTGAGGCAGGAGAATCACTTGAACCCGAGAGGCAGAGGTTGCAGTGAGCCAAGATCGCACCACTGCATGCCAGCCTGGGCGACAGTGCCAGACTCCCTCTGGAAAAAATAAAAAAAGGTGGGGGGCTGGGTAAAATGATGCTGAGACGTGCTGGGCTGCATTCCCAGACGGTTAAGGCATTCTAAGTCACAGGATGAGATGAGATAGAAGGTTAGCACAAGATACAGGTCATAAAGACCTTGCTGATAAAACAGGTTGCATTAAAGAAGCCAGCTAAAACCCAACAAAACCAAAATGGTGACGAGAGTGACCTCTGGTAGTCCTCACTGCTATATTCCCACCAGTGCCAGGACAGTTTACAAATGCCATGGTAATGTCAGGAAGTTACCCTATATGGTGTAAAAAGGGGAAGCATGAATAATCTACCCCTTGTTTAGCATATGATCAAGAAATAGGGCCGTCGAGGTGGCTCATGCCTGTAATCCCAGCACTTTGGGAGGTCAGGGTGGGTGGATCACGTGAGGTCAAGGGTTCGAGACCAGCCTGGCCAACATGGTGAAACCCCATCTCTACTGAAAATACAAAAATTAACTGGGCGTGGATGCGGGCGCCTGTAATCTCAGCTACTCAGGAGGCTGAAGCAAGAGAATCACTTGAACCCCGGAGGCGGAGGTTGCAGTGAGCCGAAATCATGCCACTGCACCGTAGCCTGGGCGACAGAGCGAGACTCCATCTCAAAAAAATCTATAAAAGGCCGGGCGCGGTGGCTCGTGCCTGTAATCCCAGCACTTTCGGAGGCCGAGGCGGGTGGATCACGAGGTCAGGAGATCAAGACCATCCTGGCTAACATGGTAAAACCATTTCACTTTGCAGATTCGCCCTGAATTCTTTCTTGCTGGAGATCCAAGAACCCTCTCTGGGGGTCTGGATCGGAACCCCTTTCCTATAACATGTCTACCATCCAGAAACAGACGCCATACATTTATCCTTCATAAAGTGCAGAATAAAAAATGGAACTATCAGACCTGTGAGGTTTTTTTTACCTCCTTCAAATATTACAGAATAATCTTTCCATATGCCCAAAATCAATGTCTTTAAGAAAATGCACAAAACACAAACTATTGCTAGAATGGTTTCACAGCTAAGGATTACTCATATGCATTCTGTTTGCCAAATCCTTATGTAGAACATCTGTAAGACATCTAATTTTTGTCAGGGCAAAGGGAATTTTTTTCTACGCCTTTAAAGTTTCAAGTCTGCCGAAATAAACTGACAATAGATTAATAGGAGAAAAGGCAAACAGATTTATTAACATGCAAGCGTGCACAGGAGCCATACAAAATATGAAACTCAAAGAAGGGCCAGATGGCTGAAGCTTTGTAGGGGAGAGGGAGAAGGGAGATGGAGATGGGAAAAATGTAGGCAATTTTGAGAGGCAGTAAATGATTTTGGGGAGAGTTGACTGGGCCCAAAGAATAGGCAATCATTTGTAAATGATTATATTTGAAAATTGAATGGGACCTGAAGAACAGACAATGGCTTGTGACAAAGCCTGTCTAGATGAGGTGACTTTCCTCAGTCTTCCTTCCTGCTCCGTGAGTTTCATCCTCTCTGTTTTGAAATTTCAGTGACCAAGGCAACTATATTCCTTCTGGAGGAGCTTCAGATAAGGGAGCTTCAGAGAATTCCACCCTGAGCTTGGGGTGGGGGAGAAACAGGAGAAAGAAAGTTCTTGGTTCTGAGGCTGCTTCTAAGGCCTTTTAATTTCCTTTAGTTCAAAATGCTCAGCGTGCCAAAGCACCATATTTTGCGGTATTGTTTTCTGAGCCCCAACATTTGCTATTGTCTTGTCTTCCTGCATCCTCCTATAAGGCTTTTTTTTTTTCCCCTAACTATCAACTTTGGTAACAGAAAAATGAGGACGTAGAGGAAAATCTGGTGGGGTGATTAGGCTAAGCAACAATTTTCTTTCTTTTTTTTTTTTTTTTTTTTTTGAGACGGAGTCTCGCTCTGTCGCCCAGGCTGGATAGAGTGCAGTGGCGCAATCTGGGCTCACAGCAAGCTCTGCCTCCCGGGTTCACGCCATTCGCCTGCCTCAGCCTCCCAAGTAGCTGGGACTACAGGCGCCCGCCACCTCGCCCGGCTAATTTTTTGTATTTTTAGTAGAGACGGGGTTTCACCGTGTTGACCAGGATGGTCTTGAACTCCTGAACTCGTGATCTGCCCGCCTCAGTCTCCCAAAGTGCTGGGATTACAGGCGTGAGCCACCGCATCCAGCAGGGGTAAGTAACAACTTTCTAGTTAAGGGGCTAGAGAACAGCATCGTGCTTCTAGTTGTTAATTATCTTGCCTATCTCAGTATAACTAAGGACAATCCTACAGAAAGCAGCCCAATTCCTTATCTTTATGAACAAAGGTCTTCATACTCTTTCCAACCTTATCCCCCTCTTTTACCTCTTATAGTCTAGATACACTGAACCTCTTAGAGTTCTCAGAATGTATCAGGCTCTTCCCCAAATTTTACCTTCTTTCTAATTAAAGAAAAAAAGAGAGCGATTCTATCATTTCCTACTGACTATTCCCTCCACCTTCAGTGCCTTTCCCTGCCCCTTCTCCAGGCTAAAGCCAGCATAATTGTCACCTCCCAACTAGAGAATGTTAAGCATTCTCCAATTCCCCAGTCAGCATTACTTGCCTTGTCCTCTATGTTCCCAAAGAGATTTGTTCACATTCTGGAGTAGTGTAACACTCCTCTCCTATGGTTTTGATTTGGGGAGGAAAAGAATTATGGGTGACTTTAAATATTTTCTTCTTTATTCTTTTTTATATGTTTTAACGTCCTAGAATTTATTTTTAGAAACAGGGTCTCACCTGGCTGGGTGTGGTGGCTCACACCTATAATCCCAGCACTTTGGGAGGCCGAGGCTGGCGGATCACCTGAGGTCAGGAGTTCGAGACCAACCTGGCCAACATGGTGAAACCCCGTCTGTACTTAAAATACAAAAAAAAAATTAGCTAGGCGTGGTGGTATGCACCTGTAATCCCAGCTACTTGGGAGGCTGAGGCAGGAGAATCGCTTGAACCCGGGAGGCAGAGGTTGCAGTGACCCGAGATCGTGCCATTGCACTCCAGCCTGGGGGCCTGGGGGAGAAGAGCGAGGCTTCGTCTCAAAGAAAAAAAAAAAAAAAAGAGGAAAAAAGAAACAGGGTCTCACCTTGTCATCCAGGCTGGAGTGCAGTGGCGTGATCATGGCTTACTGCAGCCTTGAACTTGAACTCCTGCACTCAAGAGATCTTTCTGCCTTGGCCTCCTACAGTGTTGTTTTGTTTTGTTTTGTTTTGTTTTCTGAAACAGAGTCTTGCTCTCTTGCCCAGGCTAGATTGTAGTGGCGGCAATCTCGGCTCACTGCAATCTCCGCCTCCCAGGTTCAAGCAATTCTCCTGCCTCAGCCTCTCAGTAGCTGGGATTACAGGCGCCTGCCACCACGCCCGGCTGATTTTTGCATTTTTAGTAGAGACGGGGTTTCACCATCTTGGCCAGGCTGGTCTCAAACTCCTCACCTCGTGATCCACCCTCCTCAGCCTCCCAAAGTGCTGGGATTACAGGCGTGAGTCACCGAGCCGGCTTGCTTTTTTTTTAGACGGAGTTTCTCTCTTGTCGCCTAGGCTGGAGTGTGATGTCGCGATCTCGGCTCACTGCAACCTCTGCCTCCCGAGTTCACGTGATTCTCCTGCCTCAGACTTCTGAGTAGCTGGGATTACAGGCACCCGCCACCATGTCCGGCTAATTTTTCATTTTTAGTAGAGACGGGGTTTTGCCATGTTGGTCAGGCTGGTCTCAAACTCCCGACCTCAGTTGATCTCCCGCCTCAGCCTCCAAAAGTGCTGGGATTACAGGCGTGAGCCACTGCGCCTAGCCTCAGAACAAAAATTATACTCAAGGTAAGGAAATACAGAAAAAAAAAATTATGTAAACTCATTGTTCATTATAAAAATCCAAATTACTTCACAGATGACGCTTTATTATCAGCACTAAATCCTAACTCTTTTATTGAAGCCTCCAGGATATGTTAATATTCTATTTAGTACTCTGGTTTATCATACATTAGGTTTGCAATGTCTTTTTTCAAAGAATCATATTGTATCATTCTAGTAAGACTCCTCAGGCACTTGGTGGAATAGAGAGTGTTTAAATAAGCCATTCCAGGAACCAGAATTTTGATTGTCCCTAGTGGATTCCACAAGATTAACATATTTAGCTGCAGTGGGAATGCTTCCTTAGAGCAAGACTTTATGAAGACAGCAAAAATGACTAACCAAGTGTCTAAAATCTGCAGTATAAAAGAGCTCTCAGCTGGGCGCGGTGGCTCACGCTCACGCCTATAATCCTAGCACTTCGGGAGGCCGAGGCGGGCAGATCACCTGAGATCAGGAGTTTGAGACCAGCCTGGCCCACATGGTGAAACCCCATCTTCACTAAAAATACAAAAATTAGCCGGGCGTGGTGGCAGGCGCCTGTAATCCCAGCTACTCGGGAGGCTGAAGCAGGAGAATCACTTGAACCCAGGAGGCAGAGGTTGCAGTAAACTGAAGTCATGCCATTGCACTCCAGCCTGGGCTACAAAGCAAGACTCCGTCTCAAAAAAAAAAAAAAAAAAAAAGGCCGGGCGCAGTGGCTCACGCCTGTAATCCCAGCACATTGGGAGGCCGAGGCGGGCAGATCACGAGGTCAGGAGATTGAGACCATCCTGGCTAACACAGAGAAACCCCGTCTCTACTAAAAATACAAAAAATTAGCCGGGCGTGATGGCGGGCACCTGTAGTCCCAGCTACTCGGGAGACTGAGACAGCAGAATGGCGTGAGCCCAGGAGGCGGAGCTTGCAGTGAGCCGAGATTGTGACACTGCACTCTAGCCTGGGCGACAGAGCGAGACTCCATCTCAAAAAAAACAAACAAACAAAAACAAAGCTCTCATTTGCAGTCCACACAAACATGTCTATATGCAACATAAACAATATGCAGAAGGTTATGATATTTTGATATTTATTTTCATTTTTCTCTTCATTATAGAACGGTGAGCTGGATGTGGTGGTGCATGCCTGTAAGTTCCAGATACTCAGGAGGCTGAGGCAGGAGGATGGATGAGCACAGGAGTTCTGGGCTGTAGTGTGTGCTATGCCGATCAGGTGTCAGCATAAGTTCCACATCAATATGGTGACCACCTAGGAGCGGGGATCACCAGGTTACCTAAGGAGGGGTGAACCGGCCCAGGTCAGAAATGGAGCAGGTCAAAAACTCCCTGCTAGGCTGGGCGCTGTGGCTCACGCCTGTAATCCCAGTACTTTGAGGCCAAGGCCGGCAGATCACGAGGTCAAGAGATCAAGACCATCCTGGCCAACATGGTGAAACCTTGTCTCTACTAAAAATATAAAAATTAGCTAGGTGTGGTGGCAGGCGCCTGAAATCCCAGCTACTGGGGAGGCCAAGACAGGAGAATCGCTTGAACCCGGGAGATGGAGGTTCCGCAATGAGCTGAGATCACGCCACTGCACTCCAGCCTGGGCCACAGAGCGAGACTTCGTCTCAAAAAAAAAAAAAAAAACCCTGCTGATCAGTAGTGGTATTGTGTCTGTGAATACCCACTGCACTCCAGCCTGGGCAACATAGTGAGACTCTGTCTCTAAAAATAAAAAATAAAATAAAAAAGGAAAAAGGAAAAGAACTGTGAAAGCCCTTAGCCATACATAGCTAAGTTGTGTTTTCTATTTTAATTTCTCTTCTTGTATGGTCCATTGATTATTTTCTTTCATGTGTCCCGTTCTCTTGTACCATGCAGGTCTGGCTATGGTGCAAGGTGACTTCTGAAGTCAGTTCCTTTATTACTATTTGCAAAAAGAGTGATACTTTGTCAACCTGTAATTTCCAAATGATTACTTCAAATAAAGATTTTATGAATTGCATTGTTGAAGAGTCTTGGGCAGTGCTCTGCAAAAGGTCCCAGTTTTACTTAGTACTGGGAAATTGTCTTCCTTCTGTTTGTTCTGTTCTGCAAGCTCTGCTCTAAGGCCAGCACCTCTTACTCAGCTGTCTTCATGTTTGATGTGATCAGTGTTTTCTGTACTGTGGTGACTGGTGAGAGATATAACTTGTATACTTTCACTTTTTCCACCTTGCACAAAAACTCCATTGTATTATCTCTGTAACGTTAGTTTAAACCTTCTTGTTCGTATCCTCACAGGGGTTTTGCTGTTAAGCCATTTTAATCTACTGTGAGGCCTGCAACAGTATTTATAGCATTGTGTTGCAAAACATCTCCTTAGGAAGAGAGATGGTGAATTCCTTAAGGTCTCCAACTGTAGCCCAAATATTTAGTCTAAGTCGGACATATATTAGGTCCTCAATAAATGCAGTACTTATTTGAAAAACAATACTCTAATATAAAACATACTTTCTAAGGAGCAGAGAAGCATCAGGAGAAATTCTCAAATGAGTTGAATATATGAATAGAATTTCCTGAACTAAAAGTGAAAATCCAACTTAAAAATGGACAAATGGGGCCAGGCACAGTGGCTCATCCTTGTAATCCCAGCACTTTGGGAAGCTGAGGTGGGAGGATCGCTTGAGCCCAGGAGTTCCAGGCTGCAGCGAGCTATGATCACACTGTACTCCAACCTGGGCAACAAGGTAAGACCTGGTTTCTAAAAAATAAAAAATAAAGATAAAATGAACAAAATATCTGAATAGACATTTCTCTAAAGAAGGATATACAAATGGCCGATAAACACATAAAAAAAGATGCTCAACATCCTTAGCCATTAGGAAAATCAAAACTCTAATGAGATGCCACTTTACACTCATTAAGACGGCTAAAGTAAGGCCGGGCATGGTGGCTCACGCCTGTAATCCCACCACTTTGGGAGGCTAAGGCAGCAGGATCACCTGAGGTCGGGAGTTTGAGACCAGCCTGACCAACATGGTGAAACCTCGTCTCTACTAAACAATACAAAATTAGCCAGGCATGGTGTCACATGACTGTAATTCCAGCTACTCCGGAGGCTGAGGCAGGAGAATCGCTTGAACCCAGGAGGCGGAGGTTGTGGTGAGCCGACATTGCGCCATTGTACTCCAGCCTGGGCAACAAGAGTGAAACTCTGTCTCAATTAAAAAAAAAAAAAAAAAAGGCTAAAGTAGACAGAAGAAAGTATGGACAAGGATGTGGATAAATTAGAACCCTGACACATTGCTGTTGGGAATGCAAAATGGTGCAGCTGCTTTGGAAAGCAGTTTGACAGTTCTTCAAAAGTTAAGCATGCTGGCACACACCTGTAGACCCAGCTACTTGGGAGGCTAGTGTGGGAGGATTGCTTGAGCCCAGGAGCTTGAGGCTGCAGTGAGCATCATGGCACCTGCCATGATGCCTGAGAATAACCACTGCTCTCCAGCCTGAACAACATAGCTAGATCCCCGTGATGGTTAATATTAAGTGTCAACTTGATTGGATTGAAGGATGCAAAGCATTGTTCCTGGGCGTGTCAGTGAGGGTGTTGCCAAAGGAAATTAACATTAGAGTCAGTGGACTGGGAGAGGCAGACCCACCCTCAATCTGGGTAGGCACCATCTAATCAACTGCCAGCGGGACTAGAATAAAGGAGGCCAAAGAAGGTGGGAGAAGCAGACTTGCTGAGTCTTCTGGCCTTTATCTTTCTCCCGTGCTGGATGTTTCCTGCCCTCAAACATCAGACTCTATGTTGTTCAGCTTTTGGACTCTTAGATTTACACCAGTGTTTTGCCAGGGGCTCTCAGGCCTTCGGCCACAGACTGAAGGCTGCACTGTTGGCTTCCCTACTTTTGAGGTTTTGGAACTTGGGCTTCCTTGCTTCTCAACTTGCAGGTGGCCTATCGTGGGACTTCACCTTGTGATTGTGTCAGTCAACTCTCCCTAATAAACTCCCCTTCATATATACATCTGTCCTATTAGTTCTGTCCCTTTAGAGAATCCTAATACAACCTCATCTTTAAAAAAATTTTCTTGGCCGGGTGCAGTGACTCATGCCCGTAATCCCAGCACTGTGGGAGGCTGAGGTGGGCGGATCACCTGAGGCTGGGAGTTCAAGACCAGCCTGACCAACATGGAGAAACCCTGTCTCTACTAAAAATACAAAATTAGCCAGGCATGGTGGCACATGCCTGTAATCCCAGCTACTCGGGAGGCTGAGGCAGGGGAATCGCTTGAAATCATGAGACAGAGAATGCAGTGAGCCGAGATCATGCCATTGCACTCCAGCCTGGGCAAAACTCCATCTCAAAAAAACAAAACAAAACAAAACAGAAAAACCTTTCAGGGGTACATTAGGCAAGAGACAGAGAGCTATGATAAGAGGAGATTTTTATATAATAATAGTGTACCTGCACTCTTGCTGAGACAAAATCCATTTGGTAATGGGCTTGTTTTAATTTTTCTTAAGAACTGCCAGCCAGTAATGCTATATCACTCAATCCTATGCAACAGTTACAGCAACCACGATGATGAAACGGATAATCAATGGTAAAGAATCCATTAGAGTGCCAAAGCTGGTCTCTATATCACAAAGGATTTCAGCACTAGGGCTAGAGAAAGAAAAATTAATGAGGCTGGACTGGAAAACAAATGACAAGAGAGCAGTCAGTAAAGTGTTACTAGGATATACTTAGAAAATCAGTTGATGTCTGTAACCATATTTTTTTTAATGTCCCTACAAGAATGAATTTATTTTTAATTAAAAAAAATTTTCTTTTGGAGACAGGGTCTTGCAACTAAGTTCCTCAGGCTGACCTCAAACTCCTTCACTCCTAAGGAGTCCTCCTGCCTCAGCCTCCGGAATAGCTGGGACTACAAGTGCCTGCCAATCCTGGCTGCAAGCATTTTTGCAGATAACATCACAGCAGGAACAGGAAGGTACTTGCCTTCCAGAAGAGTTTCAGAGGATGGATTTTTACAACTTATTTTAACAATTAGTAAAGAGGCATTTATTTAATTTTCACAGATTACAAAGCACTGTCACATCTTTCTACACTGGAGCCTCCTGAGAGGGGGCTAAAGCAGGTATTAGTTGTCTCATCATCACTATCATAAAAAATGACCTTTATTGAATTCTTTTTTTCTTTCATTCTTCTCTTTTTTTAGAGATAGGGTCTTGATACATTGCTCTTGCCCTGGCTGGTCTTGAACTCCTGGGTTCAAGAGATCCTCCTGCTCTGGCCTCCTAAAGTGCTGAGATTACAGGCGTGAGTCATTGTGCCCAGCCTGAATTCTTATATCCCAGGCAAAAAAGAATGTTTTGACCCTACCATGTTAATCCAATGAATGTTTTGACTGAATCAGAGGAAAAACTCAAATTTCATAGAAATAACAGCTATGAAAGAAGGTTCACAATAGCAGTAGTTAAAATGGACAGAGTTTGATGAGGATAAAAACCTAATGACTAAAATAGCCCAGCATAAAGGTGCATGCCTATAGTCCCAGCTACTTTTGGAGGCTGAAGCAGGAGGCTCCCTTGAGGCCAGGAATTCGAGGCTGTTCTGCACTATGATGGTGCCTGTGAGTGACATCCATCTCTAAATTACAAAAAAAAAGACCTAATGACTGAAATGAATCTTATTTTTAAATGCACATGGAAAAATTTTATCCTGAGCATAATTTTGGTAAAATAAAAATGAGAATAGAGGCTGGGCGCGGTGGCTCTCGCTTATAGTCCCAGCACTTTGGGAGGCCAAGGAAGGACCATGAGGTCAGGAGTTTGAGACCAGCCTGACCAACATGGTGAAACCCCATCTCTACTAAAAATACAAAAATTAGCCGGGTGTGGTGCATGCCTGTAATCCCAGCTACTCGGGAGGCTGAGGTGGGAGAATTGCTTGAACCTGGGAGGTGGAGGTTGGAATGAGCTGAGGGCAGTCCACTGCCCTCCAGCCTGGGCAACAGAGCGAGACTCTGTCTCAAAAAAAAAAAAAGAGAATAGAAAAAAAATTGGAAATAGTTTCACCGTACTGCAGAGAAATTTCATCAAGAATTAAACTGGTTATAACAATAGTTTACATGGGTATATTCACAAATACAGGGTTCAAAATGGCAGGTCAAAATCACATATCTGATTCAAGTTCAGGGTGCAAAAAATGAGGTGAAAATAGCAAGATCAAAATGGCATTATTGACTTGATGTTTAGAATCCTGCCTAACTTCTCACCTTCTATGTAATGTTAAATAAGTCTCACTATTGGGCTTTCTGTTTGTCTGTAAAATGAGAAATATAATGGCTGAAACTACCTCACCATGTTGTGGATTGAATGAGATAATGTATATAAAGTGGTTAGCATAGTGTGTGGCACCAGTGAAAGACATTTCAACCCTGCCTGTTTCAAAAATGTATCATACTCTCACAGTGTGCCAGGACAGGATCTTTAAAAATAGGTCTCCTAGTCTCTAAACCACATTAATTATCTGTAAGTACATTTCTAATAATTAAAGAAATATTCAAAGCAAATCTCAGATGAAGCTACTGCAGAGCTACTCTGATTATTTCTATATTTTAGAATATATTTTA
This sequence comes from Gorilla gorilla gorilla, assembly GCF_029281585.2. NCBI lineage: Eukaryota > Metazoa > Chordata > Mammalia > Primates > Hominidae > Gorilla > Gorilla gorilla. The sequence goes on along the minus strand of NC_073235.2, from coordinate 104,968,078 downwards.
ATTTAGAAAACATTGCCCTGGCGGGGCGTGGTGGCTCACATCTGTAATCCCAACACTTTGGGAGGCCAGGGCAGGAGAATCATTTGAACTCAGGAGTTCCAGACTTTTGTGGGCAACATGGTAAAACCCCATCTCTACAGAAAAATACAAAAATTAGCCAGGTGTGGCAGCCTGTGCCTATAGTCCCAGCTACTCAGGAGGCTGAGGCAGGAGGATGACTTGAGCGTGGGCAGTCGAGGCTGCAGTGAGTCCTGTTCATGCTGCTGTGTTCCAGTTTGGGTGACAGAGCAAGACCCTGTCTCAAAAAAAGGAAAAAAAGAAAAAAGGAAAGAAAATGTTGTCCCAATCAACTATTTGGGTATAGAGTAAATTAAAAATGCTAAAGATTGTTTAGAAAGTCCAAAAAATAAAAATACTGTCCTCGTGTTTTAAAAATATTTGACATGTGGCTGGGCGCAGTGGCTCACGCCTGTAATTCCATCACGGTGGGAGGCCGAGGCGGGCGGATCACCTGAAGTCAGGCATTTGAGACCAGCCTGGCCAACATGGTGAAACCCCTCCTCTACTAAAAATACAAAAATTAGCAGGGCATGGTAGCACATCCCAGCTACTCTGGAGGACGCTGCAGTGAGCCAAGATCATGCCATTGCACTCCAGCCTGGGTGACAGAGTAAGACTCTGTGTCAAAAAAAAAAAAAAAAAAAAAAATTGACATGTAAATAGCTATTTTTGTTTGGTTTATTGACCCAACAATTGCTTTATCACTTCTCAAGGAAAAAAAAGTGGCCAATGAAGCAATAACAGTCTTAGTTTCAACAATAATGGAGTACAGAATACCAGGAAACCATTTAGCCTGTCAGTCCTCTCATGTGAAAATAGATATGAAAAAATACACACACTTCACAGAGTTATTATGAGAACTAATTATTGCCCTTAAACTGCTTTGAAATTCCCATGTGAAAGACACTTAACCTGATCTTTATCTAGAAGCAAGTAGGTAAGGCATATATATATATGGGAAGACAACATTCATCCAAAAGTTAAAATAGGCTCTTGCTTGTGTAACTTGAATTTCTACTTGACAAGAATGTAATTTAGCAGAGGGAATGCTATTATATAATTTTTTAAATACATGTTTCAAAAGACATAATATTCATTCATCTTTTTCATGATTTCATCCTCACATAGTATCTACATAGCAACAATAGTTACACAAAGTGCTCAATTCAGTATTCACACATATATAGCATATCAAATACTTTTGTATGGTCATGCTATTATTATTATTATTATTATTATCATTATTATTATTATTTTGAGATGGAGTTTTGCTCTTGCTGCCCAGGGTGGAGCGCAATGGCGCGATCTTGGCTCACTGCAACCTCTGCCTCCCAGGTTCAAGCAATTCTCCTGCCTCAGCCACTACGCCTGGCTAATTTTGTGTGTGTGGTTTTTTTTTAGTAGAGATGGGATTTCTCCATGTTGGTCATGCTGGTCTCAAACTCCCGACCTCAGGTGATCCGCCCGCCTCAGCCTCCGAAAGTGCTGGGATTACAGGTGTGAGCCACCGTCCCTGGCCCATGCTATTATTTTTAAAACCTTTCTTGTTTGTTTGTATAACCAAAAAATATGTACTTGTTAATTGCTTTTTAACACAAGACTTCTGAAATATTGATATGGTTTGGCTCTGTGTCCCCACCCAAATCTCATTTCAAATCGTAATCCCCACATCAAAGGAGGGACTTAGTAGAAGGTGATTGAATCATGGGGGCGGTTTCACCCATGTTGTTCTTTTTTTTTTAGATGGAGTCTTGCTCTGTTGCCCAGACTGTAGTCTAGTAGCTCGATCTTGGCTCACTGCAACCTCTGCCTCCCAGATTCAAGTGATTCTCATGCCTCAGCCTCTCCAGTAGCCGGGACTACAGGACATGCCACCACACCCGGCTAATTTTTGTATTTTTAGTAGAGAAGGGGTTTCACCATGTTGGCCAGATGGGTCTCGAACTCCTGACCTCAAGTGATCCACCCACTTTGGCCTCCCAAAGTGCAGTGACTACAGGTGTGAGCCACTGTGCCCAGCCATACTGTTCTGATAGTGAGTGAGTTCCTACAAGATCTGATGGCTTAAAAGTGGCTGTTTCTCCTGCCAGCTTGTGAAGAAGGTATCTTGCCATGATTGTTTCCTGAGGCCTCCCCAGCCAGGCAGAACTGTGAGTCAATTAAACCTCTCTTGTTCATAAATTACCCAGTCTCAGATAGTATATTTATAGCAGTGTGAAAATGGACTAATGCAAGTGTATAACTAAGAAAGTGAAACCCCCCATAATCCTATACCACAGAAACGTGATTGCTAATAGTTTGGTGTATATTCTTCCAATATTTTCCCTTTCACTAATGTGTTTATAAGCAATAAATGTTATATAACCTATATATATTATAAAACTAATGTATAAATATACATACGTATATGCTATCCCAAAAGTGTGTACTGATTTATACAATTACATATATTTATTTATTTAAATAATTATTACATATAGATATAGGGTTCTATAATGCACACTATTCTGCAGGGCTGAGAGTGAGGCAACAGAAGAGAGACTAGGATGTACTATTTAAGGAGGCAGTTACTCCCAGGGGCTGACCCTGCACTTGTACCACCCTGATTGTGAGTGTCACCTTAAGCACTGTACCCTAGGCCAAGGCCTTGCCACACCTTAGTCCCAGTCCTGCCAGCAACTGGCTTTTGATTTTTCCCACTCAAATCTTGAAAATCTTTCCGTGTAGATCTATCGCTTCAGTGGCGTTATAATCTTCCACTTTATGAATAGATCATAACTTATTGATCCAATCATTTTTGAAGGATATTTAATTTATTTCCAATTTTCTGATGAACATCCTTGTGTATACATCTGTGCCCATTTTTTACTAGAATTTTGGTATGCCAAATTTCTTTTTTTTTTTTTTTTTTAGACAGAGTCTCGCTATGTCACCAGGCTGGAGTGCAGTGACCTGATCTCGGCTCACTGCAACCTCCGCCTCCCCAGTTCAAGTGATTCTCCTGCCTTATCCTCCCGAGTAGCTGGGACTACAGGCGCGCACCACCACGCCCAGCTAATTTTTGTATTTTTAGTAGAGACGGGGTTTCACCATGTTGGTCAGGATGGTCTCGATCTCTTGACTACATGATCCGCCTGCCTCGGCCTCCCAAAGTGTTGGGATTACAGGCGTGAGCCACCGCACCCAGCCCATACTTTCTTTTTATAACAGAAGTTACTTTGTCCTTAAAAATATTTGTACTAATTTACATTACCATCAAAAGTGTCTCTTTCTTAACTCTCTGACCAATACTGAGTATTATAAAATGTTTAAAGCTTCAGCAGTTAGTAGGTAAAAATAATTGTGTATTTCGGTTTTATTTTATTTTTATTTTATTATTATTTTTTGAGACAGAGTCTCACTCTGTCACCCAAGCTGGAGTGCAGTGGTGCAATCTTGGCTCACTGCAGCCTCCAACTCCTGGGTTCAGGCAATTCTCCTGCCTCAGCCTCCCGAGTAACTGGGATTATAGGCATGCACCACCACACCGGGAAAATTTTTGTATTTTTGTAGAGACGAAGTTTCACCATGTTGGCCAGGCTGGTCTCGAACTCCTGACCTCAGGTGATCCACCCACCTCGGCCTCCAAACGTGCTGGGATTACAGGTGTGAGTCACCGCACCTGGCCTGTTTTGGTTTTAATTTGCATTTTTTAAAGTGATGTACGGGCATTTCTCTCTCTTAAACATTTGTAGAAGCCAGGCATGGAGGTGAGCCTGCAGTCTAGAGGATCCCTTGAGACCAGGAGTGAGAGGCTGTGTTTTTATGGAGTCCAACATATCAGTCTTTTATGGCTTCTCGGTTATGTGTTCAGAGAGCCCTTCTTCATTCAAAACAATTGTTATGACAGCTTTATTGAGATATAATTCATATTTCATAAGATTCGCCTTTTTGAAGTACACATTTCAGTGGTTTTTATATAATCTATAATTCAATCTTCACCACTACTTAATTTTAGAACACTTCATTACTGCAAAAAGGAACCCCTTACCCATTAGCAATCACTCCCCAGTGCCCCCTCCCTCTAGCCCCTGACAATCATCAACCTACTTCTGTCTCTATGGATTTGCCTACCCTGGACATTTTATATAGATGGAATTACACAATAAATGGCCGCTTGTGATTGGCTTCTCTCACTTTGCATGTTTCAAGTTTCATCCATTTTGCGGCATGTATCAATCCTTAATTCTTTTTTCTTTTTTTTTTTTTTTGACACCGAGTCTCTGTTGCCCAGGCTGGAGTGGAGTGGCGCAATCTCGGTTCACTGCAACCTCCACCTCCCAGGTTCAAGTGATTCTCCTTCCTCAGCCTCCCACGTAGCTGGGATTACAGGCACCTGCCACCATGCCCAGCTAATTTTTGTATTTTTAGTAGAGACGAGGTTTCAATTATGTTGGCCAGGCTGGTCTTGAACTCCTGACCTCGTGATTCACCCGTCTTGGCCTCCCAAAGTGCTGGGATTACAGGTATGAGCCACTGTGCCTGGCCACTTAATTCTTTTTTATGACTGAATAATATCATTTATCCATCTATCCATTGATGGTCAATTGTTTTTTTTCCCACTTTTTAGCTATTATAAATAATGTTGCTATAAACATTTGTATACGAGTTTTTATTTGAACACCTGTTTTTAGTTCTTTAGGGCATATACCTAGAAGCAGTATTTTTGGCTTATCTGGTAATTCTGTTTGACATTTCAAGGAACTTCCTGTTTTCCGAAGGAGCCATACCATTTTACAATTTCATCAGCAATATATAAAAGTTACAATTTCTCCACATCTTTCTTAACACTTGTTATTGTGTATCATTTTTATTTTAACCACTGTAGTGGGTATGAATGGGGACCTCACTGTGGCTTTGATTTACATGTCCCTAATGGTTAATGATGTTAAGCATCATTTCATGTGCTTATTGGCCATTTGTATATCTTCTTTGGAGAAACGTTATTTCTTTATTGGCCAGGCGTGGTGTTTCATACCTGTAATCCCAGCACTTTGGGAGGCCGAGGCAGACAGATAACTTGAGGCCAGGTGTTTGAGACCAGCCTGGCCAACATGGTGAAACCTCGTCTCTACTAAAAATACAAAAATTAACCAGACATTGTGGTGCATGCCTGTAGTCCCAGCTACTTGGGAAGCCGAGGCAGGAGAATTGCTTGAACCCCAGTGGTAGAGGTTGCAGCAGTGAGCCAAGATTGTGCCACTGCACTCCAGCCTGGGTGACAGAGTGAGACTTCATTAAAAAAAAAACAAAAAAACTTATAACTTAACACTGTTGTCATTAAACAATTAACTGTGATTAGATTATAATGAACATAACAGGCACTCAAATACTTGTTTAATAAAAAAAGAATGAATTGAAAGAGAATAAAGCAGAGAGACTTTTTTTGGCTGCTGTTTACCAAAAAAACCTAAGTAAGAACTGATAAAGGTCTGAGCTAAGGGTGAAAGGATGGATTCTCAGATACTTGGGGAGTAGAATCTACTCCTCTTGCATTATTAAAACCTGTAGGTCAACTTTGTCCAATTCACAATGCCCTCAGGACCAAAGCAGCTCCCTCATTCACAGTGATAAATTTTTATGTTCCAGGTATTGTTCTAAGTACTTCACATGTATAACTCATTTAACACTCACAGCAACTTTTCAATCCATCCTGTTGACCAGAATTAAATTAAATGGGGTTTCTATGGCCAAAGAAGGGGACAGTAGATATTTGGACTACCAGACTCAACCACAGGCCAGCAGCCTTGTGTTTCCTTGTGTCTTAGTCTTTGCTCTTACTTTGGAAATCAAACTCAAAGTTAGCTGGAAAACAATTTGAGGGAAAAAGGTCCATACATATTGTATAGGCGGCTGACTAAACATCAAGTAAAGTCAATGAGCCTGGTGTGTGTGTATAAGCAGGCATGTGATGAGAAGGGTAATACATACTTGGTTTTCTAGTTACCATTGTTGCTCAACAAACTATCCCAAATCTTTGTGTCTTAAAATAATAATAATCATTTATTTTGCTCACAAATCTGTAATTGGAGGAGGGTTCAATAGGGACGGCTTATATATGCTCTAAGATGTCTAGAGACTCAGCTAGGAAGACTTCAGGGCTGAGGGTGACTTGGCAGCTGGGACTTGAATTGTCTGAAGACTTGCTCACTCACATGTCTGGTGGTCGATACTGCCCCTCAAACTGGACCTCGGTTTGTGCTGTCATGTGGCTTTTCCATGGACTTGTTTGGATTTCCTTTCATCATAATGGCTAAGTTCTGAAAGTGAGCAAGCCAAGGGGCCAAGTTGGAAGCTGAGTGACATTTTCATAATCTAGCCTTGTAATTCATGTAGAGTCATGATGCGGTCACAAAGACCCTCGAAGTTCAAGGAAAGGAGACAAAAATACCACCACTCAATGAGCAGTTCAAAAAACTGGGAAATATGTTTTACAATCACCAACATTTATTGTATACATATACACAGCAGCCTCAAAGCCCTTTTTTGTCCCCCATTAATGGTTCAGTACAGAAAAATGGTCTCCAGACTGTGGTAGCCACTATGGAGTCTGGATTCTTTTTTTTTTTTTTTTTTTTTTGAGATGGAGTCTCACTCTATTGCCCAGGCTGGAGTGCAGTGGCACCATCTCGGCTCACTGCAAGCTCCACCTCCCGGGTTCCCACCATTCTCCTGCCTCAGCCTGGACCCTGAAGTTAGATCACCTGAATTAAAGTCTCAGTTCTGTCATTTTCTAGTTTTGTGACCTTGAAAAAGTCAGTTAGCCTGTTTTAAGTTTTGTTTTCTTTGTTTGTTTTTGTTTTGTTTTGTTTTGTTTTTGGAGACAAGTTCTTGCCCTGTTGTCCCAGCTGGAGTGCAGTGGCATGATCACTCACTGCAGTCTCAACCTCCCAAACTCAAGTGATGCTCCCACCTCAGCATCCCAAGTAGCTGGGACTCCAGGTATGAGCCACCACGTCTGGCTAATTTTGAAATTTTTTTTTTTTTTAGAAAGAACATCTTACTAGATTGCCTAGGCCGGTCTCAAACTCCTGGGCTCAAGCAGTCCTTCCATCTCAGCCTCCAAAACTGTTGGGATTATAGGCATGAACTACCATGCCCTGCTGCTTAAAGTTCTTTATATGAAAAGTAGAGATAATGGGCTGGGCGCAGTGGCTCATGCCTGTAATCCCAACACTCTGGGAGGCCGAGGCGGGTGGATCACAAGGTCAGGAGTTTGAGACCAGCCTGACCAACATGGCGAAATCTCATCTCTACTAAAAATACAAAATTAGCCAGGCGTGGTGGCAGGCACCTGTAATCCCAGCTACTCAGGAGGCTGAGGCAGGAGAATCACTTGAACCCAGGAAGCAGAGGTTGCAGTGAGCTGAGATCACTCCATTGCACTGCAGCTTGGGCAATAAGAGTGAAACTTTGTCTCAAAAAAATGAAAAAAAAAAATTACCTAGATGTGGTCGTGGGCGCCTATAATCCCAGCTACTCAGGAGCCTGAGGCACAAGAATCATTTGAACCTAGGAGGTGGAAGTTGCAGTGAGCCGAAATTGTGGCACTGCACTTCAGCCTGAGCAACACAGTGAGACTCTAGCTCAAAAAACAAAACAAAACAGAAAACACTAAGGTGAGCTCAGGGAGGACAGAAACCTCCCATGGAGCAGAAGGGCAAAAGCTCGCTTGATGTTGATTTTTTAGTACGAATACAGACCGTGAAAGCAGAGCCTCATGAAAAAAAAGAAAAAAAGAAAAACAAAGTAGAGATAAACATTATCTTCCTCATGGGCTTATGATAAAGGTTAAATTAATTAATACATGTAAAACATTTAAAAGAGTGCCTGGCATGTAGTAGAATTACTTAATAGATGTTAGTCATTATTATCAAGGCTTCTTAATTTGGAATGTACAGAGGAGCTTGAATGCTCTGAAAATATTTTGAATATGTTAAATAGATTACTTTAAATATCTATTATCTTTATTTTAAAATAGTCTGGCCTGGACTGGAAGGAAACACACCAATAAATATTAATAAGAGTTATCGTGAAATATTATTTGTTCATTGGTTATTTTAAATTTTATACTTTAAATTTTCTGTACTTTCAAATGTTTGGTAATCTCCAGTCTTACTTTTATAATCAGAAGTTTTAAATATTTTAAGGACAGAAAAAAGAAATCTCACAGATATTGAGACACTTTATTTAAAAAGACTACATCTGAGAAAAATGAATCAAATATCATCATACTTGTCTACTTTAACACGAAGTGCCAAAATACAGTGAAGTAATATCTGCGAAGTTTGAGGGAAAATGATTGTGACCCAAGAATCCTGTACCCAGTTAAGCTGTACTTCACATGCAGTCTGACAGAAAGTACTGTCACACCTTCTCCATTCATTCAAGGACCCAGAAAATATAAGCAGGTGTTTTCTATAAAGTGTACCCATGTACACTTTATAGAAAAATATTCAGAGAAGTACTCTAGCAGACCTCCTAATTTGGAGGTTAAGTTAAATAATTTTTTAACTTAAAAAACACCTGAGGTGGGTCATGGTGGCTCATGCCTGTAATAATGCCAGCACTTTGGGAGGCTGAGGTGGGAGGATAACTTGAGGCCAGGAATTCAAGGCTGCAGTGAGCTATGATCATGGTACTCCATTCTGGCCTGGGTGACAGAGTGAGACCCTGTCTGTAATAAAGCAAACAAACAAAAACCCTTGAACAGGAAAAGCTATAATAAAATAAATGGAAGTAAACAATGATCAACACCAGGCGTGGTGGCTCAGGCCTATAATCCCAGCACTTTGGGAAGCCAAGGCAGGAGGATCGCTTGGGTCCAGGAGTTCCAGACCAGCCTGAGCAGCACAGCAAAAATCTCTACCAAAAAAAAAAAAAAAAAAAACCAGGCCGGGTTCGGTGGCTCACCCCTGTAATCCCAGCACTTTGGGAGGCTGAGGCGGGTGGATCACCTGAGGTCAGGAGATCAAGACCACCCTGCCCAACATGCTGAAACTCTGTCTCTACTAAAATACAAAAAATTAGCCGGGCATGGTGGTGGGCACCTGTAGTCTCAGCTATTCGGGAGTCTGAGGGAGGAGAATTGCTTGAACCCAGGAGGTGGAGATTGCAGTGAGCCGAGATTGCGCCACTGCACTCCAGCCTGGCAACAGAACAAGACTCTGTCTAAAAATAAATAAATAAATAAATAAATTAGCCAGGTATGGTGTCACATGCCTGTAGTCACAGCTACTCAGGAGGCTGAAGTAGGAGGATCGTTTGAACCCAGGAGGTCGAGGCTGCAGTGAGCCATGATCGTGCCACTGCACTCCAGCCTGGGTGACAGAGTAAGACTGTCTCAAAAAAAGAAAAGAAAAAAGAAAACAATAATCAAGTAATACAGAGTTTAACCCAAATAAGATATAATAAAAAAATCAACTAAGTTTCCCTACTTATTTACTCAAAGTTTCTTGAGAAAAAGAAACAAGATAACAAAGAAGGAAACGAGGACTCCTTTGCTGTCTGCTAGGCATTTTTCAGTGAAGCTCCTTCTCAGCAAATAACACCCACTCACTCACTTAAGAAATTTTCATCATAAAGCAGAGGTGGGAAGAGATCAGCCCTCAGGTGTTTGGGCTGCACTACAGCTGCTGATCAACTGCCTTTAGTGACTCAAGCCAAGTTATAAACAAAGGGTGAACCTCAATGTCTGTGCAGGACTCAACTTGATAGGAAATCAAGGGAATTCAAAAACAATCATCCAACATTACATGGTTTGGCCCTTTGTTTTTCAGAAAGCTGTAATTTTTCACAATCTTTGCCTGGAACTTTCTGTTACGGGCTATATCCCTTCCTGTGAATTCTTTTAAAAGTCTCTCATTGTCACCCTGAGGGTTAATTTGTTCCAGAAGAACAAAGAAAATAATGCTAGACCTCATCAGGATGCCCGGATTCTAGTCTAGCTCTGCTAATTAGGAGAGTGATCCTTGGATTAGTGATCAAAATATTTTTGAGTCGAAGTGTCTTTATCTCTCATAACTTCAGTCAGGGTCAAACAAATTAATGAATGCAAAAATGTCCACTGAACATTCTAAAATGCTATATGATATGGTTTGGCTCTGTGTCCTCACCCAAATCTTATGTTGAATTATGACCTTCAGTGTTGGAGGAGGCGTCTGGTGAGAGGTGATTGGACTGCGGTGTGATTGGATCATATTTCTTTTTCTTATTCTTTTTTCTTTTCTTTTTTTTTTTTTTTTGAGACACAGTCTCACTGTCGCCCAGGCTGGAGTGCAGTGGCGCGATCTCGGCTCACTGCAAGCTCCTCCTCCCGGGTTCCCGCCCTTCTCCTGCCTCAGCCTCCCGAGTAGCTGGGACTACAGGCGCCCGCCACCACACCCGGCTCATTTTTTGTATTTTTTAGTAGAGACGGGGTTTCACCATGTTAGCCAGGATGGTCTCGATCTCCTGACCTCGTGATCCGCACGTCTCGGCCTCCCAAAGTGCTGGGATTACAGGCGTGAGCCACCGTGCCTGGCCAGTTTCAGGTAGTTTTTTATAAGTAGTGTGAGAACAGACTAATACACTATATAAATATAAAATACTATTGTTACTTTTTTACTTTGGAATCATCATTATTAAAACAGTCTTGATAGCTTGACACCCTTTGTTTACCCTTAAGATTAGTATCCATGTCAGTTTCATCATCATCACGTGTTGAACAACTGCCAGGCATTTTGGGAGCTTTAAGCCAAATCTTCCCTTAGATAAACAGAGTTATCTTTCCCACTTCCACCCCTACTCTTCTTTCCCAAAACCAGAAACCCAAGAGTCTTATGCTATCTTGCAACCTTCAATCAATCAGTAAAGTGAGCCAATACAATAAATTTATATGAAGATTTAGTGTTATCCCTAATGTGTTATTCTTAACTGGAATATTACTTTTTTTTTTTTTTTTTTTGAGACAGAGTCTCGCTTTGCTCTGTCAGCAGGCTGGAGTGCAGTGGTGCGATCTCGGCTCACTGCAACCTCCACCTCCTGGGTTCAAACGATTCTCCTGCCTCCGCCTCCCGAATAGCTGGGACTACAGGCATGTGCCACCACGCCCAGCTAATTTTTGTATTTTTAGTAGAGATGAGGTTTCACCATGTTGGCCAGGATGGTCTCAATCTCTTGAGATCCGCCCGCCTCAGCTTCCCAAAGTGCCGGGATTACAGGCATGAGCCACCACTCCCGGCCATCCTTAACTGGAATATTTCTATTTCAAAAAGAAATTTTATAATTAAATAAAGTTAATGCTATTCCCTCCACCTGAGAAAACCTTTTTGTTTTCACCTGGCAAAATTCTAACCATCCTTCAAATCCCAGTTATCCTGCAATCTTCCCAGTGAAACCTTTCTAGACTTGTTTAAGAAAGTTGCCATTCCCTCCTATGGATCTCCACTCCCCTTTGCACATATCTTTGTGTTTTTTGTTTGTTTGTTTGTTTGTTTTTTGTTTTGTTTTTTGAGACGGAGTCTTGTTCTGTTGCCCAGGCTGGAGTGCAGTGGGGAGATCTCCGCTCACTGCAGGCTCTGCCTCCCAGGTTCACGCCATTCTCCTGCCTCAGCTTCTCGAGTAGCTGGGACTACAGGCGCCCGCCACCATGCCCGGCTAATTTTTTGTATTTTTAGTAGAGACGGGGTTTCACCGTCTTAGCCAGGATGGTCTTGATCTCCTGACCTCGTGATCCACCTGCCTCAGCCTTGGGGGATTACAGGCTTGAGCCACCGCGCCCAGCGGCACATATCTCTTATACTTACCAATTTAAGGGTTAACATATATGTTATGATGGGAAAATATTATATATGGAATAGCAGCCCCAGTATTCCTGGGGGTGAAGGGAGTAGGAGGGTTTGAAGGGGAGACCTTGAGAAGCCTGAGTGCAGACAGAACTGTTTTTTTTTTTTTTTTTTTTGAGACGGAGTCTTGCTCTGTCGCCCAGGCTGGAGTGCAGTGGCGCGATCTCGGCTCACTGCAAGCTCCGCCTCCCGGGTTCACGCCATTCTTCCGGCTCAGCCTGCCGAGTAGCTGGGCTACAGGCGCCTGCCACCATGACTGGCTAATTTTTTGTATTTTTAGTAGAGACGGGGTTTCACCGTGTTAGCCAGGATGGTCTTGATCTCCTGACCTCATGATCTGCCCGCCTCGGCCTCCCAAAGTGCTGGGATTACAGGCGTGAGCCACCACGCCCGGCCAAGAACTGTTATCTATCCACCAAACAAAGACTGGAGTTTGTAGTAAAGTTTACTCCAGAGAAACGAGGCAAGTAAAGGAGATACTTTTAAATAAGAAAGCATAACTGATGCTCTTCAAATCACATTGCTGAGCACTGTTCCTATATAATCCTTGCCTGGAATCCTCTGGCTCTTCTATAGGGATAAATTAGGATGTTCAGGACAAAAAACTTTATTATTATTATTATTTTTTTTTTTTTTTTTGAGACAGAGTTTTGCTCTTGTTGCCCAGGCTGGAGTGCAATGGCATGATCTTGGCTCATTGCAACCTCCGCTTCCCGGGTTCAAGCGATTCTTGTGCCTCAGCCTACGGAGTAGCTGGGATTACAGGCATGCGCCACTGCGCCTGGCTAATTTTGTATTTTTTTGGTAGAGACAGGGTTTCTCCATGTTGGTCAGGCTGGTCTTGAACTCCCGATCTCAGATGATCCGCCCACCTAGGCCTCCCAAAGTACTGGGATTACAGGCGTGAGCCACCACACCTGGCCTATTATTTACTTGTCTATTTATTTGAGACACCTCACTCTGTCGCCCAGGCTGGAGTGCAATGGCAAGATCTCGGCCCACTGCAACCTCCATCTCCTGAGTTCAAGTGATTCTCCTGCCTAGCCCTCCCGAGTAGCTGGGAGTATTGGCACGCACCACTATGCCCAAGTAATTTTTGTGTGTTTTTTTTTTTTTTGAGACAGAGTTTCGCTCTTGTTGCCCAGGCTGGAGTGCAATAGCGTGATCTCGGCTCACCTCAACCTCCGCCTCCCAGGTTCAAGCAATTCTCCTGCCTCAGCCTCCCAAATAGCTGGGATTACAGGGATGCGCCACTGCGCCCAGCTAATTTTGTATTTTTAGTAGAGACGGGGTTTCTCCATGTTGGTCAGGCAAGTCTCGAACTCCTGACATCAGGTGATCCGTTCGCCTTGGCGTTGGCCTCCCATAGTGTTGAGATTACAGGTGTGAGCCATGGCATTTGGCCTAATTTTTGTATTTTTAGTAGAGATGGGGTTTCACCATGTTGGCCAGGCTGGTCTCAAACTTCTGACCTTAAGTGATCCACCTGCCTCGGCCTCCCAAAGTGCTGGGATTACAGGTGGGAGCCACCATTCCTGGCCCCAAAACTTTAATATCTAAACATTCTCTTTTTGCTGGAGGTTCCAGTGAGATCACACCACTGCACTCCAGCCTGGGCAACAGATCAAGACTCTGTCTCAAAAAAAATTAAAAAATAAGCCGGGCGAGGTGGCTCACCCCTGTGTTGGCAGGCGCCTGTAGTCCCAGCACTTTTAGGAGGCCAAGGCAGGCAGATCATGAGGTCAGGAGATCGAGACCATCCTGGCTAACGTGGTGAAACCCCGTCTCTACTAAAAATACAAAAATTAGCTGGGCGTGGTGGCACGTACCTGTATTCCCAGCTACTTGGGAGGCTGAGGCAGGAGAATTGCTTGAACCCGGGAGGTGGAGGTTGAAGTGAGCTGAGATCACGCCACTGCACTCTAGCCTGACGACAGAGTGAGACTCTGTCTCAAAAACAAAACAAAACAAAACAAAACAAAACAAAACAAAAATTAACTAGGTGTGGTGGTGCACACCTGTAATCCAGCTACTTGGTAGGCTAAAGCAGAATTGCTTGAACCCAGGAGGCACAGATTGCAGAGAGCCGAGATCGCACTACTGCACTCCAGCCTGGCGACAGAGTGAGATTCCGTCTCAAAAACAAAAACAAAAACAAAAAATCCCCAGAAAATTTATATACTCTTAAGTATATATATATATAGACTATATATAGAGAGGGTCCTAAATTGGTTGTCTCCTCCACTAGAAGGCAATCTTCATAAGTAAAGGCACTTGGTTCATTTTGTTCACTGTTGCATTTGCATCATATAGAATAGTTCCTGGCATAGGTCCTTAGTAAATATTTGCAGAATGAATCACGAATTAAGAGCTCTGTAGATTGGATGTCTATAGCTTTTGCACAGCCTTAGCTTCTCTGCAAATACTAAGAGTCAGATAGCCCCATGCACCAGGGGACCAGAGGTTGGGAGACTACTGGGTGAGTGCAAAAGTGGAGCAAGTGGAGAAAAGGCTGCAAGGACAATGAACGCCACTTGCAAGCTAATATGTTAGTCTGTCATTGTTTCATGGATGCTGGCAATAGTCATGATACTCCTTGGTCAGAGACAGAGGAATTTATTATTCATGGCACAGCAAATAGCATGTGTCAGCCTATTTGCAATGGTTTCCCTTGCCCTCAAGTTCTAATGGGGCAACCCAATGAACCCAGATGACATATGTATCTGCAGTGGTTTGCATTACAGGAGAGGAATCCTGGGCCAAGGGCTTAGCACTTTTTGAGCAAGCAGCAAATGAGCCAATCCCCACTCCCTCTAGGGAGCAAGCAGTTACAGGTAATTACAGTAGTTGCCTTGGCCTAGTTATATCTGTGTGAGTAGCTATAGACATTGCTCAGTATTAGGAGCCTGAAAGTCTTATGGATTGGCCTACTCAGCAAGAGAATGCAGGCATGTTCAGGGCCCATGGTGGAGTGCCCTCTCAGCACAAGGCAGCTGAGTTATCAGCGAAGGAGGATGATATTGAATGTTGCCAGCTTGACACATGCTCACTAGACTCCAAATCCTAGCTAAGAGAAGCATTTAGCAGATACAATATTCAACCATCTGCAGGCATCATTCAGCACACAGGTTTGAATGATCAGATTGCGGAGAAGTGTGGAAAGTAAAGAGTCTGGCCCAGCATAGTGGCTCATGCCTGTAATCTCAGCAATCTGGGAGGCTGAGATGGGAGGATCACCTGAGGTCAGAAGTTTGAGACCAGCCTAGGCAACATAGTAAGACCCCATCTCTACAAAAAATACAAAAATTAGCCCACCTACTCGGGAGGCTGAGGTGGGAGGACAGCTTGCGCCTGGGAGGTTGAGGCTGCACTGAGCTATGATGGCGCCACTGCACTCCAGCCTGGGCGACAGAGCAAGACACTGTCGAAAGAAAGAAAAGGAAAGAAAGGAAGAAAGAGGGAAAGAAAGAAGGAAAGGGAAAGACAGAGAGAAACAAGAAAGAAAGAAAGAGAGAAAAGAGAGAGAAAGAAAGGGAAGAAAGAAAGAAAAGAAAGAAGAAAGAAAGAGGGAAATAAAGCGAAAGAAAAATAAAGAAAAAGGAGGGAGGGAGGGAAGGAAGGAAAGAAGAAAGAACTTCATAGAGGTTGCTTGCCTTAGTAAAAAAATGTACTATATGGCAGAGTTGTGTGGCAAAGCTTACAATGACTCTAGGGCTTTGCATCAGTCATGAATGGCTACCAAGGGAAAATTGAGATGTCCTCAACCATGGCCTTACCCCTGCAGCCTGTCGACATGATAAGAGTGCCCAGTCCTGGGGATAGAAGGCTGGGTTTCTGTCTAGCTCTACTGCTAACATGTTCTGGAACTTTGAGGCAATCCTTTAAGTTTATTGGACAGAATTATCCCTGGATTAGGATAATTCTGGCTGCAGCTGCCTATGTGTGATTTATTATTCCTTTTAGGACTTCTTGGTTCACACTGATATGATTCTGTCGATAAAAATAGTGCTGAAGTCATCGTGTGTATAGTAGGTTTAGAGAAAGATACATTTTTTGCAAGTTGGGATCTCTCATTTGAGTTTCCCTTTATTTTTCAGAAAGAATGAATTTTTAAAGCCCCACAATCTTCTACACTGCTCCACCACTCCATCCTTAGCCCATGAGGTGCTTTTAGGCCTCATTCCCCTTGGGGACAGACTTATCTCTGAGGACTTGATTAGCAGATCTGTAAAAGAGAGATAATATTTGTCCTGCTGACTTCATGTGGTTAGAGTGAGAATCACATGAAATTTAATTAAAGAAAATTAGAGGCAGGGCGCGGTGGCTCACGCCTGTAATCCCAGCTGTCAGGGAGGCAGAGGCCGGAGGATAGCTTGAGCCCAGGAGTTTGAGACCTGCCTGGGCAATATAGCGAGACCCCGTTCTCCACAAAAAGGAAGAAAAAAAAAAGACAAAACAAAAAAGAAAATTAGAACTGTAACTGCCTTTAGCTACCATCTAGGCCCACCCTGCATTTTACAGATAATGAAACTAAGGCCCTACCAGTGTGGTGGCACACATCTGTAGTCCCAGCTACTCAGGATGCTGAGGCAGGAGAACTGCTTGAAGGACAAAGGCTTTTTCCATCTGTGGTTCCACCCTTTTGTTTGTCCCTTTCTTTGTCTTCTCCATTCAGCAAGAGAAGGGATGGCCAAAGAGTGAGGATTGTGCTTGAGAGGTTTTTATGGACCTAGAAGTGGTGCCCATCACTCTTGCTCACATTCCACGGGCCAGAACAGTCACATGGTCATACCTAACTGCACTGGAGGCTGGAAGAGGGACTCTGGCTGTAGGCCAGGAAGAAGAAAAGAACAGTCACTGGTGAGCACCGACAGTCTTCGCCACATATAAAACGATCATGTGATGCCAACATTAGCTAAGTCAGAATTTATTTTTTTTTCTTTGGAATTCCTTCAGCAATTACATACCCTCTATATCATAATTTTGTCACATTAAATTGTATATTGCCTTAGATTTAGGTCTTCTGCCTCCATTTTTACATCATAAGCAGGGATCATTCTTCAGCTGCTTTGGTTTTTACCACGATGCAGGCTATAAGGTAGGCACTATAAGTAAATTTAAAAATCATGCTGAATTATTTCAGTAAAGACTTAGGAAGCTGGAATTTGCAAACCTTTACAGTCTGGAAACAAGCTTGGTTTAGTTGCTATGGCACAAATTAATGATTTAAATATATACAAGGATGTTTATAATCACACAAAAAAACAGTAGAAAGGGAGTTAAATATCCAATTAAATGTATATAGTGGGGCAGCTGTGCTCGGGGTGTGATTGGCGTTGGTTGTGTCGGGGTTTAGTGGGCAGAGAAGACTCTTGGCCAGGCAGATGGCTTCTTGGTGGCAGAGAATGGGGACCTCCGTGCACCGGAGATGTCTCCAGCACCAGGAGCAGCTGGAGGACGCAAGGAGCTGCAGCCCGTGACCAGCCATCAGGAGAACTCCACGGGTCCCTGGGGTCCCTGTGCAGACAGTTCCAATGGAGGCTGCCTCTGAGAGCCATCAACCTCAACTTCCGTGCAGGCCCTTCCTGCAAATGCTTGGAAACCCCAGAGCCAGGGCAGCAGGGCCTCCAGGCTACAGCTCACTCAGCTAAGAGTGCCTTGGGTGCCATGTCCCAGAGAATCCAAGAGTCCTGCCAAAGTGGCACCAAGTGGCTGGTGGAGACCCAGGTGAAGGCCAGGAGGAGGAAGAGAGGGGCACAGAAGGGCAGTGGATCCCCAACTCACAGCCTGAGCCAGAAGAGCACCCAGCTGTCTGGAGATGTCCCTGCCCACTCAGCCCACAGACCCCTGGGAGAAGGAGCATAACTGCCTCTCTGCCCGGATAGGCTCCCATGCCTACCCATTATGACAGTCAATGCGGGAGGCTGCCTTCTGGAGCCCCTACTCCTCAACAGAGCCCCTCTGCTCTCCCAGCCAGTCTGGCAGTGACCTAGAGCCTATGGGGGTGGGAATTCAGCATCTCCAGAAGCTGTCCCAAGAGCTAGATGAAGCCTTTATGGCGGAAGAGAGTGGTGACATCATCTCTCTCATTCATGGCTGAGTAAGTGGCCTGCAGGAAACAAGCCTTGTCTGATTGCCAAGGCTTCATACCCAAGGATGTCTGTGCTTCCCCATGAGCTTCCTGGAGGAAGCCCCCAGGAGTCATCAGTACCCCTGGGCCACTGCTAACAAGGACCTGACTAACAAGGGGCCCAGAGCCCCCTGGCTCTGGCCACATCTGGATCCATCAGTGACTGCCTGCCCTAGCCTGAGAGTGTCTTGGGGAGACCTTGCAGAGGTGGGGAGAATTGTTCCTTCCACTTTCCCAGGGGACTCTTGAGCTTAGAAACTCATCATACACTTGACCTTGAGCCTTGTTTTTGCCTCATCTACAACGTGAAGTGCTAGCATCAGATGTTAGAGAGCTCTTAGCTGTGTACCCAGGTGCTTGGTTGTTGGGGAGTCATCTGCAGAGTCACTCACCCACTGTGTTTCCGGTGCCAAGGCTCTTGGGGGTCCCACTCTCATCCCTGCTTTCCCTACCAGGGACTCGGAGGAAGGCATAGGAGATATTTCCAGGCTTAAGACCCTGGGCTCACGGGTACCTATGTATATGCTAAATGCAGAGCACTGTGGGTGTGCCTGTTCAAGAACAATTTTTGCTCTTTGTAAATTATTTAAGAAACCTGCTTTGTCATTTTATTAGAAAGAAACCAGCATGTGACTTTCCTAGATAACACTGTTTTCTCATAATAAAGACTGTTTGCATTTAAAAAAAAAATGTATATAGTGACGTGGGAAAGCTCTAACAATATATTGGTAAGTGGGCCGGGCACGGTGGTTCATGCCTGTAATCCCAGCACTTTGGGAGGCCAAGGCGGGTGGATCATGGGTCAGGAGTTCGAGACCAGCCTGGCCAACATGGTGAAACCCTGCCTCTACTAAAAATACAAAAATTAGCCAGGCATGGTGGCGGGCGCCGGTAATCCCAGCTACTCGGGAGGCTGAAGCAGAGAATTGCTGGAACCCAGGAGGCAGAGATTGCAGTGAGCGGAGATCGCGCCACTGCGCTCCAGCCTGGGTGACAGAGCAAGACTCCATCAAAAAAAATATTTTTTTAATATATATATATGTATATGTATTTACATATACATACATATATACACATACATATATACATTTTATATACATATATATGTATATACATATATGTATATATACATATATATTTTATATACATATATATGTATATATACATATATATTTTATATACATAATATATGTATATATATATATATTTTATATACATATATATGTATATATACATATATATTTTATATACATATATATGTATATATATACATATATATGTATACATATATTTATGTGTTATATATGTATATATTATATACATATATTTATAAAATATATATGTATGTGTATATATGTATATGTATATATGTATGTGTATATAAATATGTGTATATATGTATGTATATATGTGTGTGTATATATATACACATATATATACATGTATATATATATATATATACACACACACACACACACACACATATATACACATGGCTGTGTGCGGTGGTTCACGCCTATAATCCCAGCACTTTGGGAGGTCGAGGTGGATAGATCACCTGAGGTCGGGAGTTCGAGACCAGCCTGACCAACATGGAGAAACTCCATCTCTACTAAAAATACAAAATTAGTTGGGTGTGGTGGCACATGCCTGTAATCCCAGCTACTCAGGATGCTGAGGCAGGAGAATTGCTTGAACCCGGGAGGCAGAGGAAGAGGTTGCAGTGAGCCGAGATCTCGTCATTGCACTCCAGCCTGGGCAACGAGAGTGAAACTCTGTCTCAAAAATATACATATATATGTAAGTGATATGCACAGTCACACACACTAGAAAGGAGAAATGTATAGCAAAGTATTAATAGTAATTATCGGCCGGGTGTGGTGACTCATGCCTGTGATCCCAACACTTTGGGAGGCTGAGGCAGGCTAATCGCTTGAACCCAGGAGTTTGAGACCAGCCTGAGCAACATAGTGAGACATCATCTCTACAAAAAGAAAAAAGGAAAAAGAAAAAAAAATTAGCTAGGCATGGTGGCATGCACCTGTAGTCCAAGCTACTCAGAAGGCTGAGGGCAGAGGATTGCTTGAGTCTGGGATGTCAAAGTTGCAGTGAGCTGAGATTGTGCCACTGCACTCCAGCCTGGAGTCAAAAACAAAAGCAATTAACGGCCAGGCAGCGTGTCTCACGCCTGTAATCCCAGCACTTTGGGAGGCCAAGATGGGTGGATCACCTGAGGTCAGGAGTTCGAGGCCAGCCTGGCCAACATGGTGAAACCCCGTCTCTACTAAAAATATAAAAATTAGTTGGGATAACAGGTGCCCGCCACCTGTTGGCTGTTATACCAGCTACTCAGGAGGCTGAGGCAGGAGAATCACTTGAACCTGGGAGGCGGAGGTTGCAGTGAGCTGGGATCATGCCACTGCACTCCAGCCTGGGTGACAGACTGAGATTCTGTCTCAAAAAAAACTAAAAAAATAAAATGACATATTTTCTGGAATCACTGGAGGATTGCCACTGGAGGATGCCAAGTCCATGTATGTAATGCTTTTTGGGGTTTTGTTTTTTGTTTTTTTGTTAGAGATAAGGTCTTGCTATGTTGCCCAGCCTAGTCGTGAACTCCTAGTCTCAAGGACTCCTCCTGCCTTGGCCTCCCAAAGTGCTGGGATTACAGGCATGAGACACCGACTGCAGCCCCATGTATGTAACATTAAAAATAAAGTGCCTCCAAAGATAAGTGATTATCTTTCATTTGTATGTTTTTAACATTTTACAAGAATGTGTGCATGCCAAAGAGATGCAAGGACCAACTTGAAAGAGCTCCCGATGGCCAAAACTGGATCAATTTGAATAACAAAATAGACAACATAGTATTGGATTATAACCCGAAGTATCAAATGAGTACAGTTGTCCCTTGGTATTCACGGGGATTGGTTCCAGGACCCCCAAGGATACCAAAATCTAAGGATGCTGAAATCCCTGAAATAAAATGGTGTAGTATTTGCATATAACCTATGCACATGCTCTTGTATACCTTAAATCATCTATATGTTAATTATAATACAGAATACAATGTGAATGCTATGTAAATAGTATTTATACTGTATTGTTTTAAAAATGCATGTTAGTTGGCCGGCACGGTGGCTCACGCCTGTAATCCCAGCACTTTGGGAGGCCGAGGTGGGTGGATCGCAAGGTCAGGAGATTGAGACTATCCTGGCTAACATGGTGAAAACCCATCTCTACTAAAAATACAAAAAATTAGCCGGCATGGTGGTGGGCGCCTGTAGTCCCAGCTACTCAGGAGGCTGAGGCAGGAGAATGGCGTCAACCCAGGAGGCAGAGCTTGCAGTGAGCCAAGATTGTGCCACTGCACTCCACCCTGGGCAACAGAGCGAGACTCTGTCTCAAAAAAAAAAATTCATATTAGTTTTATCTTTTTTATTATATATTTTTATTATACTTTAAGTTTTAGAGTACATGTGCACAACATGCAGGTTTGTTACAGATGTATACATGTGCCATGTTGGTGTACTGCACCCATTAATCTTTTTATATTTTTTTATTATACTTTAAGTTCTAGGGTACATGTGCACAATGTGCAGGTTTGTTACATATCTATACATGTGCCATGTTGGTGTGATGCACCCATTAATATTTTTTTTGAGATGGAGTTTCACTCTTGTTGCCCAGACTGGAGCGCAACCTCCGCCTCCTGGGTTCAAGCAATTATCCTGCCTCAGCCTCACATAGCTTGGATTACAGGCATGTGCCACCATGCCCGGCTAATTTTGTATTTTTAGTAGAGACGGGGTTTCTCCATGTTGGTCAGGCTGGTCTCAAACTCCCGACCTCAGGTGATCCTCCCACCTCAGCCTCCCAAAGTACTGGGATTACAGGCGTGAGCCACTGCACCTGGCAAAAATGCATATTAGTTTTAAATGTCACATTGTTTTTTTCATTTTCTGGGGTTTTTTATTTTTTATTTTTTTTGATTCGTGGTTGGTTGAATCTATGGATACAAAACCCATCCATAGATACCGAGAGCTGACTATAAACATGAGTTCAGGCTGATATAAATACATTAATGAATAAAAATTATTATTTTATTTTATTTTATTTTTTGAGACTAGGTCTTACTCTGTCACCCAGGTGGCACAATCTCAGCTCACTGCAACCTCAGCCTCCTGGGCTCAAGTAATTCTCCAGCCTCCTGTGTAGCCGGGACTACAGGCACAAGCCACCAATGCCCAGCTAATTTTTGTACTTTTTAAAATAGAGGCAGGGGTCTCGCCATGTTGCCCAGGCTGGTCTCAAACTCCTGAGCTCAAAGCCATTCACCTGCCTTGGCCTCCCAAAGTGCTGGCATTACAGGTGTGAGCCACTGTGCCCGGCTATTAATGAATAAAAATTAATTGAGAAGAAGAAACTAATCTTTCAGACAGAATAACCCCATTTAATATATGTAGATCTGGCTGGGTGCAGTGGCTCACACCTGTAATCCCAGCACTTCGGGAGGCCGAGGCGGGCGGATCACCTGAGGTCAGGAGTTCGAGACCAGCCTGGTCAACATGGTGAAACCCCATCTCTACTAAAAATACAAAAATTAGCCAGGCCTGATGGTGCGTGCCGGTAGTCCCAGCTACTTGGGAGGCTGAGACAGGAGAATCACTTGAACCTGGGAGGTGGAGGTTGCAGTGAGCCGCAATCGCACCATTACACTCCAGCGTGGGTAACAGAGTGAGACTCCATTTCCAAAAAAATAAAAAAATAAAAAAATGTAGATACTCCCACTGGGCACGGTGGCTCATGCCTGTAATCCTGGCACTTTGGAAGGCTGAGGTGGGAGGATCGCTTGAGCTCAGGAGTTGGAGATCCGCCTGGCCAACATGGTGAAACCCCTTCTCTACTAAAAACATAAAAAAATAGCCTGTGTGATGCATGCCTGCAGTCCCAGCTACTTCAGAGGCTGAGGCAAGAGGACTGTTTGAGCCCCGGAGGTGGAGGTTGCAATGAGCTGAGATCAGGCCACTGCACTCCAGCCTGGGTGACAGAACAAGACCTTGTCTGAATTTTAAAATAATAACAGTAATAATGTCTGTAAGTACTCCCTTTTCCAGGAAATGAACTTAATTCCCTCCCAGTTCCCTTTCTACCTTTTTGAGGGTAGGCTAGACTTAGTGGGAGTTGCTTCCAAAGAACAGATTACAGAAAGGGAGAAACAGTAACTTTACAATGGAGAAAGCTGGCAAACCCTGCCTTAACCAAGTAGTGAAGGTTAACATTACCAGTGATGCCATGTGTATGTCATCTACCCTGATATGATAAGAAGGGCTCTTCAGCTCTGAGGTGTTCTTTCTGAAAACCCATAATCCCAATCTACATGTGAGGAAAACACCAGACAATCCAAATTTGAGGGACATTTTACAAAGTATCTGACCAGACATGATGACTAAATGTAATGTGGTATCCTGGATGGAATCTGTAACAGAAAAAGGGTCATTAGGGAAAAACTATCTGACCAAAGTGCCAAGTTTAGTTAATAACAACAGAACAATGAATGGAATCAAATGTACCATAGTAATATGTTAACAAGAGAAAATGAACAAGAGCTATATGGAACTTTCTGTACTATCTTTTGCATCATTTCTGTAAATCTAGTATTATTCCAAAATAAAAAGGTTATTTAAATAATTCTTTTTTTTTTTTTTCCCGAGACGGAGTTTCGCTCTTGTTGCCCAGGCTGGAGTGCAATGGCGCGATCTCGGCTCACAGCAACCTCCGCCTCCCGGGTTCAAGCCATTCTCCTGCCTCAGCCTCCGGAGTAGATGGGATTACAGGCATGCACCACCACACGCAGCTGATTTTGTATTTTTAGTAGAGACGGGGTTTCTCCATGTTGGTGAGGCTGGTCTCGAACTCCAGACCTCAGGTGATCTGCCCGCCTTGGCCTTCCAAAGTGCTGGGATTACAGGCGTGAGCCACCGTGCCCAGCAATTTAAATAATTCTTATAGAAAATGGGAGAAAAGGTAATTATTTGGAGGGAGCCGCAGGGTAAAATCCATTTTTTTTTTTTGAGATGGTCTCGCTCTGTCACCCAGGCTGGTGTGCAGTGGCATGTTCTCAGCTCAGTGCAATCTCTGCCTTCTGGGTTAAAGCGATTGTCCTGCCTCAGCCTCCTGAGTAGCTGGGACTGCAGGCACCCGCCACCACACCCAGCTAATTTTTGTATTTTTAGTAGAAGTGGGGTTTTACCACATTGGCCAAGCTGGTCTCAAACCCCTGACATCAAGTGATCTGCCTGCCTCGGCCTCCCAAAGTGGGATTACAGGCGTGAGCCACCATGCCCGGCCTAAAATGCACTTTTGAGTAAATTATTCCTCCTTGAAAGTGGTCCTCACAAGAGATACAGAGGCCATGAGGCTGAGGTCCCCTGGGAAAGGATCTCTTAATTTTATAAACTGTGTTTTAGGGCAAAACATATTAGCATTTGGTCTGTGAAATCTAGGCTAAGCATTGATGAGGAGATTTTTAGAATGCTCGCATAAGCAACCTAAGGGCCTGCCTGTCCTTGCCTGCGGCTTTATTTATGTCTTTCTTTTCTGAGAGAAGGTGGGATTTGACATCTGAAGGAGCATTTTCCCACTGATTTCTCATGCTAGCCTGGGGCCTCCCAGAACCAGGAGGGTGAGCCTTCACATGGCTCTGGATTTGGGGAGGGCCAGCAGGCACATGATTATGCAGACAGAGCTTTCTGCACTTTCCCTTCCTCCACTTGGCAGCACAAGGACAAAGTGCTGAAGATAAAAGGCTTCCATTAATACCAAACCACTGGAAGTCAAAGAGATTTTTTTGGCTATGGTTAGGTCACAGCCACAATTTCTCTTTTCCTTCCTTCCTTTCTTTTTTCTTTCAAGCATGTTTGTGAATCAAAGTCAGGATTTTGACTCCCCTGGGCTATTTTCCAGTCCATACTCTAGGAGTGCAGCAAAGATTCAGACGCAGTTTTAATGGTTTCCAAGGATGAGGAGAAGCAAAGGCGTTCATCCCTGGCAGCTTCTTTTCCAGCTTCCAAGGAAGGGAGGGACATAAAGAAGTAAGAGAAACTCTTTTTCTCCAATGCACCATCATTGTTCCATACTTCATAGACATTTACTTTCTTCATTCATCATTTTATTTTTATTTTTTGGGGGGGATGGAGTTTCACTCTTGTTGCCCAGGCTGGAGTGCAACGGCGCAATCTCGGCTCACTGCAACCTCCACCTCCTGTGTTCAAGCGATTCTCCTGCCTCAGCCTCCTGAGTAGCTAGGATTACAGGCACCCGCCCCCATGCCAGGCTAATTTTTGTATTTTCAGTAGAGACAGGGTTTCACCATGTTGACCAGGCCAGTCTCAAACTCCTGGCCTGGTGATCCGCCCGCCTCGGACTCCCAAAGTGCTGGGATTACAGGCATGAGCCACCGCGCCCGGCCCATTCATCATTTAAGGAGCTACCTCCACTGCGCATGAGGGACTCACCCACTCTTTTTTTTTTTTGAGACACAATCTCACTCTGTTGCCTAGGCTGGAGTGCAGTGGCTGCGATCTCTGCTCACTGCAACCTCTGCCTCCCACGTTCAAGCAATTCTCCTACCTCAGCCTCCCAAGTAGCTGGCATTACAGGCACACACCACCATGCCCAGCTAATTTTTGTATTTTTAGTAGAGACAGGGGTTTCACCATGTTGGCCAGGCCGGTCTCGAACTCCTGACCTCAGGTGATCCGTCTGCCTCAGCCTCCCAAAGTGTTGGGATTACAGGCATGAGCCACCACGCTGGCCCCAGACTCACCCACTCTTAACACGTGGAGCTCATCAGCACTGGTCCGCTTCCTTCACTAATATACTCTCTGTTCACAGTCTCCTTCCTTGTTTGTTTATGACTTCAGAAATGATTTATTGAGCATGTCTTTTTTTTTTTTTTTTGAGATAGTTTTCACTTGTTGCTCAGGCTGGAGTGCGGTGGTGCGATCTCAGCTCACTGCAACCTCTGTCCCCCCGGGTTCAAGCGACTCTCATGCCTCAGCCTCCAGAGTAGCTGGGACTACAGGCGCCTGCCACGACACCAGGCTAATTTTGTATTTTTTAGTAGAAACAGGGTTTCACCATGTTGGGCAGAGTGGTCTTCAACTCCTGACCTCAGGGAAATCCTACTGCGTTGGCCTCCCAGAGTGCTGGGATTACAGGCATGAGCCACTGCGCCCGGCCCTGAGCATGTCCTCTTATACTGAATGAGGTGCAGGAGATGGGATGATGCAGAAGAGGAAATAGATCCTGCTCTTGATTGAGGGTGATGCATAAGACCACACAGATCCTGCTCTTGGAGGTTTACAGTCTACTGGAGGAGGCAGACATGGGTAAATATTTGGTATGCTGAAAACTTTTGGATAGAGAGATGGGGCAACGTTAGAATGATGGCTGGGGAGGGCTCCTTTGAGGAAGTAATACAAGTACTACAACCTGAATGACAAGGAATGAACCCTGTGAATTGGAAGAAGAGTATTTCAGACAGAGGGAGACAGAAGTCCTAAGGCCTGGAGGCAAGAATGAGCTTAAAGTGCTCCAGAATCAGAAAGAAAATCTGTGTGGCTGGAAGGCTGTAATCAAAGAACAGAATGAAAGGAGATGAGGCCAAAGAGATAAATAAAAATAAGCAGGCTGCATATTTCAGGGATGTTGTAGGCCCTAATGAGGAGTTTTCATTTTAGTGTCATGGGAAGACATTGATGAGTTGCAACCAGGGAACTAACATGATTGATTACTTTTTTTTGGAGGGGTAACTTTTCCCATATACCCTTTACTCAAATTCACCAACTGTTTACATTTTACCCTCATTCCTTTCATAATTATCTCTTTGTGACATGCACACACACCACACACATTTTATATACACAGTTTTTTCTCAATCATTTGAGATTGCAGATGATTGTGTCCTCTCACTCCTAAATACACTTCACGTATGTCCTAAAAACAAGGATATTCTCTTAGATTGATTGTCAAAATCGGAAAATTTAACATGGGAACAGCAGTACTATTATCTTATCTGTAGGTCATGTTCAAATTTTAATTATCCTAGTAATGTTCCTTATAACTACTTGTGTTCTAGTCCCAGATCCACTTCAGGACAAACACTATATTATTTCTTTTTTTTTTTTTTCTTTTTTTTTTTTTGAGAAGAGTCTCACTCTGTCACCAGGCTGGAGTACAGTGGCACGATCTTGGCTCATTGCAACCTCTGCCTCCTGGGTTCAAGTGATTCTCCTGTCTCAGCCTCCTGAGTAGCTGGGACCACACGTGCGTGCCATCATGCCCGGCTAATTTTTGTATTTTTAGTAGAGTTGGGGTTTCGCCATGTTGGTCAGGATGGTCTCGATCTCCTAACCTCATGATCCTCCCTCCTCGGACTACCAAAGTGCTGGGATTACAGTCATGAGTCACTGCACCAGGCCACTGTATTTCATTATTATCTCTTTAGTCACTTTTAATCTAGACCAGTTCCTCTGTCTTTCTTTGTCTTCCCAACTTTGACCTTTTCCCCAACCCCTTTTTGAGACAGGGTCTCTCTCTGTTGCCCAGGCTAGAGTGCAGTGGGATGATCATGGCTCACTGCAACCTCAACCTCTTGGGCTCAGACTCCTGAGTAGCTGGAATCACAGGCATGTGCTACCATGCCTTGCTGATTTTTAAATTTTTTTTTGTAGATATTAGGTCTCACTGTCTTGTCCAGGCTGCTCTCAAACTCCTGGCCTCAAGTGATCTTCCCACCTGAGCCTCCTAAAGTGCTGGAATTCCAGAGGTGAGCCACCACCCCCAGCCAACCTTGACATTTTTAGAATGCAGTCATTCTGTAGAATGGTCTTCCATTTTGGTTTGTCTGATGTTTCCTCATGATTCTAACCAGATATACATTTTTGTCACGAAAACCACAAAACTGATGTTGTGTTCTCTTCAGTGCATCATGAGGAGGCACATGATGTTGGCTGGTACCGGAGACTTATACGTAAACAGATAATTTGAGGCTGGGCACAATGGCTTATGCCTGTAATCCCAGCACTTTGGGAGGCTGAGGCGGGTGGATCACCTGAGGTCAGAAGTTTGAGACCAGCCTGCCCAATGTGGTGAAACCCCGTCTCTACTAAAAATACAAAAATTAGCCAGGCATGGTAGTGAGCACCTGTAGCCCCAGCTACTTGGGAGGCTGAGGCAGAAGAATCTCTTGACTCTGGGAGGCGGAGGTTTCAGTGAGCTGAGATCGCACCACTGCACTTCAGCCTGGGTGACAGAGCAAGACTCCATCTCAAAAGAAAAAAAAAAAAGATAATTTTAATGTAAGTGAGGAATGGATTGCAGGGTAGTAAGAATTGAAGCAGAGGGATCAAGAAGGAAGAAGCCATTTCAGTGGTCCAGGAGAGAGATGATCGTAGTTTATAACAGGTTGGTAGCAGTGGAGATGGTAGAAGGTGATCAGATTCAGTGTATGTTTACAGCAGAGCTGCTCAGTTATTCCCACTTCCCTAGTTCTCTGCTCTCTAGTCCATGGACCCCTTTGTGCTCTCTCTTTTTGGCCCTCTCTTGTCTTTTCCCCCTCTGCACCAACTTATATTCCATGGCCCCTGACTTCACCCACTCTCTTGCCAATATCCTACACTCCTTTGCCCCTTTGTCTTTTCATTGCATCTGCCTGGCAAGCCCTGGGCCTGGATGACTCCAGCTTTTTGCTTTCTAGCTACCCACGCTTGGGCTGTTGAATGCTGCTGGATAAAAACCCACACCTGGGCAGACCAGCGCCCCTCTAAATTCACAGACACAACCCTTCACAGTGGCTATTTCCAAGCCTTCTCCTCAGGTCCCCAGTGCCTTATGTACCCTCTTACTTTCAGCAGATGATCTCACTCCTTTCCGGAAAAGACAGAATCCAACTCCCAGTAACAAATGGCAAACCCATCCAAATCCGTAACCCTCATTTTCTTCAGGCATGTTATAAGAGAGTTTTCTTCTCCTTCCTAAATCTAAATGCTGCTCCTGAGCCCTAGATTCTCTTCTCTCATATCTTCTTAGGGACCTCACACTATGCATAAGGTTCTACTATGGGTAAGACTGTGTCAGTCTCACCTTCTTAACTGGCTCCTTCCCATTAGACATGAGCATGCTCAAACCTCTCCCATTTTGTAAAACAAAACCATCGACAAAGACCATTGTCTAGGGGGCACCTATGGTCACAGTTACATGGGAGGCTGAGGCAGGAGGATCACTTAAGCCAGGAGTTCGAGGCTGTAGTGAGCTATGATAGCACCACTGTTCTCCTGTCTGGGCAACAGAGCAAGACCCCAACTCAAATTAACACACACACACACACACACACACAAAACACAAAAAAACTCTGCCTGAATCCCATTTTCCTTTCCAACTGGTGATATCACTCTTCTTCTCTGGCAGTTTCTCCACCTCCAAACTACTTTCCTTCCATCTAGATTGCTCACCCTTTTTCTTTTCTTTTCTTTTTTATCGAGACAGGGTCTCACTCTGTCACCCAGGCTGGAGTGCAGTGGTGTGATCTTGGCTCACTGTAGCCTTGACCTCCTGGGTTTAAAGGATCCTCCCACTTCAGTCTCCCGAGTAGCTGAGACCACAGGTACATACCACCCTGCCCAGCTAATTTTTTAAAAATTTTTTTGTAATGATGGGTGTTTCACTGTGTTGCCCAGGCTAGTCTCAAACTCCTGAGCTCACACAATCTGTGCGCCCTGGCCTCCCAAAGTGCTGAGATTACAGGCATGAGCCACCATGCCCAGCTGATTCTTCACCTTCTATTAATATTACCTACCCCGTCAATAGGCAAAGGCCTATTTTCTTCAAGTCTAAACTTAAAAGTAATTTCCTCAAGGAGACATTCCCCGACCTCTGAGTTGGAAAGTCTCTTTGCTAGGTATTTGTGTAGACTCATATACTTTCCCACCATGTCATTCCTTACACTTTGTAAATTACTCAAATACCATCTGCTTTCTCCCCTTTACGCCAAGAAAACAAGGACTCTGGTTTTCCTGTTCACCACTACATCTCCAGCATCTGACACAGCGTCTGGGAGACAGAATCAGTAAATAATTTTAAATAATTGCTGAGTGAGTGTAAAATTTTCAGTCATTTGGAAGCTTGCAAGGGTAATAGGTTGTTGAAGTGAATACTATATAATAACAGTGTTTTTTTGGAATCCAAAGGTTTCTGTTAACTGTGCATATGGATGGCTAAATTAGGAGATGAGCAGCAGGTGAAGGACTTGCCCCGACAGTATTGGACACTTGGAAATTGGGTAACTGGCAAATTTCTGGCCTTATTCTTCAGGGTAGCTAACTCCCTACTCAGAGCCTCTTCAACAGTCCAAACTGGCTGATTCTATTGTAAATGTCTGTTTCAGGCCTTCGTTCAAATGCAGAAGCTTTGGGGGCACAGTTTGGACTAGGAGTTTTACTCCCTTTGGACTGGGTTCATTCCCAGGCCCCTACTTTCCACAAGACTATGATGGATCATCCTCCTGGTTCACTTCCTTTTCTCTCTGACCCTGGTTCTTACTGTGGAGTCGTGGTTATAGGCAGCAAAGACTGAATGCTTTAAGAACTAGGACTCTGAAGTTGCATGGTCGTGGTTCCAATCCCAGCTCTTGCACTTTCTAGCTAAGTGACCTTAGACAAAGTAGCTAACCTTGCTAAGCCTCTCTGTCCTCTTGTTTTGCACATGCCTCAATTTACAGTGGTGTTGTGAGGAATAAAAGAACGAGCACTCTTAGCACTATGCCTAGTACACACCAAGTACTCAATAAATGTTACCTGTTATCATCAGTATAGCAGAATGAGAGTGGCTCTGTCATCTGGGAGCACCTTCTCCCTCCACAGTTTCCTCAGACTGTAAGGAGAAGTGGCACCAATGTTAGTTGAGACTAATTACCCACTTCCAAATAACCCTTCCTTAGATTCTAAATTACAAGGTATATTCACCATCATTATATCTGGACACCTCTGTAACCAACTCATTTCGGAGCTAGGCTGTACCCCTTTTATTTCTGGAGGCCTCTAGAATTCAACCCTCAAACATAGACACCTGACTTCAAAATGACTAAACATGACTTCACACCTGCTTTTATTGGTTTCCCTGAAAATGACAACTTTCAGGTGTCCAGCGGGTAGTACAATATTAGCTGACAGAGACACTGGGCACCCTGCATTGGGGAGCCCAGTTTTTAGTTATGCAAATGTAGACTCTTGAAATAAACATGTTTCATATTTTCCTTTTCTTTTTTTGAGACAGGGTCTCGATCTGTTGCCCAGGTTGGAGTGCAGTGGCACAATCATGGCTCTCTGCAGCCTCAGCCTCCTGGGCTCAACTGATCCTCCTGCCTCAGTCTCCGAAGTAGCTGGGTACACAGGCACACACCACCATGCCCTGCTGATTTTTTAATTTTTTGTAGACATGGGGTCTCACTATGTTGTTCAGGCTGGTCTTTAACTCCTGGGCTCAAGCAATCCTCCCACCTTGGCCTCCCAAAGTACTGGGGTTATAGGCATGAGCCACTGCACACAGCCTGTTTTATATTTTCTTAAGCGCTAGACTTCAGTCTTAGAAAGAATGGGTCAGAGTGTGACTAGTATGATTTCTGGAAGAGAAGAGCTAACAAGGAGACTTAGTGATCCGTGGGATGGTGGTGAGGGAGACGGAGGGTCATGAACTCCCAGGTTTTGAAGTGAACAGTAGGTGACAGTGAAACAGGTTTAGGGAAGACGGAAAATTTTATTTTTTTGGCACATAGTGTGTTTGAGTTGTCCGTGGGACATAAAAGTGACAATACTGTGTATACAAATGTTTTATATACGGACCGGGCATGGTGGCTCATTCCTGTAATCTCAGCACTTTGGGTGGCTGAGGTGAGTGGATCACCTGAGGTCAGGAGTTCCAGACCAGCCTGGCCAACATGATGAAACCCCATCTTTACTAAAAATACAAAAACTAGCCAGGCATGGTGGTGTGCGCCTGTAATCCCAGCTACTCAGGAGGCTGAGGCAGGAGAATCGCTAGAACCTGGGAGGCAGAGGCTGCAGTGAGCCAAGATCGCGCCATTGCACTCCAGCCTGGGCGACAGAGTGATACTCCATCTCAAATAATAATAATAATAATAATATAATAATAACAATAATAATGTTTTATATATGGTCATAGAAGAAAATTCTGGAAGGACATACACCAAATTTTTAATAGTAATTATCTCTGAGTGGTAGAATTATGGGTGATTTTAATTCTCTTTTAATATAAATATTTGCTATGACTAAAATGTATTGGCTGGGCGTGGTGGTTCAAGCCTGTATTCTCAGGGCTTTAGGAGGCTGAGGCAGGAGGATTGCTTGAGGCCAGTTCGAGACCAGTCTGAGTAACTCAGCACTGTATCCTGGGCAATACAGCAAGACCTCTGTCTCAAAAACAAAAAACAAACATACAGGCCGGGTGCAGTGGCTCACACCTGTAAATTGCAGCACTTTGGGAGGTCAAGGTGGGCGGACTGCCTGAGCCCAGGAGTTCAAGACCAGTCTTGGCAACATAGTGAAAACCCGTCTCTACTGAAAATACAAAAAATTAGCTGGGCATGGTGGCAAGTGCCTGTAGTCCCAGCTACTTGGGAGGCTGAGGCGGGAGGATCAATTGAGCCTGGGAAGTCATGGCTGCAGTGAGCCATGATCACACCACTGCACTCTAGCCTGGGTGACAGAGTGAGACCCTGTCTCAAAAACAAACAGACAAAAAAACACCAAAAAGGCTGTGTGCAGTGGCTCATGCCTGTAAATCCCAGCACTTTGGGAGGCTGAGGCGGGTGGATCACTTGAGGTCAGGAGTTTGAGACCAGCCTGGCCAACACAGTGAAACCTCGTCTCTACTAAAAATACAAAAAAATTATCCAGATGTGGTGGTGTGCACCTGTAATCCCAGCTACTTTGGAGGCTGAGGCAGGAGAATCGCTTGAACCCAGGAGGCAGAGGTTGCAGTGAGCCAAGATTGCACCATTGCACTCCAGCCTGGCAGACAGAGCGAGACTCCATTTCAAAAAAAAAACAAAAAACAAACAAAAAAAACCCACCAAAAAACAAATAAACAAAAATATATTATTTGTCTATAAGGGAGGCATGGGTGATTATCCTGAGGCACCTGTGTTGCTCATAGCGTCTCTCCTAAATTGCTTGCCCTCACCTATATCCCACTTTGCTTCCTGTCCATTCAAGATTTTCCTGGATTCTGACCTCAGGACGTTTTTTTTTTTTCCCACTTAGCGACTCTCTTAATCCTTACATCAGACTTGGCCTTGCCTTTTGCCTCTCTTCTAGCACTATCTGGACACTCCCTCTGGCCATGGTGCTGCTGGTGACCCTGAATAATAAGGGAAAGATGCTGGGATACACAGAAAGGTACTCTTCCATCTGGAGTATTATTTCACTGTGTGCAAATTTGTAGGATTTTGGAGAGAAGGGTCATAAATACAAATTAAAGGACTGGAAAAATATGGCAGACTTATGAAGTATATGAAAGGATAAGGCTTATTTAAGATTAAGCTTTCAATTATTTAATTACTTCCTTGAGAGGCCTATAAAATGAGTTAAATAGCCGGGGTGCGGTGGCTCACGCCTGTAATCCCAGCACTTTGGGAGGCCATGGCGGGTGGATCACAAGGTCAGGAGTTCCAGACCAGCCTGACCAACATGGTGAAACCCCATCTCTACTAAAAATACAAAAAGTTAGCCGGGTGTGGTGGCGGGTGCCTGTAATCCCAGCTACTCAGAAGGCTGAGGCAGAAGAACTGCTTGAACCCAGCGGGTGGAGGTTGCAGTGAGCGGAGATCATGCCATTGCACTCCGGCCTGGGCGACAGAGTATGCCTCCATCTCAAAAAAAAAAAAAAAAAAAAAAAAGAGTTAAATAACCAGCTCTTCTCTACCTGCACTGAGGGAAGACCAAAAGTAAATGGGCTAAAGTTGCAAAAGAAGGGATTCTGCTTAGGTTAGTGACTTTTAAACTTTTGGTTATAGAACCCTTGAAACAAAATTTGAAAGGACAATATATAAAACAGAAAAAAAGGGTACTGGAAGACTGGGATTCCCTAGCCCAGTGAGCTGTCTCCTCAGAAGGCTTCCCAAAACACAGTTTGAAAACCAGTTGTTGGCCGGGCATGGTGGCGCATGCCTGTAATCCCAGAATTTTGGAAGGCTGAGGCGGCGGAGCACCTGAGTTCAGGAGTTCGAGATGAGCCTGGCCAACATGGCGAAACCCAATCTCTACTAAAAATACAAACAAAATTGGTCAGGTGTGGTGGTGCACGCCTGTAGTCCCAGCTACTAGGAAGGATGAGGCAGGAGAATTACTTGAACCTGGTAAGCAGAGGTTGCAGTGAGCTGAGATCGTGTCACTGCACTCCAGCCTTGGTGACAAAGCAAGACTCCGTCTCAGAAAAAAAAAAAAAAAAAGAAAGAAAACCAGTTGTTAAGATCAGGGGCCAACAAACTATATAAAGCCTGCTACCTGTTTTTATACTGCCTATGAACTAAGAATGGTTTATCTATTTATATATGGATGGGGGAAAAAAGAATAATATTGCATGACATGGGAAAATAAAATGAAATTCAACTTTCAGTGTCCATAAAGAAAGTTTTATTGGAAGACAGCCACACGCGTTTGTTTGGTATTTTGGCTTTTGCACCACAATGGAAGAGTTAAGCAGTCACGACAGAGATCATATAGTCAATGAAGACTAAAATATTAATTAACTGGTCCTTTGCAAAAAAGTTTGCCAACCTCTGGTGTAGATGAAAGAAAAAATTTTATGATAGTGATTTTTAACACTGAGATTCGTGATCAACAGAGTTTAGATGAGTTCTCCTTTTGGAAGGCACTAACAAAGGCTAGGTTGTGGTTTAAATGAGGTCCTGTCTGTATGGAGGAGAAGTGATTGGCCTTAACCTTCAGGATCCCTGAAAGTTGCTCCCTCCCAACCCTGGAGGCTGTGGTTTTACCCCTGGGCTCCAGCTAGTCGCCTGCAGACGGCTAAAGGGAAAAGGAAGAAGGCAATTACCTGGCAGTGCACCAAATTTTTTCCCCTGGTTTGGAGCCAGAAATTCCTGGCAGATAAAGAAAGGATTTCCTCCAGAATAACACAATTGCGGTAACACTCTGGCCAGCCAGTCCCTAGATTTCACAGGGTGGGAAAACATCTGTGATTTGGGAAGAAGTAAGAAAACTCAATTCCAAGAACTGACAAGAGATTGAGGAAAGCTCTAAGGAAGACTATAAAAAAGAGACAAATCGTCTACAACAAGGAGAGAAGGAATAGCAAAATCTTAAAATTTGTGCTTTCTTTCAAATTATTACAGTTCATTTAAGATCAAACCAGATCACTGGCATTAACTTAAGTCTACTGTAATACGACACTTTGGTCTCCAATCTACCATTTCACAACATTACATTTCTCTAATAGAGAGTAAACAGGTGGAAGCTGGAATAATTCTCTCCCTATAACTCTACTGTGATTCTAGTTCTTCTGCTATAAAATGATAGCTTAATACTTTCAAAACCATGGGGTGATTTCTTAGCCTGAAGTAGAAAGAATAGTAATTGGGGCTAAGGGAGAGCTATGTACAGGGAACTGATGAATCTCAAATAATCTGTTCATTTATACTTTACACTTTCTACTTTGTTCCCTACTGGAAAAGCCTTGGGGATTACAGTGGTGAAGCCACAAAACTATATATATACCTCATGATTTCTTCGAGGAAAAAAACAAACAACAAAACAAATAACCGGTATCCTAGCTTTAGATAAAATGTATTATGGTAGTTTTTGCCTATAGCTTCATTTATTTTACATTTTTAAAGCATGAAAATAATACATGTGAAAATAACACAGGCACTTTTTTTTTTTTGAGACGGAGTTTTTCTCTTGTTGCTCAGGCTGGAGTGCAATGGCGCAATCTTGGCTCACCCCAACCTCCACCTCCCGGGTTCAAGAGATTCTCCTGCTTCAGCGTCCTGAGTAGCTGGGACTACAGGCATGCACCACCATGCCCAGCTAATTTTGTATTTTTTAGTAGAGATGGGGTTTCTCCATGTTGGTCAGGCTGGTCTCGAACTTCCAACCAAAAGTGATCCGCCCACCTCAGCCTCCCAAAGTGCTGGGATTACAGGTGTGAGCCACTGTGCCCGGCCAGGCACATGGTTTTTAAAAAATGAAACAGGCCGGGCATGATAGTTCATGCCTGTAATCCCAGCACTTTGGGAGGTCAACACAGGTGTATTGCTTGAGCTCAGGAGTTTGAGACCAGTCTGGGTAACATGGTGAAACTGTCTCTACAAAAAATAGAAAAATTAGCCAGGCTTGGTGGTGTCTGCCTGTAGTCCCAGCTACCAGTGAGTCTGAGGTGGGAGGCACACTTGAGCCCGGGAAGCAGAGGTGAGCTCGTGCCATACACTCCAGCCTGGGTAACAGTGCCAGACCCTGTCTCAAAAGGAAAAAAATATATAAAAATGTAACAATACAGAAAGAAATGAAAAGCAAACATCTTCACATCTTCCTCCCCATTCTCTGATCCCCAAATCTCTAATCCCTTGCCCCAAAGGTGGGAACTTGTTAATAGCTTTTGTCTGTTTGTTTTGTTTTGTTTAAGACAGGGCAACTTCTGTTGCCCAGGCTGGAGTGCAGTGGTGCGATCACAGCTCACTGCAGCCTCGACTTCTGAAGTTCAAGTGATCCTCCCACCTCAACCTCCCGAGTAGCTGGGACTACAGGAGTGAGCCATCATGCCCAGCTAATTTTCTGCATTTTTAGTAGAGACAGTGTTTCACCATTTTGGCCAGGCTGGTCTTGACCTCCTGGGCTAAAGTATTCTGTCTGCCTTGGCCTCCCAAAGTCCTGAGATTATAGGTGTGAACCAGCCTGATAGCTTCTTGTATATGGAACAAGAAGGGGAAGAAAAAAAGAAAAACATACATATCCTTTCAAAAATTTTACACAGATGGTTTCACACTGTTCTGCACTTTGCTTTTCCCACTAAATAGTCTATCCAGGAAATATTTTTGCATTTTAATTGCTGAATTTTTTGGAAATAGAATTATTTACTAGCCCCATTTATCAGATTTATATATACATACATATATATATATAAACAATGCTATAAAGAACATTCTTGTACCTATATCTTAGTGACTTTTATGACTAGATTCCTATATTAAACTAGCAGTATAATTGCCTAGTTAGCATTTTTACTCTAGCTATTAGCAAAGTATCCTTCCAAAAGCTTCCACAAATTTATACTCTCACCTACAATGTATGTCTGTTTCCCTACACTCTGGCCAACACTGGGTATTATTATTACTTAATTTTGGTAATTTGGTAAAGTTGTTCTTACGTTTATTGATGATCTGTATACCTTTTTTCCTTTCTATTTCAGAGACGCTCTGTCGTCCAAGCTGGAGTACAGTGGCGCTATCATAGCTCACTGTAGCCTCAATCTCCTGGACTCAAGGGGGTCCTCCTGCCTTAGCCTCCTGAGTAGCTGGGACTACAGGTGTGTTCCACCACACCTGGCCTGTATACCTTTTCTTCTTCTTCTTTTTTTTTTTTTTTGAGATGGAGTTTTGCTCTTATTGCCCAGGCTAGAGTGCAGTGGCTCAATCTCAGCTCACTGTAACCTCTGCCTCCCGGGTTCAGGCGATTCTCCTGCCTCAGCCTCCCAAGTAGCTGGGATTACAGGCGTCTGCCACCACATCCAGCTAATTTTTTGTATTTTTAGTAGAGACGGGGTTTCACCATGTTGGCCAGGCTGGTCTTGAACTCCTGACCTCAGGTGATCCGCCCACCTCAGCCTCCCAAAGTGCTGGGATTACAGGCATGAGCCACTGCGCCCGGCCCTACCTTTTCTTCTTGAGCTGCCTGCTATTTGTAATTTTCATTTTTTCTTATTACCTTGTTTAATCTCTTTACATATTAAAGAAAGTATCTGTTATATTTTGACTATTTTACAGTATTTTTGCCATACAAGAGTAATGTGGTCAATTTTATCAATTTATTTTTGTTTTCTGAATTTCATGTTATATTTTAGAAAGAACTTACTCATCCCATAATTATAAATTGATCTCTTTTAAGGCCTAAACAGTTTAATTCTTTGTTTATTAAAGTAGATTTGTTCTTTTTGCTTTGTTTAGTTTGGTTTTAGGTTTTTGTTTTGCTATGTTAATTCCAAAGGTCAAAAAAACAATGAAAAAGAAAAATATTTTTGACTGTATCACAGGAAGATATATTTGATTCAGCAATGAATTCAATTGTTTAAAACTATGTGGGCCAACATTTTGTGGAGCAAATAAAATATTTTTACACCCAAATGTGGACCAAAGGCAGACAGTTTACAATCTCTGATCTATGAGCTCAAGAATACTAATTTCCCTTCTCACTTTTGAAAATGTGGCTGTTGAAAACATTTCCTCAGGCCGGGCGCAATGGCTCATGCCTGTAATCCCCACCCTTTGAGAGGATCGTTTGAACCCAGGAGTTTGAGACTAGCTTGGGCCACATAGGGAGATCCCATCTCCACAAAAAAATATAAAAATTAGCTGGGCGTGGTGCTGCACACCTGTGGTCCCAGCTACTGAGGAGGCTGAGGTGGGAGGATCACTTGAGACTAGGAAGTTGAGACTAAAGTGAGTCGAGATCGCGCCACTGCCCTCCAGCCTGGGCAACAGAAGGAGAGACCCTGTCTCAAAAAAAAAGGCCAGGCGCAGTGGCTCACGCACACCTGTAATCCCAGCACTTTGGGAGGCCAAGGTGGGTGAATTGCTTGAGCCCAGAAGTTTGAGACCAGCCTGGGCAACATGGCAAAATTCCATCTCAACAAAAAATACAAAAATTAGCTGGGCATGGTGGCGTGTGCATGTAGTCCCAGCAACTAGGGAGTCTGAGGTAGGAGGGTCACTTGAGCCAGGGGAAATTGAGGCTGCAGTGAGCCATGATTGTGCCACTGCACTCCAGCAAAAAAAAAAAAACACAAACAAACAAAACAAAACAAAACAACTTTTTTTTTCCTCTAAGATTTTCTGTTTTTTTCTTTCTTTTTTTTTGAGATGGAGTCTTGCTCTGTCGCCCAGGCTGGAGTGCAGTGGCACGATCTCGGCTCACTGCAAGCTCTGCCTCCTGAGTTCATGCCATTCTCCTGCCTCAGCCTCCCGAGTAGCTGGGATTACAGGTGCCTGCCACCATGCCCGGCTAATTTTTTGTATTTTTAGTAGAGACGAGGTTTCACCATGTTAGCCAGGATGGTCTCGATCTCCTGACCTCGTAATCCACCTGCCTTGGCCTCCCAAAGTGCTGGGATTACAGGCGTGAGCCACCACACCCCACCTAAGATTTTCATTTTAGAGGAAACAAAGCAAAATGTCTATTAGGTTGTACCACATGGAATGATTTTTATAGGTCAAAACCAGTCAAATATTGGCAGTTTCATATGGTTCAACCTAATATAATTGCCTAAACATTACAAAAGTTTATTCTTTGTCTATGAAGTCCAAAACAGATGTTCTTCATCTGTCAGTAGCTGTCCTTGACAGTACTGGTGATTCAGCATCCCAGGTTTCTTCTATCTTGTAACGTCTCTATCTTTAACAAATGACTTCCAAGGTCATGATATCTGCCACACTGAGACAGAATGGGGGATAAGGCATTGAGGAGTGTACTGGGGGAGTTTTATGGAACAGGCCCCCTAGTGATGTAATCGCTGCCACCCACTACCCTTTCGTTGGATAGAGCTCATCCCATGGCCATACCTAACTGCAAGAAAGGCTGAGGAATATTCTAGCTAGCTGTGTGCACAAAATTAAGAGAAAATGAGGCTGGTACATTCTTGCATCTTATTTTTTTATGTAGAATAAATTTCGAGTAATAATAATACAATATATTTGATCAGTTTACAAGCAATTTGTGCTTCTTTTTGAGTCAGAGTCTCACTCTGTTGCCCAGGCTGGAGTGCAGTGGCACCATCTCGGCTCACTGCAACCCCTGCCTCCCAGGTTCAAGCGATTCTCCTGCCTCAGCCTCTTGAGTAGCTGGGATTACAGGGCTGTGCCACCACACCTGGCGAATTTTTGTATTTTTAGTAGAGACAGAGTTTCACCATGTTGGCCAGGCTGGTTTTGAACTCCTGACCTCAAGTGATCCACTCGCCTTGGCCTCCTAGAGTGCTGGGATTACAGGCGTGAGCCACCGCGCTTGGCCTGTGCATTTTTTTAATCTGAGTTTCTAAGAGCTCTACAAGATAAACAAAAAATTATTACCATTTTATAGCTGAAGAAACTGAGACTGAAAAGGCAAGGTTGACTTGTCTAAGGACATGAACTAGTAAGTAGTGAAATCAGCTTATAACAGCAAGCATATTTTAAATAGTGCCATTTGGCTTATGCAGCACTTTCACGTATATTTTCTCTGACCAGTAGTGCAGGGCTCTTCCCATCCTGACAGTCGGCTTGTGGCCTCTCCATCATGCCCAGCTGGTTATTAGCATGTTGCTGGCCCAGCAGATTTTAGGCTATAAATAGATGTATTTGTTGTCTGACTC
Source organism: Gorilla gorilla gorilla (assembly GCF_029281585.2). NCBI lineage: Eukaryota > Metazoa > Chordata > Mammalia > Primates > Hominidae > Gorilla > Gorilla gorilla. Next base: position 104,927,368 of record NC_073235.2, on the reverse strand, counting down.
TTTTCCTGGAGTCAGGCACATTTACCCTTGCTAGAAACCAAGCCCTCCCTGCTTCTTGGCTCAGGTTAAGAGGCAGTTTTATGAGGCCCTGAGAAGGCACATGGCTACCTCCTTACACTTGAGTGGCACAGAAGAGCTCTCCAGGTGAGTACTAAATTGCCAAAGCTTAAAGGATGTGGAAGGGCAATTTTGGGGTGGGAAGACGGGGTTACAACGGGATGCAGCTGTAGTCCCAACTCTATTACCTGCCAAGGGGTGGGGCTTTGCTGCTTTTTTGTTTTTTGTTTTCCAGAGACAGGGTTTTGCTAGGTTGCCCAGGCTAGACTTGAACCCCTGGGCATAAGTGACCCTCCTACCTCACCCTCCTGAGTAGCTTAAACTATAGGCAAGTGCCACGCCACTCAGCTCTTTCGGCTGTTTTCTATTTTCTTCAAATGTGTAGTATTTGTTGGTTAGTAGAGAAAGGGGGAGGAATGATTTCTGTTTCATAAACTCAAATTCGACTTCACAGCTTCTGTCTTCCTAATTTCCATAATTCTCATCTTCTATGGCAATCTCTAACTGCTGCTTCCCCGCATTCACCCCTCCTCGGTCATTTATTTAAATGAGAACATGCCTTCTTCATCAGGAGAGTTTGAGGTCTGAGGTTCACTTTGTGAATTCTCTGAGGTCATCAGCTACTGCATCTTTTTCTTTGAGTTCTCCCTGCTCACAAGTGCCTGGCCCATAGTGGGTGTCCCAAATCCTTGCTGGCAAGAACTCTGCAAGGATCTTGGAAGTTTTCAGAGAGAAAGAACTCAGAATTAAAGCAAAATAAATAGCATGTTTCTGCTTTAAAAAATAAGACTTTATGATCATTTCAAGCATTCAGGAATAAAAAGGGAGAAAATAGTATGATGATCATTCATATACCCCCACAACATATTTCAACGACTATTAACATTTTGCTGTATTTGCTTCATCTATTTATATTCATAATATCTGCCGAAGCACTGCAAAACAAATTACAGACATCAGGATACTTCCTCCCAGCAGCTTGCATCTTTAAAAACTAAGGACGGACCGGGCGCGGTGGCTAATGCCTGTAATCCCAGCACTTTGGGAGGCCACGGTGGGTGGATTACCTGAGGTCGGAAGTTCAAGACCAGCCTGACCAACATGGAGAAACCCCGTCTCTACTAAAAAATACAAAATTAACTGGGCATGGTGGTGGGCACCTGTAGTCCCAGCTACTCAGGAGGCTGAGGCAGGAGAATCGCTTGAAGCCGGGAGACGAAGGTTGCGGAGAGCTGAGATGGCGTCATTGCACTTCAGCCTGGGCAACAAAAGTGAAACTCCATCTCAAACAAAACGAAACAAAACAAAACCTAAGGACAGCTGCCGCAGTGGCTCACGCCTGTAATCCCAGCACTTTGGGAGGCCGAGGCGGGCGGATCACGAGGTCAGGAGTTTGAGACCAGCCTGACCAACATGGTGAAAACCCGTCACCAGTAAAAATACAAAAATTAGGGCATGGTGGCGCACACCTGTAATCCCAGCTACTCAGGAGGCTGAGGTTGCAGTGAGCCAAGGTCGCACCACTGCACTCTAGCCTGGGCGACAGAGTGAGACTCCATCTCAAAAAAAAAAACAACAAAAAGTAAACTAAGGACATTATCCTACATGACCCTAGCAGCCTAATCACATCTAAAGGTAATTATAATTCACTAAAGTCAGGTAATATCCAGTTTATATTAGAACTTCCCTAACTGTTCCCAGAACATCTTTTATGTCTTTCATGTTTTGAAATCAGGATAAATCAAGGTTTATACATTGCATTTGACCCTTTAAGTTCCTTTTAATCCAAAACAGTGGTCAGAAAATTTTTCCAGTAAAGGACTAGATAGTAAATATTTCAGGCTTTGCAGGCCATAGTCCTTTTTAATACCTAATTGTGCTGTTGGAGCATATAGCCATAAACAGTACGGACACAGACAGAGCTTAAAGGAATGGGCATGGCTGTGTTCCAATAAAACTTTACTTGCAAAAACAGGCTATGAGCTGGATTTGAACCTCAGGCTGTCCTTTGCCCACCTCTGATCTAAACAGCCCCTCTTCCTCATACCCATGTTTAAGAATAATTTTTTTAAGAATTATATATATTTTTAACATATTTTTTGAGACGGAGTCTCGCTCTGTCGCCCAGGCTGGAGTACAGCGGCACGATCTCGGCTCACTGCAAGCTCCGCCTCCCAGGTTCACGCCACTCTCCTGCCTCAGCCTCCCAAGTAGCTGGGACTACAGGCGCCCGCCACCACGCCCGGCTAATTTTTTGTATTTTTAGTAGAGACGAGGTTTCACCGTGTTAGCCAGGATGGTCTCGATCTCCTGACCTCGTGATCCGCCAGCCTCGGCCTCCCAAAGTGCTGGGATTACAGGCGTGAGCCACCGCTCCCAGCTTAAGAATAATTTTTTAAAAATAGTTTTTTAATCTAAGCAATCCATACACATAGTTTAGAGACTGAGACGACTGCTACTAAGATATAATGAAATCAGTAGTCCCTTATCCCCCATGCCACCGTTAATTCTCAGGATGTAATTCCTAAGAAGCAATCATGATGAAATCCCCACACCATTTATTTATTTTTATTATTTATTATTATTTTTAAAGATAGGGTCTTCCCTTTTCACCCAGGATAGAGTGCAGTGGCACAGTCTCAGCTCACTGCAGCCTCGAACTTCCTGGTCTCAGGTGATCCTCCCACCTCAGCCTTCCAAGTAGCTGGGACTACAGACGCACACTACAATGGCTGATTAACTTTCTTTCTTTTTTTTTTTTTTTTTTTTTAAACAGAAGGGGTCTTGCCATGTTGCCCAGGCTGGTCTGGAGCTCCTGGTCTCCCGTGATCTGCCCACCTTGGCCTCCCAAAGTGCTGAGATTGCAGGCATGAGCCAATAGGCCTGCCCCTCTCCCGCATTTTTTTTTTTTTTTTTGAGATGGGAGTCTCACTGTGCCCAGGCTGGAGTGCAGTGGTGTGATCTTGGCTCACTGCAACCTTCGCTTCCCGGGTTCAAGCAATTCTCCTGCCTCAGCCTCCCAAGTAGCTGGGATTATAGGCGTGTGCCACAACGCCCGGCTAATTTTTGTATTTTTAGTAGAGACAGGGTTTTGCCACGTTGGCCAGGCTGGTGTTGAACTCCTGACCCCAAGTGATCCACCCGCCTCCGCCTCCCAAAATGTTGGGATTACAGGCGTGAGCCACCTCGCCTGGCTCTTTCCCCTACGTTCTTAATTATTTGACTTTAACGTTGCACATTTTGGATCTGATTGTTTCCTATGATGCTTTTTCTGTAAACTGAAACCTAAAAGACCAACGCTGAATTAAATGTGTAAACTTTCAATAAAAGAAATTGCTTTCAGCCGGGCGCCGTGGCTCATGCCTGTAATCCCAGCACTTTGGGAGGCTGAGGTGGGCGGATCACCTAAGGTCGGGAGTTCGAGATCAGCCTGACCAACATGGAGAAACCCCGCCTCTACTGAAAATACAAAATTAGCCAGGCATAGTGGCACATGCCTGTAATCCCAGCTACTAGGGAGGCTGAGGCAGGAGAATCGCTTGAACCTGGGAGGCGGAGGTTGCGGTGAGCCGAGGTCGCGCCATTGCACTCCAGCCTGGGTAACAAGAGTGAAACTCCATCTCAAAAACAAACAAACAAAAAAAAATTGCTTTCTAAAAGAAAAGAGCAGGCCTAACGTCTTTGGAATACACCAGCACGCTCGGTGCATGTATAAAGGTCTCTGGGTCTGAGTCTTCATTGTATATAGGTGATTTCCTGGATTCCTTTTAACTCTAAAATCTCCTATTGCCCTGACAACAGATCAAATTTTTGACTAATGTGATGTCATGCTCCTTGCTGTCTCATTTACAGCCATTAGCTCTTAAGTATTGTGACACTTTGAGTAATCAAGGGCTGTAGTTTTTATGAGAGTTTGTTCAGCTTTGGTTACTTTTATACAGGATACATTCATAGCTATCCTAATAACAGTTTACCTTCCAACTTTGAAGGCTGCATTTGCTGCTATGACATAGGAGTTGGTATGCAAATGGATGTCTTGACCAGCTGAAATACTAGGGGCCCTTTGTCTCAACACTGCAGGCCAGGAATTTCCAGGCAGCCACTTCCAAAGCTACTGCTTGGTGCCTTGCCAGGTTTGGGGGCTTGGTTTAAATCAAAGTAGCAGATACCAGCCTCGGGTCCCCAGGCTTCGTGAGAAACCTCTAGTGAGCTGCTATTCCAACCTATCTCCACAGGGGTAGCAAGCACAACTCACTGCTAGACTCAAACTATTTATTTTTTCCAATGACAAGATTCCAATTATCTTCAGGCTACTAAAATGTTCCAACAGCTGGGCGCAGTGGCTTCTGCATGTAGTCCCAGCTACTCCAGAGGTTGAGGTAGGAGGATCACTTGAGGCCAGGATTTCAAGATCAGGGCAACACAGTGAGACCCCCATCTTTAAAAAGAGAAATATTTCTCTATTTACACAAATACCCTTTGGGTTAGCAGCACAAGGCTAGGTGGGAGCGTATAATCTGGAAGATGATTTCAATACTGTACTGATAAATGGAATCTTCTTGTACATCATGGACCACAGAATTGTGAGAGGAAAATTATCCAGGTTTAAAGCCAGTAAGTTCAAATTAATATTTTAAAACATTGTTTACTACTATACGAAAAACTGCTAGTGAGCAGGGGACTGGAATAGATGCTAATAAAAAGATTATGAGACGGTTCCTGACATAGGAGCTTTCTCTTAATGCTACTGGAGTATAGGAGTGTAAATTACGACTTTCTTTTGGAGGCAAACTGACATTATTTTACACTTATATCCCCTTTGACATAGTAATTCTGTATCTAAAAATTATCCTATGGAAATGCAAATACATGAAGATAAATAAATGTTCAAAGGCATTCACTGCAGCCTACAAAAAAATCTGGAAGTACTCAAAAATACTAAATAGAAGCACTTGGATATGAAGATACGGTGAGTCTAGTATAAATAAAAATTTAATGATGCTAAATTGATAATTTTCTCTTTCAACTAGTCATATCAGACTCCTTAAAATTTTAGCTAAAGTAAGACTAAGAAATGCTTGTTGGGACTAGGGCATGAATTTATCTTCTCACTGATATTTTTCAGATGATTGTGCATTGCATGTACACTTTTTGCTGTATGTTGTGTAGTGCTTTAATTCTGGTATCGTTCTCACAAACTTTAATAAACAACACAATGGGGCCAGGCGCAGTGGCTCACGGCTGTAATCCCAGCACTTTGGGAGGCTGAGGCAGGTGGATCACCTCAGGTAAGGAGTTTGAGACCAGCCTGACCAACATGGTGAAACCCCATCTCTCCTAAAAATACAAAAATTAGCCAGATGTGGTAGCGGGCGCCTGTAATCCCAGCTACTTGGGAGGCCGAGGCAAGAGAATCACTTGAACCCAGGAGGCGGAGGTCGCAGTGAGCTAAGATCGTGCCATTGCACTCCAGCCTGGGCAACAAGAGCGAAACTCCATTTCAAAAAAAGAAGAAAAAAAAATGCATAAGTTTTTTCCCTTTTATTTAATACTAATTATACATAGAACACTTGCAGTATCAGCAATTAAGTTTGTCCCTTCAAAAGCAAATTCTTACGGCCAGGAAACAATGCTACTAATTTTTTCTTGTACCCATTCAAGCTTGCATTATCTACGTAGGAAGAGCATTGACCTGATTGTCTAGCCCTCTGGGGCTCCTCAATTACCTACAGTGCAACAGCACAACTGAGGTCTGACGCTGGCTTTCTGGTGCTTTTCATGTTGCCAAAATGGGCAGGCCTGACTTCTTGACCATCAATTTAAGTTTGGTTTTAGTTTGGAGAACTATAGGGTTAGGCAAGGGAGTCCTTGCAGTACAGTGGTCCAGATGCTGTCCCCCAACCATCAACTGGAATCTGTAACAAATGGAAATTCTTGGGCTCTACCCGATACCCACTAAATCAGAAATTTACTGTTTAAAAAGTTCTCTAGATGTTTTAGGAACTATTGTAATTTACAGTTGACCCTTGACACATATTTTCTTCTGCCTCTGCCACCCCTGAGACAGCATGAGTAACACCTCCTCTTCTCAGCCTACTCAACTGAAAACAAGTATGAAGATCTTTATGATCATCCACTTCCACTGAATGAACAGTACTTTCTCAACACTTTTTTCTCTAGCTTATGGTAAGAATACAGTAATACACAACATAATGTGTTTTGAGTTTGTTATTGGTAAGGCTTCTGGTCAACAGTAGGCTGTTAGCAGTTAAGTTTTGGGGGAATCATTAAGTCATATGCAAAATTTTCAACTGTGCAGGGGGTCAGTCCCCCTAGTCCCTTATTGTTCAAAAGTCAACTGCACGTCTTTTAAAATTTTTTTAAGAGACAGGGTTTGCTCTGTCACCTGGACTGGAGTGCTGTGGTGTGACCATGGCTCACTGCAGCTCCAACCTCCTGGACTCAAGCGATCCTCCTGCTTCAGCGTCCCAAGTAGCTAGGGGTTAAATCTTGACTTTACCACATAAACCTCTTCACAAGCATTATCTCACTTAATTCTCAGAGAAACCCAGTTTCGGATAAGCAAACAGGTTCTGAGAGTTTAAGTAATTTATCCTAGTACTTTGCTACCATGCACATGGACCCTCATCTAACACCACCTGAGCTTGTAAAAAATGAGGAAATCTTGGGCTCCAACGCAGACCTGCATTTTTTTTTTTGCTCTGGTGGCACTAATAGAGCATCAGATTTGCATTTTATCAAGCAAGGTCTCTAGATAATTCCTATGCACACTAGCTAGGGTTTGAGACATTTTGGCCCTACTCCATGTTATCCTAAAGGGTACAGCTGGGATAAAGGATGAGCCTGAGCCAAGTCTGAAAATGGCCACAGAGAAGCAACAGATGGATCAGAGAACCCTTCATGGGCAGCAAATAAATCTTTTCTAAAAGAGCCCTGGAACAGAGCGCCAAAGTTGGAGGAGAGAGGACAGCTCACTCAAGGGCCTTGTAATCGTGCTGAGGAGCCAGAAGGCAATGGACAGATACAGCAGTTTAAACTGGAAGATAGAAATTTACATTTTTGAAGGGAAATGGAGAATCAGTAGGTTTTCAGCAGAGTTTTGTGGTGCAGCCACAGAAATTCTTCAAATTTACTAATAAAAACTAGGCATATAAAATTCACCCGAGTTTCCGATTTCAAACTAAGTTCACAAGGCTCTTCATTAGAAGTGTTTCAATAGTACCAAGCAGAACAAGAACCTACCTTTTGGTTAGTTTTTTAAATAGTTAAACCTTCAGCCCTTATGAGAAGTGGTTGCTGTATGATTTAACTATGCTTTCTCTGGGCCTGCAGAAGACTATTCAAATAACTGGAAGTTTATTATTTAGGTTTCTCAAAAACCTATCTTGTTTTGCATGTAAACCTTTTGACTATGCAGCTGGGTAGGTGGTTAGGCCTTTTTCATCAAAAGTCGGTCATAAACTAAGTCTGTTTTGTCCTAAATTAGGAATGTATCTGCGGTACCAGTGGGTGATGCGAAAATGACAGTGTTCTCCTGGGAACAAGATAACCAGCTTTATTATGTAATTTTGTCTAGGGATGGCTGCATGTATTTTATCAACATTTACTTCAAGCAAATTAAATTTGAAGCCTAGTAACATCTCTGAAAGTTTATGTCATTTCATTTTCTACAAACCAGTTGGGAGAGGTAAAATTGACCATTATCTGTGATTCACAAATGAGAAAACCAAAGAGGGGCTGTTGACTTGAAAAGCAGAGGTGGAACTCAAAAGCCATAGTCATTCTAGTTTCCATCCACCAACAGCTTTTACTGAATTGGGCTTTAGTATGATGTCTATGACACACACAAACTGGCAATACGTAACAGTACTGTAAAACTCATGACTGTCATGACTATAAGGTGGTCTACCAGGCTTCTGTTTGCATATTAAACACTACCACTCAGAAATAAAGGTTTCTCTTTGCCATTCTATTGTCCTACTTTATACCTCATTACAACTGGCACTTTTTTTTTTCTTATTTTTTCTCTATTCTCCATTCTTTAGGATCACTTTGTACAACCTTTAAAAAAGTCACTTCAGGCTGACTACTTTAAAAACAAATCAGGGTTTTAAGAATTATTTTGGTATGCCTTTTAGAATTGCAAACAGTAAAGGGAGGGATACTGTCTCCCACCCTTTTGAACTAAAAAGTTTTGCTCACCTAATTTAAAAATTTGAATAAGAAACACATCTTTATTTAAATAAAGAGAGGTAGAAAGATTATAGGTGGAAAATAAAAAGTAGTCCAAAAAGGCAAAAGAAACACATTAGAGTGGGGTCTTGAATTGGTCCACTTAATCACTGCCTTCCAAAAGATTAAATTTCAAAACAACTCTCACTTTTCAGTTATAATTATCAAAACAATAATCATCACATGGCAAACTATAGAAAGAGCCAAAGATTCTCTACCTAAGATATAAAGAGATCACAAAATTATCTTAAAATACAAAGAAAATTTTATTTGTATATCAAAGACTCTAAGAAATGATGACATAAGGTTAACAGAGTTGATGTCAAGACAAATAAGTTTGAAGTTATAGATGATAATCACTTTGTTTTACTGAACCTTCCCTTGATTACGTTAGACAGCATCCCTGGTATGCTCCCAGTTGAATCTTAAGCATGATGTGTGTCCGGGTGATATAATCGTAATTCCTTTCTGTTAATCCTCGTTATCTCTTTTTTTTTTCTTTTTCTTCTTTTTCTCTGGACTCTGAAAATAGCCAACAAGAATGCTTTGAAAGAGCTGTAATTGTATGGGTGAGTAATCACATTGAAAATATAAAAACCCCACCTATAAAAAAAGTAAGCTTGAGCAAATCATACTCCTCCCCTCAATGCAAACTTGATTTTTAGTAATAAATTCTAGATTTGGGAAATGGCCTTTTATAATATAAATACAACAAAGCCATTTCACTTTTACCTCTCCATCAATGAAAACCATTTTTTAAAATGCCTGCTCATTTCTGATATAGAAAATAGATTGAAATATAGAGAACTGGCCCCTCCAAGTGAACACCGATAATTAAAAACAAACATACAGCAATTGCTGTGCTGGTACATGGTTCTTCCTCAGAAAGTGGTTCTTCCTTAATGTGTTTCTTTTTACCCTTTTTCTTCTTCTTCTTCACAGATGTTTCTTCTTCTTCTGCCACTTTTTCTTCTTCTTCCTCTTCTTCAACTGAATAGGGTGAGTGTAAAGGCACAACAAATTAACACTGTATCAGATCTCACTCCTTCCAAAAACGTTTGATTCCTAGTTTTTTTCTGTCATTCTCATCAACTACCCAATGTTTGTTTTGTTTATTTTACAATTGGGAAGGTTCTCCAAGGCCTACCACTAACTTTAACGAATGATATAGATAGAGCTCAGAGCAATCTTCTCACGATCATGAAGTCATGTATAAAAATCAGGATTAAAACAAAGGTCATCTGATCTCCAATCATTATTGGGAAGAGAGTCAATTATATTAGAAATGGTTAAGAGCTTGCACTCTGAAGTCAGACAGCCTGAGTTTAATCTACCTGCTGCAACCCTGAAAAATTGTATTTACCTTTGGTGAAACTCCCTATCTATAAAACTTAAGAATGTCTTATCTTACTGGATTGTTACTGATTTAAAAAGATGATGCATAGAAAGCACTAAGTATAATGCTTAGCACACATTACAATAAGGACTCAACACATAGCTATCATTAGACATTCAGTGACCAGCTGGGTGCAGTGGCTCACGCCTGTAATCTCAGCACTTTGGGAGGCTGAGGCAGGAGGATCACTTGAGGTCAGGATATCAAGACCAGCCTGGCCAACATGGTGAAATCCTGTCTCTAATAAAAATACAAAAAAGTTAGCCAGGCATGGTGGCGCATGCCTGTAATCCCAGTTATTCAGGAGGCTGAAGCAGGAGAATTGCTCGAACCCAGGAGGCGGAGGCTGCAGTCAGCCAAGATCATGCCACTGCACTTCAGCCTGGGCGACAGAGGGAGACTCTGTCTCAAAAAAAAAAAAAAAAAAAGAAAAGAAAAAAGAAAAAGAAAAGAGAGAGAAATTCAGTAATTCAGCGACCAAATAATATTCATGTCAGACTCTGTACTAAACAATTCGAGCAAGGCACAAGAGGCAAAAATATTCGTTTCCCTATGAATCTTTTTTATTTTAGTGGCAGAGTGGAGAGACATAAATGATACATTACATAATAGATATTAAAGTGGTAAGAATAAAAATAAAGCAGGAAGGGGAATGTTGGAAAAGGGAAGTATATATGGCCATTTTAGGCAGAATGGTCGGCAAACACCTAGAAGAGGTGAGGGAGTGAATGAATGATACATGTATCTTGAGGGAAAATAGTCCAGGTAGAGTAGAGCAGATGCTTAAGTCGTAAGGCGTTTTGGAGGGCAGGTGGGATAAGTGGATGGATAGTAGGTTCAGGAAATAGCAAGCAGGCCAGTATGGCTGGAACAAATTTAGATTTAAAAAGCTAGTGGTGGTTCCACTGTGGCTACTACATACTTTCAAGTGGAACTGAGAGGATCTGCTGTCAGACTAGATTGAATTATGAGAAAAAAGTCAAGGTTGATGGCCAAAGCAACTGGAATTGTCACATACAGAAAATGGGAGAGGACTGGGTGTGGTGGCTCACGCCTGTAATCCCAGCACTTTGGGAGGCCGAAGTGGGTGGATCACAAGGTCAGGAGTTTGAGACCAGGCTGGCCAACATGGTGAAACCCTGTCTCTACTAAAAATAAAAAAATTAGCTGGGCGTGGTGGTGCGTGCCTGTAATCACAGCTAGTCAAGAGGCTGAGGCAGGAAAATTGCTTGAACCTGGGAGGTGGAGGTTGCAGTGAGCCAAGATCATGCCACTGCACTCCAGCGTGGGTGACAGAGCAAGATTCTGTCTTGGGGGTAAAAAAAAAAAAAAAGGGGGGGAAATTGTGGGATGAAAAATTGACAAATAAATTGGAAAAGCTTATTGGATACACAATTGAGGATACAAAGGACAGAGTTTGGTGCCTCAAATGCTACTAATGGGTTTAGGGATCTCCTTACTTTTCAACAAAAAGAAGCATAAAAGTTAAATAAATTGTTTGTTTTCTCTATCAAGTATACTATCCACATTTGTAGATCATACACTTTTGACCACTAAGCTACTTAGAAACCAAGTTAAAGCAATCATTGTGTTAATGCTTTACTCTTTTGCTAGACTTGCTAGTAGGTGTTCAATAAACCCAGGTGTAAGTAATAATGGGGCGCCTGCTTATCAACTTCACAAGACAGCCTAGTTAACTGGTGAGCACCTATTAGATATTGTAACTATGACGGCAGGCTACCAGTATGTATTCCTTCTAGTCCACTCCGTGTTAAGAGAAACAATGAAGAAAATCACTGTTCCATCAATTTTATATTCATTCTTAACTATAAAACAAAAAATTTTCAACAACCAATTTAGAAAACACGTTCCTTTTTTCTCTTAATTCTCCAAATAGTTCATGTAGGAGAAATGAAGTTTTGGAACTCTTAGTAAAATACCTAATTTGACTAAACTTCTCACATTTCCTCTGTGCAGTCTGATAAATTTAACAATATCATAAATATTCCCAGAGAACATAATGGCATTATTAAAACACCATTAGCGTTCAATGAGCAGTTTTATAATAAAGTGCGATGGCATGTACTTTTAAGACTCACAAAATCCACAGTTCTAAAGAAATGAGTATAAGTTGTGTTAAAAAAAAAATTCAAACTAACCTTTAACTTTAATCTTGGCTTTTTTGGCTTTCTTTTCAGTAATTTCATCCTCTTTATCTACCTGTTCTATTTTGCGTTTTTTAGAACAGGTTGGAAGTGTGGAGTCACCAGAAGGATCGTAAGTCTTCACTTCACTGAAAGACCCAAAAAGTTTTAGAAAATCTCTAACAAGTATCTGGAACTGAAATAATTCTCAAGAGATAAAGAAAATGCCATTAGATAATACTTACATAAGCACACAATGTTGTTTCATTTTAGTGGCTTTGGGGTAGTTTATGAAGACTAATAGTTTCCAAAAGTTAAAGGTATTAATATTTTTCAAGTAGGTCAATCACATTCAAGAGAAGTGGTGAGCTAAATGAATTCTGATTTAGTAATCAATGTAGTTACTATGGTACAGGAAAACACTCAATCAGCATGGGGGAAATGAAAGGAGAAAACGTCTTCACACCTAACTAGAAAGTGAAAACTGAACCATCCAACTTTCAGAACACTGCTCAATGGAAAAAAAAAAAAAAAAAAGCAGAACAAAAAATCTAAACCAAGCTTAGTATAGAAGTCTTCATCACAAGATCACAAGAACAAGAAAGGATACAAATACATGCACATGGAAAAGATTCCATAGAACCCAACATTTGCTTTTGTCCTAATGTAAGCAGAAAGAAAATACTGAAATGAATGCCTAAAATGTGAACTGATGCTTTAAGTGCATATGTTTAAAGTAAAAAGTACTAATTGCACAGGAACATTAAAAAAATTGGTTCAAAACAAGCTAAAAAATGTTCTGTTTTTTAAGCAGACTTGTAAGCTGCATGACTATTTAATTTTTTTAGGTTAAAGACATTTATAATTTAAGAAACAAAGAACCATGTTTGTCAACTAGAGATAATAAGTTAGACTATAAATATTGCAGAATGTATGGCTATTGTAGAAAGCTTGGAAAATTCACAAAAAAGAAAATGTGAATGCCCACAGAAACACATTTGATTTCTTTCCAGAAAACACTAAATTATACTTAAATATGTATTTATAATTGGTAATGTTCTATATATCTCCTCATCCACTTATAGTATAAGATTTTACTATTAAAATTCTTGAAGTTCGAGGCCGAGTGCTGTGGCTCACGCCTGTAATCCCAGCACTTTGGGAGGCCGAGGCGGGCGGATCACGAGGTCAGGAGATCAAGACCATCCTGGCCAACATGATGAAACCCCGATTCTACTAAAAATACAAAAATTAGCTGGATGTGGTGGTGTATGCCTGTAATCCTAGCTACTCGGGAGGCTGAGGCAGGAGCATAACTTGAACCGGGGAGTCACAGATTGCAGTGAGCCGCGATCGTGCCACTGCACTCCAGCCTGGCAACAGAGACAGACTGTCTCAAAAAAAAAAAAAAAAAAAAATCTTGAAGGATTATGACTCCTGAAAGTATAATTTATTGGGTTAATGACTAGGAACATTTTGAAGAATCTTGATACATACTGTGAAATGGCTTCCTAGAATAGCTGTGCCACATTCTACCTGCATCATCACAACCTCACCAGCATTGAGCATTGCCTCAAATAATAACCCAAATACCCCTCCACATACAAATCTTTTGTTAATCTGATAGTTAAGTTTGAATGCTTTGTCATGCCTCAACCATCTTTAGACTTGCTTTCTGTCTTTATACTTTTCACAAAATAGGTTTCTGTAGGGATTAACTCTGAATGAACTTTTTTTGAGACGGAGTTTTGCTCTTGTTGCCCAGGCTGGAGTGCAGGGGTGCGATCTCAGCTCACTGCACCCTCCACCTCCCGGGTTTCAAGCAATTCTCCTGCCTCAGCCAGGTGCCCGCCACCACACCCAGTTAATTTTTTGTATTTTTAGTAGAGATGGGGTTTCACCATGTTGGCTAAGCCTGTGTTGAGCTCCTGACCTCAGGTGATCTGCCTGCCTCAGCCTCCCAAAGTGCTGGGATTACAGGCATGAGCCACTGTGCCCGGCTGCGTGAACTTTTTGATAAACAACATAGAGGAACTTTAGATTAAAGAAATTTACTATCAATATCTGGAAATGAATAAATTAAATATGTATATGAATGAAAACTAGTAGAAGTTAATGCGGAAAACTAAATGGCACGGAAAAAAATTAGGGGTGCACAACATGGTTAACTACAGCTAACAATGTATTATATTCTTGAAAATTGCTAAGTAGATTTTAAGGTGTCCTCACCACAAAAAAAAGTACATAAGACAATGCATGTTAATGAGCTTGACTTAATCATTCCTCAATGTGCACATTTCCCAAAACAACATGCACACAATAAACATACACAATTTTTGTCAAATAAATAAATTTGAAAAAACTATGGGCACATCGAGGTGAAGTTTACAATAAAAAATTACTGTCAATAATTAACATTTAAAAAACTATTCACCCCATCCTCACTTAAATGTACTCACCTTTTGTGTTCATATTTTTCTGTTTTTGCTAATGCCTTTCCTGTTCCACTTATTTTTCTTATCTAAGAAGAAAAGGAAAAATTACAAATACAATTCTAAGTCATAATCTCTTTATAATACACTATACAGTCTAGTGAATCAGTGGGCCAGCAAACAGCGATTTCTGCTATTTTTTGTTTTGTTATTTTGAATAGCATATCCTAATGGCAAATGCAGCTGGATACATCAATTCTTGGTAAATAATAGCAATTGTTAACAGTAGGCACAAAAAGAATACTTTAGACATACTAATAAGTATCATAAAACTGTTTAGCAGATGAAGTTAATAAATTTACTCAGTTTATTAACTTTTGACAAGTAATACTTCTGGAATAGGCATGATGTAGTTCTTACCCCTCTGTCTTCCAAAGTTCTCAACCTGGCCTCTAATTTGGCTCTGTTCTCAACTCCCATTGCAGAACTTGAATCCTCACCAAAAGCATCATAACGGATAGCCAAAACGGTTTTGGCTGCCAGCATTCGAGAAATCTAATAGAAAAACATGAAGAACTATATTCCATGTTCAGATATAAAATCCTCAATAACTTGGATGTTTTAAAATCAGGAGTTATAAAACTATTATGAATCATACAATTCAAATCATCCATTGTATTTCAACCTTTGCCAGAATCTAATGGCCATATATCACCACCAACACTTCTGTGGCTGAAAAGATTTTACAGCAATTCATGTCAAATATTAGCTCAAACTAGGTTTTTTTAAAAAATATCTTTAAACTTTAGTTTCTACTAAGTGACATTAGTTCTGTGCTTTGAGGTCACTGAAAACAAGTGCATCTTTTTCCTCGTAACAATCTTAAATATGTGTGGGTTCAGGCCGGGCGCGGTGGCTCACGCCTGTAATCCCAGCACTTTGGGAGGCTGAGGCGAGTGGATCACGAGGTCAGGAGATCGAGACCATCCTGGCTAACACGGTGAAACCCCGTCTCTACTAAAAATACAAAAAATTAGCCAGATGTGGTGGCGGGTGCCTGTAGTCCCAGCACACTGGAGGCTGAGGCAGGAGAATGGCGTGAACCTGGGAGGCAGAGCTTGCAGTGAGCCGGGATGGCACCACTGCACTCCAGTCTGGGCGACAGAGTGAGACTCCATCTCAAAAACAAAAAACAAAAAACAAAAAAAGCGTGGGTTCTTTTTCAATCTAATTAACATTTTATTTTATTGAACGCTTTATTTTCCTCCACCACTCTGCTCTAAATTTTATCAATTTTCAGTTTAGTTCTGTTAAACGATACATCTTTCAAAAACATTGAAAGTACTTAATTTGTCTAAGCATCAGTTTCATCATCTGCAAGATAGAGATACCTACATCTCATAAGGCTACTAAAGATTTAGGACAGGCACGGGTGCTCACACCTGTAATCCCAGCACTCTGGGAAGCCGAGGTGGGTGGATCAGGAGGTCAGGAGTTTGAGACCAGCCTGGCCAACATGGTGAAACTCATCTCTACTTAAAATACAAAAATTAGCCAGGCAGGGTGGCACGTGCATGTAATCCCAGCTACTCAGAAGGCTGAGGCAGGGAGGCAGGAGAATCGCTTGAACCAGGGAGCTGGAGGTTGCAGTGAGCCGAGATCAAGCCACTGCACTCTAGCCTGGCGACAGAGCGGGACTCCATCTCAAAAAAAAAAAAGTTTAGTGACTTCTGTCAGTGTTTTAGCATAATGCATATGCTATTTTTTATGATTCGTAAATGTTAGATTTCTTTTTTCCTGCCAGAGATAATATTTTCAGTGTGCCAACCACAGGGAGATTCTAGGGGGAAAAAAATACTAACACAATGGAAGAAACTGGCTTTAATCCAACCAATAACAGTTTCTTCTAACCTTATCCTTCAGTGTACACAAAGTGCTTTTTATTTAAATAACTCACCATTCTCTATTTAACAAGAAAGAGACAATAGAAGATTTAATGTGTACTACAGAGTAGAAGAAAAATGGGTTGTAAAAAATGAAAAAGTCTAACCTCAAAAACAAAGCAAAACCCTATAACACACCTTTCCTTTGTGTTTGGGACTTGTCTGGCCCACGAGTGAAGCATGATAAATGAGACCATACTTAGGGGTATCCCGTCTAGATTTGAGGGCTCTGAAAAGTGCCTTTTCAGCTCCAAGAATCTGAACGGTAGAAGCTGCATGCTTGGCCAAATTTAAAAGAGAACCTACAAAAGAAAAAAGTTACAAAGAATGCACCTCCAAATATATGAATGTTCCACGTACTAAAACAAAAGACCTATAGAATTATTATAGCCACCATAATAAATAAAAATCACATATAATATAGAATTCTATAATCCAGAATTCCCTAAAAATCTTGATGTTTCATTTGTAATTCCTTCATTAGCACAAGCAGGTTTGCAATGAATGCCTAGGACAAACTGAAGGCTAAGCTTACTAAGTTCAATGTTTCTATTCACCTGAGAGATGGTAGTACTATTCTAAATTCCATTAGTATACTACAGGAGTGACATAAATGTCACACACACGAACACTAATCTGGTCCCTGCTTTCTGAGATTGTATCAAATATTCTATTGCTTTAGATATGAAAAAGCCTACAAATAAACACATTTATTAGGAAGAGATATTCCTAGAAGTATCTATTAATAGTCCCCTAGCTGTGCTTTCACTTTGTGTGGTTTCAATTACCTGTGGTTAACTGCAGTCTGAAAATATTAAAAAGGAAATTCCAGAAACAAATAGTTCCTAAGTTTTAAATCTCTTGCTATCCCACTCAGCTCCCCCCAGGACATGAATCATCCCTATCTACCCATTAGTCACTTTCGTAGCCCTCTCCGTTGTGCAGTACTGCAGTGCTTATATTCAAGTAACCAATGCACAAAAATAGTTATGCTCGCATTTTTTTTTTTTTTTTGAGATAAGAGTTTCGCTCTGTTGTGCAGGCTGGAGTGCAGTGGCGCGATCTTGGCTCACTGCATCCTCCGCCTCCCGGGTTTAAGCAATTCTCTGCCTCAGCCTCCAAGTAGCTGGGATTACAGGCACCCACCACTACACCCAGCTAATTTTTTTTGTATTTTTAGTAGAGATGGGGTTTCACCATCTTGGCCAGGCTGATCTTGAACTCCTGACCTCGTGATCCACCCTCCTCAGCTTCCCAAAGTGCTGGGATTACAGGCGTAAGCCACCACACCCGGCCCCGCTGGCATAGTGTTATAACTGTCATATTATGACTGTTGTTGATATCCTACTGTACCTAATTTATAAGTTAAGCTTTATTATAGATATGTATGTATGTTTAGGAAAAAACAGCATATACAGTATAGGATTCAGTACTATTCTCTGTTTCAAACATTCTTGGAGGGGGGAGCTTAGAATACATCTCCATAAATAGCTGGGGACTATTGTTATCAACATGCTGCTTAGTTGGATATGCTGTATAGAATATTTCCTGTCAGAAAACAGACTCTATTAATGCTATGAACTTAAGCACTAGACATAGTTTTAAAAGTGTAACAAATACATAGTTCTTTTTTTGAGATGGAGTTTCACTCTTGTCACCCAGGCTGGAGTGCAATGTCACAATCTTGGCTCACTGCAACCTCCACCTCCCGGGTTCAAGCAATTCTCCTGCCTCAGCCTCCTGAGTAGCTGGGATCACAGGCTCATGCCACCAAGGCTGGGTAATTTTTGTGTTATTAATAGAGATGGGGTTTTATTTACCATGTTTGCCAGGCTGGTCTCGAACTCCTGAACTCAGGTGATCCACCCACCTCAGCTTCTCAAAGTGTTGGGATTACAGGCGTGAGCCACCACGCCTGGCCAACAAATACATACTTCTATTAACCCCTGCCATTGCTTACTGCTACAAGTTTAGCTATACCTATGAAAATGGGTAGAGACAATGAAATCATCTGATCTTATAGCTGAGGGCATTTGAATGAAACCTTTGATTAATGATGCAGCTAAAGGAGTTACGCCAGGCCAGGCGCAGTGGCTCACGCCTGTAATCCCAACACTTTGGGAGGCTGAGGTGCGCAGATCACCTGAGGTCAGGAGTTTGAGACTAGCCTGGCCAACATGGCAAAAACCCTGTCTCAACTAAAAATATAAAAATTAGCCAGGCATGGTGGCAGCACATGCCTGTAATCCCAGCAACTTGGGAGGCTGAGGCAGGAGAATTGCTTGAACCTGGGAGGCGGAGGTTGCAGTGAGCCACTGCACTCCAGCCAGTGCAACAGAGTGAAACTCAGACTCAAACAAAAAAAAAGGAGGTATGCCATTTTAAACACTCTGATGCAGATTATATATATTATCTTTTTTGATGAATTATAACAATGTCTCCAAGTAACATAAAAATGATGAATCAATACTTCATTATATTTGTAGGTATTCAATTACATAGCATTTTAATTATAGCGTATCATCCTTATAATACTGCCATACACATATACAAAGTTTTATTATAAATCAGTTGTTGAAAATATTTTTGAAAGTCAAATATATTACATCCGCACACTCAATAGTGAAACTAAGGTAATCAATCGAGGGCACAAATCCTCTACAGTGATTTTTTTTTCTTTCTCTACAGTGATTTCTTAAAACTGTATTCAAATCTAGGTCTAGTGAGTTTTTATTATGAAAATGTTAACTGTTTTATCCTCCTGCATTCATCTGATTGTTCTAATCAACCCTAACAAACTTCTAACAATGGACCACAAGTGTCTCAGAAGAGGTAGTGACTAAAGATGCCTTCATTATCCAAAAGGAAATCAGGCAAACAAATAGAAATCATCATTGAACACTTGGCCCTTAGTGATCTCCCACATATCATCTACTTTTGTGTCATCAGCTAAAATTTCTGTAACAGCTGTAGTTTAAAGATGTAAACAAAATCCTAACCAGAAAATACTTCAAACACTCATATTTACAAATTACATTAAAACCATCACCTGCATGAGCAATAAGCCGTGCTCCAACTAATTCCCCAACCATGACTGTAACATTGGGTGCAATGGCCATCATTCGATTTTGTAGATATTCATAGAGCTGGGTTCGATATTCAGAGATTTCAATCACCTAGTATAAGGAATAAAGTTAAGTCATAAATATCATATGAGTAAAAACAGTAAAAATTCCTGTCTAAAACACTGGAGCCCTCAATTATGAAAGAGCAGCTACACAACCCTGGGTACTGGGTACATCACCTATGCCTAACATCAGTTTTCTTTTTTTTTTTTTCCCAGGCTGGAGTGCAGTGGCGCAATCTCAGCTCACAGCAATCTCCGCCTCCCAGGCTCAAGTGATTCTCCTGCCTCAGCCTCTGGAGTAGCTGGGACTACAGGTGCCCACCACCACGCCCAGCTAATTTTTTGTATTTTTAGTAGAGACAGGGTTTCACCATGTTGGCCAGTATGGTCTCTATCTCTTGACCTCATGATCCTAACATCAGTTTTCTATAAAATGGCTGTAATGAGGACTTCGTTATGTAATGTATGTAAACTACTTGGTCCACTGCCTGAAAATCTTAGTCAGCGTAACTGTATTTTTAAAAGATTCTAAGCAGCACAGGCACAGTGACTCACACCTGTAATTCCAGCACTTTGGGAGGTTGAGGTGGGTGGATCATGAGGTCAGGAGTTCAAGACCATCCTGGCCAACATGGTGAAACCCCGTCTCTACGAAAAATACAAAAATTAGCTGGGCATGGTGGCACGTGCTTGTAATCCCAGCTACTCGGGAGGCTGAGGCAGGAGAACCGCTTGAACTGGGACCTGGGAGGCAGAGGTAGCAGTGAGCCTGAGAACGTGCCACTGCACTCCAGCCTGGGCTACAGGGTAAGACTCTGTCTCCAAAAAAAAAAAAAAAAAAAATTCTGAACAATAAACATTTGTATCATGCTCTTTTTAATTCCTATATGGCTACCTTCAAATCTGAAAGAAAAAAAAAATCACAAGATATAGACATAAAACTCAGAATTAAAAGGCTCAATCTATAATTGTCTGCCATCTCTTTTTTTTCTTTTTTTTTTTTTTTGAGATGGAGTTTTGCTCTTGTTGCCCAGGCTGGATGCAATGGTGCCATCTCGGCTCACTGCAACCCCCCGTCCCTGGTTCAAGCGATTCTCCTGTCTCAGCCTCCCGAGTAGCTGGGATTACAGGTGTACGCCACCACGCACAGCTAATTTTTGCATTTTTAGTAGAGATGGGGTTTCATCATATTGGTCAGGCTGGTCTCGAACTCCTGACCTCAGGTGAATCCCGGACTCGGCCTTCCAAAGTGCGGGGATTACAGGCATGAGCCAACGCGCCTGGCCTTCTCTGCCATCTTAATTGATTTTTGGTTAATTCATTATTCAGACGATGATTGTAAATTACTTCCTTTTAATATGTATTTCCCCCTTTTAAGTATACAAATCATGATGGCATCAGATGAGGTAGTGACTGAACACCCTCATATTTATGTTATCAGGTGAACAACAAGTGTAAAAATCATCATTGCCATCAGAAAAATTAGTACTATAGAGCTGGTAACACCACAACTAGATTCTCCAGGAGTAAAATTTACCTGGGTGCAAAGATGCAGAATATTGCAAATATCTTCTTCTGAAACCTCTGTTCCCATTGATATCTCTGCAGCTGCTTTCACTTCTGCTTCAACTTCTTCTGGCAGCAACTCAGAAAGTTTGGCAGAGGCATAGTTCTTCCTATCGCCTATGGAATGTTTGCAGAGGATGAGGGAGAATCACTCTTCAACAAATTATATAAAATCCAGCAAATAGTCAAAAGAAAAAGTAGAAAGCCAATGAAAAGGATGCCTAAACAAAACAAAAAAAAATGAAGAAGTTTGACCTAGTATAACAGTTTTCCTCATTTAAGGGTTTAAGTTTAGACATTAAATGTCTCCCCACCACCTTCCTCCAAAAAATAATCAGAGTAAAAAGAGGACAAAATATGCCACAACACTTATTACAGAATATAAGTGGCAAAAATTTAAAAAAGACAGGACTAATAATAATGTCACAGACAATTTTATACTGAAGCTGGGGCCAGTAATTCATAAGGCAAGTAAACCATCAATCAATCAAGTTCCTCTGTACGTTAACAACAATCAACAATCAAGTTCCTCTGTATATTAACAGTACAGACGGCAATACTGCTATTTAGCATTTGGTACTAATATCATGTTATAGGCCATCAAAATCTAAGTTAAAATTCATTTTGTTTCTTAAATTTAAGACACTAAATTGCTACACTTCCCAAATACACAGAAATTGCAAAAACCCTGGGAATCTTGCTTAACAAAATGCTATACGTCATGTTTTAGGATGCAATCAAATTCATTTACTTTCAATGCTTTAAAGGATGAACAAATTACTCACCAACTTTCTGTAAACACTTGCAGTATGTCAAATTATCTGAAATAATTTTTCCTAATTCAGGGAAATGCCAGCCATACCATTCTCTACATCGCATAATGTAGTTGTTTAGTTCTTTATCCAAGTCATCTAACAAGGCTGTAGTAGATTAAAAACAAACAAACAAAAAACCCAGGAATTTAAAGGGATTTATTGTGGTAAAATATACACAACATAAAATTTAACACTTCAGGCTGGGCACGGTGGCTCATGTCTGTAATCCCAGCAGACAGGCAGATCATGAGATCAGAAGTTCAAGACCAGCCTGGCCAACATGGTGAAACCCCATCTCTATTAAAAATACAAAAATTAGCCAGGCATGGTGGTGCACACCTGCAGTCCCAGCTACTCCGGAGGGCTGAGGCAGAAGAATCACTTGAACACAGGAGGTGGAGGTTGTAGTGAGCCGAGATCGTGCTACTGCATTCCAGCCTGGGTGACAGAGCAAGACTCCGTCGCAAAAAATTTAAAAAAAAAGAATAAAAAATAACACTTCAACCATTTTCAAGTGTACTATTCAGCAGCATTAAGTATTCTTATGATGTTATGCAACCATTACCACGATCTATTGCCAGAGCAATTTTATCATCAGAAACTGAAAAATTCTGTACCCATTAAACAGTAACTCATTCCCACCTTCCCCCCAACCTCTAGTTATCTTTATACTTCTGTCTCTGAGTTCACCTATTTTAGGTACTTCATATAAGCAGAATCATGCAGTATTTTGTGACTACTTCACTTAGCATATTTTCAAGGTTTATCATGTTGAAATATGTATCAGAATTTCATTTCTTTTTAAGGCTGACTAACATTCCACTGTGTGAAGTGGCTGGGTGTAAGTTACCCAAAATGCTTGGGACCAGAAGTATTTCAGAGTATTTGCAAACACGTATGAGGTTGAGGATGGAACTCGAAGTCTAAATAGGAAATGCATCTACATTTCACATATACCTTATATACAAAACCTTGAAGGTAATTTTACACAATATTTTAAATAATTTTGTGCATAAAACAAAGTTTTGACGTGTGGTCAGGCGTGGAGTTTTCCACTTGTGGATTTGTGTGGTACCACAAAAAGTTTTAGATTTCAGAGCATTTTGAATTTCAGATTAGGGACATTCAAGCTGCATCCACAATGCAGTTTATCCATTCATCTGTTAAAAGGTATCTGGGTTGTTTCCACTGTTTGGTTTTGTAAATAACACTGTTATGTACATAGGTGTACAAGCAACTCAGTTCTGTTTTTAATTCTTTTGGGTATAAATCTAGGAAAGGAATTGCTGGTTGAGTGCTTTTTTTTTCTTTTTTTGGAGACAGAGTCTGACTCCATCACCCAGGATGGAGTGCAGTGGCGCAATCTCAGCTCACTGCAACCTCTGCTTCCTGGGTTCAAGTGATTCTCCTGCCTCAGCCTCCTAAGTGGCTGGGACTATAGGCACACGCCACCTCGACTGGCTACTTTTTTGTATTTTTAGTAAAGACAGGGTTTCGCCATGTTAGCCAGGCTGCTCTCGAACTGCTGAGCTCAGGCAATTCACCCGCCTTGGCCTCCCAATGTGCTAGGATTACAGGTGTGAGCCACTGCGCCCAGCCGAATACTTTGTTTTTTTTTTTGAGATGGAGTGTTGCTCATGTTGTCCAGGCTAGAGTGAAATGGTGCGATCTCGGCCCACTGCAACCTCCGCCTCTCAGGTTCAAGTGATTCTCCTGCCTCAGCCTCCTGAATAGCTGAGATTACAGGCGCCTACCATCATGCTCAGATAATTTTTGTATTTTTTACTAAAGATCGGGTTTCACCATGTTGGCCTGGTCTCGAACTCCTGACCTCAGGTGATCCACCAGCCTCGGCCTCCCAAAGTGTTGGGATTACAGGCGTGAGCCACGGCTGAATGCATTTCTAAAATAGAAAAACGATTAAGATTTTGATATATATATTTTTTTTAGTGAGATGGAGATTTGCTCTTGTTGCCCAGGCTGGAGTGCAATGGCACGATCAACTCACTACAACCTCTGCCTCCAGGGTTCAAGTGATTCTCCTGCCTCAGCCTCCCGAGTAGCTGAGATTACAGGCATGCACCACCATGCCTGGTTAATTTTGTATTTTTAGTAGAGACGGGATTTCTCCATGTTGGTCAGGCTGGTCTCGAATTCCCGACCTCAGGTGATCCTCCCACCTCAGCCTCTCAAAGTGCTGGGATTACAGGCATGAGCCACTGTGCCCGGCAGCTTTTGAGCTTTCTAAAAACCATTTAATGACATAGCAGAATACACAACTACAAAGATTGCACTTATGTTTTTAACATTTTCATGGAAAAATACAAATGAATTAATTAATGTAATGTTAATTCTGTGATTCATATAATCTCCAAATAGTCAACCTCTGCCTCCTGGGTTCAAGCAATTATCCTGCCTCAGCCTCCTGAGTAGCTGGGATTATAGGTACACGCCACCATGCACATTTAATTTTTTTGTATTTTTAGTAAAGACAGAGTTTTGTCATGTTGGCCAAGCTGGTCTTGAACTCCTGACCTCAGGTGATCCGCCTGCCTCAGCCTCCCAAGCGCTGGGATTAAAGGCTTGAGCCACCACACCTGGCCTCCTTTCTCTTTCTCAACAGACAGAATCATAAAAGATAGTTTCAACAGTATGAAAACGCATGAAGGACAGAGCAACAAATTGGACTTTGCATGTACTATACTTACAAATTGCCTGAACAATCATTGTGTCTACTTTATCAGCGCTAAACTTCAATCTATATCGAGACAGGCTGGGAAGAAAGGGGAAAATAAATTAGTAAGATAGCATCTAGGAAAAGCATTTAAATTAACATCTTAAAGTTTTTTTTTGTTTTTGTTTTTAGTCAAATCGGCCTGTAGTCAGAGCTGTAATTGGTTTTTCTAAGAAGAAAAATCAGCTAAGTAGAAATGCACCATACGAGACCAGAAAATACACATTGAAAAAAAAAAAACTATGTATGCTGCTACGACCTTTATTTCTGTAACATGAATAAGTTTATGTATGAATGACAAATAGGATAAGCTGTGTAATACAAAAGTCATATTGGACTGGGCGTGGTGGCTCACGCTTGTAATCCCAGCACTTTGGGAGGCCGAGGTGGGCAGATCACCTGTTAGGAGTTCGAGACCAACCTGGCCAACATGGCGAAACCCTGTCTCTACTAAAAATATAAAAATTAGCCAGGCATGGTGGGGCACGCCTGAATCTCAGCTACTCTGGAGGCTGAGGCACGAGAATCGCTTGAACCAGGGAGGCAGAGGTTGCAGTGAGCCGAGATCACGTGCCACTGTACTCTAGCCTGGGCAACAGAGCAAGACTCCGCCTCAAAAAAAAAAAAAAAAAAGCCATATTGGTTCATGCAATTTTTTATAGCACATATTAAGCTTTTTATACTACCAGTTAAGAACTTCGCAGGACTCTTAACATCTGAAAACAGAAAGCTGTGGAGTAACAATACTGTCTGTATATAAATGTTTTTTCATCTCAGCACAATTAATATTTTGGGCCTAATTCCTTGTTGTACGGGCTGCCCTGTGCATTACAGGACCTTTAGCAGTATCCCTAACTTTTATCCACCAGATATTCATGGCAGACCCCAACCCACCTCCAATTGTGACAACCAAAAATGTCTGTGGACATCAACAAATGCCTACTGGGGGGACATCTGATTGCCCTTGATAGGGAACCACTGCTATACACAATGCAGATTTACCCAGGTTTGGATTTTTGACTCAGTTTCACTATTTGTTCTCTCTTAGAAATGCTTATTACAAAGCTCTCCCTAACCTTTGTGCATTTTTGCTCTTAACTCTAGCTTAGCAGCTTCAACCCTTTCAATCTATGCCCACCTTTTAATTTTCAAATAGACCTTTTTAAATTGTAGTGTTTCTTTTTTGTTTTGTTTTGTTTTGAGACGGAGTCTTGCTCTGTCACCCAGGCTGGAGTGCAGTGGAGCAATCTCCACTCACTGCAAGCTCCACCTCCCGGGTTCACGCCATTCTCCTGCCTCAGCCTCCCGAGTAGCTGGGAGTACAGGCGCCCGTCACCATGCCCGGCTAATTTTTTGTATTTTTAGTAGAGACGGGGTTTCACTGTGTTAACCAGAATGGTCTCGATCTCCTGACCTCATGATTCGCCTGCCTCGGCCTCCCAAGGTGCTGGGATTACAGGCGTGAGCCACCGCACCCAGCCTATAGTGTTTCTTTTCCCTTTTTTTTTTTTTTTTTTTTGAGATGGAGTCTCACTCTGTCACCCAGGCTGGACTGCAGTGGAGCGATCTCCACTCACTGCAAGCTCTGCCTCCCGGGTTCACGCCATTCTCCTGCCTCAGCCTCCCAAGTAGCTGGGACTACAGGCGCCCGCCACTGTGCCCGGCTAATTTTTTGTATTTTTAGTAGAGACGAGGTTTCACCGTGGTCTCGATCTCCTGACCTTGTGATCTGCCTGCCTTGGCCTCCCAAAGTGTTGGGATTACAGGCGTGAGCCACCGTGCCCAGCCTGTAGTGTTTCTTTTAATATTAGCTTAAAATGTCTTTTGAACTGTGGTAATAATTTTATTAGGATTACTATTTGACAGTACTGCAAAGTTGCACAGGTTTTGAGCAACTACCTACCATTATTTTCTTCACAACCCTGTTAACTGTAGTGCAATTCCAAAGTATTAAGCTTTTCATGAACAGATGTATCACAACATAGCAATAATGCCTATTCTAAGGGACTTCTAATTAAATATGATAGGGTTAACATGCAATTAAAAATAGGGAGAAGACTGGGCGTGGTGGCTCACACCTGCAGTCACGGCACTTTGGGAGGCTAAGGCAAGTGGATCACTTGAGCCTGGGAGTTCCAGCCTGGGCAGCATGGCAAAACCCCGTCTCTACAAAAAGTTAAAAAATCAGCCAGGGATGGTGGCGCACACTTGCAGTCCCAGCTACTTGGGAGGCTGAGGTGGCATTGTTTGAGTCCAGGATGTCCAGGTTGCAGTGAGCCAAGATCACACCACTGCACCCCAGCCTGAGCAACAGAGTGAGACCCTGACTCAAAAAAAAAAAAAAAAAAAAAAAAATGCCGGGTGTGGTGGCTCATGCCTATAATCCCAGCACTTTGGAAGGCCGAGGCGGATGGATCATTTGAGGTCAGGAGTTCAAGATCAGCCAGGCCAACATGGTGAAAGCCCGTCTCTACTAAAAATACAAAAATTAGCTGGGCAGTAGTGGTGCACGCTTGTAATCCTAGCTACTCGGAGGCTGAGGCAAGAAAATCACTTGAGCCTGGGAGGCAGGGGCTGCAGTGAGCAGAGATCACGCCACTGCACTCCAGTCTGGGCGACAGAGTGAGAATCTGCCTCAAAAAAACAAAACAAAACAAACAAAAACAAACAAACAAAAACACACAGAGAGAGACATATTTCTTGCTATGTTGCTCAGGCTAGTCTCAAACTCCTGGTCTCCCAAAGAGTTGGGATTACAGGGGTGAGCCACTGCACCTAGTCCTCTTTGCCTTATTAAAAATCAGAGTAAAATAATGAAAACACAAATACACACCTATCCCATAAGTCCATAGCAGATGAGAGAATTTGGGGGAATACTAAGTAGATGGAGGAGTGGCATGACTTAGCAGAGATAAAAGAGGGAAAGCCCAAGAAACTGGGCATCCAAGATCAGAGGAGTAGAGAATTCCTTTGATGAGGTTTTAAGGTTTTAAGAATCCAGACAATGGAACTAGACTGCCTGGGTTCAAATCCTGGCTTTACCACTTACCAGCTGTATTGACCTTGGGCTTCAGTTTCATCTGTAAATGAGGATATTACTATCATCTTCTTCATAAGGTTCTGATGTGGTTCAAATGAGCATTTGTAACATTCTTAGAACAGATCTATGTTAAGCGCTTATCAAATAAAAGTAAGTTTATTTGATAACAGTAATTCTCACCTGTGAGCCAATCCAAGACACATAGCTGCCATTTCACGTGGTTCTACCCCAGGGATTAATCCATCCATTTGTGAACGAATTCCTCTCATAAGTTCATTAACAACAGGACTATGGATACAACTGAGATTCAGCTTTTCCTACAAGAACAAGAACATCTATATTAAATAAAAAAAAAAAAAAAAGACTTTCCTGAAGTTATTACTATTTTTTGAGACAGAGTATCACTCTATCGCCCAGGCTGGAATGCAGTGGCGCAATCTTGGCTCACTACAACCTCTGCCTCCCGGGTTCAAGCGATTCTCCTGTCTTGGCCTGGGATTATGACAGGCACGAGCCACCATGCCCAGCTAATTTTGTATTTTTAGTAGAGACGGGATTTCACCATGTTGTACAGGCTGGTCTCAAACTCCTGACCTCAAGTGATCCGCCCGCCTCATCTTCCCAAAGTGCTGGGATTACAGGTGTGAGCCACCGCACCCAGCCTGAAATTATTTCTTAAATATTAAAGTGGCACTAATTTAAATATACGCATTTCTCAGTTGGACAAGAAGCATAATTTCCAGTGTGTTTGTAGAATACCTGACTGTATCACTGGTGGAAGTAAAAACTGATACAAGCTTCCAGAAGACAGCTTGGCTATATAAATTAAAAGCTATAAAAAGATTAATATAATTTGACCAAGTAGTTGGTTTAAAGAGATCTTTTACTACCTGTTATTTAACTTCTTTTTAAAATTACAGGTTATGCCAGGCGCGGTGGCTCACACCTGTAATCCCAGCACTTTGGGAGGCCGAGGTGGGTGGATCACAAGGTCAATAGATCGAGACCATCTTGCCCAACATGGTGAAACCCCGTCTCTACTGAAAATACAAAAATTAGCCGGGTGTGGTGGCAGGTGTCTATAGTCCCAGCTACTCGGGAGGCTGAGGCAGGAGAATCACTTCAACCCAGGAGGTGGAGGTTGCAGTGAGCCAAGATTGAGCCAATGCACTTCAGCCTAGCGACAGAGTGAGACTCCATCTTAAAAAAAAAAAAAAAAATTACAGGTTGGGCGTGGTGGCTCACGCCTGTAATCCCAGCACTTTGGGAGGCCAGGGCATGTTGGCGGGCGTCTGTAATCCCAGCTACTTGGAAGGCTAAGGCAGGGGAATCCCTTGAACCCGGGAGGCAGAGGTTGCAGTGAGCCGAGATCATGCCACTGCACTCCAGCCAGGGCGACAGAGCGAGACTCTGTCTCAAATAAATGAAATAAAATAAAATAAAATAAAATAATTAGCCGGCATGGTGGCATGTGCCTGTAGTCCCAGCTACTGAAGAGGGAGGATTGCTTGAGAACAGGAGGTCAAGTCTGCAGTGAGCTGTGAGACTGCGCCACTGCACTCCCGATTAGCTGGGACTACAGGCGCCTGCCACCACGCCCGGTTAATTTTTTGTATTTTCAGTAGAGACGGGGTTTCACCGTGTTAGCCAGGATGGTCTCGATCTGCTGATACTCCTACCTTGGCCTCCCAAAATGCTGGGATTATAGGTGTGAGCCACCGCACCCCGCCCGAATTGTTCTGCTTTCTGTATTTGGGAGGCTATTTTCCTAGTCTTTTTTTCCACTCTCACATTTTATTTCATCTCCAGCAATACACCCCTACTAAAAATTTTCTAATAAATATATTTCTAAAAAATGTAAGGACCCCATTTTTGTTGGAAAAAAATGTGGCTAGACAAAAATATGGCATGATATACATAGAACATTAACATTATATATGGGTAGCAGATTTGTTAAAGTCAATTTTTATCATTTTTTGTTCTTCTAGATCTTCTAGAACAAATAGATATTACTTATTTGCTCAGTTCAGCTGATGTTAGGGGAAATCCATTATCATGTAGCTTAGAGAAAAGAAAAAAATGTATTGAGAATTTATGATAAGCAACTTATTGCAAAGGCTAGGCTTTGTAGTTGGTATGCTGTGAGATGTGACTAGCAGGCATGACCAAAAATATTGTGACTTTACCTTTATGACCCCTCCTAGTTTAGCATCAGCTACTGCCAGCGGTTCATGGGCTTCTTTTACTATTTTCTTCAGAACTTTTTTCAGCTGCTTATTGATTTTGCCCTCCATCAGAGCTGTGAATGCTTTTCAAGAAAAAGAAAAACAAAAGCATTAACTCTCAAATTTCTAACTTTGAGACCTTGCCCTAGGTTGACACTTAAAAAAATAAAATAGGCCTTTCAAAGGGCTTGAATTTAATGTTACTTCTGAAATGAAATTATATATGTTTTATAAGTTACATGTTTCACAATTTCATTTGATCTTCCCACCCTCATTTTTGCTACAGAGCTAGGGGTAAAATCAGGTCCAGGGTTTCTTTCCTTCTCACAAGAATCTTCTCATGAACTCAAGAGAGAATCATGAAATCTTAGAAACAATCTTTTTGGGAAGACAAAACAGACTCACTTTCCTTTGTCATTTCAAATAGATTGTCCTGAAATATCCTAAAATCACATCAAAACTAGTAAAAATGAGTGTAATCATTTTCAAAGTTCTGCCACAATATAAGCATGTTTGAGTGAAGGCCTTAGCTTTGCTTGTATCTCTACTTGTACACCTCCAGCAATGTAAAACTTAGTAGCAAAGCCTGCCTATTCTATTTTGAGACTGCCGGTATTTCTGGCAAGTTCTAAATCAGCTGCTTTATAATTCTCACCCTTCCTTAGATCTATACTCCCTTTTTCTGGACCCACACGAACTAATACCTCTTCTGAAATTTATCTGACATTTGACTGAGGTAAAAGTATGCTTGGGTTACCCAGGCATGGTGGTGTGTACCATCAGCCTGGCCAACATGGCGAAACCCTGTCTCTACTAAAAATACAAAAATTAGCTGGGTGTGGTGGCACGTGCCTGTAGTCCAGCTACTGGGGAGGCTGAGCTGGGAGAATCACCTGAGCCCAGGGAGTTCAAGGCTGCAGTGAGTCATGATCATGCCACTGTATTCCAGCAGCCTGGTGACAGACCCTGTCTCAACAAAACAAAAACAAAAAACATAAAAAGTATGCTTGGGCTGCGCGTGGTGGCTCAAGTCTGTAATCCCAGCACTTTGGGAGGCTGAGGCTGGCAGATCACCTAAGGTCAGGAGTTCGAGAGACCAGCCTGGCTAACATGACGAAACACTCTACTAAAAATACAAAAATTAGCTGGCCCTGGTGGCTCACGTCTGTAATCCTAGCTACTTGGGAGGCTGAGGTAGGAGAATCACTTGAACCCAGAAGAGGAGGTTGCAGTGATACCGTGACATTGCACTCCAGCCTAACTGACAAGAGCAAAACTCCATCTAAAAAAAAAAGAAAAGAAAAGGAAAAAAGAAAAAGAAAAAGAAAAGAAAAATGCTTGGCAGGAATGAAGGTCTATCAATAATTTCCAAGGTCAGGCAGTTTGTGCTTAATAAGTCAGGTCTTGCTCTTCCCTCCTGATCGTATATCCATTTGAATTATGATCAAATGGATAATCCCAGCACTTTAGGAGGCTGAGGTGAGCGGGTCACGAGGTCAGGAGATGCGACCATCCTAGGCAACATGGTGAAACCCCATCTCTGCTAAAAATACAAAAATTAGATGAGCGTGGTGGCATGAGCCTGTAATCCCAGCTACTCAGGAGGCAGAGATTGCAGTGAGCTGGGATCGCGCCCCTGTACTCCAGCCGAAGATCAGTATCAAAAAAAAAAAAAAGACTTGCAAGTTGAAAACACAATCAAGAATAAAAATAAACCACTTCATGCAAATAGCATATATGAATGTCTGAGACCAATACAAATTCAACATCACACCCCAACAGGCCCTATTTCTTTATTAAAAAAAAAAAAAATGATGGCCAGGCACGGTGGTTCATGCTTGTAATGCCAGCACTTTGGGAGGCCAAGGCGGGTGGATCACCTGAGGTCAGGAGTTCGAGAGCAGCCTGGCCAACAGGCAAAACCCCGTCTCTACTAAAAAATACAAAAATTAGCTGGACATGGTGGTATCACCTGTAATCCCAGCTACTTGGGAGGCTGAACCCAGCCTCCTGGGAGAATTACTTGAACTCAGGAGGTGGAGACTGCAGTGAGCCGAGATCATGCCACTGCACTCCAGCCTGGGTGACAAAATAAAACTCCATCTCCAAAAAAAAAAAAAAATCTTTTTTGAGAGGGGGTCTCGCTATATTGCCCAGGCTGATCTTAAATTCCTGCCCATCTTAGCCTCTCAAAGTGTTGGGATTACAGGTGTTAGTCACTGTGCCTGGTCTCATCAAACTCTAAGGCTATGAGGTTTAAAATGTACACTGTGACATTTACAGCCATTTAGTTGTGGTTCTGTCATGTCAAAACTGCCTTATAACAGGGAGTGAGAACTGAATTCCCAGGGGAAGGATTCTGCTTTCTTAATTAGCTGATGTTCATTTAACTTTCTGGTGAAAACAGATAGGAAAAGGCATTGTAAATGTTTCTATGACAGCATTCCTGATAAAAGTTCATTATTTTCATTCATTTTCCCCAAAATATTTATTATAAACCTTCTATAGCTGTATACTTTGCTAGAGTCTAGGAATTTGACAGTACAGAACAGTCTCTGCCCTCATGGAGCTTAGACTGGGGGGGACTGACTTTAAATTCTCAACTACTATGGCATTTTGTCCATTTACTGTACACTACTTAATTTTATGTTATTTTTCAGATGGAGTCTTGCTCTGTTGCCCAGGCTGGAGTGCAGTGGCGCAATCTTGGCTCAGTGCTATCTCTGCCTCCCAGGTTCAAGTGTTTCTCCTGCCTCAGCCTCCCAAGTAGCTGGGACTACAGGTGTGTGCCACCACACCTGGCTAATTTTTGTAATTTTAGTAGAGACAAGGTTTCACCATGTTGGCCAGGCTGATCTTGAACTGACCTCAGGTGATCCGCCTGTCTTGGCCTCCCAAAGTGCTGGGATTCCTGGCATGAGCCACCACGCCCAGCCTTATTATACATTATTTTAAATAATACAAAGAAGCTAGGTAAATGAATCTGGAAATACTGCTTAAATTTCAAGTTTTATCATCTGTAACATAGAGATGATGGTTATCTGCCTCACAGGATTCAAGAATTAAATAACAATTATGAAATCATAAGCATAAATCTGACAATCAGTATGTGCTCAATATATTAGGTATTAATAGTAAAAACCTGCTTGTTTGAGCAAAAGCTTGGCTTGTCCATTTAATACAGTTTAATAAGGACTGGCCAGAAATATCCCAAGCAGACTAAAGATCATATGCAAAAAGGAATTCAGAAGAGGCTACTTGAGATCAGGACTAGGAACTGTTCATATCCCAGTCTATGTCAACAACACCCCCTAGAGTTGGAATACAGCTAACACTATCTTGCTTGGAATCTTACCAAATGTTTACCCATACTTAAAAGCTGTGATGAACAGGCTATCTTTTTAAAAATTCTCCAAGTTAATATTACCACAGTTTTTTTTATGGCTGTATATAGCTCTAATTACTGAAGAGTTGGTGAAGCAGCCCGAGAACTATGTTTATAAAACAAAGAAACTAGCCCTATGGGTCTTCCTTCAGCCTACCCCTCTGCCAAGGTTAGGGTGGTCTGTTATGTTCCAGCACGTTTAGCTGGATTCCAAATTTTCAGACAAAAACTGTACCTTTCTCCTGTGGTTATTTAACAAAATTTTTTGCATCTGTCATATTCTTGCCCAGCTTTAAGCCATATTCTTCCTCACGGTCCTTCATTTTCAAACTACGCCACCAAATAGTTGGCTGATTTGTGATAAAGAATTTAGGCAGTTGAAAATTTAATGATTTGGGCTTTATATCTGCTCTTCCTGTTTTCCCTAACACTTAAAAAAACAAAACTGTAAGACCTACTGCAGTCAATTACAGTAAATAAACCCGATCACTCTGTTGTCCCGTGATGAAATCTAGTTGAAGAGTATGAGTCATCCATTCTTCTGAATCTTTTAAAAATAACACCTCTGTCAGTTTCTGTATAACTCTGAATATTGATATGCTTTTTTGAACTAAAAATCTATACCCCCAGAAGAGCTTTTTAAATTATTTTTCAACTGTGAATCCTGGCTGTTCTCAGGATTACAACTCTACCCTTGGATTAAAATGAGGAGAGAGCTGTATACTTGACCACATTACCTTGGTCCCTTGTAGAACACCTTTTACTGAATTGTGCTTCAGCATTATGTTGCTGGTTTCCACAGGGAGATCAACTTAACCACTTCTCACCTCTCCTCACACATGGGGAAAACCAGCCCTATGGTGAAAAAAGCTAACTCAATGTTGTCTCAGTGGTAGTGACGAATGAGTCAGATCACTTAAATTCAGTTCCAATAAGAATGCATCATTGACAACATTGAATAAGGTTAACACAGGCAACTGAAGCAAACAACCTTTTAAACAAGAAAAACAAATGGCTAAGACTTAATTTTTTCAAAAAAGCAAGCTTCTAGTTTTTTACTTTACCTGCTAATGCTTCTGCTGTATCCTGAAATTTCTCAAAATGTTTTAGCTTTACTCTAGAATTAAAAAAAGAGAGAGAAACATGTTATTGGGGGCGGTGCATTGATTCAAAAGCCACATAACTTGGAAAGAAGTGCTTGACTGTTTCCAAAGCACACACCAATAAAACATGCCTACCATTGTGTATCAGGGTGTGAAGTTAGATATTCTTCATACAATTACTAGTTTTTCTAAATGTTAGGCTAGTAATGCTTGGATTATTAAAAGAAAGTTGTAGGCTTTGGAGGAAACTTTGGCCAAGAGTAAAGATGTTGAAGCTTTAATACAAACCCCTGTTGCATAAAGCTGTACAGAGATGACTTTATTATACAGCATAGAATTGACTCAAGAAAACGTACGTGAGTCCCTTTTAGGAATCTCATGATATTCATTTGTCTATCCTGTACAAATGCCATTAAAAAAATAGCTTATTGTCAGATCTCATTCTTGTTACATCCTAACCCTTTACGGTTTTTTTTTTTTTTTTTTTGAGACAGAATCTCACTGTCACCCAGGCTGGAGGGCAGTGGTGCGATCTCGGCTCACTACAACCTCTGCCTCCCGCATTCAAGCAATTCTCCTGCCTCAGACTCCCAAGTAGCTGGGATTACAGGCATGTGCCACCATGCCTGGCTAGTTTTTTTTTTTTTTTTTTTTGAGACAGAGTCTCACTCTGTCGCCCAGGCTGGAGTGCAGTGGCGCAATCTCGGCTCACTGCAAACTCCACCTCCCAGGTTCATGCCATTCTCCTGCCTCAGCCTCCCAAGTAGCTGGGACTACAGGCACCCGCCACCGCACCCGGCTAATTTTTTGTATTTTTCGTAGAGACGGGGTTTCACCGTGTTAGCCAGGATGGTCTCCATCTCCTGACCTCGTGATCCGCCCGCCTTGGCCTCCCAAAGTGCTGGGATTACAGGCGTGAGCTACCGTGCCCAGCCCCCATGGCTGGCTAATTTTTTTGTATTTTTTAGTAGAGAAGAGGTTTCACCATACTGGCCAGGCTGGTCTCAAGCTCCTGACCTTGTGATCCACCCACCTCGACCTCCCAAAGTGCTGGGATTACAAGCATGAGCCACCGTGCCCGGCCCCCTTTATGTTTTTGAGACAGGGTCTCACTTCACTCTGTCACCCAGGCTGGAATGCAGTGGTGCAATCACAGCTCACTGCAGCCCTGACTTCCCGAGCTCAAAGGATCTTCCAGCCTCAGTCTCCCAAGCAGCTAGGACTATAGGTGTGCACCACCACACCCAACTAATTTTTGTTTTTGGTAGAGATGGGGTTTTCCTATATTGCCCAGGCTGGTCTTGAACTCCTGGGCTCAACTGATCCGCCTGCCTTGGCCTCCCAAAATGCTGGGATTACAGGTGTGAGCCATCACGCCCAGCCTCAGG
Source organism: Gorilla gorilla gorilla (assembly GCF_029281585.2). Lineage (NCBI taxonomy): Eukaryota > Metazoa > Chordata > Mammalia > Primates > Hominidae > Gorilla > Gorilla gorilla. The sequence goes on along the minus strand of NC_073235.2, from coordinate 104,891,760 downwards.
GTAGTATTTTATGCGGAAAGAAACATATAGTTGATCCATCGTTGTCTCAGTGGTAGTGACGAATATTGAGTCAGATCACTTAGATTCAGTTCCAACAAGAATACATCATTGACAACAACGAATCAGATTATAAAGCATATAACCCTTTAAGAAGGAAAACTAGTCTTCTATTTGCCTAAAACAGTGTCATCTTTTTTTTTTTTTTTTGGAGACAGCGTCTCACTCTGCCACCTAGACTGGAGTGCAGTGGCGCAATCTCGGCTCACTGCAACTTCCGCCTCCCAGGCTCAAGGGATTTTCCTGCCTCAGCTTCCTCCCAGTAGCTGGGATTACAGGCATGTGCCACCACGCCTGGCTAATTTTGTGTTTTTAGGAGAGAGGGGGTTTCACCATGTTGGCGAGGCTGGTCTCGAGCTCCTGACCTCAAATGATCCACCTACCTTGGTATCCCAAAGTACTAGGATTACAGACATGAGCCACCACGCCAGGCAACAGTGTCATCTTAAGCAAGGTTTTCTTATCTGGTAAGGGAACATACTAGTGTGGTCCCTTAAATATACATACAAATACGAAGATTTAGGCCAGGTGTGGTGGCTCACGCCTGTAATCCCAGCACTTTGTGAGGCAGAGGCAGGCGGATCGCCTGAGGTCAGGAGTTTGAGACCTGCCTGACCAACATGGCGAAACCCTGCCTCTACTAAAAATACAAAAATTAGCTGGGCATGGTGGTGGGCGCCTGTAATCCCAACTACTTGGGGGACTGAGGCAGAAGAATAGCTTGAACCCAGGAGGCGGAGGTTGCAGTGAGCAGAGATTGCGCCATTGTACTCCAGCCTAGGTGACAGAGCAAGACTGTCTCAAAAAACAAACAAAAAACCCAAAGATTTAACATCTACACTAAGAATGAATCTTCCATGAAATTGTGATGAAAGAAAAAGTAGTTCATGCTAGTTTTGATGTTGCAAAACTCAAAAAGCAGGTTACAACCCCTGTGTGTGGTAAGTGCTTAGTTAAGATAAAGAAGGTACTACATTTGTGTGTGGAAGACACGAAGACAAATGTGTTCCTACTGACAGCAATCACATTTGGTACTATCCCAGGTTTAAAGTATCCACAGGGTCTTCTGGAACATAATCCCTGTGGGTAAGGGGGAGACTACTGCCTTCAAATTAATTGAGATGGCCTATATTCCAAGTAAAACATTTGTAATAATTAGGTTCATACCAAAATTATTCCTGAAACAGATTTCAAAACAGAAAACTACGAATGTAACATTATATAAATCAGGAAAAAATGTAAAAAATAAAACAAGCCATAAATGTTAACTGCTAAATTATTGATTTCAAGATTACTTACATTTTGTTTGCTTTCTCTGGAGTTTCAAATTCTTTCCATAAACTATCAACCTCTTGAAGTTTCTTCTCATTTAGAACCTGTAATAAAATGTTTAAATAGTTTTATTTAAATGGTACAGGTGAGGCATACACAGCTGCATTCTTCAAATACAATTTTACATGTAAAATGAAGGTGGTAGAAGCTATTTCTTTCACTAAGATAATGAACTAGTTTTCTCACCCTGCATGTAATTTTGGTCAAATTACTAGTTTGAATTGCCCATTTAACAGCTAAATGGAATTCAGATCTAGTCCAGTCAGATGTAGTACAGTGGCTATTCAGTCTAGGATCTACCTGGCCTCAAGTAATATTCCTGCCCCAGCCTTGGGCCGTAGCTGGAGCTATGGGGTCCTAGGGGTGTAGGGCAGGGAACCTTTCTTTCTTTTTATTTTTTTGAGATGGAGTCTCGCTCTGTAGCCCAGCCTGGAGAGCAGTGGAGCAATCCTGGCTCACTGCAACCTTCACCTCCTGGGTTTATGAGATTCTAGTGCCTCGGCCTCCTGAGTAGCTGGGATTACAGGTGTGCACCACTGCACCTGGCCGAGAACCTTTCTTTTAAAAGAGCCATTAATCCTTTTACAGTAAAGTATTGTAATCATTAAAAACTTTTATTTGCGCCAAGCGTCGTGGCTCACATCTGTAATCCCAGCACTTTGGGAGGCTGAGGCAGGCGGATTACCTGAGGTCAGGAGTTCAAGACCAGCCTGATCAACATGGAGAAACCCCATCTCTACAAAAAAAAAAAAAAAAAAAAAAAAATACAAAATTAGCTGGGCGTGGTGGCACATGCCTGTAATCCCAGCTACTCGGGAGGCTGAGGCAGGAGAATTGCTTGAACCCGGAGGCGGAGGTTGCAGTGAGCCAAGATTGTGCGATTGCACTGCAGCCTGGGCAACAAGAGCAAAAAACTCCATCTCAAAAAAAAAAAAAACAAAAAACAAAAAAAACTTTTATTTGTCTACTTTCAATAGATTATATTCGTTATTTACTGCTATGATCATCCTAACATGAAAGTATTATGGATTTCTCTAAAACTATCGTCAATTGTGAGACACATCTAGATGTGAGAAATTTTTTAAATGCAAAAGAAACGTAGGGTACTTTAATCAACAATATACTTATCAACATTTAGGTATATATTCTCCAAGACTTTGAATGTCTGTGCAACACATGTTCATGCATACTTTTAGGAATCACAGTAAATGACTTTTTTTTTTTTTCTGAGATGGAGTCTCACTCTGTCGCCAGGCTGGAGTGCAGTGGCGCAATCTCGGCTCACTGCAGCCTCCGCCTCCCGGGTTCAAGCGATTCTCCTGCCTCAGTCTCCTGAATAGCTGGGATTACAGGCACGCACCACAACACCCAACTAGTTTTTGTATTTTTAGTAGAGACTGGGTTTCACCAAGTTGGCCAGGCTGGTCTTGAACTCCTGACATCAGGTGATCCACCTGCCTCGGCCTCCAAAGCGCTGGGATTACAGGCGTGAGCCAACACACCCAGCCGCCTTGTATTGTTTTGAAGCAAGACCTAGACATTTAATTTTTACCTGTTAATATTTCAGTTTGTATCTATAAAATATAAAGACTTGTTTTAAACCTAGTACTATTGTAACAACAATGCTAAAGATTGCAATGGTAATAGTTGTATACTATTTCTACTTAGAAATGGAAATTATCTTAACTTAAAATGATAAAACTTAAAATGGATTTTTGTATACAAATATTTATCATTACCCTGGCTGAAAAGAAATGATTAAAAATTTGAGACAAATAAAAACTTTGAGACAAATGTAATACAGAAAATGTAGCAATATCTCTAACTTTCTTATTTAGATGGTCTTTATTAGCAATGTTTTCTTCAAGATGTTGCAGTTGGGAACACAATGGTTTTATTTGTCATAGTAATGGTTTTGGCTGACATAACATAGTCTTTGAAGACCTTTGTGTGCTCATGAATTGCCCTGATTTTATCACATTTCCTTTGTCATTTTAACTTCAGTTTAAGAATGATGATAGTATTTTTTAATTAATTTATTTATTTATTGAGACGGAGTCTCGCTCTGTCGCCCAGGCTGGAGTGCAATGGCAGGATCTCGGCTCACTGCAAGCTCCTCCTCCTGGGTTCACGCCATTCTCCTGCCTCAGCCTCCAGAGTAGCTGGGACTACAGGCGCCTGCCACCACACCTGGCTAATTTTTTGTATTTTTAGTAGAGATGGGGTTTCACCGTGTTAGCCAGGATAGTCTCGATCTCCTGACCTCGTGATCCACCCACCTCGGCCTCCCAAAGTGCTGGGATTACAGGCGTGAGCGACCCCGCCAGGCCGACAGTATCTTTTAAATATGGCAATTTTGTTACCCAAATGTTAGCTTCAAATATACTTGCTTTTCAGCTAGAAAAAATGTGAATTTTACTCATGAGTCATATCCCCTATTTGATACATGTCCTCTTAAAAATAGTGAACTTCAGTTATGGTTAGCTGCATTCTCTGAACAATTAAAAAATTTTAATCAATGTTTTCAGTATAGTCATGAGACTTGGTGAGATGTCTTTGGATTCTAAAACTTCATGATATACAAAGTTAGAGCTATTAGTTTATAAATTGTTAATACCAACTCTAGACTTTGTAGTTGTTTACTGCTTTGTGTGACTAAGTTTTTCTAGTTTGGGTTATTTTTACCAACATATCTAATTCAACCATATGTGATTAAATTTATACAGGCTGGGCACGGTGGCTCACGCCTGTAATCCCAGGACTCTGGGAGGCTGAGGCGGGCGGATCACGAGGTCAGGAGATCGAGACCATCCTAGCTAACACGGTGAAACCCCGTCTCTACTAAAAATACAAAAAAATTAGCTGGGCGAGGTGGCAGGCGCCTGTAGTTCCAGCTACTCGGGAGGCTGAGGCAACAGAATGGCGGGAGGCTGAGGCAACAGAATGGCGTGAACCCCAGGGGGCGGAGCCTGCAGTGAGCCGAGATCGCTCCACTGCACTCCAGCCTGGGCGACAGCGAGACTCCATCTCAAAAAAAAAAAAAAAAAAAAAAAATTTATACATCAGAACAAACCCCTAAAATCATCCTGTCACTCATCTAAGTTTTATACAACTTGCAACATTGTGTTTCTTTTACTGAAAATAATATATAACCAGACTAGAACTGTGTCTTAATGTGTAGATGTGCTATATTATGGACTTGATAAATAATGCTTACTAGCAAAGTATAGTTTTAAATTTACTAGCTGCGTTGTTTTTCCAGAGACAGGGTCTCGCTTTGTTGTCCAGGCTGGAGTGCAGTGGTGTGGTCCTATGTCACTACAGCTTCAAACTCCTGGCCTCAAGCGATTCTTCTGCCTCGGCCTCCCAAGTAGCTAGAACTATAGGTGCACACTGCCACATCTAGCTATTTTAAAAATCTTTTTGTAGAGACAGGGGCTTGCTTTGTTGCCCAGGCTGATCTCTAACTTCTGGACTCAAGTGATCCTCTTGCCTTGGCCTCTCAAAGTGCTGGGAGTGCAGGCAGGAACCATGGTGCCTGATCCAGCTGTTTTTTTTAATAAAAATATATGCATAATATCTGTGCATACTCTATTTCACAAAATTTAACATGCTATTCTTTTTTTTTTTTTGAGACGGAGTCTTGCGCTTGTCAGCTAGGCTGGAGCGCAGTGGCGTAACCTCAGCTCACTACAACCTCCACCTCCCTGGTTCAACCAACTCTCCTGCCTCAGCCTCCCAAGTAGCTGGGATTACAGGCACATGCTGCCACGCCTGGCTAATTTTTTTTTTGTATTTTAGTAAAGTCGGGGTTGCACCCTGTTGCCCAGGCTGGTCTCGAACTCCTGAGGTCTGGCAATCTGCCTGCCTCAGCCTCCCAAAGTACTGGGATGACAGGCGTGAGCCACCACACCCAGCTCATGTTATTCTTTTACACTCCCAATTGACCTGTCATCAATTGTAAGACATCCCAATTTTAGGGATGTTAAATATGGGGGTTGTGCCTTTTAGGATTGAGCCCATCCTATCTAATACTTGGGCAGCTGATACAGAATATTGGTGAGGGTATATGGAATTAAGAATTTTAATCACTTTTTTTGTTTTTTTTTTGAGACAGTGTCTCGCCCTATCACGCAGGCTGGAGTGCAGAGGCGCAGTCTTCTCACCGCAACCTCCACCTCCCTGGTTCAAGCGATCCTCCTGCCTCAGCTGGGACTACAGATGTGGCGACACACACCACCATGCCCGGCTAATTTTTGTATTTTTAGTAGAGACGGGGTTTCACTATGTTGGCCAGGCTGGTTTCAAACTCCTGACCTCATGATCTGCCCACCCCAGCCTTCCAAAGTGCTGGGATTACAGGTGTGAGCCACCATGCCCAGCCTCCTCATTTTCATTTTAAATTGACTGCTTGAGACTTTGTGTGGTTTTTGTTTTGTTTTGAGATGAGGTCTCACTCTGTTGTCCAGGCTAAAGTGCAGAGGCTCAATCACGGCTCACTGCAGCCGTGACCTCCCTCCCACCTCAGCCTCCTGCAGCAGCTGGGACTACAGGCAAGCACCACTGTGCCCAGCTAATTTTTTTTCCGCCATGTTGCCCAGGCTGGTCTGCAACTCCCGGGCTCAAACAATCCTCCTGCTTCACCCTCCCAAAGTGTTAGGGTGACAGGCGTGAGCCACTGCACCCAACCTCTATGTTTTGTGTAAATATTTGATGCTAACTTTTAAGTTTCACTTCCACAGACAATATGAGCAAGTTAATGTTTTATGAAACTTGTTTGAATACAGGATAAAACTGATAATTAGTTTAAAATGTGCACTGCTCAAAAAGAAACAAATCCATACACACAACAAATATGAAAAAGCTCTTCGGTTAGCTTCAGAAGCATTACACTAAGTGAAAAAAGCCAAACACAAAAGACTAAAATACTACTCCACTTACATGAAACTTCTAGAAAAAATTATGCAGAAAGAAAGCTGAACAGTGGTTGTCTAGAGCAGGACTAACTTGAAAATGGGCATGAGAACTTTTTGCAACAAAGTGTACTATAAAACTGGATTGTAACTAAAACCTACAGGTGAGTTATACAGTATGTAAAGTACACCCAATAAAGTTAGAAAAAATATATTGCTCAGTACTTAGGTTTTATATAGACATTTGGTATATACATCAAAAATCTTTCTCCAAACCTTGAGAAAATGAAGTGACACAAAATGCTATGCTACACAGCTACGCTGTACAATATAACCATTAAAATTCAAGTAAGTTAAAATTCACTTCCTCAGTCCTATCAGTTACATCTCATGTGAAATGGTTATACGTACTAACGGCTACCACATGGAAGAGCAGCTGAAGGAAGTCTGGTATGAGCAAGACTAAAATCTTATGCTGTGTGCCATGTGACACAAGGACACAGGTGGAATTTCTTTCTTTTTTTCTTTTTTTTTTTTTTTTGAGACGGAGTCTTGCCCTGTCGCCCAGGCTGCAGTGCAGTGGCGCGACCTCAGCTCATTGCAACCTCTGCTCCCAGGTTCAACTGACTGTCCTGCCTCAGCCTTCCGAGTAGCTGGGATTACAGGCCTGAGCCACTGCTCTCGGCCACAGGTTGAATTTTTATAATATCCTAGAATTAATCACAACAGTTCCTTTATACAATGTCTTTACATTTATATATATATAACCCTGTTAATGAGCAATAACTTTTTGGAAGTGTTTTCCTTTTGAATCGCTCTAAACACAGAAGTGGGCAGAACACTGTACCTCATGCCTGTAATCCCAGCACCTTGAGGCCAGGAGTTTGAGACCAGCCTAGGCAACACAGTGAGACTCTGCCTCTTAAAAAAAAAAAAAAAAAAAATTTAGGCCAGGCATGGTGGCTCACGCCTGTAATCCCAGTTACTTGGGAGGCTGAGGCAGGAGAATCACTTGAACCCAGGAGGCGGAGGTTGCAGTGAGCCGAGAGCACTCCACTGCATTCCAGCCTAGGCGACAGAGCGAGACTCCATGTCAAAAAATAAATAAATACAAATAAAAATAAATAAATAATTAGCCAGGCATGGTGGCTTGAGCCTGTAGTCTCAGCTACTCGGGAGGAGGTGGGAGGATCACTTGACCCAGGAGGCCAAGGCCGTAATGAGCCGTGATCCTGCCACTGCACCCCAGCCTGGGTGACAGAGCAAGACCCTGTCTCAAAATAAATTTTAAATAAATAAACATGAATTTGTATGTGTCCATGGGTTATACATAAAATGTTTTCCTCACTGTAAATGGAGGTTTAAAAAAAACTTCAAGGCCAGGTGCAGTGGCTCACGCCTGTAATCCCAGCACTTTGGGAGGCTGAGGCGGGCAGATCACCTGATGAGGTCAGGCGTTCGAGACCAGCCTCAACATGGAGAAACCCTGTCACTACTAAACATACAAAATTAGCTGGGCGTGGTGGTGCATGCTTGTAATCCCAGCTACTCGGGAGGCTGAGGCAGGAGAATTGCTTGATCCTGGGAGGCAGAGGTTTCGGTGAGCCAAGATCAAGCCATTGCACTCCAGCCTGGGCAACAAGAGTGAAACTCCGTCTCAAAAAAACAAAACAAAACAAAACAAAAAAAAAAACTTCAAAAAACTTCCTAAAGCATTCTCATCAAAGCATGAATTATATGCATCCAATATAATTTTTTTTTTTTGAGACGGAGTTGCGCTCTTATTGCCCAGGCTGGAGTGCAATGGCACGATCTCAGCTCACCACAACCTCCGCCTCCCGGGTTCACGCAATGCTCCCGCCTCAGCCTCCCAAGTAGCTGAGATTACAGGCGCACACCACCACGCCCAGCTAATTTTTCTATTTTTTTAGTAGAGACGGGGTTTCACCATGTTGGTTAGGCTGGTCTCAAACTCCTGACTTTGTGATCCGCCGGCCTCGGCCTCCCAAAGTGCTGGGATTACAGGCATGAGCCACCATGCCCGGCAACCAACATAATTTTATACCCTAGCATTTTGAAAGATTATGGGAAAGGAAACTAATAACTTTGAACCGTATGTCTACTTTTTTAGGAGATAAAATTCACCATATATCATATTAATTTTACATGTATCTTAATATTTGCCCTTTTAAAGTGTACAATTCACTTTTTAGTGGTGCATTTTCACAAAAATGTGCAGCCATCACTAGTTCCCGAACGTTTGTATGTCTTTTATACTCAGAAATGATCAATGTTAATTCCAATAATTACGAACTAATCAAGGTCAACATATTCGAGCTTAACTAGTTATTTCTTTAGTACTAGGTTACATAAACCACAATTTAATCATTTTGAACAGTAACTTGCAGATAAATAGCACTGCAAACTCCAACGGAATACTCAAAGACATTTTCATGGAGGAGGACACTTTTCATTAATAGAAATCAGCAATTCATCGAGACACGGTTGAGTATTTTAGGACCCAGGTCTAGAAATCCGACCATTGATAAGCCAATTCCTTCCTACCATGGGAGACAACCAGTGCACTGTGCAGAGCTGCTCCTCTTCACATCCGGTACAGGACAGTATACTACAGCAATTAACGGTGAAATTCATCGATAGACACTTACAGACCACATTGGCTAAGAGAATTTGGAGCTATGCAGAACTCTACATGGTAATTTAGATAAGATTCCAAAAAGCTGGAGAAAAGTAAAACTGACATGTTTCGTAGCTCTAAAGGGGACTAAGGAGCTTACTTACAAGTTCCTTAAAACACTAATACTGCAATTGCAGATAACTCCAACTAAGGTAAAAACAAGCAAAACTGCCTTTTCGGTTTTAATGATTTTATTAGTTTTCTTAAAAATAACATTTGATGTATCAAATGCAAACTGCGTATTTTCAAATGTCAGAAGTGAAACATGGAGAACTCTGCACCCATCCAGACTTTCTTGCATCCACACCACAAATGGTTTTTTGGTTCTTAGCTAAAATTGCATTGCATTTATTTTTACCTAGAGTTTTTGCTTTCTACCAACATATATATATGTAGAATACACATAAAAACTTTATTTTTCATTGCTATATTCACAGACCTCAGAAGAGTTGCACCGCACAAGAAAAGGCACTCAATCTCACTCATTCTTCCTAACATCTCAACAGCATCTTGCGATACGAGTGTCTTACCATTCAACCATTTCAGTGCTGACGAACTTGTCAAACTTTCCCCACGAAAACAACCAAATCTCAAACTGACATCACCAGCCCAGATGTTTTCCCCTAAGCTTCAAATTTGAAATACTGAACTGCCCGATCTACACAACTGCATTATCAGGTCTAATAGACAACGCAAGCTTCGCACAGCCCAAACCGGAAATCTTTAGTCCTTCCCCCACAAGAAACTTTCTTAACATCTTATTTAAACCAAAACACCACATTCGATCTATTAGCCAGTCCTTTCTGTTCCACCTTCACAATTTCTATCGATATTTGTTTCTCTCCATACCAGGCAATTTCATCTTGTCCAAACGAATGCAAAAGTATTCTTGCTGCCGTTCTTATCTCCTCGAGTCTAATCTCCACACAGCAGAGTAACCGTATTAAGACAAATTACCAGGTCATTCCTCTGCTTAAATCCTTTCGATTGGCCGAGCACGGTGGCTCACGCCTGTAATCCCAGCACTTTGGGAGGCCGAGGCAGGTGGATCGCTTGAGGTCAGGAGTTCAAGACCAGCCTGGCCAACATGGTGAAACCCCGTCTCTACTAAAAAGCAAGCAAACAAACAAAAACAACTAGCCAGGCGTGGTGGTGGATGGAGGCCTGTAATCCCAGCTACTCGGGAGGCCAAGGCAGGAGAATCGCTTGAACCCGGGAGACGGAGGTTGCAGTGAGCCAAGATTGCGCCACTGCACTCCAGCATGGGCAACAAGAGCGAAACCCCATCTCAAAAAAAAAAAAAAAATCTTTCGATCATTCCTCAAAACATCTAGAATAAAGTCCGAATTCCCTATAATCTGTTAAATTCTAACACGCCTCCTGCCCACCTCTTCAACGGGAGGAAATAAAATCCTCTAATGCAGAACGGGTCTCCCCAAACGGCGGGGCCACGTGTTACACGTAACATGGCTCTCAAGTGTAAAGGCCTTCTCCCTCCTCCCAGAGCCCGGGCTATAACAGGCACCCACGCTACTCTGAGTAGTTCCGTGCTTAAGTCTTTCCCTCTCCTCGTCTGTCCAGCATCCGCCTTCCCCCTTTAACGGCTAGCTCTCCCACCTACCTTAAAGATGGCGTAGCCCACAGACGTTTCAAACAGCACCAACATGGTGAGGCCGGGTCAGGGCGCCGCACGGCCCGCCAGAAGCTGTGGAGTCAATTCAAAAACACCGACTACGCGCCCTCAAAAGGCCTCCTAGGCCGCGGCGGGCAAAGCACAAATGCGCTCGCCGTCCCGCAAAGAATCAGAACACGCTGCCTAAGCCCTCCACGCTGTACTGGACCTCGGACGCACGAACGCGCTTCTCCTTCTCTGAGGATTCTGGGATAGCGACGTCACTTCCGACAGAAGACTGCCGCAGAGATTGCCGTCACTTCCAGAATGTTCCCGCCACAGCGGGCTGGGGCGGGCCGAGAAAGTTTGTATCGCGGGATCTAGGGCCTGAACGGAGCCTTTGCGCCTTTTTTTCTTTTTTCTTTCTTTTTTTTTTTTTTTGAGACGGAGTCTTGCTCTGTAACCCAGGCTGGAGTGCAGTGGTGTGATCTCGGCTTACTGCAAACTCCGCCTCCCGGGTTCAAGAAATTCTCCTAGCCGGGCGCAGTGGCTCACGCCTGTACTCCCAGCACTTTGGGAGGCCGAGGAGGGCGGATCACAAGGTCAGGAGATCGATCGAGACCATCCTGGCTAACACGGTGAAACTCCGTCTCTACTAAAAATACAAAAAATTAGCCGGGTGTGGTTGCAGGCGCCTGTAGTCCCAGCTACTCGGGAGGCTGAGGCAGGAGAATGGCCTGAACCCAGGGGGCGGAGCTTGCAGTGAGCCAAGATCCTGCCACTGCACTCCAGCCTGGGCGACAGAGCGAGACTCCGTCTCAAAAAAAAAGAGAAATTCTCCTGCCTCAGCCTTCCCAGTAGCTGGGACTAGAGGCACACACCACCATGCCCAGCTAATTTTTGTATTTTTAGTAGAGATGGGGTTTCAGCATGTTGGCCAGGATAGTCTCGATCTCTTGACTTTGTAATACGCCCGCCTCGGCCTCCCAAAGTGCTGGGATTTCAGGCGTGACCCACTAGGCCCGGCCTTTTTTTTTTTTTTTTTTTTTTTTTGAGACAGTCTGGCTGTTGCCCAAGCTGGAGTGCAGTGGCACTATCACGGCTCACTGCAACCTCCAACTCCCAGGCTCCAGCGATCCTCCCACTTCAGCCTCCGGAGCAGCTGGGACTACAGGCCTGTGCCACCACACCCAGCTAATTTTTTGTAGAGACAGGGTTTCACGATGTTGCCCAGGCTGGTCTCGGACTCCTGACCTCAAGGGATCCTCCCACCTCAGCCTCCCAAAGTGCTGGGATTACAGGCGTGAGCCACCGCGCCCCGCCACCGCTAGAGATTTAAAGGGGAAAAACTTCACGATATTATTTTGTTAACCCTCTATGAATTATGTGTTCACTTTGAGAGAAACGAGGAGCTGTCTCGGTGCCAGTCTGCCTCAGGCATCTAGAATTTGAAATGCCAGCTAGTGCCGTTAGACTTTATCCCCTTTCAAGACCTGCCTTGAGGCGAAGGCCTCAGAATGACACCATTACTGTCACTATATTTGTGAGCATTCCTGGCCGTTCTCTTCTGTCTGGCCAAATGAATTATTAGCACAGTTTTCTCTCAATAAGCCTCTCCTATTTTTGCTGCATTTGTTAAAATGACCCCAGGGTATGAATTTAGAATGTCCTTTTTTTTTTCTTTTTCTTCTTAGTTTTTTTTGAGACAGAGTTTCACTCTTGTTGCCGAGGCTGGAGTGCAGTGGTATGATCTCTGCTTACTGCAACCTCTGCCTCCCAGGTTCAAGCAATTCTCCTGCCTCAGCCTCCCGAGTAGCTGGGATTACAGGCATGTACCACCACGCCTGGCTAATTTTGTATTTTTAGTAGAGATGGGGTTCCTCCATGCTGGTCAGGCTTGTCTCGAATTCCCGACCTCAGGTGATCCACCCACCTCGGCTTCCCAAAGTGCTGGGATTACAGGCATGAGCCACTGTGCGGGGCTGAATTTAGACTGTCTTCTTGGTTTAGTGTTACTTGCTTTTCTAGAAGCCTTTCAGTCTCAGGGACTGGGATTAAATACCCCAGTTGTTTCACAAGTCTGTCTTCCAACAGGGGTAAAATTTCCTTACTCACTTCCCAGGCCCTATATGCAGATTGTTCCTAATCATTAAATTGCAACCTGCTGGGAGAATTGCTTGAACCCAGGAGGCAGAGGGTGCGGTGAGCCAAGGTGGCACTACTGCACTCCAGCCTAGGCGACACAGCGAGACTTCATCAAAAAAAAAAAAAAAAATTGCAACCTGCTCAAGATTGTGGAACATTAAATAGGTAGCAACTCTGCAACCTGAGATTAAGAGGAAAGAAAATCCTGGGTTGAATAACAGAAAGTCACAGGACAGAGGAATCTAGGGTGAATTCTTTTTTTTTTTTTTTTTTTTGAAACGGAGTCTCAGTCTGTCGCCAGGGCTGGAGCGCAGTGTTGCGATCTCAGTCACGATCTCAGCTCACTGAAGCCTCTGCCTCTTGGGCTCAAGTGATTCTCCTGCCTCAGCCTCCCCAGTAGCTGGGATTACAGACACGCGCCACCATGCCCAACTAGTTTTTGTATTTTTAGTAGAGACGGGGTTTCCCCATGTTGGCCAGGCTGGTCTTGAACTCCTGACCTCAGGTGATCCGCCTGCCTCAGCCCCCCGAAGTGCTGGGATTACAGGCATGAGCTACCACGCCCGGCCTAGGGTGAATTCAAGAGCATAATTGGCCAAGTGCATGGTTCACGCCTGCTATGATCTCGCCATTGCACTCCAGCCTGGGCTACTAAGCAAGACCCTGTCTCAAAAAAGAAAAAAAGCATGGTTGATTATAGTTACAGCTGTAATCCAGTATGGTCAGGGAGACAAGAGAGACGAAAATTACCTGATTGGGAGAGGGGTATGTGTGGGTGGATGAGATGTTAGAAACACCATGTCTGTTTATAGTGTTATTTAACTGCACAGTATTTTTCTGTCTAGTCTCCTTAGCAGAAGTGACATCTGCTAGAGAATTGAGTCTACTTTACACATATTTGTGTCTGTATAGGATGTTATGTTGTGCTACTCATGAAATAGAATCTAATTAATTCTTAAAAATTTAATGAATGAATGTCTGCAGGAAGTAAAAATTCTTTTCTTTACGTGTAAAGCCTTAAATCCTATTCCCAAAATGAAATGAAACCACTTATTCAGTGAGAAATCTCTTTGCCATGGTATGTCCTAGAATTTGTCCTTGCACGTTACTATTTACATAGTCACCTCCATATGATGCTTTAATCAGGAGTTCAGAGCTGACTCTGATTTTGGGTTTGTAACTTGGCCAAATAAAGTAATTGGAGATTTTCTTTCTTTCTTTTTTTTTTTTTTTTTTTGAGATGCAGTCTTGCTCTGTTGCCCACGCTGGAGTGTAGTGGCACGATCTTGGCTCACTGCAACCTCTGACTCTTGGGTTCAAGCAATTTTCTGCCTCTGCCTCCCAGGTAGCTGGGATTATAGTCCCCTGCCACCACACCCTGCTAATTTTTGTATTTTTAGTAGAGATGGGGTTTCACCATGTTGGTCAGGCTGGTCTTGAACTCCTGACCTCATGATCCACCCACCTCGGCCTCCCAAAGTGCTGGGATTACAGGCATGAGCCACTGCGCCTGGCCAGTAATTGGAGATTTTCTCTTGCAAGGGAGAAGTAAGAGTCTTAGTACTTTGTTAAAGTACTGAGTGAAGGGGAGATAGCACAAAGAAATATAAGAAGGAGAATACAGGAGAGTACAGATGATAGAAGGGCTTACAATTTTTTTTTTTTTTTTTTTGAGACAGAGTTTCGCTCTTGTTGCCCAGGCTGGAGTGCAATGGCATGATCTCAGCTCACCGCAACCCCTACTTCCCGGGTTCAAGCAATTCTTCTGCCTTAGCCTTCCGAGTAGCTGGGATTACAGGTATGTGCCACCACGCCCGGCTAATTTTGTATTTTTAGTAGAGACAGGGTTTCTCCATGTTGGTCAGGCTGGTCTCGAACTCCCAGCCTCAGATGATCTGCCCGCCTTGGCCTCCCAAAGTGCTAGGATTATAGGTGTGAACAACTGCGCCCGGCCAGGGCTTACAATTTTACTGGTGGCTAACATGGTGAAATAACAAGGATGAGAAACATGATTCGTCTGTCCTCTCTGTACACCCCAACTCCACCCCTGTTCCAACTAGAATATAAACTCTATAAAAGTTAGTTGCAAAATCTGCAAGTACTAGGCTAGTATCTGGCACATGGTAGAGATTCCATAAACATGACTAGTAACTAAGTAAATGAATGGATGAATGGAATGAGTGAATGGTGGGATAATTTCAAGGTGCTAGTAGAGCCTCCAGGGACTTTTTGGAACCTAATGAGATTAGCCAAAGACACCATTTTGGTCAGACACCTTCCATGTGCCTGGTAACAAGAAGGGGATGTTCTGGGTGGTGAACATCTTTTATGTATTCAACAAATATTTGAGTGTCTACTCTGTGCCAGGCATTCTTTTTTTTTTTTTTTTTTTTTTTTTTTGAGATGGAGTCTCACTCTGTTGCCCAGGCTGGAGTGCAATGGTAGGATCTCAGCACTCACTGCAACCTCCGCCTCCCGGGTTCAGGAATTCTCCTGCCTTAGCCTCCTGAGTAGCTGGGACTATACAGGTGCGCACTTCCACACCCGGCTAATTTTTGCATTTTTAGTAGAGACGGGGTTTCACCATGTTGGTCAGGCTGGTCTCGAACTCCTGACCTTGTGATCCACACACCTCGGCCTCCCAAAGTGCTGGATTACAGGCGTGAGCCACTGCACCCAGCCTGTGCCAGGTATTCTTTTTTTTTTTTTTTTTTTGAGATGGAGTTTCGCTCTTGTTGCCCAGGCTGGAGTGCAATGGCGCGATCTCCGGCTCACCGCAACCTCTGCCTCCTGGGTTCAATCAATTCTCCTGCGTCAGCCTCCTGAGAGCTGGGATTACAGGCCGCCACACCGAGCTAATTTTTTATTTTTAGTAGAGACAGGGTTTCTCCATGTTGATCAGGGTGGTCTCAAACTCCCTACTTCAGGTGATCCGCCCACCTCAGCCTCCCAAAATGCTGGGATTACAGGGATTACCACGCCCGCCTGTGCCAGGCATTCTTACAGGCACTAGAGACACAGCAGTGAAAGAAACATGTAAAAATCTCTCTACTTATTACTCTTGTTTTCCTTCTCAGAGAAGTTAGGTAATGCAAAATCATACAATCTTCCTCATAGTTTCCTTTAGGAGTACCCAGAAGATGGACATGGAAATTGTTTCTATCACACAATCACTGACCTGCCACGTACAGTGCTGTATTTTCTTTTTTTTTCTTTTTAGACGGGCTGGGGTGCAATGGTGTGATCTTGGCTCACTGGAACTTCCACCTCCCGGATTCAGGCAATTCTCCCGCCTCAGCCTCCAGAGTAGCTGGGATTACAGACACACACCATTATGCTTGGCTGATTTTTGTGTTTTTGTAGAGACAGGGTTTCACCATGTTGGCCAGGCTAGTTTTGAACTCCTGACCTCAGGTGATCCGCCCGCCTCAGCCTCCCAAAGTGCTGGGATTACAGGCAGGAGCCACCATGCCTGGCCTACAGTGCTGTATTTTCTTGCTCTGGTGTCTGCTGGTATTGCAGACCTCTACTCTGTTGACTGCTTCCACTTTGTTGAAAGCAGGTGCTGCCCACACCATTGTCCACCTTCTCTATATCGCTACCTTCATGGGTTGATGTCCCTTTCCAGCCAACAGGGGATCAACTTTTGTGCCTTCTAATTTGTTCTTTCAGAGTTGTTGGCCCCTTGTGTCACATGTTTTTCTTTTTGCCAGAGTCCTTTTTTTCCAGAGACCCTGGGTGCTTGGAGAAATCAGGCTACTAGGATAGTATGTTGGGAGATGGACAGAAATAGGCTCAAACCTCTGATCGTGTGTTCTAACAGCCAGCCTTTTTGTTCGGTCTGGCTTATGCAACTAGATGCATGATGGTTTTTTCTTATGATGCTATTGTCTTTCTGGGCAGTCCAGCATTTTCCGAGGACTTCTTGCCATAAAATCAGTACTAGTATGAACCTTAATGTCTTTCCCTCACTTTACCCTGTGGGCCCCATGCAAATCAAGGGTATCTGTTTCAATTGAGTTTCGATTTCAGTTTAGAAGTTTCCTGAAGCTGGGTGCAGTGGCTCATGCCTGTAATCCCAGCACTTTGGGAGGCCCAGGTGGGTGGATCACGAGGTCAGGAGTTCAAGACCAGCCTGGCCAAGATGGTGAAACCCCATCTCTATTAAAAATACAAAAATTAGCTGGGTGTGGCGGCAGGCGCCTGTAATCCCAGCTACTCAGGAGGTTGAGGCAGGAGAATCACTTGACCTGGGAGGCGGAGGTAGCAGTGAGCCGAAATTGCGCCACTGCACTGCAGCCTGGGAAACAGAGCAAGACTCTGTCTCCAGTAAATAAAAAAATAATAAAAATAAATTTTAAAAAAAGTTTCCTGAACATGGCCGGGTGCAGTGGCTCACGCCTGTAATCCCAACGCTTTGGCAGGCTGAGACGGGCGGATCACCTGAGGTGAGGAGTTCGAGACCAGCCTGACCAACATGGAGAAACCCTGTCTCTATTAAAAATACAAAAATTAGCCGGGAGTATGCCTGTAATCCCAGCCACTCGGGAGGCTGAGGCAGGAGAATTGCTTGAACCCAGGAGGCAGAGGTTGCAGTGAGCCAAGATCATGCCATTGATTACACTCAAGCCTGGGCAACAAGAGCGAAACCCCGTCTCAAAATAAATAAATAAATAAATAAATAAATAAATAAATGAAAAGTTTCCTGAACATTTCAGCACGCATGGGAAGATCATTTGAAGCAAGAAGTTTGAGACCAGCCTAGGCAACAAAGTGAGACCCCTGTCTCTACAAAAAAAAAAAAAAAAAAAAAAAAAAAAAAGCCAGGTGTGGTGGCTCAAACGCCTGTAATCCCAGCACTTTGGGAGGCCAAGGCGGGCAGATCACCTGAGGTCAGGACTTTGAAACCAGCCTTGACCAACATGGTGAAACCCCGTCTCTACTAAAAATACAAAAATTAGCTGGGCGTCTTGGCATCCGCCTATAATCCCAGCTACTAGGGATACTGAGGCAGGAGAATTGCTTGAACCCAGGAGGCGGAGGTTGCAGTGAGCTGAGATCTCACCATTGCACTCCAGCCTGGTCAACAACAGGGAAACTCCATCTCAAAAAAAATAAAATAAAATAAAAAAATTAGGTGGGCAAGGTGGCATGTGCCTGTAGTCCCAGCTATTTGGGAGGCTGACCAGGGAGGTCGAGGCTGCAATGAGCTATGATCACCCCACTGCACTCCAGGCTGAGTGAAAGAGCAAGACCCTGTTTCCTGAACGTTTGAACATAAAAATGTGGAGGCTAGTCTACCCAGAAAACATAGAGGCTGTCTGGTGAGTTGTGTGGTAAAGCAGCTCAAGAAAGTCTCATTTCTGCCTGACCAGCTAAAATATAGTGATACCCATTCATCGGTGTCTTGTGAGCCTGCACAAAATGAGCCATTTCCTCTGAACTAATCAATCTGGGTTAATGATAAAAATTTAGTTTCTTGGCTTGTAAAGCTAAGGTCCAGACCCTCGACCGTATCATGGTATGGTCCTGAGCAGACTAATAATTAGCCTCTATTTTTGACATCACCATCTCTGCTCCAACTTCAAGATTACTTGCTCTTAGGGAACTTATAATTTTTTGAAAAACAAAATCTATGCATATTAAACAATTATAAGAAACTAGGCCCAATGTGATGGCTCATGCCCGTAATCTCAGCACTTTGGGAGGCTGAGGCAGGCAGATCACTTGAGGCTAGGAGTTTGAGACCAGCCTGGGCACCATGGTGAAACCCTGTCTCTACTAAAAATACAAAAATTAGCCAGGTATGGTGGCACTTGCCTGTAATCCCAGCTATTTGGCAGGCTGAGGCACAAGAATTGCTTGAATCCATGAGGCAGAGGTTGCAGTGAGCCGAGATCACACCACTGCACTCCAGCCTGGGTGACAGAGCAAGGCTCTGTCTCAAAAAAAAAAAAAAAAAAGAAAGGGCCAGGCACGGTGGCTCAAGCCTGTAATCCCAGCAGTCTGGGAGGCCAAGGTGGGTGGATCACCTGAGATCAGGGGTTCGAGACCAGCCTGGGCAACATGGTGAAACCCTGTCTCTACTAAAAATACAAAAATTAGCCGGGCCTGGTGGTGCATGCCGTAATCCCAGCTATTTGGGAGGCTGAGGCAGGAGAATCGCTTGAACCTGGGAGGTGGAGGTTGCAGTGAGCCGAGATCGTACCATTGTACCCCAGCCTGGGCAACCAGAGTGAAACTCCGTCTCCAAAAAAAAAGAAATGTAGAACAAAATAGACACTGCATACTTCCACCAAGGGTAAGCATACACGGTCTACACTTGGGAAACACACATACACCCCACTTTGCACCCTGAGAAAACAGAAACAAAAGAAGGCTCTAGTTTTAATATCTCAAATTAAATAAAACCTTGGGCTTTCCTGTAAATTACTGATTCCTAGATAAAAACAACTGTTTTTATAAAGCGAATAACTGAAGATATGGGAGGGGCTTTATAGATAAAATAATCACATGAGAAAATTGCTATTTTTCCTTTATTAACTGACTAGCTGTTAACTTGGTAACCTTGGTTACTTTGTGGGTAGTTTCCTTTAAATACATATTTTGTTTATTCATTTTTTTTTTTTTTTGGGACGGAGTCTCGCTCTGTCGCCCAGGCTGGAGTGCAGTGGTGCGATCTCGGCTCACTGCAAACTCCGCCTCCCAGGTTCGTGCTATTCTCCTGCCTCAGCCTCCTGAGTAGCTGGGACCACAGGTGCCAGCCACCACGCCTGGCTAATTTTTTGTGTTTTTAGTAGAGATGGGGCTTCACCATGTTAGCCAGGATGGTCTCGATCTCCTGACCTCGTGATCCACCCGCCTTGGCCCCCCAAAGTGCTAGGATTACAGGCGTGAGTCACCGCGCCCGGCCTCATTTTTGTTTTGTGGTGAGCAAGCTCTTTAAAATACTGACCACCTTCCTCAAATTTGACACAAATTGAAACCCAAATATCAGCTTACATTAAAAAATTAACAAATAAACAAAAACAAAGAACAGATTCAGAACAAAAAACACAGTAGGTCCTCTTCAAAAGCTTCTGATGTTAAATTTATCATATATAGATTTTACATTGCTTAATCTGAAATGTTTAAATAAAAAACGTGAAATCAGGAAAAAGAGCAAGATGTAAGTATTAAAATGATTTGGCACATTTGAAAAAGAATCATATTGCACTTCTAGAATAAAACATATAACATTGAAATAAAAACTTGACAGATTTGCTAGAAAACAAGTTAAAACATGGACAAAAAAGAGAATTAGTACTCTGCAGATAAACATAAAGAAAGTACTTCAGCCAGGCACAGTGGCTCATACCTGCAATCCCATCACTTTGGGAGGCTGAGGCAGGAGGCTTGCTTGAGCTCAGTTCAAGACCAGCCTGGGCAACATAGTGAGACTCTGTCTTCACAAAAAATTTTAAAAATTAGCCGGTGTGGTGGTATGCACCTTAGTCCCAGCTACTTGGGAGGATCACTTAAACCTGGGACACGAATTCACAGATACAGGAAACAATTCAGAGGGAAAGTTCATACCTAAGTATGGTGTAGAATATCATAATCACAGAATGGTTATGTCAGAACCACAAGATATCAAAAAGAGAGAAATCTTAAATTCAGCCAGAGAGAAAAGTCAGATGACCTGCAACGTACAAAGTAAAACAATTAGACTAAGGGAGATCTTAACAGCAATAATAGTGTTTAGAGAATAGTGGAAGAATATCTTCAAAGTGTTAGAAAAAAGAGTAACTCAACTTAGAATTGTATATCCAGCAAAATGATTTGTTCATAAACAAACATAAAGACTTTCTTTATTTTGCGACAGAGTATTGTTCTGTTGCCCCAGGCTGAAGTGCAATGGCTTGATCTCGGTTCACTGCAATCTCTGCTTCCCAGGTTCAAGCAATTCTCCTGCCTCAGCCTCCTGAGTAGCTGGGTTTACAGGCACGTGCCACCATGCCTGGCTAATTTTTGTTTTTTGTTTTTTTTTGGAGATGGAGTCTCACTCTGTCGCCAGGCTGGAGTGCAGTGACACGATCTCAGCTGGGAGGTTAGGCTGCAGTGAGCAGTGATCAGGCCACTGCACTCCAGCCTGGGCAACAGAGTGAGACCCTGTTTCAAAAAAAAAGAAGTACTTCAAATGAGTCATAGACTCATGAAAAATACGAAAGAATACTTAAGAAACCTAAGAAAAAATAGGCCAGGTGCGGTGGCTCACGCCTGTAATCCCAGCACTTTGGGAGGCCGAGGCAGACGGATCACGAGGTCAGGAGATCGAGACCATCCTGGCTAACAGGGTGAAACCCCGTCTCTACTAAAAATACAAAAAAAATTAGCCGGGCGTGGTGGCAGGTGCCTGTAGTCCCAGCTACTCTGGAGGCTGAGGCAGGAGAATGGCGTAAAACCCAGGAGGCGGAGCTTGCAGTGAGCCGAGATCGTGCCACTGCACTCCAGCCTGGGCGACAGAGCGAGACTCCGTCTCAAAAATAAATAAATAAATAAATAAATAAAGAGACTAAGAGAAGAGGAGGTATCAGCAGTGAGCCGAGATTGCCCATTACACTCCAGCCTGGGCAACAAGAGCGAAACTCCGTCTGAAAAAAAATAAAGAATTAAAAAATTAAATAATTAATTAATCCTAAAGTTATGCCCCTAGGCTGGGCACTGTAGGTCATGCCTGTAATTCCAGCACTTTGGGAGGCCCATGTGGATGGATCGCTTGACCCCAGGAGTTTCAGACCAGCCTGAGCAACATAGCAAGACCCCATCTTTATTTTAAAAAAGAGTTGTGCCCCTAGATTAACTCATAATCTGATTGAATGAATATTGTACAATACAGTACATGATGACATAGGGAAAGACCCACACTCTAGCCTTGGCGACAGAGCAAGACTCTGTCTCAAAAGAAAAAAAAGGAATTTTTTTAAAAAAGAAAAGCTCAGGGGCCAGGTGCAGTGGCTCATGCCTGTAATCCCAGCACTTTGGGAGGCAGAGGAGGGCGGATCATAAGGTCAAGAGATCGAGACCATCCTGGCCAACATGGTAAAACCCTGTCTCTACTAAAAATACAAAAATAAGCTGGGCATGGTGGCATGCCCCTGTAATCCCAGCTACTTGGGAGGCTGAGGCTGGAGAATTGCTTGAACTTGGGATGTAGAGGTTGCAGTAAGCCAAGATCGCCCCACTGCACTCCAGCCTGGCGACAGAGTGAGACTCAGTCTCAAAAAAAAAAAAGAAAGAAAAGCTCAATGTCTACAAGTTAATTATATATTGTAAAAATGGTATCAATTATTGATATGAGTAATGAGTATATGTTAGTAATTGTATATATATATATATATATTTTTTTTTTTTTAAGAGACAAGGTTTTACTCTGTCACCCAAGCTATAGTGCAATGGCATGATCACAGCTCACTTGAACTCACTTCCGGTTTCAAGTGCTACTCTCACCTCAGCCTCTGGAGTAGCTGGAATTACAGGTCACATCAGCATGCCTGGCTAATTTTTATTTATTTATTTATTTAGTTTTGAGACGGAGTTTCACTCTTGTCACACAGGCTGGAGTGCAGTGGCATGATCTTGACCCACTGCAACCTCTGCCTCTCAGGTTCAAGCGATTCTCCTGCCTCAGCCTCCCGAGTAGCTGAGACTATAGGCACCTCCCATCATGCCTGGCTAATTTTTTGTATTTTTAGTAGAGGCAGAGTTTCGCCATGTTGGGCAGGATGGTTTCAAACTACTGACCTCAGGTGATCCACCTGCCTCAGCCTCCCAAAGTGCTGGGATTACAGGCATGAGCCACCACGTCTGGCAATTTTTAAATTTTTTATAGAGACAGGATGTTGCTATGTTGCTGATATGGTTTGGCTGTGTCCCCACCCAAATCTCATCTTGAATTCCCAAGTGCTGTGGGAGGGACTCAGTGGGAGGTAATTGAATCATGGGGGGCAGGTCTTTCTGGTGCTGTTCTCATGATAGTGAATAAGTCTTTTAAGGGGGAGTTTTTAAGGGGGAGTTTCCCTGCACAAGCTCTTTCTTTACTTGCTGGCATACATGTAAGACATGACTTGCTCCTCCTTGCCTTCTGCCTTGTTTGTGAGACCTCCCCAGCTATGTGGAACTGTAAGTCCATTAAACCTCTTTTTATTTATTTATTTATTTTTTATTATTTTCTAGGGTACATGTGCACAACATGCAGGTTTGTTACATATGTATACATGTGCCATGTTGGTGTGCTGCACCCATTAACTTGTCATTTACATTAGGTATATCTCCATCCTATCCCTCCCCCATCCCCCCACCCCAGGAGAGGCCCCAGTGTGTGATGTTCCCCACCCTGTATCCAAGTGTTCTCATTGTTCAATTCACACCTATGTGTGAGAACATGTGCGTTAAACCTCTTTTTCTTCCCGGTCTTGGGTTTGTCTTTATCAGCAGCATGAAAACGGGCTAATACAGTTGCCCAGGCTGGTTTGGAACTTTTGGTCTCAAGCGATCCTCTTGGCTTGGCCTCCCAAAATTCTAGGATTACAACTGTGAGCCACCAAGCCTGGCCTCACTGTATACTTTTCAGGTTGGATAGAAACACACTTATGTTCACAAGCAAGGACAGTGCGTTACTGGCAAAAGGTATCTGAGTTACTGGCAGCAAATTCATATGGGTCTGCAGCAACCTCAATTCTTGCCTCCTCAAAAGAAAGAATTCGACTGAAGGGTGTAAGGCAGAAAAAGAGACCACAGCAACTTTTAGAGAAGGAGTTGAAGTTTGTTTGTTTGTTTGTTTGTTTGTTTGTTTGAGACAGAGTCTCACTCTGTAGCCCAGGCTGGAGTGCAGTGGCCTGATCTCGGCTCACTGCAACTTGTATCTCCCGGGTTCAAGCAATTCTCCTGCTTCAGCCTCCTGAGTAGCTGGGATTACAGGTGTGCATCTCCACGCCCAGCTAATTTTTGTATTTTTAGTAAAGACATGGTTTCACCATGTTGGCCAGGCTGGTTGTGAACTCCTGACCTCATGATCCACCCACTTCGGACTCCCAAAGTGCTGGGATTATAGGCGTTATCCATTGTGCCTGGGCTGAAGTTTATTTAAAAAGGCTGTAGAACAGGAAAGTATGCTTGGAAGAGATCCAAGCAGGCATGTGAAGGTCAAGTGCTGCCTTTAGCTGTGATCCTAGGACTTTGTAGGCTGCCCCACTTCTGGTGTCTTGCACCCCTTTTCCATGATTCTTCCTTTAGGGTGGGCTGCATGCTGCCCTTTTTATGTTTGGGAAGCGAGCACATGCGCTGTGTTTAGGAAGTTGTATGCATCCCCATCTGAAGCTTTCTTCCCTTTTCCAGTGGAGTGTCCCAAAGGGCATACTCCACCATTTTGTCTCTTAATGCACATGCCAGGGAAGTTCCTTCTTTCTGGTGTCTGCATTCAATTAACACTTTAGTACAACAGGTGCAGACCATCAGGAAACGGCCTCTCCCTGGGACCTGCTGCTAATTTATCACTTTTAGAGAGGCAATGTGATAATTGTGAAGTCTGACATTTCTGGTGGGCTAGAAGAGAGCCCTCTCCTACCCTGCTCATGCCTGTCTAACCATCTGTAACAAGTGTAATAGATTCCTATTATTGCCATAACAAATTACCACAAATTTAATAGCTTAAAACAACACAAATTTATTACCTTACACTTCTAGATGTCATTAAGTGTGACATGGGACTCAATGAGCTAAAATAGATGTGTTAACAGGGCATCTAGAGTGGGGAGACTCTAGGACAGGCTCTATTTCCTCAGCTTTTCCAGCTTCTGGAATGTTATAGACTCCCTGAAATTCATATGTTGAAACCCTGATCCCCAATATGATCATATTTGGAGATAGGGTTTTTGGGAGACTATTTTGTTTAGATGAGGTCATGAGAGTAGAATTCCCAAGATGGGATTAATGCCTTTATAAGAAGAGGAAGAGATCACATGCTCTTCTCTACCATGTGAGGATACAGCAAGAAGGCGGTTGCTTGCAAGCCAAGGAGAAAGTCCTCACCAAGAACCAAATCTGTCAACACCTTGATCTTGGGTTTCCCAGCTGCTAGAACTGTGAGAAATAAACGTCTGTTGTTTAAACCGTCCAGTCTATGGTGTTTTGTTATGGCAGCCTGAACAGACTAAGAGAAGTTTCCTGCATTCCTTGGCTCATGGCCCTACTTCCTTTGTCACAGCGCCTTCTTGGACTCTGACTGCCTTGCCTTCTTTTCCTCTTTCTTTTTTTTTTTTTTTTGAGATGGAGTCTCACTCTGTCGCCACGCTGGAGTGCAATGGTGTGATCTCCGCTCACTGCAACCTCTGCCTCCTGGGTTCAATCAATTTTCCTGTCTCAGCCTCCCCAGTAGCTGGGACTACAGGTGTGCGCCACCACATCCAGTTAATTTTTTTTTTTTTTTTAAGTAGAGACGGGGTTTCACCATGTTGGCCAGGATGGTCTCAATCTCCTGACCTCGTGATCTGCCCACATTGCCCTCCCAAAGTGCTGGGATTACAGGCGTGAGCCATCGCGTCCAGCTTCTTCCTCCTTTTTTTTTTTTTTTGAGACGGAGTTTCGCTCTTGTTGCCCAGGCTGGAGTGCAATGGTGGTGATCTCGGCTCAGTGCAACCTCCGCCTCCCGGGTTCAAGCGATTCTCCTGCCTCAGCCTCCCGAGTAGCTGGGATTACAGGCATGCGTTACCACACCCAGCTAATTTTATATTTTTAGTGGAGACGGGGTTTCTCCATGTTGGCCAGGCTGGTTTCAAACTCCTGACCTCAGGTGATCTGCCCACTTCGGCCTCTCAAAGTGCTGGGATTACAGGCATGACCCACCACGCCTGGCTCTTCCTCCTTTTTATAAGAACCTGTGATAACATTTGGCCTACATAGAAAATTCAGCACTCCATGTCAAGATCCTTAATTTAATCCCATCTGCAAAGTCCACTTTGCCATATAAGGTAACATATTCATTGGTTCTGGGCATTAGGACATGGATATCTTTTGGGGGATATTATTCTACCTACCACAGATTACCACACCACAGATTCACCATAATTGTCAACAAATTGGTTGTTGTTTTTCTTGTTTATTTATTTATTTTTTTTTTGAGATGGAGTCTTGCTCTCTCCCCCAAGCGGGAGGGTAGTGATGTGAACTTGACTCACTGCAACCTCCGCCTCCCGGGTTCAAGCGATTCTCCTACCTCAGCCTCCTGAGTAGCTGGGATTATAGGCGCATGCCACCATGCCCGACTATTTTTTTGTATTTTTAGTAGAGACGGGATTTCGCTGTATTGGCCAGGCTGGTCTCGAATTCCTGACCTCAAGTGATCCGCTGGCCTCGGCCTCCCAAAGTGCTGAGATTACAGGCAGGAGCCACCGCGCCCGGCCCTGTTCTTTTTTAAAAGAAGAATAATAGTGTTATAGGAGTTATTAAAAAATTATTTTAGGCCGATAGAGAGGAAAAGGGGTCTTTAGGAATTTTTTGTCTCTTTTAAAGCAGCTCCAGAAATGTCTGTTTAGCAGAAAAGCTCTGGCTCTTAGAACCCGCCGGCAACCTTTAATATGCAAATGTAGGCCATTAAAACTGGGTCCACAGGGTAATTCCCACCTCTGTCCTCTTGCCCTTGCCCCCACATGTGCCTGGCAACATGGCCTCCCCCACATAGCCCCACATGTGTAAAACATCTTGGTGCCCTGCATTTGCATATTAAAAGGCTATGCTGGAAGGGTCAGTTTTTACTCGGGCTTTGTAAATAACATGCCTGGTCAAACCAATCCCCTAAGCCCTATGCAAATGAAACACCACCTCTTCCAGCCTCCTCACATAACTGGCTGTTTTTCGTGGCACTTGGGGTTTCCTCTCTCAGTTTTAAGAGTATTGGCTTGCAGTAAAATTCTATTGTAAAAAAGCCACACCTTAGCTATATATATCATTGAGACAGCAGGTGAGTGGTGGGCTGCAATGAACTTGATGTCAGTGGCTGAAAAGATGCTAAGCCATGTGATAGAGTGGCAGTACATTTCACAAAATTGTTGCCTGAGGTTACTTGAGCAGCAGGCCATGTGTCTACTGAGTCATCCATCCTGGAGGAAGGAAATAGAAGGTAGAAACTTAATAGTGATTATTTTTAGCAATGTTTGGCAAGATATTACATGAAAGAGATGAGATCAAGAAAGAATTCCTGGGCCGGGCGCAGTGGTTCAAGCCTGTAATCCCAGCACTTTGAGAGGCTGAGGTGGGTGGATCACGAGGTCAGGAGATCGAGACCATCCTGGCTAACACGGTGAAACCCGTCTCTACTAAAAATAAAAAAATTAGCCGGGTGTGGTGGCAGGTGCCTGCAGTTCCAGCTACTCAAGAAGCTGAGGCAGGAGAATGGCATGAACCCGGGGGCGGAGCTTGCAGTTAGGCGAGACTGCGCCACTGCACTCCAGCCTGGGCGACAGAGTGAGACGCCGTCTCAAAAAAAAAAAAAAAGAATTCCTGGGTTTGCAAGCAGAAATGAAAGGGAATAGAATAAAAAAGTTGGGGGCCTTGAAAGTAGGAAATGCTGACTGCTTCTAGCCCTAATAGTAAGAAATTAAGAAAAGTTTTATTTTTTCTCTTCCCCTTATTCCTTTCTCTCTTCTTTTTTCTCTTTCCCTTTCTGAACAATTTAGCTCCAAAGCCATTAGCTAGGGCCAAGCTGACTAAGTGTCAACATGGTGTCACCTGGAGAGGAATGTCAGAGCCTGACTAGTGTGAAGAGGGTGTCCTGTGAAGGGAAGGCCCACCCATGGTGTCAGAACTTGACAAGAGGGAGAACATCCATGTAGACAATTGCCTCGCACAGAATGTTGGAACTTGCGTGAAGTGAGGACATCCCCACGATGTGAACTCTGAGAGTCCACCAGTAGAGCTGACCCATTGTGAAAGGGCCTTCACAATACTTACCCAGTGGGATTTCAAAATTGCTGTGGTCCAGTGACCCATGTGCCCTCAATTCTTCCTTGTTCTGAATGAGGACTTTTTTTTCCCAGTTTTCCTGTCTATGTTGCATTATCACGGGTGTATATGGGCAGATGGTCTTTTTAGTTCATAGGTCACCAGATAATAGAAAGCCAGATAATAGAAAGCCATATCTGAGGGGGCCGGGCGTGGTGGCTCATGCTTGTAATCCCAGCACTTTGGGAGGCTGAGGCGGTCGGATCATGAGGTCAGGCGTTCGAGACCAAGCTGGTCACCATGGTCAACATGGTGAAACCCGTATCTACTAAAAATACCAAAATTAGCCAGTTGTGATGACAGGTGCCTGTGGTCCTATCTACTCGGGAGGCTGAGGCAGGAGAATCACTTGAACCCAGGAGGCAGAAGTTACAGTGAGCTGAGATCACACCACTGCACTCCAGCCTGGGCAACAGAGCAAGACTCTGCCAAAAAAAAAAAAAAGAAGAAGAAACAATATTTGGTAAGGAAAAGGGCAGACTGTGTCTCTCTTTTCCTTTCATTGGGTCGCAAGAAAGACTCACTTAGTTGTGACATTGTGTTTGGATTCTGGCCAATGAGAGAGGGTTGAAGTCAGGCCATTTCTAGGCCTTCCTCATGCTTTTTCTTTCTTCCTTTTTTTCTCATGCTTTCTTTTGACCTCTTGAATGCAAAGAGAATCAGTTCAAGACTCCGAGGACATCCTGCAACAGGGATTGGAAAATCATGGCCCATGCATCAAATTTAGCCCACCATCTGTTTTTTTGTTTGTTTGTTTGTTTTTGAGACAGAGTCTTGCTCTATCACCCAGGCTGGAGTGCAGTGGTGTGATCTTGGCTCACTGTAACCTCTGCCTCCCGGGTTCAAGCGAGTCTCCTGTCTCAGCCTCTGGAGTAGCTGGGACTACAGGTGCCTGCCACCACGTCCGGCTAATATTCTGGTTTTGTAAATAAAGTTTTACTGGAACACAATAATGCTCATTCAATTACATATTGTCTATGGCTGTGTTCATGCTTCAATAGCAGAATTGAATAGTTGTGACACAAAAGCCTAAAACATTTGCTATCTGTCCCTTTACAAAAAATGTTTGCAGATGCTTGCATGAGAAGATGGTGCCAGCACAAGTTGGTAGGAGACCAACTTGATTCCTTAAATCAGAATATTAAAGGATGCTTACTGGCCAGGCGTGGTGGCTCACGTCTGTAATCCCAGCACTTTGGGAGGCCGAGGCGGGCGGATCACGAGGTGAGGAGTTCGAGACCCACCTGGCCAACATGGTGAAACCCCGCCTCTACTAAAAATACAAAAAAATTAGCCGGGCGCGGTAGCGGGTGCCTGTAGTCCCAGCTACTTGGGAGGCTGAGGCAGGAGAATGGTGTGAACCCAGGAGGGTTAAAAAAAATAATAATAAATAAATAAATAAATAAATAAATAAATAAAAGATGCTTACTGAACACCCAAGTCAGACTATGGTGTGAATGACAAATAAAGCTTTACTTTGTGGAGACATTGTGATTTTTTGGTTATTTGTTAGTAGCTAGTTATCTTGTCCCTAAAACACTACTCTCCTCAGTACCTAGACCAGTGTGCCTGGCTAATGGCAGGAGCTAAACAATTATTTGTTAAGCGAATAAATGAATAGCAGAAATAATACAGCTGGGTGCAGTGGCTCAGGCCTGTAATCCCAGCACTTTGGTAGGCTGAGGTGGGTGGATCATAAGGTCAGGAGTTTGAGACCAGCCTGGCCAACATGGTGAAACCCCATCTCTGCACAGGATTCTATTCTAGGGATGTAGCATGATTTATCTGATTCCCATTAACAGGCATAATTATCTGATTGCCATTAATAGGCACATAATTGTATATAGTTTATTAGCTATCATCAATAATGCTAAAAAGAACATCCTTGAATATATATGTTTATAAATAATTGTGTATTACTGAATAATAAATTCTTAGAAGATAAATTGTCTTGTGTAAAATTTGTTTGTATGTATAAAATTTTGGCAGATGTTTTCAAGTTGCCCTTTAATACAATTGTACTGTTTACACTCCTACCATTCTGGATTGAGAGTGCCCATTTTTCAAAACTTGACGATTGTATTAGTTTGTTTTCATGCTGCCGATAAAGACATACCCGAGACTGGGCAATTTACAAAGAAAGAGGTTTAATGACGTATAGTTCCACATGGCTAGGGAGGCCTCACAATCATGGTGGAGGGCAAGGAGGAGGAAGCCACATCTTATGTGGATGGCGGCAGGCAAAGAGAGCTTGTGCAGGGAAAGTCCCCCTTATAATACCATAAGATCTCATGAGACTTACTATCATGAGAACAGCCCAGGCAAGACTCACCCCCATAATTTAGTCATCTCCCACCAGGTCCCTCCCACAACACGTGAGAATTATGGGAGCTACAAGATGAGATTTGGGTGGGGACACAGAGCCAAACCACGTCAACGATACTGGGCATTATTTATTCTTTTAATCTTTGCAAAACAGATATGTAAACATTGTATCTCATTTTAATTTGCAATTCTTAGAGATACTATTATTAGAGATGCTGACCTTCTTTTCTTGGGGATGAGTATTAGAATAAAAAATGTAAGAATCAGCTATCTTTTCACACTTGATTACACTTTTTTTAAGTTTTTTTTTTTTTTTTCCCAAGACAGAGTCCTGCTTTGTCACCCAGGCTAGAATGCGGTGGTGCGATCTTGGCTCACTGCAACCTCTACCTCCTAGGCTCAAGCAGTCCTGCAACCTCAGCCTCCCAAGCAGCTGGGACCACAGGCCTGTGCCACTATGCCTAGCTAATTTTTGCATTTTTTGTAGAGAAAGGGTCTCACTTTGTTGCCCAGGCTGGTCTCGAACTACTGAGCCCAAGCGATCCATCTGCCTCAGCATTCCAAAGTACTGGGATTATAGGTGTGAGCCACTGTGCCCTGATTACACTTTTTAAGAAGAAAGCAAGTCCACAACTCCTTCAGTTTTTGAGCAAGTGAACCAAGGAAGATTCAGTCTATTCTTAGGAAGTATTACCAGTGTTTGTACCATAGCAAAAGCTAACATTCATTCCTTTAATATAGTGCTTCTTAAGTGACAGTTTTTCTTTTTTTTTTGAGCCAGAGTTTTGCTCCTGTTGCTCAGGCTGGAGTGCAATGGCGCGATCTTGGCTCACCGCAATCTCCACCTCCCGGGTTCAAGCGATTCTCCTGCCTCAGCCTCCTGAGTAGGTGGGACTACAGGTGCACGCCACCAAGCCCAGCTAATTTTTGTGTTTTTAGTAGAGACGGGGTTTCACCATGTTGGCCAAGATGGTCTCGATCTCCTGACCTCGTTATCTGCTCGCCTCAGCCTCCCAAAGTGCTGGGATTACAGGCATGAGCCACCATGCCTGGCCAACAGTTTTTATTTATCCCAAGGTGTCACCATTAAAAAAAAACTTCATGAGGCCAGGCACGGTGGCTCACACCTGTAATCCCAGCACTTTGGGAGGCCAAGGTGGGGGGATCACGAGGTCAGGAGATCAAGACCATCTTGGCCAACATGGTGAAACCCCGTCTCTACTAAAAATACAAAAATTAACTGGGCATGGTGGCACGTGCCTGTAATCCCAGCTACTAGGGGAACTGAGGCAGGAGGATCACTTGAACCCGAGAGGTGGAGGTTGCAGTGAGCTAATATCGTGCCACTGCACTCCAGCCTGGCGACACAGTGAGACTCCATCTAAAAACCAACCAACCAACCAACCAACCAACCAACCAAACAAACAAACAAAAAACCCTTTATGAAATCAATGATGCTCAAATCGCTATAATAAATATAATACAGAGAGCTTGGAAATTTGGGAATTTCTGGCCCCTGCCCAGAGAGATTTTGAATCAATAGGTCTAGCGTTGGGCCTGAAGTCTGGCTTTTCAAATACAGAACCCAGGCAATTCTGATTCGTGGGGTCCAAGAATAAAAAAATTTGAGAAGCATTAATTTAAAGGATTCTGAGAAATTGTTTTAAAAACAATCTTTAAAAAGATCTAAAGTGAACTTTAATTTTTAAGGTTATGGACTTCCACCTTTAGTAAGGGGACCAGGTAGCTAAGACCAGCCCTATTACTGAGGACAACTAGAAAAGCTGAATAAAATATTTCCTAAAAATTTGCTTGAAGTAATCTAAGCATTATGAAGGTAGTGAAGAAGACCAAGATCTTGGAAAGTGGAAGAATCTAGAGGATTGAGTTCAAGATCTGTTGTCATTTCCCCATTTGGTATTTGCCAACTATAGTAGAAGTGGCTGGAAGGCTGAGCAGTGCTTTCAACATTTTGTCAGTTCAGGGATACAAGTTAAAAACTAGCTCCAGCCCAGCAATGAACAAGTGAAATTTGAAATTAAAAACATACCATTTACGGCTGGGTGCAGTGGGTCATGCCTGTAATCTCAGCACTTTGGGAGACCGAGGCGGGCAGATCACCTGAGGTCAGGAGTTCGAGACTAGGCTGGCCAACATGGTGAAACCCCGTCTCTACTAAAAATACAAAAAATTAGCCGGGTGTGGAGGTGCACATCTGTGATCCCAGCTGCTCGGGAGGCTGAGGCAGGAGAATTGCTTGAACCTGGGAGACGGAGGTTGCAGTGAGCTGAGATTGCGCCACTGCACTCCAGCCTGGGAGACAGAGTGAGACTCTATCTCAAAAACAAACAAACAAACAAACAAACAAAAAAACAAGAAACAACAAAAAAACACCATTTACATTAGCATCAACCCCAATGAAATATTTAGGTATAAGTCTAACAAAATATGTTAAAATCTGTATGAAGAAACCTACAAAACTCTGATGAAAAAAATCAGTAAAGAGCTAAATAAATGAAGGATTTCTATATTATGGATAAGAAGGCTCAATGTTGTTAGTTAGATGTCAGTTCTTCCCAACTTGATATATAGATTCAGTGCAATCCCAATCAAAATCACACCATGTAATTTTGTGCATATCAACATATCAATTCTAAAGTTCATATGGAAGCTGGGTGCAGTGGCTCACACCTGTAATTCCAACACTTTGGGAGGCTGAGGTGGGTGGATTGCTTCAGCACAGGGATTTGAGACCAGCCTGGGAAACATGATGAAACCCCGTCGCTACAAATATACCAAAATTAGCTGGTCGTGATGGCAAGCGCCTGTCATCCCAGCTACTTGGTAGGCTGATGTGGGAGGATGTCTTGAGCCCAGCCAGGAGGCAGAGGTTGCAGTGAACTGTGATTGCAATGCACTGCAGCCTGGGCGACAGAGCCATTTTTTACTTATCTCAAAAAAATAAGTAACGGCCTGGTGTGGTTGCTCACACCTGTAATCCCAGCACTTTGGGAGGCCGAGGCAGGCGAATCACTTGAGGCCAGGAGTTCAAGACCAGCCTGGCCAAAATGGTAAAACCCTATCTCTACTAAAAATACAAAAGTTAGCCAGGCATGGTGGGGGGCACCTGTAATCCCAGCTACTCAGGAGGCTGAGGCAGGAGAATTGCTTGAACCCAGGAGGCAGAGGTTGCAGTGAGCCGACATTGTGCCACTGCACTCCAGCCTGGGCAACAGAGCGAGACTCCATCTCAAAAAAAAAAAAATTAAAAAATAATACCCATAGAATGTCTAACACCAAGAGTGAACTTTGGGTGATAATGATGCATCAACATAGGTTTATCAATTGTAATAATTTATATTATTCTGGTGTGGGACATTGATAGTGTGGGATGCATGTGTGATATGGGCACTGTACTTCCTGCTAAATTTTGTTGTGAACCTAAAACTGCTCTGAAACCAAAGTCTATTTAGAAGGAAAAACAGTTGAGTATATCATGTGTAGAACGCCCCAAGATTTGGAATGGGACATCTAAGGGTAGACTCTTGAGACTAAGAATGAAACAGAACTGGCATGAATTGAAGCCCAGCTTTGAGAATTCTGGCAGGTAGAAAATCTCAGTCCCTAAAATTGGATTAAGGTGACTCTGGGTTCCTAGTGCCCTAGGACAAAACTCCTCTCTGAAGGAAGAAAATATTGTTACTACAGATTATTTCAGCAAAGTTTCAAATACAGTGCCCAGCACGTAATCAAAGATAATGAGGAGATAATGTGAATGAGAATCAAAAAAAGCAAGTGCCTCCAGGGGCTCTAGAATGATCAGAAACAGGATCTAAAATAACCATGTTAATTATTGTTAAGGTAGATAGAGAATGTCAACTGAGAATTTGAATTATTAACAAGGACATAGCAAATTTGAAAAAGACCAATAGAAATTGTAGGACTGAAAAACTATAATACAGATTAAGAATTATATGGGCCGGGCGTGGTGGCTCAAGCCTGTAATCCCAGGACTTTGGGAGGCCGAGGCGGGTGGATCACGAGGTCAGGAGTTCAAGACCAGCCTGGCCAACATGGTGAAACCCCGCCTTTACTAAAAATACAAAAAAAATAATTAGCCAGGTGTGGTGGCACGCGCCTGTAGTCCCAGCTACTCAGGGAGGCTGAGGCAGAGAATTGCTTGAACTTGGGAGGTGGAGGTTGCAGTGAGCCGAGATTGCACCACTGCACTCCAGCCTGGGCGACAGAGCGAGAATCTGTCTCAAAAAAAAAAAAAAAAGAACTACTGCTGCTCTAGCTTATTTCAGCTTACTCTCTGACCTTCAATTTAGATGTTATTTATGTATTTATTTTGGAAGCTTTTCCTGACTAACTTGCTTGGATGTAGGCTCCCTTAATAATCCTCTTCACCTATTACTAGCAGCTCTTTTCAAGGCCATTGTATTTTTTTTAATATAATGGTTTTACTGAGATAATTAGCTTATACTGCTCACCTCTTTAAAATATATAATTTTTAGTATATTCATATAGCTGTGCAACCATCACCAATCAATTTTAGAGCATTTTCATCACTTCCAAAAGGAACTCTGTACCCATCAGCAGTCACTTTCCATTTTCTCCCTAATCCTTCAGCCCTAGTAGGAGGCTGGAGCAGTAGCTCACTAACGTTGCTTTGAACATTAGTGTACATGTTTTTGTTATATGTTTTATTTTTATTTTTAGAAACAGAATGTATTAGTCTGTTCTCACATTGCTGTAAAGAGCTGCCTTAGACTGGGTAATTCATGAAGAACAGAGGTTTAATTGACTCATAGTTCTGCAGGCCTAACCGGAAGCATGACTGGAAGGCCTCAGGAAACTTACAATCATGGACCAAGGCAAAGGGGAAGCTATCACCTTCTTCACATGAGAGCAGGAGAAAAAGAGTGTGAAGCGGAAAGTACTACGCACTTTTAAGCAACCAGATCTCTTGAGAAGTCACTCACTATATTGAGAACAGCAAGGGGAAAATCTGTCCCCATTATTCACTCACCTCCCAAGTCCCTCCCCCAACACTGGGAATAACAACTGGACATGAGATTTGAGTGGGGACACAGAGCCAAACCATATCACAGGGTCTCACTACGCTGCCCAGGCTAGAATGCAATCATAGCTCACTGTAATCTTGAACTCTTGGCTTTAAGGTATCCTCCTGCCTTGGCCTCCCAAAGTGCTGGGATTATAGGCATGTGCCACTGAGTCTGGAATAGATATATGTTTTCAATTCTCTTGGGTATATACCTAGGAGTGAAATTTCTGGGTCTTATGGTGACTTTATGTTTTACAATTTTGGGAACTGACAGACAGTTTTTCAAAACTTTTTTTTTTGAGACAGGGTCTTGCTGTGTTGTCCAGGCTATATAGTGCATTGGCTCACAGGCTTGATCACAGCATAGCACACTGAGGCTTCCACCTCCTGGCCTCAAGGGATCCTTCTGCCTCAACCTCCCAAGTAGCTAGGACTATAGGCCAGTGCCACCATGCCTAGCCTAAAGCATTTTATATTCCTACTAACAGGGTATAAGGGTTCTAATTTCTCCATAGCCTTGTCAACACTTGTTATTTTCTGTCTTTTTGAACATAGCCCTTCTAGTGGGTATAAAGTGGTATCTCCTTGTTTTTTTTTTTTTTTTTGAGACTGAGTCTCGCTCTGTCACCCAGTATCAAGCTGGAGTGCAATGGCATGATCTCAGCTCACTGCAGCCTCCTCCGCTTCCCAGGTTCAAGCGATTCTCCTGCCTCAGTCTCCCGAGTAACTGGGATTACAGGCCTGAGCCACCAAGCCTGGCTAGCTTTTGCATTTTTAGTAGAGATGGGGTTTCACCATATTGGCCAGCCTGGTCTCCAACTCCTGATCTCAAGTGATCTGCCCGTCTTGGCCTCCCAAAGAGCTGGGATTACAGGTGTGAAGCACCGCGCCTGATTGTTTTTTTTTTTTTTTGAGACAAGGTCTCACTCTGTTGCCCAGGCTGGAGTGGAGTGGGATGATCTTGGCACACTGCAACATGTTGCCCAGGCTGGTCTTGAACTCCTGGGTTCAAGAGATCTGCCCACCTGGGCCTCCCAAAGTGCTGGGATTACAGGTGTGAGCCACGGTGCCCGGCCTCCTTGTGTGTGTGTGTTTTTTTTTTTTTTTTTTGAGATGGTGACCAAAAAAACAAAACAACAAACAACAAACAAAAAACAAAACAAAGTCATTCTTTTGCATGTGGATGTCCAGCAGTGGTAGTATCAACTGTTGAAAAGACTGTTCTTTCACCATTGATTTGTCTTGGTGTTTTTGTTGATGTAAATGTGAGGGTTATTGATTTATTTCAGGATTCTCAATTCTATGTGTTTATATTCTTATCCTCCATGAGTATGCCCGTAGGGCCACTGTGTATGCCAGTAGGGCCATTGTGTTTTACAGAAGAAATCTAAGAAGAATCATTCTTTTTTTTTTTTCCATTAAAAGTCATGTTTACTAATCTAGCACCACAATTCGTCTTAGAACCTCCCATGCAGTTGGAAAGGGAATATGGGAAGAGGTGAGTATGTTGGAAATGTAGGGTAGTTCTCAAATTGAGGCCCCATTTTGCTTGCTCTAAAGCCAAAAACACAGGGTCTAGCAAAGAGGATCCCAGAGGCTGGAGATGAAAACAAAAGCTTTTGGTTCAGATGGTAAAGGAGGCCCTCAAGAGCAGTAGAATCAGTGTATCCCGAAGGCAATGCTGGAGGCATTCTCATGAAGTAGGGTGTTCCTTCTTGGCATCCAAGTCCTTTTTAATTTCTTCAAGTTTTTTAGCCAGGTTTGGTATGTCATAGTTCTGAGCCAGATACATTCCAACCACGTTGCCCAATGTAAATCCAAGCAGGAATTGGAGCATGATGTTGGTGCGGAGGGCGAGGAGGGCGCAAAGGGCTGCTGCAGCTCTGCAGGCCGGTCAGAGCCTGCTTCCCCATGCGAGGGGAGCGTAATCGCCCCCCCCGCCAACCTTTTTTTTTTGAGAGAGAGTTTCGCTCTTGTCGCCCAGGCTGCAGTGCAAGGCGCGGATCTCGGCTCACTGCAACCTCCGCCTCCTGGGTTCAAGCGATTCTCCAGCCTCAGCCTCCCTGGTAGCTGGGATTATAGGCGCCAGCCACCACGCCCAGCTAATTTTTGTTATTTTTAGTACAGACGTGGTTTCACCGTGTTGGCCAGGCTGGTCTCGAACTCCTGATCTCGGGTGATCCGCCCGCCTCGGCCTCCCAAAGTGCTGGGATTACAGGCGTGAGCCACAGCGCCCTGCCAAGAAGAATCATTCTTTAACCTTAACTCAAAGCAACCAATTCAAGGGTTGGAATTACTCACTCCCCATTTAGAACTTTCAGCAGCGGTCTTTAGCATCAGTAGCCGTCAAGATTGTGTTGGGTCGTTGCTTTCTTGTTGTTTTAAATCACGGTCATGTGTTTGGCAAGGGTGCTGGTTAACCGAAAATGTTGGTTCTAGAGCTAGAAGTACTGGCATTCAAATAAACATATTTGGGGGTGGGGGGTTGATGAGCAAGGCTGGGAGGAGACAAAAGAAGTATCTCGGCTCAGTCGTCAGAGACGCGCAAGGTGTAAGGGAGAGAGCAATCTAGGTTGTGAGAGTGGCTCCAAACATTGAGACATGGAGCCAGGACCTTTGCTCCTGGGGGATGGCCCTAGTACTGATGCGTAGGACCTGGTCCTTGAAGGAGCTGACAAAACTGCCGTTCACCCGCGCGACCACCGGCAAAGCAGCTCCACAGCCTGCCCCTCCCCTTGGCTGCTCCCCCACCCATTTCCCGCCTTGTCTTTCCTCTCTTCTCTCTCTCCCTCCTCCCTGCGCGAAGCGGAAGTGACGCGAGGCGTAGCGGAAGTTACTGCAGCCGCGGTGTTGTGCTGTGGGGAAGGGAGAAGGATTTGTAAACCCCGGAGCGAGGTTCTGCTTACCCGAGGCCGCTGCTGTGCGGAGACCCCCGGGTGAAGCCACCGTCATCATGTCTGACCAGGTACCGGGCTGGGAGCCATCCAACGGCGGTGGCCAGGGCCTTCCCTGCAGGTCTGCCTGCCGCTAGGCTGGGGTCGGGGATGGAGGCGCGGGGGAGGGGAGCGCGGAATGGGGGAGGGGGCGGCCGGTGGGAACTAGGCAGGCGAGGGAGAGGAGCCGACTACGGCCGGAGGTGCCGGGGCCTGCTGCGGGGCTCCCGGAGCCGCCCGCCCCTCTCCGGGCTCGCTCATCACCCCCTGTACCCCACCGCCTCTGGTGGCGGCCTCCCTCATGTCGTCCCACTTCTTTCTCCCGGGTCGACTGGGTGCAGAGCCCCGCTTCCACCTCCCTGAGAGGGTCTCTGGAGAACCCGTCCGTCTCCCTCCAGAGGACTGATCGCAGAAGCAGGGCCCTAGGCCTCAGTTATGTAACGGGAGAGAATCCCTGACTGGGAGGCTCCGTGGCCCTGAGAAGCGGCTGGACTCTCCACTTTTTGCTTCTTCGTCGGGAGGGCGTGGGGCGGCGAGGGAGGGAGACGTCCGATGTTGTTGGGAATCCTGCCTCCGTTCGGATTGGAGCTGGGGCAAGGATGCCGCTGCTCTCCTCTGAGTCTTTTTCCGTGTGGGGGTGCAGAGCTGTCGCCTCTTTACTGTACTTTCCCGTTTCTTACTCGGGATTGGTTCATCCTAGCTCTCCAGTTGTAAGAGAGCATTCATAATAACCAAGAAAGAAAATAGAACTAAACTGCTAGAGCAACAAAAAGCATCTCACCTGGGCATTAACCTGAAGAAGTCTCATATTTTTGAGGAAAAGCATAGGAAAACTTTGTGTATGTAGAGTAGTTGCAGAATATTTGCAGAAAGTTGCCTGGTAAGGCAAAGTGCTCCAGCTCACTGTTAGTATCAATAATTTACTTGGGATTTGCACTTAATCAGGAGTGATCGATTTCCCCTTTTCTTCCTCATCCTGTTCTAATTAAACAACTTTATGGCTAGTTTTTAATTCATAAAGTTTTTGTCTGGTCTTTTGTTTGCTCAGACGACTTTGACTTTTTTTTTTTTTTTTTGAGACGGAGTGTCGCTGTGTCGCCAGGCTGGAGTGCAGTGGTGCGATCTCCACTCACTGCACCCTCCCACCTCCTGGGTTCAAGCAATTTTCGGGCCTCAGCCTCCCGAGTAGCTGGGATTACAGGCACTCACCACCAGGCACTCACCACCACACCTAGCTAAGTTTTGTATTTTTAGTAGAGACGGGGTTTCACCATATTGGCCAGGCTGGTCTCGATCTCCTGACCTCGTGATCTGCCCGCCTCGGCCTCCCAAAGTGCTGGGATTACGGGCGTGAGCCACCGCGCCCAGCCGACTTTGACTTTTTACATTATTTTTGGACTTTTACTCATTTAATGGTAGTTATTCAGAAAACTATTTTTCATTCAACTCCACGATGTACTTGAACTTTTAAATTTAACACACCTATTCCCTTGGCTTTTAACCCAGTTTTGTACCATTTCGTGAGAGCAAGTGAGGTTTTTGCAGATTGGTACTATTGTACAAAATGTACACTAAACATTTTAAAGCTTAACCATAATCTAGATGAATTTTGGATGGATCTACTTACTAATAATCTAGATTAATTCCCAAGTGGGCATTATAAGTGTTTCCCTAGGTAGTTGTTTACTTGGTTACTAGGAAGAAAAGTATAGGCGTAAATGCTTAGTTTCGTCAGCCTTTTATTTTGTTTCTCAGAAGCGTCTAGGAAGCATTTTGCAATTTATTGTAGACTGATGGAAGAGCAACATAAATAATTATAAAATGTAGAATTTATTGCTCCATTTTGAAGTCAGGTTATTTAAGAGAGACATAAAGAAATGAAGGACCTAGGATACAAATAGATTCTTTTATTTCATGTTCATACTAGGACATTATTTGTCTTTTTCAGTGTCATTCTTTCATGAGTGTTCAATGGACATTTCTAGAAACTAACATGACTTGTGATAAAACAAATTAAATGTGGAAGCAGATGTGAAAATCCAGCTGTTTTTATTAAGCCAGACATTAAAGAGATTTGCAAAAATGTGTAACAGTCCCACTCTTTCATTAATTTTGTTTTGAAAAATATTTTTAATAAAAATATATATTTGTTAACATATAACAGGTTTGTTGGTATTTTAAAATGAATTAATATTTAAGACATTTCTCAGTTTTCAGTGTTTAATACTGTAAACATCAATAGATGTAACCAACCTAACAAAAGCTTTATGGGATTCTAAATAAATTTAAGTGTAAGATTCCTGAGAACAAAAAGTTTGAGAACTGTTGCTGTAGGCTGATTGACCAACATCATTAGGACTCGCCGGGTGCGATGGCTCATGCCTGTAATCCCAGCACTTTGGGAGGTCAAGTTGGGTGGATCACGAGGTCAGGAGTTCGAGACCAGCCTGACTAACATGGTGAAACCCCGTCTCTACCTAAAAATACAAAAAATAGCCAGGCATGGTGGTGCGCACCTGTAATCCCAGCTACTCAGGAGGCTGAGGCAGGAGAACTGCTTAAACCCGGGAGGCGGGGTTTGCAGTAACTGGAGATCACTCCACTGCACTCCAGCCTGGGCGACAGAGTGAGACTCCGTTTAAAAAAAAAAAAAAGACTCAGTACATTGGCCGGGTGCAGCGCCTCACACCTGTAATCCTAGCACTTTGGGAGGCCTAAGTGGGGGAGGATTGCTTGAGCCCAGTTTGAGACCAGCCTGGGCAATATAGAGAGACGTCGTCTCTACAAAAAGTAAAATTAGCCAGGCATGATGGCCTGTACCTGTAGTCCCAGCTACTCAGGAGGTTGATATGGGAGGATCACCTGAGCCTGCGAGGTCGAGGTTGCAGCGAGCCAAGATCATGCCACTGTACTTCAGCCTGGGCGATAGAGACCCTGACTCAAAACAAAGAAGACCCAGTACAAGTTCAGTGTTGAGTGCTAAAGACTTAAAAGAGTTATAAAGCTGAACCCTTAATCTTAAGAGGTTTATAAGTGAGAACAAGAATCTCCAAATCCTGTACTGTTTAATATCAGCATGAGACTAAACCACTGTCCTAAGATGACAACCTTAATTTGAATCAAGTTATTTTAGAGTGATGTGTTTTCTGAGGCAGCTCTCAGAAGGTTATTGTCTGGTGTTAAAATAGTGAAATTGAGTAATAACAAGGTTAAAATCGGTGGACATTAAATACACACAAGACTTCAATTGCTGGGTCCTCCATTGATTAATGAAAAGATGATTGTTTTTGGAATTTGAGTGAAACACTTCTTAATGGCTGAGTAGGGTGGCTTATGCCTGTAATCCCACCACTTTGGGATCACTTGAGGCCAGGACTTTGAGACTAGCTTGGCCAACATGAGGAAAGCACGTCTTTACTAAAAATACAAAAATTAGCTGGGCCTGGTGGCTCATGCCTGTAATCCCAGCTACTTGGGAGTCTGAGGCGAGAGGATCGCTTGAGCTTGGGAGGTGGAGGTTGCAGTGAGCCGAGATCATGCCACTGCATTCCAGCCTGGGCGATAGAGCAAGACTCTGTCTCAAAAAAAAGAAAAGAAAAAAAAACCAAAAAACTTTTTTTTTTTTTTTTTTTTTGAGACGGAGTCACAAAAAATTAGCCACCATGCCCAGCTAATTTTTTTGTATTTTTAGTAGAGACGGGGTTTCACCATATTGGCCAGGCTGTCTCGAACTCCTGACCTTGTGATCCGCCCGCCTCGGCCTCCCAAAGTGCTGGGATTACAGGCGTGAGGTGCCGTGCCTGGCAAAAAAAAACAACAAAAACCCACTTCTTTATAATTTTAACAATTCCAACATCATCTAGTGGATTTGTGTACCATTATTAAATAATCCTTTAAAACAAGTTCTAAACCTAAGGCCCATAGACCATAAAGACTGAAAGTTCGCTTTACATTGCATGGAGTGTTTTGTGAGTATTTGTGCATATGTATTTTTTTTTTTTTAAGATAGAGCGTTGCTCAATTGCCCAGGCTGGAGTAGAGTGTGGTGTGATCTCGGTTACTGCAACCTCTGCCTCCTGGGTTCAAGTGATTCTCCTGCCTCAGCCTCCCTAGTAGCTGGGATTATAGACACATGACACCACACCCGGCTAATTTTTGTATTTTTTGTAGAGATGGGGTTTCACCAGGCTGGTCTCGAACTCCAGACCTCAGGTGATCTGCCCGTCTTGGCCTCCCAAAGTGCTGGGATTACAGACGTGAGCCCAGCCATATATATATATATTTTTTAAATAGGAGAAAGGACCCATAGTCTCATCAGGGGTATGTGATTCCTCAAAATGGTTAAGGACCATCCTTTAACCAGTAACAGAAATCTGATTGGGTGCTTTCCTTTAG
Organism: Gorilla gorilla gorilla; assembly: GCF_029281585.2. Lineage (NCBI taxonomy): Eukaryota > Metazoa > Chordata > Mammalia > Primates > Hominidae > Gorilla > Gorilla gorilla. The sequence goes on along the minus strand of NC_073235.2, from coordinate 104,849,246 downwards.
CCCAGTCTCACCTTGTAGCAAAACAAAGTGCTCGTACAGAACCAGAAGCTTAATATCAAAAGGATAAGGGTAATTTGTACAAATATTTTCCCCTTCCTCCTTTCTGATATTTGAGTTTATAGTGTTTCTTTTTTATACCAAAATCATTAAAGGTAGCTTGGTGAGCTCTTCAATTCAAGTCTGTTAATTGTAGCAATTGGATGACTGTTCCACTCTAACTGAATCTGTATTAACACCCCCAAAAGAGAGATTGAATGATTTCCTTTTATCTTTAGTCAAGGATTTGGAAGCATTGTGTAATTCTGATTATCTGATACATTACCTCAAAATTTTGTGACTTAAAACAACAGCCATTTATTTTGTTTATAAATCTGCAATTTGGACAGGGCTCTGTGGATTAGACTCACCTCTGCTTCTTGGTGTGTGGGGCCTCAGCTGAGATGACTCAAGTGGCTGGGGGCTGGAACAGCTAGTTGTCAGGTGAGATGAGACTGGATGGGGCAAGTGTCTCCATACAGTCTCAGAGCCTTTCTTAGTGGTTTCATCATGTGATCTCAGCATGGAGACCCTAGGGTATTCAGACTTACGACTCAGGGATCATAGAGAGAATAGGTGTTCCAAGAGAACCTGGGTGGAAATAGCAAGTCTCCTACAACCTAGCCTTGGAAGTCACTTCTGTAATTCTGTTGGCCACTCAAATCACTAAGGTCAGCCAGATTCAAGGGAAAGGCATTTATTTAGACACTGTTTCTCAATGGGAGAGTAACAAAGAATTTGCAGTTATCTTTAATCTACATTAATTGTATTTTTGCTGCCATGATAGTATTATTCCCTGCAGTGTTCTATATAGCTCCCTGCTATTGATTTTTACTGATTTTAGAAATTCTTTGCTTGAGATAGCAGGAGAATATGATGAACTGGTTGTGTATTAAAATTCATAATTATGTGTACTACTATTTATATCATAGAATAGATATGTTAAACTGTAGTTATTACTTGAGTATGTAGTTAAGCATTTCATGCCCTAGGAGAAGAATAATACTGTGTCCGCTCTGATAGACATGAGGTCCTGCTAGTGGATGTTACAAATGTATAGATTGTAGCATTATCTAAACAAACTTTACTAGTAGTTTAAAAATTGAATATGAATGTTATGATTACTCATTAAGATTTAGTAGTTCAGATTTAAAAACTATTAAGTAGTTGTCAACTCATGGCATCCTTTAGTCCCGAAGGCAGTTAGGGTATCTCTTTCATAATTTTTAACATGTAATGTTAGTTATTTACGTTCCTTTTTTTTTTTTTTTTTTTCGAGATGGAGTCTTGCTCTGTGGCCCAGGCTGGAGTGCAGTGGCATGATCTCGGCTCACTGCAACCTCTGCCTCCTGGTTCAAGTGATTCTCCTGCCTCAGCGCCTCAAGTAGCTGGGAGTACGGATGTGTGTCACCACGCCTGGCTAGTTTTTATATTTTTAGTAGTAATGGGGTTTCCCCATGTTGGCCAGGTTGGTCTTGAACTCCTGACTTCAGTCATCCACCTGCCTTGGCCTCCCAGAGTGCTGGGATTACAGGTGTGAGCCACTGCGTTGCCAGTTATTTACATTCTAAGTGTCTTTTCTCCGTTACATCAGGCTTTATTTATCCTCTTTTTCCTGTAATACTTAGCACATTGAGTGGATAATTAGTAAAAAATTTTTTAAAGGAGAGTGGCCAGATTCATTCAACAAATGTTTATTAAATGTCACAATGTTCACAGCACGATTCTAGGCCCTAGAATTGGAAGGTCGCCTCAAAAACATGAAACAGCAGGTACCTTCCTCCTCCTCTTTCAGTCCTCTTGATGTTGTTTTGTTATTGAGGCAGGGCTGGTTGCCATGGAATAGTTTTTCTCTTATGATATTTTTGCATACCTTCTTCATCTTTACTTCTGTTAGCAATAGACCTGGTAACTATATCCAAAGTTGAATCATTTACTTCTTCCAGGACACTGGGATTGTTAAGGATGATTTTTTTTTTTTTTTTAAATGAAAGGTCTCACATATTTATTACTGAACCTAGCCAACCAACACGTTCATAACAGATTCAGAGAAAAAAATATATTCCCAATAAAACATGTCCAACTCTCTAGATAGTGGTGACATTTTCAGCTCGATATGGTAACATGATTGTGACCTTCAGACAGCCTAAGTATGTTGTATCATGCAATGCCTTATAGACCCAGCTTGGTTCTTCTCCAATGTCTCCTTTTGGAGTTTTACCTGATTTTATTACTAGTTTTCATCTGAATCCACTGGGGAATGGGTCGATTTTGCTTTTGTTTCTTGGCCGGGAATCACTTAACCCTGAAAGTCTTGTGAGAAGACATGGCGAGAAGTGGAGTCAAGCACACACCACGATGGCAGATAAAGGAAGAGAGGCCGATAATCTTTTTTTTTTGAGACGGAGTCTCGCTCTGTCACCCAGTCTGGAGTGCAGTGGTGCCATCTCGACTCACTGCAACCTCCGCCTCCCAGGTTCAAGCGAGTCTCCCTCCTCAGCCTCCCAAGTAGCTGGGATTACAGGCACCTGCAATCATGCTCAACTAATTTTTGATCTTTGTAGAGATGGGATTTCACCATGTTGGCTAGGCTGGTCCTGAACTCTTGACCTCAGGTGATCCGCCTGCCTTGGCCTTGCAAAATGCAGGGATTACAGGCATGAGCCACGGTGCCTGGCCCAGGTAATTTTTTATTAAGACATCTTTAGCATTCCATTTTGGAATTCCCTGAAGTTGTGATTAAAAAAAAATATATATATATATAATGCTGATATTCTATTTAATTAATTTAATTAATTAATTTTTTTTGAGACAGAGTTTCGCTCTTGTTGCCTAGGTTGGAATGCAATGGCGCCATCTTGGCTCACCGCAACATCTGCCGCCCGGGTTCAAGCGATTCTCCTGCCACAGCCTCCCGAGTAGCTGGGATTGCAGGCATGTGCCACCATGCCCGGCTAATTTTTTTTTTTTTTGAGACGGAGTCTCAGCTGGAGTGCAATGGCGTGATCTCTGCTCACTGCAACCTCTGCCTCCTGGGTTCAAGCATTTCTCCTGCCTCAGCCTCCTGAGTAGCTGGGATTACAGGCACGCACCACCACGCCTGGCTAAGTTTTTTTATTTTTAGTAGAGACGGGGTTTCACTGTGTTAGCCAGGATGGTCTTGATCTCCTGACTTTGTGATCCGCCTGCCTCGGCCTTCCAAAGTGCTGGGATTATAGGTGTGAGCCACTGCGCCCGGCTAATTTCATTTTTTTTTTTTTTTAAGTAAAGATGGGGCTTCTCCATGTTGGTCAGGCCTGTCTCGAACTCCCGACCTCAGGTGATCTGACTGCCTTGGCCTCCCAAAGTGCTGGGATTACAGGCGTGAGCCACTGAGCCATCCCGGCTGATATTCTGTTTCTTTTTAAAAGAGTCATGGGGAAAAGTTCACACAGATACTGTTATTGAGCACCTTAGTTTTACAGTTTAAAATCTGGATAATTCCTGCAATGTGACTATGTTTACTTAAAGATACATTGTATCGGTTATATTTTTTGGCTATTTTTGCATTCAGTTGCCTTTTCTGAGCTAATGAGGATCTGAAGGAAAAGACCTGAAGGAAGGAAGGAAGGGTGGAGTTTTGTTTGCTGGGCTGGTTGTTCTCAATATCTAGGGCCAGTTATTTTTAAAGGTTTTACCAAAGAGTAATATACGTACAAAAAAGTGCAAAGAGTGTTTGGTTTGCTGAACTTTCACAAACTGAACACATCCATGCAACCAGCACTCAGATGAAGAACCGCTGTATTGACTTAACAAGTAGAATAGTTTTGTCTGTTTTTATACAGCATAACATTTTATAAGTGAAATCATACAGTATGTATCTCTGTGTGTTGGTTCTTTTGCCCAGCACTGTTTAGAGGTTTGTTCATTATTATTGTATATAGTTGTATGTTATTACATCTCATTGCTGTGTGGCTTTCCGTTGTGTGGAATGCAGTACACTCAATTTACTTATTCATTCTGCTTTTGATGCCCATTGAGGAATTTTCTAGCGCCTGTTTTTATGAGCCAAACTTATACCTTTTAAAGCACCTTCTATTTCAGGATTACTTTTGGGCTGAATAACAGAAAGTTTGATTTATTGTAGGTTAAACAATTTTTTTTTCTCATAAAACAAGAAGTGTAGACAAAAGTAGCTCAAGGCTGATGTGGTAGCTCCACAGTTCCTTCATATTATTTTCTTCTCCATCCTTAACAGCAGTCTTTCACTCTGGTGTTTGTCCACTTGTGGGCACAAAAAAGCTACTTTGTGTTCCAGACAGGAGAAAAGGGAAAAAGTATGTCACTTTATATCTCTTTGGCCAAAATGGGTATAAAAGAAGCTGGGAAATACGTTTTTTATCTGGGTAAATTTAGGTTTCCCTTTGTAAGGAAGAAAGGGAAAATAGATATCAGATAGGTAATTAACAATGTCTGTCATACTTCCAAGTCTGCTTGCTAGTACTTTTGGATGCAATCAAACTGGTTTGTTCTAGGGTTAGCATAGGTCTAGACTCAAAGGGTAAGGTTTACACAACCAGTAAAATTTTTAGTTATAGTTTTTAGTTCCTGAGAAGCTATCTGTGCATGACTAGTGTTTAACTACCATTCAGGGTTGAATGTAAATATTCAGAGGCCCATTGTGTTGACAGCTTTGACCTAAACCTTGAAGTTATGCAGTTAAATCTGGTCAGTTCTGTTCTAAATCTCTAGTACCGTCTTACTAAGTTTGAACATATGCATCATGAAGATGAAAATATACATATATTTTTGTGTTTTTAGAATTGTGGGCCCAGTGCAGTGGCTTACTCCTGTAATCCCAGCACTTGGGAGGCTGTGGCAGGCGGATTGCCTGAGCACCAGAGTTCGAGACCAGCCTGGGCAACATGGTGAAACCCTGTCTCTATGAAAAAATACAAAATTTAGCTGGGTGTGGTGGTGTGCGCCTGTAGTCCCAGCCAGTGAGGAGGCGGAGTTTGCAGTGAGCCGAGATCGTGCCACTGCACTCCAGCCTGGGTGACACAGCGAGACTCAAAATAAATAAATAAATAAAATGGAATTGTGGTAAATTATTTAAGTATAAGGGAAGTAACTTCACTGTAATTCTCGGTTTTTCCCTTTTAATGGTGCATTAGAATTATCCTGTTTAACCCTTTTTGAGCTTTCTTCATTAGGAAATAAAATAAATTGATATATATATGGAATTTGAAGCTTGGAGTGACTTTTTTTTTTTTCCGAGACAGTCTTGCTCTGTTGCCCAGGCTGGAATGCACTGGCGTGATCTCTGCTCACTGCAAGCTCCACCTCCTGGGTTCACGCCATTCTCCTGCCTTAGCCTCCCAAGTAGCTGGGACTACAGGCGCCCACCACCACGCCCAGCTAATTTTTTGTGTTTTTAGTAGAGATGGAGTTTCACCATGTTAGCCAGGATGGTCTTGATCTCCTGACCTCATGATCTGCCTGTCTTGACCTCCCAAAGTGCTGTAATTACAGGCATGAGCCACCGTGCCTGGCTGGAGTGAATTTTTTAATGAATTTTTTAAAATTTATGTTTAAATGTACTGTATTATAATGAATCCTTGTGGCCTTCTCATGGCCTATAATCTACAGCATCCCATTATACTCCCCCATATTATTTTGGAGCCAATTCTAAATATTGTTATCATTTCATCTGTAAATATTTCAGTATGTATCTTTAAAAGAGAAGGGCTTTTTCTTTATTTTTAATTTAAATTTAATTTTTTTTTTTTGAGACAGAGTCTTGCTTTGCCGCCTGGGATGGAGTGCAGTGGTGCCATCTCGACTCACTGCAAGCTCCGTCTTCTGGGTTCACTCCATTCTCCTGCCTCAGCCTCCCGAGTGGCTGGGACTACAGGCACCCACCACCACATCCAGCTAATTTTTTGTGTTTTTAGTAGAGATGGGGTTTCACCATGTTAGCCAGGATGGTGTTGATCTCCTGACCTTGTGATCCACCCACCTCGGTCTCCCACAGTGCTGGGATTACAGGTGTGAGCCACCGTACCTGGCCCTTTTTTTTTTTTTTTGAGACGGAGTTTTGCTCTTGTTCTCCAGGCTGTAGTGCAATGGCGCAGTCTCGGCTCACCGCAACCTCTGCCTCCCGGGTTCAAGCGATTCTCCTGCCTCAGCCTCCCTAGTAGCTGGGATTACAGGCATGCACCACCACACCTGGCTAATTTTGTATTTTTAGTAGAGATGGGGTTTCTGCATGTTGGTCAGGCTGGTCTCAAACTCCTGACCTCAGGTGATTGGCCCGCCCCGGCCTCCCAAAGTGCTAGGATTACAGGCGTGAGCCACAGTGCCCAGCCAAGGCTTTTTCTTTTAACATGACCAATATACTCTTGTCACACCTTAAAAAATGAACAGATTTGTTAATATCATCAAATAAGAGTAAACGTATTTTTTATTTTTTGTTGAGTTTTCCTAGAATCCCTCCTTTTTCAGTGAGAATAAGCAATCCAGCTGGGCACAGTGGCTCACGCCTGTAATCCCAGCACTTTTGGAGGCTGAGGTGGGCAGATCACCTGAGGTCAGGAGTTCGAGACCAGCGTGGCCAACATGGCAACCCCGTCTCTACTAAAAATACAAAAATTAGCCAGGTGTGGTGGTGTGTGCCTGTAATCCAGATACTCAGGAGGCTGAGGCAGGAGAATCGCTTGAACCCGGGAGGCAGAGGTTGCAGTGAGTTGAGATCACGCCACTGTACTCCAGCCTGGGAGGCAGAGCAAGACTCTGTCTCAGAAAAAAAAAAAGAGACAATCCTTGTGCAGCTGGGTCCGTGACACATTGGCAGTAGTTAAGTGTGATGCTCTGTCCCTGTGACTGAATTGTCACTGTACTGATTACCAGAGTGCTTTTTTTGGCATGATCTCGGCTCACTGCAACCTCCACCTCCCGGGTTCAAGTGATTCTTGTTCCCCAGCCTCCCGAATAGCTGGGATTACAGGCGTGCACCACCACCACTTTTTTTTAGTAGAGATGGGGTTTCGTCATGTTGGCCAGGCTGCTCTTGAACTCCTGGCCTCAAGTGATTGCCTGCCTTGGCCTCCCAAAGTGCTGGGATTACAGAAGTGAGCCACTGCGCCCAGCCTCCAGAGTGCTTTTAAGCAAAGGTCTTGTTCTTTTGACTTTGAAATAGCATAATAAAACCCTCCTCATGAATATTGTACATTTGAAAATGAGGCCTATTGTGTTTTCCATATCTTTTGCAGTCTAAGAGGCTTTCACTTCTCTCTTTGATCCTGTATATTCACTTAATCTTTCCATCACCTGTTTCTTCTGCTTTGGGGCTGTGTATCCTTTCCAGCCAAATCACCCAGCTCTCTTTGGGATTCTCTTTTCTTTGATGACCTAGTGTCCCAGACTCAGAGCTAAATGCTTTCACTGTTTTGTAATCACTGTATCATACCGTTCTGTATTGGCTGCTTTTTACAAGGAAGAGAAGGAAAGACAGCCTGCAAAAGACACTGAGCTCATTGGAGACAAACTTTGGCCTTTTTTTGTACAGGATCTTCTCATTTTCAAGGCTAGTTTGTCAAAAGAGAGAAGGCAAAAAGCTTGATGACTGCCTTAAACAAGCATGAGGCTATTAAACAAGTGGTACAGGTGATTGTTATTATGGTGGTTAAGAGCTGGGAAGACATCACCAAATGGAGTGTCTAGGGAAAGTAGCAGCTTGTTTTTTGGAAATTTAAAATCCAATTGTTCACATATTCTTATGAAATTGAGGTGAATTATCTCTTATTCTCAACTGTGAATGCAAAAAACTGAAAAGATCTGTTTGAACTATTGCATACGGAAGTATGAAGCATGAGTAAGATTCTGTGATATACAGAAAATAGTGCTGTCAATCTTATTTATTCAACAAACATTTAAAAATTGCTTAGTATTTATTTGGCACTACAGAGGTTAGAGAGGTGAAAAAACTTGGACCCTCCACTTGTAAACTTGTAGGGAAGACAAGACATACCAACCTGTCACAGAAAACTGTTTAATAAGAATATTGAGTATCTTCAAAAGTACCACACTCTGTGCTTGACTGGAAATACAAAGAAGAGTAAGGCATGCCAATAAGAAACTCAAATCTGATAGGAGAGACAGATATGCAAACAAGTGGTTATAATAGATAAGTAAGCAGTATGGGAACATTTAAGAAGATGATCAAGGAAGTGATGTCTGGGTGGTCATGAGAGGTGAATAGAGTGGGAAAGGGCCTTCCAAGAAGAGGGGGTCAGCATGTACAAAGATAATTGAGGTAAGGTGGAGGGTGCCATGTTCCAGCAATTGTAGATAGTTATGGCTGGAGGATAGGATATTTGCTAACAGAGGGAGGAGAATAAGGTTTCATTGCTAGGCAGGGACCAGCACATGAAGGATCAGTGTATGTCAGCTAAGGAGTTCGAATTTTTTTTTTTTTGAGACGGCGTCTCCGTCTGTTGCCCAGATGGGAGTGTAGTGGGCGATCTCGGCTCATTGCAACCTCTGCCTCCTGGGTTTAAGCGATTCTCTGCCTCAGCCTCCTGAGTAGCTGGGATTACAGGCATGCGCCACCACATCCAGCTAATAATTTTTGTATTTTTAGTAGAGACAGGGTTTCGCCATGTTGGTCAGGCTGGTGATCCACCTGCCTCGGCCTCCAAAAGTGCTGGGATTACAGATGTGAGCCACCATGCCTGGCCTAGGAGTTTGAATTTAACCCTGAAGATTTTGAGCAGACCAGATTGCATTTTAGAGAGATGGCTCTGGTGACAGTTTGGAGAAATAATTGAAGGGAGGAAGACTGGGAACCTCAGTTATTCTATTTTTAAAATTAATTATTATTTTTTTTAGTGACAAGGTCTCGCTCTTTCACTCAGGCTGGAGTGCAGTGGCACAATCTTGGCTCACTGCAGCCTTGACCTACCGGGGTCAAATGATCCTCCCACCTCAGCCTCCCAAGTAGCTGGGACTATAGTTGTGTACCACCACGTCTGGCTAATTTTTGTATTTCTTGTAGAGACAGGGTTTCACCATGTTGCCCAGGCTGGTCTCAAACTCCTGGCCTCAAGTGATCTACCTTGGCCTCCCAAAGTGCCAGGATTTGGGTGTGAGCCACTGCACCAGGCCAGTTATGTTGTTGCAGTGATGTTAATAAGCATCAATGAGTGGCTGAACTAAAGCAGTGGGAGAGAATGGGATGGGCTTGAGAGCTAGTAAGAAATAGAATTGTCATGGCTCATGCCTGTAATTCCAGCACTTTGGGAGGCTGAGATGGGAGGATTGCTTGAACCCAGGAGTTCAAGACCAGCCTGGGCAACATAGTGAGACCCTGTCTCTAAAACAAAACAAAAAAAGATACAGAATTGTCAGAATGATGAGTGATGTTAAGTATGAAGTTTAATGTTTAAAAGCAGAAGAGGAGCCAAAGATGACCCCGGAATTTCTGTTGTTGGCAGCTGATTGTATGGTAACCATTTATTGTAATTGGGAATCCAGGAAGAATTATAATTTGTTTTGATTTTGATTTTTAGAAAGAGGAGTTAAAACTGACACAAGAGTTAGAGATAATGGTTTAGTTGGGACACTTTCACACTGAAGTATCCAAGGATATATTCAGGCACTTGGATAAATGAGTGTGAAACTCATAAAGGTTAGAAGGAATAATTGAGTTATTAGTATCTGTTTTTTTTTTTTTTTTTTTAGACAGAGTCTCGCTCAGTCGCCCAGGCTGGAATGCAGTGGCGTGATCATAGCTCACTGCAGGCTCCGCCTACCGGGTTCACGCCATTCTCCTGCCTCAGCCTCCAGAGTAGCTGGGATTACAGGTGCCCGCCACTACGCCCGACTAACTTTTGTATTTTTAGTAGAGATGGGGTTTCACCGTGTTAGCCAGGATGGTCTCGATCTCCTGACCTCGTGATCCGCCCACCTCGGCCTCCCAAAGTGCTGGGATTATAGGCGTGAGCCACTGCGCCCGGCCGAGTTATTAGTATCTGAGAACTAGTTGCAACCATGGGTCACCAGGGAGACAGAAAAGCAGAGGATTGAAGACACAGAATTCAGATGAAACCCAGCATTGAAGGAAATTACAGAAATGAGGAGAGAACCTAATCTTGGCAGCCAAAGGTGGAGAGTTTTCAAGGTAAAACTCAATCAGTGTTTGTTTGAGAGAGTTACAGATGAGATTTGAAAGTGTACATTGGATTTAGCAATAAAGAATCCACCTGCTAACCATTGGTGAGGAGAGTGTTAAGTGGAATGATGGGGGCATAAACCACATTACAGTAGGTTGACAGTGAAAGTGGGGATAGCAAAAGCTGAATACTCTTTAAGAAGTTTGATTTTGAAAAAAGGTGAGAATTGGCTGGGCGTGGTGGCTCACTCCTGTAATCCCAGCACTTTGGGAGGCCAAGGCGGGCAGATCACAAGGTCAGGAGATCGAGACCATCCTAGCTAATACAGTGAAATCCCGTCTCTGCTAAAAATACAAAAAATTAGCTGGGCGTGGTGGCACGCACCTGTAATCCCAGCTACTCAGGAGGCTGAGGCAGGAGAATTGCTTGAATCTGGGAGGCAGAGGTTGCAGTGAGCCGAGATCGCACCACTGCACTCCAGCCTGGGCAGCAGAGCAAGACTCTGTCTCAAAACAACAACAACAACAATAACCACAAAAAGAAACAAAAAAGGGGAGAAAAACGACTAGAGAAGTAAGGTCAAGGGAGAGTATTTTTAAGTGGAAAATAAATGCCATAAAATATATGAATAAATTGCAAGTAGGAGCATTAAAGGAAGATATTAATATCATTTGGAAAGTTGGGGGAGTGCTGTGGTTCATAGACGAGTTTTAAAAACTCCTGGACTTGGCCTTACATGGTGGCTCACGCCTGTAATCCCAGCACTTTGGTAGGCCAAGGTGGGCAGATCATTTGAGGCCAAGAGTTCAAGACCAACCTGGGCCAATGTGATGAAACCCTGTCTCTACTAAAAATACACACACAAAAAATTGCTGGGTGTGGTGGTGCATGCCTGTAATCCCAGCTATTCAGGTGGTTGAGGGATGAGAAAATCGCTTAAACCTGGGAGTCAGAGGTTGCAGTGAGCCGAGATTGTGCCACTGCACTCCAGCCTGGGTGACAGAGCGAGACTCTGTCACAGAAAAGAGAAAAAAAAAAGCAGGCCGGGCGTAGTGGCTCAAGCCTGTAATCCCAGCACTTTGGGAGGCTGAGGTGGGTGGATCACCTGAGGTCAGGAGTTCGAGACCAGCCTGGCCAACATAGGGAAACCCCATCTTTACTGAAAATACAAAAATTAGCCGGGCGTGGTGGCACACTCCTGTAATCCCAGCTACTTGGGAGGCTGAGGCAGGAGAATCGCTTGAACCCAGGAGGCAGAGGTTGCAGTGAACCAAGATTGTGCCATTGCATTCCAGCCTGGGCAACAAGAGCGAAAATCTGTCTAAAAAAAAAAAAAAAGAAAAAAAAATACTGAACTTAAGTTCATGTGTGAGGTAGATATCCTTGAGGTGATTTCAAGAGAGGCTGAGAGAGGATATATATATATATTCCAGGTAAGTGAAACTAGGGCCGCAAAGGGCTGAAGTTGAAGTAATGCTAATGGACATATTCAGGGAACAGCAAATAGTCCCACTGAACAGAATCTTTGGGTTTGTTGAGTGAATGATGAGAGAAAAATGAGAATTGAGCTTGATGGTGGAAGCAGAGAACGTCATGCTATAGAGTTAGGTTATAGGCCCTAAAGTACTGGAAGGTATTTATGCTTTTTGATCTGAGTAGTTACAGGACTGGAGAAGCTGGACTTTAGGAGAATTCTGAAGCACTGAGGATGATGGAGGGGAGGAGGGGAAGAATTCTTTTGTGCTGAGTAGCAGCTATAGCTACCCTATCTAGGAGACACAGGAGCAAAGCCACTCATGTTGTGCTGATATATTGCTGCTAGGGGAGGGGGCTGTCCTTTGTGCTAACTTAAAGAAAGCTTCTTAAGGCCTCCTCTCCTTCCAGTTACAGAGGACTCAGGGCTTGGTTGCTGTTTATTGCCCTTCACTGCATGGAATAAGCTCTTTGCCTTCTAGATACTTAGAGGAAGAAGCAGCTGTTTACTATGAATATAAATTCATAGAAATGTGGAGAGACTATATTTGAAGACAGTCTTCTAGTTTTCAGGTGAAATACTGTCTCACTAAAGAAGGTTAATTTTGCCTGCTGCCGTAATAGTCAGTAGTCAGCAAATGTTAAAAGCACTGTAGAATGAAAAACAGGCAAGGATTCATACTAATGAAATCAGTTCTGTTATCTAAGCATTTCCCTAGACTCTAGCCTGTATTTTAAAGTTAAAAGCTGCTTCTAGTTTAATATGTTCTTTTAATTGTTGAATGTTAAAGAATTTTGTATTTTAAGTTACTGGCATGAGATACACAGGTAATGGTTATGGTTATTCTTATCAAATACGGATTAACTGCTTGAAATTATTACGGATAATAAGGTATATATCTAAATAAGTGGGTAATTTGGTGGCCAAACTAAGGTGTAGCACATAGAGAAAAAAAGCTACTTTTTTATCACATTATTCATGAAATTTTCCAAGGTTCCCCCTTTACTAAAAATGATTTGCTTATTCTTGAGATACTTCATGGTGAAGTTTTTTAAACTAATTTATTCTGTTAACCTCATTTTCATTTCAGTATCTCTTTATTGGAAATTGTTTTGTAACTGTTTTTGTGATCCTTTTTTTTTTTTTTTGAAGAGATGAGGTCTTGCTATGTTGTCCAGGCTGGCCTCCACCTCCTGGGCTCTCAAGCAGCCCTACTGCCACAGCCTCTCAAGTATCTTGTCTTCCTATTTTTGTCTCCTCTTTTAAACTTAAGCATTATGCTTCGGATAGTCTAAAATAATTGATTATATAAAACTGATTCGTTTTGACTCCAGAGTACGTTAGGCTAATACTTTCTTATTTGATTTTCCTTTCTAAATAGCCTTGCTTGGCTGGGCACTGTGGCTCACGCCTGTAATCCCAGCACTTTGGGAGGCCAAGGCGGGCGGATCACCTGAGGTCGGGAGTTTGAGACCAGCCTGACCAACATGGAGAAACCCCGTCTCTACTAAAAATACAAAATTAGCTGGGTATGGTGGTGCATGCCTGTAGTCCCAGCTACTCGGGAGGCTGAGGCAGGAGAATTGCTTGAACCTGGGAGGCAGAGGTTGCGGTGAGCTGAGATCGAGCCATTGCACTCCAGCCTGGGCAACAAGAGCGAAACTGTCTCAAAAAAATAATAAATAATAGCCTTGCTTATGCTAATATGATTAATTTACATTTCTTAGTACAGTTTTGTAGTTAAAATAAACTCCTCATGATAGGCTGTGAGAAGATAATCTTGGATTCAGAAGTTTGTCTAAAAATTCATGGAGGATGAACTTCCTTTGTGCTGGTAAGAGCTGGCTGTAGGGGCAGTTGTTTCCAAGTTGTTCCTCGGCCAGTAGTATCGGTACCACCTGGTAATTTGTTAGAAAGAGATTCTTATCCCTACTACAAATGTGCTGAATAAGAAACTGGGTCTTGGGCCCAGCAGTTTGTTTAATACGTCCTTCAGCTGATTTTGATGCGTGGTAAAGTTTTAGACCATTACTATGGGGTATTATAATAAAAGAGACCCCTTTCTTGATTTCTAGTGAATGGTGTTTGGGACAGTAATTGACTTAGGATTTTTTTTTCTTAATTGACTGGCATGGAAAAGAAATGCTGTTTGTATTCTCAGGTGCAGATTTTGCATCCTGAAGAAAGTAATGGATACTCATAAGTGAGTAATTAAAATAGCATGTAGGAACTTTTATCTTGAAATTTAATTTTCTTTCAGGAGGCAAAACCTTCAACTGAGGACTTGGGGGATAAGAAGGAAGGTGAATATATTAAACTCAAAGTCATTGGACAGGTGAGTTTCATTGTTTTTCTCTTTTGATTCCCCTTCAATGTGAATACTTTTTCACAGGAAAAAAAATTATTTAAGGCAAATTATTTCAAAATGACTATGTATGCATTTTAATTTACTGTGTATGCATCTGTTAGAGGTAGAAGAGGCCGATACTGTTTTTTAAATTACTCTGCCAGGTAGTTTTAGATCATCTTAATTTTTCCAAATAGGAATGTTTTCTTGGTTAGTGTGCTTCAGGGGCAAATACAGTGAATACTATTAAGTGTTAAGGCTAGGGCCAACCTTAAGTAAAAGGTTTATCAGCCCTTTTCCTGACCCTTTTCCCTTTTCTGGCCCCCTATTTCCCTAGACTCTAGTTTGTATCTTCTTTTTTTTGAGATGGAGTCTTGTTCTGTCGTCCAGGCTGGAGTGCAGTGACGCGATCTCGGCTCACTGCAAGCTCCGCCTGCCGGGTTCACGCCATTGTCCTGCCTCAGCCTCTCAAGTAGCTGGGACTACAGGCGCCCGCCACCATGCCCGGCTAATTTTTTGTATTTTTAGTAGAGACGGGGTTTCACTGTGTTAGCCAGGGTGGTCTTGATCTCCTGGCCTCGTGATCCGCCAGCCTCGGCCTCCCAAAGTGCTGGGATTACAGGCGTGAGCCACCGCGCCCAGCTCTAGTCTGTATCTTATTGACTCTGAAATGTTAATTAAGGTTAGCTAACAACCGTTGGAGGAATGAATCTACATAGTTAGGTGGGTTTTCCAAAGGACAAAAGACAGAGAATTGGTGGAAGGGTGGACTCGCCCAGGATGGAGTGCAGTGGTATTTCCATTGAAGTGTGACAGTACCATTTCCCTATATTCTCCCAAACGTGGGATATTAACAGTCTTTAAATTTTGTTCAAATATGCTAGGTAAAACATTTTTGTTTATTTTTCATTTACCTAATTATTAATAAGGTATAATATTTTTGGTCTGTTACATTTATATTCTTCTGTTAATTGTGTTCATACCCTTTTCCCATTTTTCTGTGATTATCTTATTTTGAAGACTTTTATTTTTTATTTTCAAAATTTTTTTTTTTTTTTTTTTTTTTTGAGGCGAAGTCTCACTCTGTGGCCCAGGCGGGAGTGCAGTGGCGCAATCTCGGCTCACTGCAAGCTCCGCCTCCTGGGTTCACGCCATTCTCCTGCCTCAGCCTCCCGAGTAGCTGGGACTACAGGCGCCCGCCATCACGCCCGGCTAATTTTTTTGTATTTTTAGTAGAGACGGGGTTTCACTGTGTTAGCCAGGATGGCCTCGATCTCTTGACCTCGTGATCCGCCCGCCTCGGCCTCCCAAAGTGCTGGGATTACAAGCGTGAGCCACCGCGCCCGGCCTATTTTCAAAATTTTTTAAATTTAAATTTTATTTTGAAATGGAGTTGTGCTCTTGTTGCCAGGCTGGAGTGCAATGGCGTGATCTTGGCTCACTGCACCCTTCACTCCCGGGTTCAGGTGATTCTCCTGCCTCAGCCTCCCGAGTAGCTGGGACTACAGGTGCCTGCCACGAAGCCTGACTAATTTTTTTTAAAAATAGTTTTAGTAGAGACGGGGTTTCCCCGTGTTGGCCAGGCTGGTCTCGAACTCCTGACCTCAGGTGATCCACCCGTCTCGGCCTCCCAGAGTTCTGGGATTACAGGTGTGAGCCACCATGCCTGGCTTTATTTTGAAAACTTTTAAAAGATAAAATTCACATACTATAAAATTCACTAAAGTATATAATTCAGTGGCTTTAGTATTATTCACAAGTGTGTGCAGCCATCACCACTACTAATTCCAGAATATTTGCATTACCCCAAAAAGACACCCTGTACCCATTAGCAGTCATTCCCCATCCTATTTCCTCCAGCCAGTGACAACCATGATTCTACTTTCTGTCTCTATAGGTTTGCCTTTTCTGGACATTACATATAAATGGAATCATAAGATATATGGCTTTTTTTTTTTTTTTTTTTTGAGGCAAGGGTCTCGCTGTGTCACCCAGGCTGGAGTGCAGTGGCCTGATCTCAACTCACTGCGACCTCAGCCTCCTGGGTTCAAGCGACCCTCCTGCCATAGCCTCCTGAGTAGCTGGGATTTCAGGTGTGCACCACTATGCCCAGCTAATTTTTGTATTTTTAGTAGAGATGGGGTTTTGCCATGTTGGCCAGGCTGGTCTCAAACTCCTGACCTCAGATGATCCGCCTACCTTGGCCTCCCACAGTGTTGGGATTACAGGCATGAGCCACCATGCCTAGCTTTGATATGTGGTTTTTTATTCTGGTTTGTTTCTTCTTTTCTGCCTTGCTTCCCTGCTCCTCTTCTCCTCCCTCCCCTCCCCCCCCTCCCCATCCCCCTCTCCCTCTCCAGGGGTCTCGCTATGTTGCTCAGGCTGGTCTTGAACTCTTTGGCTTAAGTGATTCTCCCACTTTGGCCTAAAGTGCTGGGATTATAGGTGTGAGCCACTATGCCTGGCCTGGCTTCTTTCTTTTAGCATGTTTTCAAGGTTCATTCATGCTGTAGCATGTGTCAGTACTATATTCCTTTTAATGGCTGAATTCTGTTCCATTATATGGGTAGAATATATTTTGTTTTCCATTTATCAGTTGATATTTAGTTTGTCCCCATATTTTGGCTACTATTAATAATGTTGCTGTGAACATTCATGTGTGTTTTTGTATGGACATATGTTTTCAGCTCCCTTGGATATATACCTAGGAGTGGAATTGCTGGGTCTAGTATGCAACTATATGTTTTACTTTTTGAGGAACTGCCAAACTGTTTTCAGCAGTGGCCCTACCATCTTACATTCCTAGCAGCAACGTATGAGGGTTTCAGTTTTTCCATATTCTGGTCAACACTTGTAATTATCCATATTTTTGGTTATAATCCTAGTGGGTGTGAAGTGGTATCTCACTGTGGTTTCAACTTGCTCTTTCCTGATGGCTAATGATGCCAAGCATTTTTTTATGTACTTATTGGCCATTAGTACATCTTTGGAAAAATGAAGTTCTTTAGATCTTTTGCCCATTTTTAAATTGGGTTAGTTGTCTTTTTATTGTTGAGTGGTAATATGTCTTTTATTCTGGATATTAGACCTTTATCATATATATGATTTGCATAGATTTTCTCCTATCTTTGAGTTTTCTTTTCACTTTCTTGGTTTTATTCTTTGCAGCGTAAAGTTTTTAATTTTGGTGAATTAAGTTCATCTGTTTTTTCTTTTGTTGCTTGTAATTTATCTGAGAAACCATTACCTAATCCAGGGTCACAAAGGTTTACGCTTGTGGTTTAAGAGTTTTAAGGCTGGGCACAATGGCTCACACCTGTAATCTCAGCATTTTGGGAGGCCAAGGTGGGCAGATTGCTTGAGCTCAGGAGCTGGAGACCAGCCTGGGCAACATGGCGAAACCCCATCTCTACAAAAAATATAAAAAATTAGTAGGGCGTGGTGGCACATGCCTGTAGTCCCAGCTACTCAGGAGGCTGAGCAGGGAGAATCACTTGAGCCTGGGAGGTCAAGGCTGCAGTGAGCTGTGATCACGCGACTGTACTCCAGTCTGGATGACAGAGTGAGACCCTGTCTCCAAAAAAAAAAAAAAAAAAAAAGTTTTATGGTTTTATTTATAGTTTTAGCTCTTACATTTAAATCTTTCATCATTTTGAATATTTTTTTATGGGTGTTTGTCCCAGACCATTAGTTGAAAAGACTGTCCTTTTCTCACTGAATTGTTCTGGTATCCTTGTCAAAAAATTGACTATAGATATAAGGGTTTATTTCTTGGCTCTCAATTTTATGCCATTGATCTATCTATATGTCCATATGCCATGGAATGTCTTTTTAAGAATTATTAATTTGTGGGATTTTTAAAAATATTGTCTTCATTTTCCTTGTCTGTTACATGTTATGAATATTTCCTCCAGTATGTCTTAACTTTTGTTTATGGCATCTTTTACTATACAGACGTTTTATGTTTTTATTAAGTCAAATTTATCCACCTCTTTTTTTTATGGTTTCTAGGTTAAAATCATGCTTTGCAATAGGGCACCCCAAGGCCAAAATTAGGGGAAAAAAATTCTCCCTTGAGGGGAAAATATTGAGAATTTTTTTTTTTTTTTTTTTTTTTGATGTGGAGCCTTGTCCTGTCACACAGGCTGGAGTGCAGTGGTACTTCCGGCTCACCGCAACATCCGCCTCCCAGGTTCAAGCAGTTCTCCTGCCTCAGCCTCCCGAGTAGTTGGGATTACATGCAACTGTCACCACACCCGGCTAATTTTTTATATTTTTAGTAGAGATAGGGTTTCATCATGTTGGCCAGGCTGGTCTCGAACTCCTGACCTCGTGATCTGCCCGGTTTGACCTCCCAAAGTGTTGGGATTACAGGAGTGAGCCACTGCACCTGGCCAAAAAAGTTTTAATGTTAGCTCTTTAATTCATCTGGAAGTGATTTTTTTTTTTTTTTTTTTTGAGATGGCGTCTCACTCTGTTGCCCAGGCTGGAGTACAGTGGCGAGATCTAGGTTCACTGCAGCCTCCGCCTCCTGGGTTCAAGCGATTCTCCTGCCTCACCCTCCTGAGTAGCTGGGATTACAGGCATGCGCCACCACGCCTGGCTAATTTTTTTGTATTTTTAGTAGAAATGGCGTTCACCACGTTGGTCAGGCTGGTCTCGAACTCCTGAACTCAAATGATCCGCCTGCTTTGGCCTCCCAAAGTGTTGGGATTACAGGCATGAGCCACCATGCCCAGCCTGGAATTGATTTTAATGTATAGCATGAAGTTTGCTGTAGAATTTTATCTGTTTATGAAATGATCTATGTGAAGATAATTTTATTTCTTCATAGTTACAGTCACAAGAAAAATACTGTAGACGTGCAGCTTCTGCAAATACACATTTGTGAATGTGATATGTAGTCATGAAGTTTGGCTTTGAAAGTTTACATTATGCAAGTAACAGTATTTTTTCTGATGGTTGGCTTATAGTTTGTTTCACAATCTGAGCAGAATAAAAGAATTTTTGGTCCCACAAATCAGTTTGACTAACTCAGGTTCTTACTCATTTTACTCATGTGAGAGAAACCAGATTCCATGTGGTGATTTTTTTTTTTTTTTTTTTTTTTTGAGATGGAGTACTGTTCTGTTGCCCAGGCTGGAGTGCAGTGGCATGTTCTTGGCTCACTGCAACCTACACCTCCTGGGTTCAAGCAATTCTTCTGCCTCAGCCTCCTGAGTAGCTGAGACTACAGGTGTGTGCCACCATGCCTGGCTAATTTTTGTATTTTTAGTAGAGACGGGGTTTCACTATACTGGCCAGGCTGGTCTTGAACTCCTGACCTTGTGATCCGCCTGCCTTGGCCTCCCAAAGTGCTGGGATTACAGGCATGAGCCACTGCGCTCAGCCCCATGTGGTGATTTTTTATGGCAGGAATAAATTTCTCAGTCGCTTATTGTATAAAATTGAATTTTATACAATTAATTATTGTCTAATTAATTGCTTTTCTCCTAGGCGACCACCTTCAGTGACACTTCACTTGGGGGGACAGACTTTTTGTTTTGAGTTGCTATTGGGATAAATAAAAGATGCGATAGTTCATCTTTTATTTTGACAATAGAATGGCAAATGAAGGAATGCATTTACTTAGGCTTTTACTTAAACTGATAATTTTAACACTCAAGACTGATTAACTATGTTTTACTCGGTTTCTTTTGTAATGGGTATACAGTAACTTTGAGGATGATTACACTGTTTTAAGAAAACTGTTAAGAATGCTAAAAAGAATATTGTGGTGGAAAAATACAGGTTACAAGGTTTATGTTTCTATTTGCACTATATGTGTAATTAAATAGTTTGGTTCAAGTAAAGCAAATGATTTATACAAAGAGGGATAATTTTTTTCTTTTTTATCTCCTTAGGATAGCAGTGAGATTCACTTCAAAGTGAAAATGACAACACATCTCAAGAAACTCAAAGAATCATACTGTCAAAGACAGGTTCGTCCATTTTGGTATTAAGTACGATGCTTTGTCGTTAATTTTTTTTTTTTTTTATAGAAGATTGTCAAAAGAAAAATCCTGTTTTATTATTTTCACCATTAGCAACTCAAGGAAAACACTCTATCATTTCTTGTACCCTGCTTAACTGCTTTTTTTGTCTTGTGGCCCATTTTAAAGTTTGAATTCGTAAGATGGGAACTAGTTTGAAAAGTAACTCAGAATTGTAAAGCGAGCTCAAATGAATGTTTCTGTCTTGATGGCTTACCAGTATATATAGCAAAAAAGGCAAGTAATTTTTTGGTGATTACTATGAATTGTTTTTGTACTTCTAATCATGAGTGTTTAGCCATATGTTAAATTTAAGTAGTAGTATTATTAGTATATTATCTCTTTTTTTTTGTTTTTGAGATGGAGTTTGCTCTTGCTGCCCAGGCTGGAGTGCAATGGCACGATCTCTGCTCACTGCAACCTCCGCCTCCCAAGTTCAAGTGATTCTCCTGCCTCAGCCTCCCGAGTAGCTGGGATTACAGGCATGCACTACCACGCCCGGCTAATTTTGTATTTTTAGTAGAGATGGGGTTTCTCCATGTTGGTCAGGCTGGTCTCGAACTCCCGACCTCAGGTGATCTGCCCACCTCGGCCTCCCAAAGTCCTGGGATTACAGGCGTGAGCCACCACGCCTGGCCTTATAAAATAGGTTTTGAAAATAAATGTAATTGGAATTAATATGAGACAACCAAGATATATTTTAAGTGAAATTATGATTTAATAAGCAAGAAATATATGTTTAATCAGTCTATTAAATTAAATTATAGGCCGGGTGCAGTGGCTCATGCCTGTAATCCCAGCACTTTGGGAGGCTGAGGCGGGCGGATCATCTGAGGGCAGGAGTTCAAGACCAGCCTGGCCAACATGGCAAAACCTTGTCTCTACTAAGAGTACAAAAATTAGCCAGGCATGGTGGCTCATGCCTGTAATTCCCAGCTAGTCGGGAGGCTGAGGCAGGAGAATCACTTGAATCTGGGAGGCAGAGGTTGCAGTGAGCCGAGATCATGCCACTGCACTTCAGCCTGGGTGACAGAGCAAGACTCCATCTCAAAAAAAAAAAAGAAAAAAGAAAAAAAAGAAAAAAAATTGAATTATATTACATAATATTAACTCAGGTATTGTAAATTTTATTTTCATTTATTTATTTATTTATTTGAGATGGAGTCTTCACTCTGTCGCCCAGGCTGGAATGCAGTGGTGTGATCTCAGCTCACTGCAACCTGCGACTCCCTGGTTCAAGCGATTCTCCTGCCTCAGTCTCCCAAGTAGCTGGGATTACAGGCATGCACCACCATGCCCGGCTAATTTTTGTATTTTTAGTAGTGGCGGGGTTTCACTATGTTGGTCAGGCTGGTCTCGAACTCCTGACCTCGTGATCCGCCCGCCTTGGCCTCCCAAAGTGCTGGGATTACAGGCATAAGCCACCGTGCCCGGCCTGTAGATTTCATTTTTAGAAGGTTTGCTTTTAACAGTTTAAATTTGTAACTCACATAAAAAAAACTTATTATAAGAAAGAGAAACTAGGTGTTAGGATAAGTAAAACAATAAGCATTTTTGTCTCTTCTGTTTTTGTAGATTTTAATTGTTTAACTTAATAAAATCACATTAATTGGGGTTCAGCTACTTCACATTTGTAATAACTTTGGGTGTTAAAATTGAGATGAAATTCATCAGGGGAAAGAAACATTTATTGAAATCTCAATTATGTGTACTGTGCCATAGGTATTTAAGATACATTATTGGCCAGGCACAGTGGCTCACGCCTCTAATCCCAGCACTTTGGGAGGCTGAGGCAGGCGGATCATGAGGTCAGGAGTTCGAGACCAGCCTGACCAACATGGTGAAACCTGTCTCTACTAAAAATACAAAAATTAGCTGGGCATGGTGGTGCACACCTGTAATCCCTGCTACTTGGGAGGCGGAGGCAGAAGAATCATTTGAACCCAGGAGGCAGAGGTTGCAATGAGCCAAGATCACGCCATTGCACTCCAGCCTGGGTGGCAGAGTGAGACTCTGTCTCAAAAAAAAAAAAAAAGATTCATCGTCATTTAATTTTCATAACTCTGAAGAAAATTCATATAGTCTCTACACCCCCCATCTGTAGGCCAGGGAATTGATTTTTTTTTTTTTTTTTTTTGAGACGGAGTCTCACTCTGTCGCCTAGGCTGGAGTGCAGTGGTGCCGTCTTAGCTCACTGCAGCCTCCACCTCCTGGACTCAGGTGATTCCCATGCCTCAGTCTCCCGAGTAGCTGGGATTACAGGCACCTGCCACCAGGCCTGGCTAATTTTCGTATTTTTTTTTGTATCTGTATTTGTATTTTTTTTTTTAGACAGGGTCTTCCTCTGTCGCCCAGGTTGGAGTGCAGTGACACGACCTTGGCTCACTGCAACCTCCACCTCCCGGGTTCAAGTGATTCTCCTGTCTCAGCCTCCCGAGTAGCTGGGATTACAGGCGCGTGCCACCTCGCCAGGCTAATTTTTGTATTTTTGGTAGAGATGGGGTTTCACCATGTTGGCCAGTCTGGTCTTGAACTCCTGACCTCAAGTGACCCACCCGCCTCGGCCTCCCAAAGTGCTGGGGTTACAGGCTGAATCACTGCGCCTGCCCCGTAATTTTTGTATTTTTAGTAGAGACGGGGTTTCATTATGTTGACCAGGCTGGTCTCAAACTCCTGACCTCAAGTGAGCCGTCTCTCCCCTTTCAGCTGTTTTTGTTGAAGAGTGATTAGAAAAATGTATCCTAATATATTTTGTAATATTTATGGTGCTATCTGTGCCATCCAGGTTTATGGTAGATGAGCTAGCTAGCCATTTGCGCTTTACTAGGTTTTATGATAATGTTGGCCAGGCTGGTCTCAAACTCCGGACCTCAAGTGAGCCGTCTCCCCTTTCAGCTATTTTTGTTGAAGAGTGATTAGAAAAATGTATACTAATATATTTTGTAATATTTATGGCGCTATCTGTGCCATCCAGGTTTATGGTAGATTAGCTAGCTAGCCATTTGTGCTTTACCAAATTTTATGATGTAATCTGTTTAACACCAATTTCGCCAGTATAGTTGGAAGCTAGTGAGGGTGCACGTCCAGTTTCTGATCTGATCTTTTATTCTAGCTTCCAGATTTACGGCAAAGTGAATCGAGTAGTGGTCAAGAGCATAGGCTTAGAAACAGGTTTGGGCTTAAATTCTTGGCTAGCTCCAAGCCTTAGGTTCCCTAGCTGTAACATGAAGATAAGGTGGTAATACCTACCTTCCAGGGTTGTTGTGTTTAACACTTATGATTATGTATGTAAAGAATTGGTACAGGGAGGGCCTTGCAAATAGTTGCTACTCAGTACAGTATATAGTATTTATGATTGAATTGGCTTGTCTAATTTTATTTTTTATGTAGTGTTCTAAGGCTTTCATGCTTGCTTTTTGTGCATCAAAGTTACCATTATGTTTTCTAAGATTTGTGTGTGTATGTATGTATTATTATTATTATCTTTACCTTTTTAGGGCGTTCCAATGAATTCACTCAGGTTTCTCTTTGAGGGTCAGAGAATTGCTGATAATCATACTCCAAAAGAAGTGAGTATACTTTTTTCCTGAGTCAAGAAAAAATTTAAATTCTCCTTTGAGCAGTTTGGTTCACTGGTGTTAAAACTGCCCTTTTCTTGAATATTCTCTGATTTAAATGGCATATCATTTGTTGGAGAGAAGAAATAATGTTTTGCGCTGAACTTCCCCTATAGTGCCTTTAAAAGTGCCAATAAAAAGGGTGGTAGAAACAAAATGAGTACTGAAATTGTCATAGGGCACATGCTACATCCTTTTTGAAGATAGACAAATGTTCCTCAAATTTGGTAAATTTCTGGTATACTTTCATGGTGATGGTAACATTAATGGCTGGATTTTGATTTTTGACCTATTTTGAGAATGTTAATACAGAAGCATAGTGTATATTAATATATTTGGCTCTGTCATCTTGTTTTACCCTATTTTTTTATGCTTCTCTGTCTTCATTTGATTTTTTTATTCTATGAGCAGTTTTCTTTGCTTTTATATTCCACCCATCTTCCCTCTATAGAGATATCTCAGAGTAATGTGTGTGTGTGTGTGTGTGTGTATGTGTATGTGTATCTATATACATAGATTCCCTTCATACACGGAGTAACATTACTGATATTTCTGATAGTGTGAACAATATAGGGTTATTAACTTTTTATTTTGAAAATATTTCAAACTTACTGAATTGTGAAAATAGTGTAATACTCTCCTGTATAACTATTCCTTAGATTCACCAATTAAAATTGCACAGCATGTGGGCCAGGCACGGTGGCTCATACTTGTAATCCTAGCACTTTGGGAGGCCAAAGTGGGTGGATTGCTTGAGTCCTGGAGTTCGAGACCAGCCTGGGCAACATGACGAAAACCCGTCTCTACTAAAAATAAAAAAATTTGGCCAGGTGCAGTGGCTTATGCCTGTAATCCCAGCACTTTGGGAGGCCGAGGTGGGCGGATCACGAGGTCAGGAGTTCGAGACCAGCCTGGCCAGTATGGTGAAACCCCGTCTCTACTAAAAATACAAAAATTATCCGGGCGTGGTGGCATGTGCCTGTAGTCCCAGCTACTCGGGAGTCTGAGGCAGAAGAATCGCTTGAACCCGGGAGGCAGAGGTTGCAGTGAGCCGAGATCATGCCACTGCACTCCAGCCTGGGCAACAGAGTGAGACTCTGTCTCAAAAAAAAAAGAAAAAAAGAATTAACTAGGCTTAGTAGTGCATGCTTGTAGTCCCAGCTACTTGGGGGGCTGAGGTGGAAGGATCACTTGAGCCCAGGAGGTCGAGGCTGCAGTGAGCCCTGGTCATGTCACTGTGCTCCAGCCTAGGTGACAGAGTGAGAACCTGTCTCAAAAATAAATAAAGTAAATAAAATAAAATAACGTGCAGCATTTGATAGCTGGGATTGGTGGTGCACGCCTATAGTCCTAGCTGCTTGGGAGGCTGAAGCGGGAGGATCACTTGAGTGAGCCCAAGAGTTCGAGACGAGCCTGGATAACAGAGCGAGGAGTCCCCTGTCTCAAAAAAAAAAAAAAAAAAAAAATAGTATGTTTTTCTAGTATGACTACTAGAATGCAGTCATAGCTCACTGCAGCCACAAACTCCTGGGCTCTAGCAGTCCTATCACTATCAGCCTCCTGAATAGCTGGGATTACAGGCATGTGCCACCATGCTCTGCTAACTTGTAAATTTTTTGTAGAGATGGAGTCTCCCTGTGTGCCCAGGCTTTGATCACTTAGTTTAAGTGTTGCCTTTTTTTTTTTTTTTAACTTTGTAGTTAACTGTTTTTCCTGTTACAATTAAGTAATTTGAGGGGACACACTTTGAAACTATGCGAATATCCCCTTTCTCATCAAATATTCCCCTTAGGTTTAGTGTCCACCATCTTCTTGAACACTTCCTTACTTTGTGGCACAGTAAGAAGTTCCAAACTCATCTTTTACTTTCCTTTAACTTGGCATAATCTCTGGGACCGTACAGTAGATATCTAATACATTTTACTGACACATGCCTTACACATTCCTTGTAATTAAGAGATTATTTTTTCAGAGGAATGTTGGGGCAGTGGGAGACAGTAGGTCTTTAGGGAGTGACCCTCCTGTGCTGTTGTTCACTTGTCTCTGTTAATGTACTTTGAAGTTTGTAGCTTTATATTCTTTATAGCTCAAGGATTCATGCTGTCTTCCTGTTTTGAAGGTTTCTAATAACATTTGGAATTTTATTCCTTGCAGTATTTACCATGCTATATGGGCAATTAAAATTGTTTTAAAAGCATCTTTTTTTTTTTTTTTTTGAGATGGAGTTTTGCTCTTGTTGCCCAGGCTGGAGTGCAATGGCGCAATCTTGGCTCACCGCAACCTCTGCCTCCCGGGTTCAAGCGATTCTCCTGCCTCAGCCTCCTGAGTAGCTGGGATTACAGGCATGCACCACCACACCTGGCTAATTTTGTATTTTTAGTAGAGACGGGGTTTCACCATGTTGGTCAGGCTGGTCTTGAACTCCTGACCTCAGGTGATCTGCGGCCCCCCCAGCCTCCTAAAGTGCTGAGATTACAGGTGTGACCCACTGCACCTGGCCTAAAAGCATGTTTAATAATTATTTAAATATTCAAATATGTTCCACAACCAAGATAGCTTAACACTACTAGAGCCATTCTAATCACTTTAAAATCCTAAATTCACATGTGTTATGTTTAGATTTCTTAACATACTTTATTTTCATATTTAAAATTCTACACAAAAATGTTACCTATAAAATTTAAAACTTTTTGGTCAGGCACAGTGGCCCACGCCTGCAATCCCAGCACTTTGGGAGGCTGAGGCGGGCTGGATCACTGCAGGTCAGGAGTTGAGACCAGCCTGGGCAACATGGCGAAACCTCATCTCTACTAAAAATAGAAAAAGTAGCCAGGTATGGTGGCGCACGCTTGTAGTGCTAGCTACTTGGGAGGCTGAGGTGGGAGGATTGGTTGAGCCCAGGATGCTGAGGTTGCAGTGAGCTGAGGTTGAGCCCAGGAGGCTGAGGTTGCAGTGAGCTGAGATTGTGCCACTGTACTCCAGCCTGGGCAATATAATGAGACCCTGTCTCAAAAAACAAAAACAAACAAACACCAAATTAGATATATCCTATTAAACTATCACTTAAACTATTAAATACATGTTTCATTAGATTTAAAAGTTCTTTAACATGGCTGTCAAAAACACTTCAGTTTTATATAGTGAATAAACTGGGAAGTGAAATTGACTCAGGAAAGTAAGATGAATAACTCAATAGACAGAATCAGAAGGAAAGACACCTCTATATTCTTTAGATTAAAGAACACAGGATTCTTAATATTAGAGGAGTGTAAGTATGGGTCACATTTGGATCTCTTTGCACTTTTAAATTAGTGGCCACATAATTGTAGTCAATTTAAAAGCTGCTTTTATATTCTAACATTTTTCTTTCCTCTTACAGCTGGGAATGGAGGAAGAAGATGTGATTGAAGTTTATCAGGAACAAACGGGGGGTCATTCAACAGTTTAGATATTCTTTTTATTTTTTTCTTTTCCCTCAATCCTTTTTTATTTTTAAAAATAGTTCTTTTGTAATGTGGTGTTCAAAACGGAATTGAAAACTGGCACCCCATCTCTTTGAAACATCTGGTAATTTGAATTCTAGTGCTCATTATTCATTATTGTTTGTTTTCATTGTGCTGATTTTTGGTGATCAAGCCTCAGTCCCCTTCATATTACCCTCTCCTTTTTAAAAATTACGTGTGCACAGAGAGGTCACCTTTTTCAGGACATTGCATTTTCAGGCTTGTGGTGATAAATAAGATCGACCAATGCAAGTGTTCATAATGACTTTCCAATTGGCCCTGATGTTCTAGCATGTGATTACTTCACTCCTGGACTGTGACTTTCAGTGGGAGATGGAAGTTTTTCAGAGAACTGAACTGTGGAAAAATGACCTTTCCTTAACTTGAAGCTACTTTTAAAATTTGAGGGTCTGGACCAAAAGAAGAGGAATATCAGGTTGAAGTCAAGATGACAGATAAGGTGAGAGTAATGACTAACTCCAAAGATGGCTTCACTGAAGAAAAGGCATTTTAAGATTTTTTAAAAATCTTGTCAGAAGATCCCAGAAAAGTTCTAATTTTCATTAGCAATTAATAAAGCTATACATGCAGAAATGAATACAACAGAACACTGCTCTTTTTGATTTTATTTGTACTTTTTGGCCTGGGATATGGGTTTTAAATGGACATTGTCTGTACCAGCTTCATTAAAATAAACAATATTTGTAAAAATCGTACTAATGCTTATTTTATTTTAATTGTATAGAAAGAAAAAATGCCTAAAATAAGGTTTTCTTGCATAAATACTGGAAATTGCACATGGTACAAATTTTTTCTTCATTACTGTACAGTGATGATGTTAATGACTTTGAAGCACTGAAAGTTACTGAAGTGCCTTTTGAATCAAGGATTTAATTAAGGCCACAATACCTTTTTAATACTCAGTGTTCTGTTTTTTTAAAAACTTGATATTCCTGTATGGTGCATATATATGATACAGTTACCTAATCATGTTGAATAAATGGGCATGCCAAAAATTCTTACTGGATTTTTATTGGTAATTTCAATTCTTCCTTTAACAAGGTACAAAGTGGTAAGGTTTGGTATATTTTATGTTTTCCTTTTATTTCTTTATATCTTTTTTTTTTCTTTTTTTTGAGACGGAGTCTCACTCTGTCACCCAGGCTGAAGTACAGTGGTGTGATCTTGGCTCGCTGCAACCTCTGCCTCCCGGGTTCAAGTGATTCTTCTGCCTCAGCCTCCTGAGTAGCTGGGACTACTCGGGAGTGTGCCACTACGTCTGGCTAATTTTTGTATTTTTAGTAGAGATGGGGTTTCACCATGTTGGCCAGGATGGTCTCGATCGCTTAACCTTGTGATCTGCCTGCCTCGACCTCCCAAAGTGCTGGGATTACAGGCGTGAGCCACCGTGCCTGGCCCAGCCTTATTTCTTTTTATCTTAAATATTTAAACTTCGTGTAAAATTAAAATATCAGATTAGTTTGTTCCTATTAGAGGGCTTAACTTTTCCTTTTAATGCTAATGAATCACAGAATTTACTACATCTATGCATACATACAGTCCAGTTTCATGTTATCTCAAATAGAATGTCATCTAACTACTTGAGAAGACCAAATAAAACCCACTTTGAATGCATTTTATAAACTATTATAGCTTACATACCTACTCAAGTCACCTTTTGAGAAAGAGATTGATTGGCTTGATCTTATAATTCTTATGTTTGACCCTAACTGAAAAATTATTTGTATAAGTTAGAGCTTTTAGATTGTCACCTGATATTTATCATTATGTTCATTGAACAGTGACTAGGAACTAGGCCCATTTTAAGAAAATCCTCATGAGTTGCATATTTCTGTCAAGATTGAATAACAGATCTGATTGGGTGTTTGAACTATGAATCTGTAGTTTGGTATCTTAATTTTGTTTGCGTCTCTGAATGTCTGAAGACGCTCAGGATTTTGGTGGGACTTAGCTACTGGGGAAGTAATTTTCTTGTTTTTAGTTTTTTGGATTTTTCGAAATGCATTGCACTCTGCTATGGTTAACTTAAATGTGTGCTTATCTGATTAGCAGTGCTGATAAAATAGGCATTTCACAACAAAAATTTTAACAGATTATCAGATTTCTGAAGGGACCTTGAATAACATTTAGTGAAGTCACTCTTATCTGGTGCTTGACTGCAACATCCTAAATCTGTAACAAAAGGGAGAAAATAAAGTCAGCAATGGTAATTTCCCCCACAAGGATGTATTTGTTCTGTTGTGGGTTGAATTATTTGAGATGCTCCTTTCTTATCTGATTAAGTAATATTGAATGAATTGATTGAATGAATGAATGTCCAGGTAGGGTCCACAAGCTTGAGAAAACGTTTATATGACATATTTAAGTTCAGTATGACTGATACTATCTAGTGTTTGACTGTTTTATTTCTGTTTAATTTTTACAAAAAAGGAGTTAAAATAAGTATCAAATCTAAGCACATCTAATAACAGCAATACAGACTACAAATAGGTTGGATTTCTGGGTTGTAAAGGTGTAATTTCTGTAGAAAGCAAATACCTTACAAACATTAATGAGGAATTGGAGGGGATTACTTGCAAATATTAAGCTTTTCATCTCTGGACAGTGAAGTATAGAGTAGGGCCAAAAGAAATTTGTGAAAAAATTCAGGTTCAGATGCTCTAGATTTAAATAACATCCTTTTATATAACTTGTATGCTAAAAATATCTTTCTTCATTTTGTTAAAGGGATATTTTATTAAATATTAAAAGAGATGTTAAATATCTAATCAAGTCTCATCCTGGGCCAGGCACAGCGGCTCGTGCCTATAACCCCAGCACTTTGGAAGGCTGAGGTGGGCAGATAACTCGAGCCCAGGATTTTGAGACCAGCCTGAGCATCATGACGAAACCCCTCTGTACTAAAAATATACCAATTAGCCAAGTGTGGTGGTACGTGCCTATAGTCTCAGCTACTTGGGAGGCTGAGGTGGGAGGATTGTTTGAGCCCAGGAGGTCAAGGCTGCAGTGAGCTGTGATGGCGCCACTGCACTCGTTTGGACGACAGAGTGAGACCCTGTCTTAAAAAAAAAAAAAAAAAAAAAAAAAAAAACTGCTGGGTGCGGTGGCTCATGCCTGTAATCCCAGCACTCTGGGAGGCCAAGGTAGGCGGATCACAAGGTCAGGAGATCGAGACCATCCTGGCTAACACGGTGAAACCCCGTCTCTACTAAAAATATAAAAAATTAGCCGGGCATGTTGGCGGGGGCCTGTAGTCTCAGCTACTCGGGAAGCCGAGGCAGAAGAATGGCGTGAACCTGGGAGGCGAAGCTTGCAGTGAGCCGAGATCGTGCCACTGCACTCCAGCCTGGGCGACAGAGCGAGACTCCGTCTCAAAAAAAAAAAAAAAAAAAAAAGACATCCTGGTAGAGTCAATGTAATTTTTTCAACTGGGGAAATTTTTGTGGGTGGTTAATTCTTCAGGGCACAGGGGCTAAAACTCAAGATTTATTAATGTTCAGGGCTCTAGAATAATGCTGCCCAATAGAACTTCCTGTCATGGAAATATTCTACATCTATGCTTTCCAATACAGTAGCCGGTAACCACACATGACCACTGAGCACTTGAAGTGGGGGTGTTGTGGCTGAAGAATGTTTTAACAAGTTTAAATAGCTACATGCGGCTGGTGCTGTGTACTCAGCAGTGCAGCTCTAGAATCTATACTTCGAGGATGTGAGAATGGCCTCACAAAGCAGCTCATTTTGCTGAAATGAACATTTATCAAGTGATTGCAAATATGCATTGTTCTAAATAGACATTACGTTTTAGATTCTTAGGGTGAAATGGTTGTGGTTTTGCTTTATAGAGATGTATAATAAAATTCTTAATATATATATTTGAATATATGTTTCTCTGCATTACAAAATTTTGCATTACAAAATTTTCATTTATCTAAACTCTTTCAGATACATTGACTGAAATGAAATACTTTGACTATCCTAAGACCACGTTAGTGTTTCAGACTGAAATTATGGGCAGTTTTAGGCACCAAGGCTTCTGGATTTACGTGGTTCTGGAGAACATAAAGGATTTAGGTGAATGAAGAGTTCAATTGGGTTGAACAAAGTGTGTGAGTTGTGGAGGAGTGGTGGAAATGGAGGTTCCAGAGTAGAGAATATCTTAGGTGTGGGTTGAGGTTAACCAGATGAAATGGAACTAACTAATTGGGCTCAGAATGGAACTTTTTTTTTTTTTCTTAAGAGACAGGGTCCCACTCTGTCACCCAGGCTGCAGTACAGTGGCACCGTCATAGCTCAGTGCAGCCTGGAAGTCTTAGGCTCAAGCGATCCTCCTGCTTCAGCCTCCTGAGTAGCTGGGATTACAGGCACACCCCACCATGCCTGGCTAATTTAAAATTTTTTTTATAAAGATGGGGTTTCCACTGTGTTGCCTAGGATGGTCTCAAACTCCTGGCCTCAAGCAAGCCTCCCGCCTCAGCCTCTCAAAGTGTTGGGATTACATGCATGAGCCACCGTGCCTGGCCCCTAGAACTTTATTATAAAGGGAAGTTTCTCCTTTTCTTTCACCACCTCCCAACTTACTTTTTAGTTTTCTTCTAGCCTTAAGGCCTGGGTATTTGTAGGAACTGGAAATAAGAGTAAACCCATGGTCTGGAAATGTTCTGTGTCCACTGCAGGCCACTGGCTTCCTTATGGAGTTCTTGATAGAAATGAAGATGTTTCTCCAAAGCAGCTTTTTGCCTAAGGAGACAACCCCACCCCCAATTCCAATAATGATTAAGCACCCTAGAAATTGTCCTTATAAGCCAGCAAGATAACTTTAGATTTGAATAATTATCAGTTAGACTTCGGGCTGTTGATCTTGGATTTCAGTGGAAGATCATACTCTTCATTTAGTAAATTTACATACAAGGTTTGGAGTACCATGAGCCTCCTACTGGAAAAGTAAAAAGAGAGGCATAATTCACAGTTCTTACACTGCTGGAAAGGACTCCCTCATTTAAGAGATGAGGAAACGGGCCAGGTGCAGTGGCTCATGCCTGCAATCCCAGCACTTTGGGAGGTAGAGGCAGGCAGATAGGCCAGGTGTTTGAGATCAGCCTGAGCAACATGGTGAAATCCCGTCTCTACTAAAAATACAAACACTGCGGCGGCAGCGCCACTCAGGCGTTGGGTAACGCTAGACAGATGGACTGTCACGTGACATGAAGTGGCTCCGAACAGGAAGAGGACGGAAAAGATAACCGTCCCTGATGCCGAGACGAACCAGACCTGCAGCCACCATGAACAGCAAAGGTCAATATCCAACACAGCCAACCTAGCCTGTGCAGCCTCCTGGGAATCCAGTATACCCTCAGACCTTGCATCTTTCTCAGGCTGTACCCTATACTGATGCTCCGACTGCCTACTCAGAGCTCTATCATCCAAGCTTTGTGCACCCAGGGGCTGCCACAGTCCCCACCATGTCGGCCGCTTTCCTGGAGCCTCTCTGTATCTTCCCATGGCCCAGTCTGTGGCTGTTGGGTCTTTAAGTTCCACAATCCCCATGGCTTATTATCCAGTTGGTCCCATCTATCCACCTGGCTCCACAGTGCTGGTGGAAGGAGGGTATGATGCAGGTGCCAGATTTGGAGCTGGGGCTACTGCTGGCAACATTCTTCCTCCACCTCCTGGATGCCCTCCCAGTGCTGCTCAGCTTGCAGTCATGCAGGGAGCCAACGTCGTCGTAACTCAGTGGAAGGGGAACTTCTTCATGGGTGAATCAGATGGTGGCTACACCATCTGGTGAGGAACCAAAGCCACCTTTGTGCCGGGAAAGACATCACATACCTTCAGCACTTCTCACAATGTAACTGCTGTAGTCATATTAACCTGAAGTTGCAGTTTAGACACATGTTGTTGGGATGTCTTTCTGGTGCCCTAACTTTCAGGCAGTTTTCAAATTTAATAAGGAACCACGTAATGGTAGCAGTAACTCTCTGAAGCATTTTGAGGTAAGGGAGGTATCCATTCATAAAATGAATGTGGGCAAAGGATCTTCCCTAAGGATCTTCCTTTAATTTCTCTGGAGTAATACTGTGCCATACTGGTCTTTGCTGTTAGTAATAAAACATCAGATTAGGTTTGGAGGGAAATTTGATCTTCCTAAGAATTAAAGTTGCCAAATTACGGCCAGGCGCGGTGGCTCATGCCTGTAATCCCAGCACTTTGGGAAGCTGAGGCAGGCGGATCACTTGAGGTCGGGAGTTCGAGACAAGCCTGACTAACATGGAGAAACCCCGTCTCTACTAAAAATACAAAATTAGCCGGGCGTAGTGGTGCATGCCTGTAATCCCAGCTACTCAGGAGGCTGAGGCAGGAGAATTGCTTGAATCTGGCAGGCAGAGGTTGCGGTGAGCCGAGATCACACCACTGCACTCCAGCCTGGGCAACAAGAGCGAAACTCCGTCACCAAAAAAAAAAAAAAAAAAGTTCCAAAATTATTCTGATTGGTCTTTAATCTCCTTTAAGTCTTTGATTTATATTACTTGTTATAAATGGAACGCATTAGTGTGTGCCTTTTCCTTTACATCCCTTGCCCCACCCATCCCATCTCCAACCCTAGTCTTCCATTTCCTCCCGCAAGTCTCCATTGAATCAATGGTGCAGGACCGAAAGCCAATTTCCTTCTTTCCTTGTACTTCTCCCCACTGGTCATCTTTTAACTAGTCTTTCATAAGGATCCTCTGAAACCCCCTCTGTGCCCCAAGCACAGATCCCGTTACTTCTGCTTTCGTATTTCCTCAGGCAAAAATGGAGGGTGCCTTTTGGGTCCTCCTCATAGGTTGTCTCTGCATACATGAACCTAACCCGAATTTGTTTTGGTGCCAGAAAAACTGAGCTATGTTTGAACAAAGATATCGTGCAGACTGTACTGTGAACAACAGTTAGTTTAAAATATGAGAGGTGGCTGGGTGCAGTGGCTCACGCCTGTAATCCCAGCACTTTGGGAGACTGAGGTGGGCGGACCACGAGGTCAAGAGATTGAGACCATCCTGGCCAACATGTTGAAACCCCCCATCTCTACTAAAAATACAAAAATTAGCTGGGCGTGGTGGCATGCGCCTGTAATCCCAGCTACTCAGGAAACTGAGGCAGGAGAATCGCTTGAACCCGGGAGGCAGAGGTTGCAGGGAGCCAAGATTGCGCCACTGCACTCCAGCCTGGCAACAGAGGGAGACTCAGTCTCAAAAAAAAAAAAAAAAAAAAAAAAAAAATTATGAGGGGTAAGGAGGAAGATGCATTTCAAAAGCCTGATTGATGGTTTAGAGCCAAATTAAGAGGAGTTTTCAGATCAAAAATTGGTTACCATTTTTTGTCAGAGTGTCTGATGCAGCCACTCATTTGGTCCCCCAAAATTCCTGGACTGGGTTAATAGGGTCATATTGTGAATGCCTCACTACAAAATGACTTGAGTCCAGTGAAATCTCATTAGGGTTAAGAATATTTCAGGGATCCTTAATGTTTTGATTTTTGTTTTCTGAAATTGGATTTTATTTTGTCTTAAAATTTCAGTTCATCTAAATTGTGAGTTCTGTACATGTGATGTTTGTACCGTTGACTGTTCTGGAAGTTCAGCATTGTATGTCTCTCTCTACACTGTAGTGCAGTTAACTTGTGGAATTTTTATGCTAAAAATGTAGAATAAAGACTATTTTGAAGATTTGAAAATAAAAAAAGTAAAAAATACAAATATAAAAACTAGCCAGCATGGTGGTGCATGCCTGTACTCCCAGCTACTTGGGAGGCTGAGGCACAAATCTCTTGAATCTGGGAGGTGGAGGTTGCAGTAAGCCGACATTGTGCCACTGTACTCCAGCCTGGGCAACAGAGTGAGACTCTGTCTCAAGAAAAGGGGGTTGGGGTGAGGAAACAGGCCAGAGAAGTTAAAGTACCTGGGCCAGTGTCACACAGTGAAGATGAAATAAAGCCAGTTAGTATCAAATTCTCCTGAGTCTTGGTAGAGTGAGGCTCTTCCCCTCATTCCTTTAGTTATTTGGTTTTCTGCTTTCAGCTACTTGGACTAGCCTCATAAATTGCCCAGATTTCCCTTGGATGACCGTCAGTTTTCTTCTCGTGTGGAAAGTTGGAACTCCCAACAGTTTGCCTGTGGTCTCAATATTTAGGAAGCTAATTCTGCTTCTATGGTACGTGGAATACATAATTTTGAAATGGAGTCAGGGCTTTCCTAATGATCCATTTTGTAATTCACCTAACAGCTGAGGAAGGTCCAGAGAAGGAAGAACTCAAGGTTAGTAGACAACCTTGATATTGAGTTGCACTGGCTGCCTTCTCTTTTTGGTCCCCTAAAGAGTATTTATCATCTTAGATTCAGCTTAAGTTGTGGACAAATATCAAAGGGAAAAGTATTTACAGTTAACGTTGGAATCACACGGTTTTCGGGGTTGTGCCTCTTTACCCTTCAACTTTGGTGGTTCTAAAGAGGGACGATTATTAGTTGCTTTCACTAAGGAAGGGAAGTTCATGATGTAGCAACTATAGAGGACCTAGCTTTTAAAAAGTCAATTGAAATACATACCTCAGTTTTTATTATCAGAAAGATGCAATGATAATCACTAGTGTAGGAGAATAAAGGGGGAAAATTCCCCTAGCTCTGGATAACTTTGATTCTGTGCTTTTTCTTCTAACAAGGCCCTCATGTTAGATCTGGTCTTGGCCCACATCCCTAACTTCATCTGGAAGTATTCTTTGCCCTTCGTCCACTTCATTCCATCCATACTGTCTTTTATTCTTCCAACATGCCAGTCTCATTTCTTTCTTCAGACCTTTGTGTTTACTGTTTACTTGCTGGAATATTTTTCTCTCAGATGTTTATGTGGCTCTTTGTTATTCAAGTTTCACCATATATGACACCTCTTTTGAGAGGTCTTGCCCTGGCTAGCCAATTAAAATGAGCCACTTGCAATCCTATCAAATCCTTTTTTTTCTTTTTTTTGAGAAAGAGCCTTGCTCTTGTCGCCCAGGCTGGAGTGCAACGGCACGATCTCGGCTCACTGCAACCTCCATCTCCCAGTTTCAAGCAATTCTCCTGTCTCAGCCTCCCGAGTAGCTGGAATGACAGGTGCCTGCCACCATGCCCAGCTACTTTTTGTATTTTTAGTAGAGATGAGGTTTCACCATGTTGACCAGGCTGGTCTCAAACTCCTGACCTCAGGTGATCCACCCACCTCAGCCTCCCAAAGTGCTAGGATTACAGGCATGAGCCACTGCACCTGGCAGCCCCTGCCTTTTTTTTTTTTTTTAAAGAGAGTCTTGCTCTGTCACCCAGGCTGGAGTGTGGTGACTTGATCTTAGCTCACTGCCGCCTTGACCTCCCAGGTTCAAGCGATCCTCCTGCCTCAGCCTCCCATGTAGCTGGGACCACAGGCATTCACCACCACACCTGGCTAATTTTTTGATTTTTTTTGTAGGGATGGGGGTTTCACTTAGTTGCCTAGGCTGGTCTTGAACTCCTGAGCTCAAGTGATTCTCTCTTCCTGGTCTCCCAAAGTGCTGGAATTAACATGTGTGAGCCACTGTGCCCGGTGTCCTATCACATCTTTAAATTTTCTCTGCATAGCATTTATTGCTAGCTTTAAAAAATATTTGTTTAGAGTCTGTCTCCACTCCCACTCCTAGAATGTAAATGTGATGGGAAGAGAGACCTTCTCTGTCTTGCTTACTCCTGAATTCCTAGTGTCTAGAACAGTGTTTGGCACATAACAGGCACTCAGTAGATATCAAGGAAGGCAGTGGGTTTGAAATCAGGGGGTCTTAGATTGTCCCTAAGTCACTGTTTGTCTGTGATCAAGATCCTTTCCCTCTTTGGGACTTGCTTTTTTCATCTATAAACTAGGGGATTGACGTAGATATCTCCAAACTCCCTTGTAGATTCATTACAACTTCATTAAGCCACAAAGGAATCCTTGACATTTGCAGCAAAAGAATCCCTCTATGCCTTTCAGTCTTCCAAGCCATGCTGGGGGTGGGGGGACTTTTCTTGTCTAAAGGCAGTGCAAAGCTAGCACTAGCACTGGACAGTGAAGCCCTTGAACCATCCCCCTATGGCAACTGTTGCCCAAATATCCAGTACCTGGCTTGTTCCTGGGCTTGTTTCGTGGCTTCTTCCAGAGCCAGTCTTGCTGCTTCCTCTTCTTTTTGCCTCCTCTCCTCTGCCTCCAGCCGAGGCTTCTCTTCTGCTTCCTGTTTCCGCCGCTGGTACTCCAGTCGTTCCTCTTCAGCCATTTCCATCAGGTGTTTTTGTTCTTCTTCTAACTGCATTTCCAATTCCTCTTGCCTTTGCTTCTCTGCCTCTGCAGAATGGAAAAGGGGGTGGGCTCAGCAGCGATCATTTTTTGGGGAAAACAATTTTCGGATCCAACTCTCAAATCTGTGATTCTGAAGGACTCCCCGTGAGAAATTTTGCAGTTGACCTGCTAGCAGGCTGCCAGATCCTCTCTGGGGAGTACCTTGGGGATTAATTTACTAATTTAAGAGTCCTTTATTAATACAAAGCCTTAGGGAAGAATTTTTCCAGAGCCCGGTGTGCTTATGTGGTGGTATGAAGCTGGGTTGGGGAGCGGTGTCAAATCAGGGTCTAGAGAAACTTGGTGCTTCCTGGCCGGGCGTGGTGGCTTATGCCTGTAATCCCAGCACTTTGGGAGGCCGAGGCGGGCGGATCACGAGGTCAGGAGATTGAGACCATCCTGGCTAACACGGCGAAACCCCGTCTCTACTAAAAATACAAAAAAATTAGCGGGGCGTGGTGGCAGGCGCCTGTAGTCCCAACTACTCGGGAGGCTGAGGCAGGAGAATGGCGTGAACCTGGGAGGCGGAGCTTGCAGTGAACCGAGATCGCGCCGTTGCACTCAAGCCTTGGCGACAGAGCGAGACTCTGTCTCAAAAAAAAAAAAAAAAAAAAAGAAAAGAAAAGAAAAGAAAAGAAAAGAAACTTGGTGCTTCCTCAGCTGGACTGACCAGTCTACAGCCAGAACCAGGAAGTAGCCACAGTTTTGTCTGCTGAAGTTCCTATCTCTTCCTCAAAGGTGAGGCTGGACCCAGCAATCCCACTACTTAGGTATATATCCAAAGGAGAGGAGATGAGCATGTTGAGGAGATACTTGCACCCGTGTGTTTATTGCTGCACTCTTCACAACAGCCAAGATACAGAATCAATATAAATGTCCATCAATAGATGAGTGGATAAAGAAAATGTGGTATATATATACATGATGGAACACTACTTATCCATAAAAAGAATGAAATTCTGTCTTTTATGACAATGTGAATGATCCTGGGAGGACTTACATTAAGTGAAATAAGCCAGGCATAGAAAAATAAGTAACACATTTTTACTCATGTGAAAGCGAAAAACATTGATCTCATGGAAATAGAGAATAGAATAGTGGTTACTAGAGGCAGGGAAGGGTAGGGGGTTGGTGGGGGTGGGTAGGGAGAGGTTGGTTAAAGACTACTAAATTACAGCTGGATAGAAGGAGTAAGTTCTAGTGTTCTATAGCACTGTAGGCAACTGTAACAATAACTTATATTTTCAAATAGCTATAAGAGTGCAGTTTTTTTCTTTTTTTTTTTTTTAGACAGAGTCTTGCTCTTGTCGCCCTGGTTGGAGTGCAGTGGCACTATCAGCTCACTGCAACCTCCGCCTCCTGGGTTCAAGTGATTCTCCTGCCTCAGCCTCCCAAGAAGTAGCTGGGACTACAGGCACACACCACTACACCCAGCTAATTTTTGTATTTTTAGTAGAGACGGGGTTCTGCCATGCTGGCCAGGCTGGTCTTGAACTCCTGACCTCAGGTGATCCACCTGCCTAGGCCTCCCAAAGTGCTGGGATTACAGGTGTGAGCCACCACACCTGGCTAGAAGAGTGGATTTTGAATGTTCCCAACACAAATGATGAATGTTTGAAGTGATGGATATGCAAATTACCCCAATTTGATAATTACATAGCATATATGTGCCAAATGATCACACTGTACTCTGTAAATATGTACAATTATTGTATGTCAATTAAAAATAACTAATAATTGGGCTGAGCACGGTGGCTCACACCTGTAATCACAGCACTTTGGGAGGCCAAGGCAGGCAGATCATGATGTCAGGAGTTCGAGACTAGCCTGGCCAACATAGTGAAACCCCATCTCTACTAAAAATACAAAAAATTATCTGTGCATGGTGGCGGGCGCCTGTAATCCCAGCTACTCGGAAGGCTGAGGCAGGAGAACTGCTTGAACCTGGGAGGCAGAGGTTGCAGTGAGCTGAGATCACATCATTGCACTCCAGCCCAGGCAACAGTGTGAGACTCCGACTCAAAAAAACAAAAACAAAAACAAACAAACAAAAAACTAATAATTTTTTAAAAAGAGGCTGGCAAGATTCCACACATCAGCACCTGAAAGTCTGCCCTGAAGCTATCCAGATGTTTGTGGCTGTTTCCATCTGCTCGGGAAGGAAGCAAAGAGCAGGGCTGTGTCTCCAATTTAGGTAGCTCTTGAGCAATGCCAAAAGGGCAAAGGGAAGGGCAGGATCCCAGTTCAGGAGATTGTTGGATTGAGAACGGGACTCTGGAGTCATTTCCACAAGCAAGTCATTACTTTCTTATTTAAATCTATATTAACAAATTATAGTCATACATAATCACTTTGAAAAAAATAGTTTATATTATTTAGAGTGCTTAACACACTAAGGCCTAGGATAGGAATAAATGAACACTCACAGCTGGATAAAAGTGTTTCTGCCCCAAGTAGAAGAGAGATGCAAAGAGCTCAAGAACCCCCTCACCGGCCCTCTCGGCTTCCTCCTGCTGCTTTTTTCTCTGTAGTTCTCGCAGTTTCCTCCGAAATTCCTCTTGCTGTTGCCGGGCTCTCTCCTGGGCTGCTTTCAACCGGAGCTGCTGCTTTCTCTCCTCCTCCTCCTGCCGCTGCTGTTCTTCTTGGAGTCTCTGTTTCCTCAAGCTGAGAAAACCCAAGATGGTCAGGGAAATGGCAGAAAACACTGAGGCATCCTTGTGAGATGAGCCAACAGACAGTGCCCATGGGGGAGGCTCTGCAGCCCACAGGCCACAGGGAGCATCCTATTCCCAGGAGACTCAGTTTTCCAAGGGAAGCCAGGATTGAAGAGCAAAGAGCCCAGCGGGCTTGAAACCAGAAGCCTAGAAGTTTCAGTACACAGCTATGTGCTCTGCAGCAGGGGTCTTAAGTTCATTTTTCATGCTTATGGATTTCAAAACTCTTGCCTCACAGGGTTGTGAAGATTAAATTGCAGTTGAGGCCTGTGAAAGGGCCTAGCACAGTGCAGACAACAAAGTGCAGGGGCTTGACAAATGTTTGCTGGACTGAATCTCAGAGCCTTCCCAAGAAGATCTCAGGGTCATCAATGTGAGTAACCCTCACATGGGGTTCTAAACTTGAAAGAGAGTGACATTCAGCAGAGTGTACCAATGCACATGGTTGAGACGCTACAGTTTATCTCTGGTGAGTGTTGTTCCTGGGAAAACTGAGGATAGAGAAAAATGACACATGCTATTTTAACTTCAGGGCATGAGCCTCAGAACCAAACATTGCCCCTAGGGGAGGTCAACCACTGCCTTTTTCTTCTGCTTCCTAACATGGCTGTAGTCTCTTTGGCTTGCCCGACCTACCGGATCTCTTCTGTACGTCTCTGCTGCTCCAGCTCCAGCTCCTCCTCCATCTTTTTTGCTCTCTCCAGCTGCTCCTGCTGGAGCTGCCTTTGCTCTTCCTGCTCCCTTCTCTTCTTCTCCACCTCCAGCCACCTCATCTCGGCTCTTTCTGCTCGAAGCCTGTCCCAGGAAGCCTTCTCCTGCTCCCTCTTAGTGAGGAGGGCCTAAGAAACCAGAGTGTTCTCAGTGCAATAAACAGATGGGTCTGTCTCAGCCGTGAGCCCTTCTCCACCCCATACAGTGTTGTCTCTAATCAAAGATGGAATCATAAAACAGACTCCACACTCTGCCCACAGCTGCATAGACTCAGCCACCACCAGTTTGGACTTTTGGGTCTGATTGACCTGGATTCAACTCTCTCTCTTGCTTTGGGATTTAGGGATCAAAACTTAAACTTCCCGATATTGTCTTCCTCATGGTACTGTTGCCAGGATTAGCTGAAATGCTGAAAGTGCCAACATAATGTCCAGTACATGGTAGGTTCTAGAGTTCTCAACCCTGGCTGCACTTTAGAATCACCCAAGGAGCTTTCAAAAATTACTTGTGGCTGGGTGCAGCAGTTCATGCCTGTAATCCCAGCATTTTGGGAGGCTGAAGTGGGAGGATTGCTTGGGCCCAGGGGTTCAAGGTAACAAGTCACCTATGATCATGCCACTGCACTCCTGGGTGGCAAAGCAAGACTCTGTCTCAAAAATATAAAAACAAGGGGCCGGGCATGGCTCATGCCTGTAATCCCAGCACTTTTGGAGGCTGAGGTGGGCAGATCACCTGAGGTCAGGAGTTCCAGGCCAGCATGGCCAACATGGTGAAACCCCATCTCTACTAAAAATACAAAAATTAGCCAAGCATGGTGGCATGTATATGAATACAAACAATATATAAATACAAAAATATAAAAACAAAACTACTTGAGGCCAAGCCTCTACCCAGACCAATGAAAATCTCTAGGTGGAAGGCCTCAGTTGTTAAATAGTTTCTTGAGTGATTCTAACATGAGGACAGAGCTAGGAACCACAGGTTCTAGATAGAAGCCATTTTACCGGCTGGGCGCGGTGGCTCACACCTGTAATCCCAGCACTTTGGAAGTCTGAGGCGGGCGGATCACCTGAGGTCAGGAGTTCGAGACCAGCCTGACCAACATGGAGACACCCTA
The DNA here is from genome assembly GCF_029281585.2 of Gorilla gorilla gorilla. NCBI lineage: Eukaryota > Metazoa > Chordata > Mammalia > Primates > Hominidae > Gorilla > Gorilla gorilla. Next base: position 104,807,177 of record NC_073235.2, on the reverse strand, counting down.
TCTCTACTAAAAATACAAAATTAGCCAGGTATGGTGGCACGTGGCTGTAATGCCAGCTACTCGGGAGGCTGAGGCAGGAGAATTGCTTGAACCCGGGAGGCGGAGGTTGCGGTGAGCCGAGATTGCACCATTGCACTCCAGCCTGGGCAAAAAGAGTGAAGCTCCCTCTAAAAAAAAAAAAAAAAAGAAGCTATTTTACCAGGGGCAATCTTAGGTATAGATGGGTCAGATTCACATTTAATCCCATAGAAACTCACCTTTCCAATGGAAGGTTGTTCTTTCAGTTTATAGGAAGGTTGTCATAGCTTTCTTTTTCTCCCTAGTGCCTCTTCCTCAGAAATATGCCTATGAAGGGAACCTCGAGAGGCAAGCCTTCCAGGAACTCTGTGTATCCAACTCAGAGAAAAACCTCCTTGCTTTTTAGTCTTTGCAGAGGCAGCATAGTACTATGGATTGACAATAAATCTAAGAAATGCTGATGATCCCGCAGGTTCAGAAAAGTTCTGCCCATAGGTTAAAATTTTCATCTGTTGTGCAGAGCCGAATTATGTGATCCAGGCAGCTGGGAGGGACTGAGAACTATAAAGGAAAATCTTCCTGGAATCCTTTTTGGAAGACCATGAGCCATAAAATAAGTAAATAGATAATAATTTACAATGGTGACAAGAGTCCTGAAGTTGGAGTCAAAAGACCTAAGCTTAAGTCTTGGCTCTACCACTCAATGGTTGTGCAATTTCTGGCAACCTGCATTTAACTCTGTCTAGTTTCTATTTCTGGATCTGTAAAATGGGGCTAATCATACCTGGCTCACAAGTGTGGTAAAGGTTAATGTAACATATGTGAGTTTAACTGTAGTGGCTTAGCTGTGTGTGCATTTGTAGTGTTTAAAGCTACTTTTTAATTTTTTTGTATAAGATGTCAAAATGAAGTTCAGTACCTTAGTCTCAGGGGAAGAAATAGTAATTTATTCCAACAGCAGAGGAAAGATTGGCCGTTTTGGTCTTACTGACAGATGATGCATCTATATGGTATTCTTTTTTAGTTAGTTGCAGGGATTTTCTTTTTTCTTTTTTTCTTTTTTTTTTGGTTAGAGATAGATAGAGTCTTGTTCTGTTGCTCAGGCTGGAGTGTAGTGGCATAATCATAGCTCACTGCAGCCTCAAACTCCTGATCTCAAGCAATGCTCCTGCCTTGGCCTCCCAAAGTGGTGGGTTTACAGGCATGCGCCACGGCATCCGGCCAAATTGCAGCAATTTTCAAGGGAAATTTTTCCTTACACTCAGTTTTTCTCTGCAGACCTCTACATTAGAAGCAAGGTCCCTGGGACAAAGTGACTCTTACATCTTGTGGTTTTGTTTGTTTGTTTTTTTTTAGATGGAGTCTCTCTCTGTCGCCCAGGTTGGAGTGCAGTGGTGTGATCTCGGCTCACTGCAACCTCTGCCTCCCACGTTCAAGCGATTCTCCTGCCTCAGCCTCCCAAGTAGCTGGGATTACAGGCGTGCACCACCATGCCTGGCTAATTTTTGTATTTTTAGTAGAGACGGGCTTTCCCTATGTTGGCCAGGCTGGTCTTGAACTCCTGACCTCATGATCCACCCTCCTCAGCTTCCCAAAGTGCTGGGATTACAGGCGTGAACTACCATGCCCGGCCCAAAAGCACCTTGTAAAAGCAGGTATATGTGTACAGGCTGCCTCTCTCTGTTCCAGCTGCATACCGCAGAAACGCAGATTAGGAAAGTAGGAATTTACACAGCCTTTGGAAGGCAAGTAATAGATGAGCCCTAGCCTGAGTCAAGGAAATATGCTCAGCTCTGACAGCCAGTACCCACCTTTCCCTGTAACCATGAGTCCTGCACCTCTCAGAGATGGGTGCTGTGATCATTTCCTATTCTTTAAAGGGTGGATACTTGCCCTGGCAATGTGGGGGGCCTCACAGAATGCATCATCACTTCAGAAGGGCTTTGCTACCCCTGCATCTTTGATCAGGTCTGGCTTCTTACTAGGGTCAGAAGATACCAAAGTAGAACAATAAGACCATTAGGTGGTCAAGCTGTTTTAGTAAGTGCAATATAATTAGGGGCAGCTTTCCCATCTTTGCAGTCGCGCCAAGTGAGAAAAGAACTTCCTCTGTCAAGCTGAGGACATCAGACCCTACCTTGGAAGGGTCCTCACAGCTTCTCTCTTCTTTAGATTCCATGTTGCCAGTGACAGTTGCAATCTGAGAGGGTGATGATCTTCCATCTAGAGAAACTTGGCTTTCCTGGGCATCATATTTGGGAGAAAGCCAAGGGTCCTCTACAAAGGAGTCTGAGGCAAAGGAACCTCTATTTGAGGTGTCTTCTGTTTCCTCATAGCTGACATCAGGCCCGCTCAGCTCTGCCGCTATCTCCAGATTTCTTTCCTTCTGTGTCCTTTTCCTTTGGGGTCTTGTTTTTTTTTCTAATTTTTTTTTAGGCTTTGAGTCCTTTGACTTTCCTGGGGGAGAACAATTGGGGATAGAGATATAGCTGAGTTAACTTAATGTGATCACTAGACATCCTTTTTAGTAACTTTTTTTTTTTTTGAGACAGGGTCTTGCTCTGTTGCCCAAGCTGGAGAGCAGTGGCATGATCATGGCTCACTGCAGCCTCGAACTCCTGGGCTTGTGATCCTCCCACCTCGGCTTCCCGAGTAGCTGAGACTGCAGGCACACCACCATGTCTGGCTAATTTTTGTATTTTTTGTAGAAACAGGGTTTTGCCATGTTGCCCAGGCTAGTCTCAAATCCCTGAGCTCAAGCAATCCACCCACCTCAGCCTCCCAAAGTGATGGGATTACAGGTGTGTGCCACTGTGCCTGGCCCCTTTTTAGTAACTTTTAAAAGTTAGCATGCAATGGAATCACCTGGGGTGCAGATTCCTAAGCCCCAGCCCCAGAATCTGGTTCAGTGGGAATCTGCATTGTAACAAACACCCCAAGTGTTTTGGGAAGAGTAGTTCACACACCACCGTTTGAGAAACTACCTTATCCTCTTTGGATCAACTGACATTCAGCAGTCTTGCTATTAAATAAGTTCTATTTCAGCCAGGTGTGGTGGCTCACACCTGTAATCCCAGCACTTTGGGAGGCTGAGGCGGGCAGATCACGAAGTTAGGAGTTTGAAACCAGTGTGGCCAATATGGTGAAACCCTGTCTCTACTAAAAATACAAAAATTAGCTGGGCATGGTGGTGGGTGCCTATAATCCCAGGTACTCGGGAGGCTGAGGCAGAAGAATTGCTTGAACCCAGGAGGCGGAGGTTGCAGTGAGCCGAGATCGTGCCACTGCACTCCAGCCTGGGTGACAGAGCGAGACTCCATCTCAAAAAAAAAAAAAAGGTTCTATTTCACTCTGACTTATGGTGGGGGCAGGACCGTCCAGAGGGTAGGCTTGTACACACAGCTGGAAAGTCATACCTTGAGAGTCTGGCTTGAGGTTGCAGCTTTGTAACCTGGCAAAGTTCAGCCTTCCGTACTGTAAGGACCCTTCCTTCGCTTCACCTTTGGTAGGGGCACCACAAGTATTTCCTTTGCCTAATTCCACCAATGCTACCCAAGTCATGGGCTACAAAAATGTAAATTCAGCAAGAGATGAACAAGCAAATCTCAAAAATAGGTTTCACTCACGAGTGTATCCATTGTTGTCCTTTCTAGCAGCACTGGATTTGTTTGGAGGGTCTTCTGAATCATGTGGGCAGTAAAGGATGGGTGTAAGTTTTAGGCTAAAGAAAGTGTTCAGAAGTAAAGGAATCCGAGTTCCTGGTCAGGCTCAACATAGGGAACCAAGACAGAAACCGTAGCTTGGAGGATCATTCAACACTTGTGGCATCCTTCCCCTTCCCAAACGCTCTCACTACCCAATACTCTGATTATGTGATATAGTTATTATTTTATGGAGGCAGTGGCAATAGAATCTGCTGGGAGTCAAATAGGAAAGGACAAGCCCTGGGTCTACCACTTTACTGTCTGATCTACTTGATATTATGTAAGTCACCCAACCTTGCTCAGCCTCAGTTGCTACATGAATATAATAATAACACTTCCTTCATGGAGATGTTGTGAGGATTTAATGAGATCACATATACAGAGTCCTAATAAATAAGAGTAGGTATTCAGTAAATAGGTGCTGTTATTATTATAATTTCCTTTCTTGGTGATCACAGGCCTCTAGGCTCCCCGTTTTCCTGTATCTCTGTCTATTAAGATACTGATATGACATAAGCCTGCAACACCATCTTGGCTGTAGTAGTCAAGAAGTCTCAAAACAGAGAGTTTGTCCGGTAGGATCCATGCTAATTATCCATACCACCTCCCGACCCCTAACAGAAGTCTTCTCCAGGTTGTTACTTGCAGGCACACTCTCTTACCAATGGCAGCCTCTGCTTCCCCGTAGACCTTTCCTTCTCTCTCCCTTTTGGGTCCTTTGGTTTTGTCTTTCTTGGGTTTTTCCTTTCTCTTGGCCTCGTTAATCAAATTCCTCTCCTAAAGGTGAAAAATCAAGGAAGGGGACCATAATATGTATAGGAAATGAAAAAATCCATCAAAGAAGATTATGTTGAACAAGGTGACACACTGGCTTAGAATGGAATTTGTGTGGGTTCCAGGTAAAGCAGAAGAGTGAATCTTAGAGAATGCAGGGCCGATGGGGAGACTCAAAGGTTCAGCCTTTGATGTAAAACTACTAGAAATAATTTCATAAGAGGAAAGAGGAAGAAAAAACACTTATGGTCTGCCTCCTTTCTTAGATTCTAAATCATGATTTACAGAGCTGGATCAAAGGGAAACAGTTTTCACCTTTGATAGATTGGTGTTGCCATGATTAATGGTTAACTATTCTAAATCAAAGCCAGCTTTATTCACTGCAGAATGATTTGCTAACTTTCAGGAAACCTCAGGCAGATGACCACAACTATGTCAGTCTTCACCTTTCCCCATGGGCTAGAATAACACAGTGGTTCCTCCTAAGAGAGGATGGCAGAGTGGGGTCATGGCTACCCACTCAGTACCTTTGTAGGAATTAGAAATGGGGCCAGGTGCAGTGGCTCACGCCTGTAATCCCAGCACTTTGGGAAGCTGAGGCAGGTGGATCACTTGAGGTCAGGAGTTCGAGACCAGCCTGGCCAACATGGTGAAACCCTGGCTGTACTGAAAAAATACAAAAATTAGCTGGGAGTGGTGTCACATGCCTGTAATCTCAGCTACTCAGGAGGCTGAGGCAGGAGAATCACTTGAACCTGGGAGGCGGATGTTGCAGTAAGCCGAGACCGTGCCACTGCACTCCAGCCTGGGCAACACAGTGAGACTGTGTCTCCAAAAAAAAAAAAAAAAGGAATTAGAAATGATGTTCCATCCTTCAGGAGGATGCAGCCCAATGTGGCTGTGCAGGGCTTGGTAAGCAGACCATAGGCTGGACCTCAGTGCCCCCCTCATCCCCTTTATCGGGTGCCCTCATATAGTGAGCAATCTATACAACTGTACATGATATCCTTGATGAGATCCAAGTAGGGCTTTTGGACCAAGCTTTTACGGGTTTACACTCACATGACTGATGCTGGCTGATGTCTCCTGGCTAAACAGTCTTGGTTCAGCCTTCCCTTCTCTTTCTCTTGGAAGAAGAGATGTATACACAGCACTCAACCTCTCGGGTGACTCAGGCCCGTATCCCAGAAGTCCTCTGTGTAGGTGGTGTACATCATAATCTCTGCCCCTTTGAAAAGAGCAAACCAACAGGACCAAACTAAAGAAAAACTCTGGTGGAAAGAAAGAGGGCAAGTGAGCCAACATCGAGCACCTGTTCTCTGCAGGCACTGTGCCTGACCTTTGACATATTTAGTCAACTCTTTTTCTTCTGCATATCCCATGGTAAGGAAGATGAGAAAGATTGGTCTTCACTTTTGGGATTTCCTCAGAATAAATCCTAAAATTTAGAGAGTGCGATAAATTGTTTGCTCTTTGGGGTTGCATATTTATGCTTTTAATTGAATGGCATAGAATTATTTAACTGAAATTTCTTCTATCAAAGGATTAGCTGGAAAAAGAAAGTGACCTTTAAGAAAGATTGTGTTAGGAACATGTAACTATCCATTCATTCCTTTATGCCCTCTGAATTCTTTTCATTTTTTTTTTTTTTGAGATGGATTCTCAAAAAACTCCGCCCAGGCTGGAGTGCAATGGTGCGATCTGGGCTCACTGCAACCTCCACCTCCCGGGTTCTAGCGATTCTCCTGCCTCAGCCTCCCGAATAGCTGGGATTACAGGCGCCCACCACCACGTCCGGCTAATTTTTGTATTTTAGTAGAGATGGGGTTTCACCATGTTAGTCAGGCTGGTCTCAAACTCCTGACCTTAGATGATCCACCAGCCTCAGCCTCCCAAAGTGCTGGGATTACAGGCATGAGCCACCACGCCTGGCAACATGCCCTCTGAATTCTATCCTTGATCAAATTCAGCCACTAAAAGGTCATGTGCTGTGTTGGTTTTATCCATCGTAGAACTGCTGTCACTCACTGTTTGCCCTGAGGATAACTGACTTATGCCCTCTGGGTAAAAAGGGCACTGAAAAGCAGCCACTTGGATTGCAGCAATATCAGTTACTGTGTGCCTGCTCTGTGCCGGGTCTGGTTCTTGGCATTTTATTTTATTTTTTTTTAGCTAAATGAGTATTCTCTTTACTGTGCTCTGCTAGCACGAGGCCTTACTGTAGAAACTTGAGAAATATTTGTTGAATGAGGTGAATGGAATTTCCTGTAAATATATGAGACTTTAAATCATTCAATGTCACTCTATAAAAGCCTATACGAGAAGTCTCCTTTAGAATTTAGTGCTCGGAAAACCTTTAATTTCCCTGAGGAATAGGTATGCTGCAAATGAGAACCACAAACCCGATCATTTTGCTCTTTTTTTTTTTCAGAAATCTGTAGGTCAGGAATCCCTCTGTCAAGCCTGAAATTAAGTCACAAAGGCTATGATGACTTTTGTGAAAAGTTTGTGTTTTTTTCTCCTGATTTAAAAAAATTTTTGTGTTTTTTGGTGGGGGTGGTTGTCATAAGCATTTAAAATACATTGTGAGAAAAGATCAGGTATAAAATTCTAAAAATGGTGTTCCTCTGGTGGCCGTCTCATTCATCCAAGTGCCTTTCCCCCTTTATTCCTGGGGAACACAAAACCTTTTTGACCCAGGAGGGAATCCTTACATCCCTGGGCAGGTGACAGCAGGTTCTCAAGTCATCGAGGTTTTTGGGAAGTCACAATAGGCTGTAGTTCCAGATGGAGGCAGAGAGGCCACACCAGCTGCCACTACCAAAGTAGCTTAAGTCAAAACACTACGCCTGACTGGCTGGGCTCACAATAAGCATGTAAGTACAGTACACGGGAAGCACTCAATACGGGCTAGCAATTATTATTAATATTGGTGTTAAGATTATCAGCATTATTTATTTTACTCAGAGCTGACTGAATGCTGAGGGGAGAAACCCAGGTTGAAGTGATAGATTTCAGCTTTCTAGGCATCTCTGTAGATCTCAGATTGGGCAAATGGAAAGAGCTGTTCCCACAGGGTTAGAGTTAACTTCACTCTTTATCCAACCAGCCAAATAAATATGATTTAGGTAGGAAACACATCACAATATAATCATCCCCAAGAATCTTTGTTTCTTAGACAACCGTTTAATTTTGGCTGTTAGAGCATACTGTCAGCTGAGAACTCCCATGCCTGTCTGAAAAAAAACCAAACTAAACCAATTAAAAATACAAACAAAATAAAAGCAGAGAAGCCTATGTTATTACAGCTTTGAACACTTACACCTTTTGCACAATATCTGCTTTTGGGGTCTGGATGTGCTCAGTCCGGGAAGCCCTGAGAGAGTCAAGGGTCATACTCCTTGGCTCTGGGTCTGTGAAAACAGAGTATCAATCAATAAAGGACAACAGGCAGTTAACCCAGGAGGAGATCAGACATGGAAAAACATCTACCTGGTGAGTAGCCAAAGGCATGCAAATTAGAACAATGACGTATGCTATACCCAGAAAATGAGCAAATACTTCAGAAACCAGGGCTGACACATGGCAAGTAACATTAAAATTAGTATTAAAATATCCTTTGGGAAAGTGATATGACAGTATGTATCAGCGATCAGAAAAATGTTCTAGCCTTTGATCAGGAATCTTACTCCTGGTATTTATCATAAGGAAAGAACTCAAAAGAAGAAACAAGCTTTTTGTACCAACTTACTTCTTATTACATTACTTTTTTTTTTTTTTTTGAGACGGAGTCTCGCTCTGTTGCCCAGGCTGGAGTGCAGTGGCGTGATCTCCGGTCAGTGCACTCTCTGTCTCCTGGGTTCAAGTGATTCTCCTACCTCAGCCTCCCGAGTAGCTGGAACTGCAGGTGTGTGCCACCACACCCGACTAATTTTTGTATTTTTAGTAGAGATGGGGTTTCACCATATTGGCCAGGCTGGTCTTGAACTCCTGACCTCGTGATCCACCCACCTTGGCCTCCCAAAGTGCTGGGATTACAGGTGTGAGCCACTGCGCTCAGCCAACATTACTATTAATCATGAAAAATTAGAAACAGCTCAACAAGGGAGACTGGGGGAGTAATTTATGATACATTAACTTGACATTTAAAATTATGGTTAAAAATATAAATAAGCAATATGGAAAAACTGATATGACAAGTAAAAATATAAACTACAGAATAGTGTGTTAGAACGCTATAAAATCTGGACAGATATGAACTGGAAAACAGAAAAAGGAAATAATAGATAACATTGGGAGGTTTAGGTGTGTTTATATATTTTTTAAAGGTTATAACATTGAAAAGCAAGTTGATTTTAAAAAACAAATGTTAGGCTCACGCCTGTAATCTCAGCACTTTGGGAAGCCAAGGCAGGCAGATTGCCTGGGGTTGGGAGTTGGAGACCAGCCTGGCTAACATGGTGAAACCCCATCTCTACTAAAAATACAAAATTAGCTGGGTGTGGTGGTGGTGCATGCCTGTGATCCCTGCTACTCGGGAGGCTGAGGCAGGAGAATAGCTTGAACCTGGGAGGTGGAGGTTGCAGTAAGCTTAGATAGCACCACTGCACTCCAATGAGCACCACTGCACACCAGTGGAGCACCACTGCACTCCAGTGAGACTCTGTCTCAAAAAAAAAATAATAAAATAAAATTTAAAAAACCCCCAAAAAACCCCCCAAAAAACAAATGTTAACTTTTTTTTTTTTTTTGAGACAGAGCCTTGCTCTGTTGCCCCGGCTGGAGTGCAGTGGCACAATGCCGGCTCACTGCAACCTCAGCTTCTTGGGCTCAACCAATCCTCCCCACCTGAGTCTCGCAAGTGGCCAGTACCACAGGTGTGCACCACTATACTCGGCTAATTTTTTCTATTTTTCGTATAGACGGAGTCTCACTATGTTGCCTAGGCTGGTCTCGAACTTCTGGGCTCAAGCGATCCGCCCGCCTCAGCTTCCAAAAGTGCTGGGATCACAGGCATGAAGCACCATGCCTGGCCAAAAAAACAAATGTTATCTTATGAGGATATGAGGAAGGGTTACACAGGCCACACCGTTAGTACTCTTTGCTGGGTGCTCTGCAGACCGTGTTGGGCTACTCTTTTAGAATGAAGAGTCTCCAGACTAAGACTTCATATTGGACTAGTCTACATCTTGTTTTAGTTACTTTAAATAATTTTTTGATTATGGAAGATATATTTTATTGCAGAAAAATTGGAAAACACAAAAAAATCATAAAGAAGAAGAAACAAACCCCCACAGTCAACTCATAACTATTAGAATGACTAAAATTAAAGACTGACTGTACTGAGATTTGACAAGGATGTGGAGGAACTGGAACTCTCATCTACTGCTGTTTGGAATGTAAAATTGTACAACCACTAACGAAAATAATTTGGCAGTTTTTAAAAAAGTTAAATATATACCTGCCATACCATCCAACTATCCTACCCCTAGGTATTTTACCCAAGATAAATGAAAGAAATGAAAGCATAAACCCATACAAAGACTTGTACACAGATGTTCACAGCAGTTTTATATGTAATGGTCAAAACAGAAACAGCTCAAATGTCCATCAACAGATAAACAGATAAACTGGTGTATATATACAATACAATACAACTCAGCAGTAAAAGGGAATGAACTATTGATATACCTGGCAATATGGATGAATCTCAAAATAATTATGTTGAGTGAAAGAAATCATACGAAAAAGTACATATGGCTGGCTGGGTGCGGGGGCTCATGCCTGTAATCTCAGCACTTTTGGGGGGCTGAGGCAAGCAGATCATCTGAGGTTGGGAGTTCGAGACCAGCCTGACCAACATGAAGAAACCCCATCTCTAGTAAAAATACAAAATTAGCTGGGTGTGGTGGTGAAAGCCTGTAATCCCAGCTACTTGGGAGGCTGAGGCAGAATGGCTTGAACCCGGGAGGCGGAGGTTGCAGTGAACTGAGATCGCGCCATTGCACTTCAGCCTGGGCAACAAGGGCGAAACTCCATCTCAAAAAAAAAAAAAAAAAAAGAAAGAATAAAGAAAAAAAAGTACATATGGCATGATTCCTTTTATATAAAATTCTAGAAAATGCAAACTAATCTATAGTGACAGAAAACACATCAGTTGTTGTCTGGGGATGAAGGAGGCTGGAATAGGGGAGGTATGAGGAAACTTTTGGGAGTGATGAATATTGTATTTCGATTGTGATGATGGTTTCATGGGAATTGTACAATTTGAAAAGGTCTAATTTATTGTATGTCAATTATCCCTTGATAAAGCTGCTTTAAAAAAGTAGCAAGAGATATGTTAATACAAGGAAAGTGCCTAAACCAGTGCCCGCACACGGTAAAAACAAACAAGAACCAAAAAAATCTCACCATGCTCTCTCACTCTACCCATATACAACTACTGCAAATATTTTGGTGTATTTGCTTTCATGTATATATAATGAATATCATATTTCCATATAATTGATTAGTGTATATTCAATTTTAATCTACTTTTATATTACAACTTTCCCATATAATTAAATATTCTTAATTTTTTTTTTTATTCTTAGAGACAGGGTCTCGCTCTGTTGCTCAGGGTGGAGTGCAGTGGCATGATCACAGCTCACTGTAACTTTGAACTCCCGGGCTCAAGGGACCTCCCACCTCAGCCTCCTGAATAGCTGAGGCTACAGGTGTACACCACCACACCCAGCTAATGTTTTAAAATTTTTCTTTTTGTAGAGACAGGGTCTTGTCATGTTGCTCAGGCAGGTCTCAAACTCTTGGCCTCAAGCAATTCTCCTGCCTCAGCTTCCCAAAGTGTTGACATGACAGGCATAAGCTGCCACGCCTGGCCTAAATGTTCTTAAAAATGATTTTAGGCTAGATGTGGTAGCTTATGTGTATAATCCCAGGACTTTGGGAGGCTGAGGCAGGCAGATTGCTTGAGCACAGGAGTTTGAGACCAACCTGGGCAGCATGGTGAGATCCTGTCTCTACAAAAAATAGAAAAATCAGCTGGGCATGGTGGCATAAGCCTGTCATCCTAGCTACTCAGGGAGCTGAGGTGAGAGGATAGCTTGAGCTTGGGAGATCGACGCTGCCGTGAGCTGTGATGGCACCACTGCACTCCAGCCTGAAAGATAGAGTGGGACCCTGTCTCAAAAAAAATTTTTAATAGCAGCACAGTATGTTATCGTATGAATGTACCATAAGTGACTTAACCAAAATGTAATTTTAAAAATTCATATTGCTTCTATTTTTTATAACCATAAAGAACTTTGCATAGAATATCCTTGAAAGGATTTTTTATTTTTATTTTTTCTGAGACAGTCTCGCTCTGTCGCCCAGGCTGGAGTGCAGTGGTGCGATCTCGGCTCACTACAACCTCCACCTCCTGGGTTCAACCGATTCTCATCCTTCAGCCTCCTGAGCAGCAGGGGTTACACGCATGCACCACCATGCCCAGCTAATTTTTTGTATTTTTAGTAGAGACTGGGTTTTGCTATGTTGGCCAGGCTGGTCTTAAACCCTGGCCTCGAGTGATCCACCTGCCTTGGCCTCCCAAAGTATTGGAATTACAGGTGTGAACCACAGCATCTGGCCAGGAATGTTTTGATTATTAAAAAATTTACTCTTTGTTCATATTTCTGATTAAAGGATGTACAGTCTATTTTTTGTGGGTTTAGCAGTTCATCAGGATTTATAAGTGTCATTTTAAAAACAGTCGATTTAAGCCATGTAGAAATACATATGAAAAAGTCTGCAAAACAAAACATACTTTAAACATGTTTAAGTAGATAGATTATCTGAAATTCTGGATTCTTCAGTCACTTCATTGTTATGCAGCCAAGTAATTCTTTCTTTTTTTTTTTTTTTTGGAGGAGTTTCACTCTTGTTGCCTAGGCTGGACTGCAATGTCGCGATCTCGGCTCTCCGCAACCTCCGCCTCCCGGGTTCAAGTGATTCTCCTGCCTCAGCCTCCCGAATAGCTGGGATTATAGGCATGCACCATGCCCGACTAATTTTGTATTTTTAATAGAGATGGGGTTTCTCCATGTTGGTCAGGCTGGTCTTGAACTCCCGACCTCAGGTGATCTTCCCACCTTAACCTCCCAAAGTGCTGAGATTACAGGCATGAGCCACCGCGCCCACCCGGCTGGCAGCCAAGTAATCTTAACTTCAGTTGGAGTAAGCCCCCTAAATCCAGCTTCGTTGAAGTTTCCAACTTCTATGTTATCCTCTCATTTGGCCTTCAAAGCTTTCCTTTAGGGTTAACATGGCTGTATGAATGGCATCTTCAAGTTCCAGATCTTAATTTTATCTTTTCTCAAGGGAAATTTTCCCATTCACATAGTTCTTTCCCACTGCTGTGGCTTTCCAGGCCAAGTAAGCTCCAGATGGATCTGACTGAAATAAATATGGTTGTCCCTCATTCCAACCACAAACAAGTAAAGAAACTCCAAATGGACAAACACCACCTGACTGAGTATATTCTTGCATCACAGAAGCTACTCTCCGTACTAGCTGAGCTGTGGGAATGGGCACTTGGTACACAAGATAGTATTGTTGAGCTAGTTTCGAGCTCTGTGCACAAGCACTCTGTTATCTGGGCCCACGCCACTGTACACCAAACCTATGTGCTTGGTAATTGGTTCCACTTTGTCTACACTTCGCTCATCATACAGAATGAATTTCTGTTTTTTTCTCGGTTGCTAATACCACACCATTTGCCGCTTTAATTCCCACTGACAGGGCTCCTCCAGCTATAGCAGCCAAAGCATATTCAATCCGGACAAGTTTATCAGACGGGATGAATGTAGTCAGCGAAAAGCCGTACCGCGCTCCGCCATCTTTACCCGAAGAGCCAAAGCACAAGTATGTACAGTTTTTAAGTCACAATGCCTACTGCCAAATTGTTCCCCAGAAAATTTGTACCAATTTGAATCAGACAGACACAGATGCTGGTCTAAGGGAGCTTACATTCCAGTGGGGAAGATGAATATTAAAACAAAACCAACCTCAAAACACAAAACTGTTTTTGAAAGGAAGACTCTAATATTCAGTTCGTGCCTTTCTCTCTGAGAAGTAGATTCTTGCATGAATTAATTTATTTCTTCTCAGTTTTATTTGAAGATGTTATACTTTTAAAGAAAGATTTGAAAAGAAAAAGTTCACCCATTATTCCATTGGCATCATTCCCTTAATACTACAGTTAATCTGTTTTTCAATGTTATTTTGTGGTTTCCCCGCCCAAGAGCTTCTTTGCAACTTTGGTTTTCTTCTACTTCTACTCAGGTTCAGGGAGGTGTCCACTGTCTCTCAAATCAACCACCAGACTTTAGAGGGGCAGAAGATTATTAACGCGCAAAGGTGGTTGAGGAATTGGAAAGGTTGACTGGGGCTGCACCTTGGAATTTATTTTGTCTTGGATAATATGTAACATTAACAGAGAGCAGAAGCTGATTAAAGTATCTTGGTGCCAAAGGGTAGTTCTGTGAGGATTTCTTTCCTTAACATGACTGGCACGAAAAAACTCTCACTGAAGACCTTCGCTGCTCTTCATAACTATTTTGAACTCTGGGACAGGGCATGATAGAACCAGCAGAGGGCGTATTTGTATTGACCAAAAGCTCAGGTTGTACATTGGTGAAACTTCCATTGTGATTAGAATTGAAACCTTCCCAGTTTTGGGATGTGGGCCATAGAAGGGTGATTTTTTTTTTTCTCTTAGTAAAATAACCTGATATTTAGGAAGTATTGGAACAAACGAAGTCAGTGCTTTGAATAACTTACAACTTTTAAGTACTTTTTAAAAGTCTATAAAATATCTTAAGCATTCACAGTATAGGAAAAATACTGTATACTCATTGCCACTTAGTTTTGTAAAATTTTAACATTTTGCCATATTTGAGTCATGCATTTTTTTCTTTCTTTCTTTCTTTCTTTTTCTGAGACGGAGTTTCACTCTGTTGCCCAGGATGGAGTGCAATGGCACCATCTCAGCTCACTGCAACCTCCACCTCCTAGCTTCAAGCAATTCTTCTGCCTCAGCCTCCCAAGTAGCTGGGATTACAGGTGTATGCCACCATGCTCAGCTTATTTTTGTATTTTTACTACAGACAGGGTTTCACCATGTTGGCCAGGCTGGTCTCAAATTCCTGAACTCAAGTGATCTGCCTGCCTTGGCCTCCCAAAGTGCTGGGATTACAGGCATGAGCCACTGTGCCCAGCCTGAGTCATGCATTTTCTAAAGAAATCAAACATTTAAGACACAGTCCAAGACTTCATTTATCACATGCTACTATGGTGTGAATGTTATCATCTCCTTCAAAATTCATGTGTTGGAAACTCAATATTCAATGCAGCAGTGTTGGGAGGTGGGGCTTAATAAAAAGTGTTTAGGTCATGGAGGGCTCCATCCTCATGAATGGATTAATGCTGCTATAAAAAGGTTTGTGGGCTGGGCACAGCGATGCACACCTGTAGTTTCAGCTACTCGGGACGCTGAGGCTGTGGATAGTGTGAGTCCAGGAATTCAGGTTGAGCCTGGGCAACATAGAGAGACCCCATCTCTAAAAAAAGAAAAAGGGCTTGTGGGAATGAGTTCCCTCTCTCTTGCCTTTTTGCCTCCCACCACGTGAGGACACAGTAAGAAACCTGCATCTTGATCTTGGGCTTCTCAGCCTCCAGAACTGTGGGAGACTGTTCTGTTCTTCATAAATTACCCAATCTCAGGCATTCTGTTATAGCAACACAAAATGGATTAAGACACATATAATCCCATTTCCCTCTCCCTCCCAGAGGTAATCAGTCTCTTCAATTTGATATTTATCAATCCTCATATATATTTTTATATCTGTATTACATATACATGCACATGTAAACAATATATAGTATTTTTTACAAATTAAAACTTTACAGAAATGATATTATTTATGTAACTTGTTCAACTTGCCTTATTTTGCTTAATAAGGCAAAAAACCCTTAATAAGTCTTTTGGGATTAACCCATATTAATACATGTAATTTTATTTTCAGCTATCATATAGTATTCCGTTGTATAAATATATGACCATTTAAAAATCCATTTTACTATTGGTGGCCATTTTGATTATTTCCAATTGTTTATGATTATAAATAATGTTTCAATGAACCTTTTTAGGTGAGTCACTGTTCATACATGCTTTCTCTAAAGGATACCTGGGAATGAACTTGTTGGGATGCAGGATATATGCATCTTCAATTTATTGAATATTTTCAAATTGCTCTAAATTACTAAAACTTTATATCCTCATTAATAGTGTTTATAGACTTTTAAACTTTTGCTGGTCTGATATATATGAAATGATATCTTTTTGTTTTAACTGGGATTTTCCTGATTAGTAGGGAGAACTTTTTTTTCTCTATGGCCATTTATTTGTGTTTCTTCTTCTGTTAGTTGCCTGTTCACATCATTTGCTCATTTTTCCTTTGGGTTGATTGTCTTTTTCTTTCCCTATTTGTAGAGGGAAGAAATGCTGCTGCATTTTGGTTACTAATGCTTTGTTGGTTACATGCATTGCAGGTATCTCCTTCTTATCTGCAATTTGGCTTTTAACTTTATGTTGTCTTGTTGAAAACTTCAAACTTTAATATAGTCAGATTCATTGGCGGGGCACAGTGGCTCACATCTGTAATCCCAGCACTTTGGGAGGCCAAGGCAGGCTGATCACTTGAGTTCAGGAATTTGAGACCAGCCCGGCCAACATGGTGAAACCCTGTCTCTACTAAAAATACAAAAATTAGCCGGGCCTGGTGGCACACACCTGTAATCCCAGCTACTTGGAAGGCTGAGGCAGCAGAATCGCTTGAACCCAGGGGACAGAGGTTGCAGTGAGCCAAGATCATGCCATTGCACTTTCTGGGCGATAGAGCAATACTCCGTCTCAAAAAAAAAAAAAATTATCAATAATTTTCTTTATGGTTTGTGTTATGAATAATAGGTAAAAAGTTTTTTCCTTTCCCAAATTCATAAAAATATTCTGCTATATTTTCCTCTAAAAGTTAAATTTTGCTTTTTAACATTAAGCTCCTGAATACACCTGATATTTTGTGAGGTGAGAATTTTAAAATTGCATAACCAGTTGTCTCAAAATTATATAGTGAATAATAGATCATCCTTTCTCCACTATTTCCCTTTATAATGCCATTGCCATATATCAAGTTTCCATATGTGGGCACATTTATTTCTGGATTCTCTATTCTCTTCTGTCTGTCTCTAAGCCAAGAGCACACAGTTTTATTTTTTACAGCTTTAAAATAAGTTTTTATATTTGTCAGGGCAAACTTCCACTTTATTTTTTTTCAAAATTATACTGGCTAATGTCTTAGTCTGTTCAGGCTGCTATAACAAAATACCATAACCTGGGTAGCTTAGAAACAACAGAAATTTATT
The DNA here is from genome assembly GCF_029281585.2 of Gorilla gorilla gorilla. Taxonomy (NCBI): domain Eukaryota; kingdom Metazoa; phylum Chordata; class Mammalia; order Primates; family Hominidae; genus Gorilla; species Gorilla gorilla. The sequence continues at coordinate 104,790,222 of NC_073235.2, read as the reverse complement.
TCTTGTGGGTCTAGAGGCTGGAAAGTTCAAGATCAAGGTGCTGGAACATTCAGTGTCTGGGGACATTCAGTGTCTGGGGAAGTCTCACTTTCTGATTCATGGAGGGCACCTTCTTTTGTGTCCTCACATGATAAAAGGGGCAAGATAGCTCTCTGGGGCCTTTTTTGTAAAGGCACTAATCTCATTTATGAGGGCTCTGCCCTCATGACTTACTCACCTCCCAGAGGCCCAACCTCCAAATACCTTTACATTGGTGATTAGGTTTCAGCATGTGAATTTTTGGGGGACACAAACATTCAGACCATGACAACTATTTCTGGCTTTTCTATATGAATTTTAATATCAGCTAATCATGTTCTGCCAAAAACCCTGCTGGGGATTTTTAAAATTGAAATTGCACTGAATTTATAGACTGCCAAAAGGAAAAACCAAACCAAACCGGAATCTGATCAAGTTTCTAGATCCAAGTGTTAACTTACAGGACATGTGGAAGACAGAGAAACATGTTAAACTACACTATGAGGACGCAATCAGCAAAGTCTAGATTGAAACTCAACAAGACAAGTGACCCAATTTCCTACAAATACACTAAAAGGAGGAAAAAAAATAAATGGAAGGGAACTTATAAATTCAATGGCCGTATCAACCAATTGCAAACAGTTGGTTTGCAAATTCCAAAACAATTATAATAATTATGTGACAATTTGAACTTTGAAAACTGATTGAATATTCAATTATATTAAAGAATTATTTAAATTTTGGGTGTAATAATGGTATCATGATTATGTTAAAAGTCATTTCTCGGTGCAGCGCACCAGCATGGCACATGTATACATATGTAACTAACCTGCACGTTGTGCACATGTACCCTAAAACTTAAAGTATAATACTAATAAAAAAAGTCATTTCTCATCTTTGAGAGATATGTTCTCAAGTATATATGAATAAAATGATATGAGCCTAAAATTTGTTTCAAAATAACATGGGAGAGAGAAAGGAGTTGGAGATACAGGTGAACAACACTGGCCAAGAGATGGGTATATGGGATTCACTGCGCTGCTCTGTTCACTTCTGTGTATGTTTGCAGTTTTCCATAATAACAATTCCTTTTAAATTCTATTTTTAAATTGTGCTTTATGTTTTCAAACACTGTTTTTTACACAATTGATTTCTGTGTATTGATCTGTATTTAGTAATCTTGCTGAATTCTTTTGTTTGTCTTTTAATGTCTTGTCTGTAGAGTCCCTTGAATTTTCCATATAAGTAATAATATAGTCTGGAAATAATACCAGTGTCATTTTCCTCCTTCCTATCCTTTCATCTTTCCTTTCTTTGGTTTCTTTACCGTTCTGGCTAGCATTGCTAGTACAATGCTGAATAGAATCACTGATAGAGGACATCCTTGTCCTAGTCCTGTCTCTAAAGAGAATGCTTCTTGGCCAGGCGCAGTGCCGCATGCCTGTAATCCCAGCACTTTGGGAGGCCAAGGAGGGTGGATCACCTGGGGTCAGGAGTTCGAGACCAGCCTGACTAACATGGTGAAGCTCCATCTCTACTAAATACAAGAAATTAGCCAGGTGCGGTGGTGAGCAACTGTAATCCCAGCTACTTGGGAGGCTGAGGCAGAAGAATTGCTTGAACCTGGGAGGCGGAGGTTGCAGTGAGCCGAGATTGTGCCGTTGCACTCCAGTCTGGGCGACAAGAGCAAAACTGCGTCTCAAAAAAGAAAAAAAAAGAATGCTTCTCAAGTTCTACCATTCAAGTATTCAAGTGTGATGTTTACTATAGGTTTTTCACGGATACTCTTTGTTAAAATCAAGAAGCCCTCTTCTATTCTTAGTCTGATAAGTTTTAATTGGGAATGGGTGAATTTTATTTTTTTCCTTTTGCATCTATTGAGATGACCCTAAGGCTTTTCCCCACTAACCTCTTAGTGTGGATTATAAATATATTTTCATATGTTAGACCCTCTTTGAATTCTTGTGATAAACCAAATTCAGTTGTGTGTATTGTTGATACTTTTAAAAATATAAGCTTAAGAATTTGATTGGTTAATAGTTTATTTAGGAGTTTTGTATGTTTGATCATAAGTGAGATTGGTCTATAATTTTCCTTTTTTTATTTTATTTTTTGAGACGGAGTTTCGTTCTTGTTGCCCGGGCTGGAGTGCAATGGTGCTATCTTGGCTCACCGCAACCTCTGCCTCCCGGGTTCAAGCGATTCTCCTGCCTCAGCCTCCTGAGTAGCTGGGATTACAGGCACGTGCCACCACGCCCAGCTAATTTTGTATTTTTAGTAGAGACGGGGTTTCTCCATGTTGGTCAGGCTGGTCTCGAAGTCCCGGCCTCAGGTGATCCGCTTGCCTTGGCCTCCCAAAGTGCTGGGATTACTGGCGTGAGTGACCAGGCCCAGCTTATAATTTTCCTTTCTTATGTTGTCCTTATCTCTAGTTTTAGCTGCTTTTGGGTTTTGACAAATTTAGGTCTCTTGTTAGAAATGAGCTTTTCTTCCTGGAAGGTGAAGAGAATTTTCAGAATCAAGGGATGGCTGTTGTTCTCTGGGACTCTGGGGGACTTCCCTGGGGACTTCCCCAGTCTGGGCTGTGTAGGAGTAAACCAGAAACATTCTTAAGCGTGCACCACTTCCTACTTCCTCCTCTTCCAATATGAAGGAGAACTTTGAAATACTTCCCAGAGGAAAAATAGAGCAGTACCAGAGTTAGGTCATGTAGGTGCTAAGGACTAGCAGAATATTTTGCACCTAGTACTGCAGGCTGCAGATAGCAGGGCCTGGCAGTGTGCTGTGCCATGACTGTGCAGGCATCATACTGGGCAATGTGGGGAGCAAGGAGCCCCAGACCTTTGCATGGTGCCATCTTCCAGGCTGTAGATTCTGGTGAGTGACACCACCAGGACTCCTGGGCACACACTTCTGGTCTCCCTGTTTTCTCCACAGTGTTAGGAGGAACTTTTCCAGCACTGGCTACTCCTCACTTCTTTGCACAGGTCAGGCAATCATTACACTTGCTCCTTCTGGAGCTGTTTATTCCTGAAGCTGGAAACTGCCCAAGGAAAAGTCTTCAAAACGAAACTGACCTGAACGGAACTGAACTGAACTAGATAACCACTAACACTGGGCAGACTCCAGTTACCCTGGTTTTAATAATTAGTTGTCATGCACGATTCTCTTGACTTGTAGGCCTCAGGTTTCTTCATCCATAATATAAAAGAACTTCTAGATCACCTCCAGGATTCATGCTGGCTTAAAAAAACATACTACCATAATTTCGTGATGTTTCCCTGACTTTTTACTATTTCCTCTCAGAAACACAGGGATGGCATCACAACTCAAATATTCAAGGACCATGGAGTCATAGAAACCTGGGTTCATCTCTCAGCTTCTCTACTTACTGGCTGTGTGCCCCTTGGGCAAGTTACCTAACCTCTTTGAGCCTCATTTTCCTCATCTGTGGAATAGAAACAATGCACTTTGCCTCATAAGGTTATAGTGAGGATAAAATAAGCTCAAAGTACATAAAGCACCTAGCATTATGACTTGCTTCATAGTAAATGCCAAAAATGGCCAGGCGCGGTGGCTCACGCCTGTAATCCCAACAGTTTGGGAGGCCGACGCGGGCGTGAGCCCGCAAACAGCCTGGCGAAAACCCGTCTCTACTAAAAATACAAAAATTAGCAGGGCGTGGTGGCAGGCGCCTGCAATCCCAGCTACTCGGGAGGTTGAGGCGGCTGACTTGCTTGAACCTGGGAGGCAGAGGTTGCAGTGAGCCATCGCGCCACTGCACTCAAGCCTGGGCAACAGAGCGAGACTCTGTCTCCAAAAAAAAAAAAAAAAAAAAAGTAAATGCCAAAAATTACTTCCCTTTTCTCCACCCCTAAGTGGAAAATTGGCCAAAATAAAACAGTATCAATTAAAAAGTCCAATTGTTTGGGTGGCACTCCAGGGGTTTGCCTGCCTCCCTGCCTTCTCCCCAGGGACTATGCATGCCTGCTTTTCAGATGTTTGGACCTTCTAGCTCTGCCAGTCTCCATCTCGGGATGGAGTCCATAGGAGGCCCCAGCGTTAGAGACATCACAAGCCACCACAGAGAGGAAAAGAAAAGACTAAAGGAGGCGACACACTCGGAGAAGTGACCCTTCGGGGAGAGCCCGCCTAGGGTCTTGAGCTCACCAGCCAGGAGCTCCTTTTGTAAGGCCGGGACGACCTCGCGCAGCAGAGAGGCGCTAGGCAGAAGCCTCTCCGACGCCGCGGGGACCCGGAGCGGCGCTATTGAAGCCATAAACGCGGCAGGCCCCGAGAGGAGCTGCTCCCAGCGCGCCTGCTGCGGGGCCCCTGCCGCCGCGGAGGCGCAGATGCCGCACTGCTAGACCACTTTGGCCTCCCTCCCCGATTGGCCACACCTTTTTTTTCCCTTTAAAAAAACTGCTTGAAGAATCTTTTCATTCATATTTCTCTAGTTGGGGTGTGTGTGTGTGTGTGCATGTGTGTCTGTGTATATGTGTCTGTGTGTGTGTCTATGTATGAATGTGTGTGTGTGTATATGTCTGCGTGTGTCTCTGTGTGTGTAGTATTTCTTTAAATCTCTATTTCCCCGGACCTTGCTGTTTTCTCCCGTGGGGGGCGAACCCTCTTTTTGATAGCTGTTAACATCCAGCATTAATCTATGCAGACAGCCTGGGGAGGTCAGCCTCACTGTTGCCCAGCTCTGCGACCAAGGATGTGGTACTTAACCACTCTGTGCCTCAATTGTCTCATCTGACAAATAGGGATATCAAGGCCTGCTTCTTTACAGGATTAGTATAAAAGTTAAATGAGGCACTTTACAGAAAATGCATAGCCTGGTGCCTGGCACACAGGGAGTGTGAACTGCTGCCTTCTCTTGATGTCTTCATCACAAATGGGTGAATGCAGTCTAGGTTCGTAAATGCCTTCCTTCATGTCAGCCATTACCTCCTACAGGAAGCCCTACCTGATTTCTCTCTATCTGAATCAGATTTCTGCCCCGGTCTGGATCAGTTGTCCTTCCTGTATTCTCTTAGAGCACTGATCACACTCCACTCACTGGAGCTGTCTGCACACATATCTGTTTCCTCCACCAAAGAGGGAGCTGCAGTAAGGAGTGTGTTTTATCCCACCATGAAGGCTATGAAACTTAGTAGGGATCAGCAAGTGTATGCTGAGTGAATAATGGAAGCTTCCATTCATGCAGTCGGTGGTTAAAGACTTAAGATGGCCTGAACCTGGAGGCTGAACCATGGAGCTATCTCAGTGGTAGCACCGTGGATTCTGCTTTTCCCCTTAACAGAAACAGTTCCAATGTCATTGAATCACAGAAAGTGAGAAACAGAGATTGGAAGGTCAATTTTGTTATTTTCAGATCAGGAAGTGGAAGCCTCCAGAGGCCCAGAGGTTTATGGAGTCCTCATGCCATGCCAGAGAACCGTGGCAAAGCAGTGCTCCCATCTTGACCCATTGAGCTCTCACTCACTTGTTGTGGCACTGAGCCAGGGCTCACAAATGGCACAGGGATGGCCTCCTCCCAGGCTGTCACCTGAGGGAGGCTGGGTGGTAGAAGAGATTTATGTAGGACACAGTGAAGGTGGCAGACCGGCCTTCCCCGGAAGTGGGGGTGGGGGATGAGCTTGGGAAGGAGGCCCGGCCCCAGTCCTGGATCTGCAGCCTACCACTGTGCAAGCCTGAGCGACTCATAGACGGCCAGAGCATGAGAATGGGATGGGGCCCTAGAGATGATCCATCCCAACCTCCTTGGTTTATGGGAAAGCAGACCAAGGCCCAGAGAAGCAATCTGCCCTTCCCTAAACTACAGACTTAATCAAAGGCACAGCTGGTAAAGGAATCTATGTCTTTTGAATCTGAAACCCAGTTTCCTCGATGAATAGATTTCAGTGTTTCCCAGACATCAGTGGGCATATGAATCACTTGAGGACCTTGTTAACAGGCAGGTCTGGGGTGAGACCCCAGATTCTCTTTTCTAATAAGCTCCCAGGTGCTAGCTAGAACGGGTCTAGATAGGTGGTTCTTACAAAAATCTCTGGTCTAGACTGCACTATGATGAAACGACTTGGTACACTAGCCACGAATTAGACCAGCCTTATCAGGTTAATGAGGGCATTGGCTGCTGGGACACTCACTGAGAAGCTGACAGAGCCAGTGTCCTCCTTCCCCATCAGCATTAGTCACCTGTTGCCTGTTGGCTGCTTCTGGGTCTATGGTGAAGGTGCAGGTTCTGGCTGGTGGCTGTAGGTTCCTTGACTGCACCCTAGTTAGAGGGCTGTGACCTTAGTAACCCTGGGAGGCACTGTTTCCTCACAGCGAACATCATGCCTGCAGTTGAAGTCTTCACTGTGAGGCCTTGAGGGTAGGAAACTTGGTTTTCTCATCTTTGAATCCCTTGAATACTTAGCATATTCATTCATTCATACATTTGACTCATTCATTCATTTAGGAAACATTTACCAGGCCTGAATAAGGCATGATCCTTGCCTTCAAGCAGCTCACATAACACATGGGGCTATAGGTGGTACTTAGTAGCCACCCAATTAAGCATTTGTGCAATTGAATTAGACTTCATGGATCCCAGGGACCCCCTGCCTGCCAGCTCAGACTTTTCCATCAGAGAGGAATAACCCTTCCATCTCGTTTGAAGTCACTTTACTTTGGCCTTTGTTAGAACAGTTGTACCAACATCCTATCTACTACACATCTGTCTCTTGAATAAGGCAATAGGGCTCTGGGCCTCCTTTTTTTGACAGAACAGAAATGATGGAAATGGCTTATTTGTTTCTGAGAATTTCCACAATACCTGCCTTTCGTCCCCACCCCCACATTGTTCCAGGCTGCTCCTTAAGGACCCCCTGCACCTCATGCAGGGTTCCCCAAATCTCTCACTCCTCCTAAGACTCTTAAAGCAGTTCTGTCATGTCCCAAGGAGTTATGTCACAGTAACTTCACTGAATGCAGAAGCTGGAAGGCTGCTTCATTCATTTTGGGTCTGCTGCCCACACCTGGACTTAAGCAGAGGACTACATGCATCCCCCAAAAGCACCCCCCAATACCCCTTATGCCACCCAGACTGAGAAAGTAAAGAAATCATTATGTTATTACCTTAGAATAAGGCTCTCCTGACAAGGAGCAAATTGTGGCTCCTATTAAAGTTTTTTAAAAAGTAGATGAATATCCCTTTTTGAGCACTTTGTGATGGGTACTTTTCTTTTTTTTTCTTTCTTTTTTTTTTTTTTTTTTGAGACAGAGTCTTGCTCTGTCGTCAGGCTGGAATGCAGTGGCACAATCTCGGCTCACTGCAACCTCCGCCTCCCGGGTTCAAGTGATTCTCCTGCCTCAGCCTCCCGAGTAGCTGGGACTACAGGCACGTGCCACCACACCTGGCTAATTTTTGTATTTTTAGTAGAGATGGGGTTTCACCATGATGGCCAGGATGGTCTCGATCTCTTGACCTTGTGATCCACCAGCCTCAGCCTCCCAAAGTGCTGGGATTACAGGTGTGAGCCACCGTGCCTGGCCCTATGACGGGTACTTTTCTAAGCACATTACATAGTTAACTCTTCTTTGTCACAACCACCCCATGAGATAAGTACTGTTAGTATCCCCATTTTACAGAGGAAGAAAAAAGATGCCCAGAGAAGTTCAGTAACTTACTCAAGGTCACACAGCTACTAAGTGGTGGTGCTAGAACTTGAACCCTGGGAATCAGACTACATAATCAGTACTCTTGATCACAATGATGCTGCCTAAACAGTGCCTGCCAACCAATTCCTTCCCCACTACCTATTATTATTATTATTATTATTATTATTTTATTTTCTTAGAGACAGGGTCTTGCTCTGTCATCCAGGCTGGAGTGCAGTGGTGCAGTCTCAACTCACTGCAGCCTTGAACTCCTGGGCTCTAGGGATCCTCCTGCCTCAGCCTTCTGAGTAGCTAGGGCTGCAGGTCCTCACTACCATGCCTGGCTAATTAAAAAAATTTTTTTAGAGGCCGAGATGCAGGGCATGGGGAGGGGTCTTGCTATATTGCCCAGGTTGGTCTCCAACAGCTCCTGGTCTGAAGTGATCCTCCTGCCTCCCAAAGTGCTGGGGTTGGAACCATGAGTGACTGTGTCCAGTATTCCTTCCTACTGTTTTTAAAAGAACAGGTTAAATTGAGTTGCTGCCAAATTCAGGGAAATACATACTGGAAACAAGGCCCAGGGCAGCGATTCAAAATTGTGGTTGCTGGTCCACCAGCATCAGAATCACCTGAGAACTTACTAAAAATGCAAATCGTCAGGCCTCAGCCCAGATCTAGTGAATCAGAAACTCTGAGGGTGGGGCCTAGAAATCTTTAGTTTAATAAGCCTTACAGGTGATTCTGATGCACATTGAAGTTTGAGAACCATTGGCCTAGGAAATAAACAAGAACTGAAATAAGAATTAAAATTTTATTCTTTCCCTGGACTTTGGACGGGGTAGAGGAGTGGAAAGTTTTTTTTTTTTTTTTTTTTTTTTGAGACGGAGTCTCACTCTGTTGCCCAGGCTAGAGTGCAGTGGTGCGATCTTGGCTCACTGCAAGCTCCGCCTGCTGGGTTCATGCCATTCTCCTGCCTCAGCCTCCTGAGTAGCTGGGACTAACAGGCACCCGCCACCGCACCCGGCTAATTTTTTGTATTTTTTAGTAGAGACAGGGTTTCACCGTGTTAGCCAGGATGGTCTCGATCTCCTGACCTTGTGATCTGCCCGCCTCAGCCTCTGAAAGTGGAAAGTTTTGTATTTAAAGCCAGAGCAATTTTTCAAAGCCACTTTGATTTGGAGGTTGCTGATTTGACTGTCTTGTGGACACTTGAAGTGTTCTCACCAAGTCTAAGACTCATGATATTCTCACTGCAGGTGGCAGCTGGTTCACTGCTTATAATTAACCATGAAGATCACAACTTAGAGTAGGAAAAAAATCCTGGTAATTAGCCTTAAGACCTATGGGGAGAAAACTGATCCTTTTTTTTGTTGTTTTTGTTTTTTTTTTGGAGACAGGGTCTGGTTCTGTTGCCCAGGCTGGAGTGCAGTGGCATGATCATAGCACAGCTCACAGCAGCCTCAAACTCCTGGGCTCCAATGATCCTCCTGCCTCAGCCTCTGGAGTGATGGGACTACAGGCATGTGCTACCATGCCCAGCAATTTTTTATATTTTTTGTAGAGACAGGATCTTGTTGTGTTGCCTAGTCTGGTATCAGACTCCTGACCTCAAATGATCCTCCTGCTGTGGCCTCCCAAAATGTTGGGATTATAGGCGTGAGCCACTGTGTCTGGCTGAAAATTGATCCTTAAATAGTTAAAAAAAATTCCTTGGCACTCCCTCTTCTTTTTTCTTCAAATACTTGAAATCCTTTCTGAACATTAGTGTTTATCATTCAGGACAGGAAAATGCCTTCTTTAATTTTCTGTGGTGATATTTCATTGCATTAAACATGGTCTGAATAACCTTTATGCAATCCAGCTGGTGCCTGCTCTTCCGTCATGAGACAGGAAATCTGTTTTGACTGACTTGGTCATTGCTTAGGTTTGGCCATGTTCTGTGCTGCCTAAAATCTCCATCACACTTGGCCAAGCCCTTGGAGCCCTGTCAGTGTTCACATTCTGCATGTGTGATTTATGATATGGCAGACCTGAAGACTGGAGCATGTTTCCCTGGCTAGTGTCACTCTGCCTTGAAAATGGAGGTGGTAAGAGCTCATGTGAACAGAAATCTGCTTAGAAGCTTAACCAAACCCAGGATCAGGCTACCATGATATATTGTTGTCTGGTATCCCCCAAACAACAAGCTCTTGTAAAATTAGTATAAAAATTAATTGCTTTTGATTGGATGTCAACTGAAGGACATGGTAAAAGATATAAACAGAAAAAGATCAAGTTAAGGGTGAAATCCAAAATCTGTGACTTTAGGCATTTTTCTTTTTTTTGAGATAGAGTTTCGCTGTTGTTGCCCAGGCTGGAGTGCAGTGGTGCGATCTCAGCTCACCGCAACCTCCGCCTCCTGGGTTCAAGTGATTCTCCTGCCTCAGCCTCCCGAGTAGCTGGGATTACAGGCATGCACCACTGCGCCCAGCTAATTTTGTATTTTTAGTACAGATGGGGTTTCACCATGTTGGTCAAGCTGGCCTCAAACTCCTGGCCTCAGGTGATCCACCCGCCTTGGCCTCACAAAGTGCTGGGACTACAGGCGTGAGCCACCGTGCCTGGCCTCCCATTAACACCTTTTAACAGTGCAAAGTTCATCTGACAGTTATGGCTATAAGATTATAAAGCCCCACCTAGTGGTCTGTACCTTGGCCGTTGTGGTGAGTTTCTCTGAGGGGTCTCCCTGCTTCTTCCTGATAGTCCAGTGCATTTCCACTTTCCTATTGGGTTAACACACAACAAAGAATACATTAGACATAATAAGTGCAAACACTTTAAACACTTCTGTGATCCCATGACCTTTGGTAAGAGGGAAGCCAGTTTTCTTAGTGGTTTCTTCTCCTTCTTCGTCAACTTTTTACTTAAGTCTCCAGGAAGGCTGCTACTAGTGTTAAACAGGCTTAAAGAGCCAGGCAGGGCTAGGCATAATAATATGCACCTGTAGTCTCAGCTACTTGGGAGGCTGAGATGGGAAAATTGCTTAAAACAGGAGTTCCCAGGAGTTTGAGTCCAGCCTGGGCAACATAGCAAGACCCTGGACTCTGTCTCTTAAAAAAAAAAAAAAAAAAAGCCAGGGCCAGGCAGGCTTGGCACCAGCAGCATCGAACACTGTTAGCTTCCTGGTTGTACTTATTTTCATGGGGTCTTATCCCATTCACCTGTGCAGTGCTGAATGCCTAAGGCATGTAGGAGTTTACTGGAGGAAGGCGAGAAGAATGTCATGACAGAGGCCAACTAGCAGAAGGAAGCAGGGCACCTCTAGGACTTGAGGGAGGACTAGGGTGACTACAGCAGAGACTGAGAGAACTGCGCAGGGTTGGGAGGAGTCAAACCCCCATGGCCTTGAAGGCAGGTTGAGGATTTTGGTCTTTATCTTGAGAACAAATGGAAAGCATTCAGGATTTAAAGCAGGGGAGCCAAAGGGTCAGACAGGCCTTTTGTGGCATCCTCAGGATTACCACGGATTTGGTTTCTTATCGCATTTGATCCCTTCTTCCTTCTTTCGTTGAGTCATACAAGCTGCTTGCAATCCCTCCTCCCAGAAATCTCCATAACTATGGTTACCAACCCTGGCTACACATTAGAATTATTTGAGAAGTTTTAGAAAATGATTCCCAGGACCTAACTCCAAATAACAACAGTCGTACAGCTGGAGTTGGGGCATTTTAAGGCTTCTAGGGTGAGTCTGATATGTAGCCAGGACTGAGAATCATGCTCTTCTCTAGAGTGTTGCAAGAGCAGCTCCTCAGTGCCAAAGTAACATGGCAGGTAGAGTTGGTGACCCAAGTAAGCCCCGTGTGTCTGATGAGGCCAGATCTGGGCCTTTGTCACCTGGATCCCTGCTCAACCCACAGCCTCATCTCGGTGCTAGAGCTGGAATCTGGCATGAAGGGTCCTGGAAGTCTCTCCGGGTTTACCCTCATTCTGTAGTGACAGTCACCTTTCCACTTTGTTATCAAAGCCGCATCCTGCTTTGAGAAGAGACAACTAATTATCTGCTATTTTGGCACTCTCTTTAATTCCCCTCTGACTTCCCTCACTTGGTGGCTTTTTACCTTGTGTGTTTGTTTCTCACTTGTTAGCTTAGTGTTTGTAGCTGATGATATATACTGACATAAAAAGGCTAACACAGGTAAATAATTTTCTTACTTTTGGGTTTCTTATTTTGGAGACAAAGTCAATTTGGCCTGGTACAGTAAAAAAAAAAAAAAAAAAAAAAAAAAAATTCCCTGAATAAATGGAAAGGAGTAACAGGCTAAGTTAGAAGACTAGATATCCCTGGTTAGAAATCCTTTTAATCTAACAAGAAACTATATTGAAAGGGAGAGTCAAGCTTCTTCTTTTGGAAGAATTTTAATGCCAAGAAGGATCAAACTTCAGTCTCAACAACACACAGCCATGAGCCTTCAGGGGCAGGGAATATCTTCTCATTTCATAGAGTGGGAGAGGGAGATAGAGAAACTCAGGGATTTGGAAAAATATTTTCAGGTGAATCTTTGTTAGAAAAAGAAATAGTCTTAATTTGAAACTCTGTCAATTCAATTGTATGTTGCTTAGAAAAGTGTCAAAAGAACTATCTTTTTTTAGATATAAGAATACACATGTGGCCAGGTGTGGTGGCTCACGCCTGTAATCCCAGCACTTTGGGAGGCCGAGGTGGGCAGATCATGAGGTCAGGAGCTCGAGACCAGCCTGGCCAACATGATCAAAACCTGTCTCTACTAAAAATACAAAAATTAGCCAGGTGTGGTGGCATGCACCTGCAATCCCAGCTACTCAGGAGGCTGAGGCAGGAGAATTGATTGAACCCAGGAGGTGGAGGTTGCAGTTAGCTGAGATTGCACCACCGCACTCCAGCCTGGGAAACAGAGCAAGACTTCATCTTGAAAAAAAAAAAAAAAAGAATATACATGTGAAATAACTTCTATTTAAAGTCATTCAGTCACTGCAACAGATTGGAAACAGCCTAAATGTCCCATCAATTGAGGACTAGTTAAATAAATTATTATTAGCTTATGCAATGGAATATGATGCAACCATTAAAAAGCACAAGCATCTCTTTTTTTTTTTTTTTTTTGAGATGGAGTCTCGCTCTGTTGCCAGGCTGGAGTGCAGTGGTGCGATCTCAGCTCACTGCAACCTCCGCCTCCCGGGTTCAAGTGATTCTCCTGCCTCAGCCTCCCAAGTAGCTGGGACTACAGGTGCCCGCCACCACTCCCAGCTAATTTTTGTATTTTTGGTAGAGACGGGGTTTCACCATGTTGGCCAGGATTGTCTCGATCTCTTGACCGGTGATCCACCCGCCTTGGCATCCCAGAGTGCTGGGATTACAGGCGTGAGCCACTGCGCCTGGCCTACAAGCATCTCTTTATGAATTAACGTAGAACTGCAAGATGTAGTAAGTAAAAAAAAAAAAAGACTCTGGGCCAAGTGTGGTGGCTCACACCTATAATCCCAGCACTTTAGGAGGCCCAGGTGGGTGGATCACCTGAGGTCAGGAGTTCGAGACCAGCCTGGCTAACATGGTGAAATCCTGTCCCTACTAAAAATACAAAAATTAGCCAGGTGTGGTGGTGCGTGCCTGTAGTCCCAGCTACTAGGGAGGCTGAGGCAGGAGAATCGCTTGAACCCAGGAGGCGGAGGTTGCAGTGAGCCGAGATCGCATCTCTGCACTCCAGCCTGGATGACAGAGTGAGACTCCATCTAAAAAAAACAAACAAGCAAACAAACAAAAAGACTCTGAACAATGTGTATAATATGCTAAGATTTGCATATAATATCTATCTGTGTATGTATCTGTCTGTATTTGCTTATATATATGCATTATACATTCCAGGAAGGGGACACAGGAAACTAGCAACTCCAGTTGTTCAAGGGAAGGGAGCTGAGCAGCTGGAAAGCACACTGTTTTCTACTTAAATTTGAAAAAAAAACCTTCTGAATATATTTCAGATTCAAAATTTGAATTAAAGAAACTAAACCTAAATAAAATGTGATGTCACTTTTAGTCTGAGTTACAAATGCATGATTAAAACAGAGTGATGGAAACAGGTAATAATACTTGGTGAGTGAGCAAAACAAATGGAGGGACTGTAAATTCAAATCCCAGTTCTGTTATTTTGGCCAGGTTGTTTGCTCTTCCTCTGTTCATTCAGCTAATGAACATTTATTGAGTGTCTGCTGTGTGCCAGGTACCGAGATAGGCACCGGGGGCACAAAGATGAAAGATGTATTCATAGGATGCTCACTGGCTTGTGGGGAAATGACAAGTCAGTTTGCAATGCAGCGTGATAAATGTTGTGGCAGATTATGACAGGTTTCTGCAGGGCCTCATGGGAGGTGAAGCTAAATTAGGCTGGGAAGGTTGTTTACCAGCAGACACAGTGCTAAATCTTGCAGTGAAGGGAAGGTAGAACAATTCCAAGCAGAGGAAGCAGCATGTGCTGGTTAGGGGATAGTTTGGTGCGGGGGCAGTGTGTGGACAGTGTAAATTAGACACAGGCCAGATCTTGCATGTTACAGTTCGGAGTTTAAGAAAAATTGCACATGTTATATTTTTCTATTTGTAAAATAAATACATCTTTGATGCTTGGAATTTAACCAGAGGGCCAATGGGGACACAGTAAAGAATTTCAAGCAAACCACTGATAAGACTGAGCTGTATTTAGAGCACTGGCAGCAGTGTGGTATAAGACTGGGGGAGGAGGAGGAAGAGTCACAAACACTTTGTGAACACAAACTACAGCATTGAAACCAACATGTGAGAGGTGCTTTCTCCGGTGGCTGAGGTACAGGTCCTGCAGTCGGGCTGTCTGCACTCAAGTCCTAACTACTACACTTGATGTCTTACAGACCATAGGAGTTACTTAACCCCTGAGCCTCAGTTTCTTCAATTGGAAACCGACAGATGCTGGACAAGTGATCTTAGGTTATCTTTTCCTTGGAAAACCTTCCAGCCATCCTGCCCTCCACTCTCATGCACAGCCCCCCTGCTGGGCATGTTACTTTTAGGACCACAGCAGGCTTTCTTAGGGAGCTGCTGGGAGAATGGAGGAGCATGTGCTGCAGGAGTCTGCAGTGCGGCCTCCAGCCTGTCTTGAACCAGCTGCATGACCTATCATAGAACCTCAGTTTCTACACCTGTGAAATGGGAATAATAATAAATAATTGTAGAGTTCTCAAAAGGCTTAACCAGGAAGAGACATTTGGAAATTCCATGTAACATACCATGTGATACATGAATATAAATGACTAATTTCAATACTTTCTAAATGATGGAAGAAAATCAGGATCTCATTCAAAAGTTTCAACTTCAAGGTAGTATAACTTTTCCTGTGTAACAGAAAAGTCCCCTACATTGTCTTTGTTAAAGACTATGATTTTGTCTAGGCGTGGTGGCTCACGCCTGTAATCCCAGCACTTTGGGAGGCCAAGGTGGGCGGATCACGAGGTCAGGAGATCGAGACCATCCTGGCTAACATGGTAAAACCCTGTCTGTACTAAAAATATAAAAAATCAGCTGGGCATGGGGCGCCTGTATCAGCTACTTGGGAGGCTGAGGCAGGAGAATGGCGTGAACCTGGGAGGTGGAGCTTGCAGTGAGCCGAGATCACGCCACTGCACTCTAGCCTGGGTGACAGAGTGAGACTCCATCTCAAAAAAAAAAAAAAAAAAGACCTTATGAAAAATCATAAAGTATCTTGTGTTATTAAGATAAAAAAGATTAATATATAATATCAAATCTCTGCTCCCTTCTTGGGTTCTGCAGCTAGAATAAAGAAGTACAACTAGGTACACAGGAAGAGAACAGACAGACCTCATAGATCTCTGATATTGTGGGGTTTTTTGGCTTTGAATCCTAGCTCCCTCTGCTGCCAGCCATGTGACTGGTCATCTCTGAGCCTCGGTTTCCTCATCTGCACAGTGGGGATCAGCACAATTACTGGGAAGGGTGACGGGAAGATTACACAAGGCTCAATATGTGAGGGGCCTGGCCCTTAGCAGGGATCAGTGAATGCTCCTTTCTCCCTTATGAATTGAGTCCTTTACAGATGTGAACATTCTTTCAAAACTATTAGTTCATGTAATTCTTGCTTCACTGTTGAGAGGCAGGTATGGAGTTCCCAGTATTATTATTATTTTTTTGAGACAGACTTTTGCTCTTGTTGCCCAGGCTGGAGTGCAGTTGTGCGATCTCAGCTCACTGCAACCTCCGCCTCCCGGGTTCAAGAGATTCTCCTGTCTCAGCCCCCTGAGTAGCTGGGACTACAGGCACATGCTACGATGCCCAGCTAATTTTTTATATTTTTAGTAGAGACGGGGTTTCACCATGTTGGCCAGGCTGGTCTCGAACTACCTGAGGTGGTGATCCACCCGCCTCGGCCTCCCAAAGTGCTGGGATTACAGGTGGGAGCCACCATGCCCTGTCAGGTCCCAGTATTATTATTTCCATTTTATTAAAGAGAAAATGGAGTCTCAGAAGCATCACAAGGTCACTTAGTATCAGAGTGTCAGAGAAGTACCCCTTGCCCCACCCAGGGCTTCCCAACTACTAGTCTGACACTTTAATAATATTGATAATATTATACTTAATTCCGTTTTTTTTTTTTGGAAATAGAACACACTCATACATATTTTTTCCTGGGGATATTATTCAAGTGTCCTGGAACCATTAAATCTTGAGACCAGCTCATGATCCCTCTACAACTTTCCTGCCAAGTGGTCATCAAGGCACGTTTAAATGATTGTGGAGACCAGAACTTATCTCCTAAGGCACCCTGCTCCATCTTTGGATGATGTCCTAAGCCAAGCATTATTTTCCTGTTGTATGTGAAATCCACAGGTTTCGGGGCAGCCCCCTTCTGCTTGGTGGGATGCATGTACACCTGCCCACATACGTAATGCTTGGGACTGGTCTCAAAACAGGTGGGGCAGCTCTAACTCCAGGCATGGCTGGCTGTTGTCCGTGTTCAGGCCAATTCCTCTACCTTGCATTTGAGGGCACTATATGCTAACTGTGTGGGAACTGCAAGGTGGAAGCTTATTTCTCATTCTTCAGATGTTCTGGGCGTAACATACACATCCTTTGATATCAACGTGGAGTATAAGGATATTCAATTTGATATCTAGCATTAATAGGCATTATTGCTATTTTCTTCCCTACTACCATGACCTAACCCTGATAATTTAAAAAGTCCCTGAAAAAAACCTCTATCCTTATTCATTCATCAATTACCATTTCTTTTTGAAAAAACACAAATTGAGTTTTTAAAAACATGGTTCAAAAAAATTTTTTTTCTTTTTTGATTTAGAAAACAGGCTGGTCTCAGCTGGGTGCAGTGGCTCACGCTAGTAATCCCAGCACTTTGGGAGACTGAGGCAGGTGGATCACCTGAGGTCAGGAGTTTGAGACCAGCCTGGCCAACATGGTGAAACCCTGCCTTCAGTGTTGTAAAGAGGTTCTTAAAATGTGAGAAGTTCACATGCAATAAATGGAAAATGAATGAATGCTCTCCTGTAGTAACGTGAGCCTGCCTCTGCCACAACATTGTGCTATTACCTGTTTCATTGTTTATCTTCCTGTTAGATTCTAGGCTCCCTGGAAGGTCAAGGATAGAGATGATTCATCTCTGTATCCTCAGTGCCTATCACAGTGTCTGATACTCAGAGCATATTTAATATATGTTGGCTGAGGGGGCCGGGCGCGGTGGCTCACGCCTGTAATCCCAGCACTTTGGGAGGCTGAGGCAGGCGGATTGCGAGGTCAGGAGATGGAGACCATCCTGGCTGACATGGTGAAACCCCGTCTCTACTAAAAATACAAAAAATTAGCCTGGCATGGTGGCGGGCGCCTGTAGTCCCAGCTACTTGGGAGGCTAAGGCAGGAGAATGGCATGAACCCAGGAGGGGGAGCCTGCAGTAAGCCGAGATTGTGCCACTGCCCTCCAGCCTGGGTGACAGAGAGAGACTGTCTCAAAATAAAAATAAAAATAAAAATATGTTGGCTGAGGGGAACCGAATGATCAGTGGGAGAGAAAGCTTTATATTGTCTCCACAGAACTTGGGTGGGACTGGAGGGAAGGGCAAAATCCTGTGGGGTCAGAAAATCTTCCTGGTGCAGATGGAATGTGTCCATAGGAATGGAATTTTCTAGAAGGAGTGCTGGATGCTTAGCTAACATGATAGGTGGTGTTTTTGATTGGACAGGGCTCAGCTGGGGGCTGCAGTGAAGCTTTATAACAGATGGTTGAGCATAGGCACTGGAACTGGGCTGCCTGACCAAATCTTGCTTCTGCCATTTACCAACTGTGTGACATTCGGTAAGTTACTTAGCCTCTCAATGCCTTAGTTTTCTCATCTGTAAAATGGAGTAATTCTACATACTTAGATTCATTTTATGAATTAAATAAATGCATGCATATACAATTTAGAACAAAGCCAGACACAGAATAAGTCCTCAGTAATGTTAGCAACTGTGATTATTTTTATCTCTTTCCATTCCCTTGTTCTGCCTTGACCTTTCTTATCACCTACCCTCATCCCCTGCAACGTGCAATGTTTCCTACATGCCCCAGGCAAAAATGAATGACATGCCCTGCAGACAGGCAGGAGATACACAAATGAATGTATAGGATGAGTTGGTTTCCACACAGCTCCAGGTGTGGAGGACAGCCTGTGTGCTCTTCTCTGTTTGAACTCATCATCTTTGTCTGTACTACCCTGAGACTGTGTCTTACTACATGGCAATCCCTAGGAATCTGGGAGCTACCACATCCATAAGGAGAAGGTCTGTCTAGGGAGAGCAGTGAACACTGAACATTTCCAAGAGAAGGTCTTTGGGGCAAAGACTGGCCTGGGAGTCAGAAAGTGTACCGAGCGTGTACTTCGTGAGTCCTTTGGAAGCAGGCTGAGTTGCCATTTCTGTGAGTCTTGAGGGAGGTGGACAGGAAAGTGGGCCTTAGGGATGACAACACTTTTCCTTCTATAATACTGTGCCAAAATTGCTGGACAAAAAAAGTGTAATACAAAAGCATTGTGGATACTAAATATACAAGCAATTATTGTAAAATTCCCCACTTTGAATTCTGCGTTCTTAGATGCTCCATATTTTCTTTTTTTTTTTTTTTTCTTTTTGAGACCGAGTCTCACTCTATCACCCAGGCTGGAGTGCAGTGGCGCGATCTGGGCTCATTGCAAGCTCCACCTCCCGGGTTTACACCATTCTCCTGCCTCAGCCTCCCGAGTAGCTGGGACTACAGGTGCCCGCCACCACACCCAGCTAATTTTTTGTATTTTTAGTAGAGACGGGGTTTCACCGTGTTAGCCAGGCTGGTCTCGATCTCCTGACCTCGTGATCTGCCCGCCTTGGCCTCCCAAAGTGCTGGGATTACAGGCGTGAGTCACTTTCTTATCTCATTTCCTTAGCAGCTATCACCTTTGAACATGCTACACACTCTGCTTGTGTATTAGGTCTGTTGTCTGTTACCTGTACTATCCTGGAGCAGGGCAGGGATCTTGGTCTGTTTTGTTCACTGATGTATCCCAAATGCCCAGAAACTGCCAAACACATAGTAGATAGCAGGTGCTCAAATATTGGTTAATGAATGGTGACTGTGATGATATTTCCTCCCAGAAAGTACGATTCATAATTCTTTCAGCCCTAAGTGAAGAACTAAACTGTTGCTAAGAATAAAAGGGATAGTTTCACCAGATAAGTCATGGAGTATGGCAATATTTTTTGAATACTCGTAACAAATATCTTGTCTTTTGACATCCAGAATCATTCTTCTTTCTTGTAGTTTTTTTTTTCTATAGAGATGGGGTCTCACTATGTTGCCCAGGCTGGGTTGCAGTGGCTATTCACAGGTGTAATCATAGCACACTACATCCTTGAACTCCTGGACTCAAGCGATCCTCCCACCTCAATCTCCTGAGTAGCTGAAATTCCTTCTTATAGTTTTCAGTACCCCATTTTCCTCTGTCAGACATCCTTTCTCTTCCTATTCTCAGTCCCTGTGGCTCCAGGGTGGGCCAATGGCATTTCATTTGGGTATGGATAAGTGACCCACATTGGTTTATATTCAGTTCCGGAATGACCTGGCAAATAGAAGCTGGTGGCCAACTTGCCACCCTTGGGGAAGAGCCTATCTAAGAGGAAGCCCCGAAAAGCAGAGCCCAGTCATGGACAGAGACAGATTTTGGGCAAATGCATGACTCTTAATCAAAGCCCCACCTTGTAGAATTGGGATTGGGGCAGCCCAGGGAATTCGGAGGGTGACCCTCATGACCTCCAAAGGCCCTGCCAGTCTATAGCACTAGATAGAGCCACCATCATGCACTCCGCAAGTATTTGGTTTCTTCTGCCCCATTCCTGTCTTTCTCAGTCATTTCTTATCAAAGGCCTGGAATATTTCCTCAAGGGTACTATGAAGGATCTGAGATCCTTCCATGCCAGGCCTGGCTGTGTTCCTGGTCAGTTTCTTTGACTCCATGGCTATTTATTTCCAGTTCAGTAAGCTCTGAGGAGGGCAAAGAATGGGTAGGAAAGGGGCCCTAAACCAGAGGGTGTGCGATGAAAAGGATGGGCCAATTCATGGAGCATTTAATGAGCACCTTCCATGTGTCGGGCACTGTGTTCGATGCTGGGGTGGGAGGGAGTATTGCAAAGATGGACAAATGCCATCCTCACTATAGAAACCCTCAGAACCCTTAACTTGAAATGAAGCTGAGCTTGTGAGATCAATGAACTCTTAGAGAACAGAAAGCAAGGCCAGATATCCAGAAAGGAATTTGCAGTTGACGTCTAAATAGTTAACTCAAGAATCAGTCTTCTCTATAGTAGTAATATCAACTCTACCAAGTGACAGTGGTAAAACAGTAACAATTATTTTAGCTACTGTCAAGACAAAATAAATTATATTTGACTTTTTTATGAGGTGGTTTAAAGTTACTCTTTCTCCTCTCTGTTCCCTGTCCCCCACCACCCAAACCAGACACCCGACTGATTTGTCCCCGATGGCTGGCTGTGATTACTGTCCTAATTTGTTCTTTCTTCATCTGCTACAAACTGCCTATTTTCTGTCCCTTCTGATAACGCAGGAGCTCTGAGGGACTTCTGAAGCTGTTTTTGTACCATGCAGAAGTGTATTAACTGGAATTCCTGTGTTTGTGTCTATAAAACCCCTCGTCTTCTCAGTGTGAGATCACCTTCAGGAACGGCGTCATGTCGATGTGCAGCTTGCGCGTGTAAAATTCTTTTCTGTTTGAACATATCAGCTCTTTATTTATACAACTTTGAGGCTCTCCTGTCTTCTGAGCTGCTGCCTCCAAGGACTGCTGGGCTCCCTGTGAAGAGAAGCAGAAAGCCCGAACTTTCATATGAATGATATACAGTGCAACAAGAGCTAGTCCAAATCCCCAAATATTTACAGAAGGCAATTTTAAAAATCATTGAAACAATAATACGCAACACCTATTGTTACTGTTGAAGACACAGAGGACCCTATAGAGAGAAAATAGCCCAAGACTGTTTATTAATTAATACCTACGGAAGTGGAAACAGGGACCTTCCTAGGTCCCAGGGCTTTAATTATTTAACCCTCACAACAACCCTGTAAGGCAGGTACTGTTACTCCCATTATACAAACAGGAAACCAGGAGGCTCTGGGAGGTTAAGCAACTTGCCCAAAGCCATTAGCTGCTATATGGCAGAGCTAAAATTACCATCTGTTGAAGGCTCCTTTTTAATGAGATCTTTTTGATACTTATATAGTGGCTGAATGGTTATCAAATCTGCTTTGCAGCAAATATGGTAATAGCAAGATTCCAGTTTATTTCCAAGATGACAAAAATGAATTTGATATGTTAGGAAGACTGATTTGAACAAATGTAGCAGAGACAGAAGGAAGAATGAGCTAACAGAGGAGTCTGGGAGGCCCCGGGGGCTCTCTGAGCTTCTGGGCCGTACAAAGGGTGTCACATTTCAGGACACCACAGAATTGGATCTGAAGTTGCCCTCCAGCCCATGCCCCACATTGCAACCTGGCTGCTCCTTCGAAGATGCATACTGGACCATATCACTTCTCTGCTTGAAACCTTCAAAGGCCACTGTCCTCAAGAGGAAGGCCAACTGGCTTACAAGGTTTATAAGCCCTTCCTGCCTGGCCCTGGATGATCTCTCCTGCTTCATTTAGTCATACAACAAATATTTATTGGGTGTCTTTTCTATGCCAGGCAGAGCAGATAGGGCAGTGCCCAAAGGGATGAAAGTCTCCACCCTCATGAAGAGTGCACATCCATTCCACTGAAAGGGAAGACAGAATCAATAAGGAAGTGGAACATAAGTACATCTGAAGGTGGTTTGTGATAGGGAGAAAAATAAAACACAAAGTGGGCTGAGAGAATAGCTGGGGATGGAAGTGGAGGCTGCAATTTTAAGCAGGGAGTCAAGGAAGGTCCCACGAAAAAGCAATGACTGAGCAAAGCTCTGAAGATGGTGAGGGAAGGTTCTAAGGTCTATCTGCATGAAGTGTTTACTTGGCTATGGGAATAGCAGGTGCAGAGGGCCACATGGGCACCAGCCCTCGAGCTCCCGGAGCAAGACCTTTGTAAGTGTCCTTCCCTCTCCCCTTCTTCTGACTCTTCTTCATCTTTCAAGTATGGCTTCCCTGTGCCCCTGTGACCACCCAGAGCATGAACACCTCCCACCATTGACCACAATGATTGCTCAGGCTTGTGCAGCCATCTCTCCTCCTCCTCTAGACTGGAAGCCCCCTGAAGGCAGGAACCATGGCTCTTCCATTCCCATTGTCCCAGCAGTTTCTGGCACAGGGTCTGGAAATGAACACACACTTGATACATATTTGCTGAACAAAAGAGTAACTAACAGGTTATGGCCCACCTCAATTCAAAGGAGGAGGGAGCAGTGAAGATACCTTTACAGGAAGTATGTGTTGACTTCCAGAAGACAGTCCTCTAGGTAGCACTGGTTCCTCATTTCCAAAGATAAAATTTATTATTTTTGGGACAAATTTGCTGGGGTCACATACATTAATATGTCATGAGATCACCCTGAGTGTGGATTTGATAATTTCCATATTTTCTAGGAGACTCTCAGAAGGCCATCTCCCTGGGCAGTCATAAACTCTCCCTCCCATAACATTTATATTACTTTTAAACATTAATGATGAATTAACAATTGGTGAGTCCCCACAAACAGTCATCATTCCAACGAACACCCACACCCTTTTCTTTTGCTTTGAAATGTGGCTAGAGATAAAGATTTTTCTGGATAAACACATATCCAATTTTTTTTATCATCTCAGCCACATATCTGATTAGCTTTTCAGGGTGAGACAGTCCCTCTCCATTTCTCGATAAAATGAAAGCATTTGGTCCAAGCTAGACTCAGACAAGGCATTTCAAGCTTTCTAGCCTCCACAATCATGCATGAATCACTGGATAGAATAATAGAAATCAGATGATAATGATTTGAGGGAAATTTCTCCATTATCCCCAAGAGAAGATTTTGTGTTAGACGGGAGAACAAAAGGCATAGTCAAGACCAGTTCCAACGCCTGAAATTACTTTAACTCCTTATTTGGGGCTCAGATTGAAGAGTGGGGAGTTGAGAGGCTTTGAGAAAAGTCTCCCCAAGCCACTTGACCTATAAATCTTTCGATAAAACAATTCTCCTGACCATATGGCTCATCTCCCTAATGTTCAGAGGCCATCAATTCTAGCTTGATGGAATGTTTTGAGTGAAGGCTCTATACCCACTGGAATGTGAAGTACTGTTTTTGCTCATTATGTTCAAGTGTTCTAATGAATGAATGATAGTGAAAGGGGATTTGGGAGATGGGAGAAAAAAAGATTAAACATATAAAGAAGAGGTAGTGATGGGAGAAGAAAAAGTCAGAAAATTGAAAGCAGGAAAGAAAGTCACATGCTAGGTCCAGTGCAGTGGCTCATATCCGTAATCTCATCACTTTGGAAGGCTGAGGCAGGAGGATTGCCTGAGTTCAGGAGTTTGAGACCAACCTGGGCAACACAGTGAGATCCTGTCTTTACAAAAAAATTTAAAGAAAATTAGCTGGGTGTGGTGGTGTGTGCCTGTAGTCCCAGCTACTCAGAAGGCTGAGGTGGTAAGATCCTTGAGCCCAAGAGTTTGAGGCTGCAGTGAGCTATGATCATGCCACTGCACTCCAGCCTGGGCAACAGAGTGAGGCCCTGTCTCTAAAAATAAATAAATAAATAAATATAAAAGTAATAACAAATACAAAAATAAAAATGAAAGTCACATGCTTGGTTGGTTTTTCATTTATCCATTAAACTGATATTTATCAAGTGCCTACTATGTGTCAGACAAACAAACACACACATAAGCAAGATGATGCTTTTAGGTGGTGACTAGTCTGTGAAGACAACACAATGGTGCTAGGAGGGAGGGTAATGGGAAGGGGGTGGCCGCTTGGCTTAAATGGTCAGAGGAGGCTGCTCTGAGGAGAGAGCTGGATGACAAGCTGGAGCCAGCCCTGGATTAATCTATCTTTAGCAATCAGGGTAGCTGGTATCTCTGTGGTCTGATTATTTATTTATTGAATTATTTAATTATTATGATTATTTTTTGAGACAGAGTCTTGCTCTGTTGCCCAGGCTGGAGTGCAGTGGCGCAATCTTGGCTCACTGCAACCTCTGCCTCCCTGATTCAAGCTATTCTCCTGCTTTAGTCTACCAAGTAGCTGGGACTACAGGTGTGTGCCACCATGCCCGGCTAATTTTTGTATTTTTAGTAGAGATGGGGTTTTGCTATGTTGGCCAGGCTGGTCTCGAACTCCTGACCTCAGGTGGTCCACCCGCCTTGGCCTCTCAAAGTGCTGAGATTACAGGAGTGAGCCACCGTGCCTGGCCCTGTGGTCTGATTATTTAGAGGTAAGCAGGGGATCTTTTAAAAGGAAATTGGAATTCCTGATTTCTAGGCCTGTCTGCTCTAGTCTTCTGGGCTCCATCCTTGACCCCATGAGGCACCCCTCTGTTTTCTGAGTGGCAGAGCAATCAAAACTGACACTTGCAGCTCTTGGGTATGTTGAGAGCAAAGACAGAAGAATAAATAGTGATCAGGAGTCAAGGTCTTTAAAGGTACAGGAGAGAGAAGAAAACACAAGGTTAAATGGAAGGGAAGGAAAATGGGGGAACTGAAGAAAGCAGAGATGCCTGAAGGTTTTTTTGTTTCTTTTATGTGAATACTTTGGTGGAGATGATTAAAAAACTAATGGAATGGACAGGTGCAGTGGCTTATGCCTGTAATCCCAGGACTGCGGGAGGCTGAATCACTTGAGGCCAGCAGTTCAAGACCAGCCTGGCCAACACAGCAAAACCCATTTCTACTAAAAATACAAAAATTAACCAGGCATGGTGGTGCAAGCCTGTGGTCCCAGCTACTTGGGAGGCCGAGGCATGAGAACTGCTTGAACCCAGGAGGTGAGCGTTATAGTGAGCGGAGATCGCGCCACTGCACTCCAGCCTCGGCGACAGAGCGAGACTCCGTCTCAAAAAACAAAAAACAAAAAACAAAAACAAAAAAACCCCACACCAAACAAACAAACAAACCAAAAAAACTGATGGAATGGTGAAATGTTTAGCAGAAAAACAGAACCCATCCCTTCACCTATATTGTACTGCAAATACTTTAATATTTTTATGTTCTGCTAAAAACACCTGGAAGCCTTTCTCTTTAGTAAATGAAACAATAAAGATTAACGAGTTAATTTGGTAAAGCTGATTTGAATTGTACAGAAGGCATTGCGTAAATACTTGGCATTTAAAAAGTTATCTGACATTTAAAAGGAGATGACTGTTAATGAATTCAAGAGCTAATCTTATACTCTGACAGAGTGAGCCATGGAAAATCCAGGATTATTATCTTGCTGTAAACACAATGTGATTCAGTTGAGCTATTACACAGAAAAAAGGGAGAGCTATTGGTTGCGTACAAATATCTAGACTTACGCACATATATAATATAGCAAAACTTAAAGAGAACATCCATTAAAATTACAGACACATCTTACTGTTTCCTTTCTTACTCTTGGATTATAATATCTGAGCTACAGACCCAGGGAGAAATCCTTCTCTCCAGTAATTTTTCCTCCTCCTTTCAACTGTTATATTTTAAATGGTCACTACCATGGGTTGGCTCTCCAAACAGACTTTGGGAAGTCTAACCTTAAGAAGGAGATGAAATTCTAAACCCAAGTGGCTGCGTCTCCACTCTGGGTCCCACAGAGCCACCAGAGATAAGGATCTGTCCTGTAGGTGTCCCTCGGGCCCTCCTCATTACTTCTCCCACTCCTTTCTAATTGGGGTTCCCCATCTTTGTAGCTGCGGCTTAATGGCTCCAAGAAGAGCGATTGTCCCTCATTAAGGAGGCTGCAACACTCTCACTGTCTAACTCCCTCCCACGCAGCTCACAACTTCATTCTGCCGGAGAACAGGCTGCCAAGAGGCTCCGGGAACCTGCGGGCAAGCCGAGCTGGAGGAAGAAAACAGAAAGGAGGAGGGCCTTTGTAACCAAGATCTGAAATGTGCTGGGGCACACACCCCGCCATTATCTTAACGCTTGAAGAGCGGGTCGGGGGAGCCTTTGCTGAAACCCTTAGGTGGTCTCTCAAGTTGCCACATCAAACCTCTGTGCACACAGGGCATTTGTCGCCTCCTGTGATTAAACAAAAGGAACAGTCAGTCCCTCCTCTGACCCCCAGGCTCCCCTCGTTGGCTGATAGTCTGTCCTTCGACTCCCCTTGGTTGGCTCTGAGTCCCAGGGGCACACAGAGATCTGAGAGATTTAGTCACTGGGGGTAGGGGAGAAGGAGGGCTGGGATTCTGAGCTTCCCTGTCCTCCCACCCCCTGCTAGGGTAGGGGAACTAAATCCTGGAAGGGGTCCTTCCTGCAGGAGCAAAGGGCCTGGCAACTTTCCCCGTGTTTGGCCTTCCCGAGCCCTGTTGTTCCTTGCCCATGGCAGCCTACGGACCTAAAAGCGGGCAGTGGGAATGGGGCCTGAGGTGGGGCTGAGTGTACCTGGGACTCCGTGGGCTCCCTGAGATGGGACTGCCTAGGAAGGGGATCCGAGTGGGCCGGGCGTTGTATACATTGTCAACCTCAGGCTGACTTGGAGGGCACTCTGTCTGCGGCAAGGCTGACCACCCTGGCCACCCCCAAAGTCCTCACTCTGAGGTTCTGTCTCTGTCTAGGTTTCCCTGGCTGGAAGGGAGGAGGCCTCCAGTGTGCAGGAGGTCAGATGGACGCCTGGGATCTCAGCTCAGCGACCCAGCCTGGCCGCATAGCCTCTTTCTGAGGAGCAGCAGAACCCCCGAGCCACAGCGGGCTTCCACCCACACAAATGTGCCCAGCAGTCTAGCGCCTGTCACCTGGGCTCATCCTGCTCTTCTTGGCCACGTGAGGTCTGGGCCCACTTTTTACATTCTGCAGGGAATTTGGTGCTGGTGAAATGGGCTGAGTGGGCCGTTTTGCGAGGGCTCCACAAGTAGGCACCGTGGAGACACAGTCAGTTTGGTAGCCAAACAAGAGCTTTCTTGTTCTCCGCCTGTCAGGAATTTTGGTCTTCATCTATTTTTTAATGTCCTCAACTTTATAGAAGGAGATTTGACATCCTCCTGAGTGTTTAGCAAATTAGCCGAACAGCTAGCAAACATGAGCCTCGGAAGAGAAACATGGCAACCTCCAGTCTTCGCTCCTGTGAGGGGCTCATTTCGTGACTTTGGCTAAGTCATTCTGTGCCTCAGCTTCCCTACCTAGAAAATGGGGCTAAGCTCATTGTTCTCTTCCAGGAAATTCTGAATGAAACTCTGGACACTTTCATTCCAGAGCTTCTACTATAAGTAAATCTTAACTGTGAGTTCTAATTGCTATTGTCTTCAACATTATTATGTGCTTTGTTGATACAACAGAATCACTGTTTATCTGGCTCAGCAGGAGCTGGAGGAGAAAAATTTCAAGCCAAAATAGTGATCTCTTCTGCCCCAAGGGAGGTAGAAGCCAGCTTTTTCTGTGAGGGGGTGGCTAGCTGTATTCAGGCCGGAACTGTGCCTGTGTTTGAGAGATGACACATTCTATTTTAGACTGGGAGATGGGACGTCGAGGGGTGAAAGGTGGGAAATCTGAACAACTCCCCAGCTCCTTCTAACTCAAAACTTGAACTCAAAACTGTGTGACTTCCTTGTTTTGTTGGGTCTGGTGGGACTTTTGCAATCTGACAACCGACAGACAGGGAATCTCAACTTGCAAACTGAGTCCACTGTGAAAAGGTCATTTTTAAATCAGTCGATTTTTACTAGGAAAAAAAAATGGTGTTTTGATTCCCAGACTCGCCCATAAAAGTTTAACCCAAATTCAGCCGGACTATGGAGTTGAAGTAGTCCTGGTCATGCGTGACAGCAGAAGGCTGGAAGAAGAGAAAGAAAAATGTCCTTTCTTTTACTTTCCTGGCCCTCCACACTTTCCTGACCCCTTCCCCTCCACTGGGCTCTTCTGTCCTCCGACCTCTACATTTTCCTCTGCAGCCCTGTGCTGTGGGCCATGGTGCCCTGCTGACACAGTGCTCCTGGCCCCCAAATTCCCTGCCTCCCCTCTGCCCCTAGACCTTCAGCTGTGCTCCCTTAGGTATATGGGGAAAACAATTAAGAAACTTTCACAAAGAGGTATGAGGAACCCAAAATAATCTCTAATGGTTAGAATTTTAAACAGTGAAACACAGTGAACACTCCAGAAGGCATGGAGGATATTTGGGAGGCAGAGAGAGGGATGCTTGAATTGGGGGTTGGGGATGGGAAAGGGAGGAACAATTGGTAGATTGACTCATTGTCCTCCTTTAAATTATTCCTGCTTTTCAAGCTTCTCCTTTTCCATGTCTAAACCTTTAGATTGTATACAAGCTCCAAGTTCTGTTTTATAATGGCTTTCAAGGCAAGGACAGGGGAGTACAACAGTAATGATTATAACATATTGGGGGCTGCCTACTGCCAAGCATTGTGCGAATCCCTTTCAATATGTTTCATCTCATCCTCATCATGACCCCATGAGGGAAATATTATTACCCTATGAGGAAACTGTGCCTCAGAGAGGTTAAATAGCCTGCCTAAAGCCACACAGCCTATAAGGAAGAAGTTGGGATTTATTTTATTTTATTCATTTTTGAGACAGAGTCTTGCTCTGTCACTCAGACTGGAGTGCGGTCGTATGATCATGGCTCACTGCAGCCTTGACCTCCCAGGCTCAAGCAATCCTCCTGCCTCAGCCTCCTGAGTAGCTGGGACTACAGATATGCACCAACACACCTGGCTTTTTTTTTTTTTTTTTTGAGATGGAGTCTTGCTCTGTCACCCAGGCTGGAGTGCAGTGGCATAATCTCAGCTTACTGCAACCTCCACCTCCCGGGTTCAAGAGATTCTTCTGCCTCAGGCTCCCGAGTATCTGGGACTACAGGTGAGTGCCACCACACCTGGCTAATTTTTTGTATTTTTAGTAGAGACAGGGTTTCACTTTGTTAGCCAGGATGGTCTCCATCTCCTGACCTCGTAATCCACCCACCTCAGCCTCCCAAAGTTCTGGGATTACAGGCGTGAGCCACTGCACCCGGCTGCTACTTTTTTATAGAGATGGGGTCTCACTTTGTTGCCCAGGCTGGTCTCAAACTCCTGAGCTCAAGTAATCCTCCAGCCTTAGTCTCCCAAAGTGCTGGGATTATGGATGTGAGCCACCACTCCTGGCCTAGAAGTTGGGATTTAAATGCAGCTTTATTGGATTTCCAAATGACTAGGCCTCTTTAAAGTGTGGTTCATGTGTGAAAGGGGACCTATTAGTCCTGACATCTATTTCCTTATCTGTAAACAGGGATAATAACTGTACCAACTACATGGGGATGTTGTAAGGATGAGATAATCCTAAACCCTGTGTGTAGTAAAACTCAAAAACATTGGCTGTTTTTACCATTTAAAAAGACCCTCTTGGCCAGGCGGGTGGCTCAAGCCTGTAATCCCAGCACTTTGGGAGGCCGAGGTGGGTGGATCACCTGAGGTCAGGAGTTCAAGACCAGCCTGGTCAACATGGCGAAACCCCGACTCTACTAAAACTACAAAAATTAGCCGGGTGTGGTGACGGGCACCTGTATTCCCAGCTACTTGGGAGGCTGAGGCAGGAGAATCGCTTGAACCCTGGAGGCAGAGGTTGCAGTGGGCCGAGACTGTACCACTGTGCTCCAGCCTGGGCAACAGAGTGAGACTCCATCTCAAAAAAAAAAAAAAAAGACCCTCTCAAGAGAATGGGGGAGATAATTGTTAAAGCTTGTGATAGGTATGTGGAGGTTCATCATACTATTCTTTTATATATGTTTGAAATTTTTCATAATACAAAGAAAAAAGGGAAAAAAATTAACTACGCAGATATTATGTGTCACTAGCAGCCAAGACATCAATTAATACAGACTTATTGGAATAAATGATAGTTGCAGTGAAAACTCAACAAATAAAAGCCTTCCTTTTGTAATTAAAAACAAACCCCTCTCAGGAAATTAGCCTTAAATTGTCTAGGGCGTTTTGGGGCAGACAAAGTAACCCTGTGGGTAAGGTTGAACCAGAAGATGAAGTTTGCTTAGATCTTCAAAAAGCCTTTGAATCAAGTTCCACAACCAAAGCTATTTACAAAACCAGAGGGGTGGGGAGAGAGAGAAGGGAGAGTGAGCACAGGCATGGAAATAGGTGAACGTTGGCAGTGTCTTGGAAAAGACAGCTGACTTTAGAAACAAGAAACAAAGGCAGGATAGGGAGTCAAGAGCACTTCTCTTGATGGGGAAATGCAGAAGCGAATTCTCTTAGGCATTGGTGTGGAGACCAATCTTACTTGTCAGCCTCAGAGAGATCTCCAAGAAGGATGCCTAGTGACATCCCCGAGTCTGCACATGACCCAAAGCTTTTCCAGAGAAGGAAAAACCAAATCATAATGACCAATGGCAGGAAATGCCCAGAGATTGTGTGAGTTGTGGGGAAAATATCAGTTGAACTTCCATCTCATTATCACTGAAAATAAAACAAGTGCAATCTCTGAATTCTTCTTAGAGGAGATAGGCTTTTTCTATTCAGAACATGGATCTTAATGACAGGTTTAGTTTCACTTTGTTGCCCTGGCTAGTTTTGAACTTCTGGTTTCAAGTGATCCGTCCACCTTGGCCTCCCAAAGTGCTGGGATTACAGGTGTGAGCCACTGCGCCCGGCCTGTTGATTTATTTTTGAGTGGCTCCCATGTACCAGGAACTGTGCCAGACACAAAGGATACAAAGGCAGATAACAGCCTTAAACAGAAGGCAGGGTAGGGTATGGCTTAAAAGGACACTGAAATAAAAGGTTACGTTTGTACCCTTGTACAAAACATAGTGTGTCTACAGGTGTTTTATCTTTTGTTTTTTTTCGTGTGCGTGTTGTTTTTGGTCCTGAAAGAGGAGAGCTGACGGGGATATGAACACCATCTGTGAAACCACCAAGGAAACAGATGGAGGTAAACAGGTTTATTCAAACCAAATCCTAGTATGCTAGAATTACAGGCTACTCTTTGAAATCCAAAAGAGATAAACTTAGGATACATAAGATTAAATATGAATTTATACTGTTGTAAACTTACGAAACCTGAACTCAAGAGATAGTATAGGTTGAAACAGAAGTGAAGAAAGGGTATAACACCAATTTAACAGGATTTCTAGGATACTATCAAAGTTCTAAGCCCCACAAAGCAACAAAACAAAACCCAAGATAAGGCATGTGAGAAAGGATGTTTGTTCTCCCTAGCCTGGAAATAGTTTAAACAAAGGGAGAAAAGTGACAATGTGAAAACTGGTGAGATGCTTTCTTTCTTATTTTAAACAAAGAGATGCAATCATTTTTGGGAAATCTAATTAAGGTTTGAGCTTGTACTTTGATACTCTTTACTGACAACCTCTGCCCTGACAGCTCTATAAACAAGTGGGCTCAGCGCCCCTCTTTTCCCAAGCTTACATAGATGGATCTGGATGGATGAGAGTTTTATGCTCTGAGTTCCAATTTTTCAGAAAGATGAATTCATTGTCCCCCAAAGTCTAGAGTTAGAAGGATAAAATGCCAAAAAGGGATTGAGATCCTTAAAAAGAGAATGCTGATGACTCTATTCAATAAACTAATAAAAACCTGATTAATGTTAAATATTTTAAACCAATGATAATTAGCTAAAAAATAATGGTGCTATGGTGTTGACCCCGTTCAGCTTGCTGAATACTTGTTGTATACTCTGAGTCCGAGATTATTTTATGCTAGACTTGAATAAACCCAGCTCTCCTCATGATCTGTCTTTCCTTATAGGTAGAATTTAGAAAAAGGCAAAACAATGAAAAAAAAGCCCAGGAAAACAAATAACATAATCCACCTCGATTTCAAGTTAGCATGACAGCACTTTTTTCATGCATTATTTGCAAGTCTTTTCCGAATAGTTACATTTTTTTTTTTTTTAACATAGTTGCAGTCATAGTTGACTTATTTTGATTTCCACTTTTAAAATGTTAAATCAGGCTGGGCACGGTGGCTCACGCCTGTCATCCTAGCACTTTGGGAGGCCAAGGCGGGTGGATTGCCTGAGCTCAGGAGTTCGAGACCAGGCTGGGCAACACAGTGAAACCCTGTCTCTACTAAAATACAAAAAAATTAGCTGGGAGTGGTGGCATGATCCTATAATCCCAGTTACTTGGGAGGCTGAGGTAAGAGAATTGCTTGAACCCTGGAGGCGGAGGTTGCAGTGAGCCGAGATTGTGCCATTGCATTCCAGCCTGGGTGACAGAGCAAGACTCTATCTCAAAAAGAAAAAAAAAAAAAAAAAATTAAACCAGTGGTTGTCAATTGGAGGTGATTTCGCTCCCCAGTGGGCATTTGGCAGGGTCTGGAAACATTTTTGATTGTCACAACTGGGGAGGGTATACTGGCATCTAGTATACTGCTTAACATCCTACAATCAACGGGAAAGTTCCCCACAACAAAGACTATCTGGTCCAAAATGTCAGTGATGTTGCCTGTTAGTTAAACATTAGTATTAAATCTCAGTTTCTAGTATGAACAGTCATTCTTTTTTAATGCTTGAAGTAAACCCTTCACTGAGGGTGAAACTGCCATTGCCAAATTATAACTGAGACAGTGAAACAGATCTGACCTAACCAACTCCATCTTGATTCTAACCTCCAGGCTGTCCCTGTTCATTCCTGGGTGTAGGCCGAACTAACTTTGGGAGGAACTTAGTTTACAGTTTAGCTTTGAAACAAAGACGATAACAGCCCTTTCCCAAAACAAGCCCCCTTCCTACTTGTGAACCAGACTGCCTTTGCAGGACTAACAAATTAGCCACAAAATTAGAAATTATGGTTTAGGAGTCATGCGGCTGGAGGCCACAAGATTCTAAACCTCCCCAAAATCATTTCTCTGATGTTACACTCTTAGGCTGTTTCCAGATTTTCTCTGTTATAGATAATGCTGCAATGGACATCTTCACTGACTTTTTTCTTTTTTTCTGTTGAATTATTTCCTTAGGATAAATTCCCGGAAGTCAGAAATACATAATCAATGGATATTTCATGTTTTTCATGTTTCATGAGTTATATTGCCATTTTGCTTTACAAAGGGATTGAACCAAGACTGTGTTCCACCAGAAGTGTATACTAGTTTTACCAAAACTCTGGCAGCCCTGGGTGTTACCACTTAAAAAGAGTAAGAGAAGGCACAAATCTCAGATATAAGATGGTACTTACAGTTTGCCTCAATATGCATTTAAATTGTTAATCAAGATGAATGATTTTTTTCATATTTATTTTCTGTTACTCCTTTTTGGATATGAATTGTTTCTGTCTTTTGTTTATTTTTCTCCTGGTTCTCAATGATTTTCTTTTAAAATTGGAGGTAATCTTTACTGAGTATAGATGGTAAAGTTAATGAAACTATTTTACTTTTTTTTTCTAGTTTTACTTCCTCCCACCACTGTCTAGCTATATTAATATTTCCTCTTGAAATTTTCATTTATAATTTTAATACTCTTTTTAGGTGCTGGTCACCTTACCCAACCTGCAGCCTCTACACAGAGAGGCCTTGGGGGAGAGGAAAAGCTTCTCCAGTGATTGATGTCAGCAGCTCACCGAGGTAAGAGCAATACTCTGTCTCTGAAAGTATCCCGGGAACTAATTTCCCTTAATCAAATGAAGGGCCTTAGGAGGAGCCACGAGGCAGAAATGAAAATAAATCTGAAGAATACCAAATTCTGTGAGGAGTTTAAAAGACCTGCATTAAAAAAGGGCACTGTACCTTCAGGACTGCAGCTCTGGCAATGTTCCATATGCAGCTATTAATATGCAAAAAATGCCTTCATAAATACTTGATTCTGTTCACAGTGGGGAAGCAGTTCATTTGAAAGAGGAAATGGGAGCTTGGAGTTGAAACATGTCTGCTTGTCTCCTTTTTCTTTTTTCATTGCTCTCTTTTCATCTCCACATTTCCCCTTGTAGTTTTCTTACCCCTGCCCCCACCACCTCACCCGCTCTTCCAACTCCTAGGAAGCTGCTGATTATCAGTTGCTACTCTCGTTTCTTTTGATGGATTCGCTGCCTAGGCCCCGCTCCTTGGGTCAGGTGTGGAAGGGGTGCCTTGGGAGCCATTCCCACCATTTGCCATCCTCATCGTGTGTTGGAGGAAGGAGCCTAACCCTTTCTGCTCCCACTGCAGCTCGGACAGCCTCTGAGGAGACAAGGTGAAGGCTCTCCCATCACAGCGGTAGGGCCTCTGCAGAAGCCTCCAGCCCAGGGAACGCCGTCACCCCAGCCTCTGCAGAGCACCCTGTGGCTTTCTCTCCAACCCACACGCCAGAGATTGTTTTCAAAATCTAGGTCTGCGACTTCTCATTAGAGGGTGGTAATACCAGAATATCCACCTTTGGCATGTCTTCCCCTCGCTCAGCTAGCAGGGTGATAAAAGTACAAATCTTTCATGTGACTGAACCCCTAATAGGGTCAGATCCCAAGGAAGGGAGGGAGGGGGGAGCCAGTGGGGGAACTGATGGAAAGGAACGGTGCTGCTAAGATCAGTATTGTGATGTCCTCTGCTTCAGGGTGGGAAAGGCCACAGGGAAGGAATCCCCTGGATTGCCAGTGGCCCATCAAGGTAGGGAACTGAAATCAGCTGGACAGAAATTTGTTCTAAATGTGTTCCAGATGCTTTATAATAAACATGAAATTAGTCATTGCC
The DNA here is from genome assembly GCF_029281585.2 of Gorilla gorilla gorilla. Taxonomy (NCBI): domain Eukaryota; kingdom Metazoa; phylum Chordata; class Mammalia; order Primates; family Hominidae; genus Gorilla; species Gorilla gorilla. The sequence goes on along the minus strand of NC_073235.2, from coordinate 104,755,206 downwards.
ATGGAGTAGGCTGAGGAAGTAGTTAAAACTGAAGTCAGTGATTAATCTAATAAGAGGCCATTAGCCTCGAGAAGTAAGCGGGGGTGCAGGAGGCCAGGAAGTCACCCCCACCTCCCTCCCACCCTGTTTTCTCTGTGTTTGGGGCTGGTGGGGCTCCCTAGACTTCTCCTCAGATGCCCTTTCTTTCCAGGGCTGCTTCTAAAGGAATTGGGACTACTGCGACTTGGACAAACCAATGGGTTCTGGTGGGAGCCACCCCATCATTTCACAAAGGAGGCAGGTGCATGGGCTTCTCAGGGAGCTGACTTTCCACAGCCTCACGGGGGGAACCGGGATGAGAGTTTAAGACCCCTTGCTCTGGTGTTCCTTCTTCTGACTGCAAAGTTAATAATTCAACCTAGGATTTAATTTGACATGGTTGAGCCCCTCTTTCTTTTTTTCTGAGATGGAGTCTTGCTCTGTTGCCCAGGCTGGAGTGCAGTGGAGTGATCTTGGCTCATTGCAACCTCCATCTTCTGCATTCAAGCGATTCTCCTGCCTCACCCTCCCGAGTAGCTGGGATTACAGATGCGCGCCACCATGCCCAGCTAATTTTTGTATTTTTAGTAGAGACGGGGTTTCACCATGTTGGCCAGGCTGGTCTTGAACTCCTGACCTCGTGATCCGCCCACCTTGGCCTCCCAAAGTGCTGGGATTACAGGCGTGAGCCACTGCACCTGGCTGAGCCTCTCTTTCATTGCAGGTGATAGTAGGTCTTTTGGAATAGAACCGTGGGGCTGTGTGAATTTGGGGTGTGTTTAGGGTATGTGAGGCCTTTGCATGGCCTTTGGGTTGCAGAATTATCAAAATACACCATATTATGTTTTCCTTAGTCACACACTCTTTCAAAAACTCTGTCTCTAGATCCCTTAAATGGGATGTCTGCAAAGTGGGCATTTAAAATATGCAAATGTTGGTTCTGCAGCTCCTTGGCAGCAGGGAGGAACTGCTCAGCTGCGTTTCACCTCAGTGGAGGCCTGACCCAGGCCTAGGGTTGTCACAGAGAGTTCAGGTCTTACCTCAGAGCCCAGCTCAGGCACGCAGATGAAAGCAAACCCGTTTCTTTATCATTATGTATAATGAGTGCTGGGGAAGAAGAGATAGCTAGGCTGTGGCAGGAAGGAAGGTGGACAGAATGGAGAAATCAAGATCATGGCCTGGAGGTGTCACACAGTAGGATGAGACCTGGGAGTCCCCTGGAGCTGCATGTGCTGCCTCTGCCTCAGATTCTCCGAGGCCCTGGATTCAGTTCTAGGAATTCCCCTGAGTTGTCTCTCTAGAGAGAATTTGGAGACAGTTCCAGCTTCAAAGCTTCCAAGGAAGGAACAAACTTATAAATATTTGTGAACATATGTCCTTGAATCACTAATAGATATTCTTTTTTTTTTTTTTTTTTTTTCGTGAGACAGGGTCTTGCTCTGGATTCTGGCTGCAGCATGATCTCAGCTCACTGCAACCTCCAACTCCCAGGTTCAAGCGATTTTCCTGCCTCAGCCTCCCAAGTAGCTGGGACCACAGGTGCATGCCACCACACCCGGCTAATTTTTGTATTTTTAGTAGACACAGGGTTTCACCACGTTGGCCAGGCTGGTCTCGAACTCCTGACCTCAGGTGATCTGCCTGCCTCAGTCTCGCAAAGTGCTGGGATTGCAGGCATGAGCCACTGTGACCGGCCCGCTAATAGAAATTCTTAATGTATCTAGATGAAGCACCATCCTCCTTTCTTCATGATTACCTTTGCACTTTGTTTTTCTTAATTGCTAATGTTTATCTCTAATTACGAATTACTAATTTTACGAATGAAAACTAGTGCCTACTGCCTCACTGGATGCCACCTTTCTGTGTTCCCTTATTCCCTTTCTGACTTTGCAGAAGTCAGGGAAAGACCTTGAGCTTATTCACACAAGTAAAGAGCCAAATAATACAGTCCAAGTTAAGACATTCCAAGTCTAAGAGTAAAGGAACCTCTGTGATTTCATAGTCTACTTGTCTCATTTTACTGATTAGGCAAATGAGGCCCAGAGAGGTAAAGAGTCTCACTGAGGGGCACACAGCAAGCTGAAACAAGAACCCAAGAGTTGTGACTCCCAGTGTCATCCTCATTCAGAGTCAATACTATACCTGCTTCTCTGTTGTTTGGGTCAACGGTGAGGTTTCATAAAGGTTCATGTGAAGATTGGCTGTAGGTTCAGTGTTTGCTGTAGCGAAAATCAAAGAGGAAAAAAGATCAAGGTGGTCAGATCTGGATCTCATGACTTTTTATATATACCATACACACACACACACCTAGTTCATATGTATGTAAGATTATAAGCACATATACACCCATGGCATTCATAATTTACTCACCAAAAAACACCTGTAACCTCTATAGGCATAGCCTAAACATTATGTTAAACATAGTGTTAAGACCTTATATTCAAATATATATTATTCTTGTTTTGGTTGCTCTTTAAAAGAACAAAAGTAAATTCTTTATGCTATTAAAATTCAGATAAAGCTGAAATTAAAAAGGAAATATTGATGGAAAAAAATCTGCTGATGCTGTTGAGTATAAATTTTGTATGACTGCACTTCACTGAAGTAGGAAAAGGCTTCTGCAAACTTCCAAATAGAGAGATCTGAGGCTTCCCTTTTTCCTCATAATGTGGAGGGGCAAGAGGAAGGGTGGAAACATGAATCAAACAAAGGCAAACGCCAAAGTGGGGATGGAGGGAGGGGACTAACAGAAACCATGGAAACCGTGGAGCCAGCCGGGAAGCAGGCACCACCCGGACACCAGCATGGGGCTGTCCTGTGATGGCCATGACTCCCCTCCATGCTGTCATTGTCAATGTTCTCTATAGGTGTGGCAGCTGAGGTGCAAAAGGTATAGTAACCCACTCAAAGTTGTACCACTAGTGAGGTTTTGAGTAAGGATTTCCCTCCAAGACTGCCCGACCCTAAAACTCCATGGCGCAAAAGGATAGGTTTTATTTTGCTTTTCTTTTTTTTCCCTTAAGAACGTAAATTTGGTCAGGTGCGGTGGCTCATGCTTGTAATCCCAGCACTTTGGGAGGCCGAGGTGGGTGGATTGCTTGAGGCCAGGAGTTCGAGACCAGTCTGGCCAACAAGGTGAAACCCCATCTCTACTAAAAATACAAAAATTAGCCGGGCATGGTGGTGCAAGCCTGTAGTCGCAGCTACTCCGGAGGCTGAGGCAGGAGAATCACTTGAACCTGGGAGGCCGAGGTTGCAGTGAGCTGAGATCACGCCACTGCACTCCAGCCTGGGTGACAGAGTGAGACTCCATCTCAAAAAAAAAAAAAAAAAAAAGTAACTTTAATGTTCTAAAGGAATGTTTATTTGAGGAATAGATTTAGCTAAGCACATGGCTCTACTGACGAAGGGTTTAGTCTCTTCTGTGGGACGAATGTCCAACAAAAAGTTCTTTCCATACTTAATACTCATAAGTAGCTCTTTTAGGAGCCAATGGCCATATATGACTCTGTATCTTTGTCTTTTTGACCTTAAGCCTCTACTTATTCTTTGTGGGCTGACCTTCCCTTTTCTGTTGTTTCTCAGCTATCTTCTTCTCTTTGAAAATGGCTTTTGCACAGATTTAAAACATTTCTTAGCAGAGTGGTGGCGCGTGCCTGTAATCCCAGCTACTCAGGAGGCTGAGGCACAAGAATCACCTGAACCCGGGAGGTGGAGGTTGCAGTGAGCCGAGATTTACCACTGCACTCCAGCCTAGGTGACAGTGAGAAGTGACAACGTGCTAGCAGCCCTTGCTCACTCTCGGCGCCTCGTCGGCCTCTGAGTCCGCTCTGGCGCGCTGGAGGAGCCCTTCAGCCCGCCGCTGCGCTGTGGGGCCCTTCTCTGGGGCTGGTCGAGGCCTGAGCCTCTGCTCGCCGGGAGGTGTGGAGGGAGAGGCGCAGGCAGGAGCCGGGGCTGCGTGCCGCAGCTCGCTCGCCGGCCGGCGCGGGTTCCGGGTGGGCGCGGACTGGGCCTGTCGCGGCCAACGCCTGCTGGGCTTGATCGGGGACGAGCTCCCTCTGGGCTGCCGGAAGTGCCTGGGCTAGGTGCCGCAAAGTCCCAGCGAGTGCTATTGAGAGGTGAAGCCTACTGGGCTTCTGGGTGGGGTGGGGACTTGGAGAACTTTTCTGTCTAGCTAAAGGATTGTAAATGCGCCCATCAGCACTCTGTGTCTAGCTAAAGGATTGTAAACACACCAATCAGCAGTCTGTCAAAACGGACCAATCAGCTCTCTGTAAGGACGAACAACGCCAGACAGAAGGAATGAACAACTCCGGATGCGCCACCTTTACAAACTGTAAGACCACCGCGAAGGTCTGCAGCTTCACTCTTGAGGCCAGTAAGACCACGAACCCACCGGAAAGAACGAACAACTCCAGACGTGCTGCCTTTAAGAGCTGTAACACTCACCATGAAGGTATGCAGCTTCACTCCTGAAGTCAGCGAGACCACGAACCCACCAGAAGGAATAAACTCTGGACACACCACCTTTAAGAACTGTAACACTCACCACGAAGGTCCGCGGCTTCATTCTTGAAGTCAGCAAGACCAAGAACCCACCAATTCCGGACACAACAGAGTGAGACTCTGTTTCAAAAAAAAATTTTTTTTTTTAAAATTTGAATCAGCTTGGGGGAAACTGAGGCCCTGAAAGCATTTTCATTCAATTGGCTCAAGGGCACACCTTGAAATAACACAAGACCAGGACCCAGAACCCAGATGTCCTGACTTAGTGTCTTGCACTTTCCCCTCCACATCACACTGCCTCCCGTTAGCTTCAATGAGCTTGCCACATCACAGCTGCTTTGGCCATGATCCACACTTGGGACAAATCCAGCCCAGCAGAATTGTGTTGTGATGAGGTTCACTACACTGTGGCTTGGAAGGAACCACGGGCCTCTTAGAAATGAAACTTATGAATTCTAATGCATAAGGAAAGTTCTTGCAACACCAGGAGAATGAATCAGTCAGCCAGAGTTCAAGAAATGTAAACACATTTTTAGATAGGAGACTGAAAAATCACTTAGGACTTCTCCATCTCTTGGGTCAAGACCTTGGTAATTTACTGAGGTCCAAGCTGTCAAGGAGGAGACACAACTCAAACTGCATTCCTGGGAGACAGAACAGTGGGGGTGGTAAAACCTCCTTTCAGAACGATGCGGCAAGATCTACCCCTGTTATCAAGTCAAAGAAACTGATTAACCCATCGACCAACCCAGGTAACTGGCTGCAAACAAAGGCCTGGTTCTTCTTTGTCATTCAGAAACTGGTGTGCACATTCCAGTTTTTACAGTGTATACAGGTTATACAGACTATAGGCTGCACAACTTCCAGGCCTGCCTGAAACTGGGAGTTCACAGTCTTTCTGTGATGAACATTTCTGCCACTAAAGAGATAAACAGAAAACACATTCCTTCCTTGGCTGCCCACCATCAGGCCTTAGCAGATTTTCAAATGCTAGCATTAATCTAACCACAGGCTTTTAGTGAGGAGATAGCATTCCCACCAGATAATCAGGCAGTTTTAGAGATGACCCTTACTAGATGGGGTTCTCATCCCAAGCCTCTTCTGCCTTCTTCAAATCATGGAATCCTTCACCAAACACTCAAAACTTGAAAAGCAGGAAAGGGCATCTGATTCTAGCAGGGAATATGGCTCCTTAACATTTCCTTCTATTTAAATCTGCATTGGCTATGTTTAATTCCCAGGTCATTGTTTGTTGTTTTCAATAAAAATGAAACATAGTCGGCTGGGCGTGGTGGCTCACGCCTGTAATCCCAGCACTTTGGGAGGCCAAGGCGGGCGGATCACTTGAGGTCAGGAGTTTGAGACTAGCCTGGCCAACATGGTGAAACCCTGTCTCTACTAAAAATACAAAAATTAGCCAGATGTGGTAGCGGGCGCCTGTAATCCCAGCTACTTGGGAGGCCGAGGCAAGAGAATCACTTGAACCCAGGAGGCGGAGGTCGCAGTGAGCTAAGATCGTGCCATTGCACTCCAGCCTGGGCAACAAGAGCGAAACTCTGTCTCAAAAAAGAAAGAAAGAAAGAAACATAGTCATATTTATTCCCATTGTTTCAGGATGCATATTTGCCTTGGTATGGGACCCTCTTTTGGGCCCCATCTGGTGTCAAAATAGAGATCAGCCCCAAAGAGTCACCTTATTAGGCCAGGCGGGCCACCTGGCTCCTTCCTAGATACATGTCAGGGTTTGGGAAAGAATATCACACCCGTAGGGTCCAAAGTGGCCAAATATCCAGTGGTTACAAGGGCAGTAGCTGTTGGAGGTGCTGGCAGGAGCTTCTTTAAATCTGTTTAGGGCCTTTGTCTATGTATATCATTTCTGAGGCATGCGCACCCTTTGATGGCTAACATGCTGTCATGGAACATACCCCATAACTTGCAATGTTTCATCACCATGGAGGGGATATATCCATTGCCAAACAGGTCTCAGAAAGCATCTTTGCCTTCTCATAGCTTTGCACAGGGACTTGCTGGCCCGAGCAGGAACCAATGGGAGAAGGCCTGAAAGTCAGCCTCAGTCCCTTCATGGTTTTGTGTTTTTTTTGGTCATAAATGGAAAATGCAAATGCAAATTCCAGATTATTAAAAAAAAAATTCTCCCCAGTATAAACTTAACCATAAAAGGAAGGATAATTTTGGTCCTTCTGACCTTTCCTTAAGAATATCTAAAAATACTTTATTTTATATGATGTGACTCAAGACACCTATGACCTACAGAGTGTTTGTAGTATTATAATAAATTTTGAGTCTGCTTGTTTAATGCAGGAGACCAAGACCCAAGATGGCCTTTTGGTATTGTCATTATCAAATTCTTGGGATGAGATTTAAGATCCTGTTTATGCTACACATTTTCACTTTAAATCTTCCTGAATGAGGAGGAGGGTGAGATGGGCGTAGGGAATAGTTGCTGGAAGCCTGAATAAGTCTCCAGGCAAAAGACATCCCCCTGGGAGCTCTAACTAGGGAGTCAAGTAGACAGATCTAGAAAATATGAGTCAGTCTGAATTTAAATATGGAAGTACCCAGTAAAGGCAAGGGCAATATTTTTCTTCCAATTTGGGATAACAGTCCTTTTACTTATATCTTTTTAGATTAAGCCTAGCTAAGTCTCAAGGGTCTAGCTTTAGCTTTGGGAATACCAATCTCTCTCAAAAGTTCATGAATTATTTTTTATGGAAAGGTCTAAAGGCACATGGCAGTTTACCAAGCCCAGAATGAAAGCCTAGCTAGAGGACTGAATTTAAATTTGAGATGCATAACAGCAAAATGTCAACCACGCGAGAAACCCTCCAATCAAGAAACATCACAGGATTAATAAGGATATCTATGGTGGAAGACTGTGTGGAGGAAAGTAATTCAGAAAAAAGGCTGAAGGTTGAACTGCATACAAAACAGCCAGCAAATGTCATTCACGTGGTGGTCTCCATTCTCCAGAAAAAAAAAAAAAAAAAAATATATATATATATATATATATATATATATATTTATTTATTTTTTTTAGACACAGTCTCACACTGTCTCCCAGGCTGGAGTGCAGTGGCATGATCTTGGCTCACTGCGAGCTCCACCTCCCAGGTTCACGCCATTCTTCCACCTCAGCCTCCTGAGTAGCTGGTTTTACAGGCACCTGCCACCTCACCTGGCTAATTTTTTTTTTTTTTTTTGTATTTTTAGTAGAGACGGGGTTTCACCATCTTAGCCAGGATGGTCTCAATCTCCTGACCTCGTGATCCACCCACCTCTGCCCCCCAAAGTGCTGGGATTACAGGCTTGAGCCACCGTGCCTGGCCTGAAAAAAAAAAAAAAAATATATATATATATATATATATATATTTTGTGAGGAGTCTTGCTCTGCCGCCCAGCCTGGAGTGCAGTGGCACAACCTTGGCTCACTACGACCTCTACCTCCTGGGTTCAAGCAATTTTCCCTGCTTCAATGTATCCCTCCCGAGTAGCTGGGATTATAGGTGTGTGCCACCATGCCTGGCTAATTTTTGTATTTTCAGTAGAGACGTGGTTTTGCCATGTTGGCCAGGCTGGTCTTAAACTCCTGACCTCAGGTGATCTGCCTGCCTCGGCCTCCCAAAGTGCTGGGATTACAGGTGTGAGCTACCGCACCTGGCCAGAAAATATTATTTTTGGTCACTTCTTCTCAAACAAATAAAGATATCTGGGGTCCCAGCCCCTAGTCTTATCTCCTCCAATCCAGTCTCTACATAGCTGGGAGTCATTTCTATAGAATAAAAATCTGGTGATGTCAATTCCTATGTAAGCAGAGTCCCACCGTCATTGGCGTAAATTCCTTAGCTGCTTCATTTTTAAAAATTTTTTGAGATGGAGTTTTGCCCTTGTTGCCCAGGCTGGAGTGCAATGGCATGATCTCGGCTCACTGCAAACTCTGCCTCCTGGGTTCAAGCGATTCTCCTGCCTCAGCCTCCCGAGTAGCTGAGATTACAGGCATGCACCATCACGCCTTGCTAATTTTGTATTTTTAGCAGAGATGGGGTTTCTCCATGTTGGTCAGGCTGGTCTCGAACTCCCGACCTCAGGTGATCTGCCTGCCTCGGCCTCCCAAAGTGCCAGGATTACAGGCATGAGCCACCGCGCCAGGCCTCTTAGCTGCTTTCTATGGCCCTTCATGATCCGGCTTCTGCCTCCTTTGCAAGGTGCATTTTTCATCACTCCTTCCCCTGCATGTACCCTGGGGTGCAGTCATTACAAGTTGCTTCAGTTTCTCCATGCTGCCATGCTTTCTCACCTTTATATTGTCCTTTCTCTTAGAGCATCCTTTCTTTACCACTCGGCTAGTTCCTACATACGTTCTTAGAAACTCTGCTTAAGTGTCCTCTCCTTCCAAAAGCCTTCTCAACCTCCAGGCTGAGTCAGTCTGAACTCGTTCATAGCTCTCAACACATTCCACCCTTGTGGACTACTTTAAGGCATGGACGTGGTCTCTCAACTGTATTTTTGTGCCTACCATAGTATTTGTCACTAGTAGATGGACAATTAGTGTTTGTTGAATAAATGAATGAGCAATATCTTTCTGCTTTGTAAAACATACTCACAGACTGGGCCCAGTGGCTCACGCCTGTAATCCCAGCACTTCGGGAGGCTGAGGCAGGCGGATCACCTGAGCTCAGGAGTTTGAGACCAGCCTGGCCAACATGGTGAAACCCCATCTGTACTAAAAATACAAAAAATTAGCTAGGTGTGGTGGCGTGCGCCTGTAATCCCAGCTACTTGGGAGGCTGAGGCAGGAGAATGGCTTGAACCCGGGAGACAGAGGTTGCAGTGAGCGGAGATTGTGCCATTTCACTTCAGCCTGGACAACAAGAGCCAGACTCCGTCTAAAAACAAACAAACACAAAAACATACTCACAGATTCTTTCTGTTGAACACAGTCTGATTCTGATGTCTACATTAATTTTCAAAGGAGGGATTATGGGGAAACCAAGACAATAGCAAAATCCTCAGGCCACAGAGAGATGTATGAAAGGAGCAGGGGAGAGAAACTAGGCGGGAAACATCCTTAAGAAAAGACTCATACTTCTTTCTTTGTTTTTTATTTTATTTATTTATTTTTTTTTGAGATGGAGTCTCGCTCTGTTGCCAGGCTGGAGTGCAGTGGCACAATCTTGGCTCACTGCAACCTCTGCCTCCTGGGTTCAAGTGATTCTCCTGCCTGAGCCCCCAGAGTAGCTGGGACTATAGGTGCCTGCCACTGTGCCTGGCTAATATTTGTATTTTTGGTAGAGATGGGATTTCACCATGTTGGCCAACCTGGTCTCAAACTCCTGACCTCAAGTGATCCGCCTGCCTTGGCCTCCCAAAGTGTTGGGATTACAGGTGTGAGTCACCGCAACTGGCCTTAAGCTTCTTCATAGTTGTGATGAGAAGACAACATAAATGTCTGAAGGGTGATTAAATAGAAAATACTATTTAAGAATTACTAGTTAATGAAAGTTATAATTTTTGATCACTCTGACAGAAGAAAATTTAATATTCTAAACTTTAATATAGGTTGAGAAATATAACTCACACACAAAATCCTAAGATCTACACCTGCTTTAAAATGCATTGTGCTAAGTATTACTTCACTACTTGGGCAAGGTCCTGATCCCTTAATGCATATCATGCACTAAATGAACAGCAGATCCTGGCTACTTGGGAAGGACACATCCTGAGAATTTTAAGAATCCTTAGATTTGTGAATACTCCTAGTGCGTATCTATTGGTGATAAAACTAAAAAAGAATTGGAAAAAGAGAGAGAGTTCTTCGGACTCTTAATGAGACTATAAATAAAGGCTTAGAGTGATTTATGAAACTATTTTTTTGGCAGAGAACCATCACATTGTTAGACCACTTCACTTTCTCTTACTTCCATCACGAGTCCCAGCAGTCAGCTTTTTTTTAGGGCCATTAAAAATGCATGTGTATGTATATATGTATATATAAAGAAATCAATGTTCTTCTGTTTGAAAAGTAACTGCACAAGAGCTATTGCAGATGTTATAATGAATTATAGACCACAATATGAGACGTGTGTGTGCTGCGAGGCTGGCTAGGCTCACTCACTAGCTTAGTAATAGTCTCTGTCTCCCAGCCTTGCAATATCAATGATTTGACTTCATGCCTCTGTAAAATGACAAATTGTGTGTGTCCCTGATGTTTTATTTATTTTTTATTTTAATATTTTTAGAGACAGGGTCTTGCTATGTTGGCCAGGGTGGTCTTGAATCCTAGCCTCAAGTAATTCTCCAACCTTGGCCTCCCAAAGTGCTGAGATTACAGCCATGAGCCACCACACCGTGCCAGTCCCCTGACTTTTGAGGTCATTTCAAATAGCTGAAATCAACCTTCATGTCCTCAAATACCCAAAGACTACCATCTACACAATCCTTTCAGAATCCTATCACTTTTATCTGAAAATAGTAATTAAAACCAAATGACCAAAAAGAAAACAAAAAATTGTGAAAGCTCTAGGCCAGGCGTGGTGGCTCATGCCTGTAATCCCAGCACTTTAGGAGGCCAAGGCGGGTGGATCACCTGAGGTCAGGAGTTCGAGACCAGCCTTGCCAACATGGTGAGACCCTATCTCTACTAAAATTACAAAAATTAGCCGGGTGTGGTGGCGGGTGCCTGTAATCCCACCTAGTAGAGAGCCTGAGGCATGAGAATCACTTGAACCTGGGAGATGAAGGTTGCAGTGAGCCAAGATTGTGCCACTGCACTCCAGCCTGGGCAATAGAGTGAGACTCTGTCTCAAAAAAAAAAAATTGTGAAACCTCTATAGGTGTTCCAATGAATAGATGTTTTAAATTGGTCTTTGAACTCAGTTCCAGGGGGTATCAGGTATTTTATTTATTTATTTATTTATTTTTTTGAGATGGAGTTTTGCTCTTGTTGCCCAGGCTGGAGTGCAATGGTGCGATCTTGGCTTACCGCAACCTCTGCCACCGCGACCCTGCCGCTGGCAGGAGAAGCAATTCTTCTGCCTGAGCCTCCTGAATAGCTGGGATTACAGACAGGTGTGAGCCATTGCGCCTGGCCCAGATACTTTCAAAGTAGTGTTATATCTATTCCCTTAGCAACAAATGGGGAATATTAAGCACAAAGTGATGTGAAAATGTTTTTGTTAAGGTCATTGGGCAAATCAAGGGAACAAATAATGTTCTAAGTTGTGAAAGAGGCACCCTATGCTTATATGTGGAATGCATTTTCCTGTAGAGGCTGTTCTGCATAGTGATTAAGTTTCCAAGTCAACCTGAAAAAAAAAAAAAGCCTGTTTCACCCATGTTGTAGCTAAACCTTTTCAATCATTAAATGCTTATGCTGCACTGACAGTAGGTATGTGTTAGCAGCATATTACTAGGTAATAGGGTTGCTGGTGGGCCCCTGCCCTTAAAAAGATTGCAGTCTAGTGACTGAGTGTGGTGCCTCACGCCTTTAATCCCAGCACTTTGAGATGCCAAGGTGGGAAGATGGCTTGAGCCCAGAAGTTGGAGACCAGTCTGGGCAACATGGTGAAACCCCATCTCTACCAAAAAAAAAAACCAAAAAGGCAGGCATGATGGCAAGCACCTGTAGTCCCAGCTACTCAGGAGGTTGAGATGGGAGGATCGCTTGAGCCCAGGAAGTCAAGGCTGCAGTGAGCTGAGATCCAGCCACTGCACTCCAGTCTGGGCAACAGAGGGAGACCCTGTCTCAAAAGAAAAGAAAAGAAAAAAAGCTTGAAGTTTCATGGAGAGAAAAGTCTAGTCAGTGGACAATGCAGTGAGTGAGCTGCTGTGGCTGTAACTGGCTAAGCATGGTTCATTGTGCACATGTTGGTGGTGAGTGTCACCCCATCGGCAGGGAGGGGGAAGGGAAGGAGGGTGAGGGGAAAGTGGAAAAACCTTAGTGGGGAGGTCAGTTTGAGGACTAAATTGGGAAGTGAAGGATTAGCAGGAGTTAACTAGGACAAGGGGTAAAAGTCAGGGGATAACAGAAAGTAGAATGGTGGTTGCCAGGGGCTAGGGGAGGGAGAAGGGGGAGTTGTTTAATGGGTATAAAGTTTCAGTTTTGCAAGATGAAAAGAGTTCTGGAGACTGGTTGCACAATAATGTGAATGTACTTAACGCCACTGGACTGCACACTAAAAATGGTTCAGATGACAAATTTTATGTTATCTGTATTTTACCACAATTAAAAAATGTTGGATAGGAGGAGATGAGGAACTGTGCTCCAGGCAGAGGGAACAGTACATTCTAAAGCCTGGAAATAGGAAAGAGATTTGCATTAGTCCAAGGTCTTTTAGTTACTAGGAATAGAGGCGAGAAGGATCAAAACGTTCTGTCCATTTCCTGGATCTACAGCTTGCTGCAAGGCCCCCTGTAATAGGCTAAGTTAGCCTTTGGGGCACTGTCATGGCCCCTTCTGTACTTTTCTCCTCTAGTGTCCCCTTCTCCATGCAGCCGATGTTCTGCTGTTCATCTGAGCCCCCTGGGGCACTCCATGGGCCAGGCATATTTCAACTCTTAAGCTCTATATACTTCCAAATTACTCACCTTTGTTTCCACCCCATCAGAATTTTTAGTCCCTCAGAGCAGCTGTTTCTAGCTAGGTTGCAAGAGAGCAACTATCTGATTAAATACACTTTTACTAAAGTGTGACAGACTATTCACCTCTCTGAAGTTTCAGAATCTTAAGAGGATACTTCTTAATCCAAGGTTAGTTTTTTATTGGTGAGATTTTAATAGTAGAATGAAGGGAAATGGTAACATTTTAGGTGCTATTAGAAAGAATATTTTGGTTTGCAGAGCTAGCCTGTAAACAGGCTTATCTTGCTTGAAAATTTGTTTCAGGACTTTGATTCTCCCAAACTGTTACTTTTTTTTTTCCAGCTTCTCCTCTTCTCCCTATGATATCTCTAGAAGTTGCAAATCCTTTTTAGTGTTACCCACAAAAGGGTGTCTGATGCTGAGTAGGGGGAATTGGAGGGGGAAACGGAGGTTGGACAGAAGCCATTTGTTTGCATGTGTCATTACTAAGTCAAGGACTTCCTAAACTCTCATATATTGTCAGATGGAATTGCCCCTCTTTAGACCGATGCTACTATGAACCATGCTTAGTCATAAAAATACAGGTTTCTTGGGTTCAAATCCTAAACTTACTACTTTGTGTGACCTTGGGCAAGTCACTTAACCTCTCTTGAGCCACATTGTCCTAGATGAAAAATGAAGATAATAACAGGATTTATCTCCTATCGTTGCTGTAGGGATGAAATGAAATAATGAATGCAAAGCACTCAGCATGATGTTTGGCATATCAGGAATATATAACAACAGTAGCTGTCACCACCACCACCACCACCACCACCACCACCACCACCACCACCACCACCACCACCACCACCATCATCATCATTTTTACTGAGGGCTCCTATTTAAGAGCTGCTCTGGCCCAGTTCTAACCAATGCATGAGAATGAACAAAAATGGCATGGAAACTCTTTCTACCTTCGTCAGGATGTCTGTCCAAGGAAGATGGCAAGGGGGAATGCAGAGGGCCAGACTCCCAGATATTTCTCTGCTTACAGATTTTGAGATTGGCAAGGATACAATTGTGCCTTTTCTCTTAGTTTTGCAATCTCTGGCAAAAACAATCCTTCCACCCTGATTTGTCTATAGCCCTTGATCTGTGGCACTGCCTCCCGCCTGTTCCTACAGCAGCTTCTTCATGCAGGATTCATTGCTGCCCAGCCCCAAAAGAAGCAGCCAGGAGGCCGGGAGTGGTGGCTCATGCCTGTAATCCCAGTACTTTGGGAGGCTGAGGTGGGCGGATTACGAGGTCAGGAGTTCGAGACCAGCCTGGCCAATATGGTGAAGCCCCGTCTCTACTAAAAATACAAAAATTGGCCAGGCTTGGTGGCGGGCGCCTGTAATCCCGCCTACTCAGGAGGCTGAGGCAGGAGAATTGCTTGAACCCGGGAGTCAGAGGTTGCAGTGAGTCAAGGCCTTGCCATTGCACTCCAGCCTGGGCGACAAGAGCGAAACTCCATCTCAAAAAAAAAAGCAGCCAGGAAGACCACACACGTTTCTCTGTTAATCAAAGACTATTTTTAGGAGAGAAAGTCTCCAGGTCATCATCCTTTCCTTGGTCTGAAGCAGCAGCAGCCATGTCTGTGGGTGGAGGATGAGCTACAAAGTCAACCTATACTACCAGTTTTTGCAGATCTCTCCATGGGGGAAATGAAATAGAAAAGGAATCTGAGGAGAGGCAGACCTGGCCTCAGTCCTCCATTGAAAATACAAGCCTGAGTCTTTCCCAGATCGGCTCCTAGCTTGTGGTGTGTGCAGGCTGAGGGAGGCACAACTCCAGGGGACAATGTCTACCTCATTATTTAGGGAATTGTGCAGTGGATTACCTGCAGGACTCACAGGACATCCCTGCAAATCATCCTTCCCCAGGCCAGCTAAGCACAAGCACTTGGTTCCACCTGACGTCTCTTCCTCACTAATATTTACACTCAGACCACGGGGCTGCCCATGAGTAACTCAACAGAACAACACATTTCTCAGGCTTTCCAAGAAGCAAATCCTCTCTGCTACTTATTGATATATTTGGGGAGAAATTGTGGGTTTCTGGAGGTCTATATATGAAATAATATGATCATGAGTCAAATTACACAGAGAAGTCGAGGTGACTTTTTAGTGGAAAAGCTTACCTTTTAGGAAATGCTGACTACTAGGCCCTTCCTCTACATGGCTGATATTTGAATTGACAGATTCATAGGCTGAAAAACAGTAAGATATTTTACCTGAGAGAGGGAAAAAGTCTTGTAAAAATTTATTCCCTTATCCGAAGACAGGGGAAAACATGAAGTGATTGCCTCAGTGTTTAAGCTTTGCAATGAACTGTTTTTTTTTTTAATTTTTGAGATGGAGTCTCTTTCTGCTGCCCACGCTATAGTGCAGTGGCACGATCTCGGCTCACTCTGCCTATGGGGTTCAAGCAATTCTCCTGCCTCAACCACCTGGCTAGCTGGCATTACGGGCATGTGCCACCACGCCTGGCTAATTTTTTGGATTTTTAGTAGAGATGGGGTTTCGTCATGTTGGCCAAGCTGGTCTCGACTCCCGACCTCAAGTGATCTGCCCACCTCAGCCTCCCAAAGTGCTGGGATTACAGGCGTGAGCCACTGCACCGGCCTTGAATTGGATGTTTTTGAAAATCCACAGATGATATTCTGGAGAGAAGGTTGATCTAGGATTAAAAAAGCATTGAGGAAAATAATGTTTTTATCTAAGATGTTTAAAGGTAAAATTCTGTAGGGTCCATGATGATAAAATTCTGCAAGGAGAACTTTTGACAAGACAAGATCATGAAACAGTTAATGTTTGACACATGCTGCAAGATGCCCAGATTTGAACAGCAGCTGTGTCTCAGTGTGTGCAGCCATGGGGGATGACAGACAAGCACAAAAAGCCCCCCTCTCCAGTTGTAGCACAAACAGAGTGTTGGACCAGGGGAGCCAGGAGGGATTCTAGTCCATCTGATTCTAGCCAAAAAGACAGACAGGCTTTTTCACAGCCCCTGATGAATTTTTTTTTTTTTTGTGATCTGCTAGTCACCTGGGGTGAGAATTATTTTCCTAGCTACCCTTGTCAGTCAAAATGAAAATTAGTTAAAACAATGCTGTCTTAATGACAGCCCCTGATGAATTTTTTTTTTTTTTGTGATCTGCTAGTCACCTGGGGTGAGAATTATTTTCCTAGCTACCCTTGTCAGTCAAAATGAAAATTAGTTAAAACAATGCTGTCTTAATGACCGATGAGAATTAGAATGAGACTTGTGAAAGTTAAGGGAGAGGTAATAGCAAAGAGGTCAATTGAGTGGGTCCTATATGAAGGGTTTTTTATTTTTATTTTTTGAGATAGAGTTTCGCTCTGTCACCAGGCTGGAGTGCAATGGCACAATCTTGGCTGGCTGCAACCTCCACCACCTGGGTTCAAGCAATTCTCCTACCTCAGCCTCCCAAGTAGCTGGGACTACAGGTGCCTGCCACCAACACCCGGCTAATTTTTTTTGTATTTTTAGTAGAAACAGGGTTTCACCATGTTGGCCAGGCTGGTCTCGACCTCCTGACCTCAGCTGATCCACCTGCTTCTGCCTCCCAAAGTGCTGGGATAACAGGTGTGAGCCACCATGCCCAGCAGGAAGAAAGGTTTTTTAAAGGGAAATTTGGTGTGTTTGTATGAGAGAGAGAGAGAGAGAAGCGGAGAGAGAGAGAAGGGAGAGGGAGGTGTGGGATATCAGGGAGAGAGCAACAGAAAAAAAGGAATCCTAGAAAATTCAAACCGGAAAAGACTTAGAGATCTTCTAGTCTGCCTAGCCACCAAACTCATCTCCAAATAATTTTATTTATTTATTTTTTGCTTCATTGTCTCATTACCAATAACAAATAGACTAGAGAGGATGCCAAGAAAGAATGTTTGGGTTTTACTGATTTGCTAAACTGCGGTGGGGCTTGACAAAGCCTGCCTCTCGGTGCTCCTGCATCTCAGGGCACACACACGGTCACGTGCGTGCTGATAGCTGAGGCTGAGCAGGCGGCCTGGGATTCTGAGCATCAACACTGGAGAGAGGAAAAGCCGTAATTAGTGTTAATTGTTGACCCTACAGTTCAAGAATAGATGCTCTGGAGAATGGGAAATGAGAACAAACATTAATTATTGAATAGGGACCTTGGAGACAGACACTCTGGATTAAAAGGAGAGAGATAAATTGCATAATGAATGTTAATTTTCCCTCAAAGAATTGAGTGGTCGGTGGTTGAAAGGGAAAAAGAGGCTAAAAAACAGTCATGAAAGAGAAAGCTCTGTGTGTGTCAGGTGAGAGGGTGGAGGAGGGTTACACAAACACCGTCTGTCACCGCCACCGCCCTGCCCTTTGCCTCGTAGCTCCCAAGAAGTTTGCTCTCAGGGTTTTCCTTAGAACTCATTATTTACCACAGCTGCCTGCTAGGAAGCTCAACCATTTCCCCTACAGCCCAGGAGCCAGAAGACAGCCACACTGCACTGCTGACAAGCTGAGAGGCACATGGCATGGGGATCTATTTTTTTCTGTGTGCTGGTGGGACTTTTGACTTGGCTTGAGGGAGGCTGCCAGAGCAGTGGCCCTGTTGGTGCTGCTGTGGGGACAATGTGGGCTCCAGGCCTTAGTTGTTGTTTTCGCTTAATTACAACACAGGAGACACACATGCCCCCCTTTCCGAAACAACCTTCTTAACTGAAAGTAAAAACAGAATAAAGATAATTTGGGCTGGGCGCGGTGGCTTACACCTGTAATCCCAGCACTTTGGGAGGCCGAGGCAGGTGGATCACCTGAGGTCAGGAGTTTGAGACCAGCCTGACCAACACGGTGAAACCCCATCTCTACTAAAAATACCAACAAATTTAGCCAGGCGTGGTGGTGCACCACCTGTAGTCCCAGCTACTTGGGAGGCTGAGGCAGGACAATCTCTTGAACCCGAGAAGCGGAGGCTGCAGTGAGCCGAGATCGTGTCACTGCACTCCAGCCTGGGCAACAAGAATGAAACTCAGTCTCCAAAAAAAAAAAAAAAAAAAGAGCGAATTTGAGTAGAAGATTGGAGATGAGCATTGTAGCCAATTTTATAAAGAGGATCTGCAAACAGGCTTGTCATGGGCGACCCAGATCTCAGAGTGCTGGTTGAGATGTTCATGTCCAGTCAGTGGCCCTAGGGAGCATGCCTTTTAGGCATGGCTGCTCACTGCCTTGCACCCGGGCCCTCACCCAGTGTTGTCTGGCTGATTTTGCAGTAGCCTGAGCCCTGTGCCTTTTCTCTTGTCTGTTCCTTCATGCTAGCTCACGTGTTGGGTTGCATGACATCCCTCCTCAAACATCTGTGATTCCTTGTTGCCTAAACAGCAGCATTTTGGCTCTCTCCTGGCATACAAGGCTTTCCCTGGTCTGGCCCTGGTCTGCCTTTCAGGCCCAGCTCCTCCTCACCCCCAGCATGAAGCCCCTCCACAGTCCACTCACACCGCACTGCTCCTCATTATCCACGTGTTCTCTACGTTCCTCTTTTTGTTCATTCTGGTGTCTCGGCTGGCTGGCCCTCCCCTTCTCTATCTACTTCTCGTTTCTCAAAGGTCAGTGTAAATGGAACTTCCTCTGTAAAAAGCCCTTCCCAACCTCCTAGGCTAGAATTAATGGCTCCTTCCTGGAATACCCCTGGATTGTGCTCTTAGGCCTCTGTGATGGCACTCATTTCATTCTGCCTTGTGGTACGGTTACTGGCTTGTGAATCTGTTCTCCGCGTGGACTCTGAGGTCCTTGAGGGCAGTGACTGCAGTGCCTGGGGTGGAGCTTTGGTATGTGGAGTGAGGACAGACAGGACTGGGAATGAAGCCCAGCTCTGTCCTTACCAGGTAAGTGAGCTCCCTGTGTTTCAATCTCCTTACCTATGATATGTGATTGAAAATACTCACTTCCTAGGATCGTTGGGATAAGGGAACAAGATGACATGCATAGCAAGGTGCCTGAGAGTGTTTGCTCTCAATATTAACATCCTTCCATGTCCCTTGCATATGGGAGGTATTCAGTATATTGTATCGAAGGAGTCAAACACACATGTAATGGGCCTTCTTTGAGGTTCAACCATATTTCATATTGGAATTTTACTTAATACTTTACAAGATGGAGTGCAAGTGTGATCTGATTTGATTTTCACAAAGTAATGTGAAGTATGTTGGCAGATATTATAGTTGCACTCTGTTAAGGCACAAGGTAAGCTGCTGTAAAACAAGAGACCCAAAAAGATAAACATTTATTTCTCTTGCACATACAAGTCCAGAGGTAGGCAGGCAGGCCGATCAGGGTGGCTGTGCTCCGTAAAGTTACCTGAGCACCCTGGTTCCTAATATCTTAGTACTCCATCATCCCATATGGAATTGTTCTCTTCCACATGGTTGAAGCTATTACCACAACCAAGTCCAAGGAGAATGAGGAGGGGAAGGGCAAACAGTTTCCTTTTAAGGAAATGACCTGGAAGTTGCATGTGTTACTTCCATTCACATCCCATTGGTCAAATCTTGGTCACATGGCCATACCTAGCTGCAAGTGAGTCTGGGAAGCATAATCTCTCGGTCAGCAGCCATGTGTTCAGCTAAAATCCAGGGTGGGGGATTCTATTATTAGAATTTAGCTGAACACATTCTTCCATTATTCCTTTTATAAATATTATTCAGTCAATATTCATAATATTCAGTAAATATTATGAGAAATACTCTGGGAGTACCAAATGTGTTCTCTGTGATATTCAGAGGTAGATGAGGGGGATCTACTCACAGGAATTTTAAATCTAGGACGGGAAAGAAGAAAAATAGTACAAAGGATAAAAGATGTGAGGGAGTGCTTGGTAAGAGGCCCAGGTGGTAAGAATGAGTGGAACGTAAGGAAATAGCAATCGTTGTGGCAGAGGTGGTCAGGTAAGGCATCACAGTAGAGAGGGAACTTTGACTGGTCCTTGAAGCTTGAAAACCTGGATAAGAGGGACTAGAAGCTGTGTGATGCAGTGGGAAAAGCTCTGGCCTCACTGGACGAAGGAAGATCTGGGTTTGAGCCTTGGATTTGCCATATAAAAGCTGTGTGGCTTTGAGCAAATCATACCTCTTTGGGCATCAGTTTCCTTATCCATAAAATCAGAGGTTTTCTTTTCTCTTTTTGAGACAAGGTCTCACTCTATTGCCTAGGCTGGTGTGCAGTGGTGCAATCATGGCTCACTGCAGCCTTGACTTCCCAGGCTCAAGCAATACTCCCACCTCAGCCCCTAGAGTAGCTGGGACCACAGGTGTGCACACCAGGCCCAGCTAATTTTTAAAAGTTTTTGCAGAGATGGGATCGCACTATGTTGCACAGTGTATTAGTCTGTTTTCATGCTGCTGATAAAGACATAACCAGAACTAGGAAATTTACAAAAGAAAGAGGTTTAATTGGACTCACAGTTTCATGTGGCTGAGGAGGCCTCACAATCATGGCAAAAGGCAAGGAGGAGTAAGTCACATCTTACATGGATAGCAGCAGGCAAAGAGAGCTTGTGCAGGGAAACTCCCCTTTTTAAAACCATGAGATCTCGTGAGACTCATTCACTATCAGGAGAACAGCACAGGAAAGAGCTGCCCCCATAATTCAATCACCTCCCACTGGGTTCCTCCCATGACATGTGGGAATTGTGGGAGTTACAATTCAAGATGAAGTTTGGGTGGGGACACAGCCAAAAGATATCACTCAGGTTGGTCTCGAACTCCTGGGCTCAAATGATCCTCCTGCCTCAGCCTCCCAAAGTGCTGGGATTATAGGCATGAGCCACTGTGCCTGGCCCAGCAGGTTTTCTAATTGTCACATAGCTCTAGTGGCCCTGCATAGTCCCCCACCCCCACTCCTAGAACCATCTTAGGAGGGGAAGAGTTAGTTGGGTTCAGAGAAGTTGGGAGGGACATAATTAGACCATCTCCACTTCAACCAGATAGTTCTGCTTTTATCTGTTTTATTTACTGGTATCCTCGGAAAGTCTGATTAAATGCTTCCTTTGCTTAAATACTGATGACGGTGATGCCTAAGTTCCCTCTTGACTCTAGGGTTCTCTGAAACAGAACAAATGCAAGGGAGGTAGAATTCATAACTTCACAGGTTCTGTAAAAAATGACACAAGTACCATCATCTTAAAAAAAAGAAATAATATATTCTTCAGTACTTTGTATTGATTTTTTCTTCAAAAAATGAATAGCTAGTAGATTCAAAGCAAGCTATTATTCTTTTTTTTTTTTTTTTTCCTGAGACGGAGTCTCGCTCTGTTGCCCAGGCTGGAGTGCAATGGCACTATCTCAGCTCACTGCAATCTCTGCCTCCCAGGTTCAAGTAATTCTCCTGCCTCAGCCTCCTGAGTAGCTGGATTACAGGCACCCGCCATCATGCCTGGCTAATTTTTGTATTTTTAGTAGAGTCAGGGTTTCAACAACTCCTGACCTCAGGTGATCCATCCTCCTCAGCCTCCCAAAGTGGATTACAGTCATGAGCCATCGCGCCTGGCCGCAAGCTATTATTCTTGACATGTTTCTTCTTCGGAAGCCATAAAGTGGTGATGATGTCACCTTTTCAGCTACATATGAGGTAGGGAAGTCTTTATGTTTCTAGGAATCACAAGAGGTTTCTGTCAAAGGAAATGAAGGAGAGTCCCTACTGTGTTTTAGTAGCTCTCTACTGGTGGCTATCAGGACACCTTCCAGAGTGGGCTGTGAGGCCTTGCTGGTCTCACTACAGTGAGGGAAAGAACACTGCTTCCTTCTGAAGGCTGGGACAAATGCAGCTATCACAGCCTGCCCTTCTACAATCACTCAACACTGTGGTACATGTGATAGACCTAACTTAGCGCCATGCCAAGCCTGATGGGAATCTCCTGTAATTTTTGTAAGGAGAGCTTTTTAGTCAGGGTTCAGCCCAGAACAGAAACTGCCCAAATATTTTTAAGAAGAAACAGAGTTACTATACAGTAACTGCCTCTTATCATGCTCAGTCTTCATGAGCTCAGTGCCCAGAGCTTTGATGCTTCTGCCTCACTTCTGCTCTCCAAATCTCATGCAAGCACATCTAATTGGCAGAAAATAATTTGCATCCAGTTCCCTAGCTGCAAAGATTATCTGGGAAATGTAGTTTTTAGCCTTCTAGCCTCTGTAGTACAGGAAGGCCCACTGGAAGGAAATGCTGGGTGCCCAGAGACCATATCCAGCCACATTTTCCTTTATTCAAACATTTGACCGGAGATCACTAGTACTGGTAACATCTGCCAGCATTATTTCTCATGAGGGTTATGAAAAACACTGAAAAGGCACAAGGGACAATGTACACTATAACCACGTGGGGCTCCTATCTTCCTGTATTTCTTCCTATCCAGAGATGGATGGATTGTGGACTCTATGATTCAGAACTGATGTTTAGAGAATGAAAATAATAATAGTCACAAATGATTAATGGCTGAAATCCTGTTTCAGGATTTAGACACAAGAACTGCTCCACCGAGAGAGTCTCCTTGGGGAAAGGGGCATATTTAGAAACATGCCATGTTAGGAGAACCTTAGAAATCATCAGTTTAGCATTTTCCAAAGTTTGCCAAAAACTTTTTAGATCCACATGATGCTTTACCAAAAACAAAGGGATTCAGTGATCAAATAAGTTTGGGAAACAGTGCATATCCCCATCCTGAAGAACCACGGTGCACATCAGCATATCGGAGGCTCTAGGAAGTCCTGCGGTAAGGGATCTGCTTAACTTTGGTCCACTGGTTTCCAAATGTATCTGGCCCTAGAACCTTTCCTTTTTTACACAATGCCTGTTAACCTTCTGAGGAATTGGAGTTCGACGGGACATGTGCTGTGAGGACTGGATCTAATACCAACTCCTCTTTTTCCATATGAGGAAGCTGAGGTCCAAGGCAATGAAGTTATTTGCCTGTGATCACAGAAATCCTGGGCAGTACAGGTGGGAATAAAACCAGAGTTTTTCTTCTTCCTCACATGGCCTTATCAAAATTAATTGTCCTCCCTTACATCTGTCGGCATCATCAGTAAGGTAGCAGCTACTAAGAGATGGGCTACTTAAGGAAAATCATACTTTAAACAGTACCCCACCAACATGGAAGGATTCTTTTACCCGTGGGGTACCACAACCAACTTATCACAAAGGAAAAATGGGGAGAACAGTCACTTAGCCTATGTTTACCCCTAAATGATCAGTGTTTTCAGACCAGCTGGGATATTCTTAGACTCATCTTTCTGTCAACCAAATCACAGACCATCACAAAATGACACCAAGAATACTAGTTATCTAGAATACTAGTTATCTATTACTGCAAAATAAATGATCCTGAAACCTAAAACAATAAACCTTTGTTATGTCTCAGTTTCTGTGGGAATCTTGGAGTGGCTTAGGTGTGTGGTTCTGGTGCAGCCTTTTGTGAGGTCACAGACAGAGTGTCAGCCAGGGATGCAGTCATCTGAAGACTTGACTGGGGCTGGAGAACCTCCTCTCAAGGCAACTCCCACACAAGCCTAGGAAGTTCATTCTGGCTGTTGGCAAGGGGCTTCTGTTCCTTGCCATGTGGACTGCTTGCCATAGGCTGCTTGAGTGGCCTCATCACAGACATGGTGGTTGGCTTTCCCCAGAGTGAGTAATCCGAGAGAGCGAGCGAGGAGGAAGCCTTGGTGCCTTTTATGACCCCAGTCTCAGAAGTCACATACCATCAATTCTGCCATAGTCTATCTTTATTTAGAAGTGAGCCATCATATCCCACTCACACTCAAGGGGAGAAGAGTTAGTTTCTCCCTTTTGAAGGGGGAAGTGTCAAAGAATTTGTGGATGTATTTTAAAACCACCACACCAGAAAGAGTTGCAAGGGGGAAGGATGCTAATTAAATGACAAATGACAACAACAACAAACAAGAAAGGCTGGGTGCAGTGGCTCATGCCTGTATCCCAGTGTTTTGAGAGACCTAGGTGGGAGGATTGCTTGAGGCCAGGAGTTTGAGACCAGCCTGGGCAACACAGGGAGACCCCATCTCAAAAAAAAAAAAAGCCGGGCATGGTGGCTCGTGCCTGTAGCCCCAGCTATTTGGAGGCTGAGGTGGGAGGATAGCTTGAACCCAGGAGTTTGAGGCTTCAGTGAGCCATGATTGCACCACTGTACTCTAGCCTGTGTGACAGAGCAAGACCCTGTCTAAAAAAACTAAAAACACCCAAGAAACATTTTGAGGGTAAAAATCCATTTAGAACAAGAACAAATACTAAACAGAAACTCTGAAAGAGACCAGGAATTTAAATTTACGTGGGACTTGATGCCCAACCTGAATCATTGGCATAAACATCCTTGAACTTCTTTGTAAAACAAACTTCTGAGTAAAAGAACTTCTGAGAGAAAAATTCTATTGCTGGCACTGTGACTAGGGGAGTAGATGAAGGACTTGAATCAAGGATAAGCAATTCAGAGGGCATATCCAGTGGTTTGACTTGTATCCTTCTAAGTTAACTTTTCCTTTCTCAAGACTTTCAATTTTCTAAATGTTCAATATCCCAACATGACCAAAAGGGTCAAATTCCAGCTCTAGTCTTCACATCTTTTTTTTTTTTCCTTCTGAAGGTTTATATTCATTTCCCTATGCTGTCTGAAAGAAGATACCATGATCTAATTGCCTAAGAATTTATTTCCAAATAGTTGTTGACAGAGCCTGAAAGTCTCAGAAAGATCAGACAGATCGTATTCCTTCCTTTACTCAAGAGTTTTTTTTTTTTTAAATTAAAACAAAAAACAGAAAACCCAGCAACAACTATGATCCCTAAAGAACTTTCCTTTGTGGCACCTGGAGTATTCAGTCAATCAACAAGCTTTTCCTGGACATATGATGGAGATGAGACATTCTCTAGGACTCATATTGGAAGCTAAACAGAAAACAGATGCAGATAAATACAATAATCACAAAAGTGGGATTGAGAAAGAGAGAGAGGAATGGGGCTGAGGCTACATCTAGGCAGCTGTGTGCAATGAGGTGGATTTATTAAGGAAAATGTTCCAGAAAAGATGAACTTAAAGCTATTCTAAATATTTGGGGGAAACTTGAGCAAAAGTTTGGAGAGAAAAGAATGAAGACTAAATTTTTAGGTCATCAAAGAGATGAGCAAGGGGTGGGCTGGAATATAGTAGGAGATGAGGCTGGAAGGGGAGGGTGGAGACAGTGATTAAGATGGTTTTGAACAAACTGATCTGCAAAGAGTTTGGTGTGGTTGGAGCAATTATAGGTTGGTGCAAAAGTAATTGTGGTTTTTGCAATTAAAAGTAATGGCAAAACCGCAATTACTTTTGCACCAACCTAATATTTTGCAAGAGGAAAAATTTTTTTCAGTATACTGTCTCCCAAACCAAACCAAACTAAAACAAACAAACAAACAAAAAAGCCCAAACCAAAAAAATCTTTGCTCATTAATAGAGACTCTTAGAAAGCCAGACCTTTATAGGAAGATGTGGGTTTAAGATCTTTCACCACCTTCTTGAGCAACATCCTGTCACCATCAAGACTGAAGGTCAACCAACTGCCCATGGAGGAAAGGCTTGAGAAAGGTCAGTGGCTAACTGATTCATTCATTCATTCATTCATTCAATAAGCATGCAGTGAATGCCTTTAGGTTTGAGAGGCAAGTAGGATTAAATATACCATCTGTGGGACTGGGACAAGATGGCAGGCATGTCTTCATTTATCAGCATAAGTTTCATCTTTCTCTTTCTCCATGTCATGGAAATTATTGAAATATTTTTCAAAAAATTTAAATGAACATTTATTGTGACCCTTCTATGTATATGTCAGGGACTATGCTAGGTGCCAGGGATACTAAAATGACTGAAGCATCATATTGACAATGGTGACAATAAACTTACAGCCTAAATATTTCCTTTTCTGCTTCTAGCTTTCGCTGTGCCAAAAGGGGGAACTATTTCTCCTGGAACAGAGTGGACAAATGTGCAGCAGGTGAACAGAATCATATTTGCTTTCCAGCTGTTGCACCAGCTGTGTCATGCTGACAGTGGCCTCCACCTGTCTAACTCCTGCTTCCACCAATTCAGAACCAAGATATTTTTATACTCATATCCTGGTATAAACCAACTGCTGATGGAAGTTCTTTGATGCTGAATTTGGAATCAAATACATTCTACTTTCTGGAAATCCATATACTGGGTGGCTGCTTCAATAGCAGCGGACACGAGATGTAAAATGCAGCAATGGTCAAGGAATTTCTCAGGGGAGGAATCAATCCTCTCATTTTGGTGGAGGAACCTTGGATACAGGGAGGATGAGGGACTGACTCAAAGTCATCTGGCAACTTAGAGACGAGGCCAGAGCTCCTCAAATCTCCTAGCTCCGAATCCGTGTTCTTTTTATTGAGCGGGTCATGACGTAACCCCCAAAATGAGTGCAGCTTTTAATCTCCCACATCAAGGAGCCTGCTGGCTGCAGACTCATGCATATACATCACGGTGGTTTCTGGGTGGTTGATGCTCATCACCCTCTGACTTCATTTCTTTTTTCCTTTGCAAAATGGCTATTGCCCAGAGGCAGCATCTCTTTTCTAAAAAGTGAACATGCCAGAAGGGTTTTTGGAAACGGCCTTGCTATCTGTCAGGAGCCAGATGATTCACAGGGATGAACCAATGTACATAACAAGGATACCTGATTGGATTACCAATTAGCCGTCTCCACCTCTGCAGGGTGGTTGGAAAGAAGAGAAAAGGCAGTGTTTAGTTTGGGCAAATACCAAAAGGACTTTATCATTCTCATCAAGGCATCAGCGTGGCACATTAGACCTCTTCCAAGCCATTCCACTGGAACTTCTCTCTCCAAACGCTCCAGCAAGAGTAAACTTGTTATGCAAACATTGGATCATTGTGTCTGAGCTACAGAAGCAGCTCTGTGTCGGTGAAAGGGGAGAAACTGGCTGACTTGCGTCTGTTTTTAATGATGTCGCTGATGCTGGGAAAATTTGGAAGCTGCAGGTAACATCTCCCCCTTTGAAAAAAAAAAAAACAAGGCTGCCCTGGAATGTGTTAGCTTACCTTTACCCGATGGAAGCGCCTCGGTTTGGGTACGCCCTGGGAGGGACAGGCAGACTTTTTCTCCATCTGGACCCAGCAAGAAGTGTCCCAGTGTAGGGTCGCTGGAATCTTCTCGAAAATAAGCACAAGCATAGGCAGTGTCAGTACCATGTTGGTGAGGGAGACAGACCGAACCTGGGCCATGTTCCCCTAGTCCCCCGCGGGCACACACCCGTAGATGCCTGTGTGCTTGGGTGCCCACCAGAGTATAGGGTGAGCCCTACTCCTGGGACTCAGCAGAGCAGGGCTATTGTTCAGGCCCTGCCTTCCGGGGGTCAAGGTGGGATGAACAGGGAGGGGCTACCACTTGCCTACATCATGCCTTCAGGAGAGCCTGGCTACCTCAGGGGCAGGGCTAAGTGAGCGGGGGCACTCTGTGTGAAGGAAAGGGAGTCCCTTCCTTCAGCTGTGTGCAGCCCAGCCCCTGAGAACAGGGCTTCCTGCTTCCTGCCTCTGCTGTCCGCCTCCATCAGATGTCCTATGCAGTACTCAGCATACACGGCCAGAACCTCTAGATGAAATACTGGGATGGCTTGGTGATGCCAGGGGCTCAGGTCAAGGTGAAGGATGCTGTGTCTCCCTAGTTACTTAGAAAGATTGAAGGTATTTTTTATAACCTGACTGTAAAAGTAAAAAACAAGACATTTATTCCCCACTCGAATCTCAACGCTCAACCCGGAACACTCCTGGGACTAGATTGCGGGGTTTCCCCCATGCCAAGCAATTCTCCAGCAGATACCAACTGGTTGTCCTATAATTTAATTCAGTTCTGACACTCTTTACCTGGAGATGGTGTCAGATCCCACAGGATAGGGCTCAGTCCACAAGACTGCCCCCCACTTCAGATGCCAATTGCAAGTCCCAGATTGTGACCTGTACTTCTGACCGACCAGCTCTAAATTGGGCCTCCACGATCCTCCCTCTCCTTGGGTTCAACAATTTGGTAGGACAGCTCACAGAACTCAGGGAAATGCTTACTTACATTTTCTGGCTTATTTATAAAGGACATTAGAAAGGATATCGTGAACAGCCATATGAAGAGATGGGCGAGCATGTGCCGAGCTTCCGTGCCCTCTCTGGGCCTGCTGCCCTCCCACCTAGACACGCTCAGCAATGCTGAAGCTTATCAATTCGTGGTCAACAGCTAATAAAGAGCTTGATCTCCAGTGTCCCCTCCCCTTTCCTGGAGGTTGTGGCTGGAAGCTCCAACCCTCTAATCCTCTTATCGCTTGGTCCTTCTGGTCACCCATCATGAGGCTACCTAGGGGCCTTACCCTACGTCACCTCATTAGCATAAACTCAGGTGTTTTCAAAGGGGCTCATTATGAATAACAAAAGATACTACTATCATTCAGAAAATTCCAAGAGTTTTAGTTTAGTAATAGAAACCAGGGACAAAGACCAAATTTATTCATATTACACCATACTTACCTTCCCCATCTCCAAGACAAAGGGTCCAGGAGTCCAGCTACCTGGACTAGCAGGCCACCAGCTAGAGTGGATGCTAAGGAGTACACACATACACATGCACACTTACAAACACACTGACATATTCACACAGGGGCACACACACATATATGCACACTCTCATAGGGCAAGCATGCACACACACCCCCATACACATGAACAGTGACATACATGAGCATATGACACATACATTCACAGGACTGAATATATAGACATGCACGTGCATATGCAGCCATGCCTATATAGATGTGCACAATGACATGCATGCACACAAGCACACACATGTACTCATGGGCATATAAGCACACATCCCACATTCACTTACACACATGCACACACCCAACACACACACTTGAGGCTTCAGGCTGCTCTCTTTTCCCAGTCCTGGTCCTGGCATTCTAACCTTTTTTTTTTTTTTTTTGAG
Organism: Gorilla gorilla gorilla; assembly: GCF_029281585.2. Taxonomy (NCBI): domain Eukaryota; kingdom Metazoa; phylum Chordata; class Mammalia; order Primates; family Hominidae; genus Gorilla; species Gorilla gorilla. Next base: position 104,726,041 of record NC_073235.2, on the reverse strand, counting down.
ACAGAGTCTTGCTCTGTTGCTCAGGCTGGAGTGCAATGGTGCTATCTCGGCTCACTGCAACCTCTGCCTCCCAGGTTCAAGTGATTCTCCTGCCTCAGCCTCCTGAGTAGCTGGAATCACAGATGTGCACCACCATGCCTGGCTAATTTTTTTTTTTTTGTTTGTATTTTTAGTAGAGATGGGGTTTCACCTTGTTGCACAAGCTGGTCTTGAACTCCTGACCTCGTGATCCGCCCACCTCAGCCTCCCAAAGTGCTGGTATTATAGGCATGAGCCACCACGCCCAGCCACTGGCATTCTATTCTAATCAGATTCTCCCTTTATAAGGATGTCTAAAGTAGGCCTGAGTATCCATTTGCTGTGATTTGTCCCAGGCCATGCAACTTCCTAGGAAGGCCCCAGGTGGGGACATAACAGTACACCAAGTTTGGTTCAATTGTATCAAAATGAAAAGAGCATTGCTGTCACACAAGTATAAAGGGGAGGGCGTTGTGAAAGAGAAGTTCCAACCCTGGAACGGTTTCTAGGTGAAAACAACGTCTCTAGGGATAGAGAGAATGTTGCGGGGAAGGAAGGGATTTAATTTTGACCATCTCAGCCTGAAACAGAAGCTGCAAACACAGAATGGAACTATTAATCTGTGGATTTAATTTATGCTTAAAGAATTCAACTATATATGCTCTGGGGAGAGAATGAGAAGGGGGTGTGCTGGGCAGTGGGGGAGAGAGAGAGCAAGTGAGACTGATTTAAATACTGAGGCATTCTGTCCCTGAGTGAGCATGAAATGAAAGATGTGAAATCTGTTGCCTCTGTGATGGCTCTCTGTTCCCACATGCCTCTCAAAGTGTGAGCTTCTCACAGCCCTGAGTGTGATTCTGCTGTTAACAGAGATACCTCTTTCTTTATACAATCTGTCCCCCAAACACATGTCATCTCCTTCATCTGGTGCTCAAACTGAGAAAGCAGCCCAAGCCTTCAACGAAGCAGAAACAGCTGCCTGGACCACATATTCCTGAAAATGGTCTGTCAGTCTCCAGCGTGGCACCTTCCCAGGGATTTTTCAGGGGTAACTTGGACTTTAAGCAATTTTTGCTCTATGAGCTACCTTTAGATGGAAGCCCCGGGGGAGCTGCTCTTGCACTGTCCTTGCATTATTGCTCTGTATAAGCATCTTAGTCCCCTCCTTGACTATTAGCTCCTTAAGGATAAGTACTTGAAGTGAGGCTAAATCCTAGAGGGAATGGCCTTGCCCTGCCTCACCCTTCCCTAGAAATCAGGGTCTTTCCGTCTCTGTGAACAGGCTCTGCCCTGGGCTGGAGTTGACTTCTGTCTGGGGACTCTTCTGTTGGCAGGCTCATCGGGCTCTCTTGCCTCAGGGGGCAAGGGTTATGGCTCAGTTTGGAGTGTGCCTGGTAAATCCAGTAGTGTGTCTCCCCCAGGAGCACAGGGAGCTGTGTCATCAAATGCTGCTGCCAGGAGTGAGGAAGGCACAAAACAGCGTAGCAGTGCATGTTGCTGCAGCAAACCCTTAAAACATGTACTGACCCTTTAGAAATATGCATGGGGAACATTAATCCCACTGACATCATCAGAAACAGTGGCAATTACCCCTTTTCAATGGAATGCCTTTCAGAAAACTTACATCATTAGCAGCCACGCGGCCCTGGCAATGAGCCACATTCAAGCCAGTGGGGGGCGTCTATGCACTCTGGGAATGATTACCTTGAGCTGCTGGCAGTGCCCTCCTGGGCACTCTCATGTTTGGGAGACTTGGGGGGCTGTTGTGGTCTGATGTCCTAGGGCTGTCCACGCCCTTCTGGCTCTCAGGACTTTTTTTTCCTTTAATCAGGGGTAGAAGATCCAATGGTGGGGCCACATCGTGGGGTGGGGCATCATCATCTTTAAAAACAAAAGGGGAAAAAGCCTGTGTGAGAAAACAGAATCAGCAGGAAGGAGAAGGAAGCTCTCTTCTAACTTGGTTGAAGGACCTCTGTGTGAAGACTGCTATGAAGAACTGGTAATTGTATTGTGGCTAGAAGGGAGAAATCGTCCTGGTGTTAGGATGGTTTATTCCACTCATTCTCAGGTTTGTCCCTGTTTTCCAGTCCTGCTAAGCACCAGGGACCTGATATCTCCGGTGGCCAAAATGACATGATTCTTGGCTAGAATCGTGGCTGTTCATTTGGAAAATTGCCAAGAACTGGGAGGAATTGAGTGGTGGTTGTTTTTATTCTCATCTTACGGATGAAATCCTGAGATGGAAGGAGGACTGGAGAGGGTGCAAACTCCTTCCACCCCTAGTCCTAAGGCTCTGACTAGGGAGATCCCAGCTTTAGAGCTGATGAGATTATTGGATACAGATTTCTGACCAAAAAGTAGTTGTGCTAGGCAGAGTCAATGATCGCATTCCTTCCTCAGGGTTAAATAAAAAGTGCTACCTTCCAGATGGAAGTCAGAGGGTATCAGGATTGATGGTAGCATTCCATAGAGCATACCCTACACTCTGCTTCTGTTTTCTCTTCTCAACACCAACAGGGCCTGCTCTAGGAAGCAGGAAACCCAGGAACCCAAGTGACTGAGGCCTCGGCTTCACCTCTTTCATAGGGAGTGGTCTTTATTTCACATGTAAAACAATAGTTGCTATGAATATTTGGGTTTAAAAATTGGCTTCATGTGGTCTCAAATTATCACAGACTACTTATTCATTAAAAAGAGGCAAAGTGTCTTTACAATGGAAAAATGGGGCAGATATCACCTTTAACCAAATAATAAAATTTAACATCACCTACGATGGAAGAAACTGACATTTTGCATCCCTTGATATGATGGGCCGAGAGGGACACAACATCACCTCTGTGATATTCCTGCCAAAAAGGTTTGATCTGAATCTCATTATGAGGAAATAGAAAAATCCAAATCGAATAATTCTGCAAAGCAACTGGCCCGTCTTCTTCAAAAATGTCGATGTCATGAAAAACAAGACTGGGGGACTCTTCTAAACGAAAAGATTCTAAAGAGTGGGACCACTAAATGTAATGCATGATCCTGAGTTGAATTCTAGGTTGAAAAAAAGCTATAAAGGAACATTATCGGTATAAATAGAGAAATGTGACTATGAATTAGAAATGAGAAAGTACTATTACACCAGTGTTTGCTTTCTTGAGTGTGGTAATTGTATGTGGCTAGGAGGGAGAATATTTCTGGACTTAGGAGATACGTGCTGATAAGGGATTAATGGTACAACGTCTGCAACTTACTCTCAGATGGTTAAGCAATAAAATAAAAATATATATGTGTGGATGCATACATAAAAGCTGGCTTCATTTCTGTGGTATTAGAGGTGAAGTAATCCAGGCCTAGGCAAGTAAATAAATATGTGTTGCCTCCGTGGCAATGGAGCAGTCCCACTCAGCATCAACATGCCCGTGCAGCAGGGACCTCTGTGTGAAGACTGCCATGAAGAACTGCCTCTTTGTTGTTGTTGTTGCTGTTGTTGTTTAGACAGAGCCTCTCTCTGTCACCCAGGCTGAAGTACAGTGGCGTGATCTTGGCTCACTGCAACCTCCGTCTCCTGGATTCAAGCAATTCTTGTGCCTCAGCCTCCAGAGTAGCTGGGATTACAGGTGTGTGCCACTACACCCGGCTAATTTTTGTATTTTTAATTGAGATGGGGTTTCACCATGTTGGTCAGGCTGGTCTTGAACTCCTGACCTCAGGTGATCTGCCGCCTTGGCCTCCTGAAGTGCTGGGATTACAGGTGTGAGCCACCGCGCCCAGCTGGAACTGCCTCTTTAGGTCCCTTTCTTTCTGCATTTACTCCCAGGTTCAGTCGCATGCATAATTTATACCAAGGGGCTTCTTAAACCAGTTTCCTCCTGGCAGAGTGGCAGAGGAGGGACAAGTTCTGGTACTCAGTTCCTGGTGGTCATGGCAGCTCAAAACAAATGTAGGGCAGTGCAAAATGAACACTATGGAAGATGAAATTCACTGGTGTCCTTTATCTCGTGGCTCCAGCTGTGCCCCTCGCATTGTGGCCCATAAGTAGAAAGGTGCTTTTTTCTCTATTTGCAGAGTGAGCTCTGCCCATATTTGGATTTTTTGAAAAAGGAAACATTAAAGTCTTTAGGATAATTAACTCCCACTTAAGAGATAGACCAAATAAGCCTCTGCCTCAATAATCAAAGGACATTCTCGAAACCTAAATGTTTTGAGAACGTCCTGACCTAGGTTCATTGTTTGGTTTATTCTTTTATTCTTTTTTATTTTTTTTTTTGGTATTAGTTAGAAAAGTCACAACGTTGGGCTTATACTGAAAGGGAATGTAGTCTAATGAGTAAGAACATGGATTCTGGCACTGGAAGCCCTGAGCTCCAATCCTAGTGAGGCCACTTATAGTTATGTGACCTCAAACATACTACCTATCTCTCAGGGCTTCCGTTTTCTGATCTGTAAAAGGAGGAGAGGATTGCTGTGAGGAGTACCTGAGAGAATACATGTTAAAAACTAAGAATGGTGCCTGGCACAGAGGAAGAACTCCAAACACATTAATGTGCATCTTCCTATTTCTGATACCAGTAGTCAGAGGTCACTTGACATCTGTGATACTGTCATCTTGCACATGCCTTTTGGAAAGGAGGCTCAGTTTTCTGAAAATGGGGAGCTTTCTAAATATGGCTTGTTACTTCCAACCTATCGAACACATAAACACAAACACTTAGATGCACCCATGTGTATAATTTCAAATGTCCACATGTCATGGAAATTGGAGTGAAGACTTTTATCAATATTATGGACTTTTTAAAAAATTTTTTTATTTTTTTATTTTTAGACAGCGTCTTGCTCTGTCACCCAGGCTGGAGTGCAGTGGTACAATCTCGGCTCCCTGCAACCTCCGCCTCCTGGGTTCAAGTGATTCTTGTGCCTCAGCCACCCGAGTAGCGGGGATTACAGGTGTGCACCACCATGCCTGGCTAATTTTTTGTATTTTTAGTAGAGACAGGGTTTCACCATGTTGGCTGGGATGGCAAACTCCTGACCTCAAGTGATCCCCACCCACCTCAGCCTCCCAAAGTGCTGGGATTATAGGCATGAGCCACCGCACCCTGCCGATATTATGGACTTTTTAATGAATAAATACATATTTATAAACAGATTAGAAATGAAATTTCATTGTTTAAAAATACAGGATAAACTATAAGGCACGCAGGAAACTTTTGGTAAGTTTGACGCTTTTCCACATCTGCAACTAGAAAATAGTGGTGGGATGAGTTACGGAGTAAGTAATTGGTGAGCTGGACACTGTTAAAATATTAGTAGTGAGATGAGTTAGGGAGTAAGTAACTGGTGAGCTGGACACTGTTAAAATATTAGCAGTGGGATGAGTTAGGGAGTAACTGGTGAGCTGGACACTGTTAGTTTTAGTGCAGCACTTTGGTGATGGCAGCTGCTGCCTGCACAAAGGCCATCTTCCAGTGGTTGCTGGTGAACTAACCTCCCTTCCAGACTCCTTTTCCTTGGCTGTGGACCCTTGTGTGTCTTGCCTTGCTTCCCTTCAGAGTGAGGTTCCCGAGGGATGCTGGAGGGAGGGAGGAGCTACCTTGAGGTGAGAGTGTGTCCCTGCTCGTGTCCACTGGGAGATGCACTGTTAACTCCCATGGCGTTTCTAAGGACGCATGCTTCAGGGGAGGTCTCCACACAGGTGTGGATTCTTCGCTTCTTTCTGGTTCTGACTCAGGGTGTGGAGCACCTAGGAGACAAAGAGGAGGCTGAGTTGTAGCAGAGGTCTGTTGTTTTTGCCTAATGTCTCTTCTTTTGGGGACCTATCTCTTCCCTGCTCACACCATGTGGTTTGGTTGGAGCAGTGTCCATTTGCTGATTCCAGACAGGGCTATGGAACTGAAGCCTGGCATGAGAGTACCTCATTGCCTTAGCCACAGAGATTGGTTCCGGGGTGGGCACATGACCCAAGTCTGGTCAATCGGGGTGATTTCTGCGCTTTGCAAGAGCTTTTAAGAGGCATATCCTTCCTATAGAGGTTAACAGGAAGGAGATTAGCATGGAATTGCAGGAAGACATCTTTATCACCTCATGGTAAGAGCCTGCTTCAGAGGAAAGGCTAACAGAGTTGAGAGAAAAGTACTGCACACATATTTTCTGAGGCCTGGATTCAGCCGGTCCTGCAGTTACCTGATTCTTGCATGAACAAATTCCTTCCTTCCTTCCTTCCCTTCCTTCCCTCCTTCCTTTCCTCTCTCCCTCCCTCCCTTCCTTTCTTCCCTTCCTTCCCTCCTTCCTTTCCTCTCTCCCTCCCTCCCTTCCTTTCTTCCTTTCTTCCCTTCCTTCCCTCCTTCATTTCTTCCCTTCCTTCCTTCCTTCTTTCCTTTTCCTTCTGTGTCTCCCCTCCTTCCGTCTTTCCTTCCTTTTTCCCCTTTCCTTTTCTTTCTTTTTGCTTAACACATTTTGAGTTAGGCTTATGATGCTTTTAAAGGAGGGTCCTCATGACATGTAAATGGGGAAGAACTCCATGAATTCACTGTCTTTGTACCCGATTCCTGTGTTTCATTGTCAGTGTGTTGGTAAGCTCAGTGCATCTGGCTTTAAGAATCTGGTTCATGATGGCCTGGTGGTTTTCCTCACCTTCCTATCAGGGTCATCATGGAAAATAATCAGATCGAATCCAATCTTGTGAATAGTCTTGTCTGTCTTTTTATTAAGTGTATCTTTTCATTCTGATGTTTTGATGTCTGGGACCTGACTGTCCCTCCCAGGGCTGGCCAATTCCTAGACACAGTAAATGACTCACCTGGGAACATACCTGTCATATGCACCCCAACCAACCCAGAGTTCCTGACCCTCAACAACCTCCTTTATCAAACTCTTAACATTCCCAGGCTACTATCTGCCTGCTGTAATTATCAGAGGGCCAGTACCAGACAGCAAGGGACAGCCCCTATGCTGCAGAGCTGGCTGAATTATTCAAACTAGACAATTCTAAATCTGCTTAGGCTGCTTGCTCTGCCTTGCCCATATTCCTTCTGTGAAAACCACAATACAGCCTCTTGCCTGTGCTCCCTGCCTTCTGCCTCCTGGAGGCTGGTGCGCCCCCGTGTGGCCCTGCATGGTGTGGTGTGCCTCCTCCTCTTGGAACTGTGAGTAACAAACTATCTTTTCAGTGCCAACTGTCTCCTGATCTGATGGCCTCACCACACCTGAAAAATAAGATGACCTGCATTTTAAAACACTGTGTTGTTGATTTTATTTTTTATTTTATTTTTTTAGGGAGCTGAGTAATTTTTTTTGGCAAGGTAAAATCTACATAGAGTGAATTGCACAGATCTTAAGTGTACAGTTCAATGAGTTTTGACAAATCTATAATCCATACAAGCAACCCGGAGTGAGAACATTTTTCGTCACCCCAGAAAGTTCCTTCATGTCCCCTTCCATTGGTCTTTTAAGCTCCACTGTTAGGCATTCTTTCCAGTAAGAAGTCCAAACAGCCTTAGAACAAAATGGCTGCCTGTGTGATTCCCAGGAGTCAAACCCTCCAAGAAGCCAGTGGCAGTCTCTGCTGAAATTTCTAGAAAACTCAGAACTAGGACCCCTGTCAAAACTAGGACACTTTTGCCCCAGAGGGCCCAGAGAAGTCCCTGGAGCAAGAATGTGTCTTAAACAAGAGTACTATGGAATGAAAGGAAAGTCAGAAAGAGTTTTTCCTTGTGACACAGGATGAGAGGTCACTCAGAAGCCTCCCCTAAAAAGCCCACATCGTCAGTTGGAATTGAACTCCTTTGCTCATATTATCTTAGAACTTTGCTTAGAAGTACATAATCTCTGCTGTGGCAAAGATTATAGAGGTCATCCCTTACAAAATAACCTAATTCAAAATCAGGAAAATGACTTTTTGGATGAACTTTTATCTTTCTTTTATAAAATGGAGGTGTAAAGATTCCAGTGTCCTTTTTACCTTGGCTGCCAGGAAACTCAGCTAAATCCAGTACTTACTTCAAACCATGAATTCATCTCAGATGTCTGATAACATCTATTTCTCTACTCCTTTTACCCAGGTTTTTTTTTTTTCCAATTTCAATTTTAGTTGTCTTGTTTTATACAATTATTTTTTTGTAAGCTGCCTGAAAAATTCTTGCCCTTTTATAACACCTATGGTGCATTGGACTTACTTATGTATATACCTGTCTTCCTTTCTCTTCCACAGCTTAACAAAATGCATTGCTTAATGAAGGGTATAATAAATATTTTAAAAATCCAATTGAATATGATCAGAAGAGATCTTCTTCTAGATTTTATCCTTTTTCCTTCTTTAAAAAATATTCTCTGAAGGGGATGACCATAGGGAACGTCAGCCATGATGTAGGAGCATGTAGAATTGGCAGGACCCCCCATCCCAGGCTCTCCATCAGGAGTGCCCATGCACCCGGGACCTACCTCTTCTGTGGGCTTTCTCTTTTGGGGGTTGTTTGGTGTGGTAATGAATCTCCACCGGTAAGATGAAGAGCTCTGTTGGGGGCTCATTGGCTTTAAATTGGCTCTTCAGGGGCTCCAAGACTCTGGGTGGTTCTTCTGAGATAGGAGGTAATTTCAAAGCCTTTGGTGCCTGGAGAAAATTTAAAAACAAAACGATCATGGCAGGTATCCAAACCCTGCTGCCTGCAAGGGCAAACGATACTGTCTCTTATTGTATCACTTGCACCAGGAGCTGCTGAGAGAGGTAAGCTAATCCAGCTGGGAGCCGGTATCTGACTTCAGTGGTGCCACTTGGTCTCCTGGGATCCAGCATATGCCCCTGTTAATCCTGCCTGTGAATCCTCTGAGAATTATAAACATGCTCAGTTTAAGAGCCTTTGAGAGGATATAAAGTCTTTCTTTTTCTTGCAGCTGGAAAGACTGAGCCAGACTAAAATGACATAGCTGAGATCTCTTTGAACTGATTGGGAGAAATCTCAGCATATGTTGTTAAGGGAAAAAGCAAAGTATAGAACATTGTTTGAGCAAGCTTTCCACTAAGAAGGTGCAGGAAATAGCATTTGTTATTGCTGACCTTATCTAAGCCAAGCCACAATTTCTTCCTCTGTAAAATAGGAGTAATCATACTACTTACCTTATAAGGTTGTTGTAAGGATTAAATGAGCTAATATATGCAATTATAATAGTGTTTGAAACTAGGATTATTTCCATATTTCTTTGAGAGTAGACTCTCCTCTCGTTAGCATTTATCTAGCCACTAGCAGAAAAATTGAAGCTTTTTCATACTTATGTAATATGAACATAGCTGAAAAAGAATCATTATGTGTCAGAATCAGCAACTAATTTTGTCCAGTTTTTTTTCTGTCCCCCAAAAAGTGTGTGTGTGTGTGCGTGTATGTGTATGTGTGTGTGTATGAGAGATTCACTGGGGGTAGTAGTAAGAGCCTCCTGTTTCTAATTATTCAGAGGTTGCTGAAAATTTCTCCTTTTAGTTTGCAACTTTTAACATATGAACTTGGCTCTGTGAAATGTGTACATGTTCTGGTTTCAGGAGTTCAGTTTCATAGGAGGAAAAATAAAAGCATTAGGCCTGCTGTTTGCTCCTGGGCCAAAGAAATCTGGGAAGTCAGACACCCTTCTAGTGTCTCCTTTTTAGTACTCAAAAAGAAAAAAAAAGATCAGAAGCATACATAAGCAACCTATGTATTCAGAGTTGATTGAAGAAGGAAATTCAACCAAATCTATGCAGGGTAATATTTATAATTTTGAGACATTAAGAAAATGATAAACCAAACACACGCACATAGGATCTTTATGATCCTGGAGACCCTCACTGTCCAGGTGCTGGCTGCCCACACCAACTGCCCTTTTTTGAATACTGACCTTGTGCATTTTGTTTGACAAGGTTTGCATTGAGAAATCAATGTGGAAACTCAAATGATTTGTGTGAGGTATGGCTGACGAGCCAAGACTTAATTTCTTTATCCTAATTAAAAATTTACACAGAGTTTTAATATGGTGGAAAATATTGCTTTCCTCTGTGAAACCATATACATGGGTTGAGGGAAGGGACTCCTTTCCTCTGGGCCTGGCTCAGTTCTGGGCTGACCCAGGAGCAAAGTCGAGGGCTTTACTTGGGCCTGTGGTGAGCTTGGCAGGTCAAGCCTGCTGTTCACTCCTGCACCAAAGGAACCTGGGAAGACAGAGGCCCTTCTGCTGTGGATGGAAAGGTTTAGATCAACTCAGACACAGGAAATCTGAGAAAATCTTGAACAGACTGTAAACAACCTCCCTCACTGGCAGCAGGACCACCTGGAGTGCCCATGGCTGCTTCAGGAACACTTCAGATGACATGAATTCCTGCAATTAATCAACATCACTGTAGATCACAGTAAGATACAACATACTTTCCTAAAAGTGCTTCATCTCTTCTACCAGCCCTGTAAGGTTGACATTATTATCTGGATACACAGATAAAGTCACTGTGCTCAGAGTGTGTGAGTGACCCATAGCTACTCCGGGCAGAACATCCGGGGGCCCTTGCTTGTCCCCATTCATCACTGGTGCCTCCAAACACCGAAGAAAGACCCACATAGAACTGCAAGGCAGGACCAGGCCAGAGACAGCCAAGGACATCTCTAAAAAAGGTGTATTTGACTCCCAAAGGAAGTTGATAGACTTGCAAAATTTCCCCTGCATTTTCAAAGGTGATAGACCCTCAGTGGAGCCAAACTGTTGCTGGATTCAAGATCTCCAGCATTTTGAATCTGAAGTAAGTTTACTGCTTACAAACTCAAATTCTGTCCTTTAAAACGTTTACAGATAATCCCTTGCCCCTTAAGAAATCAAAGAATTCTGTTGCTATCAGGGAGTGTGGTAATAACACATGCTTTAAGGTAGAATTGGTGGCAGCTGAAATTCCTTGCACTTCATGATTTTCAACCTTTAGTAAATTACCACAGCTCTATTCCAGCTCCACCTGGTCAGCTCAGACGCTAGAGAGGCCAGTTCTCTTTTGGGACATCCTTTTGAGTCACTTTATTTCTAGATTAGGATTAATCTTTCTCTCTTCCCTCCTCTCTCTCTCTCCTGTATGCACAAACATACATATACACACAACCTTTTTCTTCTTCACTTCCCCAGGGGTGATTATTCTGGAGCCAGTGGCAGATGCTACAGGAGGGAAGAGGCATCTTTCAGCAGGAAGCGCCTGTAACAAGTGGCCGCTTCTAGCCTTGTGGAGTTTCACGTTCCTTTGTTTATCTTTAAAAACAGGATGAGAATGAGAATATATTAATTGCAGGTATGGGGATGAACAGTTAGTTGAGTTTTGACTTTTATCACGTCGTAGTTAATGGGGAGAAAAGCAGGGAGTGTGCTGGGGCACTGGGACAGCCCTAGCTTTGGGGGAGGCAGGTTCAGAGAGCCCCAGTCTCCTGATCTGGGTTGAGTTCTTGCTGGCTGAGTCAGGTGGTAAAGAGAATGATAACAATAATAATTAATATGTATTGAGCTCTAAATATAGGGAAAGAATTATGTAGAATATTTCATGTATATTAACTCAATTTACACAATAGCCTTATGGGGTAATTATTATCCCCATTCTACAGATGAGAAAACTGAGCATCAGCAATATTGGTTAATATGTCCAGGATCACAACTGTAAGTGGGGGTAACTTGAGCCCAGACAGTATGATTTCCGAATGCATGCAGCTAAGCACTAGGCAAAGAGGAGCCTGCCAGAGTCTCATTCCCACGTCCAGCTAGATTCTGGCTTTTATTTTGTAAGGTGAGTGGTGCAAGGAAGTGATGTTTGGCATGCCTCAGTGTCCCTAAATGAACTCTGCATGACTGGCTTTACCCAGATCAATGAGCAAGACATTTGGGTTCTTACCGCTGAGATCTGCCTTCCTATTAGGGAAGGCGCCTCCACAGAATGTAATGTGGGATTTGTCACTTGGGAGCCAAGAGTGATCGATGCGGCCATGCCCAAAGGCCTTCCTGGAGGTTTGCTGTGTCTTTTCATTGTAGCTTTCCTTTGAAGCATATGAACAAAGGTGATTCTCTATTGACGTGTCCTAGGGAACGACAGATACACATTCCTGTAAACAGGCTGTCATAAAGGGGCAGAGCAGGTTTCTTTAACAGCCCTCGTGGCTAGGCTTATGGTTTCAAGGATGAAATTTCTTTTGCAGGTTGGGAAGAAAAATAAGGTTATAACAGCAAGTTCTTTAATGTTGTTTATTACAATAAAACATTTTATTGTTGATGATGGAAAGAATGATACTTAGCCATGCCTGACATATAGTGCGATCTTGTGAAAAAAAATCACAAGATTTTGATTAAAAATCAAAATGAAGTGCTAGTATTGGTGTCTTTATCCATTATGAAATGTTTCTCAGGCTGAACGCAGTGGCTCACACCTGTAATCCTAGCACTTTGGGAGGCCGAGGCAGAAGGATTGTTTGAGCTCAGGAGTTTGAGACCAGCCTGGGCAACATAGTGAGACCCAATCTCTACAAAAAAATTTTAAAAATTAGCCAGGCATGGTGGCACGCACCTGTAGTCCTAGCTACTCAGGGGGCTGAGGCAGGAGGATTGCTTGAGCCCAGGAGGTCAAGGCTGCAGTGAGCTGTGGTAGCACCTCTGCACTCCAGCCTGGGCAAGAGAGCAAGATCGTGTCCCTCCCCCACCACCCCCCAAAAAGAAATGTTTCTCCCCTCTGCCCTTCCACTCTGTGGCTCTTCTCCCGCTTTCCTCTTCTCCTTGGCAGATGACCTTCTTGTTAGTCAAATGAGTTTATTCAGGATGGGAGTAGATGTTGTCTATGTTGCTCTGAACAATTGTTATCTTGCGTGCACACACGCACACACACACACACACACACACACACACACAAGGCCTTAGAGTTTAGAAAGTGTTTCTACATTGTAACTCATTTAATTCTCACAGTAATCTTGTTAGACATATGATAATAGCTCCATTTTACAGAAGAGGTGAATTCAGGCTCAAAGTTAGTTACGATTCTTGGACAGGCTCATCACAACTATCAAAAAGCAGGACCCAAAACAAGGCTTTTCTGAGTCTAAGGCAATAGCTATTTTTCAAACAAGATTAACAGCTGCCAAGATGAGCAAAGAGTCGGGGAGAATCTGTAGTTACATAAGTTTGGAAAACCCAGAGTTTAACAAAGTTAAGCTGGTGACTATGTTATAGAACTTCTCCAAGCTCTCTGTATCTAACTACACATGTGACTTTCCAGGAGGAGAAGGCATGCAGCACTTCCCCAGTGTATTTGCCTATGAAACTCTTATTTATTTATTTAGAGGCAGGGTTTCACTCTGTTGCCCAGGCTGGAGTGCAGTGGTGCGATCTTGGCTTACTACAACCTCCTCCTCCCAGGTTCAAGCGATTCTCCTGCCTCAGCCTCCCGAGTAGCTGGGATTACAGGTGCCCACCATCATGCCCAGCTAATTTTTGTATTTTTAGTAGAGATGGGGTTTCACCATGTTGGCCAGGCTGGTCTTGAACTCCTGGCCTCAGGTGATCCACCTGCCTTGGTCTCCCAGAGTGTTGGGATTACAGGCGTGAGCCACCACACCCAGCCAAAACTTTGTTAAATGGAGCATCTTGCAATGCTACAGTTCTATAGGTGACACTTTGGGGAAATGGTGGTCAAAAAGGTCAAAGTACTCTTCCCTTCTCTGGAAGTCTCAAGAAATGGCAAAGGGAGAGAGAATCCTCTATGTAGTCAAGAACAATGACAGAAGAGAGCCCATTAGAAGTGGTACCTCTGGCTAGGCTCGGTGGCTCATGCCTGTAATCCTAGCACTTTGGGAGGCTGAGGCCAGCAGATTGCCTGAGCTCAGGGGTTTGAGACCAGCCTGGGCAACATTGTGAAACCCCATCTCTACTAAAATACAAAAAATTAGCCAGGCCTGGTGATGCTTACCTGTAGTCCCAGCTATTCAGGAGGCTGAGGCAGGAGAAATGCTTGAACCCAGGAGGCGGAGGTTGCAGTGAGCCAAAATCGTGCCATTGCACTCTAGCCTGGGTGACAGAGTGAGACTCCGTCTCAGGGAAAAAAAAAAAAAAGAAATGGTACCTCTGCCTGCGTTTCGTCTTCCTGCCAGGGCTGCTTCCTGCGTGGTGGCAAGTGAGTCCCCTGACTGCCATGGTTCTTGGCTAGAGGGCCCTGGTCCACGTGTCCAGCAGCTCCAGCTTCCCCTTCATCCAGGCCCTGTTGACCTGCAATGGTGAACAATGGGTCAGCTTGTCACCCTGGAAATGGACGTGGGGTTCTTGCTGCCTCCAAACTGCCTCCCTTCCTGCTTCTCTGAGTAAAAGTGCTCAAGGCCCTCCCTTGCTCCGCCTCCTCCCTTATTTTGTATTTCTGATAGTGCCTCCTCGGAAGTGACAGCCAGGTCTGTGGAAACAGAGCTGCACTAGCAGTCAGGAGGCTCAGGGTTGAGTCTTCACTTCTTGGACACAGTTTCCCAATTTGTAAAATGGGGATACAGATTTCTTGCCCTCACTTCCTTGTAGAGTTATTTGGAGCTCAAATAAGATAATGAATGTGACAGCCCGTTGTAAACTGTGAGGGATTAGTGGACGACAGTGGTGTGATTATGGTGGCGTGACTTGCAGCCTGCTCTGTTGTCATGGAGGTGCTCAGCCTGAAGCAAGCTCTTGGGATTCCCGGGCTGTCTCCTGGCTCTTTACTTGTGGAAAAGCCTCTGCCGAATGCACTGAGGTAAGACTGCTGTTTAGCTCTCTGAACTTATCCTGTCTGCAACCCTCAGGAAGGATCTGAGTCAACAGATGACTCCAACATAGTTAACAAATCTTTCATCAATGGTTTAAGGGGTCCTGCAGCTGTTTTCATCACTTTCTCAAGGTAGATTTATTGCTGAAACAGTCTGGCAAAGCTTCCTTGTTTGGAGCCAAGCTTTAGCAATACCTTTATTCCCAGCATGCAGCTCCATGGAACAATGTGGGGTTGTCTTTCAACTAGGGGCTCTGGAAGGCTTCGGGGACCTGTGTGTGATGGATCACAAGACTTCTGGGAGCTGCTTCTCCTCCTGCCTCCAGCCAGCCTCACTTTCCTTCTCTGATCCCGTTCATTATTTCCATCCTTGGTGTCACTGGGCCAAGAGTCAATTGCCCACAGGTGGGGCTACTCCCTCCCTCCAGCTCTCTTTCCTTTGCCCACTGGCTCCTGAAGGCCATGCTAGATGTGAACTGAGGCTGAGTGTTGGTGGAAGAAATACAGGCTCAGGCTCAGGTTCAGGTTCAGAGGGTCTGCTCTGGTTTTAGTGGCCCAGGGAAATCTGATGGGCTGGGGACTCATTAATATGAGGTGACCCGGGGCTACATTAGGCCTGCTCCTAAGAGGACCTCAACTCCATACAGAGTGCAGCACTAAAGACCTTTGGGGATATTCTAGAATGATCCCTTGTAGAATGATTCCTTGGGGTCAAACCAGACACTAAACTAGGTCCATCTTTTCTGGTCAGATTCACCTGGAACCAAATGCATTTCTGAGGGTGGAGGAAGTGAAACTTACTAAATAGTCTCTTTTTTTTTTTGGGTGGGGGGTGCGGGGGACGTAGTCTCACTCTGTTGCCCAGGCTGGAGTGCAGTGGCATGATCTTGGCTCACTGCAACCTCCACCTCCCAGGTTCAAGCGATTCTCCTGCCTCAGCCTCCCGAGTAGCTGGGATTATAGGCATGCACCACCATGCCCAGCTAATTTTTGTATCTTTAGTAGAGACGGGGTTTCTCCATGTTGGCCAGACTGGTCTCTAACTCCTGACCTCAAGTGATCCACCCACCTCAACCTACCAAAGTGTTGGGATTACAGGCATGAGCCATTGTGCCCAGTCTGAACAGTCTTACACATTGGGTATCTAAGTTGGGGTGGGCGGCATTGTGAGTAGGGGGATACAGAGACAATTTTCCCTTTGGCAATATCCCAGGTGAGTTTGAATATGTGACTCAATCAATGCGAGGGGAAACAGAATTTTTTTTCTTGGTAAACATCATCATCTGATTCATTTATTTGTGCTTAATAGAAACAGTTTGCAAGCAAAGTATTGGAAGCTTTAGTTGTTGAAAGGAGACCACAAAACTTAGTCTCTCTGTATCTCAGACATGGATTCAGATAATCCAGATAATGTGCATTGGAGTAGCTCTGTCCTCTCCTGTTATTCTTCACAAACAACCCAGGGAGGAAGGAATGCAGACCCCAGTATTTGCATTTTACATATGCACAAACTGAAGATGCAGGGAGCATAAGTGACTTAGCCAGCATCACATTATTGGAGACCTGGGATTTGCAGCTGGGACTTTTGCTACTTCTTCAGATAAAGTGTCGGGCAAAGAGAGGGAAACAAGTGGAAGATGAGGTTCAAACAAATGAAAACATCAGTCAGGGTTCAAGTTACAGCCACTGAACTATTTTTGCTTCTTTTAAAATAGATTTTTTTTTGGCCCCTGTGATCATGGGCAATTGGGCATTCCAGTTAGTAATTATGCTTAAAACACAAGCTAAGGAGGTATAATGAACATTTATTGAGCACATAGTATGTGCCAGCTTCTATTAGTATATTATCTCATTTAATTCCCACATGCAACCCTGTGAGATAAAGATGGGTATGGTCATCTCCATTTTATAAATGAGAAAACCGAGGCCCAGAGTGGCTATATGGCTTGGAATCAGTGCTAATGGCCACATGTTTAATCACTATTTGATACAGCCTCTTTGTTTTCTGCCTGATTGTGACAGCTCCTTGGCATATGGCATCAATTAGGAAAGTCACTTTATCCCTCAGGTGTGCACTGTTAATCCAGCCATAAAATGAAAGCCCTGAGGCTGAGAGCGGTGACTCATGCCTGTAATCACAGCACTTTGGGAGGCCAAGGTGGGAGGATCACTTGAGAACAGGAGTTTGAAACCAGCCTGGGCAACATGATGAAACCCCATCTCTACAAAAAAATACAAAAATTAGCTGGGAGTGGTGGTGTGCTCCTACAGTTCCAGCTACTTAGGAGGCTAAGTGGAAGGATTGCTTGAGCCCAGGAATTCAAGGCTTCAGTGAGCCATAATCACATGGCTGCACTTCAGCTTGGGTGACAGAAAAAGAGCAAGACCTTGTCTCTAAAAAAAATAAAAAATAAAATAAAATAAAATAAAAAGAAAAGAAAGAAAAAGAAAAAAAAGACTCAAGTGAGATGTGTGGTTGGTTGAAATGTTTAATGGCCCCAGGCTCTGAGAACCTGCCATGTTCACTTCTCCATTCATTCGATAAACCAGATTCTCTACTTATCCTGACCGGATCATTTCCCCAAAGATGGGGGTTGGTCAGGCACTGCCACTGTTTCTGGAAAATTTCATTATATATATTTTAGAGACAGGGTCTCACTTTGTCACCCAGGCTGCAGTGCAGTGGTGCCATCATAGCTCACTACAGCCTTGAACTCCTGGGCTCAAGTGATCCTCCTGCCTCAGCCTTCCAAGTAGCTGGGACTACAGGCATGTGCCACCACGCCCAGCTAAAATTTTAAATTTTTTGTAGAGACAGGGTCTCACTATGTTGCCCAGGCTGGTCTCAAGCTCCTAGCCTCAAGTAATCCTCCCTCCTTGGCCTCCCAAAATGTTGAGATTACAGAATGAGCCACTGAGCCTGGCCAAAAATCTTATGTTGGGTTCTTGCTCTTTTATTTTCTCAAGAAACCTGCTACTAGCCAAGGCTCTCGTCTTTGCCTGTTACTGCTACCCAGTTGTCTTTTCCCATCTCCCTTACCAAAGGCGACTTCTGGCTCTTTTAATGCTTCAAGTTCCATAGAATAATATTGGGATCGACAGTGTCAATTCCCATAGTACTAAACAGTTTACAGATGGCTTGCAATAATTTTCTGTATAGCTACTATGTAGATCTTACTGTGCCCATTACAGAGATGAGCAAACAGAAGCTCAAAGAGGTTAAATGACTTACTTAAGATCTTACACTAGTAAATGAGAGAACAGCCATTTCGATACACATTTCTGGCTCTAAATCCTATATATATATTTCACATCATATTTCCACAAAAATCACAGGATTCAGGAATATAAGAGTGGAACAGATCTAAGAAATCATCTAAAATCTAAAGTCTAGACCTACACTGCCAAACACAGTAGCCACCAGCTGCATGTGGTTATTTAGATATAAATTAATTAATATAAAATAAAAAGCTCAGTTTCACTGTTGTACTGCTACATTTCAAATGCTCAATAGCCACATGTGGCTAATGGCCACTTTATTGGACAGCCCATATGGGACATTCCATCACTGTGAAAAGCACTATTGGACAGTGCTGGTCTGCACTAACCCCTCATTTTACAGATTGAGGACTATGCAACCCAGAATCTCAAGACCTTGTTTTGGGAAATGCCATTTTAAGGTGTTAACAATTCAAATATCTGAGAACTGGTCATAAAATCAACATGTAAATCAACACGTACCTTGTTCAAAAGATTTTCCTTGTTGAATCCAAAATGAAGGGAAGACAGGCAGGAGATGGTATTTTAGGGGTACACCTGAAAGATCTTGTTGTGGCCTGAGCTTCTTTGGTACATTAAGTTGACTGTCCTGGAGTAGCACAGAATCCTTGATGTATCCTGAAGAGTAGATCAGGAGATATTGATAGAAATAGTGGTAGCCAACTTCAAGTTCTTGGTGGTAACTACAAGGTTCCTCACTTACACTAGTCTTGGCTTTGGACATTGCCCATTAAGGAAGACAATTAGAAGATGAGGGAGA
Source organism: Gorilla gorilla gorilla (assembly GCF_029281585.2). Taxonomy (NCBI): domain Eukaryota; kingdom Metazoa; phylum Chordata; class Mammalia; order Primates; family Hominidae; genus Gorilla; species Gorilla gorilla. The sequence goes on along the minus strand of NC_073235.2, from coordinate 104,707,256 downwards.
TTAAAAAGTCAGATAGAACCCACAGAGGCCTTGTCTATCTAGTGTCTTGGGTGCTTCTGGTTCTGTGCTACATGTGTGCTTCCTCCACCCCATCATTCCCAAGAACTGGGTCTCCCTGGTGGAAGGAGCATGGCTGCTGCTTTGGGGCAAAAAGCTCCTCCTGCCTCAGGAGGAGATCCAGTGGTAGTGGATGTATCCTATTTGCTTCTGTAGGCCCCATGATCAGCAGCCTCCTCAATCCAGTCATTCTATAAGTATTTATTGAGGACTTCCCTATGGGCCCACCCCTCGGCTAGTCAGTGAAGTAGATACAGTGGAACCATACTTGGGCCCTTTTAAAAGGCACTCAGTAGTCTATTGGAGAGACAAAGCTCTCTTGTGTTCTGTATGGCTCTGAGTGTCAGTGTAATATAAGTTCAGAAAACAAGGAGCTCAATATTGACTGGAGCTTTCAGCAAAGACTTTGTAGAAGGTGTGAGCTTGAAGGGTGGGGAGGATTAATCATAGGGGTGTAAAGAAGTCCAAGAGAATATGTACATTAGTATCACAAAGTGGGGAGCTCTGAGATGTGCAGGAAGAGGGTGGTAGGGGCCATTGGACTGATGGGCTTACACCGGATTCTTGCCATTGTGCCTCCAGCTTGAGGTCCTCAACTTCAAGAGGGGCTTTGGCAAGGAATTATGGCAAGGAGCTCAAGAATGCATGTGTGTGTGTATCTTTCCTTAAACCACACATTTTAGCCATAGACTCCCATGGAGGACTCGACCTTTTTTGAGGTCAAGAGGGGCCTTCATTCTGGGGAATGTTGGACCTAGGCTATAGGAGAATGGCCTGCTCTGCCCTCTGCCCCACTCAATGAGAAACACTTCTTTGGTTAAGTGGCTCTTTCTCAAAAGTTTCAAATAAATGGAACTGCCTATAACTGTGGAACTGCCCTGAGAGTAAAACCAATCACTGGAGGAGCTTTCAACTTCAATGAAAGCACAACTTTCATTTTGCTTCAAGTCACCACTTATTGGAGGAGTGAATTGCTTTCTCTTCTTCCTCAGGGTAAACCTATAAAGCAGGAAGAAAGTCAGTCTTTCTCTAGTCCTGGCTGTTTGTTGTTGCTGAAGAAATGGCAAACAGCCGAGTGGGTACTGGCACATTCTTTGCTCACCCTTCTCATCCCAAATAGGCTTGCCAAATAAAATACAGGATGTCCAGTTAAGTTTGAATTTTGGATAAACAATGAATTTCTTTTAGTAGAAGTACATCCTGAAGATTGAAGATTGCAAGTGTAACTGTTTATGCGTGTTGCGGGGGTGGGTATGCATGTGCTAAATGTGGCAACTCTAATCCCCAACCACTTCCCATTTTTGTTTTCAAGCATCTACAGAGTGCATTTAGGGTCTGTTCATCAGAAGGGTGTCCATCGCACTCCTAATGGATTGCGCTGGACAGCCGCCATGTTTAAGAGGAAGAGTCCTAATATTTCACTTCCGGGAGGACCTGGGATCACCTCAGATGGGGAACTAAGGAATGTTGGGAAGAATGTGGAACTGTGGGGGTGCAGGGTGGATCTGACTTCTGGTCCCAGCTCTGCTTTTGACTGAATGATCTTGGACAAATTACTTTGCCTCTCTGGGCTTTTTCTTCCTTATCTTGTAAAAGATGGGTGTTGAACTGGAGGGTCTCTGAGTGGAGAAGATTGGGAAGAAAGTTCTGGCCTGGATGTGGCATGTGAGGCTGCTGAGGGTAAGGGATGGGAGTGAAGGCAGGACTTCAGGCCGTTCTTCCCTCTGCAAATGCGTCAGAGGACAAAGGACCGGAGCCGTGAAAGGGGCTTGTGGGCTACCAAGCGTGGGGACTTTGATTTAACACAGAATTGGGCTTGAAATCCTGGTGTTTCAGGTCTTGATGGAAAACACACTGTCACACCAGAATGGGAGGTGGGGCAGTTTGGGGTGTGCCCCCCTCCCATTTCCCCACTGACCTGCGCACCAGAGCCTATACATGGCGTCTGGGGGCCAAGTCCTCAGGAGGCCTCGGAGGTATCTCTTGGCTGAATGCCCCGGCTGGATCTGCCGTTGGGCCTGGCTCTCCAGCTGGCTTCGGAAGTGGAGGTATGGTTGCCAGGCTCTGTCCTGCTCTCCCTGTGGGGACACCAGTCAGGAAACAGCACAGCTGCTGAGCCCTGAGCCACCCAGTGATACAGACTGGTTAGCACAATCTTCATCAGTAACCCAGGAAACTCCCAGAAGGTGCCAGAAGGCACTAAAAACAGATGCCTCGGCTAATAGACATGAACCAAGAGCCCTCAGAGCAAAGCTCTGAAAGGCCCCTGCAGGTTTGCAGTTGGAAGCGGAAGGAGAAATGACATATACCAGATCCCATCTTGAGATACAGTATTAGGAAAGGGTAAAAACTTCAGAAGAAAACACATTACCTAGTTCAGCCTGTGGAAATCATTTTACTATCTTCAAAAATGGCTCTGTACTGTAATGGGAAAGCCAGCTCACAAATCTGCATTGGCATTCAATGTTTGTAATGTGAATAATGGGACAGACAAATCATGTCCATGTTCATGGGGAGCCTGGCATTTTGAAAATATCTGGCTCTGATGCATTTCATTTAAGCTGGGGAGAATTTTCTGGGAACCTATCTGCCAAAGTCAGTGCCACTGTGCAAGACATCATGGGGAATAAATATGAATAATAACATCTTACAATTGACTAGGAATTTACATTATACAAAGAACTTTCACCTCATCTGTAATCCTATAAGGTGGACTGAATTACTACAACCACTTAAGTGATGTAGAAACTCTCAGAGGATGATTGCTTAGGCAAAAGAATAGCAAATGTGTGATATTTGTGTTGACATCTCTCACCCTCCCCAGTGTCCATGGCAGACATCCCTAATCAATCACAGAATTCTTGACTGCTGAACTGAAGGTGATCTCAGAATCCATTTTCTCCTTAAGAACATTTTTGAAACTGAGGCATAATTTATATAACATGCACAGAGCTTAGATGTTCATTTGATAAATATTGACAATTGTATATACCTTTGTAACCATCACAGAAAACAAAATCCAGAACATTTTCATCCACCCAGGAAGTCCCTCATGCCACTTTTTAGTCAGTATCCTCCTACCCACCAGGTAATTGCTATTCTGATTTCTAACACCGTGGACTGTTTTGTTCTATTCTTGAACTTCATATGAATGGAAACATACAGCATATATTCTTGGATGCTCCATGAAAGTGATCCACACAGTGTTCCAGTGAGAACTGGCATGAGAAATGAAACCCACTTAGTCCCCTTTGGCTAAGGAACTCTCCCAAGGCAACAATATAGCCTGGAAGGATAGAGAGCAACTGTGTGGAGCCAGTTAGAAGTGGAGCTGGGCTTAAATCTAGGGCTTCAAAATTCACATCAGTGCAAAGCCTCTTGTTCTTCAATAACTGACCATCTCATCAAAGGACCAGATCAGGAGTTAGCACCATGAACCAGCTTGATGTCAAAACAATAAATAAAGATGTTTCGAAGCAGGTGCCTCAGTGAGTGTCCCAGACTGTAAGAACTATATTCTAGAGCGACCAAAATTTTCATACAGGTTAGGATGCAGTAAATCCTGACTCAACAGGCTTGAACAATGAGAAAGAAAGTTTGTTATCTCATGTAACAAAAAGACCAAAGGCTAGAGAATACCAGGGTTGGTTAATTCAGTGGCTCAATAGCTCTGGCACCCTGAAACTCATTTTGTAGGCACCAAATCTCTTTCTACCCTTCAGAACAGTCTTTCACTTCAGTCTTATGGGCCTGCAGAGGCTGAACAATGGACACAGGGAAACATCAAGTGGGTCCAAAAAGCACAAGCCAAAGAGTGGGAAGGAGACAGCCTGTGAGAAAGCTTGGGAAAGAGCCTTGGATTTACAGCCAGAGCCCCTGGGCTCAAGGCCTGCTCTGCCTCATGGGAACTTTGTGATCTTGCGTGAGCTCTGGAACCTTCTGAACCTGTCTCTAAAATGGAGCTAATATAGTGGTAGAGGGAATGGAGAGTGCATGGGTTCTGGAATCAACCCGAGAGTCAGGTTTCACAGTGCCTGGCACATACTAGGGGCTCGATATTGTGGGGAAATTAATAAATGAACAAATAGTTCCAATCTCAGCCCCACCACTTCTCAATCGTCTAATCATTATATAATTTAGCCCACAATACTGACATAATACCTCGTTTTTGGTATAAATGAAATAATGTAAGTGAAAGGGTGTTCCACTGAGCCAGCTTATGGTAAGGTGAAAGGGTGGATGCTCTCACTCCCTGCCCACCCTGCACTTGTGAAAGCACTTTCTAATCTCTCAGTACTCCTAAAGGGAGCTGAGGAGAACACAGTGGAGACTGAGCAGAGGCTTTGCTTGAAGATGGAATTGATCTTGAGATCTTGCCCCATCCTTGGGCATGTTAATTTCTTCTCTGAATAATTTTACTCAGTGTCCTCAGTTTAAGGATTATATGAGCTGAGGTATGTAAAATACTTAATGCACATAGTAGGTGGTGAACAAATATTAGGTCTTTTCTCCTTTCCCTTGTCCATGTGGTGGGAGACTATGCTAACTGCCCAACACTTATTCCCCCTCACTTCTTTCTGCTAAAAGAGTCTCAATTTTTTGTCAGCAGATCCCCTTTCCCAAATAGTCATCCCTTGTTATCTGTGGGGAATTGGTTCCAGGACCTCTGTGGATATTAAAATCTGTGTATGCTCAAGTGCCTTATATATTATAAAATGGTGGTAGTAATATTTGTACAGTATAGCCCATATGCATCCTCCCTATACTTTACATTGTTTCTAGCAACTTATAATACTGAATACAATGTAAATGCGGTATAAATAGTTGTTATACTTTTTTTTTTTTTTTTGGTTTGGATTGTTATTTTTTTTCCTGAATATTCTCCATCCCTGGTTGGTTGAATCCAGGAAAGTGCAGACATGGAGGGCCTTGCTTTCCCAGACTCTGTTGTGTCTCAGAGTGGCCAAGGGACCTAGCTCTGGTCAATGAAACTAAGGTGAAACTACTGGGAACCTCTGGAAGGTCTTTGTTTCTTTAGAGAAGGAACAGCTGTGCAAGGATGGCTTGCTGGCCCCTTTCTTCTGCTTTGAATCCATATGTGACCTCTGAAAGTATGGGACCATCTTGTGAACATGCACTAACAAGCCTAATAAGAAAAACCAACATTCAAAGATGGTGGAAGGAAAAGATAGCGCTTGAGTCCTTAATGGCATTGGCGAGCAGCTGGGCAAGCATGAAACTCCTGCCCCTCCACTTTGTGTTACTTGAGATAATTAAATCTCTTTATTGCCTAAACCAGGGGTTAGCAGCCTTTTTTTTTTTTTGACGGTTTCGCTTTGTCAACCAGGCTGGAGTGCAGTGGCACTAACTTGGTTCACTACAATCTCTGCCTCCTGGGTTCAAATGATTCTCCTGCCTCAGCCTCCAGAGTAGCTGGGATTACAGGCATGTGCCACAATGCCTGGCTAATTTTTGTATTTTTTGTAGAGACAGGGTTTCACCATGTTGACCAGGCTGGTCTTGAACTCCTGACTTTAAGTTATCCACCTGTATCAGCTTCCCAAAGTGCATGGGACTCCAGGCGTGAGTCACCATGCCCAGCCTGGAAGGTTTTTTATAAAGGGTCAGACAGTAAATATTTTAGGCTTTGCAGGCCATATGGTCTCTGTTGCCACCACTCAACCTGTCCTTGTAGTGCAAAAGCATCCATAGGCAATATGTAAACAAATGGTCATGGTTGTGTTCCAATAAAACTCTATTTACACAAACAAGTAGTGGGCAGGATTTGACCAGTGAGCAGTGTTTGCTGATTCCCCAACTTCAACCATTGGTAATCATGAACTATGTTGCTTGCAGCCAAAAGTATTTCTCATACGTGGATATAATATGGGAGCAACAGATTTAAAGCTGCTACGGATTGAAGGGATGGGAAACAAGCACTGGAAAAAAGGGGATGATTAAGATGGATTGATAACTAATAAAATCACATCAAGTGAGCCCAAAATGCACAAGCAGCAGAGTGGGAAGGAGACAGCTTGTGAGAAAGCCTGGGAAAGCGCTCTAGATTTAGGGCCAGAGTGCATGGGTTCAAGGTTCAAGATAAAAGAAAACGTGGCTTACTATTCAATTGGCTTTACTCCTTGGGGACTTATGAATTAAACGAATGCTTAGAATTCAAACATAGAGCATCACCTGCTCCTTGATGTCTGGAAAGTTTATGTGGCAGGTACTTCAAGTGCAAAAACAGCCTAGAAATTCAGTCTCATGTGGTCTTGAGGCTTTTCCCAGAGGACGTGAAAGAAAGAATTATAGAGAGGATGGTGGAAGCTAAATGACACTTTCACTCACTGCATTTTTTCACTCAGTCATACGGTAAATATTTGTTGGGTACTTTTTATATTCCAGGCACTGTGTTGGGCCCTGAAATATGGAGCCTTTAGACGAGAGGCCTTTTCTGGGTGAATTGCAACCTCATTTCTTTTCTGTGAATCTTTGCTTTGACTGACTTTCCTCTGAATGCAGTAAGGACCAGCCTCTTCCAAGAAGCTGTGGCCCCTATGCGGATGGCAAGATGTGCTGTTTGAGTCTGGACAGGAACCCTTGCAGTTTCTCATTAGTGGGCATTTCTTTTTCTTTTTTTTTTTTCTTTCTTTTTTTTTTTTTTTTTTTGAGACAGAGTTTCGGTCTTTCACCCAGGCTGGAGTGCAGTGGTGTGATCTTGGCTCACTGCAACCTCTGCCTTCTGGTTTCAAGTGATTCTCCTGCCTCAGCCTCCCGAGTAGCTGGGATTATAGATACCCAACACTACATCTGGCTAATTTTTGTATTTTTAGTAGAGATGGGGTTTCACCATGTTGGCCAGGCTGGTCTCGAACTCCTGACCTCGTGATCCGCCTGCCTCAGCCTCCCAAAGTGCTGGGATTACAGGCATGAGCCACTGCGCCTGGCCATTAGTGGGCATTTCTGAAGCACCAGTTTGGTTCTGAAGCTTTACTGAGAAGCTTGCACCATGGTGCAGGGAGTTGCCAAGAAGAGTTAGGGAATCCTAGACCTGGAATTTAGAGTATTTACATATATTTTTGCTTAGGATTTGGAAGCTGATCTTGGTGTATTCATTTCCTATTGCTGCTGTTAACAAATTACCATACATTTAGTGGTTTAAACAACATAAATGTATTATTCTCATACTGTTCTGGAGGTTAGAAGTTCAAAATGGGTCTCACTGGCTAAAATCAAGGTGCTGACAGGCCTGAGTTCCTTCTATAGGCTCTAGGGAAGAATCTGTTTCCCTGCCTTTTCCAGCTTCTAGAGGTCACCCCCACCTTCATTCCTTGGCTTGTGGCCCTCTCCTCCATCTTCAAAGCCGGCAACCTTAAGCTGAGTCCTTCTCAGGCTGCCCTCTCTCTGATCTTCCTTCTGATTCCTTCTTCTGCTTTTAAGGACTCTTGTGCTTACCTTGGGCCCACCCGGATCATCCAAGATAATATCCCCATTTCGAGGCCATCTATTGATGATAACCTTAATTCCATCTGCAACCTTGATTTCCCTTTGCCCTGTAACCTCACAGGTCCCAGGGATTAGGACATAGATATCTTTGGCAGGACATCCTGTCTACCACATTCTCTTTAAGTTTTTTTCTAGTTTCCTGGTTTCTTTTAATAACTTCTCAAATTATGCCCATGAAGTTGGTTAATAATGTCCTATCTTATTGGATAAACTGAAGCACTGAGGGATGCCCAAGGCCTGCTTAGGGCTAACCGAGGACACCAGTCAGGGTGAAATCTACTAACTCACTTCCAACCTGTTGAAGAATATTTTCAGTGGAAAACAACAAAATATAAGAAAGCATGTATAGTATAATTACAACCTCATACAAGCATATCCTGTATATAGTCATGATGGAAAGATTGGAAGAAAATAGATGAAAAAGCTAATAATGGGAGTATTAGGGTGCTGGGCATAAGATTACAAATAGTTCTTTCTTCTCTCTTTTTTAAAAAATAAAATCAAGTTTTCAGTAATATAGATTATATTTCTAAATAGAAAACATGTTAAAAATTAACTAATTTTCTGGCACCCACCCTCTTCTCATGCATATTTCCTTAGTTCTTCCCTAAAGTTATCCTAGACCTAACCACCCACTCAAAAGTCACTCTAAAATATAAAAGGAGACAGAAGGGAGCCGGGGAGGGAGTTTCTGGAACAGGAAAATAAACATGACAGCAGGAGGCTGGCTATGGATGGTTTCAGACTGTTCAGGCCTGCCTCGGCTTTGCCAATCAATCCCAGCTTCGGGTTTCTTCTGCAATGAGTAATTAGTGTGCACGGGGTGGCCTATTATCCACATTCCACCATGAGTGCTTCCTTTAATGAGGGACTTGCTCTGGCCAGTTGCCTTCCTGATGCATATGAGGTCTCTGAATGCAGAGGCGTGAAGGGGACTCCTGTGTACCTGTCCCTTCCCCCGCACTGGCTGTCTTGTCCACCTGCTCTAGTGCTGGCCACTGAAGGTTTTCAGAGGATGGAAGGAGACGGTAGGGCTTGTGCTCCTGCCCAGCAGATATGGGGTGGCAGGGAGCCAGAGTCCCCAGGAAGGCAACAAAGCCCTAGGTAGCCAGCTGCCATCATACCGCAGAGGGTGGCCCAGCGTTTGTGTGCAGGACTCAGCAGAAGCGTGAAGAGAGAAACCCCCAAATCCCAGAAATGGCAGGCACAGCCCTCCACAATTTGGCCCCACCCACTTCCCCAGGTATATTTCCAGCAGGGAGCCTGGCTAGTGACCCTGATTTCCCCTCACCTGCGCCTTCTCCCCTAGAGGCCTCTGCTCACCTAAGCCTGGAAGGTCTCACCCTGCTTATCTTTACAAGACTCAGCTCAAATTCTACCTTCTCCAAGAAGCCACTCTAGATTTTTCCCAGTAAGAAGCAGTCACACTCTCTGCCTTCTTTATTAGGAAATCATAATCTCGCTCTCTTATGGACCGCCTCGTATCAAAATGTCACTGGGGCACAAATCCGCCTCTTTCACCAGATTGTGCACTCCTGTTGGGTAGAGGTTGCAGCCCCCCCCGCCCCCCGGCCACATCCTTGTAACCAATATGTCATTAAACAATTTGTTGAGCATCTGCTATGTGTCAGGCACTGTTTTAGGCCCAGGGCATTTCCTAACTACTCAGACGTTGGCTCGATTGAATGGAAAAACCCAATAATGTCTGCATTTTACTGCTGACCACCTGTGCTTGTGAGCTGCCTGCTCCAGCCAGAAGTCCTTCTCTCAGGAGGGGCACAGCTGGCATCTCCTAGCCCTCAGTCTGTCTTGCCGGAGTCAGTGTTCTCTGGCAAAGGCCAAATCTTAGAACAGGGTGACTGATCATTGTCGTTGCACCTGTGCATGTGTGACTGGAGCCAGCCTTGGGGCTGCCAGGTGAGTGCAACTGGAGTAGAGGTGGGGGCAGGGTGGGAGGGAGAGGAGAGAAGCCACTTGCAGCTGTGCCTGGAAAGCATCCTCCATCCCCAGCGTGACTTTGATCAGCCTCATGCAAACACTGCTGCTCTCAGCCAGCCCTTTGTCTGCAGGTTTAATTTTTGGGATTCTGTGCAAATGATAACTCTCTCTCCTGTCTATCTTTGGTGAGCATATGTTCCTGGATACAAGGCCATAAAGAAGAAAGTCGTGAAGTGGTCTGAATTTTCTCATTAATGCAGTGTTATAACAAGGCTTGATCCCTGACCAAACCATTCAGCATCAAAGATTTGACCAGCCATATGTCATAAATGTAAAGGTACAACTAGGATTGCTAGCAGCAAAAATTAGGCTCCAGGTCCTACGAGAGCTCAATCTGCCTGGATTTGTAATCATGTCTTGATGACTCACTAGCTGTGTGACCTTAGGGAAATTATTTGATTCACCTGTGCCTCAGTTTCTTTATCTGTCAAATAAGGATGACAAAAGAACATACTTTACACGCAAAAAAAAAAAAAAATGAAATTGGACTCTTACCGTACACCATTTACACAAGTTAATTCAAAATGGAGCAAAAACCTAAACATAAGAACTAAAACTGTAAAACTCTTAGAAAAGTTTTCCCCTAGAGTTTACAACCATAGGGGAGAAGCTTCATGACATTGAGTTTGGCAATGAGTTTCTGAATATGATATCAAAAGAACAGGTGAAAAAAAAATAGATAAGTTGGACTTCATAAAAATTAAAAACTTTTTTTTTTTTAAAGACAGACTCTCGCCCTGTCACCCAGGCTGGAGTACAGTGGCACGATCTTGGCTCACTGCAACCTCTGCCTCCCGGGTTCAAGCAATTCTCCTGCCTTAGCCTCCCTACTTTTGTGCATCAAAGGACACTATCAACCGAGTGAAAAGGCAGACAACCCATGGAGTGGGAGAAAATATTTGTAAATTTGTATCTGGTAATAGATTAATATCCAGAATATCTCTCTTTGAGAGAGAGAGACAGAGACAGGGTCTCAGTCTGTCACTCAGGCTGGAGTGCAGTGGTGTGATCATGTCTCACTGTAGCCTCAATCTCTTGGGCTCAAGTGATCCTCCTGCCTCAGCCTCCCAGAGTGTTGGGATTACAGGCATGAACCAATTATTCAGAATATCTAAGAACTCCTACAATTCAATGACAAAAAACCAAACAACCCACTTAAAAAATGGGCAAAGGACTTGAATAGATATTTCTTTAGAAAAGATATACAAATGATCAATACGCACATAAAAAGATGCTCAATGTCATTTATCACTAGGTAAATGCAAATCAAAACCACAATGAGATTCCACTTGACACCCACTAGAATAGCTATTATAAAATAAAAGAAATTTTTTTTCAGGTCAGACAGGTAATGTGTTGATGTTGTAACGAGGTTCAGAGGGTGGCACATTCACACATGCATGTGAACACCCAATCATCATGCTTATGAACTACAAAAGGATCTGGTTATTATCAAATAAAAGTGTTTAAGGCCAGGCACAGTGGCTCATGCCTGTAATCCCAGCACTTTGGTAGGCTGAAGCAGGCAGATCACCTGAGGTCGGGAGTTTGAGATCAGCCTGACCAACATGGAGAAACCCCATCTCTACTAAAAATACAAAATTAGCTGGGTGTGGTGGTGCATGCCTGTAATCCCAGCTACTAGGCAGGCTGAGGCAGGAGAATCACTTGAACCTGGGAGGCAGAGGTTGCGGTGAGCTGAGATTGCGCCATTGCACTCCAGTCTGGGCAACAAGAGCGAAACTCCGTCACCAAAAAAAAAAAAGTGTTTAAAAAGAAAACAGAAAGTAACAAGTGTTGATGAGGATATGGAGAAACTGGAACTCTTTGCACTGCTGGTGGGAATGTAGAATGGTGTAACTAACTGCTATGGAAAATCCTATGGTAGTTCCTCAAAGAATTAAAAATAGAATTACTATATAATCCAAACAATTCCACTTCTGGGTATATACACAAAATAATTGAAAACAAGGACATGAACAGATATTTGTACATCCATGTGTATAGGGCATTGTTCACAACAGCCAAAATGTGGAAGCAACTTAAGTGTCTGTTGATGGAAGAATGGAAAAACAAGATGTGGTGTATACATACAAGGGACTATTACTCAGCTTTGCAAAAGAAGGAAATTCGGATACATGCTACAACATGAATTCATTCTTCTAATGAGTGAAGACATTATGCTAAGTGAAACAAGTTAGCCGCAAAGGATACAACTGTATGCTTTCGCTTATATGAAGTTCTCAGAATAGTCAAATTCACAGAGACAGCAGAAATATGGTTGCAGGGGCTGGTGGCAGAGGGAAATGGGGAGTTACTGTTTCATGGACATGGAGTTCAGTTTAGCAAAATGACAAAACTCCTGGAAGTGGATGATGGTAATGATTGTACAACGATGTGAATATACTTACTGCCATCAAACTGTACATCTAAAATGGTTAAAATGGTAAATTTCATGTTATATATATTTTGCTACAATAAAAAAAGGCACCTACCTTATTAACCTGTTGTGAGGATTAAGTGAGTTAACAAGTGTAAAGCACTTAGAATGGTACTGGTATAATACTAACTTCTACATAAGTGTTAGCCTTTTTTTTTTTTTTTTTTTTTTTTGAGACGGAGTTTCGCTCTTGTTGCCCAGGTTGGAGTGCAATGGCATGATCTCGGCTCACCACAACCTTTGCCTCCCGGGTTCAAGCAATTCTCCTGCCTCAGCCTCCCGAGTAGCAGGGATTACAGGCATGCACCACCATGCCTGGCTAATTTTTTTGTATTTTTAGTAGAGACGGGGTTTCTCCATGTTGGTCAGGCCGGTCTTGAACTTCTGACCTCAGGTGATCTGCCCACCTCAGCCTTCCAAAGTGTTGGTATTACAGGCGTGTGCCATCGTGCCCGGCCCCAGTCATTGTTATAAATATTCTATTAGTTATACAAGGGAACAAATGAATGAAGTATAAAACCTAGAGAAACAGGAGTGTATTGGATCATATATATAGCTTATTATAGAAATGCTACTTATCATCCAAATTAATTTTAATAAAAATCTGATTTGCTTTCCTAGAATTACAAAGGGTTAGCTTAATGGATGTGTTGAAAGACTCAGATCCACTTTTTAAACATACTGTTAAAGCTGGGGAGATGCTTCTTTTTCTCTGGGGAATGTGGAGTTTTCAAAATCAAGCCGTCTAGGGGTTAAACGTGGGGCTTTGGAATCCATTGTTGGTCTCCAATTCTAGCTTCACCACTTAGGTATGTAATTTTGAGCAAATTAGTTAATGTCAAGCCCCAGGTTTCCTTCCTATAAAACGGAGGTAATGCTAGCACCTAGCTCTTAGGCTTGTGCAGATTGAATGAGGTTATACAGGTAAAATGCCTGCCACACACTAATCACTCAATAAGTTCAGCTGTTATTGACATTACCTTTGACCTCATAGTTGGAGTTGACCATGTTTCTCTCTGACCTTTCCTACTTCTAGGTTTATTAAAGGCTCCAAGTACAACGTCTCAGGACCTGCTCCAATGGAGCACACTCAGAAAAAGGAGTGCAGGCAAATTGCTCTTTCTCCCCTTTGCTGCCTTGGTGCCTATTTAACACTGTTGACAGCCACCAGAGCAGTTCCTACATTTTACCGACACCGTCAAACAAGTAGCAGGTTATTGATCAGGACTTGCAAGGAAACTTCATCCTCCTAATCTCTGGCTAAAAGGGTAACAGATAATTTATAATTCTCTCTCCTTTTCTATATTTTTCTAATTTGTATAAAACCCTATATTATGGTTTGAATAGGAAAAATAAACTTAATTCAAAAGGCATATTTCTTACATTATTTTCTACTTGATAAAATGGTTATCTGGGCCAGGTATGGTGGCTCATGCCTGTAATCCCAGCACTTTGGGAGGCCCAGGTGGGAGGATCACCTGAGGTCAGGAGTTCGAGACCAGCCTAGGTAACATGCTGAAACCCCGTCTCTACTAAAAATACAAAAATTAGCCAGGCATGGTGGCATGCACCTGTAATCCCTGCAACTCAGGAGGTTAAGGCATGAGAATCGCTTGAACCTGGGAGGTGGAGGTTGCAGTGAGCCAAGGTCATGCCAGTGTACTCCAGCCTGGGCGACAGAGCGAGACTCTGTCTAAAAAAAAAAAAAAAGGGTAACCTAAAGATTCCTTCATGGGGGGACATTGGCTGAAAATAGCAACGAAAGAGTTAAATGCCTTGAGTATTAAGATGCGGGGAGAAATTAGGCAGTACAGAATGAGTGGTGACTATTCAGTGGAACAAGGCTGACAATACTTTTAAACTTAACCAAATTTATAATGGAGATGGCAGTAGCAATACAGTTGGCCCTCGCATCTGTGGGTTCCGCATTTGTAGGTTCAATCAACCGCGGATCAAAAATATGTGGAAAAAAACCAATTAATAATAGCAATATAGACCAGATGCGGTGACTCACGCCTGTAATCCAATACTTTGGGAGGCTGAGGTGGGAGCATTGCTTGAGCCCAGGAGTTTGAGACCAGCCTGGGCAACATAGCAAGACCCCATCTCTACAAAAAATTTTTTAAAAATTAGCTGGGTGTGGTGGCACATGTCTGTAGTCCTAGCTGCTTGGGAGGCTGAGGCAGGAGGATTGCTTGAGCCTAGGAGTTGAAGGTTATAGTAAACTACAATCATGCCACTGAACTCTAGCTTGGGCAACAGAGCAAAACTCTGCCTCTACAAAAAAAAGAAAACAAATATATATATATATATATATATAATACTAATAAGAACAATGCAGTATAACAACTATTTACAAAGCATTTACACTATATTAGGTATTATAAGTAATCTAGAGATGATTCAAAGTATATGGGAGGGTGTGTGTAGGTTATATGCAAATACCATGCCATTTTATATAAGGGACTTAAGCGTCCTTGGATTTTGGTATCCTCAGGGATTCCTGGAAGCAATCTTGGTTCTTGGTTTTGAAATCAAGGGGTATCCTGGAACCCTGCAGATACCGAGGGACAATTGTACAATGTTGGTTGAAATCTGCTATAGTTATCTAAATCCTGTTTATCTCTCAATGGAACAGAGAAGTGGCATGTCCTGTGAACTGAATTTTAAAACACATTATCTTAAATACATTATTTAATCAATGTCACATTGTTCGTATTTATCCTACCCCAAATTATGATTACTTAGGTTTTATAGCTATTTGATGTCTCAATAATGGGAAGCTGAATAAATTAAAGGCCTCAAGAAGAATGGTTTCAACTTTGGAAATGCTAAACAAGATTTCCTTCTGTTAAAAAACAACAACAACAAAAAACCAACCAAGCGACATATTTGTGTGTATCCAGAAGTCTAAGAATGCTGACCTCTGATTTCTTGACTTAACATTTATCTTTACCCATAAGGAGTTGGGCCATCAAGAAAGTTCAAGGGTGGATGTATGCTGAGCTATAAACTCCAGACGGGTTGCCACATGTGTGCTGTCAGATCCAGAGAGTTGGAGATGTTGTGAGATGCTTTAAACCTTGACTTGCACCTTTCTGCGACAGCCTTTATTCTTACAGGTCTGGGTGGGGCCTGAGTCATGCAGGTTTCTTGATTCACAGTCCAGCCAAGAACAGATCCTTCCGTGAGCAGCGCTATTACTCTACCCCTTTTTCCATCCTCACTTTGGCTCTTTGACTTTGAGTGTAGTGTTTTAAACTCTTGAACTATCCTATTTGGACAAAGAAATACCCTAATGGACAGATGGTGTGGTTATTGGTGGACTCAACTTGCAGCACTGTTTGCCATTCCATTTTCCTCCCTGAAGCCTCTCACCTTGATTTCCAGGGTCAACTGTCTACCTCTTTCAAAGCTGTAGATTTTTATTTTATTTGTAAGATCCCATAGTTTAAAAAATATATTTGGTAAAAAGAAATGTATCAGCCTCCTGAGTAGCTGGGATTACAGGCGTGCGCCACCACCTCTCCCAGCTAATTTTTTGTATTTTTAGTAGAAATGGGGTTTCACCATGTTAGCCAGGCTAGTCTCGAACTCCTGACCTCAGATGATCTACCTGCCTTGGCCTCCCAAAGTGCTGGGATTACAGGTGTGAGCCACCACACCCGGTCAATAATCACTTTTTTAAAAACAGATTTATATTAGAGAGGTGATGTTTTCTATATGGCCTAGTCTCACATTCTGGTGCAGTGATTTACTTGGCTGTATAACTTTGAGTGAGTCACTCAAACTCTCTGTGCTTCTATTTCCTCACCTTTAAAGTGGATGATAATAGTACTTATGCCCAGGATTATTAGGAAGCATAAATGAATTATACTTGGAAAGCACTTAGAATAGTGGCAAAAATAACACAACTACTCAAAAAAAGTTAATGAACACTGGTATTTTTATTATATGAATACATTTTTGTAATCTGCTTTAAAAAAATACATTCCAGGCCAGGCATGGTGGCTCACACCTGTAATCCCAGCACTTTGGGAGGCCAAGGCAGGTGGATTTCTTGAACCTAGGAGTTCAAGACCAGCTTGGGCAACAGAGCTAGACCCCATCTCTACAAAAATACAAAAAATTGGCCAGGCATGGTGGCATGAGCCAGTAGTCTCAGCTACTGGGGAGGCTGAGATGGGAGGACCACTTGAGCCCAGGAGTTTGAGGCTGCAGTGTGCTGTGATGGTGCCACTGCACTCCAGCCTGGGTAACAGAGGAAACCCTGTCTCAAAACAAAACAAAAGAAAAACATTGTGCAGATTTTCTCATGTTATTCATGACTAACACATGACTTCATTGCTTGACCCAGGTCATTACATGATTTACCAGAGTTCATTTGATCAATGTTCCATTGCTGGGCATTTACTGTTTTCAGTGTTTTGCATAGTAATAAAGAACCCTGTAGTCAATGTTTTTCTGCATAGATCTTTTAACATACATCTGATTATGTCCTAGGGCCAGCTCCTAAAAGTGGAATGTTGAATCAAAAGGTATCAGCCCCTTTTAGGCTTTTGCCAAATTGCCCTCCAGAAATGTCATGTGAATTTGTGCTCCTAACATGTGAGACTGCTGTTTCCCTATAGCTGTCCTGGCACTGGGTATTATGATTTTAAAAGTTTCTTGCCAGGCTGTTGTTTTCATAGTCAGATGGTACTCTATTTTCTGAAGCTTCTGAGGTGTTCTTTTCCTTTTCTTTTATTTTTAAATAATTTTTATTATTCTTATTTTGATAGAAACAGGGTCTCATTATGTTGCCCAGGCTGGTCTTGAACTCCTGGGCTCAAGCAATTCTCCTGCCTCTGCTTCCCAAAGTGCTGGATTACAGGTGTGAGGCACTGAGCCCAGTGTGTTCATTTTCTTTAATTCGAAGTCCCTTTTGAGTTGCTTCCCCTCCTCTTTTAATCTACTATGTCCTTTAATCTTAAACTCCAGCCCTGTACTCTTCCATACGTTTTCTTTTCTCTAATTTCTTCACACCATTTCCCTCTACTCATGTGGAGTTAGACTACATATTCTGTTTTGTACAGATATGAGCTATAAATTTAGAAGATGGATGCTACAGGAAGATAGCAACTTCTTTTTTTCGTTGAGCCCAAATATAACCAAAAATGAAACTCACCCCAAACTGACTTATCTACTTTATAAACTATTAAGATCTCTGTTACCTGAAGTATTTAGCCTTATAGACAAGCATCTGAAGACGATGGAAGGTATTCTTACTCTGGGCAGTGAGTTAGCCTATATATCACTCAGTGTCCAACCAGGAAAATAGAAACTAAGTAAACACAGAAGGAATTTGATTTAGGGAATTGGTTGTACAGGTGATTGGAGACCTCAGAAGCCAAACAGTTTGGGGGGCAACATTGAGATCAGTAACATCAGGAAGCCAGCACCACACTTATGCTAGAAGGACAAAGGGAGGAGCTGGTGGGGTCACCTGGAGGAGTTGGGGGTCATAGTGGGCCTGTCTGTTGAGAGCTGTATCACAGAGGTAATGCAGATGCTTCTTTTCACTTGAGGCAGAGTGGGAAGGGAGAAATACTGTGGTCTTCCTCTTCTTCTCCCTCTCCAATCTCTTTCCAGTGTGTCCCATTGGCAAATTCAACTGGAAGCCAGTGGACACAGATGTTTGCAGAATTGTATATAGCCTGTGGTCAACCTGCCTGTGATGCAGAGCAGAGCAGGGGAAGGGAACAGGGGGAATCTGAGACAAACAGGCCATGACCAGCACAATGACCAGTGGACCACTGGAGTCCCTTCGAGTCCACAAACAACAGGGCAGAGTGCAAAGTATGCAGGCCCTGGTGAGGTAGGCAGTCCTGGATTTGAATTCTGGCCTTGTCATTTAGTAGCTCTCTGGCCTTGGGCAAATCACTTATCTACCCTGAGCTTTGGTTTCCTCATCTATAAAAGGAGGCAAGAAAAACTATATCGCACAGGGTCTTTGTAAGGATTAAATAAAATAATATTTAGCTATAATGCAACATTATAGCATTCAACAATTGGTTTTCTTTTATTCAAGAATTTATTATTTTTAAGGCAAAGAGCATTGGGCATTCAGTCAAGATCATCAAGCTTCTCTATTTTGAAAGATGAAAAGAGGGCAGAGGAGTCTTTTCTTTTGGAAGCTCTGCCTGGCATGGGGGTAGGTGATAAATTGTCCAACAATGATTCTGGGAGATGATCTAAGAAACATTGAAAATATCATGCATGACCAAGTCATTAATTCCACAAACATTTGTGGGTACTCTTTCTGGAAATGATTTAGACATGGTCCCCACATTGGAAGAGATGTTAATCCATCAGGAATGACAGACAGTCAAAGAAATAAATTTCAGTGCATGACGGTATGGGAATGTTTGCAGAGGAGGGAGGCATGGGCTATCTCTGCCTAGGCAAGTGGGAGAAGGCTTCAGTGAGGGGATGGTATTTAAGTTGTGTTTTGAAGGATGGGTGGGAGCTTGCCAGCTGTAGAAGTGTGTGCAAAAATGGAGAGTCATGAAAGGGCACAGGTGTTGGGGAATGATGAGCTAATCACATGGGTGGGGCCTTATGGCGTCCATGATCGAAGTGGTACAGGAACAGGTGGGAAATGTGGCTAGACATGGAGCAGAAAAGCCAATGTGTGAAAGGCCTGATAGAAGAAGCTAATGACTTTATTTTGTGGGGAATGAAAAGTCAGTAGACACTTTTAAATTAGGGAGTCACCCACCATTTCTAACCTAGAATCTTATAAAGTGACACATCTTCCCAGACTATCTTATGGCCTCAGCCAAAGGGCTGATGCATGCAATTATATAAAGCAGGGGCCAGAGGCACATCTCACAAGACATTAGGAAGTATGAATCAGAAAAATGAACACAGGCGTTTTCCCTTAATATTGTATTCAGGATGGAAAAAGTCATTAACTTATCCTGCAGATGCTGAAGGGCTCAAGGTAAATATTTAAAATGTTCTCCCTCTCATTTCCACAGAGCCAAGAACATCAGAGGTGGGATGATGATGCTTGTGGCTATGAGACAGGATTTCAAGGATCCCGATGAAACGTCTGCTGGCCTGAATCTGTCTGAATGCTGAAAAGGACTTTGTGTTACTCTAACTGAAAGGAAAACATAAAATGATGATAATGTAGCCCTTTATGGTTTTCAGAACCCTTTCACATACATTATCTCATTTAAGCTTCGTGACAATGATGTGCAGCAGATAGGGCTAAGAGTACAGTCCATCTCATTTTAGAGATGAAGAAATAGAGGTCTGAGAGTTTCATACCTTCCCTGGGTCCAAGAAGTTATTCCCAAAGCTGCAACTGGGTTTCTAGACATGCTGCCAGCACCTTCCCCAAACCCAAGGGAGCGTTCTGCCTACCTGTTGCCTTCCATATGCCAGGATGGCTTCTTTGAGGTCTTGAAGTGTGTGCAGTTCAAGATCCAGCTTCCTCCAGGGACCTCTGGGGCAGTAGGGGCCTTTTCTCCTCTCTTTGGGTGTCCATGCCGAAATGGCTAAACCTTCTGAGTACAGGATCAGGGCACCCTTTCTAGTGCTGAAAGTTTTAGGAAGAAAGAGGCTCCAGGAGTGCTGGCTGGCATTGTTCTTATCTTGAGGTTTGCTGACAGGAACATAGTCTTCTGGGGACCTCCAGTTCAAGTAATCCTGCAATGAAAAGCAGCCACTTTGACGGAGCCACTGTGGAAGACCTTTCTATAGCAAATGCTGCTTGTGCAAAGCCTTCGGCATTTTTTTAGTTACTGATTTTCTCTGAACCGTTCACACGGTGTTATGGAACACAATTGCTCTTCTTAGCAACTGCCTTTTCTCTCCACATTTCAAAATTAGTAGAACCCAGGGCATGGTTCTATTTCACCCCGTACAACTTTCAGGAGAGTCATGTATGGCTGGAGGATTAACTCAGCTTGTGTGTAGGTTACAGGCCAGTTAAAGTTTCCTGGTATGCAAGTAAGCAGTCAGAATTATTAAGGGCAGCAGATAACTTTGAAATTAGACCTGGACTAGCTGGCAGTTTAAATAGGAGCATTCCAAGCCACCACCACTTCAGCTGTACGTGGGGAGAATTCCTATACATTCCAGATGCTATGTAACATTACCTAATTTGGCTATTTAGGGGCCTATAAAGCAGTTACATATCTTGTAGGTAAGTAAATGCCATTGGCCATACAGGTCCTTTGAAACTTTATATGTCGTTTAACACAGCAAAGGTCAAATATCATGACAAAGTACCATGACAATGGAAATCTCTGTATGACCCCCAAATTTGCAAAGTATCCCCAACAGGTTTCTTATCCCTGGCAGGATTCAAGTGAAATAAAAATCTAGTATAACAAGGGAATTTTGCCACCTCTTTAAAATCTTCTAAAATGAGGTGGTTTTTTTTTTGGCCTATATTAAATATGAGTCCTGTGGGTTGAATTCCAGAAAGTTCAAGGAAGCCATTGAAATGGCATGAACACACACAGCATTTCAACTGCAGAGCACGACTTCCAAAAACCAAACAACCATCAGTTTGCCTAGAACCCAGGTGGAAATTCTGGTCTTGCACCAAACCATCCAAATTCCAGACAATCTGGAATCTCCTTTGGTCCAAGCAAAGACAGCTACAAGGGGAAAGATGAGGGCCCCAGGGGCAATCTCGGTGTGTCAGGAAAATGATGTTATTTTCTTGAGTTTCATGAAGGAGGAAGGAAGATCTTCCAGTGACCCCGCCACCTCACTAACAACACAAACCAAGACACACATGGTTTACCTCCCAAGTGGAAACATAGAGCATTCCTCTCCCACTTCCAAAATGTGCCTTTCTTCAGCTGTGGGACTCACCTCTGGTTCAAAGTAGACTTCTAACTTCTGTTTGTCCTGGCCCAGCTTCCCGTGGCCCCGGCTCAGGAGGGAGAGCGTGAACATGTTTCCCTCTGACCACCCCTTCTCAAGGGCAGTCCATCTTGGTTTTGAAGGCTGAAATCTGGTCACACCTCAAGATTTCCAGAGCTCACAGCAAGCCCAAGAAGACCACAAACACAGGGCCTTTTATTAAATACATTTTTCCCTCTCGCAGCAGTTTCTTAATAACAACCAGCCACACAGTTTAGACAGTGTGTGTCTTTGTGGAGAGAAAAAATAAACCGCACAGCCAGCCTCCTCAAGCCCTGGATTGTCTACTCTCTGGGCGACCTGTCTCTCCCCTTCTCCTGAGCTCTTGTTGTCCCTTGGTCCTGGTTGCTCTGTTACCAGCCGTGTGCATCTACAGATCTCGGCCACAGCACCATCCTTCTTGTCTGAGCGGAGGTTGTTTCCTGGTTGCTATGGCAGCACAGGGAAATGAAGTCCCTTAAACTAACCCAGGCAAGGCAGAGACGGGTGCCGGGTGCAGTGTGCATTCCCCGGGGATGGGGGTGGGGGTCAAATGGACACTGAAGGGACCAGGCTCAGGTTGCAAGTCCCAGTTGCATGGGGTGGGGGACTTGTTGGGGTACTTTTTCTGTTATTGTTCTCATCTTGTTTTTAGAGAGCGTCTTCCCCTCTCTCCTGATATGTGAGCCTGTCACTGTCAACTAACCATTAACAGAGCCAGGGTGTAATCTAGGTCACCTAAAACCACCTGTGACTTTTTCCTTGGCTGAGCTCCATCATCCCCTCAACTGGACACGAGACCTCATTATGGTAGTTGCTGCTTTGCCTGAGCGGGAGACACTGGGATTCTCTAGCTTCCTTTGCATACCTGGTTCTCAACTGGGCAACCTATCCCCTGATGGGGGTGTTCTGGAAATGTGGGTGGGGGACATTTTGGTTGTTGCAATGATTGGGGGTCTTGCTGGCATTGAGCAAGCAGAGGCCCCAGATGCTAAGTGTTCTACATTGTGTGAAATTCCCACATAGTGATGAACTGTCCCACTAGAATGCCAGGAGCACCTGCTTTGAGAAGCACTGCGTAGCCTGGGATGCTTGGGTCTCTTTAACAGTGACATTGTGACGAGCACAGACAGGAGGGAAGAGGGTCAGGAAACAAAAAGACCCCTTTGCTGGGGATCTAGGAACCTGCTCAAGCCTGGAAAAGCAAGCTGCCTGTTAGCTGTCAGCTGAACTACCCTGGCAGTCTTGTGGGAGTGCCCACTGCTGGCCTATATGAAGAAGCACAACAGGCTACAAGCCCACTTACCTTTTTGATCTTCCTATGTGGCACTTTCCCCTCCCCCTCTGACCCCTCCACCCCCAACCAAGTTCAAGTCTCCTGAGAAAGAAATAGAGGTTGTGTTGTAAAATAAAATAGGGTTTATTAGGGGGAATCAAGACAGCGAATGAGTGAATGCAGAGGCTCCAAACAGAATTTAATCAAAACCACAATGAGATACCACTTCACACCTACTAAGATGGCTATTATTAAAAAACAAAAACAAAAACAGAAAATAACAAGTATTTGGTGAAGATACGGAGAAATTGAAAACCTTGTGCATTGCTGTTGGAAATGCAAAATGGCGCAGCCTCTGTAGGAAATGGTATGACAGTTTCTAAGAAAATTAAACAGAATTACCGTATCACCAGTAATTCCACTTCTGGGTCTGTATACCTAAAGGAGGTGAAAGCAGGGTCTCAAAGAGATATTTGTATACTCATACGCAGAGCAAAACTGTTTATAAGAGCCAAAAGGTGGAAGTAACTCAAGTGTCCATCGACAGATGAATGAATCAACAAAATGTAGCATATGCATACAATGCAGTATTATTCAGCCTTAAGAAGGAAGGAAATTCAGTTGGTCACCATGGCTCATGCCTGTAATCCCAGCACTTTGGGAGGCCGAGGTGGGCGGATCACCTGAGGTCAGGAGTTCGAAACCAGCCTGGCCAACTTGATGAAACCCCATCTGTACTAAAAATAAAAATTTAGCCAGGTGTGGTGGCACACGCCTGTAGTCCCAGCTACTTGGGAGGCTGAGGCAGGAGAACCGCTTCAACCTGGGAAGCGGAGGTTGCAGTGAGCCGAGATCATGCCACTGTACTCCAGCCTGGGCAACAGAGTGAGACTCCATCTCAAAAAAAAAAAAAAAAAAAAAAGGAAGGAAATTCAGACATGTGCTACAACACACATGTACCTTGAAGACATTACACTAAATGAGATAAGCCAATCATGAAAGAACAAACATTGTATGATTTCTCTTATGTGAAGTACTTAGAGTGGTCTGATTCATAGAGACAGAAAGTTGAATGGTAATTGACAGGGGCTGGCAGGGAGAGGGGAATGGAACATCAGTGTATAGTGGGTACAGAGTTTCAGTATGAGAAGATAAAAAAGTTCTGAAGGTGGATTCACAACAATATGAATGTACTTAATGTCAATGAACTGTAAACTTAAAAATGTTAAAATGGTCCATTTGAGCCAGTGCAGTGGCACACACCTGTCATCCCAGCTACTCTGGAGGCTGAGGCAAGAAGATCCCTTGGGCCCATGAGTTTGAGATCAGCCTTAGTGACATTGTGAGATCTCATCTCTAAAACGAAAGTAAATTTATGTTACATATATTTTACTACAATTAAAATTTTTTTCCGGTTGGTTGTGGTGGCTCATGCCTGTAATCCCAGCACTTTGGGAGGCCAAGGCAGGTGGATCACTTGAGGTCAGGAGAACAGCCTGCCCAACATGGTGAAACCCCGTCTCTACTAAAAACACAAAAATTAGCCAGGCGTGGTGGTGTGCCTTAAGAAGGAATCCCAACTGTAATCCCAACTGCTTGGGAGGCTGAGGCACAAAAATTGCTTGGGGAGGTGGAGTTTGCAGTGAGCCGAGATGGCACACTCTAGCCTGGGAGACAGAGTGAGACTCCATCTCAAAACAAAAATAAAAACAAAAAAGAAAACAAAACTGCAGGTCATGTAGACAGAGATGCAAGGACAAAGGTCAGCTGGCCAAGGCCATGAAGGCTGCATATACCTTGCTGAAGCATTTTGGATTTTATTCTTCAGGTAGGTTTTTGTTGTTGTTGTTGTTGTTTTGTTTTGTTTTTTAGAGGCAGGGTCTCACCACATTGCCCGGGATGGTCTCGAACTTCTGGGCTCAAGCGATCCTTCTGCCTCAGCTTCCCAAATAGAAACCACATGAAACAGAAAAGAGATGCTGTTCAATGGCCACCTCCCAGCACATTCAGGAGTGTATCCCTTGTTCCAAAATGCTTGGAGTAAATGAATGCCACTCTGGAGAAGTGGCCTATGTGATACTGTCAGAACCTTTATCCCTCTTTAAAAGGAAGTGTAATCATGTTTTCTAGTATTTTATTCATCTTTAGGGGCAATCTATAAGGAGAGTCCTTAATGTTGCCCTTGTTACCTTGGGATTACAGGCGTGAGTCATTTGCACCCCCAGGTAGGTTTTATTAAAGCAGGGGGGTGATATTATTCCATCTGGCTTTTTAGAAAGATAACTCTGAGAAGCTTATAAAGGATGGATAGAAGGAGGAATCCTTATCTCATCAACCTCTGGGTGAACTTTCAAGACTTGCAACCCAGGTCAGTCTTCTCTTGGATATGAATGAACTTGTCAAATAGGTCAGGAAAAATCACCAGTTAAGTGGTCTTTGAGTAAGACAGAAGGGGAAACTCTATACCAGCTGCAAAGAAAGATAAATCTTGCCGTTTTGAAAGTGCCATTGCTCAAGAAAGAGAGAAAAGCAGCATAAGAGGAACTTAATGGAGGCCTTGGGACCTGAATGAGAACCACTATCGTTAGCCAAGGAATGGCTCCAAGTTTCTCCAGAGGAGATTCTTTCTCTGAACTCACCTGACTTTGAAATGTTAACTCATCCATACGCAGTGAACCAGGGCGCCAAGGAGTGCTCTTTCTGAGTCTAGGCTGAGTGAGCATATCACCTAGGAAAATGCCTAGGAGTGTCCATCTGGCCCTCCCAAGGCTGTGGCAAGCCTTCCGGGTCTCTGTGGGGCAGCAGTAATCTGTTAAGCAGCCAGACCACAGCCTAAAGCGGGCCTCTCCTAAACCATCGTGTTTACATCTATGCTGTTTAATATGGACAATGAACAGATCCACAGATCAATTAATAGTCATTTAAAAGCATTTACTCAGTCCCCACAACAGTTTATAGAAAGTACATTTAGAAAGCAATCCGGGTTATTGCTATTCTAAAGTGCTTGGGGATCCCAGATGAAAGGCCCTTGTAACTGGAAAGTATTTATAACTCAAGAAGAACCCCTCCACACCCATGTTATACAACACCAACACCATCTCCTGGCACGCCTGACCTGTCAGTCCATGCAGCAAGTCTGTTTGAATTACACTGTAACTTCTATAGGGTGGAGACCTTGTTTTTATGGTTTGTAAAACATCATGAATAACCATGGCACTCTGTAAATAAATAGAAACCACATGAAACAGAAAATAGATGCTGTTCAATGGCCACCTCCCCAGCACATTCAGGAATGTATCCCTTGTTCCAAAGTGCTTGGAGTAAATGAATGCCACTCTGGAGAGGCGGCCTATGTGATACTGTCAGAACCTTTATCCCTCTTTAAAAGGAAGTGTAATCGTGTTTTCTAGTGTTTTATTCATCTTTAGGGGCACTCTACAAGGAGAGTCCTTGGTGTTGCTCTTGTTAATGAAAGAGTAAAGATCAGTGCACAGAGAGATGAAATGATTTGCATAAAGCCATAGAGCAAACCAGAGGTGAAATGGGACCTTGTCCAAATTTGGTTCCAATTTCAGCCTGTTGTTCTTCTTGTAATACTTCTGGAATAGAGTAGTAGCAGTTCATCATAAGAAGCCTCATCATGGCTCTCAGAGAGCAGCTATGACTTTGGCCCCCGCTACCCGCTTCAGCCATGAAGCTGGTGACTGGGCCCTGGACCTCTGGTCTGGCTGCCATGACTACTTCTAAGCACTCAGATCTCCCCAACCTCGCTTCTCTTAACTTCATTTTGTAAATCTAGTTGGAAGGAAGTCTAGAAAATAAAGTTTGCTGCTTTCTAGCTCTTGCACCAGAGGGAATGTAGAATAAAAGTTGATAGAGCCAACCACAGTTATCTACCATAAGCACCAAAGACAAGTTGTATGAAAAAGTCAAAACAAAAGATTTTTAAAAATCTGGGCTGTGAGGCTGGGCACGGTGGCTCTTGCCTGTGATCACAACACTTTGGGAGGCCAAGGCTGGCAGATTGCTTGAGCTCAGGAGTTCAAGAGCAGTCTAGGCAACATGGCAAAATCCCTCTGTCTGTACCAAACATGCAAAAAATTAGCCGGTCTGTCTACAAAAAATAAAAAATTAGCTGGGTGTGGTGGTTCATGCCTGTAGTCCCAGCTACTCCAGAGGCTGAAGTGGGAAGATTGCTTGAGCGCAGAAGGTAGAGGCTGCAGTGAGCTGTGATCACACCACTGCACTCCAGTCTGGGAGACAGAGCAAGATCCTGTTTCAAAAAAAATTTAAAAGATGGGCCATGTACATGACAAGCAGCAACGCCTTACATTATTAAGGCTTTCAATTTGCTTGTGTTTTATGTCCCAACTAGACTTGAAGTCTTTGGAAGGTAGAGACTACATCTTACAATTCTTTTTTTTAAGAGACAGGGTCTTGCTTTGTCACCCAGGCTGAATGCAGTGCTGCAATCATGGCTCACTACAGCCTTGACCTCTGGGGCTCAGGCAGTACTCCTACCTCAGCCTCCTGTACTGCTGGGACTACAGGCATACTCCACCATGCCTGGCTAATTTTTTATTTTTTGTAGAATGGGGTCTCACTGTGTTGCCCTGTCTGGTCTCAAACTCCTAGATTCATGTGGTCCTCCTGACTCAGCCTCCCAAAGTTACATGTGTGAGCCACTGTGCCTGGCCAATATCTTAAAATTCTTAATACTCCCCATAGCATAGAACCCCTTGCATTATAGTAGCAGCTGATTGAATATTTGTCATTTTGCTTTTTAGCATGCCCAAAGAGATGTATAATTGTCTTTGAGCCAGTATGAAAAATATAGAAAAGAAGAGAATTGGGTCAAATCCTGTTTTAGTAGTTGGTAGTTTGCTATAGTACAAAGCTCAGACCCATAGGTTAAAGGTGCTGACCAACTCAAGGCTTAGTACACAGGCTGAAAGTGCCCTAACAATCAGTGTAGAAGATAAAACCCTCTGAACTTGTTAGAAGAAGCACAGACCTGCTAAGGATAAGTTACTTGGCTTATTCAGAGACTAGGGCTAATTTCTCATGTGGCCCAGGCCAGGTTTGAAAGAAGAAAATGCGAAAGGCAACAAAGAATACTCTGGAATCATAGCAAGAGAGAGAGTGTCAGCCTTGGATTTCTGCTTCCTTTCTCTCCTTAGCTATAAATTATGGCTGCATGGCCTGTCTAGTTCAGAGGGAAGGGACTAGGGATCTGTTTATTTTAGATCTTTCTGAAGGGTTTGCTGTGGGAGTCTAAAATATTTAGTTATCCCTTTGCTCATGGCTTCACTTTATTAGTAGGAGCATTCACTGTAATTGCAAGCTTTTAAATTTACGGTGGAGAGATAGTGAGTTTGTAGAAGAAATAAAAGCCACACATTCTTGGTTCTTTCATAACATGGGGAAAATCAATCACCACCTGGCTGGCAGCTCAGTTACTTGGGGCAAAAATAACAAACTTCCATAGGAACCAACCTATGGAGGGTGAGAGGAGCAGGGATGATTTTAATTCTAAAGGGAGGATCTTAGAGCAGATGTCATTCATTGATACTGCATGGATTCTGATAATTTAGCACTGTTGAACATTAGAGTAATAAAATGTAATAATAACATAGCAATGTTTGATCTGTGTTGTTTGGTGGTGGGTAAATTTTTCTTTTGATTTTCATTAAATACTATTACAATGATGTTTATGTAATTAACAAATGAAATGATTTGTGTCAAGCACCGAGTCTTGTGCCAGGCACATAGTACATGCTCAATAAATAGAAAATATTGTTTTTTGTTTTTGTTTTTGTTTTTTTGAGACGGAATCTTGCTCTGTTGCCAGGCTGCAGTGCAGTGGCATGATCTCGGCTCACTGCAACCTCCGCCTCCCAGATTCAAGTGATTCTCCTGCCTCAGCCTCCCAAGTAGCTGGGACTATAGGCGTGTGCCACTACGCCCAGCTAATTTTTGTATTTTTAGTAGGGACGGGGCTTCACCATGTTGGCCAGGATTGTCTCTATCTCTTGACCTCGTGATCCACCCGCCTCGGCCTCCCAAAGTGCTGGGATTACAGGCATGAGCCACCACACCCGGCTGAAAATATTGTTTAATGAATAATTCCATCTCACAATTCAGAATATACATGAATTGTCTCCCACTATTAGCACACACTAGTGAGGTTTGGTTTTATTTTAGAGATGGGGGTCACGCTGTGTTGCCTGGGCTGGTCTTGAATTCCTGGGCCCAAGTGATCCTTCCATCTCAGCTTCTCAAGTAGCTGGAGCTACAGATAAGTGCCACTGTGCCCAGCTCAGCAGTGAGGTTTTGCTGCACAAATGGATGCTCTGAAAGTCATTTCCTCACAACAGGAAATCTAATATATATATAGATAGTAAGTCACTAGACTGCCTAACCAGACGCTTCTCTGTCAACTGGCTTCCAGCTCACCATTTTAACTCTATGATGAGAATAATTTTTATATTTTCTGATTATCACGGAGTGAAAATTGTGAACCCTGTGCTGATCATTTTAGATAAATGTTAATGTGATGTATAAAACATGTATCTTTGTAGGGACATACCAACACCCAAGGTATACACAAATTCTCTTCCCACACTTTGCCCACATTGGTGAGATTTTGATGTTCAAATTGATGTCCCCATCCTTAGCCCCCAGAAGGGAGCAGCCAGGGAGCTGCAGCTGACAATGTGAGGAAGAGGAAGGGTGTCAGGGAGCCTGGGTGTGGGGAGAATCTTCCCCTCAAGACCCACACGTTGCTAGAGTTCTCCTTGTGAACCAAGGAGCCCCTAGCCCACAGGTAACCTCACTGCCTGTTTTTCAACCTTTATAGTTTCCTTTGGAAAAGCATTCACATCTTCCTGAGAACTGAGATAAGATGCTAGTACCTTTGCAGAGATTGAAGTAATCAAGCTGTGCAGGAATGGAACCCAGAGTGGATGCCTGGATTGGGGATTGGTGGAAGAGGGAGAGGAAGAAGTGGGACAAGATGGAGGAGTCCTGGGAGGTAGGTTGGGAGGCCCATCCACAGCAGCTTTGCCTGTTCCCCATTTTCCCAGCCAGCAGCCTGTGTCCATACTCCTCCAGCCAACAATCTGAACATGAGGCATAGGCTGCCAATCTCCAGCTGGCCCTAGGAGGCTCTGAAGTATACATTTAGGGAAGAGGGGAAGCATTTCCTCCTTATCTCATAGAGCAGACCCACCTGGGGCAGCAAAGTCCCTTCTCCAAAGGCTAAGAGATCACATAAAACTCAACCACAAGTTAAGAGGAGTCATTAGTGTTCTAACATGTACGATCAGACATGAGCAGTGCCCTCTGCGGAGCGTCATCCTCCACACCAACCCTTGCTTGTGCCCATCTCTTAGCCAATCCACTCTAAAGCAGGTGTCCAGGGGAGCTGTTAGTCGAGCAGGGAGAACAACTTTGAAATGGCACATTCCAGTGGGAGATACTGACAGAAGGGGTGGCTTGGCTTTTTCAGATTTTACCATAATCCTTCTCTTGACTCACTGTCTAGACATAGGTGCACAAAGGGTTAACAGGCCTTGTAGGACTCAGCTGCCAAGTACACTTAATGCTCAGTCCAGCACTCCTGGCTTGTATTCTTATGCTGCTGGAGTGGCCTGTTCATGGCATCTGGTTCCCTGGCAACAGCTTTCATTGGCTCATTCAAAGCCCTTTCTTCTTAAGAAAGCTCCTACTGAGACGCCCACCACCACTATGAATCACCATCTTAACTCTGTGTTTAGGATGCAGTTGGTATGAAAACAGCATTAGCAGATGAGGAAAAAGAAAGAAATGGCCAGGTTAAGTCCACCTGTCTTGCATGAACCTTGCACTGGTTTTCTACTGGGCCAGTGGGAAATTACCTGCTTTTCCACTGGGACAGAGGGAGAGGCTGGGCCAGAAAGTTTCCCAGAGCTGGAGTTCTTTGTTCGGCAGAGATCCATGAGCCTCTGTGATTCATGACTAGCTGTTTCCTGGGCTAATCTGTGATATAACTGTGGGCTCTGTGCTCTGACAAGGGGCGTTGCTGAGCTGAGGGAGTTCAGACAACGAAATCCATATTGTGGAAGGCTTGTTCCCAGCCAGCAACAAGCTGGGGAAAGGCATCTGCCTCCATCAGAACCTGAGGAGTCTGGCAGCTGCTCCACCCTTCCCCAAGACATCTCAGCAGCTCCAGAATTGCTCAGAATAGCAGTGAAAAGTAGCTCTTCAGGCAGCATTCGGAAAAAAGAAAAGTTGACTCGATTCTGTAACTCATAAAGATGGGAATTCTTAGGGGAATTCTTCAGTCTTACTGAGAACCACTTTGAGTTTTCTTGTTTTGTTTAGGGAATAAATAAAATGAGAAGCAACAAAGTGGAGTTAAAGAAGGCAAGCTATTCTCAATTTTGGTTCACCTGTGTCGGTCTATTTGACTCTGTCTTTTTAAAGCAAATTTCATCTCATGCACTCGTGCTCACTGAAATCTAAGTACATAGCATATTCAGGAAATAAAAGTGTTCAAAATTCACAGTAATATTTATTAAAAATGCTGCCTTTGGCCTAGCCATCCGCTCTAGTATTTGTGCTGCTCTAACCTTCTGATTCCTCAAGAGAAAAGTTGCCAGGTGTAGTGGCTTATGCTTGCAATTGCAACACATTGGGAGGCTGAGGCAGGAGGATTGCTTGAGGCCAGGAGTTCAAGACCAGCTTGGGCAACATACCAAGACCGCCACCCCCATCTCTACCAAAAAAATTAAAAAAAAAAAAAAAAAGAAAACAGCTATCTTGGTCATGGTGGTGAGATGTTATGAAAGAGTTGACAAGTCAAAGAAACAGGGTTTGTGACTGCTCTGCTTGAGAGTAAAAACTGCGGTGTGGAAGTGAGCACAGGTCCTTTCCTGCTGCTGTGTAGGCAGATGAATGTCTCTCTGTGTCTGATCCACTGGCTTGTCCACAGCTTAGCAGGATAAGGGCTCTTGGTGGTTCTATATCCACATGTTGTTAAAATATGTTATGAACAGCACTTACCAAAATAACGTATGTTTGAGAGCTATTTGGGAATCAGGCTGTGTGTCCGTTATTAAATCTGTAATGGGCACGTCTTAATCTCGCTTAGCCTGAGCCTCAGTTTCCTCCTCTGGAAAATGGGGATAATAGCATCTCTCATACGGAGGTGTTGCAAGGACTAGGAGAAATGAAGTATCTGTGCACCACCCCCGTAGATTCTGATTGAATTGTTCTGGAATAGGGTCCTGGTACTGATAGGTTTTAGAAGCTCCACAGGTGATTCTGATGTTCAGCCAGCATTAAGAATCACAGATGCTGCATATGAAAGGCACTCTGTGGTTATTTATTTTTTAGGCTGAAGAATTCTGCAAATATTATGGATTCCTAGGGATGGAGATGAGAAGGAGATAATATTTACAGAAACAAAATTTCTTTATTGATTTGTCAGATTCTAGAGTTACCTAGACTGTAACAAAAGTATAGCCCAGCGCAGTGGACACATTCTCTCCCCTTTGAGCCCTTTCCAGATGAGTCTTTTTTTTTTTTTTAATTTTTAAGGAAAAGGGTTTTATTTGGGTCACAGTTCTGCAGGCTGTACATGAAGTGTGGCACCAGCAACTGCTTCTGGTGAGGGCCTCAGGAGGCTTACAATCATGGTAGAAGGTGAACGCGGAGCCGGCATGTCACATCGTGAGAGGGGGGCAAGAGAGGCCCTGATGGATCTTAGTCAAATAGTTTTTTCATTAGAAAAAAACCACATATGGCCAGGCGCAGTGACTCACGCCTGTAATCCCAGCACTTTGGGAGGCCGAGGCGGGTGGATCACCTGAGGTTGGGAGTTCGAAACCAGCCTGACTAACATGGAGAAACCCCATCTCTACTAAAAATACAAAATTAGCCGGGTGTGGTGGCGTGTGCCTGTAATCCCAGCTACTTGGGAGGGTGAGGCGGGAGAATCGCTTGAACCCGGGAGGTGGAGGTTGAGGTGAGCTGAGATCGCGCCATTGCACTCCAGCCTGGGCAACAAGAGCGACACTCCATCTCAAAAAAAAAAAAAGAGACAAAACCACACACACACACACACACACACACACACACACACACACACACAGAGAGAGAGAGAGAGAGCACCTTCTACATGAATGTTTTGGGGAGAGATTAAACAGTATAATAGGGATAAATAGATAAATAGTTCATGGCTGGTCTTAATAAAATAGTTTTTTCATTAAACACACCCACAACACACACACACACATAAGTATATATATGGAGAGAGCACCTTTTACATGAATGTTCTGGGGGAGAGATTGAATAGTATTATAGGGGTAAATAGATAAATAGTCCCTAGCCTGAGGAAGCTCACAGCCTATTAAGGGAAAATAAGACATGCTACATTGAACCTATATGATCTTGGGCTTACCATGATTAAATAGTAATACCCCAAGTGGCCTTTGTCTGGGGGAAACTTGACTGTGTGACGCAGGATGATTCAAACCCTCTGAAGTGGGGGACTCATTTTCAGCTTGGACTCTAAGCAGGAAGTGCTTATTATCCTTCCCAATAAAGGAAAGCACACTTTGATGAAAGACCAAGAGGCTACTCAGGAGGCTGAGGCAGGAGGATCACTTGAGCCCAGGAGTTCCAGGCTGCAGTAAGCTATGATTGTGCCACTGCACTCCAACTTGGGTGACAGAGCGAGAATGTCTCAAAAAAAAAAAAAAAAAAAGACCCAGAGAATAAAGACAGAGAACCACACAACAATTTTCATTAGTTAGTAGAATGGATAGCAAGCATTTGTAGGGCATATTTTAGGGAAGAAAATCTTTTTTTTTTTTTTTTGAGATGGAGTCTCGCTTTGTTGCCCAAGGCTGGAGTGCAGTGGCGCGATCTCGGCTCACTGCAACCTCTGCCTCCCAGGTTCATGCCATTCTCCTGCCTCAGCCTCCCGAGTAGCTGGGACTACAGGCGCCCACCACCACGCCTGGCTACTTTTATTTTGTATTTTTAGTAAAGACGGGGATTCACCGTATTAGCCAGGATGGTCTCGATCTCCTGACTTCGTGATCCACCCTCCTCGGCTTCCCAAAGTGTTGGTATTATAGGCGTGAGCCACCATGCCCCCAGGAAGAAAATGTTTTAAATACATCAATTGAAAGTTGAGTGGTACTTAAAGGATATATATATATACACACACACACACACATAAACATATATATAATACATAAACAATGTATGTATGTTTGTATGTATATATGTTTATGTGTGTATATATACACACATAAACAAAGATAGAACTTTTTGTGGTTAGTAACCAGGTGGGGTAGCCCAAAGCAATGTGGGACACTGGATCTAGAAATCCCAGAACCTTCAAAAAGATTTCAAATTAATCCTCAAACTATTCTTTTGACCACATTTTTGTGAGTTTTCATGAATTATTTTTTAAAAAATTTATAATTATGTATACATAATAGTTGTACATATTTATGGGGTACATGTGATTTATTTTTATTTTTATTTTCAGGACAGAATTGTGCTTTCACCATGGCTGGTGTGAAGTGGCATGATCACAGCTCACTGCAGCCTCGAACTCCTGGCCTCACATGATCCTCTCTCCTCGGCCTCCCAAAGCACTGGGATTACAGGTGAGAGCCACCGTGTCCAGCCCACATGTGATATTTTGATATAAGAAAGCAATGTGTAATGATCAAATCAGAGTAATTGGTGTATCCATCACCTCAGTCATTTATCATTTCTTTGTATTAGGAACATTCTAATTCCTCTTTTAGTTATTTTGAAATATACAGAACATTATTGTTAACTATAGTACACTATTGTGCTACGGAACACTGGATTTTACTCCTTCTATCTAAGTGTATTTTTGTACCTATTAACCATCCTCTCCGTAACCCCCTCTCTTCACTACCATTTCCAGCCTCTGGTGGCCATTGTTCTATTCTCTATCTCCATGGCTTTGATTTCTTTTTTTTTTTTTTTAGCT
This sequence comes from Gorilla gorilla gorilla, assembly GCF_029281585.2. Lineage (NCBI taxonomy): Eukaryota > Metazoa > Chordata > Mammalia > Primates > Hominidae > Gorilla > Gorilla gorilla. The sequence goes on along the minus strand of NC_073235.2, from coordinate 104,673,050 downwards.
TCCACATATGAGTAAAAACATGTACCTGGCTTATTTCACTCAACATAATGTCCTTCAGTTCCATCCGTGTTGTTGCAAATAACAGGATTTCATTCTTTTTTATGGCTGAATATTATTCCATTGTGTCTATACACCATGTTTTAAAAGTCCATTCACCTGTTGACGGAAACAGGTTTGATTCCGTATCTTGGCTATTGTGAATAGTGCCACAATAAACATGGCAGTATCTCTTCAATATACTGATTTGCTTTCATTTGGAAATATATCCAGCAGTGGAGTTGCTGGATCATATTGTAGTTTTATTTTTAGTTCTTTGAGAAATGTCCATACTGTTCTCCATAGTGGCTGTATTATTGTTAACCATATTTACATTCCCACTGACAGCATATGAGGGTTCCCCTTTCTCCACATCCTCATCAGCTTTTGTTATTGCCTGTCTTTTGGATAAAAGCCATTTTAACTGGGGTGGGATGATATCTCATTGTAGTTTTAATTTGCATTTCTCTGATAATTAGTGATGTTGAGCATTTTTTTGTATATCTGTTGGCCATTTGTATGTCTTCTTTTGAGAAATGTCTATTCAGATCTTTTGACCATTTTGATTGGATTATTAGATTTTTTCCTATAGAGTTGTTTGAGTTCTCTATATATTCTGGTTATTAATATCTTGTCAGATGGGTAGTTTGTGAATATTTTCTCCCATTCTGTGGGTCGTCTCTTCACTTTGTTGATTGTTTCCTTTGCTGTGCAGAAGCTTTTTTTTTTTTTTTTTTTTTGAGATGGAGTCTCACTCTGTCGCCCAGGCTGAAGTACAATGGCTTGATTTCATCTCACTGCACCCTCTGCCTGCTGGGTTCAAGCAATTCTCCTGCCTCAGCCTCCCAAGTAGCTGGGATTACAGGCACCTACCACCACGCCCAGCTAATTTTTGTATTTTTAGTAGAGACAGGGTTTCATCATGTTGGTCAGGCTGGTCTTGAACTCCTGACCTCAGGTGATCCACCCGCCTCGGCCTCCCAAAGTGCTGGAATTACAGGCGTGAGCCACCACACCTGTCCTGGAAGCTTTTTAGCTTGATGTGATTCCATTTGTTGATTTCTGCTTTCGTTGCCTGTGGTTTGAGGTCTTACTCAAGATATCTTTTCCCAGACCAAAGTCCTGGAGTCGTTCCCCAATGTTTTTTTTTCTAGTAGATTCATAGTCTTTAATCCATTTTGATTTGATTTTTGTATATGGTGATATATAGGGGTCTAGTTTCATTCCTCTGCATATGGATATCCAGTTTTCCCAGCACCATTTATTGAAGAGAATGTGGTTTCCCCAATGTATGTTCTTGGCACCTTTGTTGAAAATAAGTTGTTTATAAATGTGTGGATGTATTTCTGGGTTCTCTATTCGGTTGGTCTACATGTATGTTTTTATGTCAGTACCATGCTGTTTCAGTTACCATAGCTTTTTAGTATAATTTGAAGTCAGGTAATGTGATGTCTGCAGCTTTGTTCTTTTTTCCTCAGAATTGCTGTGGCTATTCCATCTTTTATGGTTTCATATAAATTTTAGGATTTTTTTTTCTATTTCTGTGAAGAATGTCATTGATATTTTGATAGAGATTGCAGTGAATCTGCAGATTACTTTGAGTAGTATGGACATTTCTATTATTTATTTATTTTCTTAGAGCCAGGGTCTTGCTCTGTCACCCAGGCTGGAGTGCAGTGGCATGATCTTAGCTCACTGCAGCCTCCACCTCCTGGGCTCAAGCAATCCTCCCACCTCAGCCTCCCGAGTAGCTGGGACTACAGGCAACTGCAACTGTACCCAGCTAGTATGGACATTTTAAAATTATTGATTCTTCTAATCGATGAACATGGAATATTTTCCCATTTTTTGTGTGTCTTCTTTGATTTCTTTCATCAATGTTTTATAGTTTTTATTGTAGAGCTCTTTCACTCTTTAGTTAAGTTTATTCCTAGGTATCTTATTTGTAGCTATTGTGAATGGGACTACTTTTTAAATTTCTTTTTCAGATTGTTTGCTGTTGGCATATAGAAATGCTACTGATTTTTGTATGTTGATTTTGTATCCTGCAATTTCACTGAACTTGTCAGCTGTAGTTGTTTTTTGTGGACTCTTTGGGTTTTTCTAAACATAAGATCATATCTCCTGCAAACAAGGATAATTTGACTTCTTCTTGTCCAATCAGGATGTCCTTTATTTCTTTCTCTTGTCTGATTGCTCTGGCTAGGTTTCACTAACTCTTTAGGGTAGAGAAAGAGATGTATTAGAGCTCCTTGTATATTCTTCAGAGTCACATTCCATACAAGAATATAGCATAGGGATGGCAGCCAAGACTCCTATCATGTACCAAGTTCAATCAGTTGGTAGTGACTGCCTAGAAGACTTGATTGGGAATAATTCTGCAGACTCCTGGCTTAGCAAAAAAGAGCTCCATGGATGATCAGTGATGTCTTCCATAGGCAAGGGAGGGAGAGTGAATTGTATTACCTATACTGATCTTTTGCCAACTCAATATTGTAAACTGTATAGAATTCTCTTTACAGGGTGTGGATTTAATCATTCTTAACAATTCCTTTTGGCATCAACCTAAAGCCAAAAGTTAAAGAAGTATGCCACTGATTATTATACTAACTCTACTTCCTCATTTCCAAGATGCCATGTATTTTAGGTACACTACTGATTTAATAACAGGTTTTAAGGGGGTAAAAACCACTATAATAAATATGAACACTAAAAATTATATTTATCCATATATTCTTTTTCAGCATCTCATTCAGTGTTTGATAATAAACCTCTTTTAGGTGTAGTCTGTGGATTCTTCTGAATCATCTGTAACCATTGGCAGTTGTGCATAGCATCATGGGAATCATCTGTAACCGTTGGCAGTTGTGCATAGCATCATGGGAATCGTCTGAAACTATTGGCAGTTGTGTATAGCATCATGGGAATCATCTGTAACCATTGGCAGTTGTGCATAGCATCACGGGAATCATCTGTAACCATTGGCAGTTGTGCATAGGATCATGGAGATTCTCTACTTTCCTCGTGGGCTGGTGATGTTGACCTCCTTAGCAAATGTAGGCTAGGCAGTCTAATTTTTAGCCATTTTGTGGAACACCAGGGTTTCATTTGTATTTCCTATTTGGTTAAACTCATAGTTTTGTCCTTCCCTTAATTAAATTATTCCTTTCTATAGGGTAAAAGCTTCTTCCCAAAGTCACCCAGAAGCTTCTGAAAGATGTCTGGCACCTGAGGGTGACTTTTCAATGAATGAGCCGATCACACCAAACTCCTGTAACTTTAAAAATTCTGCTATTTCTCCCGAGATATCTGTCAATTTTTATTGTATATAATTACAGTGCCCATAGTGTAGACTGGCAGTCCTTTTCCTGTGTCCTCTGAAGTGCTTGTCTGACGTTTTGCTGAAAGACATGAAAGTGTAGTCATGCCTTCAGCAATAAATATTTGCTTCACTTATTGTAAATATGCCTCGCTAAGTTCTCCCACAGGCAGACAGTAACAACTCCTTCTCAACTCACTCTCCTGCCAGCAGGTGGCAAATTTCTTTTGACATAAATTATAAGCTGCACTCCAATTTTAGAAATGTTAAAATGTGAGCAAATAAGAGTGTGAGAATAAAGGGAATAAAGCAGATATCTAAATGAGGTAAACTCTGAGGATTCAGATCAAGATTCCAGTGCCCAGAGTAAGAAGATGAGGTGAGCAGCCTCCACCCCCACCTCAGACCCATTCCAGAATAGTCTTCAAGGTTTCATTGTATCTGAGTGTGCTGCATATATACACACACAATACGAAGTAGAAAGTAATGCAAGATAGAAAGCATGAAGCTGTGTAAGAGAGGTACAAGAAAATACCTTGGGAATTCAGAGAGGGATAGAGCACTTCGGTTGGTATAAATCAGGACAGAGGAGTAGGTGGCTTTCAGGAGGATGTTGAAGAAACAGGTACTGAATGGGGCCGTGGGAAGAGAACAGCACCCCGTGGTGGCCATGAAAAGGCACCCCTCAGATCTCTAATTTTGAGGAGTGTAATTGATAGAGGGTTCTAGCTGCTACGCTCTGAGTTGATCACCACATGTTTCTGGAGGCTAAGCTTCTCACAGGCTGCTCCCAGCCAATGACTGAGTATGACAGATGCTATGGTAGCCAGGCTCCATTTTGGGAGATGCTGCAGATATGGGACTCTTCTGATGGGTGACTGGCTCAAGAACTCCCGATATCCTTGAGGAACTTTCTTAGAACTGCACAGCAGTCTGAGACACTTCCATCCAACCTTCCTTCCCTCTCTCCTACGCCCAAGGCGGACCTGTGCCCAGTCTCATGGTTCTCCTGGCTCCCTCCTCATCTTCCTTCACAGGTGTTTTCCTCCAGAAATCTCTCGTACACCTAATCCTGTCTTGGCATCCGCTTCTTGGAGGACCCAGACAGACACACAATCCTTGTGGGGATGCCAAATCTACTGTTTTATCTGCTTTATTATTTCCCACCCTTTTCCCAATTACCACTTTTTTTTTAGAAGTTGGCATTATTGGATAGTTTCCAGAATAAGAGACATTTTAGGCAGTAAGAAGTGCATATAGGAAAGTCTCATTTTTTTCTTTTTAGTCTAATTATTCTTTGAAGCTTTTAAAAAAATAGTGTATTTTATTAGTAGGGCCCTTTTGATTACAAATGACAGAAACTTAATGCAGACCATATTAGAGAAAAAGGGTTAGTGATGATTGATGATGATGCTGATGATGACACTGAGTTGCATCTCAGGAACAGTAGGGTCAGGGACCTGGGTAGCATTAGTGTTATTGCTGCTTCTTATTTCTGAGGCCCATAAGATGGCCATGGGTGGCATCCAGACTCATCTGACAGCCTGGGGACCTAAAGAGAGACTGATTTCTTTTCATTTTTTTTTTTTCAAACAGGGTCTCATTCTGTCACACAGCTGGAATGCAGAGGAGCAATCAGATCTCACTGCAGCCTCAAACTCCTGGGCTCGAGTGATCCTCCTACCTCAGCCTCCTGGGTAGCTGGGACCACTGGTGTGTGTGCCACCATGCTCAGCTAATTAAAAAAATTTTTTTTTGAGAGATGGGGTTTTACTACATTGTCCAGGCTGGTCTTGAACTCCTGGCCTCAAGCAATCCTCCCACCTCATCCTCCCAAAGATGTGCTGGGAATACAGGTGTGAGCCACTGTGCCTAGCCTGACTTCTTTTCAATTCCAGTAATTTTCAGGGGAAGCCCAACTTGGTCTAGTTTGGATCAGCCACTTAACCTCACATCAACTGTAATCTGGAGGACTGCTCAGAGGAAGCGACTGTGATGATTTGTCCATGTTATATCAACATGGTAGGGTTCATGGCTACCAGGTGCATTGTGGCTGGAGGAGGGAGGGAGGAAGTTTGCTAAGAAAACCACTTCATATTTACACTACACAGAAGATGTCTACAGTGTCACTGCTGCACATCCATGTATAAACACCCAGACGCCACTCTTCTGCAGAGAGCTTGACAGCCTCTCAGCAAGAGACTGGAAGTCGGATGAGCTCATGCAGGGCACACAGCTCTTGGATTTGATTCGTATAGATTCTCAGGGCTTCATCAAGAGGCTTCAGCTGCATCAGGGTTTGCAACTGCAAAGTTACTAGAAACCCTCTTGTACTTGCCCCAAATAATCAGATTTGTGTGACTGTAGTTTCAGCCTATTAGTTCTCTGCCAGAAGGAACCTGCATGGTATAGATTTGGAGTTAGGAAACCTGAGTTCTTATCTTGGTTATGCTTTAACTAGCTATGTGCCACTTAGTCTCTCTGCATTGAAATTTCTCTTCAAATCTTCAACTGGGGAATTAGACAAATAAAGGTCACTCCCAGCTCAGAGATCCTACGACTCAATAATTGTCAGTTGTAAAGAATCTGTTGGGCATTTCTTAGGCTTACTGCTACATTCTTACTTGAAACTTATTTTCCTTCCCTCCCTTCCTTCCTTCCTTCTTTCCTTCCTTCCTTCCTTCTTCCTTTTTTCCCTGCATCTCTCCCTTCCTTCTTTCTCTTTTCCCTCTCTTTCTCTCCTTTCTTCCCTTCTTTCCTCCTAACAAACAGATATTGAACAACTGGTATATGCCAGGCACTGTGCTATGATTTGGACAAAAAATAAAAACAACAAAAAAAATAAAAACAGAGCTGAGAGTTCCAGCTCTCAGACAGCACAGAATCCACTGGGGTAGCAGACATATAAACAGATCATTAAAATATTACATGATAACGCTTGGTCAGTTTTTTCTTGCACCAATCATGAGTTTTTTCTTTCCTGTAATTATGTATTGGCATTTCTGCGGAAAGTGGCATCTTCTAGTTCTTGAAAGAGTATATTGGATGCAATTAGTTTTGATTGTCACAGCCATCCTATCAAGAAAACTCAAACAATTTTTGAAGCTCGTGCATTCATTCATTTAACAAATTTTTTTTGAGCATCTAATATGTCCCAGGCTCTGTGCTGGGGGCCTGGATGGGGTGACAGACAATAAACAAACAAAGAAAAAAGGTATATAACTATAAGTTGTAGTAAGTTCCAAAAAGGAATTGAATAGGGAACTTAGCTGAAGAATGATGGAGATGGAGAGGTACCTAATTAAATAGTGGAGTCGGTGGAATCTTCCCTGAGATGGGAACATTTCAGCTAAAACCATAGAGAGAGAAAGCCTGCTGGGCTATGCGCATGGAGTGGGTAGGAATAGCATTCCCAGATTGAGGCCCGAGGTAAGAGAGAGCTTGGCTCACCACCTGAAAGATGGCCAGTGTGACTTGGGGACACCAGCAAGGAGGAAGGAGGTAAGGGGTGAAGGTGGGAGTGGGTAGAGGCCAGATCAGGTGGGGCCTGTATGTCAGTGTAAGGGGTTCTCCACGGGAGGCCCTCACAAGTTCTGAAGCAGCACAGTTGATTGGATTTGTGCTTTTGAAAGGTGGCTCTCAGGCTGGGCATGGTGGCTCTCGCCCGTAATCCCAGCACTTTGGGAGGCCAAGGCGGGTGGATCACTTGAGGTCCAGAATTTGAGACCAGCCTGGCCAACATGGTGAAATCCTGTCTCTACTAAAAATTAGCTAGGTGTGGTGGTGCATGCCTGTAATCTCAGCTACTCAGGAGGCTGAGGCAGAAGAATCGCTTGAACCTGGGAGGCAGAGGTTGCAGTAAGCTGAGATTGTGCCATTGCACTCCAGCCTGGGTGACAAGAGCAAAACTCCATCAAAAAAAAAAAAAAAAAAGAAAAAAAATGTGGCTTCACCTATCAGGTGTGTTCTGTCTTCTGATGGAAAGTGGGACCCTTTGCATACTCATTTTGGGGTGTGTTTTCTGGAGGATGTTTGCTAAAAGAGCCAGAGGAGTGGAGAGAAGAAGCTTTTCACCTGTCCTGGCTCAGCCTGGCCCCACATCCTTCGCCTCAAGCGAACCTGTGGGCCAGATGGAGACATGGGGTTGCTTTTGTTTTCTATTCTGGCCAATGGCTCTCCACTTCCTGGAAAGGTAAGACCGAAATAGAAAAAAAGAAGAAGGTGGGATAAAAATGCTTGATCTCTTCCAGAGGGAGCTATAGGAAATAGAGACTGATTTAGAGAGTAAAACATCATATGACCTCATGTGCAGGACAATTGGCTACCACTGCTGTCCCTGCCTGCCTTGGCCAAGCCATGGGGATGGCAGGAAGAGTGCAGCCAGGTACTCTGGGATGGCAGTGAGCTGACTGTGGATTTTGGAGTCAGACGGGTTTAGGTTGAAATCCTGGCTAAACTTTACCCTATGATCCTGAACGGGTTACTTAACCTCTTTGAACCTCATTTTCCCTATCTGTAATATTGGAATAATACCATTAACTTTGCAAGGTTGTTGTAAGGATGAATTGAGGTAATAAGTGCCATGGACGTGCTGAACAAATGGTAGTTGTTATGAGAGAGACAGAGTGAGAAAGCGAGAGAGAGAGAGAGAGAGAGAAAGAGAGAGACAGAGAGAGAGAGAGAGAGAGAGAGAGAGAGAGAGAGAGAGAGAGAGAGAGATGGTATCAGTTAGGCTGTCAGAATCAAACCAGTCTTTGAAAGCTCCACTTCCTCTTTCAGGACCCCCAGTCTCTACCTTCCTTCTCTCCTAAAACTCCCTATAAGGAAAATGTCAATTTGCCAGGGCAGAGAGTAGTGAGGAACTTCGAAACATGCCTCTGCTTACAAGTGGGTTATGGATTATTTTTATTTTGTACCTTATTAAATTTCTAGGGAGTATATTCATTTTTTGCAGGCAACTGGCAACACTGCTTTTGGGAATTTGGGAGCACTGGAAGGAGAAATCTCTTTCACTCCCCTCCTGCCTTCATCGCGGCCTCTCTCGGGCTGACTTACTATCAGAATGTTAGGGCAGTTTCTGAATCATTGTTGGCTCTCGTAGCCACAGCCTTCGGCGCCCTTAGTGCTTTGGACATGGGGAAGGACGGATTTTGGAAACACCCTCTGTTATCCTGATGGGCCAGCCAAGTGCCGGGCTCCTTACCCAGCCCCTGGCACTGCTGTGGAGGCTGCCGCCTGGTGAGGCTGCCTTTGAAAGCTGGTGTTTTGTTACAAACTCAAACCCAAAGGCTGAATTGGGTTGCAATGGAAAGTAGATTCCAAAGCTTCTCCTGGAATGTGAACTTTTCCTGGAAACTTTCCATGTTGCCTCTTAGCAGCAGGCATCAACGTATTCACACCAGGAGTCAATTAAAGAAACCCAAATTATTGCCATTCCAATAAACAATGATCTCTCTTCCTTTTCAAATAAACTTGTTAGGATGGCCTAAAAGCCAGGTCTAATTACATGATCAGATAGCATAAATCTGATTATAGGCTTTTGTCTACTTTAATTTTCTCTTGCAATCAGAGCTATTTCTAGTAAATGTTAAATGTGTACTTAAACAATTTCAATGTATACCTTTTCTAAAACCTACTGGGGGTTCTCTTTCATTCATCCTTACTCCTTTTTGGTAAGGCATGAATGTTCCTAGGACACAGTATTTGGAGAGGAAAAGATTTTGAAACAGCACACCTTCATAATTGAGCCTGTGATATAAATACATGTATCCTGGGTACAAACACATAGATCACATATCATAGGTTAGAGTGGAGGTCATTTAAGGTGGTTCTGAGTAGCCATTAAATGTTTGATCCACAGGAGGAAGAAGGAGAGGAAGTAAAATGGTAAGAATATTAGCAGTGGATCGTAACTATGCCTTTCAAACTTGTCTGAAGACAAACTTGTCTTCCAAGTGCAATCATTCTTTCCAGCGATCCCTTCTTGCTCCTTCCTTACCCCTCCTTCCCACATATAGAAGACAATATCCTCTTCCCAAGGTGCATCTCTGCCCATCCAAAAGTGTCAAGATCTGCTGTCTGAATGGTTTAAATACTCATCTTATAGGTAACAGGTGTGTTATTCACCTTTACTTAGCATTGTGTCTGGTACATAATAGGTGATCAATAGGTGCTTATGCAAAGAAGGAAGGGAGGAAGGGAGGGAGGGAGGAAGGAAGGAAGGAAGGAAGGGAAGGAAGGAAGGGGGAGAGAAGATTCTCATACACAACACAGTTAAAACTCAACAATCTCTTTGAAAGATCATTTTTCTGATTGAAAAGTATGACTGTTGAAATTTGGTAGTATGACTGAATGCAGAGCTGGCTAACATCATATGTCAGATAGCCTTAGTGTGCATGAGAAGTGGGTAATTGTGGGTGAATTCCTTTTCCTTTGTAGTGAGATTCCTTAAGGGTCTTAGTTAAGATTCTATGTCATCTTTGTGTTGATGAGAATTATTGTGGTTATTTTATGTTTCTCTCAGTTTACTATATCCTCCTTGTCAATTCTGATGAAGCAAAAAAAGCTGCCTTGAGATTTTTAGAAAAAATTCTTGTGGAAGTTGAGCAATTACTTTTTTTTTTTTTTCCTTTTTTGGCGGGGGAAAGAGAGGAAATGTTAGTTTAAGGCATTTCAGTTTGATGGCAATTTACTAATTATAGAAATTACTCTTTTCTTTTTATTTTTAATAAGTTCTGAAACCAATATCCCTGAAACCAGTGGTATCATTATTTTCTTCTTTTTTCAAATTGGCCATGAACAGCAGAAATAAAGGGGAAATCCTATGTAATAATTCCTAAGAGGTAATAAATAAATCACAACCATCAAACATGAAATAAGATTTATTTTCCTGTTGATATATTTGAATAATTCGCATTGAAGTTAACGCACACAGTAAAGGAAGATTCCCTGAAGATTTTCTGAAGATTGTTCAATATGTACGCACAAAGAGATTTGGGACTCACTGTTAGCAAAGGATGGGGCCTTTCATCAAATGAAGTCAAATGATCTGTTTGCACTGCTTAAGGGGATGTGATAGGGTTCACTTATCAAAGTTCCCAACACCAGCCAGCAGCAGACCCCCCACACTCCTGCCTTGGAGAAAAAACCCAATTTGGCCAAACAGTAGATAAGGAAGAGGACTCACCACTGTGGCTGGGTCACTGCTGGCCCAGGCAAAGTTTGATAATGTCTAATAATATCTTGTGTTTACATAGGAACCTTTTCTTGGGGGCAAAGTGCTTTACCAGCATTATCTCATTAGCCTGTCCTCTGACCCTAAAAGCATCTACAGTTTACTGGGGTTGGGAGTGAGTAGAAGAGTGAACAAAAGGAATTGAATGATGGCAAAGCTGGATTTGGAATTCGGGTCTCTGCATTTCTGGGCCAGGTTACTCTCCTACAGTCCATCACCATTCTCAGGCCTTTATGTTTTCGGTGTGTTCAAAGAAAAGGTGAAAAATCCTAAATATTCTACCTGTGTCTTTTAATTCAGGAGTTCTTAATCTTGGTTAAATGGGTTTTGTGGGAGTGGGAGTGGGTTAGGAGGACATTGTCTGAAATCTTCTGTGTGTATGACTATACTTGTATTTTTCTGGGGACTGAGCTCATAGTTTCCATCAGATTTTCTTTTCTCTTTCCTTCCTTCCTTCCTTCCTTCCTTCCTCCCTCCTCCCTTCCCCTTCACCTTTCCCTTCCCTTCCCTTCTCCTTCCTTCCATCTTTCCTTCCTTCCTCCCTCCCTCTCTCTCTTTCCTTCTTTTCTCTTTCTTCTCTCTCTTTCTCTTTCTTTTCTCTCTTTCTTTCTTTCTCTTTCTTTCTTTCCTTCTCTCTCTTTTTCCTCCTTTCCTTCCTACCTTCCTTCCTTCCTTCCTTCTTTCTTTCTCAGGGTCTGGCTCTGTCATCCAGGCTGGGGTGCAGTGGCACCATCATAGCTCAGCGCAGCCTCGAACTCCTGGGGTCAAGCCATCCTCCAGCCTCAGCTGAGTAGCTGGGACTATAAGTCATATTCCTAAGGGTGTTAATGCTTTATTTGGCTCCAAATAATTTCCCACAGGTGATCTGTTCATTTATTCTTTTATTTATTTATCCAACGAACATTCACTGAGTGTATTACCTTTGTAGGGCAGCTGTAACAAATTACCACAAACTGGGTGGCTTAAAATAATGGATCTTTATCCTCTCACCGTTCTAGAGGCTAGAAGTCTGAAATCCAGGCAGCAACAGGGCCGTGCTCTCTCTAAAGGCTCTAGAGGAGGAACGTTCTTTGCCTCTTCCTAGCTTCCAGTGGTTGCTGGCAATCCCAGGTGTTCCTTGGCTTTGTAGACACATCCCTCCCATCTCTGCCTCTGTCACATGGTGCTCTCCCTGTGTCTCTCTCTGCATCTCTTCTCCTCCTCTTTTTTATTTATTTATTTATTTATTTATTGAAACAGAGTCTCACTCTGTCGCCCAGGCTGGAGTGCATTAGCATGATCTCGGCTCACTGCAACCTCCCCCCGGGTTCAAGCGATTCTCCCACTTCAGCTTCCTGAGTAGCTGGGATTACAGGCGTGTGTCACCACGTCTGGCTAATTTTTGTATTTTTAGTAGAGACGGAGTTTCATCATGTTGGCCAGGCTGGTCTCGAACTCCTGACCTCCAGTGATCCACCTGCCTCGGCCTCCCAAAGTGCTGGGATTCCAGGTGTGAGCCACCGCGCCTGGCCTCTCTTCCTCTTCCCATAAGGATAATAGTAATATTGAATTAAGGGCCCACTCTAGGCCAGTATGGCCTCATCTTACCTAAAGAAATCTGCGATGACCCATTTCCAAATAAGGTCACATTCTGAGGTTCTAGAAGGACATGAATTTTGGGGGGACACTAAGCCAGCACACTGAGCATCTGCTATGCACTGGATATTGTGTTGGGCACTAGAAATTGAATAGAAGAAAATCGCTGCTTTTTAGGTACTAATAATACTTAATCTTTTTTGATTTGCTTTTTTTTTTCTTTCAGTCCTGTAGTGCCCCCTTTTTTTGAGGATTCCTTTAGTTGTCCTAGAGTGATCAGGAGTAGAGGAAGTCCAGGCCTTCGCTCTGATTTCCTTCTGGACTCGCATTCCAGCCCCTTTCTGGTGGGAGCAAAGATGGCTGGAATGCGTCCAATAAGGGGCTTGTTAGCTTTCAATGGTCATAATAGCCACAAATTCTCTCTTTCATCAAAAAATGAATTCTTGTGACACATGAGTGTGCAGGGCAACCATAACAGATCAACACGGCCAGAATATTCTCTGCAGAGTGGGAATAGTGGGAGATAAGGCTGGAGAGCCAGGCTGAGATCAAGGAAGGCTTTGCAGGCCATGCTTAGGGGTTTTAAACAAGGAAGAGACATTGTCATCATTGCATTTGCCATAATTCCCTCTAGCACAGGGTGTGGAGGAATTGGATGAGGGACCAAAATGGAGGCAGGGAGGCCAGTTAAGGCGCCATGAGAGTGATCAAAGCAACAGGTACAGGTCGTGGGGAGGAAGCAGAATCTATGGTGGTTGGCTGATTGTAAGGATTGAGGGAGAGGACACAGCCGAGGATAAATTGCAGATTCCAGCAGAGTAAAATGTATAATACCAGCTGTTAGATCTCAACCCAATTACCTTGTCCCAGTAGTCCACGATGCTTCTTAAACACCAAGAACCTGCAGAACTGCAGGGGACAGCCATGGAGCATGCCAGTCCTTGACAACATCAGGAAGAGCGTGGCTGTCTTTTTCCATGTAATCTGCCCTCTGTCCCCTGAGGCAAGTCCTGTAGAAGGAACTACAATAACTGGCTGGCTGTTAGAGAGATGCCTGCCCCACCTTCTTCTTCCAACAGTGCGGATGAGGAGGCTTTTAAACATCCATGTTGTCCTACCCAGGATGCCCCAGGGAGGGAAAGGGACATCTCAGACTATAGGGTGGAGGACCCTAGTTTGGCTCTGGGACATTCTTGTGTCCTTAGCCTGCTTAGCACCATGAACCCAAGAGCTGAGCTGAAGATACTTCCCCAAACTGGAATGACAATGATGACCTTTTTTTCATGCTTGGAGGGAGCCATTAATGTGTCTTTTACAAGCAACTCCCAACCTCCTTAGGGAATCTGTGGTTATCTCTCAACTCTCTCATTTTCAAGGGGAGTTTGGAGCCTGAGCACAGGGGGAGCACTGAGGAGCATATGCAGGGAGTTGCCTGGACTTCGCTGTCGACCTCCAGAGGCCTCTTGCCCAGGGGAGCTCTTATCAGGCTTCTCTGCCTTTTACACCTAAGAACACAAGGAGATGAGCTAAGTCCAAGCCCCCTGTGGCTCCACCAGTCTATCAGCCCAACAGGTGGCCATGATCCTCCTGTGGAACCCTGCCACGTGGGGTGAGGTCATTAAACATAGATCATGGAAAAGCAGGGCCTAATTTTCTGCTAACGAGTAACACATGACTGGGATAGATGTACTTGAATCACAGGAAAAGCTAATCACAGTTTTAGCAATATTTCAAAGAAACAGGGTTGATTCTGTGGATATCAACAGTTTAGTAGTCAGGGCTGGAAAAAAATTCAGGGAGCGAGAGAAGCAGCACGCATACGAGTTGAGGGGTCTTGGGCAAATTACTTAACCTCTTGGTGTCTCAGCTTTCCCTATCTTTAAAATGGGGATAATAGTATGTGTCTCAGAGAGCTGTTGAAAGAATCGCATGAGATAAGATGTATAGAGTGCTTAGTACACTCTACATGTGTGCCTGGCACATCAAAACTCATGCATGTTACTGCTTATTATAACTCAGGTGCAGGGAGTGAGAGTAATGATGGAAAGTCAATTCATGGTTGTCAAAAGAATGATTGAATAAAGGTGTCAGTGGCTCAGGAACAGGGCTGTGTTCAGAATTCTCTCTTGCTATCTTGCTCTCTCTTTCCTGAGTTTTCCCTTTGATCTTTTTTTTTTTTTAATGCATTCCATCTTTGTGTTTACTTTTTCTTGGTTGAGAGTGACAGGTAAGAAAGATCTCTAGGTTAAAAGAAGTGTCCCCAAGATCTCTAGGTTAAAAGAAGCATCCCCAAGGAAAATGAGGCTAGCTCCATTGTAATTTTTCTTAAAGGCTGATCCTACGCAAAAGGCTATATCTGGGTCTTTCATTTTTAAAACCAAATAGCCAGCATTAAGAGACATATTAATGTTTACTCCTACCCATGCAGTAACTGTCTTGGAGGTAGAACCTGTTGAGTCTTTCTATGCCTATGCAGAGATATCCAAACCTAATGTTCTCACTACTAGAAATTGTGTTTTATAATTTAAATAATAAAAAGCAATTTAGATAGCATTCTGATTGGACAGTAGAGATTGCATTTAGATTTTTTTCAGTAGTCACCTCAACAGCTCAGACAGATTTTAGTAATCCTGAGAGACAAATGCAGAGCAGTTTTAAATATATAATAGTGGTAGTTTGCACTGAAAGAGGACTTAGTTATCTGAAATAAACATTTTGTACAACTTGTAGACCAAAAACCACTTGGTGAATGGAGGAATTGTATGTTGCCTTCCTGTCATCAGAGATGAACTAACGGAATTTCCTTGCTGTTTCATTTAACTCCTAGTGAAATAGATTCCCACCTCAAACGAAACATGAATTCACTTTTGTAGAGGGAGTGCTCCTAATGGAGTCTGAATGAAGGACTCGAAAAGTTTAATTTTTAGCCTTCTTTTTTGTTAGCCACTTGTGCTGACGGCACGAGGAAACTTCTTTATGCTTGAGAGGATGGTATGGTTGGAAACAGTTGTTCTCATTTTCTGGGTCTTCTGACTTTATCAAGCCATTTGGCCTTTGAAGAATGTGCAAGAGGGACTGGCAGATGCCTGCTATGCTGGAAGCTGGGAGTACTGGTGGCAAATTAATAAGGCATTGATATTTTTTCCTAAAGAAAGTGTGTTATTTTCTAATTTAACTCCTTGGAAATGTAAGTACAAATGGTGATCAAAATGACAATAAATCATCCTTAGAATGGATTCTTTTCTGCTAAAAATTAAATAATCTCCTTTCAGACTGGTATGTGTCTTTGTGTAAGGGTGTCAGATGCCATCCATTTGACATCCATGTCAACCTTCATGGAACAAGACCCAGAAGGTAACAATGAGAAATGTAGCATTTCAATGTCAATCATGAGAGAGAGAGAATGTGTAAGAAATAGTCTTTTAAATAATGGACAAAATGAAAAAGATCTTATCTGAACATTTAGATTTGCCCTCATCACCTGCTCCCCTTTAGATCAGCAAAATCCAGCTTGAACTACCCCCCCACCATCCCCCTTTATTTGAAATAGTACACACACACATACATGCACACACACGCACATATACCACACATACCACACACCACCACCATCCCCCCCTTTCATCTTTTTTATGCATGCTTGATTTTCTGTGAGAATGTAGAGTTTGTAAGCAATCTAAAGCTCACCTAGGCCCTGGATAAACTAAAGAATGGACTCCAGCCCTCCATGATATCTAACTAACATCAGGCTTTAATTAGCAGATTAGTAGACAGTTGTACTGGGCAAAGACTTTGCTTTCTTTTTACCAATTTCTTCTATGAAGTCCCCGATGACTGGAACTTTCCCTCTGTTGGAAATCCAGTTATCTTGCTGGCAAATATTGTAAGCCCCCAGAACCACAAATCCAGAAGGGGGTGGTACCGTGGAATGGGGGTGCAAGATGTTATTTTACCTTGACATTCAGCACCAGAAGAAAGACAATGGCCCACTTCTTTCTCTGCAGATGCCCTGAATTTGTTGTTGTTGAAACTTGTGAAATTATTTCATGTGTTTTTTTCTTTTTTAAGGATAACAATAACAGAAAGAGTGTTGTCTTCAGAATTTACACTTCCTGGGGTCAGGGTGGAAGGACAGAGGGATTTAACTACATTCTCTGCAACTGTTTTCACTCTTGCCCAAGAATGGTTTCCCAAGAGCACTCCAGTGGGAAGCAGACCTAAAATATTCCCCATTGTACCTCCTTAAGGCCCAGTTAAATTCTGTGCCTCAGTTGCCCTGTCTGTTAAACTGGGGATAATTAAAAGGGATTTAGGGTAGGATACTTGCACAACTCTCTCTTGAGCTCATGTCCGACTCTAACGGTCCGTATGACTTCACAAGTTCATATTGAAAGCCTGTAAGATGAAAATAATAATTTCCATCTCACAATGTATGGATTAAATGAGTTAATATAAGTGCTTAACACAGAACTAATGCATAGTTGACCCATTAAGTGACAGCTATCAATGTCGCCATTTCATTATGATGATATTGATAGGACATATACGATAAGAATCACGTGAATGTTTTTGTGATTCTTCACACAGGCCTTCAGGAAGGGGGTTTCCGTGGTGCTGGGGTTTGTCTTCCTCATTTTCCCACTCACTGACTCACTGTTAGCAGAAAGACAGCCTGTCCTGTTCTGCAAGAAGGATAAGTTTTCTCACTAAGCCCCTGTCCCACCCTCCTGAGCCTGCCCTGTTCTTCAGGGCTGGAATGGGCAGGGAAGGGGCCTGTGGCAGTGGAGGAGGCCTCTTAGGGACTCGGACACCAACTCCTGAGGGGCTAGACGTGGCGTCTGGGAAGCACCTTCCCAAGCTCCCTCTTGCTGCCAGGCCCTAGGACCCCAATGTAGAAACTTATGCAGGACAAGACTGGGGAGCATCTGGCACTTCAGAATGTAAACAGCATTTACAAGCCTTCTGCATCTCACCAAGAAAAAAATAAATACATTCTGGGGACTAACACTGAAAATCCCCTCCTCGATTCCATTCTGTCCTGATGTAAGTTATTTTCCTCCTTTTTGAATGGTTCTGGATTAAATTGAGAAGAATAATAGAGAATGGCAGGCATTAAAACCTTGGTAAATATTTGTGGCATGGTGATTAGGGGCACAGACTGGAGCCAGTTTTGCGGCTCTCCAGCTCGCCTTTTAGAGCCTGAGTTCCCTTACATGTCAAATGGGGAATAATTATACTTATCTCCTAGGGATATTGTGAAGAGTAAATGAGATAATTATATAACAATAATAATGTTGATGTTTATTGATCACTTATTAGATGCCAAGTACTATGGTTTAGGCTTCGTGTGAGCTATCTTGACCACTATACCATATTGTACTCAAGACTTAGCATATAGGTAATGCTCAATAAATGTTAGCAATTATAAAGACAATGATCATTATTATCAACAAAGTACAAACAGCTAATCTTTATTGTCCTTGGTGACATGTTTGTACCATCATGCTTCCCTTGACAAAGCTGGTCCCCATACCCTACCACTCCCTTGCCCCTCTCAGGTTCCTTTAGACCATACCACATCTTCAAAACCTACTGCTGTGGGGGAAAGATGACTAAATTCAGAGCCACTGGGTGACCTGGGTGGATCCTTCATTGTGGCTTGGCCTGTTATAATTTACTTGTGACACGGCACAAGCTACTTTTAGACTCACGGTGCTGGTTTCTCCATCTTTACAACGTGATCAAGATGCTGCTATTTATTCATTAGTACTGTAGGAACCTGGGGAGAAAGACACTTCTGAAATGAAAAGCACAGTGTTTTTTGGCCCACTGTCCTCATCCCCCTCCAGAAGCTAGTGTGGGAAATAAGTGAGGTGTGCTGTTTGTGGGTCGATGCACTGGCTGAGACTGGAGAGAGTGAGTCCCAGCAGCCACTGTGCTAAACACACAGGGCTAGCACAGCACCTGGCATGTGGTAGGGCCTCAAGAAACCATCTGTTGGAGGTGAAGATAATTCATGATTTTAGCTAAGGACGTGTTCCCTATGTCTGCTGCAAAAAGCTGCTATGACCAGCTGCCACCCCCATCCCTCCCTCCAGAGACTCCAGGCCTGGAAACTGGAACCAAATGCTGTATGCCATTTGTTTTTTCCTTTGGAAATTGAAAAATGTCATTGGTGCTAGGTTATGCCGCATATGCTTTCATTGCTGGTACTATATTTCCTAGTCTCTGTCCCACCATACTCTCCCTGGCATGCTTTTCCTTTTGATTCAATTAGCCTCTAGATTCTGCAAGGCCAAGCTGAAGTTTGGGGATCAGATTTTCTAAGGGTAAGTAGTATTAGGTTAGATGATTCAAACAGCTTGTCTTTATTCATGGCCTAGATAGAACTTTATCTATCTCCTCACTCCTCCCCACTTTTTCCCTGCCTCCCAAATTTCCTTTCTTGCTCGTTAGATGCACATCTCTTGGAGACCACTTCTTATACTCTAAGCTGAATCTGATGCCAGGGCCCACCAGCAGAAAGAGCTTTACAGGTGGGAAGCATTAAGAGAAGCTAATGAGCAAAAAGAGGTGGGCTTCTGCTCCCTAAATGGTCCTTACAAAGTAAAGTAAACCCTCAGCTAAGGTACATCTGAATTCCTCACAATAGCTTCAACTTTTTTTTTTTGAGATGGAGTCTTATTCTCCTGACCAGACTGGAGTACAGTGGCGTGATCTCGGCTCATTGCAACCTCTGCTTTCCGGGTTCAAGTGATTCTGTGTCTCAGCCTCAATTTCAGTAGCTGGGATTACAGGCATGCACCACCATGCCTGTGGTTTCACCATGTCTGCCAGGCTGGTCTTGAACTCCTGACCTCAGGTGATCTGCCCACCTTGGCCTCCCGAAGTGCTGGGATTACAGGCGTGAGCCACCATGCCCGGCCTTCTTCATCTTTAAAAGAGAAATTATTGCCATTTCAGGGTTGTAATAATTGTGAGAGTCAAGCTAAATAGTGAATGTGAAAAGAGCTTTTAAAAACAGTAAATGCCACCAACTGTCAGGTAATATTATTCCAAACAGCATTTGTGCTTCTACACTGACATGTGCCAGGTTCTATCCAGCATTAAAGTTCTTTGCTTATTCTTCCTTGGGGGACACCCTCCTTACTCCAACTAGGTTGACAGTTACTTCAGGTGGACTTTGTCTTACTTTGATCTGCATCCCTCCAGTCCTTTTCCTAGTACCTTCAGTGCAGTGGCTGCTTGATCAGTACTTGTTGAACTGGGTCCCTTATAATAAACAACTATTGTCTTGGTCAAACTTCCTTTTTTCCTTCTACTACAAATCCACAAATTGAGAAAATTCCAAGTGACTAGATCTTTTTTTTTTTTTTTTAAAGAACCAAAGAGAGTAAGAGACACAATGTGTGTTTACTAAAGAGCTGGCATTTTAATCGTACCCTTTTTAACTAGTTTACTTTAGCATGAAATGTAAAGAACACAGATTCGGATGTAAGAAATGTCACACAGTGAGAAGAGGTGAAGAACCAAGTTTTATGAATTCAGTTTAATGCCACTGAGGGGGGTAAATCAGAGAAAAATAGAACAGATTTATGAATTGCTTATTTCAGTCTACATTGGTGTGGGTTTGGACCCTTCTAGGATTTCCTGGAGCCCTGTAGGCTGTTATTCACCCTTCACATATGCATATATAAAAATATACCATCTATAAATAGCCACCTGCCTTTTCAGTGAAATTAAAGATGGGAGAGTTAGAAGAGATTTTCCCAGTATAATTACAGGGCTCAAACCTACAGCTGTTATACTACTAGAGTTCTACCCAGATGATTTCTAATATCATTATTTTATTTTAGGCACATTTTAAAATTCTCTCTCTGTATTTTAATGGTAAGATGTTGTCCAGACTTTTATTTTTTTCTTGCCAAGATTTCTCACATACCTACTTAAAAAGATTAGGTGTTGCATGGGGTTGTTGTACAGAGTAGTTTTGTTTTATAAACTGCAGAAAATTTTCACAAGTGTTTCTACTCCTTATCTGGGGATTAACACCAAACTCCTGCCAATGTTTTTCTTAAACGCTACACATGCTCTTTCACAAACACTCTCCCTCACATATTTTCTGCAGAGATATGCCTCCTTAAGAAAAATCCCTGAGCTTCTAAAATTCCTAGGTATGAATTGACTGCATAAGAACACAGCACAATGTGAAGGGAATTAAACTGAACACTTCTATCTTTGCTTACCAAAAAAAAAAAAAAAAAAGCAGGTAGCAATGTATTCATCTGCCGTCTTTGTTCCCTTACTAAAGACCAACACTCTTCAATCTTTGAGAGCCCTGAAAGACAAGGCAGTGCTCATGAAACGAAGGGGACACGCTCAGAGGAGCAGCCACTGGGCTTTCCCTGTAGAAGGGTCTAAGTGCCTTCAGCAGTTAATTTGCAAGGAAAAAACCCCGTTGGGAGCCTTCCACCTACTCTAAAAGCAAACATTCTTAACAGGCGGTATTAGTGTGGTGTTAAGAGAGGCATGCTTTAACCTAAAAGGTGTCATTTTATGAACAAAAACTGGGTAAACCTTCAGAGACTTGCAATCACTGTTTTCCCTTCCTTGATGCCAAAATCTTCACAGGTTAAGATGACCTCACATACCCATTGTGATGCTCAAAACCCGGGAGGATCTTAAAGAAAAGCTGCTTTGCACGAATTGTATACATGCGGCTTCCTGCTCCTGCGAGAACTGTCACTGGTTTTCATTTCATGCGTTTGAAAAACACACGAGCCGTGTGTGAGCCTGTTAATTAAAACAAAAACAGAACTGTTTCTGTTGTACTTTAGAACTACAGAAACTTTGAGGCCAAGCGGGGCAAGAGAAACAGCAGCACCCAGTCTGCTCCTGGGTCCCACGGCTGCCAGGGAATGAAGCCACTGTACTAGAAAAAGCCAGGAAATAGGCACCAGAATTAAAGAAGAGAGGCAAATGGAAAGAAAAAAAATTCTAGTAAGGCTCAGAATTGGATGTATTAAAGTGCCTTTTCCATTCCCGAGGGACTCTTTCATATCAAAGTTTCTGGCTAGTGAAGGCTTCCCTGTCTAATCTGATTCCAAAGTTAGCCTCTTCTCAAGAGGAAAGAATAGCTTCAGTGGCTTCAGAGGCCATCCCAGGGTCAGGCATGGAGTCTATTGCTGCCGGAGCTGCTGAGTCATTGCCACCTTGGGAGCTGCTTGACCTCTGCTTGGTTTACCTAGAAGGTAGAGGGAAGCCTTCAGCTGAGAACACTCCACAAGCAAGGCTTCTAATCTCGAAGTATCCACTGACTTTCCCTAGCACCTGAACCCAAGGCATTTAAGGAGTACCAATCTACATAAGTTACATTAGAATACCAAAACACTGATCAGTTTAAAAAAAAAAAAAAACCAAACACCCAAAAACTCACTGTATTCTTCACAAGGGAAACACTACCAAAAAAAGCAGCAAATATAAACACTATCTTCTAGTCCCTTTTGAATATGGATTTCATCTCCTAAGGGCAGTAAAAACATGGATCAGACAGCACTTCTCTAAAAGAGATGCTTATTCAATACCTCCAATAGTCATCCAAAGCAGGATGTAAAAAGGCTTAGGGGTATGTAGTGGGGTGGTGTGGAGGAAGGCAGGAAGCAGCAACAACAGGAAAAAAAAAAATTAAATGACAGTCAAGGCATTCATTATACTCTGTATCTTAAAGGCAGGAGCAAAAAAGACCTCAATAATATATACCATTCTCTTTGAGGGACACACCCAATGTTGTCCCTCCATACTATTTTCCCACACTTTCCTTCTTTCTCTTCTTTGGTTTAATATTACAGGAATAGTAAACTAAATAAATGTTCATTTTGTATTTAAAAAAATTTATTTGTGATCTGTACATGTGATAAAGTGGGGCTTCGCTGTAGACCTTTAAAGCCAACAAAACAAAAATCCAAAGTAAAAATGTATAAATACAATATATATTTTCTTACAAAAATGGGAGATTTACAAAATATACATACTGTACTTATCTCTATTTTACAAATTTCACATGCACTTAAAAGATACAGCACAAAAGATGCCAAAACCTGTGTTGGAGTTTTAAAAATCTGACAGATGAGATAGTTTTGAAGGTTGAAGAAACACAAGATCGATTTTAACTTTAATGTAAAAAGCAGTTCCACTCAAGTGAACATTACATATATAAAGTAACTTGTACACTTTACAGTACCCTCTATGATTGGCATTTAAAAACTGTTCTGAGAAACAGGATAGTGTTGCAAGATTGGAGGGTAGTGTCAAAGGTGGGGTAAAGGTTAGCTCCCATGATTCTCTGCTAAGATTTACCCCATCATGCAAAAGAATCCGAGTTCTATTACAGAAAAAAAGTACATGATTTAAGATTAATAAATTTAAGTCTTCCAGCACATTTCAAAGAACTCCAGAATCACTTTGAAGTTTACCTTCTTTTAATGACTTTCTTTAAAGATGGGGCCCATGGTTCAAACCTTCCTCTTCGTTCACTATGGTATGTGCTGATCGCCTCCCAACCCAACCACACAGAGACAGGGTCAGCATATGGATGATGTTTAATAAACAGATTGATGGAACCAAGAAAACAGGACAAAATGGCTCTTTGCTTTTTTTTTTTTTAACTTTCCTTTATTATGAGGCTGAAGGCATTATGTTTTTTACCTCAAAGGATCCACATGGGAGAAAAAAATAGAAAAGAAACCTAAATATAGGCTTATAGCAAGAAAAAATAAATGAAGGGAGAGATTTCCCTGAATATTTTAACATAGTCTGTTGGATCATGTGTTCCGAATTAAATTTATTTAAAACAGACAACAAAACCTCTTACATTTCCTTTAGCGAAGTCAGAACCTCTGGCTTAACGGTGTGTGACAGCACACTGCTCTTCACTTTTCCTTAAAAAGGAATGTTTATCTCAACCAAATTAACAGCCAACGGGAAACCTCAGATTTGCGCTGCTTTGCCTA
Source organism: Gorilla gorilla gorilla (assembly GCF_029281585.2). Taxonomy (NCBI): domain Eukaryota; kingdom Metazoa; phylum Chordata; class Mammalia; order Primates; family Hominidae; genus Gorilla; species Gorilla gorilla. Next base: position 104,649,877 of record NC_073235.2, on the reverse strand, counting down.
TAAAAGTTGCTGTCGTCACAGTTATGCCTTTCCACAGGGAGACACTTTTGTTTCCTCTTTTGTCTCTTACAACAAAGACAAGGGGAAAAATGCATTCCTGTCTTGAAAAGCAACAAGTCATCACTTCTTTTCAGGGTATTAGACCAAATAAAACACCCGTCTTTCTGCCTCCTGCCTTCCCCAGAAAATGAAAAAGTAGCAAAAATACCTACTCCACGTCTCCTTGGCCTTATCTCAAAATGTTATCATCATTTCTTTTGCATCCTCACATTAGGATTCTAGCAGGCAGGCCTCCCAAGACTTCCAAATGCTTATTTTACAAGACTTGAAAGGAGTACGGGAAGAAAAACAGGCGGGAGGGGGCAGGGGAGGAGAGACCGTAATGTCTGACCCTGGAAATTAACCCATCTGGGCTCCAGTTTGGCCCCAGTGAAAAGAGATTATGGTTTGACCACTGCTTGACAAGCACACCGCAGGAGACCCTCCCTCTTTCCAACAAAGCAGCCACCGCAGACAGGGCTGTACCTTTCCCGGGGCCTCACAGGGGTCTGGACAGGCCACTCGCCCTGCAGCAGGGGGATCACTCACAGTCCCCGTTCAGCCTCGGAGCCGGGAGAAACTCACAGCAGTCTCTGCTGATCTCAACCTTCTATTAGGCCCAAGCTGGCCCGTACCTTTAACGATTCACATCGCCGTGATCATCATCTTCCTGCAAGTCTTTGCCTGAAATCTTTTCATCCAAACAGCTTTCCACCCAGGTCTCCTTTTCCAAATCACCCCTCGCCCCAAATCTGCAAAGAACTTTTCACTTCCAGGTCACTTCTCAGTAGAGGGGGAGAAAGTTACAGAAACAGGCCCCCACCCAGCAGTTCTTTTCCCTACCGTGCCTCTCCTCTTGCAAGAGGGCAGGGGTGGGAAAGGTGGGGAGGGGCCGGGGCTCATACCGCAGTCTCCCCCTTGCTGCTGTGGCTAAGTCTGTGGTAGAAGCGGCGCCACGACTGCAGGGTCTTGCCCGACCAGATCCAGAAGCCAGTGGTGATGCCGACGATCATGGTCATCAGGTACTTGATCATGAAGACGGTGAAGTCGGGGCTCATGGGCGGGAAGTGGCCGGGCGGGCAGGGCACGGCATAGCTCTTGCACGTCTGCAGGAGCCAGGTGCGCTCCCAGTGCTCGCGGAAGGCCTGCTCGTAGAAGTAGCAGGCCAGGACGATGGTGGCGGGCACTGTGTAGAGCACGCTGAAGACGCCGATGCGCACCATGAGCTTCTCCAGCTTCTCGGTCTTGGTGCCGTCGTGTTTCATGATGGTGCGGATACGGAAGAGGGACACGAAGCCGGCCAGCAAGAAGGACGTGCCTATGAAGAGGTAGACGAACAGAGGCGCCAGCACGAAGCCCCGCAGCGCGTCCACACTGGAGAGGCCAACGTAGCACACCCCACTCAGCAGGTCCCCGTCTACCTGGCCCATGGCCAGGATAGTGATGGTCTTGACGGCGGGCACGGCCCACGCGGCCAGGTGGAAGTACTGCGAGTTGGCCTCGATGGCCTCGTGGCCCCACTTCATGCCGGCCGCCAGGAACCAAGTGAGAGACAGAATGACCCACCAGATGGAGCTGGCCATGCCGAAAAAGTAGAGCACCATGAAGAGGATGGTGCAGCCCTCCTTCTTGGTGCCCTGCGCCACCGTGCGGTAGCCATCGTCCGAGAAGCGCTCCACGCACACGGCGCGGTCCTCCAGAAGGAAGCCGGCCACGTGCGCCACGGCCACCATGAAGTAGCAGCCCGACAGGAAGATGATGGGCCGCTCTGGGTAGCTGAAGCGCCGCATGTCCACCAGGTAGGTAAGAACGGTAAAGAGCGTCGAGGCGCAGCACAGCACCGACCACACGCCCACCCAGAGGCGGGCGAAGCGCCTCTCCTCCTCCTTAAAGTACATCAGACCGTTGGCACGGCCCGGTTCGCACGGGGCGCCGCAATCGCGCTCACCCAGGAAGCGGTAGCCCAGGTAGGGGGGCACCTTGAGCTGACGGGGGCATGAGAAGGGGAAGCCGGGACGCCCCCTGCCATCTGAGGCCCCCGGGGGCAGCGCGGTGAAGGGCAGGTCCGGCAGGTAGGGCGCGGTAGGGTAGGCAGTGGGGCCGCCGCCTGGGCCCCCGGAGCCGTCCGACGTGTTCTGGCCCACACAGATCTCGCCCGCACCGTGCACCGGGAAGTTCTCGCAGCGCAGCCGCTCGGGCCACTGGAAGCCGAACTTGTTCATGAGCGCCTCGCAGCCCTGGCGGGCGCGCTCGCACAGAGAACGACACGGCGGGATGGCCTGATCGAGCACGGTGCACACGGGCGCATACATGGAGCATAGGAAGAAGCGGAGTTCGGGAGAACACTGCACCTTCACCAGCGGGTAGAACTGGTGCACCTCGAGGCCCGCGTCCTCTTGGTTCGTGTGGCCCAGCAGGTTGGGCAGGATGGTCTGGTTGTAGGCGATGTCCGTGCACAGCGGGATGGAGATGGGCTGGCAGAAGCCGTGGTCCGGCACGGAGATGCCCTTCTCTCCGTGGTACGGCTGCGCCCCGGCGCCCGCGGACAGCGCGCCCAGCAGCGCCAGCACCAGGGCACAGAGGCCCAGGGACGAAAGCGGAGCGGCCGCGCCGGGGTCCCGCATCGCCGGCCGCGAGTGCAGCGGTGCTCTCAGCCTGAGGAGTGCGACGAGGCGGTTGGGAGAGGCTTGGATGCGGGGAGGCGCCGCCGCGCCCGGCGCATGAGAGTCCTCACGGCGCCGGGGCCGGGCCGTGGGCGGCGTGGAGCAAAGGGCGCTGCCGCCTGGGTGCCCACGCCGCGGGGGCGCCGCAGACGCCGCCGCCCTGCACGCGCAGGGCCGCCGGGGGCCCAAAACTCGTCAGCCTGGGTTGGGGGCGCCGAGGAGGACCGCCTCGCTCTCCCCGCGGGGACGTAACGGTGCGGCTCCCTCCGCCGCGAGGAGCAACAAGCGGCTCCGGCACCCTTCAAAGTTTGCCCAAGTCTCTGGACCCCCGGCGCACCGCAGCGCGCACGCCCCCCGCACCTGGTCCGGCCCCCGCTAGGAGAACCCCTGCCGCCGCCGCCGCCCGCTCGCCCCGGCCGCCGCCTCCGCGGTGCTGCCCCGCCTCCTGGCCTCGAGGCTCCGCTCGCCGCCGCCTCCTTCGCCTCCTCCTCCACACCCCGCTCCTTCTTCAGCCCCAAAAGCTCGGCCCCAAGTTTCAGCCAAACGGCCGGCTCTTGCTGAGTCCGATCTCGGCCCCGGAGTCGGGAGCACGGCGAGTTCTTTTTGGAAACCCAGTCACACTGCGTCCGAAACCGCGAGGCGCTCGTGCCCGCGGCCTGGCCCCGGCCCCTCTAGCCCCTCGCAGCCCCAGCAGCGAGTCCTGGCGCCCGCCGCCGCCGCCCGCCGGGAGTGAGCGCCGACTAACGCCTCGGAGTCGCGCTGGTCGCCAGAAGAAGCGTCGGGCTTGCGGGGTTCCGGGCCGGCCCGCCGGCCCCCTCCCCTCCCCCCATTCACAAACCACTCCGGGGGCGGCCCCAGGCCCCGGCGGCCCAATGGCGGCCTTTGTTTTTTCGGTGGCCGCCTTCGGATTGGGCGGAAGTCGGAAGGGGCGGGCGCGGGAGCGGCGGAGGCGGTGTCCGCGGCGCTCTGGGCGGATTCCTGAGGGGAGGGGCGGGGGACTGGGAGGGAAAAGTTCGGAAAAACTTTTACCCTGAATTCGCTCAGGGGGGAAAACGCGCAGAAAGGGAATTTGCTTCAAAGATTTGTTCCTCTTCCTGGTGCACTCAGATACGCATTCCTGAGCAGGGGCGCCTTCGCCAGCGGCGTTTGAGGGGAGCGAGGACCGCGCAGCGCCCCTTCGGGGAGAGACGTGACCAGGAGTCGCGTTAGGACTGCAAAGGCTGGCTCTGGCGGGGCTTTCGGGTCGCCGGGTCCTCAATGTGGGGTTTGGGACGGGACGAGAAGGGGGTGCGCGCCTTGCGGATCGCTTCTTTCACCCCGGACCCAAACAGTCCACGCGAGGCCACAGTCCCCTCTCCCCTCCCCCGAGTTATAAAAAGGAGGAGGGGCCGCCTCCGAGGAGAAACCCGAGTCGGGCGGAGGGGCCGAGTGACGGCGGGAGGAAGGACCCCTCGGAGGAAGGGCCCGAAGCAGGGAGAGCGGGGAACCCGGGATCAGGGGAACCCGGGATCAGGCCACCCCGCCCGCGCGCACGGCCTGGAGTCTGGGGAGCTGGGGTGACTCTAGCGAGGTTTTAAGGAAACGAAGACGGCGTTGGGGAGACTGGTTCTAGAAGTAACCTGAGACCGAGCGCCCAGGAACATTCTGTACGACGCGCCGGGCGTCTCAGTGGCCCCGTGTGCCTTGGTTCTGCGGCGTGTGGCCTTTCGGGATCCCATCTTCGTTGCAGAAGCAACCATTTGATCCTCCATTTAGAATCTGCGTAGAAATGTTTTAATGCGTCTTAGAAACCAGGCTAATTAAAGAGTTTTCAAAACACAAAGCTGGGTTATCCTCGTTCTCGGGTAGCGTTTTCTGATTGGCAAACGTTCTTTTGTTCTCGGTTAAATCTTCGTCCTGAGCCAGGCGCTGGGCGCTCGCCCGCGCTCTCTGGTTACTCCTGCGGGGGTCATAAGTCACCAGGGGGCCTCTCCCCTCTCTCCGGGCTGCCAGGAATATCAGGAATTCCCATGCAGGAAAGTGACATGTTGAGAAAGAAAAGAAAAAAATCAATCAATCTCTCTTCCTCCTCCTTCTCCTTCCTCTGTCTCTGTCTCTCTCTCTCTCTCTCACACACACACACACACACACATACACACAACAATCCTGTGCTTTAAAAAAACGTTATTCCTGGCGGAGCCCTTCTGCCTCAGTCCCGGGTGCTGGAGCTCTGAGCGATTTCTGATCAGGTTGAACCTTGGCAGAAGTTGCTGTCTCTGCTGCCTCCCGTGCGCTTCTTTTACAGCGGGAAAAAAACTCATTCTGAAATCGAAGACAATTAATTGGGTTCCCTTCCATGGGAGACTTTGGCTTTCTCTGTTTTTCTTTATTTATTTTCGATCACTGAAGATTGCTGGGAATCGTTCTTTCCGATTCACGGTTCTTTGTCCTTCCCCACTCCTGTTAATAGGTCGAAAGGGCGGAAGGAAGCCTTTGGGCCAAGGCAGAGTGTTAGACTGATCACAGCCTCCATCCGGCCCTCAGCGGGAGTCGCCTTCTTCCTCCCAAGCATCAGTTTCGCCCTCCTTCCCGGACCCCCCCCCCCCTTTTTTTTCCTTTTCTTTGGGACATGTGCCGAAGGTAATACGATACCTGCTTTAAAAATGTTTCATTCCTTCTTTGTGTTTTTAAAAGGGCCCCCCTTTTCTTTCTAAATTATTATTCCTATTACCTAACATCGGGGAGTGTTGATCTTCGGTTGAAATATGTTGCTTAAAGACAATGCTGCTGCTTTGCTTTGTCATTTAAAGTATGTGTGGTGGGGGTTAGATTCCTTTTTTCTCTCCATGAGCTTCAGGATATCCTCCTTTTCTAAATCAAAATTTCATGCTTATTCATCAGGCCACTGATCTAAGTCATCTTTGCTTATTGAGGAAGAAATACCAAGCACTGTCATCAAATAAAATGAAAACTGACAGGATAAAATACTGTCTCAACTGCAACTAAAACAAGTTTAGCGGATGAGCTTCTACTCTCCATATTATAACCCCAGACAGCTCCGATGTTAGGCAATAGGGATAATAATTTAGAAAAAAAAAACCCTTAAATACAAGGGACGAATGAAAAGCAGTCTATGCCTAAGATGCAGAAAACCCATCCCAGATGGAAAGTGTCACAGATGTGAGTCCTCTTGCTCTGTCCCAGGCAGACAAGTCCAAAAAGCAGAGAAGCAAAGCCAATTTTTAAAACAGATTGTTTTGTTTTTAAAGATTTTTAAAAAATCAATCCAAAATTATTCTCCAAAATAAGAATTTGCTGTGAGAGGGGGAGCTCTGGCTTTCCAAGCCTTGCCTGGTATAGAATGCTATGATTTTAAGGAGCCAAGTCATAGAAGATCAGAAAAAGTAAGTTCACAATGTAAGGGTCTAATCATGTTTTAGGTTCTATGACAAATGTAGTGACATTTGTTTATATTCTGTCCAGGATCAATTTAATTTTGCTTCCTAAGCAACCCCTTCCACACCCAACTCCCAAAGCCACTAACTGGTATCTTCTTGGGAGAGCCAAGGGTGGAAAATTTTGTAACTATCTGCTGCAAAATTTCCAATTGTCCCTGCCCTTTAAAATAACAAAGGCCTTTATTTCTTCACATGTAGTCATATGGTCCCGCAGAAAAGTGATGCTATTCATTGGCTCCAGTTTTGCAAATGCTACTTATTTTGGCCAAGTCCCAGGTTTATCTAGTTGAATTACATTCTGATGTCAGGACAGATTTGAAAATGGCCGTCTTCGTGTGCCCCAGTCCTGCGGTTGTAATGAAGCTCCTGCTGCAAGAATTACTCATGCAAGACTAGAAAGGGCAAATTTTAGCACATGCTTTCCTTTCTGGCCTCTCTTTTACTAGACAATTTTGACGTGATAACATGGAGAACTTGGAATTTCCAGTTGTCAGGTTATCATTGACTTGTGTTCATTTTTGTTGGGGTGTTGGATCATTCCAAAAATGGGGATATTCTTATCCCTAAAACCCTTTCAAGGGTTATGAAAGTTAGAGATATCTAAGTTGTAGAAGAGGAGGACCATGCAATAATCATGTTAGATGTGCAGGCCGCATCTTGTAGAGATGATTTATATGGTAAATTCAGTCACTGAGTCTGACCAACACTTCCCTTGTCGATTGAGAGGGGTTTTTGTGTTTTTGTTTTTGTTTTTTGAGACAGAATCTCACCCTGCCACTCAGGCTGGAGTGAGGTAGAGTGATCATAGCTCACTGCAGCCTCGAACTCCTGGTCTTAAGTGATCCTTCTACCTCAGCTTCCAGAAAAGCTGGGACTACAGGTGAGCGCCACCACACTGGGCCAGTTGAGAGTTTTATACGTTGACTATTGTATACTCAGGGTGTTGATCAGGGCTGTGATGGCCTCAAGGCTCAATTGGAGGAGCCACTTCCACGCTCACTCATGTGGCTGTTGGAAGGCCTCAGGCTCTCACTAGCTGTTGGCCAGAGACATCAGTTCCTTGCAATGTGGACCTCTCATAAGGCCACTCGTAATATGGCACCTTGCTTCCCTCACAGCAAAGGCTCAGAGAGTCTCTCCCTCTGAGAGAGGGAGGGAAAGAAGGAGGGAGAGAGAGAGAGCAGGAAAAAATGACGATCAAGATAGAAGTCACAGTCTTTCTGTAACCTAATCTGGGAAGTGACATCCTACCACTTTTGCCATATACTATTCACTAGAAGCAAGTCACCAGATCTTCCCACACTCAAAGGGTAGCAGGGATTATACATAGAGTGTGCAACACCATTGGGGGATCATAGGGAGCCATTTGAGAGGCTGCTTACTACAAGGATTATTCATTTATTCATTTCCAGAGTATTATGAAGATGAGGCAACAGAGAGAAACGACTCTTGGAGCTCTGTCCTTGGGGAGTCCAGAGAAAGGGTCACAGATAAAAATACAGTGCTGACTGGTTATGTTGCCACTTGCAGATGATAGAGTCAGAACAGAACCCTAACTCTGGCCAACCAGTTTTCCAAACACATGTCCCTGGGAGAGAAAACATGGAGGAAGTTGATTAATAAAAGACCATGAACAGTTCTGGAAACAATGTCCAAATGTAGAGCGCTGGCCATTCTGGGGAGTCAAATCTGTACTCAAAGGTCAGAGCATATGGACCATAGTCTGTAGAAAGCGACTTCGGGTATCTGGGTTATGATGTAAAAAGCACCTTTGGTAATTGCTACCCATGTCTCCAATGTGGGTCTGCACAGTAGTGATGTCTAGGAAGGATTGCAGAGGTGGTTGATACAGACTGGTTTAGTTCTGCCTTTCACTATTGATTTCTTGTCCTGCCTCAGGCAAGTCACTTAACAGCTCTTGCTCCCCCAGGATGTTGGGAGAATTTGTGAGGTAATATTTACGAAATGCTGTGTGATCCATAGGCAAAAAATCATCAGGGCAGAATCTTGGTCTAGTTATATGGATACAAATCTTAGGGATCAAATAAAAGGCCAAGTTAGCTGCATATTTTGGGGCTTTGGCTCTTTGCTGAGGTTGTAATTTTTTATAGTGGTATGCTGGTAAATGTTTAACAATCGACTCTCCAGGAAAAAAAGCCCTGATCTGTACATTTGCCAATTTCCGTGGTGTAAATAATGCTACCATAGCTGATTTCAAGCCAATATGATGTCACTGACCTTAGTGTTTGGAAAAGATGCACGTAATCAGCTCCACAAGCCCCTAAGAGCTTGCCCTGGTGTGCCACTCGGTGTGCTAGAACTAATAAGTTCTTCAGATTAGTTTAAGCATCAAAAATAGTTTGTTTGTTTGTTTGTTTGTTTTGAGACGGAGTCTCGCTCTATCGCCCAGACTGGAGTGCAATGGCCTGATCTTGGCTCACTGCAAACTCTGCCTCCCGGGTTCACGCCATTCTCCTGCCTCAGCCTCCTTAGTAGCTGGGACTACAAGTGCCCACCACTGCGCCTGGCTAATTTTTCTTTTGTATTTTTAGTAGAGATGGGGTTTCACCGTGGTAGCCAGGATGGTCTCCATCTCCTGACCTCGTGATCTGCCTGCCTCGGCCTCCCAAAGTGCTGGGATTACAGGTGTGAGCCACTGCGCCCGGCCTCAAAAATAGTTATTTTCTAAATACAATGACTACCATTTATAAAGTTCCAAGTGCTTTAGGTACAGTATCTCTAATTTCACAACAATCCTGTGCAGTCCAAGTTATAACTTCCTTTCCATAGTAGCCAGCCTGAACTAAAGCTTAGGTCTATATAACATTTTCCACTTCATACTGCACTGCTACCTGATGTCTTTTATGATAAACACTAATGTATCTTCTTTTATATGTCTGATAAAAAGCTATTCCAAAATTTAGAGAAACCCCAGAATTTCTAGGCTGGGATATATCAAGTCCAGGTTAGTGATGACCCCTTGAACATTGCACCTAATTCAGGTTTCAAACCAAGTTGGAAGAATCTGTTAATTTTCTCTAGTTACCTAAGGAACAATTTAATTCCATTTCTGAAACTGCACTAGTGGGCATTTAGATTGGGAGATTTGGGAGCCCTACTCCTGCCCCCTAGGGCAAGTGGGAAACTTGTTGTATATCAGGCTCTCCCAGTAAGATAATTTTATCAAGCAGAGAGCTAGGAGGAGAAGCTGTAGGAACCAGACTCAAGGTAGTAATGAAAGCTTCAAGGGAATCCTCTGGAAGGGTAAACATGGAACTTGAGCAGTGGAGTCCAAGCCTGGCTGGTCATCAGAATCACCTAAGGAGTAAATAAAAGAAAAAAGAAAAAAATTTTCTGAGGCCTGAGCCCTACTTCAGATATGTTGAGTCAGAATCCCTGGTGGGGGACTTGGGGATTTAATTTTTAAACACTCACTCGATGATTCTTTGGAATTAGTCAAGTTTGGGAACCACTGAACCAGGCTTGTATTCCACAGCAGTACATTATGTTACTGATACCTTATAGGATGCCTTTAGGATGCCTTTAGTTTTTTTGTTTGTTTGTTTGTTTTTGTTTTTGAGATGGGGTTTTGCTCTTATCGCCCAGGCTGAAGTGCAATGGCGCCATCTCGGCTCACTGCAACCTCTGCCTCCTGGGCTCAAGTGATTCTCTTGCCTCAGCTGGGATTATAGGCGCCTGCCACCACGCCCAGCTAATTTTTGTATTTTTAGTAGAGATGGGGTTTCGCCATGTTGGCCAGGCTGGTCTTGAACTCCTGACCTCAGGTGATCCACCCGCCTCGGCCTCCCAAAGTGCTGGGATTATAGGCCTGAGACACTGTGCCCAGCTTGATGCCTTTAGTTTTGCATAAAGTTTTCACTCTAGTTGATTACTTTTTGAACTGAAGGATGGAAATAATGAGAACCATAAGGGAGTGTGACATGTGTCATGTGTGAGGGGTGTGAATGTGTGTGTGTGTATGTGTGTGTGTGTGAGAGAGAGAGAGATGGTTGGATAAATGTCGTTGCATGGTGTGATGTTGGGTCTGGGACCTTATTTATGAGTCTCAACAAGGTCACAGTGGCTATTCTGAAATGCAACAGCTGCTACTTCCACAGTTCGCTTCATAGCATTTCCTTAGACTGACCTTGCCATTTGTGTACCTTGTGCCACATGAATCCTGTCCTCAGAGGATTGAGTCTGGAGTAGACGATGTGACCCAGCCATGAGGTTGTCTGGCTTGAGACCTCGGTCCAACAGTTGTGCCTGCTGGATACAGAGAGGCCAACTAATTGGATGCTTTCATTTGGGGTTCTGAGTGTAAAATATGCTGGCAGAAGCTGGGAAGCATTCAGCGAGAAGGGAACGAGCAGAAACCAGGAAGCAGTAGAAGCTTGAAGGAAGCAAGAGCTGTGAGGCAGTGAAGTGAGTAGAGACAGCAATTAGATGGTGGCAGCAGGAGCAGAGGAAGGAGAGACGGGAGAGCAGCGGCCTTTATAGTGGAAAAATATGAAGGAAGGAAGGAAAGAAACAAAGGAGAAAGGAAGGAAGGAGAGAGGGAACACCTGTTTCAGAAGGAGAAGACAAAAAGACCGAGTCCTGAGAGCTGTTTCCTGGCTGCTTCCTTTCCTCAGAATTCTACCATCCCTATGAATGAAGCCGTCTGACTCCTTGTCTGTTACTAGAGAGAACCTTACTAACCACAGTACAAGGCTTAGAAAAGGGTGAAAACACACATCTCTTCCGACTTTCTCCTGGAGAATGTGTCCACAGTGGCAGAAGGCTGACCACAGAGGATCAGCACCAGTCTAGGAGAGGTATCCACTAAAGGCTGATTAACAAGGCTGGGTCTTGCAACCACCTTCTTCTTGCTCAATGGCCTGGATAAAGAATTTGAGAATATACCTCCCAGGGCTGCAACTGACATTGAGTTGACTGTGATTGCAAAAGTGTTTCCAGATAGGAATTATCTGTAAAGGCTGGGGAGACATCTTTCTTTTGGGTTGTTTTGAGAAATAAGTGCACTGAAGAATCTAAAGTTCTTAACATGGTGTGGAGGCTACTAGTTGTCCCCAATATCTGTTCCCCTCTTCTTCCGTAGTAATAAAGCCCTCAGTCGTCAGATGGACATATGACCAACTGGAATAAAGATCTAATTTTCCAGCCTCCCTTTTGGGATCCACTGAGCCCGGGCCATGGGGTGTCAGCAAAAGTGTTGTGTGCAACTTAAAGGGAGTGGGAACTACCCTTCTTCCCTCCTCCTGACAGCTGCAACTGCACAAGCTGTTGTGGACCATGAGGTGACATTGGGAAAGGAGCAAAAGAGAAAAGGGGCCTGAGTCTCTAACACAGATGTGCACCATGCTAGTCTGGGATGGACTCCCTCTGGATTTCTCAAATATGAGAACAAAATAAATTTTGACCATGTTTTAGCCAACATTGTTTTAGATTTTCCAACGCCTCACAGCCAAGCCTAATCCTAATTTTATCACAACGTGTGTGGCTCATGGTAGGTACTCATCAAAAGTCAGTTTCTTTTGCCACTTTTCTTTGATATTACTGTATTCTGTCTTGTATTTCAGTTATTTTGGTGCTTTCTTACCCCACCTATTTATTTGAAAGGTCTTTGAGAGTAGGAACTATGTCTTATTTTTCTCCCTCGTCTTTCACAAGGTAGACGTTCAATTTGTTGAATTAGATTGTGCAATTCATCAGTCAGATGAAGTTCAATGAAAATAAAGACCTATACATTGCAGAGAAACAGGATGGTGAAAGGCTAGCTCGGGACAAAAGACTTGAGAATCACAACGGACCACAAGCTAATCATGCGTCAACAATCACTGCTATTGTTTTAACTTATTTGTGTTTAGAGACAGGGTCTTGCTCCGTCACCCAGGCTGGAGTGCAGTGGTGCCATCGTAGCTCACTGTAGCCTGGAACTCTCTGGGCTCAATTGATCCTCCCGCCTCAGCCTCCCAGTAGCTGGGACTACAGGCGCATGCCACCATGTCTGGCTAATTTTTAAATTTTTTTTGTAGAGACAAGGTCTCTCTTTGTTGCCCAGGCTGGACTTGAACTCCTGGGCTCAAGTGATTCTCCCACCTTGGCCTCCCAAAGCACTGGGATTACTAGGATGTAGCACTGTGCCTGGCCCTACTATTGCTTTTAAATTAAACACATAAATTTGGCATGCAGAAAGTAAATGAAGCGGCGTGAAGGAACCAGTATGAAGAGTAACCCAAAGAAGTTAAAAAGGTGACTCTCAAAGGGGTGGTGGAAGGTAGTTGTAGAGAGATTTACTTTTTAAAAAGCCTACTTTCTGGGCCCCACTCCTAGAGGGTCTGTTTAAAAGCTCCTCGAGTGAGTCTACTGTGCAGTCAGGATCCAAAGTAGCTGATGAGAAGACAAGTTGAAAGTTTGTTTCTCTTGGAAAAATATATGAAGTCATTTAACTGTCTTCCCAAGTGTATGAAAATTTGTTTTGAGATGGATGTAGTGCATTTCTCTCTCCAGAGGAACAGAGAAAGACTTCAGTTACAGCCAGGGAAATGAGAATTCTTGGGGTCTTGGTCCAACCACTAACCCCTTGTTCTCCGGCAAGTCAGTGCACCTCTTGAGGCTTCGTCTGCATCTGTAAATGGTAGAAACTGGGCTTTGTTATCCGGCTCTGCTCTGATAGCCTATGGCTCTATCTGGGAGTTCCTCGCCTAAGCTAGGACTTTCCAAGTAGGGACTTTCTTGTCTTCCCAGGTTCTGATGGCAGCGCAGCAGCCAGGCCCAGCAGCTCACAGCCTGTGCCCACTTGTGCTGAGAAGGCTGGGCACGCAATACCCTGAGTGTTCCCTGAAAGGCCACTTGCCCATCGCTTTTCTAGCCTTTCACATTTCCACTTAGCAGCCTTTCCTTCTCTCCCTTTCCCTGCCTCCTCCTTATTATTCTAAATAGTACTTTAAGCTCTAGAGCCAGGCTCTTCAATTAAGGTGTAGACAAAGTGGTTTGACTCCACTTGATTAAAAACCCTGTGAATGGGAGAGAACACAAACCTCAAAACATTTGCCTTTCAAAGCCAGAAGAGGGGGGGGGAGAGAGAAACTGTTATGTGATCTCGAATTTGCCAGATGTCAGCTTAGAGGGGCCTAAAGAATTCCTAAGCCTTTGTTTACCAAATCCTTCCTCAGAGCCTCAGTGAACCCAGAGCCTGTGGCTACCTTGCAGGAGAGGCCACCGAGAGGCCAAAACTGGATGGGAAGGGGCAGGGTGGTAGGGGTCGGGGTGGGGAGAGGTATTTGAATTTTGTTTTTTCCACTTAATTATCTGCGGCTGCTTTTGGAGAAATCGGTTCTCTTTGCATTGGGAAATTAACCCTTAATCTCCACAAATGAGGGCAATCAACCCATTTACTAAATAAACACAGATCATTGCAGACTGGCTGCTCCTCTTTGTGATTTAATTTGAGAATGGTTTCACCTGAAGGAGGGGCTGAGGAGTGGCTGGCCCTGAGGGACCTGGCGGGGTCCCCAAAGGGAGGTGACGGATCGAAGAGGTGGTTAAGAGAGGGTGGAGTGAGCCAGTTTGAGACTGAAGAGGGCTTTGAGATTTCCTTTTCATGAGTAAATCCAAGTCCCTCCCTTGCTCGGGTCTTACCTTCTGAATTTATTTGGGGCCTTCCGTTCTATGGTGTTAATTTTGGCTTTGAAAGTGTGAAGCCGGTTAAAGCAACTTTTATTAGAATGCTGCCTATCAGAAGCCTCTGGGATGGGAACAGAGAAGCCCTTTATTTCTTAGCTAACTTTCTCATTAATATGTTGAGGAATCTCTCCTTGCTTTTAATTCCCTGCGTCAGTCACCAGTTATTTTGTTTATAGGTAGTCACGGAAGGTTATTTAAATCCACACAGTCACACTGCAGTGGGGCACATTGCCAGCAGCAGAGTGCGTTCGATAAATGATTGAATGAACGAGTAAGGTACAGCTCAAGTTAAAAGGGTGTAATTAAACCACATGGTCTTCGTTTATTTTTAAAAATGTATTTAGAGTCATTATGTTCAGGCCCTGTGCTGTGTGAGATGCGGGGAATGTGTGTCCCCGCCATCATGGATCTTATAGTCTTTTCTTTCTTTTCTTTTTTATTTTTGAAACAGTCTCGCTCTGTCACCCAGGCTGGAGTGCAGTGGCGCCATGTCGGCTCACTGCAACCTCTGCTTCCCAGTTTCAAGCAATTCTTATGCCTCAGTCTGTCAAGAAGTTGGGACTACAGGTGTGCACCACCATGCTTGGCTAATTTTTGTATTTTTATTTTATTTTATTATTATTATACTTTAAATTTTAGGGTACATGTGCACAATGTGCAGGTTAGTTACATATGTATACATGTGCCATGCTGGTGTGCTGCACCCATTAACTCGTCATTTAGCATTAGGTATATCTCCTAATGCTATCCCTCCCCCCTCCCCCCACCCCACAACAGTCCCCAGAGTGTGATGTTCCCCTTCCTGCACCCATGTGCTCTCATTGCTCAATTCCCACCTATGAGTGAGAACATGCGGTGTTTGGTTTTTTGTCCTTGTGATAGTTTACTGAGAATGATGATTTCCAATTTCATCCATGTCCCTACAAAGGACATGAACTCATCATTTTTTATGGCTGCATAGTATTCCATGGTGTATATGTGCCACATTTGCTTAATCCAGTCTATCATTGTTGGACATTTGGGTTGGTTCTAAGTCTTTGCTATTGTGAATAGTGCCACAATAAACATACATGTGCATGTGTCTTTATAGCAGCATGATTTATAGTCCTTTGGGTATATACCCAGTAATGGGATGGCTGGGTCAAATGGTATTTCTAGTTCCAGATCCCTGAGGAATCGCCACACTGTCTTCCACAATGGTTGAACTAGTTTACAGTCCCACCAACAGTGTAAAAGTGTTCCTATTTCTCCACATCGTCTCCAGCACCTGTTGTTTCCTGACTTTTTAATGATTGCCATTCTAACTGGTGTGAGATGGTATCTCATAGTGGTTTTGATTTGCATTTCTCTGATGGCCAGTGATGGTGAGCATTTTTTCATGTGTTTTTTGGCTGCATAAATGTCTTCTTTTGAGAAGTGTCTGTTCATGTCCTTTGCCCACTTTTTGATGGGGTTGTTTGTTTTTTTCTTGTAAATTTGTTTGAGTTCATTGTAGATTCTGGATAATTTTTGTATTTTTAGTAGAGATGGGGTTTCGCCACGTTGGCCAGGCTGGTCTTGAACTCTTGGCCTCAAGTGATCCGCCCACCTGGGCCTCCCAAAGTGCTGGGATTTACAGGAGTGAGCCACCGTGCCCGGCCCAATCTTATAGCCTTGATTGACAAATGAATCTGGTTTTCTGTGATGACCTTGAATTTGTCTCAAAATTATCATGGGAGTTTGGCCTGAGCTAGGAGCCAGCCTATCCTGTGATTTAAAAATGAAGGGCTAGTCTGGGTGCTATGGCTCATACCTGTAATCCCAGCACTTTGGGAGGCCGAGGTGGGTGGATTGCTTGAGCCGAGTTCAAAACCAGCCTGAACAACATGGTGAAATTCTGTCTTTACCAAAAATACAAAAATTAGCTGGGCGTGGTAGAGCTTGCCTATAGTCCCAACTACTCAGGAGGCTGAGGTGGGAGGATCACCTGAGCCTGGGAGATTGAGGCTATAGTGAGCTGTGATAGCACCACTGCACTTCAGCCTGGGTGACAGAGTGAGACCCTGTCTCATAAATAAATAAATGGAGTTGGAGAATGGCTCAGGGATTGATTTTTTTTTTTTTTTTGAGACAAAGTCTCACTCTGTTGCCTAAGCTGGAGTGCAGTGGCACAATCTCAGCTCACTGCAACCTCCGCCTCCTGGGTTGAAGCGATTCTCCTGCTTCAGCCTCCCAAGTAGCTGGGACTACAGGCACGTGCCACCATGCCCAGCTAATTTTTGTATTTTTACAAAAATGCAAAATTTTTGTATTTTTACAAAAATGCAAAATTTTTGTAATTTTGTATTTTTAGTAGAGACAGGGTTTCACTATGTTGGCCAGGCTGGTCTTGAACTCCTGACCTTGTGATCCGCCCGCCTCAGCCTCCCAAAGTGCTGGGATTACAGGCATGAGCCACTGTGCCCGGCCTAGGGATTGATTTTTTTATAAGTGATCTCAGACTCCAGTCGTTCATTCCCTTTATTTTGGGGGATGAGAAAACTGAAGCCCAACATGGTAGAGTGAATTGTCCAAGTGCTGGACAATTCACGACAGAAAGAACTGGAACTAGAATCCACACATGTGGGTTCCTGGACTTGTGTTTTACCCAAGAACTTTGCACATAAGGGCACAACTTTATTTTCTCTGCTTCCTCCCCACCTCACATTGGAAATAGCTTGTGTGAGTTCCAGAGTGAAGGATCCAAGTGACTGGCCGGAGTGAGGGGCTTTCGGGGTGGCCCGTGACTGGGAGACCCACAGAAAGCTGGTGAGTGGGGCTGATCTGCCTGGTGTCCATAGCCTGAGCTGCCCCGGACAGCTGTGCCTTGTCAAGAAAGGACTGGAAGGGTGTTGCAGAAACCACTGCTGGCATCCAGCCTCACCCCAGAGGTAGGGGAGGGACCTGGCTGTGCCTGCTGGCTGTTTGTGCTGGGGAAGGGGCTGTTGGCCTGTTTCTCTGGCTTCCGGCAGACTTGTGAAGAGTTGTTACCAAAACGGAGGGGTTTTGAAAACAGCCCAGGAGGCCGGAGAGGAAACATTTAGAGAAGAGATAAACAAAAGAAGCGACAGACTTCTCACTCTAACAAAAGGGGCTTTGGTTTACCTGTGAAACTTCACTCCTCCTCTTCCCCTAGCCTTAATTTATAAAGCTGGTCCATGGCTCCAAGAGATTACCCTATTTTAAAGCCCTAGTTCTGAGGACCATATTGGTCTTGCTGTGTTTTGGCACCCAGGGTTGGTGATGTCCTGACTTAAATTCCAGCTGAACAGTTAAGAGTAAGCCGGCTAACTGACTCCGGTGTCTGGTATTAGCTGTGTCGTTACTATTTTTATTAACAGCTAACATTTATTGAGTGTTTACCATAGTCAGGCATTGTGCTAAGCCCTTAACCCACACTTCTTGAGCCTTCATCCTCATAGCAGCACTTTGAGGTGGCTACAGTTTATTCGACCCATTTTACAGATGGGAAAACAAAGGCATAGAGAGGTCTAGGGTTACACAGGTAGTAAGTCAAAGAATGGGACTTTTTTGAGACGGAGTCTCACTCTGTGACCCAGGCTGGAGTGCATTGGCACCGTCTCGGCTCACTGCAACCTCCGCCTCCCGGGTTCAAACGATTCTCGTGCCTCAGCCTCCCAAATAGCTGGGATTACATTACATTCATAGTGGCATCTGCCACTATGCCCGGCTAATTGCTTGCATTTTTAGTAGAGATGGGGTTTCACCATGTTGGCCAGGCTGGTCTCAAACTCCTGACCTCAGGTAATCTACCTGCCTTGGCCTCCCAAAGTGCTAGGATTACAGGCTTGAGCCACCATGCCAGCTTAAGAATGGGACATTGGATCCAGTTCTCTCTTTGAAGAAAAAAAGAAAAAAAAAAAACACTTGTGGGAAGGAAATAAGAACAAGGAAGAAATTTAGCCTGCTCCTAACAGCACAAGCCATCTGTGTATGTCTGGCCTGGAGAAGGCTCTTAGAGAGCAAACAGACAGGATGAGCTTGTGTTTTCTGTGGAAGCCTCGGTGAGGATGTGTTTCTCTCTACCTCCTATGCAGCCAGCTGTCCCAGAGAAGATCACAAGACCAGGATGTTCATGGGATGCTGCATCACTGTAAGGAAATCATGATGTTTCCTCTAGAAACAACCTCACATTTCTAAGAGTGGTAGAGTAGTTTTCCCATTCACTATTTTGAAAGCTCTTAGTTTTGGTATAGTGGGGACTCATCTTTCTTTAGAGATACAGTTTGATAGTTTTGGTGGAGAGCCTAGGTTTTGTGGATTTTAATCCTTGTTCAGTAGCTTGTTAGTTTTGTGGCTTTGGACACGCTTCTTAACTCCCCTGGGCCTCAGTTTCCTCATCTGTAAAATGGTGATAATATTTAATAGTAGCACCTGCTTCATAGGATTGCAAAGGTCAAATGAGATAATACAATGTACTTAGTACTGAGCATGTTACAAATGCTCAGTAAGGAATGATTATTATTTGTAATGGTTTAAAGAGGCAATTTGATCTGGGCAGATGGGAGCTAAAGTTTCTGGTTTCTCAAAAGGCTGCCAGCATCATGTATGCTCAGTTGAGAGTGAGAATACTGTAGGAATGGCAGGGCCAGAGGAAAGTCACATTTCCATCCTGAATATTTCCAATGCACAAATACGCTGAAGAGATGGATGTTTGTAAGTTGCTGCAGACCACAGGAGCTGTTGAAGAAAAAGCTTTCTTTTCCAAATCTGGATGCTTATACCCCATAGAAAAGATATTTTGGGCATCCCATGTTTATTTCTACCCATGCCCTTTTTAGGCATAGGTCTTTCAGAAACAAAAACTGCGCTAGGTATAAAGAAAAGAAGAAAAAATTTCTTTTTCAGTTTTAGGCAATATGCATATAGCGTTTATCAACATGATTATAATCTTCAGAGGAGCTGACCTTCTGATGGAAACAGGGAAAAAACTGAAGTCCTAATGGCACATTAAAAAATGTTCAACTTGCTTTATCTTATGGTCCTGCCTGTTTCATCTGGGATACAAGCCAATTCAAAATGCCCTATAGCTCATTTTAGATTTGCAGAGCCTGTGGAACCCTGCCCATTCTTGCAAGTGGAAGGGTCAGAAGCAGTTATTTGCTGCACAGCAAACCACTGGCAAGCAGCATCTGCATCTAATTTTTTTTTTTTTTTTGTGGAGTCTTGCTCTGTTGCCCAGGCTGGAGTGCAGTGGCACAATCTCGGCTCACTGCAACCTCTGCCTCCTAGGTTCAAGTGATTCTCCGGCCATAGCTTCCCAAGTAGCTGAGATTACAGGCACCCACCACCATGCCTGGCTAATTTTTGTACTTTTAGTAGAGACGGGGTTTCACCATGTTGGCCAGGCTGGTCTCGAACTCCTGACCTCAGATGATCTGCCCACCTCGGCCTCCCAAAATGCTGGGATTATAGGCATAAGTCACTGTGCCCAGCCTAAAACATATTTTTATTTCCTAGGAGGCTTTGCACTAGATGGTGCTTAATAAATATTTGTTGAATAAAAACGTTGTTTTCTACTTTTCTTTATGCAGTTAAATTTGTTGGTTTAAAATAATTTTCCTCATAATTTCTGAAAGCTTAAACACTGAAGTTTGTGTTTATGTGTGTATGTAAAATAACAATTATAGGAGTT
Source organism: Gorilla gorilla gorilla (assembly GCF_029281585.2). Taxonomy (NCBI): domain Eukaryota; kingdom Metazoa; phylum Chordata; class Mammalia; order Primates; family Hominidae; genus Gorilla; species Gorilla gorilla. The sequence continues at coordinate 104,630,375 of NC_073235.2, read as the reverse complement.
GAGTCCAATCTTCCTCCCCAACTGTAAGTCCCTGTTACGGTGGTCCCTATACCTATCACCATGGCCCCCCTTGAATACATCTGCCTTACTATCTTTAAAAACACACAAAACCCCCAAAAACAATTAATTACAAAAATGCTGTTTTATGTTGTAGCAAGTGAAAATGGTGCCCTGTCTTTCATGACTTCTATAAACCAGTAAGGGCTTTGAGCACCCAAAGGCTTAGAACCCCATCTTACTTTTCAAAAACAAACAAACAAACAAAACAAACACAGATTATTTTGATAAACATAAAACCCTCACAATTGCCCAGAAAGTCTAATGTGTTTTTATCTGCATGTTTTAGATGCAGAAACGGACACTTAGAGAGGCTAAATAACTTGCCCAAGATCATGGAGCTAGTAACTAGTGGGGCTGTGATTTGAACCCGGGCCATCTGGCTCCAGAACTGGAGGCACCAATTGATCATGGTGACAAATGTCAGGTGTCTGTGCCACTGGCCAAAACACAGTTCTGGCAGGAGAGATCTCAGCTCTGCTTGAACTCCAGGGAGAGAGGGCTTTCTTTGCATGTTCCCATTTCATTTTTGGACAGCTTTAATTGTTAGAAAGTCCTTCGCTATATTGAACTGAAATCTGCCTCCCCAAGGCTTCCATTGATTTTCACAGTACAAATTTAATCCCTCTCCCACACAACCGCCCCTCAGATATATGTGTGCCACCCCGCCCGCACACCTCCTCCTCCACCCTCTTGGTGGGAACACTGGAAACAGGCCCTCTCAAGGTTCCAGGCCCCTAGTGCGGCTGAGACCACAGGGAGGCTAGATGGGGCTTATACAAGAGGCGGAATGTTAAATCAGGTATTGCCAGTTGTTGTAGGTAATGTTTAGAACCCTGGACAAGGAATTCTCTAGGAACCAGCTAAGAATGGCTCACCATCCCTGAATTATACACTTCCCTGTAACATGGACATTGCCATAAGATGTCGTTGATCCTGAAAGTGGCTGAGTCTTTTTTTTTTTTTTTTTTTTTTTTGAGACAGAGTCTCGTTCTGTCGCCCAGGCTGGAGTGCAGTGGCGCAATCTTGGCTCACCACAAGCTCCGCCTCCCGGGTTCATGCCATTCTCCTGCCTCAGCCTCCCAAGTAGCTGGGACCACAGGCGCCGGCCACCATGCCCGGCTAATTTTTTTGTGTTTTTAGTAGAGACGGGGTTTCATCGTGTTAACCAGGATGGTCTCGATCTCCTGACCTCATGATCCGCCCATCTCGACCTCCCAAAGTGCTGGGATTACAGGCGTGAGCCACTGTGCCCAGCCTGTAGCTGAGTCTTTATTCCAACCTAATTAGTTTCAGTGGGAAGGGAACCATAGAAAAAAAATTATTGAGGATGAGACCCCAAGAGACATCAAAATGGGTAGGATGGAGCGCCCAAATGGGGATGCAGAGCAGGTTCTGCAGCAGGAATGATTATGTGATGCCTAATGGGTTTGAAATGGCAGTAGACACTTGCTAAGTGCATACCCTGGTCTGAGCACAAAAGAGACTTAGAAATGCAGTTTTAAAGTCATTTCCGTTCTCTCCATTGATTACATTATAGAAATAGAAACGCATGGGTATGTGGCAGGTGGTGTATAGTAGCAAAGCAACCAGGGCCTGCTCCTTTGGAATATCTCAGCCAAGGAGAGTGAAGGAGTAGCACGTTTTGGCAGCAATTTTTAGCCGTTCTCTCCACCCCCAACTCCCAGCCTTTGGTTAGACTTGGCACCTGATGGATGGGTGGCTTATCTTTGTATAACCACATGGCCGAATATCTCCAAAAGGCCAGCAAAGATATGGTAGCCTCAAAGCTCAGCAGGACCCAAATCCTGACCAGATCCAAAGATCCTTTGGAGAGGCAGCAAACATGGCCAGCAAAGGAGATGCCCTAATTGTGTCTAAATGCATGTGTTCATTCATCCATCCAAAACCAAGTGTGCTGGCCCCTGTGTGTGGACCCACAGATACAGTGGTAAACAAGCCCAGTACAGTCTCCGTGTCATGCCGTACAGACTTACTGCACACATACCACGTGCCAGGCTCTGTGCTGGCCTGACTTGGTATGTAGGCCCTTAATGTCCCATCCTCTTAGGGGTTTTAGGAAGGAGATGTGGACGGCAAATGTCTTCCATGCTTTTGGAATAGGCTTCTGTTGGGGGTATGCTGGGACTGCTCGTGTTGGCTGTCTTTTTGGAGATGTGAGGTGTGCAGCCACCAAGGGCTCCTCAGAGGAACACCCACAGGACTCTCCATCCACGCCCCCATCAGGCAAATTCCCCTTTGTCTAAATTTGGATCTTGTTCTCTAACGGAGCAGAGGGTAAGTCTAGCAATGTCAGCCTCCCTTGGAATCTCAGGCCAAGCCTTTGAGCAGACAGGCATTTCTCATCCTCAGTCTCTCAGCATCTCCCAGTGATTAACATAACCTGACACCAGGCCCATCAAGATAAGGATCCTAATGGCCACAATGGCTTCCCTTTCCTCCCCCAGCCCTTCTTTATTGCTCTGCACATTATGTTCACTTCCGGCAGGGAAGAGTTTAGAAGCGTGGGGCTAGGCGACCCCGTTCTGCAGGCAGCTACCCTCAAGGCTTGTGCGAGGGCTCCAGGGACAGAGAAGCATTTCCCTTTAATAAGCTTCTCACACTACATTAAAGATAAAAGGAGAAGGGAAATATTTATATTCTGACAAAGCAGCTCTTCCCTTCAGGCTCTTGTTTTATTTATTAACTTGCTCTGTCCCTCTCTCAGTCTTTCTCTATTTCAGGGGCGAGGCATTTCCTCTCCTTCTCCCCTTTAGTCATTAATTTTGCGGGTGAGTGACAGTGACAGAGGGACTTTAGAATCGTTGTCAAAGAGATGGGATTTATAGGTGGGTGCCATTCCCAGGTGACACACACAGCTGTTCCTGTACCCTCTCGGGAGATGCTCCCCCATTACCACACTTATTATATAGCCCTTGGACGGCAGGATGAATCATGCTGGTTATGTTATGTCATTTAAAATGAAGCTGTGTCAGTCCAGCAAATTGCTCAGAGATACAGTAATCTGGATGCTGACTCCGTACACCTGAGACTTCTTCGACCTCTTCTTTTATTGCATATTTTCCTCTCTCCCAGAGGTGATCTCTTGAGGAAGCTTATTTCCTCCAGCTAATCTGCCTAGAGCCAATAAAACACAGATATGCTGTTTTGCAATGATTATCATTAAAGTTGCAGGCTACTATTGTTCCAAAGCCTACTCTAGTTGTAAAGGAGTTAATTCTCTTAAACATGCCCTGCCTAGATTATTAGATGGTCAGGATGGTTTAGCCTCTGTTCTGTTGGCCCAGGGAATATTCATCTTGTTTTCCAAGTAGAAGCTCTTTTGTTTTTTGGTAGTGACTTTTTAAAAATGACATATGATCATCATTTAAAATTTCAAGTACAAAGAAAGCAACAAATGTCCTACCTATCCACTTGTGGAGAAGCAATATAGGGTGATGGTTGAGAGCAAAGACAGCAAAGACCCTGGAGCCTGAATCCCTGGGTTTGACTCTTAGCTCTCCCATGTACTATCTGTGTAACCCATAGGAAACATCTCCATTCCTCAGTTTCCTTACCTGTAAAATGGGGGTGATGATATCTACTCCTTAAAAATTTTATGTGGGGGGCCGGTGGTCCTCATGCCTGTAATAGCAGCACTTTGGGAGGCTGAGGTGAATGGATTGCTTGAGCCCAGGAGTTCAGCCTGGACAACATGGCAAAACCTCATCTCTACAAAAAAAATTTTTAAAAAATTAACTGGGTGTGGTGGCGTGCACCTGTAGTCCCAGATATCTGGGAGGTTGAGGTGGGAGGATCACTTGAGCCCAGGAGGTAGAGGCTGCAGTGAGCCATGATCACGCCACTGCACTCCAGCCTGGGCAATAGAGTGAGACCCTGTCTCAAAAAAGAAATAAAAAGTTTATGAGGATTAAATTTGTAGATACATGTAAAGTTCTTAAGATAGTGTTGACACGTAGTGAGCACGTAAAAAGAATTAGCTATTGTTACAATTACCATCGAAAAATAATCAGAAAGCAAGAAAGGTCACAAATAATTTTATTGTAACATGATTATATTATGCATGCTTTTAAAATAATTAAAAACATTAGGCTTGGTTTTACCTGAACTTAACAGTAAAAAGGAACTCAGGTGAAATTAATAAACTTCAAAGATTAGTTCCTGAATGACAAGACATATTAGTTTCTAGAAGATCATCCCAAGATTAGAAAAATATAATAGATGATGAAAATTAATTGAAAGGTTGGGTGGGTGGTTTTGATTGGCTTCCTGCCGGGTAATAAGATGATTTAGTGCTCTCATGCTTCTTCCCCACTCCCAATTGTTGATGCTTCTATAATTTTTAATTTGTTTGACTTTATAGCATCTACATTCTGATTTGCATCTATTTATTTCTCCAGAGGTCTAGTCCTCTTTCTATATTTAATTGAATTCAGTGTTTACTGCTAGTCCTTTTATCAAGAGTCTCACATTACTAGTTCTCTAATTTGGTCAATTTTTTTGACTGGTTGTATTTCACTGTTGAGTAGGCTTTTTTCTCCTATTTTTTGCCCCTGCAGAAGGACTTAGTGGTGTTATATTCCCCAAATTCTTTCATATTTGAGAATGTTTGACTGTTATGTCACTATGTATGTGACTGACATCTTGCTGAGTGTAATGTTCTTGAGTTGCCTTTTCTTTTCCTCAAAACCTTGTAGGCATTTTTCTATTGCCTTCTGGCATTAAATGTTGCTATTTGGAAGGATGATACCAGGCTTGTAGTTTTCCCCTTGTCAGATCCTAGGTTTTTTTTTTTTTTTTGAGATGGAGTCTTGCTCTGTCACCCAGGCTGGAGTGCAGTGGCATGATCTCGGCTCACTGCAGCCTCCACCTCCCAGGTTCAGGCGATTCTCCTGCCTCAGCCTCTCTAGTAGCTGAGGTGCACTTCACTACACCTGGCTAATTTTTTTATTTTTATTTTTAGTAAGGACAGATTTTCACCATGTTGGCCAGGCTGGTCTCAAACTCCTGACCTCAAGTGACCCACCTGCCTCAGCCTCCCAAAGTGTTGGGATTACGGGCGTGAGACACTGCACCTGGCCAAGAATTCTTGTTGATCGATCTATATCATATTTACCTAGTTTAGAATGGGTCCTTCCTTCCTTCCTTTCTTCCTTCCATCCATCCGTCTGTCTGTCCTTCCTTCCTCCCTCCCTCTCTCTCTTTTCTTTTCTTTCTTTCTTTCTTTCTTTCTTTCTTTCTTTCTTTCTTTCTTTCTTTCTTTCTTTCTTTCTTCCTTCTCTCTCTCTTTTCTTTTCTAAGTATCTAGATCTTGTCTGGCATAGAATGGGCCCTATTATTTTATTTTATTTTGTTCATTTCTTGAGACGGGGTCTTGCTATGTTGCCCAGACTGGTCTTGAACTCCTGGGCTCAAACAACCCTCCGGCCTCAGCTTTCCAGGTAGCTGGATTACAGGTGTGTGCCACTGTGCCCAGCTGAGTGGGCCTTTTAAATCTGAAGATTCAAGTGTTCTTTGAGCTTGGAAAAGTTTTTCTGTATTATGTTCTCAAATATTTTTTCAGTTCTATTTTTTAGGATAGAGAGGAGGCTTCTGTTTCAGTGATGGATTTCAATTTACCCTCTATTTCTATTCCTTTCTTAATAGTTGCTTTAATTATTGCTTTTCCCCTCTGTTTTAACTTGTATTACCTCAAGTATTTCCCTGATGTGTTCATTTCATTTTGGGGGCTGGTGCTTTTTGTGCCTTTAGTTTTTTCTGACTTACAGAAGGTGATGATTTCTTGGTCCTTAATTGTTTCTTTAGCTGCCTGATCTCTCCTTTCATCTCATTCTTTTGATAGTTTGTTTCAACTTTGAGTTGACTGAGTATTTGTCCCTAAGGGTTACCAAAGAGGCAGAGGAACATTCCCACCCTTGACACTGTAGTATAGCTTGGGGAGAGAGAAAAAGTTAAATGGCAATCAAAACTCTATATGCTCAAGAAGAGTAACTAGACATCAGGTGCTATGAGTGCTCAGAAGAAGGAAGAGGAGTTTCAAAAGTTGGTGGTTGGGATGTTCAAACATCTTGGACAGAGGGATGAGCAGCATTTCAGCAGGAAGTCCTCTGGTCTGTGGAGGACTGGGCAGGAGCAGGCAGATGGCAGACAGTGGGAATCACAGTGTATGGCGGGTTCATTTAGCACAGCATTTGGGTCTCCAGGCTTCAGAGTCACACAACCTGGGTTCAACTCTGCTCTACTACTTGTAAGCTGTGTAACCTTGCGCCAGGTACTTGATCTCTCTGAGCCTCACTTTCCTAATCTATGACACAGCAATAAGCCATTTCATGGCATCATTAAGACTAAATGAGATAACTCATCTAAAGGGGAAGGCAATCAGCACATTGTTATAAGTGCTTAATAAAGGTGACTACTATTGTGGAAGCCCTTGAGTCCCTAACTAGATTACTGAGTCCTTAGGAGAAGGAATTGTGTCTTATTCCTCATTGTGTGCCTCACACATAATAGATGAGCAATAAATGTATGGATGACTTTATTTTATCATTTAGGTCATATTTCATTGCACGTAGCAGAAACCCTAAGTCAAACTGGCTAAAACCAGGGACGCATGTAGGATCCCATCATTCTGTAGGTCAAATCCAGCCTGCTTCCTGTTTTTGTACAGTCTGTGAACGAAGAATGGGTTTTGCATTTTTAAGTGTTTAAAAAAATCAAAATATTTGGAGAAACTTGAAAATTATATGAAATTAACATTTCAGTGTCTATAAATAAAGTTATATTGGAACACAGTCATACATTCATTTATGTATGGTGTATGGCAGGTGTTGGCAACCTTTTCCTATAAGGGGCCTGATTGTAAATATTTTAGGCGTGGGAGACTATATGTCATATGTCACAGCTACTCAACTCTACTGTAGTAGCATGAAAGTAGTCATAGGCAATAACCTTAGAAGAGAAGATCTGAGGACAGGAAATAGGGTAGAAAAGTGGAAGGGCTCCTGGGTTCTAGGTCTCCTGGGTTCTAGGCTTGGCTTTTACCAACCAATAGTAGGATATTCATCAAGTCACGTCACTTCTCCGGGTCAGATTTTATGGGAAATGAAAGAGTTTAACTAGATTTCGAAAGCTTCTTTTAGCTTCAAAATTCCTATTTTTCTATTTTGGTTTTCCATTTTAACAACCTGGACTTTTTCTGAAGGTGTGTGTAGCAGTTAGAATACTTCGACTGCAAGCAACAGAAGCCAATTGTAATTAATTTAAGCAAAAAGACATTTATCATGAAGATATGCGGGTAGGTCACAGAAATAAAGGAAAAGCAGAAAATTAGGCTTAGAAAGGACAAGAGCCAGAGCAAAGCCCAGGGTTCAGGCCGCAGGAACCAATGGATACTCTCTTCAGGGTACTGCAGTCTCCGTTGACCTCTGACCATTCTCAAGAGCATTCAAGACTGAAATTCCAGTGTTGTGTTTCTAGCCTGGCTTAGATTTGGTTAAAAGAACCACTATGATTGTATCCAACAGGAAGCGATAGTTCCCCAAAGCCAAATGAGGAGCTGTTACTAGAAAAAGAGGGAATGGAAGCTGAGCAGGCCAAAAGGACAGATGTCCATGACCGTGAAGGGCACAGTTGTTTAAGTGCTAGACGTTGTAGCATGAGGAGCCAATACTGACTCTTGAGTCATTTGCTCATTCTCTCAATAAACTTACTGAATTTAGTCATGCCATTTTGGAAGACACCAAAGAAATATAGTAATGATCTATAAGACTGGTGGGAACGGGTGCTTGGATTTTACTCAGGAAGACCTGGGAACAAGAATGTATTCCCTTTTAATTGGAATCATTAAAATATATCCAGGAATATGCAACTGCAGCTCATTATAGGGAGATGTTAAGTAATTCTCTAATTATGTGTATTACACTGTAGGCAGAAGATCCTCAGACAAGTGACTTATCTCACATGTCAAGGGGCAGAGCTAAAAGCAGGACTTGACTTCCTGACTTGAATAACTGTTCTGAACCAGCTGCCTAGCAACCATGGCCTCCGTTCAGGAGCAGCTACCATGTGAGGAGCGTCAGTGCCCGGCTGCTCCACTAAACTGTGAATTTCTCAAGGGCAGAAACAGGGTCCTGTTCCTCTGCATTTCCCCCAGGGCCTTGTCTGGCATCAGACACACAGAAGAGAGATGTTCAGTAAGGAGTCAGCTTTACAGTTTCCATCAATGAAATGAAGCCTGTCTCTGCATTAGATGATGACTTGAGCTGAGGAGTACTGAAAACATGCCCAGCTGCTGTCAGCAAAGCCTGGTCTGGGGACATGGAAAGGACATATTTCAGAGCAAGAGAATTTCAGACATTCTAACAGGACACTGAGCTGTAAACTCTGTAGCGTTCACATTAGACGACTTCTCCATCTCAATGTGTATCTTATTTCTTATGGCAAATAATGAAAAATTATGACCTCACAAAGCAAACCAGTGAGTGCAATCGTCTCTGTTCATCTCTCTCCTTCTCGACAGGAAAAAGCTAGGAAAAATAAATTCCTATTTTTCTATTTTGGTTTTCCATTTTAACAACCTGGACTTTTTCTGAAGGTGCGTGTAGCAGTTAGAATACTTCGATTGCAAGCAACAGAAGCCAATTCTAATTAATTTAAGCAAAAAGACATTTATCGTGAAGATATGCGGGTAGGTCACAGAAATAAAGGAAAAGCTGAAAATATAGGCTTAGAAAGGACAGGAGCCTTTCTAATTGCCTTGAAATTTGCTCAGAAGGAAATGTTTATAGAAATTTGTCTTCAATCAGGGCCAGGCACAGTGGCTTATGCCTAAATTCCAGCACTTTGGGAGGCTAAGGTGGGCAGATCCCCTGAGGTCAGGAGTTCGAGTCCAGCCTGGTCTACATAGTGAAAGCCTGTCTCTACTAAAAATACAAAAATTAGCTGGGCGTGGTGGTGCACACCTGTAATCCCAGCCATCTGGGAGGCTGAGGCATGAGAATCGCTTGAACCGGGGAGACAGAGGTTGCAGTGAGCTGAAATTATGCCACTGCACTTCAGCCTGGGCAATAGAGCGAGACTCTGTCTCAAAAAAAGAAGAAAGAAAAGAAAAAAGAAAAAAATTGTTTTTAATCAAGTACTTGTGCATGTGTGCACTCTTTGTTTAGGAAAAGTGGCTAACTCACTTGACCTACCTCTGAAGGCTGGTACCCGGGCCTTTCTTCAGCTGTCTGATTCTGCAGCTGCCTGAGGCTCAAGCAGGCTCACCCCTCCTGGGCCTGAGCAGGCAGGATTAGCCCCACAGATGCATGCTGGAAGGGTGGATTTCAGAGATCATGAAATCATTTATTAAATAAACATGCTTATCCTTTTTCTTGTTACTTACCTTCACCTGAAAAAGGAGGTTTCTTAGTACTTCCTTTATTTCTCCCCCTGAGGCAATCAGTTGGCCCCACTAAGCCTAGATATGTGGGATGACAGGGACTTCCAGCCTCAGTTTCACAACAACCTAGAGTGTCTCCAACTCTCTGAAGGCATGTTGAGAAATCCTCAAAGTTAAATTAACCTCAGTTCACTTTGGCTTAATAAATCAGTATCACTCTGCACTGTAAGGCACAGAAGGGAGAATGTTGGGAAATCAACGACTTTGTAGACTGTCATATCTCCAAAAAGGCTGGGTCCCTTGGAGATTACTTTGGGCTGGTTCATCACCACTTTTCTTATCTCCATGGCAAGAATATGGTGTTGATTTTTTTAAGGGAAGATATTTTTCTTTCTGTATCTCAACAAGAACCAGCCCTCTACACTTACCCCAGTGTCCTTAACTGTCTCCTTACTGTGTCCATATAACTGTGGTTCTTTCACGTCCCTGCTTTGCCCTCACCCTGTGTCTATTGCCATGTCATGGTGGTCTCCCAGCCTTTGTGTGACAGCAAATCTGAGCTACTTATTAATAAGGCTCAGCATGGGCTGACTTCCACCATGCCAGTTTCCCTGGCAACACCAGTGGGCAGTAAAGATCTTAGACAAACTTTCTAGTAGGTCACCCCTGAGCTATACCTCCCTTAGAATCCAAGAGATTCTCCAGAGAGCCCTGCTCCTATTTTGGTTGGACCTTATTTTTCTCTGTATAGCCACAGAGATTAGAATTACACAAATCTAGAGCAGTGTTGAAAGATCTTACAAGAAATGTCCAGATAGAAGGGTGGCAGCAATACGAACAGTCATCAGGGTCTCTGATGGGGCCACCCAAATGCAACTGGCACCATGCCTGCCCTCCAGGCGGCCAGCATTTGCTTACTGTGAGTCTCCTGCGACATACCGCAGGATCACTGTTTTTTGACAGTTCCCATCTTTTCTCTCACTTTTCCCTATTTCTCTCTTTCTTTTTCTTTTCTTTTTTTTTTTTTTTTGAGGTGGAGTCTCACCCTGTCACCCAGGCTGGAGTGCAGCAGTGAGGTCTCAACTCACTGCAACGTCCTGCTCCCAGTTCAAGTGATTCTTGTGCCTCAGCCTCCCAAGTAGATGGGACCCCAGGCACGCACCACCACGCCTGGCTAATTTTTGTATTTTTAGTAGAGATGGGGTTTCGCCATGTTGGACAGGCTGGTCTCGAATTCCTGACCTCAAGTGATCCTTCCACCTCGGCCTCCTAAAGTGTTGGGATTACAGATGTGAACCATCCCTGCCCAGCCACCTATTTCTCTCTTCACAAAGTTTCTAAACTTTGCTATGTCAAACCCATTTAGACAATGATTCAAATACCAAGAGCACCCAAGGAATGTTTCAGGTTTCTGTCCCATCACGTGGCTTTGACGAAAGAGCAGAAGTGCAGGCAGGGCATACCCACAGCTGTGGGGGTGGAATCTGCAGCCAGGCTGGGGTGAGTGATTCTGGGGCTCTTGAGGCACAGACCTGTGGATTCCCCGGGGTGAAGGATGTGTGTAGGAACATAAGGAGAACTGAATAGCGCTAGAAAGGACATGTGTGTCCCTGATTTCAGCATTTCTCTGAAGCTGAACCCACTGACACTCCTGTCACCTGACAATTAACATTCTATGCAGAGGGATCTTTTGTTTAAGGCTTTTTCCTTTAGGAAGATTATCGGGAGGTTTGCAGAAAGGAAGCAATTTTAGCAGGGATGAACCCATAGCAGTGAGAGCTTCGGAAAGCAGGGCAATGCCGGACTACCTATTTTTTTGTGTAGTGTTTTGTTGATCAAATACAAACCTTTGCCAGAGCCTGATTCTGATTGATCTTTGTTACATCAGAGGACAGTTAGCTCCTATGCTATGAGAGAAGGAACAAAACAAAACCCAAACTTGCCCCAAAATTTATCAATGAGACTATGTTCCTTTAGTTCCTTTGGTCCCATCTGAATGGGTGGACACCAAATGTGCCTGTGAAAACTCTTCACTGTAGTGTCCAGAGCCCTGCTTGTAGCCACCAGGCCACTGAGATCATTAAAACTCACCCAAGGGCTGCAGACAATTAAAATAATGATGTGCAGCTTCACAAATTGGCATGAGTGACTTGGGTGATACCAAAGAGGAAAGGAGGATTTTGAGTCTCTCCACTAAATCAGCTTTAATGAGGATGCTCGTTGCTTCTCCTGCCATTCTTTCTAGTTCTAAAATAAAGCTACCAAGATCTGTTGATGTGCCCAGGCAGGATGGCCCTCTGTCTAAAAGCCACACTTCTATCCAGTCATCCTAGTTTCTCTTGAACTCAAAAGGTCAGCTTGAATGAGTTATTGCATATGACCTTTGCAATTTCCATTTGATCCTATAAGGAGAGAGAGAAAGATTAGGTTTGAGTTGTAAGAAAGTTCAGTGCTTGCTTCAGTTCTTTCCTGATCCCGGGCTGGTGTGTTTTCCAACCTCTCCAGGAGTCTGAGTGCTTAAACAAAGCTCCTTCTGAGCTTGAATCAAACATGAGTTGAGGAGGAGGGCATGGGCAGCTGTTTTGATGGACCACCTGTTTGCAAAGTAGTGAAACCTTGAAAGAGGAAGTAAAAAGATTTTTTTTTTTTGATAGAATTAGCTTGGGCAAGGTAACATCTTAAGGGGGCGAACTGTAATGGAATTAGAAATGGGTGGATTAGCTTTTCCTGAAAATATCCTGTGTTAAAACAATTAGGGGGAAAATGCTTGGCAGGATGCATTTCAGATTTGGTGCAACTGAGGCTGTTTGGGGCCAGGGAAGCAATTCACAGAATCCAGCATGTATGTATCAGTCAATGTTTGATGTTATGGCTCACGACTAAACAGTATATACATAGTATACATGTTACAGATAAAAGCCTTCCACTGGCTAATGTTGCACAGTGATCAGCAAATAAGCTCTCTGGGTTTACACTTGTTTTTATTTATATCATTTATTTATCTATTGTTTTGAGATGGAGTTTCACTCTTTTTGCCCAGGCTGGAGTGCAATGGCGCGATCTCGGCTCACTGCAGCCTCCACCTTCTGGGTTCAAACGATTCTCCTGCCTCAGCCTCCCAAGTAGCTGGGATTACAGGCGTGCGCCACCACACCCAGCTAATTTTGTATTTTTTTAGTAGAGATAGGGTTTCACCATGTTGATCAGGCTGGTCTCGAACTCCTGACCTCAAGTGATCCACCTGCCTCAGCCTCCCAAAGTGCTGGGATTACAGGCGTGAGCCACCACACCCGGCCTCTGTTTTTTTAGTTTTTAAGGCAGGGTCTCACTCTGTCACCCAAGCTAGAGTGCTGTGGCGTGATCTTGACTCACTGCAGCCTTGACCTCCCAGGTTCAAGCGATCCACCCACCTCAGCCTCCTGAGTAGCTGGGACTATAGGTGTGTGCCACCACGCCCAGCTAATTTTTGCATTTTTTTTGTAGAGACTGGGTTTCACCATGTTGCCCAAGCTGGTCTCAAATTTCTGAGCTTATACAATCCACCTGCCTCGGCCTCCCAAAGTGCTGGGATTGCCCATGGGCACCACAACACGTTCAGCTACACTTGTTTTTTGTTTTTTTTGGAGATGGAGTTTTGCTCTTGTTGTCCAGGCTGGGGTGCAATGGCGGGATCTCGGCTAACTGCAACCTTTGCCTCCCTGGTTCAAGCGATTCTTCTGCCTCAGCCTCCCGAGTAGGTGGGATTACAGGCATGTGCCACCACGCCCGGCTAATTTTTGTATTTTTTTTTTAGTATAGATGGGGTTTCTCCATGTTGGTCAGGCTGGTCTCAAGCTCCTGACCTCAGGCAATTTGGCTGCCTCGGCCTCCCAAAGTGCTGGGATTACAGGCGTGAGCCACCGCGCCCAGCCTACGCTTATTTTTAAGTCACTAGCTTGTTCTTTAAAAAGCCACCATTACCATCAACAAAAACAACAAAATTTCCAATTGTATCAATAATTAGTTCTAAAAAGAAATCTAAATAAAAATTTGTCTCATCTCACCCTTTAAATTTATATCATTTGACATACTCACAGTTCCTAATAAGTAAATATGAGTTAAACTATTAGGCTAGAAAAGGACGTGTCAATTAGCTGGGCATGGTGCCATGTGGCTGTAGTCCCAGCAACTTGGGAGGCTGAGGCAGGAGAATTGCTTGAACCCGGGAGGTGGAGGTTGCAGTGAGCCAAGATCCGGCCACTACACTCCAGCCTGGGCGACAGTGCGAGACTGTCTCAAAACAAAAAAGAGAAAAGGACACGTCAAGAGTGGCCCACTCTACAAAAAATGTGGCTTATTCTCAAGTCAGATATGTGTATGTATATGTATGTTTGTGTGGATAATCTTGTTTTCAGATCTCAAAATGTCCACTAAGTGGTCAGGAATTTTCCCCTGTATACAGCACAGAGCCTGTATACAGCAGATGTACTTTACTGGATACATTGTATTGAGCATCTACCATGAGTGGTAGCACAAATAAAACTTTCAAGATTAACCATGGAAAATCCCTTCAGGGGCCTTTTTTTTTTTTTTTTTTTTTTGAGACAGAGTTTCACTTTCGCCCAGGCTGGAGTGTAGTGGCAAGATCTCAGCTCACTGCAACAACCTTCGCCTCCATGTTCAAGTGATTCCCGTGCCTCAGACTTCCAAGTAGCTGGAATTATAGGTGCCCGCCGCCACATCCAGCTAATTTTTGTATTTTTTTTTAGTAGAGACAGAGTTTCAGTATGTTGGCCAGGCTGGTCTTGAACTCCTGACCTCAGGCGATCCGTCTGCCTCGGCCTCCCAAAGTGCTGGGATTACAGGCATGATCCACTATGCCTAGCCCCTTCAATGGCTTATAAAATATAGTAGCATCCTTCACCAAGTTCAACACAGCTAGGTTTTTCTCCAACAATGGATCAGATTGCGATTTTGTTTTAGTTGGGAACCAGATGAATCGGTCGGCACTTATTTACAGGCCAGATGTACCCTAAACACTTATTTTTCAGACTCTAGCGTCTCATTCAGCCTCACCTCTGAGAGGTACGAAGAAAGTAAAACTAGCCAAGCTGACAGTGGGTCCGTGTCCCTCCTCTGGCCGGCTCTGGGACCTCAGTCACCGAGTGGATAGGTGATTACAACAGCCACTATTGAAATAGTTATTTTTTTCTTTCTCTTTCTTTTTGTTTGGGGGGCAATAAGGGCCAAGGGCACACAGTTGAATTTGTATCATGTATATTATGACTCTGCAGTAAACATTTATTGAATTAATAAATGTTTGAGATGATTTTATTTCGTTCAGTTGCTCTATTGACTTTGGTGTGAATGTTAGCTATTTTTCCCCACTGAAAAAATAACAATGGCTTGAATGTCTTTAAGTAATGGCAAAGCATGTGGAAAAGGCTAAAAATCACTTTTAAAAGGAGAAAAAAAAGTCTAGACTACTTGAAGTCCTGATCATAAATATTCTGAATTTCCTAGGGGCACAATATATAGCAATACTGGCAATTTTAATACCATCACTAATCATTTTGAATACTCTGACATCCTTTCACTGTAATATTTGTGTATTTAGTGGAAACTTTTAAAAAAGTCATGTCACTAGCCAACAAAAGTCATTTCATAGTTATGATGTAATTGTAAGGTAATATTTCAGGGTTGTCAAGATCAAAGACTTGAAATATGACTTACAAAAAAAAAAAAAGTTCAGGAGAGACCCCTCCGAATAACCTTTTAAAGGCCCTAAACCAATAGCATCTTGTCTTCTGTTTTCCTTAGGGTTTTGGAAACAGAATCATACAAAAGATACATTCTCCAGAGGCATATGAATAAAATTAAAGAGTGAAAATAAATAATTCTAGATGAAATTTCTCCCTCTGATTTAAACAGTGAGAAATAGCTGTACTCAATGTGTTGGCAATAAAAATAGGAAAACTGTACTTAAATTGTGAATTGGGCCCAATATCAAGATCTGAAAATGGATGTCATGAAAGCCACTTTATGATTATTACATTGACTGAAGGAAATATTTTTATGTGTAGAAATTATCTGTCTATGTTATCTTCCTGGTCTGTATGATACAAAACTAGACATCTTTAAAAATTAAAATTCCATTTGTGCATTTTTTTTTGTTTGTAGAGATGGACTTCTGATGCATTGCCCAGGCTGATCTCAAACTCCTAGCCTCAAGCGATCCCAAAGTGCTGGGATTACAGGTGTGAGCCACTATGCCCGGCTCTTTCTGTACAAGTAAAGCCAAATTGATGTGTAAGTGTTTCTGTATTATTGCTATTAACAATTGATCTGGTCTGAATAAGCTGATTCCTGGGTGGATTCAGAAAGTTATTTTTCTTCTGCTTGTCTAAGGGGATGAAGAAATGAGATATAGGCCAAGCATCGTGGCTCACGCCTGTAATCCCAGCACTTTGGGAGGCCAAGGTGGAAGGATTGCTTGAGCCCAGGAGTTCAAGACCAGCCACAGGCAACATGGTGAAACCCACCTCTACAAAAAAGTAAAAAAGTATAAAAATTAGCCAGGTGTGGTTGCTTGCGCCTGTAGTCCCAGCTGCTCAGGCGGCTGAGGTGGGAGGATCACTTGAGCTTGGAAGGTAGAGATTGCAGTGAGCTGGGATTATACTCTAACCTGAATGACAGAGTGAGAACCAGTCTCAAAAAAAAAAAAAAAAAAAAAGAGAAAGATGTCAAGTTGTAATTCTCCCTTGTAATCCTCCAACTTCCCCAAACTAAAAAAAAGAAAAAGAAAGAAAAACAAACTAATTATTCACATATAAAGCATTTTTAGATGATGATAATTATTAAAAAACAAATCATGATGTGCCAAGCCCTTTAAGAAAAAATAAGGAAAAAGAGGTGTTGGTGTTACTTCCCTCCCTCTGGTAAGTCAGAGTAGGATCCAACCCAGGGTCTTTGGTTTTGTTTTGTTTTGTGTTTTAGGAATACTGATCCCCAGGGATGAAAGAATTAACTGGAGATCACATATAAGTTAAAAAAAAAACCCTCAATTATATTTTTCCTCCAGAAAGATATAAACATTTGCTTTTGTCAAAGGTTTTGCCACCTCCAGTGAAAAACTGGAATTGGTACAATGTGCTATGCCACCACCTGAGACTTAGATAAGCTACTTCCTAGGAGAGGTATCTGCCAAGGGTTTTTCCAAGGTACTTGTCACTTGATGGCTATCCTCCCAACCAAAGGACAAAGATGTTAATAACAACTGTAGTCATGATGATAGTAGTAATAGTACATAACCACCACAACAATAGTACCTACCATTTAAGAGGGTCTGCTACTATGTGTCAGACACCAACATTGGCAATTTGCACATGTTCTTAGTTTGTTAATCTTCACAATGCTCCTTTAATGAAGAGTTTATTATTGCCATTTTACAAATGAGGAAACTGAGCTCAGAGATACTAAGTAGCTTCATGTCTGGTAATACTTGAATAGTAGAGCTGCAATTTGAACAGCTGTCTGATTTACCCACACTCTTTTATACTCTCCTTGCTAATGCTCTAGCCAACTGATAATGGCTATTTCGTGGGAGAGCCAAAGAAGTGGGGAGAGGGCATCTGGGAATTTTTCAGGAGGACTGGAGAATAAATGACTGCACTGTCCTGGACACTGCTTCACTAAGTGCTGAAAGCCAGGCAAATTCACTGTTGTAATCCCAGTGTTAGGCACAGAGGAAATCAATAAATGTGAAGTGAATGAAGATAATAGAGACTCATTATATTTGTTCTGAATGGAATTGAATTTTAAAACCGCTGTCATATCAACAGTCAGGGTGTCTCAATGTCTGTATAGGAGGGGTTTCGGGAATGGCACACTGGTTGAAAGGGGGCCCAGGTAGACTGTCCTGGAGCATGTCAAGGGGCAGGTAGGTGGCTTTGATAATGGTGGTAATGGTAAATAGTGACAGTGACAACTCAGGATGCACTGAAGTCCTTGCAAGACTGCCCAGCATGGAGACTGAGGATCCTATCCAGCCCAATGGTGGGTCAGTGGTTGCGTGACCATGAAGAGCCTCCCACCTACCATAGACATTACAGGGGGCCTGTGGAGGACAGGAGGGATTGGCCTGGTGCCTTTCACCACCCTGGTCAGCTCTCTGCTGCCAGCAGCACTGCAGTTGGGCTGCCCAGGGTGTTTCCTGCTATGCGATGACAGTGTGATGGAAGAGCCAGTGCCTTGCAATCCTGCAGCCCTGCCAAACACTGGGTACGTGCGTGTTCACATGCAGTCAGCTGCATTCCCGAGAACCCACCCAGCCTAATGGGGCCTACAGACAGGGGTGGGAGAGTCGCCTTCCCTAATGTAACATCTTAGCGCATTAATCACAAGCAAAATCAAAGCAATTTTTCCCCAAACATAAACCTATGTCGATTACATGGGTTCAGAACAGGGTTGCAGCAGGGTCCAGCTGGACTTGCCGGCCCCGTGTCCATGGATGGAATCAAAGAGTACAGAGGATGTAGGAGATAAAGTTTCTCTGTTAGGGAAGAGTTTGAAACTGGCTTCAAAGGAAAGAGAGGGGTGTTATTGTTGAGGTTTGGGTCTCAGAGGAAGACATCATTCCAGCTGAACACTTAACAAACCAAGCCCACAGAATTGGAAATTCTAGACTTTCTGGTTGGAAGCACCTGGAGGCCCAGGTTTTACTCATCTCTCTTCTCTGAGTTGCAGCACTTTTTTTTTTTTTTTTTTTGAGTTTTGCTCTTGTCACCCAGGCTGGAGTGCAGTGGCGCGATGTCGGCTCACTGCAACCTCTGCCTCCTGTGTTTAAGTGATTCTCCTGCCTCAGCCTTCCAAGTAGCTGGTATTACAGGCGCCCGCCACCACACATGGCTAATTTTTTTTTTTTTGGTATTTTTAGTAGAGATGGGGTTTCACCATGTTGGGCAGGCTGGTCTCGAACCCCTGACCTCAGGTGATTCACCCACCTCGACCTCCCAAAGTGCTGGGATTACAGGCGTGAGCTACTGCGCCCAACCAGCACTTTTAATATGTCTCTCAGAGGGTAGCCCTGGATTAAGCAAGAGCTTCTCCCATTCTCTGGAGGTTTCTTCTCTGCAATCCAACCTCCCTTGCCAGCCTCTGAGTGTTATTATTATTATTATTATTATTATTGTTCTCGCTCTGTTGCCCAGGCTGGTGTGCAGTGGTGCAATCTCGGCTCACTGCAACCTCCACCTCCCGGGTTCAAGCAATTTTTGTGCCTCAGTCTTCTGAGTAGTTGGGATTACAGGTGTGAGCCACCACACCCAGCTAATTTTTGTATTTTTAGTAGAAACGGGGTTTCACCATGTTGGCCAGTCTGGTCTCGAACTCCTGGCCTCGAGTGATCCATCTGCTTCAGCCTCCCAAAGTGCTGGGATTATGGACATGAGCCAACATGCCCAGCTTCTCTGAGTGTTTTAAATCCAGAGACCATTTTCTTTCTTGCTAGGCATCTATTTGAGTTATTGTGAGTGAAAGCACACTGTAAATGAAAATGTGCTGTACAAATAGGAATGTCCTTGAAGATGCTTATATTCTTCTTAGAACCTAGAACTGTGCTGACCTGGAGCACAAACACAGCGAAGATCCGTCAAGGCCTGGTCTGGTGGCTCACGCCTGTAATCCCAGGACTTTGGGAACGCTGAGGTGGACAGAATGCTTGAGCTCAGGAGTTCAAGACCAGTCTGGGCAACATGGCAAAACCCCATCTCTACAAAAAATACAAAACAATTAGCCTGGCCTGGTGGCATATGCCTGTGGTCCCAGCTACTCGGGAGGCTGAGGTAGAAGGATTGCTTGAGCCCGGGAGGTTGAGGTTGCAGTGAGCTGAGATTGCACCACTGCACTCCAGCCTGGGTGACAGAGCGAGAACCTGTCACGAAAAAAAAAAAAAAATCTGTTGAATAAATGAAACGATTGGAACTTGGAACAGCTCTCTTGTTGGCTGCTGTGAAAACTGTCTCATCACAGCCTGCTTCCAGTTTTACTACATTCGCCTTGTTTCTATAAGCAAGAAAAAGTGAGGATGTCTGATGAGACATGTCTACAGAGGCAGAGTGTTACATGTAACCTTTCCCAGAGAAAGAGAGGCCATCATAGCCCAGGAAGAGTTTCTATCTTTTCTTTCTTTCCTCGGCAGCCTGGTTATCATGTTTCTAGGGAGAAAAAGATATTTCCCAGAACAGCCCAGAGAAAAGAATTAAATAAAACCTGGGCCTCTGGGTGCTTTGAACAAGAGGCTATTGGACTTTTGACCCTTTAAATTCTACCAAATTTGAGGGGGAGGGCGGTACTTTCTCACTTATGAAATATATCAAATTGGGACAAACATATAATAAAATTAAACTCATAAATTTTAACAATCACACGTGCTTGCTCTTAGAAGTCTCTAAAAATTTATGCCCAAGTTTCGATTTTATCTGTAACTATAACTTTGTTTTCACTAGAAGGGGAAGTTCCTCCAACAGAGGGTAATTTAATTTTGCCAGTAACCAGACACATTCTGTTTAGACTTGGAATCTTTTTAAAATGGTAGCTTTCTATCAATCACCTACCCAAAGCATGTTTGGATTATGGACTTTTCTAGAAAGGGGCTGTCTGC
Organism: Gorilla gorilla gorilla; assembly: GCF_029281585.2. Lineage (NCBI taxonomy): Eukaryota > Metazoa > Chordata > Mammalia > Primates > Hominidae > Gorilla > Gorilla gorilla. The sequence goes on along the minus strand of NC_073235.2, from coordinate 104,610,279 downwards.
TTATTGATGATGTGGTGACCAAGGGGGATGGACCACCTTATCTGCAGCAGCTTCGCAGAGGAAATATGATCAATATCCATGTGTTAATTAGCTGGAAATGGCTTGGCTGCTGCTCTCTTGCCACGTGGCCTCCCCCATCCCCTTTCAGTTCAACACTTCTTTCTCTGTGAATGGCCATCGGACACTGAAGGGAGAGAAGAATTCAGCAACAGTGAAAACATAACTTTCCATTCCATCACAAGAAGCCAAACACAGCAACCATATTCAAAGAGTTCTTTGTCCACAAGATAACGTTTGAATTGGAAACTTGTTTAGCCAGATTCTCTTGTTATGATTTACTGCTTCATCAGGTAGGGGCAGGGACAGACACGATCCATCCTTTAAATAATAGGAGGATTCCCACAGGAAGGTTCAACAACTCCAAATGTGTATTTAAAAAAAAAAAAAATCCCTCCTTTCCCTGCACCTCAGCTTCCAAGGTGGAAAAATGTGCCTCTGACTGCTTGCAGGTGCCCAAATAACCATAGACAAGAGCGTGTGACTTTCAAGTTGGAGAGGAAAAAGTAGCCAAGAGTAATCATATTTAGAATACCTTCTCTCTCAAGGTTTCAAGACGGGAACAGAGATGGGAGGAATGGGAAGAGAAGGAGAGAAAAGACGGAGAGACATCTCCCTCCATTCCTGGGAGAACAATCGCCTTTGTTCACAGCAGGCTGAGAGAGCTGCTTGGGAAACGCCGGATCTGGGCTCAGGGCAGGTTAGAGCCTGTGTGTACGCGTGAGGTCTCCCGGTGACCAAGGGCCCAGGTGGGTGGGCCTGGAATGCTGATACTGAAGCGGGGCTGAGGGGGTGTGTTGGCCCATTGTCTGCCCACCTGCACCCAGAGCTCCCCACTGTGTCGCCTCCTCAAGCCCCCTGCAGCATTCCCGGTGGGGGATGGAGGGAGCAGGGATTTCCTGCCTCCCTCGGGAGAGCCTGGTTGGCTTTTAGGGATGGACTGATATTCCAATTGCCCAGTTGTTGGGGAGTTGGAGGGGTAGGAAGGGTCTGGTCCAGGATGAGCCATAATTACCTGGGGAGTTAAAAAGGAAAACAAAACAAATTCCTGGGGCCCTTAAGATCTTTTGAATCTGAATCTCCATGGAGATCAGGCTTGAGATCTCCATGGAGATCTGGGTATTTCTCGTGCTACTGGTGGGGAAACTGATGACTTGTAAGATGCCTTTTAGCATGAATATAGTCTATGTTTTGTCTTAAACCTGCTAATGCATATGAACTAGTTGGGAATTCCAAATCTAAAAACTGGCCAAACTACTCTGGGGCTTGCATGGTCCCCGGTGGCAGCCTCCTGCAGCTAATATGTTTCCTAAGATGGGTTTGGGGAGGCCTGTTCACCTGGAATCCTTCAACCTCTGGACTCCCAGAACATGGACTGATAGAGTCATCGGGCTTATGTTTTCAAGGCCTGATGTCTTGGAAAAGTCAGGCATGGTTGATTGTAGACCCAGGTCAGCTGCTGGGAAACCAGAGAGAATGGGACTAAGAAGCCACTGACATGCTAAACACCAGGATATCCTGCACAGCAAGGCCTCTCCAGGCTCCATCTCATCCCTCCTCCTGGCCCACCTGAGCTCTTGGGGGTGGCCCACCTGCTATCTTCCCTGCTTGGCTACCTCCCCTCTTTGCATTTTGACTTTTCTGCTCCAACACCCCTTTTGCTTTGTTTCTTATGCTTTATGTATTCATTTTCTTTTATTCCTCATGCCCCACTCCCTTTTCTCAGTTCCTTAGGCAACTATTCTCGTGTCCTGAGAGTAGATCTTTTGGTTTGTGTGTGGTCTTGAAAAATGTGTATTGCTGTCTTGGTCATCAATTCATTCAACAAGTATTTGTTGAGTACCTGCTTTGTGCCAGGCATTCGGGATACATTAGTGAACAAAACTGACAAGGATCCCTGGAATGTGTATTCTAACAGGGGATGCAACACAATAATCTATACACATAAAAAGACAAAAAATTATCAGTATGTTAGAAGTTGGTAAGTGCTGTGGGAAAAAATAATCCAGAAAAGGGGATCAAGAGTCCTGGAGGGAGAAGGAGAGTTTGGGCAGGTCGTTGTATTTTTAATTCACATATATAGTATTACTACATACCTCATTTTATCTTCTGCTTTTTTTTTTTTGCTTTAGCACCAAATTTTAAAGATTCTCCCAAGCTGCTATGAATGCATTTAATTTGTTGCTTCTAACTGCTGTGTCATATTCCATCGTGTGTATTTACCACGATTACTTATTCATCCACCCGGAGATGGATGCTCCGATTGCTCCCAATTTCCCATGCAATCTGCATTATTGGAGGTTAGAAAATGTAGTTGAGATCAGCTTGGCATGGTGGCTCACGCCTGTAATCCTAGCACTTTGGGAGGCCAAGGCAGGCGGATCACGAGTTCTGGAGATCGAGACCATCCTGGCTAACACAGTGAAACCCCGTCTCTACTAAAAATACAAAAAATTAGCCGGGTATGGTGGTGCACCCCTGTAATCCCAGCTACTCAGGAGGCTGAGGCAGGAGAATCGCTTGAACCAGGGAGGTGGAGGTTGCAGTGAGCCGAGATCGTGCCACTGCACTCCAGCCTGGCAACCAAGTAAGACTCCGTCTCAAAAAAAAAAAAAAAAAAGAAAAGAAAGAAAGAAAGAAAATGTAGTTGGGATCTTTACAGAGTGGATGCAACAGCCCACACTCCCATCAGCATGTACAAGGGTGCCTATGTCCCCCTAACCCTGCCAACACTTGGTATTATCCGGCTTCCTGGATTTTTCCCCCAGAGCATTCTGGTTTCTGTTATTGCCTCTTTTGCTAAAATAACCTTCTGTTATTGCTTTCCTTGCCCCTGTACTCACTTCATCTCTCATTTTCACTCCCTCCTCTCCGCTTCCTTCTGACTGCTGATATCTCTTGCATGTACTGCTGAGCTGTCTGTTTTTCTACCTCAAGGTTCATTCCATTTGGGCTTCATATCCTCAGGTGAGAATTCCCATATGCTAGTTGCAAGGAAGTGTCCTAACGACTATAAAGACTATCCTGCCCTTCCCTGGTGAAGCAGTTTTGCTTCTACACCATTTTCATGAAGTCCAACCCTGAGTAGGGCCTGCAGTGGTTTCATCAAATCTAAATTATCCCATCTGCCTTCAAGACTTCAACCAATTTGGCCTGCTCTTCCCCACCTACTTGAGCGTTTGCACATATTCCTCCCTCATCCAGAACCCCCCTCTCTCCCACTTTTCCTGGATCAGCCTGGCTCATCCTGCTCTCAGCAGAGTTTTACTTTCTCCTCTGCCCCAGTTCTCAGATAGGTGGCCCTCAGCACTGCGCTCTGTACTCTCCCTGTTGTAACAAGTCTTCAGCCTCCTTGTTGCAGACACCACTAGCCTCAAGCTCTCTGATGGAGGGACTGTATCTTATCCACTGTCATAGACCCAGGACTGACAGTTCGACTGATATTCATTGACTAAGTGAGGGAGGGAAGGAATGAATGAGTGAGTGAGTGAAGACTGTCCATCTCTCACACATATGATTGTTGCCAGCATCAGGTTTTCATGCCTACTTGAAATACTTCTCTCCTTGTTTTAGTCCATTCAGACTGCTATAACAAAATATCATAAACTGTGTAGCTTATGAACAACAGCATAAGCTACGTTATGCAGTTCTCACAGTTCTGGAGGCTGGGTACTCCAAGATCAAGGCCGATTTGGGGTCTGGTGAGGGCCTGCTCTCTGGCTGGTGAGCAGCACCTTCCTGCCATGTCGTCACATGATGGGGGTGAGGTGTCTCTCTTGGGCCTCTTTCATGAAGGCACTAATCCCTTTCCTAAGGGTGGGGCTCTCATGACCTAGTCACCTCCTAAAGGCTCCACCTCCTAATACCATCACCTTAGGGGTAGGGATTTCAACACAGGAATTTGGGAGAGACAAACATTCAGACAATAGCACGCTTCTACGCATTCATCTGCTTCTCCTGTTTTTCAAAATTTGTTTTAAAACCCAGCAACTCCGTAAGTCTTACCCATACCCCCAACGCGATTGCTATTTTTTTCTCTCTCTCTCTCTCTTTTTTGTTTTTGAGACGGAGTCTCGCTCCATTGCCCAGGCTGGTGTGCAGTGGCATGATCTTGGCTCACTACAACCTCCACCTCCTGAGTTCAAGAGATTCTTGTGTCTGAGCCTCCCAAGTAGCTGGAATTATAGGCACCCACCACCATGCTGGCTAATTTTTATATTTTTAGTAGAGACCGGGTTTCACCATGTTGGCCAGGCTGGTCTCAAACTCCTGACCTCAAGCAATCTGCCCACCTCAGCCTCCCAAAGTGTTGGGATTATAGGTGTGAGCCATGGCGCCCGGCCCTCTCTCTCTCTCTCTCTCTCTCTCTTTTTTTTTGACTCCTGCATTCTTTGTTTGTAATCCACTGGAGCCAGTTTTCCTATTGGACTTAGGGTTTGTGAATGCCTCTGGCCACATTATAGAGGAAACAGACTCTAATAGGGTCTTCCTGCTTTCTCCTCTCATCTGCCATATTCTGTCCTTAAGGAGTTTCCTAGAGGTTTTCTCTGCAGTCCATCCTCTTATGTTACATCACTTGTGACAGTGATTTGTAACAACATTTGTTGCTTTACGTTCTCCAGTATCCATTCATCTATTTACCCAGGTTATAGTTCCCAGGCTTCCTTTGGAGAAACCACCCCTCCTTTACTTTCAGCCCACCTTCGGAGGGGGTGGGGAGACAGCATGGGATGTAATCCTTAGCCAGTCAGTCCATTCATTCCCCAGGCCACGATGATTGATTAGCAATGTCATATGACCCAGTCAGAGCCAATGAGACACAATGAGGCTTTTGCTGGGACTGGAGAGAAAGAGCAAAAGAGAACTTTTTCCTGCTGGACTTAACCTCAAGGGATGTTAGGTTAGAGGTTCTAGCAGCCACCTTGTCATCATGGGGAGAAAGACCATCTGAGAAGGAAGCCAATCCCACAGAAGCAGATCCAAGATACCGGAAGAGTGAAACGGTCTTCTGAAGCTGTACCTGAAGTCACCTTACTCCTGCCATTTTTTAGTACGTGAGTCAAAGCTGTTTTGGGACCATGGTAATTCATTCTTTGGTATTTATATTTGGTGTTTAATACTGAATAAGGAGCAGAATATTGTAGTGGGAAAAAAAGCAGTGAACCAGGAATAAGGGTTTCAGACAGACTCATCTACTTGCTAGCCACATGATGATGGTCAAGTTATGACACCTGAGTGTCAAACTCCTCGTCTGTGCAATAGGGAGCTGGACAAGATCAGGGCTCACATCGCACCAGTATGTACCAGCCCCGCGCTCCATCTGCCTTCTGGTCTGACACACCACTTGTTAAATATCTTAAATCTGGAGCAAATAAGCTCAACATTCTTGTACTTCTGTTGTTCTTTGATTTTAGGCAGGGAAAATCTGATCCTTTATAATCCCTGATATTCAGATCCAAGCACACCTCCTATAAGGTGCAAGAAGAAGCATGTTGTATTAAAACCAACAAATAGAATATTTCTACTCCCCATACATGATTTCTGCCCTCACTAAGTTTCCTGCAGATTCATCTTGCCTTGGTGGTGTCTGATTTAGGAAAAAGAGAAAAAGTCGGTCTAGGCCTCAGCCTGGAGCATGACTTCAGGTATGTAATTTATCTGTCATTACACTGTGGGTGGAGGTGATAAAGAAGATAATTCATGGTGACATCAGTAATGGAGTTGCGAAGTTTTTGTTTTGTTTTTGCTTGTTTTGCCTAGATTCTGAGACTTTATAGATTTTTTTCTTTCATGTGTTTAGACTTTTTTTTTTTTTTTTGAGATGGAGTCTCACTCTGTCACCCAGGCTGGAGTGCAGTGGCGCCATCTCTGCTCAGCTCACTGCAAACTCCACCTCCTGGGTTCACACCATTCTCCTGCCTCAGTCTCCCCAGTAGCTGGGACTACAGGCTCCCACCACCACGCCCGGCTAATTTTTTGTATTATTAGTAGAGATGGTGTTTCACCATGTTAGCCAGGATGGTCTCGATCTCCTGACCTCGTGATCCGCCCGCCTCAGCCTCCCAAAGTGCTGGGATTATGGGCGTGAGCCACCACACTCGGCCTCTTGTGTTTAGACTTTTAAGATTTTTTTTTTGGAGATGGAGTGTCTCTGTCACCCAGGCTGGAGTGCAGTGGTGTGATCTTGTCTCACTGCAACCTCCGCCTCCCAGGTTCAAGCAATTCTCCTGCCTCAGCCTCCAGAGTGGCTGGAATTATGATTACAGGCATGTGCCACCATGCCTGGCTAATTTTTGTATTTTTAGTGGAGACGGAGTTTCAGCATGTTGGCCAGGCTGGTCTCAAACTCCTGACCTCAAGTGATCTGCCCGTCTTGGCCTCCCTAAGTGCTGGGATTACAGGCATGAGCCACCGAGCCCAGTTCAAAATTTTTTTTTAAACACAAATGTTTCCCCATATTTTTTTGCTAAAAAAAAATCATACAACTTTTGCCCTACAATTCTCATTGATATTTTTCATTGTTGTCTTCAAGCTTAGCAATATATTTCTCAGACAAATTAAATATTTCTGGGCCTACTTGTGTCAAAGTAGCATACAGAATATACAAATCAGTAATAGAATTTTTTTTGTCTTAGAGATGGGGGTCTCACTATGTTGCCCAGGCTGGCGTGTGGTGGCTATTCACAGGTGCAATCGTAGTGTGCTGCAGCCTCAAACTCCTGGCCTCAGGGGACCCTCCTGCCTCAACCTCCCAAGTAACTGGGAGTACAAGTGCATGCCACTATGCTGGTTCAGTAATAGAATTTCTAATAAATGAATTCACATGGTCCAAACCTCCTGGGCTTGGCATTTGAGAAACATGGTCAAGGACTGTTTGATTTAAGTGTATAAATAAGTTTTGCTGATTATCATAATACCTCCAATAGCCCATGATGGAAGAAATGAACACAATTAAGAAAAGTGAATATATAAATAAAAAACCCGGCTGGGTGCGGTGGCTCATGCCAGTAATCCCAGCACTTTGGGAGGCCGAGGTGGGCGGATCACTTGAGGTCAGGAGTTTGGGACGGGCCTGGCCAACATGGTGAAACCCTGTCCCTACTAAAAAATACAAAAATTAGCTGGGTGTGGTGGCACAGGCCTGTAATCCCAGCTTCTCCAGAGGCTGAGGCAGGAGAATCGCTTGAACCTGAGAGGCGGAGGTTGCGATGAGCTGAGATCGCGCCACTGCACTCCAGCCTGCGCAACAGAGAGAGACTCTGTCTCAAAAACAAAACAAAACACAACAAAACACCCCACAGAAAATTCTCTTGGCTCAAAGAAGCTTAACTGACTTCAGAGATCTTTACAAAGTAATTTTGATTCACTCATTCCTATCTATTGGCAAATCCTCTTGGTTCTGCCTTAAAAGGACATCCCACGTGCTTCTGCTTCTCACCCTCCATTGTTTCTACCTTGGCTCAAGGCTCCACTCTCTCTCACTGGACTCTGCCATATGTTCCTGTCTTCCATTTTTGGTCCCTTCCAGTTTATCCTCCACAGTGTAGCCATATATCACATCCCTGCTCAATGTCCTCCTTATGGCTTCCCACCACACTCAGTATAAACCCCATGGCCTTACCTTGACTTTCAAGGCCCAGCCTGTGCTGGCCCCTGGCAGCCTCTCCTCCCACTCTGCTCCAGCCACTGGACTCCATGCTGTTCCCAGAAATGCCCAGCATCTGCCTAACCCAGCGCCTCTGCCCTTGCCGTTCCCTTCACCTGGACTGCTCTTTCTCAGACACATTTGCAGTTCCCCACTCACATCATTCAGGTCTCCCCTCAAGTGTTGGCAGAGTGTCCCTCAGGACTATCTGAAACAGTAGCCAGCATTCCACCCTAATTAGCTTTGTCTTATTTGGCATGTAGTCTTACCTGACATCATACATTTATTTGTTTACTGTTCTTTGATGTCAGGAACTGTTGTTTGTGTTAATTCAATACAATGTCTTCCAAAGCTTAGAATAAGGTCTGGTACATAATAGATGCACAGTATATGATGAATGAATGAATTTATTTAAAAATATTTTTTTAAAAATAGAAAGAAAAATAAGTATTTTATTGATTGATTGATTGAGACAGGGTCTTGCTCTGTTGCCCAGGCTGGAGTGCAGTGGCATGATCTCGGCTCACTGCAACCTCTGCCTCAAGTGATTCTCCTGCCTTAGCCTCCCAGGTAGCTGGGACTACAGGTATGTGCCAATGCACCCAGCTAATTTTTAAATTTTTTTTGTAGAAATGAGGTCTCCCTATATTGTCCAGGCTAGTATTTTATTTTATTTTTTATTTTTGAGATGGAGTCTTGCTCTGTTGCCCAGGCTGGAGTGCAGTGGTGTGATCTTGGCTCACTGCAACTTTTGCCTCCCAAATTCAAGTGATTCTCCTGCCTCAGCCTCCTGAGTAGCTGGGATTATAGGCGCCCGCCACCACGTCCAGCTAATTTTTGTATTTTTAGTAGAGATGGGGTTTCACCATGTTGGCCAGGCTGGTCTTGAACTCCTGACCTCAGGTGATCCGCTCACCTTGGCCTCCCAAAGTGCTGGGATTACAGGCTTGAGCCACTACGCCTGGCCCAGGCTAGTATTTTAAAATAAATATTTAAAACCTATGTGCTGGGCATTGGCATTGGGTTAGTAATGTATATAAGAAAATAATTTTGGGTTGTAAAATAAAAAACTCTCTGAAAACATATTTATAAAGAGAGTTGTGGCTGGGTGTGGTGGCTCACACCTGTAATCCCAGGACTTTGGGAGGCTGAGGCCGGTGGATCACCTGAGGTCAGGAGTTTGAGACCAGCCTGGCCAACATGGTGAAACCTTGTCTCTACTAAAAACACAAAAAAATTAGCAGAGTGTGTGGCGTGCACCTGCAATCCCAGCTACTCGAGAGGCTGAGGCAGGAGAATTGCTTGCAACTGGGAGGCGGAGGTTGCAGTGAGCCAAAATCACGCCATTGCACTCCAGCCTGGGTGACAGAGTGAGACTCCATCTCAAAAATAAAATAAAATAAAATAAAATAAAATAAAATAAGACATGTTAAAATCTGTAAACAAAACAGAAACACAGGGGGTATAGCTTAGTGGTAGAGTATTTGACCGCAAAACAGAAACACGAAAACATTTAAAAGAGCTGTAGTCTCAGGTCCCGGTGGGCAAGGGGCATTATCTAATAGCCTAAGTGATGGTTAAGTATGTCTTGGGACCTATTAGTCCTAACCCTGGGGAAAGGCTGCTCAGCCCTCTTGATTATAGACCAGCTGTGCCTGAAGTCACAGGTTCCTGCCCTATGTGAGCCTGTCAGATTTGTTTTTACCACAACCCTGGATCTGTGGCTTTTACCCCAACCAGCCTCCCCTAACCAAACATGATTGTGGCCTCCAAGGAGACCACTTAAGGAGAGATGAATGGATTTGCACAGAACCATCACTGATCTGGAGAACCACTCAAAGCCAGCTGCTATGTCTGAAGACTACACAGTCATGGTGGTGGGGAAGTGTGATTGCATGGAGAGGGAGTGGGGAGTGATAGTCTCATGATGGGGTAGTTTGGTCTGTGAAGCATTCTGGGCCTCATAAATGGCGCCTAGTTCAGGAAAATTACCTGACTTACTTTTACCAAATCCATTAATTTTTTAAATTATTATTATTATTGTTTGAGACAGGGTCCCACTCTGTCGCCCAGGCTGGAGTGCAGTGGCGCAATCTTGGCTCACTGCAACCTCTACTTTCTGGGCTCAAAGCAATCTCCCATCTCAGTCTCCCAAGTAGCTGGGATTACAGGCATGCACCAACCTGGGCTAATTTTTTTTTTTTTTGAGATGGAGTCTCACTCTGTTGCCCAGGCTAGAGTGCTGTGGCGTGGTCTCGGCTCACTGCAACCTCTGCGTCCCAGGTTCAAGCAATTCTCGTGCCTCAGCCTCCCGAGTAGCTGGGATTACAGGTGCATGTGACCACGCCTGGCTAATTTTTGTATTTTTAGCAGAGTCAGGGTTTCACCGTTGTTGGCCAGGCTGGTCTCGAACTCCTGACCTCAGGTGATCCGCCCGCCTTCACCTCCCAAAGTCCTGGGATTACAGGGGTGAGCCACCACTCCCGGGCTAATTGTTGTATTTTTAGTAGAGATGGGGTTCCACCATATTGCCCAGGCTGGTCTCAAACTCCTGTACTCAAGGGATCCACCTGCCTTGGCTTCCCAAAGTGCTGGGATTACAGGCCTGAGCCACTGTGCCTGGCTACCAAATCCATTTAAAGTGGGCACAAACCATAATATCCTCATTGTCAGTTTTCAAATGAAAACAGCTTTAAAATATCCCTGAAAACCCCCAATAGGGTCTTCTGTTTATTGCCCACATGTGTGCGCTGGTATTTCACGTGCTCCTCTATCACTGGTAAGAGCTAAGGTGGTGCAACTCCTTCTCACAGGTGGAGAAAATGAAGCAGAGATGCTTGTGTGACTCACTTAAGGTCATCTATGTCGGCGCCACTTCTCAGACTCCAGCTGTCCTCATATCCCCAGAAATGCTTTTTCAGGTCAACAGTGCCTTTAAGTCCTTGGATTCCAGCTGGTAATAAATTTTTCCTGCCATTAGTTAATAAAGGAAATAGGGGTTGCCTAAAAGCAAGCAGATATGATTGGGAGGAAGCTGAGGAAACATTCTAGCACCTCTGTTTTATTCTTTGTCTTCAGAGAGAAGATTCTATATCACATACAAGGAAGCAGAGCATTCAGTGACAAGCCCTGACTCTACTGTGGCTGAGTAACCACCCAGTCACTCTGGTTGTTGGTGAAGACTCAGCATTGCCCTGGCACTTTAATCACTGGAGACCCGGGGGCCCACAGGGCTCAATATCTTACACATGCAGTTCATGTACCAGCTGTTGCAGGAAACAGGTTCTCTGGAGGTTTAAAAAGAAAGGCAATTTCTCTAATTTGGATCAGGCCAGGTAAAATGGTGGCTGAGGCTGTCCCTGTTCTGAGTCTCAGGAACTCAGAGCAGGCGTTCATAGGTCGCGAGATTGGCATCAGACAAGAGTAGATAAATAGAAAATTTTTTTCTGGTACAAAGCCAGGTCTGTGCGGCCCCGTGTCACGTTGTACCTGGTTATATGTGCTGAAGTCTCTGAGCTATTCCCACAGTCAAGCTGGTCACAAATCGGATTGGGCCTCATTTTCACCCTGAAGGAAACTGAGGCTGAGAGTTGCTGAGGCCTGCCCTAAAGGTTGTGGCAAGAGAGTCAGCTGGAGGTGAGGTTCCTTTCCTCTAACCTCAACAGGACTCTCCCCACTGGTACGCTACAACAGCTTGGAAGGTAATCGCACTTGTCAGCGTGGGCTTTCCGGAATATGTGCTGCTCATATTCTGGGAAGGGCAGGCAGCGGGGGTGAAGGTGAGACAGGAAATCTTTCTGGAGGCTCTGAAGCCATTCCGGTTTTGGAGCATCCCCAGCAACTCCCACAGAATCAAGCCTTTTAAACTGCCTTTTGGAGAGGTTCGACTGAGAGCAAGGCTGCCTCAATCTGCTCCTGCCCAACTTCCTTTCTGTGAGGCCCCATGAGAGGACTAGAGCAGCGCCCCAGGGAGGATGCGAGGAGAATGGGCTGATTGAGCGATGTGGGCACAGGGCTGGCTGGCTGCCACCGTGCTGTCTGTCAGCAGGCTACAGGGTGGCTTTTCTTCTTGGTTTGCTTGCAGAGCCAGGGAGGCTGGGTGCCAGGGAGAATATTTTCTTTGTTTGGGAAAAGCCGTGTCCATCTGGCTTGCTCTGTAGCCTGTAGCCTCTCGCCTGAGAAGCTTTCCTGCCACTGGACATGGATCCCCCTGGCAGGGTCTCTGCTGTGACCGACAGAAGATGCCGGCCGTGGGAGAGGCAGCCAGTGAGGGCCCCACACAGAGCATGCCTGTGCCTGGACTGACCCAGCCTTCAGTTCATCCACCCCACAGACATTGGCTCAGGGTCTCCCCTGGTGGAATGTGGACCATGGCCTGTTGTTACAGGATCAGGTAGATTGTCGACAATGGTGCTCTAGTATTCTCGGCCTGGGGGATCTTGCATCCTGCATAGCCCCTTAATTTTTGCAGACGAGGACACTGAGACCCAGAGATCTGAAATAGCTTGTCCAAGGTCACACAAGAAAGCCAGGTTCAAGGCCTGGCTCCACCACTGCCTTGTCATGTGGCCTTGAGCAAGTTCCTTGGCCTTGCTGGGCCTGTTTCCTAATCTCTGAAGGGGGATAAGTACCTAGTCCACAAGGCTAATGTGGGAGTTAAATGAGATGATCCAGCTGAGGGCCTCATCAAAGGCCCTCTGCTCATGGGAGGAGTCCCGTACAGTCCACCTCCATCTCTGAATCTGCATTACCCTTGTTTTATTATTGTCATGCAGTTGGCAACAACCACTACAATCAAATGAAGACCTCGGAAGCCAAGGCTGTGCAGCTGTTGCACAAAGTTCCTCGAAAGTCCCTCTTGCCTTCCATCCTCCCCATGTTCCCACATGGTAGAGATGGCAAGTCTCCTTTCTTTCATTTTACTGATGAGATAAAACTTCAGTCAAAGATGTGTCCTAAACCTGTGCTCTCCACTTGCTGGTTTCCCTGCTCTTTCTGTCTCCACCTGCTGCCAATTAGAATATTCCCACTGGTAGGATATTCCAGCCATGGGGGCGCTGAGTGTGGGAAAGAAGGAATACCCCCTCCCACCCCAAATCAATGGAAATCACCTCAGCATTCTTACTGTTTTCTGTTTTTCTTGGGTTCATCTCCAGGGGCTGGGGGTTGGGGGCTAAGGACTGGGGGTCCTTGACTGACTGCACAGGGCTGGATCTGACGGAGCAGATAGAACGCATTTCCCAGCTCTGGGGCTGTGGCCAGTGACAACTTTAACGGCAAAGAATTACCATCAATTGTGTCCTGTGGCTGAAGGGATTTATGGACATTTTATGTGACTCTATGGACACAGACCCAAGGTTCCAACTGAACAGAGCTGGGAAGAAACACAGTGGCCCTTGTTAAATGGAAAGAATGAGTTTAATGTATACAGGGAGAGGGTAAGGGGTGGCGGGGGGGAGACAGAAGGAAAGGAGGTTCCCCGTGTTAAATATTTACAATTTGGGACTTGGGTCCTGTATTTCCAAAGGTGGTGGCAGGAGGGTGATTTCCGTAATACATTCCTCCCTCAAAACCCACCTTGCATGAGAAACTGCAGCAGGCACAAAATATTGCTCATGAATATTAATCAGTAAACTCCTCCTGCCAGTTGGGAATGGGGGCTGGTACTAAAATACTCCCTCCCCAACCCCCAAAGGCGAACAGCCCCCAAGGAAAACCCTGAAGCCAGCTCCCCAGGCTGACAGCAGAAGTATTCCTGGCCGTGGGGTCAGAGGGCATGGCCAGGGGAGGGGTCAGCTTTGTTTCCACTGTGTGTTGGTGAATGCCAAACCTTTATGGAACTTTGCTAGCTGCGTTTTGGGCTATTTAGCTGCAAAACCAAAAGATTTATTTTTTCCCTCTCTCTCCTTTTGGGTTTTGTCTTCCACTGACAGCAGTAACATATGCAGGTCTGGAGGCTGTTAAGGCAGGCCAGGCTCTCTCCCATCCGAAGAAAAGAAAAGACAGGTCTTAATTAAAAGAGAACCCAACATTTGTAAAGCCAGCACAAACATTCCCAACATCCACCACCATTGCTTCTGTGATCTTTTCAATAGACAAAGGAAAAATGAGTGGCATGGGAGGCATCTTTCATGATACATTTTATCTGTACAACCTGTTACCTTTTTTTTTTTTTTTGAGATGGAGTCTCGCTCTGTCACCCAGGCTGCAGTGCAGTGGCGCCATCTCGGCTCACTGCAAGCTCTGCCTCCCGGGTTCACGCCATTCTCCTGCCTCAGCCTCCCAAGTAGCTGGGACTACAGGCACCTGCCACCACACCCGGCTAATTTTTTTTTTTATATATATTTAGTAGAGACGGGGTTTCACCGTGTTAGCCAGGGTGGTCTCGATCTCCTGACCTCGTGATCCACCCGCCTTGGCCTCCCAAAGTGCTGGGATTACAGGCATGAGCCACCATGCCCAGCCAACCTGTTACCTTTTATAAAACATTTCCACAAGCTCCAGTATCTACTGCTATCTTTGCATCAGTTCTGAGAAGGGGCTTATGGTCCCCTTTTACAGGTGAGAAAACTGAGCCTTTTGACTAACTTCATCAAGATTACAGGGATTTGGAAGAGGCAGAACTAGCACTCCAGCCCAAGTTTCTGTCTCCAATCACAGATATTTTCTCAATAGATCAACTAAGTGATGTGATTAACTTCTCTGGATCTCATTTTTCCAAATCTGTCAAAGAAAGCTGTTGTCTAAGTTCCATTCAAATCTTCCAAAGTATTCTTCCCGGTCCTTTATAACAAACAGTCCATCAAAAGGGTGTCGAAGCATGATAATATGAGAAGGAGTCAAACTGTGTATCTCAGTAGCATTTAGGGTTTTACATTAAGTCCCCAGCGTGTGACAAAGATGGGATTTGTTTCCATGCTGCTCTCAAACACCAATCAGGATGGTTATAAAATCAATCTGGAATATCTTCCATAGAGGCCCTCTGGCATTTTGGATGTGGAAGCTGCTTCTAGCATTGTCAGGTGTCTAAAAGTATGTGATTTTAGTCAAGAATACCATCCTGTTTTCAACACCATGATGCTGTTAGTGAAAATGTGACTATGAAGTATACTACTGGTTGTCCGTACTTAGATTGTACTTTAAGGAGTGTATTCATGGCAGGGGTTTGGGGCAGGAATTTGTGATTAGGTCCTTTGTGAGGGACAGGTGACAGGACATAGCAATGCTTAGGCTCAAATCATCTTTTTTTTGTTCTTGGATAGGAAGCTATATCCCAATTTACACAACCCAGATGAAAGTGTTCTGGTGACTTTTTGGAGGCCACCAGGATATGTGTTTAGAATCTTGATCTAGTTGCTATTGTCTTAGTTAGTGTGGATGTAGCAAAGTCTTTAGCCTGCAGCTGTGACAACTTATACTCCTTAGGAGCAGGTCTGGGTGGAGAAACCCAGGGATGAGGTCCCCTGACCCAAGTCCGAAAAGCCCAGATGGCCTGATTTGGTAGAGAAGCAAATCCTTTGGTACTGAGCTCCCCACCTGTCCCTCTGTGGTGCCTTTTGCTTCTGGGCAGAAGAGACCAGGGGGCATCAGGGAACCAATGTGGCTCGGCAGTTACTTTGCTTCTCTGAATTCCAGTCTGTTGGGAGTGTGATATCACTGGAGAGGATGCCAGAGGTGAGCACTGTGGGAACATTTCTGTTTTCTCCTGCTCTCCAGTCTGTCTGTAATAACAAAGATGAGGCAAATGATAACAGAGGTGAGGTAGCGGAGAGGTCAGCCGTTTGGCTCTGGAGTTAGACTCCCTGGGTTCAAGCCCTAGCTCTTCTGTACTGGGATCTTGGCAAATTCCTTGACCTCAGTGTGCCTGTTTCTTCATCTATGAAATGGGGAGAATATTCTCACCACACAGGGTTGCTGAACGGATTAAGTTAGACAGTTATCATACCTCACAGCACAGCACGAATGCCCGGCTCACGTTAGTTCCTGCCGCCAAGCTTCTGGTTTGGCTGTGGCATAGGTTGAGAACATCCCACCTCCCTGGCCCCTGGGTCAGGGCCACATACCCTCCTCTGGTTGTAGAATACTGGGGAATTACCCATGCTTTGTCTTTTCACTTTTCTTCAGAAATGTGGGACAGCTCAGTCTCTTTGGGTTCATTGCCAGAACATGAAGCTCTAAGCAAAGCCGTGTGGCGCATATGGGACCGCTTTTTAACAAGCTGGCTCCATGCAGGCCGCCAGGTGGAAGAACACTCTGATCCTCAGGGAAGCCAAATTCCAATAGACTCTGTGGGGTACAGCCAAGACAGGAAGCAGGCTCTAGTGTCCCCACATATTCTGGAACAGTGGTCTTAAGGGGGCCTAGAAGCTAGCCAGAATCTATGCAAATTACAAGGAAGCATTTGTCCTTTTCCCAGATTCTTAAAGGGGCCTGAGACCCCAAAATGGGAAAGAGTCATTGTCAGAGAGGACGATGACCTCAGACAGCCAGGAGGCGGAACCTGGACGAATGGCCCAACGTGGGATGATCATCAGTGGGTGGATCAGGCTCCTGCCCGGGGCTCCGCTGGGAAATGGCCATGTGTGAGTGCAGGATGTAGGGCTGGTGCCGTCAGAACACAACCACGTATCTCCTGCTGGCAGGCAGTGGGGACAAGAAACCAAGAATTCTGCTGTTCAAATAAGTGATCTGGGTTGATAATATGACTAATATGAATACACTTGCTAATGGTTGTTCCCTTTTTAAGGTCCCAAATTAGAGAACATGACAGATTCAAGTTTCTGGTGGTATGTGGATGCTCTGAAACTTGCCAAGAGGATGAAGGGTACTGGTTTCTTTCTGGGGTGGAGATTTCCTTCATGAAGTAGTTTACCTCGAGTCTCTTTGTCTCTCTCTCTTTCTTTATGCCTGCCCTGTTCTCAGCAACAGGAAGAACCATGAACAATAACAATCACAACCGGTACCATTTATAGGACAGTAGCTGTATACAAGGCACTTGTGTTGAATGTTTTCTAGTTATTATCTAGGTTAATCCCAACACTGTTCCTTGAATATAGGCATTATTATTATTTTACAGATGAGGAAACTGAAGCTCAGAGATGAACTCTCCTGCTAAGGTCCACAGCTAGTACACAGAGGAGCGTGGATGCGTGCAGTCCCTCCAACTCTGATGTCTGTGTACTGTCCTGCCACCTCCCACTCCGGCCCTGCATCACAGACTGGAGTTAAGAGTGTTACCCTGAGGCTGGCCAGGTGTGGTGGCTCACTCCTGTAATCCCAGCACTTTGGGAGGCCAAGGTGGGTGGATCACGAGGTCAAGAAATTGAGACCATCCTGGCCAGCATGGTGAAACCCCGTCTCTACTAAAAATACAAAAATTAGCTGGGCATGGTGGTGGGCGCCTATAATCCCAGCTACTCGGGAGGCTGGGGCAGGAGAATTGCTTGAACCCAGGAGGCAGAGGTTGCAGTGAGCCGAGATCATGCCACTGCACTCCAGCCTGGTGACAGAGCGAGACACTGTCTCAAAAAAAAAAAAAAAAAAAAAGAGTGTTACCCTGAGGCCAGGTGTGGTGGCTCACGCCACCCAATCCCAGCACTTTGGGACCGAGGCAGGCATATCACCTGAGGTCGGGACCAGCCTGTTCGGGACAAGCCTGACCAACATGCAGAAACCCCATCTCTACTAAGAAATACAAAATTAGCTGGGTGTGGTGGCAAATGCCTGTAATCCCAGCTACTCAAGAGGCTGAGGCAGGAGAATCGCTTGAACCCAGGAGGCAGAGGTTGTGGCGAGCCAAGATTGCACCATTGCACTCCAGCCTGGGCAACAGGAGTGCAATGCGTCTCAAAAAAAAAAAAAAAAAAAAAAAAGAAGAAAAGAAAAAAAGAATGCTACCCGGTTAGGGTCTGTCCCAGAGAAAAAGGCCAAGGGGGAGGGTGTCGAGAACAGGACAGCTTTGCTGGTGTCTATGTGAGTTGTGGTGTTGGGTAGTGTTGGGGTGTTGTGAGGGTATGTATTGGGGGTTGTGTATGACAGAAGGAGAGCAAGACACTGTCTCATGCTTGGTTGGTCACTCTTTGGCTGGGGACTTCACTTCCCCTGCCAAAGTCCCAACCCTTGCCTGCCACACCCTGCTCAGACTGAAGGAGTTGGAGCAGCTGGCCCTCTGTCTCTTTCCTCTCTGACTGTAATGTGGGGCCGGGACACGCTGCTAGGCTCAGTGCCAGGAAGCAAAACAAGGGGCTTGCAGCAAGGGCTTAGGTTATAAGCATCTCGGCATGGACTGGTAGATTTATAAGGGCTCTACAATTAGGGCAACCCCTGTGCATATAAATATCCAAAGAAATGAAGGATCTGCTCAAACCTTGCTTTGTATAGCCTGTTGGAGAGACATGTGCTGCATATATATATATATATATATATCAGACATTACATTACTGCAATGATAATACAGGTAGCTAATGCTTACATAATGCTTCCTGTGTATCAGACACTATTTTCATTGCTCTGTGTGTATTATCTAATTTAATCCTCCTAGCAACCCTACAGTAGCTCCTTTTGTTATTCTCATTTTGTAGAAGGGGAGCCTGAGGCACAGAGATGTTAAGTAATCTACCCCAGCTAGCACAGGTAGTAAGAGGTGGAGGCAGGCTTCATAAACCCAGCCATGTGTTTTGTAAACCTTGTACCCGTGCCCTTAACCATACCATCGCATGACCCTATCATCCCAGGCATGGTGACAGGCAACTCTGACTCCTGTCCCCAGCAGCACTGATACTTTTTTCAGTTTCTGAGATTGTTGAGGCTGGTGAGGCTTCTCGGTTAAAGTAAAAAATATTTCGGCTGGGTTTTATTTAGACCAGAGTTTCCATGGCTGTTTTGAACAATCCAGTACTCAGCCTGCTGGCTCTCTGGTGTTTGCAACAAGAGCCTTTTCTATTGAAAGACTAAGGAAAGATGGTCCAGGTGAGCCCTGGACAGAAGACAAAGGAGGTAAAAGGCAACATCTTTCCCCCGCTGGCTTGAAAATCGTCATCTTTCTCCCCAGGAATCAATTTCTTTGCATCCTGAATGTTTAAAGAAAAGACTTGTGTCATTAAAAATAAAGTTTTTTTTAAAGGAAAAAAAGCTATCTTTGACTCTTTGTGCATCTCCACATCCCCTTAGATGTGTTTTCAGAAAACCTCAGCTAAATGAGCACATTTCTAGAGTGTTAAGGGATAAATGGAACAGTAAGTGGACTGACTACTTGGTTATTTGACAATTCTCTGTGGGGGAATAACTTAAAACAATGCCCTGTGAAGATCTCAGAGATGCAAAAAAGGAGAATGTCAAAAAGGTAAAGGGATTCTTAGCCAGGGGTAACAAGGAGGGAATGAAGAAAATGTATCTAATGAAATTGTATCAGCCTGTAAGGAGCAGGAAAAAACAACCAACATTCTTAACAGGTGAGGAATTCATACCAAGCTCAGACAAGACAATAGATTTATGTACAGGTGCCCTGTTGTGTATGTGTTGGGAGGCGCAGTGGAGCACTGGGCTCCAAGAATATTCCTTGACTAGGAAGTGGATTTCTTGGCAGAATCAGAACCTGGCTAGTTCCAGATTCTCTAAGGACAAAAGAAACTCCCTCGAGCTCATATAAAAAGTCTGTTTCTGGGAGATGAGGCAGGAGAATCGCTTGAACCTGGGAGGCAGAGGTTGCAGTGAGCCGAGATCACGCCACTGCGCTCCAGCCTGGGTGACAGAGTGAGACTCCGTCTCAAAAAAAAAAAAAAAAAAAAGAAAAGAAAAAAGAAAAAAAAAGTCTGTTTCTGTTGGATAGTCACGTGGAGCTGTCACTGTATTTGTCCCGAGACTAGGTCCATGAGGGACACCTCACCTTTGTGTTGGCCTGTGCTCTCAGAGCTTCTATTACTTCCTCAGGGAAATAGGAGGAGCCCCAGGGAGGCTATTAAGAATCCCAGTAGCCTGTGTCACAGCCCCATACACAGTTTGAGGCCATTACTGATCTATTTAGAGCAAAAGAACTAAACAGGAGGGACTTAGAAACAGATGTAGAAAAAAACAAAACCAAACAGGTCTTCAAAACAAAACAAAAACGCCAGAAGGCCCGGAGGCAGAATAAACTAGATTCATAATAGGGTGGGGTATGAGTGTCAAGTCTGTCCCAGGTGGTTTGGAAGCTTTCCTTCCTGTCCCCCTCTAACTCCCACCCCAACCCTCTCCAGCCAAGATCTGGAGTGGAGAGGGTACTCTCAGGGTCTTTCCAGAGCAGCCTGGCCCCTGGCCTTCCTCTCAGCATATTCTTATCACCCTAGGATTGGGCTAGAACCGGGTGAGTCTTGCAAAATATACCAGGATTTTGAAAAAACTTTTGACACTTTACTGCATGACTCCTGAACTCATCATGTGCCTAGTAAGGCAACTCACTTTGGAAGAGTCAGGGAGTTTTCAGAGTTAGGAAGCTACCTATAACCCAGGCACCCTGTGCTGCAGAGAATGTCTGATTAGTTAGTATTCTCCAGTCTGAGATCTGCAGAAGGGTGGCTCCCAGTCTCTTCCAGTCCCGATCTCTCTTCTTGGGTGACTACTTAGTTCTGAGTTAAACCTGGCTGTCAACTTGTGGTGGGTACAGTCACAGAACCATAGAATCCTAGAGCTCTGAGGGACCCTAAACACAGAATCTAGTGGCTTGAACCTTAAGATAGTGACTCTCAGACGAAAACTAAAGTCTACAGTGTCCTACAAGGTCCTACATGAGCTTTCTTGACCCCTTCCCCACCATGGCCACATCACCTCTCAGACCCCATCTCCTACCACTCTCCACATCCCTCATTCTACTCCAGCCACACTGACTTAGCTGGGCCTTGAACACACCATGCATGCAACCAGCCTCAGGGCCTTTGCACTGGCTCATCCCTTTGCGTGGAACTCATTTCCAGAATATCCGCACATCTAACTCCCTCATCTCCTTTGAGTCTGTTCAAATGTCACATTTGCAATAAGGTTTACCTTGACTACTCCATCTAAAATTCCAACCCTCCCTCCCCATCCTCTGTGTGTACAGGAATCTTTGTTTTGTTCACTGACCCAGACACTACCTTGTTCATTGTCCCAGGCACCTAGAACAGTCCTAGCACATAGTAGGTCTTCAATACATATTTCTTTAATGTATAAATATCACTAGATCTGCTTCTTGATGGAGAAAAGAGGAACTCATTATTAGTGTGCAGGGACTCTGAGGTGAGGTCACTAGCCAAGTTTACTTAGTTAAAAAATGCCAGGGGCAGGGTTTGAACCCAGAGCGGTTGAAATACTCTCTGATGCCTATTAGTTCTGTGACCTTAGGCAACCTTGCTGAGACTCCGTTTCTTCCCTTGTAAAATGAGGATCAGTTCATCACTCCTTAGAGATAATTGTAAGAATTAAAGGCTATGTCACTCCATAAACCTTGTCTTGTAATTTAGGTCTCAGCTCAAACGCCACCTCCTCAGAAAACCTTTCCTGGCTACCCAATCTAAAGTGGCCCCCCAGATAGTGCCAGGCATTCAGTAGGCACTTGATAAATATTTGTTTAACAAGTGACTCCCCCAATGAGAACCCATCTCTGACCCACAGGGTAAAGTCCAAATTCCTTTCCAGGGTTTCCAGGGTTCCGTGTAGGCTCACCTCCTGCTCCACTCCCTCCATACCATCCCTCAGCCTGCAAACCCTGAACCCCAGCCCCCACTTCCACGCCAGCAGCCTACCTCTGGATCAGAGGTCAGCGAACCGAGTCTCAGCAAGGTTGCCTAAGGTCACAGAGCTAATAGGCGTCGGAGAGCATTTGCCTGTGGGTCAAATCCAGCTCAAGAGCTAAGAATGATTTTTACATGTTTAAATGGTAGCCCCCACAAAAAAAATCAAAAGAAGATTTTGTGACACTCGAGCATTATATGAATTTAAATTTCAGTGTCCATAAATGAAGTTTTGTTGGAACACAGCCATGTTTGTCTGTTTACATGGTGCCTGCAGCAGCTTTTGTGCTGCAAGGGCAGAATTGAGTAGCTACCACCACGAAGACCATAAAGCCACAAAGCCCAAGTGAAATATTTACTATCTGGAATAGCAGGGACTTTCCAGAAAAAGTTTGCTAACCCCTGATCTAGATATTTTCTACTCACCCTTCAGGTTGCTCTTGGAACCTGGGAAGTCTTTGTTGGTGTGTCAAGTTGAGGGTAGGGATCCCTCTCAGACGTGCCCCAGCTTTTCTATGTATGTACTCATCTGTCTGCCTCAGGGACAGTTTCCTCTTGTTCTTTGCTGAATCTCCATTGTCTACCCCAATGTCTAGAACTATTTGTTGCAGGGGTGAATGACATTTATGTCTCCTCCCGCCTAGTTGGAGAGATAAGGATGTTCCAATGTACAGTCGAGAGAAAAGGCAGGCATGAGGGAGGCGTTGAAGAGGCCTGGAGTCCTCAGGGAGCCTGTGGAAAGCCAGCGCTGCCTCTGCCGCCAGCCACAGGGGTTGGGAGCTGCAGGGACATTTGGGAATTGGGGGTGTGAAGAGTCTACATGGATAAGGGCTCAGAGTTGGGAACAAACAGGGTGAAAAAGATGTCTCCCTAAGGCGTAGCAGTTGAAACTGATGGTATTTTGGAGGTTTTGGCAGTAGTTGCCATTTATTCATATTTCTTAATTACTTTATTATACTCAAGCATAAAGAAACGTCCTAGGGAGGGAGGCAGCTGTTCATGTCACTGTCCCCAGGCTTACTCACGAGGCATTCCAGCAGGAAATCACCTCCAAAACAACCTATGTAAGATTCTGTTACTCTCCTGTTTTCTGCAGGAAACAATTATGATTGTTTTAATAAAATCAGCTGGGCCATTTAACGTCACTTGGAGAAGAATCCTGAGAAGTTCTTCAGTTGCCAAAAGGAAGCTCCAGCTACAGGA
Source organism: Gorilla gorilla gorilla (assembly GCF_029281585.2). Taxonomy (NCBI): domain Eukaryota; kingdom Metazoa; phylum Chordata; class Mammalia; order Primates; family Hominidae; genus Gorilla; species Gorilla gorilla. The sequence continues at coordinate 104,587,632 of NC_073235.2, read as the reverse complement.
AGGGCTCTCAGGGCTGTGCAGGGAGAGGCCTTGTCATTACCCCAAATTCAAAGGCAGCCAATGAATTATAGCCAGCCGGATAAACTTTTCGTTATCAAACTTTGCCCCTGACAGCTGTTAAGTTGATTCAACTAGAACAAACTGAAACTTCTTTTTTTTTGAGGGGGAGTCTTGCTCTGTCACCCAGGCTGGAGTGCAGTGGCGCGATCTGGGCTCACTGCAAGCTCTGCCTCCCGGGTTTACACCATTCTCCTGCCTCAGCCTCCCGAGTAGCTGGGACTACAGGCGCCCACCACCACGCCTATCTAATTTTTTGTATTTTTAGTAGAGACGGGGTTTCACAGTGTTAGCCAGGATCGTCTCGATTTCCTGACCTCATGATCTGCCTGCCTTGGCCTCCCAAAGTGCTGTGATTACAGGTGTGAGCCACCGCGCCCAGCCTGAAACTTCCTTTTTAAAAAAAAAAAATTTTAGTTTAATTTAATTCACCAAAAATTTGCAAGAATTGTGAAGAAGGTATGCTTCTGTGCCTGGGCTAGTGTGAGTGATAGCACAAAGATCTGCCAGCCACAACCTCGCCATGCCAAGAATTCATTCTGTGGTCCAAATAACACCTCTTTTGGAGAAGGAGCTTAGAGGCAACATTTCTGCAAGGTGGCAGAATATTCCCAGAAACCCATCAGGAAGACAGTGTTTGCTGTAAATAAGTTTGCTGCTTACTCACGGCCTGGCTGCCGTGAGATCTTGGCCATTGTTTTTCGGACTTCCCAGATGCTCTAGGAAGGTTGCAGTATCTGACTCCCAGACAGTGGTGTGCTGGTAAATGTTTAACAGCTGGCTGGGAGAGGGCGGAGCCGATTTGTGGCTTTGGCCATTAACATGGCATTACTACTCCCAAATTGGTAGCTGATTTCAAGCTACCAGTGTGACATCAACCATCTCACAAAATTTCCAGAAACTGAACACTCTGCTCCAGTGAGCCACCTCTAGGGATCTGTGTGTGGGAGTCAGGACTTGGGGCTCCCAAAGCATGGGTTTGTCTAGGATCACCACCCCAGCCTTCATTCCAAAGACCAGTTTTTTGTGGACTGAACCTCCCCACACTGACGTGAGGCCTTGGTGTGGACGAGCAGGCATTGGCAGTCCCCAGCAGCCAGTTCCTTGATGGGTCTCCCAGGCCAGGCAGCCTCCTGGAATTCGCAGACGCCTGGCTGCCCTGAATGCTGACGGTGGGGGTGAGGGGTGGGGGGTGTACAGAGGGTCCCCTCCTAGGTCTGGTGGAAAACCTCAGATTGGCCTGCTTTGTGCCTGATCTTTAGCTCCATGTGCATGAGAATGGGTCAGTGGCAGGTGGCCTCAGGGTGGGCATGAATAGCAGTAATTGTCCCTGTGTCAAAAGGATGGGCCAGGAAACAGGAATGGGACTGGAGGAGGGGTGGGGGTGGGGTGCAGCTCTCAGTGAATTAGGTCTTTTCTATAGATTCCATAAGACTACATAATGAGCCGCTTTTCTGCCTCCTGGTCGCTCAGCTACTGCTCTGACCTCCCAGGGGCCAGAGGAGGGGGTCAACCCTCCCTGTTAAACGTGCTCTGCCTTTGGTTACCTAGTATTGCTCTGGGAGGAAGACCAGCTTTGGGAGCAGGCTGTTGGTGTCTGCTGCAAAGTGTAGAATACGTGCAGCCCAGCCATCCTGCCTACCACACCCCTGGCAAGGAGCTGCACCTTGCTGAACTCAGTTCCCCCATCTGTAAAGGAGACCAGAATAATCCCAGCCTCACAAGGCCATTGCCAGGACTGAGGGAAACTATGCTAATGACTGCCTAGGGTCAACTGAGTAAAGCACTCAATTGAGGACAACCATTATGATTTTTCTGATTTCTGGCCAAGGCCCCAGCACAGCCTACACCTGAAGCATGTGACTAAGAGTATGACCCTGGGCAAGTACCTTCTCTCTCTGTCTCCCTCATTCTCCCTTCTCACTCAGGCTAGTCACGCTGTGTCCTCCCTGCCTCCCAGGGACAGGAGGATTAATGAGATAATGTGAGAAGCCGGCTGCTCTGGGGAAGAAAGGTGTTATGTACATGGAAGGTGTAATTATTATCCTGTAACTACATGAATGTTTAGATTGTACCTACTCTGGCAATTCCAAGGGGCTTTGACAAGCACGTTGTCTCAAGCTGGAAACTGATCCAAGGGGTGGGAACAGCTGAAAGCTTCTCTCTGCTTCCAGGAGACTCCAGGCACCCTGGAGCCTCCCAGAGGCGGTGCCCACGCTCCAGGCATCAGGGCCTCTGTAGGCACAGGGGGAGTGAGAGTCCCCTAAGGCTCCATACTCTGGATCCTGGGAAGGTCCCAGGATGGCTGTACAGAGCATTTGAGCTGGAATGGAAATCCAACTCAAATGAGCATAGCAATTTTGTGGCTGGCAAAGATTTTGGTGTAGGCTTTAGCAAATTGCAGTCTTACTCAGTTTATCTTGCCCTGTTCCTGGCACCTCAGTCTCCTGCTTCCCTCTGACTGTCATCACCACCAACACCATCTTTATCATCTCTTAGGAAAAAGCAGGAGGGTAGGGCCCTGGGCTGGGTGCTGGCTTTGGCTGCGTCAGAGTTTAGAATTGAAAACAGCCGTTCCCATTCTCCTTCTCAGATAGTTTCCCTCCAGAAATAGCTACCAGGAGGCTTGTGGGGTGGGCAAAAGCATGGATGTGAGTCACCCTCCTGGCAGCCCTGTGGGGAAGGGGGACGATTAGCTGTGAGAGAGAAAAAGGAGAAAGGGTGGAAAATTGGGTCCTAGAATGTTCTGCACCCAATCAGAAATGCAGACAGGAGATGGGGGTTAGACCCTGGATTTGCATCCTGGCTCTGCCCCTTGCCAGTCCCTTGACTTTGGCAAGTGACTTATCCTCTCTGTATCTCGAGCTCCTTTCTTGCAAAGTTGGTATGATGATTAAATGAGTTACCACCTAAAAAGCACCAGGGTTTGGACTGCAGTGTGCTCCATGTACATCAGTGATTCGTTAAAACTGACTGGCTGTCCCCACACCTGTAGCCCATGTGCAGAGCCCCACAGCTGGGGGAGATGGAGGCCTGAGCGTACCCCTGGGGGTCCTTCTGAGAGATAGCGCTCAGAAGACAGAGATGCTCCTGAACTTCAGGCCATCCCCTTTCTCCCTCTGTCTTAGTCTGTTGGAGCTGCTATGACAAAATACCTTAGACTAAGTAATTTATAAACAACAGGAATCTATTACTTACAGTTCTGAAAGCTGGGAAGTCCAAGATCAAGATCAAATGATGCCGATCTACAGGTGTAGCTTTGGTGTCTGGTGAGGGCTCTCTGCTTCACAGATGGCTCCTTACTGTGCAGTCTTCACATGGAGGAAAGGGCGAGAGAGTGCCCTCAGGCCTCTTTTGTAAGGGCACTAATCCCATTCCTAAGGGCTCCACCCTCATGACCCAATCACCTTTTAAAGGCCCCACCTCCTAATACCATTGCCTTGGGGTTGGGTTTCAACATATGAATTTGGTGGGAGTACACAAACATTCAGACCAGAGCACCCTCTAGCAGCCAGAAGGAGTTCATAGGGACCCTACATAAAGGGAGGTGGGAAAAACCAGTCTCTTAGAAAAGACCCTGAATGAAGTGACTCATCGGTAGACTGTGGAATCCAGGTTTATGAAATCATGGTGATGGCGATGGTGATGGTGATGAAGATGACAACAGTAATGATTCTGTACAACCTTTAACTTTTAAAACTGTTTTTACAGTTTCCTAGTTAGGAAATTAGTGGGATTGGACTAGATAAATGTTGGGGTCCCTCTTCCAACTTCCAACTTTCTCATTCTGTAGTTCTATCTTGAAGCACACAAGAGAAGTTCTTAACTAGGGACAAGGTTACGAGGTGGACGTGCCTCCCCCAGCTCTCTCATCCCGCCAGACCCCTCATTGGAAGCTGGTCGCTCCTTCAGATGCCTGTGGATGGATGAAGCTGCAGCGTGTGCCTTGCATAAGGGGATGTGGTTTCTGGGGAGCTGTACTGAGGGTGTTTTGACAGGGTAAGGATGAAGAAATCGCACATTTGGGGTCATCCTGGAGCTGTGGGGGTGGGAGAGGGTGTGTGTATAAAGCATTTATTTAAAACACTCAGTGGGAAACTTACAGGCCGCTTAACAAGAGTATTTGGATGCTGGGAAAATGTGAGTCATCGAGCTTCCATGATGGATGGAAACATCCCTTCCAGACAACCTAAATTCTTTTTCCTGTGGTTCTATGCTCACCAAACAGCCCGTGGCTCCATATTGGGAAAGAGGTTCTGACATGTGTGCCTAGTCTGCCCTGCCTCTGGGAGTAGCAACCTGGAATTTCAGTGGGCTTAGGTCTCTCAGGAATGAACCACTTCTGGATGATTGGACCCTCCTAATCCCAAAGGTTGAGAAATGAGATTCTTCACCCAGAGTGAGGCCCTCCCTGTGAGGCCCAGGGGAAAGAGCCTGACATCCTCAGCCATCGGCAGCAGACATCTGTTCCTATGGCCAGTCGTGGGTCTGGACAGCACATGGCACACAGACAGGTGTCTGGAGACAGTGCTCCGTGGGTCCAGATAGGTACTCTGGAGTCTGTGGATGCTGTTTCACGCTGGTGAGCTGAGCTATGGGGCTTATTGTGAAGGGGAAGTGAGGTGGGGGATGGCAGAGAAGGATGAGGAAGGGGGCAGAATAACTTTCCTACTGTTCTCTCTTCTTGTTCTCCCTGGGAAGGGAGAACGCCCAGAAATGTAAACCTAGGTGTGTGATCAGCAGGATTATGGCCTCCCGGTAATGTCTGTGCCTCCATCCCCGGACCCAGGGGCTATGTCATGTTACGTGGTGAGGGGGATTTAGAGTTAGTAGTCAGCTGACTTTAAGAGATAATCCTCAGTCACCTGCGAGAGCCCAGTGCAATTACAAGGGACTGTGATTGTGAGTGAAAGAGGGGGGAAGAGAGTCAGAGTCAGATGACACAATGTGAAGAAGCCTAGACTGCCACTTCGGGCTTTGAAGATGGAGGCAGAGGCCACCAGCCAAGGAACGTGGGCAGCTGGAACTGCGATGGAAACAGGTCCTCCCCGCAGAAAGGAACGCAGCTCTGCCCTCACATCGGTTTCAACCCAGTGAGACCCATGTCAGACTTCTGGCCTACAGAAAAGGAAGAGAAGAAATGTGTACTGTTTCAAGCTGCTAAATGCGTGGCAATTTGTTGCCCTAATAGGAAGTGAATACAAGGGACCTGGGACAGGGTCTCAGGGGTGAAAGAGAAAGGTCCTGGAATGATTGTCCATGTTGCTGTTGGATCCCAGGAGGGATAGAACGCTGGCTCCTGGCCTGGCTGCCTTGAGTTAAAGGTCACTGAGTCCCAGGGCCTCTGGCTGATGCCTCAGGGAAGGGGAAGGAGGAAGCCTGAGGTGGCCAAGGAGGCAGAAAAGAGGGTCGCATGCACGGGTCTGAAGCCTGCTGCTGTTCAGAGCCACCCCACGGGCCCACGGTCACCTTTCCTACCTCTGTCCTTCCAGAGGCCTCCCTGTGCCTGGAGACACCCTGCTGGCAGTCTCTTCTTCCCATTCCGTTCCAGAGCTTGACACTGTCTGCTCTGCACTGGGGACTGTTCATCTCAGCATGGATCCCCATGCACTGCTTGCTTCTGAGGGGGCCTAATGCATCTGTGGTCCTGTTGGCTAGAAGGGGACTGGGAGTCACCTTCCATCAGGTGAAGTCAGAGGAGACCCTGCCACCGAGCTGGGAGGGACCAGGGGACAGGGTGCCCCACAGACATCCTGGTGGAAGGTGGCTCAGGACAGTAGGGTGGGTGGGGCCTGGGTTGGGAACAGTGTGGGCTCCCTTTCCATTCCTCCCCATTCTCCCCCTGGGTGGCAGTCAGCCGGCAGGGTCTGCTGGAGCAGTGACCAAGGTCTGGGCCATTCTCAAAAGAAAGTACAGGCAGTTGTATTAGCCTGCTCAGGCTGTTATAACAAAATATCACAGACTAGGTGGCTGAAACAACAGCAATGTATTTCCTCACAGTTCTGGAAGCTCAAAGTCCAAGATCAAGGTGTTGTCAGGGCCGGTTTCTATTGAGGCCCCTGACCTTGCCTACAGAGGACCATCTTCCCCGTGTGTCTTTGCCTGGCCTCTTCTAGTGTGCACACATCCCTGGTGTCTCTCCCACTTCTTATAAGGACACCAGTTGTATTGGCTGAGGGTCCACCAGCTTCATTTTAGCTTCATTACCACTTTAAAGGCCCTGTCTCCAAATGCAGTCACACTCGGAGGTACTGGGGGTTAGGGCTCCAACATATGGGTGTGGGTTGGGTGGGGACAATTCAGCCTATAACAGCAGTGGGGGTTAAGAGAAGGTGCTGCGCGGAGAATCAAAGGAGAGAGGCTTAGAGGCTGGGCCCTGGGGTAGACACAGCCTGCAGCAGGGACAAGGGTGCCAGGCTGATAACCTGGTGTTGGGTGGGGGTTTGGGTGGAGGGTGGCCATCTAGGACCCTTAGCTGGGGTGGGAAAGGGCAGGTAGAGTGAGTGGTCTTGGGTGGCTGTGGGTGGCTCCCCCGCCTCCGCAGTTAGCCCCTTTCACATTTTCCCAAAGCTCCTCTTGGGTTTTCATTAAGACTGGAACTCACTCAGAAAGCCCACCCCCGGAGCGAAGTCTTTCTCCTGGCCTAAACAGCAGCTCCAGGCCCCCTTGTGAAGGCTGGTTCTTTGGTCTTCAGATCGTTAAGGCACTGGGTTTGTGTCAATGGGGTCCTGGCATTTGCCTTTGGAAACCAGAGGAGGGGTGGTCAGATATTTGGAGGCCACACCAGGCAGTGTGGCCATCTAAAAGTAGCCGTAGGCCCTGCGAAACAAGCAGGAAAGAGGATAATGGCAGAGTGGGCTGCTTCAATTTCACTTTAGGCTAGCCAGGGGATGTGGGCAAGGCTGGTGTCTGTTGGCTTTGTGCGGGCGCTGCTTGGGTTTTTTAGCCACAGTCGTTTGCAGCCTTCTTAAGACAAATGATTGTGATTAGGAGGAAAAAGTGCAGAGGAGCTGGAGAGAGCCCCCACCCACCACCCACGGGAAACAGGAGAGAAAGAAACAGATGCTTGGGGCTGGCACTCGCATTAATGGGCAGACTGTTGTCATGCTCGACTGGTTTGGCTAGTCAGCCAGAGGCCCCGGGAAATAATGAGCCTCTCCTCACACTGGCTTGTGGAGCAGTTGAGATCTCTGAGTTTCTCTTTGTCCTTGGAGAACCAGCTTTTGGGGAGGGGGCGATGGTCTAGGAACAGTCGGCTGTTGTTGGGGGTGGGGAGGGAGGTTGGTCTGAAATCTTCCTTCCCTACTCAGCAGGAGCGCCTAGGACAAATGGCCCAAGACAGCAGGGCTGGCTCCAGCCTTCCTTCCTGAGGGCTCTGCAGTCCATTTTCTGCTTTCGTTTCCTCCTCCCCATGGCTGCATGCTGGCCTCCGCTCCCAGGCTGCCCAGCAGAAGCACCAAGTCCACGCAGCTCTCTCTTGCTTTCCCTCACTCATGCCACAAAGGACCAAAGCAAAGTAACGATTTTCATGCAAAGGAATACAACTAGGCAATGAAAAAGCCTGAACTACTCCTCCGTTCAGCAATGTGAGGCAGCACCACAGGTAGAATGCAGAGAAGAAGCTAGACATGAAAGGGTAGGTCCTGTGTGATTCCATTTATCTGCACTCCTAGAATAGGTAAAATGAATCTATGGTGACAGAAGTCAGAAGGGTAGTAACTTGCTTGGTATCAACTTGGAAAGGGCATGAAGGACCTCTTGGGCTGCTGGAAATCTATAGCTTGATCTGGATGGTGGGTACATGTGTGAATGTATCTGCAAAAATTCATCAACTTATCTACTGAAGATGTGTATACTTTATTTTTATTTTGTTTTGTTTTATTTTTTTGAGATGAAGTCTCATTCCATCATCCAGGCTGGAGTGCAGTGGTGTGATCTTGGCTCACTGCAACCTCCGCCTCCTTGGTTCAAGCAATTCTCCTGCCTTAGCCTCCTGAGTAGCTGGGGCTACGGGCACGCACCACCACATTCGACTAATTTTTGTATTTTTTAGTAGAGATGGGGTTTCACCATGTTAGCCAGGCTGGTCTCAAACTCCTGACCTCAGGTGATCCACCCACCTTGGCCTCCCACAGTGTGGGATTACAGGCACAAGCCACCATGCCTGGCCAATTTGTATACTTTAATGTGTATGTACTTAACCTAAATAAAAAAGTGGAAAGTACACTTTCAAATACTACATCATCTTTTTTTTTTTTTTTTTTGACAGAGTCTCTCTGTCACCCAGGCTGGAGTGCAGTGGCATAAACACAGCTCACTGAAGCTTCAACCTCCTGCATTCAAGGAATTCTCCCACCTTAGCCTCCTGAGTAGCTGGGACCACAGGTGTGTACCACCACACCTCGCTAATTAAAACTTTTTTTTGTAGAAACAAGGGTTTTGCCATGTTGCCCAGGCTGGTCTCAAACATCCTGGGCTCAAGCCATCCTCCTGCGTCAGCCTCCCAAAGTGCTGGGATTACAGATGTGAACCACTGACCCCATGTGGCCACTCTTCTTGACTTCAGGATGCATAGGAGTATATTTCAAAGATTGCCCTTATTGGCGACCTGCTTAAATTCACTTTTAAAAAAGAGTTCTGACCTTCCAAGGCAGCTCTCTGAAAGAGTGTGGGGCTTTATACTCTTCAGAGAAGTCCTTTTGTATTTCTGGATGGTGAGTTGGGCCCACAGGAGTGAATCCAAGTGTGGAACACACGAATCCCGCCTTGCAAATAGACACTTCCTTCTCTAGTCTGGGTAGGAGATTGTGGTGCAAGGAATGGGGTCAAGGGTATCTTTGTTCTACTCCCCTACTCCTTTTATGATGGGGGGTAGTGTGGCTTCTTGGTTATAAGAGCAGCTACTTATTGGGGGATGTCTGGGCATCCTCCAGCACCTGACCCACTGATAATTCACAGATTGCATCTCCTCACCAGTCTTGCTGTTGGAGCTGCTGAGCAGGTGCAAGTCATACTGAGGCATGGGGGTCTACACTCTGCTTCCCCTCCCTGCCTAGCCGCTGGGGGGACCAACAAGAGCAGAATGAACAGGAAGCTACTGGGAGGCACAAGAGAGGCCCAAGTATTTTGTCCCTGGGCATTCATTTCTCCTGAGTAGCTGGCAGCACTGTGTTTAGCAGGGAGAGGGTGGGCTCTGTCATTAGTTTCTGTTTCTCAAGTGACCCTCTCAGGTTGTCCCAGGGGCATTGGGAGGGCAGCTGGGTGTCAGGTAAGTCCCTGCCAACTGCTTCTTGGCTGATACTGCAGGACAGAAAGAGAGTGTAACAACCTTTTCTTCAAAGCTAGAATCCAGCTAACTCTGCCTCGGAAAAGTGCTGACACACAGCCCGGATGCGATCAGACACATTTCTTCCATTTGCTGCTGCTCTCGGTGAAAGCTACTGGTGTTTGATGAGCGGAAACAAGCCGCCCTGCTGAGATTTCCTGCCAGTGCCAAGTGTTTCTGCCAAGAGTGCTGAGCGTCCGCCATGTTGAGGAGGTGCTTTTGTGCAGTCTGGCTCGATGAGACGCCTCCCTGTAGATGAGTGGGGCCTGTGGCATCCCCTGACCATCTTACAGATGCTCAGGCTAGAGCAGAGGCCGTTCATTCTCCACCAGTGACCATGTTCAAAGGGATGCGTGTGTGTGTGTGTGTGCGCGCACATGGCACGTGCATGTATGGATACATAGACATCGTGAAACCCATGGCTTGTGTGGAGCAGGGAGAGTCTGACCCTTTTTTTGCTACCCTGAAGCTTTGTTTGGAAATACTTACTTTACCTGTGACACATTTTTTAGGGAAAAAGTGTGAGAGATCCAAGGAGACCCATCCCTGAAGAATCTTACAGCCACTTCTTCAATGGCATTTCTTCTGTCTATAATACTGTGCGAGTCTCTGTTGGAGCCAAGAGATGCCAGTAGTTATCTTGACAATTCTGCGGATCCCTAGGAGACCTCCTGTGCTGTTGGGAAATGAAAACCTGCAGCTTGGGAGCCCATGGATGGGGCTGAGCACGCCCTCCCCTCCCACGTTTGGTGGTGTATTAATAACCGGGATAATTGCACCCCTAATGATCCCAGCAACAGTAATTTCTCTGGTGCACCCAGAAAAAAGCCTGCGATGCATTGACAAAATGACTTACAATTAAGACCCTTTCTGGGACTTCCAGGCCAGGTCTTTGCAACACTTTCTATTGCAAGCCTTTGTCTCTTCCATATATGAGCCTGCCTGGGCCCAAACTGCTCTGAACCTCACTGCCTTTTTCTCTTTCTGCCCCCCAATCCATTTTTCTTGAACAACCATGAAGGGCTGTAGTCCACAGAGCAATAGAAAGGACTCTGCATACAAGTTCTCCTTCATTCTAGCAATAGAGTATAATTTTACAATCTGCCAGGATGGCAGAGAGGAACGGGGAGGAACTCTGCCCATTGTCTTGGCATCATGGAAAATTTCCCCAGGTATCCCTGTGGAACTCTCCCCTGAAATCCAAACAAAAAGCAGAAAGGCCAAGCCACACAGGAGCAGCACCACTACCAAATTTCTCAGAAGTTACCATGGATAAAAACTGGAATCCCCATTGGTTTTTCTTTTTAAAGCACAACTTTTATTAAATACCACGAGTTGGCCACTGTTAAGACAATGGACCTGTCCAAGCATCTTGTCTAGGAATCAAGGGAAGAAAGACATTGTGGGGCCCAAGAGCAGATGAATTGCTCCCAAGAATGGAAAACAAATGAGCCGAGGTATAAATGGATGGAAAAACAAAAGGAAGAGATTTCCTGCACAATGCAGACCATTGAACGGAAGGGGGCCGTGGACAGAGGCTCAGGTCGTGGGACCAGCCGAGGAGTGGTGGGACAGGCTACATGAGCTGTCAGCACACAACAGAGTTGAAGTGTCTTCTCCCCTATGCCTGTGATCCATGAAAACGCTGTGCTTCTCTCATTTTCTTGCCACGAACTGTATCTGCTCTGCTGCTAGCAGCTTTGTGGCTCTAAAAGAGGCAGAGATGTCAAGGTCTGACCCACACCCCGCTGGCTCCCACTCCTGGCCTGGCTAGCATCAAATGTTCACAATGGGCACAGGTCGTGACTTTCTTTCTGAGACCGGACTGCATCGAGGCCTGTGGCTAATTTCAGTGGAACATATGGACTCCTGTGTAACTTGACCTCATTGTCCCTGTTTATAATGGAGCCAGCAGGAGCACCACAATGGTCCTGGCCATCCCCACCCCCCCAGGAGGTGTGGTTGAGGGTATTCCTTTCTCTCTGGAATACATGATCATCTTGCCCTCGGGGCACATTCACTAAAGTCATTATGGGGAGACATGTCTGTGGACAATGAGGAGCTCTGGTGTTCAGGGAGGAGCTTCTTCCGCCTGGAGCAACCAAGACTCAGTCCTCTTGTGGCGCACTGGAGGAGGCCACTAGGCAGGATTTGGGTGGGGAGGGGACAGTCTCCACCTTCCCATCCCCACCTCCCCATCACCACCAAGACTGGCCTTGCCACCCATTGGCAGAGTTCCTGGATGACCTCTTCTTGTGGTGATGGTGGCTGTGGGACTCTTGTTCTTCAGAACTTATCACAGTTAACTCTCAGTCTCCTTGGGGAGACCCAGCCTGGGAGAGGAGTTCTGCACTGGGAGATAAGGTCCAGGCCTCCCACCAAGGACCAGAATCACTGAATGCCTGAGATGGAAGAAACCTTAGCTCCTGATTCCAGTATTTTGTTTCAAATGAATAAATAAGGCCCTGAGAGAAGGGTAAGTGGCCAGTCTGTGGTCACACAGGTAGTGTCAGAATCTGGATTAGGCCAAGATCTTCCTTCTGGAGCACCATGTAAATCCTCAGGTAACATAGGGGCAGTTGTTGAGGATGCTGGCATAAAGCTGGGCTCTGTTTGTAATGTGGACAGAGACAAATGGTTCCCTCTTGCTTATATGCATACAAAATGACAAATGAGTTTTTCTTTTCTTTTCTTCTTCTTCTTTTTTTTTTTTTTTTTTTTTTTTTTGAGACGGTGTCTCTCTCTGTTGCCCAGGCTGGAGTATAGTGGCATGATCTCGGCTCACTGCAACCTCTGCCTCCTGGGTTCAAGCGATTCTCATGCCTCAGCTTTCCGAGTAGCTGGGATTACAGGTGCCTGCCACCACACCTGGCTAATCTTTGTATTTTTTAGTAGAAACAAGGTTTCACCATGTTGGCCAGGCTGGTCTCAAACTCCCAACCTCAAGTGATCTGCCCACTTTGGCCTCCCAAAGTGCTGGGATTACGGGATTGAGCCACCCCACCCAGCCTCTTTTCTTCTTTTAAAGAAATAACTCTCCATCTAGGGAGAAAAGACCTAGCCTCAGAGGGTTAGACTGGAACTTGCCAAAATTAGGGCAAACTTATCCAAGGGTAGCGTTATATCACCCACCTAATTCTTATTGACTCTGTAGGGCTGCAGCTAATACCTATTATGCAGGGCTTTGTTTTTCCCCTAATGGGACTCATTTTCTCCCCAGATTCAGAATGAGCTGCTTGTAATCTACTGCAAACCCTTCCTTTGTAGGCCTCGTGCAGCAGAGGCCCACACCTCGAGCAGGAGCCTTAGTATGCATTGGTTCGCCTTGATCCTCCTGGGTATTACAGTTCCCTCTTCATAGAGGAGGCCCCCAGGGCCAGAGAGGTGACTTACTGGAGGCCACAGCACTAGGAAGGAGCAGTGTCAAAATGCAAACCCTAGTGTGCTGACTGCAACCCAGGTGCTCTCTGTGACATCTCTTTGTGGTCCTCTGCCTTGGACTGTGGAGGGATCGTGAAGCTAGGCAGGGGACAAGGGGAACTTAAAGGAAAAAGTCCTAGAGGCCCCAGACATCAATGCCAAATGGCAACCCGGGAGCACCCTGCTACAGGACCCAGCTTCCCTTTAACCCTGAGCCAGCCCCTGTGGGTCTTCCAGGTCCCCCTGTGATTGCCTCCCGCCTCTGCCTGTTCCCCCATATGTTGTTCCTCCGTCTCAGCCTCAAAGCCACTCTCAGTAGAAAACAACTTTCTGTTATAACCAAATGGGTTAGGTCTGGTTCAGCAACCTTATTATTCCAGCTCATCCCCAAGGGACCCAGCCCTGGGTCTTTAAACACCACACACCCAAAATGGCATCTCTCTGGGAAAAAAAAAAAAAAGGAAACAGCAGCTTTGGGAGCAAATTTTACTAATTCCTACCCCATTGGAGAAGAAGCAAGAAGTTTCCTATGTCCAGAGAATGGGAAACTGCATTTTAGGAAAACTGAGTGTTTGAGAAATAAAGGGAACGCAGGGCAGCATGGGTAAAGGAGTGGGTGTCGAGAAAAGGAGAATATCATAGAAATGCGTGTGTGGGGGAAGATAGCCGTGGACGGATGGGGATAAATGGAGAAAGTCCAGCAAACGTTTACGTCTCCTGAGATTAAATTAGCATGTGTGATTGTGAGTGGGGAGAGGACTGGACCCGGGAAGCAAATCTTACACATTTTCTTTGGAAAGATGGTGGATACGGATGGGACATCTTAGTCATGAGTCACAAGAAAGAAAACCTGAGAGAAATCCCATCGAAGGCAAGAGCAGCTGGGTCCTACAGCTGGCATCGTTTTTCAGTTAGAAGTTAATCGAAGTGTTGGCTGGAGGCCTGGGTGAAAACAAAGCATTGGAAAGCCAGCCTAGCTTGGGGCCCTGGCTGGCTGCCGCTTAGCTCATGTGTAGGAACAGTGTGGCGCTGAGGAGGCGGGTGTGAATGGCGTCCTGGAGGTGAGTGCAGACACAACATCCACACATAGAGGCTGATCCAAAACCCATCCTTCTTTAAATTGGTAGAATGCTTACAAGTTGTCAAAATGCTTTTACATAATAAAAACCTTACCATCTAGGCAGGGCAAGTGTAAGAATGGGCATTTTGCAGAAGAGAAAACTGGGGCCCCAGGCAGGTGGAGTGACAGCCAGGTTGTACAGCTAGGACATGGTGGGACCAGGGTGGAACTAGTAGATTTCAAATCTACTTCATTTTAGACTAATACAGATTTTCCTCTGGAGTGGGGACTACAGGTCTCCTTTCCTGGGAATGGTTACCTAAACAGAATCAAGCTTCCGTTGCAAAGAAGAAGGGGACAGATGATGTTGAATGAATAGTCAACAGATGTCCATTGCATGTTCAGTTATTTCTATACTGAGAGACATTCAGTTTGTTTCTAGTTTTTTGCTTGTGCACACAACACTGCAACGTAATAGCCTTGCAACATATTATTGCCCTTGGATGCATTTATTTCTTTAGGATAGATTTCCCAGGGTGGGACTGCTGGTACCAAGGGCAAGTGAGTTTTAATATGTACTGCCTGACTCTTGCCAAAAATGTTGTGGCATCCACATTCCCTGGCAATGGGTGGGAAAGCCAGTCTCCCCACATCCTCTCTGGCTTCCAGCTTATTTTCCATTGTACTCTGCCACCATCCTTTTGGGAAGCTTTTACTGATTGCCAAGCAGGCATAGTTAGAGTGGCCCAATAAGTTAGTATTAGTTAATTGCCTTCAGATACTTGACTCCTAAAAGACATCTGTTCTTAAACGACAATTTAAGCCAGTCTGGAATTGACAGGTTTTGCCAATCAACTGCCACAGTCTCTGGAATTTGAGTTTTGATCCACGATCTGCTGCTTAGGTGGCTTTTTCCGTTCGTTTTGTTGATGCAGACACTATAATGTGTCTTGTGCTTACTCTGTGTATTAACTGAACCTAAGCTACTTCTTATCACACTCCCCATATTTCTCGAGTTTATCCGTAGAGTATCTTGAAAGGTTTCTCTCTCTGTGTGTGTGTGTGTGTGTGTGCGTGTGTGTGTGTGTGGTTTTTAGTTTAGTTTTGCTTTTGGTTTTTGCCTTTGACCAATTCAGACAGATGTGCTAGGAATCAGCCATGCTGGTCACCTGTCACCTGGAGCAGCTGCTCCTTAATAGTTATTGCTTGATGTTGGAGGAATTAGCTTGAGAGAGAAGGCTGAGGTTTAGGGATGTCTACTTTGCCAATTCAAAGCTGATTTTGCAGGCAGTGGTTGAGGGGCTTTTTCAGTGTGATGATACAGCTTCTACATATCATTATGCCATGAGATACGTATTCCATGTAGCAAATGAGAACGATGACTGCCTGGTAAACCATGGACATTTAAGCTGCCAACACAATTCTCAGATAGCCTTTGCCTCAGTGCTAAAGCCTGTATTTGCATGCTATGGTAACAGTAGGTTTCTTTATCAATGGTTATCTTGTTTCTGGGATCTATTCTTAAATACAGAAAACATCACATTCTCTGGGATCACATTAACAAACCTGCACATTGTGCACATGTACCCTAGAACTTAAAGTATAAAAAAAAAACTGAATTGCTTTTAGTGATCTGTTACATTGCATGATGACCACAGTTAACATGTTGTATATTTCAAAATTGCTAAAAGAATATGTTTTTAACATTCTCACCCCCCAAAAATTGATAAATTGGTAAGGTAATAGACGTATTAATTAGCTTTATGGAATCTTTCTACAATGTGTACAATGTATAGGTTTCTACAATGTATAGACCAAAACGTCATGTTGAATACCATAAATGTACATAATTATTTGTCAGTTAAATTTAAAAATTTTCACATAAAGTATAAATTTAAAAACAAATCTGAGTTGAGTCTTTAAGAAATTTCTGGGCTGGGCACGGTGGCTCATGCCTGTAATCTCAGCACTTTGGGAGGCCGAGGTGGGCGGATCACGAGGTCAGGAGATCGAGACCATGGTGAAACCCCGTCTCTACTAAAAATACAAAAAAATTAGCCGGGCGTGGTGGCAGGCACCTGTAGTCCCAGCTACTCGGGAGGCTGAGGCTGGAGAATGGCACAATGGCGTGAACCCGGGAGGCGGAGCTTGCAGTGAGCCTAGATCGTGCCACGGCACTCCAACCTGGGCGACAGAGCGAGACTCCGTCTCAAAAAAAAAAAAAAAAAGAAATTTCTGATACTATTTGCATGACTGTTTATTCCAAGTGTTGATTCTTTGAGAAATGGATGTAAATACATCAACAATTGGAAATTTGCATCTGAATGAGCATAGATTACAGTGTTATAAACATTTTAAGTTTAATGATTCAAGTAGAAGAGTTTTTTTTTTTTGTTTGTTTGTTTTTAATATGCATGCTTGTGCCTTTGATCCGCGCATCCATCTTTTCAGTGTTTTCACATGTGGAGCTCACTTCATGAACTTGAGTGTCTTACATTTTCTACACAAATCAGATTGGTGTAATTTAAATACTTTGTAAATTAAATACTTTCAACATATCTTTATTGAGTTTCTCCACTGTATAAAGCACTACTACATGAAGGTTAGAATGAATCACAGGCACACTGCTTTAAAAATCTTAGTAGGTGGCAGGGCATGGTGGCTTATGCCTGTAACCCCAGCACTTTGGGAGGCTGAGGCGGGCGGATCACCTGAGGTCAGGAGTTCGAGACCAGCCTGGCCAACATGGTGAAACCCTGTCCCTACTAAAAATACAAAAAAATTAGCCGGGCATGGTGGCAGGTGCCTGTAATCCCAGCTACTTGGGAGGCTAAGGCAGAAGAATTGCTTGAACCCGGGAGGCAGAGGTTGCAGTGAGCCGAGAGCGTGCCTTGCACTCCAGCCTGGGTGACGAGAGCAAGACTCCATCCCAAAAAAAAAAAAAAAAAAAAAAAAAAAATATATATATATATATATATATACTAATAGGCTAACTTCAGGCACACTGCCTAAGAATTAGCCCTGCTCTGCAAGGAGCAGCTAAAAATAAATAATAAATAAAAACTGTAGTAGACCAATACCTGTTCTATTTAACTTGGAAGGTGGGTGAGTGATAGTGGATTCTGGGTTTGAATCTTGCCTCCAACTGCGTGACCATGGGCAAAGTACTTTTTTTTTTTTCTGTGCTTTGGGTTTCCTTATATGTTAAATGGGAGTAATGATTATACCCACACCATGGGTTATTGTGAGGATTAAAGGAGACAACCCACACAAAGTATTTAGAGGAATCTAGCCTATAGTAAGTGCATAATATTAATGCATATATTAGGTTGGTGCAAAAGTAATTGCATCTTAGAAGAGAAGGTAAATTTGCAAGTATTTCTTTCTTTTGGCTCCATAGTGCTAATTGCTGGGGAGGAAGGAGACCCAGGGAAGAAGGCATGGTAGAGCCTGGAGAGCTGTATATGTGTGTATTGAAAATGTAGACCACAGAGAGGTACTAGATTGTTTGTGTTACAAAGGGTCAAGAAATGAGACGATTCAGCAATGACAAAGAACTGGTTCAGGAGGAGTGAGGAAGCGGGATGTTGGCAGGGTAGGAGGCTGAGGTTGAAGGGTCTGCACCACGCTTGAGGTCTTGGAGGGGAGGCAGAACCATGTAATACGGTCCAGCTGTGGTCGCTATCCTATGGGACAGAGGTCATCCATGTGGAGGAGGGCAAAGAAGAGGGTGGTCAGGGAGCTGGACAGGTCATTGACATGAAGGTTGAGGTCACCAAGGATGATGACAGGGGAAAGACGGGAAATGCAATCCAGAAGCCAGCAGAGACCTGGAGAAGGCGGTGTGCCCAGATGGCAGGGACTTGACTGGCATGACCAAATGGCATAGACATGCTGCTGCTTCCCCTGTTGTGTGGAAGACACTAGGAGAAGGTGAGGCTTCGGTAAGGGGGCAGGAAGAGGCAGGTTGTTGACTCGCCTGCACAGGTTTGGGTTAAGGTGAGAGGAAAATGAAGACTTAAATGGACCATGGAGTGAGTTTCCCCAGGGTTCTGTGGAAGAAACTCCTTAAGAAAGAGTGGAATTTTAGGAAGAGCTGGTTAGAAATGAGGATGAGTGTGAGGTTGGGGAGGGATTTACACACATGCAATTATAGGCTGGGGAGCTGAGACCTAGGAAAGGAGGCAGTGGTTTCAAGGAATCTCTCCTTGGAGAGTCTATGGCTCTGCCATAGCAAGCAAGAATAGTAAAAAAGAAAGGAAATCTACTTGATTATTTTCCTCCAAAGAGGAGAGGAACATTTTGTTCCCTGGTGGTCTGAGCAGCTGCCCCTCCCTCCTGCTTGGCCACCATTGCTGGCAGGGTCACCGGCTGGCTCCTGGAGGGCAGGACCCACATGCATGTGGCACTGTCATCGTGCCCTCTCCAGACACGCAGCTCAGACCTACCTGCTGCAGGACACTCCATGGTTTCTGCTAATGCTGAAGTGAGCTGCATAGCTAATTCGTTCCTGGCACCTCCGAGAACATGAGCTCATCATATCATTAAAGGAATAAGAATAAACAGGAACAGGGGAGCTGCTCAGGAGTTGGGAAACCTCTGGCCCTCTGTGCCTCCCACACATCTTTGGAGAGACAAAGGGGCCAGAACAGCCCACAGTTCCTGGCTACTGCCCTTGGCAGCCTCTCTGTCTCCACTGCCAGCTCTGGGCCACCGCTTCTCCACAGCATGTGAGCCCCCCTGCCAGTCTTCCTTAGGCATCTGTGGGTACCACCCGCATCTCCAAGCCTGTGATGGCGTCCGAGGGCCTTTTGCTCAAGATAAAATCGTTCTTCCTGATTTTGGATTTTCACACTTTGCATTTCCTAGTCCTCTTAACCTGGATCCATGTTAACTCTTGCTCATCAACAATCCAGCCAAGAAAATTTTTCTTTGGAGTATTATTTGCTTTTTCTCACCTCTGAGTCATCTTCTGTCTTCTTCCACCTGCCTGGAATGTCCTCTTCCTTCTCCCTCTGAAGGGATGCCAGTAAATACATCATCCATTGCTAGAGGATCTGTTTCTGGTCTTCTGGTCCCTTCATTTGACTCCCTTTGCTGTGGTCTCTTTAGTGATTCCCAATCCTTGCCTTTATTTTTTGTACCTTCCTATGCCTCCGTGTTTCTGGGTTTCTCAGTCCTGTACGTGCCAGTAGGGGGATGCAATCTCCATTTCAGGTTGCATCGTTAGTGAGGCATTCTTCTTATTAAATAAATCAAGCTATATAAAATTTCAACTCAGCTGGGTGCGGTGGCTCACACCTGTAATCCCAGCACTTTGGGAAGACTAGGAGGGTGGATCGCTTGAACCCAGGAGTTCGAGACCAGCCTGGGCGACATAGTGAAACCCCATCTCTACTAAAGATACAAAAAATTAGCTGGGCATGGTAGTTCACGCCTGTGATCCCAGTTACTCAGGAGGCTGAGGCACAAGAATTGCTTGAACCTGGGAGGCAGAGGTTGCAGTTAGCCAAGGTCACGCCACTGCACTCCAGCCTGGGTGACAGAATGAGGCTGTCTCAATAAAATAAATAGAATAAAAAATTTCAGCTCACCCCACCCCAGCATTGCATGCCTTTCTGCCATGCTTTATGTATTTTCTTAGCATTTCCTTCTTACATGACTTAATATGCAGTGGTGCCCTTTAATAGCACACCCCACAGTAACTTCAGCAAAGAGGAAATATGATTGGTGGCTGGTTCCTGCCATCTGCATCATGTTCACCCTGATATTTCATTAATCTCACAGGATCCCACACTTGACACTATTGAGATTTTTGGACCCTACTGTAGAGTTATGTGAGTCTTCTACATATTTTTGCAAATTTGTTTATGATTATCTGTCTCCTTCATTGGCATGCAACCTCTATAAAGACAAGGATTTTGTCATTTGGTTGGTGCCCCGTGTCCAAAACAGTTCCTGCCCTCCTAGGTGCTCAGTGAGTGTTTCCTGGATGGATGGATGAATGCGCTTACCCATCCCACCCCAAAGCTGGGGCCCTCACACCTGCTATTTTTAGTCTTTGCCCACGGGGCCCCTTCTGAGGGCCAATAGGGCTAGTAAATTTAGCTGACTCACTGGCTGGCTGACTTTAGTGTATAAAGAGGTTCAAGCCCCAAGAGCAACCCCTCTGAGAAATTGGGCAAAACCCAGCCCAGCTTCCCTTCAGGGCTGAGAAGGAAACCCAGTGCCACTAGGATGAGGCTGTGTCCTGGGACAAGCTTCCTGATCGAGGGAGAGCCATCAGACCTGCCTGGGAGGGGATGTGGCTTTGGCTTTTCAGGAAGCCCTTCTGGCTCAGGCCTGGGTCTTGACAGAGCAGGGCTGGGCAGCCCTGGGAAGCACATGCGCTGCTGATTCTGGGAAGGGTGGGGAGGGAGGGGGAATGAGCAGGGTTGGGGTGGGAGCCAGATGGGACTTACGATTCAATGGTCCAGGCTCAATAGGTGATCAGGATGGAGCAAGGAATGGACAGAGAACCAGACGAGGGCCTAGGCACCGCACTTCTGTGTGAATGAGGAAAAGGTGCTGCTCTGAGCAGATGCTATAGGAAAGGGTGTTTCCTCACAACTGCTTGACTTGCCCTGGTAAGGAGGGGAGAAAGTCAGCCAAGCCCCAGGACAAGTCAAGGATTTGGTGTAAGGTGACTTGATCAGAGGAAGCTGAGATTGGAGGATGAGAATCTGGTCCCTCAGGGAATGGGTTACCAGGCAAGGAGCCCAGGCATGGGAGAGCAAAGCTGGGCTAGTTGCTGGGTAACAAGGCAACAGAAACCTGCTTAGTGGGAGCTGATACACCGAGGCCCAAGTATGTCAGTGTCGGGAATAACTCCAGGGTAATGAAAGCATTCCCAATATCTATCTGCACACGGATGGCCCTGGAGCACAAGGCACTGCTGGAGCCATGTCATGAAGCAGCCTCAGCAGAGCAGGCCGTAGTTCCTCAAAGAAAGACCCATTTGTGTGGTTTGTCGTAGCTCTGTGGCTCTCCAGGTATGGTCCCTGGACTAGCAGAATCCTCATCATCTGGGAACTTGTTAGATACGCAAATTCCCAGCCCTGCCCCACACTCACTAAGCTGGAAACTCTGGGGTGGAGCCCAGAAATCTGCGTTTTAACAAGTGCCAGGTGATTCTGATACAGTCTACACTTCGAGGACACTCTGTAGCTGAAAAGCCCAAGCTTGTTTTAGAGGCTGCACTGGGGTTGGGAGATGGAAGACTACACATCAAGGCACAGAGGTAGATGTTTATGGGAAATGTCTGCCTGCAAAACCAAGCCAAAGATTCTGGACTGAAGCTTGGAGAATGGACTTGGGCTATAGTGTTCATTCCAGTCTTAAACAGCATGAGGGGAGGCTTTTCCTTAGCCCTGATTCTAATCTCAAGGCATCATTTCTTATAGGCAAAAGGAGACACTGAGTATTAGAGAACACCAAGAAATTATTGTTTATTCTCTTGGGCATGAAAATAGTGTGGTAGTCATGTAAGAAAATGTTCATATTTTTGGGGGAGATGCATGTTGAAATATATGGGTAGAGATAGCATATCTTGCATTTGCTTTCAAAAAAACATTTCAGCAAAGATAGAAAAGGAAAAAAGGATAGATTGAGCAAATGTGGTAAAATCCTGATAATTGTTGAATCTGGGGGAGGTATATTTGGGGGCTCAATGTATTGTCCTCTCTGCTTTTTTGTATGCATGATATTTTTCGTTTTATGAAAGGATGAAACAAGCTGAGAAGCAAACAAATGTTAAGTGCTCAGCTAAAACCAACCTTATTTTGTGCAGTGTGCTGCTGCGTGAGGTTGACCTAATGGGGGCTGTCTCATGGGGTGCAGTAGAGCAGCTTACCACTCACCCTCAGCTGCCCGCCCAGCCTCCTAACCCAGATAGCCACCACCCTGTTCTCTGTCAGGACCCCCACCTGTAGCTTTCACAGTAGCCAGGGTGGCTTGAGCCTGCACACACCTGTGGGAACCAGAAATGGCCCAGCTGGATCTCAATTTTAGGGGGAAGGGAAGTTCTGCACCATTAAATAACACAGGCCTCAGGGAGGGGATCAAATGTCAGATGGAAAGGAAGAACCGTCTCCTCAGTCCTAGCCAGCTCCACTACCAGCTCCCCGCCCAGCTGCCGGCAGCGGCTGCCTCCTTCCCAGGGAAGACTGGCCCCTCAGTCTCAGCTTTCTCTGGGCTTTTCTGGAGGCTTTTTTTTTGACTTTTATGAGGGCTGCTTGGTTTTTCACTTTGAGCCCATTCCATACTTGTAAAATGTAGGTCTTTGATGCTGTTTAGCCATACAAAGCGGTCTTAGTTGTTTTCCTCATTGTCTAATTTCCGCTTAGAGATTTCTTGGTGAACAATTCAGAGGCCTGCAGAGGCTCTTTAGATGCCCACTGGGAGAATCCATTTGTTTTTTTACTGTTAGATTGAGAAATTCATTTTCTTTTGTTTGCTGCTATGCTACAAGGTTTATTATTGCTGTTGTTTTAATGGTCACTTTTTTTTTTTTTAAGACACAGTTTTACCCTGTTGCCCAGGCTGGAGTGCAGTGGCATGATCTCGGCTCACTGCAACCTCTGCCTCCCGGTTTCAAGTGATTCTCATGCTTCAGCCTCCCGAGTAGCTCGGAGTACTCGGGAGCTACTCCATGCCCAGCTAATTTCTTGTATTTTTAATAGGGATGGGGTTTTGCCATGTTGGCCAGGCTGGTCTTGAACTCCTGGGCTCAAGTAATCCACCCACCTTGGCCTCCCAGTGTGCTGGGATTACTGGCATGAGCCACCATGCCCGGCCAATGGTGTCATTTTTTTCTTTTTTGGGAAAGGGGTAAGGGGTGAGTTTTACCTCAGTTCTGAAAGTCTCACTAGGCACAGTAGTGACTTCACTGTCCACCGTCTTTATGGATTGTCCCTAGAAACCTCCAAGCCTAAATAAAGTTCCTCCTCAGCCTTCATCTCCTGAGCTGCCTCCGCATTTTCTCATGGTGTACAACCTCCATGCTGGTTTGAAGGGGAAAGCTCTTTATTTACCCATTAAAAAAAATAAAAAACTAAGGCTCTCCTTTCATTACAAAGCTCAGGGAACTGATACAATTATATTGACTGTATTTTTGCATTATCTGAGCATTTTAGAGTTCCTGTTGCTAATTTTCCATAATGTGTTTTCTTTTTCTGGGGGGAAGTGGCGGGAGACAGAGTCTCATTCTGGTACCCAGGCTGGAGTGCAGTGGTGTAATCACTGGTCACTGCAGTCTCCACTTCCTGGGCTCAAGCGATCCTCCTGCCTCAGTCTCCCAAGTAGCCAGGATCACAGGTGTGCATCACCACGTGCTGATTTTTTTTTTTTTTTTTTTTTTTAAGAGATGGGGTTTTGCCATGTTGCCCAGGCTGGTCTTCAACTCCTGGGCTGAAGCAATCCACTTGCCTTGGCCTCCCAAAGTCCTGGGATTACAAGCATGAGCCACCACACCCGACCCCATAATGTTTTGATAAAATAAGCCACAGCTTTCCCTTTTGTGCCAGAAGAGGAAACAGGAGCATGAGATTGGTCAATAGCTCTTAGTCAGGGATGACTGGGAGTCACAGCTCTTCACGTATTTAACACACTCTTCACTGAGTATTCAAACCTCAGACTCTGTGCTAGCCAGTCAAGGAGCAAGTGGGCACTGCTGTGACAGAGCTGCGACCCCTCCTTGTCTCTCTGGGAGGCAGGGCAGGTGCTGGAACTGCCCTGCCCGGTTTCTACTAGCTGAACAGGCTTGGATATTTGTTTTTTATTTTTTCGAGATGGAGTCTCACTCTATCACCCAAGCTGGAGTACAATGGCGTGATCTCAGCTCACTGTAACCTCTGCCACCCAGGTTCAACTGATTCTCCTGCCTCAGCCTCCCAAGTAGCTGAGATGACAGGCGCCTGCCACTGCACCTGGCAAATTTTTGTTTTTTCAGTAGAGACGGGTTTTCACCACCTTGGCCAGGCTGGTCTTGAACTCCTGACCTCATGATCCACCCACCTCGGGGTCCTAAAGTGCTGAGATTACAGGTGTGAGCCATCACATCCAGCTGGACATATTTTTTAATCTGTTTATCCATCTGTAAATTGGGGATAAAATAGTGGCTACTGGATAGGCTTTATGTGAGGATGAAATGACATCATGCAGGTAGAGTGACCGCATAATTATTAGATGCATGCTCTCTTCACCGCCATATGTCATGTGATGTGTTCGTGATGTAAGCCCCTACTAGTTCATAAGCTCCTTGAAAGACCCCCACTCCATCCAACCCTGTCATCCTTCTGAGAAACACTTCTGGCTCCCCACTGTCTTCTAATTTAAGTACGAATGTTTCTCATCGGCCTCTTTAATGTTTATTGAGTACTTACTGCATGCCAGATGCTTTTCATGCACTTTTCGCATGCTCATTTTATCCTCTTTTCTTTCTCTCTCTGTTAAAACCTTAAATTCCAACAGACACCGAACCTTCTGCAGAAAAGGGCCATAGGAAAAGTACCTGAGGAAAGTTGAGAATCACCTTGAAGGCCCCCGCTCAATTCTTCTCCTCCTATCCATCTGAATGGCGGTTAATTCTGCAAAGAATTCAGCCTCACCGGCCCTTTGCCTCCAGGCCGCTTCAGATAGGAGATTATAATTGTTATGGAGCCAGCCCAGGCCCCAAGATTGAAACAGAGATAATTCTTCGCCATTAACACGAATCTGGAGTCCTGTGGGACAAATTGGAAAAAGAGGCGGGGAGGCAGCAGGGGAGAAGGGAGAACTGTTTAATCTCTTTATTTTCAGGAAAACAATCATTTTAATGATTCGCCCTTTAATTTATAAAACAAACACAGCTGTGGCTTGACGTCCTTTATCTGATTTCAGAGGCGCTAACCTTCCAGTGCCGGCTCCGGAAGGGCACCCAGCGCGGAGACCGACACGGGTCACGTCCTGGGCTCAGATTGCTGCCTTGACTTAGGGAGCAGGGGCTGGGAACCCAACTGCTGCCGGCGCGGAGGCCTTGCCCACACCTGTGTGGCACGGAGCAGACAATGAGCCACTTTCCCCATGTGATCCCTTTGAAACAATCGGAGATTGTTTCATCAGCTCCTCAAGATGTAGGGCAATGCCTGGCACTTAGTGGGACTCATGAAAGGTTCCTCCAGTCAAGGAAAAGGCATTTATGTTAAGTGCCATGTGGAATCCTGGAATGGATTCTGGAACAGTAGAAGGATGTTTGTGGAAAAACTGGTGGAATTTAAGCCTGTAGTTTAGCTAATAGTAAAGGCCAAAGTTAATGTTATTAGTTTTGACAAATGTGCTGTGGGTATGTAAGATGTTAACATTAGAGGAACCTGGGAGTACAGGTGAAGAGTATGGAGGAACTCTCTGTATTAGCTCTCCAATGTTTCTGTAATATTCCAAAACAAAAAGTTTGTCATTCAAACAAAATTCTGAGGTTAGAAAAAAAGGCAGTTATGGAGGTACATGAAGAAACAAAACATGACATGAAAGATGACATTGTCCCCATGAAGCTTTGATTAAAAACATGTATATCAAAGAGTTATGAGAATTCAATAACAGCATAAGTGACCAGTGCTTCTCAAACTTTTAGGGGTACACAGGTCCCCAAATGGTTGAGGTGAGGGGCTAGAAATTTAGCACAAGGGTTCGAAAAACCTCTTTGAATATTTTAGCTTCAAAATCATAAATATTTTCATTCTTTTTGTATTACGTAAAATAATGATTCTGCCCCCACAATTTCAGGTAAAATTACTTGAATACTTTGGGGAGATTTTCCATGTTTACTCTGGGGCTTTAGGTATCCATGGTTATACATTTGTGACCATGGAGGTATGTGTCCTTATGACAATATGAAATTTAAGCCCTGTGTTTTTGGAAAATGGCAACAATTAAGAAATCCTCATTCCCCATGTTTTTATGTTCTGAAAGTGGGAAACTGCAAAGGGCTATCCTACCACTGAATACTCTGAGATAACACTTCCACATGGCTCCCAAAGGCTTGGGGTGACTCCCTTGCCTACCTGCCTCTAGAAAACCTCAGGCTCCCTTTCTTTTCTTTGATACTATGTGGAGAGACAAAAATTTTACCCCTATACTCTTAGAATTTTGTTTTGTTTTGGGTAGGCCTGAGAATGAAATTGGCAAGACAGATCAACAGGAGAAAAGCATTCATTGGCCAGGTGCAGTGGTTCACACCTGTCATCCCAGCACTTTGGGAGGCCAAGGCGGGCATATCACCTGAGGTCAGAAGTTCAAGACCAGTCTGGCCAACGTGGTGAAACCCTGTCTCTACTAAAAATACAAAAATTAGCCAGGTGTGGTGGTGTGCACCTGTAATCCCAGCTATCCAGGAGGCTGAGGCAGGAGAATTGTTGGAACGTGGGAGGCAGAGCCTGCAGTGAGTCAAGATCACAGCACTGTACTCCAGCCTGGGCGACAGACCAAGACTCTATCTCAGAAAAGAAAAGAAAAGCATTCATTATTTAACACAAGTTTTATGTGACATGGAACCCTCATAAGGAAATGAAGACTCAAAGAAATAGTTGGAGTCAATTACTTATATACTGAATGGGACGAAGAATAGTAAGTTGTGAAAAAGCAACTAAATTATGTGGGGGAGGCATAAAGATAAGAGTTATTTTAATAAGGTCTGTGTAGAATTCTCTCAGTCTCAACCATCCATTCTTGATAAGAACATTGCTTTCCTTCTAGTATAGGGAGGGCATCTTTCACATGGAAATAGCCTCTTCTGCTTTTAAGAAACAGATGGAAGGTCAGAGTGATCTTTTTGCACCTGCTTTTTTTTTCAAATACCTTTAACCCAAAATACTCAACATGCCAGAGTGGGATGGGCATGGTGACTCACACCTGTAATCTTGCTCTTTGGGAGGCTGAGGTGGGAGGATGACTTGACCCTAGGAGTTTGAGACCAGCTTGGGCAACATTGTGAGATCATATCTCTACAAAAATTAAAAAAAAAAAAAAAGCCAGGCATACTATGATGTGTGCATGTAGTCCCAGCTACTCAGGAGGCTGAGGCAGAAAGATCACTTGAAGTGGTTCAAGGCTTGCAGTTTGAGGCTGCAGTGAGCTATGATGGTGCCACTACATTCCAGCCTGGGCAACAGAGTGAGATCCTGTCTCAAAGCCAAAAAAAAAAAAAAAAAAAAAAACCCCAAAAAACTAGAGTGCAGTGGCACAGTCTTGGCCCACTGCAACCTTCGCCTCCCAAGTTCAAGCAGTTCTCCTGCCTCAGCCTCCGGAGTAGCTGGGATTACAAGTGTGCACCACCACACCCAGCTAATTTTGTATTTTCAGTAGAGACAGGGTTTCACCATGTTGGCCAGGCTGACTTCAGGTGATCCGCCTGCCTCAGCCTCCTAAAGTGCTGGGATTACAGGCGTGAGCCACCGCGCCTGGCCGACCTTTCTCTTTCACAATGGGGACTCTGCATTGACTATTGGCTCAGTCCTCAAGAGTGGGACCAAGAACAAAAGACAGACAGATCTGTGAGGAACTTTGAAGCCATTTCCCCTGTGATAGAGGCAACACCCCAAAGCAGCGAAGATAGTCTGATGGCTGGTTCTGGAGCCAAGACTACACTGGCTCCATAGGAGAGAGCTGCCACTTGTAGTTACAAGCTATGATCCCAAAACTTTCTGCGTGCTTCTAAGAGACACCAGAGAATTTACAGAAGAGATCTGTAGGTGGGGTCATTTTTCCCTTTCTCCACTACGAAGAACAAGAATAATAATAGCCTTCACTTGCACAGACCATCCAGGTGCCAGCTACTGTTCCAAGAACTTGCACACATGCACATACCCATGTATATATATCTATCTATAAGGTAGGTATATATTATCCCCCTTTTACAGAGGAGGAAACTGAGGCTCGGAGAGGGTAAGTAACTTGTCCATGATTACACAGCTAGTGGCAGAGGTGGCCCTTATACCTCAGAAGCTTGGCTTCAAAGTTTGCATTTCCTACCACTCTGCTATGCTAACGCAGTAGCCAGCGTACACCTTTCAGGCAGCCCCTATCCCATGTGAGCCACAGGATGCAGACCACCCGAGTCTGCATATTGTAAGTAAGGTATAATATCGGTCTCAGCCCCTGAGAAGTTCAGGGAAGACTTGCTCACCAGAACTGCAGTGCATTTTCTTGTCCATGCCAGAGATGATAGAGTGTGCACATTAAGAATCTTATAAGTCTCTTTCAAAGAATTTCAAAAACATTGGTCTTCAAACTTCCAGGAAGAAGGTGAGAATTCAGATGGCTCATTCATTCAAAATGCATTTATAAGGCTGGGTGTGGTGGCTCACACCTGTAATCCCAACGCTTTGGGAGGCTGAGGCAGGTGGATCACTTGAGGCCAGGAATTCGAGACAAGCCTGGCCAACATGGTGAAAACCCATGTCTACTAAAACACAAAAAATTAGCTGGGTGTGGTGGCAGGTGCCTGTAATCTCAGCTACTCGGGGAGGCTAAGGCACAAGAATCGCTTCAACCCGGGAGGCGGAGGTTGCAGTGCGCCAAGATCATGCCACTGCACTCCAACCTGGGGGACAGAGAGAGACTCCATCTCAAAAAAAAAAAAAAATGCATTGATTAGGGGCCTGCTGTATGCCAGGCACTTTGCTGGGTTCTAGAGAAGTGATAATTCAGACTTGGTGGTCCCTGAACTCAGGACACCTCTAGTCCTGGAACATGTGAAGATGAAGTGGAAAGGGAAGGATGTTTCTCCAGCCATGGGAAGACCTGGGTGGGGGCCCATTCTGCCATTAACCTGCTCTGTGACCTCTGGTCTTCAGCTTCCAAATCTGTAAAGTGAGTGGGACTGGACAATCTCTGAAGACCGTTTCTAGCTTTAAAATTTGATTCCATGCCAGGTACAGTGGCTCACGCCTGTAACCCCAGCACTTTGCGGGGCTGAAGCAGGCAGATCGCTTGAGCTCAGGAGTTCAAGACTAGCCTGGGCAACATGGCAAAACCCTATGTCTACAAAAATACAAAAATTAGCGGGCCATGGTGACATGCACCTGTAGTCCAGCTACTCGGGAGGCTGATGTGGGAGGATTGCTTGAGCCTGGGAGGTCGAGGTTGCAAAGAGCCGAGATTGCGCTGCTGCACTTCAGCCTGGGTGACAGAGCAAGACTCTGTCTCAGTGAAAAGAGAGAAAAGTCATCTTTGAGGAAACTGCTGCCCTCCGACCTACTTTCCTTTCTCTGGCATGGCTTGGGGGAGCACCTACCTCCCCAAGGTCAGGTTTTTCTTTCCTTCTCTCTACAAAAGTCAGCTTGGGAAGGGTGTGCCTCTTTGGACCAGCATTCCCTTTGGCTTCTGTCAGCATCAGACTTGAAGCCTGCAGAAGAAATTAAACAAACACAAAGACTTGGGACACAGTCCAAAGAGAGACATTTCTATTTTAACTAAGAGTTCCTCCCCAAACCAAATTATCTTCTGTGGCAAGGCCATTTATAGCTGGGACTAGGAAAGGTAGTTAACAGTAACAAGAGAAAACATATTGGTCTAGCTTTTATATGTGGTACGTATTGGTCTAGCTATTTATTGGGTAAATAAGTAGCTGAATGAGACAAGTGTCTCTTGAGGAACTTCCTATTTATGAGGCAGCTACCCCATTAAATTCCAAAAATAATTTTAGGAGGTTTAATATTAAAGACACTTATGTAATAAATCCATATGTAGACAGCTATACCCAGAGACACATCAAGATATAATAAATGGAGATATAAATAGAAAAATATATACATATAGTAAATGGAGATATAAATAGAAGAAAAATCTATGGTAATATATTTGTTGTGATAGAGTACTAAATTTAGCTTTGAGCTTTCCGGCAGCCAAGGGAAGATAGGAAATATGATGAGATATGTGTATCATTTTCATCTGGTAAAAAGAAGAATACCAGTGTGAGATACTGGGATTGCCAAAATTCAGAAAGATGTTCAGGAGAACAGACTTCCATGTCATCAAATAATCCTACTAAATGTATTCAGGTCAAAAACACCCTGTTTGTGTCTCCTTTCAGATAGTTTTATATTTAGTTTCTTGGGGTCCTCATTTCTGAAGGTTTTCGTGTTACATAAAATATATTAAATAAATTTTTATGTTTTTCTCTTGTTATTAATGTCGTCTGTTATAAGGGCTTCAGCCATGAACCTTGCGATGGGTAAGAAAAAGAGTACTTTTCCTCCCCTACACTATAAAGGATATTGGTCAATTGAAAAAAAGATTGTATCAATGTTAACTTTAATAAAATTGATAATATACTATGGATATGTAAGAGAGTACTCTTATTCTTATTCTTAGTAAATACATACCGATGGTTTTAGGGGTGAAAGGGCCATGAAATATGTACAGTTGACCCTTGATGGCACAGATTTGAACTGCATTGGGCCACTTGTGCATGGATTTTAGTTACACCAAGTGTGCTCAACTCTCCCACCTCCCCTTCCACCTCCTCCACCTCTGCCACCCTTGAGACAGCAAGACTGATTCCTCCTCTTCCTCCTCCTCCTCGGCCTACTCAGTGTGAACATGACAAGGATGAAGATTTTCTGATGATCCACTTCCACTTAATAAATAGTAAATATATTTTCTTTTTGTTATGATTTTCTCAATAACATTTTCTTTTCTCTAGCTTACTCCAGCTTATGTGTTAATTGATCATTTATGTTATTGGTAAACCTTGTGGTCAACAGTAGGCTATGAGTAGTTAAGTTTCCGGGGAGTCAAAAGTTACATGAGAATTTTTGACTGCATAGGGGGTTGATGCCTCTAACTTCTGCATTATTCAAGGGTCAACTATACTTACTCTCAAATGGTTCAGAGAAACATTTGACATATATGTGCATGGGTATGTAAAATTATATATTTGTATATATTTATATGTGTGTGTATCGAGAGAGAAGAGAGAAAATGAGAAAGCAAATGATGAAACAAATGGGCAAAATATGAATCCAGGTAAAAAGTAGATGGGTTTTCTTTTTTTTTTTCTTTTTTTTGAGATGGAGTCTCACTCTGTTGCCCAGGCTGGAGTGCAGTGGCACGATCTTGGCTCACTGCAATCTCTGCTTCCCGGGTTCAAGTGATTCTTCTGCCTCAGCCTCCCGAGTAGCTGGGATTACAAGCATGCACCACCACACCCAGCTAATTTTTTATATTTTTGGTAGAGATGGGGTTTTGCCATGTTGGCCAGGCTGGTCTCGAACTCCTGACCTCAAGTGATCCACCCACCTCAGCCTCCCAAAGTGCTGGGATTACAGGCGTGAGCCACCATGCCTGGTGGATGGGTTTTCTATGTATGATTTATAATCTTGCAAGTTTTCTGCATGCTTGAAATTATTTTTGAAAAAAAAGTTTTAAAAATGTATGCTCTTAGATAAATAACTCTTTGGAACATGTTGTTACGTAAACTTAAGACTACTCTTCTTTTGTTCTTCAACAAACTTCCTGAAAGAGGGATCAGCACTCTACCTCATTTCCCTGCCTTCAGCTCATGACTCTACCCAAGCAAAACTGTATTCTGTTTGCAGCTTTCTGCTGCAGCCACACTTACTAAGGCCAACTCCACCCCAGTGTTCTCCACTTGGCAGCCTCCCAGTGGGCCACATCCTTCATGACGTTCTATAGCATCTGATATTGTTGACCATGCCCTTCTACTTGGGACTTCTTCCAGATCTTGGCCCCACTGCACTGTGATGATGTCATCTCAATCATTTCTGGACTCATCCTTCTAAATGGAGGCTGTCCCAAGGTTTGGTCTTGGATTCTCTTCTTTTTTCTCTTTCTCCCTCTCCTTTTCAGCACCTGAACCCGAGGTGTGAAGATAACGATGAGGTTGACTTCCAGAATTGTATCTTTAATCTGATCCTTCTCCAAGACTCCAGAACTCCATGTACAGTTGCTTTCATCTCAGCCTCCACGTATCCTGACCCACACTCTTCCACTTACCCTCAATCCTGTTCTGAGGTCACTTAGTAGATTATTCAGACTCATGACTCTGGCACCTTCTCTTCCTCAGCTTGCCCTATATCCAATCCTGTTGGTTATTCTCCTCTGTAATACAGTTCCAATCTTTTTCCTTTTCACCATGGCTATTTCTCTGACCTAGTCAGGCCATCACCATCCTTGCTTTCATTGATGGAACAGCCTTTAACTGTTCTACCCATCTTTAGTCTCTACCCCTTTGTCCTGTCAAGAACCTATATTTCTAAAACACTAATCTGATCACATTGCCCCTCTTCTTTCATTTCTTCATGGCTCCCCAGTACAAATAGAATAAAATTCAAATATCCTAGGCATTCAAGGTCCTCCATTATTTAAAGATACCCTATCATTCTAACTTTGTCTTCAAAACACCAAGTACCCCACTCATGCTGGGCCAGTCACCATGCACTGAATCCTCCTGCACTCCCTTGACTCGGAATCTCTGCCTCTCTCTCCGTTTATAACACCCCACCCTTCCTGTCACTTCAGACAGAACCCTCATGCTGCCTGCACCAGGAAGTCCTCCTAGGGCTCTCACAAGCTGAGTTGGCCTCTTGCTCCTGTGGGTTCCCTGGTGCCTTGCTGTACCTCTGGTGCTTTATATTCTTCGTGCATCTGCACCGCCTGATCCCATCCCTAAAGAACTGTCTGCTCCAAAGACAGGTGCTCCTTACCTGTGGCATCTTCGTCATTGTGGAGGCACTCAGCCAATGTCTGTGCTGACTCTGCAAACTCACAGTCTCACCTGTAAGAGGTAAAAATGCTTTTGCCAGCCTGTGACATTTTCCCCCTTGTTGACTAGAACCCAACTTTTAGCAACCTGTTTGGTTTTCCACTAGTCTGGGATTCAGGAGAAGACATGGTAGGCACTGGTTGGCAGAACTGCAGGCCACACTGTCTGCTCCCTGGGACACGGACAGAAGTAGGCAGGGAGAGGACGCCTGCTGGAGAATCTGAATAGGGCTGGGAAGAAATAGGAAAGAAACAGCCCTTTGGTTTTGGGACATACCCTCACTAGAAGGCTGTGTCATCTGGTATAAGGGAAGGAAAGCTTGCTTTCCTCAAACATTGCTAAGTTCATGGCGGAGGCCCCTATAATAAAAGAAAGATACTGAAAGAAAAGTATAGAAACTTATTTAAGTTTTACATGACACAATAGTCTTCATGAGGAAATGAAGACCCAAAGAAACAGGCAAATGTGTATTTTTACGCTCAGCGTGATGAAGAGATGGATAGTCATGGAGAAGTATGATTAGACAAAGGGGCATGATCTAATGGCAATAAACTAGGGAGGGTGAACTTAGCAAGGCCTGTTCATATTTTTCTCTGTGTCCCTGTGTTTTCAGACATAAGGATGTTCCTCTCCTCCAGGTACAGGGGGGCCCCCTCTCTGAGTGTCTTTTGACCCACTTCAGGGGAGAAGGGTGGAAGAAAAGTAAGAGGGACCTTCCTAGGTTTTATGACCTGCTGCTGCTGTTTCTGCGAATGCCAAGATGCCACGTACTGGGGGAGTGTGTCCAAAGCCCATCGCTGGGAAGCAGATGCTGAGACAGAGTCAAGAGTGCAGCAAGAGGTTTGTTGGGGGGTAATGCCTGTGAAAGATGAAAGGGCAAGGAAGCCAAATTGGGTAGGGAGAGTCTGAGAATGCAATGCACATCTGATGAAGTCTCTCTCAGCCAACCTCACTGGGAATGCCACGCTGGTAGAGACTCCAAGCCCCACACTCCACCATGCTCAGTCATTAGCTAGGGCTGGCCAAGAAGAGGTAACCTCAGAGCCGGGGTGAGTCCCAAAGGCTCTACCAACTGGAGGCTGTCAGCCCACCGCACTCCTTGCAAGGAGTGGCAAGTCATCTCTTGAGGGGAGATCCAAGCAGCACACCCCTGAAGCTGTCACAAAGGCAGTGGGGAAGCAGCTGGATCAGCAGGTCCAGCTGTGGAGATGTGGAGACATTAGTATCTCCCTCTCTTTCTGAGCCCCCCAACCCCCTATTCTCTAGGCCCACAGGTTTCTGAACCTGGTGCTCTAGGCATGTTAGTGACAAAGTATGGAGGGGACCGAGGGTCTCCCTAATCACCAGGCTAGGGTATGAGTAGAGAGGAACGAGGTTTCCAAATGGTGTGAGCTCTCTATGAAGCACAGCACAGGCTCCTGCCTCTATCAGTGTCTCCTCCTCCCTATTAGAGATGTGATCCTGAGTCTAAGTCTCCAGCCTGTTTGGAAATGTTTCATTCAACTGAAAAGGGCTTGTCACTTTGTCATCTAAGCCTAGGCCTTCTGCTTGCCTGCTGCCCCAGGGATACATCAGAGACAGGCCACCCTTCCTCAACTTTCTTGTGCTGGAAATCACTGAATCCCTGATGCTACTGTCCCCTTAAGAAAGAAAGAAATGAGAGTCTTGCGTCCCTACAAATAGGACCCTCCCATCGCCACTCACCCTCCCCTCACCCTTCCCTTTCTTTCCCCCAAACCCAGACTGGTGAGAAACTGCCGAGAAACAACATCCACAATTAAGTACGAGGTCACATTTAGTTCAGCACCATTGGCTGCTTAATTGGCTGATTCTGTTGCTGCTCTCCTCATCTGCCAACACAGCCTCTAACAAGCTGTTTGCAGGGCAGTTAATCCTCAGGTTCCTGAGCCCCGGCCGATGGAAGGGTTTGCTCCCCTTCTGGGCATCATGGTTTCTGTGAACCTGCTGGTGTTGGGGAGTCGCTTCTCACCTAGAGGTCCTGGGTGAAACTTTCAGGGCTTAGAGAACCACATCATCCTAAGGAGAAGGAGGTTCCAAGATCCAGGAAGGAAGCTTGGCCTTTCTCCAGGGCCTTGAAAAGGCAGGCCTGACTGCCCTTCTAGGGTCTTCCGGGGAAAGGGAGTGGAGAGGCAGTAAAACTTAATGGTTAGATGATGCACAGAGTCAGGCAGGTCCTGGTCGAAATCTGGCTGTGTCCTTATTAGTGATGTGACCTTGGGAAAGCTACAGGTACTAATCTTTTCTAGTCTTCAGTTTCTTCCCATGTAAAACTGGGATCATAAGAATAACAGCAACAACTAGTATTCTATTATCACCTGCAAATAAGGATTATAGAATGTTTCTGAGTCCAGCATGCATTTTGCTGCTGTGAGAACAGTCATCACAAACATTGCCAAGGGGATGGGCTGCTTATGCCCCTTCTAAACATAGCTGGGAGAGGTTGTCAATGCTTACCGTAACTCTCTGTGCGAACATGCAGGGCCACCTAGGCCAAGCTGTGTTGCCAGTAAAAGGAAATGCCAGCCCCCTACTTTCTACCAAGACTTACAGGCTGAATGTGGGGCCGGTGGCTTGGATTTGAAAACACTTCCATTCGTTCATTACCAAACCTAAAGCTTCTGGGCTGCTGTCATATGATGGCGTGCAAGAGCTGGAGCTCTCTAATAACTGCCCGACTGCTCTCATCTAGTGGCCGAGATGGCGGTCTCTGTTCCACCAGCTGTGGTCAGGAGAAAGGCAAATCCCAGAGAAAAATCACTTTTTTTTTGTTATAGATGTTGGGGAAAAAAATTGACCTTTAAAAAGTAGAAAAGATATCTTTTTCCTTTTGTTCAAATTCTGCCAAGGAGACTGAAAATCTAGGAAATCATTACCAATTCCTGTCTAGCCTACACCAGAGTTAGGGTGAATCCAGTTCAGTGTGGGTGGAAATAGTGATCAATGCTCGGGGAAGGTGATGTAAGTACTTCGACATGCTGGAAGGGATGCCTTGTCCCCCCAGCCTGCCTCCACACCCTTCACTTTGTTTACCTGATTTAGCAAGGGCTTTTGTGCTTCTCTGACTCATTTGCTAGGAAACTGAGAGGTGGGATCTGAGTTCTCAACTTGGGGAGTGGGGTTGGGCCATTATCCTTTCAACAGGTCTCAAAAACAATTGGCTTGATTTAAAAATAAAAAGTTACTTGAGATACCTAGGAAATGAGAGAATAAGAATGGAACCATTGAAATGTCTGGGTGTCTAAGGAATGTGCCTTTTCTGGATTTAGCTGTTTTCAGTATCTCTAAGGAGGCTGGGACTTGGGGTGGGGGTGGACAGGACATGGGAAGGAGTCAATAAAGTAATCATGTATGCTGGAAATTCAAGATAATCTCAAGCAATCATTCCTTTCAAAGTCTTCCTCAAAAATTTTACCAGGGTTAGTAAGGAGCTGAACTGCTGATTTGGAGTTGTACTTCCTTTTTTTTTTTTTTTTTTTTTTTAAACCCCATCCTTTTAGACAGTCTTCTTAATGAGCAGGGGGTGGCTAAAAGGCAGGCAGGATGTGAGAACAGAAAGAAGGATAATCCACATAGATAATTGGGCTGTGATTAATCAAGGGCAATATTGCAGCCCTGGTTCTTTTAGGGGAAGCGCAGACAGAAAACACAGGGAAGCGCTTGGCATTTCAAACTCCTGAAGCCCTAATGAAGAAGAAATGTGTTCATGGGAGTGTTAAGGAGAGTGTCATATCATAAGTACCCAATTAAGGAAGCCCTTGCAAGATTATTCACTCCCAGGAAGTATTAAGAAGGGTAGGGAATTTGTTCGTTTAAAATCAAAACAACAACAACAACAACACCTATAAGTTTTATAGACATTTATTGATTGGCTCCCCAATATCTATCCATTCTCCCCTTCCCCTTCTTAACAATACCCCCAACTTCCTCCGGGAAGTCATCCTCCCTCCCATTTTCAGCTGTGTGCCACAGGTGCTCCACCCCCAGTGTCAGGGAGGGAGCACGTGATCTACTCTAAACCAATCAGTGCCTCACTCTCCTCCTGGCCTTCTTGATTGGCTCCCAGTTGGGACCATCACCTTCATCTGCCCATCAGGGCCAACAAGACTCTGTTTGGGGTACTGCTGGCAGCCATCTTGCCCAAAGAAAGAGAGCCTTATGTGGGCAAAGGCTGATGAGGAAAGGAAGCTGGGAAATGCAGAGGAAAAAAACCCCAGCCTGTTCACATTGTTTGTGCCACTAGAACAGCTCTTCCTAGAAGTCAGCCCTACTCCAGACTTTTAGATTAAACGAAGCCGATAAAATACCTTGCTTATGTAAGCAGTTTGGATTGAATTTTTCATTATTTGCAACTGAAAGCATTCGATTGGAAGAAACCAACAGTAGAAGACCAAATGGGACGCAAAGTCAGCATCGTTGCTGGGAGAGGACATAAAGAGAGGAACACCCAGTTGAAACTCCACAATGCCTTCCTGTTACACCCCAGATATGGAGCAGCTGATGTAGTCACAAGCCTTAGGCCTTGTTCTTGCCCCTACAGAGCCTGGAGTTATGGAAGCAAAGTCCAAGCTAAACCCTGGATCAAGATTAGCAGCAGTACTGTACAGGCCACAGCCTGCACCTGTAAACTGGCCAATCATTAACCCCTGCTTACTCTTGTTGTGCAGGGAGTAGCGTGAGAGAGCATTGGGGCCTGATGCAATTTATGCACACCTTCAGGAAAACTAGTGGCATCACCTCCTCATGAAGGATGCCAGTCCCTCTTCCCTCTGTTCTGACAAGTTACCAACAAGGCCAAATGTTAGCTTCTCCTTGATAAAATAAAAGAATTCTCATTGTGGACTGTGCATGACCCTCTGTGCCAACGTCCTTGTCCGAGGTGGGTGGTGGACTTTTAGAGGGAAATGCCGGCATAATTTGTTTTGTAAAGTCTGTTCCTGGTTTGTAAGTGATCTGAGACAGGATGAGCCCTGATTCCCATAGCATAGGACTGAATATGTGGGAGGTACTGGCTAAATATTTAGTGAATGAATGAATAGGACAATGAATAAATGAACTGCTTGGAACTGGAGCCATAAGAACTGCCTCACCCAATCTCTCACTTTGGGGGATCCATAAGGAAGGGATATACAGAGCAGGGATGAAGGGAAGCCCCAAGTAAACTTTCCTAGAGGAACAGCTGCTGACCAACTGTGCGACCATGGGCAGGTGATCAGGAGTCTCTGAGCTCACCATCTTCATCAGAAAACAGAGTACTAGCGTCTGCCTTATAAGGTTGCTGCAAGGGTTAAATTAGAATATATGAACATGATATATCAGCACATAGCAGATGCTCAGTAAATGTCTATTGCTTTCCCTCCTCATCCCAGCCCTTGCCACTCCTAGCATTGGCCAGAGATGCACAATCTATGGGAATAACTGCCTAGAGGTGTACTGGTGCTCCCTTTTGTTTCTCAGGAGTCTCTCTGCCATAAAGGGCAGCCCTGCAACTAGGGCATCTCCTGCACTTGGGAACCATCTGAGTTTTCTGTGGCTGCTATAACAAATGACCACAAATTTAGTGACTTGCAGCAATACAAATTTATACTGTCACACTTCTGGAGACAGGAAATCTGAAATTAGTTTCAGTGTGCTAAAGTCAAGGTGTCAGCAGGGCTAGTTCCTTCTGGAGGTGCTAGGGGAGAAGCCGTTTCCTTGCCTTTTTCAGTTTCCAGTGGTTGCCTGTATTCCTTGGCTTGTGGCCTCTTCCTCCATTTTTAAAGCGCATGACTCCAAGCTCTGCTTCAGGCCTCCTATCGCCATCACTTCTGTAGCCACATCTCCCTCTGTTTTCCTCTTATAAGGACACTTGTGATTACATACAAGGCTCACTCAGACAAGTTCAGGATAATCTCCCCATTTCGAGATCCTTAACTTAATCATCTCTATTAAGTCCCTTTTGCGAGATGAGATAATGTTACAGTAGGTAGGCAGGCAGGCATGAGCAGGAAAAGATAGGGCCCCCACCCCAACCAGGAATGTCAGGTAACCATTAGGTGATGGTCAGGAAGTTGTTAAACTGTCTCTCTAAAATAATAATTAGTCACAGCCAGCACTAAGAAAAGGCAATTTTCCATTAGAAAGAAAACACCTGAAGCTGGTGATCAGCAGGAAGATCTCAGGAGTTGGGTGAGTGGACTTGAGCATGTGCACTAAGAGGCAAAATGGCGGAGTTTAACTGGTATGTGACCTTCCTCTACACCTGACTGGTAAGGGAAGAATGCCTCAAGTGAGCATGCATACAACTTCAGTGAACACACTGTGCATGCAGCCCTTCCCAAGTGCTGGCCAGCCACTGCGCATGCGGACAGCCCACCCCAAGGGAAGAATCAGGGGAGAAGGAGTGCAGACCCCGGAAGCATGCTGATATGGTTTGGCCGTGTCCCCACCCAAATCTCATCTTGAATTGTAGCTCCCATAATTCCCACGTATTGTGGGAGGGACTTATGGGAGATAATTGAATTGTGGGGGCAGTTTCCCCCATACTGTTCTCATGGTAGTGAATAAGTCTCATGAGAGCTGATGGTTTTATAAGGGGTTTCCCCTTTCACTTGGCTCTCATTCTCTCTTGCCTGCCACCCTGTAAGACGTGTCTTTCACCTTCTGCCATGAATGTGAGGTCTCCCCAGCCACACAGAACTGTAAGTCCATTAAACCTCTTTTTCTTGATAAAGTATCCAGTCTCAGGTATGTCTTTATCAGCAGTGTGAAAACAGACTAATACATGTGCCAACGTATAAAGCCGCAAGTCACAGATCAAACAGTGCAGTTGAATCGCTCGAGTTGC
Source organism: Gorilla gorilla gorilla (assembly GCF_029281585.2). Lineage (NCBI taxonomy): Eukaryota > Metazoa > Chordata > Mammalia > Primates > Hominidae > Gorilla > Gorilla gorilla. The sequence goes on along the minus strand of NC_073235.2, from coordinate 104,548,127 downwards.
CTACTTGGCCCTCTTCCAAGTGTACTTTACTTCATTTCATTCCTACTCTGAAACTTTTTAATAAACTTTCACTCCTGCTCAAAAACTTGCTTCTGTCTTTTACTTTCCCTTATGCCCCCTCGTTGAATTTTTTCCTCTGAGAAGGCAAGAATTGAGGTTGATGAGAGAACCTGAACAGAACAGAACAGAACAGAGACCTGTTCCGATTTGCTGCTGCCAACAGTAACATTCACACGTTCCAGGGATTAGGACCTGGGTATCTTTGGGGACCTTTATTCAGCCTACCACAGGAACCAAGTCATAGGGAAGCTTGGTTGGGCCACGCCACACTCAGGGGCCTGCATCTCTCTGCCTTGGACAATGGCTGTGCCACCAGGGGAGACAAAATGTACCTCTCCTCAAAGGGCTCCAGGGCTGCCCTGTGAGTTGCATTTTGTTTTTCCTGGTGAACTCTTTCTCCTAACGGTTGTCATTTGTCAAAGGCGGCAGGCAATCAAAGTCCTGGCCACATTCATCTTGCCCTCCCTCTCTTCCTCCAGGATGCAGGCCCATGACAGCTATTGCTGCCAGCCCTGGGCCCCCCACAGACTGACATATGAAGGCTGTGAGGATGCCCAGTTGTTGGACCTGGCTCTGCTCCAGGCTGTCAGCCCTTCCATTAGTAGGAAGCAGGTCAGAGCTCTCTCTAAAGCTTCAAAAACATCGCCCTAGCCGTTGGACAGACCGGCAGTCACTTGAGCCTGTGGTAGGTATCCAAACCCCAGGAAAGTCTGTCTCACACAGGCCTGAGCTGGGCTTCACAGAGGAAGGGCATTATGTCAGTGAAAACAAAATGAAACCGCAGGGTCCTGCTTGGTGGGGCTTTGTTCTGCCAAATCCTTCAGGCTACCCGGCTCTGCCCGAGCCTCCTCCTCACTGTGCCAGGACATTCTTGAGTGACTCTGCAAGAGCAGGACAGCTGGCTTCCGGGGAGTGTGAGAAATGGCTTCAGAGGAGCATCCTCTCTAGAGGGTGGGGGAGAAAGAAAAGGGGAGAAAATTCTCATACTGGGAAGGTGGGAGGTAGTTCTTGTCAGGATCAGGATGAAATTGAGATGTTGCTCTGGCTGTTATTCATGAGTGACTATTTGGGCTAAAGTATTAATTTTTAATGACATGAAGGATGAACATTTTATAACTACCTCTAAGTAAAATTGAGATAGGAAAGAATAACAGCAGATGCTGGGAAATGGCTTTTTAAAACATGCATTTTCTATGGATAAATATAAGTCTGTATGCATTTATCCAATGCCCTCATGTGTGCAGAAATGTGAACATACTTTACTAATTCAGGCTAATTGGGTGAGATGCCTAAGTGAAATGTCTGAATTCATATTTTAATAAAGAAATGCAGTTTTATTATTTTCAAGAGCTTTGAGTAATGGGGCTAACAAGATGTTACCTAGGAGACATATTTATGGATTTATTCTTTAGGTAGAAAAGGCTCCAATTTAGAATGCAGCAATTGGAGGGCAACGCTGGCAAATTGAAGGTGTGTTCTGAGTGCAGGTGGGGATGTGTTGGAGGGTTTTGATTCATAGAAAACATTAACTTGTATTAATCATTCTGGACATCAGTGCTGCGGTTTTAGGCACCAGACATAGCCATCCCTGCACGCCTCCCTACACACACACACACACACACACACACACACGCGCGCACACACAGGCATGCATGCACTCCATAGCATGTAATTCTGTACCAACCATGATACATCAAAGCAGAAAAAGACCTTTTCAGTCATCTGGTCAACCACTGAACCCATGAGGAGCTGGAGGGGCAGAGAGGTGAGGTGACTTGCCCAGCAGCCCACTAGAGAGTGAAAGAACTAGAATTGGGATGTGCATTCCCACTCCCAGGTCAACTCTCTTTCCTCTTTTACTATTGCTTCTGAGGCATCCACAGCCACATTAGGGAAGGGGAGAAAGAAAGAGGGTGAGAGAAGAGAACAGAAGAGGCACAGATTTGGGGAAAGCAATGAATCATCTGACTACGACTTCTAATTGGATTTGGAGTGTTATTCTGTTTGTGCCTGCGCTTCCCTGCTGGGAAGCCAGCCCTGGGTCTCTGGAGCTGATATAGCAGTAACAGCAGCAGTTGCCATTTACTCAGTGTTTGTTCTGTGCCAGACACTCTTCTAAACACTTGACATGGATTAACTCACTTAATCCTCAGAACAGGCCCTTGAAGTAGGTCCTGTTACTAAGCCCATTACATCTGTGAAGAAACTGAGGCAAGGAGAGATTAAGGGTCTCATCCAAGGTCATAAGTGACAGAGCCAGGACTCAAATCCAAGCCCTCTATCTTCAGAGCCTTCTCTCACCTGGCACTACTCTGCCCTAACCATTTTGCTCTACACTAGACCTCCCAATAAATGGCACAAAATATTAGCCCTTCAGCCACTGGCTGCCCAGGCAAGGACTGGAGTGGCTGGAGCCACTTGGTTAGTTGCAAACAACTTCATTTGTTTGTCCTGGGGTGTCTTATGTTGTATTATTATTTTCTCCATGTGTCATGGCTTGAGGAATGTTGGAAAGTGCTGCCATATTCTGTAATGTAGTCACGATGGATGATTCAGTTAGTTTCGTGCTTTCTGGCTAGCTCAGAATAAATTAGCCACAGGTTTAGCCCTGCCGGCTGATGATTTAGCCTCCCAGACTCCGCTCAGTCCTCTGGGAGGCATCTCATAAACACAAGGGAGAGGTGGGCAGGAGTGTGTCTGAATCTGCATCAACACCTCACCTGCCAGAAAGGCTGTGGCACATGTGCCCTCTGGGAACAAGTCGGCAGGCTTATCTGCATCTATGGACAGGACTTTCCAATGCAAGGAGAAAGCATCAGGAGCCAGAGTCGCACAGCAGCCTTGATTCCTCTAACCCTGGGTGGCAGTTCCTTTTCAAAACAATGTTGACTTCTCACCCTGACATACAGGGGTGCCTGCATTTTGTATTGGCATTGCAATGTTGTGTTCTTTTGGAGAACTACGTGTTCTGGAGATGTCAGGGTTAGAGGAGTCAGCAATTATGAGCTTATGAGATAATGACACGTGTGTTTAGTGTGATGGCAAATTATACCATAGAAAAAAATTTTGAAGATTCAGAGTGAACTATTTTCCTATATAAACTTACTGCCTCAGGAAAACTGTGGTTAAAATGATAAATTACCAGGAAACTTCAAGTTTCCCCTAGAGAGTCAAAATAAAAATACAAGAAGAGGCATTGTTGAAATAATCCCAAATTGGAAACAGTGATTATTCAATTAAAAATAAGTGTAGTTACACTTTCTATTTATATAGTATCATCTGGCAGTTTTTAGCCTTGAGACTCAAAGAGAAATCTAGTAATCCTAGACTTCAATATCCTCTTCTCCATGATGAGTTTTGCTATCCTACTCAACAGCTAACCTTTTTCCTATAAATCTCCAAAGAAGTAGCTTCATCTCCTCTCCTGTAAATCTACTTCAGCATTTTTGGGCTTTGTGACCAGAAAGCTCCTTCTAATGTCTATTCTGAATCTTGTTGCTATGATTTAAACCCATAATCTGTTGCCTTGTCCTAGGGAAAAATGGCAGCCACAGTTAATCCTTCACATTCTTAGAGAATATAACAAGGTCAACCCCTGACCTCCTCTTCTCCCTACTTAGCTCCATTTTGGGAGAGGTTTGTCTCTGGGCCCTCTCCAAACCCACATCATAGTGGAGTTCCAGAGTCTGAACCTAAATGTAATGTGGTGGTGAACAGGGTGGTCTCTGTGGGTTCTACCAGTCTCCCTGATTCACTGTTCCATCTGTAGAGACAAGGCTTGGCCAGCCTCCTGGGAGGATAAACTTGTGGTTTCCTCATTTACTACCCAGGAAGTGCAGGGTGTGCAGGAAGGAGCAGAAGAGGCACCACTTGGAAAGGGTGAGATTGGTCTGGACACCACTGCATGCTGGCCTGGGATCTTGGGCACCTCAGTTAAGCCTTCATAACCCCCTCCTTGATGTAAGGGAAAATTGTACCTACTGCACACAACCTCATAGGATGTTCTTAAGATCAAAGGAGATGAAGATGTCATTGAAAAGCTCACTCTTCCTTCAGCTCAGCCCAGAAGGTTAAACTGGTTCCCCTTTGGCCCAGAGCCCAGTGGCCGAGTCTAGCTGGTTGAGACAAGGGGGTTAAGTCTAGGAGGCAATGGTCCAGTGGCTGGGCTACACCCTACTGAGTTAAAGATTGCTGACCACTTTACAATTTTGTGATGTCTCCCCTTTATTTCCTGTGGCCATAGCCTCAATGTGTGTGACAAATTTTATACATAGAAGGAAAAAGACAGTCACCCACTGGGTTAATGTAATTTCCTACACAAGACTCGAAAATGCCCATTACAGTGAATCCTTTGGATCAAGGCCTAGCAAATAGAAGACTGACATCAAAATACAAATATTTTACCTGTGATGGGTGAACCTCTGACAGCTGTCTCTACATTCTCACCGATAAGTGAGTTAATTCCCTAGCAAATAGCCAGGCCCTTGGGGGATGGTACGTGTCATTTTTGGGGAATGCTGGATCAACAGGCAGTTTGGAGTGGAAGATAGGATATCAAGCTTTGGCCCCAGATTTGCCATTTGTGAATTATGTGACTCCAAATACCTTGCTTAACCTCTTAACTTTCTCTTCTGAAAAAAAAAATTTAAGGATACACAATACACCCCACAAGGTGGGTCTGTATTAAATAACAGAGTGTGGGTGTTGAATGTGCTTTATAAAACAGGAAGGGAAATGCACAGTGTTGATCATTGTCATCGCTATGGGTTTCCTAGGACCCAGTGCCAGTGGAGAGAGGTGTAAATCATAAGCTAGTTATTTTGCTAAGGACATGGGTGTGTCTGTGTGTGGTGTGTGTGTGTGGAGTGGGGGAGTCTATGAAGGGTGTCAGACACCAAGATCAACAAAACCATAATAACAGCTTGCATCCTGGAGCCCCTGCTGGGTGCCAGGCGCTGTGCTAACTGCCTGTCTCCGTTACCTTCAGCTCTCATGACAACCCCAATAGTATTAGTGATATTAGTAGTATATTCATTTCTTTGAGGAAAGGAGCTCAGAGAGGGCAAGTAATGGTCCACGGTCACATAGCTAGTGAGGGCTGAAGCTAGGACTCAGGCTGGGTGACTCTAGGACTCATGTCCCTTGCATTTACTTCCCTATAGGTCTCCTTCCAGGTTCAGTACTCCAAAAGCATCATCAGGGAAGCCCTGGTTTAAACAGGAGTCAAGTGGTTCCTGGCGCTGCTCCCACTCAGTCAACAGACAGCAATAAACTGGGGTTCCCTGGCTCTTCACTGGGAGGCTTGGGAGATCCCAAATGAGAAATGACAATCCTGTATTTGTTGTTACCCCAAAGTGCCTGTTCCTCATTTAAGGCATTAGTGGTTGTAACAGAAATAGTAATATTTCAACAACAGTGGTGATTAGTTACAGAAGGAGCCAAGTGGCACTCATCTCCATGTCAAAAGCCCTCCCTCCAGGCCCTTCCAGGCACCCTGGCCTGTGGTGCCATGTTAATTGAGACAAGATTGGGTGCATTCAGGGTGGTATGGCTGTAGACAGTGCCATGTTAATTCCAAGTATATTCTCTGCCTGGCACCAGCCTGCAAGCCCTTTGAAACTCAAAGAACTTTTCATCAGCCTGCAAGAGAGAAGAAAGTAGAAGAAAAGTAACAGGAACAAGAGCAAGTGGGGTGGTAGAATTCACCCTTTCTGCACAAGGGGATGGTACTGGCCCCCTCCCTTCACTGGAGAAAGGGATAGGGCTGGAAGGAGATGAACAAGCATCCTGGAAGTCCACAAGCCTCTCTTTAAGCTCCGGAGTCTCAGCCTGGCCTTGATTTGATGTCTCATGCTCATTTAACTCTCAGCCACTGGGCATGTGTGACTTGGGAAGAAGAATGAGGGGTGATTTGTTTAAATCACATAATCCTTCATCCACAGGAAATGCAGGGACCATTGGTTTCCTCTTGAGGCCTCCCAAACAAGAAGGCCAACTTTGTAGGTGTGCAGTTTCACACCCCGGGCGTCTACCATACGGGGACTAACGGGGCAGACGGGAAGGAAAACATCCCAAGACCCAGCTGGGGTCACCTCCTGCTCCATGGAAGGGTTGGGGACCAGCCAGGGTGCAGCCTGGGCCAGGGGAGGGAGGGGTGTTCCCGTGTGGCAGGAACCGAGAACAAATGTGGGTGAAGTAGACGAGGTTTAATTTAGCAAAGGTAATGTCATAATTGTCTCCTCAGCAACCACAAGGTACAAACTCTGGGAAGGAAGGCTGTCTGCATACCCATATTTAAAGATCCATATATACCTATGAGTATTAACAATGCAAAAAGCTCTCTCTCTCCTTTTTTTTTTTTTTTTTGGCTTCAGTGCTAAGATTCTTGGTCTACAAATCACTGTTCATGTTAAAAACTTTTCTGAAGCTACCCAGTTAAACAAAAGATAAAAAACAAAAGATAAAAAAACAAAAGATAAAAAAAAAAAAACAAAAAAAAAAGATAAAAAAAAAAACAAAAAACAAAAACAACCAGGCTGGGCATGGTGGCTCACACCTGTAATCTCAGCACTTTGGGGAGATGGAGGCGGGCAGATCACTTGAGCCCAGGAGTTTGAGACAAGCCTGGGCAACATAGTGAAACCTTGTCTCTGCAAAAATGTAAAAAATTAGATGGTCATGGTGGTGCACACCTGTAGTCCCAGCTACTTGGGAAGCTGAGGCTGGAGAATCGCTTGAGCCCAGGAGGTGGAGGTTGCAGTGAGCCAAGATCGTGCCACCGCACTCTAGTGTGGGTGACAGAGTGAGACTATGTCTCAAAAAAAAAAAAAAAAAAAAAGGAAACAATCAACCATATTCTGCCGTTATTTTCCCAACTTCTAACCCCCCTTTTTCTTCTCCTAAGTGTTGGATCATGCCCATGACGTAGTTTCTGTACATTTGCCCCTGTGGAGAAAGATCTTAGTCAACCAACAGTCTTTATTGATCTAATAGACACTACCATGTCTATTAAATGTCAAAGCAGAGGAGTGCCTGTGTTAAAACTAGGCAGTCCCTGTTCCCAAAGTGAAAAGAGAAAAAGTACAAATGGTAAATGCTAAGTTGAGGAAGGCACCGTTTTAACCAGAAGTCTGGGACCATCTGAGCTTCCTTCGCTCACCTAGGGTACTTACTCTGTGCCATTTAGTGACTTCCCACATTTAACCTCATTTAATGTTCTTTCTTAAAAAAAAAAAATGAAATGCTTCATGAATTTGCATGTCATCCTCACACGGGGGCCATGTGAATCTTCTCTGTACCATTCCAATTGTTTTAAGCACATGTGCTGCTGATGCAAGTACTCCTTATTCTTATATTTTATATTGCTAATACTAATTCCTACAGTTATTGGGTGTTTACCATGTGCCAGGTACTGTGCTAAGCTGATTACTTACATTTTCTCTTTACTTCTTCATGTAGGCTGGTATTCCTCTCCTGTTTTTCAGATGAGGAACAGAGGCTCGGAGGCATTGTCTGAATTTCATTGGCTTGAAATCACAGGGTGATGGTTAGGCTCATGCTTAAGGCTCCGTGGTGCCTTGACTCCAAATCCTAGGCACTTTTTATTGCACAAATACGGCTCTGACAGCAAGCCTGTGAAACAGGTATCATTCACCCTAAGTCAATGGGGAAACTCAGGATGAAAGAGTTCAAGGGATTGATTGCTCAGTTTCCTCATTAGGAAATGGCAAAGCCTACTGGAACTTGGGTCTTTTGACAAGTTCAGTGTTATTCCTGTGACCCATGCAGTGATCCTCGTCAATGGGAAATCAGATTAGTTCAGCCTTCTTTCCTTAGTCTGTCATTACCCAAGCCCTAAACTCAGGTGCTTGGACCTTCTTAGTTCCTGGGCTAAGAAAGCTAAGTCTCATGATCCCCCAAGGCAACTATCATCAAAAAACACTTTCCAGTGCATTTCAAGCACGGTCATCCTTACCTTGGTTTGACTACGTTATTGATTCCTCAGGCTCCCTCTTGGGATCTTTTCCTTTGAAGTCCCACCTCTCTAGAGGTCTTCCTTATCTCTTTGGCTCATTACCCTTCTTGAAAACTTCAAGCTGACTTTCTCCCTTCAGTTCTGTGCCCTAGGTCACACATGAGAGTCCATGCTCCAGCCCAGCTGTGGTCTTCCTTGAACCTGAAAATTCCCAGCTGCCCCTTGAAGGACCCACACATCTCTGGTGTGGGGATAACCCAAGGGGCGCTCTCTCTGCACATTCTCTGGGCCCAACCCCCCTCCTGTTGCTCCCACCTTGGGCTTCCCATCCTCCTGGAAAAGGTTTGAGGCATGATAGAGTTAACGCAATCCAACCCTTGCCTGTGAGGGAGAGCTTGGCACTACTTACAAACCTCCTCGTTGCCAGGGGGGCCCTGTTCTCCATCATCTTCTGCTCCCTCTCTCCAATAAAATGACCCATTTAAACCATATTTTTCTTATTAACAAGCTTCCTACTAAATGGCTTCAGCTGTGCTTGTTGATTTATAGGGCTTAGAAAGCACTGCTGAGCCTTGGCCCTCCCTGTGGGTCCAAGGGCCTGAGTGAATCATGCTGCTGTGGTGACATTGTAAGAGGGCAGAAGCCACCCTCCAAGGGGCAGCTCCAGAGGGGGCTTCTTTTTTTTCTTTTCAATATTTTAATTATGGAAATGGCCAAATACACAAAATTAGAGAAAACAATACAATGAAACCTCTTGAACCATCCCTTTGCCAAACTTGTTTCATCTGCTTCTCCCTGCTTCCAAACCACCCCCACTAGCTAGATTATTTTAAATTAAACCCAAAATATTGTATTCTTTTATCCATGACTATTTCAGTATATTTTCTAAGAGATAAAGAGCATCTGGTCTTTTAACATAACCACAATACCATTGTCACATCTAAAAATATTAACAATAATTCTTTCCTTTTTAATGTTTTACTTTTATTTATTTAATTCTTTTATAGAGACGGAGTTTCATCACGTTGGCCAGGTTGGTCTCAAACTCCGTGACCTCAAGTGATCCACCCGCGTTGGCCTCCCATAGTGCTGGAATTACAGGCGTGAGCCACCATGCCTGGCCAACAATAATTCTTTAACATGATCTAATATCTACTCAATGTCCAGATTTTCTTGATTGTCCCATAAATATCTTTTTATATTTGATTCATTTAAATCAAGATCCAATCAGTGTTCCCAATTGCATTTGACTAATATGACTCTTATGTGTCTTTTTGTTTTAACCCATAACAGTTTCCCCTTTCTTTTTATTTCCCAGGGGCATCTCAATGTAGACAGTTTCCTCAAACTTATGTACACTGTGCCGTCACCGACAAAGAAATACTGAAAGCACCCATGTCAGCAGAGACCTTCCTTGTACCATGGATTCAGTGATTCCCTTGAGGGTGGCCCTAACCCACAGGCCTCCATCCACTGTCCCTCAGAACGCCTTCAGAAGGCTAAATCATCTTGCTCCAATGCCAATTGCAATGATGGGATTCTAAAGTGTTGAGCAGTTACTAATCCACTCACTCCAAAAATGACTCACATTTATTAAGTATTTACCACAACCCAATAGGATAATTTTTTTTACTATCCTCATTATATAAATGAGGAAATGGAGGGATAGAGGAACCTGTTTTACTTATCCCAGTTGGTGGATCTGGGCTTTGAAATGGAATTGTCTGATGGACACCCCCACTTGCTCAATCACTGAGAGACCCTGTCTCTGCATGCAAGATCTCATTTCATGCCAAGAGGTTTGCTGAGCTTCCAGGCCCCTCTCAAGCAGGACCAGCAGAGAAGAAGGAGAAATCTTGATCAGTAGGATGTGTCATAGTTCTGGGGAAAGGTGAGAGCAACAGGGAGCTGGGGATTTCCTGCAAATTCCCTTTGTTCACGCTGGGCTGGTGCCCATTTCTATGCATTGCCCGAGGTGGGCAGTGAACAGGCTTCCCACCCCCTCTTTCACAAGTCCCCATGAACCATTATTACCACATGCTTTCGGGCCCACATAAATATCACATGCACATGCCCTCAGATCCATACCACGCACTCTACCCAGCCACTTGGCTGACAGGCCAGCCCCCATATGGCTCATTCCTACAAAGACGTGCTTGCAACACGCACACCTTCCTGTACTGAGTAAACACAGACATTGGAGGCCAAGGGGGAGGACAGGGGAGCTGGTAGTTTCCCAGTGGCAGCCAGAAGGAAAGGTTACCTGACTTCAGATAGAAAGGTGGTCTGTCTGTCTGTTTATCTATCTATCCATCCATCCATCTATCTTTCATAGATCTTCTTAAGTCCTGGAAAAGACAAAGGCTTTGCAGCTCCTGGTAGACCCAGGGAGTCTAGATGGGGCTGGAGGGCTTATGAACCAGGGTGGAGAAGATGGAGTGGGGTGAGGAGCCTGCTGGTTGAATAGGGCTAAATCTAATTCCCCCCGTCTGAAAGTGGGGAGCTCTCATCTGTGGTTCTAAGTGATAGAAAAACCCCAACTGCTAGCAAGATAATCCAATTTCCTTTCTCCCTTGTGCTGAAGGGAACGGCCCTGACCCTCCTGCTCCAACTTCATGCTGGGTCTCAGTCTGGCTAGAACTCTTTCTGCCTACAGCAGAATTCATATCAAAGCCTAAGCCCCCCAGGGTTCATTAGGAGGCATTTATTTCTGCATATTCTTGGAGGGCAGGAGGGAGGATAACTTGATTCGCAATGCAAATTGCTTGGCTGTAATTTCAGCTCTCCCTCCCTTCTCACAGGGAGATTTTGCTGGTTATTAAAAATATATGATTGCCTCTAAAATAGCAGTGACAGCCGCTCTGCTGGGCAGAGCCAGGTGCTGCTGTTTGAAGGCTACTGAATGAGGTGGAATGAATGCCCGGGCAAACGCAAATGGAGCCAGTCCCCTTCTCCTGTGCCAGTATCCAGGCTGCAGATCGTAGGGCTGCTGGCCGGGGTCTGAGGTGGACCCGGGGACTTGGCCTATGTGGTCTGCAGCTCAGGTTTACCTTCTGCTGCTGTGGGGCACACAGCAAGGGTTTCTGAGCTCTTGGCTTCCTGCTCTCTAAAGGTGGGGGTAAATAAGGAGCTGGACACAGAGCAGCTGGTACACAGTAGGTGGGCAATTTGCTGGGCAGGCCAGGCTCTCCCCCTCCACACCCCTGCTGCCTGGCTCAAAGACATCCTTCCTCATCCCACTGCCTTCCCCAGTCTGGACTACTGAGATCTGATCTGTCACAAAAGTATTGCCTAGGTCTTCTGGTCATGATGAACGTCTCACTTGGTCTTTTCTTCTCTGTATTGCTGTGGGAACTCAGCACCCCCAGAACTATCTAGGCCTTTACCCTTCACGACCCTGTAGACATTGGTCAATGCATAAGGGGAAGAGGGTGGGCAGGACCTACGCGATGTGAGCATTGAGCAAAGCCAAGATTTTAGGCCAGACAGGAAGGAAATTTCCTCCATGAGTCTGAGATACTAACCTGGGATTCTCCTGGGAGGCTGGATGGCGGCCCCTGCAGGCTTAGGCCAGCCAGAGCCCAGGAACTATGATGCCCTCGTCATATAATAAACACATAATCACAGAGGAGCACAGACCGCTGTGTACAAGTGTGTAAACCAAAAAGGATCTGAGAGAGGTCTCAATCCATTTAGAAAATTTATTTTGCCAAGGTTAAGGACACACCATGACACAGCCTCAGGAGGTCCTGACAACATGTGCCCAAGGTGGTCGGGGTACAGCTTGCTTTGATGCATTTTAGGGAGACATAATACATCAGTCAATACATGTAAGGTGGGTGCTTCCAGGTCACAGTGGATTTAAACATATTCTGATTGGCAATTGGTTGAAAGAGTTATTATCAGTAGAAAGGAATGTCTGGGTTATGATAAGTGGTTATGGAGTCCTAGGTTTTATCATGCAGATGAAGCCACCAAGTAGCAGGCTTTAAAGAGAAAAGTAAATGTTCTTATCAAATTTAAGGTCTCAGTTGACATTAATGCTGAAGAGGTCTAATGAGGCATGTCCAATCCCTACTTCTGGTCATGGCCTGAAGCAGTCCTTCAGATTAGATTTTAGAGTGCCCTAGCTGAGGGGGAACTTCATTCTGGTGGTTGTGGAGGGGAGTGGGGGGCTTCAAATTTTATTTTTGCTTTACAACTGTTAGAAGGAAGCCATATATTTTGAAACTTTAAAATTACCTTTTAATTCAGATTTTAAAAGTATAAAAAAAGTGTTTGGGAGTTCTTCATAATGTCAAATGTAGAGTTACCATTCGAGCCAGCAATTCCACTCCTCCATCTGTAACCAAGATAAATGAAGACATAGGGTCCCAGAAAAACTCGTACACAAACGTTCGTAGCAGCATTACTCATAATAACCAGAAAGTGAGCACAACACAAATATCCATCAAACAATAAATAGAAAAACAAAATGTGGTACAGCCACACAGTGGAATATTATTTAGCCATGAAAAGGAAGGAAATACTGATCAATGCTGCAACATAGATGAATCTTGAAAATAATGTTAAGTGAAAGAAGCCAACCACAAAATCCCATATAATATAATCATATTATATTATAATCATATTATATATAATATGATACATATGATATATGATATATTGAATATATAAATGTATATTATGATATTAATATATATAATATAATATTATATGATTCCATTTATAAGAAATGTTCAAAACAGGCAAAACTATAGAGACAGAAAGTAGATTAGTGGTTGCCTAGGGTCAGGGGTCAGGGAGCTGGGGAGACTAAGGAGTTACTGCTAATGGATACATGATTCTTTTTTGGGTGATGAAAACATTCTAAAATAGAATCAATTTAGAATATTTCATCACCCAAAAAAGAAACCATGGTTGGTTTCAAGATGGTTGTACAACTCTGTGAACATACTGAAAACCACTGAATTATACACTCTTACATGGTAAATTTTATGGTACGTGAATTGTATCTCAAAACAAAACACAAACACACACAGAAAGGAGAGAGGTGGATAACATTAGAAACCCATGCTGAACACTCATAACGTTCAGTGACTCAAAGACATTTCCTTGCTCCAGCCTGCTCAGGCTGGGCACTTGTTTCATTGGTGGCTTCCCTAGTCCTGCTCACCAGAGCCAGAGGACACTCACTGAACTGAGAGGGAAGTGGGTTTAGGACAGGCCGAGGGGACAGTGATGGGGCATAGTTGAGGGGAAATTTATACATCCCATTGTCATCCAAGAGATGGTGCAGTCTGAAAAATATGACGATGACATTCACAAAAGGTTTAAACAAATCTCTAGCTGACAGAGGCAGTCCTCACCTTTGAGGTTGATGTCATGAGCTTGTCAAATGAAATAAATGATATCTTATGCAACAGGAGATCTAAAAGAACAGTTAGACATGAATTCAAATTTTTAACAAATGTATTCATCACCAACTCCTGTAGCTCTGTCTCAGGCGCGCATGCGTGCATGCATACACACGCACATGCATACCCTGGCCTGCATTCCTGGTTTAGTTTTGAAAAAAACAGGAGCCTTCTTCACAGGAGGGGTCTGGTGCCAGGCTCCCTCCAGGAGTCTGGGAAGAGAGATCCCTACGGTTCTCCAATGTCCCTCCTCCACATCTACCTAATACTGTAGATCTTCAACTTTTTGCAGTTTTGGAACCTTCCATGCCTCTGTGGATGCTGACCCTGGAATGCTTTTCTCCTAATTCTCTGCCCAGTAACTTGACTTTATAGAGCCATCCCTGACCTTTCCTTTCCCCGGAGGCAGTTGGTTTCTGCCTCCTACTCCAGGCTGTGGTACAGCTTGAGGCTGTCCCCTGGGTAGGGAACAGGCACAGGCCCTATTGGATTGTGAGTCCTCAGGGGCAGGGACTGTGGCTCACTCACAGGAACTGTAGCATAATGCGGAGAATATAGTAGGTGCTCAAGTGATAATGGGGAGGAAGAAACAAAAAGAAGACAGGGACAGAAGGAAAAGGGAGATGATTTGTAATTTTTATTTATTTATTTTTTTGAGACAGAGTTTTGATCTTTCTCCCAGGCTGTAGTTAAGTGGCATGATTTCAGCTCACTGCAACCTCCAACCCTGGGTTCAAGCGATTCTCCTGCCTCAGCCTCCCGAGTAGCTGGGATTATAGGCAACTGCCACCATGCCCAGCTAATTTTTGTATTTTTAGTAGAGATGAGGTTTCACCATTTTGGCCAGGTTGGTTATAAACTCCTGACCTCAGGTGATCCGCCCACCTCGGCCTCCCAAAGTGCTGGGATTACAGGCGTAAGCCACCACGCCCAGCCTCGTTTTTTATGTTTAAACAAAATTTTGGGTACGCTGGCTCACGCCTGTAATCCCAGCACTTGGGGAGGCCAAGGAAGGCAGATCACCTGGGGCCATGAGCTCCAGACCAGCCTGGCCAACATGGCGAAACCTCGTCTCTACTAAAAATGCAAACATTAGCCAGGTGTAGGGGTGGGCGCCTGTAATCCCAGCTGCTGGGGAGGCTGAGGCAGGAGAATCGCTTGAGCCCAGATGGCAGAGGTTGCAGTGAGCCAAGATTGCGCCATTGCACTCCAGCCTGGGAGACAGAGTGAGACTCCATCTCAAAGCATCAACAACAAAAACATAATAATAAAATTTTTATACAATAATATTTAAAAAGAGAAAAGGAATTTGTTACAAGAGGTCTCTGAGTTTTATGTAAACTTTTTATTGGTATGCAGTTTCATTCATTAATAACGTGGAAAAGGAGAAACTCAGGCGTATTTTACATCTTAATGAAATTCAAATAGATTTAAGGATTTCAAAAATTGTTATTTTCCCCCAATTTCTTAATTGTGATAAAATACACCTGACATAAAATTTACCATTTTAACCACCTTTAAGTGTACAGCAGTATTAAATATATTCATAATGTGGGGCAACCATCAAAACATGGCTATCTTTCATAGTCAATATTCATTTCTCCCCTGGAGAAAGGAAAAATCATTTCCCCTCCTCCAGAATGATGTTGGTCTTTTCTACTTCTGGAAAAATGGGGTTTGATTGATCTAAGGGCAGAATATGGAACTCCTTTTCTCTTTGTTCAAGTGGAGAATTCACACGCAGGATCATTCCCTTTCAAATCAGAAGGGGCTTCACTTTTTTTCCTTGGTCCAAACCCATCCCCCTCACGCCTCCCTGTGTACAAACGCATCAGGTTTGTGGACTTCAAAGGGCGTTCCACATGAATGCTGGAGATATAGGGGTTCGGCAGGTGGGAACGGTCCCTCTTTATTAGCATTTACCAAGCTTTTATAATCATTAACTAGTTACCCTGATGGACGAAGTCCCATAGGCACTGATGAGAACAGTCTGAACACAGTAGGATAGAAACGGAACTTCTGACTGGGTTACCCTATTCCTGTCCCCAGTCGGCTCCCTTTAGGAGGCAGTTTTCAGAGCTGAGGGCCGTATGGTGCAGAGGAAAAAACATTGTACTGATTCTTGTTCCAACTCTGTCATTAGCCAGCTCTGCGGCCATGGATACTTCCTTACCTGTTTCCCAGGGAGTACTACAGGTGGCCTCAATCAGAGAGAGAAAATAGGTAGCATATGGGCTACGACTGATGTCTTCCTGCCACCATGGCAGACACTGTTAACCAATCATTGTCCTTTTCCTGAGCCTGGGTAGAGCTCCATACTCCCAAGCACCTACAACCCATCAGATGTCCTTGCAAGCTGCTGCTTATTTACCATGCCTGGACTAGAAGGTCTCTTCACTATCACTTCCAGGGTTAATGTTCAACAATTTTAAGTATTACAGCTATACATTTTGTTTTGGCAACCAACACCAACAGACCTCATAAAATTGGGCTATTCTGTTCCAAGGATCTCAGAGTATTTCTCTCCTTAAAATACTCGTAAGAAACAGGAAAATAAGCCTTGCATTCCAATGTCCCAGATGTCGAGGCTGCCTGAAACAAAGGGGATGGCCTAGACACACTGAAACAAGTTCTAAGCAAGGCCAAAAGCAAAAGCCGGCACTATGACCATGTCCCAGTTCTTCCCTCAGGAGTAAGGGGCAAGAGCCAGCCCATCTATCCAAAGGGGAATTCCCCTACGAATTAATGTGAATTTGACATTAAAATGAGGTTCTTCTCATACCCTGCAGGTGGGAATGTAAAGTGGTGCCCCTGTTTTGGAAAAACATCTGGCAGTTCCCTAAAATGTTAACCATGTGTATACATAAGATCCAGCAGTTCCACTCTAGGTATATACCCAAGAGAAATAAATCATATATCCACACAAAAACCTGTACATGAATGTTCACAGTGGGCAAAAGTAGAACAACCCAAATGACCATCAACTGATGAATGGATAAATAAAAATGGTATATCCTAAAATGGAATATTATTCAGCCATAAAAAGGAATGGAGTACTTACTGATAAATGCTACAACATGGATGACCCTTGAAAACATTATGCTAAATGACAGAGGCCACACACAAATGACAACAAATTGTAGGATTTTATTTATATAAAATGTCCAGAATAGGCAAATCTATAAAGACAAAAAGTAGATTCATGATGGCCTAGAAATGAATAGGATGGAGATTTAAGGGGTGATGATTAAGGGCTATGATGTTTCCTTTTGGAATGATGACTATGTTCTAAGATTGGGTGTAGTGGTGTGTCCCTATAGTCCCGACTACCCAGGAGGCTGAGGCAGGAAGATTGCTTGAGCCCAGGAGTTCAAGACCAGCTGGACAAGAAAGGGAGACCCTGAGGTCGGGTGCGGTGGCTCTTGCCTGTAATCCTAGCACTCTGGTGGGCCGAGGCAGGTGGATCACCTGAGGTCAGGAGTTTGAGACCAGCCTGGCCAACATGGGGAACCCCATCTCTACTAAAAATACAAAAATTAGCTGGGCATGGTGGCATGGGCCTGTAATCCCAGCTACTTGGGAGACTGAGGCAGGATAGTCGCCTGAACCCAGGAGGTGGAGGTTGCAGTGAGCCCAGATCGCGCCACTGCACTCCAGCCTGAGCAACAAGAGTGAAACTCCATCTCAAAAAAAAAAAAAAAAAGAGAGAGAAAGGGAGACCTTGTATCAGAAAGAAAAACGGAAAGAAAATGTTCTAAAATGGATTGTGGTGCTGGTTGCACAAACAACCTATATGCTAAAAGCCACTGAATTGTACACTTTAAATGAATGACTTGTGTGGTATGTGAATTATACCTTAAGAAGGCTGTTTTAAGAAGCTGTTTTTTTTTTTAATTTTTTAAATAAAATGAATAGACTCCATTTTTGGAGAAATCTTAATGTGGCAAGTTAAAGGTAGTTTTGTGTGTGTGTGTGTGTGTGTGTGCCCAGTAGTGATAGTAGAATAACATCTCACAAAGTGTTCTATGACTTGGTAATTAACAGGACTAAACACTGATCTGATCTTTTAAGGTCTGACAAATGTGACCCCCAATATCTTCACCCCTACAAATACCATGTCCCGTAGCCACTAATGTCTGCTCTCCCTGTTAGATGTCATGAGAAGTGGCTTGCAATAATCTTCTTTTTTTTTTTTTTTTTGAGATGGAGTCTCACTTTGTTTCTCAGGCTGGAGTGCAGTGGCGTGATCTTGGCTCACTGCAACCTCCGCCTCCTGGGTTGGAGCAATTCTCCTGCCTCAGCCTCCTGAGTAGCTGGGATTACAGGTGTGTGCTGCCAAGCCCAGTTAATTTTTGTATTTTTAGTAGAGATGGGATTTCGCCATGTTGGCCAGGCTGGTCTTGAACTCCTGACCTCAGGTGATCCACCCACCTCGGCCTCCCAGAGTGCTGGGATTACAGGCGTGAGCCACCAGCCTGGCTGGCTTGCAACAATCTTAAAGGAGAAGCTCAGCCCAGGTCAATTCTGTTTCTTGGCCCTGATGATGAGAAGAAGCTCCTGAAACTGAGTAGCTGCTGGCCTTGAAAGCTCACCTGAAAGGGTTTTCTGTTCTGGTGACTTCCACAGACACCTGAATGAGGGCTTTTGCAAGAATTCTTCTTTCAAGTCTCACATACAGCCAACTCCTCCTTGCCTGTAGGTCTCCTAGGGCAGAATGTGTTCTTTCACCAGTCTCTGACCACTGAGGTCTATCCCTCTTCTCTTCCCCTTGGCAGCAGGGCTACCTTTCCAATACACAAAGGGTTTCCTCTGCCTCTGTATGCCCCTTTCCATAGGCCCCTTGCCCTCCTTCTAGCTGTTCAATGCAAGCTATCTTCAGTTGTTCCAGGGCATTTGGGCCTTTTCAAAGGGAGGCTTCTACGTTGCCTCTTATCCCTTGTTTCTTAGGGAGGACAAAATAACCCCTGGGTTACACACACAGGGAAACTACCTTCATAAATCCAATATGGTTTTCTGATACCTTTCTTGCTGATGATAAAAGGGGAAAATATCTGTTTAATCCACAGTGGGGTAGCCTACCACATGGTCATGCCTATCTTCTCCTTACAAGCCTTCCATCCCTCTCCTTTGTGTATAGGATAAAGTCAGAACATATATGACTCTTTACAAGCTTCCCTACCTAACTTACTAGGTCACATCCTGACACTTCCCCTAACACCATGTATTCTCTTGCCCTGTGGAATCATGCACCCCTGCTGTCATCCTGTCTCTTCCATACCTCTGAACCTTCATAGATGAGGATCCCCCTCTCCGCAATGCCCTGCTCCCATCCACTCTGTGTTTCCTTACCTGGCAAATTCAACTCACTTTTTTGGAAGGGAGTGCCTCTGGGAAGCCTTGCCTGGTCTCCCAGGCAGGCTACTTGTGCCCATAACTCTATATGTAATTCACTGCTTGACATACACTTTGTGATTCTTTGTTGCTGTGGTTTGAATGTCACCTCCAAAACTCATGTTGAAACTTAATACCCAATGTAGCAGTACTGAGGGGTGGAGCCTTTAAGAGGTGATTGGATCATGAGAGCTTGGCCCCCACAAATGGGTTCATCCATTCATGGATTAATAGATTAATGGGTTATCATGAGAGGGAACTGGTAGCTTTATAAAAAGAGGAAGAGAGACCTGAGCTAGCACGCTCAGCCCCGCTTGCTGTGTAATACCCTGTGCCACCTCTATGCCCTGCAGAGTCTTTACCAGCGAGAAGGTCCTCACCAGATGCAGCTGCTCAACCTTGGACTTCTCAGCCTCCGTAATGGTAAGAATAAATTCCTTATCTTTATAAATTACCCAGTTTCAGGTATTCTGCTATAAGCAACAGAAAATGAACTAAGACATTTGTTGACTTGCCCATCTCCTTCACTCCATGTGAGTATCTCAAGGGCAGAGATGATGTCATGGAGATTCATGAATTTCCAGGGCCTAGCAACATGTCTGACACATAGTGGGGCCCCAAAACGTAAGTCAAATACTCAGTAGCCCTGAATTTGTGACAGTAAAACATTATTTTAGTGAGATAAATATATACACACACACACATACACATATATATACACACAAATATATGTGTGTATATATATATATATATATATACATCTTATTAAAGAAAAAATATGTATATTTTCTTTTGGAATGGAGGAGAGGCAACTAAGTTTGTGTATAAACAGAACCTTCAAGAATTTGGTTTCATTCCAGTGATAGGTTTTTCTTCAAAAATCTAATTGTTGTGTGGATTATGGGTACACCACCCACCTAATTAGGGGAGTCTCCTCCCTAATCCCTGAGGTAAAAATCCCTCCTCAGCATCACCCTCTTCATGGTTGAGGAAGATTCTCGAGTATCTCAGTTTGTAGAAGGCAGAGAAAACAATGAAAGGAACAGTTTCTCGGGGTCTAGATCTGACCAATGAGGAGAAAGTGGTTGGAGAGGTGATGGAAATCTTGTAAGAAAACCACCATGTGGCGTTGGTTCACCACTCCAAACTGCAGTGTTAGTCTGGGCTATGTCGTTCACTGGTCCTGGTGGCTCACCCCAATATACGTATAGTTTTTACTTATAAATTGTGTTTATGCTGCTGTACCAATCGTATACAATTAAATAATGCAAGCCTTTTATATACATATACACACACATCTACAAGTGCATACATAGTCATCCCTTGGTATATGTGGGGACTGGTCCCAGGATCCCCACCCCACTTCCCGTATATCCAAATCCATGCATACTCAAGCCCTCCAGTTGGTCCTGCAGAACCTGTGCATATGAAAAGTTGGCCCTTGCTATAGATAGGTTTTGCAACCCGTGAATTTTCCCGTGAATTTATTTTCCATCTGTGTTTGATTGAAAAAAAATCCACGTGTAAGTAGACCCTTCAAGTTCAAACCTGTTGTTCAAGGGTCAGCTGTATAATATATAATCTGTGCATGATTTTACATGTCCATATTTAACAAAAATTGTATTTATTACTATGCCTATATTATAAAGTTATGTAAATACAATATGTATATATATTCTATTTTTTTCCTAGCAGCTTAAGGGATCTTATGCTGTACTACCACTTCCTTCCTACTCTGTCCCCTAATTTGGGGATGACCATCTAATTTAGCACAAATTCCAGGAAGCAGAGCTCATTCTCCCATGTTTAAGAATGAGAAAAGTGGCCAGCTGTGTTGGCTCACACCTGTAATCCCAGTACTTTGGGAGGCTGAGGCAGGTGGATCGCTTGAGGTCAGGAGTTTAAGACCAGCCTGGCCAACATGGTGGAACCCCATCTGTACTAAAAATACAAAAATTAGCCTGGCGTAGTGGTGCGTGCCTGTAATTCCAGCTACTTGGGAGGCTGAGGCAGGAGAATTGGTTGAATCCGGGAGGCGGAGGTTGCAGTGAGCCGAGATTGTGCCATTGCACTCCAGCCTGGGTGACAGAGTGAGACTCCATCTCAAAAAATCAAACAAAAAAAAAAAAAAAGAGAGAAAAATAAGACTCAAAGAGTTAAAGGAATAGCCCCAAGTCCCACAGCTAGTGGATGACAGTCATGTTCATTCCCCCAGCCTCAGCTGCAGGGGAGGGTGCTCGGAGTGCAGAGAGGAGCTTATAAGAAATCTGAAGGGCAGCCACAAGTTGTATAGAGCCCCAATCGTCGTGTAAATCATTTAGGAACAAATAGAAACCGACTCTCATCCCCTTTTGCAAATATTAGAACATGCAAGAATAAGTGTTTTAGTGAAGCATCTCAGCTTCATGCAATTCCTGGGCCTGAAACCTTATACACAGTGAGCTGCAGGTTGATAGCAAACCAGCCCTCTGTGTATACACAGAATAAGTGATGGCTCCATAAAACATGGATTTCTTTAATCTACTGAGGGAGCACCACTGACAAGACACCACGAGGGCACAGCTGTGTTTACTCGAGGGTCACCTAGCATTATTTATAATAAATGCTTTCTCTTTTGCACTGTGAATATGAAGTATGTTACCACAGGACCAGACGCTGTTAATGGTCCTACATGGCTGTGAGCACACCAGCCAGTCTGAGGTTTTATAGCATCCATCACGGGACACCAGGATCCTTATTAAAGAGGCAGCTTTTACAGTGTTTTCCAGAGCACCATATTTTCTGGACCCGACCCGCAGGGAGAGTAGCGCTTCAGTGAATGATATTGCTTAGCAGGCCTTTACACGGGGTCTGGGGCTATGAATGCGTGGGAAGAAAATCATCAAATGGTATTTATGATGTGCTCTCCTGTGTTGATGTGGTGTTAGGGGCCATATGAGGAAACTTAGAACCTCTTGGCCCTTTTCCCCCAGGAGCTTCCACTGGGAAAGAGAACACCGAGGAACAAGTAAAAATGATGACAAAATTCACCACGTACAACCTGGAGTAAAAATGTAATTAACTTTGATTTACAGTGTGTAGTTCAAACTTTGATCAACTCAAACTTCTGGGCCACCAGAAGTTTTTTTTTTTTCATTTTCAGC
Source organism: Gorilla gorilla gorilla (assembly GCF_029281585.2). Lineage (NCBI taxonomy): Eukaryota > Metazoa > Chordata > Mammalia > Primates > Hominidae > Gorilla > Gorilla gorilla. The sequence goes on along the minus strand of NC_073235.2, from coordinate 104,526,141 downwards.
CTTGTTTAATATCTTATCAATCTGTCTCAGGCTCCTTTTCCTATTTAGGAATCAGAGTTTACCAAATACAATCTTATCTTTCTTTGAGGACCAAGAATTTTTGTGGTGCCAGGTTGATGTCTGTGAATGCTGACTCTCTTTCTAGGGGTGTGGTCTGTGTGCTCTGTGGAAGACTGGGGATAAAATGGGCCGGCTTTGATGTCAAAACCTGGCTCTGCCACTTCACTAGCTGGGTGGCCTGGGACAAAGCACTCTGCCTGTCTAAGCTTCTGAGCCTTAGTGTCCTCATCTGCAGAGTGGAACTAATTATAGTTACTTTGCTAGGTTAGGAGGAGGCTAGGACTAGAGACGGTGAGTGTAAAGTCCTTCAAATAGTCTCTGTTATGTAGGAAGCACTAAATTAATAATAGCTCTTCTTATGTCATAGCAAGACAAGATGGAATAGGTATTGATCTCAGGACACGCCCATAGAAATATAGATTGCTTGTAGGGAATATCCTAGCGCCTGCCCAGATCCTCTCCTCAGCGCCAACCCATCCATCCCCCAGCAGCAGTAGGTAGAAATATCAAAGGTGGATGGCTCACAGTATCTTATTGCCTGGGCGTTGCTCCAAGCCACCAGGAACCGCCTCACCCAAGGCTGTCCTGTCTCTCAAACCAGATGATGTGGATACAGAGCTTCAGCCCCTTTGCCTCAGTTTGGGGCTATTTTGAAGGGCCATCCCAGTTCCAGAGCTGCCTGTAGGATTGTAGGATTGCCTAAGGCCTCAGATGCAGTTGCATTGCAGGCCAGTGTCTCGGCCAGATCTAGCTTTTTGCACCAGAGAGAGCTCCCCAATAAACCTGTGGCCCCCAATCCTGTCAGGGTCTGTTTGAAGAGAATTCAATCTAGGATCTTGCTTAAAAGTAAACTGTTGATTTAAGTTTCTCTTGAGATTTGAATATTTCTCTCAAAAGTGATACGCAGAAAATGTGAAGTGAATGTGTCTTCTGGTTATTTAGGCTTCAGCTGATTGTGTTGGACTCCTATTGTTGCGATAACATGTTATCATAAATTCAATGGCTTAAAATAGCACAAATTTCTTATGATTCTCTAGTTCATAAATCTAAAATGGTACTCACTGGGCTAAAAATAAAGATTTCGGCAGGGCTGTGCTCCATTTTGAAGGCTGTAGGGGCAGTCTGTTTCCTGGTCCCTTCCAGCTTTTTGTGGCTGTCTGCATTCCTTGGCTGATGGCCTTCTTCTCCCATGTTCAAAGCCAGCAACAGCAGGCCCGGTTCTCCATCACATCACTCTGACTTTCTCTTCCGCCTCACTCTTACACTTGTAAACCAAAAATAAAATTCAAAGGCCTTGCCCACAACCATGTGAATGGACTCCCTTCTCAGCCAGGGCACCCTAAAAATCTAACCTGAAGGACTAGTTCAGGCCATGAAGGGAAGCAGGGGTTGGACATGCCTCATTAGACCCCTCCAGCATTAACATCAACACAGACCTTAAGTCTGATAAGAAATTTACTTTGCTCTCTAAAGCCTGCTACTTGGAGGCTTTATCTGCGTGATAAAACCTAGGTCTCTGCAACCCCTATGGTAACTCAGACATTCTTTTCTACAGATAACAGATCTTTCAACCAATTGCCAGTCAGAATCTGTTTAAATCTACCTGTTACCTGGAAGCCCTCCCCACCTTTGTGTTGTCCTGCCCTTCCAGATGGAGCTAATGTAGATCTCACATGTATTGATTGATGTATTATGTCTCCCTAAAATGTATAAAAGCAAGCTGTACTCCAACCACCTTGAGCACACGTCGTGAGGACCTCCTGAAGTTGTGTCGCAGGTGTATCCTTAACCTTGGCAAAAGAAACTCTTTTTTTTTGAGACGAAGTCTCACTCTGTCGCCAGGCTGGAGTGCAATGGAGCAATCTTGGCTCACTGCAACCTCCACCTCCCAGGTTCAAGTGATTCTCCTGCCTCAGCCTCCTGAGTATCTAGGACTACAGGCACGTGCCACCACGCCCAGCTAATTTTTGTATTTTTAGTAGAGACGGAGTTTCTCCATGTTGGCCAAGATGGTCTCGATCTCTTGACCTCGTGATCCGCCCGCCTCAGCCTCCCAAAGCACTGGGATTACAGGCGTGAGCCACCGTGCCCAGCTGGCAAAATAAACTTTCTAAATTGATTGAGGCTTGTCTCAGATACTTTTTGGTTTACACACTTTCAGGACCCTGTGATAACATTGGGCCCACCTAGATAATCCAGGATATGTTCTCTATTCTCAGGTCAGCTAGTCAGTTACCTAAATTCCATTTGCAACTTTAATTCCCCCTTGCCATGTAAGATAGCATGGGTATAGGTTCCTGGGATTAGGATGTGGGGATCTTTGGTTGAGGAGTGGGCAGTGTTCTGCCTACCACACTAATCAAAGTTTTGCTATTTAACTGATAAGACAAATGGGAACCAGACCAAAGTAAGCAAAGATGGACTTACTTGGATAATTACAACATGTATATATTTTGTCATGTGGGATATTTCAGGACTGTGAACATCTGGAGAGCACAGCATGATGGGGGTAGGGGTGCTTTGGGAGGAAGTGGGAGGCAGCGTAGGCAAAACTGAAAGTGACAAGAACTTTAACCAAAGTTATGTTACGGCAAAAAGTAGAAGAGCTGTGCTGTAAGTAAATCAGCAAGGAGGGGTTTAAGTAGGGTCTAATGTAGTGATGAAGCCCAGCTACAGTGTCTTTGGGCTGGGTTAACTACCCTGACTCATCAAGTGTTGGCGACTGAAAAAGGTTGTGGAAGGGTGATCTTGTGTGTATTGATTACCGAATGGCTGACCACATAAAAATGGACAACTTTTGTTAAAAGACTGTCTGGGCTTAGATGCAGCTGCAGGTTTTTAGCAACTGGAAGGCATTTAAGTTAAACTCAGGGTAGTTGCAAGAATGGAAGTTGCTGACTTCCTATCAAAAAAGCTGCCTATTCTGATTTGTCTCTTCAGAGCCCCAAATAGTCTCTCTAGCCCTAAGCCAGCAATGGCTTAAGGCTCCACATTGCAGAATGGAGAGGTGGGTTGAGGTGCATGTGTGTGAGCATCTCTGTTTAGGCAGGGTCCTTTCCCGCAGTGCAACCTTTTGCTCATGTTTACAATTCACTGAATAAAAGTTTAAAAGTCTAGGAACATACAATTCAAAAGGACGTGATGACCTCATCAATTTCTCCTGCCTTAGTAGAACTGAGTGTCTGGGGCTTCCAGGCAAGTTACTTGTGAATATGTGTAAGGAAATTTAAGGTATGTTTTAAATAAACATACCAGAGCTTATGCATCCCACATGAGGCTCTCCTTCAAAGCAATCTCCCTGGAAGATGAATTACTTATTCCAAAGATGCTGTTAAAAACACTCTGGATCGTTTCTTTTTCGACACTGAAGTGAATGGAGTATCTTGATGAGGACAAATATTTATCCTTTAAAGGTGGATTTGATTTTTAACAGCTAAAATTCATTTAGATCAAAGTCCGGGGAATAAGGTGCATGATCAAGTTAAGTAATACCATTTTAGATTAAAAGATGAGGATGATAAAATTGAGACTCATTTTCTCGTGAGGATCGTGTATGGTTCTGAAGGCCAAAGAGCCTGAACAATGGCAGTATTGATGGGGTAAGCTGGCACTTTTCAAAGAGATTTCTTTAAAAGACAACACATTTGAAAGCAGCAATTTTTGGAATCTATTTTTTTAAGCCTATTGCCTCAGAGAGACACTGTAGAATAGTGATTAGAAGCATAGGCTCTCAAAGCAGTTCTGGAATCTAAGCTCAGCATCACCATATATAATATCAACTGTGACTCCAAGCAAGTCACTTAACTTGTGTAAGCTTCATTTTCTTTTTTCTTTTTTTTTTTTTCGAGATGGAATCTCACTCTGTCACCCAGGCTGGAGTGCAGTGGCACTGTCACAGCTCACTGCAAACTCCGCCTCCCAGGTTCAAGTGATTCTCCTGCTTCAACTTCCAGAGTAGCTAGGACTACAAGCATGTGCCACCAAGCCCAGCTAATTTTTGTATTTTTAGTAGAGATGGGGTTTCAACATATTGGCCAGGATGGTCTTGAACTCCTGACCTCAAGTGATCTGCCTGCCTCGGCCTCCCAAAGTGCTGGGATTACAGGCGTGAGCCACTGTGCCTGGCGAGCTTCATTTTCTTCATCTGAAAGGGAGGATTATAATATTAACTACTGGCTGGGCATGGTGGCTCATGCCTGTAATCCCAACACTTTGGGATGCTGAGGTGGGCGGATCACCTGAGGTCAGGAGTTCAAGAACAGCCTGGCCAACATGGTGAAACCCTGTCTCTACTAAAAATACCAAAAAATTAGCTGGGTGTGGTGGCGCACGCCTGTAGTCCCAGCTACTAGGGAGGCTGAGGCATGAGAATCGCTTGAACCCAAGAGGCGGAGGTTGTGGTGTGCCGAGATCGCACCACTGCACTGTAGCCTGGGAAACAGAGCAAGACTGTCTCAAAAAAATATATAATAATAATAAAAATAATATTAACTACTTCACAGATGGCTATGAGGAATAAATCAGGTCATATATATGAAAAGCATGAGGTTATGTATGCAGAACCCCTATTCTACTACCTGACATATAATAAGTGCCCGATAAATTGTGGCTATTGTGTTTCTTCTTTGTCACATTGTGTACACATAAACACACGACTATTCATGCCTAGATGGGAGTAAATCCATAATGTTGATTGTATTTGTGATGTGTATGACAATACTAGTAACTATCATTTATTATACAGTTGTCATGAGTCAAACCCTTTCAAACCTCATGATAACCCCCTTACAGGCAGGTACTATTGCTGGACCCATTCTTACAGATGAGGAAGTTGAGGCTTAATGAGGTTAAGTAACCTGCCGAAAGGCATTCAGCTACAAAGCTGTGGAGTCAGGATCTGAACCCAGGCATTCTGACACTTTTAACCCTTTCCCACACAGCAGCTTCTGAAGCCCTGTCAGTCCTCTTCACAGTGACATGAAGACATCACGAGTAGACGTTCAAGTATGGACATTGAAACCTCAGGGGCTGGATTTGAGTTTGAAGCCCAGCTTACTCACTCACCGGTCATGTGGCCCAGGGGACTAATGAAGACATAATTCCAGGACAGCATCTAGTACAGTCTAGTCCTCAGGAAACAGGGACTGAAATTCAACATGGATGAAACCTCAATCAACTGAGTGTTCCATGCTCAGAATGGTTTTGGTCCCCCACCCCCTACCCTTGAGACATATAAGCTCCCCTGGGCGATAGTAGTACGAGTGTTCTGAAAGCCTTTGGTGATAGCCGAAGTATGAAAAAGCAGCCTTACTGATAGTGGAAAATTCTCCTGAAAGTGGGCAAAGTGTTTCCATCAGATTATGGCCAAATTCCAGCTGGGGTGAAGGAGGTGACAGACAAAACCACTTAGTGTTCCTACTCAGTCCACAAGCTGACACTCTGATCAAGCACTTTTCCTAGCACGTGTTCTTGGAGAGCAGCTTGTTATCTGAGGGTGGGGGCCGGGGCTGCCTGCCAATCCCCGGCCTGCAACACTGCTTTCTCATAGAGTCACATTAAGTCTGAATAGTCACAGGGAAACCTAACGTTGCTTGCAGTTTAGTGTCTGGCTGGTCTGGATCATTCATTCATTCATTCATTCCTCTTTCTTCTGCATCTGGGAGACTCCACACCAGGTTCCCGGGAGTGATTCTGATCTTGGGGACACGTGGTGATTCATTTTTAAAAAGAGGCTTATTTACACGACTACATCTGCTACATGCTTTTTTATCGGTTCTTTGTTGTTGCCTGGAATGACACCTGTTAAATGACCTACATTGTGCCTTCTACCTGCCCTTTAAAAGGACAGAGCAACATAAATTTAAATGCACGTTGGGTAGAAGGTGCTTTATTTTCCACCAGATAAAGTATATAATATGGAATTGACAATACTCAAAAGTGCTTCTGATGATTTTTGCTAAAATTCTTCTCAACTGCCCAGTTTCTCACCATGAAAAACCAAGCACTGTCCTAGTTATCACCCACCCAAGAACTTTTACAAATGTGAACTTGCTTTCCTACTTGGTCAGCATCCACTCCCAACCTTGAAATGTTATCCTCAATATTGAAATTAAAATGGCTTTCCTGGTTAGTTATCTCCCTTTTCTCACCTGTAAATGAGAACCTTTAAAAATGATTTCTGAGACACCTTCCAGTGGCCAAACTTGTGATTCTCTGTTTTGTAAGACAGACAAATGTGTGAGTCTCTCTGTGCCCCAAACAGCAAGCCATCATTCTAACCCAAATATTATTCATTTCATTCATTAGCTTAATAAATGCTTGGTGAATGAGCAACTGAATTAATTAATGAATGCCTACTGTGTTCCCCGCCCCAGGGAACACACGGATAAATAAGACAGCTTTTGCCTTTCAGCAGCTCACACTGAAGAGAGAGACAGATGTATAAACAGAAGTGCTGCTCAGTTTAACTTTCTTTTCAGTGAGTTTTATTTACTTATTATTATAATAAACATTTTAATTTATTTAGTGCCTAGTCTGTGTCAGGCATGCTGCTGGGTGTTATACAATGAATCTTCACACTCACTCTACAAAATAGGCATTATTGACCTTATTTTAAAGATTAGAAAACCAAGGTCAGCAAGTGACAGACTTGATCTGGTTGGCTCCTAATCATGTGTTTGTGGTATGTGATTACTAAGTCATATGTGTATGATATGAGATATATGATCTTTACTGATTCTGGAAAGAAAAGCAAAATGGCACCATGATTTGATCTCAGTGGAAGGCAGCAAGTGGTGGTGTTTCCAATTCATTTGCTTAACCAACATTGATTGAACATCTTCCCAATGTCCAACTTACACTAGACACTGGGGATAAAATTAAAAAGCTAAGCATTCTTCTCATCTCCTAACGCTGTCAGTTTTTAAAAAGGATAAAGAAGGCTAGACGTGGTGGCTCACGCCTGTAATCCCAGCACTTTGGGAGGCCGGGGCGGGCGGATCACCTGAGGTTGGGAGTTCAAGACCAGCCTGACCAACATGGAGAAACCCTGTCTCTACTAAAAATACAAAATTAGCCTGGCATGGTAGCACATGCCTGTAATCTCAGCTACTCGGGAGGCTGAGGCAGGGGAATCACTTGAACCCGGGAGGCAGAGGTTGCAGTGAGCTGAGATCATGCCATTGCACTCCAGCCTGGGCAACAAGAGTGAAACTCCATCTCAAAAAAAAAAAAAAAAAAAAAAAAAGAAGAAGAAGAAAGAAGTGTCAACTAATAATTGCAATGAAATGGGACCAATACTATGATGTACATAGCAACAGAGTGCTCTGGGATCCCAGAGAAGAGAGCAACTCACCCTGGGCTGGAGGACCTTTCAGCTGAGCATTGAGGGATAAGAGTTCACCAGGCAGAGAGGATGGAGGAAGGCATTCTAAGCAGAGGGAACAGAAAGTGCAAAAAGCTAGGGATGTGAACAGAATACTGCATTCAGGGAATACTGAGAAATTCCACGTAGCTGAGTGTAGAGGAAGCGAGTGAGCCTGGAGGCTGATGGAGCCAGCTGGAGTACTCAGTTGGGGCCATGCTGAAGAGCTGGTTCAGAATTTATCCTATGACTGATAGAGATTTTTTTAGGGGGGATAGTGACATCATCTGATTTGTTTTTTAACAAGAGAACACTGGCTTGCGGGTGGAGCAGTGATTATCAGCCCTGGCTACACATTAGAATAATATGGGGAGCTTAAAAAAGTCCTGTGCCTATGTTGCAGACCGGAGCAATTAAACAGGGACCCAGGCATCAGTATTTTCAAGATTATTCCAATGTGCAGCCAAGGTTGAGAACTACTGGTATGGGGAATACTCCAGAGAAAAAATTGGTGGCTGGAAGGCCAGTTAGGAGACTACAGGGCAAGACCTGCAGAATACAGCCGGGACAGTGTTCTCACTTTAGTGAATGCAGATTTACCAGGCTCCACCCCACTCAGTTCCAGATTCAGTAGGTCTGAGGTAAGCCCCGAGAATTTGCATTTCTAACCACTTCCCAGGGGATGCTGATGTTGCTGGTACAGGGACCTCACTTTGAGAACCACATAGCCTGGCACTGGCGATAGAAAAAAATGGACTGAAAGGTATTTAGGAGGCAGGGAGAGGGGAATCAGGCAATTGGGAGGATGGTGATGCTATTAACCAAAACGAGAATGGAGAAGACCTTTTTTGCTTTGTTTTTGATGTAGGGAGAAGTTTGGACATGCAGAATTTGACATATTTGTTAGAAACATCTAGGTGAAAGCACCTCGTCAAGCAGCTGGAATTACTTTTCTAACCATCAGGAAAAAGTGAGGTGAATTCCGGGACAAATTAGGACCTTAAACTTACCCTAATTGAAGATAGATATGGACCTTTATATAGCTTGAGAATATATATTACTTATAATTAGAAACCTTTGACTGTGTGTGGTGGCTCATGCCTGTAATCCCACTACTTTGGGAGGCTGAGGCGGGCAGATTGCTTGAGCCCAGAAGTTCGAGACCAGCCTGGGCAACATGGTGAAACCCCATCTCTATTTAAAAAAAAAAAATTAGCTGAGTATGGTGGCTTGAGCCTGTAGTCCCAGCTACTAGGGAGGTTGAGGCTGCAGTAAGCCATTATTGTGCCTCTGCACTCCAGCCTGGGTGACAGAGGAGACCATCTCAAAAAAACAAAAAACAAAAAAAAAGAAAAAACACTTTTTTTTTTCTGATGACATGTTTAATTAACAAAAGACTAATGGTGTTCTTTTAGCCACTGGAAAAAAAAGATTGTATATATATATATACAGTTAACCCGTGAACAACGTGGGTTTGAACTGCATAGGTCCACTTATAAGTGGATTTTCTTCTGCCCATTCCACCCTGAGACAGCAAGACCAACCCTTCCTCTTCCTTCTCAGCCCTTTCAACATGAAGACAGAAAGTTGAAGACCTTCATGATGATCCACTTCCATTTAATGAACAGTAAATATATTTTCTCTTCCTTATGATTTTCTTAATAACATTTTCTTTTCTCTAGCTTACTTTATTGTAAGAATACAGTATAAAATACATACATAAAATGTGTGTTAATTGGTTGTTTATCTTATTGGTAAGGCTTCTAGTCAACAGTAGATGATTATTAGGTAAGTATTTTTTGAAGAGTCAAAAGTTACATGTGGGCCGGGTGTGGTGGCTGACTCCTGAAATCCTAGCACTTTGGGAGACCGAGGCGGGAGGCTCATTTGAGACCAGGAATTCAAGACCAGCCTGGACAACACAGCAAGATTCTGTCTCTGCAAAAAATTTAAAAAATTAGCCAGGTGTAGTTGCATGTGCCTGTAGTCCTAACCGTTTGGGAGACTGAGGTGGTAGGATGGCTTAAGCCCAGGAGGTTAAGGCTGCAGTGAGCTATGATTGTGCCACTGCACTCCAGCCTGTGTGACAGAGCTAGATCCTGTCTCAAAAGAAAAAAAAAAAAAGTTACATGTGGATTTTCTACTGCACACAGGGTGGGGAGTGGGGGTAGGGGGTGGGGGGCTTGGCACCCCTAATCCCTGTGTTGTTCAAGGTCAACTGTATATATCTATATGTGCCATTAAACCTTGTTAAGTATACTTAGGTCAAAATGTTTAAACTGCTTCCACCAGCTTTTTGCATTCATCTTCATACATAAAAGAAAATAAAATTTTTATTTGTTATATTGATAGTTGTCATGCTTTCCTCTTTTTATTTTATTTTACTTTTATTTTTTATTTTTTTTATTATTTTTTTTTTTTGAGAGGGAGTCTCGTTCTGTTGCCCAGGTTGGAGTGCAGTGATGCGATCTCAGCTCACTGCCAGCTCCGCCTCCAGGGTTCATGCCATTCTCCTGCCTCAGCCTCCCGAGTAGCTGGGACTACAGGCACCTGCCACCAGGCCCGGCTAATTTTTTTGTATTTTTAATAGAGACAGGGTTTCACCGTGTTAGCCAGGATGGTCTCAATCTCCTGACCTCGTGATCCGCCTGCCTCAGACTCCCAAAGTGCTGGGATTACAGGCGTGAGCCACCACCGCGCCCGGCTGCTTTCCTCTTATTAATGAGAAGAGTCCAAGGTTCCCCCAGTGGTAAAACACAGGGGTTGGGTTTTGTGCCTGCTGAGGACCCATCCACTTCCAGCATTCCATGAATTTGCCTTTGATTCTCTGTCAGTTTTGCCAGAAAGATCTCCGAGAGCTGGTAACACTGGAAAAGTTTTTTTTGCCCATTTTAACTTTTTTAGAGTTCATTTCTGTCAAAAACTAGTAAGGCCCTATTGTCAGAGCTATGTCTTAAAGGCATTTCCAAACTTGTTTCTTATTCTTCACTTGACAAGTGCTGTCACAGGGCTCCATCACTCCCAGAGTAACAGCTACCAATAAACAGAAAATTATTTCCAACCAGCTAACATGCTGTTTACTTTCCAGAAAAATTGCACTTTCCAATCTGACAGTTGATCAAGGGGTATCCCGCTGCTGTCAGCAGGAAGAAATGTTTAAACACAGAGATGGGAGTTTAAACATTTTCTCATTATCACAGAATAAGGGGAAAAAACACAAATAAATAAATAAGTAAAAATGGCATCCAGACTCTCTAACCCCCTGCTGGGAGCGTAATGAAGCTGGGTCATGTGACCTGAAGGAGTGGGCTTTTATCTCTGGCCCCAGTATCGTTATTCAAGTGACACCTGTCACATGACCCAACTTCGGTCTTTTATCTGCCTTCCCCAGGCACTCTTTTGGGGAATTGTCTTTTCCAGAGATGCGTGGCCCATTGCAGCCATTGTAGTGGGCGCTGTTCGTGTGATTAGCCTGGCCTTTTGTGTTTCCTGCCTCGAATTCCCTAGATCTTTCTCTAAACACTGAAACATAAAAAATTACAAAATACCTACAAAACTAAAACAAAAACCAAAAAGATCTCACAGCTGAAAAAATCAGTGCCATTATTTTATTCATACAAGTTTTCAGGAATTGGAATTTGTCTGCAGAGAAAAATATCTATATTTTAAAACTCTGATCCTCATTTTTTAATCTGTTCTTCAGAGTAGGAGGTTAGTGAAACCCAGGGTTCCTGCAGCTCTAGCCAGGCTTACCAAATGGAGCCACAGTCACAAACAGAACCAGAATCAGGTGTTGTCGACTTTCCCTCCCAACGTCATCCCCAAACCCAAACTCACTGTTAAATCTAAGTTGGTTCCATATTGTCCTCCTGCCTTCCCTTCCAGGTCAAACCCCATGGGTATTAGCATATTTAATTCCCCTGTTCCTTTTTTTTCATTGACTATCACCACCACCACCTAATTTTTATAGTGCTTACTATGTGCCAGGCACTGTTTAAAATATTTTATTACTTATTATTTTTTGAGATGGAGTCTTGCTCTATCACCCAGGCTGGAGTGCAATGGTGTGATGTTGGCTCACTGCAACCTCCACTTCCTGGGTTCAAGCGATTTTTGTGCCTCAGCCTCCCGAGTAGCTGGGATTACAGGCGTGTGCCACCACACCTGGCTAATTTTTGTATTTTTAGTAGAGACCAAGTTTTACCATGTTGGCCAGGCTGGTCTCGAACTCCCGACCTCAGGTGATCCTCCTGCCTCGACTTTCCAAAGTGCTGGCTTACAGGCGTGAGCCACAGCGCCCGGCCCAATTTCTTTATTTTTTTTGAGACAGGGTCTTGCTCTATCACATAGGCTAGAGTCCAGTGGCACTATCACAGCTCACAGCAACCTCTGAACTCCTGGGCTCAAGCGAGCCTCCCACCTCAGCCTGCCAAGCAGCTGGGATTACAAGCGTGTGCCACCATGCCCAGCTAATTTTTTAATTTCTTGTAGAGATGAGGTCTCACTATGTTGTCCAGGCTAGTCTGAAACTCCTGGCCTCAAGTGATCCTCCCACTTTGGCTTCCCAAGGTGCTGGGATTACAGTCATGAGCCACCGTGCCCAGCTTCTTTAAGATATTTTAAATGTATTAATTCGTTTAATCCTCACCACCAACTCTATGAGTCAGATACTATTATCATTCCTATCTTACAAAGGAGGAAGTGAAAGCAGAGAAGGGAGGTAACTTGCCCCCAAATCACACAGTTAGTAAGTGGCAGAGACAGATTTGAACAAATGCCTGATTGTGTACCACCTGGCTCCTGATTCTGTACACCTGCTCAATGGTTTGATTATATTTTATCTGTGTACTTTTCCTCTTCTCCAGTCTCAGAGGACATGCATCTCTTACCCTCTCCCAGGCAAACATAGACTCTCAATCTCCTTTCCTTCAATCTCTGAATCTTCACTGATTCATTTATTCCACAAGTGTTTCCTAAGCACCGACTATGTGTCATGCACAATTCTAGGTGCTTGGGATATATCAGTAACAGAACATATCAAAATCGTTTTTCTTGTGGGGCTTGATTTCTACTGTGGGAGATAGAAAACATAACAAATGTAATACACTGGTACATCATATATGAAAAAACAAAGCCAAAACAGAACAGGACAAGGGAGAAAAAGTGTGCTGGGTTGCAGTTGAAACATGGTAGAGTTCATTCATTCAAAAGACATCTACTGAGACTCTGCTACATGCAAGACAGTGTTCAAGGTGCTTGAGATACACTAGTGAATAAAACAGATTCCTAGGCCGGAGGTGGTGGCTCACCCAAAGGCAGGTGGATCACCTGAGGTCAGGAGTTCAAGACCAGCCTGGCCAACATGATGAAACCACATCTCTACTAAAAATACAAAAATTAGCCGGGCATGGTGGCATGCATCTGTAATCCCACCTACTTAGGAGGCTGAGGCAGGAGAATTACTTGAACCTGGGAGGCGGAGGTTGCAGTGAGCCGAGATCACACCATTGCACTCCAGCCTGTGTGAGAAGAGCAAAACTACATCTCAAAAAAATATAAATAAAATAAAATAAAACATATTCCTATCCTCATGGAACTTACATTCCAGCTGGGGGGAGAGAGAAACAATAAATATCATAAATTGGTAAATCTATTATGGAGCATGACATCAAGTGATAAGGTGCTTTAGAAAAATAGGGCAGGTTAAGGGGGATTGGTGTACAGGAGGCTTCCAAATTAGTGGCCCATTAAATAGGGTGGCCAGGATAGGCTTCACCAACCGGTGACATTTGGACAAAGGCTTGAAGTAGGCAAGGGAGTTGGCTGTGTGGATATTTGGAAGAGGGGTTCTAGGCAGAGGCACGAGCCAGGCAAAAACTCGAGAAGGGATCATGCCTGGTATTTTTGGATTATCTACTGATTCTTCAACTTCTTTCTTTCTTTTTTCTTCAGCTCATAAAAATGTATAATCTCTCCTATGCCAAACAAAACACGAAACCTGTCAGTCCTTCCACGCTCTAGTGAGTCCTCCATCTTTCCTATCCTTTTATGCAAGAATTTCTGAAAGATATTCCCTGATTCTGCTTTCTTACCTGTCACTGTCTCTTTAATCCGTCGTGCTCTTCTATGACCACCATGCCATGGAAGCTGCTCCCTTGTAGGTTACCAAGGACTGGTAGCCTCCCAAATCCACGGCCTTTCTTTGTTCACACCTTCCTGGTGGTTTTCTCTGCAGGCTACTCAATCTTGGAACGCTCTTGTTAACTTCTGTCACACAGAATGGTTCTAGTCCCTCCCCTCTCCGCACAACACCTCCCCTTTCCACCAATTTCTAACCACTAATGCTTTGTCTCCTTTGTTGATTCTTCCATCTCCAAGCTCTAAATACTGCTTAAATAAAGCTAATATTGAGCTTTCCTAAGGTACAATTCTTGTGCTTCCTCTCTTCGGATATGTTCTCTTGGGCAGTCACATCCTGGGGACTTCAAGGACCATCAGTGTGTAGATGACACTCACTCACAGCCATCTCCACGTCCTGTTCCCAGGCCAGCGGTTCTAATCATCTTATGCACACCAGTACCTCAAACTCAAGATGTCTAGAAGTGAGCTCATAACCGTCTCTCTCAAAGGAAGTACCCAACTGTGAATGATGTAACAAGCCATCCAGGCCCCCAGATTGGAAACCTTATGCCCATTCTTCACCTCCCACTGCCCCCAACACCACACGGCCCAATGATCAATTAGTTGCTGTGGCAGATTCTGTTGGTTGTCTGCCCAACAGTCTGTCCCCACTTCTTCCTCAGTCATCTCCTCTGTGATAGGGCAGACTGATAGATTGTCATGACTATTTAGGAATTTGCCCCTCAGGAGAGGTGTTCCTAGCTTCAAATCAGGAGGAAATCCTGAACATTCTAAAGCAGCTATCGAATTCCCCTTGCTAGCATTTCAGAAGCAGGTATGTGACAGTCTTATCAGAAGATATAAAGAGAACTGTGCTTTCTTTCTTTCTTTCCTTTTCTTTCTTTCTTTCTTTTTTTTTTGTTAAGACAGTGTCACTCTGTCACCCAGGCTGGAGTGCAGTGGCACGATCTCAGTTCACTGCAACCTCTGCCATCCAGGTTCAAGCGATTCTCCCGCCTCAGCCTCCTGAGTAGCTGGGATTACAGGCACCTGCCAACACGCCCAGCTAATTTTTGTAGTTTTAGTAGAGATGGGATTTTACTACCTTGGCCAGGCTGGTCTTGAACTCCTGACCTCGTGATCCACCCGTCTCAGCCTCCCAAAGCGCTGGGATTACAAGCGTGAGCCACTGCGCCCAGCCTGTGCTTTCTTTTAAAATGAAGCATACAGGAAGAGATGGTCTCTTCTTCAACTGGATGTAGACATATCTGCATATGATGCTGGGAATTGTGGCAGGATCTTGTGACCATGATAGGAACCAGCCTGAGGACTAAGGCAATGAAGGACACTGAAGATGCAGTGAAGAAAGATAGAAAGACCCTACGTCCCTGTGATGTCATTGACCCATCAGATGAATCAATCTTGGAGCCACCTACTTCTAGGCTTCTTATGTAAAATAATACCCTTGTGGGTTAAGCCATTGAATTGGGGTTTTCAGTTCATCACAACCCAAAACACCCTGTTCTTTCTTTTTTATTAGTTTTATTATTTTTTTTTTAGCGATGGAGTCTTGCTCTATTGCCCAGGCAGCCTCAAACTCCTAGGCTCAAGGGATCCTCCTACCTCAGTCTCCTGAGTAGCTGGAAATACAGGTGCATGTCACTCTCCCAGCTCCTGTCCTTTCTATAATACCCTCACATTGGGGATCTTTTGTTGTTGTTGTTTTTGAGACGGAGTCTCGCTCTGTCGCCCAGGCTGGAGTGCAATGGTGTGATCTCGGTTCACTGCAAGCTCCAAGTAGGTGGGACCACAGGCGCCCGCCACCAAGCCTGGCTAATTTTTTTTTTGTATTTTTAGAAGAGATGGGGTTTCACCGTGTTAGCCAGAATGGTCTCAATCTCCTGACCTTGTGATCTGCCCACCTTGGCCTCCCAAAGTGCTGGGATTACAGGCGTGAGCCACCACGCCCTGCCCGGGGATCTTCTTATCCCTTCAGTTGCCTGCCTGGCACACTCTCCCTTCATGACAAAGCCTATGTCATCTCCTCTGTGATAGGGCAGATTGATATGTTGCCATTGGATCTTATATTTATTTACAGCTAACTCTCCATTAGACTATATGATCCTTGGGGAAACTGTTAATTTTTGTATTTCTATTGCCTGGATGTTTGTTGAATAATTAATGAGAAGGATTATTTTACATCTTGGTTCCATTTTGGTCTACTTACAAGATTTTCTTGTATATCCAATGATATTAATAGTTCTTACAATAGAAACAATTGTGTATAAGGGTGATAATAAACTTGGATGATTTCATTACTATGCACATGAGATCTTGTATCAGGTGCACATCAACCCACTTAGGGATAGAGAAGAGTTAGAAGTAGAAAATGTGCAGAAAATCAGGGAGGATGGACTAAAATAAAACTGCCCTCAGAATTTATTAATGAAAGGTGTCAAAACTAATCAAAAGGTGTTCATCTTCTCTGTCAATGTAACCTTCAGGAAAAGACCTTCTGAGTTGTTTGGTTCTAAGAAGTGTAACTTTTCAGAGTGATTTATTTTCTTCCAGCATCCACTGGAGGCTCTCAGAGATTTTATTTTTAAAAGGCAAAATCTTTAGAGACTAACTTCAAGGTGGTATTAAATGCACACTTAAAATATCAAGAAATGTTAGAAGACATCACTATCAACTCTCGTATAAATCCTGACACTCTATGTCAGCACCGTTCAACAGAACTTTCTGCAATAATAGAAATGTTCTGTATCTGCATCATGCAATGTGGCAGCCACCAGCCTCTGAGCTATTGACATTTGAAATATGGTCAGTGTGAATGAGAAACTGATTTTTACATTTAATGATTAATTCAAATGTAAATATAAAGTCACATGTAGCTAGTAGCTACCACGTTGGATAGTGCAGGTGTGTGTTTTATGTGTCCTGGTAGCAGTCAGGATAGACTAGGTTATACTATAGTAACAAATAACCTCAAAATATTAGTGGCTTAAAACAATAAAGTTTTACTTCTCTCTTCCACTACACCTTCATCATATGTCATCCAGGAACTCTGTTCTACATCTCCTCATTCTGGGATCATCTTAAACACTGCTGGTCACTGGAACCGAGGGAAAGTAAAGTGAAATTTGAGTCAGATGTGGTGGTGCACACCTGTAGTCCTGACTACTTGGGAGGCTGAGGTAGGAGGATTGCTTGAGCCCAGGAGTTTGAGTCTGTAGTGTGTGATGATCACAACCTGTGAATAGTCACTGCATGCCAGCCTAGGCCACATAGTGAGACCCCGTCTCAAAAAACAGAACAAAAAAAAAAAAAAGGAAAGAAATTTGGAGGGTCTTATACTGGCAATCAAATGAATGCTTGGCCCAGAAGTGACAGAGATCACGTCCACTCACAATTCATTAGCCAGAACTAACCACGTGGCCATATCCACCCATCAGAGAGCCAAGAAGTGCGACCCCATTATGGATGCCTGGAAGACAAATATTAGGAGAATAGCACTAGTGGCTAAGTAAGCATCACTAAAATAACTAGTGCCTCAAACTGAACAAAAATAAATTATGTTTTTTTAAAGTCTGGTGTTGGTCTATACAGAAGAAACAACAAAAACATGGGATGAAAAAATATGCACAAATTCCAGGAATGTTTATTTGATAAAATTGAGAAATGAAAGATTTAAATGTTTTAGAGTCTTATAACATTTATTAAGCTTTTGAATAGGTAAATCCATTAAAGAAGGAAGCACAAGCATAATCATATGCATAAGGTATATGCATATGCATAAGCATAATGTTCTTCCATTATAAAGAGGATAATTCTGTCAACTTCCACTTAATAAAATCAATTTTTTAATAACAAAATTTGTCTATTCATTCCTGCAGCAATAGTATCTAACCATAATTCCAAGTATAATCTGTCCACAGCTGTTCCAAAGTCATTATTGGAGAATCTTGGAATTAGATGTGACATTGGAGGTCAGCTCTTCTAACCTCCAACATGGGAATCCCTCCTATAGCTCTCATATCTTCAGGGAGGCAGAGGAATCCCACTACTGTTGTGGGAACTCTTTGTATTGATGGACAGGTAAAACTGCTCAAGAACTCTTGCTGATGCGTCAACAGTAGCATCCCTGAGCTTTCGATTGGTACTAGCATTATCTCTGGGGGACAGCGAAATTATACTATTAATTCATATTGTACTTAAAAGTGCCAATTTCCACTAAGTCACAGCCTTTTTTAAGTTGTAGCCCAAAGTGTAAGAATTTAAGTCAGATGAAATTTGATGCAAATAAGTGTTGTTTTGGCCTGCTGTTCATTGGCTTCTAGCAAGGTGTCTTTTGAATCATGATCCAATACTAAATAGCAGCTGCCTCTGCAAGAGTTGTATATTCTCTAAATTCGATAGGTGTCAGGAACATTGGAGAGCCAGGTCTGAGGTTTGCATCTTCACTCTGGCATGCTACTATGAAGGAGTTACTTAACTTCACTGGGCCTCAGTCTCCTCTTTTGTGAAATGGAAGTCATAAATTAATAATAATAGTACTTACTTCAAGGAGTTGTATAAAGTTGTCCATGTACTCTGATTTATTCAAGTAATTAATAAAAATATTTGACCAGAATAGGACTCAAGACTGAACCCTGTAGCACACCACGGCTGGCCTTTCTCTGGGTTAAATAAACACCATGATTTGAGTACATATATCTGCTCCATCACCCAGCCTACACTGTGTCATCTTTCAGGTATAGCTGGACAGTCTTTGTCAAATGCCTTACTAAAATCAGATACTTACTCAGGCAGGTTGATTTGGGCTACCCATGTGTCTTTTTCCTTTTTCCATCTCAGACATTGGGGGATAGTTACTATTTTGTAATTCTCTCTTAATTAGTTCCTCCTTGCTCTTCCAAAGAATATACAGAGGTCTCTGGTTTCTAGGCTGCTACATTTCCTGAGATGATCCCTGGACAGAAGCGATTTGAGTTTCCCTGGCTTCTTTTAGAAGGAGTCATTGTATAAAACAGCACACGTGTTAGCTAAGACAGATCTCTCATTTTGCTTGAGGTGTGTGTGTGTGTGTGTGTGTGTGTGGTGGTGCAACAGGGCTTAAATTACATCTTTGGAACTCTGCTCCCAACTACTTATTCAATATCTCCACCATCAAACCAGCGCTTAGATTCCCCATCACTGTTGCCATCATCACAGACAATTAAGATTCAGTAGAAGGAGATAGCCTGAAATTCATTTCTAATCAGCAGCCAAATCCAAACTTCTAAAATATGGGTTGGGTGGTAATACGTTCTGATAATCCAGTTTAGTGAAGGAGGAAGTGCCCCCTACAAAATAATAATAAATAGTCCTCAGGAAGTCCTTTTGTTAACAATGTTATCCAAGAAACCATCTTTTTCTAAACTTTAGGCTAGTTTTCTCCTTGCCACAGAAATCCTTTTGTTGGGAGAAATTGTAAGTGAACACAGGAGTGGCAGGTCTCTGTAAGCACCAGCTCTGTCTCCAGATTCTTTTAAATTGTCAGTCTCTTATCTGTCTTTTTGGGAAATCAACCTTCTGGCCCAGGAATCTCTTAACAAATCCCAAAATGAATGAACTTATTCAGAAGCCCTCTCCTTAGACTTAGTTTATGTCCAGTTTTTAAAAATCAATCACTTAAATTCTATGCAAATGACAATAGCAATAACCTTCCACTGAATTTTCTTCCACTATTATGTACTATTGCCTTGAACACCATATTTAAACTATTCCAGGTCATAGGCGAGGACATAAAACCCCTTGTTCAGTATGGAGTTAGATTTGAAGCTTCTTAGTAAGCTGAAGCAAATGAAAACCGAAACTGCAGAAATACAGCCCTGGAAGTGAATGAAAAATAAACACAATCAAAATAATGAACAACAGAGTATTGATGAAGGAAAATCAGTTAAACATTGCAAAGTTATTGATGGCATTATATATATTGATAGAAAAGGTAATGATAAAACATAAGGGAGGCAGCATCTTAACCCTGGTTATAAGAACTAAGAAAGCTTTGCAAATAATCAAAATCTATCTCCAGATGGCTTCTATAAGCGATCATTGTAACTCACCACCACCAACTGCTCAAAACATGCCAAGCTTTGAAAGAATATGTGTAAAGCCCTTACTGTAGTGCCTGGTGTGTGGTATCTATCCAGTAAATTTTAGTTGCCCTCTATTTCTCTGTTGTAGACATCAGTAAACATTTTTTCCCTGCCTGAAACCGACATTTTGAAGCTCTTTCAAGAATTTTAATTTTGAGGCATTGCTGCCAGTTACGAAGTCCTAATACGCCAATTTACATTTTTGACTCTCCTGAAAAGTGAATATTTTAACATAAATTCAATTCACTGGAAAAGATTTACAGGCCCCAAGTGTCCATGTGATTACTGCTTTTAGTCTCTTTAACTCTAGCACTCTAGATTTTGCTGATCCCAAGCCATTTATTAAACAGTTTAATTGCTCTAGCTTTTCCCTCTTGTGGCTCATCCCAGTTTTATCTCCTTACATTCGTACCAAGGCCTAGGGACATCATGAGCTTACTCCAGCAGAGGCAAAATCTGCCTTCTCCCTTCTTCAATTGCTGGCGCAGGCCACAAGCTTGACATGCTGCATTTAATTGATTTTCTATTGTGACCAATTTATGTCTACAGGTAACAATTCTTTGTGGAAGGTCACTGTAGATCAGAAAGGCAAGGTTATCTCCCTACCTTCCAGCTGCTTAAGAAAATAAAATAACAACAATAGAAATAATAATAATGTTAATGGAGCACCACCATCTGAGCCCATTTCCATTAGTATCTTTGATAATTTTATGAAGGGTAAGCCCTCCACTTCACAGAATGCAGCTAAAGTTCATTCTGTCCTTATAACTAGCAGGTTTAAAATAATTATACAGTAAAAGCTCTGCTCTAGGGAATATTTTGCTTGGGAAATACCATATTATATCACCAATTGTAATTCTAAATGTATATTGTCAAAATACAAACTTAGATATTTCATAAAATGCTCTGAGGATCAGCTATAATTTTAAACTTTCCTGCTCTTTGAAGACAAGACAATGATCTTAGAAGAGCCAGGAAGCTGATATCTTTAATGTGTATATGCCTTTAAATCGTGACAGCCAAAGATAGAGATCAAAAGAAAGAATGAAGAGTGAATCCAGCCATGTGAGTGATATTGTTGGGGGGTGTGTAGGGAGATGCCGGTGGTTACCATCTAGGCCCCTGGGAAGCATGGCCAAGCTGTGGTTGTCAAATGGGTGGCCAAATCATAGGATAATGCTTGTGGTTTGGAATATAGCCAGGGTCACCTAAAGGGTGGGCAGGCTGGCTGGCAGGCTCTGCATGTGGGCTCTACCTTGATTCCTCTATCTTGTTTGCTGTCACATCTACCACCATGGAAGCCCCAGTATGGGAAGTGCTCTTGAGACATCTATAGGGTTGTCTATACTACGGTGACTTTTGGAGTTGTCCCACCTGGCTTCCTGTGCCTGCTAGCAGTACTCATTTAAGGGTATGGTGGGTTTGGGAAAATCCTTCACAGCACCCCTTCCTCCTCAAGATTACCCTGGAAGGTAATTTGTGCCACAAAAGTGACCAACCATCCTGGTTTACCCAGGACTGCACCAATTCTAGTACTGAGCATCCTACATCCAGGAAACCCCTTGGTTTTGGGGAAAACTTTGTTTGTTACCCTTACCAGGACAAAATTTTGCCCTCAGTTGACAGTGAGAATTCCCTAGTTAACGGAAAACAGTTGTTTTCAATTTGCAAAAGTTGCACCTTAGAGTCTATACAAACAGATTTCCAGCTGGGCACTGTGCCTCACGCCTGTAATCCCAGCACTTGGGAGGCTGACGCACCAGGAGTGCAGTGGTGCGATCTTGGCGCACTGCAACCTCTGCCTCCCTTCGTCCCACCTGTGTCAGCTGAAGATCTCACACCGATGAGGAAGCATGGAAGTTCTGTCTTAGGAGCTTTATCCCTGCTCCGGGAGTGGAAGAGAAAGGCAATGCATGTAATTATTTTCTTTGCCCAGCCCAGGCAATGGAGGCCTGAAGAGGCAAGGCCACCTGTCCTAGAGCTGGGGAGGAAGAACTAGAAACAGCACAGAGGTGCTCTGAATCCCTGAGCAATGTCCTCTCCACCCGGCACCAATTGCTTTTCAATTTGTTCCATAAGGAACCTCACTGTTGCTACCACTTACCTGGAAGAACCTTGGTGATCTCGCCCTTTCTTTTCACCAGCATTTGCTAAACTGGGCTGGGTGGTGACCTTTCTGGTAGGAGGCCTAAAGGTCACACATTTCTGGCTTTAGCCTCACTCCTGAAACTGTAAACAAGGACTCCTCTGTAGGAATGAAAAGAGAGAAGCACCAATATGTTATTTCCTGGGATCTTTTGTGGTATATTTTTGTCTGTTGTAATATTTGCCACCTGAAGAAATGTCAAAACATGAGCCAGACTTATTTACTAATAATTCATACTGACTCATAGATGACTCACTTTACTGAATCCAATAGTTGGCAAGTTCCTTCTATTTAATTCAATTTAATGCATATTTACCAAGTGAACACTTGTGCAAGGCAGTATGCTACTTGTTGAAGATGATAAAAATAGGAATAAAACTGGGAGGGACACACACATACACATACAAAGAAGGACCAAAAGTGAGGCACAAACAAAGGATTATGATAACCTCTCCCTCCAAGTCTATGGAGCACAAACAGCATAGACAAGGTGCCCTTTGAGACCTGAAGGATTACTATGCCCTCAATAGTGAAGGACTGCCAAGGAGGATATTCCCGGTTGAGCGATCAGCATGAGCAAAGATATGAAGGAAGAAAAGTGTTTGAGGGAACTGCAAGTCATCTTGCGTGGTTAGAACAAGACAGACTGGGAGATAAAGTTGGAAAAATAGTTGGAACCAGATGGTGAAGGGAACTAATATCATGTCAAGGAGTCCGGACGTTAGAGGGTGATGTTCGAGAGTGATAGGCAATGAGCATCACGTTGGGCTAGATATGTTTTAGAAAGTTTCCAATTTTGTTAGATACATTAGGCAACCTTTTTTTTTTTCTTTTTTTGAGACTGAGTCTCACTCTGTGGCCCAGGCTGGAGTGCAGTGGGGTGATCTCGGCTCACTGCAGCCTCCACTTCCTGGGTTCAAGTGATTCTCCTGCCTCAGCCTCGCAGTAGCTGGGACTACAGGCAAGCATCACCACATCTGGCTAATTTTTGTATTTTTAATGGAGACAAGGTTTCACCATGTTGGCCAGGCTGGTCTTGAACTCCTGACCTCAGGTGATCCACCTGCCTCAGCCTCCCAAAGTGCTGGGATTATAGGCATGAGCCTCGGGGCCTGGCTGGCAATCTATTTATATAGACTCTAAGGTGCAACTTTTGCAAATTGAGAAAAAAAAACTATTTGAAAATATATATACTACCTTTGATGTCCAAATCAGGTATTTGGTTGGCTCAGAATACTGGCAGTTCGCATTTTCCCAAGTGCCTGTGTTTGTTAAGTGCTTGCTACTCCTGAATGCTCACTACACTAAAGCTACAAGCCAATTCCTCCAAAAGTTGACATTGCAAGGGGCTTATCTGAAAAGTAGGGAAAACAAAACTTCCTGGCAGATTGCTGTAAGTTTAAAGAAGATAATATATGCAAAACACCTTGTGTTAGTTTCTGATACACAATATGTTTTTAATAAATGGTAGCCATTGTTACAAGTATTAGCACAGATAACTGAGAAAAATAGCAAGAGGCAGCAGCCACATTGTCACCAAAGCACATCTGCAAAATTTGCTCAGGGCCCCTTTCCACTTGGGCATTGCTTTTCCCAGGTTCACAATTTGCATAAATCTGGGGTGCTCAAAATATCTCACAATTTAACAAAAAGAGAGGCTTCTGTTATTAGTGCACCAAAAGCATAAAATGCCTTAAATAATATTGTTTGCTGGAAGCTGCTCACACCCAAAGGGAAGAAATAAACTTGCCAGCTCTGCCTCGCCTGGCCTAAACTTCTGCCCTTAAATGCTGTGGGTAATCTGGGGTCTCGTTGTCTTGTACTTGGAATCGCATATTCCAAATAGGCTGGAAAGGGGAGCCATCATACCATTTGTTGATATGCATAAGACATTTTCACACGGACATTACAATATGCAATTTTGTATTCTACTTTCTATTAGATCTTGTCATAGCATAGACAGTTAAATGGCTAAAATAAACAGTGCGTATACTTTACCAATTATTCTCAAATCAACTCAAATCCAAACCATTTGGGGAACTTCTCTCGGGGAGAAGTATCCTCTTGCCTTGGGGACAGTGGCATGAAAAGCTGGGATTTCCCTCCGGCTTCCTTGCCCCTCAAAAGCAGCAGCTCCTCAAAAGCAGGGAGGGAGGGAGAGAGAGAGAGACACTATCTGGCAGAACATGCTGGGAAGGCAACTGGTTAATCAAAAGGATTCCAATTTGGCTGTGGACTGCCAGACTCTCCTTCCCAACTCATAGAAAAAGAAAAAGGAGGAAGAAAGAAAGAAAGGGAAATAAAAAACGAAAAAAGCTGCAGCGTGGCTCTCCTTCAGCAATCTCACAAATGCAAAACCTTCCACTCTGGTGACTCCTCATTAGCTTCCCGAGGCTGACAGCATAATTATCGCAGCTGCTTCACTCTTAGAATAAATAAATATGAAAGCGGGTGTTTAAAAATTTTTTGAGAAGGGAAATTCAGTCATCTAGACAGTCGGCAGGACAAGTTTATTTAAAACTTTTAGATTCTTATGTATTTAGATCATTTCGGAACGAGATAATGAGATAGTTGTCTTTTTAGTCTAATTGAGTTCCTAAGCTCATGGCTGTTGGCTGTCACCCCTTTCAAACTTTGCTTTAACTTTCCTTCCTTTAGAAATCTGATCCTGGTGTCTCCATTTACTCTTCCTGGGCTGATAACCTGAAGGCTCAGTGCACTGGAGTGCAGAAAGCGACTTAATGGGATTGAGGGGCTAAATAACCTTTCACAGGAAACAAGATAATCAAATCTCTTTTACTTGCCCATAATGGCTAAAAGAGAAAGCACAAGCAAAAAAAAAAAAAAAAAGGTTGAAAATTAAGCTATCATTTCAAAATGTCTTGTAATCTTCCGTGTCACGTGGGTTTTGCACTACTCTCCCACATCATCAATCCATCAGCTGGAGATGTTTAGTGCATTCAATTATTCAAAGTGCACACATCCTCGTGATTATGTGGTAATTTTAGCTCATGTGTATGTATGGAGAATTCATATCTTCAAAGCCCAGAGGATCACACAGCACTTTAAATTGAAGTTGCTAACTAACACGAAGTGCACTTAAAACTCTGACTAGGGGCACAATACACATACATTTCTGATTAAAGCAGATGATCTTTGCTTTTAAAATTAATTATGCCTATTTATTTTTTCCTTTCCCTCCCGCCCTTCATTCTCCCAGGACCAAATTTATATGAACCCTTGCATTCGGTGAGTTAGAAGCATTATAAAAATAAATATTCTGTCAATCTGGGGTAAAGAAAACTAGTGTTAACCCATCGTGCAGATGGAGAAACTGAGGTTTATTACAGCCAAAACACATTATGTTGGGAAACAAAAAAGAAGAAAACTCAGGTCCTTTAACTCTCAATCCACAGCTCAGACTGCCTGTGCCATTTTGTTTTAACTTATTCTTTTAAACAACTAAGACAATATAACATCAGTTTAAAGAAAGCTCTGAGAAAGGAAAAGAAATGACCTACAACCCCCCTAAACTAGAATAGCATTTTTATTTTGTACACTACCTTTCAGTTTTGTTCATGTGCATATTAATTTTCAGAGGTACATTATAATATGCAATTTTGTATTCTAGTTTCTTATAGATCATGTTATAGCATAAGAACTTTCATAATATCACACACTTCTATTAATGATCATTTAAAATGGTTACATAGTACTGTATGTTGAGTCAATATACCAACATTTGTCCAGTTGTTTCTCTGGTGTTTAACAGTTACATTGCTTCTTTTTATTTAAAAAATTGTAAAACATTATAAACAACACTGCAATGAACATTTTCATTAATCTAGGTTTTAGGGTTTTTCCCCCTATTCAATTATTTCTTTGGATAATTTCCAGGAACAAAGGTATAGGGTATAAGAGTATGATCATTTTTATGGCTCCCGATATGCATGCTATAACACTTTGCAAAAGTTTCAATACCATCAGCAGAGAATCATTTTACCACAATCTCATCAACACTGGGAGCTATTAGGTTACAGGAAAAAACAACTAATTTGACGGTAATTTGTATTTTTTTAATCCCTAGTAAAGCAGTCGATTTGTTCCATGTGTTGCTGTGCTCTTTTTGTTTCCTCTTGCATAAATTGCTATTTTATGCCTTCAACTCATTTTCCACTGGATTCCTTGATGTTTTCTTATAAAACTGAATGAGTTACAGGTGAAACAAAAACATTTATCACCATCGATTATGAAATCTTGGCCAGACAAGGTGACTCACGCCTGTAATCCCAGTACTTTGGGAGGCCAAGGCAGGTGGATCACCTGAGGTCAGGAGTTTGAGACCAGTCTGGCCAACATGGTGAAACACTGTCTCACTAAAAATACAAAAATTAGCCAGGCGTGGCGGCACAGGCAGGTAATCCCAGCTACGCGGGAGGCTGAGGCAGGAGAATTTCTTGAACCTGGGACATGGAGATTGCAGTGAGCCAAGATCATGCCATTGCACTTCAGCCTGGGCGACAAGAGCAAAACTCCATCTCAAAAAAAAAAAAAATCTTAAAACCCAAGGCTGATTGCATATATTATTATAAGAAAAGAAAAGAAAATAAACTACAGTAAGATGGCATTGAGGAAGAAGTTGGTCCTGGGGTGTAAATCTCTATTCAACATAAATTGAGCCCTCTTAATTGTGAGATATTAAACACGCTACCTGGAGACATGTGGAATCTTTCCCAGAAAAGCTTTAAAATAAACAGAGTACATGAGAGAGTGGGAGGAGCACAGAACTGGGCATCAAGATCTTGGTTCTAATCTTGATTTTGCAGCTAAGTTCCTATGTGATCTTTAGCAAGAACAATGAATAGTAGGAAAGCAGTAGCTTTTAGGAGTCAGATTTGAAGTAAAATCTTGGCTCTACAACTTTCTAGCTGTGTGACTTCAAGCAATTAGCCTACCTGACTTCCAGCTGTCTAATCTGTAATATGAGGATAACAATTCCAGCCTCACCAATTAGTACATAGATTGATAACTTATATAAAGCATATAGATGTCCAATAAAAGGCAGGTATGATTATTCTTCCCCGGGCATCAGTGATTCAGCTATATAATGAAGGTATGGAATAAGTAGTCTTTAAGATCCTTTATAAATAACTCTTTTCTGAATTATTTATCTTTACTTGGAGACTCAGCCATGAACGTAACAAATTTAACCAACTTAAGGGCTTGGTAGGGCTGAGGGACTTGGTTTTCCCAGACTTCTCCCAGCAACACAATGCTATGCAACCCCATAAACCACGTCTCAACCCAGTATCTCCTCTAACGTATTGAAATGGATGGAGAACAACTTTGTGCATAGAAGGTGAGGAAGTGTGTTATGGAGGACGTCTCCAAATTCGCTTCTTAAGGGCTGATTAATGGAGGATTTAAAAGGTGGACAGATTGGTCTGAGTTACGTTACAAACTCCTAGAAGTAGCATAGAGTCAAGAGGATGGCTGAGAATCTTCCTTCCCTCTTTTCCAACATCCCCAGCCCCTGAAACCTGGCCTCATAGAATGACAAAATATTCTGGTTCAACTTTGAATAGAATACACAATAAAACCAATAAACAGAATAGGTTTGAAATTACGTGGAGGCATTCAGAGTGAAACTAAGCTTGATTAGTACATGTTAAAGAATGTTTAAATTGTTGCAAAAAGGCATACGATGGTAAGAAAAACTACAATGGTATATGAGTTAAGACTGAGCCACTATGATTAAAAAGAAGACAACTTCAGAATGATCTTAGATGGTATTGAGAGGAACATGACATTCCTTTGCCCGTATGCCCTTCCTCCCCAATCATCCAGACCCATCATCTTTCAAGGCCCACTCACAAAATCATCGTGGATCCCCACAGCTGGAGTTAATCTCACCTCCTTCAAACACTTAGAGCACTTTATTTGTTTACTTGATCTGCAGCTGTTTATATACTTGTCTTATTTCCTAAAGGACTGTAAGCTCTTTGAGGACAGGGTCTATGACTAATTCATTTTTGTATCCTTCAATATCACACCTCATGGACACTCAGTAAACCTCCAATGAATGAATGGAACATGATTCTCCCACCACGCAAGGAATTTGAGTCTATGCTGCCTCCATATTCTCAGAGATAAGCAAAATAATTGGAACAGATTCAGAAGAGAACAATAAAACAAAATGACTAAAAAGTGGGAGAAACAGAATTTGTATTCGGAAACAAAGGTTAAAGGAATTCAGCCTAAAGTGGCCTTTGGGAAGTGATATCATAGGGACCTTCCAATATATTAAGGAGATAACACTCAAAGAAGGCCTGAAGTTATTTTATTGAACCAAAACAAAACACGACTCAGATTTTAACAGGGCAATGAGGCATGCTGAAGAACTTTCGGAGTATAGATATCGGGATGGTGTGATCAAAGGTAGAGGTAAATGCCATGCTTTCTTCCATCCCTATGTGTATATAAGTATACTCTAACAATGGGGGCTGTGGTACAGCATTTTTGCAAAATTACTTGTGAAACAATTGCAAGCTTTTAAGATTTTCTCCCCCTAAGATGCTAAAACCCGTTTTAAAGGAGAAGGGGATTTAGTCCAGGAAGGAATGGGAGACTCAAGTATGAGACTTGGCTAGCAAGCAAAATGGGGCCAACCCAGAGAGAGAGAGAGAGAAAGAGAGACAGCCTTTGATGTCCTGACGATCAAGGACCATGGCTTAAAGACCAGACTCTTAAATCACGTGTCATTTACTGCCTCAGATAAAAAATACTTTTCTGGATCAGTGTCTGTAGTTCAAAATGGCTAGTTTCCAAAATCAGTCTTAACTTTCCAAGGGTAACATTTGGAAGGTTTCCTGCAAGAACAGAGCGGAGCCAGTTTTAAGAAGGGGCAGCTTAATGATTTTCTACTACCCCCACCCCCAAATCATTAAACAGTGTTCCTTTCCCAGAGCCCAAGTTCATGCTGAGGGCAAAGGGAATTAAGTGAAGAAGCTGAACCTGCAGCTAAGATTAGACAGTTGCCAAGGGCCTAATTTTAGGTCCTAGCTGCTCCAGCTGACGTCCTGCCCTGCTGGCTCAGCCACGAGGACCACAAGTGTGGCCGTAAGCCGGTGTCTGAGTGGGAAGAGCGACTCCCTGGCCATCTGCAAAAGCAATTAGCTTGCTGTTGGCTGTGTTTTGAGAGGGACTACCAATAATTTCTCCTTCAACAAGTGTTTCTTCAGGTGTTCACGAGTCAATAACGGAAAATGTCAGAACTTGGCAGAAGTTCCCACGTGCTTGCCATTCTAATATTCACACTTTTCCACTTCAGGTGCTGTCCAAAAGGAAACTAATCCTGGAATTCCTGGTTTTCATGGCAAATAACCCCCTGATAAATGCCCTTTGGCTCTAAGCGTACTGCCACAACCTAGGGAAAGCATTGTTCGAGACTTCTCAGCATCATGAAAATAGAGATGGACTGGAACAATTCTTTCATTTTGTGTGGAATTTCTATGCCGCTCCTACACTGAGATTTAGGCTGTCCTTCCACTCTCCACATATTTCCCAGTCCCAGGCTTTATGCTTTAATTGTCTTCTTTAGAGGGCAGACAATAAGAGCTGGCATCTTCCAGATCAAAGGGGAAACAGAATATATTTTAAAGTGACAACTCTGTTATCCTGCAACCAGAATAAAACCAGAATAATAAAATGATATAAATATAAGCCCCTAAATAATTTTATACTGAAATGCCACCAGAGAGCAAAATTTCTTGCATAATGATGGCAGAGAAACTCTCCTTACAAATCACTCAGAAGAGCATGCCGATTTTTGCACAATTCTCATGCCTGGGGCAGCCCTCCTCAGGGATGGAGTTTCTATGTCCCTGCAGATTGGGAACTGTGATTACCCACTGGTGTGCTCTGTCTGCAAAGGAGGCTGTTAATAAAGGCTCATTGCCAGGGGCAATGAAAAAGCAGGCTGGCACTGCCAGGCCAAGGACTGCATCTCTTAGTAGATAATGTGCTGGTGGTGAGAGCCACTGTCACGAAGGTGCACAAACCAGCCCTGGCTGCTTCTGTCTCTTCCTCTATTTTTCTTTCCTGGTAGCTTTGCTTTTTCTATCTACTTGTCCATCTGTCTATATACATATTTCTGCACACCCACCACCCTGTCACACATGTACACAAGCACACACACACAGAGGCACACACACCCAATCTTGCCCCCGCCTTTCCCTGTCTCTTGGCACCGGCGCTTTCATCTTCTCCCTCGGGGATTCGAGATGTCGCTGCAGGAAATGCTTGTCCGCCGAGGCAGCAGCAGCAGAGCCCTGTGGCTTTGACAAACCTCATTTAATTGGGAGGAAGCCAGGAGAATTTGAAAGAACTGAAACATCCACGAAACTCCTTTTATCAGGCATAATTTAAACTCCGCATGGAAAAACCCCTATATGTATAAAGAAAAGTCAACTTCCCTCCTGCTGTGAGTACTCCTGGTTTCCCCCGCTAGTGCAGGCAGCCTCCTGCAAGATTCCATCTTTTCATTTTTCTAAAAGTGTCAAAGTAGATTTGGGCTCTGTGACTGGGCGAACAGGGAAGGAATACAGATTGTTCTCTCTGTCTCTCTCACACACACACACATGCACACACACATATACACACATACACACACAACCTTAGATATCCATGCACCACGGCCCCTCTGTTGGTGGCTCTGCTTTTGGGTCAGGCAGGAAAAATCAAAACCCAAGTTTCTAACAACACATCAGTTTGGACAGTGATTGTTTCTTCCTAATCACCTTGCATCAAGCAAAAGCTGGAGCCTAGAAAACTCTGAAGATCCCCAGCAATTCTCAGCATGTGGAATAACAGATCCTAAAGGAGGGCCAATGGGGAAAGTTTCTTTAAGTGGAGAGAAGGGAGTGTGTGTGTGTGTGTGTGTGTGTGTGCATGTGTATGTACATCCAAGCGTGTACACTTGCATGAAGTAATAGAGTTATAAGTCCCAAGTCTGACAGGAGAAAGCTGAAAAGGAACAATCTAGGGGCTTGGACTGGGAAGAGGGGATTGGGATGGGAGTGGCCGGGGAGGAATAGGGCTGAAGTGGGGACAGAGGTACCAGGAAAGGAGTGAGAACTGTGGATCTGCCTGCAATGTCTTTTGTTCCACCCATATGCCTCTCCCCTCCTTCCAAATTCCACTTTAGAGTCACCTCCAGTCTAATCCATCTCATTTGAATTCTTGTTCCTCCAAATAATTGCCTTCAACACACACATAGTCTCTGCACATCTGCAGTTGATTATGCACAGATTTTTAGCTGTTTAGATATGATTTGTGCTGATATGTGTGCGAGGGTGCCCCGTTTCCTCTTCCTCACCCTCTTTTCCTCCCACTTCATAAGAACCTGGAGGCCAAGGACAAGTCTCTTGTTTTCCTCAACTTTTTATAGCACTTATTATGTTCTTGACACTTAATGGCAATTTAGTAAATACTAATGACTGACTCTTTCTACAGGGTTAAGTAAGACATTAACCCCAGTTGTATGATTATGGTTATTTTTGGAGATCCTAAATGACTCACTTTAGTCATAAAACAGAATGCCTCAGCAAGTCCCAAACTAAGCGCTTTGGACTGCTGCAGGACGATGTCCTAGACACAGAGGAGCTGCGTCTGCAAACTCTGGCAAGGCGGACCAGGCTGTTTCCACACCTCTTGGGCAGTAGCTCCTCACCCTGTCCCCATCTTTATCTCACTGCACCCCATCGCCACTCCCCCACGCCCCTTCCAGTGTCCTCATCCCAGTTCCAGCCCTTAGGCCCTCCCCCCGAAGCTTTCTTTTCTCTGGCTTAGGACTTCTAAAACCAACCCTGGCTGCTTCTCTCTCTTCTGTTTTTCCTTCCTGGTAGCTTTGCTTTTCTTGTCTACTTGTCCCTTGTTCCTAAAACTATTTTTAGTTGAATGGTGGATTTTTTTCAAAGAAACCTCACCTAAGGATAGTCCCCCATGACCACTGCCCACATCCTCCTGTAGCCCTTCCTGGCCACAGTCCAAGAAACATGACGGGAGTTCCAACCACATGATCCCTCAGCAGATTTCAGGTTTGGAAGATGACTTCAGGCCCAGGCAGCAAAGGCTGATTCCAGGGTAACTTGTGTTTACAGGAGGTGGGCAGCCTGGGAGGAGGCCTCCCTTCCCCCAGCACCCCACCCCGGCACTGCCTTCTGCAGCTTGCCATTACCAATCAAGAAAGGCCCAGCTCCCTCTCAGGACATATCCGCTTCACCTATCATCTTACTCTCCGCAGAAAAGGAGAAGAGTCTTGTTAGAAACACTGGTGTGGCTTCCTGGCAGATGGTAGCTAAGGCAAACAACTCAGAGACAACGTCCATCTCATCCAATTTCTGAGTGTAAATGTGTACCTGTGAAATGTCTGGACCATTACAAAGAGGTCCTTGTAACCTCTCCCCACCAGTGCTTCAGAGTTTGAGAGAAGCTCATGCAAAACTCAGACAAGATTGGGTCCTATCTTGCTTCTCCCAGGCAAATTGATCTCTAACTTCACTCCTGGAGGTAAATGCTATGATTCTCCGGTGCTGAGGCAAACTACTTAAGACACCAAGACTTACACACACATGCACTCACGCACATGCACACACTCCCTCGCTCACCATCAGGAAGCTGGTACAGCTGAGATGGCAGGGCACTGAAATAATCATGAACAAGTGCTTCCTGGGCGGAGACGCGGTCTCTGGGAAAGCCTTTTAGCATCTGGGAGGCCAGGTCTTCAGCTTCAGGAACCCTGCCCAGCCTGGAAAAGTGGGAGAGAAAAATAGAGTTTCTCCAGCAGCCTCCCTTCTGAAAAACAAAGGGAGAAAAACAAAAAGTAAAGAAAAGGAGATGGCTAGACTTAGATTTTAAGTAGAATTTTCCTGGAATTGCTAAAGTTGATGGCGACTGGAAAAGTAACCCCCATACTAAACTCTTACTGACTGTCCTGTTACTAAGTTGAAGTGGAAAAATCTGCTCATTCTATCACTCAGCTCCCTTGCCCTCCACCGTGTGTCTGGGCACCATGTACACATAAAAGACACAGAAATAGAATTATAAACAGAAATATATAATCAAGGATTCTTTTTGGAGGAACACTGCAGCCCCAACCAAGTAGAAAGGCCTGATTCAAAATACGATCGAACTCTGAGAGGCTGAGGTAGGCAGATCACTTGAGGCCAGGAGTTTGAGACCAGACTGGCCAACATGGCGAAACCCTGTCTCCACTAAAAACATAAAAATTAGCTGGGCGTGGTGGCATGTACCTGTAATCCCAGCTACTCAGGAGGCTGAGGCATGACAATCACTTGCACCTGGGAGGTAGAGGCTGCAGTGAGCTAATATTGCACCACAGCACTCCAGCTTGGGCAACAGAACAAGACTCCGTCTCAAACAAAAAACATGTTCAAGGCTCTGGACTCCAAGGGTGGCAAGCACAGAAATCTGGAGGGGGAAAAGCACAGAATTCTAAAGAGGTGATTCTGGAGGGTGAAGCTTGGGTAGAAAATACACTTGTTTGCAGCATTTCTGAAGCTCACCCAGGCTTATTAGTTAGGAAGCTCTCTTGGTTCCCCTGAGATGGAGCAGAGGAAGAGAGATAATTAAGTACTTAAGTCACAGTAAGGACAAATCCTCAAGTTGATCTTATGTTGAAATATATATCTGGAGATGAGCAAATTCATTTATTGAGCAACTACTATGTGCTAGTAAGTGGTTGGCTTTGGGAGACACAGGACAAGACTGTCTTCTGGCAGCTCAGGTAGAGGAGTCAGATGTTCATCAAATTATCACACAGATGTCTAAGTACAACTGTGAAGAAAAGAATCCTATGGTCTGACTGTTTGTATCTCTCCAAAATTCAAATTTATGTTGAAACCTAATCACCAAAGTGATAGTGTTAGAAAATGGGAACTTTGGGAGGTAATTAGGTTATAAAGGAGGCTTGAGAGAGCCCTTTTGCTCTTTCTGCCCTGTGCAGACACAGTGAGAAGGTGCCATCTGTGAAGCAGAGACCCCTTGCCCAACACCTAAGCTGCTGGCACCTTGGTCTTGGTTTTCCCAGGCTCCAGAGCTGTGAGAAATACATTTCTATTAATTGGCAATCACTCAGTTAAGGTATTTTGTTATAGCAGCCCAGGTATAACATTTTGGTTCCCCTGAGATGGAGCACAGGCAGAGAGATAATTAAGTACCTAAATCACAGTAAGGACAAATCCTCAAGTTGACCTTATTTTAAGGGTTAAGATAGCCTCAATACCTGACCTAGAATGGGAAGAGGTGGTCAGGAAAGGATTTCTTGAGGAAGTGGCATTTGAGCTGAGAGTTGAAGAATGGAGGGCAGGAAAGAGGCAGGCCTTGCCTGACAGGGATCTGTGGTACCTACACAGACCCTAGAGTGGGAGGGAGAAGCCAGAGTTTTAAGAAGGGAATCAAGGCCAGTTGGCTGGCCCAGGACAAAAATGGGGAGAGAGGCATGACATGAAGCTGGGGAGGGTGGCTTGTGGGTCTTCATGTTTCCCATTTACTTACAATGCTTGAAAGTCTTTGCTCATCTAATGCCAATCATTTATGTACACCCAACTCCACAACCCACACATAGGTTTATAACTGGAAAGGCACAAGAGGGAAAACTGTGCATATCCCAGAGGGCAGCTGATCATGGGACTGATGTCTGACATTCAGAATTAAGTTGTATGGCCACGAGACACCACAGCAAATCCCCAATTAAGCAGACATAGATGGGCTTACTTAATGTCAAATACACCTACTGACTTAAAGCAAGAAAGATCAGATATTCTTTCCCTTCCAGGTGCCATGATGCAGAGATGCTGGAAGTCTTGGCCCAGAATTCTAATTTACCTAATTTTTGCATAAGATTTGCATTAAAAAATTTGAGCTATTTGATTCCCAAGACATGAAACTGTTTCTGCAAACAGATAACTACCTTCAAACTCAGGAATAATTGCTTCATAGGCAAGATAGAGAAGAAATTTGCAAATTTCCAAATCCTTGCAAATTTCCAGGCCAGTTAGGAGAAAAAGGAATTGGGTAGAAATCTACTCATTTGCTGTGGCCTGAAGAAGGACTGGCAGATATGTTCCTCATCCAGGGTATCCTGTCCAGGCAGAGGTTTTTTAGGGCCCATGAAATGGAGGTTTGGAAGAGGAATGTTAGTACAAATCACTAGAGCCTAGGATCTGTCTGGAAGGAGACTCAGGGGAAATCTCATGAACAAATTTTAGCTGGTCCACCCACACTATTGGGTAGTGAGGTGAAGTTTGTGCCAAAATTGAGCCCCGAATCCACTTTCTGCAGGCTTCATGCTTTCTGGTTAAATATGAACTTCTGAACATGGGGAGGGCGGGTAGGTGGTGGGGAGCAATGCCTCTCTCAACTTCCACCTCCACAGTCCCACCCCAATCAGCGATTTGTTCTCTCGAATACTCCCCCAACATTAACCCACAACAGATGGCTCCTGAACTGCCCTGTAGTGGGGGCTGAGGGGCTGCAGTCTGATTGGACAGGGAAGGCTGGGAGACCTGTTTTAAACTTGTGTTAGCATGGCAGGCGTATTGTTTTTACTTAGACTGTGTTTGTGTAGAGTGTCTGGGAAGCCAAGAAAGGCTAATGGAGTTTACAGGGGTATTAGGGGCACCCCTTTTCTTATAAGAACAGGTTATTTGGCCAGAGCTGTGCCTCATGTCTGTTATCCCAACGCTTTCGGAGGCTGAGGTGGGAGGATCACTTGAGCCCAGGAGTTCAAGACCAGCCTGGGCAACATGGTGAAAACCATCTCTACCAGAAAATACAAAAATTAGCCAGGTGTGGTAGCATGCACCTGTAGTCCCAGCTACTCAGGGGGCTGAGGCGGGAGAATCACCTGAGCCCAGGAGGTCGAGGCTGCAGTGAGCCATGATCGTACCACTAGCCTGGGTGACAGAACTAGACCCTGTCTCAAAAAAATAAAATAAGAACAGGTTTTTGTTTTTGTTTTTTTTAAACCAGGTGAATGAATAAAAGAAGGGTAGGTACTAATTAGTGCAAGGACCTCTTTTTTAGGATTTTCCATTTCAACCAACAGAACCTACCCTCACCCTCCCCACAGGGTTGTTTCAGGGCTTCTGGTAGTTTCTGGACTTGTTCCAGTCTCACAGCCTCTGAACTATGACTGCTGCACTTTGCTTCTCCTTCTCCTTTGCCGGTAGAGGTGGTCACCAGCGCAAAGTGGGCAAGTGAAGACTCTTCCTCCTAGCAGCCAAGTGTGTGTCGGTCTCCCCTGTACAAGCCAACTCCACCCCACATGAACACAAACCTTCACTGGCAGCACTGGTAGCAAGACCATTAGGATCTGGGCCTTTGGCAAGTGCCCCAGTAATCGCCACCTTGCTATTGCACATTGAGCTCTTTTTGCAAGGCTGAGGAAAGAGTCCCGGGAAAACAAATGTTACTTTTTGGGTACAAATGTTGATTTACTGACATCTTCCGTGTTTGTATCATTATGCTTTTTCCTGTCACCTATGGCCTTGCTTGCTACCAATTGCCTTTACTGTCATAGTTGTACATGTGGCCACCACCTCTAACTCCCGCTGGAACAATTATCCACTGGTTACAACCCCTACTTTAAAAATAAACATTGGCATAAAAAAATGAACATCACAAATGTTAATTTGCCTACCAGCACCTTTCCAAGGTAAATGTGAATTCATACTCTTAGGTTTGTGATGTTAACTACCAAACATGACAGGAGTATCTTGCAGAGGTAGGAAAACCCCCCGCCCAATTAATGAGAATCTGCTATTAAAGGTAAAGAATCCTGTGATAAATCAGTCCTTCTAGTAACATTTCAAGAGGTGAGAAGTGTTCCAATGCCAAAATAATTCATACTTATTGTAGAGCACTTAGAAAATGCAAAGAAGGAAAATTACGACTAGCCCATCACTCTGAGATAATCCTCTGATACTCAAAGATAATCACCATTGCTTGAGGTCTTCGTTTTCTTCAGTCCTTTGCTTTTAGACAGGTATAGTTTTTGTTTTACAAAAAAATGGGATCATACTATACATGCTCTTATAACCTACTTTTTCCATTGAACTACCTTGATCATCTTCCCATAACTTTGAATCACTTTCTAGGACATTATTTTACTGGCTGTTATCGTTCGATTATGTAGGCATATCATAATTTACAGAGCTAGACTCCTATCTGAGTTGTTTCCTTTATTGTTGGGATGGAGGTAGTACTATTAAAATCACGCTGTAACAAATATTCTCAAAGAGAAATCTTTGTGGGTTTGTGTATATTTCCTTAGGATACATTCTTAGAATTGATGTTCGGTTGAAGGATATATACAACGTGTTAAAGTATTTGATTCATACTATCAGCTAGAAGAGCTGTAGATTCATACTATCAGCTAGAAGAGCTGTACCAATTTCCATTTCTGCCAGCAGCCTAAGAGCATGCTCATCCCTGTGGGCAAGGATAATAAATTCATTCCAACCCACCTGAATTGCCACAGGCCCCATTGCTTATAAAAGTCATAAAAATAATTAAAATTGTGTATCAATCCTAAAAGATGTGCTGGGGGCCAGGACAGCTACATGTAATCTTAAAAGTCCAGAATAGAAACACAAACAATAAGAAAAAATGAAAATTGAGTTTTGTGACTCTGTAAAACACCATCTACTAACCCATCACTCCATACTTCTAAAATCTGGTTGTTCTCAGGGGTCTGGGACAGCAGTTTTGATTTCCTAGCACAGCCTGGCTCTGAGTATAAAAGTCTCCCACCCACAGCACTGCCACTGACCTCCGAGGTGCAGGACAGGCTGGTCAGTATGAGCTCAACTGGGTTCTTTGGTTTTCCCCCTAGACCTACAGGAAGAGGAACAGGGCAGGGATAGAGTAGTCACTTTTTAAATGTTCTCAGTTTGGGATGCAGTAGATGCCCACAGTCAGAAATACATGCAATACTAGGAAGAAACATTGCAGAAGCTGTCCTACAATTTGCCAATCAATCTAAAAAGTGAGTGCGTACCTACTAGGCCCACATTAAGGAGATCACCATCAAACCTCAAGCAAGCCCTGGGGATTCATTTACAGGCCTGTGAATGGTTCCATTGCACCTCTGAAGGGATTGTGTAGAAAAGCCAGTGACACTTCGGCTGCTTGTTACTTGCCACATCTGCAACCTGATTCAACAGCCAAATCCACAGAGACCTGGGTACCGGATGAATCCTGGCTCTACCACTCACTTAGTTGGACTACCTTGGCCAAGTTACTTAACTTCTCTCAGCCTCAGTTTCCTCCTCTTTGACCTGGGAATGATATTTGTAAGGATTAAATATAATAATATATGTAGCACCCTGCTAGGTACATAGTATATATCCCATCTAATATTAACCCTTTCACAGAGCCCTTCCAAGAGCCAAGAATTTTCCCATGTGATAATCCAGGCTAACGCTGCCAATGGAATTTTCCATGATGATGGAGATATTCTATTTTTGCTCTGTCCAATATCATAGTCACTACTCCAATGTGGCTACTGAATCCTTGGAATGCAGCTAGTGCAACAGAATGGAATTTTAAACTTAAGTAAATTAAAAAGTTAAATAGCCACATGTGGCTAATGGCTACTGTATTAGACAACATATCTCTAAACACCCCTAAACATTACTTCCCCCCCACTTTTTTTTTTTTGAGACGGAGTCTCACTCTGTCTCCCAGGCTGGAATGCAGTGGCACGATCTCAGCTCACTGCAACCTCCGCCTCCCG
This sequence comes from Gorilla gorilla gorilla, assembly GCF_029281585.2. Lineage (NCBI taxonomy): Eukaryota > Metazoa > Chordata > Mammalia > Primates > Hominidae > Gorilla > Gorilla gorilla. The sequence continues at coordinate 104,487,493 of NC_073235.2, read as the reverse complement.
GGTTCAAGCGATTCTCATGCCTCAGCCTCCCGAGTAGCTCGGACTACAGGCACATGCCACCACGCTCAGCTAATTGTTTGTATTTTTAGTAGAGATGGGGTTTTGCCATGTTGGCCAGGCTGGTCTTGAACTCCTGACCTCAGGTGATCTGCCCACCTCATCCTCCCAAAATGCTGGGATTACAGGCGTAAGCCACTGGGCCCAGCCTAGACATTACTTCCTGTGTTAAAGATCTGAGCAGAGAAGCCAGAAGTCTGAGAAAAGGTGAATACATATTGCTAGGGGACAAGGGAAGGCGCAGAGGCCATGGGTGCTATATCGTCAGAAAAGCCAGAGAGATATTCAGAGAATTCAAGCCTTGCTCAGCCCTCGAAAGAAAGGCTGGTGGGGTGATAGCAGGAGGCTAGTGAACTATCTTCTGCCATGGGACAGGGGCAGCTGCAGCAGCAGCAGCATGGAGTATTAAGATGGTTCTCAGGTTGAGAGTTGCCATTTACTTTGGAAGCTGACAGTGACATGAAAGAAAGCCACGGGGTGTGCTAAAATCCACATTTCTCCAGGTAGAGGGGAAGGAGCCTGACTATACTGCACATCTTGAATGAAGTGATAAACAGTAGTTCCCTAGAACCTGTCTCCAAAAGGTTTCAGGTTATACAGTGCTGTTGAAAATAAGAGTGGAGGGTGCAGATGTCCTGGAGATACCTGTCCCTCCCAATGAAAGATCTCTGGTAGTCCATAATTCTATGTTCCTAATCTATTTTACTCTTTGTACCCTGATATTTTATTCTACGTGGAGGCTTTTTAAAGGAAATGAACAGTAAGAGTGAAGAATTCAAACAACTTTTGGTTAAGTTAAATTCTACCATATTTTCAGGGAAAAACAATGTTCGAGTGTTCAGTCAGGATCTTGGCCAGTGAAACTCTTCCACTTCTCCCCACCTGCAAGAGTGTGTTTTTCTTTGACATTTGAGCTCGTTTCCCCTGTCTCTGATGTTTTCCTCATTGCCCTTTTTGCCTCCTCACTGAAGCAAAAAGAACAGAGCCTCGGCTAATTACTCTCAGATCAAATAATACTGGTTATTGTAATTGGTCATTGTCCGAAAACACTGAGTTCTTCTTAGCCCGGAGGTTGCCTGGCACAGCTTAGTTAGCTAACTATTCCCGGAATGTCTCTATTATCTGTTTTACTTTGCAAAAGAAACTAGGGATTTGTTGAAAGCTGGTAATAAAAGTCTGCCCTGGTCTGAGCCGAGACTGCGTAGAGAGGGCCTGGGAAAGCATGACCCCCATGAATCAAGTTGCCCCCCCTCCAATAGCCACTCAATGATGTTATTTGGTTTCTCTGTGTCAGAGAATAATAAACCCACTAGGTTTTCTTGCAGACCAACACTCCCTCGTTCTCAGGGCCTGGGGCATGGCTGAGGGACACAAAACAATTTTAATGACCAAACTCACTGAAAGTAAAATGGTTCATAGAGAAAAACTAACAGACTCTCAGGGGTCTGGCGCTCCCAGAGGCATCTTCCTACAGCTTAGAGCCCCCACATGGAAGTGCTCGGGGGCTGCTGTTCAGTGGACTGAGATCCAGGGAAATGTCTCTCCAATCCTGCTTAAAGATCCCTTAAAGATCCCTTCCTGAGGTAGTACTCACCTGTTCCAGACAATGTGAAGGCTTCGAGGCGTAGGCAGTGGGAACCATTCTGGGAAGCATACAGAGGGCGTTAAAAAATAAAATCAACCCGAAAACCCTGTTGCCAAATATACTGTTAAAATTCTAAAGGCTCTTCTTGGCTTGGTTTAAAAAAATGATTCAAGTATCAGGTAGGCTAATGTGATTTTTAAAGCCTCATCTCCTGCTGAATTTTTATGATTTGGTGAAAGGTCACTACTATGGGTTGAATTATGTGCTCCCAAAATTCACATGTTGAAGTCCTAACCCCACCTACTTTAGAATATGATCTTATATGGAAATAGGGTCATTGTAGATGTAATTAGTTAAGATGTAAAGCATTAGGGTGGGCCCTAATGCAATTTGACTCACATCCTCCTAAAAAGGCAAAATGTGGACCCAGAAATAGACGTGCATCAGAGAAGGTGAGGTGAAGAGACTCAAGGAGAAGACGACCATCAACAAGCCAAGGAGAGGGACCTGGGACAAATTCTCCCTCACATCCCTCCCACGGAACCAACCCTGCCAACACCTCAATTTCAGACTTCCCAGTCTCCAGAACTGTAAGACAATAAATTTCTGTTGCTTAAGCCACCCAGTTTGTGACTTTGTTACAGCAACTCCAGCAAACTAATACAGTCAACATATTCAGTAAAGTCAACAAACATTTGTTTAACATACACTGTGTGCAGAGCATGTACCAAGTGCTGGGAAGAATACAAAACAGATCAAAAGAAACCCCACTACCTCTGCAGAGCTTACAATTCATTTGGGAGAACAAGTATACGCGCGTGAAATGTGATGAATAATGAGGCAGTCTTAAACACTCAAAAGTGGTTAAAAAAAAAAAAAGTCAGGGGAGCCAGGCTTGGTGGCTCTTGCCTATAATCCCAGCACTTTGGGAGGCTCAGGCTGGAGGATTAGTTGAGACCAGGAGTTCAAGACCAACTTGGACAACATAGTGAGACCTGTCCCTACAACAACTGAGCCTGGTGGCATGTGTTTATAGTCCCAGCTACTTGAAAGGGTGAACTGGGAGGATCACCTGAGCCTAGGAGGTTGAGGCTGCAGTGAGCCGTGATTGTGCCACTGCACTCCAGCCTGGGAGACAGAGCAAGACCCTGTCTCAAAAAAAAAAATAAAAATAAAAAATAAAAAAGTAAGGGGAGCTAATTTTATATGTCACTTGTGGTAAAAATGGAAGTGAATCCTGGCTTGAATATTCCGAAATAGGTGATAATAAAAATTGGAGCACTCTATAACATTTATATTTGGGTGTATGTGTTTCCATGATTCTTAGTATTGATACCATTTAACCCAAACAAAAACCATCCTAAAAGGGAATGATTTCTCATCCACTCAAGAAATACTAACTGAATGCTTCTTGTATCTAAGGGCTGTAAGAGGAGCTGCAGGAGAGGCAAGCTGATGGATGCTCTTTATCAAATTTCCTTTATTGTCCACTCCAAATTGAGAAAATAATATTTCAACTCTCATTCAAAATGGTATTTCTGCCTTATATTTTTCTTAGGCCTGAAATGTAATTATTTTGTTTGTTAGTTTGTTTAGAGACAGGATCTCACCCAGGCTGGTGAGTACACTGGCATGATCATGGCTCATTGCAGCCTGGAACTCCTGGCCTCAAGTGGTCCTCCCACCTCAGCCTCTGGAGTAGCTGGGATGACAGGCATACACCACCACATCTGTTTTTTTTGTTTTGTTTTGTTTTGTTTTTTAATTTATTTAGAGATGGGAATCTCACTTTTTTTTTTGTCCAGGCTGGTCTTGAACTCCTGGCCTCAAGTGTTCCTCCCACCTTAGCCTCCCAAAGTGCTCGGATTACAGGCATGAGCCAACGTTCCCAACCATTATTTTGGTTTTAAAAATCTCTTCCTCCAGTTCCTATATAAATGGAATAAACCAAGGCTGTTCATCACAACAAAGAATTTAATCATGGTTGGGCAAAAATTAATTTGATAATACTCATCTGTTCATGTTGGTATGCACATAGATCTGGAAGACTACTCACTAGATAGTGGTGGTGGTTACAGGGGCTTACCCTTTTTCCTTCTTTGCCCATTTTCTCAGACATTTTTGAAATAAAGCATATACAATATTATTTTGTAATTTCAAAAGGAAGTTCAATGAAAATTTGAATTCATAGTGCTAAGACTTGTAGAGTGAAAGGAGTGATCAAAGAAAGTGACTTCAGCTGAGTTTTCAAGGTCAGGTGCAATCAAATGTGGACCTCTCTGCTGGCATTTTATAGTCCCAGGTGGGCACTAAGAGAAGCACTTGTCTACACAGGTTATTTACTCTCTGTTCAGTTGATTTTGCCTAAGTTCAAAATAACCAGTAAAGATAAGAATATCTGGCATTTGTTTAGTATGTTTCTCTTCAAACCACTTTCTGCTGCCTATTTACAGCTCTTCCCTGGCCAAACAAAATCGAAATATTTGCTCATTCTGTCATCTCCCAATTTAAATCAACAAAATGAAATCCATTTCCATCCTTTCCCATTTTCTATTTTTCCCTTCTGAGAGGTCTATGTGCTGTGTTTTTGGCCTTCAATATTTTAATACTCTTTCTAACTTGAGTGGGGTTCTTGTGGCACGTGGGTTGGGGGTTAGCTGACTTAGGGTTTCAATACAGACTCTGCTGCTTCAGTTTTGCTGAGACCTCATGTAAGATACTTTGACCATCCATGGCAACCCTCAGTTTTCTTTCTTTTTTTTCTGATTTTTTTAATTTAATTTTTTTCATTGTTGTACTTTAAGTTCTAGGGTACAGGTGCACAACCTGCAGGTTTGTTACACAGGTATACATGAGCCATGTTGGTTTGCTGCTCCCATTAACTCATCATTTACATTAGCTATTTCTCCTAATGCTATCCCTCCCCCTGCCCCCCACCCCACGACAGGCCCCGGTGTGTGATGTTCCCCGCCCTGTGTTCAAGTGTTCTCATTGTTCAATTCCCACCTGTGAGTGAGAACATGCGGTGTTTAGTTTTCTGTCCTTGCGATAGTTTGCTCAGAATGATGGTTTCCAGCTGCATCCATGTCCCTGCAAATGACATGAACTCATCCTTTTTATGGCTGCATAGTATTCCATGGTGTATATGTGCCACATTTTCTTAATCCAGTCTATCATTGATGGACATTTGAGTTGGTTCCAAGTCTTTGCTATTGTGAATAGTGTCACAATAAATATACATGTGCATGTGTCTTTATAATAGCATGATTTATAATCCTTTGGGTATATGCCCAGTAATGGGATCGCTGGGTCAAATGGTATTTCTAGTTCTAGATCCTTGAGGAATCACCACACTGTCTTCCACAATGGTTGAACTAGTTTACACTCCCACCAACAGTGTATAAGCATTCCTATTTCTCCACATCCTCTCCAGCATTTGTTGTTTCCTGACTTTTTAATGATTGCCATTCTAACTGGTGTGAGATGGTATCTCATTGTGGTTTTGATTTGCATTTCTCTGATGACCAGTGATGATGAACATTTTTGTGTGTGTCTGTTGGCTGCATAAATGTCTTCTTTTGAGAAGTGTCTGTTCATATCCTTTGCCTACTTTTTGATGGTTTTTTTTTTTTTTTGTAAATTAAGTTCTTTGCAGATTCTGGATATTAGCTCTTTGTCAGATGGGTAGATTGCAAAAATTTTCTCACATTCTGTAGGGGCAAGCCTCAGTTTTCTCAATGCAAATTGAAGGTGGTATTCACCTGAAGCGAACCAATGAAATAATGAGTGCAAAATGCCTGCTCTGGACCATTAAACAAAATAAATCCTATCTGCTTTTCCTTCCTCTTTCCCTTCCTCTGAAAAGTTATGGGCAGTATAAACAATGCGTGGCCAGGCACTTGGACCCAGGACCCGGGTGAACCCACACTATGCTTCTTACCAGCTGTGTGACCAGAAGATATTGCTTAACCTCACTGGGCCTCAGTTTTCCCACCTGCAGAAGAGGGATAGTAATAGTTTCTACTGCATAGGGTTGTGAAAGTAGCATAGTAAATGTAATATAAAAATTTCTTCACTCTTTGTCTCTTTTTTTCCTGCTTCTCTCCCTTTCTGACATAACATCCCTCTCTCTCCCACTCAGGTGTTTCTGCCTTATTGTTAGTTCTCCTTGGAAACCTCCTCTAAATGTCTTCTACTAAAATTCTAACTTGCTCCAAGCCCCAGTTCCTCTAAGTCTGACTTGATTTCTTCTGAGTCCTCAGTGTGGGTCAGTGCTGTGTTTCTTAGCTTGGTAGTATGGTAACATGAACACAAGCCCAAGCTCAAGTCTCCTTTTTGCCACTTACGAGCTTTGAGACTTTAGGGAAATTGCTTAGCCTCTCTGGTTAAATAATTGAGAAGTTTCCAAATCTGTAAAGTGGGAATCATTTTCCAGTTGCTGGGAGAATTACAAAAGATTAAGCACGTGGCCAGTCGTAGGGGCTCAGTAAGTGTTAATCTTATTCCTTTTCTTCTTTTGGTTCTGACCTCTCATTTTGGAGAGGTAGGTTCTCAAAGGGAGCTGCATACTGGCATCGTCTGGAAATCTTTACGAGAAAGGAAGCCCTGAGGTTTGACTCAACTAGCCTGGGAAGGGTCCAGACATTGGTTACTTATTGTACTGTTATTATGAGTTTCTTTTGGTTTTTGAAAGAGGTTCTCATTCTGTTGCCCAGGCTGGAGTGCAATGGCATGAGCATGATCACAGCTCACTGCATCCTTGACCTCCCGGTCTCAAGCCATTCTCCTGCCTCAGCCTCCTGAGTAGCTGGGATCATAAGTGCACACCACCACTTCTGGCTAATTTTTAAAATTTTCTGTAGAGATGGGGTCTCCCTATGTTGCCCAGGATGGTCTCAAACTCCAGTTTCCAGCAATCCTCCAGCCCCAGCCTCCCAAAGTGTTAGGATTACAGGCATGAGCCACCATGCCTGGGCGGTTATTATGTCTTCAATGGTCTCCAGAATTTTCCAGTGAGGAGCTAAGGCAGAGGACCTTTGGTCTAGCAAAGAGGGCAGGGTCTATCACTCACCAGCAACTCAACAAACACTTCTCTGAGGCTCATTTCCTCATCTGTAACAACTCAAATGAGGTTGTTGTAAGAATTTAATTAATCAATATATATACATGTTGCAGAACACAGTGTCTGACACATACTTAATATGTTTGTTCAGGGCTGTGAGAGAGGAAGCATGACAAGGGAAAATTCAGTTCTCGTAAATTCTGCCAGAAAAGGATGACCTGTAATAGTTGCCCCAGGACCCCAGGAGTAACAACATTTTGTACTTGAGTCCATGTTTGGGGTAGAAGGATTGTGCTGACGCCCCTCTCACCTCTATTTTGTAGCTACATTAGCTGAGACAGGAATGGATGTGTCCGGGTCAGTCAGGGAGCTGCTATTAAGCAGAAGCAAAGCCCATCGCCTGTTTGTGGCCTGCCCTCCCACTCAGGCAGATAACCTGAGGCTGAATGACCTTGCCTCTCTCCCATTGATTTTTCCCAGTAGGTAAGCTGTGAGTGATCAGTGAGAGAATGATCCACAAACAGATAGGCATTTCACACAGCACCATTTCAAGAGGAGTCTGGTTTCTCTGGCTTCAATAGCCTCTAAAAATAATAGGTCTGGAGGTAGCTTGTTTCCCTTCTCCTTCCAAAGACAAGAGTAAATCATTAGACCTGATTTTTCTCCTTCTCATCCCTCTGCAGTTCTCTCTAAAAACAGTTCTCATTTGAGTTCAATTGGAATTCGAGGCAGGAAAGGCAAAGTTGCAAAAGGAAAGTAATAAAGCAGAGCATTTAAATTTCCAAACTAAGTGGAGTGAAATCAAAATGAGGGCAGAACTATTGCTACCATAGTAAAAATAGTCCATTTTTCATAAATATTTAATAAAGCTCATTTCACAACGGAATTCAAATCTGGTAACCTTAGTCAACAGAGATTTGTTGATTGATTTAGTAAAACATGACTGCACCATTCTGAGTCTCAGCTCAAGGTAAAACATTTTCTAGTTACTATAGTCTTGCCACAATCACCCTAAGGTTATCTTATAGTGCTGTCTACTGAACTACACCTCTGGAATTTCCTGAATACAATGCATTCTTGAGATACCGTATATTTAAATAGTTGATAATGTTGTTAGCCTTATTTCACTATCTGAAGCAGTAACTTGAAAACTGCACTGCCAAAATCTGTAACTCTTTTTCTCCTACATGCCCTTCACCCTCACCCCAAACACACACACACACACACACACATTCACTCATGCCCTCACAACTGTTTGCTTCACTCTTCCTCAGGTAGCTGGCTTGGAAGTTTCTCTAGTATTTGGCTCAAGGCTTCCCAAGCTTTTTTTTTTTTTTTTTTTTTTTTGAGATGGAATCTTGCTCTGTCGCCCAGGCTGGAGTGCAGTGGCACGATCTTGGCTCACTTCAACTTCTGCCTCCCAGGTTCAAGAGATTCTCCTGCCTCAGCCTCCCGAGTAGCTGGAACTATAGGCACACACCACCACACCTGGCTAATTTTTGTATTTTTAGTAGAGATGGGGTTTCATCATGTTGGCCAGGCTGGTCTTGAACTGCTAACCTCAGGTGATCCACCCACCTCGGCCTCCCAAAATGCTGGGATTAAAGGCGTGAGCCACTGCACCTGGCCCTTCCCAAGCTTTAGAGTCCCCTTTGAGCATCATCAGGATGCTCTAAAAGCCAGTGTCCTCACTGAGGGTGCTCCTTGGCATTGTTCAACCTTGGTCCTCCAACTCATATTTGTAGCGTATCACTTTTCTAATTGTGAATCAAAACTTTCTGTGGATTCTGAGAAAATATCCCATCCGCTAAAGCCTGTTCCTGAGGTCTCTGTAAAGGAAGGAGAGACCAGGCCTTGCTCCTGGTGGATGGAGAAGGTGGAGGGAATGGGCATAGTCAGGACTCTCCCCTCTCTTAGAGGCAGGGCTATGACTGAACTCTGTCTACCCCAACAAATGATTTTTGACCTATGGCTTGATCATGCTTTTCAGTGAGTGTTGTATTTAATGAGGCATCATTTGACATTGACCACTCCTTGTAGTCTCCACAAATATTGAAGGGCCACCACATGCAGCCAATGAGCTCAGCATTGAGAATACACAGGCATGGAACCCAGCTCTCTTCCAGTGAGTGCTGGCCATATGATTTCCATGGTATTGCTAGGATTACCTACTAGTCTCCTTTAGCTCCTCTGGCTGTTCCTTCTCAGCTTCTAAAGACTCCCTTCCCTCTACCCAGTCCTGCAGTACTGGCCCCACAGGGTTCCCTCATTGTCCTTTCTTCTTTCTCTACACTCTCTCCCTTGGGCAACTAAATTCACACCTGAGGCTTTAAATACCGATTTAAGCACGTGACTTCTGTATTTCTAGGCTGGACTTTTGTACTCACAGTTTATATTTCTACTTGCTTTTTAGATATCTCCATTTTGTGGTTCCACAGATACCTTAATCTCAAAATGTTAAAACCTTATACTCATTACCTTCTCTATAAATCTGTTCCTTCCCCCTTCTGTTTCCTTTGAATAAAATAGCAGGGGTGGCCGGGCACAGTGGCTCATGCCTGTAATCCTGGCACTTTGGGAGGCCAAGCTCACATCTCTTTCTTTAAAAACCATCCCTAGGGCAGGCATGGTGGCTTATGCCTGTAATCCCAGCACTTTGGAAGGCTGAGGTGGGTGGATCACTTGAGGTCAGGAGTTCGAGACCAGCCTGACCAACATGGTGAAACCCCCGTCTCTACTAAAAATAGAAAAATTAACTGGGCATGGGGCCGCACGCCTGTTATCCCAGCTACTTGGGAAGCTGAGGCACGAGAATCACTTGAACCCTGGAGGTGGAGGTTGCAGTGAGCCAAGATCGCGCCACTGTACCCCAGCCTGGGTGACAGAGTGAGACTTCATCTCAAAAAATAAATAAATAAAACTATCCCTAAATTCCCCAAATTAAGAGGGCCGTTTCCCTAGTTCCTTCTTTTCTTTTATTTTCCTGTTCTTTCTTGTCATATCACAGCCAAGTCCAAGATTTCCCTAGTTTCTTAAAGATCCCCAGGCAATGCTGCTGTAGTATACTTCCCACATTGTATTATTTATTTATTTTCCCCTCTAGACTATATTCCTGGAAGGCAGGTACCAGTGTCATATTTATTTTTTACTCTCTCAGTCCCTAGTACCTAGCATTCAATACATATTTGCTGAATAAATAAGAAGTAGACGGTTGGATGAAAAATAAAAATGAAATAAATATATTAAACCTTACTTTAAAAACGTTAAAGTAACTCAGGTGAGCCCACTTGTGTACCTGCTCTGTTTATGTGTGTTTTTTGTTGTTGTTGTTGTTGTTTTTCTGAGATGGAGTCTCACTCTGTTGCCCAGGCTAGAGTGCAGCGGCATGATCTTGGCTCACTGCAGCCTCTGCCTCCTGGGTTCAAGTGATTCTCCTGCCTCAGTCTCCTGAGTAGCTGGGATTACAGGTGCCTGCCACCACACCTGGCTAATTTTTGTATTTTTAGTAGAGACGGGGTTTCACCATGTTGGCCAGGCTGATCTCGAACTCCTGACCTCAAGTGATCCGCCTGCCTCGGCCTCCCAAAGTGGTGGGATTACAGAAGTGATCCACCCGCCTCGGCCTCCCAAAGTGCTGGGATTACAGGAGTGAGCCACCACACCCAGCCCCAGCTCTGTGTTTTACAGAGCTTGATGGTGCAAAGCACTGGCCATAAACATGGAGAAGGAGGCTCTGGTTTGAGCCATTTACATGTTATTTGGCACCTTGAGGCCTCTTTTATTCTTCAACTTGGAAGGAACTTTTATTTCTTTTTAACATTAAGAACATTTATTTATTATTTTTTAATTAATAAATTAAAATTGTATATATTCTTGGGGTTTTACTTTAGAAAAAATACTTTTTACCTGCTTTCACTCACTTGCAATTTTTCCTAATCTTAATTACTTTAAGATCATCTACTCCTCCCTCAATAAAAACTAATAATTGACACCAAATAAATTAAAGATGAGAAAACTAAAAATAAATGTAGAAACTAGAAGCAACCATTAATGAAGATCAAAGTGGCTGTGTATCTAAATTAATTTCACTGACTGATTTGGGGGACGGGTTAATAAAGATGTTAATAGTAACTCCCCAGGAGCTTTCAGCAGCGCTCCAGAAGTGAGACAGTAATGAGCCCAATCAAGGTTCATAGATTCAGTGAACGCCAGTGGCTTCATTAGCTGTAGCGAGGGAGGCTGCTGGAGTCCCAGGGTAGGAACTCCACTCAGATTACACTCCTGAAATATGTCGCCAGGCTCACAGATTCTAAAATCAAGTCTGGGTGGAAAGACATAATCATTTGGAAATGAACCTGCAAAAGTTTACCGCCAGTCCCCAGTCTAGGGCACTGTTTTAATTACCAAATCATTATATCTGCCCTTTGATAATTAAGGTAAAGTGGAATACAGCTACGACCCCCTTGGAGTCCAACAGGTGTGGATATTCTAGGTCACCCCCTTCCTGGTTAGGTGACCCTAGGCAAGTCACATACCTCTCTCAAAGCCTCAGCTCTCTCATCAGTAAAGTAGGGTTTACAACATTGTCTCTATCTGATAAGGCTGCTGTGAACCAAAGTAAAGTAAAATATGTAAAGTGTCTAGCTCATAGTTAACCCTCAATTATTATTACCATTAATAAGGTGAATAATAACTTATATGTTCTTCTTTGCAAAGCAGACAATAAGAATTATTTAGAGTCCAAGAGGGTGCAATTGGAACTAGAACTCAGGTTTTCTAACTCTTAGTCATTGATTTCATTTCACAAATATCTACTGACTACTTATTATGTGCCAGGTAGGGGGCTTGTGTAAAACACTAGAAGCACTAGAAGTGGTCAGGTGTGCTCTGTAGAAAACTTCAGCACTCTTTCCACTATACCATGTTTGGGTGAAATTAACAATGGTAACACTAATGTTGTCTGTGATTTAGTAGCCCTTACTGGATACCCATTGTGTAGCATGTAGATGACAAGGATTCTCCCAGGGAAAGGCCCTGTGGGCATAGAGTGGGCAGACATATTACTGCAGTCCAGGTGTGGGGAGCAGAATGGACCCATCACCAAATAAGAACAGCCTTAACGGGCACACAACTGACTTAGGTAGGCGTTTGAAAACTCAGAGTCAGCTCTTAGGATGTGCGGATTCAGGCAAGGTTTAGGCCATGCAAGTAAAAACAAAAGTCAGTTCTGGTGCCTGGAGGTATTTCTGACCTCTAGAAGAAAGCCAAGATTTCTAAGGGAGCAGAGATAGCATCAGTTCTCACACACCTGTCACTGGGTCTGAACCATGGCAAGTCACTGAGCAGCTGAACTTCCACACTATGTAAAAAACCAAATGGAGGCAGTGGCTCACACCTGTAATCCCAGCACTTTGGGAGGCTGAGGCAGGTAGATCACTTGAGGTCAGGAGTTCGAGACCAGCCTAGCCAACATGGTGAAACCCTGTCTCTACTAAAAATACAAAAATTAGCTGGGTTCAGTGGCGTGCGCCTGTATTCCCACCTACTCGGGAGGCTGAAGCAGGAGAACCGCTTGTACCCAGGAGGCGGAGGTTGCGGTGAGCCAAGATCATGCCACTGCACTCCAGCCTGGGTGACAAGTGAGACTTCATCTAAAAAAAAAAAAAACAAAAGAAAAACAAAAAAACAAACCAACAAAAAAAACCGAATGGGAACTTTTATTGAGCACCTACTAAAAGTTAGGCACTATAGCAGATGCAATTCAATATCATTTATTTTTCAGACTCATCCTGCAAAATGAGACAGAGGGATACAACATGATTAATGAAAGGAGAACAAGGTTTGGATGCAGATTTCAGCCATTTCCAATAAGTATACACCTCTCTGTGAGCCTAGGAGAAAGCCTCTGTTTCCTCATCTGTAGAATCCGGCTACTCCACCCAGCATCGATCTTGGCAGGCAGTAATAGGATTAGCAATTGTGTATGTTCTGTGTCTGGCACATAGGAAACACTTTTACAATGATAGGATTTCTCCCATTTTGCAGATTACAGAACTAGGAAATAAGTAACTTCCTCAAGTTACCCCAGATAGTAAAAGGGGGAGCTTGGACTTACAGTTCCATATGAATTGATGCCTGCAGTTAAAGCCTCTTTTATCAATATCTTTCCCCTTAGTTCAACCCACTGAATAACTCCCTTGGCTAATAGCTCATACAACCAAGCTGATGCCGACCCAGATGCAGACCTTAGCTTGTGCTCACAGCAAACACAGAGACTTGCTCAGAACTCTTTGAGCCCAAAGCAGAATAGCTCTTTATCATCCCAGTGGGGACAAGGATCATTTTAATCATCTTCTGTCTCATAGTGGTTTCAGACGCAGTGAAGCTCTCACACCGGATTTAAGGTCAAAATAAGACATTCCTAGAACAAGGCTGCATTGCTGCAGTACGATGCTGTCCGATGTCAGTATGCCATCCATGCTGTTTCTTGCTTCCACCTGGTGGTCAGAAGTTGATAAAGCAAGCATACTGAAAAACAACTGGGCATCCCCTGGCCTGTCGCTTATGGTACATCTGATTCTGGTCCCTGCAGGGCTTTTAGTACCGCTTTCCTGCCTTTTGATTTTCATTACGTTCTTCTAGTGGAAAAACTTCCCACGTGCAGTGTTCTTTCCTAGGACTAAAATAACCAGGATAATCCCGGATGCTTCCCTGCGGCTGAGCTCATGTCACAAATCAGGCATGATTTTCAGCAGATATTTCTTTAAAAGTTTGAAGGCCTCTGTGGACCCTATTCCCTTCTTTATGGGAACAAGCATCAAAGAGACAGGAATAAAATGCTTTGCACGCACATCAGGAACTAATTGCCAATTTGGCAAATGCATTGACTAATGTCATGCACTGTTATTTCTAAATCCTCTCCTGTCCTTGACCCCCAGTATCTAGATGTAAACTTGGAACCATTAGTGGAGAAGGATAAAGTCTTCTGGTGCCTCAAATGGAATTGAGAGGGATTTAAACTCAGCGCTTTTGAGTTTGGTGAAATGAACCCAGCAGTACATTAATGCTGGGATTTGAGCTCACACAGCGTGAGCGCTTTCAAAAACCGTGTTTAAGGAAGCAAACAGAGCTATGACAGACCCTTTCAGTGGAGCAAAAGGAGTTGGATGAAACAATCAATGACACATTAAAAACCACAACTGGGCTGCAATCATGTAGGCAAGAAAAAAAGTTTCTCTTTATCGCAGGATCTTTGCATCTAATGAGATGGTGACTGGACAACCTCCAGAGGAGTAAGGCCTCCGTTTACTTTAGTTGAGAAATGTCTAAATATTTAGTTGATTCTCTTAAAAGCTCTACATGATTCTGTAGCAAACTGAGTTCTAAGGTATGATCTTATCAGCTCTGTATTGCCATTGGAACATCTATTTAAAGGGAATTTGAGAAAGAAAAATCAGAAAATATTATTAAAAATACAAATGTTAACTTTTTCTCTCTCAAAATTAACTATTTTTAATACCCTTCAGATGCTTAGTTTAGGACCAATACCTTTCCAGCTAATACTTTCTCTTAATTTGTTCTAAATTGAGAGAACTCTCGATTGGGCTCCCCGCTGGGCTCCCTCAAATTGTACTGGCTGAATTCAAAGTTTGGGGGTGCTTATGACTACTTTGAATGAAATGGAAAGGAATGGAAATCTCATCCAGAATGGTATTCTCTGCTTCTTGTATATTCTTCATTTCTATTGGTTCTGATGGTGAAACCTACACTGTATGGTTTGGCATAGCCACTGCCCAGTGCTTGAGTCTTCAAAGGGGAGTGGCTCCTGAGTGCATTTTCGTGGGAGTGGTAGGGAGAGCTAAGAAGGCTAAAGGAACTTTGTAAAAATGTCTCTAGAGGTTTGCCATTTGAATGCACGATACTGTCTTCTACTAGCAGATTTTAGCCAAGACCAACATTCAATTTGCTCTAAGTTTCTGGGATCTTCAGCGCCACAACTCCTGTCCATTCTAGCTACGGCATCCATTGGGGCTTTAAACTCTTCCAACTTTCTGATAGCAGAATCCTCTCCAGCTTGCGGTTCTTTATTGCTTCCTGTGGAGTATTATTAAGACTCACCAAACTCTCTCCCCTCCCCCACTGCAGGAGGCCTGCGCAGCCCCGGCCCGCCAGCTTGATTAATGTGTCTTGGCTAATTGTGTGAAAGACGGCAGCCCTTTAGCAAGTGTGACCAGTTTATTGTTCAGCCAATCACGGGCGCCTCAGTTAGCATGTGAAAAGGGGGTGTGCTGCCGGAGGAGTGTGAGTGTTCTGGCGGCTGAGTCAAAGGAGGAACGTTTTGGGGGGTCACAGAGCAACACCCACTTCTTTGAGGGGATGTTACTATGCTCTACTAAACCTGTAAACCTCTTACTCAAAACACTTTTTTTCTCCTCCCTCTTTTTTCAAGATTTATTTTTTTTCTCTTGGTGAAAGCAGGCAAGACACTGGGTACTCTGCAGATGGAGTTCACGTTCCAGGGTTTTTAATATTTCACTTTTATATCTCTGTTAGAGAATGATCCTGCTGAGAGTCTGGGAATCCGTGCTCGTCAGAACCCCCTCACTGACACTTGGATATATTGCTCTGAAAGCTATCCCAAGAGAAAAGATTAAACAAAAAAAGCGCCTACTTTTCAAAGCCTACTTTTCAATCTGCCCACATCAAAATAAGACAACTGGCCCTTTGAAGTGGAGGACACAGAGTTCTCAGCCAGCTTGCTTAAAACGGGGAGTGGGGGAGACAGAAAGAAAGGAAGGGAGGGAGGGAGTGAAAGAGAGAGAAGGAAGGAAAGAAGGGAGGGAAAGAGAGAGAGAGAAGGAAGGGAGGGAGGGAGAAAGGGAAGGAAGGGAGGGGGGGAGAAAGGGAAGGAAGGAAGGGAGGGAGAGAGGGAAGGAAAAGCAAGTTTCCAAAATTATACAACCCTCTTACCTTGCCCAGGTTTAATCAGGCACTAGAATCTGAATTGATGGCTAGAAAACTTACAACCCTGCTCATCAAAGCTCCAAGAAAACAGTTAACTGTCAGAGAAATCTGACTGGGTCAGCATCAGGTGACTTTTTAAAAGCTGTACAAACGGAAACTTTGCTGTCCTCCTAGAGGTGTCCAGATAAGGCCTAGAAATGGAGGCATGGGTGTAGATGGACACTGGATGGTTCTCCCAAGTTCCGGACAATTGGACTCCCTCAAAATTGTACTGGCTGATTCAAAGTTTGGGGGCTCCTAGGACTACTTAGAATGAAAAGGAAAGGAATGGGGAAGCTCATCCAGAATGCTGCTGACACGGTGCTCATCTGTGACATTTTCCTGGCTCCCAGCTTGTCTTCTGCTCCCCTTAATCACTGACATTCAAGTATTTAGAAGCCACAGCAGCTCAGGGATGGGGATGGGTAGGGGGTGGCTCAAAAGGAACTTATTGACTCACGTAAGAGGATGTTCCTGAAATGCAGATGTTGAAGACCCTTTTAAAACACAGTCCTTGGGATTGAGTTATCAATAATACTGACCCCATGGCCCAAGATAGGCTGGACTTTTAAGATTTCCAAATCCAGGTTTAGACATCTTGTCTATGGCTAAGGTTCCAACTCCCTTTGCTCCATAAGCTCAGCCTGGCCCACAGCCACAAACTCTCCAAGCCATGGAAGCAGGGCTCACAAATGAGCACCCCAGTAACAAAGAGAACTGGTGAAAGAGTGTGGGTGAATGAATCCAAACCCAAACACTAGAGATCCAAGAATGCACCCTCTCCATCTGTGTAGCCCCAGCACACGGCACAGCACCTGGCAGATAGTAGGTGCCTGAAAATTTTTGACTTATTTGGATTAAATTGAAAACTTAAAAGAAAAACAATGGATGATGAGCCCTATGGATGTTGGGCCTGGAGACTTTTCTTCTTATATAGAAAAACTGCACATTGTTTTGAAACAACAGAAAATTTTTTAAAATGTAACATATTTTCTCTGTTTTATTGGAACCCAGTTATCTTATTAAGCACACAATCTGGCAGGGAAGCACTTTGGCCAAGTTTCTTGATTATTGCTTTCACCAAGACATTTTGTATTAAGGATCACTGTTGATTGCCTGGACCAACCTGAAACCCAAATGTCTGAAGTTTGGGGGAGCAGCATATGCCCACCACAGTAGCTTTGTATTGGCATCATCCAAATTGTTTCCTACAATCCATCTGTGACTCTAAACTTCTGCTGGCATCCTCAGTTAGGAAACTGAGGGAAAATAGAGAACAGAGTGGACAGGGAGAAGTACAGGCAGGGCAGGAAAAGATGAGAGCCACGTTCTCCTGGAAACCATGGCAACTGGAGATAGGAGCAATTTGCAGACTGGACCACGGCTCCACAAGAAACTTGTTCTTTTTTCTCTATCTCAGACCAATGGAAATAGGCAGTATTCTAAGTCCTGTGACCAGAGAGTAGCATTTTTCTCAGGTGTTAAACTCTAGAAAAATAGTTAGAAATCATAAACTATTTGCAAATGATATTAAGTCCTTTTAGCAATAGATATAACCATTCACAAAGCAGCTGAAAGGACTTTACAGTTAGTCTTTAGCTTGCTGTAGGGCTTCCATAATCCTGGTAGTTCAAGATGCCTGATCCCTATGGATAGCTGTAAGCAAAAGTATTGGATGCTAAAGAAAATAAGAAAAAGAGCCCCCAGCTCCCTATGTATTTTATTTTCTTCTTTAATCACATTTTAACTCTACCTACAATTTCTTGCTCTCAGGAAACCCTTCCAGGATAATCTCATACCAAAGTTAGTAAGGACAACAGGCCAGGCACGGTGGCTCATGCCTGTAATCCCAGCATTTTGGGAAGCTGAAGCAAGTGGATCACCTGAGGTCAGGAGTTCGAGACCAGCCTGGCCAACATGGTGAAACCTCATCTCTACTAAAAATACAAAAAATTAGCTGGGCATGGTGGCGGGTGCCTGTAGTCTCAGCTACTTGGGGAGGCTGAGGCAGGAGAATTGCTTGAACCCAGGAGGTGGAGGTTGCAGTGAGCCGAGATCGTGTCACTGCACTCCAGCCTGGGCGATAAGAGCAAAACTCCATCTCAAAAAAAAAAAAAAAGTTAGTAAGGACAACAATTTGGGAAGATTTCATTTTTAGTAATGGAACAATGTAAGACCATAAAGACTAGAAAAATCTGGCTTGGAGCATATCCACCCTAATCTTGTCATTATCTGTACCTTTCTACCTCCCCTTCAACCCTGCCAGTGAGAGCTCAGCTTTGGCATGGGCTTTATTTGCTTCTTCAGCTTCTAATATGATCCTTCATCCTGTAGTTCAGTGCCTGTCTCCTCCCCTCTGTCTCAACATCCTTGAAGTGACTACTGCTTAATCTGATCCCTCTGATGTGGCCCTGTGACAGCTTCTCAAAGAACTCCCCCATGGATAACACTTCCAGCACTTCTAAATCCATCCCAGAAGCCAGTCTTGAAAGATGAAATGTGTGAGAGACAATGACCAAGTGTCAGGTTTACAGGCAATGAATGAACTCTTAGTAAGTATAATCTACAGACAGCTTACTTGGCATGTCCTAGGCCTAGCGAGCCTCTACCTCTGTTCTGTTGCATTAGCTTTCTTTTTATACATATGAAATTCAATACTAATCAATACACTTATGACAGTCAGGGGGCCCAAAAGTGAGCCCATCTTTTGAGTTGTTCTTTTGAGCCATTGGGTATTTGACAATGGATGTGGAATCCACAGTAATAGTCATTTCAAATTCTATTCAGCTTGCCACTTGTGTTTTACAGAGCTGGGGAACTGGTCTAACCTCAGCTACTCTTTCAGTGTCTTCCTCACACAAAGATTAGTCAGGGAATATATGAATGTAGAAATTCCTCTACACCCATCTTTGCCGCTGAGTTCACAATACAAGAAAGCCCTGTTAGCATGGCCAATGCTCTCCTTACATTACTAATTCTCAGAGTATTCAGAAGCTCAGATCAATATTACCTGGATTGTAGTTAGGTAGCTTGGAGACTCCCGGCCAAGTATCCTCTGTAGGGACTCCCAGCACCTATATAAAGCCAAACAAAGAAAAAGAAAGGTGAGGTGGGGAGATGAGGTGGATGGAAGAGGTATGGAGACATGCAGGACAGATCAGGGAAGAACAGGGAAGCGTCAGATGTATGTCCCATTGCATGACACCAGCTGATGTATACGAGAAAGAAACTTGAGTGTTTCCAACGTTTGTGGTTTCTTGGGCAAAACTGTAATACATTCCTATGGTCCGGGGCCTGCATTCTTACTGACTCACTTGTTCTGAGGCAGATCATACAGCCTTGCTCAAAGTCATGTTCTCATCACTGAACATTTACTGCATGATTATCATGCATTAGGACACCATGTTGGGAGCTAGGGATATAAAGAAGCAGGAGTGACTGTCTCTTTGCCTTGCATCAGAAGACCACATGTATATTGACAGGAGACACTTGACAGCTTAAATTATGCCTCAGCATGGGTATTCAGCTGTTCCCTGATGTGCTCAAATTAAAAAGGATTCAGATTACTGACCTTCAGGCAATGGAATGTTGGCTAAAGATGACCCCAAAACTAACTCTAGTCTTTTCTATTACATTCATCTCATCTGCTTGTTTTCTCTGTGACTAGCAGCTTGGAATATGGTATTTGGTTTTTCACTGATGGATTGTCATGGGAACAACATCACTTGAAAAAGGGCTGGTCTATGCTTTGAATTATCGATGTTTTTTTTTTTTTTTTTTGAGACGGAGTCTCACTCTGTCGCCCAGGCTGGAGTGCAGTGATGCGATCTCGGCTCACTGCAAGCTCTGCCTCCCAGGTTCACACTATTCTCCTGCCTCAGCCTCCTGAGTAGCTGGGACTACAGATGCAAGCCACCATGCCTGGCTATTTTTGTTGGTGGTGGTGTTGTATTTTTAGTAGAGACGGAGTTTCACCGTGTTAGCCAGGATGGTCTCAATCTCCTGACCTCGTGATCCGCCCACCTCGGCCTCCCAAAGTGCTGGGATTTCAGGCATGAGCAACCGCGCCTGGCCTTGAATGACCAATTTAAAGCCCCAGTTTTTAGTTAAGATGTATGAAAATAAAGTCTTTCGGAATAGAAAGCCAAAACAGCTCAGACTTTGGATGAAGCCAGCACCATGAGTTCCCCGGTAGGCATTACCTTAGTATTTTTTTTTTTTAAAGAATAATCATAAAAGCCCATAGACAGTTATATATGGGAGACAGAGTAACATTGTTCTTGTGAAATACTAATAAAACACTAGTAGCTTTCATTACACTACTACAGTATAACTTTTCTTAGAAGCATATCTCACTATAATTCTTTTTAGAAACATCTCTTCCAGAGTCTAGCGAATCCATCTGTAAAATGCTGGTTATAGATACTGGCCCAATTATTATGGCAGGGAGTCAATTGCCCAACAATGACTGAATATAATCAATGAAGAATCCAGAATCTTAGTATCTATCAGCTTGTTGACTAGGAATCTGGCTGAGAGATGTACTTTTTAGCATCTGTTAAGCTTGTCTTTAAACAAAAGACAGTGAAGTGCTATTTTCCCTCACATAATAAAAAAATCATGCCACCCAGTAAAATCTTCCTTCTTTGATCCATTCCCTAAACAAACTGAAAAGTGACTGAGAGGATTATAGGCTTTTCCTATCAACCACCCTGAGCCCGAGGGAACACTAAGAATCCTGGAATCCATTTTGAAAAACCAACTGGACTAATTCTTCTTTTGTGGGAGAAGGCCAGGGGACAAGAAAATAATTCTTCTTTTTTTAACCTACCATCTTAGGTATTTGCACAGATGCATGTGTAAACAAGTGGGTGTGAGTCACATGTACCCATACATCCTCTGTTGGCTGGCAAAGTGCAGTGAAAAGAAAGCAAAGATAATGAAGAGAAAACAATAGAAGAAATAGGTGACAACCACTATCATGTTTTCTCTAAGGTGAAAGTTACCAGATGGTTGGTTACTTTGTATGATATTTAACTAAAGCCAACAAAATGGATACTAAAAAAAAATTTTTTAATCTTATGTTCAAAGCTTTAAGCTTGAGATTTTAAAAGTTTAAACAAAAATTCAATATACTTTATTTGGAAATTTGATCTCTGTTTCTATTTGAAAGTTATTGAATTCTTTTTCACTTGAGAAAATTACTAAATCTCTCCTTCACTGTCTGGGAAACTGAAAACCAAAAATTGTTGTTTTACTCCCTCCCTGAAGGCTCTTAAAAGGCAGCCAGTGAGTGCTATGTTTCAAACCACAGTGGTCTGAAGGGGCTGTTTATCTGCCTTTGTTGGAATGGAAACTAAAAGCATTTTGATTAATGGATTCAAAGTTTGCATAGTTTATTCTGATTTTAGAACTAAATCCAGGATTATTTATGAAAAACACTTATTTAAAATTAGTTTTAAAAATTGATCAGAAAGTGGTGACAGCTGTTATTCAGATGTAAACACACACACTACAGGCACTTCAGAAAAACAGTAAAACAAAGACTCAGGACTTCTCAATGTGTTTTTATTCCTAAGAGTGAGATCTCAGGATAAATATAGAACAAATTATGGTTAGAGGTTAGGAGATTTAGAATGGACCCATTGCTTTCAGAGATGCACTTCTGACATCAAATATCACAGATTCTGAAGTAGCTTTCCTGTTTTCATCTGTGTAGGCTACGTTTAGTAAAACACAAATTCAGGAACTATTTATAATCTGTATAATTTTCTAACCTGCTTATAGGCAACAAATGTGAAAATAGACAAATGGGAATAAATAAAACTAAAAAGTGTCTTCAGAGCAAAGGAAACAATCATTAGAGTGAAGAGACAACCTACGATGGGAGAAAATATTTGCAAGCCATATATTTGATAAGGGGTTAATATCAAAAATATATAAGGAACTCAATAGCAAGAAGACAACCCCATTAAACAGTGGGCAAAGGGCCGGGCACGGTGGCTCACGCCTGTAATCTCAGCACTTTGGGAGGCTGAGGCAGGTGGATCACCAGAAGTCGAGAGTTCGAGATCAGCCTGGCTAACATGGTGAAACCCCGTCTCTACTAAATATACAAAATTAGCTGGGCGTGGTAGTGCACACCTGTAATCCCAGCTACTTGGGAAGCTGAGGCAGGAGAATTGCTTGAACCCAGGAGGCGGAGGTTGCAATGAGCCAGGATCAAGCCACTGCATTCCAGCCTGGGCAACAGAGTGAGACTCGGTCTCCAAAAAAAAAAGTGGGCAAAGGACTTGTTGTGGTTTAAATGTTTGTATTCTCTTCATAATTCATGTTGAAACTTTATCCCCAGTGCAACAGTATTAAGAGGTGGGGCCTTTAGCCACCTTTAGCGTGTGATTAGGACACAAGCACAGAGATGAATGCCCTTATAAAGGAGCTAGAGGGAATCAGTCAGGCCCGTTTGCTCTTCTACCCTTCCACCATGTAAGGACACAGCATTTGTCCTCTCTGAAGGATGCAGCGACAAGGCACTAACTTGGAGACCAAATCTCTCACTGGACAACAGCCTACAGTGCCTTGATCTCGGACTTTCCAGCCTCTAGAACAGTGAGAAATAAATTTCTGTTCTTTTTTTTTTTTTTTTTTTTGAGATGAAGTCTCACTCTGTTGCTCAGGCTGGAGTGCAGTGGCATGATCTTGTCTTACTGCAACCTCCTCCTCCTGGGTTCAAGCAATTCTCCTGTCTCAGCCTCCCAAGTAGCTGGGACTACAGTTGCACACCACCACGCTCGGCTAGTTTTTGTATTTTTAGTAGAGATGGGGTTTCACCATATTGACCAGGCTGGTCTTGAACTCCTGACCTCAGGTGATCCACCCACCTCGGCCTCCCAAAGTGCTGGGATTACAGGCGTGAGCCACTGCGCCCGGCCAATTTCTGTTCTTTATAAAATGCCCACTCTAAGGGATTTTGTTATGGTAGCTGGAATGGACTAAGAACCTCAATACACATTTCTCAAAAGATGACCTACAAATGGCCAAGAGATATATGAAAAAATGCTCAATATCATTAATCATCAGACAAATGAAGGCTAGCACCATGGTGAGATATTACCTCATAACTATTATCAAAAAGATGAAAGAGGTGTTGGCAAGAATGTGGAGGAAAGGGAGCATTTGCACACTGATGGTGGGCATGCAAATAGCACAGCCATTATGGAAGATGGTATGGAGGTTCCTCAAAATATTAAAAATGGAACTTCCATATGATCCAGCAATCCCAATACAGGGCATGTACCCAAAGAAATGAAGTTAGTTTGTTATCTACAGTCCCATGTTCATTGAATGAAGTTTTGTTACTGCATCTGTAGTTTCTTGCTCTGCGGACAAAGTGAGAAAGTCATCACGTTCAGCAGCTGTGTTATCATTTATACCACTATGTCTCAAGCAGGTTAGCAAATTATTATTTTTTCTCTTTCCAGCATAGTACCTAGCCCATTGTGAGTCCTAAAGAGTGATCAGGCCTTGAGAAGCATCTTGCTTACTTTATTCTATGATTTCTAAGTGCTGTGCTAACTGAACACTAAAGAACCGTAAAATGATTGCTTTTTAAATTGTGTGGTCATTCAAAGATAGTATGTCATATTTTAAAATGTTATTTTAAATTTATATTTATTATTATTAGAGATGGGGGTCTCACTATGTTGCCCAAACTCCTGGGATCAAAGGATCCTCCTGCCTCAGCCTCCCAAGCAGTAGGGACTATAGGCACACACAACTATGCCTAACTGTATATTGTATTTTAAAAATCAGTTTATGAGGCTGGGCGCGGTGGCTCACGCCTGTAATCCCAGCACTTTGGGAGGCCAAAGCGGGTGGATCACGAGGTCAGGAGTTTGAGACCAGCCTGACCAACATGGTGAAACCCCGTCTCTACTAAAAATACAAAAGTTAGCCAGGTGTGGTGGCGGGCACCTGTAATTCCAGCTATTCAGGAGGCTGAGGCAGGAGAATCGCTTGAACTGGGGAGGTGGAGCTTGCAGTGAGCCGAGATGGCACCACTGCACTCCAGCCTGGGTGACAGAGCAAGACTCCTTCTCAAAAAAAAAAAAAAAAGGAAAAAGAAAAAAAATCAGTTTATATACAACTCTTCAAATACTAATGGCACACAAGGATATACTTATATTCTTTTCAAATAAACTACTCTTCAAGTATCCTAATAGCACATCTTATTTCAGTATTACAATTTATATTAACTATCTATACACACATCCTTTTACATACATACATAGTTTGTGTTTGTTTCACATATATTTATGTATACTTCACCCATTGCCCTACCTAGACTGAACAACACTTGAAAATACAGATCATGTGTTTTTCTTATTCTTCTTTTTTTTTCCCCCTTGGTTTATAGCTTCTTACAAGACCTTGTAGAGTCTTGTAGAGTTACTCGCCTCATATATGGTGAGTAAGTGTTGTTTCCTGATTAAATGACCAGGAAAAACTCTTCAAATGTATAAAAGGTCATTGCAGCGTCAGAACTGCAATTGTGCTTCCTCTATTGTGGACAAGAAATAATACTGCTAAGTGAAAGAAGAGAACAATTGGGTTAAATTTCAGGTAATACTTGCTAGCAGTTAGGTTATTGAAACATCTGTACAACAACTTGTATGGGACAGGAAGAAAGCAAACATCTATTGAGCATTTATGGTGCATGGAGCTTGTTATGCATTTGTTTTTATGGAATTCTCAATAAAGAATTAGAAAGTCCTTATCATTGTTGCCATTTTACAGACAAGGAAACGAAAGTTCAGAGGGACTACATAACTTGCCCATGTTCATTTAGCTAGAAAATCGTTAGAATTCAAACCCAGGTCTTCGGACTCCAAAGCTATCACAGTAGGCTGTCTCCAGCTTAAATGATGTTATAGCACCCAATAACATAATGTGAAGATAGCATTACTCTGTCTTGCAAGAAAGTTTTTAGAAAAAGTCTTTTGGCTTGGATTTTTTTTTTTCAGTTGTGAATGCTTCCCAGTTTTTCCCATGTTCCTTCATAATAGCCCCCATGTTTCTAGAAGAAAATTTAATGTCAGTAATTAATCTCTATAAAATGTCTTAATTTCACAAAGTACATTTTATTTTAGCCAGAAGACAAGCAGCAGGATCCAGGATAGCAAGTAATAAAGTACCCCCCTGCACCCCGCCGATTTAAAGCCCCTTGACACATTCTACAACATGGATGAACCTTGAAAATATGCTAAGTGACATAAGCCAGATACGGAAAGACAAATTTGTATGATTCCACTTATATGAGGTACCTAGAATAGGCCAATTCATGGAGACAGAAAGTAGATTAGAGGTTACTAGGGGCTAGGGGAGTGTGGGGAGGGAAGATGGGCAGTTACTGTTCAGTGGGTCCAGAGCTTCCCTTAGGGATGATAGAGAAGTTTTGGAAATGGATGGTGGTGATGGTGGTGCAACTATATGAATGTATTTAATGCTGATAAGCTGTACACTTAAGGAGGGTTAAGATGGTAAATTTTATGTTTTGTATATTTTACCACAATAAAAATATGACCAAAAAAGGAAATATACAGATGACTATAGTATGACTGTAATACTATATAAGGGCCATAAAAACAAAGCATATCATAGGCAACTGCAGTAGGGATAAATAATGAATTAAGAAATGGAGCTGCATACACACACAAAGGCACCTTGACACTTTAGGAACTTGGCTGTGGATAAGCATGATAAATGGTACACTTCTTTCACACTAAGAGGGAAAGCCTCTGTTCTATCAGGGTTCTATGAAAATTTTGTGTCTTTTTTTTGTTCCCCAGCCTGGAGTGCAGTGGCGTGGTCACAGCTAACAGCAGCCTCGACTTCCCTGGGCTCAAGCGATCCTCCCATCTCAGCCTCCCGAATAGCTGGGACTAAGGTGTGCGCCACACAGCCCACTCATTTTTGTTTTTGTAGAGATGGGGTTTCGCCATGTTGCCCAGGCTGGTCTCGAACTCCTGGGCTCAAAGCAATCCCAAAGTGCTGGGATTACAGGCATGAGCCACTGCACCCAGCTAAAAATTCTATGTCTTATTTTCAGTTGACAAAGATCCAGGGCCAAATATATGGTAGCATTAGAACTGGAGGTAGCAAGGTAGGGGCATGTCTGAGTAGTAATGGCAGAAATTGCCCTGGGAGGTTAAGACAATAATAATGACAGGGAGCAGGAGACCTGAACATCATTCAGTGAGCTGGATTCATGGGCTGCTATGGGGCAACAGGGAGTTTCCTGACCACACATTCCCAGGGTGCTTATAGCTGTGGCAAATGCTACAGTTTCTACAATCTTAATATAGGGCTTAATATCTCAAAGCAGATGGACTGCTTCATTTGTCTGTAAGGCAAATTTGGTTCAAAACTTAAAATGCAGATATTTCATTTTCTTTAGAAGAATTATTCTCCTACCTCCCAGATTTTCTCCAGCTGTTCAAGGATGTTGGAAACCCCAGGAAACAAAGGTTGACCCTGGAACATTTCAATAAAGATGCAGCCTGCACCCCTAGCAAAGGAAACAAGAGTAAATTGACACTTTGAAAGAAATCATACAAGTGAAACTGAACTACTAGAATTTCTCTTCCCAAGAAATATTTTAGGGAGAGTTAAATACGGACCACATGATATTAAAAGTCTTGGGCCAAAAAAAAAGTCCCTATGTCAAACAAAAATAATAACAGCCCACAGCTTTTTATTAAAATGGAACACCACGAGCAGCAGTTAGGAAAGCAGTAGAGTTAGCAAACATTGTAGATCATTCAAGCTCATTATCTGTTTTAGGAGAAGAGGGGAAAGTACTGTATCCCCAAATTTCATTTCATCCCCACTTTTCATTGAGTCTAAGATGCTATCATTGTAAGAAGCATCACTGGTTTTTTGCCATTAAGACAAAAAAAATACAAGTTAAACTATGACATGATCAGAATGTTCATTTTATACTTATTGAAAGGGCTGTTATAAATTTAATTAAATAGAGATTATTTTCTCATATAGCATACTTGTACATGAAAAAGAGAAACATTAAGCAAAATAAATTGGTTTCGGTATTCCTAAAACTTTTTCACATTCAGCATTTGACTCAGACTCTTTGATGTCTACACTTACCCATGTATCATCCTCTATATTAAGAATTTGATGATGCAGCATTTCTTAAAATAATCCATAAAACAACAGAGAGTCATTGGTCCTGGGCTCCTAAGCTGGCCTTGCAGTTATGTACTGTTAGCTTACTTTTGACTCCTGCTTAAAGAATGTTGCTAAACATGTCTGATTTACTCCTTCTCCACAACAATTTGGTTCCTAGGAGTTTAAAAAAGAAAAAGAAAAAAAAAGGACTTTTCTTTGCAGAATTTTCTTCCAAGTCGCTGACACCAATTCTGCAATTTTTTTTTTTTTGGTGGAATCTTGGTCTGTCGCCCAGGCTGGAGTGCAGTGGTGCGATCTCAGCTCACTGCAACCTCCACCTCTCAGGTTCAAGCGATTCTCCTGACTTAGCCTACCAAGTAGCTGGGATTACAGGCACCTGCCACCAAGCCTGGCTAATTTTTGTATTTTTAGTAGAAACGGGATTTCACCATCTTGGCCAGGCTGGTCTTGAATTCCTAACCTCAAGTGATCCACCCACCTCAGCTTCCCAAAGTGCTGGGATCACAGGTGTGAGCCACTGTGCCTGGCCATTCTGCAAGTTTTGATGCTGGCTCATTTGATGTTCACACATGTGCAGTTCTAACTACAGTCACAACTGCAGCCTGGCTGACTTATATTGTTAGATGCTACTGATTATAAGGTGCATCCTGATTTAATGGGAAATGTTCATCTTTAAATAGATTAAACAGTGAAATGTAAATTTTCTTTCATACATGGTCAAGCTGAAGGATAATTACAGAGGGACAGGAAGGAGTAAGATTTATTTTGCTAATAAATCTTAGCAAAAATCAGATTTTTATTCTCATAAGTCCTTTGAGTGTTAAAAGTGGTTCAGGTGACTGATTACAGAGACTATCCCCATGGTCCCATACTTCTCTCTCTCTCTCTTTTTTTTTTTTTTACCGCAAACCTCTTTCACTATACCACATAATTTTGCAAACTCTCTTAATCATTTTGCCATTTTTGTGTGGCATGATAAAGAACGAAATTTAAGTAAAACATTTTATTGTAGATAATATTATTAAAAATTTATTATCAAGTTTATTTTAAAATATGGTCCTTAATATTATTCATATGTGTTTATTACATATGATATGTGTTTATTACATATTTTTACTTTTTCCATCTGACTGCAGACATATGGTCTTTTTTTTTTTAATACAGATGGGGTTTCGCCATGTTGTCCAGGCTGGTCTTGAAATTCTGGGCTCAAGCAATCTACCTGCCTAGGCCTCCCAAAATGCTAGGATTACAGATGAGAGCCACTGTGCCTGGCCTGACAAACACTGTTTAGATTACTTTTCATTGATTGTGTAGGAGAAAACAGATTTCTTGACAATCAAGTTTAAAAATTGCTTTGTGTCTGGTTTGGGAACAGAATACATATTAAAAGAAAGACTGAAATTTATTTGTATCTTATCCTGTAAAAATATACAAAAACCCTTTTCATAATCAGATATTTGGTTTTAGCTTAACTGACTGGCTTGTTCTTAGAGTTTTGTTTAAAAAATGATATCAGACTGAGCTTTGCAAGCAGGTTTTTCCTCCATCAAGCAACAGGTTGTTTTTATTGCCAATTTTTTTTTTCTTTTTTTTTGAGACAGGGTCTCACTCTGTCACTCAGGCTGGAGTGCAGTGGTGCAATCTCAGCTCACTGCAACCTCCACCTCCCAGGTTCAAGTGATTCTCCTGCCTCAGCCTCCTGAGTAACTGGGATTACAGGCATGCACCAGCATGCCTGGCTAATTTTTGTATTTTTAGTACAGACAGGGTTTCACCATGTTGGCCAGGCTGGTCTCAAACTCTTGGCCTCAATTGATCCGCCTGCCTCAGCCTTCCAAAGTGCTGGAATTACAGGTGTGAGCCACCACACCCAGCCTTATTGCTGATTTTTAAAAAGCCAATTTGGATATAACAGCCCCATTTTATTCTTTTTCTTTTTTCTTTTCTAATTTTTTTTATAGAGATGGGATCTCACTGTGTTGCCTAGGCTGGTCTTGAACTCCAAACCTCAAGCAATCCTTTTGCCTTGGCCTCCCAAAGTACTGGGGTTACAGGTGTGAGTCACCACACGCTTGGCCTATTTTTTCTTTTCTACTGATTTCTGCTGTATAAGAAACATCTTGATATGTGACACAAGAATTTTGATCAGATAAATGTAACTTATGAATTTGGTAAAGTATCTTGAGGTAAATCTGTAGAATTATTGTTATTTTAAAGTTCCTCATTAACTTGTATTTAAATATCCATGTTCTTTTTGTCTCCTGTCTTTAAAACAAGAGATACTAAGGGTGTAAATGAAACAATATATGAAGGCAAATAAAAGTGATGGAAAACTGTCAAATGCTTAAAAACACCCTGGTTGCTAGCAATGGTCCACTAAGAGATAAGCCAACTGAGAAACCTAGTTAGTGGGCACCACCAAATGGTCTCCACCCTGCCCCCCATGACTTCTCCACATGCACTTTCTTGAAAGGCCTCAGACCATTTTGTTTTGAAGTAAAAATAAATACGTGTCTGTGTATATAAAATACATACATAATTGGGTTATTACTTGGTTATAAAACAGAAATGGAAATGTATTGGCTTTTAAAGGCATGAACTAACCCTCTATCCAGTTCCCAGACACCTTCCAGAAACCCCAGGAGCTCACAAACCACTAGAAGGATTGAAAATATTTTAAACAAGTTTCAAAAAATGACATTCCTAGGTTTAAACCTGTAATTCACTTTCTTTTCTCCCCCAAAAAGCCTTCCATTGCCTGGAAGAAGCTTGTTGCCTTTTCATGGTGTTTTCATACTTACGGCTGTAGGGAACCAAGAAGTCATTTTGTTACACAATTCCTTAGTGTCCTTTATCTTCTATACCACTAAACTTGTATACAAAATTATGTAAAATATATTGGCAAAAACTAGAGCATTCAGGCCATTACGTAAGTACCATAAAGTAACATGAGATGTTTGTGTTCCAGAGATAAAATGCCAATATTTGGTTTATATGGTTGAAATTCTCCATTTGCATTTTGGGGAAGGTTGAAACCTTCCTCATCTAACAAATCGAAGTCTAAGGTTACTCATTTATATACACGCACAGGCACACACACTATGTATATAGTGTGTGTGTGTATGTGTGCACTTGTGCAAGTCTTTAGAACACTTATAAGACAAAATTCCTAAATCAATTTTATTTCAGTACATGGACTATCCATAGGTACTGTAAATATCAATGCATTGATAACAAAACAAGCCCACACTGTAAGTTTGAAAGGTGACAGATCTGTTCTAGGTGTAAGCATTGTAATCCTAGCACTTTGGGAGGCCTAGGCGGGCAGATCATGAGGTCAGTTCGAGACCAGCCTGGCCAACATGGTGAAACCCCGTCTCTTCTAAAAATACAAAAATTAGCCAGGTGTGGTGGTGTGTTCCTGTAATCCCAGCTACTCAGGAGGTTGAGGCAGGAGAATCACTTGAACTGGGGAGTTGGAGGTTGCAGTGAGCCGACATCGCACCACTGCACTCCAGCCTGGGTGACACAGCCAGACTCCATCTAATAAAAAAAAAAGAACTGTGCAATTTATCTTATTTTTTCATTTCTGTTCAGAACTGTTTCTTTTTTTAAATTTGCTTCTTACCCTTAAGAATACAAGTCATGTGGCTATCATCTATTTTGCCCACCACAGACTATTCTTAAAGCAAACATTTTAAATATTCTGAACATTCAAGTCCAGATAGGGAACCAGCTTCTATTTCCTTTTATTTTTCTGTTTTGTCCTTAAATCTTCATTCCTGGGGCTCCTCTTACCCTACATATCTTTAAGCTTCTCTGAGGATTTCTGCTGTGTGGAGATACCCGTGGGGCAGCCCGTGTAGATGAAGGGGAAATTCATATGCAGGGGAGAAAAGACCCAGTGACATCAAACATTAAACCCTTCCAGAAGGGAGAGATGTGCTGGGTCATTTTATTGTTCCAAATGTGGTTCTTCAGTCAAGTTAGAGGAAACTGCTTAGATGTTTTCTCCTCTTTCTGGTTCTCCTCCTACTTTTTCTCTATTCTGAGCATGAACAAATTCTTCCATAAGAGGGGGAAAGATTCCTCAGATTCCTTAGGCAGTCCCTGGAGAAAAAAAATCCATCTCGGGAGTTTTAGGCTTTTTGGAGGTGCAAGGAGAATATCAAAATGTTGTTGGGAGAAATGAATCAGTATTTCATTTTTTACTGTTGAAGTTAATTCAGAATAACGTAATATATGGCAGTGACATGACATTCTCACTTGCTTTTCTCTAGACCACCCTTTTTATATTTGGAAGTTTGCAGCGAGAAATGTGACAGTAAATGATCTGTTAGGCAGAGACAACTTTCTCTAGTCCTAACACCGGCAGCTGCCTGAAACTGATACTGAATAGATGACCTTGTGTACTGAAGTAAATGCTTCTGGAAAACTCAGTGTACTACGACATGGATGAACCTTGAAAATGTTATGCTAAGCAAAACAAGCTAGACACAGAAGAGGTATTGTAGGATTCCACTTATATATGAGGTACCAAGAATAGTCAAATTCATCAAGATAAAAAGTAGAATCATGGTTACCAGGGACTGAGGAGAGGGGGTAATGGGAAATTATCATTTAATACGTGCAGAGTTTGAGTTTGGGATGATGAAAAGTTCTGGAGATGGACAGTGGTGACGGTTACACAACAATGTGAATGTACTGAAAGCCACTGAATTGTACACCTGAAAATTGTGATGAATGGTAAATTTTATGTATATTTTAACACAATACAAAAAACAAAAAACAACACCATTTAATAATCCTAAAATATTGTATTATTCTCACTAAAGTCACTAATGGAATCTTTTAAGGTCTGAAAAGGTAGCAGAAAGAGAGAGAAGAAAAGACGTCAGAAGATGAGAGAATGTTGGTTGGGAGCTTTGGGAATAACCAATATGTCCTAGTTGCAAGTTTTCCATAATTGACTAGAGCCCCTGTTTATTTGCTCTGGCCCCCTACTGACACTGCTGCCACCAGGCCTCATTGTGAAGGAGAGGCTCTGCACTACGGGTTATAATTGGTTTCTTTAAGACAAACGCACTAATGCTCACCCAGTGTCATCTACCTCCTACAAGGGCATTCTCTTTGGACCCTATGGGGTTGCATGGCCTAGCAGAATAGGATTATTCTTTCTTTTTCATTCTTTGTCAACTGGAAATCTTCTCCCTTCTCACTTCCCCTCTTATCACTCTGAAAAGAAAAAGAAAAAAATGGGAGGAGAGGGATCTCAGTGTAAATACCCAAGGTCTAGCAATTACTTTGAGGGTAAACAAATATAGTGAGCTCAATGGAAGATGCATATTGTTCTATTTCTACATTACATTTTTAGTTTTACCAGGAAAACAACAATCAAATGGAATGAATAAGAGTAATAACAATAATTTTAACTTATAACTGCATTTTTATATTGTGTCATTGTTGCTCATGGTTAAATTCATGAAACACTTATCCATAGAATAACATACATTTTTGTATATGTGGTAAAAAGGTAAGAGATATAGGTTGATGCAAAAGCAACTATGGTTTTGCCATTACTTTTAATGGCAAAAACTGCAATTACTTTTGCACCAACCTAATACATAGTTTAAGAGAGACTTAAAGAACTGGTAGATGAGCTGAAGAAATTACCCAGAATGCATCACAGAAAGTTAAGGAAGTGGAAAATATGAAGGAGAGAAGAGAAATGGATAACAAGAATGTGGTCTAATAGTCTTTCATTGGAGCTCTACAGAGAGAGAATAGAATAGAGTCAATATTCAAAAAGAAAATGGCTGATGAAAGACATGAATTCATAAATGGAAGAAACACAAGATATACCAAGCAGGGTAAGTAAAAAGAAATCCACACTAGACAGCTCCTAGAGAAAACTGCATAATTGTAAAGGCAAAGAAAAAAGTCTTTAAAACATCCAGAGAAAATGAGATCACCTGCAAAAGGAAGATAATAAGGCTAAAAGCAAAATCCTCGACAGCAACAGTGGAAGACAAAGAAGGGGAATGACATCTTCAAAGTTCTGAGAGAAAATAACTGTCAGTCTAGAATCACATCCCCAACAAAACCACCTTTCAATAATTAGGGTTTATCTTCTGAAAACAAAAACGGAGAATTTGCCACCAGCAGGCCTACACACACACACACACACACACACACACACACACACACAACAAAACACTCTAAAAGATGTATTTCAGGAGAAATGAAAATTATTCTGAAAGTGGTAACTAAAGTGTACAAAGGAATAATGAGCAGTGTTAAATTTATTTGCACTTAGTGAAAATAGCTTCAAAGCATATAAAGCAAAAGTGGATAGAATTCTGACAAATCAACAATATAGTGAATGAGTTCAACACACCTTTCATTGGTAGGTTAAAAAGACGAAAATAATATAAAGAAGATTTGGATAATACAATTAGCAACCTTGAATTTTTGAACATATGTAAAAACGGGCACTTGGCCAGGCGCGGTGGCTCATGCCTGTAATCCCAACACTTTGGGAGGCTGATCACCTGACATCTAAAGTTCGAGACCAGCCTGGACAATATGGCGAAACTCCGTCTCTACTAAAACTACAAAAATTAGCCGGGTGTGATGGTGTGCGCCTGTAATCCCAGCTACTTGGGAGGTTAAGGCAGGAGAATCGCTTGAACCCAGGAGGTGGAGGTTGCAGTGAGCCGAGGTTGAGTCACTGCATTCCAGCCATGGAGACAGAGTGAGACTCTGTCTCAAAAAAAACAAAAACAAAAACAAAAAAAAACCCAGCAGCACTCAACAATTGGGTGGACACACACATTCTTCTCAAACACACATGAAATTACAAACACTGATCACATATTAGGCTAGTGCTGTCTTACACTAACTTTGATGAAACAGTAAGGATTTCGCAATTTGGAGGCAACTTTTAATCTTGAAATAATTTCAAGCTTATAGAAAAGTTGCAGCAGTATAAAGAACTCTCTTATATCCTCCAAACAGGTTCATCCATTGCCAATATTTTGTCACTTTTGTTTCGTTATTTTATCTATCTATCTGTCTGTCTGTCTGTCTATATCTTTTCTGAAACATTAGGGAGTAAATTGTAGATATCATGACTCTTCATCCCTAAATAATTATGTTGGTATTTTCTGAGAACCAAAGTATCCTCTTACATAACAACAGTGCAATTATCAAAATCAGGAAATTTAACATTCATCCAACACCCCTATCTAATCCACAGTCCCTATTGAAATTTCACCTATAGTCCCTACAGTATCCTTTAGAGCACCATCTCCCCCAAGATCCAATCCAGGACCATGCATTACATTTAGTTGGCAGGTTTCTGGAGTCTCCTTTAATCTGGAACAGTTCCTCAGTCTTTATCTTTTAAAATCTTGACACTTCCAATAAGTACAGGTCAGTTACTCTGTAGAATGTCCCTTAAACTAGTTTATCTGATGTATCCTCAGGAAGAAGATGAATAGGCTGGGAGACTTGGCCTACAAGGTATCAAGTATTATTGCAAAGCTATAGACATTAAAAAAAACTGAAATATTCACTAACAGAAAATAAAGTATAGCTAAACAGATCAACATGGATGAATCTTAGAAACATGTAACATATTGAATGAAACAAAGCCAAGTCACAGAAGACTAGAAGCAATATAACATCATGGCTGAGGCAGGAGAATGGCGTGAACCTGGGAGGCGGAGCGTGCAGTGAGCTGAGATCGCACCACTGCACTCCAGCCTGGGTGACAGAGCGAGACTCTGTCTCAAAAAAAAAAAACCCTCAAAATCAAGTAAAACAAAAAAATATTTTTAAGAATACCTCTAAAATGTAAAAGGATTATTTTTAAAAAGATATGAGAATACTCATGAAAAAAGAAAAAAAATTTTGGTAGAAGGCCTTCTAGTGGAGGGGCAGGTTGATGGGAAAGGGACACAGTTGATAGGACAGTATGGATTATCTTCTAGTTGTTACACTGAGTAGCAGGTTATGAAGTTCACGTTATTAAGCTTCTTAATTGGTTGGGCACGGTGGCTTATACCTGTAATCCCAGCAGTTGGGAAGGCCAAGGCAGGAGGATCTCTTGAAGCCAGGAGTTTGAGACCAGCATGGGCAACAAAGTGAGACTCTGTCTCTACATTTTTTTTTTTAATTAGCCACGTGTGGTGGCACACACCTGTATTCCCAGCTACTCAGGAGGCTGAGGCAGGAGAATCACTTAAACCCAGGAGTTGGAGGCTGCAGTGAGACAATCTCACCTCTGTACTCCAGCCTGGGCAACCAAGGGAGACCCTGTCTCTAAAAGTAAATTAAGCTTCTTAACCTACATCGGCTTTCTTAATCTTGATACTACAGACGTTTTGGGTTGGATAAATCTTTGTTGCAGGGGCTGTCCTCTGCACTGTAGGATGTTCAGCAGCATCCTTGGTCTCTACTCACTAGATGCCAGTGATACCCCCCACCACCCCACCCCCAGCTGTGAAAACAAAAAATGTTTCCAGACATTGCCAAATGTCCTTTGCAGAGCAAAATTGCTCCCTGGTTGAGAATCACTGATCTACATATATGTTATATATACTCTTGAATGTTTTAAATATTCCATAATAAAATTAGTTTAAAATTGATGGGAAGAAGTTTCACTCTGTGAAACATAATCAGGAAGACATCATTAAGAGCTGAGTAAGCCAGAGCCTGCCGGAGTCCTTTGAAGTGACAGTGCTGAGCGGTGTGAGCTGACAGTTTCAGGAGGGTTTTGACTAGCAGATGATATTTCTATAAATTGTACCAGGTATCAGAAATCAATGACTCTACACTGGAGAAAAATGTCTGCAACCTTTCTTAATTCTTTGGGAGATCTAAAAGCTTAGTTTAGCCTTTTAGGACACCATTTAATTTTTTAAAATCAATTATGGATTTTTGAAAATGGGGCTTTGTGTTTTTATATAAACCGTTTCTTCCAAGGTACTGAAAGAGATTCATATATTTCCTTACCTTTGGGGAGTTGTCTACGTCTGTAAAGTCATCACATATCTAACAGTGGCCCCCAAATGACTGGGAAGTCTCCAGGAACATGATCCAGAGAAAATAACACTGCCATTCTAGGATGATGAGTGTCTGAGAGCCCATGCTCACTATTGTAAACCATTAACCTTAGAGCCTCCGCAACTCTGTGACTTTACTTGATAGCACCTATCTGGATCCTTTCCTTCTTTCCTTCCTTCCTTCCTTCCTTCCTTCCTTCCTTCCTTCCCTTCCTCCCTCCCTCCCTCCCCACCTCTCCCCCCTCCCCACTTCTCCCCCTCTCCCTCTCCCCTTCTCCCCCTCTCCCTCTCCTTCTCTTTTCCTTTCTCTCTCTCTCTCTCTCTCTCTTTCTTTCTTTCTTTCAGACGGGGTCTCGCTCTGTAACCCAGGCTGGATTGCAGGGGTACCATCAAAACTCACTGCAGCCTCAATTTCTCAGGCTCAGGAGATCCTCCTACTTCAGCCTCCTGAAGTGTTTAATTAGCCATCACGCCTGACTAATTTTTTTAAAAAATGTAGAGACAGCATCTCACTGTGCTACCCAGGCTGGTCTTAAACAACTGGGCTGAAGCAATCGATCCTCCAGCCTTGGTCTCTCAAAGCGCTGTGATTACAGGCATGAGCCGGCAAGCCCAGCCACCTATTTGGTTCTTATATTTGTACTACAGTTCCATTTAACTCAGATGGAGATAATTTATTACCTTCATTTTTAAAAATGGAGAAACATAGACACAGAGAGGATACATGACTTTTTCAAGATAACAGAATCCAGAGTTAATTGATTAGAAATCGAACTGGCGTGAAAATCAGGTGTCTTGACGCTTGGTCTTTATGCTTTTTTTTTTTTTTTTTTTCCTAAACCAGGCTCTGAACTACATTTGGACATGTGTGAGTATGTTCATGCAGATGTGTGTGCATGCACATGCACGTGCACACACATCTGTGTGTCTGTGGTTTGGGGATGTATGTTTGTTTCTCTGTGGATAAGGTGTCAAGGAGAAGACAAGGCAAAGGATTAAAGAGAGGAGCTAGGAGGAAAGGCATGAAAGAAAGAGCATGAGATTGCCAGGGTGCAGTGGTGCAACCCTATAGTCCCAGCTACTCAAGAGGCTGAAGTGGGAGGACTGCTTCAGCCCGGGAGCTCAAGACCAGCCTGGACAATATAGTGATACCCCAATCTCAAAACATAAAATAAGATAAAAAGAGCGTCGGATTCAGAAGATGCCTTGGGCAGGAACTCTGTGGGTCTCAGTTCAACAGTAAAAGGTTATAGAATAATTGCAAGAATCTTATATAAATATTAGTATTTTTTTAGTAGAGCTACTCAGAAGGCTGAGGCAGGAGAATCGCTTGAATCTGGAAGGTGGAGGTTGCAGTGAGCTGAGATCATGCCACTGCACTCCAGCCTGGGCAATAGAGTGAGACTCCATCAAAAAATATACATATATATATAAAATATAGATATTATATATATTAATATAAATATTTATATAATATATAAATACATTATATATAATATATAAATATATTATACATAATATATATAAAATATATTATATATTTATATATAATATATAAAAATATATAATATATAAATATATAATATATATAATATATAAATATATATTATATATAAATATATAATATATATAAATATATATTATATATAAATATATATTATATATAAATATATAATATATAAATAATATATATAATATATAATATATAAATATATATAAATATATATTATATATAAATATATAAAATACATTATATATAAATATATAATATATAAAAATATATATTATATATAAATATATAAATATATAAAAATATATATTATATATAATATATAAATATATATTATATAATATATATTATATATAATATATAAATATATATTATATATATATATTATATATAATATATAAAATATATTATATATAATATATAAATATATAAATATATTATATATAAATATATAATATATATAAATATATAAATATATATATAATATATATTTATATATATTATATATAAATATATATAATATATATAAATATATATATTTATAAAAATATATTTATAAATTTATATATAAAAATATATAATATATAAATATATATAAATATATATAAATATAAATATATAAATATATATAAATATAAATATATACATATATAAATATATACAAATATAAATATATAAATATATACAAATATAAATATATAAATATATATAAATATATACAAATATATAAATATATATAAACATATATAAATATATAAATATATAAAAATATGTAAATATATATAAAATATATAAATATATATAAATATATTAAAATATATAAATATATATAGATAAATATATATAAATATATAAATATAAATATATATAAATATATATAAAAATATATATGTGATTGCCATTTTTAGAATTATTATTAAAATATAATGTAGATGATAAAGCAACCCTCGTGAGTAGAATGACTCACATTTTCTCGGCACCACTCTTACCATATGTCCAGCTCAGAGGAATATTCAGTGGCTCCCAGCAAAGCATCGGGGGGCCGGTACCAGAGGGTCACGACTTCTGAAGAGTATGTCTGGCTGGGAATGGACTTGGCCCGGGCAAGACCTGTCCAAAAGGGAAAAGCATAAAACCCATTGTTCTGGACCTTGGCTTGCACCATGATGCACTGGACCATGGTAAACACCATTAGAAAAAATAACACACAAACTTTAGGTGCTTTTAGTAGAACTAATCACTGTCTTGACTCTTGTCTATCACTTCATCAAGTGAATTTCTCAAATTTTGGCCTGCTTTGCAGCTAGATGTGGCCTTCTTGGCAGTTGGGTGTGGTCAGGTGACTAAGTTCTTGCCTATATGATGTGAACAGAGGTGATGTGTGAACTTCCAGATTATGCCTTAGTGGAGGGGTTAAGGGTTCTGCTTCCCTTTTCTCCCTCCTCCAGGCTGTGATGAGCAGGAAGTGGCAGCCATCTTGAAACATACAACTGGGGATGGAGGAGCCACGTGACAGAAGCAGCCTGGGCCAAGATAGCATGGGGCCACCATACATGCTCTGCCTGCTTAGGTCAGGACTGTGATGTGAAAGAAAGTTAAGTTTCTAGCATGTTATACCTCTGTAATTTTGGGTCTCTGTAACAGAAACTGAGCTGTTCATGACTAACATGGCCACCTTCCGTTTTGGCACTCCAGGAAAGCCCAGTTTAGTAGATAAACGGTAGGGACTGCTCATCCAAATTAATTAGTTTGGTAGGACCTTAGATGAATTTCTAAGTACTGTTCTGCAAAATGAGTCTTTCTGTCAGGCAGCTGTTTATCTCACAGAATTGCCTGATCTATTGTTGGGAAAAACTTCAATAGATGAGTTTGCTATTGTGGAGAATTGATAAACAAATATCTGTTAAATGCTTACATGTCAGGATAAAAGCTGCCATCTCAGAATAAATACTGCAGTGATAGTATCACCATTTGGCATCTGCCAAACAGAGAAGAGTGGTTCCTTAGCTCACATAGAGCCAGTTTTTCAACAAGTACTTATTAAGCACCTACTATGGTACCAGGCACTAAGGATAAAATGATAAGCAAAAACAAACCCAGGCTGCCCTCATTATGCTTACAGTCCAGTTGAGACAAAATCATCACGCAAATCTATATATATTTGTGTGTGTGGGTGTGCTCACACATGTGTATATATTTGTATGTATGCATGTATGTATTTATGTGTGTGAATATAATTATAAACTGCGATAAGTGCTAAAATGGAAGGATACAGTGATACTTAGAGGAAATCTGCTTCACTTTAATGGGAACAAAACTTTGCATCTCACACTTATATAAAGAAGGTAGGAGAGCAGGAACAAGTGTCCTGGAGTCTTCATCCTGACAGGAGTCCATGCTACAATCTGGGGTTAACCTCTTTATCATCTTGGGATAATCTCGATCTATTCCAATATAATTTGTATATTCACTTAGATTTAGGAAAACTTACTAAGTACAGTTTACTCTACCAATGTCTCTATATCAAAACTGGCAGTGGGGCAGCAGGGGTGCCCAGCTTTTGGCCATCTGACTAAACTGGGATTTGGTGGAATCCTAGAAAGCTACCAATCCCTCCCTGTTTCGTGCCTCACACTTCCTTTGTGGTAGTTTGATATCCTCACAAAGCATCATGTTCTCGGGCCTCCAGTTTTCAAAGGCCAGGCCCAGTCAACGCTTAAACAAGTGCACACAAAAGCATCATTGTTCACAGCCCAGAATGAGACCCGAGGGGCGACTTACCAAAATCAGCCAGTTTGAGCTCTCCCAGGTGACTGATGAGTAAGTTCTGAGGTTTCAGGTCCCTGTGAAGAACGTGTTGGTG
Source organism: Gorilla gorilla gorilla (assembly GCF_029281585.2). Classification (NCBI taxonomy): domain Eukaryota; kingdom Metazoa; phylum Chordata; class Mammalia; order Primates; family Hominidae; genus Gorilla; species Gorilla gorilla. Next base: position 104,447,134 of record NC_073235.2, on the reverse strand, counting down.
GTGGATGTACGCCAGGCCCCGCAAAAGTTGAAACATGAAAAGCTGGAAGAAGAAACACTATCCATAAGGAGATTTGAGCCACCACGTGCAGATTTCGCCTCTAAATCAAAAACAGTCATCTCAAAGAATATAGTAAAAGTGTCTCTTGAGAGACCAAAAAAAAAAAAAAAAAAAAAAAAGGAAGAAGAAGATTTTTACATTCAGAGGGGGAAGAAAAAGGACAAGGAAAGTCAAGTAACTAGACTGTGTCCTAAACAAAGGGATTCTGGCTTTTCCTGACATCTCATTTCTTTGATACTGAAGGAATTACCCTTCTTTAAAAATCTAAAGTGAAACTTTGAAGTTTCCTTTGGAACACTAGTTATTGATTTAGATGTGAAAGATTTAATTTTTTTCCCCACCGATGAACTTGGCATATAAGATCAAAGTTGACCTGGAAATGATATTCTAAAGTTTACAACTGCTTAAGTTTTCCAGGCTCTCCGATATGAAACCCTTTTAAAAACACAACACAAGGAGACCACACTAAAAAATATATCTTTAGATGGTATTAGAAAATAAAGAAATCTTTATCTTTTTAAAGCTATTTTTAAAGTCTTAAATTCAAAGTTGAAAACAAGTGAAATACACAGTACAGATGAAAAGGGAAGAGAGACCAAAATAAGTTAGACCCCCCCTCAAAAAAAATCAAAAAAGAATAAGGAACAAATTGTAGGAGGAAGAAGGGAGAAAGGGTAAATGGTAGTGGTGGAGAAATAAAAGGGAAAAACACATTCTGAGCCCCAAATTAAAAATGTTTCATGTGGTTATAAGGCACAGAAACCAAAGCCATTACTAGGTTCCCATCACTACAGAAACTTATGGGAAAAAAAGAATGCTTAGTATTCCAAGTATCTTTTGCTATTTTCCAGTGCCATTGGCAATTGAGAATTCAAACACCAACATCAGTATTTACAAAGACGTATGTCAACTGAGAACGTGTTCTGGCAGTTCAGAAAGGAAGGGCTAGGCCCAGCATTCCTGGGACATGGGCAAAATGGCAGATGCAGAGTTAAGTGGATTAATCCTCTTTTTCAACAGCATCTTAGAAAGCTAGGACTTTCAGAGATGCTAGGACCAGTATTGACCTAACAAAGACCTGGAGACATTGGAGCCAAATGGTCCAATGGAAGCAGGAGCATGGAGAGTTTACCTACCATAGCATACCTGCAGCTATGCAGGTTTCATGTAGCTACCACATCAGGTTCACGAACCATTTAAGAATTTTAAAAATTTCTTATGACTCCTAATTCAAATGTTAACTGGTTCTATGAATCTTCCCAGCATTTTCTCTTCCTGGTGCTTCAAATATACACACATTATTCATTTTACCATTCACCAAGCCACGAAGCTTCCATAGCACAAAATTCCTACACTGACATTTAAACCTTCTGATTGGTTATAAATATAAATGTTCATGGAAAAGGTAATACAAACAACCAGCTTAAATTCCAGGTAAAAGACAAGAAGATACGATAGTATGTGCTTAAAAATACGTTTTTCAGACTGGCGCAGTGGCTCACGCCTATAATCCCAGCACTTTGGGAGGCCAAAGCGAGCCGATCACCTGAGGTCAGGAGTTCGAGACCAGCCTGGCCAATGTGGTGAAACTCCATCTCTACTAAAAATACAAAAATTAGCCAGGTGTGGTGGTATATGCTTATAATCCCAGCTACTCGGGAGGCTGAGGCAGGAGAATTGCTTGAACCTGGAAGGCAGAGGTTGCAGTGAGCCAGGATCGTGCCTCTGCACTCCAGCCTGGGTGGCAGAGCAAGACTCCATCTCAAAAAAAAAAAAAATGTTTTTCAATATGCAGGACTAGGGAAAGAGGAAGATGAAGACAGGTAGATAGAAGACAGGAAGCTGGTGACCAGTGAGGGATACAACCTTTGGGATAGCATGCTTATCCTCAGTTTACAGAGAAAACCAGGGCTCAATGTAACTTTTAAAACATGTCTAGGAATAGTCAGAGCCAAGACTCAAATTCAGACTTGTCTGACTCCACTATACCATTCTGAGAAACTACAGAAAAGACAGAAAATGAAAACATGACAGGGAAGGAGAGAGCCAGCTGGCTGAGTCAGAGACAGAGCTTCTTAGTAGGTCAGCTTGAAATGCCTTTTATGTCCCAAGTGTAGACTATTTTCACTAATGAGCCACAGTCCCTTCCCACCTTCTTGCCATTCAACCCCTTTCCTCTTTGCCAGATACGTCTACAGGCATTTGTAAGTGGTAAAGCACTGCGGTATTAAGGTATGGTATTTTATAACCACATTTCTCAAAATTGCAGTCTGTGCTGACAAACCTCACCACCCACTCACCCTTTCATCCCTTCCAACCTGGATTCTTCCTTCAACACTGCAGAAGCTTCACCAATTATTGCATCCTAACATAACCAAATATGATGGTGTCTGCACAGTTCAACATCAGCCAGATCGTGGGTGACTCTTTCCAGAAAGGCTTCCCAGATCCCAGGAGTTAGACCTGTTTCCAACTCAATAAGTTTTGGGGGAACAAAATAATTCCATTGAACTAGTGCCATCTGGGCCAGGAGTTACTAAAAAACCAATGAGATCCGTTAGCCAACTCCTTATAGGGAAGCCTGAGTCCTTCCATCCCCCCTGGAATCCCTGGGACTCATTCTACTAGAAATCTGAAACAAGATAACCTCACTAGGATTCCCACCCTGTCTTCCTTGGTCACAACTCAAAACATAAGCCTCTGACTATTCCTTTTCCTCCCAACATACTCATCTCCATTCTGCTCTGTGCTTCCTCTGTTTAGCCTCGTATCTATTGCTCCTCTCTCTCCCAAACATTTTCACTGTTTACTCTCCATCCTTCAATCCTGCTTTAAAAACTACCTAAAAGCTAACCTCTGGTGAATTTCCTTCTGGCTCCTTTCCTTAAATGAGACCTTGAGCTCACTGCTTCCCTATAATATTCTCAAGTGGATGTTAGTTTTTCTATAACTTCCTCATACCTTTGACCACTGACAAGTGTCATAAGCTGCCTCCCTTTTCCCCCCTACCACTTCAAAACCATTACTTCTCTACTTTTAAGTAAAAACCCCTGTCCCTTGGATTTTAATGCCATCCAGCCACATCTTCCACTACTCTTCTTTTAGCGGTCATTCACTGAACTCTCAATCACTCTCTGTCATTCACTGAAGATGTGGGCACTTGGATCACAGCTGTTGACTCCATGACATTAGTGCCCATGAGAACAGCTCTAGCCAACCTCAGCTCCAATGATCTGCTTCTCCAATCCACTTCAGACACTAACTCCCGTGGTCACACACTAGATCTTGCCATTGTATGGAACTGTTTGTCCTCTGAAATACAAAATTCATCTCCCTATAAAAATGCTTTTGCAATGATTGTGTCATTCACAATGTTTTTTTTTACCATGGTTTCCCATGACTTTTCCTATGAAACCCAATGGATACCTCTTATTCCTTATCTTTGCAGCATTTGGCATCATAGACCATGCCTTCCTTCCTGAGGCACTCTCTTCTTTTGTTTCCACAATCTCCTAATTTTTCTTCTGCCCCTCTGGCTGTTCTTTTTATAGGTTCTACTTCTACTAAAATCTAATATATTGATATTCTGGCCAGGCGCAGGGACTCATACGTGTAATCCCAGAACTTTGGGAGGCCAAGGCAGGAGGATTGCTTGAGTCCAGGAGTTCGAGACCAGCCTGGGCAACGTAGCAAGACCCCATCTCTATAAAAAATAAAAATAGGCCAGGCACAGTGGTTCATACCTGTAATCCCAGCACTTTGGAAGGCCAAGGCAGGTGAATCACTCAAGGTCAGAAGTTCAAGACCAGCCTGGCCAACATGGTGAAACCCCGTCTCTACTAAAAATACAAAAATTAGTCAGGCAAGGTGGTGGGTGCCTGTAGTCCCAGCTACTTGAGAGGCTGAGGCAGGAGGCTCGCTTGAACCCAGGAAGCAGAGGTTGCAGTGAGCTGAGATTGCGCCACTGCACTCCAGCCTGGGCAACAGAGCGAGACTCCTGTCTAAAAATAAATAAATAAATAAAAATAAAATTAAAAAATAAAACATAAAATAATAAATAATAACATATTGATATTCTTAGGGTTCCATCTTTGATCTTCTGTTATCACTCTACACATGCTCCCTTAGCTATCTTACCCACTGACAGTGCTCTAATGAACAACTGTATTCTGATGATTTCAAAATCTTTATCTCCAACTCAGACTGCCTTTCTACTTTAGGCCCACACAGTCTGGAGCTCGCCTGTACATCCCATAATCACCTCAAACTTAGCATGTCTAAAACACAATTCATGGTATCTCTCCAAAATAAATTTTTCTTTCTGATTCTCTATCACAGTGAATGGCACCATCATCCATTTTAATACTCAGATCCAGAAAAAAATATCGCTGACTCTTGTTTTTCCCATCAGTTCTGGCTAAGTAATTGGTCTCATATCTGTCCACTTTCTCCCACCATCATCTCACATCTGTACCACCGTGGTTCTGATTAGCCTCACTGTCAAGGCTGGAACCTTAACAGACACCAGCATTCAGGGAATGAGTAGAGGGAGAGAAGTTTTCTGTGTGAGTAGGGGGAGAGAGGTAGAAGAAAACAAGGAGAAAGTAGGGTCAGGGGAATATAATATTTCAAAAAAAAAGTATTGCCCTCATCCCAATCTATTCACCACACTGTCATCAGTGTAAGCTTTATAAAAAGAAAATCCGAATTTATCACCTCTTTGTTTAAAACCATTTAATGGCGCCTGATATAAAATAGCACGACTGTGATATTGTGAAATATATATTTGATCTTCAACTAAATTCCTGACAGCCAACTCCTAAAATCCTTAGAATCTCCAAAGTGATGTCTTTTTGTAGAGTTGACTGATAGCTGGCAGACCATTGGGTAGCTTAGGATAGGGACTGGTCACTGGAAAGACCAAGGCATGATTAGGGAGGGGAGAGGGATTGAAGGTTAAGTTGATCACCAGTGGCCAATAGTTTAATAAATCATGCCTACACAATGAAGCCTCTGCAAAACCCAGAAAGATTAGGGTACAGAGACCTTCTGGATAGCTGAACTCTCATGGAGGCTTCTGGAGGGTGGCTTGCCTGGGATGGGCATGGATGCTCTGTGCCCCTTCCCACATTCACTGATGCCTCCACCTTGGAGAACTCATCCCTACTCCCACCTGCTTTGATTTGGATAACCTCTTCCTTTGTGCCTCCATATACCCACAATAAATTACTTTATTTATTAGTGTGTCCCTCACAAATCCACAAGGTCAATGCAGTCAAGATTATGACTTTTAGCTGTATTCCTGATGCTTGTAATACTGTCCACCATACCCTCCTTCTTGAAATTCTTCTTCCCTTGACTTCCATGACAGTGTGTATTTTTTTCCAGATGCTCTACATTCCTACAAGCTGCTTCCCTTCATTCCTTCATTTCTTGTTCCTCTTCTCATCCCAAAAGGCAAAAGTCTCATCATCAGTCCTCCTCTCTTTGTGTATTTGCTCTTTTGGTTGCCTACTCCTTGTCTTCTAAACTCTATGTGCTGATGACCCTCAGATCTACACGTCGAGCTCACAGCTCCCTTCTGAGCACAGATTTCCTTTTAGGTTGCCTACTGCTCATTTCCCTTTGGAGATCCTGTCTCACCTGGGACCTCAACACATCTGAAACAGGACTCCTCCTCTTTCTCTCCAAACCAACTTCTTCTCCTATTTCTGTTAATAGAGCTACAATTCTCCTCGTCAGTCAAACACAAAACCAATTATATTTGGCCCCATCCTTTCCCTCCTCATGCTCACATTACCAAGAGGTGAACTCTTCTTTGTTACTGATTTTCACATTCCTCTCCATTCTTATTGTCACTACCATAATATCAACCTTGATTACTAATTGCTAACTAGATCCTTGCTGCTCAGTGCTTGGCTCTTGACCAGCACCATCTGCATCAGCTTGGCTCATGTTAGAATGCAGAGGCTCAGGCTTAAACCCAGACTTGTTGAGTCAGGTTCCCGGTCACTTGTCTGCTCACTGAAGTTTGAGAGGCACTAGGCCAGGCCACATCAATAAACCGTTTGGCTTACACCTGTAATTCCAGCACTTTGGGAGGCCGAGCTGGGAAGATAATTTGAGGCTGGGAGTTTGAGGCTGTGGTGAGCCATGACTGCACCATTGCACTCTAGCCTGGGTAACAAAAAGAGACTCTGTCTCAAAACAAACAAACAAACACTTAAGTGGAATCCCTGACTCTAGTCTCTTATTTCCTTTCATATATCCTACAGACCACAGTGATATAAATTTCTTCTGATCATATTATTTTCTCTCAACTCAAACTTAATGACTAATGACTGTACTGTCTAAGGAATAAAATCCACATTTCTTTCTTTTTTAGGGACAGGGTCTTCCTCTGTCACTCAAGCTGGAGTGCAGTTGTGTGATCATGGCTCACCTTAGCCTCAAACTCCTGGGCTCAAGCGATCCACCCACCTAGCCTCCCAGGTAGCTGGGACTACAGGCGTATGCCACCATGCTCAGCTGATTTTTAAATTTTTTGTAGAGATGAGGTCTTGCTATGTTGCCCATGCTAGTCTTGAACTCTTGGGCTCAAGCAATCTTCCTGACTTGGCCTCCCAAAGTGCTGGAATTATAGGTGTGAGCCACCATACCCTGCCTAAGGTCCACATTTCTTAGAAAATGAGGCTCTCAGCTACCTACCCAATCTATTTCCCCTGACTTGTGTATGCTGTTTCACTAATATATTCTGTATTTCAGGCCAACAGAACTAGAAATGCGGTATGGCACTAGTGGGAAAGAATTTTAACTAAGAATCACTTTTAGCAATGACATAAGCTGGTTCTATAACCTCAGGCAAAATGTTTGTCCTCTCAGATCTTGGATTTCTCCTCTGCAAAATAAGGAAGTTAGACCAGGCCAGTGCTTTAAAGATTTTTTGACTGCAGTCTACAGTAAGAAATATATATGTATCTGGTATTCACATCCATACATAAAAATATAAGTACAGTTACAATTGGAGCAAAAGTTGCAGAAAATAATACTTGCTCTTTCAAAATGTAATGCATGCTAATATTTTCTATTCTCTTCTCATCCATTTATTTCATTTTTTAAAATGCAGGTTGCTAACCACCATATTGATTTCACAACGCACTAAAGGAACCTGGAGATTGCAAAACACTGCGTTTCCTCTAACCCTAAGAAGCCATGACTCTGGGGTCCTCTTCCTTGAACATATCCTCTGTTTCCCTACTCTGTACCTTTGCTGAAAACATTTTCTCTCCCTGTAACATGCTCTCCTATTCTAGACTGTTGAAATGCAGTGTGTTTAAGATCTGAAACTTTTTTTTTTTTTTTTTTTTTTTTTTGAGACGCAGTCTCGCTCTGTCGCCCAGGCTGGAGCGCAGTGGCGGGATCTCGGCTCACGCAAACTCTACCTCCCGGGTTCACGCCATTCTCCTGCCTCAGCCTCCTGAGTAGCTGGGACTACAGGCGCCCGCCACCACGCCTGGCTAATTTTTTATATTTTTAGTAGAGATGGGGTTTCACCGTGTTAACCAGGATGGTCTTGATCTCCTGACCTCGTGATCCACCCGCCTCGGCCTCCCAAAGTGCTGGGATTACAGGCGTGAGCCACCGCGCCCGGCCGATCTGAAACTTCTTGAAACTAGAAGATATCTTTGATGCCGTTGCACATCTACAGTACTAGATCGTATTTCTTTCTTGATATTCTACACAAGTGTCCTATAATAGTATTGGTGTGTATTTCTTATCTCCTGTTTTTGGCTGTAAGTCCCTTGAGGGCAGGGATCATGTCTTTGAAGCATTTAGCACAGTGTCTGGTATGTGAGAGTCACTCAAGCCTGAAAATCTCACTCTCTCACAGTTATTCTTTCTCCAATCATTCTTCTATTTAATCAACACCTGTAGGTCCTTGAAGCCTTCCACTCTCTTCATAACTATCAGCAAGCTGCTTATCTTCACTTCCTTCCCTCAGATTAGACTCAGACTAGATGCCACTGGCCAGCACATTAACTTCTGTCTTGGTAATCTCTTCAACTCTCTTGCCTACCTGTCTCTTCCTTTCACATGTCTGGCAGAAGTTCAACTCTGACTCAATCCAACTGTCTACATTCTCTGCTCCTCTATTTAAATTGCCAAGCATTACCATAAAAAAAAGTCCCGCAATCGTGCAGATAATGTAATGGTCTTCACCCTTACCAGGGTCCTTAACACACCATGAAACATTCCTATTTGATTTCTCTAGTTATCTCCCTATCCCATTCTCCACACAGCTAATTTTTTTTTTTCACTCTCCTTAACCCTTTGTCCTCAAACATTCCTTTCCAAAACCTTACTTCCAGGACTGGGTTAGGTTCCCTTATTATGTGTTCCCACAGTATTCCTAGTTACCATGGTCATAGGCTTTAGCACTTTGCTTCTCACTGCCTGTTTATTTATTTGTTATAGCACAACTTACATATTTCTTTTTTTTTTTTTTTGAGTTGGAGTCTTGCCCTGTCATCCAGGCTACAGTGCATTGGTGTGATCTTTGCTCGCTGCACCTCCGCCTCCTGGGTTCAAGCAATTCTCCTGCCTCACTCTCTCGAGCAGCTGGGGTTACAGGTGTACACCACCACACCTGGCTAATTTTTTGTATCTTTAGTAGAGACGGGGTTTCACCATGTTGGCTAGGCTGGTCTCAAACTCCTGACCTCATGATCTGCCCACTCTGGCCTCCCAAAGGGCTGGGATTACAGGCGTGAGCCACCGCGCCAGGCTAACAACTTATATATTCCAAAAATTAGTACAAAATGTACTAAATTTTTGTAAATGTACAAAATTAGTATCATTTACAGTATCTTAAGATAAATTTCCTTTGAATGGGAGCTTCCTTTCCAGTACTTTGAGCTCTACAAGATGTATCTAGAAAATTTACGACTATGGAAAATGAAGACTGCTTACATCAAGTATGGAGGAAGGGGAAGGGCCTGTGGTTTTTCTTTTTGATCAATTGCTGTAACACTGTCCTTCAGATGGCTGAGGGAGTTTCACATTTTCTTTAGACATCATTAGGCGCTGAAGCTCTTGAAGGATAACTTTGATGATATATGAATTCTGCCATTTTGCTAGCGCTGATATGGCTCTTGGGTTCACCATTCCATTAGAACTATTAACTCTATTCATATTAATTTTTGTTACAAATCTTACAAAGGGGAGTTCTTCTGGGTATTTAGGTCCACATTCTATTTTAAGGCTGTATATTTGGCTTTCATAAATTTCCTGAGCCCATGGTGGCTGCCATCTTGCATTGCTGTTGCTTGAAGACTGGCCCTCACTGCCTATTTAAGTTCATATATCTTACTGGACTTTAAGCTCATTGAAAATAAGAAACAGAACTTATTCGTTATTGAAACCCCAGAACTTATTACAGCAATAAGTACTCAATAAATATTTCTTAAATGAATAAATGAATACATAAATAAATATTAGTTAAATGAATAAATACATCATATACAAATTTCATACAGTTATTTTAAGAGCCAATCAATTAATTAATGCCAATAAAACCTTAGGGAATGAAAAGTATGAAATACAAATGGTTTCTAAAATTTATAACAGATGTAGAATTATAGCTAATTAAGAGTTTATTATTTCTATTCTAATGACTGGAAAAATGGGAGTTAGGGCCACATATATAATAGGATCTGCTAGTACAAGTATTGCAGACTTCACCTTAGACCACGGTAATCTGATATGAAGAAGGTATTTATTTTTTGATGGCCTAGCTTTACTTTTTTCCTTTTAGTATAATTCTCCTTCACTCGTTTATTCATCTAAAGGCACATTTGCATGTGGCCATGACTGACAGCATTAGGTTGCTCAGAAAACATTGCTCCATATCTTAAGAAGCAACTCAGCAACTCTTTTTCTTTTTTCTTTCCTTTTTTAAAAAAAACAAAAACGAAAACAAAACAAAACTTTTCTCTGGAATATCAGTGATGTCCATCCTCTTATTTAGTATCATAGGACTTTGCTTTGTGAGACAGTCTGTTTCAGAATTCTCCTTCTGTGGGCAAGCCAGGAGAGGGTCCTGACCCTTAACATACTCACTCTGACATTGTGAGGATGAAGCCCTCCTGGATGCTGAGACATATACTGGGCCAGGTCTGTGTGCTAAATAAAGCAGTGGAGAAAGAGAAGTGAGTGAATTCAGTGGTGTTTGGATAGCGTCCTAAAGCAGAACATTGACTTGACTGTCAGAAGGTATTATGAAGTACAGAATTTTAAGAATAAGGTGCAAAAGGAATATTACCAGGTTTTCTGAGAACCCACTGTTAAGGTCAAACACAGTGTGTCTTTCTAACTGGCTGCTCTTAGAACAAAGCCTGTCTCTCAGCACAGAGATGCTCATTTTAAATGACTGGCACTGAACACAACGACGCAGGAATTTTTCACTCTCCAAGTGTCCTTGGAGGCAAGTCAAGTACACATACCTTATAAGTTCTTTCTGCTTATTTAAATATTTTTTCTTCCAAAAATACAACATGAGTTATTCTTTAGCAAGCTTGCATACAATTTTTAAATATCTTGTGATTTTTACCTTTATTGTCAATGAAAAAATGTTGGATTCTGCTCAGATAGTGATTAAAATTAGATTAAAAATAAGTGCAAAAGTTTTATTTAGAAGGTAAACTCAAGATCCTCATTTATTATTGCTGATGAGGGGAAAAGGGACAGCAAAAGTCATGGGTAAGGAAGCAGGACCAAAGATGGATGTGGGAACAATAAGGTTCTACTAATCACAATAACGAAAATTTCCATACTTTTCACATTGTAATAAAAGTTTTATCATGCCATAAAATATTAACAGATTCATTATACAAGTACCAGGCTATTTTTCTCAAGTGTTGTAAAATGCTCGAACAACTCACCATGTATTCAAAAACGAATGTCAGCGTCTCTTTGGTGTGGATTATGTCATGCAGGAGCACAATATTGGCATGTTTCAAACCCTTCAGGAGAGAAGCTAGAAAAATTAAACAAAATGTTAAATCCATCATTGATAATGAAAATGCTGCTCTAAAGATATCAGACGGTATATATTTTTTCAACATTTCAAATCAAACATTCTGGTTATTTTACTGCCGGAAAACAATCTCTTGTGGCAAAAGAATATTTAAAATTACAAAGAACCTTCATTATTTCAAAAATGGCAAATCATTGCAACTTATTGTTCCTACAGGCTAGAGTGGTTGCAAAAAATATGTTTCCATTTACCTAATCAATTTCATCAAAGCACTCAGAGCACTAAATGCTCTCCTCTGGGAATCTCATCAACCCAGCTTCAGAGCTACAGGAGGAGAGGCCTGGAGAGATAAAGGGCTTTGGAGGAGCAGGAAATGGAGTGTTCTGCCTTCTAGAGCAGGACTTTGCGACATATGAGCAGTCTCCAAAATTCTAACTCCCACAAGCGGTCAGTAGGTCCGGTGGATATGATTGGTGGGAGACAGGGATAAAAGCATGGGGTAAAGAACTGTTGAAACATGATAGAGACTGGAGATGATTTCTTAAAGGTAATGTTGCAAACCTCTGTGGAAAGGAGAAAATGTGAACTTGAAAAGAGGAGTTGGCCAAACTTGGGGAGCCCAGGGAGGTGAAAGTGGAGAAGGCTGAGGGCTTTCTCTTGCCTCTTCAATAATCGTTTACTAAAGGCAGCCTTGAAGGAAAGAAGTCATCACAAAAGGCCAAGTGACTGGGAGGGGTTTGAAAGTCTGTCTTTGGAGCTTCTGGAGATAGGAAGACCTCTGGCTTCAGGAAAGCAGAGACTAGAAAAGGTACAATAAAGAGACCATGAGGCCGGGTGTGGTAGCGCATGCTTGTGATCCCAGCATTCGGGGAGGCCGAGGTGGGTGGATCACCTGAGGTCAGGAGTTTGAGACCAGCCTGGCCAACATGGTGAAACCCCGTCTCTACTAAAAATACAAAAATTAGCCGGGCGTGGTGGGGCCTGGTGGTGCACACCTGTAATCCCAGCCACTCGGGAAGCTGAGGCAGGAGAATCACTTGAACCTGGGAGGCGGAGGTTGCAGTGAGCCAAGATTGCACCACTGCACTCTGGCCTGGGTGACAGAGCGAGACTCCATCTCAAAAAAAAAAAAAAAAAAAAAAAAAAAGAGATGATAAGGCTCACCTCAGGGCATCCCTGCATGAAGAAATCGTGTCTTTAAAGCTTAAAGGTAAGGAAAAGTAAAGGATAAAAACTCAAAGCATTATTCTGTAGCCTATGCCTGCATATCATGAATCTCCTGCACCAACTCCCTCCCAGTGTAGAATTCCATAAGATTAAAAACAACTGAAATACTCCCTTAAATTTAGGAATAAAATTATTTTCTTTAGGCATCAACCTATTTTAGTGAATCTGTCGTTTTGCCCTCCTGATAGCCATTCTCCCTTCTAGTGGGGGCACTTCTATTTTCCCCTGGAAAAACAACTGTCTTCTTCCTCAGACCATGCTCATCTGGTGGAACTGACCCGGCCTCTACCCAAGAATGGGCATATGACCCAGGGCTGGCCAATCAGAGCACAGCACTCCCCTATCCCTAGTGATTGGTTCAGAGACAGGCACAAAACCCAAGTTTGGCAGAGCCCTGTTTTGCTGGTGCCATTAGAAAAGAAGTGCTTTCTTTTCTATTGTGAGAGCTAAACCTGTGGGATTTAGCCAGGAGTTGCTGGGGTCAGATTACCAACACCTGGTGACAACATGCCTGGGAATAAAATGAATGCACAGCAAACCAGTGTTGGGTAATGAGAGACACGGCTTCCTGATGATATTGCTTATGCCCTACCAGCCTGTAGTTATCAGATCTGTGAGCCAGTGAATTTCTCTCTTTACTTGTCAATTTAAGCTGACTTACACGGAAGGAGCTCCATCACACCTGTTAACCTTATTTGCTGTAATGACTAATGCCTTAATTTTTACTTTTTGCCCCCAGAGTCCTTATAGGCTAAATTTATTATTTCACTTTGACAAATGTGTTGCTTTGTAAATGTAATAAACAGCTTCTCAGGCATCTGTTTAATCTCCCTAGTCTCAGACTGAAGGCCACATGGGAATTGAGGGAGTGACTTTCCCCCTTTTTGAGATGCTGCCACACCACCTAGTACCACACTCAGCCGAGAGTAAGCACTTAATTTGTCAAACATATTATTGAATGTCTTAAGGAGAACTGTCTGTGGAGCCAGAAGCCCTAATATGAATCCTGGCCCTGTCACTTCCTATCTGAGTAAGCTCTGGAGAGTATCTCAAACTAAGTCTCAATTCATTCCTTAGGAAAAGAGATATCGTCTTTTCTGACTTACTTCATAGGGTTGATATGAGGATGGAATCAGATACCATTTGTGGAACCTTGGTAAATGTAAAGCATTACAGAGGCAAATTAGAATTAGTATCCCTTCCCTCTTCTTGCCAGCTTCTTGCCCCTGCCTTTCACCCTGAACCCCACTAAACGTCTACTTTCAGTCTTAAAATCTTGTTTATGGTATGTTTCTGCTAGAGTTTTGAATACCTTCCATATTTTCTGACCATCAGTTGAGAATGCTTATACTTTAGGTGTATTTTTACTTATAAATTATCTCGTAAATTTCTCTCTTTCCCCCACCCCTATGTTACAAAGCATATAGCAAAATTAGATTTCAAAAGGATACGGTAAAGCTGAAATTGCTAAGAATATTGTTAAGATATTTTAATTTTATGTTTAGTATAATTTTAGTCTTACCTAACTATATTACTAAAACTCCAGATGCTTCTTTTTAAATCATGATGGCATGATTTGTTCATTATGATGGCCTCATGCTCTTACTTGCTAAAATGGCCAAGGAACAATATCTACTTGGAATGAGGCTTCCTGCTAACAATACTGGGTATAAACTTCATGTCATCTTCTTGATAATTACAGTTTTTGTAGGAGTAGGAAAAATGTCTGTTTTGTATTTCTGTGTTGTTCACTTACATTGGAATTACTAGTTTTACCTTCAACCCACAGTTTCTTTGCAGAAATCTTTTTAACCATTCATCCATTTTATGAAGATTAACCACTCGTACATGTCAAGTCCTCTCAACTTTTTATCACATACAAATCTATTGGCATTACCTTCCAAATTGTCCAGAACCCCTCCCTTCTTGCCATATCTTCTGCCAGCACCCTGGACCAAGCCACTATCATATGTTGGCTGAATTATTGCAAATGCCTCCCATCTGCCTGCTTCCCTGCTTTCCTCCTATGGCCACTTCTTCACAGGAGAGCCAGACACTGCTATCCTTCTCAAATGAGTTAGGGCATGTGCCTCCTGGTTCCAAACCCTCCAGTGGCCTCTCATCTCCTGCAGAGTAAATTCAAAGGACTTGCGATTTCCTGCCTACCCTACTGTTGGCTGTGCCCATCGTGACCTGTCATCTCCTCACACTTCCATCTTTGCTCACTTGGCTTTAGCCTCACTGGCCTCCTAGCTGTTCCTTAGACACACTTGCAAACACATTTCCACCCCAGGATTTTACACTTGCCAATGTCTTTTCCTGTAATCCTCTCTTCTCACCTCTCTGCCTTCATCCTCCCTCACTTTCTTCAGAGCCTCCGCTCAAGTGATACATATAGGTGCAGACTTCCTTGACCATTCTAGGTGAGATAGCAGCCCTCTACTCCATCCCACCTCAGCAGCCCTCCACCCCATCCCACCTCTACCCCATCCTACCCTCTCTCTCTGGGCCCTGCTTTATTCTTTTCCATAGTGCCTGTCACCACCATCTGACATTTTATATATAAATATTTGTTTATTGTCTGTCTCCACAATTGAGAATATAAACTCCATTGAGAGTGGGCACTTTTGTTTTTTTTTTTTTGCTTATTGCTGTATACTCAGTGCCTAGAACAATGTCTGGCACTCAATAAATATTTATCTTTAAATTAGTGGTCACTAATTACCTAATATCGTTTCTATACCTCTCGTTGGTTGGTAAAGGGTGTTTCTGTTGAAGATGCTTTTATTCCTTCTTTCTCTTAGTTGTCTCCCTCATTAGATTATAAATATTCTATGCTTTACGGCCATTCCTATTACTGCTTTTCTGGTGCCCTAGAACTACTGAAATCGTTATATGAAAACTGTGAATTTTGCTGAATAATGAATAGGGAATTCAGATGAAAGAGCAGATGATGTTTAAAGCATTTATCTCACAGTATTGTTTATCATTTTGGTCCATCCACCAGAGGGATGTGAAATGCCTACAGCCTCAGATGTGTGGGTCTTAAACCCAGGAAGAAAAGGTCTTTCTTTCTTCTAATTTTAAGGACATTTTATAAACTGCACAGCAGGATATGATATCTGTCCTGCAGACTAAACAGTTGAGGGACACAAAAGTCAACTGAGAAGGGCAAAGATCCTAAAATTAGCATTCTGAGTCTCATAAAATAGTGTTTTTTTATTATTAATGTATCCTATGTATACTTATTTTTGTTTTTCTTCAAAGAAAAGACACAAAAGTAAATAGGGATGTCTTTAAGGCTCCAGAGGAAAGCTGATTCTCCAAGTCCTAGGATGTCGCTCTATGTAATGAAGGCCTGGTAGTCAAAGTCGTCTCTAGGCTGTAAACTCATTGAGGGCATGGATTGAACTTGCCCTTGTCTTTGCATCTCCAGCACTAGCACAGGCCTGGCATGTGGTGCTCAATAAGTGCTCATGAATTAATGAAAGCCAGGCCAATTGTAATGAGTTTATGAGGAATTATATAATGAGTCAATGATGGAGTCCTCCCCAACCCTCATTGGACATTGAATAAAAAAGTGTTTCTAGTCCCTGTTGTTACAGTTCCTCTGACCTGAGAATCATAAATCAAGTCAATGAGTCAAGTTATGCATTCCAAGAAAAGAAATAATTGAAATAATTTTAGATAAATGTTAGAGAAATACTAAGACAAGTGTCAGATAAGTAGTTGTCTTGGTATCTTTGGAATTGTAATGCTGATCACATACCATTATCCTGGCATTATTTTGTTTTATAAGGATGTAACTATGCACAATGAATTTGCTGTATTTGTCATGTGATATGATTGTGTTCAGTGGCAGACTTTCTGTCAACCAGGCCTACCCTAGACTATTTCTGGTCATTGGCAATTCAGAAGTTCTAATCAGCCTCCTCCCCTGCCTCATTGTATGACCTTAGGGAGGCTCCTTAGCCTATTTTTGGCTCAGTTTTCTCATATATGGATTGGGAATCATTACTTTGTAATGTTTTTCTACTAGAGAATGATCTTAAAAGATTCTTAGCTGAGACTGTTTCTAATTTAAACACTGCAATTACTGGCACTGTAGAATCAATGATAGAATCAGAATTGATGAATATACAACATGATATGTTATTTTCTTTAAAATATTTCTTCTGGACACACAAGTGGCCAACAAACATATGAAAAAATTTCTCAACGTCATGAATCATCAGAGAAATGCAAATCAAAACCTCAATGAGATACCATCTCACACCAGTCAAAAAGGCTATTATTTAGAAGTAAAAAGTTAATGGATGCTGGTAAGCTTGAGAAGAAAAGGGAGTGCTTATACACTGTGGGTGGGAATGTTAATTAGTTCAGCCACTGTGGAAAACAGTTTAGAAATTTCTCAAAGTGAGGCAGGGCAGGTGAGTCCCAAAACTGGGGCTTAGCCTGGGAGGGTTCTTGGCTTCACCCAGGAAAGAATTCAAGGGTGAGCCTGTGGTGTTAGACAGCAGCTTTTATTGAAGCAGCAGTGTTCAGCAGCAGCGGGTGTACCTCTCCTTGCAGAGCAGGGCTGCCACATAGGCAGTGTGCCCAGAGTAGCAGCTCATAGGTAGCTCTACAGTTATATTTATACCCACTTTTAGTTATATGCAAATTAAGGGGCAGTTTATACAGAAAGTTTTAGGAAAAGAGTGGTAATTCCAGGTTGTCAGGTTGTTGCCATGGGAAAGGGTGGTAACTTTCAGGTGTTGCCGTGGCAATGGTAAACTGACATGGCACACTGGTGGGTGTGTCTTCTGGAAAGCTGCCTCCCCCCAGGCCCTGTTTTGGCTAGTCCTAAATTTGGTTTAGTGTTCAAGCCCCATCTCTGGAGTCGAGTCCCATCTCCTGCCTCAAAAAAACCAAAAACAGAATTACCATTTGACCCAGCAATTCCATTCCTGGGTATATACCCAAAGGAAAATAAATTGTTCTGTCAAAAAGACACCTACACTTTTATGTTCGTCACAGCACTATTCACAATAGCAAAGACATGGACTCAACCTAGGTGCCCAGCAATGGTGGATTGGATAAAGAAAATTTGTACACTGGCACCATAAAATACTATGCAGCCACAAAAAAAAAAAAATAATAATGTCCTTAGCAGCAACATGGATGCAGATGGAGGCCATTATCCTAAGTGAATTAACCCAGGAACAGAAAACAAATACCACATGTTCTCACTTACAAGTGAAAGCTAATAACTGGGGGTATTGGGTACACACAGACATAAGATGGGAATAATAGACACTACACCAGGGACTCCAAAAGGGGAGAGGAAGGGAGAGGGACACGGGTTGAAAAACTACCTATCAGGTACTATACTCACTATTTGGGTGACAAGATACCTCAGCATCATGCAATATACTCATGTAACAAACCTGGACATGTACCCCTTGAATCTAAAATTAAAGATTAAAAAAATACTTCTGCATTTTCCTTAATGTTTATATAAAATGTATAATAAAAACAGATTTCTATTTTTATTTTTACTGTTGCTAAACAATAAATACTTTAGTTAAGCATTTCCAAATTCATCATAATAAAGTAGAAAGGATTTTAAATAGAATAGATATGGATTCTAACAACTCTGATTACTATCTCTGTGACCTCAGACAAGTTACCTAACCTCTCTGAGGCTGGAATTTCTTTATCTCTACAACAAAAATAGCACATTTTACTTCCTAGGGTTGGCATAAAGGTTTTAAAAATATACATTATGTAGAGGAAGGGGGAGATTATGTCATATGCCTCGTCCTCAAAAAAGATTAGTTATATGACTCCTTCCTAAGAAAAATGCTATTAACAGGCTGAAAGTCCTCAGTTTAAACCAAAAGTTGACCACTTGAACAAAAATATTTAAAACAATGCACATTATTAAGATATTGCTATAAAGTTTCATAAAACTAAGAAATGCTGTACTATGTAAAAACATAACACATTAGCCTATTCAAATGAAAGTATTTCCTCCTAGTTGTAAAAATCAACACTTAAAATACAATTCTATAGTCAATTATGAGAGATTTCCAAGGCACTATGAAGGCCTCTGCTTTTCTTAATTAGCAAAGGAATGAGGGTGGTAGGGAACACATCTATTTTGTGTATTGCTGTGTATCTAGCAGTTCGGCAGAGTACCTGGTCATAGTAGGTGCTAAATGAATATTTCTAGAGTGGGTGCATAGAAAGCATATGAATTTTTGAATCAGAGAGATTTGGTTTGAATCACCACCATATAGTGGAATAATATTAATAATATCTATCTCTAAAGATTGTTAAGAGGATTGAAAGAAGTATGAAAAGCACTGACACATGTATTAAGATATATTTCCCTTGGGAGGCTGAGACACGCAGATCACCTGAGGTCAGGAGTTCAAGACCAGCCTGGCCAACATGGTGAAACCCTGTCTCTACTAAAAATACAAAATTAGCTGGGTGTGGTGGTACATGCCTGTAATCTCAGCTACTCCGGAGGCTGAGGCAGGAGAATTGCTTGAACCCCGAAGGCAGAGGTTGCAGTAAGCCAAGATTGTGCCATTGCACTCCAGCCTGGGCAACAAGAGCAAAACTTCGTCTCAAAAAAAAAAAAAAAAATTTCCCTTAGTGCTGTTCATACTTTTGCTAGTTTCATAATATCACATGTTAAGGTCAAATGAAAATAGTATTCCAAATGACCAGACTAGTAAATTGCCACATGTATTCTACCTGTATAGAAAGAGACCATATATGTAGTAAAATCATACTTAATAAATCTTTGGCTGCTATACCATCAGGGCAGCCAAATTGTTCAGGAAAAGCAATTCCTGCTTCAAGGCTTTTTAAAGAAGGCTGCATTACTTGTTCAGTTTTCCTGCACGTGCCTTTCGGTTGCCTTTTTAGCTAGTGACCCTGGATTTTAGCTAATGAACTCCAGCTGTTCTTATTTTGCCTTCCAGCCCTTCTCATTTAACCTCCTGTCTCCCTGGTCTCACATCCTTAAAGTTCTTACAGGAAAAATGGGACAGTGCCAAAGTTTTCGAATAAAGCCTCATATCTTCTTGAGGGGAGAGGGCTCTTTTAACAAGGGCTCCAAGCTTTTATAGTGGTGTAAAAAGAAACATTCATTGTTGGAAATTGGATTCCTAACAACCTCCAATGTGTCAGAAATCCTCTTGTGGTTTTTAATATTACACAAGCAAAGCATTCGGTAAGGTAAGTCCATAAAACAAACCAAGAAAGTCCACAGTTGACTACTAAATGTAATTGTAAACACCTGTGATGGAGAGGCAATTCCTCCGTAAATATGCAATGAAAGAAACATTTAGCATACAGAACAAAACGGATCCAGGTTTTCTGAACCATGCTGAGAACCATCTGTTAGCAAACCTGGCAAAAGGTTTCACTGTTACAGTTAAATGTCAACCTGAAAAACTTGGCTGTGGGCAATATCTAAGCAAAGCCAATCTTAAGCAATTGGCAAACTCAAGCTCACAAAGGAAACCTTCCTCTTATGCGGGTGACCTGGGAATTTCTATTACGTTCACAAATACTCTTTAACCTATCCATACATTTCCTTCCAAATCTGATCATCCTTTCATGGAGACCATTAATAAGTACATTAGTTAATGCAGTTTCCATTATATTAAACACTTAAAACCATGCCTTCTCCCAGAATGCACCTGATCCTACCAGGATGAATCTCTGGCTAAACCAATAGCCCATTTGGCCCTTCCAATTAAATTCAAAATGATGTATTTCCCAGGGGCTCTGAAAGACTTTTGAAAAGGGTATCAAATTCAGTTATAAACTCATTTTCTGAATTGCTTTTTCCATGCCTGTTTGCATAACCCATCCTTCGAAGCTCAGTTCAAAATCTAGTGACTCCATCAGTCACACTGAGACTAACTTGCTCTCATCTTAGTTTATGTCTTCTATACACTTGTAACTTGAATCATGTGCTCTGTTAAGACTGCAAATGATAGAACAAAGATATGGGTTTCTCTTCTCATCCTTCACAGCATCCAGCAGCATACTCTGCATATAGCATGTGCTCAGTAAAGAACAGAAGATAAGTAGTTAAAAGTGGGAGAAAATAAGGCCAGGGAAGTGCCATTTCTCTGGGATTTTGCTGAAATGCATAGCAATCCTATCATCATCTTATTTCAAATGGCTCATGCAATAAAGGTTGATAAATTATATTTTTAATGATTCATTTCACTATATTGGCTTCTTGATGTTTATATTATAAAGTATTAGTTATCTTGATGGTAAATAAGACATTACCCAGGAAAAGAAGAATGGAATAATAATGGTCAACGTTTGTTGAACTCTGAAAAACTGACTCTGTGATAAGTGCTTCATATACATATTCTTGTTGAATCCTCATAACAACTCCATGAAATAGGTACCACTATTATCCTCTTCCTGCAAGAAACTGAGTAATAAATAGGTGAAGTAACCTACCCAACATCATACCACTAGTGATTGGTGGACCTGTGCTGCAAACCCAAGTCCATTTGACACCAGGTTCCTCACCCATTTGCTGTACTGTCCAGGGCACAGAGAAAATACAGGCAGAACACTATACATGCATGCCTTCTGGAGAATCTCCAAGTGCTAGCTAACAACATGTTATGTTCAGGCAAATTTCCCAGTAAGAATTTGTGTGATTATATATTTTATCTTTTATAGGAATTTTCTGAGGTTATATAGGTATAGCCTTAGCACCTAGCATGAGGCCAAACACACGGAAAGTATTAGTAATCGCTCAGTGAATTCATAGTTTCGGTCAAGTGATATAATAGTTTTAAATCTCAATTTCCTCAAAATTAAGTAAAAAAAATAGCAGTGTAAAGTTCTTGAAAAACTTGTATGAAAAATAAAAATGTAATTATAGTATTCCAGAAGAATCAAAACTAGATGCTGAATGGATCAATGCAATACATTTTTTATCAAATCAAGGACTCAAAACAGATCTATTGGGTCCATTTCTGCTGTTCTTACCTTCTCGGATAGCTGTAAATGGGACTCCTTCCTCTGCATTCATGCTGATGACTTTTAAAGCCACTAGTTGTCCATTTATTCTAGAAGAGAGGGATTGAGGGGCACACACTTATTGAGGTGGTTCAAAGCAGCAATTTATACCAAAGATGGCTTAACAAAAGCACTTTCACTTCAAAATATATTCTAGCATATAAATCTATAATTTTCTCAAAATAAGAAGTTTAACATGTATCAATACATATATAACATATATATTTGAAAGCATTTTCCCTCTTTACTAAAGTGATATATATATGTCCATTATAGAAAATTTGGAGCTTATTATTATTTTTCATCTGACTTTTTGTAGTGTGTGTTTTTTTGTTTTTTGTTTGTTTGTTTGTTTGTTTGTTTTGAGACAGAATCTCGCTCTGTTGCCCAGGCTGGAGTACAGTGGCACGATCTCGGCTCACTGTAACCTCCGCCTCCTGGGTTCAAGCAATTCTCCTGCCTCAGCCTTCCACGTAGCTGGGATTACAGGGGACCCCCACCACACCTGGCTAATTTTTGTATTTTTAGCAGAGATGGGGTTTCACCATTTTGGCCAGGCTGGTCTCGAACTCCTGACCTCAGGTGATCTGCCCACCTCAGGCTCCCAAAGTGCTGGGATTACAGGCGCGAGCCACCATGCCCAGCCTTGTAGTGGTCTTCTGACAGTTTCCCTGCTGAGACATTTGCACTCCTACTATTTATTCTCAGCAGAGTAGTTGGAGGCATACTTTTCAAATGACAATCAGGACAAGCCACTTTTCTGTTCAAAAGCCACCATATCTCCACACGTTACTTAGAATAAAAGCCAAATTCTTGCAGCTGGCTTCTAAGTGCTACCTGATCTTCCCAGGCCACACCATTATCTCTCTCTCTCTTCATTTCCTCCTACTCTCCCCTTATTCATCATTTTATTCATGATATCAGCTAAGTGCTGAGAATAGAGAAGATTTTAATGCAGGTATAAATCCATTGTTTTTAATACAGTGGGATTAAAATCATATTGTTAGTAACCTTTTTTCCTCCATGTAACTTTTCTCTTATAGTTCATTCTTGTACAATCTGATATTTAATAAAGATTTAACATTTCATCAGGCCGGGCACAATGGCTCACGCCTGTAATCCCAGCACTTTGGGAGGCCAAGGCCGGTGGATCACGAGGTCAGGAGATCGAGACCATCCTGCCTAACACAGTGAAACCCCATCTCTACTAAAAATACAAAAAATTAGCCGGGTGTGGTGGTGGGCACCTGTAGTCCCAGCTACTCGGGAGGCTGAGGCAGGAGAATGGCGTGAACCTGGGAGGCGGAGCTTGCAGTGAGCCAAGATCATGCCACTGCACTCCAGCCTGGGCAACAGAGCAAGACTCCGTCTCAAAAAAAAAAAAAAAAAAAGTGCATACCATCAGCCAGGCGCAGTGGCTCACGCCTGTAATCCTAGCACTTTGGGAGGTTAAGGCGGGTGGATTGCCTGAGCTCGGGAGTTTGAGACCAGCCTGGGCAACATGGTGAAACCCCGTCTCTACTAAAATACAAAAAATTAGCCGGGTACGGTGGCACGCGCCTGTGATCCCAGCTACTCAGGAGGCTGAGAGAGGAGAATCGCTTGAACCCGGGACCTGGAGGTTGCAGTGAGCCGAGATTGCGCCACTGCACCCCAGCCTGGGCGACAGAGTGAGACTCCATCTGAAAAAAAAAAAAAAAAAAAGAGTGCATACCATCATCATGATTTATGACTTTTGATGTTGACCTTAGTCACCTGTCTGAGATAGTGTTGGTCAGGTTTCTCTACTCTAAAGTTACTCTTTCTCCCCCCTTTTTCATACTGTACTTTTAGAGAAATGCCACTATGAATGACCCACACTTAAGGAGTGGAGAGTTATGCTGTACCTCTTTGAAGGTATATTATCTACATAAATTATTTGTATTTATTTGGCATGAGAGATTTGTTTCTTCTCTCCCATTTGTTAATGTATTGAATCATTTATTTATATCAGTACGGACTCATAGATATTTATTTTATACTTTGGGTTATAATTTAATACCACTTTTTTTGGTTGCTCATATTTTTGCAGCTTTGTCCTTTGGAAGCTCTTTCAGTTGGCTCCTGTGTCCCTCTGTCATAGCCCTATCATGTGGGTTGGCTTTTCGCTTTCATCTTCTTTTTTTTTTTGGCCTATTTGAAAGGTAAAAAGGTTTATCACATTTTAATTTATATTTCTTTAACCATATGTGAAACTGACTTTTCATAAGTTTATGGATCTTTTCTGTTTTTCTTGTGATTTGCCGATTTGCCCACCTTTTTATTGAACTATTTTGCATATACTTTTCCCCAGTTTCTTTTGTGTGCCTTATCATGTCTTTGAAATTTTGTTTTAAAGTTTTATGATGTAAGTATTTTCCTCAGAACATGGTTCTGTGAAATTCTCCCCCAAACCCTGCAAAAAGTTTTTTGGCAAATATGTTTATAGGAGAAAATGCTTTTTTTTTTTTTTTTTTTTGAGACAGTGTCACTCTCACCCAGGCTGGAGTGCAGTGGTGCCGATCTCAGCTCACTGCAACCTCTGCCTCCAAAGTTCAAGTGATTCTCCTGCCTCAGCCTCCTGACTAGCTGGGACTACAGTTTTATAAATAAGGTAACACTTGAACCGGGAATCTGACGGAGAGGGGGAGTCAGCTGTGTGCATGAACAGTGGAAGGCAGCTCCAGGCAGAGGGAACAGCAAGTTAAAAGTCCTTGACTGAGGCAGGAGCAGTCTGGCATTGAAGCAGGAGAGGGGAAGGAGATGAGGACAGGGAGGAGCTGAGTGTGTGCCGGGGAATGGAGGGTAGGGATTCTATAGGGTCTTGTACAGTGACCATCCAGAGACTGTTGTATTAGATATTTACAGGATATTTGTATTAGAAAATCTAATAATGCAAAGATGTCAATAATTCTCTAACTTAGAGTTTTGATATATTCTAAAAATAGCCTAAAGCAACAATAATTAAAATCATGCAGCACAAATATAAGAAAAGATAAAGGAAACATGATTTTTAAAAGATTAGAACAGAAAGAATTTCAAGTATTCGTGAGATCTAATATATAATCATGGCAGCATTTCAAACCATCAGAGAAAAGAAAATCTAATAAATGGAGCTGGGGTGATTGTGAATATACAATATAAATTCCCATTAAATGAAAAAGAAAACATAAAGTAACTAGAAGAAAAGATAAGTGAATTCTGTGTAAACTTTGGGCTGGAAAGGTCTGTGCAGAACAATCAAAGTCAGAACTCAGAAGAGAGGATCAGAAGTATCCATGGTGCCCACGTATCCAAGTATGTTCCAGGGTGCCCCCGTTCCGAGCCACCTTGAAAACAGTTACCATGGCCAAATTGACATGAGGAAGCTTAGAATAAAATAAATGTGGTCCTTTATTGCAGATGTTCTCAGCATTGAAAAAAGTTAATGTACACCATGACTAAAACAGATTAAGAAAGTATAAAGGGCCAGGGGCAGGAGAGTTGCTTGAACCCAGGAGGCAGAGGTTGCAGTGATCTGAGATCGCACCACTGCACTCCAGCCTGGGTGACAGAGATTCCATTCCAAAATAAATAAATAGATAAATAATAAAATAAAATAAAACTGTATGTCCCCTACAATCCTGTTTTAACAAGTAAAAATAATAATAACAGCATAGATACTAAGATAAATAATAAATATTTAGTCTTGTAGTAGTTATATAAAATTTTTCTTTTTTTGTTTTTGGCCAGTTAAGTGAAGCAGTGGGAGTGGAGAAGGAACAAAGAAATCTGTAACTGGTTGTGATCAAGTAGTTGTAAACACCACTGCACTCGGATCAGCTATATTTTTAAAATTAATATTTAACCACTATTGAGCCATTACTTTTCTCTCTATTGGAGTAACATAAAGAAAAAAGCGACCATCCAACTTTCCCATCTTGACTAAAAGGGGAATTCATGGATCTTTTACATATATTTAACAAAGTTGGCTGTTTACCAAAATTAGTACTTAGCTTTTGGACAAGCACTATTTTTATTCTCCAGACATTTTGTGTATTTTGCAAATATAAAAAATCTAGGATTTATCATCTTTTGCATGTACCGTAATTTGCAGAAACCAACTTCAGTTTCTTCTATAAAGGCCAGGTGGAGGAATGAAGCAGCAAATTCCAGGTTGCCATTACAAACCTCTGTCATTGTGATTTAGGGAGGGATATAAAAAACCTGTTAGAGACGCTTTACCAACTGTGCCTCCCACAGGCCTGAAGAGTGATAATTGTTCTTTGGGTCAGTAGTAGAGAATGTCTATTTTCTTTGAATTCTCTGAATTGAATGCAAGAAGGGAAAGGCTGATAAACATTTAAGTGGGCTGATTTTAATTAGGGCAGGGCAGGTTTGTTTTTCTTTCAAGGCTGTTTAAGTCATCATGTCTCTCTCCCTGTCGGCCATGGTGTCTTGCACAGGTCCTGAGTGCTATGAACTTCTATGATGTCTCACCTGGCTTTATAATGTGAAATTGGGGGGGCGGGACTCTCATCTCTAAAGTCTCTCCCAGCTAGGTGTCACTTACCTGCTAATCCCCTTGTAAACTGTAGCATAAGAGCCTTCACCGAGCTTCTCCAAGTTCAAGTAAGATGAGGCTGCCCCAAAAGGGAGGCTCTTCCTCTGCTCTAGGGGAATGGGGAAAAGGAGCGGGTGAAAGGGAAGAGAGAAAGAGCACTTTTTTTTAGTGTTGACTTTTTTTTCCCCGGGGAAATTAGACAGCATTGCCAGAGCAGACTTGGGAAGGCTCGCTCAGTAATTGCCCTGGAAGCAAGGGCCGGCCTCCGTAGACAAGCTCACATTAAATTCTTCTTGATCAACATCAGCTGCTCACTCACCCACTGAAAACCCTGCCTCAGATCCTCTTCCTGAAAAGAATCACTGTTACTCCGTGGCCTTTTACTCTTGAACTTCTGGGCACGGACAGCTTGAAGTCCCCTGGGGTGAAATGAAGTCATGGAACATGATGCTTCTTTTAGGTCTGTTAGCTAGAGAAAAAAGAAAGAGCAGAAATAAAATTTATGCAAAGTAAAGATTCAGTGCCTGGTAAAACCATTTTTTCTTTATTTGCCTCATTTTCACTCTTCAAATGTTTTCTAAGCTTCCTGTACCCCCAAAAGGCACTTTTCTTGAAAGATCCCTGAAAAAGACCATAATGGTATCAACTCCTGAAATACTACATTCTTTCTTCACCTAAAAATGTGTCTTTAACATTCGGGTTAACCTAAATCTCTTTGATGGATGTTTTCCAACTTTTTTCTGTTTAAGTCTGGCTTTTTTTTTTTTTTCATGTCCACTTAATTTATTGCTGTAGGGGAATAATCTATGGCATTGCTAATAATCATATTAATTACTAAAGTTTCAAATCCATAGCATACCAACTAATACTGCAGCTTGCCTTTTAAGTTTCAGCTCTGTAATTTAGGACCTTAGAGATTTTGAGAGAACTACTTTCTCGACTTCAAGCCAAGTGAGTTTCGTGCAGCCCAAAGCCAAGGATTATTTTTCCCTTTTGGTTTACAAGAAATTTCCCAAATTTGATAACTACAGCCATAAATTTTCTGTGACTTTAATAGAATTTTCATTTTATTGGTTTAGACCTACCGCAGAAGAATCAGACCCCGCTACAAAAAGGGAGCGTCTGAACTCCTTGGTTTATCAATAGAGAAAGATGCTCTCTCCTGGGATACAAATACCTTGAACGCAGCCTCCGTGGTCTCAGGCTGACTCCTCCGACAGCTGTGTGCCTCGCCTCCCTCTGAACAACGATAGCAGCTGCATCCAGGCTGTACAGTCTTTGCACACAGCTCTTGACCCATAATCTTCTAGGTTCAAGGAGAAAACCCGCACTTGAACCTTTCCCCCACTGCCTCTCCTATCCTTGTTCTCTCCCTTTTTGCCAGAGGTCAGCAGCGTGGAGCTTTCATATGACTCACATGATGGCTCTGCCTGGAGCAGCCTCACAACTTCAGCAGTTTTTCCTTATCAGTGCAAGAAACTCCACATCAGACAGGGATTGCTTGCATTCAGATGTGCACAACTGAAAACGAGGCAGCTGCTATTGAATAGAATAAAATTTGGCACAGTTAAGGTTCTTGTTCTGGCCACAAGTTAGTGCTATTGGTATACATAGCTTTTAGGGATTGACATTGCGTATCTATGCAATGATATTTATATGATATCATTGGTGGTGATATTGATATTAGGTTTTCCTGGTGCTAAAGTGGACATGTTGAGGAGTATTTTTCTCCCTACTTTTTATCTGAAAGCATTTTGGTTTTCAGACTTTAAAACAAATTTGCTACCTAGCTAACTTTTAGTAGTCAAAGAAACCACAGAATCATAAAACAGGAAAAAAGTTGAACATATCTACTGCATCTCTTTGCCTTCAAACAATAGTGTATCCAATAGTCTTAGAAGGGTTGCCATTCATTCATTTATTCAAAAACTATGTGGTGAGCACCTATGTTGTTCTTAACTGTACAAATGATGATATTAGCCAATGGTGATGGAGAGAGAGGAGTTTGAATGAAATACTTTCTTCCTTTCTTGCTTGCTTCCTTCCACATATATGTAATTAATGCTTACTATATGTAAAGTACTATATTAATAGCACAACATGTCAAGGAATCTGGCTTAAATTGGTTTGCAGTCTGTAGTCTTCAAATTCAACACTTTTCTCTGTTAGATTCCTAAGATTATTGCCACTATAATGTACTAATCATAAAGCGAGACAGAATGGAGGATATATAGACAAACATTATTAAGGGAAAAAATAAGAGTTATGTCTATTATCACAACAATATTTATGAATATTTGATATTTGAACCTCATGATGGTTTTTTAAAATGTTCAGGTAATTTAATTATGAGCATGTGTTTTTTCATTTCAAAATTGCCACAAGAGAAGAGACTTAAGCCAATTCTAAGATTCAATCTAGAGATATTTTTTGAAAAAAAAAAAAAGAAGAAGAAGAAAAGGAAGACTACTTGGCTCAAAGACCATTCAACTTTTTTTTTTTTTTTGAGACAGAGTCTCGCACTGTCACCCAGGCTGGAGTGCAGTGGCGCAATCTCGGCTCACTGCAAGCTCCGCCTCCCGGGTTCACACCATTCTCCTGCCTCAGCCTCCTGAGCAGCTGGGACTACAGGCGTCTGGCACCGCACATCGGCTAATTTTTTGTATTTTTAGTAGAGACGAGGTTTCACCGTGTTAGCCAGGATGGTCTCGATCTCCTAACCTTGTGATCCACCGGCCTCGGCCTCCCAAAGTGCTGGGATTACAGGCGTGAGCCACCGCACCCGGCGAAAGACCATTAAAGTTTTGACTGACAACTGAGAGAGTGAGAAGCTAGTTTTTCAGAATATTTAATTCCATTTGAATTTATAATAATATAATTATAATACATTTTATCAGAAATGCTAATTTCTTCCTAAAAGATTGTGAATTTTCATCACATAAAAGTTATGTCCCAGGTCAAGTTTATGATGTCTTTTCTTGCATTTTTTTTTTTTTTTTTTTTTTGGAAACAGGGTCTCCCTCTGTCTTCCAGGCTGGAATCCAGCTGGGTGATCACTGTTCACTGCAGCCTCAGCCTCCTGGGCTCAGTGATCCGCCCACCTCAGTCTTCCGAGTAGCTAGCTGCAGGCCTGTGCCAAGACAACCAGCTAATTATTTTTTATAGACACAGAATCTCACTATGTTGCCCAGGCTTGTCTTCAACTCCTGGCTTCAAGCATTCCTCCTACCTCAGCCTCCCAAATAGCTGGAACTGGGGGTGCACGCCACCATGCCTGGAAAATTTTTTTATTATTTGTACAGACAGAGGTTTCACTATGTTGCGTAGGCTTGTCTCCAACTCCTGAGCTCAAGCGATCCTCCTGCCTCCCAAAGTGCTGGGAATACACGCATGAGCCACAGCATTGGCCTATAGCCTGATTATTAAAGGTGTAAATTGCTATGTTTAGATACTAGAATTAACTACTTTTTTTTTTTTTTCTTCCAGAGACAGGGTCTTGCTTTCTTGCTCAGGCTGGAGTGCAGAAGCCATTCACAGGCATGCACCGCGTACCTGTCTAGAACTCCTGGGCTCAAGCCATCCTCCCACCTCTGCCTCCCAAATAGCTGAACCTACAGGTGTGTGCAACCACACTGGCTTTATAGTCTTGTTTAAAGCCAAGGAAAAATATCTGATGACTTCTTAAGATGTTTTCTTGCTGTGTTAGAAATAGCTTTTGTTCTGAAAGATTTCTGAAAGACAAAAGACTTAGATGATTTCATTTAGCATTGTGCATTAGGCTCAGCTTCTGAACCACTTCAGATTGGCTTGGCTGTACCTCCTTTAGCAGCCTGGTTGCCATCATAGCAACAGAGGCCATTTCTGGGGTCTTGAAGCACACTCATTGTTGCTGCCACCTCCCCCCGTCATAGGACAAGGAGCCCCAACACATGAAGCTGACTGACCAGGAGAAACCCTTGTGCTTGCCCACCAGCCTAAATAGACCAAGAGCCAGAGAGGCTCAGGCTTCTCTAGCAACTGCTTGCGAGGGCCAGGTGATACAATCCAGAACTGCAGGAAGTTCCATGGAGCACGCTTCCACCATTGGGAAGCCAGAGATGTTGTGGAGCTGAGATCAGCTCAGAAACATGCTCCATTTGGGGAGTGTCACTTGAGCCTGGGAGTTTGAGGTTGCAGTGAGCTATGATTGCATCATGCACTCCATCCTGGGCAAAAGAGTGAGACCCTGTCTCAAAAAAAAAAAAAAAAAAAAAAAAAAAGAGAGAGAGAGAGAGATGAAAGATGAAAGAAAGGGAAAAAATCTTCCATTTATAAGGTTGATGCAAAAGTAATTACAGTTTTGCCATTACTTTCAATGGCAAAAACCACAATTACTCTTGCACCAACCTAATAATCCTAATATTTGCTCTCTCCTTCTCCTCACTTCTACTTCCCTAGGATTGCACAAACTGCTCCTACAACCCTACCCCTTTTACTTCAGGCTCTGTTTTCAGGGAATTTGTGTTAAGACAAATGGTAGCCACTTTTTAAATTGGCAGTGAACATTTTAGGTTACTGATCATTTCAGGCTAGCTTCTCCACCTACCACATTTTTGGAGTTCTTTTTCCTTTCTCAAGTGGTGTGAATTCAAATTACTATGTTTAGTTAAGAGTTGCCATTTTTTTCCAGTCTTTGCATTCTATCTTTATTAAATTTAGCCAAATATAACATTTCTAGAATATGTTGATTATTACAGCATTCAACAGATAACATGAGAAATAATGTAAAATCTATGTTATAAACATCGAAAATAATTCATATATGTCCACACAATGGAGTAATATGCAGCTGTTAAAAGAAAGGAGATCTATATATAATGACATGGAGTGATGACCAAAATGTATTGTTAAGTTAAAAAAGCAAAATGCAGAACAATATTTGGTGGCAAAGAAATGAAGGGAAATAAAGTATAGTCAGGGCCAGGCATGGTGGCTCACACCTATAATCTCAACATTCTGGGAGGTCAAGGTGGGAGCATTGCTTGAGCCCAGGAGTTGGAGACCAGCCTGGGTAACATGGTGAGACCCCATTCCAAAAAATAAAAATAACAAATAAAAAAAGTGTAGTAGTAATCTTACCAATAGTAGCAATATTATTGCTATTATTTTAAATCTGTTGTAGAGGAAAAAAGATTTCTCACCCATCTCTAGGTTCATGAATGACATCCATATACCAATAGACAGATTAACAAGAGAAAAGCACACAAATTTATTTAATGCAAGTTTACACAACACAGGAGCCTTCAGAAATGAAGACCCAAACAAACAGGGAAATCTGTATTTTTATGCTAAGCTTGATGAAGAAAAGTAGATAATTGTGAAGAAACATGATTGGAGGACAAAAGGGTCTGATCTAATGGTAAGAAACTGGGGAGAACTTAGCAAGACCTGTTTGTTCAGATTATTCTTGGTGTCTCTGTGTCTTCAAGGATAATGATATTCCTTTTTACGGGGTATAGGAAATTTATCTCTGGAGTTGAGGTCTTATGACGTACTGTAGAGGGAAGTCAGCTAGATTTTATGACCTGCTTTAATGGAGAAGGGATGAGAGGAAGATGGGAAGATGAGAATGACTTTCCTGCTTCTGCTGTTTTCTCAAATACCAAGGTGCCATACTTGGGGGTAGCATATTCTCAACCCCATCATTATTATAGGCATATCTTAGGTTAAAACTAGTGAGCAATTATGCTAATGCCATTGGAAACCAAACTTTTCAGCGTGAGAGAAAATAGACATAAATATCAAATCAAAGAAATCAAGTAAAAATTATGTGATCTTAAATTTGACTTGGAAATAAAAACTTATGGTTTTTATTTGTTTAAAAAAAGCTCTGTCAACCAAAAAGACCTACAAGCAATGACAAGTCAATAGCTATGAGCAGCCCTACTGCTCCAATTTTGGTCTCTTAACACCATTTTCCACTAAAAAGAAAGAGCTAAACATCCGTGGAGAAATGGTGGATTCCAGATTCCAGGTCTGGAGTATGAACTCAACAAATGAGCCTGGGATATCTTTCTTGCCAGAAAACAAGGAAGTTATGAAGAAAGATGTCCTAGGCTCATCTTAAGCCAGTTGGAGTCCTGTCAAAAGGATATGAAAGCCAACCTGAAAGGGACTCTCATTGGTTTAAGATTGGGCAATCTGAGTAGCAAAAATAATAATGACTGCAATGGGTCGAAACACAGGGAATGCGTAAAATCTATCACTTTACAGTAATTCTAAACAAAAGTGGTCACTTGAAGGTTTCTAGTTTACAAACTTATTACTCTGAATATTAATAAAGGAGAAAAGTCAAGTATTTCTGGTATTTTCTATATAAATTATTTTTTCAAGATTATAAAATACTTAATGAGGGAAAATTTTTTCCTTATGGGAGAATTCCAGCTAATAAATGCAGAAGAAGGGATAGAAATAGAAATATCACTATCATGGAATCTCTAATGCAATGATCTAAGAAAACAATCATTAATGGATGCTGAAATCATTAGGTGGAGGATTGATGAGGAAATTTGCAATGAAGGGGTCAGGCTGACACCATCTGAGCCCACTGATCAGTCTTAGCTTCACTAAATTTGGGACATCCAGATACTATGTGCCTCCTGTTATGATGGAACGGGACATATAGCACCACCTGTGATGTATTTTTGACTGAAGAAAACAATTAAACCAGAATCTAATAAGGTTTCTAGCTCTAAAACCAAATTACAAGAAACATGGAGGACACAGAAGTTAAATAACACCGCAAGGAATCAAATAGGCAAATCAGGAAGGACAAAAATCTCTAACAGATTTCTCTAACAAATCAATGGCATTAAATAAGAAGAAAATGAAGAGAATTTAAAAGACTTAAGGGCCAGGCCCAGCGGCTTACGCCTGTAATCCCAACACTTTGAGAGGTCGAAGTGGGACAATTGCTTGATCTAGGAGTTCAAGACCAGCCTGGGTAACATAGTGAGACCCCATCTCTACAAAAACTGAAAAAATTAGCCAGATGTGGTGGCATGCACCTGTGGTCCTAGCAACTGGGAAGGCTGAGGTGGGAGAATTGCTTGAGTTCAGGAGGTCAAGGCTGCAGTGAGCCATGGTTGTGCCACAGCACTTCAGACTGGGTGACAGAGCAAGATCCTGTCTTAAAAAAAAAAAGACAAAAGGTAAAAAATGCAATATGTAGATATTGTTTGGATCCTGATTTGAACAAATTAACTGTAAAATGACATTCCTGAAAGAAGTATTGAAATTCAAATATGGTATTAGATGATTTTAAGAATTTATTTTTAATTTTACATGATGATTATGTTTTAAAAACAATCCTGACATTAGAGATGTACACTAAAGTATTTATGGGTAGAATAGCATAATTTCCAGGCTTCCTTTAAAATATTACAGACATATAATGCTGGGGGTAGAAAATACAAAACTGGTAAAAATATTGATCATCGTTTAAACTGAGTGATAACTATATGGAGGTTCATTTCTGTGTATTTAAGACTTCTGAATAAAAATGTAGAAAAATAACAGTATTAAAAAAACACCTTTATACAAAATCTATACATTTCAATAATGTATTTCTTTTTTTATATTCATGGCTGTTTTCATCAAGGGTAGTGGAGGCTTTCAATAAAAATACAGCAATCATCATCATCATCATAGCAACAGCTACCATGTCACTGCTTGCTCTGTGCCAGGCTCCATGCAGGCAGAGATTAATCCTTACAATGCCATGACAGTGAGGTAGGTACCATTATTAACCACACTTAATCACTGAGGGAACTGAGTTCAGGGAGTTTAAGTAACTTTCCCCCAAGGTTATTAAACTAGCAAATAGGCCAGGCGTGGTGGCTCATGCCTGTAGTCCCAGCACTTTGGGATGCCAAGGCGAGTGGATCACCTGAGGTCAGGAGTTCGAGACCAGCCTGGCCAACATGGTGAAACCCCATCTCTACTAAAAATACAAAAATCAGCCAGGTGTGGTGGCACGTGGCTGAAATCCCAGCTACTTGGGAGGCTGAGGCATAAGAATCGCTTGAACCCAGGAGGTGGAGGTTGCAGTGAGCCAAGATCTCGCCACTGCACTCCAGCCTGGGCAATACAGCAAGACCCTGTCTCAAAATAAATAAATAATAAAATAAACTAGCAAATAGTAGAAAATATTTATAAAACTCCCTAAAGACTATATACCAAATTTCAAAAATTTTATTTAATGAGGAGACATTAATAATTTGTATTTGTAAAAGAGCATGAACTCTCTCTCAGTGTGCTCACATTTCTTTCTAATTATAAGGCTGAAGTTTAAATGAGTTGTTATATTTCGAATAAACCAGTAATAGATAAACTAAACCAGGTATAAGTGATGCTAGTTCATTAACCAGGAGGCATGTAACACTATCCTTTGTAAAAAGATGGTATGTCTTTTGGTAAAAAATAAAAGCAGCAGAGTACAATTCTTTTTTTTTTTTTCTTTTGAGATGGAGTTTCGCTCTTGTTGCCCAGGCTGGAGTGTAGTGGTGCGATCTTGGCTCACTGCAACCTCCACCTCCCGGGTTCAAGTGATTCTCCTGCTTCAGCCTCCCAAGCAGCTAGAATTACAGGCACGTGCCACCAGACCTGGCTAATTTTGTATTTTTAGTAAAGATGGAGTTTCACCATGTTGGCCAGGCTGGTCTCGAATTCCTGACCTCAGGTGATCCACCTGCCTCAGCCTCCCAAAGTGCTGGGATTACAGGTGTGAGCCACCACGCCCAGCCAATTCTTAAGTCACACTTCTTCCTTCTTCCTGTAGTACCCTAACTTGAAACTGACATGCTGAGAGTGCTGTCTGCTGACAGTCAACAGAACTGCAGGCACATGGTATCTAGGTCTCCTTTGTAGCCTTACACACATACCTATCTGTTCTTTCTTTATATCATACTATTATTGCATAATAGTATGCTATTTGTTTACTTGTACTTGCTTTTCACAATGAAGTTGATGTTGCAAATTCCAGTGTTATCTTCTATTTCCATTGTTTTTAATAAAGAGTAAGGTTTGAAACTGGTGAGTTATTCAGTTTTTACTGACTTTAAAAGACCATTCCTGGGGCCTGCGAATAATATGCTTAGGTTTCTAGCCTTAAATTCCATGGTCCTTGCCTTGATACTAGATTCCTGCCTCTCATTCAGGCTTTCTCCACATCCTGGACTTCGCTCCTGAAACAAGATTACTGGTTGTGGATCAAAATTCTTTTAACTACAAATGGAATGCTCAAGAATGCTGAGTGATTCCATATGTGTTGGTCCACATTCTAAATCTACTGGAAAGCATTTGACGTGAAAAAAAAAAAAAAAAAACATTGCACAGGCAGGTAAGGAAATCTCATTGCAAGGTGTTCTTGTGACAGAATGGCTTAGCTTGTGAAACAATGCCATTCCAGTAGTCCTCCCCAATCCATGGTTCTGCTTTCCATGGTTTCAGTTACCCGTGGTCAACCACAGTTTGAGAATATTTAATTAAAAATTCCAGAAATAAACACCGCATAAGTTTTAAATTGCACGCCATCCTGAGTAGTGTGATAAAAATCTCACACTAACCTGCCCAGGATGTGAATCATCCCTTTGTCCAGCTTATTCACCCTGTATATTCTTCCCTCTTATTAGTTACTTTGTAGCCCTCTAGGTTATCAGATCAACTGTATCTCAACGCTTGTGTTCAATAACCCTTATTTTACCTAATGGTCTCAAAGCACAAGACTAGTGATGCTGATATATTGTTACAATTGTTCTATTTTATTATTAGTTTTTGTTATTAATCTCATATTGTCCCCAGTATAAATTAAACTTTATCATAGGCATGTATGTACAGGAAAAAACGCAGTGTATATAGAGGTTCGGTACTAGCTTTGATTTCAGGCATCCACTGTAGGTCTTGGAACACATATCCCTCGCCCCTCACAGATAAAGGAGGACTGCTGTATACTGAACACTGTACCTAAAAAAGGACTTGTCATCTCAAACTGTAGGAATACTTGGGATAGCTGTAGAAGCAGGGAAAGTGGAAGACTTCTTTCTTCCAGTCTAAACAAAAAAGAAAATTATGCTTCTACAGACTGGATACCTTCTGTTTTTCTTTGCATTTATACGGTTGATTGGTTTCTTGAGTCTGAATGGACTATGGGAAAATTCCAGAAAGGACTTGAACTGATGATGTGATTCCCCTGAAATGGAGAACCACAACTTTATATTTAATTTTCCACTCTCAGTATAACAGCATGAATTTTTAAAAGAATGACTCAACGTTCTTTTTATAAAGAACAGGTTGCAAATATAGCACAATCAGGTCCCAGAGTGAGGCAACTTGTCATGAATTTAGTCCAAGTCTTCTGGCTCTAGGAAGTGAAAATAAGAAGGCAAACACATGGTTTACTTACATTTACTCATAACCATTCTGTGGCAAAATTATTAAATAATTTGCCCAAATAAGCAAGATGTGGTAGAACTAGGATTTGAACCAAGGTGGATCAGCTGCAGAGGCCATACTTTTAGCCTACTTCACCATTTTCCTTCTCCATACAATTTAAGAATGTGGAGATGATGAGTCATACCAGAGCTTTTGTGCCTGTGCTTGCTTCTGCCTTCCTTCAGTAGGCATTATCACCGAATATGGCTACCATTTTGTATCTGTTCTAAACAAGCACTTTGCATACATTATCTTAGTTAATTCTGTGATGTAGATATTTATTCCCCCAATTTTGAATAAGAAAACTGCAAATTGTTCAAAGTTTTTTAGAGCATAGATATTAGAACTAGAATTTAAACTCACTGGTTCTGGGATCAGTGGCTCACGCCTATAATTCCAGCACTTTGGGTGGAGGAGGTGGGCAGATCACCTGAGGTCAGGAGTTTGAGACCAGCCTGGCCAACATGGTGAAACCCCGTCTCTACTAAAAATACAAAAATTAGCTGGGCGTGGTGGTGTGCACCTGTAATCCAAGCTACTTGGGAGGCTGGGACAGGAGAATTGCTTGAACCCGAGAGGCAGAGGTTGCAGTGAGCCAAGATTGCACCATTGCACTCTAGCCTGGGTGACAAGAGCAAAACTCTGTCTTGAAAAAATAAAAATAAATAAATAAACTCACTGGTATTGACACTAGGGACTTAGCCATATCTCCACACAATGAGGACCTGGGTACTGTGAGTAAGCACCCTTTCCCCTGACACAGTGGGTCTGAGAGCTCAGCACATCATTCCTTGTATGTGGGATTTGCTTTTTGATACTCATGTGAAAAAAACTTCCTCTCTGACAGGAAACATGCATTACTAAAATAGAGGCTGAGGTGAGCTTCCTCCACCTGCTGTCTTCAATTCCATGTCTCTCTCTCTAGCACTCCCTCACAGTCAGTGTACATGCAGAACAATCAGTCCACTATAGAAGCGCCCAGCCTATTGACTAAAGAATGATGATATCTTTGTACAACTTGTTAATTCCTGTGAAGTACACTGAAACGCTCCCATTAACTTCTTTAATATTATCCTAAAATTTCTTGCTCTGTCAGAATGAAGTGGTCTGGCCTGGAAACCCTCCTTTTTCATGAAGTTCAGCACACTCCGCAGTACTAAAAACAGTAATTTTAGAACTGTTTGAAAAGTCTTCTGCAAGTTATTATTACTTTAAAATATGCTGCATGTTTTGTGGATGTATAAAATACATATAAATGCAAGTTGCAAAACCTGATTTGTAAATTTCTGATATTCACAAATTGTGTGGGAGATCCTCTAAGACTCCCTCTTCCCATCTCAATCCCAGGGAGCCTGGACCCTTTCTGGCCCTCTTTCCAGAAAGAAGACAGCCTTGTACCGACAGCACCACTCGGTGGTCAGGATGGAGAACTGACCAAATCAACTTTTCTTCCCTCCCAACTTTTTTTTCCTCAAGATGATGATGCCCTTCCAAACCCCAAACCTCTTCACCTACCCCAATTTTCCTTGGACTTTGCTACTCACAGCCAAGTTGGTTCCACCTCAGGCACTCTTTCTCAAATGTACACACATCCTTTGTTAAAAAATCTTTTTTCTTCGCCCTACCCAGTTGCTTCATAACATTTTCTCACTCTTCCAACTGCCTTTATCACATACATAAGCCTAGCAGTTGCTAGGGCCAGACAAGCCAGACTTGGCCCCAAGGCTCTGAAATGTAGAGGGGCTAACCACACTTTTTAAAAATTAAGTATTTTAAAGCTTTGTGTAAAACTGATTAGGCCATTCACCCCTCAGAAATTCTGTCCTCCTCCCAGCTCCCAGCCCCTAGTATCCAGTTGGCTCCTGCCCATAGCAGAGTCTTCTATAGCAGCCAGGGATGGAGGTGCAAAGTAAGAAAAGAAAATGGAAAGGAAAAAAGGAAGGAAGAGAGGGAGGGAGAGAGGAAGAAAGAAAAAGAATGGAGAAAAAGAAAAATAAAGAGGGAATATTTTCGCCTGGAGGACCCCTTATGTAGCTCCCTTCCTCACTGTTTCCCATAGGTGCTGGGACTGAGAGGAAGCATAAGGGGACCCCAAAACACTCAGTAGTTAAATGCATAAAAATAATAAATAATCTCATAACGCAATATTTCTAAAACAAACTTTAAAATTAAAATAGGCTGGATGCGCTGGCTCACTCCTGTAATCCCAGCACTTTGGGAGGCTGAGGTGGGTGGATCACCTGAGGTCAGGAGTTTGAGACCAGCCTGGCCAACATGGTGAAACTCCATCTCTACTAAAAATACAAAAATTAGCTGGGTGCGGTGGCGGGCGCCTGTAGTCCCAGCTACTCGGGAGGCTGAAGCAGGAGGATCGTTTGAACCTGGGAGGTGAAGGTTGCAGGCAGCTGAGATCACACCACTGCACTCCAACCTGGGCAACAGAGTGAGACGCAGTCTAAAAAAATAATAATAATTAAAATAAAAATTAATGCACAAAAATCCATGATGAGCAAAATAATCAGTATCAGAATTTTAAAAAGAGAATAGTGGTTTCCAATCAGTCCACAGGTCCCAGGTCACTGGGCTGCCAGGAGGGCCCCCCCTCCCCATCCTCCTCTCTGCCCCAGCCCCTACAGAGAGGGTTGATCTCTATGTGAGAACAGATCGACAACACAGGGCTTTATATATAGGTGTTTCCCAAATTATAGGAATTATATTAATTTTTCTACTTGATTCAATATGTGGGAGGATATTTTGATATCCACAAGCATAAAGGCACACATTGTTCCTTCTGCCTTGGGCTCCCATATGGCTGGGCAGGGTGCTGTTTCTGCTCACCAACCCCTTCTTCGCTGTGCCCCACAACTCCACGGTTTCCGTGGATCTCTCGGTCCTGGTACCCTGAAACATGCTTTTCTTTAAGCACCGATATTCATGAAAAATGACTCACTCCATACCAAGGGTTTTTTCTTCTCATTTTCCAAATTACAAAATACTGCAAAAGCATTGCTTTCAGCTAAGAACGACATCATAAATCAGTAATTGTAAGTTAGCCCAGGAACTAAACCATTATTAACCTCACTGTTTCTATGGGAAAACAATTCACTTGCAAATAAATACCTGAGGCATGATTTTTTGGTAGATAGGGGGACTAATGCTTTTTAAATAAAAACGTATATAGAAATGTATGTGTTATGCATTGTAATATGAAAAAAGAAGCTCTTTAGCCCTAAACTACTGCTCTTAATTTTTAGAAAAAAAAAAGAAAGAAATTTTAAAAAGAAAAAAACAAACCAACCAGGGTGCTTGTAATGCCCAGCTTGAGATCAGAATGCTAGGCCATGTCAACAGCACAGGCTTTGCCAACAACACTGAGACAAGAAAAGAAAAAGACAGGGAAGTATAGCACCATTAGGCACACATTGCATAAAACTATTCAGATATAGAAGAACATTTTATTTAAATATAGATATTTACATTTTATTAAAATATTCTTGCTTTGATGTCTAATTACTTATAAGTCAATATAGGATTTACGAATGTGTCTCAGCCAGTCTCAAACAGCATGTGCTTCCATTTTAAAAATAGCAAGCTAGCATCTGCTTACCTGCAGCTGGGGATTAGTCATTCAGTCCACTAATTATTTTTTGGTATGAGATGAGTAGAAGCATTGCTATTTAAATCATTCCTCCAAATTACCGCATGTCATCAGCAGGTCTTTGCTCCTCACTTTGGGCTTTATCTTCTTGCATGAAGTTCAGCCACATAGTAAAATACTCCCAGATGTCAATGAGGGGTGAGTGCCCCTTTTCTAAGATCTCATCCACTTAGAATCTCAGCATATATTTTTTAAAAACAATAATCTAAGTTGTTCTTAACTACCTTGTTTAACTTGAGAGAGGAAATGTAATCTAATTTAGTAAGAATAAAAAATGTAACATGCACACACACACACATACACACAATCTCTATTTTAATAGTTAAGTAGAATAAGGTACCCAGACTACGACTGTACTTTGAAAGCACAGAAGATCTTTCTGCGGTTTATTTATTTATTTATTTATTTATTTATTTATTTTTGAGACGGAGTCTTGCTCTGTCGACCAGGCTGGAGTGCAGTGGCGCGATCTCGGCTCACTGCAAGCTCCGCCTCCCGGGTTCACGCCATTCTCCTGCCTCAGCCTCTCCGGGTAGCTGGGACTACAGGCACCCGCCACCACACCCGGCTAATTTTTTGTATTTTTAGTAGAGACAGGGTTTCACCGTGTTAGCCAGGATGGTCGCGATCTCCTGACCTTGTGATCCACCCACCTCGGCCTCCCAAAATGCTGGGATTACAGGCGTGAGCCACTGCGCCCGGCCTGCAGTTTGTTTTTTTAAACGCCTCTTTGACCATTTCTGATTAAACATCCTCAAAGGTCCCCTACTTACCTATGGAATCAAGTGTCGATTCCTCAGCTTGGCTTCTAACTGCCTGACTCTATCGTGCCCTACCTACCTGTGTTCACAGGAGCCACACCAGCAGCTCCTCTTTCTAACCAACCTTCCTTGCTCATCTGGCTGAACCTTCACGTGTTTCTCATCTGACATGTTCCCCTTCCTTTGTGCCTAGCCCTCCTTCAAGTCCAGACTGAGGTGCCATGTCTGCTAAACCTTTACTTGCTTCTTTGCCCTCCCCTCCCCAACACTGACTTTCCTCAAGGCTGAGCTCCGGGTCACTGTCTGATTTGTGCAATCTTTTTTTTTTTTTTTAATTTTTTTTAAGACATTCTCGCTCTGTCACCCAGGCTGGAGTGCAGTGGCATGATCTTGGGTCACTGCAACCTCCACCTCCCGGGTTCAAGTGATTCTCCTGCCTCAGCCTCCCGAGCAGCTGGGATTACAGGAGTGCACCACCACACCCGGCTAATTTTTGTATTTTTAGTAGAGACGGGGTTTCACCATGTTGGCCAGGCTGGTCTTGAACTCCTGACCGCAGGTGATCCACCCACTTTGGCCTCCCAAAGTGCTGGGATTACAGGAATGAGTCACTGCGCCCGATCCTGATTTGTTCATTCTAATCACTATTTTTATCGTTTTCCTCACGAGATGGTAAGTATACTGTCAGGGTATGAACTAGATCTTCTACCTCTTTTAGAGTCCTAATAAACGCTTGTCAAATTAAATAAGAGTACTTATATAAATGTGAATACACCTCTCCCACACACCCACATATACACACACACAGGATGGGCCCCTGGAACCAATGTTTACTTAGTATTCATTCCGATCCCCCTCTAAGGCATATCCCTGTACCACCCTCCCATGAATCTTATCCTCAGCTTTTAATACTGGCCTTCACTGACCTTGTTATTTCATTTCTGTCATCCTCTATCATCCCTTTCTTAAACCGCACTTTCTATATTAGTCCTGAACTCTACTTAACACCTTAATTTGTCCGGGCGTGGTAGTTCACAACCGTAATCCCAGCACTTTGGGTAGGCTGAGGTGGAAAGATCACTTAAGGCCAGGAGTTCAAGACTGGTGTGGGCAACATAGGGAGACCCTGTCTCTGCAAAAAATCAAAAAATTATCTGGATATGGTGGTACCTGCCTGTGGTCCCAGCTACTCAGGAGGCTGAAGCAGGAGGATCACTTGAGCCCAGGAGGTCAAGGCTGCAGTGAGCCATGATGGTGCCACTGCACTGCAGCCTGTGTGACAGCATGAGACCCTATAGCGCAAAAACAATAAACAGTTTTCTGGGTGTGGTGGCAAGCAGCTGTAGT
Organism: Gorilla gorilla gorilla; assembly: GCF_029281585.2. NCBI lineage: Eukaryota > Metazoa > Chordata > Mammalia > Primates > Hominidae > Gorilla > Gorilla gorilla. Next base: position 104,404,958 of record NC_073235.2, on the reverse strand, counting down.
CCCAGCTACTCAGGAGGCTGAGGCAGGAGGATCATTTGAGCATAGGAGTTCGAGATTGCAGTGAGCCATGGTTGCCCCACTGTACTCCAGCCTTGGTGATAGAGTGAGACCCTGTCTCAAAAAATAAAAAATAAAATAAAAACACCTTGATTCATTAGGGGTTGAAGTAGGGAGAAAGCAGAGTATTTGGAGTTTGGAGACCTGGGTTTGAGTCTCCCACTTAGAATAGTTGAATTAAATTGGACAGGTCACTGGGCCTCAGTTTCTTCATCTGTATTTTGGGAATAATTATTCCTAGTATGGGGTTGTTTTGAGGATAAAATGCACACACAAAGAATTTTGCAAATAGTACATTAAAAATATATCATATTGCAACATTATTAAAATTAGTCCAAGTATCATCACCTCCCAGAGGCTGCATCACATACCACTCCACACTTGTGGATCACTCTGGGGAAGAAAAGCCATTGCTTTCAGTCTTTTTGCCGTTTGAGACGACGAAGATCCTTGTCTTGTATGACTTTTAAGGATAGGGAAGTGGGAAGAACTCTCTTCAATTCCTCCCAGTGGGCAGCCAATCACAGGATGTGAACTATAAGCAATGGCAACTAGGTAGGTGACAGAAAAGGCAAGTACTTATGTCTATTTCAATGAACTGCATTTCAACAAATGGTTAAATTGCTGAATCTCAATAAATGAATTCATCGAATAGTCAGTAAAGTGCAAGGCACTGTGCTAGACTCACGAATTTAAAAATAAGTAAAATTGTCTGAGAGCTTAGACTCTAATAAGAGAGACAGACAGGTTTGTAAATTAGTGTTATATATGCCATGATAAAAGGACTTATAAGTAGATTTGACCCAGACTGTGCACTCACAGTATTGAGTCTACAACAATATATAGAGAGATACATTTGGATATCTTTTCTGTTTTCCTTTTAAGGTCAGATTCTGTCTAATAGAAAATCTAGCTTTGCTGTCATGCTATCTGTCATCGTTGTCATCGTTGTTTTTAAATGCTTGGGTTTGGAGTATCTACTCTATACCTTGACCCCACATCCTCTCTAGATACTGCCCCAGGTTTTGACTCCGCAGCAAACCTTGAAGGAGATGTCTTCACTTCCTCACCTCCTATTCTGTCTTTAACTCACCCCAATAAAGTTTCTGGGTTTATTGCTCTAACAAACCTGCCTTTGCCAAGTCACCAGAAATTCCATGCTATCAAAATCCAAAGGCTACTTCTCAGATCTTACCTTGCTTTACTCTTTGGTGGCATTTAACACCATAATCATGCCACCCTTTTTGAAAGCCTCCTTGATTCTGTGAAGTGGGCACTTCCTTGGTTTTCCTCCTGCCTCTCTGGGGACTCCTCTGCAACCATCTTTGCTGATTCCTCCTCCCCTGCTCAACTTCCTGATTTGAGTGAACCCAGTGTTCAGTCTGGGCCTTATCTGTACTTTGCTTCTAGATAACTTCATCTAGTCCCTTGGCTTTGAACGGCGCCTATCTATGAATAATTATCAAATCTCCAGCGTGACTTCTTTACAACACCAACTGTCAATTTGACATTTCTACTTGACTGCCTAAAAGGTATTCCAAAGTTTAATAATATGGCAAAAACAGATTTCTCGAACTGTGCAGAGATGGCTTCTCCTTAGTTTTCTCCTGTTCAGAAAATGGTATTCTTGGCCGGGGGCGGTGGCTCATGCCTGTAATCCCAGCACTTTGGGAGACTGAGGCGGGCGGATCATGAGGTCAGGAGATCGAGACCATCCTGGCTAACACGGTGAAACCCCGTCTCTACTAAAAATACAAAAAAAAATTAGCTGGGCGTGGTGGCACATGCCTGTAGTCCCAGCTACTTGGGAGGCTGAGGCAGGAGAATGGTGTGAACCCGGGAGGCAGAGGTTGCAGTGAGCCAAGATCGTGCCACTGTACTCCAGCCTGGGTGACAGAGTGAGACTCTGTCTCAAAAAAAAGAAAACAACAACAAAAAAAACCCAGAAAATGGTATTCCCATCAATCAGTTACTCAGAAAAGTAAACCCAGGCAGCATACAAATAAAATCTCACATTTAATCCATCAGTAAATCATGTCAATTCTACTTCCAGAAAGTAACTCAAATCTATCTAATTCTCTATTCATACAGCTGTCTCACTCTAGTCTAAGCATCACCATCCCTCATCTGGCCTAAAGCAATACCTTCTACTAAGTTTCCCTGCTTCTGAAACCACCTTTGCAAAAATTAAAACTGAGGAAATTATGACAGTGAAAGTGGTCAGACCTAACCGACTCGATCCTGCTTCTAACCTTTGAGCTGTCCTTGTTCATTCCTGGGTGAAGGCCAAACTAACTTTGGGAAGGAAATCAGTTCATGGTTTGACTCTGAAACAAAATTGATAATAACCCTTTCATGAAAAAGGGCCCCTTCATGCCTGGGGACCAGTTTGCCTTTGCAGGACTAACAAAGTAGTTATAAGACTAGAAATTAGGTTTAGGAGTCATGCAGCCTCCGGCTCCAAGAGTCTGAACCTCCCCAAATTGCTCCTGGGGATAATGTTACTGTTATAAAACCTAAGATCAGTGCTTGGGATATTTTGCAGACCCTGCACTGGATGGATCAGCTGACACCACCCGGACCCATAATCTGGCTCACCCAGTTCTGCCATCCCACTCAGGAACAGAAGACAGCCAGAAAACCCACTTCGACCCCCTATGATTCCATCTCCAATCTTACCAGTCAGCACTCCCCACTTCCCGAGCCCCTACCTGCCACTTTGTCTTTAAAAGCTCCGATCCCCCAAGACTGATTTGAGTAATAATAAAACTCTGGTCTCCCGCACACCGGCTCTGCCTGAATTACTCTTTCTCCATTGTAATTTCCCTGATAAAGTTTCCTTGATAAATCAGCTCTGTCTAGGCAGCAGGAAAGGTGAAGCCATTGGGCGGTTACTTCCTTCCTAAATTTCCTATAATCTATTCAGTCTGAATGAACTTAAACAAATAATATTAATTTTATGAACTCCTAACTCTTAAGTAAACATCTTTTTAATATTCTGTTTAATGAAATGGAAGTACCTGTAAAGCACACGCTAGAATGAACTTTGAAAAATACAAATCAGGTCAGGTCATTCCCCCACTTAAAACTTTCTGATGGATTTAGGATAAAATACAAAGTCATACCCTGGCCTACCAACCGCTACATGATCATTGTAACCTCATTTTGTGCCACTCTTCCCTCTCACCCCTTCTCTGCTAGCTATTTTTGGCCTTCTTTCTGTTTCTCAAACACAAATGATTTCTCCCTTCAGAGAACCCAGCAGGATCTTGGACTAGATGCTTTCCATCTTACAATCTCTAAATAGAATGAGTGTCCCAGGGCTCAGGCTTCAGACTGCTTCTCTTTTCTATCAATGACTTCCAGTGTTATATCTCCAGCCCTGATCATTCTCCTCAACACCAGACTCCTATCCAGTCAATGCCTAGTAGCCATATAAAACATTGCCACTTTCTGAACATGAAAACCTAGTACTTCCTTCCCATAGCCTCCAATATACTCTTTTTCCAGTCTTCGCTATCTCAGTAAATTACAGCTTTTTTTTTTTTTTTTGAGACAGAGTTGAGTGCAAGGTTGCTTACTGCAACCTCCACCTCCCAAGTTCAAGCGATTCTTCTGCCTCAGTCTCCCTAGTAGCTGGGATTACAGGCAGATGCCATGATGTCCAGCTAATTTTTGCATTTTTAGTAGAGACGGGGTTTCACCATGTTGGTCAGGCTGGTTTCGAACTCCTGACCTCTGGTGATCCTCCTGCCTCAGCCTCCCAAAGTGCTGGCATTACAGACGTGAGCCACTGCACCCAGCCAGCTCATCTTTACCAATAACTCAGGCCTTAATTCTTTTTTTCAAAGCTCGTGTCTAATCAATGAGCAAATATGGCAGGCTCTACCTTCAAAATACATCCAGAACCAAACTACTTTTTACCTTTTCCTCAATTGCCGCTTGGGGCTAAGCCATCATAACTATCTGCAACTATTACATTAGCCTCTTACTGATCTTTCTGCTTCCAATCTTCCACTCCTACATTCTGTTCTCTACTCTCCACAAAGCAGAACAATCATCCCTTGAAAAAGGGAAGCTAGATTACAAAACCCTCTGTGAAAAGGCCTCCAAGGGTTGCCTGTATCACTCAGATAAACCCTTAGTTCTTTTCCTGGCCCTATTACCAGATCATTATCTACTGGCTCTTATCTCTCACCTTCCCACCCTTTTCTCAGCTCTAGCAGCACCACCCTCCTTGCCTTTGCAGTTATGTCCATGTGGTTTATGTCCTCACTTGTTTACAGGTCTCTGTTCAGATGTCTTCTTCTTTTTTTTTTTTTTTTTTTTGAGACGGAGTCTCACTCTGTCGCCCAGGCTGGGGTGCAGTGGCGTGATCTCAGCTCACTGCAAGCTCTGCCTCCTGGGTTCACCCCATTCTCCTGCCTCAGCCTCCCGAGTAGCTGGGACTACAGGGGCCCATCACCATGCCCGGCTAATTTTTTGTATTTTTTAGTAGAGACAGGGCTTCATTGTGTTAGCCAGGATGGTCTCGATCTCCTGACCTCGTGATCCGCCCACCTTGGCCTCCCAAAATGCTGGGATTACAGGCGTGAGCCACCACATCCGGCCCAGATGTCTTCTTAAAAGAGAGGCTTTCCCTGTCCAGTTAATATAAAATTAGACCCTTTGCCTTCTAGTTCCTTACCTTTCTTTGTTGTTCTCAATAATAATAGTAATAACAACATACATAACATTTACTATGTACCAGGTACAATAGCACTTTATATATATTAGGTCATTTAAATCTCATATCACTCCATAAAGTAGGCAACATTATTATCCATTTTCTGGATGATGACATTGAGACACAGGGAGGTTAAACAAATTGCGCCAAGGTCACAAAGCTGGAGTTGAAATGTGAATGCAGGCTGTCTGGCTCCAGCATGGCCTTTTAGCTACTGCACTATTTTGCCTCTTTATAGCCCTGGTCATTACCATATTTTAAATTTATTATCTCCCATTCTTCCCACTTGTTTCAGTTACTGCTGCATAACCAACCACCCCAAAACTTGGTGGCTTAAAGCAACAACTTATTATTTCTCAGGAATTTAGGTCAGGAATTCAGGAAGCATTTGACTAGGCTGTTCTTCTGCTTCACTTGGCATTGGCTGATGCCACTCATTCAGCTGCATTCAGATGGTGACTGGGCTGACCTGGAAGGTCCCAGAAGGCTTTAGTCATATGTCTGGTACCTCAGTGTTTATCCATGTGACCTCTCTCTTCATATGGTCAATCAATCTGGTGTATACCATGGAAGCTGGCTTTTCAGAGAAAAACATGGAAGCTGGCTTTTTAGAAAGAAACACGGAAGCTGCCAGTTCTCTTTAAGGCCTTGATTCAGAACTTCATTACTGCCACATTCTATTACTTAAAAAAAAAAAAAAAATCTCAAGGCTAGCCTACATTTGCGGGGAGAGGACACAGGATCCATCTCTTGATGTCAGTAATGATGTTTGTATGCATGGAGGGAGGAAGTGATGACTTCCGTGTTGAGACTCTCTTCCACACCACCAGAGTGTTTGTTCCATGACAACAGGGACTCGTGTCTATTTTATTCATTATTATGTCTTTTCAGCGCCTAGAACAATGCCTGACACATAATAAGTATGTAATAAATATTTATTTTGTCCCTGAATTTAAGGGGCAGGTGAAAGGAGTCTGCAAAGGTAAAGGAAAGGTCTGAAGGAGTAGGGGGGAAACTCCTGCTATGACTCCTGGAAGGGTGTGTCCCAGCAGTCAAGGAAGAAAAAAGTGAAAGGAAGATACGATTGAGAACTAGACCCTTAAAAAAAATGTTTAGGGATGGGTGCAGTGGCTCACGCCTGTAATCCCACCATTTTGGGAGGCCAAGGAAGGCGGATCACTTGAGATCAGGAGTTCGAGACCAGCCTGGGCCACCTGGGCCACATGTGAAACCCCATCTCCACTAAAAATACAAAAATTAGCCAGGTGTGTGCACCTGTAATCCCAGCTACTTGGGAGCTTGAGGTGGGAGGATCACTTGACCCTAGGAAGTCAAGGCTGCAGTGAGCCAAGACTGTGCCACTGTACTTCAGCCTTGGCGATGGAGTAAGACCCTGCCTAAAATAAAGTTTAAAAGCTTTAAAAATAAGTAAAAAGCATATGATTAAAAATTTAAAAGGCACAAAATGGCATAGAGGGAAAAGTGAATTTTCTTCTCCCTCTTGTTCCTGATTCCCTTCCGCAGTGGTAGCCACTCTTTATCCTTTCAGAGCTAATACATGCATATACTAGGATAAAAATATATATTATACCCATCTATTTGTTGATAACTAAAATTAAAATCCTGAGTCTCCCACCCAACTGAATGGACCCTCTTTTGGCCAAGGGGACCCCTGAAAAACCTTAAAAACTGAGTTCCTGGCAATGGCAGAGTCAGACATGCCTCATTATAACCCCTCCCTTCTGTAGCTTAGACACGTGACGAGCCGTTAAAATAGAGATCACAAGACTGATGGAACAGACTCTTTGTGGCAATAAGATACCAAATTACAAACAGGATCTAAGGCCACACCAGGAAAGGGTTGTCACACACCCCTACACTTAAAGAATAACCTATGTTCTGGGCCAGGTGCAGTGGCTCGCACCTGTTTGGGATGCCAAGGTGGGAGAACTGTTTGGGCCCAGGGGTTTGAGACCAGTCTGGGCAACAGAGTGAGACCCTGTCTCTACAAAAAAAAAAAAAAAAAAAAAATTAATTGAGTGTGGTGGCATGCACCTATAGTCTCATCTACTTGGGAGGCTGAGGTGGGAGGATCGCCTGAGCCCAGAAGGTTGAGGCTACAGTGAGCCATGTTCATGCCACTGCACTCCAGCCTGGGTGTCAGAGTAAGATCCTGTCTCAAAGATGAATGAATGAATGAATGAGCTATGTTCTAACTGCCAAAGGTTTCTTTCTTTCTTTTTTTTTTTTCCTAGCAGCTAAATGAGTGCTGGCATTGAGATAAGCAATATTAAAACAATTGCAGCTCATTTACCACCAGACGCTGACTAACTGAGCCTCTGTCCCACAAGCCATAACTACAGCTTTGATTGGACAAGACACTGATTTCAGTAACTTTCTCCTGATAAGAGACCACCGGCCATGGACTGGTTCTGGCTAGTTCACAGTGGCTGAGCACTTAAGTGCCTTTGTATTCCTGCTTCACCTTCAACATTAAATGCATTACGTAATTATAATTGCCCTCTATATCAAAATGATATTATAATTATGTAATGCAATTAATGTTAAGTCTCTATCCCAAAGTGAACATGGGGTGCATGTAACATGCATGCTATTCAGTATACATGCGTCAGGACCCCCCTTAGTGAATATTCAATCTGTTCAATATGTATGTTTAGCCAACCCATTCAGCTCCTGCCTCAATCGTTCCTCCTTCAAAATGCCTGCTAATGGTCTCTACTGTAGGCTATACTTTCAAGCCTGTCAGTATGGCCACCTTGCAGGTTATAACTCTTTATAAGAAAAGAAGTCTCAGCGGGGTGCAGTGGCTTACGCCTGTAATCTCAGCACTTTGGGAGGCCAAGGCGGGTGGATCACGAGGTCAGGAGTTTGAGACCAGCCTGGCCAACATGGTGAAACCCCATCTCTACTGAAAATACAAACATTAGTTGGGTGTGGTGGTGCGTGCCTGTAATCCCAGCTGCTCGGGAGGCTGAGGCAGGAGAATCACCTGAACCTGGGAGGCGGAGGCTGTAGTGAGCCGAGATCGAGCCACTGCACTCCAGCCTGGGTGACAGAGCAAGACTCTGTCTCAGAAAAAAAAGAAACGAAGTGTCCTTTCTAAATTTGAGACAATTTGTATATCTCAAATTTAGAAAGGTGATTCTTTAGTTTACACTATCTTCCAACCTACCTATCTCTCTCCTGAAAAGACATACATAACACACAATTGGTAGACTACTATGGACAGGACTTAGCATCTAGCTTTTTTCTCTCATCTACTAATTTCCAGATCATTCCATATCAGTATATAGAGATCATCCTCTTTGTTTTAGATGGTTGCATAGAATGCTTCCATTCTATGACAGTACCATTAGATTACAAAATGAGAAGATGACTATTGATTTCAGTAGACTTAAGGAAATGGTGAGGAAGACTGGGAAGTCAGAAAGTAGAGGTAGGAAATGAGGTTGGAAAGGAAAGAAGGCAGAAAGTAAAAAAATTAAAGATGAGATAGATAGCAGGTTTATACACTGTAAGTATATAGGAATAAGAAGACAGGCAGAGGTTGAAAATACATGAAGGAGAAGGGATAAGTAATGGAAATGTAAATAAAAAAATGAAATTCTTAGCCCCCCCAACCAACTGAATAGATCTCCCTCCACCCTCCTTGGCCAAGGGGATCCTAAAGAAAACCTTAAAAACTAGTTAAGGCCATGATGGGAAGGCAGGTTGGACATACCTCATTATATCCTCTCCCTTTGGAGTTTAGACCAGCATTAAAGTGGTCTAAACCATTTTCATGAAATGAAAATAGAGATCATAAGACTGACAAAATAGACTCTTGTAGCAATAAGATTATCCAACTCTAACCTGACTATGGTATAGCGTTACAAGACAGATAGCGGGCCCTGAAGAAAATAAAAATATTTTACCCCAAAATATATTTCTTTGACATATTTTGAAATGACCCTGAAAAGCTGTCTCTTGTGGGGGGAATTTGCATTTTATACAGAATCACTTTCCTTTTTCAGGTCTTTTCTTGTTCCAGGAGAGATTTAACCAAGAGTCTGACACATTTTAAGGTCCTATAACATATGCTACCTGGAAGCTTCATCTACGTAACAAGAACCTTGGCTTCTATAACCCCCTTCATTTTAACTCAAACATTTCTTTCTGCTAACTTCAACTCTTTAGGAAAAGCTTAGCTTTTTCAACCCATCATAAAGTCTCTGAATCCACCTATGATCTGTGAGCACCACCGGCCCCCCACGTATTGATCTATGTCTTTGCCTATAACTTCCGTCTCTCTAAAATGTATAAAACCAAGCTGTAACCCAACCACCTTGGGCACATGTTCTCAGGACTTCTTGAGGCTGTGTCCCAGGCCATGGTTACTCATGTTTCGATCAGAGTATATTTAACCTCTTCAAATATTTTACAAAGTTTGTCTTTTTCATCAACAGAACAAAGTCTTTCCTTTGGGGAGATTAGGGATCCTGAGTTCAGGATCTTCTAAGAAGAAAGAGGGAGAAGAAAAGGACTCGGTGAAAAGGAGCCGGGATCGGTGGCTCGCGCCTGTAATCCTAGCACCTTGGGAGGCTGAGGCGGGTGGATCACTTGAGGTCAGGAGTTCGAGACCAGGCTGGCCAACATGGTGAAACCCCATCTCTACTACAAACACAAAAATTAGCCGGGAGTAGTGGCGGGCACCTGTAATCCCAGCTACTTGGGAGGCTGAGGCAGGAGAATCGCTTGAACCTGGGAGGCGGAGGTTGCAGTGAGCCGAGATCGCGCCACTGCACTCCAGCCTGGGCGACAGATCGAGGCTCCCTCTAAACAAAGCAAAACAAATCAAAACTGGTTGCAGGTAGGTTTTGTGGTAGTTAGTGGCTGATGGGATTTGGGATTTAAGGAAATTCACCTCTAGTGGTCTCACTTTCCTCAGAGATGTAAGAGACAAAATTTTTTATTTTTATTTTTACCAAAGCGGGTGAGTGAGTAGAGTTCAGTAAGAGGTTAGAAGAGCGTGAGGGCTGGGAACAGCAGGGGAGTTCGAATAGGAGATAATCTGAGTAGCAATGTGTAAACGTGACTGTCTTAGGCTCAGCAATATTGCGTAGTCGCACGTGGAAGTCCCGACTGAAGTTGGACACTTTTCGTTCGCAGTGGTGCCAATTCTCAGGGTTGTGTGATTTTCTGCACCGATGCAGGAGTGAGCAAGGTTGGTTGAACTGTTGCAGACTAACAGTTTTGCAGGTGGGCGAAGGATCAGGGAGGAAATTGAGTTGAGGGTGTTGGTGAATAGGATATAGGAGTTTCAGAACCTGACTACACATCTGTCGTTGACGGTCTAAATACTTGCATGTTTGCAAGTCCAGCGATGGCACAATGCCTAGCAGCAGAAGGTTTGCACCCACTGTGCGACATGAGTGGCAGCTCTGGAAAATCATAAAATCATGGGAGGACTTGAGAGTGCAGGCTGGGTGGGGTGGGACTGTGGCTGCGAAAAACAGTGTTATGAAACTGTGCGCGGGACAAGAAAACTGATTTTACTGATTGTATATTGGGGAGTCCTACGGGAATCACTGGAGAGGCCACTTCATTTTCTCCTATCCCACCCCATCTTTTGGGGTTGCAACTAACCAGTAAGTTTACACATTGAGGATACAATGGCAAAACGGGGCCGCGAGGCGATGACGTCATTCGCGGGAGTGGGGGGGGAGCAGCGACCACTGTTAGGGTACTGTCCGTAAAGGCAATTTGAAAATATTTCAGCCTTTTTACTTTTATACTTCCGGCCCTTGCAGTTTGAGGTGGTAACAAACGACTGCTGCTCCCAACCACTTTCACCACCGCCTGTTACCATGGAAGCGCTCGGGTAGCTACGCTTGGACGACTCTATTCTACGTCATCGTCAAAGCGCATCTCGGGACTGATAGCTCCGCCCTAAACTAAGGGAGAGGCCGTGCTCCCAAGTACGTAGCCTGCAGTGCCTAACGCATGCTCAGTAATTTTGACCCCCAACAGACGCCGTCGACAGTCTCCCAAGAACAATTCCCAGGAGCTCGGATTCCAAGAGCCGCCCGCGCCCTCGTTTACCTTTGCTAGTCGCCCTGCAGCCCCGCCCTGTCCGGAGGCCCCGCCCTCCATGAATCAGCTGATCCCGCGGACCCACTGGGTTGCCAAGCTCGCGCCGGATGCGGAGCGCGGTGCTGCCGGTGGAGCTTCAGGTGAGGGAGCGCGGGTCCCGGGTTGGCTATTGGCTAAGGAGGGCTTATCGGCTGGGACCCCTTGTATGCGGAAGGCCGGGGACAGGGAGCTAGGCGGAGGCTGTGGTCGAGGCCGGAGAGCGCCCTGCGGGGGCCTGCGGAGACGGCGCCCCGCATCTTCCCAGCTCTGGGTGCGATCGACTGCTCCTGCCGGTCCAGCAGCGCCCGAGGCGGCCCCTGCCTTGGCCCCAGGTTCTCCCACTTGCCCCGGTCTCTCCCTCCCCAGACTGGGCGCCGCTGCAGTGGTCTCAGCTGCGTGAAATTCCTTCAAGCCCCCTCTTCCCGCCTCCACCCACGCTGCCTTCCAGCTATTCATTCACGAGAATTTCTTGAATGCCCACACTAGGCGCTGAGCTGATAAAGTGGGGTCCGTGGCCGGGAACCCTGCTGAGTGTCCCTGGCGGCCTTGCCACAGGGTGCAAATCGCGTTGAAGAGTGGACCAAGGGCTACTTGAAAAGGCGGTTGCGGAGAAAGAAAATGGCTTTGATAATAAGGATTAGTAGTTTAGGCAAGTCTTTGAGCCTATCAAGTAATTCATCAAGAGGAGACGATAAGTTATTTTGAGAGGCGAAGCCAGAAAAATAACACAGGTCCTTGACGCTGGTGTTCGTCCTCGGATAATAGGGCTACTTTGGAGACAGGCAACAGTAGACTGGTAGAATCGTACTATTGCTTAAGGCTTTGATGGTGGAAGAGAAAAAACACTCTTGTTGAAGTGGCATATCCAAGAACAGTGCTTTCTTTCTGGTTTAGGATGGAGAAGGAACTGACTGCTGTACCCAAGTGAAGATCTTTACTCAGTTACCCTTATATTTGGCTATATGGAATAAAATTGTGTGATATGTTTATTCTGAGCAGGTACAAAACTTCAGCAAACCTATTGGTCCCACATTTTCCCCCCCATTTATCATATGATTTGGAGTGACCGGTTGACCTTTGAGTTAATGAATAATTTAAAGCAGTGAAAAATTTGTTTTTGCAGTAAACTACAGTGTTTTAACCTTGATAACATAAGCATAGTGGTTAAGATTCTAGGCTTTGTATCTGAACATACCCAGAGTCACATCTATTTACATCTTTGATTTTGGGCAAGTTATTTAATCTCTCTGCCTCAGTTCTCTTGTCTCTAAATTGGGGATAACAATGTTTTCCTGATAACAGTACCTTTACATGTAATGGTTCATGTATCGTATTTATTACAGTGCCTGTTTTATGGTAAATATTCAATACATATTAGCTGTTTTTATAATTAATTCCTCCCACTACATCATGATCCAAACTGACTCTTTTCTTAAGTGATGGGGAAGGGAACTGAATATTTTAAGGAAGTAGCTATAAAATATGAATTCAAGTTGTTCTGTAGTAATTTTGGTGTTCCGTAAGGACATTTTAATGTGAAAAAGATACTGACAGAATCTATACATGGTTTGAATTTATTAGTTTCTAAACTATGACCAGTATTAGCAGATTTAAAATTCATAATTATAGCAAGAAAATGTCAAAGTTGTTTAATAGTGTTAAAATTTGAAACTATAATGATCCAGAAAAATGAAATACCAAACCGATAATTTTGGGAAAAAAACAAAACCTGAGTGGCATTATGCAGGCCATTTACTTTTTAAATGTACACAATATACAGGAATATAAACAGGAATCCTTTCTCTCCAAATTTCAGTTTTTCAGAATTTGTGCTGTCATTTGAAACACTTACTTTGGGCACTTTGACTGTTAAAGAAGCAAAGGGTATGCTAAGAACTTCAATGAGTCTTGATGTTAGTGTTTTTGTAATTAGGTGGAATCTCCTACCTTTTCATGAAAACTGGGTTTAAAGCAGTAGCTGCTGGGTCCATTCTAATGATAATCTCAAAAATGTGACTGACTTGTAAAAATCTACAATTATTTATTAATGTGAGACTAGGTAAAGTATGAGTTGAAAAACTAGGAAGAAAGGCAGAGTGGTGATTTTTAAGCTTGTATAAAGGAAGGCCCGCTTTGGGTACTATGAGGTACCTTTCTCACTCAGAGGCATGCTGTGAGGATTTGTGACTTTTAAATCATTTAGCTCTTTTTATAACTTTGTGGAATTAAATCTACCACGTATTTCAAGTGTATTCAGGATATGAATTTTCCTGGTAGAGTTTTAACAGATTTTTTTCTCTTAACCCTTCATTGATGACCAAACAATTTTGTTGTCTGTAATAAGAAAGTACTCGGTTTTGTAGGGTGTCAGTCCTTAAGAAAATGTTAGGTAGTCATCAATAAAATAGCAACAATCTCTGGCTTGTTTCTTTTTCATATTGCATTTAATTTTCCTTTCCCTGTCTCTTATTCGTCTGTATATGTGATGGTGCTTTCTTTAGCTTATGTCTTGATGTTTGCCTGCATGTAGCTGAACTGATTGATCCAGGAGGGTAGAGGAAAAAATATTTAAATTGGTAGTTTTTGGAGCTGTCGTATATTTCTTTCAAATTTGAAGAAAATTTACAGTTTTCTCAATACCTATGAGAAAAAGACTGGGGTTTGTTGGCAGAGTTTCGCTTAGCTGCTAGTGAATTATGTCCAGAGAGAAGATCAGCTTTCATCTCATTAATTCCACAAATTGATCATCTCATGTTTCCCTTAATTATCACATTTTAAATATTTTTCTTTTGAGTCATCACACAGTTCTTCAGTTCACATGGCCTCCCTATCAGGAAGGGAGTGGTTTAGACCCAATAATGGCATTTGGGTGGGCTAACATTCACTCCAGGATTTTTTTTTTCTTCCACAGCCTAAATTTTTGTAGAGCCAAGATCTTAACTAAACTTGGGGCAATTGACTAAGCAAACATGTAACAAGGATGATTATAGCAGCTCTTTAAAAGAGCAATAAAGTAGAGCAATCCAACTGTAAAGATTAGTGGGGAAATGGATAAACTGGTTTATTCATGCAATTCAATACTATCTTCTCATAAAAATGAATGAGCTAGATCTATACTTACCAACATATATACATCTCAAGTATGTAATACTGGGTGAAAAAAGCAAAATGCTAAAGGATTTATACAGTAAGATGCATTTGTGTACACTTTAAAAGCAAGATAATAGCATGCATTATTTATTGATATGTGTATATCTAATGAAAGTACATAAAAGTAAATATGAAAACGTGGGAATGGGATACATTAACTTTAGAAATAGTAACTAATTCTGAGTGGAGTTTCTTCACCTCTGTAACTTATTTTTTCTTGTGTTTTAAAAAAGCTGAAGCCAATATGAAAATATATTAATATGTGTTAAAACTGGATGATGAGTACATAGATTTGTTATTTATTTTTACAGTTTTATGTATAGTTAAGATAGTTTGTGAAACTATCACTTTAACATTTTTGTTTATAATCAGGACTGTTTCCCAATATGTTTGCTTTATTTTACTTTGTACCCTCAAATTAGGAGACTGTGGAAAAAGAACTCTTCTCTCCCTGCAATAAGAAAGGAATGTGCCAGTGCAGCTCCACTATGTAAAGCTTTTCTAAGGAGAGGAGACAGACCAATTATTTGGTCAGTTTTGCTTTGCTGTTTGTGCTCCTGGGAAAATGCTTTCTTTAGGACATGAAGCCTGCAGGGGAATTAACATTCTAGAGATGCTTGGGAAATGTAGGCATATACCAATCATGAACTCTGGAAGTATAGGGGAGCAAGTTGTATAATAAGGCCCTCAAAGGAATTTGGACATATAGTGACTCAGATACAAAATTACTACAGATTTGTGTAGTATTAACATTAACACTTTGAAAAGCTTAACTTGGTTACATTTTATTACAACGTAGTTATCTTGAGTTTATACCTTGAATGCAAGTATCCCAGTTGTTGCTCAAAGAAAATGGTTGTCTCTGTAGATATTAGTAAGTAACCTGATGACAATGTGTTAAATGGTTGACTAATGAATAATACATTTAGTAGCTGATCCCTAGTGTAACCTCAGTATTTAAACTTGTGAGTTAAACAATATTTTTATTTCTAATAAAGAGTACCTGCTACTAGCACTATTAAAGCAAGTGAAACTTGTATCACCAGAATAATATTTTTTAGTATGTGTATTTCCTGTTTAGTTATGTGGCCCCTGAATGATCCTAAGCACTAAGTGTTATCAGTTGGTGAAAGAAGTCATCATACTTTGAACTGTAAATCTAATATTGCCTTTGAAAAAATTGTGGCCATTTTAATAAGAGAGTAGTTGCAAATATTAACGGAATAAGTAGTTTGTATCAGGACTTACCAGGACATTCACTGTACCATGTAATAACAGGCACAAATAGTGGCAGTACCTGGGAATTTGAAATTCATTTGTTAGTATTATAATATTCATCACAATGCATCATGGGATTATTATTTAATAATCCTGAAAAGTGTGTTTAAAAATATGTAGTGGGTACAAAAAAGAGCTAAATGGGCATTGCTGGGAACTTATTGTACCATGTTTACACACTTTCCCCCCACTCCACCATGAATAATTTCCGATTTAGAGGATCCTCATAACCAGGAGAGTGTAGTTTCAGTAAGTTTCAGCATGAAATTAGCAAGGCACTAAAAAAAGACTGTAAAGTCTTCCTGTTTCTCATTGCACCAAAAGCTGTCTGTGTACTAAGGAGAAAGGGAGAAAGGAACACTTCTCTGAGTTGTTTAACCATTTTTAAAGTGACATGAGATAAAAGTGTCTTCATTGTTAGGATATACCTTTAGCAAATTATATGTGAGAGTTTCTATGAGGAGAAGACACTTTTTTCTTTTGTATCTGATACTGACTTTTATTACAGGCACTAGAAATCTATAGCGTGGAAGTCTGTGGATTGCAACTGAAAATCAGGGGCTGTATCTTTCACTCAAGCACTCACTTAAATGTAACCAGCTTGTTCAGAATGATTATTATGAGTACAAGAGTATACCGGTGAATAAGTCATAGTCTCTGACCTCCAGGAGCTTAAAGTATATTTTGAATCAGTGACTTAGTGCATATCCTATTAGTAACAACATTATAACTAATAAGTAGCTTTCTAGGCCAGCCTACCGAATATATCCAATGCCTTAATTTACTGAATTCTCTTACTCTGAGTCAAGATTTAAAGGCTCATTGGCTCCCATACTGGTATCAGGCAATGCTTTCTGTGCAGCAGTTAAGGCTGAGAGGCGTGGGGTTCCAAGTGGCCTTCTTGGTGGTTAGTTGGCCAAGGCTTCAGTGCAAGGTGAGTTTTCCTCAACCTTCCACAGTGGTTGGGAAGCCTTCAGTGGCAGGATATCCAGGAAGCAGCAGTTGTTGTTGGTGTATAGATTATTTGTAAGTCAGGTGTTTGAGTCAAAGGTTACCATAATCCATGTGTAAACATTGACCTAGCCTCTAAAAGCAAATTATTTATTAAGCATTTACCGTGTGTAAAATACCAGACTCTGTTATTGTTTACTGCAAAGTGTAAACTCTGGTTTACTACATTGTAATAATATGTAACCAACTCAGACTTTAAAAAGGAGGTGTTAATGACTATAGGAAATTGATGGTAATTTTGTATCCAAATCACTTGTCACTCTACTACATTGTAATAAAATGTAACCAACTCAGACTTTAAAAAGGAAGTGTTAATGGCTACATGAAATCTATGGTAATTTTGTATCCAAGTCACTCAATGTCTATATTCCATTCAGGGCATTATGATACAGTTTACTCACCTATAATTTTTATTGCCTTTCTATCTGAATGTCTTGTCATTCTAATCACTGATTAACATTACTCTTATAACTACAATTATTACTGTTGTTTTACTATTTTAAACCGGTAATTGAGACAGGAGAATAAGACTAGGAAGGCCCAGCTTTGCTAGTGTAAATTAGCTTTCTTATCCCTTAAGGGTACTGACTAACTCTATAGAGAGCCATTATTCTAATGAGAAAGAGAACATGCTAGTATGGAAATTTCTTAAGGGCAGGAAGTCATGTATTTACAGATATTTATTGAGTACCTGTTATATATCAGGACTAAGCTGCTGGGATGTACTAGAAAATACGATATTTGTCACTCTGCTTCCATGGAAATTTTAGACTAGCATAATACCTGGAACATAGTAGATGAAAAAAATACATGTGGTTTTAGTGGTTGAAATGTAAACATTTGCAAGTTATTATACTTATGACTCACAAATTTACCTTTCACCGAATTAAGCCAAAAAGACTTTATCCAGAAAATAGCTTAGTAGAGATGAATACATAGGATCCTGCATGATTTAACTTTCTCTTTGCATTTGGGATAATAGACTCAACACATTTCTCTACCACATTTAAAATTTTTATTTATATCCTGCCTTGTTCCCAAAAGGATTTAAAGCAGCTTACAAAAATGTATAGCAGGGTGGGATAAAATAAAGAAACAGAATGAATAGAGCCAGGAGGGAGATTAGACTATACAACATGCATACTGTGAAGTCCTCGTCACTTCCAGGTACCATCATATGGAACCCTTATCCTCCCACCACAAAATGTATAATTCTGCTTATATCTGTACCTGTGATCTCACTTCTTTCAAAAACGTAGACCTTTCTTCTTATGAAAAAAACAGTCCCTCCACATATATTCTGGATGGCATCCTCCTTCACTTTGTCTAGGACTTTGGCTCTGCCCACTGTCCCCATCATCCTTGTATCCAGGATCACAGCCTTTGTCATGCAGACATATTCAGCTTCCTCTCATCTCCCCAACCTCCAGCAAAAAAAAAAAACCCTTCATTTTCACATTCCCCTTCAGCTACTGCTCCATTTCTTTGTTTGCCATTTCAACATTTTTCAAAAGGATCACCCACTGAAAATAAAGATATTTCCACATTGTCACCTCCTGTTTATATTCAGCTTACTTCAATCTGGTTTTCAGTGCCCAAACAAACCACTGAGATTGTGGCCATGCTCAGCCATTACCTGTGTTGGCAAATCCAATGGACACTTTAGTTATCTTACAAGACCCCAGCTGCCTTGACCTAATTGACATCCTCCCTGAAGTGCTTTCCTTTGCTTTCATGTGCCCACGGCAGACCACTTCTCAGTCTCAGTCCTCTTTGTCTGATCCTCATCCTATCCAACTTCCAGGTGCAGGAGCTCCTTAAAGCTTGACACTGCGCTTTCCTTTCTCTTTCCATATACCCAATGACATTATCTATTGTCTTGTTTTTAAACATTATCCATATGCCCTCCCAAGTTTAGCAGCAGCTGAGACTTTTCTCTTGAACTCCATGTTCATATATTCAACTATTCACTTAATATGTACTCTTGGGTTTCTCACAGACATCTTGAACTTAAAAATAAATTTTATCCTACCAGAATCTTACCTTTCTTCAGAATCCTATCTCCCTCACTCTTGCCCATTTCAGGAAATGGAGCCACCAACACACAGCTATTTGAGGCAGAACCAGGGATCATTTCTGATACCTGCGTCTCCTTGGTCCCCCACCTTTGTCTAATCACCAAGTACTACTTGTTCTGCCCCCAGAGCATCTCTCATTTATTCACCTCTTCTTCAACAAATTGGCAGCATTGTATGAAACTTAAGAACCCAGGCTTCCTTCCTCCATTGAGAAGATGAGTATTTGCAGGCAGGATATTCCTTGCAAAAATTCATTTTGGTGCTCCGTGAGTGTTCACCATAAAATTGGTTTAAAACTTTTGAAACAAATGTAAATCGTCATTAAAATAAATCATTGGCCCTTCGCATTGGCTCACGCCTGTAATCCCAACACTTTGGGAGTCCAAGGTGGGCACGTCACAAGGTCAGGATTTCAAGACCAGTCTGGGCAACATAGTGAAACCCTGTCTCTACTAAAAATACAAAAAATTAGCCAGGTGTGGTGGTGTGCACCTGTAATCCCAGCTACTCTGGAGGCTGAGGCAGGAGAATCATGTGAACCCAGGAGGCAGAGGTTGCAGTGAGCTGAGATCACGCCATTGCACTCTAGCCCAGGCAACAGTGCAAGACTCCATCTCAAAAATGAAAAAAAAAAAAATCATGAAAACATCCATAGACTGTCCCACTGGAAGCAATGCAACTCCCCAGTGTACTCTCCAAAATGAAGTAAATGTTCAAAGTACATAAAAGAAACCAAGTTAAGTATAAAATAGTTAAAAGTTTTGAGACTTCTACTAAAAGACGATAGTTGTTTTTGAATATAGATTCCTGGTCCTTTATTCAAAACCCTTGGGGCAAGATGCGTTTTGGAATTCAGATTTATGTTTTGTTCTTTAGAATAAGATGCATAAACTATATATTATATAACACTTCCTGTGGGATCTGTGGTGCTGCCCTATTCATATTGATATTTCTACAACACGATGTATGAATATTCACACTAAAGGGATAAAAGTGATAAATAACCTCATATTAGTTCAGGTCAGATTTTGCTGTCAGATGAGTTCAGGTCAGATTAGATTTTGCCACCAAAAGCGTTATTGAAAAAACTTTTAATTTTCAGAGCTATAGATTTCTGGTTAAGGTATTGTAGACCTGTAAGATGGTTGTAGCTCATCTTTCTAACAATAGTTGGGACATCTAGACTAGATTATTGTTGTTGTTGTTGTTGTTAAGGGCACTTCCAGATCATGGTGTTAAAATGATATCCAGGACAACTTATTTCTCTGTTAGATGTAACAGAAGGATGTGTATCCAGTGGAGTCTAAAAGTGGCATCAGTTTATTAAGAAGCAAGGTTTGCTCTTTGTTTAAAGGGCCACCTGGGGTTTTGTTACTTTACATATCACAGTGAAGGAGATAATAATTTGAAGGATAGAATGGTATGCTTTAAAGTGAATCTAGCTGTGTCCTGCAGTTCAGAAGACTGAAGTCTGGTTTGCTCATTTTACGGAGATGCCATTTATCTGTGGAGAGGCCATGCAAGGTAAGAGAGGATCCCACAGTAAATGCTGTTTATGCAACATCACATGGCTTCTTTATCAGAGCTGGTTAACAGGTCTATGCAGGAAAGTTACTGTAACAGAAGAAAAGCAGCAGAGTACAAGGATCTTGCCCTCTTAAGGAATGTAAAGACCTTAAAGCTTCTCTGGAAGAAATATCCCCAGAGGAAGTTTTATAATTAGGCAATTTTATAAAAACTTAAAATGTTAAAGCAATGAAATAACATACAGAAATTTGAATGCTATTTGACTGGTTGAGGTGAGTCTTAATAGATTTCCTGGAGAGACAATCATAAAAATATTAGAAAGACAAAAGTTTTTCGGGAGGAGCCAAGATGGCCGAATAGGAACAGCTCCGGTCTACAGCTCCCAGCGTGAGCGACGCAGAAGACGGGTGATTTCTGCATTTCCATCTGAGGTACCGGGTTCATCTCACTAGGGAGTGCCAGACAGTGGGTGCAGGCCAGTGGGTGCGCGCACCGTGCGCGAGCCGAAGCAGGGCGAGGCATTGCCTCACCTGGGAAGCGCAAGGGGTCAGGGAGTTCCCTTTCTGAGTCAAAGAAAGGGGTGACAGACGCACCTGGAAAATCGGGTCACTCCCACCCGAATATTGCGCTTTTCAGACCGGCTTAAAAAACGGCGCACCACGAGACTATATCCCACACCTGGCTCGGAGGGTCCTACGCCCGCGGAATCTCGCTGATTGCTAGCACAGCAGTCTGAGATCAAACTGCAAGGCGGCAGCGAGGCTGGGGGAGGGGCGCCCGCCATTGCCCAGGCTTGCTTAGGTAAACAAAGCAGCCGGGAAGCTCGAACTGGGTGGAGCCCACCACAGCTCAAGGAGGCTTGCCTGCCTCTGTAGGCTCCACCTCTGGGGGCAGGGCACAGACAAACAAAAAGACAGCAGTAACCTCTGCAGACTTAAATGTCCCTGTCTCACAGCTTTGAAGAGAGCAGTGGTTCTCCCAGCACCCAGCTCGAGATCTGAGAACGGGCAGACTGCCTCCTCAAGTGGGTCCCTGACCCCTGACCCCCGAGCAGCCTAACTGGGAGGCACCCCCCAGCAGGGGCACACTGACACCTCACACGGCAGGGTATTCCAACAGACCTGCAGCTGAGGGTCTTGTCTGTTAGAAGGAAAACTAACAAACAGAAAGGACATCCACACCGAAAACCCATCTGGACATCACCATCATCAAAGACCAAAAGTAGATAAAACCACAAAGATGGGGAAAAAACAGAACAGAAAAACTGGAAACTCTAAAACGCAGAGCACCTCTCCTCCTCCAAAGGAACGCAGTTCCTCACCAGCAACGGAACAAAGCTGGATGGAGAATGATTTTGATGAGCTGAGAGAAGAAGGCTTCAGACGATCAAATTACTCTGAGCTACGGGAGGACATTCAAACCAAAGGCAAAGAAGTTGAAAACTTTGAAAAAAATTTAGAAGAATGTATAACTAGAATAACCAATACAGAGAAGTGCTTAAAGGAGCTGATGGAGCTGAAAACCAAGGCTCGAGAACTACTTGAAGAATGCAGAAGCCTCAGGAGCCGATGCGATCAACTGGAAGAAAGGGTATCAGCAATGGAAGATGAAATGAATGAAATGAAGCGAGAAGGGAAGTCTAGAGAAAAAAGAATAAAAAGAAATGAGCAAAGCCTCCAAGAAATATGGGACTATGTGAAAAGACCAAATCTACGTCTGATTGGCGTACCTGAAAGTGATGCGGAGAATGGAACCAAGTTGGAAAACACTCTGCAGGATATTATCCAGGAGAACTTCCCCAATCTAGCAAGGCAGGCCAACATTCAGATTCAGGAAATACAGAGAACGCCACAAAGATACTCCTCGAGAAGAGCAACTCCAAGACACATAATTGTCAGATTCACCAAAGTTGAAATGAAGGAAAAAATGTTAAGGGCAGCCAGAGAGAAAGGTCGGGTTACCCTCAAAGGGAAGCCCATCAGACTAACAGCGGATCTCTCGGCAGAAATCCTACAAGCCAGAAGAGAGTGGGGGCCAATATTCAACATTCTTAAAGAAAAGAATTTTCAACCCAGAATTTCATATCCAGCCAAACTAAGCTTCATAAGTGAAGGAGGAATAAAATACTTTACAGACAAGCAAATGCTGAGAGATTTTGTCACCACCAGGCCTGCCCTAAAAGAGCTCCTGAAGGAAGCGCTAAACATGGAAAGGAACAACCGGTACCAGCTGCTGCAAAATCATGCCAAAATGTAAAGACCATCGAGACTAGGAAGAAACTGCATCAACTAATGAGCAAAATCACCAGCTAACATCATAATGACAGGATCAAATTCACACATAACAATATTAACTTTAAATGTAAATGGACTAAATGGTCCAATTAAAAGACACAGACTGGCAAATTGGATAAGGAGTCAAGACCCATCAGTGTGCTGTATTCAGGAAACCCATCTCACGTGCAGAGACACACATAGGCTCAAAATAAAAGGATGGAGGAAGATCTACCAAGCAAATGGAAAACAAGAAAAGGCAGGGGTTGCAATCCTAGTCTCTGATAAAACAGACTTTAAACCAACAAAGATCAAAAGAGACAAAGAAGGCCATTACATAATGGTAAAGGGATCAATTCAACAAGAGGAGCTAACTATCCTAAATATATATGCACCCAATACAGGAGCACCCAGATTCATAAAGCAAGTCCTGAGTGACCTACAAAGAGACTTAGACTCCCACACATTAATAATGGGAGACTTTAACACCCCACTGTCAACATTAGACAGATCAACGAGACAGAAAGTCAACAAGGATACCCAGGAATTGAACTCAGCTCTGCACCAAGCGGACCTAATAGACATCTACAGAACTCTCCACCCCAAATCAACAGAATATACATTTTTTTCAGCACCACACCACACCTATTCTAAAATTGACCACATAGTTGGAAGTAAAGCTCTCCTCAGCAAATGTAAAAGAACAGAAATTATAACAAACTATCTCTCAGACCACAGTGCAATCAAACTAGAACTCAGGATTAAAAATCTCACTCAAAGCCGCTCAACTACATGGAAACTGAACAACCTGCTCCTGAATGACTACTGGGTACATAACGAAATGAAGGCAGAAATAAAGATGTTCTTTGAAACCAACGAGAACAAAGACACAACATACCAGAATCTCTGGGATGCATTCAAAGCAGTGTGTAGAGGGAAATTTATAGCACTAAATGCCCACAAGAGAAAGCAGGAAAGATCCAAAATTGACACCCTAACATCACAATTAAAAGAACTAGAAAAGCAAGAGCAAACACATTCAAAAGCTAGCAGAAGGCAAGAAATAACTAAAATCAGAGCAGAACTGAAGGAAATAGAGACACAAAAAACCCTTCAAAAAATCAATGAATCCAGGAGCTGGTTTTTTGAAAGGATCAACAAAATTGGTAGACCACTAGCAAGACTAATAAAGAAAAAAAGAGAGGAGAAGAATCAAATAGACACAATAAAAAATGATAAAGGGGATATCACCACCGATCCCACAGAAATACAAACTACCATCAGAGAATACTACAAACACCTCTATGCAAATAAACTAGAAAATCTAGAAGAAATGGATACATTCCTAGACACATACACTCTCCCAAGACTAAACCAGGAAGAAGTTGAATCTCTGAATAGACCAATAACGGGAGCTGAAATTGTGGCAATAATCAATAGTTTACCAACCAAAAAGAGTCCAGGACCAGATGGATTCACAGCCAAATTCTACCAGAGGTACAGGGAGGAACTGGTACCATTCCTTCTGAAACTATTCCAATCAATAGAAAAAGAGGGAATCCTCCCTAACTCATTTTATGAGGCCAGCATCATTCTGATACCAAAGCCAGGCAGAGACACAACCAAAAAAGAGGATTTTAGACCAATATCCTTGATGAACATTGATGCAAAAATCCTCAATAAAATACTGGCAAACCGAATCCAGCAGCACATCAAAAAGCTTATCCACCATGATCAAGTGGGCTTCATCCCTGGGATGCAAGGCTGGTTCAATATACGCAAATCAATAAATGTAATCCAGCATATAAACAGAGCCAAAGACAAAAACCACATGATTATCTCAATAGATGCAGAAAAAGCCTTTGACAAAATTCAACAACCCTTCATGCTAAAAACTCTCAATAAATTAGGTATTGATGGGACATATTTCAAAATAATAAGAGCTATCTATGACAAACCCACAGCCAATATCATACTGAATGGGCAAAAACTGGACGCATTCCCTTTGAAAACTGGCACAAGACAGGGATGCCCTCTCTCACCGCTCCTATTCAACATAGTGTTGGAAGTTCTGGCCAGGGCAATCAGGCAGGAGAAGGAAATAAAGGGTATTCAATTAGGAAAAGAGGAAGTCAAATTGTCCCTGTTTGCAGACGACATGATTGTTTATCTAGAAAACCCCATTGTCTCAGCCCAAAATCTCCTTAAGCTGATAAGCAACTTCAGCAAAGTCTCAGGATACAAAATCAGTGTACAAAAATCACAAGCATTCTTATACACCAACAACAGACAAACAGAGAGCCAAATCATGAGTGAACTCCCATTCACAATTGCTTCAAAGAGAATAAAATACCTAGGAATCCAACTTACAAGGGATGTGAAGGACCTCTTCAAGGAGAACTACAAACCACTGCTCAAGGAAATAAAAGAGGATACAAACAAATGGAAGAACATTCCATGCTCATGGGTAGGAAGAATCAATATCGTGAAAATGGCCATACTGCCCAAGGTCATTTACAGATTCAATGCCATCCCCATCAAGCTACCAATGACTTTCTTCACAGAATTGGAAAAAACTACTTTAAAGTTCATATGGAACCAAAAAAGAGCCCGCATCGCCAAGTCAATCCTAAGCCAAAAGAACAAAGCTGGAGGCATCACACTACCTGACTTCAAACTATACTACAAGGCTACAGTAACCAAAACAGCATGGTACTGGTACCAAAACAGAGATATAGATCAATGGAACAGAACAGAGCCCTCAGAAATAACGCCGCATACCTACAACTATCTGATCTTTGACAAACCTGACAAAAACAAGAAATGGGGAAAGGATTCCCTATTTAATAAATGGTGCTGGGAAAACTGGCTAGCCATATGTAGAAAGCTGAAACTGGATCCCTTCCTTACACCTTATACAAAAATCAATTCAAGATGGATTAAAGATTTAAACGTTAGACCTAAAACCATAAAAACCCTAGAAGAAAACCTAGGCATTACCATTCAGGACATAGGCGTGGGCAAGGACTTCATGTCCAAAACACCAAAAGCAATGGCAACAAAAGACAAAATTGACAAATGGGATCTAATTAAACTAAAGAGCTTCTGCACAGCAAAAGAAACTACCATCAGAGTGAACAGGCAACCTACAACATGGGAGAAAATTTTTGCAACCTACTCATCTGACAAAGGGCTAATATCCAGAATCTACAATGAACTCAAACAAATTTACAAGAAAACAAACAACCCCATCAAAAAGTGGGCGAAGGACATGAACAGACACTTCTCAAAAGAAGACATTTATGCAGCCAAAAAACACATGAAAAAATGCTCATCATCACTGGCCATCAGAGAAATGCAAATCAAAACCACTATGAGATATCATCTCACACCAGTTAGAATGGCAATCATTAAAAAGTCAGGAAACAACAGGTGCTGGAGAGGATGTGGAGAAATAGGAACACTTTTACACTGTTGGTGGGACTGTAAACTAGTTCAACCATTGTGGAAGTCAGTGTGGCGATTCCTCAGGGATCTAGAACAAGAAATACCATTTGACCCAGCCATCCCATTACTGGGTATATACCCAAAGGACTATAAATCATGCTGCTATAAAGACACATGCACACATATGTTTATTGCGGCATTCACAATAGCAAAGACTTGGAACCAACCCAAATGTCCAACAATGATAGACTGGATTAAGAAAATATGGCACATATACACCATGGAATACTATGCAGCCATAAAAAATGATGAGTTCATGTCCTTTGTAGGGACATGGATGAAATTGGAAACCATCATTCTCAGTAAACTATCGCAAGAACAAGAAACCAAACACTGCATATTCTCACTCATAGGTGAGAATTGAACAATGAGATCACATGGACACAGGAAGGGGAATATCACACTCTGGGGACTGTTGTGGGGTGGGGGGAGGGGGGAGGGATAACATTGGGAGATATACCTAATGCTAGATGACGAGTTAGTGGGTGCAGCGCACCAGCATGGCACATGTACACATATGTAACTAACCTGCACAATGTGCACATGTACCCTAAAACTTAAAAGTATAATAATAAAAAAAAAAGCACAGCTAGGGAAGTGGTTAAATAAATTAATTATATTCTTACTATGAAAAAAAAAAGACAAAAGTTTTTCATTTACTTTCTTTTCCTGGATGGATACATAATTGAGAAAGAATGTTAGATTAAATAGAGTTGGTAAATACCACCCTTACTTAAGTATATGAGGATAAAACTTTAATAACATAAGATCCCCACATTTAGTTGCAATATTCCTTTTTAGTTATGTTTCCTCAACAATCAGTTTTCTTTTCTTCATTGCCCTATTTGAGTTTCAGGCAGACGTATCTTGTTGGAAGATGTCAAACATATTAAACACCGTGAAAACAAAATGAGATAGGGGCCGGGCGCGGTGGCTCAAGGTGGCTCATACCTGTAATCCCAGCACTTTGGGAGGCCGAGGCAGGTGGATCACCTGAGGTCAGGAGTTCGAGACCAGCCTGGCCAACATGGTGAAACCCCGTCTCTACTAAAAATACAAAAATTAGCTAGGCGTAATGGCGGGTGCCTGTAATGCCAGCTACTCGGGAGGCTGAGGCAGGAGAATTGCTTGAACCTGGGAGGTGGAGGTTGCAATGAACTGAGAGCATGCCATTGCACTCCAGCCTGGGCGACAAGAGCAAAACTCCGTCTCAAAAAAAAAAAAAAAAAAAAAAAAATCTGTAAATACTGATATAAAAAGATGTCTGTGAAATAATATATTAGTTTTCTACTGCAGCTGCAACAAATTGTTATGAACTTAGTGGCTTAAAATAACACAAATTATCTTCAAGTTCTGTAGGCTGAAAGTCTGTCACGGGTCTTGTAGACTAAAGTCAAGGTGTCGGCATGGCTGCTTTTTTCTGGACGCTCTAGGAAAGAATTCTTTTCCTTGCCTTTTCAGCTGCTACCTGTCACCTGCATTCCTTGGTTCATGGCTGCCTTCTTCCATGTTCAGTCAGCAGTGTAGCGTCATCTCTGACCCTGCCTCCATCATCATGTCTCTTTGATTCTCCTCCTGCCTCCCTCTTCCACTTTTAAGGATGTTTATGATTACATTGGGTGCACCTGGATAACCAGGATAATCTTTCTATCTTAAGGAGAGTTGGTTAGTATCACGCAACCTAACATAGTCACAAGTTCTGGGCATTAGGACCTTGATGCCTTTGGAGACCGTTATTTGGCCTGCCCTATTTGTAAGTAAGAAAAGAAAGTTGTAAAAACAGTTTGTAGAGTTTTAATTCCATTTAGGTTAAAAAAATGAGTGGTGGTGATAAATAATATTGAGTAAGGTGTAACCAACTTTAAGAAAACTGTGCTCAAAAATCTGGCACTAAGAGAGAATAAAGGTTGACTTTATTCATTTTATCAAAAGATTCTCAACATTTTTGATTGTTAGTAGGACAAAATTCCGTTTACATATAGTGTGTCAGTTGTGTGAAGTAAGGTGTGCTTGTGTGCTTCCACATCCTCGTATAATAATTCTCTGGCTTCCGCTACATATTGTTGAAATTTAATCAAGGGCGTAGTAACTCCTTGATCTCTGATAGATAAGCACAGATTAGATCTGATGGCAGAATTTCTCTGTATACCATGAACTGTGCATTTTACAAAAGGCTAATTACTATCATGGACAAAGCATAGTAGCACTTAATTGTATTTATTAAATGAATATCATTTATTAAATTTATTCAGATATATGTCTTGTTAACATAGTACCCATTTTCCAACTTTGAATGATTCATAATCTTTCTAAAATAAGCATTAGGTAGAAAGTAATTTTCTTCAGATGTACAGATGGGAAATGGTAAGAATTCACAGGCAACCTGGAGGAAACAGATGGACCCCAGATCACTCCTGCCAGTATGAGCTGTTTCCAGAACACAGTGACCATTCCATATCCTTTTGCAGAAAAACCACAAATTTGGCCCCAATATTTTTATGGTTTACACAAATAAGACCTAACTGCTTTTGTTTTCTTGTGTTTTGGTACCCTTACAAATGTGGATTTCTGAGTTGAAATGCACTCAGCATTTCTGTTTATTTTTTTATCTCTTATTTTATTAAATACTGAGTTTCTAAACTGATGGGCCATGATATTTGTAACCATAATTTTCATACAGCTATTTTCTATTAAAGGTGGATTTTAAAACAGCTGATTTAAAATTCAGACTTCTTTCTTTCAACTGTTTGGGTTATGAGGCATGTTGGTCTGAATTGAAGGTGATTTGGGGAAAATGTTCCTTCTTCCAATAAGTGGAAAACTTCCTATTTTAATGACATAATTTTTGTGCATTACTGAAAAGTATAAATTAAAACTACTTGAATCAGATACATTACTGAAGAGATTTTAGAAAATCTGAGTTAATTGGTATTTAAGTCTTCATGCATTCCAGACAGAGCGTTTAAAAAGTAACCTTAATATGTGTGTACTTTTTGTACTTAACACATTGATTTTTCAGATTGAACTTTTTTCTTTATAATAAAAAACAAATCTATTGCCTGGAAGAGTACAGCTTAATTGTGGGTAGTCTTTTCTTCCTTTGACATTACATTTGACAGTCAATGGGCATTTTTATAAGCTTAGTGGGCAGGCTCAGCCTATGTTTGACTTTGGCAGGCAAGATATGAAATAGTTTAAATAGTTTTACTGCATATTTATTTCCTAGTGAATGTACACTTGTTAGAGGGCTGCTTTTTTTTTTTTTTTTTAATGTCTGAGGGGTAAAATATTCTTTTACTGCTCTTTTCCTTACTTGTACTGTTGAGGTCTTGATAGACTTTCTGTAAGGAAGAAATGATTTGGTGATGGAGTGTTCCCACTGACCGATGGACTCAAAGAAGAGAAGGTAAAACCATTTTTTCCTTTTCTCTTATCCTCCTAGGAAAACATAGTAAACAGCTTCACATATGTGTAGCTTCTCTTCAGTTTAATTTTCTTGTTGATGGTTGTTAAGTGGGAATAGTGACATTTGTAGTTAGTTCTTCGGTAAAGATAAAATTTTAAAAAGGCTAGTTAGTTGTAAGCTTTGTAAGAAGCACTAAATGTCTTCATTTCATCATTTTAAAGTGCTTGTAGCCGTTTTTCCCTCACAAATAATTTCAGGTTTTCAGAAGTAGCCTTGCTAATCTTAATCATCTTCCATCCTTAAAGAACTAGTTATGGAAGATATTTAAAAGGAAGGTTAAATGTGTAGTGTTCCTCCTATAGAACCATGGTTATGTCCAGTTATAATTTAAGGGAATATTATTGAGCAAATGTAGAGAAATTCTTAGCTATTCAAAAGAGTTTCTGTGCCTCATTAAAATTTTGGCATCAGCGTTCTAGAAAAAAGAAAATGAAAAAATGTATTACCAATGGTGGCACATATCTTAATGTGCCCTTTTCTTAGAAGAAGGCAGTTAGGATACGGTCATTACTGTGCAGCTGTGTGTTTTGTATTCTTTAAACCGAAATCATCGGATGTGTAGAATTCTTTAGCTAGAACTTGAGCAAAGCATTAAGGATTTTACTGATATCTATTATAAACTTGATTCCTAAAAATTTAAATAGCAGTTCTACACTTAAACTCAACATAAAGTGAAATATGAATTCCTGTTTCTCATATTGTTCTCATCAAGTACTTTTTACTTACTATAAAATTTTATGATAAGACTTCAACTTGGGCATGTTGTAGCTTTGATATCTAAACAAGGAGTGAATATATTGAGAAGTTAGAATCTTGGAATTTTATGCACCAAATGCTAAAACTTCTAAAAATAGCCCAAGTTTTGTTTGCTTCTTAGATGGAGAAAAGTAATTTGTGGGTTTAGAGTGTCCTTCAGTCTTTTTTTTTCTTTTTTTTTTTAGACAGAGTCTTGCTCTGTCGCCCAGGCTGGAGTACAGTGGCAAGATCTTGGCTCACTGCAACCTCCGCCTCCCGGGTTCAAGCGCTTCTCCTGCCTCAACCTCCTGAGTAGCTGGGACTACAGGTGCACGCCACCATGCCCGGCTGATTTTTTTTGGTATTTTTAGTAGAAACAGGGTTTCACCATATTAGCCAGGCTGGTCTCGAGCTCCTACCTTGTGATCTGCCTGCCTCGGCCTCCAAAAGTGCTGGGATTACAGGTGTGAGCCACCACGCCCGGCATCCTTCAGTCTTTTATATAAATAGTTGTTTTACTTTGGCTTCTGTGAGCATAACCGAAGCATAAAATAGGTGCTAATTCAGCTATCTGACCTAGTCATCCATGTGCTGGTAAATGGTACAATCATGAAAAGTATTAAGAACAAAGGATACTGTTCTGAATTGTAGAAACAATTAAGCTATGTTTCTTGGTGTTTTAGCTCAACAGAGGCAGAAGGATCCAAGGAAAGAGGCCTGGTCCATATCTGGCAGGCAGGATCCTTTCCCATAACACCAGAGAGATTGCCAGGCTGGGGAGGAAAGACTGTTTTGCAAGCAGCCCTTGGAGTGAAACATGGAGTTCTTCTGACTGAAGGTAATGAAAAGAATGGCTTAACAAATACGAACTGCAATGCTAACAAATGCCTGAGTGTGGAAGGTCAGGTATGGGAGTCATTGGATACTAGGGGTTCTTTTTCTTTTTCTTTCCTTTTTTTTTTTAAATTTTATTATTATTATACTGTTTTAGGGTACATGTGCACAACGTGTAGGTTTGTTACTTATGTATACATGTGCCATGTTGGTGTGCTGCACCCATTAACTCGTCATTTAGCATTAGGTATATCTCCTAATGCTATCCCTCCCCCCTCCCCCCACCCCACAACAGGCCCCGGTGTGTGATGTTCCCCTTACTGTATCCATGTGATCTCATTTTTCAATTCCCACCTATGAGTGAGAACATGTGGTGTTTGTTTTTTTCTCCTTGCGATAGTTTGCTGAGAACGATGGTTTCCAGTTTCATCCATGTCCCTACAAAGGACATGAACTCATCATTTTTTATGGCTGCATAGTATTCCATGGTGTATATGTGCCACATTTTCTTAATCCAGTCTATCCTTGTTGGACATTTAGGTTGGTTCCAAGTCTTTGCTTTTTTTTTTTGAAACTGAGTTTTGTTCTTGTCACCCAGGCTGGAGTGCAATGGTGCAATCTCAGCTCACCACAACCTCTGCCTCCCAGGTTCAAGCAATTTTCCTGCCTCAGCCTCCCGAGTAGCTGGGATTACAGGTGCTCACCACCATGCCCAGCTAATTTTTTTGGTATTTTTAGTAGAGATGGGGTTTCACCATGTTGGCCAGGCTGGTCTTGAACTCCTGACCTCAGGTGATCCACCCCCCCCCCCCCCGACCTCCCAAAGTTCTGGGATTACAGGGATGAGCCACCACGCCCAGCCTAGGGGTTCTTAATGAACTATTTCTGTTTTCAAGATATATTCTTACTCCCTTATCAGGAATCAGATTAGTTCTTAAATTTAAAATATACTGTTAACTAGAATAAAAGGGAGAATTATAGTTTTAAAATTTTATGGTAATAAATACATGAAAAATTAACTTTTTAAAAGGTTACCTATTCAGAGACTCTTGCTATAACTTTTGTTCCTTAAGTCTATCAGAATACTAATGCTAATAATAGCTAATGTTTGTTAAGCAGTTGTGTGCCAGACACTATTCTAAGCCCTTTCCATGTGTTATCTCACTGAATCTGCACTACTACCTTATGAGGTAGCTTCTATTATTATTCACAGACAAGGAAACTGAAAGTCAGGGAGATTAAATTTTCCCAAGCACACACAGCTATTGAAGTGTCAGAGTCAGGACTGGAACTCAGTCTGATTTCAAAGCCTGCTTTTAAAGCCACTTGGCTGAACTTTCTCAATATAATTTTTTTTCAGGCATAAATAGCCATTCACAATGCATATTATAAAATCTATGAGTCTATTACCGAAACGTGTGCTGTAATTTATAGAGGTACCTTTAATCTTAATGGCACTTTATCAACTCAATCATGACAAATTTGATTTGGGCACCAATTGCCATCTACTTCACTAATTTATAAATTTCTGCTCTGTAAGTATTTATTAAGGTATTAAATAATGCTTTGGTATTTTCTTTCTAGGAACTAAAGGAAGACAAATTCTAGGAAACAAGGATTAAATCTGGTCCTGGTGGTTGTATGGGATAAACATGGATTTCTTTCTAGTTTGTCTTATATCAGTTTTATTATAATATTATTCTTCAGGACTTTAAAAACAATCTTACTTTAAAAGTGTGAACTATATTCAATACCTGTCCTATGAGATTTAAAATATATAGTTCTCAAGCAAATATAAGTGGAATTCTGTTGTTGTTTTCAATAAGATATTTGGAATATTTTCATTAAGCTAATGAAACTGGCTGGGCACAATTGCCTACGCCTGTAATCCCAGCACTTTGGGAGGCCAAGGCAGAAGGATCCCTTGAGCCTAGGGGTTCAAGATCAGCCTGGGCAACATAGGGAGACCATGTTTCTACAAGAAATATTTTAAAAATTAACCAGGCATGGATGCCTGTGCCTGTAGTCCCAGCTACTTCAGAGGCTGAGGCAGGAGGATAGCTTGAGTCTGGGAGACCAAAGCTGCATGCAGTGAGCTGTGATTATGCCACTGCACTCTAGCCTAGGTGACAAAGTAAGATCCTGTCTCAAAAAAAAAAAAAAAAGTTATTCGACTATAAACATGGTATCTTTAGAATCATACCTTCAAGGCTAGGACAACTGAAGGAAAACTTTTCAAGAATATTTAAATAGCCTATCATTATTCATGTTTAAGCAGTGTCCTGGTATTAAGTGTCACAGTTACCAAAAGAAAACGTCATCTAACACAAGTGTGTGTTTGAAATTGCATACAGATCTCCAGTGCTATCTTTTCCAGCTGAGGAAATGGCTGAGTGCTAGAAATTTTCAAAGTTCTTCATCTCTATTAAATATGACCATTAGCTCATAATTCAATGAAGATACCTCATTGATTGACTTTTATTTATTTATTTATTTTGAGACGGAGTCTCGCTCTGTTGCCCTGGCTGGAGTGTGGTGGCACGATCTCAGCTCACTGCAACCTCCACCTCCTGGGTTTAAGCAATTCTTCTGCCTCAGCCTCCTGAGTGGCTGGGACTACAGGCCAGTGCCAGCATGCCTGGCTCATTTTTTTTTTGTATTTTTAGTAGAGACAGGGTTTCACCATATTGGCCAGGCTGGTCTCGAACTCCTGACCTTATGATTCGCCTGCCTCTGCCTCCCAAAGTGCTGGGATTACAGGCGTGAGCCACCGCACCCAGCCTGTTTCACTATTTTTTATATGCTCCAGTTTTTGTTTTTGTTTTTTAAGGAGGGGGATCTAAATATCCATTTCTTTGCAATATTGCTCTTTCTAGTGGAATAATGTTAATTGAAAGACTTGGTGAGCTTTTTCAAGTATACTGTTGTATTAGGAAACAAAGTTTAAAAGAGCTTAACCAGTGAGCTTATTTTCTCATGTCAGTATTCTTGATCCAGACTATACATTTCCTAATAAATGCACATATCTTCCCTCTAGCCACTATTGAGTCCTTACTTATATAGATGATGTGATGAGTTAACTTGAGTGTATACATGTATCTGCCATGTATAATAGGTCAAAGATAAAGTTTGCATGTTTTCATCATCAACTCAATTGCTGCCTTATGAGAAAGAAACATTGCTTATTTCTTCATTAATTAAAAAAAATCATAAGTCTCTGGTCATATGGAAAAGAAAGGATAGTGGGCTTGGCTCAGTATTTTTTAAAACCCGTAGCCAAGTCTTTGTTTCATTGAATTTTTAGCCAGCATAGAGTATGTGTACCTGCTCCCAAGCTCCCACAATACTACAGTAAAATTAAGACTTTGTAGCATAGCTGGACATACATAAGTTATTTATATACCCAACTCACTGGTGCCTTTCATTAATTCTAAAGCTAGCCAGTTATTCTGACAGGTTCATTTGCTTTTTTGCTTTGTTCTGTTGTGATGATTTGCTTTTTATTTTTAACATTTTTTAGGCTTACTTCACTTTATTTTTCTTGTATAAAAACCCTATGTTGTAGCCACAGCTGGAGCCTGGGTCCTCTGTCTGGAGACTCTGTTGTGGGTCTTGACGAGGTGGCCAGTGAATTCCTGATACGGAGAATTGGTGAATACAGTCTCCTTCCAGAGGTTGGGGGCCGGTTAGCTGTAGATCTTGGAGATGGCATCATAGGTGGCCTTGGTGAAGTTGGCCAGGGTGGCAGTGCAGCCCCTGGCTGAGGAGTAGCAGTCATCGATACTGGCCATCATCAGCAGCTTCTTGGGCACTAGGGCTAAGAGAATGCCAGTGCCTCTGGGTGCAGGGATGAGGCGCACCAGCACAGAGCCACAGCAGCCTGTCACCTTGCAAGGGACTGCGTGGTGCTTGCTGATCTTGTTCCCCCAGTAGCCTCTGTGCACGGGGACAATGGAGAGCTTGGCCAGGATGATAGTCCCTTGGATGGCAGTGGCCACCTCCTTGGAGCAAGTGGCCATTGTAGTCCCCAATGGCAACAAACACCTGGAATCTGGTGTGCTGGCCAGTGCGCGTCTGCTTCTGCACTGGCACAATCTTCAAAACCTCATCCTTGAGAGAGGTCCCCAGGAAAAAGTCAATGATCTCAGACTCCTTGATGGGCAGGGAGAAGTGATAGGTTTTCACCAGGACTTGATCTTCGTGTCTTTGACCAGGCAGCTCAGCTTGGTCATGGGTGTCCACTCCTTATCCTCAGCCTTGCCTCCTTGAGCTCTGTGGCCCCGACCCTGGCCCTGGATGCCACTGCCCAAGCCTCCACGGAAGTCACTGTGGTTCCCCATCCCAGGGTCCCTGGGGCCTCCGGGCCCTCCCGCTGCCCTAGCTTCATCTGCCATTTGATGTTTTTTCAGAGAAGAAACTGATTTGCTTTTTAAACAAATCTCACCTCAGAAAGACTAGCTAGTATCTAGTACATAAAGTCCAGGGTGAGCATCCCACATTAAAAAATCTGAAATCTAAAATGATCCAAAATCCAGAACTTTCTGAGTGCTGATGTGATGGTGCTCAAAGGAAATGCTCATTGGAACATTCAGATTTGGGATGCTCAGTCAGTAAGCATAAGGCAAATATTCCAAAACCTGGACCTGAAATCCAAAACACCTCTGGTCCCAAGCATTTTGGATAAGTGATACTCAACCTGTATATTTATGTAACATCTTAAAACTATATATAACGTGACATACAACGTGAAGACAGCCATGTCTTGTTAAGAACTGGTGCTTCCTGTACAGCCTAGAGGCATAAAGTTAATTTCTTAGTTTTGGCCAAAATGAATCTCTAATATGTTTAAGCCATTGCATAATTTTTTTGCTGTTCCAACTTGTTTAGTAGTAGTGAATTGTAGATATTAGTGAATGTGTCTGTTTTGTCTTATTTTTTGCTTATTTTATCTTAACATGGTTATTTATTTTGCCTTTGAACACTTGGAATCTGTTTCTATAATAGCCTGGATGATGGCCATTAGGAGTGGATTGATGTGAGGAGTTTGTAGGATGAGGCTGAAGGAAAGGATTAGCCTCCTGCACTTTGTAGAAATTCTCACTATAGTGCAGAATATTAAAAAGAGTCATTTTTAAAAAGATGAATTAATGTGAAATACTGTGTGCTTGAACCAGATTTCTACAACTGCTTTTGAAAATTTAAAAAGAAAATCCAATTTGGTTAAATCTAGAGGGGACTAAAAGTTTGCTGTTAAAATTTTTAGTTAATTCAGTAACGCTTTTTTTTTTCTTTTTTCTTTTTTTTAACCTTCAGATGGTGAGGTCTACAGCTTTGGGACTCTTCCCTGGAGAAGTGGACCAGTGGAAATTTGTCCAAGTAGCCCCATTCTAGAAAATGCCCTGGTTGGGCAATATGTTGTTACTGTGGCAACAGGAAGCTTCCATAGTGGAGCAGTGACAGACAATGGTGTCGCGTACATGTGGGGAGAGAATTCTGCTGGCCAGTGTGCAGTAGCCAACCAGCAGTATGTGCTGGAACCAAATCCTGTCAGCATTGCTGATTCTGAGGCCAGCCCTTTGTTAGCAGTCAGGATTTTACAGTTGGCATGTGGTGAGGAGCACACTCTGGCATTGTCAATAAGCAGAGAGATTTGGGCATGGGGTACCGGTTGTCAGTTGGGTCTCATTACCACTGCCTTCCCAGTGACAAAGCCGCAAAAGGTAGAACATCTTGCTGGGCGAGTGGTGCTTCAAGTTGCCTGTGGTGCTTTCCACAGCTTAGCCCTTGTACAATGCCTCCCTTCCCAGGATCTGAAGCCAGTCCCAGAACGATGCAACCAGTGCAGCCAGCTCTTGATTACTATGACTGACAAAGAAGACCATGTGATTATATCAGACAGTCATTGTTGCCCATTAGGTGTGACACTGACAGAATCTCAGGCAGAAAACCATGCCAGCACTGCTCTCAGCCCCTCCACTGAAACCCTTGACAGGCAGGAAGAAGTATTTGAGAACACTCTTGTAGCAAATGATCAGTCTGTTGCTACTGAACTGAATGCAGTAAGTGCTCAGATCATGAGCAGCGATGCCATGTCCTCTCAACAAAATGTCATGGGAACAACTGAAATTTCCTCTGCCAGAAACATACCATCATACCCTGACACCCAAGCAGTCAATGAATACCTGCGGAAACTGTCAGATCATTCAGTAAGAGAGGACTCAGAGCATGGTGAAAAGCCAATGCCATCTCAGGTACCTGCTCAATTTTATAAGATAAAAGTGTGTCTAGAGTTGAACTGTATGGGCTTTTCTTTAGAAACTTTAAAATGAATAAGGCTTAGTAGCATTTTTTATTTTTTGAGTTTGATTATAATTTTGTTTTATCAGGCAAGTCTAGATAAAGGAAAGAACCTGGATTAATTCAAAATCACTCTTTATGTTTGTTCTGGCCCTTTATGATATTGAAAGGTGTCATGTTGGGCTTGTTTTATAAGTAGGAGCATTTCATTTTTTTTTCTTGCTAGTACTTTTTTTCTATGGCTAAAGTACTGAATTTTGGTGGACCCTGAATAGTTTAATATAACTAGAGATTCACAAAGATTCTTCTTACTTGTGTTTGTAACACTCTTCAGAATTCTGTAGAGAAAAGTCTTTTCCTTCTTTAACAGGGAAGATTGTTTTGTGGCAGATCCTTCAATTGTAGGCAGATTTAAAACTTACAGGCAATTACATGTTTCAGTTTTTTTCAATTATAGCTGTGATCCTTACTGGGCTTAATTTGAAGAGGTGGCTAATATTTTATCTTTTTGTTTGTTTGTTTTTGAGATGGGGTCTTGCTCTGTCACCCAGGCTGGAGTGCAGTAATGCGATTGTGGCTCACTGCAGCCTTGATCTCCCAGGTTCAAGTGATCCTCCCAGTTCAGCCTTCCAAGTAGCTGGGACTATACACATGCCACCACATCTGCTGATTTTATTTTTAAGTAGAGTAGAGCCTGTTGCCCAGGCTCATCTCAAACTCCTGAGCTCAAGCAATCCTCCCACCTCAGCCTCCCAAAGTGTTGAGATTACAGGCGTGAGCCATCATGCCCAGCCTATTTTATATATCTTATTAAAACTATTTTCATTTTGAAGATTTGTGGTAGAATGAACAAAAGTTGTTTATCAGTAGCACATGGTAAAGTTTGAGTTCCCGCTTAAAATAAATTGTTTTAAAAGGATTATTTCTGTGTTTTACTCTTAGTGTGGCCTTTTGATTTTGCTTTACCAAAACTGTAAGAAAACAAAACAAAAGATCATAATCATGAAAGATCTGTCCTGCAGTGTTTCTTTTTAAGTTTTTGAAACCACAGAGCCTCTTGATTCTCGATTCTTATTGTTTTACTCTGTCAGAATGTGAACATGAAGGTATTTTTAGAAATAGTCTTTATTTCACAATCTATTCACTGAAACTTGTGGGTATTTGAATTTTTAAAAAATCAAGGGTAAGCTGTTTGGAGAAAGGTATTATAAAGTCTGAACAAAGCAAAAGTAGTAGTTTAACAAGAATGCATGTAGAAAATTCTTAGACTGTACATGCTTATCACATTTTACTTACTTTGTTAAACACTGGAAGTTTTTGTTACTTATGCTAGTAACAATGTGTGTGTTTCTATTGAATTAAATTTAATTTATTTAAATTAAATATGTGTTTCTATTACATTTAATTTATTCTTTGTAAATAACATCTCAATCATACAGCTAATTCACAAGGAATTTATGTGTTTTAGGGCAAGTTTTTTCTCTTCTGGCGAGATATAATTGAGACTCTCTCACTTGGGAAATAAACCAAAGTATTACTGGTTGACTGGAACTCCTAAAATTATATATTTCATCAAAATTGCTAATTATGTTTTTTGTAGGGGAGGGCTTATTACTATATTTTTAAATATAATTAAGTAGAAGGAGCCAGTTAGAACAGTAGTTCAAGGTTTATATAAGGTAGAGTTTTGTGACTTTGCTCTACCTAGTGGTTAAGAACCCCCTAAAATAGTTACCTCTAAATACCATCACTGCTTATGTAAGGAGCCTTTGTAAACAAAAAGTGGACATAGTGACACTAGTTCTTCTGAACGAGCTATCGTGGGAGCTGTATCACCAAAGAAGTAATAGGCTTTGTATTTCTTTTTCGTTTTATTAAGTATATTTGTTCATTGACTATTTACAGACTAATTTGCATGGAAATAGCTCTCTTGAATTTAGCATTTAATTCAACAAAATGTTTTGAGTACTTACATGTCAGGCACTTCGCTAGGTACCAGGAATTATTTCCTTTAGGAAGTCAGAAGCCAATGTTAAAATATACAAACACACACACACACACACACACACACACACACACACGCACACACACACATTATGTTTGTATTTTAGTTTAGGACAAATGAAGGAATGTGTATATTCCCTTTGAGATCTTTGGGTACAATAAGAAGCAAATTTTTCAATATGATCTATGCTGATGAGCTGAAAGCTTTTTTATGTGTTTGGTAGGTACATTTAATGACCTTCCTTTTTAGGGAACAATGATGTTTGACAGCTTAGAGTAAATTTCAACTGATTTTTTCATTAAGATATCAGAAAACTTTAGTTTGACTTTCTAGTACACTTCTAGAATCACACTAAGAACACTGGTTCCAAATGTTTAATTATTAACCTACCACATTTGCCATCTGTGGTAGCAAGAGCGAAGGTAATCCTACAGCTTGTCTAGCCCCTGGGTCGTAGAAAATAACTCATTGATGAGCCAGTAAAGGCACTCGAGTTGAGCATAATTTGGGAGATGATAGGTTACAGGTATAACTTATTTTTCCATCTCTATATGCTATATCTAAATTTCAATTTATAAAGCATTTCAGGGAAAGCTTTTTTTTTTTCTTCATAAAATCTAATTTTTTTCCTGCCATTTCTAGGTAGTAGTCTGTATAAATTTTCCTGAAAGGGATCAATAATGAAATTTGCATTTTTTCAATCTTCTGTCCAGGGCTGTCACAGTGCACTTGGCATTAAAGGCAGTGTTTTCCATGCCTTTTCTTCTCCCTCCCTTTTTACTGTGTTTAATTTTATAAAAGCAGCTGAGGCTTATTTTGAAATACCATAGAAAAACACAACATCTAGACAAAAGGAAGTACTTTGGAAAAGGAACTGTATTTTGAGTACTCATTTCCATTTAATGTGTTAACTCCATGATCAAGAAGAGAATACCTTTAGTTGAAGATGAAGAGAACTTCTGTCGTTTTAGATTCTTACATGCAAATAGCGATGGAGATTAGCCTTTCTTTTTATTGATTGCTTGTTGCATAAGGGATTATATTTTTATATAATTTTTTATGTGTGTATATTTTAGCCTCTTTTAGAAGAAGCAATTCCTAATCTCCACAGCCCGCCTACCACAAGCACCTCAGCCCTAAACAGCCTGGTGGTCTCTTGTGCATCTGCTGTTGGTGTGAGAGTGGCTGCTACTTATGAAGCTGGTGCCTTGTCACTGAAGAAAGTTATGAACTTTTATAGTACAACCCCTTGTGAAACTGGAGCTCAGGCAGGCAGTAGTGCCGTTGGCCCCGAAGGTTTGAAAGATAGCAGGGAAGAACAGGTTAAACAGGAATCAATGCAAGGAAAGAAAAGTTCAAGTCTTGTGGATATCAGAGAAGAAGAAACAGAGGGAGGCAGTCGAAGACTCTCCCTCCCTGGATTGTTGTCACAAGGTAAGGAAATAACCAGGTTTTGTGAACTGACTTTTGGGGAATCCAGGATGCTCCTGACATCGCATGCTGTATTATTAAAAAGGCTGTCCTAATTATGAAGCTGACATATTCAAATGTCAAAATTTATTTAATGGTGGTTTTAAAAGAAAGTTACATGTTTATCTGCTTTAGATATCACTATAAAGTTAGAACGTCACTTTTTCTTGATGTTTGCTCCTGCTTATGAACCTTATTGTGAATCTTATTTTATTGTTCTGGAGTGTTACAGTACCCTTCTTATTTCCTAATTGGGACCTATACTCCAGAGCGATGAGGTTGGAGATGCGACCATTGGATAAGTGAATTACTGTACTTGACTTGAAAGAGGAGAGAATTCTTAAGCTTCAAGAAGAGAAAATTTCATTTTCTGAGACTATAGGCAATAAACTTTTTAGAATATTATGCAGTTGGTTCTTCTCCTTTTCTCAATCAGTTCAGCAGTCTCAGCCATCTGGACTTATGCTTCTCAAGAGTGGCCTGCAGACCAGCAGCATCAGCAGCATCTGGGAACTTGTTAGAAACGCAGACTCTCAGGTTCCACTCTCAACTTACTGAATCAAAACATGCATTAGAGCAAGATCCCCCAGGTGATTAGTATGCACACTAAAGTCTGAGAAGCATTTGATGAGACCAGGATTTGGCAGACTTTTTCTGTAAAGAGCCAAAGAGAAATATTTTAAGGTTTGTAGGACATCCTGTCTCTGTGACAACTACTCAGCTACGCTGTGGTTGTGTAAAAGCAGCCAGAGACAATATGTAATGAATGAGTGAAGCTATATCCCAACAAAACTTTATTTACAAAAACATATGGTAGGCCCTGTTTGGCCCATGGGCTATAATTGACCAACTCCTGGTTTACATGATTTTGTGCAAAGCTCAAAAGTTAGGAATTCTAGACTGTACTAAAACTTACCTTTTTTACTCTGCCCCTGTTTCTCCCCTTGTTCTACTTACTGAACACTCTTGTGCCACTCTTAATTCTCATTACCACCAGATTTTCCTCTACACAAATAAAACTTAAGTCCTGATTAATGTGAGTGTATATGTATATATATATAATATATATGATGTATAAGAAGGCCTATGATCTCAATTAAGTCTGAAGGAGAATCTTGCACCAAACTTTTCTTATTCTTAAGTGTCCTTTAGCATTTTAAGTATATAAATATATTTGCAATCTCTTTGAAACTACAAATGTGGAATATTTTTTCATATCATTACATCATGAATCCCACTAATAGACTTATATCCTATGGTTAAATTTTACTTAGTAACCTAAAGTATCTTTCGAAAAATTTTACATGTACTCTTTTCCCCCTCTCTAAGAATTATCTGGAGTACATCCTTGAGGAATC
Source organism: Gorilla gorilla gorilla (assembly GCF_029281585.2). Lineage (NCBI taxonomy): Eukaryota > Metazoa > Chordata > Mammalia > Primates > Hominidae > Gorilla > Gorilla gorilla. The sequence goes on along the minus strand of NC_073235.2, from coordinate 104,363,054 downwards.
TTCAAGTAGGTTTATTTGAGTCTCCGTATGCATAGAAACGATGCATTCACCAGAAAAGATGTTGATATTAGGCAGTGATGATCACTTTCTTGTGGCCCACAAGTTAATGACTTAATGACTAAGTCTCTACTGAGTGACATTTGATGATTTTCTTCAAATCTTATCCTGGCATCAAACACTATTCACATAGTGTTGTGTGTGTTTGATGTAATTTTGAACACTATAAAAGATGGCAATGTTCTTTTAAAACATTTTTTAACATCTCTGTAAAATAATTTGAAATAGGCAAGTACAAAAGCTTTTTAGTATATCCCTTTCATAATCTTTTTCCCGTCTCAGAAATGTTTACATTTTATAGCTAAAATGAATTCTTTATTACAATTATTCATAATATATTTGAACTTAGACCTTGACTTAGAAAGGCTTTTTGTGTTTTAAGAGATGGGAGCCGGGCACAGTGGCTCACACCTGTAATCCCAGCACTTTGGGAGGCCAAGGCAGGAGGATTACTTGAGATCAGGAGTTTGAGAACAGCCTGGCCAGTATGGCAAAACCCTGTCTCTACTAAGAATACAAAAATTAGCTGGGTGTGGTGGTACATGCCTGTAATCCCAGCTACTCAGGAGGCTGAGGGAGGAGAATCGCTTGAACCCAGGAAGCAGAGGTTCCTGCAAGCCGAGGTCATGCCATTACACTCCAGCCTGGATGACAAGAGCGAAACTCCGTCTCAAGAAAAAAAAAGAGACAGTGTCTTGCTATGTTGTCCAGGCTGGAATGCAGTGGGTATTCACAGATGTAGTCATAACACACTATAACCTCAAACTCCTGTGCTCAAGGAATCCTTCCATCTCAGCCTCCTGAGTAGCTAGGACTACAGCCACTTTGCCTGGCTCGTTAATTTTTGTTTTCAAGTGAGAAAAGTATTTGTCAGCCTTAGTATAGTATTTTGTTCAGCATATTCTTTAGAATACAAGTTCTATAGGATGTCACTAGATGTTGTACAGAAAAGGTTTCTGTGGCTAAATGTTTGGAATTCCAGCTGGGTTAAACATATTTAAACAGGGCTTTTATTTACAGGATTTGTCACCACCTTCAGTGTGTGCTAATGTGTGTGTGAATCTCTGCAGAGGAGGTAGTGGGAGGATAGATTGTAGCAGTGAGTATTTACCAATTTCATTTGACTAACAGGTCCCCTTTTCTACAGAGAGCCTCTAGAATATGCTTCAAAAATACCATTGGTGGCGTATGTTTTTGAAAATCTTAAGTTTGTCCAAATGATATGTTTTCTTACCCTCTGGACTCCCACTCCTTCACCCCACGTCTGGTTGGTTTTCAGTTTCCCCCAGGCTCTTAAGAAAGGCTGCACGGGTGAAAACAAGGACAGTGGTTCTGACCCCCACATACAGTGGAGAAGCAGATGCGCTCCTGCCTTCTCTGAGAACAGAAGTGTGGACCTGGGGGAAAGGGAAGGAAGGGCAGCTGGGGCACGGCGATGTTCTGCCTAGGTAAGCGCTACCAACATCTACCGATAGAAGTTGGCTTAAACAAATAATCTCTCTCCTGGGAAGGTCTCTAAATTTCACTTTCCTCTTAGAGGAAATCTGGGCTCTTCTAGCTTCAGATTATTACACACCATTAACTCTGATAAAAAGCTGTCACTTTACTCTTGAATTTGTTCTTAACAGTAAAGGACTTGGCCGGGCGTGGTGGCTCACACCTTTAATCCTAGTGCTTTGGAAGACTGAGGCAGGTGGATCACCTGAGGTCAGGAGTTCGAGACCAGGCTGGCCAACGTAGCGAAACCCAGTCTCTACTAAAAATACAAAAATTAGCTGGGCGTGGTGGTGGGCTCCTATAATTCCAGCTACTCAGGAGGCTGAGGCAGGAGAATCGCTTGAATCTGGGAAGGGCAGAGGTTGCAGTAAGCTGAGATTGTGCCACTTCACTTCAGCCTGGGCAAAAGAATGAAACTCTTATCTCAAAAAAAAAAAAAAAAAGGAAAAGAAAAAAAAAAGCAGTAAAAGACTTAAGTATCCATGGTGCACTTTTCCATATCTTCTTCAATGTGTGTTCATCTTGGAGTACAGAAAGGGGTGTTGGGATAAGATTATATTTCACTGGAAGACAGGAATGGCTCAGATTTTTAATTGATGAAAAAGAGGCCCCCACCTGTCACATAGGAAAAGAAAAGAGCCAACAGTTTTTTTTGTTTTGTTTTGTTTTTTAACCTGAAAGATGTCTCTGCCACTGCCAAAATAACTATAATTCAAACATCAGAGTATGTCTATTCACATATATTAGGGTAAAACTGGCATTTTGTTTATTAGAAACTGTTACGATATTAACAAATTAGATATTGGGAAGTTTTTAAGTGAGTAATTGGAATGATTATCTAAAGTAGTGAGTTAATATAAATGTCTCTATTCATAGTAGAGTGAAGACAACTGGAATTAATTTAAAAATTAGCTTCCTTCTGTGGTTATTTTTTATTGTATCCTAAGTATACTTTTTGCTATAAAGAATCATTTGTAGTTTTATGATTCTTAACAGATTCTAAATTATGGGGATTAATTAGTGATTGATAGACAAAGGTTAAAACCTTCCAAAAATTATTTATGATATTTAGGAGTAGATTGACCATATATCCATTATGTTTATTTTAATGTTTTCTTTAGAAATGTTTATTTTTACACGACAGCACTTTATAATTTGAGAAAGGCTACGATTCTTGCTGAGAATACTTTGACTTTGTGTGCCTGTGTGTTTCTCTTTAAGGCTTCAACCGTTGTGTGTAAAATGTCTGGATGGCAAAGAAGTAATCCATCTGGAGGCAGGTGGTTACCATTCTCTTGCACTTACTGCGAAATCCCAGGTAGGAGGCAAACTATTAAATGCTTACCTTATTTTCATGGAAGGCCAACATGACATTGTTGGACCCTCATTTGTTGATTATCTGCTATATGTCAGGCAATGATAACCGTATCTCATTTTAGCTTTCCAATATTTTGTATGGTATTATTCCCACTTTACAGACGAGGGAAGTGGAGTAAGAGAAATTATGTAACTTGTCTAAAGTCACACATACGTAACAGTAGAGCTTGGATTTAAACACTTGTCTCCCTGATTTAGGAGCTTTCTATAATGTGTTCTCACCTAAAAAGAGAACCCCAGATTTTCCAGGGTATTGGTGAATTTTTATTTGTTACAAAGAAGATACATAGTAAAACACTAAGAAAACAAAGTCATTTTTCTTTAAAACTGTGGGACCTGAAAGTGACCTCTAGCATTACTAAAAACCATACCCATGTACATAAACATAAAGAAGTTGTTTTAAGTTTTTTTTAAAACCCAGACTGCTCATCTGCAATAAGTTAATATTAAATATATTCATATTTCGATAATGCTGCTTCACCAATTCCTTTATCTTTTTAAGAAGCCAATAAAGGATTTGAAGCCCTTTTAATATTTGATTTGATTGCACATTTCACATACTAGGCTAGCCAAAAAACTAACATAACCTGTATAAATATTAATATTAGGAAAGAAAAAGGGGAATTTACTGTTTTTAACATGATTCATTCAAAAGACTTAAAAATGAGAGATTAGGAAGGAGGTCAGTTACAAAATAAAAATTACTGGCTTTATTGTATACATACAATAAAACAAAACATACTCGAGGAAATTCTGCTCAGAACTACACGAGAAGTGTTAAGGAAGTAGGAATAAGTATAAAATGCATATAACCCATATGATGCAAACTTTAGAACTCTTTTGAAGGGTCATGAAAGCAGTAGTAAAGGGAGAGGTTTTATTTTTGGATGAGATGCGTCAGTTGTAAAAATGTCATTTCTCTCTTAAATCATTAATCAGCACAGTGAAAATTCAGTACAGTCCCCAAAATATTCCAGTGTAATATTTACAATTTGATAAAATAATCCCAAAATTACTTTAGAAGAATAAACATAGGTGAGCCAGGTAAAAAGAGAGATTTATCCTTATATATTATAAAATTAAACAGATCAATGCAACAGAAATATGCCTGTCAGCTAGAAATAATCTCAAGTATATATGAGAATTTAAGATATAAAAGTGGGTGTTTCCATTCAGTTGGGAAAACAAGACTTGAGTATCCGGTAAATGTAGTAAATGTTTACTGGCTTCGTATTTGTAGGAGAAAACTAAGATGGCTATACATATTCTAATTCTGGGTGTGTTAATGATGTCATTAAAAACTAGAACTGTGTGTATGTGTGCGTGTGTGTGTATGAACAAATTAAGATGAGTCTTTTAGGCATAGAAAAAGACATAACATCAAAACTGGAAATTAGAAAGTAAGATATGTTTGTCAATATGATAATTCAACAGTCCCGAACAGCAAATAAAACACTGTAAACAAAATGAAAATACCTAACAAACTGGGTAAAAATATCTGCAACGTATGTGATAAAGTGTTGCTGCACTTATATATAAAGGAACAATTGTCAAAGGATAAAAATTGTCAAAAGGATATTTATATTTTCATCATAAAAGAAGTAGAAATGGCCAGCAATAAATGAAAAGATGATCATTTAGCAAATACATTTAAATTAAAAAACAACAGTACAGTGTTTTTCTCACCTATGAGATTAACCTATGCAAACCTAAGGATTACATTCAATGCTGAGCATTGATTAGGATGTGGGAGAAAATGTGCGTGCAGTGCAGGCAGGAATGTAAATTGGACCTTGCTGGAAGAGAGTTTGTCAGTATGTATCAAAAATCAGAATGGCATAGTCTTTGCCTAGGAATTTATCCTAAGCAAATAGATACATGAATATATGTATTCAAGGATTTTTCCTATCCTTTTTAATATTAAAGAATTGGAGGCTGAGTGTGGTGGCTTATGCCTGTAATCCCAGCACTTTGGGAGGTTGAGGTGGGCGGATCACCTGAGGTCAGGAGTTCAAGACCAGCCTGGCCAACATGGTGAAACCCCATCTCTACTAAAAACACAGAAGTTAGCCGGGAGTGATGACAGGTGCCTGTAATCCTAGCTACTTGGAAGTCTGAGCAGGAGAATTGCTTGAATCTGGGAGGCGGAGGTTGCAGTGAGCCAAGATCGCGCCATTGTGCTCCAGCCTGGGTGACAAGATCGAGACTCTGCTTCCAAAAAAAAAAAAAAAAAAAAGGAATTGGAAAGAACTTAATTCAGTAGGTAATTTGTTAAAGTATATGCACAGTAGAGTTCTAGATGGTTATTAACAATGATGTTACAGATCTATACTTACTGATGTGCAAAAGAGTAGGTGCCACCAAGTGGCTGATCAGTGATTTTCACTTTATTTCTCTTTTTATTTTTGTACTGTCACAGTCTTGTACAATGACCATGAATTACTTTCATAATCAGAATAAACAAACATTTTAAACCTAGTCATTGCAATCTAGTTTCTTTTGTCTGTAGTGGCGTGTAGGTACTTGTGTTTCTCTTACAGTAACTCTTCATGTATGAAAGGTTTTCTGTTCATTCCATAGTACTTTTATCTACAGAGTAGGAAATCATGATTACTCTTCCTCTATATCACTTAATGTTTTTATTGCTTTCTCTAAAAGAGGCAGTATACGATAATTCCTGGGATTAAATCCTGCCTCTTACATATGAATTTGTGACCATGGGTAAATTAACCTCTCTGGGTTTCCTTATTTATTTATTTTTGTTAGGATTGTTGTGAGAATGAATCATCAATTAATATACAGAAAGTGTTAAGAACAATGTCTGGCAGTTAGTAAGCACCTGAAAAGTGTTAGTTATTGTTATTGTTGATTCCTCAATTCTGCCTTCTTCTTCTTTTTTTTTTTTTTTTTTTGGATACCGAGTTTTGCTCATATTGCCTAGGCTGGAATGCAGTGGCACGATCTTGGCTCACTGCAACTTCTGCCTGCCGGGTTCAAGTGATTCTCCTGCCTCAACCTCCCAAGTAGCTGGGATTACAGGCATGCACCACCATGCCCAGCTAATTTTTGGACTCTGTCTTCTTATGTACCAAGACTCTATTTGCGCATTATCTCTGGTCTTGTTTAAAAATGAATTTCCTTAATATCTGTTAAAGAGTGAAAGACTAATATAAGTACTTAATGTATAATTGTTGGTATTTGTGTATATATGTTAATTATTATAAAGGTTCAGAGTTGATGTGCAAAATCAGATTCACAACTCTTAGCTACTTTTCTGTGTTTTTTTGATAGGTTTACTCATGGGGTAGCAATACCTTTGGTCAACTTGGGCATTCCGATTTTCCAACAACAGTTCCTCGTCTTGCAAAGGTACTTTTGTGAACTTGATAGCAACTTATTCCACAATTCTTAGCTGTAACACCTTATACTTCTCCATTTCTTATTTTAAAATATCAGGGGAATTTCATACGTACAACCTAAATTCGTTTTGGTTTTCATAAGAAAATTTTTAAAAACAGGAAGCCACGTGTTTTCAAGCTAAATATCCGTTTTTTATGTGTTTATATTTCTTAGCTTCAACTGTTCATTAAATATTCATAGTTCCTTTGTTTTTTAAGTAAAAAAATGAAAAAGTGCTTTCTTTTAAAACATGTTTCTAGGACTCTGCTGTTTTCTCAGCGTTACCAGATAATGTCTACTCTTTGAATTCTCCATTGTTTGACTTTTACATAACATGATTTGGTGGTGTAATTTGTGTGTGCATTTTAAAATAACATGCAGAGTAGTAAAACATTTTTTTTTGTAAGCCTTTTCACTTTCTGTAGTATAAAAGTAGAGGTGAATTTTTTTTTTTTTTTTTTTTTTTTTACTGTTAGATGGATTGGTTTTAGTTTATGTAATGCTATTGAGAGATTGGTAGCTTCTAGTCTCTTTGATGAAGTTCTGTAGCAGTGTTTCTCCACCTTATGTTCCGCCTCATCACCCTGAGGAAATACCAAATTCTCATCAATTGTACTGGTTCCTTGAACAAGAGTTTTAGGGTTTTTGGTAGAGATGCCCTCCATGTGACAGAATGGAATATGGAGGTCATAGATATGTAGTTGGATTCTGATATCTCCCCTATCCCAAGACATGCTCCCTCTGGAGTAATGGAGATTAAAGAAGGGCAATTATGTCAATTTTAGGAATATGATTTGAATGTGACAGTTAATAAATATGCCAATAATTCATATATGCAATGTGCACTGTGCATCTGTCACTATTTAAGATTTTTACATGCTGCCTTTCCTTTTGGTGAACTTAATTTTACTGGGAAGAAAAGGCTTAATAAAACATTAGGGAACAATTATTACTTCTAGCTCCAATCTGAAATGTTTTCAGTATAAAACATCGTAGTAGTAAGCTATTCAGTTTCTGATACATTATCACAAACAAAGATATTGCAAATCATTGTTCCTTGTTTTTTGTTGATTTGAAGTGTGTGCTTATTCATACTAAGGAAACCTTTGTAATGTAGCATGGAGACCTGAAAATCAAACTCCTTTTTAACATTTTAGAGTCAAACAAGAGAATAGTTTGTTACAAGATTTTAGTTTCATAACTCTTCGACATCATTGGGAGCTTGGTTTTTTTATTTGAGGAAGGCTGAGAAAAACATTTTTGAAGTCATCCTGATTAATCTGTGAGAATTAAAAGTGAAGGCAGAGTGAGATTTGAATTAGTTTTGAGACTAGGAAGAAGACTCCTTTTGCAAAAATTGTAATGCATCCTTTGCAAAATGAATGGGAAGTCCATTATTTGGATAGCCTGAATTTGAGAACATAATGTCATGCCAGAAGAAGACTGCTATAAAATTAGTAGTAGACACACACACGCACACACACACAAAATCACCTATGATTTGGAGCCTAGCTAGATACTAAGGATCTAATAGATTAGGGGTTATTTGTTCGTCAGTCCAGGAGTCAGTGCTGAAACTATCTAAACACAAAGGATCTAACAGATTAGAGAGTGTATTTGTGTGTGTGTGTGTGTGTGTGTGTGTGTGTGTGTGTGTGTGTGTGTGTGTGTTGCCTATCAGTCTAGGAGCTGAAGCTGGGTCTAGAGGTTAGAGGTAGTAGTTTTTGCAGTAACACACTTTCTCCAAATGAAATCTTATGAGGAATCCCATACATAAAACCCACAAATGAGGAACTACTTTGGTTAAGGATGGAGTGGGGGCCTAGAGCCCTGGCACCTGCCTTGGCATGGTGGCTACTGAATCACTGTGTGGAATCCCGAGGTTTGAAAATTATTGATTTAAAGGCAGTGGTCCTCAAACTTTTGCATACATCGGAATCACCTGTGGAGTGCTTGTTAAAACAGAGTGCTGGGCCGGGCGCGGTGGCTCACGCCTGTAATCCCAGCACTTTGGGAGGCTGAGGCGGGCGAATCACGAGGTCAGGAGACCGAGACCATCCTGGCTAACACGGTGAAACCCCGTCTCTACTAAAAATACAAAAATTAGCCGGGCGTGGTAGCGGGTACCTGTAGTCCCAGCTACTCGGGAGGCTGAGGCAGGAGAATGGCGTGAACCCGGGAGGCGGAGCTTGCAGTGAGCCGAGATTGCGCCACTGCACACCAGGCTGGGCGAAAGAGTGAGACTCTGTCTCAAAAAAAAAAAAAAAAAAAAGCGACAGAGTGCTGGACTCTATTCCCCATTCCCCTTCCCCCAGTAGCTCTGGGGCCTGGGAATTTGTGTTTCTAACATGTTCCCAGGTGATGGCTGCTGCTGCTGCTGCAAAGACCACTGAGAACCACTGGTCTAAGGGATCCCTGTAGATGGGCTTCTCAGGGGCTCTGCCTGTTTTAACATCCTGGGAGTAGGCACAGTAAAGTCACGTAGGACTGGTAGAGTTCCAAGTGGGAAAATTGAATTTTAGCACCCAAGAGTTTAGTTGGCCAGAATAGAATTTAGCCTTATTAGTTTGTTTTCTTTTACCTCGATTTTTGTGCACACAGCCAAATGTGGAAGGACAGAGGTATGTCCTAATTGTCACTTCTAGAGTAGGGCTCTGGAAGTTTCTGGGTCTCTTCATTATAATACAGTCTGTGCAGACTTCCAAAAGTAACAATAAAAAATTAGATGTGTGGTTTTTCCTTTTTAAATTCCAATTTTTCAGATTTTTATAAAAACAGTTCTAAATTTAAAAGCTGAACAAGGGATTCCGTCTTCCTCCTGCACCTGCTCTGCATTTGATTGGGCAAATTGCTGGGTAAGTTTGCTCTCAGATATGACTGACTTTGCACCACGCTTATTTAAGCAACCTAACGTTTCAGTTCCTGTGGATCCGAAGTTCTCTCTGATTGCCTTTATCTTGGACAGACACTATCTTTCTGTCGTTGCAGATAAGCAGTGAAAATGGAGTCTGGAGCGTAGCTGCAGGCCGGGATTATTCCCTGTTCTTAGTGGATACAGAAGACTTCCAGCCTGGGTTATATTACAGTGGCCGACAGGACCCTACAGAAGGTGACAACCTTCCAGAGAATCACAGTGGTTCTAAGACTCCAGTACTTCTCTCCTGTAGTAAGGTGAACAGGAATTGGATCCTAAGGCCCACATTCAGTAACACATGAGAAGTCTTTTGTTTTTGTTCTTATTTGTATGTATGGCTAATTATTAGTAAGCATCTCTAACTACCTTATTTAAAATTGCAAACTTCTTTCAAGCCCCCTTCACTCCTTATCTTTTCTCTCCATAGGGCCTATCACCATCGAATACACTATATAATTTACTTACTTTGTCTGTTGTCTGTCCTCCTTACTATAATGTAAGATTCAGAAGGGTAGGGATTTTAGGCTATCTCATTCACTGCTGTAGCATAGTACATTATAAATATTTTGATGATATTTGATGAGCATAATATACACTTTATAAATGTTTGTTGAATTAACACCCTCATGTAGGAATATTGGAAAGTACATTTTACTATGAAGTTTCCTGACTGCAGCCGTAGAGCCCTCGAGGTGAATTAGAAATAGAGCAGATGAATTTCTAAATATTAAGGGGGAAGTAACAATGCAAGAGCCTGAGATAGGCTCATGGCAGACCATGAGAGACCCAACAGACAACCAACAGTGTTCTGTTTTTCCCTGCTTCACTTCTCCACTTTTAATTTAATTAAATTAATTTATTTATTTTTTGAGACTGAGTCTTGCTCTGTTGCCCAGGCTGGAGTGCAGTGACACAGTCTTGGCCCATTGCAACCTCCGCCTCCTGGGTTCAAGCAATTCTCCTGCCTCAGTCTCCCAGGTAGCTGAGATTACAGGTGCCCACCACCACGCCCAGCTAATTTTTGTATTTTTAGTAGAGACGGGGTTTCACCACGCTGGTCAGGCTGGTCTTGAACTCCTGACCTCAAGTGATCTGCCCACCTCAGCCTCCTGAAATGCTAGGATTACAGGCCTCAGCCACCTTGCTTGGCCTTAATTTTATTTCCTACTGTTTACCTACTGTTTATCCCCTTTTAATTTGATCTGCTTTCCCACTCTGTTTTCCCTTCTTTTTTGTAAACTGAAACCATTGGCTTATTTCTAGCTTTCTTTTCCCCATAAAGTAACTCACATTCTCAAAGTGACATGCTGCAGGGAAATTAACCCCCAAAACTAGTATATTCTAGGATTTCTTATTTTTATTAAGTAAAATAGCATATGGGCTTTTTTTTTTTTTTTTTTTTTAGTCTTTGTGTTTGTTTTTCTGGCTAGTAAGTTATGAATGTGTGGGGACAAGATCTTTCTTGCTAAAGGTAACATTGGGACAAAGTACAATGGTTCATCCCTATAATCCCAGAACTTTGGGAGGCCGAGACTGGAGGATCACTTGAGGCCAGTTCAAGACCAGCCTGGGCAACATAGCAAGACCCTATCCCTACCAAAACAAAAAAAATTTAAAGATTAAGGGCAACATTGGCCAAGATGTGTCTGTAGTTGCCAGTCCTGGCTTTACATTCCCCATGAATGATTTCACAGTCTAGATAGACGATCAAATAGGCTGATGAAAGGAATGAAGCTCTCGTGTGTGTCTTTGGTTACCATGGGATGTTAATAGTGCATTGGGCCTGTAGCTTGCCTGCCTGATTTAATAGGATATGTGAATAAAGACATGGAATGTTTTTATACAGTGGTATCTTGGGTAAATGACAAAAAGTCCCTTTTTAAGAAAATCTCTTTTCATTGTACAAAAGGCAGGTTAATTCTTAGATCCTAGATATTTTAATATATAGCATAGAGATCCTCCCTGGTCTCATTAATCTTATTTTACTCGGAAAGGGGTCCTGAGACATGTATCCCTATCATTTGGATCTTTATATATCCAGGGGGTCTGTTTCCAAACACTTGTAATGTGAAATGAAAGGTATCTTGGAGATAATTGAAAGTAGGTGTGCATAGTTATGTATAGATCTGGATATGCATATATAACAATGATGTACTGATGAACCAGCTCTAAAAAAAAGAAGCAACCCCCCACGACCCCCCCAAAAAAAACCCTAGTCTGTGGTGCTTGCAGATTTTCACTATGGCCGATTTTCAAGCTGCCAATGGTTTAATTACTTGCTTGCAAATTTTCTGAATATTTAACAGTTAGCTCTTGTCAGCTGATATAAGCCAGCTTCAGTATACCAAATTACTAACATAATTATTTGTTATATTTAATCCTTTTGTTTTCTTCTGTTTCAGCTTGGATATATAAGCAGAGTGACAGCAGGAAAAGATAGCTATCTAGCCTTGGTGGATAAAAACATTATGGGGTATATTGCCAGTCTCCACGAGTTAGCTACTACAGAAAGACGATTCTATTCAAAACTAAGTGATATCAAATCTCAGATTCTCAGGCCTCTTCTTAGTTTAGGTAAGTTGCAACCCCCTCTCTCCCACCATTAAACCTTCAGGTCTTTATCTCTTCTTCCTATGTCACAAATAATGAAAACCTGTTAGTTTATGGTTTACTTCTTTCTGTGCACTGTCTTTGTGTGTGTGTACACAGGTAGTCAACAATTTACAAACTGTTTCCAATTTGTCAGTAGCCTCACTGCCCCCGCCCTGTCCTACCACTCCCAGAGCTCCTGCGGCTTCCAGAAGTAGAAAATGGAACTTTTAGGATATTCATGGCAGAGGAACAAAAACAACTTTGGGAAAGTTGACCCTACATAAAGTTAGACTTCCAAACAACACTTCTCCCCCTGCTGGTCCTAAGAGATCTTCCAGTATACTATCTGAATTTTTTATTTTCCTCATTATAGTTCTTAGAATTATATCAAGTAGAGATTTATTTGGATTTACAAGTAGTCTCTTAAAGTTGTGGATAACTATAAGAGTGTGAAAGCTCTTATCCGGCTGGGCTTGGTGGCTCACGCCTGTAATCCCAGCACTCTGGGAGGCCGAGGAGGGCAGATCATGAGGTCAGGAGTTCGAGACCAGCCTGGCCAACATGGTGAAACCCCATCTCTACTAAAAATACAAAAATTAGCCGGGTGGGTGCCTGTAATTCCAGCTACTCAGGACGCTGAGGCAGGAGAATTGCTTGAACCCGGGAGGTGGAGGTTGCAGTGAGCTGAGATTGTACCACTGCAGTCCAGCCTGGGTGACAGAGCAAGACTCCATCTCGGGGACAAAAAAAGATCTTATCCCTCAGCATGAGTTGATGAAATCTGATTCTTTTTCTTAGCTATGCCCAGCTACAAAGAGGTTGGAAGTGAGGGGGTAATACAGAGGGAATGGGTTACAGTAGTACTAGATGGGATGCCACTGTCCAGATATACTGGGTACCTGGGGGTCTCTGGGAGAATAGAAAGGAATGCAGAATGGAAGTTGAGGGAACTGTTGCAGATAAACTTTTCCTATTTCAAATTTTTTTTCTGGGTTTGGCCCTACAGTCAGAAAACAGAGAGGAAGTTTTCTTTCTCTTTCTCTCTCCTGCACTCCTTGCCCCACTGTGTTGACCCAGAATTCAGGTTAATTATCTAGTACATCACTTTTGCCATGTTGAGGACATTGTCTTCTGCAGGTCAGCCCATTGTTTCTTTTTTTTTTTTTTTTTTTTTTTTTTTTGAGACAGAGTCTTGCTCTGTCACCCAGGCTGGAGTGTAGTGGCACAATCTCGGCTCACTGCAACCTTCACCTCCTGGATTCAAGCAATTCTCGTGCCTCAGCCACCTGAGTAGCTGGGACTACAGGTGTGCACTACCACTTCTGCTAATTTTTGTATTTTTAATAGAGACGGGGTTTTGCCATGTTTCCCAGGCTGGTCTTGTACTCCTGGCCTTAAGTGATCTGCCTGCCTCGGCCTCCCAAAGTGCTGGGATTACAGGCATGAGCCACCGTGCCCGGCCTGCCCATTGTTTCTAGTGGAAAAACATCTTTTCAAACAACTAATTTACAGTCTTTGTGAATATAATCCCTTTGTAAGCTGAGGACTGTCTGCATTTGTGTTTTTGTTTTTATTACCTTCTGCCTTTTAAGTGTTGTGGAGTCTCTATTCTGTAAATTCCCCTCCTCTAGGTAGGCTGAACACTCCAGGACTTTGCCAAGGGAAAGGAAGCAATCTAAGCTGGAAGCTTCCTGGATTGCTCTGAAAGAAAGATTAAATCTGCCTCTTTCCTGTCCTGGTTGCTGATTTCTTTGTTGGTCTTCCCAGTCTACTTTCCTAATTGCTTGGAAAGAAGTCCTAGAAATGAGGAACTTTAGACAGGCAAAAAGCAAATAATATCCTGGTGCCCTCTCTGAAATTCAGAGCATCCTCAGCGGTCCAATGTTTGGATTGCCTTCTCTGCACTGAAGGGTTGGGCTTTTCTAAGAGGCAAGTAGAGCAGAAGTCAGAACAAAAAAGCTGAAAATGTTTACAAAGATATAACTCCCCAAGTGAGTTTAATTCCTGACTGTCACTAATCAGTGGCTTAAATTAGATAATTGACTTCCCTTCTCTTGGCTTCAGATTACTTATCTTCAAAATGACCAGAGAGTTGCATTAGCTCAGTGCTTCTCAAATTTGGCTCATCTTTAAAATCACCTGGGGAGCCTTTTTTAACAGAAAAAGCCATCCTGGAATCTATAAGGTTCCTGTGAATGTGTTTTTAACAAGTTCCTCAGAGGACTGGATACTGTGATATTTGAGGTTGCTTTAATACTGTAATCATTTGGGTTCCTTAGTTGAGAGCACATGGCAACAGGTTAAGTAGTCTTAGAGGAATTCATAATCATAATCATATGATCATAATAAAGTGATCGGTTTTCAGTTTGTGTTGTCATCATCATCATTATTTTGTTATAGAAAATTTGGGCACTACAACTACAGTCCAGCTGTTGCAGGAGGTGGCTAGCCGATTCAGCAAGCTGTGTTACCTCATTGGTCAGCATGGAGCCTCACTGAGCAGCTTCCTTCATGGGGTAAAGGAAGCCAGGAGTTTGGTCATCCTGAAGCATTCAAGTCTCTTCTTGGATAGTTATACAGAGCAAGTATCCAGTCCCGTGTCATGTTCAATCTCTGCAGGGTTATTCTGCCAAGGAGAACAGCTCCTTAATCAGAAGAGACTAGATTAGGGAGAGTGATATAAGGTAATAGAAATTGCAAAGCAGTATTTTAATCTTAAGCCAACTATAGTTCTGGATTGCTAAAATTTAGTCTTCTCTAAGTGAAAAAAAATTTAAAAATAATGAATTATCATGTTTTCTTCTATATTCTAGCAGAGTGATAGCATAATTTACATAAAATGTACTATAATAAGTCTGGTTCTTTAGAAAACAATTTTGTTAACTAAATTGTACTAAAACTTGAAGAAATTAGTAACTAAACAAATTATTTTAAGACCAGCTGCTGATTGTAAATATGGAGCTGTTCTGATGTCTGCTTTTGACTTTTATATAAATGGAAGTTTTAAAAGACCCAACTATTTTTAACATGAAGATGTTTTTCCTTAATAAAACCTGGAATAGTTATTCAAGGTTCTTTGCATATTTTTCAAGCAAAATATCCCAAGTGTACTTGAAAATGTAACTTAAAATGTTTCTCACGTTTTCTTAACTTGTATTTTGATATGATGATGTGAGGCATAATTTAAGTGTTATTTTAATGTATGTTAGGTTATGCTTTGATCTGAAGTATGTATAGGTTTTGTTCTCTATTCATTCACACCTCAACCATCCAGCAAACACTGAGTGCCCACTCAGTGCCAGGCATTTGCGGGGAGCTCCAAGCCCACAGCAGCACAGCATGGGGCCTGCGGAAAGCACCAGCCCTCAGGGAGTTCGTGTTTTGTTGGTGTTTTGTTTTGATTATTTATAACATAATAACATGTGTTTATTACTGAAAACTGCACAAATAAAGATAATCAAGAATCACCCATAATCCTACCACCAGAACTAACCACTGTTTATCATCTTAGTGTATTTTCTTTCCAACCTATATAATATGTACAGATAGTTGGATGCTATTTTAATTCTAAGCAAAATTGAAAATATTTGAAGCTGTTGTCAAAGAGGAAATACCCTGGTTTGAGTCTTTTAACTCATCATCTTTCAGAAATGAAAAATAAAAATAATAGAACTTGATACTAGTTTCTTTTTTAAAACTAGATTTTGTTGTTTCTGTGATTCCAGCTTTTACTGGTATAATTTTCCTTTTTTGACTTGAATTCATCTCATAATACCTCTATTTCACTTCTTTTTCTTCTCTGGTACTTTAGGCCTTATGCTTAAAAATGCTTTTGTTTTGATACTTTGGGCTTTTTTTTTAACATAACAGTTTATTCCTATAGATGGGGCAAGTAAAATATTTGGGTTTATGTATGAATCTTTAAAATTATTTTTATAATTGGCCGGGCGCGGTGGCTCACGCCTGTAATCCCAGCACTTTGGGAGGCCGAGGCGGGTGGATCACGAGGTCAGGAGATCGAGACCATCCTGGCTAGCACGGTGAAACCCTGTCTCTACTAAAAATACTAAAAATTAGCTGGGCGTGGTGGCGGGCGCCTGTAGTCCCAGCTACTCGGGAGGCTGAGGCAGGAGAATGGCGTGAACCCAGGAGGCGGAGCTTGCAGTGAGCCGAGATCGCGCCACTGCACTCCAGCCTGGGTGACAGAGCGAGACTCCGCCTCAAAAAAATAAAAAAAAAAATAAATAAATAAATAAATAAATAAAATAAAAATTATTTTTATAATTATAAAGTTATTAAAGCCTGGAGTGCAGTGGCACCATTACAGCTCACTGCAGCCTTGACCTGCCAGGCTCAAGTGATCCTCCCACCTTAGCCTCCCAAGAAGCTAGGACTACAGGTGCATGCCAGCACATCCAGCTAATTTTTTTTAATTTTTTGTAGAGATGGGGGTCTCACTATGTTGCCCAGGCTGGTCTCAAACTCCTGGGCATAAGTTATCCTCCTGCCTCAGCCTCCCAAAGTGCTAGGATTGCAAGTGTGAGCCACTGTGCCTGGCCAAAATTATTTTTAATTGTGATAAAATACACATCACATAAAATTAACCATTATAACCATATTTAATTGTATAGTACTGTGGGCTAATTTTAGTAGGAGTTTCCCTTCTTCCTCAAAGTCAGTTGATCCATTTGCCAGCCCAAGTGTGTACAAGAAATGTACAGGGCTCAAAGCAGTATAACTAGACTTGTTCTTTAGCAGCATATCAATATTTAATCAACATTTTCTAACACTGACTCAAGCACTTTTAACATATTTTCTTACTTCACTGTCATTTCTTTTTTCTTTTTTTTTTTTTTTTGAGCTGGAGTTTCACTCTTGTTGCCCAGGCTGGAGTGCAATGGCATGGTCTTGGCTCGCCGCAACCTCTGCCTCCCAGGTTCAAGCGATTCTTCTGCCTCAGCCTCCCAAGTAGCTGGGATTACAGGCATCCGCCACCGCGCCCAGCTAATTTTTGTAGTTTTAGTAGAGACGGGGTTTCACCATGTTGGCCAGGCTGGTCTCGAACTCCTGACCTCAGGTGATTCACTTGCCTCGGCCTCCCAAAGTGCTGAGATTACAGGAGTGAGCCACCGCCCCCAGCCTTCACTGTCATTTCTTAATTGGGAAACCTGAAGTGAAGATTACAGAAAATTTTCATCAAAAATTCAACTATTTTAATTATGTTTTCTCAAGTATGTTAATTAAGTTACCACGTAATAGATATTGCTTGGTAGATACCAAGTAAATTACTGCATTTTCTGCTTAGCTTTAGGTGTTTTTAAAATTTCCTTTTATATTACCATCTTTTTTTTTTTTTTTTTTTTTGGGAGACAGTCGTATCCTGTCGCTCAGGCTGTGCAATGTTGGAATCACAGCTCACTGCAGCCTCAACCTCCCAGGCTCAAGGGATCCTCCCACCTCAGCCTCCCAAGTAGTTGAGACTACAAGCATGTGCCACCATGCCTGACTAATTTTTCTGTTTTTTGTAGAGTCGGGTTTCCCCATGCTGCCTAGGCTGATCTCAAACTCCTAGGCTCAAGCGATCCTCCCGCCTTAGCCTCCCAAAGTGCTGGGATTACAGGTGTGAGCCAATGTGACCAGCCTTATGTTACCATCTTTACTAAGCTGGAATTCCCCTACCACTCCCTTTACCTCCATTATTGTAATTATTACACAACCTGCCCTTCACAAATGTTGACATCACAAAACTTCTGAAATTCATTGGTGAAATAATCAAGAATTATCTATTCCAGGTATGTGTTTGGAAACTGAAGAACTAATTTACATTTCAACTAATGTACATGTGTTTTCTTTTCTGCTCAAGGTATTGCACATCTATTACAAATTTCCTGGTTATGGGAGGATTCCAGCTTCTTGCTAAGCCTGCCATGTAAGCAAACCCACACCTTCCAGTTATCATTCTCTCCGCCAAAGATGACATTTTATAGTGCTCTGTTTTCGAGTGCTCAGGGAAAGCTTTGACTTCATCATTTTACCAAACAAGTCAAAATATAAACTTTCAGTAAGTCTTATAAAGGACAGGTACTATTAGCCCCTGGTTATCATTATAAGTAGTATGCTATTGAAAAAGTACTGAATGACTAGGCTCAGGTTCTGGGTCCTTCTGTGCTATCCCTGAGACTTTGGACAACTCTCTTTACCTCAGTAGGCCTAGTGTTCTTCATCTGAAAAATGGGAATGTTCTCTCCCATTGGAGAAGAACAAATAATGTATGTGATGATGCACAGAAAAAAGTGTTTGCGCAGATACAAACTATTTGCATTTAGCTTCTGGGTAAATAATTTAAAGGCTCCTTACACAAGGCAATAATCCCGAACAGATAGTTTCTCAACAAGTGTTGACCCAGCAACAAAGCCAAGGTTTTAAAAATTCTGTATTTAAGTATGTTTTATTTTTAAAATAGAAGAGATAGGGTCTCACTGTGTTACCCAGGCTGGTTAGGAACTCCTGGGCTCAAGGGTTCTCCTGTCTTGGCCTCCCAAAGTGCTGGAATTATAGGCATGCACCACTGTGCCAGGCCAAAAATTCTGTATTTTAATAGAAAATACTTTAAATATGTACTCACCACCCAGATTTAGCAGATGTTAATGTTTTGCCATGTTTGCTTTTTTTTTTTTGAGACGGGGTCTCGCTCTGTCATCCAGGCTGGAGTGCAGTGGCGCGATCTTGGCTCACTGCAACATCTGCCTCCTGGGTTCAAGCAATTCTCCTGCCTCAGCCTCCCAAGTAGCTGGGGCTACAGGTGTGCACCACCACCCTGAACTAATTTTTGTACTTTTAGTAGAGACGGGGTTTCACCATGTTGACCAAGCTGGTCTCAAACCCCTGACCTCAAGTGATTCACCCACCTCGGCCTCTGAAAGTGCTGGGATTACAGGCGTGAGCCGCCATGCCCAGCCCCATGTTTGCTTTTGATCTTTTATCCTAATAGAAGGAATGCTAACATTCTCATCTCATTTCTAGTTTTAATGAGAATACTTTTAATATTTCACCATTAAAAATGATTACTTTAGGTTTTGGTAGATATAATTTATAGGGTTAAAAAGGCCCTATTTCTAAAAGTTGTAGAGGAATTGATTTTTATAATGTTAAATATTTGAGTTTCCAAATTCCAAAATTCAGTAATCTTAATGTATTAAGGTTTTAATACATTGCTGAATTAAATTTACTTATACAGTTGTCTCTTGGTACCCATGAGGGATTGACTCCAGGACCTCCCAAAGGAAACCAAAATTCAAGGATGTTCAAGTCCCTGATATAAAATGGCTTAGTATTTGCCTATAACCTGTGCACATCCTTTCATATATGTTAAGTCATCTCTAGATTACTTATAACATCTAATAAAATATAAATGCTATATAAATAGTTGTTATATGGTATAGTTTAGGGATTAATGACAAAAAAGTGGTAGAAACATAATTTTTTTATGAAATATTTTTGGTCTGAGGTTGTTGAATCCGCAGATTTGGAACTCACAGATATGGAGGAGCTTTTTCTCCTTTTCTGTTTCCTGGAAGTTCATAGTTTATATAAAGTAGGAATTATTTGTACTTTGAAGATTTAGTAGAATTCATCTGTAAAAATAATCTAGGTTTCGTGGGGCATTTGCTGTAGGGAGTTTTTACTGATTTAATGAATAGGTATGTTCAGGTCTTTATTTCTTCTTATGGCTTTTGTTATTTATATTTCTCTGGAAAATTGTTCATTGCACCCTTGTTTTAAAGCTTATTGGCATAATGTTCCTACCATAGTCTTAAGATGATTACACCAGAATAACTGTAGTTGTACCCCGTTTCTCATTCTTACGATTATTCATTTGGGCCTTTTATCTTTTTTATCTTGATCAGTCTTGTCAGCAGTTTACCCCTTTTTAAATTAATTTTTTCAAAAATTAGGGAATCATTTCTTTCGCTTTTAAAAAATTTCATTAATTTCTGCTTTTATTTCCTTCTACTTTCTTTTTGTTCACCTGTTAACTTCTTAACAACTTCTAGTTTAGCACTTGGTTCATTAATTTTTCAAATTTAAAATTTTTCTAATGTAGCCATTTAAGGCTATAAATTTCCCTCTAATTGTTGCTTTAGCTGAATCTTACAAGTCTTAATAAGTTTTGTTTTTATAGTCATTCAGTTCTAAATATTTTCGAAAGTATTTTTCTAATCCATTATGAATTATTGGACTCACATGCTTGTTGATTTCCAAAATATAGGGGTTTGGCCTTTATTTTTTTAAAATGACAGTTTCAAGAATATGTCTTTAACCTTATGTAGTAACTTTAAAATTCTTGATCTTAATACACCACAATTTTCCATTCTTTTACTTTCAGCCTGTCTGCATTGTTTTGATATATTTCTTATAAGCAGCACATGGATGGACTTATTGTTTGTTGTTGTTGTTGTTTACATTTGAGAACTTCTGGTTTTGACAAGTTTACATTTGTAATTACTGATTTTATATTTATTATTTTAAATATCTTTATTATAATGAATAAAACAGCTTAGTTAACCTATAATGTTGGTGAAATGCTGAATCATAGCCAAAGAAAATAGGAGAA
Source organism: Gorilla gorilla gorilla (assembly GCF_029281585.2). NCBI lineage: Eukaryota > Metazoa > Chordata > Mammalia > Primates > Hominidae > Gorilla > Gorilla gorilla. Next base: position 104,342,604 of record NC_073235.2, on the reverse strand, counting down.
AATGGGGCTGTAGCCAAACCAATAATTAAATGGAGCAGAAAGAAAATTCAATAGTTATTTTTGCAAATAGTAATGCTTGAAGAAAAGCAAGTTTAATTACAGGAAGATGCAAAAAATAGATGGAGACTTGTGACAGTTTAAATGGAAAGCTTCTGGGCTTCCTGAAGGGCTACAGCAGTTACTGACCCTGGTTCCTTATTCTGCTGTTGTTGACCTTCCTGTAGTATTTCCGAGTTAGATTCACAGTACTGAAGAATTGACCTTGTTAGAGCAGGAAAATGAGATGACATAAGTTGAAAGCCTCTTGCCTTTTGCACAGCACCATGCCCAGAGCCTGGGTTTTACATAGTTAAAGGCAGCAATGACATCTTTTTCCAATTTCTGTTTACAAAGTCAATATTTAAAATTACCGTAAAGATTTCATTTTCAGAGGAGAGTTTTGAGAATGTCTAAAGCACAGCTGCCCACATGGCTGTTAGTGGATCTTGGATGATGATGCACAAGCACTTATCATTCATCTAGTTGATCACTCAGCTGCTCACATCAGGCTTGCCTGGTGGTTTGATTATTATGCAAGTTTTTTTCTTAATGTGATAAAATATATGTAATGTCATATTTATCATTTTAATCTTAATTGTACACTAATAAGCGTACAATTTAGGGGGCATCAAATACATTCACAATGTTGTATAACCATCACTATTTTTTCATTATCTCTGAGAAAAACTCAGTGCATGATAAATAAAACTCCCCCCATACTGTCTCCCCCTGTCTGCCTGGCTCTGATAACCTCTATTCTACTTCCTCTCTGTTTGAGTTTGCCTATTCTAGGTACCTTATATGAGTCGAATCACGTATTTATTTGTCGTTCTGTGTCTGGCTTATTTCTTTAAGCATAGTATTTTCAAGGTTCATTCATGTTGTAGCATACGTCAAAATTTCATTCCATTTTATGGCTGAATAATATTCTCTTGTATGTACACATTACCACATTTTATCAATCAGTTCATCTGCTGATGGACACTTAGGTTGTTTCTACCTTTAATATTTTTTTATTTTAAAAATCTGAGTAAAAAGTACAGACCTTGCCATATAAGGAAAGAGTGATATTGCCACTATTAGATTAAAAACTCCCAAGAAAAGATAAGCTGATCAGAGATGGTTTCTGGTTCAGATTTCTTAGGAGTGTAGCTTGGCCTCTTTTGGGGAAGATTATAGGTAAGGACATGAGTGAGTCCTGGAAAGTAATGGAGTTCGCAAGAGTTGGAACATTTCTGGTCTACTGTAGACTGGGTACTGGGTATTGAGGAGAAATATGGTCCAAGGGAGTTTGTGTTCACTATATCTTACCTCCGTCTCTCAGGAGCAGGTCAAAGCAGAACACTTGTGTAAAATTAAATAAGTCCTCAGCTGATCTCTGCAGTAGAACGTGGAGAAAGAAGTAGGAACACTAGCACCAGCAAAATATAAATAAATCTGGGCACTTTATCTAAGATCTTTTTTTCTTCTTCTTTTTTTTTTTTTTTTTTGAGACAGGCTGGTCACCTGGGCTGGTGTGCAGTGGCACAACCACGGCTCACTACAGCCTCAACTTCCTGTGCTCAAATGATTCTCCTGCCTCAGCCACCTGAGCAGCTGGGACTACAGGTGTGTGCTTCCATGCCTGGCTAATTTTTGTATTTTTTGCAGAGACAGGGTTTCATTATGTTGCTCAGGCTGGTCTCAAACTTCCGTGCTCAAGCTATCCACCCTCCTTGGCAGTCCAAAGTGCTGGGATTGCAGGTGTGAACCACTGCACCCAGCTCACCAACTCTTACTGCTTTACCATTAAGTATTTTGGTTTGGTGAGCTAAGCCTGAATGGGTTATTGATCAGCATTAAAATTTGGAATAAAATTTCAACAATGAATTTATTAAAAACTGAATATTAGCTAATTTTTGGCTTCAGTTTGAAATGCTTTTGAAGATCTCAGCATTGAAATCTTCACATATAATCATCTTTATTGTTTCTTGTTAACTGTAATACTAGTTCTTGCAGCTTTTTATTACTTTCCTATAATAAACTCTTATTAGGTGATCAATAATTGAAGGAAAAAAGAAGAAATTAGAAGTGTTTTAATATCCACACTAGTTCTGTTGGAGCAAGGAGCTTTGCTTTTCTTCCAGTGTTTCTATTTAGCACAGCTGCCTAGAACAATTAGTCTTGCCATTTATTGCTGTGACTTTTGGCTTTGAATTTAACAGGTAATGGTGTCAGCTGGTCTCTGATTATTCACCTTAAATTGTTGGATGCATGATTCATTTCCTAGAATATAGGCACAAGTCTGTGATTAACCATTTGTATTGCTACCATTTGCTACTTTTCATACTAAAAATCCTGTCTTATAGATAGGGAAATTCTTTTAATTATATCTAGCTTATTTCATTGTATTTCTACTTTCACAGCACCTAAAAAATGTGCATTCTGAAAGAGGTACTTTCTAGTGAAATTTTTTATTTAATATACATATTACCAATTCCAAAATGATTAACTAAATTTTTTTTCCTCTACCTCTAGTGATTTCCTAAATAAAAACCAAGAGCTGTTGCAAGATTTGTCAGAAGTGAATGATGAAAACAGTCAGTTGATGGAGATACTGAATACTTTGTTTTTCTTGCCAATCAGACGACTTCATAATTACGCAAAAGTTTTGCTAAAGCTTGCTACTTGTTTTGAAGTGGTAAGCTCCCATGTATACCTCTTTGGACATTTGGAAAGCCAAGGATCATAGTTGTTTGTATGGATTATGCCACCACAAGATCTGGAACTCCAGTAATTTAATATTTACCTGTGTCTAATTAAGTTTAATTTTCTTCAGGGAAATGACAGAGGAAAGTATGACTGTAGATAAATTGAGTTTTCTGTGGATTCAGTTTCCTTTTAGGGCCTTATCAAGATGAATAAACTGTATTCATTTTATGAAACTGTCTAAAGTTGAGACTCTTATCAGATGCTACTCATTCAGTAGTTGTCAAAATTTATTGGCTGCATGCTGACTATGAGTTAAACAGAGCTCTTTAAAGCCCTGGCTTTCTGTATAATGGCATACACCTGTAAGGCAGGGGTGTTACCCAGCCTGGATTCATGCTAGACTTTATGCCAGGTGTTTAGGTTACCTTAGCAAATGCTGAGAGGAATCAGTTACAGGATTTTCTCAAATGTTAACTAGTCCACTCTTACATAAAACTAGTTAGATGGAATCCTAGGAAGTTAGCACCACACTAGGATATAGATGTATGTTAAAGCTGGTCCTGAGACATTCACCTTTCAAATCCCATCGAAATATGTGATTTCATTTTGTTTCTACCCTGAAAGGCTCTAGAAAAATTATAATGACTCCAAAGTCCCTTATAGGTTTGTTGTTGTTGTTGTTGTTGTTTGTTTTTGAGACAGAGTCTCGTTCTGTCACTGGGGCTGGAGTGCAGTGGCGCAGTCTTGGCTCACTGCAACCTCCACCTCCCAGGTTCAGGTGATTCTCATGCCTCAGCCTCCTGAGTGGCTGAGATTACAGGTGTGTGCCACAACACCGGCTACTTTTTTTTTTTTTTTTTTGTATTTTTAGTAGAGATGGGATATCACATTGTTGGCCAGGCTGGCCTTGAACTCCTGACCTCAAGTGATTGGCCTGCCTTGGCCTCCGAACGTGCTAGGATTACAGGCATGAGCCACCACCCTGGCCCCTTGTAGGTTTAGAATCCTCTTAATCTTTGGGTCTGTCTCTTGATCTAAACAGATTTCACCCCTCAGAGTGACCCAGGAACTGATTGATGTAGGCTTTCTACATTTGAGCCTGCTGTGAAACCAGACTAAAGAAAAGACCTACAAGGTCTTTAAACTGATCTAGCTTTAGCTGTGAAGGTTTGACCTATCAAATATCCCAATGAGATACAGCTTTCACCTCAATATGGGCTCAATTAATAAAAAAAGTTTCCACCAGATCAGCTTAGAATTGTTGAGAGTCAGAGTTCAGTTTCCCTGGATGTAGCTTTCATATGCTTTATATTTCCTTCCTGAAACACTCCCACTCCCATCCTCATTCTGGGACAAAAGTCATTTTATCATGAAAATAAAGCCCTCTTTGACTATATTGGTTCTCTTTCACCTATCCATCTCTGAAGGATTATTTACTCTGTGTTTTGCTAACACTTTCTTTCTCTATTATTCACTTCTCATGTTATATCAATGGCCCTTATCCTTATCACAGGGGTTCAAAATCAACTGTGGAAGCTTTTTCAAAACAAAACCTGCCTGTATTCCATCACTATACGTTATAATTTAGTAAGTCTAAGGCACAGCCTTGACGTCATATATGTGTATACACATATATGTATTTTTTTAAATGTCTCCATATAAAAATAATAATGATACTTTTATTGAATGAATTCTATATGCCAGGCACTGTTCTAAGCAAGTTATATGTATTCATTTAATCCCCACATCAACTCGGTGAAGTAAGTATTATTATTATACCGATTTCATCATCAGCCTTTTACAGATGAGAGAGTTGAGACACAGCTGAGAATTGGCAGAGCTAGAATTAATATCCAGGCTCTGGTTCCAGAATCTGTCCTCTTAACCTTCTTTCCTAGATTGTCTTTTATGATATATAACCTATTAACAAAACCACTGCATTATTCTGGTACCTTTTTTATCTTGTCTGCCTAATTATGGTACAAAGATCATACCTTATTTTTTTTTCCCTAGCACTCTAGCAGAATGTTTTATATGTGGTAGATACTCATTAAATGTCTCTTAAATGAATGGAAAAAATGAAAATGAGTGACTCTCAGAATTGTGGCAAGTAAAGTAATTACTCATGAACGTGAGAGATCATCCTTTGATCTTACCTTCTGCTCCCTCGCTACACGGCGTAGCGGTTACACCCATCCCAGTAGTTGTTTCTCAAAACTTGGTTTGCAGACCCCTGGGGCTTCCAAAGACCATTTCAAGGGGTTCACAAGGTCAAAACTATTTTCATGACAATACTAAGATATTTGCCTTTTCCACTGTGTTGTCATTTACACTGATGGTGCAAAAGTTAAGGTGGGTAAAACTGCTGGCTCCTTGGTAGGAATCAAGGCAGTGGCACCAGACTATACTAGTAGTCACTGCATTCTTCACTGCCATGCAGTTGCAGTTAAAATACAATTTCGATTAAGAATGTCCTGTTATGTGTGGTGACATGCAAAGTACATGTAAAGCAGCTCTGCTGCATGCTGAAGTGTGGCGGTTTTTCAAGAAAAAGCACGACTGTGATTGTTGAGTTGAGAGCTCCTCTTGAAATAAATGGGTTGCTTTTTTTTTTTTTTTAAACTTGAAAGGACAATTGACAGATAAACTGATTTTTCAGATTTGGATATTGGCAGATATTTTCTCAGAAATGAGTAAATGAACCTGTCATTTCAAAGAGAACAACTGATAGTATTTGTTGCCAATAATAAAATCTCAACTTTTAAGTGAAAGTTAGAATGTTAGAGATGGATCTGCCACTGTGAGTCTGACAGTTTCCTGATACTTAGGACTTTATCTCATGAGATTGGTAGTTCTATTATCCTGTGATTTTTGATGTTGTAGAAAAAAAGGTATCAACATTTGGAAAATCTGCATAATTCAGTCAACCAATATTTTCCATATGTCCAATCCACAATCATAGATGGTACAAAGTCATAGATGGTAAAAGACCCATTCAAAGTGCATGATAGACCCCTGGACTTTAACATCACAGGGTACAAAAAGCTCATTGCTGTGGTTTCAGATTCTACATTGCAGCTCCCTTTAAGAATCTACCACATAGCAAGTTTTAATATAGTATCAAAGGAGAATATCCACATTTATTTGAAATGGCTATTAAAATGCTTCCCTCTGTTCCAGATATATACCTTTATAAGGCCACATTTTCTTCATAGGTTTTAACCAAACAGCACAGCATATAACAGATTAAATGCAAAAGCTGATATAAAAGTCCAGCTGTCATTTTTAAAGCCAGATAATAAAGAGATTTGAAAAAAAATGTGGACCATTGCCACTTTTCTCACAAAAAAAGTTTTGTTTTTTGTTTTTTTTTTGAGACGGAGTCTCGCTCTGTTGCCCAGACTGGAGTGCAGTGGCACATCTCGGCTCACTGCAAGCTCCGCCTCCCGGATTCACACCATTCTCTTGCCTCATCCTCCCGAGTAGCTGGGTCTACAGGCGCCTGCCACCACACCCGGCTGATTTTTGTATTTTTTTAGTGAATACGGGGTTTTACCGTGTTAGCCAGGATGGTCTTGATCTCCTGACCTCGTGATCCGCCCGCCTCGGCCTCCCGAAGTGCTGGGATTACAGGCGTGAGCCACCGCGCCCTACCATTAAAAAATTTTTGTAAGTGAATTAATAAAAGCTTTTAACATTTCTTAATTTTATGTTCTAATATGGCAAATATCAATAGATACAGTCCACATAAGAAAAATAAAGGGATCCTGAGACCAAAACATTTGAGAACTCCTGCCCTATCCTGGGGTCTCTGCTGCTCTCTTCACTAACTGCCAGGTTTTGTCTCTGTCCCCTGAGTTATGCCCCTATTTCATATGTACTTTTATGTAGTAGAATTTTTCTGAAACCAATCTCCTTTTCCCAGTCTCCTGCAGTGTGCTACTTATGCTCGTGGGCTGAATTTTCTCCTACATTTAATACTATATATCTAAAGCAGACTGAGGCTACAGATTCTGCATAATGGTTTTATGTCGTCGTTTTTTTTTTCCTCTTTAATTTTTGCCCTGTAGGCATCTCCAGAATATCAGAAACTGCAGGATTCCAGTTCTTGTTATGAGTGTCTTGCTCTCCATCTCGGCAGGAAAAGGAAGGAAGCAGAATACACACTGGGCTTCTGGAAGACCTTCCCCGGAAAAATGACAGTAAGCCATGCCAGTTGTCATTTGTTACCCTAGCAAACAGCAACCATTTCGATAACAATTGATATAATTTTCTCTGTTCCTCACTTTTTTGTGGTAATAACCTTTTAATGACCCCTTTCCTAAAATGTCTAAGGACCATACCAATGGGTACTCTAAATACCTTCTCTCATTTCTAGAAATCCTCTCTGAAGACTTACTCACCTTCTTTAGTTTGTTTTTGTCTTCTTTTTAATCTCCTTTGAGCTCTAATTTTGTGAAGTGTTTAGATCCCATATAAATTTAGATTTTACACCAAGCTAAGCTACGACCAGCAAATTCCCTTAAATGTGATTTGTGTCTGTTTTATTTTCTCTTTACATGTTAAAATAATTTTGATTGTTTGACTTGTATTATATTTGTCTTTAATTCCAGGATTCCTTGAGGAAGCCAGAGCGTCGACTGCTGTGTGAGAGTAGTAACCGAGCCCTGTCTCTGCAGCATGCTGGGAGGTTTTCTGTGAATTGGTTCATTCTCTTTAATGATGCCCTGGTCCATGCCCAGGTAGGCTGGATTCCTAACCTTAAAAGAATCCCTGAAAGGTGGATTCCTATCCTTATTAACTGTACTATCAGTTTATGTTCAAAACTAGTGTGATTTTACTGAAACTGTTGACTAAAAGAGGCTAGCCATCATTCTCAGCAAACTATCGCAAGGACAAAAAACCAAACACTGCATGTTCTCACTCGTAGGTGGGAACTGAACAATGAGAACACTTGGACACAGGAAGGGGAACATCACACACTGGGGCCTGCTGTGGGGTGGGGGGAGGAGGGAGGGATAGCATTAGGAGATACACCTAATGTAAATGACGAGTTAATGGGTGCAGCACACCAACATGGCACGTGTATACATATGTAACAAACCTGCACATTGTGCACATGTACCCTAGAACTTAAAGTATAATAATAATTTTAAAAAAAAAGGAGGCTATTTTAGCTACAGCATGGATATCTGTATGCGTTGGATTTCAGAGAACTTCTTAAGTTTCCAGCTTGAGAATGAGTGTCAGCCATGTGAAGAGGGCCCTGCAGCAGAGATGGCAAGGCCCTTTGGGTTAGCTGTGTTATGGGGAAAATGTGGCAGAATTGGTGGCACCTACATGGACTTAACTATTTCAAGGGGTTGTGCAGCACAGACTGCAGGGCCCATGTGGGTTAATGACATGAAGGGGATATGGGCAGAGACCCCGAGGTCTACATGGGCTTTCATAAAAGTGCCTCCGTGTTCTCTGTTTCAGTTCTCCACGCACCATGTTTTCCCTCTGGCCACGCTGTGGGCAGAGCCACTGTCTGAAGAAGCTGGTGGTGTGTAAGTGCGTCTCCCCTCCCCACCCCACCCCGTCCAAGTCTGTTACCCAGGTTGCTTCCTTAAATGTGAAAAAAAGCTCAGGAAGGCTTCGGAGACAGTCTCCTCATTCTATATAATGAGGCCCACCTCCCAGCACATTAGACAGTAAAGTAGTCTATTGATAATAAAATGGCCTGTTGTGAAGATCATGGCAAGTCATGATTAGGTGATGAAAGGGCATCTTCATTGTACACATCCCCATCGTTCAGCACAGAGCAGAGAATTCTTTGTTCTTTGCACCGTGGTGGCACCCAAAACCAAGCAAGCATTTACATTAATTGATTTCTGCTCCTCTTGAAATAAAGAGGTTGCTTTTCATATTTGAGGATCGATACTGTAATGACAGGTTGTTAAACCTACTGGTATTTATCCTTGTGAACGTTTTAGGAATGGCTTAAAGATAACTACACCTGAGGAGCAGTTCACTCTCATTTCATCTACACCCCAGGAAAAGGTTAGTCTATTATGGTATTTTCCTTCAATCTTTGCCCTGGCTCTTTCTGCCTCTTGTGTAATAAAGAAGAAATATAAATTGTTCTTGTTTGACTAATGATGCACAGTTCTGTCTGATAAATCTTCATTAACCCAAAACTGTAGGTTCTTCGTAGTTTTTTTTTTAAAATGTGACTTAATTTTAAACATATAGCAGAGAAATACAAGAGCCAGTCAATATTACTCTATTAATAAGAAAAGCATTAGGACACAAATAATTTATTCACACCAAGGAAAACTAGCAGGATTTAAAGCAATGCTTGATGAATTGTTGCCTTAAACTTATTGACGTTACTTTTTGCTCCTAGACAAAGTGGCTACGAGCTATAAGCCAAGCTGTAGATCAGGCTTTGAGAGGGATGTCTGATCTCCCCCCTTATGGAAGTGGTAGCAGTATTCAGAGACAGGAACCACCCATTTCACGCAGTGCCAAATATACTTTCTACAAGGATGCTCGCCTAAAGGATGCCACCTATGATGGACGCTGGCTTTCAGGGAAGCCTCATGGCAGGTGAAAATGTTGAAGATTTATGCCTGGGGTGAGGATGATCATCACATGATAGAAAAAGTATTAATTATCTGAAATATTAGTTGACATGCATTATTCTTTGCTTATGCATTCCAGAGGGGTTTTGAAGTGGCCTGATGGAAAGATGTATTCTGGCGTGTTCAGGAATGGCTTGGAAGATGGGTAAGAAAACTGTGTAAAACATGACAGTAAATTCAAGTTCGGTAAGGTCATAAATTATGTTATTTTGTATGCAGAGCTGCTTTTCAAACAAGTAGTAGATTTTTGTTGTTATTTTTTAGAAATGCACATGTATGAGCATGAAGAGAGCCAGGAGTGAGGGGTACAGCCTCTTATTTACCTAGACTGGGTCATTTTCCCTGATAGCCGTGTGACCTCAAATTACACAGCCTTCCATCTGTTAAAATGGGGCTATGTTTTCTATTCATTTCTCAGTTGTGAAGACTGAGATCTTTGGTAATGTTAATGGTGGGACTGTTGAGACGGTAGTCCTCCTTTACACAAAGGACATAGAAAAATTTTCCTTTCAGTTGTTTTAAATCATCTTTAATTTATGTGATCTGTTAAAGGAGAAATTTTCCAAGTGCTATGTTATCTCAATGATGCTCTAATGACTTTTTAAAAATAAGTTTATCATGTTTTCTAACACTGTAAATGTATTTACATGATTAGTTTATGGTAGTATTTTGTATAATGTTAAGGAAGTAATTTAGTATGTAAAAAATGTTGGGTAGGTGATTTTGTGTGTCTGTGTGATCATGTAAATTCTTGTGATGTGTTAAAATCTCTTTTTAATAGATTGTTAGAATGAGAAGAGACTTTAGATCATCTAATTTACCCACTGAGTTGCCCCTCTTATTATCCAAATAAAGGAGCTAGATACCTGGGCTTACCGCATGGTGGTGCAGGTAATTAGTGACAGAGATAAGTGAAGGACACAGGTCTTCTGTTTTTCACTGGAGTTGGATTAAAACACCATATCTTAGTGTAGTGGGGCTGATGTCCCACTCCTCTTGCCAAACAGCTTAGGTTATAGATTCACCTTAAACCAAGATGCTGTTTTAACCCTTTACTCCTACAGGTGAATGTTTTCTCTGTCTTCCTTGTTAAAATGTTTACCAGGATATACATACAAAAGGTGAATATGTCATAAATGCATCTTCTTTTGTTATTTTTTCTTTTTCATGGCAGGTATGGAGAATACAGAATCCCAAACAAGGCAATGAACAAAGAAGACCATTATGTGGGCCATTGGAAAGAAGGAAAAATGTGCGGTCAAGGAGTCTACAGGTAACATTGGAAAGGCTGTTGGACTGGTGTTTGTTTTTCATATAACCATGTAAACCTGAATGTTTGCATAGCCAAAATTTCCAAGTTTTAAGTTTTGTTTAGTCTTATAGATAAAATTTAGAGGAGTAAATAAAATTGAAACTCTGTGTGATCATCTTTTAAAGGTCAACCCCTCATCTATCACAGGATTAAAATACTGGATTATTAAATTTAGTTCTTATCTAATTTTTTTTTTTTTTTTTTGAGACGAAGTCTCGCTCTGTTACCCAGGCTGGAGTGCAGTGGCGCAATCTTGGCTCACTGCAAGCTCTGCCTCCCAGGTTCATGCCATTCTCCTGCCTTAGCCTCCCGAGTAGGTGGGACTCCAGGCGCCCGCCACCACACCCGGCTAATTTTTTGTATTTTTAGTAGAGACAGGGTTTCACCGCGTTAGCCAGGATGGTCTCGATCTCCTGACCTCGTGATCCACCCGCCTCGGCCTCTCAAAGTGCTGGGATTACAGGCATGAGCCACCGCACCCGGCCCTAAATTTTATATACCTTATAAACCATAATTTTCTCATAGAGTCTCCTATATGTCTTATCTATAATAAGACATATAGGATTCTAATGGACAAAACTTTTATTCTTCCCTCTTAAAAATAACTCATTATTTCATTTTCCCATAAGAGAATAAAAACACATTGTTTTTCATGTTAGTGCAAAATACCACACATGGTGTCTTTAACTTTTTAACTTTAATCATTCGAAAATGAGGTTTTTTAAATTGGTGAAAAATAATCATATAAACAAATAATTATAGCTACCAGTGAGACTGAGTATGGTTTTGGATTTTCTAAACTTTGTAAAAATGAGCATCAGAATTCAATGTGCATGTGATAATTATCCATTCTTTCCAACCACAGCTATGCTTCTGGTGAAGTATTTGAGGGCTGTTTTCAAGATAATATGCGTCATGGTCATGGTCTTCTACGAAGTGGGAAATTGACGTCCTCTTCTCCTAGTATGTTCATTGGCCAGTGGGTAATGGATAAGAAAGCAGGATATGGTGTCTTTGATGATATCACTAGGTACAGTATTCTCCTTCTATTCCCACAGTTTAAGCCAATGATTAAGCACCATCATTATTTAACAAGCAGTTTATACTTATTTTGTCTTTTTCATGGAGATTAGTAAGATTTCTTTGAGTTTGAGTAGGTGAAAAATGAACCTTCTTTTATGACAAACCCTTTTATTTACTTTTTTATTTTTTGAGACAGGGTTTCACTCTGTCACCCAGGCTGGAGTGGTGCGATCTCAGCTCACTGCAATCTCTGCCTCCTGGGTTCAAGGGATCCTCCTACCTCAGTCTACCAAGTAGCTGGGACCACAGGCACACACCACCACGCCCAGTTAATTTTTTGTATTTTTGGTAGAGATGGGGTTTTGCCATATTGTCCAGGCTGGTCTCGAACTCCTGGCCTCAAGTGATCCACCTGCCTTTGCCTCCCAAAGTGCTGGGATTATAGGCATGAGCCACCGAATCCAGCCTCTTTCTTTTTAAGTTAGCAAACTTTTGTGTAAGAAAAACCTGTGCGTAGGTTTTATTCTGCTCATTACATTTTAAATGAAATTATTTAGAGTTGAATTCTAGGCCTTCTTTTTAAAAATTATGTATTTTAAAGTTACCAAGTAACTACCTGGGATATATACAGATCTGTGTCAGACCACAACATTAAATTCCTCAGAGAGGATTACTGAGTGAGATGTCTTTTGCTGTCACTTTGTCCCATATTTGAGGAGACAAAGTTAACTATTTTAACTAGAAAAATGGAAGCAATACCAACCTAGGGTTGATGCCTGGGATCTCCCATGTGATAATTGTCTTTTCCCTACTTTATCCTTATCTTCAGTGCTTTTTCTTTTCTTTTTATTTCTGTGCAGGGGGGAAAAGTATATGGGAATGTGGCAAGATGATGTGTGTCAAGGGAATGGTGTTGTGGTTACCCAGTTTGGATTATACTACGAGGGCAACTTTCACCTTAATAAAATGATGGTGAGTGGAATATTTGCATGTAGTTATTACTAACTTTTTAAAGCTCCTTTGTCCTTAACTTTTTAAATCATCTTTTGATTAGTTTCCACCTTCTTAGTACTATTTTCCTTCTTTTAAGATTCCATAAGGCTTTGGGGATATGACTGCGTGCACTCTTAAGTTACTCTGTATTTTATGTGTTGTAATTCTTCTCTTGTTTCTTCTTGTAGGGAAATGGGGTTTTGCTTTCCGAAGATGATACTATCTATGAGGGAGAATTTTCAGATGACTGGACTCTTAGTGGAAAGGTTGGAAACTAGCTTTCTTTTTTTTTCTCCCTAATAAATTCTTTTACTGATTTTTTTTTTACTTTAAAAATAGCTGATTTACATGCCATAAAATTCACCCCTTTCAAGTGCACATTTCAGTGATTTTTGGTCAACATGGCTGTACAAACCACCACCACAATCCAGTTTCAGAACATTTCCGTCACCCAAGAAAATCCCTTCTGCTCATTCAGTGACTTCCATTTCCACCTAAAGTCCCAGCCAACCACTAATCACCGTTAATCACTCTATAGATTTGCCTTTTCTGGGCCTTTTGTATAAATGGAATCATACACGCAATCTCCTCTATGTGGCTTCTTACACTTGGTATAATGTTTTTGTTTTTTCCATATTGTGGCGTGTATAGTATTTGTTCCTTTTTATGGCTGAATAGTATTCCAAAACTAAATTTTGTTTATCCTTTTACCAGTTGATGGACATTGGGTTATTTCCAACTTTAGACTATTGTAAATAATGCTGCTATAAACTTTTGAATGCAGTTTCTTGTGTAGACATATGTTTTCATTTTCATTTCTCAAGTAGATGCCTAGAGTGTAATTGCTAAGTTGTATGGTAAATTGATGTTTAACATATTAAGAAACTGTCGAACTTTTTTCCAAAGTGTCTGTACCATTTTACATTCCCATCAGCAATGTCTGAGGATACTAATTTCTCCATATCAAAAAATATTTCTTATTTTCTGTCTTTTTTCTTATAGCCATTCCAATGGGTATGAAGTGGTATCTCCTGGTTTTAATTTGCATTCCCTAGTGACTGATGATGTAGAACATGCTTATTAGTGATTCATATATCTTCTTTGATGAAATGTCTATTCAGATCTTTGGCCTATTTCTAAAATTTTGTTTGTACTCTTGTTGAATTGTATGGGTTCTTTCTGTATTCTGGATACATGTCCTTTATCAGATATGATTTGTAAATATTTTCTTGCAGTCTGACTTGTCTTTTATTTTCTTAATGGTGTCTTTTGAAATAGAAAAGTTTTTCATTTTAATGAACTCTATAAAAAATTTTATGAATTATGCTTTTGATGTTATGTCTAAGAAGTCTTTGCCTGTTGGCTCAAACCTGTAATTCCAGCACTTCGGGAGGCCGAGGCAGGTAGATCACGAGGTCAGGAGATCAAGATCATCCTGGCAAACATGGTGAAACCCCATCTCTACTAAAAATACAAAAAATTAGCCAGGCATGGTGGCGGACACCTGTAGTCCCAGCTACTCAGGAGGCTGAGGCAGGAGAATGGCGTGAACCTGGGAGGCGGAGTTTGCAGTGAGCCGAAATCGTGGCACTGTGCTCCAGCCTGGGTGACAGAGCGAGACTCCGTCTAAAAAAAAATGAAAGTTTTATAGTTTTGCCTTTTATATTTAGGTCTGTGATTCATTTTAAGATAACTTTTGTATATGGGCTGAGTTATGTGTCCAAACTAATCTTTTTGCATATGGCTATCCAAATTTCCCAACACCTTTTCCCATTGAATCTTGGCACCTTTGTTGACCAGAAAATGTGTTTATTTCTGGTCTCTCAGTTACGTTTCATTGATAAACATGTCTCTCCTTGTGTTAATACCACACCATCTAGATTACTATTGATTCCTAGTAAGTTGTGAAATCAGGAATATAAGTCCTCCAAATTTGTTCTTTTTCAAAATTGTTCTGGCCAATCTAGATTCTTTGACTTTTCATATAAATTTTAGGAGTGGCTTATCAAGATTCTGCAATAAACCTTGCTAAGATTTTGATAGAGATTGCATTGAATCTATAGATTAATTTGGGGAGAATTGCCATCTTAATATTGACTCTTCAACCCATGAACATAGAACATCTCACAGTTTATTTAGATCTTTAATTTCTCTCGGCAATGTTTTCCAGGTTTCAGTGTACACATCTTGCATTTCTTTGGTTAAATTTATTTCTAAGTATTTTATTGGTGCTATTGTAAAGCGTTGTTTTCTTAATTTCATTGCTATAATATAAAAATGCAGTTGATTTTGTATTTTGTTCTTGTTTCCTGAAATCTTGCTGAATTCGTTTATTAGTTTTAGTGGGTTTTTTTGTGTGTGGATTTCTTAGGATTTCTTACATACAGAATCATGTCACCTACAAGTAAAGACATTTTTGCTTCTTTCTTTACAATATGGAAGGCTTTTATTTCTTTTTCTTGTCCAGTTGCACTGGCTAGAGTCTCCTGTGGAATGTTGAATAGAAAAATGTTAAGATTGGACATCTTTACATTGTTTTCTATTTTAGAGAAAAGCTTTGTGTGTGTGTGTGTGTGTGTGTGTGTGTGTATGTGTGTGTGTATGTGTGTGTGTTTTTGTGTGTTGAGATAGTGTCTTACTCTGTCACCCAGGCTGGAGTGCAGTGGCGTGTTCTCAGCTCCCTGCAGCCTCAACCTCCTGGGCTCAAGCGATCCTCCCTCCTCAGCCCCCCAAGCAACTGGGACTACAGGCACATGCCACCATGCCTGGCTAATTTTTTTTTTTTTTTTTTTTGTAGAGACAGAGTTTCGCTATGTTGCCCAAGCTGGTCTCAAACTCCTGAGCTCAAGCAATCCACCCACCTCGGCCTCCCAAAGTGCTAGGATTACAGGCATGAGCCACCATGCTTGGCTGAAAAGCATTTTTGTTAAAGTGCTTTTCCATTATCTGTTGAGATGATCATGTGGTTTTTATCATTTATTCTACTAATATGGTGTATTATATTGGTTGCTTGTCTGATGTTAAACCAACCTTGCTTTCCTGGGATGAATTGTACTTGGTCATGGTGTATAATTTTTTTTATATGTTGGTGTTGCTGGATTTAATGCCAATATTTTGTTGAGGATTTTTGCATTCATATTTATGAGAGGTAATGGTCTGTAGTTTTCTTTTATTGTGATGTCTTTGTCTGTCTTTGATATCAGGATAATTCTGGCCTCATAGAACAAGTTGGGAAGTGTTCCCTCCTCCCCTATTTTCTGAAAGTTTGCGAAGCTTTGGTATTATTTCTTCTTTGAATGTTTGGGAGAATTCACCAATGAAGTCTTCTGGGCCTAAGCATTACTTTGTGAGAAAATTTTTAATTTCTAACTCAGTTTCTTTACTTGCCTTAGGTCTATTTAGATTTTCTATTTCTTATTGAGTCAGTTTTGGTACTTTTTGTCTTTCTAGGAGTTTTTCTATTTCTCTATGTTATCTACTTTGTTGGCATAAAGCTGTTCTCTTAGTATTCCATTCTGTCTTCGTATGTTTGTGACGCTTTAACAAAATATCATAGACTGAGAAATTTATTTCTTCACAATTTTGCAAGCTGGGAAGTCCAAGATCAAGGCTACAGCATTCCCTGTCTGGTGAAGGCCTTCTTGGCTGAGTACTCACATAGCAAAAGATGGAAGGGCAAAAAGGCCTAAGATAGTTCCCTCTGGCACTTTTATTTTTATTTTTATTTTTTTCGAGATGGAGTCTTGCTCTGTCACCCAGCCTGGAGTGCAGTGGCATGATCTCAGCTCACTGCAACCTCCACCTCCTGGGTTCAAGCGATTCTCCTGCCTCAGCCTCCTGAGTAGATGGGATTACAGGCACGTGCCACCGTGCCCAGCTAATTTTTGTATTTTTAGTAGAGACGGGGCTTCACCATGTTGGTCAGGCTGGTCTCGAACTCCTGACCTCATGATCCGCCCACCTCGGCCTCCCAAAGGGCTAGTACTACAGGCGTGAGCCACAGCGCCCAACCCTCTGGCCCTTTTCTAAGGCACTGCTCCATTCATGAGGACTCTGTCCCTAATCACTTCCCAAAAGACCCCACCTCTTACTACCATCACAGTGGGGTTTAAGTTTCAGCACAGATTTTAGAGGAGACACACTTTCAAAACAATAGCACCTTCTAACTTTTTTAATTCTATAGGCTGGTAGTAATAACCTGTTTCACTCTTGATTTTATAAACTTATGTTTTCTCTTTTTTTTCTTGATTAATCTAGTTAAATGTCAATTTTATGTATCTTTTCAAAGAAGCAACTTCTAGTTTCATTGATTTTTCTTTATTTCTTGTTTTCTATCTCATTTACTGATTTTTGCACTAATCTTTATCATTTCCCTCCTCTTTCCTGCTTTGGGTTTAGTTTGTTAGTTTGTTCCTCCTTTTGTAATTTTATTAGGTGGAATTTTACATTACTGATTCGAGAACTTCCTGAAAAGATAGGTGTTAACAGCTATAAGTTTCCCTCTGAGCACTGCTTGTAATTTACATCATCCCCTAAATTTTGATATATTGTATGGTCATTTTATACAGTTCAAAATATTTTTGACTTTTCCCTGTGTGTGTTTTTTTTTCTTTTACCCATGGATTATTTTCATATACTCTTTTAGACATGCATGTGCCCATATTTTGTTTGAGTTTTAAAGAGTTGGAGACTGGTAAAGAGCAAGTTAAAAAGGAAAACAACCGTTTAGTGCTTTTTTTCTCTTGATTTTAAAAATTGAGGGCTGGGCGTGGTAGCTCATGCCTGTAATCCCAGCACTTTGGGAGGCCAAGGTGGGTGGATCACTTGAGGTCAGGAGTTCAAGACCAGCCTGGCCAACATGGTGAAACCCCGTCTCTACTGAAAACACAAAAAATTAGCTGGGCGTGGTGGCGGGCGCCTGTGATCCCAGCTACTTGGGAGGCTGAGGCAGGAGGATCACTTGAACCCAGGAAGCGGAGGTTGCAGTGAGCCAAGATCGCACCACTGCACTCCAGCCTGGGCAACAGAGTGAGACTCTGTCTCTAAATAAATAAATGAATATTGAATATATTTCCTCTAACCCCACATTTTATTCTCTGACTTTACCTAGGGAACACTGACTATGCCAAATGGAGACTACATTGAAGGTTATTTTAGTGGAGAATGGGGATCTGGGATAAAAATCACTGGAACCTACTTCAAACCTAGTCTATATGAGAGTGATAAAGACAGACCTAAAGTTTTGTGAGTAACTAGTGTTAATTCTGGATTAATTATTGAATGTTTGGAGTTGTCTTGCTTTTATCAAAGCTGGTTAATATTTTAAAAGCAAAGTCAAGTTCTTAAAGTCTTCTTTTTTATTTTATTTTATTTTTATTTTTTGAGACAGGGTGTCACTCTGTCACCAGGCTGGAGTGCAGTGGCGTGATCATGGCTCACTGCAGCCTTGACGTCCTGGGTTCACGTGATCCTCCCGCCTCAGCTTCCCGAGTAGCTGGGACTACAGGCACCCGCTACCATGCCCGGCTAATTTTTCTAATTTTTGTAGAGACTGGGTCTTGCTATTGCTCAGGCTGGTCTTGAACCTGAGCTTAAGCGATCCTCCTGCCTCAGCCTCCCAAAGTGCTGGGATTACAGGTATGAGCCGCTGCACCTGGCCAAAGTCTTTTTTTTTTTTTTTAAACAAGATGTAACCTCCTTGAATTGTCAACTGACACTGCTTTAGATGACTAAATCTATAGTCTTGTCTATAGTCTTGGTTTAGATTATAAGCCTTAAAGCATGGATGTTTAAAAGGAAAGTTCCATGTGTGAGAGAGTGTTCTTTTTTTTTTTTTGGAGGTGGGAGGGAAGATGGAGTCTTGGTCTGTCGTCCAGGCTGGAGTGTGGTGGCGTGATCTTGGCTCACTGCAGTGTCTGTCTCCCGGGTTCAAGCGATTCTCCTGCCTCAGGCTTCCAAGTAGCTGAGACTGTAGGTGCACACAACCATGCCAGGCTAATTTTTTGTATTTTTAGTAGAGACAGGGTTTCACCATGTTGGCCAGGCTGGTCTCAAACTCCTGACCTCAAGTGATCCACCCACTTTGGCCTCTCAAAGTGCTGGGATTATAGGTGTGAGCCACCGCGCCCAGCCTGAAAGAGCATTCTTTTTTTTTTTTTTGAGACGGAGTCTTGCTTTGTCGCCCCGGCTGGAGTGCAGTGGCACGATCTCGGCTCACTGCAAGCTCCACCTCCCGGGTTCACGCCATTCTCCTGCCTCAGCCTCCCGAGTAGCTGGGACTACAGGTGCCCACTACCACGCCCGGCTAATTTTTTGTATTTTTAGTAGAGACGGGGTTTCACCGTGTTAGCCAGGATGGTCTCGATCTCCTGACCTCGTGATCCGCCCGCCTCGGCCTCCCAAAGTGCTGGGATTACAGGCGTGAGCCACCGCGCCCGGCTGAAAGAGCATTCTTAAATGGAATCTATACACAACTTGATTTTGAAAAGTAAAGAACATACACACACACACACACACCCCAAGTGGAATAGTAAAATCTGCATATATGAGGAAAAAAAGGCAAAATCTAAGTATATTATGCCCATTGCATTTTTGGCTTTATTTTCTGTTCTCCCACCATCTCTCCCTAGATGTGGCACAATCACAGAAGTGGACAGTTTTTGGCATATGTCTGTTTTTCTTTATTGATTGCAGCTTTAATTTTATTATTATATTTGGTAGCACCTCAGTTTTTTGTTCCCAAGGATATGTTTTCTGTACCATGTTTATTCTTAGCGTCTTTTAGAACCCAGTATGTAATGCATTTTAAATTCTCATTATAAGATATGCAAGGTTCAGAAAGTCCTTGTTCTAACAGGAATCAATTTTTATTTTTATTTTTTTTTTATTTTTAAATTTTTTTTTTTTTTTTTTGAGATGGAGTCGCACTTTGTCACCCAGGCTGGACTGCAGTGGCGTGATCTCAGCTCACTGCAACCTGCACCTCCCAGGTTCAAGCGATTCTCCTGCCTCAGCCTCCTGAGTAGCTGGGATTACAGGTGCGGGCCACCACGCCTGGCTAATTTTTTTTTTTTTTTTTTCGAGATGGAGCGTCACTCTGTCGCTAGGCTGGAGTGCAGTGGTGCGATCTCGGCTCACTGCAACCTCTGCCTTCTGGGTTCAAGCGATTCTCCTGCCCCAGCCTACCGAGTAGCTGGGATTACAGGCATGCACCACCATGCCCAGCTAATTTTTGTATTTTTAGTAGAGATGGGGTTTTGCCATGTTGGCCTGGCTGGTCTCGAACTCCTGACCTCAGGCGATCCACCCTCTTTGGCCTCCCAAAGTGCTAGGATTACAGGCATGAGCCACCGTGCCCAGCCAATTTTTTGTGTTTTTAGTAGAGACAGAGTTTCACCATGTTGGCCAGGCTGGTCTGGAACTCCTGACCTCAGGTGTTCCACCTGCCTTGGCCTCCCAGAGTGCTAGGATTACAGACATGAGCCACCACACCTGGCCAGGAATCAATTTTTTAAAATTAATTCTGTGGAATTATAGGAGGCAGAGTCAATTGGTTTGCTTTGTACTTAGTATTCCATACACTTTGATATCCAAAAAACAATAATTAGCTAAAAAACATTCCTTTAAAATTTTCATTTAGTGTTTTAAAAATAGAATTACCATCAGTCTTGGCAGTTTTGGTCACAAAAAAAGCATTCTCAGTTGTATGTTAGAAAGTTTCTGTTCTTTGGAACAATTTTGCACAAAAGAAATGATTAATAAAAGGTTGATATGACTTTATTAGCAGGAAGCTAGGAAACCTGGCAGTGCCAGCTGATGAGAAGTGGAAAGCGGTGTTTGATGAATGTTGGCGCCAACTGGGCTGTGAGGGCCCAGGCCAAGGGGAAGTTTGGAAAGCATGGGACAATATTGCTGTGGCCTTGACCACCAGTCGGCGCCAGCACAGAGACAGGTGAGTGAACACCTGCTCAACATACAGCAGAGCATGTTAGGAAGATGAAACTTAAGACCAGTACGTAGTCAAGGGTCACTACATTTAATTTAAAAGTTAATGATGTACTTCTGCTTCTGAGTAAGAGGGATTAAAACACACTTTCTTTATCTTCTGTTGAACTCAACTGTTAAACCTGAACAGAATACATGGACAGTTATTTATGAACTCTGAAAAGTAAATATCAACAAGTAGATTGAGGAAGAAAACCTGAATTCAAAGTACCACAAAACCAGTGGTGAGTTTACTTAGATGTTTTGCTCCAATATCCCTCAGCCGGAACTCAGTGCAGCCTGAAACATGAAAGCAAGTACTGTGGTGCAGACAGACAGGGATACAGAAAATATCCCTCTGGTTCTGGCTCAAGGAGTGACAAAGGGACTCCTAAAACTCAGAGTGGTTGATATATACTCAGTTTTCTTTCTGTCTTTTTTCTCTATTCTCTCATGCCCAAGCCTCCAGGACCTTCTGTGGCAGTAATGGTAGCAGCTGGAGCAGGCGTGAACAGGAAACTTGCAAAAGTCAAAACTCTTGAGGGTGGAATCTTCTTCCCCCTTTGGTGGCTCCTTAGCTCAAGGGAAGGCCAAGCCCCAACCCCATTGCATTTTTGGCTTTGTTCTCTGTTCTCCCACCATCTGTCCCTAGATGTGGCACAATCATGGAAGTGGGCAGTTTTTGGCCAGAGGACCTAAAAAGGGGTGCCTGCGAACCAGAAAATACTGGGGATGTGATGGAGAGAAGAGCTCTGGGAAACAAGCCCATAAAGTTGTTTGTGAACTCCTGGGCTCACCCTAGACCTGCACATGTATGAATTTGATCCTAATTAGTACCAAAGAGTTTGAGAACCAAGCTCATAGGTTGACCACTCAGGTCCCAGAGTAGTCATTAAGTTGTACACTCACAGAACAAACCCAGGAAGGATGCAAAGGCTTTGAGAAGTGAACTGGCATTGGCACCATGGCCCACAGGAGACTAAAGCAAAAATATCTGCTGTTTTAGGGATTCTCAATATCACTTACACATTCAGTGATTTGCTGGAAGAATTCACAAGACTCAGCATATAGTTGTACTCACAAGTAAGATTACAGCAACATGGTAGGGACGCACAACCAGATCATAAGGGAAAAAGACACAGGTAGAGTCTGGAGGAATCCATGTGTAAGCTTTCCATGATCTCTCCTTTCTGGGATGAGTCACACACAACACAGTTTTCCCTGCAGCAAAATGCAGCGACACGTGTCTCATGTTTCTGCCCAGGGAAGCCCACTAGAGACTCAGTGCCCAGGTTTTATATTGGGGGCGGGTCACATAGGCACCCTGTGCTTGGCAGTTGCCAAATTCCACAGTCCCAGCTTACAGGAAAGCAGATGTTCACCATAAATCACATTGTTAATCTAAGGACAGCAAAACACCTTTGTCAGTATATGGAACTTTTACGAAGCTTAATTCCCAAGTGCCAGCCAAGGGTCAACCTTATAAGCAGGTTCTTTTTTATTTTATTTCATTTTTATAAATAAAGACAGGGTCTTGCTATATTATCCAGGCTGGTCTCGAACTCCTGTCCTCAAGAAATCCTCCTGCCTCGGTCTCACAAAGTGCTGGGATTGCAGGCGTGAGCTACCACACCTAGCTCAGGTCCTTCTAAAGATAGCAGTTTCAAGCCTGCTATGTTTACTGTTTTATGAATGTCAACATTCTCCATAGGATATAAACAAGACCCAGAGTTTTATAATGCTCAAAATATCCAAGACATTAACCATAATTACTCAGCAATGAAAGAACCATGAAAATCTCACTTTATTTCAGGAAAGAGAATCAATAAATATCAACAGATGACATAGATGTTGAAGTTGTCTGACAAGAACTTCAAAGCAACTATTATAAAATACATGTGCAATCACAAACACCCTTGAAATAAATATTAGAACAAATGTATCAGCAAAGAAACAGAAGATATAAAGAAGAGCCAAATCAAAATTTTGGGGTTGAAAACTGCACTAACCAAAATCACTTATTGTATGAACTCAGTGGCAGAATAGAGATGGCAATGGAAGAGTCAGTGAACCTGAAGATAGATCAGTATGGATTATCAAATCTAAACAACTGAGAGAAAAAACATGAAAAAATAAAAAAGTGAACACAGCCTCAAGGACTTGTGGGTCTAAATTTGTTTCCTTAGAATTCCAGAAGAAAAGGAGAAAGAATGGGCTGGGCATGGTGGCACGCACCTGTAATCCCAGCACTTTAGGAAGCTGAGGCAGGCAGATCACCTGAGGTCAGGAGTTCGAGACCAGCCTGGCCAACAAAGCAAAACCCCATATCTACTAAAAATACAAAATTAGCCCGGGCGTGGTGGCAGGTGCCCGTAATCCCAGCTACTTAGGAGGCTGAGGCAGGAGAATCGCTGGAACTCGGGAGGCGGAGGTTGCAGTGAGCCGAGATAGCGCCATTGCACTCCAGCCTGGGCAAAAATAGCAAAACTCCATCTCAAAAAAAAAAAAAAAGAAAGAAAAGAAAAGGAGGAAGAATGAGGGATGGAACATTTTGTGAAGAAATAATGGTTGAAAACTTATCAAGTTTAGTAAAAAGACGTGAAACCCATAGATTCAAGTAGCTGAACGAACTCCATCTTGGGAAAAACCACAGATAACCATGTATAGACACATATTAAAATTCATGGACAAAGATCTTGAAAGCAGCTAGAGTGAAATAATGGGAAATCAGCAATTCAAATGACTGCATATTTCTCATTAGATACCTTGGAAGCCAGAAGGAAGTGGCCCAACGTTTTCGAAATACTAAAAGAAAAGTTACAGATGTACTTGTTCATTTCTCTCTTTTTCTCCTTTTTAAAATTTTCTTTTTCACCTTCTTTTCTTTTCTCCTGCTTTTCTCCATCTGCCTTTCTTCTTTAATTTGACCAGTAACTCCCACAAGCATTGCTTAGCATTTGGACCTAAAGAATTTACTAATCCCTGCAGCAAAACTTCCTAATTAACTATGACTTTCTTGAGTTTAATTCTAGATAATGGTTTGTTTGAGCTGTGCCTTCGTTGTTAAAATATCAAGGAGCATACTTTAATCTGTGAGTGTAACTACATACGGTTAATTTTTAAATGAGCTTTATGCTGGTCTTCATTTCCACATGTCAGTTGCTTTCTAAAGGGAATTGAAGAAAAATTGAGCAAGTATCCATTTATTCAGAATGTAAATGTTTGTTCTGAATAATTAAATGTTCTAGTTTGCTAAGTTACCAAATTCTTTAAATAAATTACCAGTATTCAAATAATTTTAATATACTAAAGTATAGTTACATAGAAATTAAATTCCAGAGGTTGAAAGATACTTCAGGAACTTTAAACATTTCACAGTCAAGTCTAACAAATACTAATTGTTATTCTAGCCTGGAGAGATTAGTTTAGAGTCTATCTAATTGAGTATCTCCAAAATTGATACTTAAAGTAAACCATAGTATAATTTTTGCTTGCTTGAAATTCGTGTATGTGTTTCAAGAAATTAAATGTAGAAAGAAGTAATTTTTTTTTCTATATTTGGGATATATAGGAATTGATTTTAGTATTTCATTCATGAAGTTCATAATTGTTACCTTCTACTCTATCAGTAGAAGAAATGGAAACTCCCAGAATTGATGAAAGCCATTGACTGCCCCTTGTGCGTGATACAGATGGTCAGCTTAGTACAGCCTGTCAGTTCGACCTTAAGACTTTAGCCCTTCAGTTAACCTGGGTTAACTGTTGTTAGGTGTTTCTGAGAAGTGAAAATGAATGAACTCTTTATATAAAATTATGTTGCTACCACAAAGATCTTATGTGTTTATCTAAAATCTCTAATAATAATGATTAGGCACAGTTTTCAGTTTCTCATTGGTTGTCATCTAATGATAGAACACTATTACCAAAAATTTCAGTTGATTACTAGCGTGTGTTTTCTCTTAGTATCTTCATCCAGTTTCTGTTTACCCATTATGTGCTTACATTGTCACCTGTTGGAGTGTCATTATCTCCTTGCTTCTTAACCTTGTTTTCATTTCTTCCTTTGCCCTTTGACTTATTTCCCTTTTTCCTTAACTCCCTTCCCTCTTTTTTTCCTTTTATTCCATTTTTCTGTTGTCACCAACGGGTCTATCACCTTCAAGCTAATATTGTATTTATCTTCAAGCTAATGTCATATTATTTCCAACACCATGGTTTAGATTGGAGTAGAATCTTCATTAATTTATTGTAGAATCTTCATTGTAGAATGAAGAATGAATCTTTATTGTAGAATCTTCATTAATTTATGGTACAAAGTAACACTACCTGAGTTTTTGAATGAATGTTATGTAAACTGAGTACCTAATAGCAGGATCGTGATGATTTCTGAGTTCGTTGGGTTTAGTCCTATGTTGGATGCTCCACTTTGACTGGAGCTAGTGATTGTGTTTCATGTGAGTATTTACACGTATCTTGCTTTCTTGATGTGAAATACAACAGACTTTTCTTTCCCTTTTTATAGTCCAGAAATATTGAGTCGTTCACAGACTCAGACACTAGAGAGTTTGGAATTCATTCCACAGCATGTTGGTGCCTTCTCTGTGGAGAAATATGATGACATCAGGAAATATTTAATAAAGGTAAACTAGAGTAAAAATTACATTGGTCTTGTGAATTAATGATTCACCTACCACAATATATCATTCAGATAGACCGACAGCTTAATGTTATTCTAATCCTGTTTTTGCATCCTGTGCATTTCTTTTGTTAATTATCAAACTACCAAGATTACATTTCTACCTAAAGATTGTCCCATTATTATGATAGAACTTTTTAAAGTTTTTTAAGGCACTCAAGGGGGTTCTTAAGAAATAAGATTAGAGTTTTAAATTGCTTTTTGTTAATAACATTAGCAAACTAGAGATTGTGTAAGTAAAGCATGCTGCCCTCACCCCTGGATAGGGTCTTTGCTTCCTTCGAAAACTTGTAAGACGAGCTACAATTTAAAGTGTGATGTATATTGATGGGAAGTGCAGGAAGGAGTATTCTGAGAAGTCAGGGGAACTGAAGGATGACTGTTTCAGAGTATCATCAACAGTCAGTGTTTAGTTTTCTCAAAGATAACATTTTTTATCATTTTTGTGAAGTTTAAAGTATATTTGAATGTTTTTAAAATTTTGTATTCTTTTTTTTTTTTTAGATATGGGGGTTCTCACTGTGTTGCTCAGGCTGGCCTCAAACTCCTGAGCTCAATCGATCCTCCTGCCTCAGCCTCCCTAGTAGCTGGGACTATAGGCATGAGCCACCACATCCAGCAGAATCTTTCTTTTAGTGGTATTCCATATCAGTACTTCCAAAGCTATTTGCCCAAAATGTGAAGGAGATTCTTTGATCAAGATTAGGAACTCCAGCTTCATATAATTGGGGTAGACAGTACTTTCAAAAAAATTAAAGTATTTGAATATTCCTGGTCCCAAAATTGACTCTTGACATTTTGACAATTGTTTGTCATTTATGAAGTTGTTTCTTATTGATGGATTGTTTCTGCTGATAATGCACATCAACTGACTTCATTGATTCTCTTCCTACTCAGGCCTGTGACACTCCTCTGCACCCCCTGGGCAGGCTTGTGGAGACACTGGTTGCAGTGTATAGAATGACATACGTGGGCGTAGGAGCCAACCGCAGGTTATTGCAGGAGGCTGTAAAGGAGATTAAGTCCTATCTTAAGCGAATTTTCCAGCTGGTGAGGTAAGAGAGCTTTTCACTAAAGTCTGCAGGCTATGGAATACTATTTTATACCAATGCTTGGGTAGTTTCACCCTGAATCATCAAGAAAATAGTTTTATGCCACAGTCCTTTAATAGATTAAGTAAAACATGTTTTAAATGTATGTGTAAGCTATAAACATAAAAAAGATGAACCTTAGCTATTGTTATTTATTTATTTTTATGTCTTATTAAGTAAAGCTAAAATAAATGTTTGGGGTTTTTAAATTCTAATTTTGGTATGAAGTATAGTAGTCGTCTTATTTAGATTCAGTCTCTAGGCAAAATCATGTATCTAAAGCCCAACCACAGAGTAGACAAAGTTTAATATAAAGTTTTGTCCTTGAGTTTTTGTGTCTTGTCCTTTGGCAACAGTATCACATACGTTCATTTATTTAACAAATATTTATGGAGCGTTTCTATGTAATAGCCATCATTCTAGGCTCTCAAGGGATTTATCAGTGAACAAAGACAAACAGTCTTTGCTGTCATGGAGCTTACATTCTAACGGGGGAAAAGAGTAAACATCAAAAATAGATGTAGTATGTCAGATAGTGATTAGCACTATGGAGAAAAATAAAGGGAAAGAGTACTAGATGTGAGATGCTATTATTTTAAAGAGAAGGTCAGAGCAGACTGACTAATACGGTGGTGTTATTTGAGCAGAGACTCAAAGAAGGCAATTAAATGAGACAGTAAGCATCTTTGGGAAGAGAGTTCCAGGCAACAAACAGATTTAAGCTTGTGAGATATAAGATCTTTTACTGAGTTGAAGCCAACAAGTAAATACTACAGTGAGATAATTATACAAAAGTTTGTAAATTTGTCCCAGAACTTCCATATATTGTCTGCCTCAACATTGGAAATGTTTCAGGTTTTGAGGGAGAAGTGTGGTCTATTAAAAAGATCACTAGCCTGGGCTAGCTCTGACATTAGCTAGATGAGTATAATGAAAATAAGTGTCCTGACCTTTTTTAGTTTTTTCAACTATAAAATTAGGGCAGATGGAGGTGCAAGATGTAAGTCTACAAAAATAGAGAAGACTGCATATTGCCTTTAAAGGGCCAAAATTTAAGTCCGTAAAAATAAGAGAAAATAAACTTATTTATGGTAGAGTACACTAGCATACAAGAAGTCAGAGATAAAATCTATGGCAGAACTCAAAGACCAGGAAAAAAAATTCCTCACCAATTTATCCCCTTGATCATTTGAAAAATTAATTTTCAGCAAGTTTTAAAAACACATTTTTAAATTTTATGTTGAGTACAGAGGGAAATAATAGACACTGAGGACTCTAAAAGGGGGGAGTGTGTGTGGGAGGGTGAGGGTTGAAAACTTACTGATAGGATACAGTGTTCACTGTTCAGGTGATGGGTACACCAGACGCCCAGACTTTACCGCTACCTGATATATCCGTGCAACACAACTACATATGTGCCCCCTGAATCTATAAAAATAAAATAAAACTTTACGTTGTGTCTTCTATAATTAATCATTTTTTCCCTTAATGTTGGACATTTAATTTCTGTCGGTGTTTGCTTATATTCTAGAAGAGTGGTCCTTGCTCAGAGTTAATATAAATTGACCTCAGATGAGATTTGCCAGTAAAGAACACATATCTCATATAGATCAGAATTCTCCATTCCTTAGTAACTAGACAGAAGAAAATCATAGCACGTGAAGATTTTGTAGTGGTATTATTCATTAGCTGCATTCTTAATTTTATCCTGTTAGAAACATCAGTTTTCTCAGGGAACTAAAATACTTAGTTGATAATAAAGCTTGCTCTCATAACTAATGGAAATGTGTTTTTATGCTTTTCAACCCCCCTAGAAGTATAATTGTATAATTATATTTTTTATTCTTCCTTAGGTTCTTATTTCCTGAGCTGCCTGAAGAAGGCAGCACAATTCCTCTCTCTGCTCCTCTGCCAACCGAAAGGAAGTCTTTTTGCACTGGGAAGTCAGATTCCCGATCTGAATCACCAGAGCCAGGGTAAATGGAGTTGGGTGGGGACAGTGAAGAAAGGGAATGGTGACTAGATGATCTTACTCAAAGAGTCCCAGCGAGAAAGTGTGTTCTCTAGATCTATTTCCTCATTTCTAAAATGATATGGTTGGGGCCAGGAGGGTTGGGGCCAGCCACAGTGGCTCACACCTGTAATCCCACACTTCGGGAGGCTGAGGTGGGAGGATTGCTTGATCTTAGGAGTTCAAGAGCAGCCTGGGCAACATAGGGAGACCCCATCTCTACAAAAATAAAAAAAATTAGCAGGGCATGGTGGCACACACCTACGGGTTCAGCTACGTGGGAGGCTGAGATGAGAGGATCACTTGGGCCTGGGAGGTTAAAGGCTGCAGTGAGCTGTGACTGCACCATTGTGCTCCAGCCTGGGTGACAAAATGAGACCTGTCTCAAAAAAAAAAAAAAAAAAAAATGTAGCTGGGTAGGTGCCGCCTCTGAGGTCCCTCTTAGTTCTCTCAAGTACTATTAGCCATACCCCAGGAAAAAGCAACCACAGATGATCTGAGCACAAAGGCTGCTTAGCAAAGGAAGTAACATCACACTGTCCTAGAATAACCTCAGAGAAATCAGCCTCAAAATGGAAACAATGTAAGTTTTCAGTGAGATTTTTAATTCATGAAAAGAATTCACAGTTTCGTCTAAGACAAAATTATAGATAATGTCCTCATATCAACTCCATATGTAAAGAGCAGAGTAATATTATAACTTCTTTAAAACTTCCCATCTCTACTTTTGCCTTTTTGAAATTGAAGCTCTATCTTGGATTCTGTATTCAATTTTAATATGAAAAATGCTCCTTTTCTCCCACTCCATTATTTTGTAGTTATGTAGTAACGAGTTCTGGATTATTGCTTCCTGTGCTGCTACCTCGGCTCTACCCACCGCTGTTTATGCTTTATGCTTTGGATAATGATCGCGAGGAAGACATTTACTGGGAATGTGTCCTTCGACTAAATAAGCAGCCAGATATTGCTCTCCTGGGCTTTCTTGGGGTGCAGAGGTAAGTGTAGTAGTTACAAGCGCAACCAAATGGTTTTAATTTAAAATGCAAACTGCGTTATTGGAAATTTGGCACTTTGATATCTAATTATATATATGGCTTGTAATTATTTTTTGCATACGTCTTCTTTAACAAAATAATGATAGTTAATAATCTTTATTTCTGAGAATATTTGGAGATGAGTATGAAACCTGCTGATTCTTTGGAATGTGTTTTTTATTATGTTTTCATATATATAGTAATATATATTTATTATATATTAGTAATGTATTTTATATATTATGTATAGTAATATGTATATAGTAAGTGTGAGCTATTTTGCCTGGTATTTTATAGCTCTTTAGAGCAGAATACATATCTTTGGCATTCTTCCTTCTCTTCTTTTCTCTCCTCCCTCTCCATTTGCAATTTTTAAGTTAAAGGTTTTGAAGTTGTTTTTTTTTTTTTTTTTTTTTTGAAAGAGAGTTTCACTCTGTCATGCAGGCAGGAGTGCGATGGTGCAATCTCAGCTCACTGCAACCTCCACCTCCCAAGTTCAAGCAATTCTCATGCCCCAGCCTCCCAAGTAGCTGGGATTACTGGCGCACGACACCATGCTCAGCTAATTTTTGTATTTTTAGTATAGATGGAGTTTTGCCATGTTGGCCAGGCTGGTCTCGAACTCTTTGCCTCAAGTGATCTGCTCGCCTCGGCCTCCCAACGTGCTGGGATTACAGGTGTGAGCCACTGTGCCCAGCCCTGCTGTTTTTATTAGAGGGTATTATTGCTCGTTATCCAGGGAATACTAAATTATTATGTTTTCTTTCTAGGGCAGTGATAAAGCTGATTCTACCTCCCCAATCTCTATTTGTGCTACCAAGAAAAGTGAATAAGCCTCAATTTTTTTTTTTTGAGACGGAGTCTTGCTTTGTTGCCCTGGCTGGAGTGCAGTGGCGCAATCTTGGCTCGCTGCAACCTCCACCTCCCAGGTTCAAGTGATTCTCGTGCCTCAGCCTCCCAGCTAGCTGGGATTACAGGCCTGTGTCAACGCACCCAGCTAATTTTTATATTTTCTTATTTTTGTGCTTTTTTTTATTTTGTGCTTTAATTGTTTTCAGTGGAATAATTCAGTAGTAGAAATGAGATAAAACTGAGTGAAGGAAAAATATTTGGTAATATCTGTAACGTGTAGGTTATTGGGATATAGAATGACAAATCCCTTAGGGAGATGATAAAAACTCTTAAATCACTTCTGGAATGTTTATAAAAACTTAACCTATTGTGGAGCAGTTCTTTTTAATGGGGACAAGGAAGCCAATATAGCTGTCAACTATTTTTATGGGATTTTGTCTACCATTAAGTAACAACTTATATTAATAATTTATGGATTCCATTATAGGAAATTTTGGCCAGCAACCTTGTCAATCCTTGGAGAGAGTAAAAAGGTATAGTAGATTTTCTTTTCCTCAGCAAATATGCTTTTCTCTAATGGGAAGGATTTGAGATAGCAAAACTTTTTCATTTTACTTTGATAGAACAGTACCCAAGCTTGTGTTTGCATCTGTTATTACCAAAGACCTGCACTCTGACATCAATATAATTTATTTCTGTTGTTGCAGAAAATAGTTTTCCTCCTTGACCTTCACTCTCTTTTTTGCAGGTTTTGCCAACCACGAAAGATGCTTGTTTTGCCTCAGCAGTAGAATGTCTGCAGCAGATCAGGTATTCTCTGATTTGTTGAAAAGCCATACAAATCAAAGTAGTGCTTGGTCTATTAAGATATTATTAATATGATCTTATCTTTACCTAAGCCTTAAGCATCCCCATTCTATATGCTGATGGTGTCAAACTCAATGTGGAAATCAGAAATCAGAATGAGACCCTTGGGTTATCTTTTACTCTAAAATGACCTTGCATTTTCAAAAGTAGTAGAGAGCCAAGCCAGAAATTTATCCATATAATCACATCTTTAGCCAAGTGGAAATTAACCAAATTTCTCATTCAGAAAAGAGCATATATTAGGAGAATGAGATTTCACGTGGGTAAAAGGAAACAATATATGAATCGTAGACAGTTGGAGGCTACTTTTCTCATAGCACCATGGGAGTACAAAGTCATCCTTTCCAACGACTCATAATGCCTAAGTGTCCAGGTTAAGGCATGTGAACCCCAGGAGGGAATATTGTCAAAAAAGCACGATCAAATGGCTTTATTAAGAAAATTATAGGATGTCTTTTTGTCATTGTTTCTGTAACAGCACAACATTTACCCCATCAGACAAACTTAAGGTCATCCAGCAGACTTTTGAGGAGATCTCTCAGAGTGTCCTGGCGTCACTCCAGGAAGACTTCTTGTGGTCCATGGATGACTTGTTTCCTGTTTTCTTATATGTGGTGCTACGGGCCAGGTAACTGTTTTATGACTTTATTATTAGTGAGTCATTATTTTT
This sequence comes from Gorilla gorilla gorilla, assembly GCF_029281585.2. Classification (NCBI taxonomy): domain Eukaryota; kingdom Metazoa; phylum Chordata; class Mammalia; order Primates; family Hominidae; genus Gorilla; species Gorilla gorilla. The sequence goes on along the minus strand of NC_073235.2, from coordinate 104,310,716 downwards.
AAAAGTCTGCTGCTTGCATTTTCTGAACTGACAGCAGGAGTACGCTCTTCCACTAGAAAAAAATCGATTAACCCATTCCACTGTGGCATTACCTTTTTATTGAGCTGTTCTTTCTTTTTCCCATCAACTAGATTCAAAAGGAGAATGGACATATAAGTGAAAATAACTCAGCATCTTTTTCTCTTTGGGGCAGGATTAGGAATTTAGGCTCTGAGGTACACCTCATTGAGGATCTAATGGACCCCTATCTTCAGCATGGGGAACAGGGTATAATGTTCACCACGTTGAAGGTGAGTATAGTTATTATTTAATACTTTTTTATCTTCATATCTGTCTTTCATTTACCATATTATAAATGCCATTAACCACTTTTTTTGTATAAAAGTTTAATGCAAACCTTAAATGCCTTTAGAGCACATTTTGTTCTACACTTTAAAACATTATATAGTATATTAAAGTAGGATAAGCCAGTTGTTCCTCAAAATACTAAAGCAAATTCTTCATTACCTAATCCTCCTTGTAAATTGATCAAACTGTTATAAATGTTTACATTTATATAAATAATTGTAACTCTAAAAAAGAAACAGAAAGGATTCTTAGTGTCCAAGAAAGTTTCCAACAGGAGTGCTATTCAATGGAACAGGGTAAAACACAGAAGGCAGTATGTAAATAACGAATTTGAATTCCATCTTCTTTCTTTGCCTTGTATTTACTGTAACCAATAGATTACAAATGAGCTTCTTTGATCTGGGTGGCCTGGAGAGATTGTTAGAAGTCATTTGTTTCCCGCCTTGATTTTTCTTGGAATTTGGAAGAATCACTCTAAAGTTTATTGAAAAAACAGCAGATAGAAAGTGCAAAAACACTTGTGAAAAATGAGAAAGAATAGACCTACTCTTCCAGTTAGTAAAATTTATAAAATTACAGTAATGAAGATAAAATAGTATGTGACTGTCACAGGAATACACAATTACCTAAATAGAAGGGATAGCTCCCATATAAACACATCATAATAAAAGCTTCACATGAAAGTGGAAACTCCAAACCAAAATGGAAAAGAGGAATTATTTAACAAATGGTAAAACAAAGTATTGGATAGCTTATTAGCAGTTTTGGAGGGAGGGTAGAATAGCAAATTATATAGATGCTTTGGGGTTTAAATATAGAGAAAGGAAGAGAGAAGGAAAGACAGGTAAATTAAAATAAGAAAAATAACTAGAATTCAATGTCAGGTTTCTGGCCTAGGTTAACTATTTAAACTTTTCAACTAAAATACCATTAACGCTTCTTTTTTTTGAGACAGAGTCTCACTCTGTCGCCCAAGCTGGAGTGCAGTGGTGCGATCTCGACTCACTGCAACCTCCACTTCCCAGGTTCAAGTGATTCTGCTGCCTCAGCCTCCCAAGTAGTTGGGATTACAAGTGCCTGCCACCACACCTGGCTAATTTTTGTATTTTTATTAGAGATGGGGTTTCACCAGGTTGGCCAGGCTGGTCACGAACTCCTGACCTCAGATGATCCACCCGCCTTGGCCTCCCAAAACGCTGGGATTACAGGCGTGAGCCACTGCACCCGGCCTACCATTAACACTTCTATTAAATAAACTGAAAAGGGGGAGAAACTGGGGAAAATATTGGCCACAGATGACTTAGATTATTAGTGTTTATGTTATTTGAAGAGTATCTCTAAACAGATCACCAAAGAAGAAACTGAACTAGTAAGTTTACATGTAGAAAAATACTCAACCTCACTGAAAATCGTAGTACTGCAGATTTAAATAAGGTATCATTTTGTGCTGTTAAATTATCAAGAATGTTTTAAAATTACTGGTGGGGTTATAGTGAAGTCATTATTATTCCCACATTGCTGATAATGGGGTAAGTAGCCATTACCCTTTTGGAAAGCAATTGTTACTAACATAGATATCAACAACATCAAAAAATGTGGAGTTTGACTCAATGGTTCTACTCCTGGGGATTTATCCTAAGAAACTAAAGAATGGAAAATGTTACATGTTATCTGGATGTGTTATTCATTGGGGTATGAGTAATTCCCATACCTGGAAACTCATAATTCAGGGTGCTTCTTAAAAATGCATTCCTGGAAGTTATGACTCCCCAGGTCTGCAATGATGCTTAATCTGTATATTTATTAATCATACTAGGTAATTCTAATTAGAGTTGTACCTTTTAATGATTGGTATACTCTAAATGTCCAATCAGTAATGGCAAATTGTGGTGTTTCTGCATGTGAAGAATATTAGCTAGCTTGTAAAAAAACTTTGTTTGTTTTAGAATAAGACGGGAAATGAAAAAATTTTGTCTATACTAATTACAAGTAGGCAAAAGACAGCCACTAGATAGGGGAACTAGAAGGGAACAGGGAAAAGTGAAATCAGTTAAATCTGTTGGGCCATCAACTGAATTTGTTCATAAGGGATTTTGTTTCTTTAGTCCCATATGCATTGCTCTCTTTATGTAATTTCTTTAAAAGTGAATTTGAAATTATTTTGAACTTTTCTTCCAGGCATGTTACTACCAGATTCAGCGTGAGAAGCTTAACTAGGCTGCATAACAGCTTGAAAACTGGATTATCTACTACAGAGTGTTATAACACCATCTGGAGTCTTCCCGTAGTGGCAAAAAAGAACAGTGTTGAAATTGGAAAGGACTTTGTGTTATTTAGGTTGTTAGAATGAGCCTTACTAATAATAAGAGCTCTGAGCCCAGAAAAAAGGACGGTATAGTTTAAAGGGAGGATTGAAAGGGAGGTAAAAGATCAGATTAGACCAGTTCTTGGCCTATGATAAGTTCCAAAAATACCATTTATCTACTATTTGAAAAAAGAAGAGGATATCCCTTCCTACAGTAAAGGGTATGTCAGCTACATGAAGTTGTAAGAAAAGCTTCCAGTAGAGCTTCTTATATTAAAGAAGTTGATGGATATTTTTGAATTTCTGGTTTGCCTGAATCCACCTGCAGTTACCCCGATCCCTTTGCAAGAACCAGATCGTACTTGAAACTATAGTGGCCACACTCTGCCTTCCTGAGTCCCTTCCAGTCATGTGTGCATCATGTCTCTTTGCCAAGGGAGGGGAGAAAGGAACTTTTAAACTGCAGTTTTAACTTTTTCTAAGCTGTTTCTTGATGGGAGAGGTTCTGTGCAAAACTACCACATTCTGTCCCCAAAATGTGGAATGCATCCAAATAGGAGTCTTCTGCCTCTTAACTTAAAAGAACATAGGAATTTTGTTTTTGGTTTCTTTATCATGCTACAGAGAGTGAATACACTGGAATTCAGACACCGACTCTGAGCTGCTAGGAACCTTATTTGTCCATGTGCAAACGCTGTATTCCGAGGCCTGTGAATGGCAGCCTGAGGAAGTTTTGCATGCAGGCTGTGTTTTCGAGCAGGACTAACAACTGGGAAATAAGCAAAAAACTGCATCGGTCCCCACCCTGGTGTTGTTCTTCCCTATACTTCACACTGAACTCAGGATGGGAAGAAAAAGGAAACAAGCTTTGGCTTTTTCCATCTCAAAAGTATTGTGGCACCTCAACATTTCAGTGTTTTGCTTTTTAAAAAATGCCGTATTGTAAGTTGTTGGTTTATACTGTATAAGTAACACTAGTAGCTGTTTTGAATAACATAGGTGCTCTTCCTCATCTCATCTCCTACACCGTGGTGAGCATACAGAGTGTCCTGATTTGTGTTAAGTGACTGAGAAGATGTTAATTACTTTTGAAAAAGGATCATGGTTTTTGCTCTACTTTATAATCAAGACAAGTGTTTATTAAAATACTGTTTTGGAATGTTGGCTGTAATGTAACAGCAATTTTCATAATAAAAGGCATTCATCTTTATGTGGTGGTTTTATGATTGTAGAAGAAATGAACAGGGCAGCTTAAAAGATGAAAGGAAACCCAGACTTAGTATTTCTTTAGCCCACATTGTAATCCATGCCTCTAAGTATTGGCCTCAAAAGTCCCTCTGGGGTTTTAGAAATCTCTCTCTTTAAAATAAACGTAAACCAATAGTTATAGAACCCTTTCTAGCAAAGAGCAAATTAACTTTCTGACCCCAATAACCCAAGGACACGGGTCTCAAAAGAAATCTATTATTTCTTTGAATAAAAAGCATATTTTGATAGTTACTCGTTATTTTTTTTCCTCCTAAACAGATCGAGGGAAGGGAAGGTGAGGCTTTAAAATTCTGCTTAGAAACGTTAGATATTAATTATCTCCCAGTTGTAATGTTTTCTCAAGAGGCCTTTCCATCTTGCTGCTGCCTCTACCAGAATGTGCCTGTCCACTGTTGGAAGGGGACCAACCCTTAAAAATCCGTTTATGTTAAATACTTTGCATTTACATTGGAGATTGTTTTGAGTTTCTGAACAAACACATAAATAACCACATTTGCCTGGTAAAGCCAAATTTACAGAATTTCTGACTCTGGGCGGGGGTAGATAATATGTGGAAATGGACAAACAAAAACTTTCAGACAAATTGACCCATTGAGAAGATTTCCAATGATGATAGGCTGTCTCAGTTCTAAGAAAAGCCATGTTACAATTCGTCCTTTTACTGGAGTCTTGAATGAAACTGTTCAGTTACTTTGGATTCTTCCTACTATATGCTTTTCAGATAGCATATTAAAGTTATAAATTTTGAAGTGTATTGGAAGAAAAACCCTAAATCTCCAGGCCAATGTTTGTAAATAGAAGTCCTCGGCACTCCTGCAGCGGTTTACAATGGTCATTCACATGCGTAATGAATGCTTACAGCAGCCCAAGGATGCAGGTGTTATCCCCATTTCCCCCCATTTTTCAGACAAGCAGTGACCAAGATTTGCTCACTGCCAGAGCTGGGACTCCAGCCTAGAACTTCCCTACTCCCTACTTCCCTAGAAGTCCAGTGCTTTTTGCTACTACAGCTGCCAGAGATGCGGTTTCATAGCTGGTTATGTATTGAAAGTTCTTAAAAGTGAGTTAAAAATGAAAATCTTATTGAAATCAAGTGCTTTTCACAAAATATGCTGTACTCAAAACACAAATGTATCACATTCCCAACTTGTGTTTTCATCTATGATGGAGAGATAAGGAAAGCCACGTGATTAATATGGGTAGAAGGGCTGATGACCCTCTGATAATTGCCATTTAGTCTCTACCTTTTGCCTTGCTGTCAGCAATACCTTCCTCTCCTTTCTGCAATTTCCCCTTCCAAATGCTCCCCCCACTGAGCACTCCCTGCAGTATTAAGTTTTCAGATAAAGAAGTAGCTCCTATCTGAGATAGAAAACATTATTTGTTAAGTTCAGAACAGTGGCTTGGGAGGGGATTGACCAGAAGGTACTGTTTTTGATGGGCTTCTATTATTAGCTGAACAGTCTTCAGTTGTTTTCTCACCATAACATGAGAGATTTAATAAGGTTAGTAGGTTATTGGCTTATTTCCGGTCCTGCCACATTTTTTTTCTTTCGTTAAAAATGCTATCTTCTGTTGTGGAATGTCTGTCATCTTGAAATAATCAACAAAAATACTAGTGTTTTTCTGCTGTTAACTGTGTGTTGGCAATCTGAGAGAAAATACTAGAATGTAGGTTTGAAAATGATACAAATTAGACTTCAGTTCAAGGAATACTTAAGAAGATTTGTGGCAGGAAAGGCTTGTGAGTAATTTAGTTGTTAGGCTGGGTTAGGCATCTGTGGATTACATCAAAGAGGATGTGCAGAGATTTTATCGGGAGCAGTGAGGTGACTTTGGCAGCTAACAGGCCACTAGTATCCTACTAAAGCTTTTGTCTGGATAGGAGCAACATGCATGTTTACAATCTTGCAGGTAAGAGACCTTGGCAAATAATCCTCAGTTACCAGAAGATGTATCCATAACTGCCTAGCTTGCCTGTCAGTTTTTAATAGCTAAAGATATAAATCTGGGTAATCTAACTCAAATGGCTTAGTTTCATTTTAATTCAAATGATACGGGGAATTTTATGATCTTGAAAGAGCAGGTTTTGCTTCGAGAAGCCATTTCTTCAGTATGGAATAATGAGTTGTCAGGAAGATTGAGTACAATGGGCATTTGCCGTGGTCCTAATCAACAGCATTTGGACCCAGAGGAAACCAGCTATTTTTGTAAGGGCCATTTCTCTTCATTAAGTTTCCAAGTGCTTTTTAAGGGTTTGTCTAGTAAAAAGCACTATTTTGAAAAACAAGCATAGTAAGGGTAGGGGGTTGTGGCATTTAATAGTACATTTTAAAAAGCTAATGGAAATACTGATTTTTAAAACAAGATTTAGGACAAATTCCTTAGGCGTCAGTCACACTAATGCATCTTCCGAGTCAAGAACTGGCTGTGCTTTCTGTGTACTCAGTCTGGAATTGCATGTGGTGGGGTGCTTACTTATTTGCAGTCTCAATCAAGAATTCTCACTCTCAAGATAGCAGAAATAGATACGTTTCAACTGACAAATTTGGTACAGAAGTCATGGAAAGGAAGGTAAGTCTTTTGCCAGGCATCATGCCAGGCATCAGCATCTTTCAGGACTAAGGAAACAAAAGAGGAAAACTTGATTTTACTACATGTTAACTCTACTGAATACCTCCTTAAATGTCAGATTCCTTATCTGTAAAACAAAGGTTTTGCATTTGATTATGTCTAAGATCCCCTTCTGCCCCCAGTTTTAAAGTTTGATAGGGAAAGAGGTTTAAATCAGGATACCAGGCCAGGGAGGAAAGGAAGGGAGGGCACAGGCCTCTGGAGTTCAGCTGCCTCCCCCATCAGGATTGAAGTCCCAGCTGCTGGCTACTGCCTTGAGGGAGGTATCAGCCTTTTACTTCTGGATCTTGGCCTCTCCTTGTTCTACCCCTTCCCAACAACAACTGAACATACCAAGTGCTTGCTATGGCCCAAGCACTGTTGCAGGTGAAGCTGCAGCATGAACAAGATAAGAAACATCTCTGCTCCCCAGGCCCTCTGCAGACATGACACCTGCGGGAGACAGACACTGAACAAGCCAGTGGATACAAGAACTGGGAAAATGAGAAGTGCTATGAGGGCAAGAAGTTGCAACTGTTTTCTTAGCTGCCTGGAGGGAGGGAAAATCATTTTCTGGAAGTTTTTTTCTATGAGTTTTGTCTTAGCTTTGGCTGTCATAACAAAATACCATAGACAGTGGCTTAAACAACAGAAATGTATTTTCTCATACAGTTCTGGAGGCTGGAAGTTGAAGATTGGGATGCCAGCATGGTTGGGTTCTTGCGAGGGTTCTCTTCCTGGCTTTCAGATGGCCGCGTTTTCACTGTGCCATCATCTGGCAGGGAGAGAGAGAACACATGAACTCTGATGGCTCTTACCCAGACGCTAATGACATCTTGAGGCCTCTACCTCATGACCTTAACTAAACCCAGTTACCTCCCAAAGGCCCCATCTTCAAATGCCATCAACAATGGGGATTAGGGCTTCAACATCTGAATTGGGGGTGGGGACACAACATTCAGTCCACCATAAATTTGTCATAGGAACCTGAAGATGACCAGCCAAGCACAGTTTTTAGAATTTGCATAAGTTGTAGATTACTGTAATTATTGTTTTTGCCTCTATGGCTGAGAAACTTTGGGTCAAAACGAGCCTTTTAGAATGTATGAATTAGTTATCTAGGTAGCCCTGAAGTTGGCTCTAGATTTATTAGAAGCTATTTTAACCATTGCATTCACTCAAGAAACCACTGCCTATCTGTGAAGCACAGTCTATCTGTAAAGCTCCCTCACAATAAATTCATCTCAGAAATATGTAGTCTCTAGTGTGTGCCCCCAACTGCTGAATGGGTAGGCCTAGCTCAGCACAGTCATTCGGGCATTAAATATGGCAGAAATGTGGTCCACCTCATGACGTGCAAACAGTTGGCTTGTTTAATCTGCACTGCTTCACCAAGGACATGTGATTTGTGAGATGCTGGAGGGGAACCAGTTTTAAGAGTCAGCCTGAGTGTCAGCCTCATCTGTCTGCTCTGACTTTTGTCTGCTCTCTAGCAGGCACTCCAACTCCCTTTTCCATTTTCTACCCTGGAAGTGCTCCCCTCCAGGGAGGGAGATGAGTCAGATATGCAGCTGTGATGCTAAATGATTCAATAGAGTCAAAAACAACACTGAACAGAGGAAAACGCATTGTTTAATCTGACTCAGTTACAAGTGGGCAGGGTAGGTGATGGAGGGCAAGTCAAAAGCATAACGATGTCAAGCTTTGGTAGAACCTAGCAAACCAGAAGACTTCAGGGTGTTTGGAAAGGAATGTGTAGGGGAAAGTTGTCTAAAATGCTGTAACAGCTTTCTGTGTTGCTCTTCTCACTGCCTTAGAATTTAGAGTCAAAATAATAATGATCTTTCCTTCTTTTAGATAGCCTTCCTGGCTTCAACCCACAATCTGTCTAGATTCTAGACAGTGGTTCTCAACCCTATCAGAGTCAATACTCCAGTCTTTAACAACTAATTTGAAGTGTTCCTTTTATAACAAAAACCTTAATGTATTCTTTATTGTCCTACTATAACAATGTTGTGGGTCCCTACCCCCACCGCATACCCCTTGGTAATTACCATTTTGGTGCACTCTGAGCCCACTCCAGCTGCTAGCCCCTCCACTTCATATCTGAAGGTATACATGTTGCATGCTGGAAGAGTCAGAAATAATGCTCTCTGGGAAGAGCTCTCAACCTGTTGGCTCTAACAGGGGCCAAGAGAGTGAGGGTATTTATATACCAAGGTTGCCATTGGTGTATAAAAACCCTCATGTTGCCATTGGTGTATAAATACTCTCACTCCCTTGGCCCCTGTTCCCCCGTGGGATTAAGGTCTAGTTGCCTACAGTGGTTACTTCTTGATAACAACTTATTACTGGCTTTTTCCCCTTCCCTGCCTCAATACCCTACTCCCCATTGTATATTAAACCAGTGCAAAAGTGTCTTGTGTTTATATGTAAAGAAAAGTTGGTGTCTAGATTCCGATAACTACAGGTTTTATTGATTTTCAGTGACATGATAGTTCAGTGGGACATTTGAAAGTTATACAGGGCATGAGGCGATTCTTCACTGTGTAGGGCAACTTGTGGAAAACTTTGCTTAAAGAGCAGTAGGCATATTTTCTTTGCCCATGTTTTCTTAATCCCTTCCTCCCCTACCCTGCTGGCTGAAATGTAGACGTGATGACTGGAGCTGCAGCTGCCATCTTGGAGCAGGTAGACAGAACCATGCTACACCCTAGGGTGACAGAGCAGTAGCCGGAAGGAACCTATTCCCTGAGGACTTCATGGAGCAAGGCTGCCCTATTAGCCCTGGATTCTCTCTGTCTCTGAACTTTCACATGAACAAGATATAAACTACTCTGCTAAGCCAAAATTATTCTGGGTTTCTACTTCTTGAAACTAAATCTACATAAAGCAATATCAAAAATAAACGTTAAAATAAGCATTTCAAACTGGTTTTCAAAGACTGGTATTAAATCTGATAGGGTTAAGAAAACTGTCTAGGCCAGGTGCGATGGCTCACACCTATTATCCCAGTGCTTAGAGAAGCCAAGGTGGGAAGATTGCCCAGAAGTTGGAGACCAGCCTGGGCAACATTGTGAGACCCCATCTCTACAAGAAGTTAAAAATTAACCGGGTCTGGTGGCACATGCCTGTGGTCCCAGGTACTCAAGAGGCTGAAGTAGGAGGATCATTTGAACCTAAGAGGTCGAGGGTGCATGATCATGAGCCATGATCATGCCATTACACTTCAGCCTAAGCAATAGAGTGAGACCCTGTCTCAAAAAAAAAAAAAAAAAAGGGAAAAAGAAAACTGTCTAGACTCTATACAAATTGTAGGATTGAGCCAGGAAAGCACTCTAGAAACAAAACAAAAAAACAGATTGTTACAGTGTTGTCTCTAAATTCTAAGAGTGTGCCTCAGTAATAACCCAAAATTCTTGCAACTGTGACCAGGCCAGCTAGTTGTTCTATGAAGAACTATAAGGTGCAGTGAGAGGAAATGGGGCACCTGAGTGGAGCTGGTCCACGGAAGACTTTTCTGAGCTCTAATGATGGGTAAAGTCAACTGGGTAAAGAGGTGGAAGATAAATAAATATAGTATTTGTCATTTACTTTTAAAAAGTGGGTAGGTGTGGTTTCTAGGAAATCAATTCTTCTCAAAGGCTAAACAATGTGGTTAAAACATGGAGTTAGGGGGAGCGTTTTATGCAATAGTCGTTTTCTCTTTCACGCCACTGGTGATGGTCAAGAGTAGGCACCACAGGGGAAGACTGTGTTTCATTTGATGTGTATCCCAGTGTGTACACAGGGCCTGGCTTGCTGAGGAAATGCTATTGAAAATATATTCCAGTGTGCTGAGAGCTGGTGGCCAGTGGGACTGAGTGAGCTGTGTGCCGTGTATTGACCCGCTTCCTAGTCCTGAATTCCTTTCAGAAGCTCCGGCAGGGAGGATGATACAGTCAGACAAAGGAGCAGATCCACCAGACAAGAAGGACGTGAAGCTTTCTACAGCCACCAATCCACAGAATGGTATGTGTCACCAGGACTCCTTTTCTAGAGCAGAAAGTAATATCACCTCTGACATGTGATCAAATGAATAGGCAGAAATCCTGACAGACTTACTGTGATCCCTATGAGGATCTTGTACATTTTTGGTTGCACTACTGCCCTACCAGTGATAACTTTAAGAGCAAATTTCAAGCCAGGAAGGAAATAAATGGACATGATGGATTCAAAACCTTTTTTTCTCTTACCTGACAATGTTTTATGTAAAACTTAGAACTTCTTAAGTTGTTCACATTCAGAATATCACTACAACACTATGAAAATACTGTAAAAAAATAGAATATTCACTAAAATCTGTTTAGAGACCCTTTAATCAGGAGAATACTGAGCTTTGCATTAAATCTATTGGGACTTAGAATTTTTCAATATCACTCTCAATAAGAATTTTTTGAGAGGATGAAATGACTCTTATGTTTGAGTTAGAGAAAGAGGATACAGAACACAACTAGATAATTTTGGGATAAACAACAGGCTGGTAAGATGGGGGAGGGGAAAGCAATCATTTTCCTTTCATGACATCTTACATCTGCACATCACGATCTATTATTTTACTCAGTGTTAAGAACAACACTATGGCAAAGCTAGCACCTTCTCATCTTGGGCAAAGAAACTGGGTTTCGGATAGCTGTGTGACTTTGTGACGTTCACAAAGTAAGAGATGGAACAGGGCTTGAAGTCAGATCTTTTGGCCTGAGATCCAGTGTCATTTCCACTCGTGGTGAGACCCCATGGCATGCCCCAGCTGTCTGAGTTGCCTTTCACGTTTACACCCGCACCTGCCACCCCATCTCTGCTCTCTTCCTTTCCTAGGCCTCTCCCAGATCCTGAGGCTTGTGCTGCAAGAGCTGAGTCTGTTCTACAGCAGAGATGTGAATGGAGTGTGTCTCTTGTACGATCTCCTCCACTCGCCGTGGCTTCAGGCTCTGCTAAAGGTGAGTGCTGCTTTGCTCGGAAGCCTTTGCTTGCTGAAGGGGTTGTGGGGAGTGTGTAGAAAATGACAGCTTCAGTCCATTCAGGCTGGATAGCGGAATAGTTTATAAACAACAGAAATTGATATCTCACAGTTCGGTAGGCCAGGAAGTCCAAAATCCAGTCGGCAGCAGATTCAGTGTCTTTTGAGGGCTCCCTCTCTGGTTCATAAATGGTACCTTCTTGCTACGTCCTCACATAATGGAAGGGGCTAGCCAGCTCTCTGGGGTCTCTTGTATAAGGGCATTAATTCCATATTCATGAGGGCAGAGCCCTGATGACCTATCGGCTCCCAAAGACCTTACCTATTTTTTTTTTTTTTTTTTTTTGAGACAGAGTCTCACTCTGTTGCCCAGGCTGGAATGCGCTGGCCTGATCTCAACTCACTGCAACCTCCGCCTCCCAGCTTCAAGCGATTCTCCTGCCTCAGCCTCCTGAGTAGCTGGGATTACAGGCACCCACCACCACACTTGGCTCATTTTTGTAGTTTTAATAGAGATGGGGTTTCACCATGTTGGCCAGGCTGGTCTCAAACTCCTGACCTCAGGTGATCCGTCCGGCTCAGCTTCCCAAAGTGCTGGGATTACAGGCATGAGCCACCACACCCAGCTAGCCTTACCTTTTAATATCATCACCTTGGGATGAGGATTTTAACATATGCATTTTGGAAGTACACATTCAGATCATAGCAACTACTTACCCAATGGCGTCATTTATCAACTGGTAGGAAATTTCAACTTGGAAAAAGTTCTTAGAAGGCAACTCTCAGAGAAGAGCTACACAAACTTCTTCGCTTAGGAAGGAATTAACTTAGGTGGAGGAGAATATGGTAGTCCCTTCCTTTTCTCCCCACAGCTCTTTTTCTTCCAGAGGCCCCCTGGAATCACAAAACAGCCACCACGATGGTCACTGGCAACACTTTATCAGCTGGCTACAACCGTTTGTCCTTGCAGCAACCCTGGATAAATAAAAGTGCTTTAAAAAATTATTCCTATTTGTTTGTTAAAGTTAGAAAGTAAAATATCTACAGTTCTGTTTAGGTGCCCTAAAGTTTCTTATTCTAAAGTTTCTTCTGGCCCAGTGTGACGGTTCATGCCTGTAATCCCAACATTTTGGGAGGCCAAGGCTGGTGGATCACCTGAGGTCAGGAGGTTGAGACCAGCCTGGTCAACATGGCAAAACCCTGTCTCTACTAAAAATACAAAAAATTAGCCATATGCAGTGGCATGCACCTGTAATCTCAGCTACTCTGGAGGCTGAGGCACAAGAATCGCTTAAACCTGGGAGGCAGAGGTTGTAGTGAGTCAAGATTGAGCCACTGCACTCCAGCCTGTGTGACAGAGAGAGACTCCATCTCAAAATAAATAAATAAAATAGAATAAATAAAGTTTATTCTTTTTTAATTTGGCTAAAATTCCATGCACTATACAATGGCATCTAATAGATAGTAGAAAAATAACATCTACTATCTAGTAGATGCCACTACTATAATTTTGTTGTTCTGAACAAGTGTTGTTATTAAGAGAGATCCTTTTGAAGTTATTTTTTGGGATGTGGGTATTTCCTTCACTTAAGTGTGAAATGTGGTCTGTCTTATAGTGCATGTTAATATTATACAATAAAAGTGGCAACATCTTTGGCATGAATGAAGAAGTACTCCTCATAGCACTTGTTATAAAACACCTGATTTCTATCAGGCATTTTTTCCCACAGGATCAGCTAAGATAGGAGTTTTAATTTCATGATGGGCATTGCCTTTGCTCACCACTGCTAGGCCCTTGGTGAGTTATCCAATCAGCCTTCATCACTTCCAGGTAAACTTGAATGCGAGCCCTGAGATAGAGCAGGGAAGCAGCGTCGTCACTAATCTGGATAGAAAAGACTGGGGGCTCAGCCGGCCCCTTGGGCCTTATTTCTTCGTCTGTAAGAGAAACTCAGTTCCTAAAATAAGATCAAGGGGTGCATTGCAGAGCTAGGCAGGCTTTGGTGTCCTCAGCCCAACCCTAGATCTTGGTATGGAAAAAAATTCCCAAGGGTATGTGGAGATGAAGTTGGAATTTTAAAAAATGAACTTGTACTAGAGAATTAGGAGAGGAATGGGAAACAGCCCCAAAGCACAAAGCAGAGTACAGAGAAGTGTTTGTGGCATGCCCGCCACTTATTCAGAACCTTCAGTGGCCCTGAGCCACACAGCTCACATGCTGCACAGGCGCCCAACACAGGGGTCCTCACAGGTGTCTGGTCCTAAAGGGCCCCTCCTTTAAGACGCTCCTTTATGCATCATCTACAAATCCCCATTGGTTTCAGTCCCAGACACCCTACCCTCACTCTGTTTAACAAGATTAAAAGTTTGAATTTCTTTTTATTACTGAAATGCTTGGAGAAGATCAATTTCCCAATGGCAGCCAATAATTAAGCTTTTGAAGCATCGGGGCCACCAAACTCAAGTTCATTTCTCTTTGGCGACTAGAGACACAACTTACTAAACACCAACCACACCATGCTGTGCAGCCATTGGTGCAGTTGCCTGGGGTGTTTCTTCTCTTTGAGAGTCTTAAATCCAAAATGGCAATAGTCATATTATCAATATCAATTCTCCCTCCCTTGTCCTTCTGCAGATTTATGACTGCCTCCAGGAATTTAAAGAAAAGAAACTAGTTCCTGCCACACCACATGCACAGGTGTTATCCTATGAGGTAAGGAGATTTTATTCCACAGGATAGTAGAGCTCTGATGTGGTGCCATTTTACCCACATTGCTAGTTCAAATGAATTAAAGGTTCTAAGGAAAAGTTTTATTGATGACTATGCATCTAATAAATGTTTTTAATTGAACTTTAATATAAGGAAGAACATTGGCTGGATATCTCCCCAAATTAAAACACTCCCCACCACCACCTACATCATTTTTAGCATGTGTCCATTTCTTTCTTTTTTCCTAAATCTTGTACTCTATTTGCCCTTCATAAACAGGGTAATGTTATAGTAATAATTCTCGGATTTATATCTCTAGCCTGGAGATTTCCCTAAATTCCAGTCTCAAATATCCAACCGCCTCCTCTCCATCTTACTTGGATGTGTAATGGACTCCTCCAAGTTCACACGTTCCAAACTGAGCTCCTGATCTTCCCCACCTGCCGATCACCCCCACCCACTCTTCTGGAAGCCTTTTCTATCTCAGAAATGATACCTGTGTTCTTGCAGTGCTCAGGCCAGAATCTTAGGGGTCATTTTGACTCTCTTTTTCTGATACCTCACACCCAATCAGATAGCAAATCCTCTCAGCTCTACTTTCAAAATATATCCAGGATCTCACCAAAATATATCCAGGATCTCACCACCCCATACCATCATCATCATCATCTCTTACACAGTTAATTGCAAAATTGCCTCCTACCTGGTCTCCTGTGTCCACTCTTGCTCCTCTACAGTCTACTCTCAACACAGCAACCAAAAATACCCTCTCTGAAAGCAAGTCAAATCATGTCACTTCCTCACTAACACTCAAACCCTTCAAATGACTTCCCATCTCAGAGTAAACACCAAAGTTCTTTTTTTGTTTTGTTTTTTTGTTTTTGATAGAGTCCTGCTCTGTCACCCAGACTACAGTGCAGTGGCATGATCTCTGCTCACTGCAACCTCTGCCTCCTGGGTTCAAGCAATTCTCGTGCCTCAGCCTCCTGAGTTGCTAGGACAACAGGAACCCACTACACCTGGCTAATTTCTGTATTTTGGGTAGAGACGGGGTTTCACCATTTTGGCCAGGCTGGTCTCAAACTCCTGACACTAAGCCATCTGCCCACCTTGGCCTCCCAAAGTGCTGGGATTACAGGCGTGAGCCACCACACCTGGCCTAAACACCAAAGTTCTTACATAGCTGAACACAATCAAGCTGCTGTTACCTCTTTGACCTCACACTCAATGCTTTCTCCATTCACTCTGTTCCAGCCACATTGACCCCTTGTTATTGTTTAAATTCATCAGGCTGGGTGCAGTAGCTCATGGCTATAATCCCAGCACTTTGGGAGCCTGAGGCAGGCTGATCACTTGAGCCCAGGAGTTCAAGACCAGCCTGGCCAACATAGCGAAACCCCATCTCTGCTAAAAATACAACAACAACAACAAAAATTAGCTGGGCGTTGTGGTGCATGCCTGTAATCCCAGCTACTTGGGAGGCATGAAAATTGCTTGAACCCAGGAAGTAGAGGTTGCAGTGAGCCGAGATCACACCACTGCACTCCAACCTGGGTGACAGAGTGAGACTGTCTCAAAAAACAAACAAACAAACAAACCCAAAAAACAAATCATCAGGCATGCTTCTGCCTGGGGCCCTTTGCACTCGCCATTCCTTATGTCAGCAATGCTCTTGCCCAGATATATACCTGATCTGTCCCTCATCTCCTTCCAGTCTCCACTCAAATGCCACCTTCTCAGTGAGGCTTTTCCTGGTCTCCTATCTAAAATTGTATTCCCTCCTAGCACTCCCTAGCCAGCTTCCCTGGTTTATTTTTCTTCTTAACACTTGTCACCATCAAACAAAACTATTTTACTTACACATTTCATTTGTTGTCTGTGTCTCGTCCCTAGAATGTAAACTCTGTGAGAATGGAGATTTTTGTCAGCCACTGCTGTTTTTGCATCACCTAAAACAGTTCCTAGCACACAGTAGTGTTCAATAAATATTTGTCGAATGAATGAATAAATATAATCCATTTTATTATTTATTGCCCAAACCATATTAAAAGAAACAGCAAAAAAGAAAGAAAAAACTTCTGCTCTCAATTCCAGGAATCAACAACTCAAATTGTTCTCAGTTGTCCACAGGAAAAGCACATATATAATATTTTATTCAGTTGAAATCCCAGTGAATGGAGGTAAACCTTTGTAAACTGCTTGTTTTCATTTGACTGTAGGTAATGGGGCTGACTAAAGTCTTGAAAGGTCTTATGTCCTCTGAAAGCAGGTCTACGCCTAAATCACAGCAGAGAGAGCAGAATTTTTTTCCGCTTAGCACTTTTTATTGTAACAAGCATTAAAATTGCTAATCAACTGATACTCTAAAAGAGAAATTATGATTTCCATTTTCTATTTGAAGAATGGAGCATCCCATGGGATTAAGCTCTTTGAGTTCCCCAGGTACGTTCCTAGAGAAACTCATACAGCTTCATAAGCCTGCAAAGCATTGACATCAGCCAACAGCTATTATATTTTAGAGGCACTAGAGGAAAAGTGCCTTGGTTCATATGCTGTTACCAAATTGGTACATCCTCCATGCCTATGTGCCAGGATTGGGCATTGGGTTTAGATCCATCTCAACTCTTGAATTCTATTTGCTATATTAAAGTAGCAATTTTAATGAATAAAGAAGGATGGTAGGCTTTAATGGATGGCTTTAAAGATGAAAAAGAAGGCTCCAGTAATAGCTTTTTAAAGGTCAATATCATGTTAGTATGTATGTTATCCAGCCTGGGTGAGGTTAAGTAGGTGATAAAGATTTTTTTAAAATTTTATAATGTATCCTTTTCCCTGAACCAGGTAGTGGAGTTATTACGTGAAACCCCTACTTCCCCTGAGATCCAAGAGCTGAGACAAATGCTCCAGGCTCCACACTTCAAGGCAAGTGCCTGCTAAAATAGAAAAGATGTCCCCATCTGGCACATAGACAAAGTTGGGAAGGAGAAATATATGTGATGGAAAATGTTCTCTCTGAATAGATGTTCT
Organism: Gorilla gorilla gorilla; assembly: GCF_029281585.2. Taxonomy (NCBI): domain Eukaryota; kingdom Metazoa; phylum Chordata; class Mammalia; order Primates; family Hominidae; genus Gorilla; species Gorilla gorilla. The sequence continues at coordinate 104,293,445 of NC_073235.2, read as the reverse complement.
ATTACTGTACACGGTTACTGACCAACAGATTGTACTTAAATATGTGGGACTCAGATGTGACTAGCTCAGTGTTGTCAATCATGCAGTCAAGCCTGCTGTGTTTATGAGGAGGCATCCAGAACTTTCCATGGTGCTTTGTTTCCCCTACAAAGCTATTGCCCATCCAAAAATCTTGGGTAGCAAACAGGGAACATTCTAGTTATAGAGGAATACCTCCATGCTTCCTTTCCAAAGTGGGACTATTTTGAGTTTTAGATAATGTGTGTGTATTTGGAATATACAGTATAATGATGATTATCCCTGTGAGAGGGTTTATGAAGAACATTTGATTGCAGAACAGAAACCTATCTCTTAGTACTTACTGATTTGAGACCAATTTATCAATAAATTAGAACTTTAAGACAATGTCTGCATTTGGAGTGCTGAAATTTATCAGTCAAAAGTTATAATTCACAACACAACCACCAGTCATCAAATATCCTCAATGGCACACACTACTTAGAGAATTTTCTGAGTTCCAACTAAATTCTATCTACCAATCTCAGTCAGGGCGGCAGAGTGACAGCTTCTCCACCCCGTGAAATGAAGAATTTAACCTAGTGGACTAGTCAAAGAAACTCTTTGATCATACCCTATGATCATACCCTATGATCAAAGAGCTTGATCATATGAACTTCTCATTCTGTACCACATGAGCCCTTGAGTGTTACTAACAAATTAAACCAGCAAGATATTTTGATAGCTGCCCTTCATTCTACCTTAATTGGGGAAAATATTATAAAAGTTGTTTTGTAGTTCAAACTCCACAGGGGCATCACAGATTACATGGGCTGCCAGGAAATAAGAATGTCGTGGCATAAAACATTTTAGCAGAAATGAAAGAGTGTATTTTGCATTGCTTAACCTCTCTGTGCCTTATTTCCTTATCTGCAAATTGAGGACAATTAATGTACCTGTCTCATAGAATTATTGTGAAGATCGGATTAATTCATATAAAATGCTTCGCACTGTGTCTGGCATGTCTGTATTGGTGTTTGTTGTTGTTGCTGTGTCTTAGATAGTATTGAGTCACTATCTTCTAGAGGGGTTTGGCCCATGTGTGACATTTGCTCACCTTTTCCTCCCCTGTGCCCAGGCCTTGCTCAGTGCCCATGACACGATAGCTCAGAAAGATTTTGAACCCCTTCTCCCTCCACTGCCAGACAATATCCCTGAGAGTGAGGAAGCAATGAGGATTGTTTGTTTAGTGAAAAACCAACAGCCCCTGGTAAGGAAATCATTTTTTATCTTTCCATTTAGGGTAAGCTTAGGTTAATTGTGAACCAAATTATATCTAGTGGTTACTTGGGCAGTAGCCTTGCCTGCGATCACATATACAGTGATAATAACGGCTGTCAACTCTGCAAGTTTTGCCTGTGGTTTCAAACATATTACATGTCACAGTGTTTTCTCTAAGGAAAGATTTCAGCTTAGTGTTTTTCTTTTGTGAAAAGTAAGATGAGATTTATAAGACATTTTTGTGAGAAATAAGACATATGTTTTATTTTAATATTTGGCTTTCTGACCTATGCATGTATTTCCCTCAATTCCATTGCATTTGCCTATTTCCTCATATTAATGAGAAGCTAAGGAAGGCATTAATTTGATTTTCTAAGAACAGTCCCTCTAATTAGGTTTTAATTGTGGGAGGTTTCTGTATCTTTGGATGAATCTAAATATTCTTTTATGTCTATGTGGTTGAAACGAGACCCCAGGAAGCCAAAGCCGAATGGCCTTTCCTTTTTGATGGCATGCTATGACTGACAGGCCACAGGGCACTGTGTGGCCCCTCTGTCCCTGGTTGCCTGAATAGCCTTGTTTGAAAAACCAGAGCTGCATTGATTGAAAGACCAGAGCTGCATTGATTGAGGGAAGCCACCTGGAAAATGGTCATGTCAGGTAACAGAGGGATCTCGTCTATTCTTTCTTCAGGGAGCCACCATCAAGCGCCACGAGATGACAGGGGACATCTTGGTGGCCAGGATCATCCACGGTGGGCTGGCGGAGAGAAGTGGTAAGCTGGAGCAGCTGGGATTGAGAGTTACCAGAAAAACAGGAAACCCTTGACTGTTTAGGCTTCTTTCTAGAGAAATCCCTCTTTTTTCTTTTTTTTTTTTTTTTTGAGATGGAGTCTGGCTCTGTCGCCCAGGCTGGAGTGCAGTGGCGTGATCTCGGCTCACTGCAAGCTCCACCTCTGGGGTTTGCCATTCTCCTGCCTCAGCCTCCCAAGTAGCTGGGATTACAGGTGCCCGCCACCATGCCCAGCTAATTTTTTGTATTTTTAGTAGAGACGGGGTTTCACCGTGTTAGCCAGGATGGTCTCAATCTCCCGACCTCGTGATCCGCCCACCTCAGCCTTCCAAAGTGCTGGGACTATAGGCGTGAGCCACACACCCGGCCTGAGAAATCCCTCTTTGTTAACTTGGGTCAGGGCTTTAGTAAGTTCCATTTCTTGGATAAAGCAGTAAAGAAAGAAGAAACAAATATTCCAGAGAAATCTTACTCTTCTCCTTCACTGAGTCCTTCCCATTCTAGGTACCACATTAAAGTCTCTCAGTTTACATTCTCATGGCAACCTCAAAGGTAACTATTATCATGCCATTGTATAGATGAGGAAACTGAGGCTCAAAGAGATTATGAAACTAACTTGCTCAAAGTTACACCGTTTGAGTCAGGATTCAAGCTGCTTAGCTCTATATTCCCAACTTTTTCTCTGCACTTTGTCCTTCTACTTTCAGAAAGGCATAGCTCTTTCCCATCTTGAAATGCCTTTTGCTCACACTTTCAACCAGTTAACCAGATTTTCATCCTTTCACTGCTGTTCTTTTAAAAACTTTTTAATTTTTATTTATTTTTATTTTTATTTTTTGAGACAGGGTCTTAATCTGTTGCTCAGGCTGGAGTGCAGGGGTATGATCATGACTCATTGTAGCCTCAACTTCCTGGGCTCAAGCAATCCTTCCACCTCAGCCCCCGAGTAGCTGGGGCCACTGGTGCACACTACCATGCCCAGCCAATTTTTCTATTTTTTGTTTAGATAGGGTCTCACTATGTTGCCCAGGCTGGTGTCAACCTCTTGGGCTCAAGCAATCCTCCTGCCTTGGCCTCCCAGACTGTTGGGATTACAGGTATGAGCCACCACACCTGGCTACTGTTGTGCTTCTGAAATGAGTGGTTCTATACCTGTTATACATCTTCACTACCCCGAAGCCCTAAAACCTAGCACATGCTTTATACTTCAACATTCTCATTGTAAATACCAGGAATTTCCTAGTTGCTAAGTCCATTGGCGCTTCCTTTCTTTTCTTTTCTTTTTTTTTTTTTTTTTTTTTTTTTTTTTTGAGACAGAGTCTCACTCTGTCACCTAGGCTGGAGTGCAGTGGGGCAATCACAGCTCATTGCAACCTCTGCCTCCTGAGTTCAAGCAATTCTCCTGCCTCAGCCTCCAAAGCAGCTGGGATTACAGGCATGCACCACCACCCCCCAGCTAATTTTTTTTTTGTATTTTTAGTACTGACAGAGTGTCATCAAGTTGGCAAGGCTGGTCTTGAACTTCTGGCCTCAAGTGGTCCACCCACCTTGGCCTCCCAAAGTGCTAGGATTATAGGCATTAGCCGCCACGCCTGGCCCTTCTCGGTTTTATTTTCACTTCTTGACCACATCTGATGCTGTTGACACCTTTCTTGAATTTTTTATCTCCTTCATTTCTGTTCTATGACACCATTCTGCTTCTTCTCTCAACTATCTGACAACTCCACTGTTTTACCTCACATTTCTCAAGTCTTCACTTAAACCCCAAGTTTCTCCACATTTTCTCTTTTGAAGAATACCTACCCCATTTCCTTTTTGTCATTGACTTATGACCCTGACATCTTTGGTTTTAATGCTATTTTCTTACCAGCGTTCTGGTTCCATTTTACAACATCAGACTAGCAAAAATAAAAATATGACCATAAGTCAATGCCAAGTATTTGTGACGAGGTAGAAAAATGGACTGTTCACACATTTCTGGGGGTGATGTAAGTTGGAATAACCAGCTTTCTTTTCTATTATTATTTTATATTAAACATTTTTAGAGCATGCTTGGGTTAGTGAGTTTGTTAAATAGCTATTGAGGTAGCTACTGCTATTTTTATCCTACTTCTTTGTATCTTTCTTTGTTTTGTGTTACTGTCTGCCTAGGGTTGCTATATGCTGGAGACAAACTGGTAGAAGTGAATGGAGTTTCAGTTGAGGGACTGGACCCTGAACAAGTGATCCATATTCTGGTAAATCTTCTTTTTGCCTTTTTGTTAATGACTTGGAGAAATGCCAAGGCTGAACTGGGACCATCAAGCCCACGTGTGTGCACTGGGATGTAGCGGGGACTCAAGTTCTCTTGGCAGCTTTCTCCCTCCAGGCTCCCAGACCTTGTCTGTCACCCATGTCACTTGCTGACCTCCCTCCTCTACCCCGAGAAGTTCTGGTCCTGTCTGGGAAACTTCCCTTCCCAAGCAGCTCCTTCCTCCTTCAGCCACGGGAAGACTGCCAGGGCCCCCAGCCCAGCTCCCTCATCACCTGGTTTGCTCCATTGGAAACTGAACCTGGGGTGGACAGAGTGAGACTTAGTAGGAGAGTCTGAACCCAAGCAAACCACTCCTTCCCTCACTAACACTTTTCTATGGCTGAAATGTTCAACATCTTCCTGGAGGGCAGCCTTTCTTATAGTGGATAGACCAGTGGTTCTCAAACTGGGTTCCTGCCAGGATTTCATAGCAGTGGCTTAGAGACTGAGGCGAGGAGTGGTGCTATGAGACCAGCACCTAAATCCTTTGTAAGCCACTGCTGCAAGATTCTGTGTGGTATAGAATGTGCTGCAAAGGAAGCTTGAAGTACTAGAAATCACAGATATGCATGGCTTCTACCCCCTGGTGCCAGCTGTCATGTTGCCGGGACAGTGGGATTTTGAAATTCCTGAGTACAAACAGGGTCTTAATCTCTAGATGTTTAATGCCCATCACAGTGTATGTAACAGGGGAATTCTTCCTTCCCCCGGTCTGAGAGCTCCCTATTTCCGCTATTAGTTTGGAAGGTTGTCAGTTCTCCCAGAAAACTTAGGAGCCCCTCTTCTTCCCCATCAGACTGGGGTATCTGGTGTAGAAACAGGCATTCAGGAAATGCTTACTGAGTAAGAGAATAAGGAGGGAAAGTCAGATGGAGATCCTGTCTCTCCCCAGGGCCTGTGTGAGGAAGACCTTGCTGGTGGGGTGTTTCTGTTTCAGTGTGGGGTGGGGGGTCCCTGGAAGAGGCCACTTCAGTGTGTCTTTTAGCAGACCAGCAACCCCAGAACCACACAGCAGGGCAGATGCAGGGGTAAATTGCTTCCTGATTTCCATTTCTGGATGGTGACAGCTGCAGAGCCCTTGTGAAAGGCTCTTGGGGGATTTTACCATGAGACCTGGATACATTGCACTGTAACTCTGTCTACCGAGCCCCAGTAACCCTGCTAGCTCCATGATTGTCATCCTTTCTCCTCTCTTATTTTCCAGGCCATGTCTCGAGGCACAATCATGTTCAAGGTGGTTCCAGTCTCTGACCCTCCTGTGAATAGCCAGCAGATGGTAAGAATTTACTGAGCCTTCAATCTCACACACAGTAAATCCCCAAGTAACAGCAACTAAATATGATGCGTAATAATCCTATCCTTTGTACTGTGTTGGACCTGGGTTCAAGACTGTGTTGGATATTTTTCAATACTGATGGCCCGAGAAGCAAAATGAGTAAATGAGTACACTACAAGGAGAAGGGATACTAAGAAGTCAAGAAGCAACATAAAAAATCATGAACATTTGAGCCTAAACTTCTCTAAGCTAAGAGATTCTGTTCCCAAAGATGCTTTTTATCATGGTACTTAGGCTCAGGAGGCGAGTTCTCCTTTTTGGTGAGGGTGGAGAGGAAAGATAGGAGTAGCAGGTGGAGGAGTGGGAGAAATGGTTTTAAGTCATGATGGCCCATGGGCAAGGGTTCTTCGGATGGCACCATTAGGCACCTTCTGATAGCGTCATTATGCATCTGCCATCAGGTGTACGTCCGTGCCATGACTGAGTACTGGCCCCAGGAGGATCCCGACATCCCCTGCATGGACGCTGGATTGCCTTTCCAGAAGGGGGACATCCTCCAGATTGTGGACCAGAATGATGCCCTCTGGTGGCAGGCCCGAAAAATCTCAGACCCTGCTACCTGCGCTGGGCTTGTCCCTTCTAACCACCTTCTGAAGAGGTAAGGAACATCACCACTCCTGGACTCAGGGCTGAACCATCAGGAAACAAAATATTTTTCTTGGGCTTCTGTTACCTCAGTTAAGATGAGATAAAGAGGGACAAGCAGATGAATGAACACACACACACTGGTATATAAATCCAAATGTCAACTTATCGATAAACCCTAAGCATCTTAAATACCAAGGAGACGAGAATAATCATATCAGCTAGAAAACAGGGAAAAGTCTTGGGAAACTAAATTAAACTTAAAAAGTGCTATGGCCTGAATGTTTGTGTCCTCTCCAAAATTCATATGTTGAGACCTAATCTCCAATGCAATAGTATTAAAAGGCGGGGCCTTTAGCAGGTGGTTAGGTCACGAGCACTCTGCCCTCATGAATGGGATTAGTGCCCTTATAAAAGAGGCCTGAGGGAGCTTATTTTCCTCTTCCACCATGGGAGGACACAGCTAAAAGGTGCCATTTATGAGTCACGGAGCGGGCCTTCGCCAGACACTGCATCCACTGGCTCCTCGATCTTGGACTTCCCAGCTTCCAGAACTATGAGCAAATACATCTCTGTTGTTTATAAGTGACCCAGTTTATGGTACTTTGTTATAGCAGCCTGCACAGACTAAGACAAAAAAGGATTCATCTTTCAAGGCTGAGTTGAGACCTCAATTTCAACCCACCACCCTCACCTTGTGCTACTGAGTTTTGATGAGCTACCAAGGGAGGGTGTGCAAATAGAAAGAAGCAGCAGTCCCAGCCTCAGCCACTGTTAAGAGATCAAGAAGAAAAAATGGAACCAGTAAAAGATATTGAGAAGGAATGACCAATGAGGCAGAATGAAAATCAAGACTGTATGGGGTCCTCATCAGCTATATCACCTTCTGCTGAGAAGGCTGAGAATTGACCACTGGATTTAGCAGTATGACAGGCATTAGTGATCTTAATAAGAGCAATTTCAGTGGAGAAGTGGGGCCGAAATCCTCATTAGAGTGGGATTTGAAGAAATGGATGACAGTGAGCATAGGAAACTCTTTGAGACATTTTGGGATAAAGCAGAGCAGAATGATGGAGAAATAGCCAGAGGGGAGAGTGGAGTGGTGTGAGTGAAATTTTTAGATGGCATAAGTAATGGGAGTCATCCACCAGAGGGAACATTTTGATGATAAGGGAGAAACAGAAGAGAATTGCTGTTGTCGATGTCTTTGAGCAGGTGGAAGGAGATATGCTTTAGTATTCAAGAAGAGAGCTTGGCCTGATCTGGGATCATAAACAGCTCATCCATAGAAATGGTACCATGAGGGAAGATGGAGTATGGGGCACAGCTGAGGGTGGAGCATATGGCAGGCACTTGTGGAAGTTCTCTCCTAACTGTTATTTTCTCAGTGAAATGAGAAATCATAAGCAGAGAGCAGGGTGGGGAAGGGGGCATTGGGAAGGAGAGAGTAGAAAGCTTGAAAAGTTTCCATGAGAGTTGGAGAGCAAACAGATTAGGTAAACATAGTGTGATCAGCATTAAAGGCCCTCTTAAGTTAAAGGTCATACATTTGAAGTGCTTCTGGGGTGCGGGTCCAGATTAGACAGAGGGTTGGATTTAACAGCAAATCAAGAGGGGGCCAAGGGACAGATTATAAGGATGGAGTGTGACATGTAAGCTGTTTAGGAGGGAGATGAGGAAATGAAGCAGGTGAGGATTGGTGAGAAGGAAGTAAGATCAATGGATTGCAGGTCTTTATGAGGTCAATGGTGTATTGGGGCTGGGAAGATGGGAAGTGTTAGTAGGAGAAAGGGATGCTGGAAGTTAAAATTAAGGAGAGATTGCTGTTGTCAGTACTGATGAGGTCTTGGGTATGACAATGGGAGGCAGTGGCTGAGGTTGAATGAGGGAAAGGTTATTGGAAAAGAGGAGATCAAGCACCCAATAGGCCAGGGTGCTGAAAGGGACATTTGTATGTGTGATGAAATCATTGAGAACTGTGACAGAACAGTGTTGAGACCTAGGAGTGAGCAGGAGCGAGCTGGCGATGGCTACCAGAAAAGTAGTGGGATGATGTTCAAAGCTGGGGGCTCCTAGGGAAGAGGAAGAATAATCTGGAAATGGCAGTGAGAAGCAAGGACACACCCCCCACCTCCAGGCCCAGTGGAAGGAAAGCTATACACAAGGATGTGCTGGAGCCATGTGACGCGAGCCATCTCTTCACACACCCACGTTCAGTGAAGACAGGATGGTAGCTTGAAATCAGCCACCGTGAGAGCATCAACACTGTAGAAATCAGCAGAGCCTCCGAGTCAGGGCTTCCATCCCCCAGAGCTATTTCACCAGCACCCCACTGGGAGTGGGAGAGGAAACATCCCCCTCTTGAAGGCTGCAGGAGAAGCAGACCACAGGGAGAGTTGGGCTGCAGTTAAAGCAAGAAGAAAGGGCTCAAAGAAGAGGCTGAGGTCTAAGAGAGTTTGCTGAAGATTTGCTGTGAGTTCCAGAGGGCGTGGGTGGGTGGAAGGGGTCTTAGAGGGATTAAAGCACAGGGGATAAGGGGTGACCTGAGCTTGGGGGCTGAAGGACATGAACAGGGATAAAGCCCTAATGAGATTAGTCCTCATGGTTTCAGGTCAGAAAGTGGTGAGGAGGGTCTGGCAGGGGTCTTGCAAGGAGCACACAAAACCCAATTATGGGTTTATTGGGGGAGCACACAAATAAAGGATGATAGGAAGTTCTCATGCTGCTTTTAGTCATTGCCACATGAAAACCTAATATGAAAATAAGAAATTAAACAATTTCATTTAGAAGCAATATGTCAATAGCAGAGTCCACGCAAATGTCTTGTTGGGGACAGAATGATGGAAGGCACCTCGGATTCTCCTGAATCTCATTCAGAAAACCAGGAGGCACATTGGAGGACTGGAGGAGGGTGTTAAGACTAAATCCACTGCCACATCTGGGCAAGAGGCCTGCCCCGAGCACAGGCTGATGTGGCTTTTGAGAAGTCAGTATCTCTGAGCCTCAGTAAATGAGGTCTTTGATATCTACAAACAATTTTTCTCTCTTCCCACCTCTCCAACTTTTCTATGAGTAAAAATGAGCTGGGTATTGTGTAAAATACAGATTCCCCGGCTCTGCCCTCCCCTCCCTGAGGATCTGATTCAATAGATATGGACTGAGCCAGGAATCTGCATCTTCACCAAGCGCCTCAGTTGCTCAGGGTAAGTGGTATGAAGAGCAGCATTGTGCTTAGGAATAGTGAATGAGCGCATAAAATATTTTTTAAACTCTTTATAAGAGTGACAGATTTGAATGCAAGTAGCTGGGGGGGTTCTGTTTTTGTTTTGCTTGTTTGTTTTTACTTTCAACAGGTAGAAAATTACATCTGATTTTAGAAAACTGTGAAAGAGTGAGGAGGAAGGCTTCTCCAAAAAGGGCATATTGGTGGAAAATAATACCCATCTAAAGGAGTTTGGAATGACTATATTGCAAATTGGGGGAGTTAGATGTTGATGGTTTGTGCCAGAGTAGCAAATATTTTTGGCAAGTAGACGTGACTTTCCAGTGAGAGGCCCCATTTGCTGGAGTTTCCCCCAGAGGGAACATGTGAAGATGTACAGGATAGCATTTTGTAAGAATGAAAAACCAGGAGCTCCCAGAGGAGAAAGGCCAGGGTGAAGCCTAGAGAGGAAGCTGATAGAGAATGAGAGACACAGAGACAGAGATAGAGAGAGATCAGACTACCAGGTAATTAACCATGGAGTAACCAAGGAAAGGTACAGAAGGTTAAAAAACAGGAAACAGCTATTTACAGAGCTCATCACCTAACTAGGAATCAAGAATCTTGGCTCTGGCCTGCATGTGCTGTGAATTAAAGTACCTTAATTATGCAGAGAATATTTCTGGAAGAATGCACAAGAAACTGAGCAGAAGGAAGGGAAGAAGCCTTACTTTTTAAATGTTTTTATTTTTTGAGATGGAGTCTTGCTCTGTCACCAGGCTGGAGTGCAGTGGCATGATCTCAGCTCACTGCAGCCCTGGCCTCCTGGGTTCAAGCCATTTCCCTGCCTCAGCCTCCAGAGTAGCTGGGACTGCAGGTGCGCACCACCACGTCCAACTAATTTTTGTATTTTTAGTAGAGATGGGGTTTCACTGTGTTGGCCAGGCTGGTCTCAAACTCCTGACCTCAGGTGATCTGCCCGCCTCGGCCTCCCAAAGTGCTGGGATTACAGGCGTGAGCCACCACACCCAGCCTACCTTTTTATACTGTTAAGATTTTTACTATGTGTATATGTTATCTCTTCAAATAATTAATGAATCTGAATGCCCTGCATGTCCATGCTAATTGAGTTTACAGTAAGGTCTCATGTATTATTTAGTCCTCACGATGCCAAATGCGCTGAGCCCCATTTCATAAGTGGGGAACTAAGTTTCAGACGTTCGGAGATTTGTCCAAGATCCTAAGGAGGTTCCGCATGCCTGGAACCCAGGTCTGTTGAATCCCAGTCCATCACTTTGTAGATTATAGCATAGATGCCTCCTGCTGCTAACTGTTCAACCTCCACCACATTGCTTGACTTCCCTGGATCAGTTTCCTCATTTCTAAAGTGAGGAAGGTGGACTAAATTGGCCCTTCTTCAACTCTCTTGTGAATTAGAATCACATGGAGAGTTTGATTTAAACATGTAGATGCCCTGGCCTTATCTCCAGGGAAGTGGAGGCAGGCGATCTGGGAGGCCCTGATTATCTGCATTTTAACAAACACCTCAGATGTATTCCAAAGTTTGAGAGATTAAATTAGAGCTTGTTGCCTTTAACATACATATGACTTACCTGGGCTCTTATTAAAATGGAGATTCTAATTTGGAAGGCTTGGGGTGGGGACTGAGATTCTGCAGTCCTCACAAGCTCCCAGGTAAAGGTGATGCTGCAGTTCTGGGAATACAAAGAACAGAGTGTCTTCAAAATCTCTTGCTCCAAACTTCACAGTGTTGAATAAAGAAGGAAGAGCAACTTTGCTTAGAAAGTTGCTTTGAAGTAGGCAAGGCAAGGAAAACCTGCCCAAAGAAATTGCTGGGGGACTCAAGGGAAGAGGAACAAGTCAACAGAGGTTTCAGGTGCCAAGAAAAGGTGAAGCCTTGCCCTGGAGCCCAGGGGTGATTCTAGAGATCAAGAAAGGAGCAGAGTTATCTATAGAAACTGTAGAGCGCCTCTAATAGCCTGAGAGGGAAACCTGAACATGTCATGAGAATTCGAAGGAGACTGCAAAGACAGGCTAACATGCCTGAAAGGCAGCTTACGACGGGTCATTTACTGAAACTCCATGTGCAAACTTGTGATCATGTGCGAGATTGTCACTCTAAGTCTTTGTTGTTCTGAAAAGATCCCGTGAGGCAGAAAAAGAGATGAGAGAGCCTATATGTTTGGAAAATTTATTTGACAATGTATTTGGAGAAGCAATCACCCTTTTCACTTGAGTGAAGGCAGCAGAATTCTAAGAAACATTCCGTTTGTCATTGTTCTGGGTCTGTTTCATCTAGGTTAACAAAAAGTGTTTTTTGTTTGTTTGTTTTTTGTCGCATGGTTTTCTCCCCCCCATAGGAAGCAACGGGAATTCTGGTGGTCTCAGCCGTACCAGCCTCACACCTGCCTCAAGTCAACCGTATGTGAGTATTGCAACTGCCCGACAGGTTCTTCCTGTTTGCAATAAAGACCATGGCATTGCAGTAAATAAAGAGTCTAATTGATGTGAGGCTGGCCATGCCCCATGGGAGATGGAGTTGTTATTTAAATCAATCTCCTTGAAGGGCCCTAGATTAGGGGTTTTTCAAAGGTAGTTTGGGGAGGGGGTGGGGGTGGCTATTCAGTGGGCACTTGCTACTGATTGGTTGGATCAGAGATGAAATCATAGGGAGTTGAAGCTGTCCTCTTGTACTGAGTTGCTTCTGGGTGGAGCCACAGGAGCCATTGGTTGGTGGGTCCAGATGGAGCCACAGGTGTCAGACATGCAAAAAACCTAAAATGATGTCACAAAAGGCCAATCTTAGGTTCTACAATAGTGACGTTATTTGCAGGAATTATTGGGGAAATTGCATATCTTATGACAGTCTACACCTTAGCAGAATTCAGGCTCCTCTCCTTCCACTAACTTGATGGTCTCTCATTAGCTTTATAAAGGCGGCTGAGTTTTAGGGAAAGGACTGTTATCATTTAAACTATAAATAAAATGTCTCTCAAAGCTAACCCTGGAATGAAGGCAGCTTGAAAGCTAAAAGCAAGAGGAGCTTGGGCTAGATCGGATCTCCCCCACTACCATAATTTTCTCACTGATGTAATTTTTACAAAGGCAATTTCAGTATGTGTCTACCTCAGACCCAGCATGTGCATCCTGGGGGAGCCTGCTTCCTCCCTCCCAGGGCTGGCTTCCTGCCCAGGAGATCTCTAAATGTCCCCACTGCCCCCAAATAATCTCCCTGGCAGCCAGCCATCTGAAGTCCTACCACTGACATTCCTTCTTTGGATTTAGAAGAGTTTTCAGTTTATGAAAATGCATATGTTCTTATCTTGGTGACACCTGAAGATATCCCTCCCCAAGTTGAGGCCCTCCAAGATCTCCGCAGCTCATATGTGCATTATACATGACTGGCAAGCAAGGCTGCATAACTACACATATACCTTCATTTGGGTTCTATCAACTTAGAGGACTTAACCTTCACACTGTTCAGAAGCACTGATTAACAATTGTGTATGCCTTTGGTGAATAAATATGGGATGGAATTGTTACTTAATGAATGCAGTTTGATTGCTAGACAATATTATTCAAGCAGCTGGGGAGTGGTGAGTAAAGGCTCCACAGTGGCAAATGCTTGATTAAAGGTGCTGTGGCTTGGCAGAGGCCAGCTGAGCCTACTGAGCGAGGCCCGTCTGAAATGGCCCTCAGGTGGGCCCTGGAAAGGGGTTAAGGGAGGGAACTGGGCACCAGAAGGACGGAGAGGAGACTGGAAGGGCACAAAAAGTACCAACATCACAGATCTGCCCAGGGCAAGCCTCACGCACTTTATTATGTCTCCCTTCTCCAAGCCAAAAATTACTTTTCCTTTTATTTTCTTATTGAAAAGATATGAGGACAACTATATAGGCAGTTTTTGACAAAAGAAAACATGCCTTCTCAATGACAATATTTTCATATTAACTTCCAGTGGCGAATACATATTTTAGATAGTTACAGTAATAGCTGCAATACCACTTTTTATTTTTTATTTTATTTTATTTTATTTTTTTTAGTATTTATTGATCATTCTTGGGTGTTTCTCGGAGAGGGGGATTTGGCAGGGTCATAGGACAATAGTGGAGGGAAGGTCAGCAGATAAACAAGTGAACAAAGGTCTCTGGTTTTCCTAGGCAGAGGACCCTGCGGCCTTCCGCAGTGTTTGTGTCCCTGGGTACTTGAGATTAGGGAGTGGTGATGACTCTTAACGAGCATGCTGCCTTCAAGCATCTGTTTAACAAAGCACATCTTGCACCGCCCTTAATCCATTTAACCCTGAGTGGACACAGCACATGTTTCAGAGAGCACGGGGTTGGGGGTAAGGTTATAGATTAACAGCATTCCAAGGCAGAAGAATTTTTCTTAGTACAGAACACTTTTTATTTTTTTAAACTTAACATCTTTTTTTTTCTTTTTTAATTATACTGTAAGTTCTGGGATACATGTGCAGAATGTGCAGGTTTGTTACATAGGTATACATGTGCCATGGTGGTTTGCTGCACCCATTAACCCATTACCTACATTAGGTATTTCTCCTAATGCTATCCCTCCCCTTAGCCCCCACCCGCCAACAGGCCCCCACTGTGTGATGTTCCCCTCCCTGTGTCGACGTGTTCTCATAGTTCAACTCCCACTTATGAGTGAGAAAATGCGGTGTTTGGTTTTCTGTTCCTGTGTTAGTTTGCTGGGAATGATGGTTTCCAGCTTCACCCATGCCCATTCAGTATGATACTGGCTGTGCGATTGTCATAAACAGCTCTTATTATTTTGAGATACGTTCCATCAGTACCTAGTTTATTGAAAGTTTTTAGCATGAGGGGGTGCTGAATTTTATCAAAGGCCTTTTCTGCATGTATTGAGGTAATCATGTGGTTTTTGTCATTGGTTCTGTTTATGTGATGGATTACATTTATTGATTTGCATATGTTGAACCAGCCTTGCATCCCAGGGATGAAGCCAACTTGATTGTGGTGGATAAACTTTTTGCTGTGCTGCTGGAGTTGGTTTGCCAGTATTTTATTGAGGATTTTCCCATCAATGTTCATCAGGGATATTGGCCTGAAATTTTCTTGTTTGTGTGTGTCCCTGCCAGGTTGATGGTATCAGGATGATGCTGGCCTCATAAAATGAGTGAGGGAGGACTCCCTCTTTTTCCATTGTTTGGAATAGTTTCAGAAGGAATGGTACCAGCTCCATTTGGTCCTGGGCTTTTTTTGGTTGGTAGGCTATTAATTACTGCCTCAATTTCAGAACTTGTTCTTGGTCTATTCAGGGATTCAGCTTCTTCCTGGTTTAGTCTTGGGAGGGTGTATGTGTCCAGCAATTTATCCATTTCTCTAGCTTTTCTAGTTTATTTGCATAGAGGTGTTTATAGTATTCTCTGATGGTAGTTTGTATTTCTGTGGGATCAGTGGTGATGTCCCCTTTATCACTTTTTATTGTGTCTATTTGATTCTTCTCTCTTTTCTTCTTTATTAATCTGGCTAGTGGTCTATTTATTTTCTTAATCTTTTCAAAAATCCAGCTCCTGAATTCATTGATTTTTTGAAGGTTTTTTTGTGTCTCTATCTCCTTCAGTTCTACTCTGATCTTAGTTATTTCTTGTCTTCTGCTAGCTTTTTGAATTTGTTTGCTCTTGCTTCTCTAGTTATTTTAATTGTGATGTTAGGGTTTTGATTTTAGATCTTCCTTACTTTCTCCCGTGGGCAGTTAGTGCTCTAAATTTCCCTCTAAACACTGCTTTAGCTGTTTTCCAGAGATTCTGGTACATTGTGTCTTTGTTCTCATTGCTTTCAAATAACTTATTTATTTCTGCCTTCATTTTGTTATTTACCCAGTAGTTATTCAGGAGCAGGTTGTTCAGTTTCCATGTAGTTGTACGGTTTTGAGTGAGTTTCTTAATCCTGAGTTCTAATTTGATTGCACTGTGGTCTGAGAGACTGTTTGTTATGATTTCCGTTCTTTTGCATTTGCTGAGGAGTGTTTTACTTCCAATTATGTGGTCAATTTTAGAATAAGTGTGATGTGGTGCTGAGAAGAATGTATATTCTGTTGATTTGGGGTGGAGAGTTCTGTAGATGTCTATTAGGTCCACTTGGTCCAGAGCTGAATTCAAGTCCTGAATATCCTTGTTAATTTTCTGTCTCGTTGATGTGTCTAATATTGACAGTGGGTTGTTAAAGGCTGCCCCTATTATTGTGTGGGAGTCTAAGTCTCTTTGTAGGTCTCTAAGAACTTGCTCTGTGAATCTGGGTGCTCCTCTATTGGGTGCATATATATTTAGAATAGTTAGCTCTTCTTGTTATGTTGATCCCTTTACCATGATGTAATGCCCTTCTTTGTCTTTTCTGATCTTTGTTAGTTTAAAGTCTGTTTTATTAGAGACAAGGATTGGAACCCCTGCTTTTTTTGCTTTCCATTTGCTTGGTAAATATTCCTCCATCCCTTTATTTTGAGCCTATGTGTGTCTTTGCATGTGAGACGGGTCTCCTGAATACAGCACACTGATGGGTCCTGACTCTTTATCCAATTTGCCAGTCTGTGTCTTTTAATTGGGGTATTTAGCCCATTTACATTTAAGGTTAATATTGTTATGTATGAATTTTATCCTGTCAAAGCTGGAGTGTCCCAGGTCGACTTCAGACTGCTGTGCTGGCAGTGAGAATTTCAAGCCAGTGGATCTTAGCTTGCTAGGCTCCACGGGGGTGGGATCTGCTGAGCAAGACCACTTGGCTCCCTGGTTTCAGCCCCTTTTCCAGGGGAGCAAACGGTTCTGTCGTGATGGTATTCTAGGTGCCACTGGGGTACAAAAAAAAAAAAAAAAAAAAAAACTCCTGTAGCTAGCTTGGTGTCTGCCCAAACAGCTGCCCAGTTTTGTGCTTGAAACCCATGGCCCTGGTGGCATAGGCATCCGAGGGAATCTCTTGGTCTGTGGGTTGTGAAGAACGTGGGAAAAGGGTGGTATCTGGGCCAGAGTGCACCTTTCTTCACCGCACAGTCCCTCACAGCTTTTCTCGGCTAGGGGAGGGAGTTCCCCGACCCCTTTCACTTCCCGGGTGAGGCAACACCCCACCCTGCTTTGGTTTGCCCTTTGTGGGCTGCACCCACTGTCTAGCCAGTCCCAGTGAGATGAGCCAGGTACCTCAGTTGGAAATGCAGAAATCACCTGCCTTCTGCACTGATCTTGCTGGGAGCTGCAGACCAGAGCTATTCCTATTCAGCCATCTTGCCAGCCACTTAACATCTTATCAGAAATATTTTTCATGACACAATCTTCATAGTGATATTTTAGTTACTTCTTCCATGTTTTGAAAAAGTTTTTTTTTAAAAACCAAACTTTCATTTATTAAAGGCACATGAAAATGCTAATTACAGTTTCTAATCAGCATCTGATAATTACCTGTAGTATAACTTCTGGTTGGCATTTAATTTGCTTATGTGGCCTGTGTGATTTATATTAGCTTTCTAGAAGTCCATGCTGAAAATAGTTTGCAAAACTCTATTATTATCCTCACAAATCTCTAGGTCCACGAGCCTCAGGTTTGGAGCCACTGACTTAAAGGCTCCCCTCTCTCAGGGAATGTTTCCAATAGACATGATTATTTTTTAAACTACTGAAAAGATCATTTATTTTCAACTATTATAGATGATCCTACAATTAATATTATTTTGTATGTTTCTGCTCTGCTTAAGTCTTATTATACCCTCCTCCCCCGCAAAAAAAATATTAGGGGCAGGCTACTGAGTCCAAAGATATAGGGCAATTTTATTAATGAAGTGTTATTGATGTTAGTTTGCAGATGATTATTAAAAAGTTATTTACTGAAGGTGCACTTATAGTTGTCTTCCCTCTTTCTTTCCCTTCCTCCCTCCCTCCCTCCACCTCTCTGTCTTCTTTCCTTCCTTCCATTGAAAATTTGGGTTCCTAAAATATGCTGAAGTAAGCATTTAATTCAGAAATTCATAGAATGCTACCTTTGTAGAACTAGCTGGGATGGAAGAGGGTGGGATTTACCAGAAGCAAGTAGATTCCCATTTCCAACAAGGCTCACAAATGTATCAGTTTTATAAGGTATTCATTTATCATTTTCTTACTAAATCTTCCCTAAATTTCTAGAGAATAAACCGAGAATACTAATTGCAATAATTTCTGCACATTACATTTCTTATTGTAAATTAATCTGAGAAACTATAGCACAGATATTGTGTTCTTTTTATCCCCCCTGCTTCAATCATTTGCTTGTACCCAGCAATTTCTATGGAAGAAGGTAAGAAATAGTATTTAGGAAAAAACTCTTATCTCCAAAGTCTTTTAGAAATTTCTTGTAGTTTAAAAAATTCACTTTAATTCAATTCAGCTATTTATTAAGCTCTTCCTGTATACCTAGTAATGTTATAGTCATTAATACCTTAATTTATAAAAATATGTCATTCAAAGATATGCATGCAAAGTATAATTGTCCTAACACTGAGAGGAATAAAGAAAAGAGAAGCAACATTTATATGCAGCTCCAGAGTTTAGCATAATATATGGCAAGAACTTAATAAAAGCTGTGAAACTGATGAGATGTTTTGTTTCAACTGCTTTATACACATTACCTAACAATAAAACCATAGTGAAATTATTATTATTATTCCCATGTTATGGATGAAGAGATTGACATCGAGAGAAGGTAAGAACAGTTGTCAGTAGCTGCAAACAGTGTAGTCTGGATTCAAGATTCCCTCTGTCTAAAAGGCCCTGCATTAGGGAACAAATGGGACCTTCAGTTACTAGCCTTTCCCCTTCTCCATGCCCAACCATCTGGATGACTCATTATGATGGCTCTCTGTCTCTCTCCCTCTCTCCCTCTCTCTCTCTCTCTCACACACACATACACACACACACACACACACACCCCAAAGCAAGACGTTGTCTGCTTCCAGAGAGGGGAAAGAAGAGGTGTCCTCTTAGCCACCAACCACAGTTCATCCTTGAATTTGGAAAAGGAAACCAGAGAACTGCAGAATGACTTTTGAAGGCTGATCTATGGGAAAAAGCCTCCAATCTGTGTCCCCCCAAAACAAAAAAGTGTATGACACAGGAAGGCGAGAGCAGAAGGAGACGGAGAGAGGGGCAAGTCCAGGGTGCCTGCTTCTGGTTTTTCTACTCAGGGTCATGTTACAGGCTGCACTGTTAAGAGTTGTGAAGGGGAGCCTGGGCATAGCCCTTGGTGGGAGGGGGGAGCTGGGAACTCTACGGTAGTGGTGGGTGATAAGGCCATGGTCTTAGCTTGAGCTTCCATAGCAAGATACCACAGACTAAGTGGCTTAAACAACAGGTATTTATTTTCTCACAGTTCTGGAGGCTGGAAGTCTAAGATTAAGGTTCCAGCAGGGTTGGTTTCTGGTAAGGCCTCTTTTCTTGGCTTGCAGACAGCCACCTTCTTACTGTGTGCTCATGTGGTGTTGCCTCTGTGCATCCTTAGAGAGACAGTGAGAGAGAGAGGGAGAGAGAAAGGAGAGAGAGACAGAGAGAGAAAAGAAGAAGAAGAAGAAGAAAGAGAGAGAGATCGATTGATCTGATGTGTTTTCTTCTTCTTATAAGGCCACCAGTTCTATCAAATTAAGGCCCCAGCCGTATGACCTCATTTAACCTTAATTACCTCCTTAAAGGCCCTCTCTCTAAATATAGCCATACTGAGGGCAAGGGCTTCAACATATGAATACTGGGGGGAACACAATTCAGTACGTTATCCTAGCTGATAATGTGGAATCATTGATTTAGGGAGAACAAAATCAGTGGCCCTATCTTAGATCCCAGAGTCAAGCTTCAGAAAAGTCAGAGCTTCTTGTGCTGTTACTAGATAATCATGCCTGGTTTTTGTACCTTCGTCTGTAAAATAAAAATGAAAATTGTAGTCTTTGTTTGCCCTAAAGAAAAACAACTCTGTTATGTCCTGGGAACTATTGAACTCACTGTTGTTATGGATGGCTAATAACAATCTAATTAATTAACTAGGAAATTAAATTAATCTAATTAATTAGGAAAATAATCTCTAAATGAATATAAGTGAACAAATGACAGTGCAGAAAATCTCAACCATGCCACTCATTTATCTGTGTCCCTACCTGTATGAGACAGTGTTATTTCATAAAATTTTTCATATTTCACTTAAAAACATTAATGAGTGATGTGGTTTTTAAGGGGTGGCGATGAGTGTTACTTTATAGTATAGCTTATTCTACAGACTATGCTTTGGACTACACTTTTACAGACTATGTACTTTTGGAACACGTATAAGCCTCATTTATTAAATCAGTATTTGTTGACCACCTGGGATGTGCTGGGCACTGCTAGAAACAAGATGTAAAGTGCTGAAAGAAAAAAAATTCAGAACCTTTATTCAAATCAACTATTTTGATACTTAAAAGAAAACTCAATTTAAGAAATAATTTACCATTTGCCCACTATGTGCAAAATACTGTACTAAGAGTCTGTAAAAACTAGTGAGGCAGTCCCTGTCTTCAAGAAGCTGTCTAGGAGAACAAAGAAGGCAACCCCCCGAATGGTTATAGATGTAGAATAGATGTGCAGTAGCAGACAGTTCAAGGTAGTAGGAAGAAAATGCTCTGCAAGGGGGTATTCATTCTGATCAGTGTTTGGGATGGACCTAGAAGCATGACAGGCACAGGGAACAGTGTAAGCAAAGGCCGTGATGTCCACTGTAATGGTAGCGTAAGATGTGTGAAGGAGAGAAGCAGATGACAACCTTCCAAGCTGGGTTTAGATCATGCTGTAGAGAGTTTTGAGAATTAGGATAAGTAGTTTTTAAAGTTATATTCCTTTATTCTCTTATATATACTTCAGCTAAAGGTAAAGAGAATTCACGTTTATTGAGTACTTACCACATGCCTGAGCTTTTCATGCATTTTCTCAATCCTAGCCTATATGGTAGGTACTATTACTCTCCCCATTTGCAGATGGAGAACAGAGGCTTAGAGGTCAACTAATTTGTGCAGCATTCAAAAGCCTGTGGTTTTTAATTTTTAACCATTTTATGTTATATAGCCTCCCACATCATACATTTTCATTTGATACAGGAGAGCCCTTTTTATCTCTCCAAGTAAGCAATAGTTGTAAATTTATCATAAAGTGGACTGAGTTTTATTGACATACCTAATTTTATGTTTATTTTGTGAGTTTTATTGACATACATAGGGAATTTTTTTATTTTTTTATTATTTTTATTTTTTTTTATTTTTAGATGGAGTTTCGCTCTTGTTGCCCAGGCTGGAGTGCAATGGCACTATCTCGACTCACTACAACCTCTGCCTCCCGGGTTCAAACGATTCTCCTGCCTCAGCCTCCCACGTAGCTGGGATTATAGGCATGTGCTACCACATCCGACTAATTTTTGTATTTTTAGTAGAGACAGGGTTTCACCATGTCGGTCAAGTTGGTCTCGAACTCTTGATCTCAGGTGATCCGCCCGCCTCGGCCTCCCAAAGTGCTGGGATCACAGGCATGAGCCACCATGCCTGGCCGGGAATTTTGTTTTTAATGCAGACACATTTTAAATTCTGTTTCTCCCTTTCTATACTCTTTTATAGAAGATGACATGAAGATTGATGAGAAATGTGTGGAAGCAGGTAACATTTTCTCTTGATTGCTTTGCTGTTAGAAGAAATATGAAGCATGTCAATTATAGATTATCTGAAGCAGAGGTGTCCAAAGGGGCCATGGGCCTTTCCTCTAGGAGAAATGTGTAAAATGACCCTCCACCCCCATCTATCTTCTGTAGTTCTGGCACTTGGAAGGAGAAGCTGTGGTAATGTCTCCAGGTTCCCACTGATCTACTAGAAAATGTTCTAGAAAGCAGTGCTTTGTAAATGATCTCAGGAACACTTAGTAACACTCAGCATACCAGATGGTAGAACACTTGGAAACCTCTGCTCTTTGTGAAATACCATAAAATATTGCAGTATCAAATTTTTAAAGAGCAATATATATATTTTATTATTAAGTTTGATGCCATCTTCTGGTGGATTCTAGTATAGATAAATAGTAGTAGGTTCCAAAATGATGAGACATGCATGAAAGTTTTTTACATTTCTACTCTTTAATTTTTTTGTAAATTGGGAAAAGATTTTTCAAATTTAGTGGCAGAACTAAGATTGGCCTAATAACCACTAGGATTTTGTTAGGAGACAAGTTGGAGAACCTTAGTCTGACAGGTGAATCTGTCTTTGCTTTACAGGCTAGTCTAGTTTTTAGAAGTGAGAGAACAGTATAAAATTTTAAAACAGTGGGCATTTCAATGATTCACATATATTTTCCAGAGCAACAGCAAAATACTGCTGACATTATGTTTATTTTACCAAGTATATCTTTTTTTAAACTTGCAGTAATATTCATTTCCTTTCTACAATTTCCATTATATTTTTATTAGGTAACAATTCACATAGTTCAAAATTTAATAACTTCAAAGGTATATTCAGTAAGAAGTTCCTCTCTTTCCATGTTCTCCTACTCATTTTTCTTTCTTGGGGCAATAAATTTTAATAGTTTCTTCAGTATCACCCCAGACATAGTCTGTGCACATAAAAGCAATGATGTGGCCAGGCGTGGTGGCTCATGCCTGTAATCCCAGCACTTTGGGAGGCCGAGGTGGGCGGATCACGAGGTCAGCAGATCGAGACCATCCTGCCTAACACGGTGAAACCCTGTCTCTACTAAAAAAAAAAAATAGAAAAAAAATTAGCCAGGCGTGGTGGCGGGCGCCTGTAATCCCAGCTACTCAGGAGGCTGAGGCAGGAGAATGGCGTGAACCCGGGAGGCAGAGCTTGCAGTGAGCCAAGATTGTGCCACTGCACTCCAGCCTGGGCGACAGAGCGAGAGTCCGTCTCAAAAAAAAAAAAAAAAAAAAAAAAAAAGCAATGATGTATGTATTTCTCCTCCCCCCTTCATCACCCCCATCTTTTTTTCCAAATCCAAATGCACATACTCTTTGATAGCATGATATGCACACTGTTCTGTTCCCGGCTTTTCCAACTTAACATTCTGTATCTTGGAGGTGACTCTATCTTAGCACATAAAGAGCCTTGTTTTATTTTTTTAACGGCTTATTGGTTATTGTATACTTATACAATCACTTATTTGTAGGCATTGTGTTATGTCCATTTGTTTCTATTATAAACAGTGCTACAATGAATTGCTTTATAAGTATATCATTTTACATGCATGAGAATACCTTAGATGCAGCATTGCCTGATCCAAGGACGCAAGCATTGGTAATGTTGCCATGTATTTCAAATTACCCTCCATGTATGTTTCTTAATCCTTAATCTCTCTTTAAAATTTTAACAAGAGTTGTTTTAACTAATGAGGAAGTTGGTTTATCTCACATCCTTCTCAGCCACCTGATCAAGCCTACGTAATCAAGTCATTCATATGCGCACTCTCCTCGTCATCACCCCCGTTTGTGAGTCCCCAACTCTTCAGGCAGGGTGCACCCCTCCTACATCGGCAAGCCCTCTGCAGCAAAGCCGAGCAGTATCCAACAATCTCTAGGGATTTCCCTGACATTCCATTTTCCCCTTGCCTCTGAGCTGCTTTTTACATTTTATTTTATTCACCCTCTATTATTTTATTTATTTTAAGCTCCTGCTGCACCCCTGACTGTCATCATGGCTCAACTGCCGAATACCATGTCTTTCATGTAAAGCTGATATATGCCATAGAGACACCATCGATTTGACCTTGATTTAGGAAAAAAACTTTAAAAAGGTGGTGTATGGGCAGAAGTAGGGGCCAGAGAATTAGACTTAAAATATAGACTCAGTGTAGATGGTCATGTAACAACATTTTTGATTTTTGCCTCCATGGAAAATCATAGATGAAGAAACATTTGAATCTGGTAAGTAAAAAATGAGTATTTGGTACTGATTTTTAAATGTATATTCTAAATTTTGATGCAATTTATACACATATTTAGGATTATAATAATTGTTTAAATATATCAACAGTAAAAAAAATTAAAAAGTAACTGCATGTATCCCACATCACGTTGTCAACCTCAAATACACATTATAAAATTTATTTTTAATTTTAATTTTTAATTTTTTTGAGGCAAGGTCTCTCTGTCACTCAGGCTGGAGTGCAGTGGTGTGATCATGGCTCATTGCAGCCTCGAATTCCTGAGCTCAAGCGATCCTCCCACCTCAGCCTTCCAAATAGCTGGAACTACAGGCATATGCCATTACACCTGGCTAATTTATTTGTTTATTTTGAGACAAGGTCTCAGTCTGTTGCCCAAGCTGAGGTGCAAGTGGTATGATCATAGCTCACTGCAGCCTTGACTTCCTTGGCTCAGGTGATCCTCCCACTTTAGCCTCCCAAGTAGCTGGGACTACAGTCCCATGCCACCATGCGTGGCTAATTTTTCAATTTTTTGTAGATACAGGGTCTCACTGTGTTGCTCAGGCTTGTCTCCAACTCCAGGCCTCGAGTGGTTCTCCCACCTTGACCTCCCAAAGTGAGCCACCACACCTGGTCCCAGTAAAATATATTTTAAAAAATACAGCAACAGTGCAGTTGTGAGATGTAGATTTTACCTTAACCAGTACTTCTCACAGGGCTAGTACTGTCTCTGATGCAGCATTTTGGAACTTTTTGGGAGCATTTTTTTATTGTCACATTGATTGGGGATACTCCTGGCTTTTAACTAGTGTCTCTTGACCCACATATCTTCTGAATGTCCTGCTGGACAAAACTCGTTACAAATATAAAAAGGGTCATTTTTCAACAGACAAAAAGTTTTCATAAGATTTAGCATGAGAAGCACGGTGGTTTAGAAGACAGTCATTATGGAGAGAGACATTCAAACAGAATGCAGGCATTGCCTTGCAATTATTGAATGATTTATTCCACGTATCCGGTTTATTCGATATTGCTAGTAAATAAACTGGAAAGTATATCTATACTGAATTTTCTTTTTCTTTAATATATTATTTGTTATTATTGATGACATATGGTAAGTATCAAGTGTCTGTCCCTCAAAATAATGTTGACATCATTAAAAACAAAATAGGCCCCACAGAATTTTATTTTTAAACTGCAAACCTGCTGGGGCATGTTAATATGACTTATCCAATTCCAAGTATATTATTTTTCCTCATTTTCTCCCATTTCATTGGTCTCTAATTGCTTTGGCATATTATCTTTACCCCAATTAAGGCAATTTCCTTCTTTCTCTTACCACATACAAATAAATCTAGCCTTTTATTACTTACCAAAACACTTTTTATTCTAGTGTCCACCTGCTTCTTTTCTATTTTTCTGTACTTCATATAAGGAATATTTTCTGATTTTCTTACTTCTCTTGAATCCATGCTTCTTTGTTATAAGTAAATATTAATATAAGCATCTAGTAGTTTCTTAGGTCTTCCAAAGATGTTATGCCCAAGTATTTATATTTTGATATATACACTTTTTTTTTTTTTTGAGACAGAGTCTCACTCTGTCACCCAGGCTGGAGTGCAGTGGTGTGATCTGGGCTCACTGCAATCTCCATCCCCTAGGCTCAAGTGATTCTTGTGCCTCAGCCTCCTGAGTAGCTGGGATTACAGGTGTGCACCACAACACCCAGCTAATTTTTGTATTTTTAGTAGAGACGGGTTTCCATGTTGCTCAGGCTAGTCTCGAACTCCTGATCTCAAGTGATCCTTCTGCCTTGTATATATATACTTTTAAAATATATATATATTTTAAAATATAAATTACTTCTTTTAAAATGTTTTTTAATGTTACAGCTGGAGCATTGTATTGATTTTTAAAATTACATGTGTGGTAGATTATGCCATCTATTAATTTCCTTTCATAAAAGTAGAGAGATTGCTACAAATATTAGTTATTAAAAAAAGAAAGCATTGAGACAGATGAGTTGTGAGCCACTTTTCTAAATTATTTACATTTATGTTGTTTCAAAATTTCCTGTTTTCCATTAGAGGGTTGGCCTGTTAGAAATAATTTAATTGATTATTTATACTTGCCCAGTGTTTGGGATTGGCTTAGTTTTTAATTCCTCTAGCTTATTCTCATCCTTCTTTGTTCTGTCCCACTGGAAAACACTCCACATGTGAAGGCTGTGGTTGAGGCCGGGGAGTGTTTGCGGGTCTGTGGAAGGAGAGGCAGTGGGTGAGACCACCGACTCCAGCCAGATTGGCCAGTTTGAACCCTGGGTTCATTACTCACTAACTGTGGGTTCTCTGGCTCTTAACCTCTCTGCCCTTCAGGTTCCTCACCTCTAAAATGGGAACAATAATTTATATGAATAAAGTGCTTAGAACAGTGCCTGGTACACAGGAAGTGCTACACAAGTGTTAGCGGGCGTTATTATAGTGAAATCTTGTTCTTTGGGGAAGTCAGCAGCCAGTTCTTTGAGAAGAGCACTGCAGAGGGAGGTGCCTACTGTAAAACGCCCCTTGTGGACTCCTCTCAGCTGGAAAAGTGAGAACTCTCAAGCATCCATCCGTTCTGAACCCAGCTCTCTGAGGAGCTCAATTAAGGAACAATTAGCACCCAGCTGGCATATTTTCTAAGCATAGAACTCTTGGCATTCATTCCATGATGCTTAATTCTGTTACTTAGACTGCTTAGTGAGCAGTTAAGGTTCTTCAGTTTCAGTCTGTAGTCTGAATAAAGTATAGTATGACTTCCTTGAATTTCCCCAGGAGGTGACGAGGTGATTGTATAGTTTATTTAATCAGAAGCGTCATTAAAAAAAAAAAAAGGCTGGACATGGTGGCTCATGCCTCTAATCCCAGCACTTTGGGAGGCCGAGGCGGGCGGATCACTTGAGGTCAGGAGTTCGAGACCAGCCTGGCCAACATGATGAAACCCCGTCTCTACTAAAAATACAAAAATTAGCCAGGCGTGGTGGCTCATGCCTATAATCCCAGCTACTCAGGAGGTTGAGGCAAGAGAATTGCTTGAACTCGGGAGACAGAGATTGCAGTGAGCCAAGATAGCGCCATTGCACTGCAGCCTGGGTGACAGAGGAGACTGCATCTCAAAACAAACCAAAAAACAGAATATGGCTATTTTGTGATATCTAGAAAACAAAGAAAACAGTTTGCTTTGTATTTGGTTTCCTCTGTCTTCATGGGGCAGCTGGGGATGGAATTGTGTGAGACGCAGGAAGGGGAAGGAATGAGGACCCTCGCTCGGGCCAGAGGCTGTTGCAGCACCCAGCCTCAGCACCATTTCTACCACTTCCTCCCCTTCACAGAGCTGCTGCAATACTGCCTCAGGGAGACAGGAGAGAGAAGGTTCAAACCTGTTACTTTCCTTTAACTTCTCCCTTTGAAGCCCCATTTTGTGCCAACCAAGTAGAGTCTTCCTGGGTTAAAAAGCCTTCAGGGAGAGTCTTGATAGGCAACTTTCAGAAAAAGTTACTGTCCCAAGCAGCGGAGTCAGGGCAAACCAGTTTCTCAGTCCCAATCACGTGGTGATCATTTGCCTTGCCAGGCCTTACCCGAGTTACCTTTTGCTAGTGGTGACGTGCATGTCTTGCTTATGTCGTTTGCCTTGATTTGATGGCTAACATGATCTTCTTAAAGGCTTAACTTTTTCATGTCTGTTTCTGCACTTACCCAAATATCCAGAGGAACTTTCAGAAGGTAATTGTTTTTATTTCCTAGATATACCAAATAGAACTATGTTTAAGATCTTTCAGTGCCTCAAAAATGAATACTTGACCGGATAATGTTTAAGATGAAGATACGGTATGTGTTGTTTACGGTTTTCCCCTCATATTTACATTTTTTCCCGAGGAAACACACTTCCAAACTAAGTTTGTGAGGTTCTCCAAGGATATGACATTTTGTGGGTGAAATCAATGATTAAATATTCAGTTTCATAGACAACATTTAAAAGAACAATAAAAATAATTAAGCTTTATTAATGTATCCCCAAGAAAACATTTCCTTTTAAACTTATTGACATATCTAAGTGAGAAAATATACTTACTTACCAGAAGATGGAATTGATATTGGTGTGTTTTCTTTCTTTGTATTTTAAAACACTTAAAAAAAAAAGGTTAAGAAAAAAGGTTGCATGTGTCAGTTCATTCTATTAACAAATGCTCTTTATATTTTATATATATGTTTATATTTGAGACAAAGTCTCTCTCTGTTGCCCAGACTGGAGTGCAGTGGTATGATCTCAGCTTACTGCAACCTCCATCTCCCAAGTTCAAGTGATTCTCCTGCCTCAGCCTCCCGAGTAGCTGGGACTACAGGCAAAAGCCACCACGCCTGGCTAATTTTTTGTATTTTTAGTAAAGGCGGAGTTTCACCATGTTGGGCAGGCTGGTCTCGAACTCCTGACCTCAAGTGATCTGCCACCCTCGGCCTCCCAAAGTGCTAGGATTACAGGCGTGAGTCACTGCACCTGGCCATATATTATTTCAGTGATCAGAGCAGAGCTATATATTTGAGAAGGAACTTAAGTAAAAAGTAATTTGAAAATAATTTTCTTAATAACTTTTTTTCTGGAGTTTTTTCCTGAGATCTCAATGAAAGGAGAAACAGGAGTCTGAACTATCTCTAGATGCTTCAGAGGCAGTGGGCACAGTTTTCCTCATTTTGTCTCTCAGAGTCCTGGCCAGTCAGAAACATTTGGCAGCCACAGAGCAAATCTTATCTTATATAGAATGAACCCTTTTAAGAGGTAGAAAATAAAAACCCATATCTAGCAAAGAGATTAATTATAGGACTTGCAGAAAAAATAATTATAAACACAGTATGGTCAAGAACAAGGCCAGGCGTAAGCCCTGTAATCCCAGCAGTTTGGGAGGCTGAGGTGGGTGGATCACCTGAGGTCAGGAGTTCAAGACCAGCCTGACCAACATGGTGAAACTCCATCTCTACTAAAAATACAAAAATTAGCAGGGCATGGTGGCACGTGCCTGTAATCCCAGCAACTCGGGAGGCTGAGGCAGGAGAATCACTTGAACCTGGGAGGTGGAGGTTGCAGTGAGCCGAGATCGTGCCATTGCACTCCAGAGTGAGCAACAAGAGCAGGGGGGTGGGCAGTGAGGGAGATGAACAAAAAGCTACTTTAAGCTTATTTAAAGTTATATGATACTGAATCATAGTAAAAACATAAGAACTGGGTATGTATTTTTAAACATATCCTAAGGAAACTTGTCTTAAAAAATTAATAAACTGGTTTTGGCTTTAACCATACTAGACAGAATACATTCAGTGTAACGCTCAAATTCTGTGAAGTGCGTCTCTGTAGTTTGTTGTGTGTGAATAATTGGATGAAAAATGCTTAGAACATTCAGTGAGCCACTCAAGGATAAACTCAACTCTGTTGCCATCTACTAAGGTGGTCACTTGAAAAGCTGAAAATGATTTCATGAATTTATTCTGAATAAACTTCTCGCTCTCACATATTCTGCTCCATCTGTTCTTTGTGTTTCAGACAAGGAGGAGTTTGTTGGCTACGGTCAGAAGTTCTTTATAGGTAGGTGATAAATTAACAAGAGGTGGGTCTCTGTCACTTGTTAAATTATGTTTCCAAACCTGACACTGTTTTGAAAGTTTCTTTTGCTAATGAACATTTCCAGACCTGTTCCTCATTCTAGTTTCCTTTTCTTTCTGTCCTTTTTTCTTGTCAATATTCTGATCTATTAATTATTCATTGTTATTCATCTAATTTCCACTGGGTATCTATTAATTACTCATCAAACACAAATCTTTTTGTTTTCTTCCAGACTGTTTTGTAACCTATTTATCTTATGCTAAAGAGACAAAGTCTCTGACTTTTAAACTTACTTCTTATGGCCACATTTCTATCATCTGTCACCTGCGCAGAGCTTTGTGAAGGACCAGGTACCACTCATGTAAAACCGCTCTGGGCTTCCTTCTATAGGGAGGCAGGGGAAAACTAGCAGAGCCGCAGGGTCTAGAGGGTTGGTTCCCAAGCTGGATGCATTTTGGAATCATCAGGGGAGCGTGAAAAAAAAAAAAAACAAACAAGGGGCCACCTTTCTGTATTGCTTTCAGAATCATTCAGCCTAAAAGCTATTAGGTAGAGCTGAGCAGAGTAGGCAGCTACACAAAGGTGGAGAGTAAGGAGCATGAGCAGGGTGAAGAAGGCATCTGTGCAGGGGACAATGGTAGCCTGGTGCCAATTGTCAAAGGCAGAGTAAAATCAAGAGGGCAGCTGCCATCACTTGGCCTCTGATACCCAACAGGCTTTACAAAGATGCCCACCTCATCTAGCTTGGGCTCTGACACTTTGTGTGAGGCTATCAACACTGTCTGTCCCCTATCTTGCACACTTAAGTGCTCTTGACTGATACAATAAGCAAAAAAAAAAAAACAAGGGCCAGGGTTCTCACTGTTAGAGAAGGGAGTTATAAACATGGAAAGGGGAAGTCTAGAATGAATCCTGTAGTGTTGGATTGATATTGTATGTACTGGTGTGAACTCATGGTTTTCAATATATAGGCATACAAATATAGATCGAAATGTGCATGTGTATTTATATGTACACATAGAGTTGCTAACTCTGTCTACTGAGAGCACCTGGAAACAGCTCTGAAGATACCAGAAAGCCCTATGATTCGAAAGGCAGATTAAGCAGGAATCTAGGAGCTTAGAAATCATGACCCATGTGTCCAACTTTGCACTGATCACACAGTCCTAAGCAACCACCTAACCTGTCTGTATCTTAGTGAAACCACCTGAAAAATGGGAAAAATGAGGCTGCTCCACTCTTTCTACCCTGGCCCAAGCCACCCTCATCTCTCACCCAGACCACTGCAGTAGCTTCCTAACTGCTCTCTCCTGAGGCCACACTTGCTCTCCCTACGGTTTACACCAACCAGAGGAGTCTTTCAGAAACAGGAATCAAATCATGTCACTGCCAACAGCTTCCCATCACACTTCCACAACAATCCAACACTTTCAGAGGCCCTGTGTGACCTGGCTCCAGCCACTTCCCTGACCCTATTTCCATACTCCCTGTTGCTTACCGCCCTGCAGCTATACAGGCTTCCTTGCTGTTCCTCAAATGCTCCAACACAGTTCATTTCTCTGCACCACTGCACTTGCTGTTCCCTTGGCCTGGCTTGCCCGTCTCTGCAGAGGCTTCCTGATGTGGCTCCCTGCCTTCCTCCAGATGTCTGCTCAACGCCAACCTTTCAGAGATACTCCAAACTTACTGCCTATCTAAAAAAGCACCCCCATCACTCTCTATCTACCTCGTCTTCTTATGAGTACTTATTTTTTGTTGTTTTTTATGTTTGTCTCTCTTCTTCTACAAAATGTAGATTTCATGAGACAGTGGCTTTGGATTAGTTGAGCCATCTATCGCCAGCACCCAAGACAATGCCTGGCCCAGAGCAGGTGCTAGATGGGCTAGCACAGGGGGCATTTTCATATTTTTCCCTCATATTACTTCCCATCTTCTAACTTCAGACAGACCTGACTATATTAATGAACACTTTAGGATCATGGTTGCTACATATTTCATCAGATGTGAAGCTACAAGTGATCTCTCCTGCCTGGTTCTTATGTTCTGTGCACTTCCCCTCCCTAGCTGGCTTCCGCCGCAGCATGCGCCTTTGTCGCAGGAAGTCTCACCTCAGCCCGCTGCATGCCAGTGTGTGCTGCACCGGCAGCTGCTACGGTGTAGTGGGTGCCCCTTACGAGGAGGTGGTGAGGTACCAGCGACGCCCTTCAGACAAGTACCGCCTCATAGTGCTCATGGGTATGTCCCAGCATGCACTGTCTCTCCTCCTCCTTGAGAAGTCTTCCTTCTAGATTCAGGTGTCTTGCATTGGGAATAATGGTGAAAGTAGAACTCTTTATGGACCCCCATACAAATACCTTTTTTAAAAAACAAAGCCATTGTACATGTGTGTTTATAAGTAACATTTTATTGTATCAAGCTTTTTAAAAAATCTACAAGTGAATGTGTTATGACATGGTGTCCATGAACTATATAACCAGTATTACGATGTCGTTATGACTGAGATTTTTTTTTTTTTTGCCTGCTTAGAATTGTTCTGTAAACATAGATGAGTGTTTCCCCAGACAGATCATTAACCTGTATCCTGAAAATAAATTCTTAACGTCCATTTCCCTGAGAAATATGTTAAATTCTTAAAGTCCATTCCCCTAAGAAATTTGTAACTACTTCATTTAGAAAAGTATCTAACATCTTCTGGACTGTATCTTTGGTGCTTTATAAAGATCATGGCAAAGATAGTGCAGGAGTGACCTGCTTTTGTGACCATGACTTTTGCAAAGTTGGTCCCTGTAGCAGTAGCAACTTGTATCCTACTGCCTTCGTGTCTGCGTGTTTAGCTTCATGAGCAAGGCAGGTCCCTGTAGAGCAGAACGATGTGCCTTACAGCTGGGACCAGCAATATCATTTGCAGGCCCCATTGTAAAATGCAAATGCAAGGGCCCCTTGTTAAAAAATTATCAAAGATTTCAAGATGCAATAGTAGAGAATTCATCCAAGCACAGGATCCTTCTAAGCATGTGCCCTGTGTAACTGCACAGGTTCTATACCCATGAAGTCGGCCCTGCCTCCAGCCGGACATGGGGGTGCTGACTCGATATCTGTCCGGAATGTGCCCTTGAATTCTGTAAGTCACAGAACCTATAATTGTTGATGCTGGTTTCTGGCTGTCACTTGATAAAAACTTCATTTGAAGAAGAAAGGCAGAGCTCTCTGATTCTCTAAAATGAGACCAGCTAATTCTCATGGCATTCAACATTAGATGAAGTTTGCTGGGGGTCAGGTTCCTGTGATTCCTTACCTCATTCCTGAATGTTGAAACAATGTGGATTACTCCATGGGTCACTAGAAAAATTCCCAAGAGTTTTCTGGGGTTCTTCCAATTTATGAGAAAGGAAGTTACATAATTTCCCTAAAAATATTTGCTCTCAAGTTTCTTCAGTAGAAGGACTAAAATGATAATTCCATCGCATAATTATATTTATCCACATCTGATGATTTCTGTGTGTGACTTTTTGTGTTTAGGACCCTCTGGTGTTGGAGTAAATGAGCTCAGAAGACAACTTATTGAATTTAATCCCAGCCATTTTCAAAGTGCTGTGCCACGTATGTTTAGTTTTGCTTTCATAATGGTTTGTGTTTTGGTAAAACTTTCTTTGCTGATCTCATTTAACTATGTCATTCCATCTTTGTTGTAAAAGTATACAACACCAGGGATAGTTCTTAAGTATTTCTAACCATATTTATTTTAATAAGGAAAATTGACTTATTGGAATGTAGGCAGCTGGCTTTTAAAAGAGTTTTTTTCTTTTTTTAATTATTATTATATTTTAAGTTTTAGGGTACATGTGCACAACGTGCAGGTTTGTTACATATGTATACATATGCCATGTTGGTGTGCTGCACCGATTAACTTGTCATTTAGCATTAGGTATATCTCCTAACGCTATCCCTCCCCACTCCCCCTACCCCACAACAGTCTAAAATGGCTTTTTTCTATTTCTTAACAATTATAGGGATGGCCTTTCAGGCAAACTAATAGTTAGCAATAATAGTTAACATACACCCAGTGCTTACTATCTAAAAATTGATATATGCATATACAACTTTATATAAATTTATGAGTATGATTATAAAATACACAGCTTTTTTAAAAATGGTGTTTTCTGGCTGGGCACGGTGGCTCACTCCTGTAATCCCAGCATTTTGGGAGGCTGAAGTGGGTGGATCATCTGAGGTCAGGAGTTCAAGACCAGCTTGGCCAACATGGTGAAACCCTGTCTCTACTTAAAATACAAAAATTAGCCGGGTGTGGTGCTGCATGCCTGTAATCCCAGCTACTCAGGAGGCTGAGACAGATAATCACTTAATCCTGGGAGGCGGAGGTTGCAGTGAGCCGAGATTGCACCATTGCACTCCAGTCTGGGCGAGAAAGTGAGATTCCGACTCAAAAAAAAAAAAGTGTTTTCTTATTTCCTTTTACTCATAACTCCTTTATTTCTCCTAAGCTCCCCCTTTACTACTACCAGCTCCAAAGCAACTCCTAAAACGTAATCTTCCAGACTTTTCTCTATATAGAGTTGTGTGAGTTTTTTACCCATTTAGAGTTGTTATATGAAGTTTTTTTTTAAAGCTTTAAGACATTTGAGAGCTACAATTATAAAAATAGAAGGAATTATTTGTTTCATACTGAGACTCATCCTTCAAGAAAAACCTTTAAAATCACTCTAAGACAACCTGTTTTATTGTAAAAATAGAAAAGATCAAGACTTGAGATAGAATTCCTGATTTCAAGAAAACAGAAAGTTCATAATAATGCATGTTTATAATAATGTATAATAATGCATCGTTTCTAATATGTGTAAAAGAAAGTTAAAATTTTGACTGAGGCACTAAGATGCACATCTGTAAATGAGGAATGTGAAAACAAGTTAAACTCTTCACACACCTCGAGGGTATAAAAGGCTTGGGGAGGGAGATTCATGGGGCTTTTTGGGGAGGCTTTTATTGGAGAGAGCAGTGCTGGGTGTTCCCGACCCACTGAGTGTGGGAAGAGTGTGTGGGTGTGCTTGCTTCCCCCTCCCCTCAAGGCAAGACAGAGGAACCTAGGGGAACCACTTGGAGAGCTTTCTATGTGTCTTCTGCACTTCGGGGGACACAGAAGAATGGTGTCCGAATTACACCTGAAAAATCCAAAGGAGAAGAGCTTACAGGAAGTGGCCAATGGCTATAATTTGGGAAGTAGCTGTCCTTGTAGGGTCCATCACAGCTAGACTTGTGATGTTCCCCAAGGACCAGATCTGGGCAGGTAATGTGTAAGAAAGTCAGCCCAGGGTTATATGATTCCTGCCCAGGAGGAAGCCTGAGGAGAAAAAGGCCAAAAGTGGATTCCCAAATATATCAGGCTTTGGAAGGAATCACAGATGACGAATTGGAATAGGAATGGACTTGAGAGGCCTTGTGTTGGTGATAGGGTTTGCAAAATAACCCAATATATCATTTAGGGGAGAAAGAGCCGGATTTAAGGATCTGCCAAATCTAAAGAAAGCCAATAGCAGCCAGAATCAGTATTTGCCAAACCAGAACCTTCCTTCCTGCTTTCCTCTCCCTCCCTGCACTCTAGCCTTAGAGAGTTCTAAACCAGTGGAAGTGAGAGCTATCGGGGGCAGAGAGAAGCAGGAGCAGTAGAAATATGGTGAAAGGAAAGAGAAGTGACTCATACTCTTGTCTGGCTCTCGTCTGGCTTCTCTGAGCGCAGGCTTCCCTGGTGCAGCAAATTTGAGCCAGATGTGTGGAGAAGCAGCCTAAAATCTAAGTGAAGTTTATAATTTTGATGATTATGTGGGAATGGAATTTTAATTAGTCAGTTGAGACTGGATGATGAAAATGAAATTGTGGCATGAGTGATGATAGACTTTTAAAATTAAACCTGAGTGAAAGAGTCATGGAAACCGCTAGTGTTTTTTGTTTTGTTTTGTTTTAAGACGGAGTCTTGCTCTGTCGCCCAGGCTGGAGTGCAGTGGTGTGATCTTGGCTCACTGGAACCTCTGCCCCACGAGTTCAAGTGATTCTCCTGCCTCAGCCTCCCGAGTAGCTGAGATTACAGGCACCCACCACCATGCCCAGCTAATTTTTGTAGTTTCAGTAGAGATGGGGTTTCACCATGTTGGCCAGTCTGTTCTCCAACTCCTGAACTCAAGTGATCTGCCCACCTCAGCCTCCCAAAGTGCTGGAATTATAGGCATGAGCCACCACGCCTGGCCAGGAAACTGCTAGAATTTTGTGCAGGGGCTGGGGAAGATCTTGCCTCACAGAAGAGCTGTGGGAGACCAAGAAGTTGCTTTATTATCGCATCCCATAGGCTGTGCTTTCTGAAGTACTGCTTTCGTGTACAGGAATGGGCATTAATCTGAAAAGCAAAAACTACCAAAGAAATCAACATTTTCCTTTTCTTTCTTTTTTTTTTTTTCTGTTTGTTTGTTTTGTTTTGTTTGAGATGGAGTCTCACTGCATTGCCCAGGCTGGAGTGCCGTGGTGTGATCTCGGCTCACTACAACCTCACCTCCTGGCTTCAAGCAATTCTCCCGCCTCAGCCTCCTGAGTAGTTGGGATTACAGGTGTACGTCACCATGCCCAGCTAATTTTTGTATTTTTAGTAGAGATGGGGTTTCACCATGTTGGCCAGGCTGGTCTTGTACTCCTGACCCCAGGTGATCCACCCACCTCGGCCTCCCAAAGTGCTGGGATTACAGGTGTGAGCCACCGTGCCCGGCCAAAATCACCATTTTTCGATAGTCTGAATAAAAATAAAATGCCCACAGAATATAGAAGAATTTTAAGAATATCAACTTAGAATTTTAATCATTCAAAGTGAGAAAATACTGCTCATATTTTGCTTTTTAAATTGAAGTTTTAAGCTTAAAATGGATACCTCGAGTTATGCATCAATTCACAGACTTTAACCTACCATATAAATATTAGTCCAATGGAAGCAAAGGAGGAGTCATCTTGGGTTTAGATTGACATAATTCACTATCACCTGAGAGCTATAAGGTTTTACTAGAATTTTGTTTTAAGTAGGAAGCTATGGGAGATGTAATGTAACTGTAGGAACTCTAAGGATCTGATGAGAGGCTTGAATAAGGAAAAAACAAAAATGACCCCAAGATGACATTTGCTTTTAGACCCCCTTGAAGGTTGGTAACTCCTTTGATAATTTAAGGCCGGTTTCTATCTTCTACTTGATCATTTCCATATATTGATATCAGCAGATGTTGATCTATTTCATCCTTAAACTTTGTCAGATGCAAATACACAAATTCTGTATGAATAAGGGGAACTAATGGTAATATAGATTAAGGGGCTAGCTTTACAGTATATAGGATGCAGAGTTGAAACTGCCTTACTCATCTTTGTGTTTTCAGAACCTAACATGATACCTGGAACATAGTAGGCACTCAGTACACACTAGCTGAATAAATGAATGAGCAGACAACAAATAACTTTTAGATATTTGATGAACTCCTATATTCTATACAACCTGGCACTATTTAAGTTGAAGAGTCTGTAATCAAAGTGGCCATATCAATGAATCAGACTGAATCTAGACTCAGCTAATCTTTCCCTCCTAGAGATCCCTAAAACGAATCACCACTCGGTTGGGTATTAATGCATCTTGTCAAGATTGCAGAATGTCATGGGCTTTCACCATTTCAAATTTGAGAATCCATTGTTGTAAAAAACATTCATCTAGAGGAGTCAGAACACGTAGGTTCTAATTTCAACTTCGCTTTTCATCAGTCTTATGAATGTGAGCAAGTTTCTCCAAAAGCTTTACTTATGAGTAAAATATAGATATTAACAGTTTACCTAAGGTAACAGTGTGGAAGATGAAATGAGATCATGGGAAATGCACTATCCAAATGTAAGATATTATTGGTATTGCTACCTGGGAGCCTTCAGGCATCTAAAGGTTCACACATAATTCACTAGCACTTATTTTGAAGTAATAACAGGTGTTCCCTTAGGTCTTTCTTATGCTGGCTTAATACCTAGTGCATTCTTTTTCATACCATAAGCACTCAGTAAAGGTTTATAAACTAACTGATTTTGATATGAGAACTTATCACCAATTCAGGCTTCTTCTTTTTAGTTCTAGCATTTTATCTACTTGATTATATACTCATTTATTTATTTCGGTTAGATATCTTTATTCAAATGCATATTGGTAATCAAAGAATTTTGAAGACACTGAAACCTTTCATTCCCTTTTTTTGATAGACACTACTCGTACTAAAAAGAGTTATGAAATGAATGGGCGTGAGTATCACTATGTGTCCAAGGAAACATTTGAAAGCCTCATATATAGTCACAGGTAAAGTAGAGGTTCAGAAGCTGATTCTTGCCTCTTGTTGTTTTACATTCGAAATAGATTCCCTATTTTTATGTATTTTTCAAATCTGGGTAATTCCTTTTGTTTCTGAGGAGTTAAGCAAGAAATGTACATCAATATACAGCACACCAACTCACTGGGTTTGGAAAGGGAGCAGAATGGAGTTTGCAAACCTTGGAGAACTTGAGGAAATACATAAACTCTAGATATGCTCATTTTGTTCACCTCTTGAATATCTATTCATTCTTTCTGTGTTAATAAAGTCCACATATTTATATTCAACTCTAGTGCGGTTTATCCTCATATTACTACTAATAATATTTTCCTTGTAGAAAGTGTTCTGTTTTGTTTGGCCTGCTCTTGCAGGATGCTGGAGTATGGTGAGTACAAAGGCCACCTGTATGGCACTAGTGTGGATGCTGTTCAAACAGTCCTTGTCGAAGGAAAGATCTGTGTCATGGACTTAGAGCCTCAGGTGGGTCCATGGTGGAATATTTATGTCCCCAAACAATGAATGCGTATCATCCATTTTTTGTGCACATGCTGTAGGTTATAGTTGAGACATTTATTCTGTTAGCCTTTTAAGAATAAGGCCATTTCCTGTATCTAAGATCTTACTTAACGTGTCAATTGACAACATTTTACTTTTAGTTGGGAACGAAGTCTTGCTTGTCAGACAGAAAAGCAGAACTGATTGAGTGGTCACAAAGAGAAGCAAGAATCTTTCTTGCTTTAACCTTGATCACAAAGGCATCAAAGTAACTTCTTGTGGAGTGAATAAGATGTTGCTTTGTACAAGGAGGTGAGGTTTCTATGTTGTCATATCTGTGGCTACTTTCCTGAGACCACATGTAGAATGGAGCAGGGGTGAGCAAGTTAAGGTAAGATAAACAGCATGCAATCCGTAGGCCCAATTTTTATGAACTTTGTATTTTCTTCGTGTGTGTGTGTGTGTCTGTGTTTGTTTTGTTTTTTGAGACAAGGCCCTGCTCTGTCGTCCAGACTAGAGCGCAATGGCATGATCTCGGCTCACTGCAACCTCCGCTTCCCGGGTTCAAGCAATTCTCGTGCCTCAGCCTCCCGAGTAGCTAGGACTACAAGCACAAGCCACCATGCCTGGTTAATTTTTGTATTTTTAGTAGAGACAGGGTTTCGCCATGTTTGCCAGGCTGGTCTGGCAATGGAACTGCTGGGCTCAAGTGATCCACCTGCCTCAGCCTCCCAAAGTGCTGGGATTATAGGCATGAGCTACTGCGCCCAGCCATGTTTTCTTAGTCATTTAGAAATATACTTTGTGTGCTAGAGAATCAGAGGAAAACAGATGGTAGTAGTATCCAAGGTGAGATAATAGCAAGAGGAAAGGGAAGTGAAGGTGAAACAGAGCTGATCCACCTTGAGAGTCTGTCTTTGTCTTTGTCATATGAGATCATGTATAGAATCCTACTCTCAGTAAATGAGATTCTCTCATGTATAGACTCTTACTCAGCTAGTAAGATTTCAATTGCTAGTCATAGCTAATAAGAGTCAGGATTTGACCTTAATCTTGATTCTAAAACTCCATCTTCAAATTTTTAAAATGTTCATTTGTTTTTTAGAATTGAGGAGTTGAGGGTACATGAGACTATACTCTAAAAATAATTGCTAATTTTGGTCTTAGAAATTTTGAGAAGCTTCATGTTCACTCCAGAAAGCTAGGACTTCTGTTTTTAAATGTGCATTTAGATCAGGTGCAGTGGCTTATGCCTATAATCCCTTGGAAAGCCGAGATGGGAGGATTTCTTGAGGCCAGGTGTTTGAGACCAGTCTGGGCAACATAGTGAAACCCCATCTCTACTAAAAATACAAAAATTAGCTGGGTGTGGTGGCACACGCCTGTAATCCCAGCTACTAGAGAGGCTGAGGCACAAGAATTGCTTGAACTGGGAAGGCGGTAGTTGCAGTGAGCAGAGATCCCGCCCCTGAGCTCCAGCCTGGGCAACAGAATGAGACTCAAAAACAAAATAAAACAAAACAAAATAGCTGGGCATGGTGGCACATGCCTGTGGTCCCAGCTACTTGGGAGGCTGAGATGGGTGGATCATTTGAGCCTGGGAAGCTGAGGCTACAGTGAACTGCGATTGCACCACAGCACTCCAGCCTGGGTGACAGAGCAAGACCATGTCTCAAAACAAAACAAAAAATAAATGTGCATTTAAATTTTCTGTGTAGGATATTCAAGTGGTTCGAACCCATGAACTGAAGCCCTATGTCATATTTATAAAGCCATCGAATATGAGGTGTATGAAACAATCTCGGAAAAATGCCAAGATTATTACTGACTACTATGTGGACATGAAGTTCAAGGTAAGAGCAAGTCAAAAACTACTGTATTGCTTTCAGTGGCTTCTGCGTGGGAGAGATCTGGGTTGGGCTGGGCCAAGGATCTCTGATCTCATTGTCCTCCTCCTCCTTTTTGACCCCCTGCCCAAAAGGCCCTCAATAAAATGGTTTACTATGGTTTTATTTAAAAAAAAAAATTAAAACCGTATTGTTTCT
Organism: Gorilla gorilla gorilla; assembly: GCF_029281585.2. NCBI lineage: Eukaryota > Metazoa > Chordata > Mammalia > Primates > Hominidae > Gorilla > Gorilla gorilla. Next base: position 104,253,459 of record NC_073235.2, on the reverse strand, counting down.
ACAGGATCTGTGTTAGAGAATGTAATTTTTGTTTCTAATGGATAATGCCCTTACGATTTATCCTTTTGGATGGATATCACTTACAGATATAAAGTTTAATAAATGTTATGATGCTACCCTTATTTTTTACTTTCTTATTTTTGGGTCTAGCTTAAAAAAAAATCCTTGAGCCATAGTTTGCACAGCCAAACAGAAATTGGGCATATATGAGCCTGATATTTGTATTTCAAACAGAATATCTTTTACTTAAAAGCTTACTTTAAAAATGCTCAGTGAGTATATCTCATCTGTAAAATGATGATGGTAATAATAGAGGGGGCAAGCCAAGTGAAATTAATCAGTGATCTCATCCTAGAACAGGTGATTTTTTTCCAGTTGCGTACATATATTTTACATTAAATACGCTTCAAATATTGTGAGTCATAACACACATTCAGTAAGGTGTACAGAGTGTACAGTTTAATGAATTTTTATGTGTGTATGCACCCAGATAACCATCACCCACATCAAGATATTACAGCCACTTGTGTGTGTGTGTATATGTGTGGTAAAAATACATAAAACTTACCATATTAACCGTTTTAAGTGTACAGTTCAGTGTTAGTATTTAGTGTTAAGTATATTCACATTGTTGTGAAACAGATCTCCAGAATTTATTTACCTGGCAAAATTGAAACTAAAAATATGAATGATTCACTAAATATTTGTATGTCATGCTTGTACAAGGGCCATGCTAATCTCTGCATTGTTTCAGTTTTAGTCTATGTGCTACCAAAGCAAGCACAGGTATCTTTAAATTATCCTTTCTCTTATTATTTTTATTTTCATATTTTTTTCAATGACTATGGAGGTCTGATTTTCCAGTTTGCCTTGTGAACAGTGGAGTCCATGAATGTATTTGCTGAGTCTTATGGGCATTTAAAATTGTTCTCATTTTTATGGCAGTCTAAACAAATTAACAAAATTGTTTCTGGATCATATGTATGGTCACTTTGTAAAGCCACAAGATTTTGGTGCCTGCATTTGTATTTGTGTTTCAGATTGTATTGGTGACAAGTTGTACTATTTTCATGAACTAATAAGAAAATAACAGCAATGAATTTAATGCATTAGTGCCAAGTGAATGCCAAATTACCTTCATTAAATGAACATTTCACAATAGTAGAAACATAATATAACTGGCTTATACCATCCTCATGTTGAAAGTGGCCATTTTGTATCTTTAATGTTATTCCTATCAGATTAATGTTTACTTGAAATTTATGTTTAAATTTTATTTAAACTGGTACATTTTCTTTGGTTTTATGTTGTATATGGTTAAAAAGTTTCAAGTGTTTAGGTAAGAGTAAGATAAGTTCACACGGGAAGTTGAGGGGAGTAATCTGTCTGCAAACTATTACTAAATTTTGCAAAACATGACGAGACATTAAGACTAAAGATTAAAACATAAGTTTTGTAGTTTAGAAGACATTTATTGGACTTCATTTTTTAAAATAAAAACTTCAGTCTTTTATTATTTAAAAAAAGTTCCAAATTAAAATTTCTTTATCTCAGTAATACATTTCTAAGAAATAAGGGATGACATACTGTGGATAGTGATATACTTTTCCCAGCTTTGCTTATGCTTCACATTAATTTAGAAGGATATGTTTATACCTGTTATAATAATTATATTTTCTCTACAAACGTTAGCTGGGCATGATGGCATGTGCCTATAGTCCCAGCTACTTGGGAGGCCTAGGTGGGAGGATCACTTGAGCCTGGGAGGCAGAGGCTGCAGTGAGCTGAGATGATCCTACTGCATGCCAGCCTGGGACAGAGTGGGACCCTGTCTAAAAAAAAAAAAAATTATTTTATCTATACTTAGCCACATTATTTCAATAACAGAGGGCAAAAAAAATACTATTTTCTAGTTTGCTAGTTTTGTAGAATTTTGAAAAAATATTTTTGAAACTTTATTAAAAATCATCTGTGCAAAATTTTCAGACCTTACTGTTTTTATACATAGTTTCACAACTGAATGTGACAGCATAACAAACTGTATTTTTTCCATTTGTCCAATTAAGTCTGTTTTATCCATATTTTTCCATTTCTCCTAAAGGATGAAGACCTACAAGAGATGGAAAATTTAGCCCAAAGAATGGAAACTCAGTTTGGCCAATTTTTTGATCATGTGATTGTGAATGACAGCTTGCACGATGCATGTGCCCAGTTGTTGTCTGCCATACAGAAGGCTCAGGAGGAGCCTCAGTGGGTACCAGCAACATGGATTTCCTCAGATACTGAGTCTTAATGAGACTTCTTGTTTAATGCTGGAGTTTTAACACTGTACCCTTGATACAGCGATCCATAGTTGCAATCTAAAACAACAGTATTTGACCCATTTTAATGTGTACAACTTTAAAAGTGCAGCAGTTTATTAATTAATCTTATTTGAAAAAATTTTTTATTGTATGGTTATGTAGTTACCTATTTTAACTTAATTTTTTTTTCCTTTACCTCATATGCAGCTGTGGTAGAAATATGAATAATGTTAAGTCACTGAGTATGAGAACCTTTCGCAGATTTCACATGATCTTTTTAAGATTTAAATAAAGAGCTTTCCTAAATAAAATAAGCAATATTTAACTTTAGAAACTGTACTCTATGAAACGTGTTTTATGAAAACATCTTTTACAAAAAGTGCTTACTTGACTAACTCAGCAAGAAAGGTTTAATGTGCACACTTCACATCTAAAATCAAAACCTACAAGAAACTGCACTGCCTTCACTATTTACAAATCGGCCTACAAGGAAAAAATTATTCTCATGAGAGGTGTGACAAACACTAATTTTCCTTACAGCCAATATCTACATGCAGGCCTAAATTAGAAAAAGGCAATGGATTAATCCCAGAGACCTATATATAGAAAATCACAAGAGTGAAACCGTGTCTCAGAGTTAAAGAAACCAGGGACTAACAGAAATTCTTGAGCATGCAGGACGGCAGATAAAAAACAACTTGCTAAATAAAACGCCTAAACTTCTTCCATTGTGAGATTAAAAAACAAAACAAAACAAAACAAAGCAAACTGGCTGAAAGTGGTTAGTACTAACACGGATGGCTACCTGGAGTCTGTACAAAATGAGCTTGCTGGCGTCACAGCTTGAATCTTCCCCCATGTTTCACACTGACTCCCTCCAAAATTTGCACATGCGACCCATGAAGGGACATGAAGAGGTAACTGCGAACGCCAGAGGATTTTCCAGATGGCTTCTTTCCTTCCACCAATCACCTACTAATCCCAGAATCCACCCCCTACACGTTTTCTAATAAAAATACTGTCTTAAAGCCAACACAGGGAGACAGATTAGAGCTATACTCCTGTCTCCTTGTTAGCTGACTCACAATGAAAACTTTTCTCAAAAAATCAGCGCCGTAATATTGGCTTCTGTGCGTATAGGGCAACAAGCCCCGTTTGTTTGGTAACAAGATTAGGATGCCATTACAAAGTGCTGTTTCTCTTTCTTTCCCCAGATTTGAGATTTCCAGGCGCTTTCCCTGTCCCTGTATCTGTTCATCTTCTGCATCATTCTCTTCTCCATATCCACACCATTCTTCCATCTTTCCCATTTCTTTCTTAACTGTAAAACAGAATGCATGATTCAAAATATTTGTAGTTCTCTGTTACTTAAAGTGAAAGTTATCTTTAAAAAAAAAAAACCCAACCAAACAAAACGATGCAAATTAGGTAGTTTGTAGTGATATTTATGTGAGGTTGGATTTGATTTTAAGGTTGAGAAAAAGTTTTTCCAAATTTGATTTACACAGTTGTGGGATGAAGGGTAAGCAATCGGAGAAAATGTGAGAATTGCCTATATTAATACACATCCACACACCCAGGCCTGCACAGACTCGTTGGTCCTGGAGAGTAAACGCATTCCTCCCAAACCCAGCAGGGCCTGGCAGGATAGAGGCGGGCGGGGACCTGGCTCAGGGGGCGGCTGCCTCGCTAGGCGCCACGAAGCCCCGGCGTCCCACAGGTCCCGGAGGCCGCTGCGTCGCGGGGAGCTGGGCTTGGGCCGCCGGCGGTTGCGCCGGGGCAGCCCCGCGGGGAGAGCACCATGAGGACTGACTCGGGGGCTCGGCTGGAGGAGGGCCACCTGGTGAGCGGCGAGGGGCGCGTCGGCCTCGAGAGGTGGCGGGTAAACAGCTACACTTGGCAGTGGGGGTGGGTGGGTGTGGGGGGCGCCAACGAGCTGGGGAACACTAAGAGAGAGCCTTGCCCGTGGGGTGCGCGCATCCGCCCCTCCAGTGTTCACAGGAGTGGGACGGAGACGCAGGCGAGGCCGGGAACTCCCGGAGTGGGAGAGAGAGGCCTGGCATGAAGTTTGCGGGGACCTGAGCCCGCGTTGCCACGACGACGCCTCACTCATCTGAGGCCCAGGGCCCGGCGGGTGCCGGGGCTTCCAGCCAGGCCTCTCCTAGACTCCTCCTCCGAGAGATCTGTTCGCCTGCGGAGTCCTTTAATTAAGGTCTTCCGTCACGCCCCGCTTCCCGCAAACAAATCACCGCCACCACTTAGGAAACCACGGGAAAGCTGTGATTGCAGCGCCACGGTCGCCGGATTTCTGCTCCTGGGCACATTACCCCCAACTCCGAGGCCCCCTTTTTGGCAGGGCTAGTCTGGACTGGACAACCCAGGTCCCTGCACGCCTCTCACCGCAACATCCCCGCAGGGCGCTGCGCGCGGGGTACTAGCCAGGCGGCGCGGCCCGATGACGCATTGCGCCTGCGCGCGCGACCGAGCCGGGAGGGGTGGGGCGCCAGGCGCTTGGGGGCCGGCGGCCGCCGAGGCCGGCTAAACGCAGAATGGGGAAGAATCCTGTGGTAAGCGAGCCTTAGCTACTTTTAATTGTTAGGATTTTTGTCTTCAGTTGAGCCGTCCTACTTTTGAGGATTAGAGGTTGGGTCTCTGGGTGGGTGGAACGTCATTTTTGCGGGACTTTTGAAATCAGTTACGTGAACAGAGCCCTGGGATCGATCGCGCGCGCTTCGTAGCATCTTTAGAACAATAGCGCGTTCCTGTGACTGTCATTCTTTTCCAATTGTAATTTTGACTACTGGATGGTATTACGGCAGCTTGCCTCGTCCTAATCTTGTAGTACTTGCATTAATCTACTGTTCGAACGAATGGATTGCTAAATGGGACAAACTACAAGAGTGTCTAAAATTTTGAATAAATGTCTTATGCAAGCAGCATGAGATACTTGGAACATTAAATTGGCTTCTAGGCATTTCTGTTAGTATATGATTCTAAAATACTTCTCAACTGTAATGCTGTCTGAACTACAAACACTTTTCTTATTCATGTAAATGAGGGTTTAGAAGGGTTCCCCCCACCTTTCTTTCTGCCCTAAAACGCATTCTTCCCAGTGTATGCAACTGGCCTTTTTAAAAATTGTGTTAGTATGTGGTTTAAAACCTCCATTTGTTTCCCATTGAATTAAAACAAAATCCAAACTTCCCTTGGTCTGCAAGGCCCTAACTGATCTGGCTCCTGCCTACCTCTCCTTGGTAATTGTGCGGCAGCCTTGCTGTCCTTTTACCTGAAACATTCCAAGCCCAATTTAACCTAAAAATATTTGCATTTGTTCCGGTTGCTCCTTTCTCATTCAGGTCTCAGCTCAAACTCAGAGAAACTTTCCCTAACAAAAGTAGCACTCAGTCTCCTTCATTCATTACGTTTTGTGTGTGTGTGTGTATGTGTATGTATATATGTGTGTGTGTGTATCTTGTGTATATATATATACGCACACACGATATGTATACAAGATATGTCTTAAATATAGCATATAAATATATATTTTATCGTACATGCTGCATATAATATATAGTATATATTATCACATATATATTTTTAACATTGTTTCTAATACTCAACCACTAGAATGTAAGTTTCATAAGAGCAGAGTTCTCTCCATTGTGTTCATTAGTGTATTCCTAATGCTTAGAAAAGGGCCTGGCCTAGAGATGGAAAGGAATGTAGGAAGGAAGGAATTTTATATGAAATTTAGAATGGGAGAACAAATTTTAAATTGCCCATGTTTCTCATCAGTACCTCCCAGGTTTCGCTGATGAACAAGATTATCAAGAGATTTGAAGATCCTAGTCTGATCCATTATATTTTTCTGTCATGTCTGAACAACAGACTTTTGAAAGAATTGCTTTGGCCGGGCATAGTGGCTCACTCCTATAATCCCACCACTTTCGGAGGCCAAGGTGGGCGGATTTCCTGAGGTCAGGAGTTCAAGACCAGCCTGGCCAACATGGTGAAACCCTGTCTCTACTAAAAATACAAAAATTAGCTGGGCATGGTGGTGGGTGCCTGTAATCCCAGCTACTTGGGAGGCTGAGGCAGGGGAATTGCTTGAACCCAGAAGATGGAAGTTGCAGTGAGCCAAGATCGTGCCGTTGCACTCCAGCCTGGGCCACACAGCAATACTCCATCTCAAAAAAAAAAAAAAATGGCTTTATGGTATTTGAAGTAAAGATGCTCTAGGCTTTTACTTACAAGCAAATTTATTTTTTCCCCCACAGCGTCCTCCACGAGCTCTTCCACCTGTGCCAAGGTAAAAATAATTTACAGTAATTTCATTATTGAGCTTTAAAAATGGAAAATGAAGACAGTGGAAAAATTGACTAGTATCATTGCAAAATTACAATGATTCAGGAAACTCTTCTGAAAAATTTAGGGATTTTCTGAAATTTTAAAGGTGAAAAATCCTTGAATTTTAAGAATAACAGTTATAATGGAATGTTATATTTAAAAGCCTGAATATCAACATGGTAGGATAATGGATCCATTCCCTTTCTAACTGTTTTGGTGTCTTTTTTTTTTAAAATCAGAATTCTTGTCTTTTGTGAGAATAGTTTCCTCAGAGTTTAAGCTGATTTTAATCAGTGACAAGTAAGAGTTCTTAATCTGCTTAATCCATTTTATTAATAGACAGTAGGGAATATGTATATGTAGGTTCAGAAAATATTGACATTATTTTATTAGCAGTGTTATTAAACCGCTTAATTATAAACAGTAAACTAGTTTGTAAACTAGCTATTATGTGAAAGCTAATTTTATTTTAAATTTGTAATGATTTAAGTCAATTTTCACTGTGAATATTAACGGGTTTCTAATTAATTGTTTCTTTTTTGTCTTTGTCCTGCTGATTAAATTTGTTTGGTGTTATATGACGTGTTAGTCAAGGTGAGTTAGTTTAATGTAAATATAATATTTGGTGTTCAAAAATTAGTTTGATTCCTTGGTTTGTTTCTCTTAAAACTGAGTCTGAATGGTATAATTTGTAATTCTACAATATGTTTTTGTCAAATAATCTCCCATGACTACCATTTAAAAATTGTCATTGATACATAGCACTAGATGACCTTACCATTATAAAAGCACTTCATCCCTGAATGGGGTCACCCAGCACATAACTGTTGGCTAATTTGTAGCTCTATAATGAGGACTGCACCTTCCTTTGTCTCATTTAGGCAGGGTAGACAAGATTATACTATACTAAAACCCCCAAATCTCAGTGACTTAGTGTCACACAGGGTTATTTCTAATTAATACAAAGTCTGCTATGGCAAAAATGGGGGACCATTACCTTTCACTACCTTTTTACTATTGATATAGCAATCTAGGCTACTTTTTTTTTTCTTTTGTTTTGAGACAGTCTCACTCTGTTGCCCAGGCTGGAGTGCAGTGGTGTGATCTCGGCTCACTGTAATCTCTGCCTCCTGGGTTCAAGTCATTCTCCTGCCTCAGCCTCCTGAGTAGTTGGGATTACAGGCGTGTGCCACCATGCCCAGCTACTTTTTGTATTTTTAGTAGAGACAGGGTTTTGCCATGTTGGCCAGGCTGGTGTCGAACTCCTGAGCTCAAGTGATCTGCCTGTCTCGGCCTCCCAAAGTGTTGGGATTACAGGTGTGAGCCACTGTGCCTGGCCTGCAATCTAGGCTACTTCTGTGCTGTGGTCCCACCATCTTAACATGAGGCTTCCTCAGTCACCACAACAAGGGAAGAGAAAGCTGGAAGATTACTCACTGGCTCTTTCAACGTTTGGCTCTGAAATGACACAGATCACTTCTGCTCACAGCCTATAGGCCAGAACCAGTCATAGACTACACCTATGTGCAAGGAGGCTGGGAAATATAGGGGATCAGATGAATATTTGTTGAACCCACTTTCTGTGTCATGGTTTCTAACATTGCTGACACGCAGTGTGCTACTGGTACCACACTGTGGGCTCTCTCTGATCTTCTCAATTTCTTGCCTTCTTCCCCTAATCTATAAATGTTTGCCAGGCCCAGGGAAGAGAGGGAGAATTCTTCCCTGTTTAAAAGTTCTCTTCTGACTGTTCTCTGCATTGAATTGTAGGCAGCCTTTTCTGTTGACGTTTTTTCCTGCTTTATAGATGATATTCCACTTAGTCGTCCTAAGAAAAAGAAGCCCAGAACAAAAAACACACCAGGTAAGACGTTATTCTTTGTTGTGTGGGATCACAAGTTTTCCCAGGACCTCAGGCGTAGTAAACATCACAGATAAGGGAGAATTAAGGCCCCAGCAGCCCCGAATCTCCACTTCGTTGAGGATAGAATTAAGGCCAGTTTGAAGCAGTGGAATTCCTGGTGGTGGTGAGGTACAGGGCAGTGGGCAGCCTGAGGAGTATCTGGACGCATTCATGGAATAGAAGGTGGTGCCATCTAAGCTCCTATTTCCATGATATTCCTGGACTCTTTAAGGTCTTTTATCCCCAGACAACATACATGGTTTTAAGCTATGATTGATTCCAGACCCTTGAACAAGATACTGAATTTAGAAACACAGAGTTCTTAAATCTCACTTCAGTCAGAATATCTCTACATTACAGCATGAGTCTGAAGGCATGGCCACATCATCATTTAAATAGTAAAGCTTCAGTCATGAGCAGAACTCGTTTTTGTCTTAGTCATCCACTAATAATCCTGGAAGTTGCATCCGTAACTCTAAACTCAGCACATCTAGAATCCATCGTTGCCTTTAAGAATAAATAATTTTTTACGTCTCATGATTTTCTGTTAATGGAACCTGCCATTTTCCCAGCACTCAGGCTTGAAACCTCAAGGTTGTCTTTACCTGATCCTTTAACTTCACTCTTTACTTGTGACCTCTCACACTCCTAAAAGGTTTCTGTGGTTGCTGCTCCTTTTTTAAAACAAACAAACAACAACAACAAAAACATAAAAGGAATCATACATACTATCTTTGTTTCTTAATACATAGAGTTCTATGTATTCTTAAACAGTGACTTCATTGTATTACATGATAAGAATGTACCATAATCACTGCTCTGCTATTTATTTAGGTTATTTCCAATTTTTCACTCCAACAGTGTTGCAGTTCTGCATAAAATAGTGGGTGGTAGGGAAGAAGTACTTCTGTAAGATGGATTGCTAGCAGTGGAATTGCTAGGTGCAGGATGTGTGCGTTATTAGTATGACTGACTCTGCTAAATTACCTTAAGGAAGCTTTAGTTATTATCTTGCTACCTGTAGAGTCTGAGAGTGTCTCATTCTCTAAATCCTTAACAACATTGGACAATATCAATCTTTAAAATTTTTTCGTTAATTTAGTGGGGGAAAAGTAGCTTATTTTAGTTTACATTTCTCTATATACTACTGAGGTTAAACATTTTCATTTGTTTATTGATACATTTCTATTTTTTTTTTTTTTGAGATGGAGTCTTGCTCTGTTGCCCAGGCTGGAGTGCAATGGTGTGATCTTGGCTCCCTGCAACCTCCGCCTCCTGGGTTCAAGCGATTCTCCTGCCTCGCCTCCTCGAGTAGCTGGGACTACAGGCGCATGCCACTACACCCGGCTAATTTTTGTATTTTTAGTAGAGAGGGAGTTTTGCCATGTTGGTCAGGCTGGTTTTGAACTCTTGACCTCAGATGATCCACCTGCTTTGGCCTCCCAAAGTGCTGGGATTCCAGGCATGAGCCACTGCACCCAGTGCAATTTCTATTTCTTTTGTGAAGAAGACAAGCAAGGAAGGGAATGCAGTCAGGTATGTGTTGAAATTCTTCTAAAAGATTTCATGAGGGAAGAAGTTGAAGTGAATGACCAAATGAAGAGACTTATAAATTACCTGCTAACTCCAATTATCCATGATGACTTTATTATTCTTTAACTTATTAATGAAGGACTTTACTATATAGAGGCTGATGAAAATTCTTAAGGCAAGAGGCAAGTAAGAGAATTCTCTATGGTATCAGTTTTTATTATGTTTTCCACCTTTTTCAAAGTTCTAAATGTTCTGAAGCAATTTCTCCTCCTCCTGTCTTTTGCTCTTCTTTTTAGCCCCCTCTTTTTTTCTTCCTCAGCCTTTCTTATTCCTTCATTTATTTCTTTTCCTGACTTAAAGTCCAAAGTTACAGGTGAGGAGGAAGGAAAGATTTGGGGGATAATTAGTTCTGAAAGAGATGGGGTTATTCTATAGGAAACATTCTGGTTACCTTTTCCTCCATCTTTTTAAGATTCAGTGATCTTTGCTCAAGTAATCTTTTTTTTCTACTCTGTTTTTCTATAGCAAGTGCTTCTTTGGAAGGCCTTGCTCAGACTGCTGGTCGAAGGCCCTCTGAAGGCAGTGAGCCATCAACTAAAGAACTCAAAGAGCACCCAGAGGCTCCTGTTCAAAGAAGACAGAAAAAGACAAGGCTACCTCTTGGTATGTGAAGAAACCAAGGTTAGGTTGTGATAGCACTTGTGATTTTGATGACATGATAAAAACCTCTCTGCTTTCATTTCTTTCCCCCTATCCATATCCCACAGGTGGTTTCTTGCTTTTATGTTTAAAATATTTACCACTAGAATAACTCCAATGGCTTAAGCCAAGAATACTTTACACGTCTCTTTTGATCATATATGTATAGATTATGAGAGGAGGGCAACAAATACAGGACTAAACAGAAAGTTCAGATCTCAGTGCATAGAAAAATCTAGTAAATGATGAAATGGACATTTCAGATTAGTGGGGAAATGATAGATTCTGTACTAACAATAATATAGTGAAACAACAGCTAACATTTGTTTAGTCTTTCTATGTCCCAGGCAGTTCACAAGGTAAATAAAATACTATACCATTTTTTGGCCTATCAAATTGGCAATGCTTTTTTCAAATTATAAAATCCAATATTGACGGGAAATGGGTGCACTCATGCTTTGTTCATAGGAGCATAGATACAGCCTGTCCGGATTTCTGGGAATAGTAGTAAATTCAATAGCTGCAGTAATTAAAGGATGTTAACTGCAGCATTATTTATAAGAGTAGAAATTGGTAATGACCCAAATATTTAACGGTGTGATACTGGCTAAATAAATCATACTTTATCCATAAATAGGAACCAGGTACCCATTAAAAGGATTGTTAGGGTGACACGGATAATCATCAGTTGTGTATTATTAAATCAAAGAACAAAGGTTATAAAATAGTATGTATTGGAGGATCCCATTTTTGTAAAATATACTATGTTAATTTCTTAGGGTTGCCATAACAAATTACCACAAACTGTGTGACTTCAAACAACAGTTTATTTTTTCATAGTTCTTAGGTGAGAAGTCCAAAATCAAGTTGTCTGCAGGACTGTGCTCCCTCTGAAGTCTCTAGAAAAGAATCCTTCCTTGTTTCTTCGAGCCTCTTTTTTTTTTTTTTTTTTTTTTTTTAAGATGGAGTTTCACTCTTATAGCCCAGGCTGGAGTGCAATGGTGCGATCTCAGCTCACTGGAACTTCTGCCTCCCGGGTACAAGCGATTCTCCTGCCTCGGCCTCCTGAGTAGCTGGGATTACAGGCATTTGCCATGATGCTCGGCTAATTTTGTATTTTTTAGTAGAGACAGGGTTTTGCCATGTTGGCCAGGCTCGTCTTGAACTCCTGACCTCAGGTGATCCGCCCACCTCGGCCTCCCAAAGTGCTGGGATTACAGGTGTGAGCCACCGCGCCTGGCCATTTCTTCTAGCTTCTTATGGTTGTTGACAGTCCTTGGCATTGTTTGACTTGTGGTGGCATAATGCCAATCTCTGCTTCCATCTTCACATTTTTCCTTGTGTGTCTGTGTCCATATTTCCCTCTTATAAGGATATCAGTCATTGGATTTAGGGCCCATTCCAATCTAGCATGACCTCATCTTAACTTGATTTCATCTGCAAAGACTCTGTTTCCAAATAAGGTTACACTCACAGGTATTATGAGTTAGGACTTGAACATATCTCTTTTTGGAGCACAGTTCAACCCAGAACGTAAATATGTACATACATCTACATAGTAAAAAGAATGGAAGAATATAGCAGTGTTACAGTGGTAGAAGTTTCAGAAGGAGGAAGTATGATTTTTAAAATTTTCTTCCTTCATTTATATTTTACTAATTTTTTATATTTTGAGCATTATGACTTTTGTAATAATTAGAAAAATGATGAAGGGTTGTATTGGAGCCAAACTCAGGGAAGGAACAAAGATGGGGAGATTAGTGCTCTCCTATTAACATCAGCCCTTATTAATAATTTATTATAATTTTCCTAATTACTTGTCCTTCTAGAAAACGGCGTGTCTTGATTGGATGGAAGAATTATAGGAGTAGAAGGGCAGGAACTAGAAAAGTCAGGAGAATGGAACATAATTTTGGAAGGCAAGTTGAAGTGGGATGCCACAGTGCCTGGGGGCACTGAGGGTCTATGAGAACGAAGGGGCGGATGATGGCAGAAGAAGGAAAAGAGACAGAAATGGTGCTCAGACTAGCTTTAACTACTCTACAGTTTATTTCATTAGTGGCAGTAAATGTAGTTTCATTAAAAGTGCCCTTTTAGTAATTGAGTTGAGATACAAGTTTAAAAATCAAGATGGATACCAATACCTAGTTTTATAATTTGTCAAAAGTGTGTTTACAGAAATGATCTTTTTTAGAAAATTCAGGACCCAACTAAGTTTTGAATCAAAAAGGACCTGTCATTGCCATTCCAAAGTACACCAAGCCTGGCAGGTTCAGCTTTCTAAGTTTCTGGATTTAAAAATTGTGTTTTTATTTATTTTGTTCAGGATGACCAATGGTAGGCTCTACTGCTTGCATTATATTTCCAGTCGAGGCTGTAAGTATTTTATTACAATAGAATTGTAAGGTCTTGAAGGTATTCCAGGGAGCTAGTATTTCCAGGTAGGAAGAGTAGCTAGTGGATTAGAAGAAGGCTTCACTGACTCATTTAAACTTAATACCTACCCTGTGTACAGAAAAGAGTTAATGTAGCAGACCTGAGACTGCTATCCTTGGAAAAGCCTGCTGATAAGATTGGCCCTTAGCTGGCAGCTGGGAACTTGGATGATAAACACCTCCCTACACTGATAGAAAACTTTCCCTAAATTATAAGGTGACTCACTGTGCATTTGTGCACACATAGTAATTTTTGCTGAGCATCTGCTTCCCTTCCGGGCATCCAGAATTTTGGTATGTGCTAGGCTTATGTGACTAGCCCCTAACCTTGGGCACTGTCTCTGATGAGCTTCTCTTGTACAACATGTGTCACATGTGTTGTCACAACTCATTACTCTCCAGTAATGTTAGTACATCCTATTTGACTCCACTGATAGAGGACTCTTGGAAGCTTGTACTTGGTTTCCTCTGGACTTGGTCCATGTACTTTTTCCTTTTGCTGATTTTGCTTTATATCCATTTGCTGTAGTAAACCATAATTGTGAGTGTGATGATTTCCAAGTCCTGTGAGCCCTTCTAGAAAGTCAGCGAACCAAGAGATAATCTTGGGAATCTTCAACACAGCCTGGGTATTGGGTTACTTAATTTTTTTCCATATTGTTTGGCATTACAATTTCAATTTTTACATTGAGAGTTTAGAAGTATAACATTTTTAAAAAATTAAAAATTTGTAAGATAGTGAAAACATTTTTGCCCAATTAAAATTCTTGAAGTTCTTTTCTCTTATACAAGTCTTGTACATTACTTTTCTTTTTATGTTTTAGTTATTTGAAAAGTTAAATTTATTTTGTTTTCAGAATTGGAGACTTCCTCCACCCAAAAGAAGTCATCTAGTTCATCTTTATTACGAAATGAAAATGGTATTGATGCGGAGCCAGCTGAGGAGGCAGTTATTCAAAAACCTCGGAGGAAGACAAAGTAGGAATTTATTTATTCTTCTAACTATTCTCCAGGATTACCCTGATGCTTTGTTTGGAGCTCCGAAACAGTAGCTTCTCATTAAGTCTTATTACATACTTGTATTTGTGTACCTCTAGGATAAGTATTATTACAAAAAATCAGTTAAACCGATCTAATGATAAATTTCAGAAGAGTAAACCACTGAGAAAATAAAAAAAATTAAGATTGTACTTAAATAAAAAAACTTAAGAGCCATCTCTAAAAAAGAAGAACACAAATAGAATATATAAGTAGCAAAATTAAACATTAAGGATATTTAAAAATTAAAGATAATGAAATAGGCTATTGTGATTTATTTTCTTATGTTAACAGAATTCAAATTATGATTATTTTAGGAATAAGTAAAACTGTGTTTTAGCATTAAGATAAAATGAGTAGTGTATTTTAAAGAAATAACACTGGAAGGCATATATATAGCACTATTATTTGTATTTGAAAATGAACCTATAAATAGTGATCAATGTCTGTGTTAGTCCGTTCTCACACTACTAATAAAGACATACCCGAGACTGGGTGATTTATAAAGGAAAGAGGTTTAATTGACTCACAGTTCAGCATGACTTGGGGGTGCCTCAGGAAACTTACTATCATGGTGGAAGGTGAAGCAAACACAACCTTCTTCACAGGGCAGCAGGAAGGAGAAGAATTAGAGCTGAGTGAAGGGGGAAGCCCCTTACAAAACGATCAGATCTCCTGAGAACTCACTATTACCAGAACAGTCCCTTGACAGGTGGGGATTATTACAATTCAAGATGAGATTTTGGGTGGGGACATAGCCAAACCTTATCAGTATCTATACAGAATCACACAGTTTTAAATTTGGAAAGAAGCTTACAGATCTAGTTCAGTCACTTCAATTTTCAAATGAGAAAACTGAAGCCCTCAGAAATGTAAGTAACTTGCTGCACATAATAGTTAATAACTGATTTATTTGAGTAAAACCACATTTCTTAACTCCAAGTCCAGGGCCCTTTCCATTATATATATAGCTAGTTCCTTATGTAAGTCTGTAAAAAATTCAATAATCATCTATTTTTCATACATACGTCCTTATTGCAGGAAAACCCAGCCAGCAGAATTACAGTATGCCAATGAGCTAGGAGTAGAAGATGAAGACATAATCACTGATGAGCAAACTACTGTGGAACAGCAGTCTGTATTCACTGCACCCACTGGCATTAGCCAGCCTGTAGGCAAAGTATTTGTGGAAAAAAGCCGTAAGTAGATGCCTTGTTTTAGAATATGAACTCTTTAAAAATTGTCCAAGGATATCCTTTATACTTCTGGAAATCTGAATTAAGGAATTAAGCAAAACTGTGTACAACAATTTATACACAAAACTGGTCATCATGCTATGATTCATGAGAGTGAAAAACTGGAAACAACCTAAATGTGAAATAGGAGAGGAATAATTTCAGTAAGTTGTGGTGTATCTGTATAATAATGTTCTTCACCATTAAACATAATGTTTAGGGAGAATTTTTCATTTTATGGAAAGATTCTGATAAAAAATGAGCATATACACATGTGCACACACACACACAGTTTGATCTATGCATAGGACAAAAGACTTGAAGGAAATAGGCTCAAATATTAATGCTGGTTGTTTCTGGATTTATGGGGTTATGGGCAACGTAAAGATCTTCCCCACCCCTGCCTGATTCTTTATTCTTTCTTGTACTTTACCAGTTTGCTGCAATTGGTAGTAGTTGTGGTGGGACAGATAATGATATAAATTCTACAATTGACAATAAGAGAGAAAATACATGATGATACTACCATATTAAATAAGAAATACAACATTATAGCTGTATATTCTTTTGCAAGATAGTTCTGACATTGTATAATGTATACTAGGTTTGCAGTGTATTTTAGCTCAGGCTGCTATAACAAAATACCACCGACTGAGTGGCTTAAACCACGGACATTTATTTCTCATAGTTCCTAAAGCTAGGAAGTGCAAGACAAGGTTCCAGCAGATTAGGTTACTGGAGAAGGCCCCTTCCTGGCTTGCCGATGGCTGCCACTGTGTCGTCATGTGGCAGAGAGAGCTCTGGTGTGTCTTCTTCTTAAAAGGATTATAATCTCATCATGGGAGCTTCATCCTCATGACTTCATCGAAATCTAATTACCTCCCAGTGACCTCGCACTCACTGGGGGGTTAGGGCTTCAACATATGAATTTTTGGGGGACGCATTCCGTCTATAACACAGTGTTTAAGAAAAACCTACTCAAAGCATGATCATGACTATATACTACCATGGATATGTTAAGCATATGCTGCCTAAAGAACTCATCTGAAACATAAAGGTTAGTCCTTAAAATTTACAATTTAGATTTTGTGTACCTTGTTTTAGAACTCTACTTCAGAAGATCCCATTTAAGGGATCTTGCAGTTCTTGGCCAATAAGAAACCTGTGGTCTAGAGAGGCTGACTTACCCAGTGTCTCACAGTTTGGTTAGGGTGGAACTGGGACTTGAACTGTAGTTTTATGACTTCTAGTCACGTGGTTTTATTCATCTACCGCGTGGTCATTTAAATTACCGCAGTTCTTTTTCAAGCAGTATCACTCAATCCTCATTTTTATTCTTGCTTCACTTAGCATAGAAATTTCCCGCTAGAGTAACTGGCCATAAAAGGTACCAGTGGTTCTATTGTCTGCCCAGAAGTTGTCTTTTCTTAGGGAAAATTGTCACACCCCTGTCTTTCATCCTCCAAAACACCTGCGAACTGGGTTTGGTGAGGATAATTGAAATGGAACCTTTCCTGTTTCCTGAGGTCTATTTGTGGATTACTAGATATACAAGAAGGAGCCTCTGAATCAACAGTAAAAAGGCTAAAGCCCTGCTCATACAATATTGCAGTGCTGACTTTTGAGCTGATATTCTTCACAGGAATGTTCTAAAGAGAAATTTATGAAGCAGCCTATTTCTTTCCTGTCATCCCAGAAAGCCATGCTACGCATCCTGACATCTTTTCCTAAGAAATTTAAAGTAGTTTTCAAATATTGACTTACCTTGATAGTATAGGCATATAAACTTTAATACTTCAAAGTCTCTAAATTAGAATTTTGTAGACTAGGTCATGTTAAAGGTTTCTAGACTTTATTCTGAGTTGAAAGTTCATTTTTTTTTATTAAATATAATTGATTTCTGAAATTGTTACTTCACTTTGGATTGAGAAGAAAATACACTGACATCGCTTATTTTTCTTCAAGATGAAAAATTATGTTTAAGGAACCCCAAGAAAAGATCCTTCTGAAATAGGTACTGAGTCAAGGAGAATTTTCAGATAGAACAGCAATATTTCAGTCTTAGTTTGCGGCTTCCTGAGTATGGAATTAAAAAAAAAAAATGGCTACCAGGGTTCTCTCTCGCTAGTTGTTAGTAATTACATTATGTGTTCTTAGGGAGATTCCAGGCTGCTGATCGTTCAGAGTTGATAAAGACCACAGAAAACATAGATGTGTCGATGGACATGAAGCCTTCCTGGACCACCAGAGATGTGGCACTTACAGTGCACCGGGCTTTCAGGTGGCTGCTTTTGTTGGACTTTTCTTAAAATAAATGTTAACTGAGTTCTGTAATTAAAGAAAAAAATAACCTCTTGGTTGTTCAATATTGTTAATGAAATGACAACTTAAAATGGTAGGTAGGTATATTTTTTAAACATCCTATTGGAATTGAGTGATCTACCTATCAGTGTAACTAAAAAGAAAGAGCTTGCTTTTACTTGTCATGAAATGTTGAATTTTATTCTTGTATATGAAGAGATTTTAAACATGTTTTAGCTTTTTACTTTAGTAATTCATTTATAATAATCAAACCCTTTTCCATTCAGGATGATTGGTCTCTTTTCTCATGGATTCTTGGCTGGCTGTGCCGTGTGGAATATTGTTGTGATATATGTTCTAGCAGGAGATCAGCTATCCAACCTCTCAAACCTTCTGCAACAATACAAGACCCTAGCGTATCCATTCCAGAGTCTTCTGTACTTGCTTTTGGCTCTGAGTACAATTTCAGCTTTTGACAGGTAATGCCCATGACTCCAGATCTGTCTAACTTCTTCAGGAGGAAATGCTGAGCAAAATGTGTCACTGACCATGATAGTTTTCAAAATAGAATTATAGAGTATCAATGTTACTTCAAAAAGTTTTAAGGCCAGTCTACTTCTGTTCTTTTTTGAGGGGATGAGACCATTGTAAACAAAATATTCCCAAAAGACTTCACCCATTCCAGCATCAATTCATAAGTCCAAAATTTCATCCAAATATAGTCAACTCAGAAGTTCCTAAATGTCATCTAAATCAGGTATAGGTGAAACTCAGAGCATTTGTATTTGTCTCCTAGCACTGCTGTAACAAAGTACCACACACTGGCTGGCTGAAAACAGCACATTTATTCTCTTATGGGTCTGGAGGCGAGCAGTCTGCAATCAGGATGTGGCCAGGGTTGATTCCTTTTTCCAGGGCTCTGAGGGAGAGTCTGTTTCATGACCTTCCCCTCACTTCAGTGGTTGCTGACAGTCCTTGGCATTCCTTGGCTGTAGATGCATCATTCTAATATTTGCCTCTATCATCACGCAGCGCTTTCCCCCTGTGTATCTCTGTATCTGTGTCTCTTCTAATAAGGACAGCAGTCATACTGGATTAGGGTTCATCCTAATGACCTTATCTTATCTTTATTACATCTGCAAAGACCCTGCTTCCAAATAAGGTCACATTCATAAGTACTCCAGGTTAGGAGTTCAACGTATCTTTTTGGGAACACAATTTAGCCCCTTTTAAAAAAAATCCACCGAGTTAGAGCCTAATGATATGGGTAATAGAAAGAGGTAGAAACTAATGAAATTTTGTAGATCAAGTTTAATTTTCTTTAGGATGTTTTAACCCCAAAGGAATGTTGTCCAAAGTAGTCTAGTTAGATGTTTTATGTGGCCTTTGTAAATTAGATAATTTTGTCATGCGTGTTAAGTATACACTGTAGCTACTTAAAACCTAGTAATAGTATATGTGGTAGCATTAGACTAGAGAAGGAAAAAACTATAGTCAAGAAAGTAAAGTTTTGTTAAGAAGTTTACAACTGCGCTGTGACAAGAAACTTTTATATTTTCTAGGATTGACTTTGCTAAAATATCAGTAGCAATCCGAAATTTTTTGGCCCTGGATCCTACAGCTTTAGCATCTTTCTGTGAGTAAGCAGTTTAACATGATAACTGTGTTAATTCTTCAGTTATACCATAATTTTGAACCAGGATACATATAATTTTTTTTTAAAAGTTGTATTACTGCTCCTTATAAACATTACCTATAGATGTTCAGTGAATTTGTAATTAGAAACATAAAAGGCATAATATTGATAGAATTATTTTTTCAATTGAGGTTCATCTAAATAACTTTGAAAAGCTTAATTTATTGTACTGTATTACTTACTTTTTAACTTTTGTATTTTCTACTTGACATTAAACAGATTCAGCGGGTATGGCCTTTTAATAACAAACAATATTTTATATCTTTCTGATCATTTGGAATGCATTTTGTTCTAAGTTTTGAGAATATTAATAAAACTAGTTTTAGGACCTTGAGCAAGTCATTTAACTTTTAAAAAGATGTTCTAGGTTCTTCTCAGTTCTAATGATGAAATAGTGAACGTCTCAAAAGATCCTTCTGCACCTATTGTTCTCAAAAATTTATATAAGGATATCTGGCCTATTGAAATATATTTATTTGGTCAAATAAATTTCTTTTATATCATCAGTCACCAAAGTATAGATTATTTTCGATATTAATCTATAAATTCAAAATAAACCAGGTTGTTAAAAATTATTAGTAATTTCATTTGTCTTTTTCTCAGTGTACTTTACTGCTCTTATACTATCTCTGAGTCAGCAAATGACAAGTGACAGAATCCACCTTTACACACCTTCTTCTGTTAATGGTAGCCTCTGGTAAGAATTCACAATGACATTAGCAATTGTTAATGGCAATAACAGCAACTTTTCTTATCCTTCCATTCTTTTTCAACTGCAAATAATGAAGGCTCTGTTTTTGTTTCCAAATATATGGCAAGAAAATACTTATTCCTTTGGTTAATGGGTGACTATTGTTATGTCCACCTGCATTTTTAATGAAATATCTTCCTTTTAAAAATCTGTTTTAGATCTTCAAGTTATAGTTTTTTTTTTTTTTCGAGATAGAGTCTCGCTGTGTCACCCATGCTGGAGTGCAATGGCACTATCTCGGCTCAGTGCAGCCACCGCCTCCTGGGTTCAAGCGATTCTGCAGTCTTAGCCTCCCGAGTAGCTGGGATTACAGGCACCCGCCATCATGCCTGGCTAATTTTTGTATTTTTGTAGAAATGGGCTTCACCATGTTGGCCAGGCTGGTCTTGAACTTCTGACCTCAGGTGATCCACCCGCCTTGGCCTCCCATAGTGTTGGGATTATAGGCGTGAGCCACTGCGCCCAGCCAAGTTATAGTTTTAAAATAAGTCATCATATGATGGACGGAAGGAGCCCTGCATTCTTACCCCCTGTCAGGGAGTTTCATACCCCAGAACAGTGATGGGAGTGAGTAGCTGGGATAGATTCAGAAAACCAAGCAATGCTAGAAAGAGCGGAATAGGGAGAGCCAACATCTGCAGATCAGCGGCCAGCCATGAAGCTGACAGGATGGCTGAGATTATAGTTCATAAAACTTAGAGAAGCAGTCTTTTTTTTTTTTTTCCCCCAAATGCTGCACGTAGCATCCAAAAGTAGTCTTTTTTGAGAGAGTGGCTAGGGACATTAGGTAAAGAGAAAGCAAAGATACTTTATTGAGGATTAATGTCATGGTAGTTGGAAGGAAAATTTTTAGAGAATTTTCTTGGGAATACTAACTTTGCATTTATATGAACGTATACAGCAGATCTGTTCAGAGTTTAAATAACCTTTGAACCCTTGTTCTCATTATATATGTGGTATATTTTACAGGGAAATTATATTTTCTTTCACGCTTTACTTGTTATTTCTCTAGGAGAGGACTGCTGTTTTTTCTTAAAGTTCATAAAATAGATATATTTGTGTATATGAACCAAACTGAAGGCACTTCTAATGAGTATTTCTACATTTTTAGGGAAGCAGGAATTGAGGAACAGATTCTCCAGCCATGGATTGTGGTGAATCTCGTGGTGGCTCTTCTGGTTGGATTATCTTGGCTATTTTTGTCTTATAGGCCAGGCATGGATCTTAGTGAAGGTATTAAAGAAAAAAAATAGCATAAGAATATCCTGAAATCTTCTATAATGGTTTTATAAACCTCCTTTTAATAGGTATAGCTTATAATATTCCAATAACAAAGACACATTTAAATTAAAATGATACAAGAAGAGAGAAAATAAAGTGGTGTAACAGAATGCCAAGAGAAGCAGGGAGGAGTGTCTAGGAGGGCTTGAGTCTGGAACTACTTAATGAGGGGCTTCTGTGGCCCTTGTGCATTTTCAGGAGGTATTTCTTCTCTTGGAACCCTTCAAGTAATTTAGAGAAAGTCTTTGCTCTTCACTTCTATTAGTCTCCTGCTGATGAATTTTGAAATAAATCATGCTTTGTCTACATAGCCTCTCTGTCAGACACATACTCAAGTTAATTATTCTTCCTTCTCTATTTGGTACAAATTCTTAACCGTTCATTGGCTAACAGTGTTTAGTACTCTTTTAACATGCTCAGTGTGCAGTGATTCATCTCTAGTCCCCAGACCCCTTTTGGAACACCTGAAGAAGAATCATCATATTAGCAAACTGCTAACCTTTTATGCTGCTTGAGGAACTGCTTAGTATTTGTATTGTAAATTGTGTTTCCTTGGCCAATGTTCAACAGTTTTACCCTTGAATATCTTTTTTTTTTTGGAGATGGAGTCTCGCTGTGTCGCCCAGGTCAGAGTACAGTGGCTCGATCTCGGCTCACTGCAAGCTCTGCCTCCCGGGTTCATGTCATTCTCCTGCCTCAGCCTCCCGAGTAGCTGGGTCTACAGGCGCCCGCCACCACGCCCGGCTAATTTTTTGTATTTTTAATAGAGACGGGGTTTCACCATGTTAGCCAGGACAGTCTCAATCTCCTGACCTCGTGATCTGCCCGCCTCGGCCTCCCAAAGTGCTGGGATTAAGGCGTGAGCCGCCGCGCCTGGCCAAACATCTTTTATGGATATTTTCTGGGCCTTGGTTATTATTTTATTTTTTATTTGACCAACTATTTACAACCTATCTGCCTCAGAAGCCTTAGCATGCAGAATTTCGCCAACATCTATGCTAAGTAATAGTTTAAATGTAGAAAATGTCAGCTAATAACATTCTACATTGTGGTTGGGATCAAAACTGCATCTGGATTGTGCAGTATTCAGTCTAAATATTTCCAGAATCCGGTTCTTTTAAGGCCATGTTAGTCATACAACATGTGGATTTAAAAAGTAAGTATAAAATGAGATGATAATACCTGGCTTCTTGCGTTGTTTTGATGATTAAATGGGATGACCCATTTAAAATATCCTGGCACACATCTCTTGTTAGTTCCAAGTCCTTCCTCTGTATCTGTCCCCTATGTTTCAGATGATCTGATCACTGTAGAATTAGACATTTTAGCTATTTAATGATCTTTGATTCTCTAAGTGACTTAAATTTCCAGGTAGGATTGTGTATATTGTCTCTATTACATTTTACTTTTAAGGGGTTTATAATTTAAAATTTAAATATTTTAAAATGTACAACTTGTACATTTGTTATCAGCTTACCTTTTAAATCATATTTCACTGTCAAGAAATCTTACTTGAGGGCTTTCTATTAGTATATATTATGTCAATTTTTTAAAGGACTATTTATAAATAAGCTATACAACTCTGTTGGAGGCACTGGGAAACAATTTTAAGTATGATCTGTTCATTTTCTTCTCCAGAGTTAATGTTCTCCTCAGAGGTGGAAGAATATCCTGATAAAGAGAAAGAAATCAAAGCCTCTTCATAATACCAGCTCACCTTTGGAGGAATAATGACCCAGTATTTGTCCCATTTTTGTTTTTAAATGTATTTTTATAAGATGTGTACATGTGTATTTGTAATAGATTTTTTGATTATATAATACTGAAACATCTCTCAGTATTATGAAAAATGTTAAAATTGTGTTTGCTATTTATGTCTAAACATTAATTTGTCTAGCATTATCATCTTAATGACAAAGGGAATAATGAACTAGAAACCAGCAAGTGAAAGTGTTTATTTCCTATTTTCTCAAAACAGTTGTATTTATAACTGTTATGTTAAAAAGCACTGGTTTAGAAAAAGCCATAACTTAAATAGTGTTATAAAATATATATCAGGTTTAAACATAAATTTAGCGAATATGGTAGAAGGGAAAAAAGCCTTCATTTTTGACCTCCCCTTACTGAATAAATTGAAATATGAAATTTGTCTTTTCTGAAACTGGCTTAGTGATTGAGTATCATGTAATAATTATAATATAATTTAGCTTGAAAGATGCTCTACATCATGACCAATAAAAAGGGAATGTATGTTTTGTTTGAAAAATTATATAACCTAAATTTTTTACCTAGAAGTAACTAAAAAGTTGCTTCTCATTATAATCTGTACTAGTGGTTCTCGTATCTGGTTGTACATCAGGATCATAGAGGGAGATTTAAAAAATCTATGTAGCAAAAGAGGCTGAGCAGGGCAAGTCTCAGGGGAATAAAGGAGAGACCTGTGAGCTTGTGGGCTCCCAGTTGACATCTGCAGTACCCTTTCCTCTGTCCCTTTTTTCTGAGTGACAAGAAATAGGAGTAGAAATTCACCATCTCTGTTCTCCAGCTCTTTGTCAGAGAGGTTTCTGGTTTTCCAGGAAATCCCCCTCTTGAGATGGGTCCTGCACTGGGAAAGATCTCTTCAGAACTATATCCAATGGTACCTCAGCTGTTGTATATGAGACCCTAGAGCTCAAGTTGAGGAGAAGACTAGCTATGGGAAAAAATGTTTCAAAGGCTGTTGAGCACATCAATAAAACTATTGGGCCTGCCCTGATTAGCAAGCAACTGAATGTTACAGAACAGAAGAGGATTGACAAATTGATGATAGAGATAGTTGACCCTGACAATAGGTCTAAATTTGGAGTGAACATTATACTGGGAATCTCTTTTGCTGTTTGTAAGGCTGGAGCTGCCGAAAAGGGATTCTCCCTGCTGTCACAGAATTGTGAATTTGCTGGCAATTCTGAAGGCATCCTGCTAGTTCCAGCTTTCACTGTGACCAGCAATGCTTCTCATTCTGGCAATAAGCTGGCAGTATAGGAGTTCATAATCTTCCCGTCAGCAAACTTCAGGGAAGCCATGCTCGTTAGAGCCAAGGCTTAGCACACTTGAGCCGTGTCATCAAAGAGAAATGTGAGAAAGCTGCTGCCAGTGTGGGGGATTGTGGTAGGCTGCATAATGTCTCCTAAAGATGTCCATGTCCTAATCCCTGGAACTTGTGAATATACTACTTTACATGGCCAAACGGATTTGCAGATATGATTAAGGTTATGAACCTTAAAACGGGGACATTATCCTGTATTATCCAGAAGGGTCCAGTGTAATCTTATGAGTCCTTAAAAGCAGAGAAGAAAGCCTTTTGTGTCTGTGGTCAGAGAGGTCAGAAGTTATGATATTGCTGGCTTTGAAGATGGAAGAGGGGGCCATGAGCCAAGGAGAGTGATGACCTTGCAGCTGAGTACGGCCCTTGGCCAACAATGAGCAAGGAAATGGATTTCAGTCACATAACCACAAGGAACTGAGTTCTATGAGTATCCCAAATGAGCAAGGAAACAAATCCTCCCCTAGAGCCAAGAAAGGAATGCAGCTCTGTGGATACCTTGGTTTTGGCCTGGTGCTGCCCACGTCAGACTTTTGACATACAGAACTGTAAGATAGCAAGTGTATGTTGACTGAGCTGCTAAATTGGTGGTGATTGGTTATGGCATAAATAGAAAGCTATATATCCTAGAGAATAAAGAAGGCTAGAGCTGCTGTGGAATGCACTTGGGAAAGCTGGCTACATTGATAATATGTAACTGGCATGGGCATAGTTGCCTTTGTATTCTTCTAGGTCTGGGAAGTACAACTTAGACTTCAGATCTCCTAATGACCCAGGAGGCATATAAACCTGAGCAGCTAGTAGCCCTGTACAAGTCCTTCATCAGGGAAAAACATTGAGTATTCCCTGATTAAGGACTTGTACAGAGGACTCTGTTTTCCCTGATGTTTCTGGTGTGTCTCAAAAATTGTTTGACTGTGATGACAGGGAAGTTTGGAAGAAGTTCACTGCTAATGCATGTCTCCAGGAAGTAGGGAATGATCTCACAGTGACACTTGAGGCACATTGCTGAGGCCATCGATGAGAATTCATGTAACTTTCTCCAGCTTACAGTGGACTAGATTGACATGCAAGCTGATCCAGTCCAATTGGTAGGGCATCATGGTTTCTCATTACTCACTGACTTAAAATACTTTTATTGCCATCCTGGTGAAGCACTGCACTGGGTAGATGACACAGGGGCACCTTGCTGATCAGAGCCCTTGGCCAGGTACAAAGAGCTCAGTTTCTAAAACTCTGTCATATCAATAATGTTATAAATTGAATCATACAGTATGTAATTTTATGGGATTCACTTTTTTTCTGTTGATCTCTTTTTTTCTGAGTCATCTCAGCTGTTGTGTGTATCAATAGTTCATTTCCTTTTACTGTTTTGTTTGGTTTAACTCATTGACCTATTGAAGGATATCTGGGCTCATTCCAGTCTGTGAATAATGCTGCTGTGGACATTCATGTGCAAGTTTTTGTGTAAACATTAAGTTTTCATTTCTTTAAGATAAATGCCCAGGAGTGAAATTGATGGGTTGTATGTAGTTACAAACTGCCAAGCTGTTTTCCAGAGTTGGCGGTACCATTCTAATTTCCCATGACAATTTTTTGAAGAGTCCAAGCTAGTTTTGCTTTAGAGTGCCTCACCCACATTTTTTAATTGTCTGACTTTTTCCTAATGACATCACTTAATTTGTTCCTCAATCTCCTGAATTTCCTATAGACCGGAGGTTAGGTCAGGCGGTTTGATTAGATTTTTTAAAAAAATATGACTTCATCTGTGATGCTGTGTACTTTATGTTGCATAACATGAACCCTAAGAACAGAGTGAGCTGTTGGACAGCAAGTTTCGTTGGGTGCAGTAATTAACACCCCACATAGTATAAATCTGAAATAATGACAAATGTGTTAAGGGCCTTGGGATATTGGGCCATGTACTCTGAGGAGCACAAGGTGAGGTGCAGGTTCCTGCCCCTAAAGAACTCTATCTTTTGAGATTAGCAACTAATAGTGTGAGCCCACTAATAGGATGTGAAAGTTGTCAAAATCAAGTTGTAGTCATTGTGTTAAAAATCCTAACAAATAGAGCTGCGGAAGGCCGTGAAAGGACGATTTTCATGCACAGATGCCTGATAATGAGGACTATCATAAAAGACTGCACAAAACCACACCTTGCACAAAGGCCATCACAACCTGACATACAAAAAATACTTCTATGAGGACATTTGCCCAGCAACTGCCTGTCCAATGTCCAACTGGCAACATCCTTGTTATTGATCCTTGTAGCCAAGGATAATTCTCTCAAAGCAATCATTTTTGCTTTAAAAACCATTGTCTTCCTTGACCTCCCTGTATATGCACATAGTTTACTGTGGCATTTGTATTCTTATTGCAATGCCTACTCCTGAATAAACATCATTTTCTTTCAGAGAGTCTCCCTCTCTGTTATTTAGGCTGACAAGGATATGCCAAGAAGTAGCTTGGATATAGCAGTTAACTCTGCCTTTAGGATATGTGTATGGGGATATAAGAGTTAACTAAAAGCTGACCTTTGAGTTGGTCCTTGAATAAAAGAAGAATAGATTCCGAAAATAAGAGGAATAAATAATGATCCTGAGCTAGGAGAGTACATTTTGCAGACCTTTGGTTTCCATATTAAGAAATTCAGATTTTTTATGTACAATAAAGAAGTTCTGGAATTCTCTGGTTTTGTTCTGTTTGTATTTATATTTTTAATTTAACTTTTAGGTTCAAGGGTACATGTGCAGGTTTGTTATATAGGTAAATTTTGTGTCATGGGGGTGTACAGATTATTTCATCACCCAGGTAATAAGCCTAGTACCCAAAAGGTAGTTTTTGATCCTCTCCCGCCTCCCACCCTTCGCCGTCAAGTAGGCCCCAGTGTCTGTTGCTCCCCTCTTTGTGTCCATGTGTTCTCATTGTT
Source organism: Gorilla gorilla gorilla (assembly GCF_029281585.2). Lineage (NCBI taxonomy): Eukaryota > Metazoa > Chordata > Mammalia > Primates > Hominidae > Gorilla > Gorilla gorilla. The sequence continues at coordinate 104,225,923 of NC_073235.2, read as the reverse complement.
TAGCTCGCATTTATAAGTGAGAACATGTGGTATTTGGTTTTCTGTTCCTGTGTTAGTCTGCTTAGGATAATGGCCTTCAGCTCCATTCGTTACTGCAAAGGACTAATACGGGGGCAGTGAAAGGGATGGATGACAGCAGGTTGGCAGACCCATGAGTAAATCATTGCAATTGTCTCGTGTGTGAGTTGTCCCAAATTAGGTGCCATAAAGGGAAAAGGTAAGTAAGATTCAGATATTTAGGGTCAGAATTTTAAAATGTGTCTGAATGTTTAAGATTTTGTGGATATGACATTGCTGCACCAAATGAGTTTGGAACCTACTAGAGGTTTAAGAGGGAAGATGAATATTAACGTGTTATGTGTCTGTGGAACAATTGGGTAAAGATGTCAAAGTAGGCTGTTGGATATTTAACATCTGGAGCTCACGGGACAGTATAGAGGAAGTAATGACTGACATTGTAAATCTAGAAAGAAATGGTGCAGGGAGAAAAGGACTCGTGAGGGCTACAGGGCGGACAAGACAGTGAACTAAAGTGGTTGGGCCCCATGAGGGGACTTGCTTTCCACCAGCGTGCTCTGACTTCCTTCTAAAGGAGACTGAAATGGCCTGGCAAGTGCTTGCAGCAGACCCTCCAGGCTCGCTAAGCACGCATGCCTCCAAAGCTGGCCTCCAGCCACTCCCAGCATGGGCCCGGCCTGAGTGGGTCACTAGGCGGCACGCACGCGCTGGGAAAATGTGGGAAAGGCTGCGGGAGGGCCGCGCCTGCGCAGTAGCGGGCCGTCGGTTGGGCGCAGACAGGCCGCAGAAGATGGAGAGATGGAGCCACCCCAAGAGACAAATAGGCCTTTCAGCACACTTGATAACCGCAGCGGGCAGGTCCAAGTCCTGCCCCCCACCCCGCTATTGCAGAGGAATCCCTACAGCAGCCCGGATATCATGCACATTAAAGGGTCGGAGGCTTCTTCGGTCCCTTACGCCCTGAACGAGGGCACGACGGCCCTGCCTAAGAACAAGAACCAGAAGGGCACCGGGCAAAGGCTGCTGAACGTGAGTGAGTGGGGGCCTGGCCGGCACCTGGAGGACCGGGGCCAGCAGGGCACCTGGAGGGTGGGGAAAGGATTAAAGGGTTCAATGTGTGCCAATTGCATCTCCCTTCAATTGGCACACATTGAACCCTTTAATCCTTTTTTTTTCATTTATAGCAACTCCTTTTTTATTTTTTATTTTTATTTTTTATTATACTTTAAGTTCTAGGGTACATGTGCACAACGTGCAGGTTTGTTACATATGTATACATGTGCCATGTTGGTGTGCTGCACCCATTAACTCGTCATTTACATTAGGTATATCTCCTAATGCTATCCCTCCTTCCTCCCCCCAGCCCACGACAGGCCGTGGTGTATGATGTTCCCCACCCTGTGTCCAAGTATTCTCATTGTTCAATTCCCATCTATGAGTGAGAACATGCGGTGTTTGGTTTTCTGTCCTTGCGATAGTTTGCTGAGAATGGTGGTTTCCAGCTTCATCCATGACCCTACAAAGGACATGAACTCATTCTTTTTATATGGCTGCATAGTATTCCATGTTGTATATGTGCCACATTTTCTTAATCCAGTCTGTCATTGATGGACATTTGGGTTGGTTCCAAGTCTTTGCTATTGTGAATAGTGCCATAATAAACATATGTGTGCACGTGTCTTTATAGCAGCATGATTTATAATCCTTTGGGTATATGCCCAGTAATGGGATGGCTGGGTCAAATGGTATTTCTAGTTCTAGACCCTTGAGGAATCGCCACACTGTCTTCCACAATGGTTGAACTAGTTTACACTCCCACCAACAGTGTAAAAGCGTTCCTATTTCTCCACATCCTCTCCAGCACCTGTTGTTTCCTGACTTTTTAATGATCGCCATTCTAACTGGTGTGAGATGGTATCTCATTGTGGTTTTGATTTGCATTTCTCTGATGGCCAGTGTTGATGAGCATTTTTTCATGTGTCTGTTGGCTGCATAAATGTCTTCTTTTGAGAAGTGTCTGTTCATATACTTTGCCCACTTTTTGATGGGGTTGTTTGTTTTTTTCTTGTAAATTTGTTTCAGTTCTTTGTAGATTCTGGATATTAGCCCTTTGTCAGATGGATAGACTGCAAAAATTTTCTCCCATTCTGTAGGCTGCCTGTTCACTCTGATGCTAGTTTCTTTTGCTGTGCAGAAGCTCTTTAGTTTAACTAGATCCCATTTGTCGATTTGGGCTTTTGTTGCCATTGCTTTTGGTGTTTTAGTCATGAAGTCCTTGGCCATGCCTATGTCCTGAATGGTATTGGCTAGGTTTTCTTCTAGGGTTTTTATGGTTTTAGGTCTAACATTTAAGTCTTTAATCCATCTTGAATTAATTTTTGTATAAGGTGTAAGGAAGGGATCCAGTTTCAGCTTTCTATATATGGCTAGCCAGTTTTCCCAACACCATTTATTAAATAGGGAATCCTTTCCCCATTTCTTGTTTTTGTCAGGTTTGTCAAAGATCAGATGGTTGTAGATGTGTGGTATTATTTCCGGGGGCTCTATTCTGTTCCATTGGTCTATATGTCTGTTTTGTTACCAGTACCATGCTGTTTTGGTTACTGTAGCCTTGTAGTATAGTTCGAAGTCAGGAAGCGTGATGCCTCCAGCTTTGTTCTTTTGGCTTAGGATTGTCTTGGTGATGCAGGCTCTTTTTTGGTTCCATATGAACTTTAAAGTATTTTTTTCCAATTCTGTGAAGAAAGTCATTGGTAGCTTGATGGGGATGGCATTGAATCTATAAATTACCTTGGGCAGTATGGTCATTTTCACAATATTGATTCTTCCTATCCATGAGCATGGAATGTTTTTCCATTTGTTTGTGTCCTCTTTTATTTCATTGAGCAGTGGTTTGTAGTTCTCCTTGAAGAGATCCTTCACATCCCTTGTAAGTTGGATTCCTAGGTATTTCATTCTCTTTGAAGCAATTGTGAATGGGAGTTCACTCATGATTTGGCTCTCTGCTTGTCTGTTATTGTTGTATAGGAATGCTTGTGATTTTTGCACACTGATTTTGTATCCTAAGACTTTGCTGAAGTTGCTTATAGCTTAAGGAGATTTTGGGCTGAGGCGATGGGGTTTTCTGAATATACAAACATGTCATCCGCAAACAGGGACAATTTGACTTCCTCTTTTCCTAATTGAATACCGTTTATTTCTTTCCCTTGCCTGACTGCCCTGGCCAGAAATTCCAACACCATGTTGAATAGGAGGGGTGAGAGAGGGCATCCCTGTCTTGTGCCAGTTTTCAAAGGGAATGCTTCCAGTTTTTGCCCATTCAGTATGATATTGGCTATGGGTTTGTCATAAATAGCTCTTATTATTTTGAGATACGTCCCATCAATACGTAGTTTATTGAGAGTTTTTAGCATGAAGGGCTGTTAAATTTTGTCAAAGGCCTTTTCTGCATCTATTGAGATAATCATGTGGTTTTTTTGTCTTTGGTTCTGTTTATATGATGGATTACGTTTATTGATTTGCATATGTTGAACCAGCCTTGCATCCCAGGGATGAAGCCCACTTGATCATGGTGGATAAGCTTTTTGATGTGCTGCTGGATTCGGTTTGTCAGTGTTTTATCAAGGATTTTTGCATCGATGTTCATAAGAGATATTGGTCTAAAATTCTCTGTTTTTGTGGTGTCTCTGCCAGGCTTTGGTATCAGAATGATGTTGGCCTCATAAAATAAATTTGGGATGATTCCCTGTTTTTCTATTGATGGAAATAGTTTCAGAAGGAATGGTACCACCTCCTCTTTGTACCTCTGGTAGAATTTGGCTGTGAATCCATCTGGTCCTGGACTTTTTTTGGTTGGTAGGCTAGTAATTATTGCCTCAATTTCAGAACCTGTTATTGGTCTATTCAGGGATTCAACTTCTTCCTGGTTTAGTCTTGGTAGGGTGTATGTGTCCAGGAATTTATCCATTTCTTCTAGATTTTCTAGTTTATTTGCATAGAGGTGTTTATAGTATTCTTTGATGGTAGTTTGTATTTCTGTGGGATCGGTGGTGATATCCCCTTTATCATTTTTTATTGTGTCTATTTGATTCTTCTCTCTTTTCTTCTTTATTAGTCTTGCTAGTGATCTATCAATTTTGTTGATCTTTTCAGAAAACCAGCTCCTGGATTCATTGATTTTTTGAAGATTTTTTCGTGTCTCTATCTCCTTCCGTTCTGCTCTGATCTTAGTTATTTCTTGCCTTCTGCTAGCTTTTGAATGCATTTGCTCTTGCTTCTCTAGTTCTTTTAATTATGATGTTAGGGTGTCAATTTTAGTTCTTTCCTGCTTTCTCTTGTGGGCATTTAGTGCTATAAATTTCCCTCTACACACTGCTTTAAATGTGTCCCAGAGATTCTGGTATGTTGTGTCTTTGTTCTCATTGGTTTCAAAGAACATCTTTATTTCTGCCTTCATTTCGTTATGTACCCAGTAGTCATTCAGGAGGAGGTTGTTCAGTTTCCATGTAGTTGAGCAGTTTTGAGTGAGTTTCTTAATCCTGAGTTCTAGTTTGATTGCACTGTGGTCTGAGAGACAGTCTGTTATAATTTCTGTTCTTTTACATTTGCTGAGGAGTGCTTTACTTTCAACTATGTGGTCAATTTTGGAATAAGTGTGATGTGGTGCTGAGAAGAATGTATATTCTGTTGATTTGGGATGGAGAGTTCTGTAGATGTCTATTAGATCTGCTTGGAGCAGAGCTGAGTTCAATTCCTGGATATCCTTGTTAACTTTCTGTCTCATTGATCTGTCTAATGTTGACAGTGGTGTGTTAAAGGCTCCCATTATTATTGTGTGGGAGTCTAAGTCTCTTTGTAGGTCTCTGAGGACTTGCTTTATGAATCTGGGTGCTCCTATACTGGGTGCATACATATTTAGGATAGCTCTTCTTGTTGAATTGATCCCTTTACCATTATGTAATGGCCTTCTTTGTCTCTTTTGATCTTTGTTGGTTTGAAATCTGTTTTATCAGAGACTAGGATTGCAACCCCTGCTTTTTCTTGTTTTCCATTTGCTTGGTAGATCTTCCTCTATCCCTTTATTTTGAGCCTGTGTGTGTCTCTGTATGTGAGATAGGTCTCCTGAATACAGCACACTGATGGGTCTTGACTCTTTATCCAATTTGCCAGTCTGTGTCTTTTAATTGGACCATTTAGCCCATTTACATTTAAGGTTAATATTGTTATGTGTGATTTTGGTCCTGTCATTATGATGTTAGCTGGTTATTTTGCTGGTTAGTTGATGTAGTTTCTTCCTAGCATCAATGGTCTTTACAATTTGGCATGTTTTTGCAGTGGCTGGTACCGGTTGTTCCTTTCTACATTTAGTGCTTCCTTCAGGAGCTCTTCTAATGCAGGCCTGGTGGTGACAAAATCTCTCAGCATTTGTCTGTCTGTAAAGGATTTTATTTCTCCTTCACTTATGAAGTTTAGTTTGGCTGGATATGAAATTCTGGGTTGAAAATTCTTTTCTTTAAAAATGTTGAATATTGGCCCCCACTCTCTTCTGGCTTGTAGAGTTTCTGCCAAGAGATCTGCTGCTAGTCTGATGGGCTTCCCTTTGTGGGTAACCTGACCTTTCTCTCTGGCTGTCCTTAACATTTTTTCCTACATTTCAACTTTGGCGAATCTGACAATTATGTATCTTGGAGTTGCTCTTCTCGAGGAGTATCTCTGTGGCATTCTCTGTATTTCCTGAATCTGATTGTTGGCCTGCCTTGCTAGGTTGGAGAAGTTCTCCTGGATAATATCCTGAAGAGTGTTTTCCAACTTGGTTCCATTTTCTCTGTCACTTTCAGGTACACCAATCAGAGGTAGATTTGGTCTTTTCACATAGTCCCATATTTCTTGGAGGCTTTGTTCGTTTCTTTTTATTCTTTTTTCTATCAACTTCTCTTCTCACTTCATTTCATTTGTTTGATCTTCAATCACTGATACCCTTTCTTCCACTTGATCAAATCAGCTACTGAAGTTTGTGCATGCGTCACATGTCTTGTGCCATGGTTTTCAGCTCCATCAGGTCATTTAAGGACTTCTCTACAGTGTTTTTTTCTAGTTAGCCATTCATCTAATCTTTTTTCAAGGTTTTTAGCTTCTTTACGATGGGTTCGAACATCCTCCTTTAGCTCGGAGAAGTGTGTTATTACCGATCATCTGAAGCCTTCTTCTCTCAACTCGTCAAATTCATTCTCTGTCCAGCTTTGTTCCCTTGCTGGTGAGGAGCTGTGTTCCTTTGGAGGAGAAGAGGCACTCTGATTTTTAGAATTTTCAGCTTTTCTGCTCTGGTTTCTCCCCATCTTTGTGGTTTTATCTACCTTTGGTCTTTGATGATGGTGATGTACAGATGAGGTTTTGGTGTGGATGTCCTTTCTGTTTGTTAGTTTTCCTTCTAACAGTCAGGACACTCAGCTGCAGGTCTGTTGGAGTTTGCTGGAGGTCCACTCCAGACCCTGTTTGCCTGGGTATCACCAGTGGAGGCTGCAGAACAGCAAATATTGCAGAACAGCAAATGTTGCTGTCTGATCCTTCTTCTGGAAGCTTTGTCTCAGAGGGGCACCCGGTTGTATGAGGTGTCAGTTGGCCCCTACTGGGAGGTGTCTCCCAGTTAGGCTACTCGGGGGTCAGGGACCCACTTGAGGAGGCAGTCTGTCCATTCTCAGATCTCAAACTCCGTGCTAGGAGAAGCACTACTCTCTTCAAAGCTGTCAGACAGGGATGTTTAAGTCTGTAGAAGTTTCTGCTGCCTTTTGTTCAGCTATGCCCTGCCCCCAGAGATGGAGTCCACAGAGGCAGGCAGGCCTCCTTGAGCTGAGGTGGGCTCCACCCAGTGTGAGCTTCCTAGCCACTTTGTTCACCTACTCAAGCCTCAGCAATGGAGGATGCCCCTCCCCCAGGCTTGCTGCTGCCTTGCAGTTGGATCTCAGACTGCTGTGCTAGCAGTGAGCAAAGCTCTTTGGGCATGGGACCTTCCAAGCCATGCGTGGGATATAATGTCCTGGTGTGCCGTTTGCTAAGGCCATTGGAAAAGTGCAGTATTAGGGTCGGAGTGTCTCAATTTTCCAGGTGCCGTCTGTCACAGCTTCCCTTTGCTAGGAAAGGGAATTCCCCAACCCTCTGTGCTTCCTGGGTGAGGCGATGCCCCACCCTGCTCCGTGGGCTGCACCCACTGTCTGACAAGCCCCAGTGAGATGAACCCAGTACCTCAGTTGGAAATGCAGAAATCACCTGTCTTCTGTGTCACTCACACTGGGAACTGCAGACTGGAGCTGTTCCTATTTGGCTATCTTGGCTTTTTTTTTTTTTTTCCAAGACAGAGTCTCACTCTGTCGCCCTCCCCCAGGCTAGAGTGCAGTGGCATGATCTCAGCTCACAGCAACCTCTGCCTCCTGGGTTCAAGTGATTCTCCTGCCTCAACCTCCTGAGTAGCTGGGATTACAGGCACCTGCCACCACGCCAGGTGAATTTTTGTATTTTTAGTAGAGACAGGGTTTTGCCATGTTGATCATGCTGGACTTGAACTCCTGACCTCAGGTGATCCACCCACCTGGCCTCCCAAGGTGCTGGGATTACAGGCGTGAGCCACCATGCCCGGCCCCCTTTAATCCTTTTGAAACCCTCTAAATTAGAGGGTGGTAATACCTGAGAAAGAGTTGACCTGTGGGACCTTGGGCAATTATTTAACTTGTTAGAGTCTCGTTTTATTCACTGTTCAATGAAGACAATTACTACCTGCCTTACTTAAAGGAGAACAAAAGGAAATAATGATATAAAGTGCTTAGCACAGTACAAAGAACAAAGTACAGAGTCAAAAGTTAGCTGCTGTCACCATCATCATCATCACTGGGATTTTATTTATTTGGTTACAGGGCCAAACTTCAGAAACTTCAGTTACCCCTATTTTCATTCCTGAGGTTATTACAGAGTGAATCTGCAGAAGCAAATCTGCGTCCTGTCTGCAAAGTGAATTATTGGCCTCCTGAAACTCTTGAGTTTACCACTGTACTTAGTAGTACCACTAGAGCATGGAGACTTAAACGGCAAAGGGGAATCAAATTGAATCTCACCTTTTCAAAGTTGTTGGAAGATATTAGGACATTTTCAAAAATCGTTTAATTGTTAGGGATACTAGCATTCATCTGTGATAAGTGTCACAAATATTTTCTCATAATTCAACAGTTTTTTTTTTTTGACTGTCAATAGTGCTTTTTGCTGTGCAATCCTTAGTTTCATTAATGTTTAAAATGATTTTTCTGTTCTCTATTTTATTTCTGCTCCAATCTTTATTATTTTTTTCTTCTGCTAACTTTGGGCTTACTTTGTTTTTGCTACACAGTTATTAAAAGTGTCAAGTTAGGTTGTTTATTTGAGATCTTCTTTTTTGATGTAGATATTTATTGTTCTAACCTTCCCTCTTATAACTGCTTTCGCAGCATCCCATAAGTTTGAGTATATTGTGTTTCCATTTTTGTTGGTCTCAAAATATTTTTTGATTTCTATTTGATCTCTTCTTTGATCCCTTAGTTATTTAGAAGCCTGTTGTTAATTTCCACATCTTTGTGAATTTTCCAAATTTCCTGTTATTGATTTCTAGTTTCATAACATCATGTTGATTTTGTATGCTGTAACTTTACTGAATTTATTTATCAGATAGAGGAGTTTTTTTGTAGGAATCTATAGGTTTTTTTAGATAAAAGATCATATCATTAGCAAATAGGGACAACTTGACTTTCCCTTTTCCAATTTGGGTGCCTTTTATTTTTTTTCTCTCGCCTGATTACTCTGGCTGGGACTTTCAGTACAGTGGTGAAAGTGGGCATTCTTGTCTTATTCTAGTTCTTAGAGGAAAGGATTTTAGCTCTTCCCCATTCAGTATGATGTTAGCCATGCATTTGTTATATATGGGCTTTATTATGTTGAAGTACATTCCTTCTATGCCAGTTTGTTGAATTTTTTTTTTATCATGAAGGGATATTGAACTTACTGCTATAATCTTCCCTCTTAGCACTGCTTTTGCTGTATCCCATAGTTTTGGTATGTTGTGTTTCAATTTGTATGAGTTTCAAGAAATTTTTTAATTTTCTGTTTAATTTCTTCCTTGACCCAATGATCATTGAAGAGCATGTTGTTAATTTACATGTGTTTGTACAGTTTCCAAAGTTCCCCTTGTTATTGATTTCTAGTTTTATTCCATTGTGGTCTCAGAAGATACTTGATATGATTTTAATGTTTTAAAATTTGTTAAGACTTGTTTTGTGTCCTAAGATATAGTCTGTCATGGATAATTTTCCATGTGGTGATGAGAAGAGTGTGTATTCAGTAGCTGTTGGATGAAATATTCTGTAAATGTCTGTTAGGTCTATTTGGTTTAATGTGTAATTTAAATCCCATGTTCCTCTGTTAGTTTTCTGTCTAGATGATCTGTCTAATGCTGAGAGTAGTGTGTTAAAGTCCCCAGATATTATTGTATTGGAGTCTATCCTTCCCTTTGGATGTAATACTATTTATATATCTGAGTACTCTGGTGTTGGGTACATAATATATTTAGAATTGTTATATCCTGTTGCTGAATTGACACGTTTATCATTATATAATGACCTAATGATCTTTTTTTAAATTGTCTCTTTACTGTTTTTTACTTTAAGTCTATTTTATCTGATATAACCATAGCTACTTCTGCTCCTGGCATAGCTATTCTTGGAATATTTTTTTCTAGCCCTTTACTTTCATTCTATATGTGCCTTTACAGATGAGATGAGTTTCTTATAGGCAGCATATAGTTGGGTCATGTTTTTTTTTTTTAATCAACTTTTTTGCATTTTTCTTTCTCTTTTCTTTTTTCTTTCTTTCTTTCTTTCTTTTTTTTTTGTTTGAGACAGGATCTTACTCTGTCACAGAGGCTGGAGTGTAGTGGCATAATCACAGTTCACTGCAGCCTCAACCTCCTGGGCTCAGGTGATCCTCCCAACTCAGCCTCCTGAGTAGCTAGGACTGTAGGAACTCGCCACCATGCCTGGCTAATTTTTGTATATTTTGTAGAGACGTGGTTTTGCCATGTAGCCCAGGCTGGTCTGGAACTCCTGGGCTCAAATGATCTGCCCACCTTGGCCTCCCAAAGTGCTGGGATTATAGGCATAAGCCACTGTGTCCAGCCTATTTTCTTTGTAATATTGGTGAAGTGCAGTAGTGAGAAGTGGGGAAAGCATTTTGATTTTTTTAAAAACATGCATTAAAATATTCCTCGAGGGTCACATGCCCAGAGAGAGCATGAGAGCTCCATGCCCCTTCTCCTCTACCAAAATTAAAAAAAAAAAGTGTATACACATTATTATCATGGTGACTGAGTTTTTTGGCATTCAGTTAAGTTTTGTGCCTGAGGCTGGGTATGATGGCTCATGCCTCTAATCCTAGTACTTTGAGAGGCCAAGGTGAGAGGATCGCTTGAGCCCAGGAGTTTGAGGCTTCAGTGAGCTATGATTGTACCACTGCATTTCATCCTGGGTGACAGAGCAAGACCCTGTCTGCCCCGTGGCCCAAAAAAATTATGCTGGAGGCAATTACCCTATATGAGTCCCAGCTCAGCCAGCAGGTAGTAGGTGCTAATAAATGCTTATAGAAGGAATGCTTACCATATGTAAAATCTGGCATTGCTGTCCCATAATGCAAGCAGCATTTGTTGCTAGAGCTGCATGACAAAGCTCCACAGACTGGGTATTTTAAACCTCAGACATTTATTTTCTCACAGTTTTGGGGCTTGGAAGTCCAAAATTAAGGTGGTAGAGTTGGTTTCTTCTGAGACCTCTCTTAGCATATGGGATTAGGGTCCACCCTGATGACCTCATTTTAATCTAATTACCTCTTTAAAAATCCAATCTCCAAATACAATGACATTCTGAGGCACAAGGAGTGAGGATTGCATCATATGCATTTTTGGGAAAGGCAATTCGGTTTTTAACTAGAGTAAACTCTTAAGTATTGATTACCATATACCAGGTACTGTATATTAGTTGCTTTCTTTATATTAATTTTGTGTGTGTGTGGACAGAGTCTTGCTCTGTCCCCCAGGCTGGAGTGCTGTGGCAAAATCATAGCTCACTACAGCCTTGAACTCCTGGGATCAAGCAATGATCCCACCTCAGCCCACAGGCATGTGCCATCACACCAGGCTAATTTACTTTTATCTTTTGTAGAGATGGGGGCCGATATCACTAGGTTTCCCAGGCTGGTCTCGAACTCCTAGGCTCAAGCAGTCCTCCTGCTTTGACCTCCCAAATTGCTGTGATTACAGGTGTGAGCCACCATGTCTGACCTATTTATATTAATTTCCTTAAGTCTCACAAGAGCCCCATAAAATAGGTTCTGTTATGATTCAGCAAATTGCATGCAGCATCTGTGGCTTAGAGAGGTTAAGTAACTTGCCCAGGGTAACACAGCCAGACAGGGCAGAAGCAAAATGTAAACCCAGTAGGTCTGGCTTCTTTTACCCAAATCCAAAAGATCGGGTCATGTTTTTTGATCCATTTAGCCAATGTATATCTTTGAAGTGGAGAGCTTAATTCATTCACATTCAAGGTTATTATTGATAGGTGGGGGCTTATTCTCATCATTTTATTAATTAATTTCTTGTTGTTTTATGTGTACTTTGTTCCTTTCTTTCTCCCTTATTATTTATTATAGTTGTTTGGTGGCTTCTGTAGTAGTAACATTTGAATCTTTACTTTAATCTTAACTCTGCAGTTAAATATATTAACTGCTCTCCATAAGTCTTTTTTTTTTTTTTTTTTTTTGAGACAGAGTCTCACTCTATCGCCCAAGCTGGAGTGCAGTGGTGCGATCTTGGCTCACTGCAATCTCCACCTCCCAGGTTGAAGGGATTCTCCTGCCTCAGTCTCCCAAGCAGCTGGAATTACAGGTGTGCACCACCACGCCCAGCTAATTTTTGTATTTTTAGTAGAGGTGGGTTTTCGCCATGTTGGCCAAGCTGGTCTCAAACTCCTGGCCTCAAGTGATACACCCACCTCGGCCTCCCAAAGTGTTGGGATTACAGGTGTGAGCCACCGTGCCTGTCCTCTCCATAAGTCTTATCCTGAAGTTTTCCCTGCTATCTTTTGGTTTGGTTGAAGCTCATCTTTTAGTAGGTTTCTTGGGAGGGGCTCAAGAGTAAAGTGTTATCTGGAATGCCTGTTTCATGTATTTTTTAAAATAGCCTTGATACATGAATGCTGTTACTTTGTTGGATAAAAATAGACTTGGTTGGATAAAAATCCTTGGCTTGACCTTCCTTGCCTTGAATTTTATAAAAATACAGCTCTGCAGTCGCATTGCTTTGTATGTTGCCCTTGAGAAATATGATGCCAGTCTTATTTCTTATCTTCATAGATAATTTGGTCATTTGCCTGTAGGCAAGATGTCTTTATAAAGCCTAATAATTTTACTAGGACATATCTTGGAGCTGATCATTATCAGCCAGTTTTTCTAGACACATGGTGAGTCCTATCCACGTACAGATTTTTCTCTTAATACTTAAATTTTTCTTGGATTATAACTTTAAACATTAGTTTTTCCTCCATTGTTTTGTTTTACTTCAAGGATTTTTCATTTGCCTGCCTTCCAATTCAACCATTTTTCTCTGACCCTTTATGCTTCTTTCTCTATCTCATTATCATTCTCTTCACTGGTTCTTATCTTCTTCAATTCTCCTTATAAAGTTTTTTTGAATCGATGCTACCTTTGGGCACTTTGTAATTTAGCATTTATTTCTGGGATGGTTTGTCTTTTTTAAAAATTTCTTTTCTGAATTGATCAACACTCATTTCATTTTTTCTTTCTTCTCTTTGGTCAACTTCTGTTTTAATTGTTGAATAAATGAATGGTTAATTGTAGGCTTAAAAACATCTCCAAATGCTGGTTTGAAGATACTTAATTCAGTTTGAAATCTTATGTTATAATTTACTTCTGTTTTGTGGTTATTTGGGAGGAAGAATTTTTGTCATCTGAAGATTTCTCCCCATTTTCTCCTTATAATAGCTTTTAATGGAGTTGGTCGGATTTTCCGTATTTCTTGACCATGGTCATTTCTTTGCCATAGTTTAAGTGTACTCTCTTCTTTCAGTGTATTGAAGTAGTTTTTTTAAATGGATGAAGTTGTAATTGATAGGAGGTAAGAGGAAAGGAGGGGCATAACCTGTTGTTCTCTTCGGTTTTTCTGGTATGCTTAATTTTCCCCTCTTATATCCTTCTTTCTCTTCCCTGCCGTGTATGCAGGGATACCTCTTCTTCTCTGATGCCTTCACCCCAGAAGCAGTGCTCATCATGATGAGCTACTTCTGGTCCTTCTCTTTTAGGTCCCTTCTCTATGGCCATTGCTGTGAACTACCAACTCCTAGACCTGTGGTCAGAATTTTTGTGCTCAATGTTGAACTTTCTCTTTCTCAGGATGATTTTGTCTGTGCTTCCTTTTGTGTTCTCTACTCCTCTCTGTTCTTTTCCAACATCTCTTAAGATTTCTCTTTCCTTGCTTTCTGTCCCTACAGTGTGTGTGTGCATGTATATGTGTGTATATGTGTGTGCATGTGTGTGCATGTGTGCATATATATGTGTGTGTATGTGTGTGTGTGTGTGTGTGTGTGTATATATATATATATTTGATTGAGTAGAGATTCAGACTCAAGGTATCTCCTATACTAGGGCCAACTGGAATTCTCCTTATAAGCTTTTCAAGATATCCTACTAAATATTCAATCTCTTAACAAACTGAGGAACTATGTACTTTTCTCTTCTTTCATAATTCCCTTAATTTTATATTTGTGTACATTTTTATTTCTCTACTAACTTCTTATTGTGGATAGGGATGAGTTTCTTAATCATATTAATACCCCACTACTGAGGAGACCTGATACTTACTAGAGATTCATACAATAATTATTGAATTGATGTTTCACCTAGTTATGTTTGTCTTTCTCTTCCCAAATCTTAATTTATTTACATTGTAGATGCTGAGAAAAACTCTTAAAGGGTCTGATAGTGAAGAACTGGAAATAACACAGGAGACACCAAATTTGGTGCCATTTGGGGATGTGGTATGTATGAGTAACTCTCAAAAACCTGTATAAGTTATTTATTATTTGATAATCAAACAGTATATGCAGAAAATGGTTCTCTCTGATGGAATATTTATGAATTTTTCACTTTTATGAGTCAGAAAAACATTGTAATAATCACTGAAATTATAGAAAACATCCTGATTCACAGAAATAATATCTTCTATATTAGGGATTCCCAAATCTAGTTATATCGGAATTACCTGAGATGCTTTTTATAAAACATTAACTTGAGGCTCCACCTAAGATCTGCTAACTTAGAATCTCTAGGAGAGGAGCCTGGGAATCAGTAATTTTACTGAGCTCTTAAAGTGATTATATTTATTGCTAGATCATGCTAAAGTTTGAAAATTGATCCTGCACCCATCCCCGATCCAAAAAACCTCCTAGAAACAAAAGCAAACACCCCCCTCTCTCTTTCACACACACACACACACACACACACACACACACCACATAGAGGGAGGACCCCGTATCTAGGCTGAGAACCAGAAAAATCTGCTATTCTGTTTTCAAAGTACGGAACAAGACATGAGAATCTACATGCATATAGAACTGTCAAATATTATGACATTCATTTACAGTTATTTTTATTTTCTGAACACTATTAGAGTGGTAACTGGGTATGAAATAAGAATTTTTCTTGTCCCTCTACCTCCTATCATATACAATGTTTAATATAATATTTCTGTTATTTTTACTTGGTTTTAAATACTAAACATGGCTAAATATATTTGGCTAATCCTCATATTAGGATTCAGATGTTCCTGCATTTATTTTGTATTTGATTTTTTGGTTAAGCACATGATGCAATTTTCTTTAACATTTAGAAAAACTTGGTGCAAGAGCATGAATATTTTACAGTCCTTGGCATGTTATAGCCAATGAATCATTGCTGAATGAATTAAGTGGTCTTAGGATACTGGATAAAAGAGTTTGTCTGAAATAAGGCACATTTCTTAATTTTATATGCAGGGTGCTATATTTTATCAGTTCTCACCTAATATCAAATAAAAACAATTTAAAGAGTGATGATCAGATTTATGTTAATAATGAATTATTCTTTGGCTTTGTATTCTTGTTCATTTTAGGTTTACTTTGAATGTGGCCTGCCCATTTTTCTTCTGTATTTCTGCTTTCCGATGATTTCTATTAACTAGATATTTTTCATGAGAAACAATATTTCAAATGAGAAAAACCAACAACATGGAGTTTTGCTTTTTAAAAATAGAGCTCAGTGTAAAGTGAAAGAACAGTTAACTTTTTAAATGCATTCACTGTCTGTGTTTTTGTTTTGATTGTTGTAGGTTGGCTGCCTGGGCATTCATATAAAGAACTGCAGACATTTTATGCCTAAGAGTATCCTTTCTTTTGATTTAAGAATCATAGTAATTATATCTCACTGTTTCAGTTATCCATTGCTGCATTACAAACCATTCCAAAACTTAGTGGCTTAACACATTCACCATTTTATCATCAATCACTACTGTTCATTCACTAGTAGCTTCTTCTGCTTCATGATATAAAAGCTTGGGCTATAGTTGTCTGACAGTTCAAAAGGGCTAGAATATCTGAAGTGGCCCATTTACATGTCTAGTTGCTTTAGTGGGGATGCATGGAAGGCTAGACTTAGCAGGGATGCTGAAATGGTTGGATCTCTCTCTCTTTCCCTGAGTCCTATCATGTTTTATCCTCCCTTTATTAATTTTAATTTAAAAATATATCACAGTAATATGTTATTTATCTTGATTACTAGTTGTTGGTGTCCCCTTAAATTTTGTGCTCTAGGTGAGTGCCTTTTTGGCTTACTAGTCCCAACCCTAGTCACGTTCCATTACATTTTATTGGTTAATGTAATCATAGAGCCAGCCCAGATTTAGTGGCAGGGGAAATATGGTGGACTTTTTGATGTGGGAGTAACAAAAGCTTTTCAGCCATCTGTAATCACCGCAATCACCATATAAATGAAAGGAAAAATATGTATCTTCTTGTATGATAATGCTAATTTATTTGTAAGTAATGTGTACTTCCTTTAAACATTTTAAAAAGGATTTAATTTATATTGGTGCTTTTAAATAAGCTGAGTGCTTATTTTTAGATTTATCACAGCATAAAACCAGCCTCATTATGGAGATTTGATGTTTCTTTTTTATATAAAGAGAATTTTGGAAAATAATTCTGTATAATGAGATTTTTGCAGATAGTTAAATCATGAAACAAAATTGTTTTACTCTGTAGCATTCTATGAAAGATACAATACAGACCAATATAGTATAAATGAACTATATTCTTAAGTGAATTAGAGTAGAACACTTTTTATCTCAAAATTAAAAATAAGTTAATCTGATATATTTTTAAATATTTTGAATTTCGACATAATTATCCTTAGGAAAAATTTCAACTATATATTGCATATACTTAGTCACCTTGAAATTAATACATAGCAAAACTTGCAAAGGAACTTTGTTGGAAATGTGAGGTTAAAAATATAAGGGATGTAAGGAAGAATCAACCTTCTTTTACTTATATTGTGTCCACCAGTGATGGGCAAAAATACTATTTTAGAATACTTTTTTTCTATTGTTTAATGCTACATGATTGATTCTTAGGTTTTGGTCTGAATCGTTTAATGTATTAATTTTATAATGTATTATTGTTCAATTACAACAAAATTTATTTCCTGAATATCATTCTATTTTCAGTCAGTTTACAACATTATGCTAATTTATTCATTCGCATCTCTATAAACAAAGCTGTGAAATGTACAAAAATGTGTAGCTTGCTATCCAAAAACGATGAGAAGAACACTGTAATTAAGTTCGATGAAGTGAAGTATTTTTCTGTACAGGTAATGTTAATATCTCTTCTAGATATTAGAATGGCTCCTTATAGTTCCAAATATTCTACCCTAATTCTGTCTTTTTATAAAAATGAGTAGAAAAGAAACAAAAGCAGTGAGTGCCTTTTTATTTGGTATCTTACAGTATTCTATTTCTATACCATGGGCTATAGTGGTGTTTTAAAAAAATAAACAATTTTACTGCGAAATGCATAATCTTAGTAGATTTCTTTCCTGAGATGTTACTGTCTGTGGTTTCCAGTATTCATTATGCATGTATTTATCTCTATCTTGCTCTTCTCTTCCCATCTACTGTCTTCCACCTTAGAGTTTTTCCCATCTCCTTTCCCATTCCTTTTCTTCTATCCTGTATTCCCCTTTGTATCTAATTATTTTTGCATGGATTAACTTAGTCAGTCTTTATTACAACCCAAACACACACACACACACACAATCATCCTTATTTTACGGATGAAGAAACTGAGGCACTCTGTGGTTTAGGACCTTTCTTAAGGTCATAGAGCTGGTAAGTGGTAAGTGGTTGAGCTGGGAATGTGGGCAGTCTGGTTTCAGACCACACTTCATTAAACTGCCTCACACACCAGCACTTACTATGTTTCTGTTTACAGTTAGGCTTATTAGAATCTTAAATGTATCTTAAAACTTTTTTAAAAATGCCTGGGCGCAGTGACTCACACCTGCAGTCCCAGCACTTTGGGAGGCTGAAGTGGGCAGATTACTTGATGTCAGCAGTTTGAGACCAGCCTGACCAACATGGTGAAATGCTGTCTCTACTAAAAATACAAAAATTAGCCAGGCATGGTGGTGCACACCAGTAATCCCAGCTACTCAGGAGGTTGAGGCAGGAGAATCACTTGAACCCAGGAGGTGGAGGTTGCAGTGAGTTGAGATCATGCCACTGCACTCCAGCCTGGACAACAAAGCTGGACTCTGTCTCAAAAAAAAAAAAAAAAAAGAATGACATTATTCCTTACGGCTGCAGGATTCATTGATTTGTCCAATTATTTATTACATTAGTTGAATTTTAGGGAAATCCTAAAGCCTTTTCTCCTCTATGCTCCATATTATTTTTCAGACTTTATCTGTTTAAGTGTTGAGTAGTGAAGACAGTTTTTTATTTTTTTTTATTATACTTTAAGTTCTAGGGTACATGTGCACAACATGTAGGTTTGTTACATAGGTATATATGTGCCATGTTGGCTTGCTGCACCTGTCAACTCATCATTTACATTAGGTATTTCTCCTAATGCTATCCCTTCCCCAGCCCTCCAGCCCCCTACAGGCCCTGGTGTGTGATGTTCCCCACCCTGTGTCCATGTATTCACATTGTTCAATTCCCACCTATGAGTGAGAACATGCAGTGTTCGGTTTTCTGTCCTCATGATAGTTTGCTAAGAATGATGGTTTCCAGCTTCATCCATGTCCCTGCAAAGGACATGAACTCATCCTTTTTTATGGCTGCATAGTATTCCATGGTGTATATGTGCCACATTTTCTTAATCCAGTCTATCATTGATGGACATTTGGGTTGGTTCCAAGTCTTTGCTATTGTGAAAAGTGCCACAATAAACATATGTGTGCATGTGTCTTTATAGTAGCATGATTTATAATCCTTTGGGTATATACCCAGTAATGGGATCGCTGGGTTAAATGGTATTTCTAGTTCTAGATCCTTGAGGAATCGCCACACTGTGAAGACAGTTTTTTAAGCATAGGTTTTTGTTGTTGTTGTTTGTTTGTTTGTTTGTTTGTTTTAAGCAATGAAAAAACAAGGAATAGTTTTGCTGGAGGCAATACATACTGTTTGTTTTACTAATAGTAAATAGTTTTCCTAAGCTTCATTGGCAAATTCTCAAGAATTTGGGGGATATATGTCCATTTAAATAAAATTTGAAACATTAATACTTGAAAATAATGTAAAGTATATAGGTGTTTATCTTCATTAGCATAATCAAAATCTGTTTCCTGTATTTATTTAAATAGGTACTGTTAGTTTGAGCACATTAAAAGGACAGTTTTAATGGAACTCTAATAGAAAGTTTGAGAATGACTTAGTAATTACACAGAAAATTGGACAAGCAAACAAAGAAACATAAAAAAGCAAGACACATGTTAACTACAGGGAAATTAAAAATGATACAGGAAAGGAAATATAATTACTGTAATATATTGTTAAACTCTGACAGTTACACATATAAACTAATATAAACACTAACAATCTAACAAAAATGTATGTTATAGAATATATTGGAGGAATGGCGAGAAGTATGAAAACTGTCAGTGGAGAATTGAGAGATAATATTTTTCTTCCACAATATGCAGTTAGTAGTTAGTATTTCAAACTAAAAAAAACAATGAACAATATAAACATGTTACTTAGAAACATGAAGGCAAAACTTAGAGAAATTTATTTAGAGGTCGAAAAGGCAGCTTCCGAGGAATGGAAATTAGGGGGTGGGTGGGGTGGAATTCTAAAATTGCACCCAGGATTTAACTTACAGAAGTATGACTGTATGAAAACATGGAGAGGTACTGTCATTGAAAAAAGAATTTGTTACATTCTCTGAGAGTAGGGGACATGACACACCACTGAGGGCCACAGGGGAAGTATCAGAATGGTGAGGAGGCAGAGGACAGGAGTGAGGGGAGAGTCTAGGCCTTTTGGGGGTTGCTGAGGGAAAGGCAAGGCAGGAAACCAGTTTAGGATTGGCTAGTTTGAATAATTTCAGGGGTCTTTGGGTTATAGAAGTGGTCTCTAGTTTTCTAATACCTGGCCCTGGGATAATTTAGGGCAAGGGAAATGTGTGTGAGAATTAGATTAGGAGGTGGTTGGCTGGGCATGGTAGCTCATGCCTGTAAGCGCAGCACTTTGGGAGGCCAAGGAGAGCAGATCACTTAAGGTCAGGAGTTCGAGACCAGCCTGGTTAACATGGTGAAACCCGTCTCTACTAAGAATACAAAACTTAGCTGGGTGTGATGGCACATGCCTGTAATCTCAGCTACCTGGGAGGTTGAGGCAAGAGAATCGCATGAACCCGAGAGACAGAGTTTGCAGTGAGCCAAGATGGCACTACTGCACTCCAGCCTGGGCAACAGAGTGAGATAAAAAAAAAAAAAAAAAAAAGTGGTTGGAGCTATAGCCTTGGGATTGGTTAGTTTGCAAATAAAAGATGTGCTCTCTGCTAAGCCTTTGCTGTCTCTAGCAGTCTAACCCTGGGAGGGGAAGTCTCTCCCTCAACAAGATTTTTAAGATGCCAGAACATCATAACTTACAGAAGCTTTTTTTTTTCTTAAAAACAAAACAAAATGTGATTGACTGAGCATAGTGGCTCACGCCTATAATCCCAGCATTTTGGGAGGCCAAAGCAGGAGGAATGCTTGAGGCCTGGAGTTCAAAACTGGCCTGGTCAACATAGTGAGGCCCCATCTCTACAAAATAAATATTAAAAAATTAACTGGGTGTGGTGGCATGTACCTGTAGTGCCAGCTACTCTGGAGGCTGAGGCAGAGGATGGCTTGCACCCAGTAGTTTGAGGCTGCAGTGAGCCATGATCCTATCACTGCACTCCAGCTTGAGTGACAGAGTGAGACCCTGTCTCAAAAATATCAAACCAAAACAAACAACAAAAACAACAAAAAACCATGATTAATACAGGGAGTAAGAAAAAAGTTGTTTCTTTGTTTTAACCATTGTAGAAATTCTTGACTTTATATAGTATATAATTAGGATAAAATAAAATTACATTGCATACGCTTTAGGACTTTAATTCGCTAAAATGTACAACATAGATCTAGGTTAAAATTTTTTAAATCCATACAAACTAACAACTGAAAAGACATAGGAAGTGGATTTAACTTAGTTTAATTGATCCAGAAAGCTGCTGGGAAAGTGATATAAAAACTCAGACTGAAGAATGAGTAGTAGTGGATTTCTGGTTCTGGCCATGCTGGAATAGCTGGTATTGGATTCACTCGTCTGCTCTAAACAGCTATGAAAGAGAAAAATACATGAAGGAACTATATCCTGGCATTGGACAATGGAAAGTGGAAGGAGGCACTTCTAAAGAGAAGGGAAGCACAAGCGGTGAGCTCCACATTTACAGCAGCTTTTTATCTGGCAGTGATTCCCGCACAGCGGAGTGAAACCCAAGCAGAGAGAAACCCAAGCAGAGAATGGCAGTCTTGGTGCGCGGAGGAAGCAGATGCTGAGCAGAGGAAGAAGAGAAAGCAGAGAAAGAAGAGAAAGAAGAGAAAGCAGAGATGGCAATGTAGGGCTCCTACGGGGGCTGGAATTTGTTGAGCAGGTTTCTAAAGAAAAAGCAATAGCAGATAAAGAGCCCAGAAATCTATGTAGGTATTCTTCTCAGGTTCTTGGCTGAAAATAAGTTGGGTGTGTACAGGGTAAGCCTCCAGGAGAAACTACAGAGAACAGACGCTGGAGGGCTGAGAGCTGACTAGAAAGTTCAGAAGTCCAAATTCAGAGTTATTGGAGTCTGAGCGAAAGCAGAGAGTTCTCATTAAATAGTCCCAGAATTCAGTTGAGATCCCAGAAAGGCCAAGTTTTAAGAGCAAGGACCATGTTCTACAGAAACTGAAATAGACACATCCTCTAACGAAGCCTCTATAGGACGAACATAATCTGCCAGGAATTGCCTTCCAAAAAAGAACTGAACACTTTTTAGAGGAAGATATTTAAAAAATCCAGAGTCTGTATCATTTATAATGTCCATTCATAGAATAAAAAATTACCACTTATGGAGGGATAAAAGCAGTCAATAGAAGTAAACCCACAGATGACCCAGATGTTCAAATTAGAGACAAGAACTTTAAAATAACTGTCATAAACATATCAACGTGGAAACGGTGTACAAAAGGTGGGCAAAATGGGAATTTTGAAGACAGTGAAAATGGAAGAGAACCAAGTAAAAATTCTAGATCTAAAAAATACAGTATTTGAAATGGATAATTCATTGAAGGACTTAAAAGCATTCTGGAAACAGTAAGAGAAAGGATCTGTGAACTGAAAGATTGGTCAATCAAAATCATTCAAATTGAAGCTCAGAGGAAAAAAAGAATGGAAAAATGTAAGAAACTCGTGGGATACTGTCACTCAATTTATAACATATAGTTGAGTCCCAGAGGAAGAGAAGAGGAAATATTTTTTTTTAACTTTTAAATTCTGGGGTACATGTGCAGGCTTGGTACATAGGTAAACTTGTGTCATGGGGGTTTGTTGTACAGATTATTTCATCACCAGGTATTAAGCCTAGTACTCAAGTTATTTTTCTGATCCTCTGCCTCCTCCTGTCTTCTATGCTCTGATAGGCCCCACTGTGTATTGTTCCCCTGTATGTGTCCATGTGTTCTAATCATTTAGCTCCCACTTATAAGTGAGAACAAGTAGTATTTGTTTTTCTGTTCCTGTGTTAGTTTGCTAAGGATAATGGCCTCCAGCTCCATCCATGCCCCTGGAAAGGATATGATCTCATTCTTTTTTATGGATGCATAGTATTCCATGGTGTATATGGACTACATTTTCTTTATCTAGTCTATCATTGATGGGCTTTCAGGTTGATTCCATGTCTTTGTCCTTGTGAATGGTGCTGCAATGAGCATATGCGTGCATGTATTTTTATAACAGAACAATTCATATTCTTTTGGGTATATACCCAGTAATGGGATTGCTGTGTCAAAAGGTATTTTTGTTTTTAGGTCTTTGAGGAATCACCACACTGTCTTCCACCATGGTTGAACTTATTTACACTCCCACCAACAGTGTATAAGCATTCCTTTTTCTCTGCAACCTCGTCAGCATCTGCTTTTTTTTTTTTTTTGAGTTTTTAGTAATAGCCATT
Organism: Gorilla gorilla gorilla; assembly: GCF_029281585.2. Lineage (NCBI taxonomy): Eukaryota > Metazoa > Chordata > Mammalia > Primates > Hominidae > Gorilla > Gorilla gorilla. The sequence continues at coordinate 104,203,055 of NC_073235.2, read as the reverse complement.
CTGACTGGTGTGAGATGGTATCTCATTGTGGTTTTGATCTGCATTTCTCTAATGATCAGTGATGTTGAGCTTTTTTTCACATGATTGTTGGCCACATGTGTGCCTTCTTTTGAAAAGTATCCATTTGTCTGTGCCCTGCCAAACAAAAAGACAGCAGTAACCTCTGCAGACTTAAATGTCCCTGTCTGACAGCTTTGAAGAGAGCAGTGGTTCTCCCAGCACGCAGCTGGAGATCTGAGAACGGGCAGACTGCATCCTCAAGTGGGTCCCTGACCCCTGACCCCCGTGCAGCCTAACTGGGAGGCACCCCCCAGCAGGGGCAGACTGACACCTCACACGGCCGAGTACTCCAATAGACCTGCAGCTGAGGGTCCTGTCTGTTAGAAGGAAAACTAACAAACAGAAAGGACATCCACACCAAAAACCCATCTGTACATCACCATCATCAAAGACCAAAAGTAGATAAAACCACAAAGATGGGGAAAAAACAGAGCAGAAAAACTGGAAACTCTAAAAAGCAGAGCGCCTCTCCTCCTCCAAAGGAACACAGTTCCTCACCAGCAACGGAACAAAGCTGGACAGAGAATGACTTTGACGAGCTGAGAGAAGAAGGCTTCAGACAATCAAATTACTCCGAGCTACGGGAGGACATTCAAACCAAAGGCAAAGAAGTTGAAAACTTTGAAAAAAATTTAGAAGAATGTATAACTAGAATAACCAATACAGAGAAGTGCTTAAAGGAGCTGATGGAGCTGAAAACCAAGGCTCGAGAACTACGTGAAGAATGCAGAAGCCTCAGGAGCCGATGCGATCAACTGGAAGAAAGGGTCTCAGCGATGGAAGATGAAATGAATGAAATGAAGTGAGAAGGGAAGTTTAGAGAAAAAAGAATAAAAAGAAACGAACAAAGCCTTCAAGAAATATGGGACTATGTGAAAAGACCAAATCTGCGTCTGATTGGTGTACCTGAAAGTGACGGGGAGAATGGAACCAAGTTGGAAACACTCTGCAGGATATTATCCAGGAGAACTTCCCCAATCTAGCAAGGCAGGCCAACATTCAGATTCAGGAAATACAGAGAATGCCACAAAGATACTCCTCGAGAAGAGCAACTCCAAGACACATAATTGTCAGATTCACCAAAGTTGAAATGAAGGAAAAAATGTTAAGGGCAGCCAGAGAGAAAGGTCGGGTTACCCTCAAAGGGAAGCCCATCAGACTAACAGCGGATCTCTCGGCAGAAACTCTACAAGCCAGAAGAGAGTGGGGGCCAATATTCAACATTCTTAAAGAAAAGAATTTTCAACCCAGAATTTCATATCCAGCCAAACTAAGCTTCATAATTGAAGGAGAAATAAAATACTTTACAGACAAGCAAATGCTGAGAGATTTTGTCACCACCAGGCCTGCCCTAAAAGAGGTCCTGAAGGAAGTGCTAAACATGGAAAGGAACAACCAGTACCAGCTGCTGCAAAATCATGCCAAAATGTAAAGACCATCGAGACTAGGAAGAAACTGCATCAACTAACAAGCAAAATAACCAGCTAACATCATAATGACAGGTTCAAATTCACACATAACAATATTAACTTTAAATGTAAATGGACTAAATGGTCCAATTAAAAGACACAGACTGGCAAATTGGATAAAGAGTGAAGACCCATCAGTGTGCTGTATTCAGAAAACCCATCTCACGTGCAGAGGCACACATAGGCTCAAAATAAAAGGATGGAGGAAGATCTACCAAGCAAATGGAAAACAAAAAAAGGCAGGGGTTGCAATCCTAGTCTCTGATAAAACAGACTTTAAACCAACAAAGATCAAAAGAGACAAAGAAGGCCATTACATAATGGTAAAGGGATCAATTCAACAAGAAGAGCTAACTATCCTAAATATATATGCACCCAATACAGGAGCACCCAGATTCATAAAGCAAGTCCTGAGTGACCTACAAAGAGACTGAGACTCCCACACATTAATAATGGGAGACTTTAACACCCCACTGTCAACATTAGACAGATCAACGAGACAGAAAGTCAACAAGGATACCCAGGAATTGAACTCAGCTCTGCACCAAGTGGACCTAATAGACATCTACAGAACTCTCCACCCCAAATCAACAGAATATACATTTTTTTCAGCACCACACCACACGTATTCCAAAATTGACCACATAGTTGGAAGTAAAGCTCTCCTCAGCCAATGTAAAAGAACAGAAATTATAACAAACTGTCTCTCAGACCACAGTGCAATCAAACTAGAACTCAGGATTAAGAATCTCACTCAAAACTGCTCAACTACATGGAAACTGAACAACCTGCTCCTGAATGACTACTGGGTACATAACGAAATGAAGGCAGAAATAAAGATGTTCTTTGAGACCAACGAGAACAAAGACACAACATACCAGAATCTCTGGGACGCATTCAAAGCAGTGTGTAGAGGGAAATTTATAGCACTAAATGTTCACAAGAGAAAGCAGGAAAGATCTAAAATTGACACCCTAACATCACAATTAAAAGAACTAGAAAAGCAAGAGCAAACACATTCAAAAGCTAGCAGAAGGCAAGAAATAACTAAAATCAGAACAGAACTGAAGGAAATAGAGACAAAAAAACCCTTCAAAAAATTAATGAATCCAGGAGCTGGTTTTTTGAAAGGATCAACAAAATTGATAGACCGCTAGCAAGACTAATAAAGAAAAAAGAGAAGAATCAAATAGACGCAATAAAAAATGATAAAGGGGATATCACCACCGATCCCACAGAAATACAAACTACCATCAGAGAATACTACAAACACCTCTATGCAAATAAACTAGAAAATCTAGGAGAAATGGATAAATTCCTCGACACATACACTCTCCCAAGACTAAACCAGGAAGAAGTTGAATCTCTGAATAGACCAATAACAGGAGCTGAAATTGTGGCAATAATCAATAGCTTACCAACCAAAAAGAGTCCAGGACCAGATGGATTCATAGCCAAATTCTACCAGAGGTACAAGGAGGAACTGGTACCATTCCTTCTGAAACTATTCCAATCAATAGAAAAAGAGGGAATCCTCCCTAACTCATTTTATGAGGCCAGCATCATCCTGATACCAAAGCTGGGCAGAGACACAACCAAAAAAGAATTTTAGACCAATATCCTTGATGAACATTGATGCAAAAATCCTCAATAAAATACTGGCAAACCGAATCCAGCAGCACATCAAAAAGCTTATCCACCATGATCAAGTGGGCTTCATCCCTGGGATGCAAGACTGGTTCAATATATGCAAATCAATAAATGTAATCCAGCATATAAACAGAACCAAAGAAAAAAAAACACATGATTATCTCAATAGATGCAGAAAAGGCCTTTGACAAAATTCAACAACCCTTCATGCTAAAAACTCTCAATAAATTAGGTATTGATGGGACGTATTTCAAAATAATAAGAGCAATCTATGACAAACCCACAGCCAATATCATACTGAATGGGCAAAAACTGGACGCATTCCCTTTGAAAACTGGCACAAGACAGGGATGCCCTCTCTCACCCCTCCTATTCAACATAGTGTTGGAAGTTCTGGCCAGGGCAATTAGTCAGGAGAAGGAAATAAAGGGTATTCAATTAGGAAAAGAGGAAGTCAAATTGTCCCTGTTTGCAGACGACATGATTGTATATCTAGAAACCCCATTGTCTCAGCCCAAAATCTCCTTAAGCTGATAAGCAACTTCAGCAAAGTCTCAGGATACAAAATCAATGTACAAAAATCACAAGCATTCTTATACACCAACAACAGACAAACAGAGAGCCAAATCATGAGTGAACTTCCATTCACAATTGCTTCAAAGAGAATAAAATACCTAGGAATCCAACTTACAAGGGATGTGAAGGACCTCTTCAAGGAGAACTACAAACCACTGCTCAATGAAATAAAAGAGGATACAAACAAATGGAAGAATATTCCATGCTCATGGGTAGGAAGAATCAATATCATGAAAATGGCCATACTGCCCAAGGTAATTTACAGATTGAATGCCATCCCCATCAAGCTACCAATGACTTTCTTCACAGAATTGGAAAAAACTACTTTAAAGTTCATATGGAACCAAAAAAGAGCCCGCATCGCCAAGTCAATCCTAAGCCAAAAGAACAAAGCCGGAGGCATCACACTACCTGACTTCAAACTATACTACAAGGCTACAGTAACCAAAACAGCATGGTACTGGTACCAAAACAGAGATATAGTTCAATGGAACAGAACAGAGCCCTCAGAAATAACGCCACATATCTACAACTATCTGATCTTTGACAAACCTGAGAAAAACAAACAATGGGGAAAGGATTCCCTATTTAATAAATGGTGCTAGGAAAACTGGCTAGCCATATATAGAAAGCTGAAACTGGATCCCTTCCTTACACCTTATACAAAAATCAATTCAAGATGGATTAAAGACTTAAATGTTAGACCTAAAACCATAAAAACCCTAGAAGAAAACGTAGGCATTACCATTCAGGACATAGGCATGGGCAAGGACTTCATGTCTAAAACACCAAAAGCAATGGCAACAAAAGCCAAAATTGACAAATGGGATCTAATTAAACTAAAGAGCTTCTTCACAGCAAAAGAAACTACCATCAGAGTGAACAGGCAACCTACAAAATGGGAGAAAATTTTTGCAACCTACTCATCTGACAAAGGGCTAATATCCAGAATCTACAATGAACTCAAACAAATTTACAAGAAAAAAACAAACAACCCCATCAAAAAGTGGGCAAAGGACATGAACAGACACTTCTCAAAAGAAGACATTTATGCAGCCAAAAAACACATGAAAAAATGCTCTCCATCACTGGCCATCAGAGAAATGCAAATCAAAACCACAATGAGATACCATCTCACACCAGTTAGAATGGCAATCATTAAAAAGTCAGGAAACAACAAGTGCTGGAGAGGATGTGGAGAAATAGGAACACTTTTACTCTGTTGGTGGGACTGTAAACTAGTTCAACCATTGTGGAAGTCAGTGTGGCGATTCCTAAGGGATCTAGAACTAGAAATCCCATTTGACCCAGCCATCCCATTACTGGGTATATACCCAAAGGAATATAAATCATGCTGCTATAAAGACACATGCACATGTATGTTTATTGCGGCATTATTCACAATAGCAGAGACTTGGAACCAACCCAAATGTCCAACAATGATAGACTGGATTAAGAAAATGTGGCACATATACACCATGGAATACTATGCAGCCATAAAAATGATGAGTTCATGTCCTTTGTAGGGACATGGATGGAATTGGAAACCATCATTCTCAGTAAACTATTGCAAGAACAAAAAACCAAACACCGCATATTCTCACTCATAGGTCGGAATTGAACAATGAGAACACATGGACACAGGAAGGGGAACATCACACTCTGGGGACTGTTGTGGGGTGGGGGAAGGGGGGAGGGATAGCATTGGGAGATATACCTAATGCTAGAGGACGAGTTATTGGGTGCAGTGCACCAGCATGGCACATGTATACATATGTAACTAACCTGCACATTGTGCACATATACCCCAAAACTTAAAGTATAATAATAATAAATAAATAAATAAGAAAATTATCCGTTTATGTCCTTTGTCCGCTTTTTAATGGGGTTGTTTGTTTGTTTCTCATAAATTTGTTTAAGTTCCTTATAGATGCTGGATATTAGACCTTTGTTAGATGCATAGTTTGCAAAAATTTTCCCCTATTCTTTAGGTTGTCTGTTTACTCTGTTGATTATTTTGCTGTGCAGAAGCTCTTTAGTTTAATTAGATCCCATTTGTCAATTTTTGCTTTTGTTGAGATTGCTTTTGGTGTCTTCATGATGAAACCTTTGTCCCTGCCTATATCCTGAATGGTATTGCTTAGGTTGTCTTCCTGGGTTTTTATATTATAGTTTTGGGTTTTACATTTAAATATTTGATCCATCTTGAGTGAATTTTTGTATATGGTATAAGGAAGAGGTCCAGTTTCAATCTTCTGCATATGGCTCGCCAGTTATCCCAGCACCATTTATTGAATAGGGAATCCTTTCCCTATTGGTTGTTTTTGTCAGGTTTGTCAAAGATCAGATAGTTGTAGGTGTGTGGTCTTATTTCTGGGTTCTCTGTTCTGTTCCTTTGGTCTATGTGTCTGTTTTTGTACCAGTACCATGCTGTTTTGGTTACGTAGCCCTGTAGTATAGTTTGAAGTTGGGTAGTGTGATGCCTCTAGCTTTGTTATTTTTGCTTAGGATTGACTTGGCGATGCGGGCTCTTTTTTGGTTCCATATGAATTTTAAAGTAGTTTTCTCTAGTTCTTTGAAGAATCTCAATGGTAGTTTAATAAGAATAGCATTGAATCTATAAATTTATTTGGGCAGTAATGGCCATTTTAATGATATTGATTCTTTCTATGCGTGAGCATGGAATGTTTTACCATTTGTTTGTGTCATCTCTGACTTCTTTGAGCAGTGGTTTGTAGTTCTCCTTGTAGAGATCTTTCACCTCTCTAGTTCGCTATACTCCTCAGTATTTTATTCTTTTTATAGCAGTTGTGAATGAGAGTTCATTCCTGATTCAGTTCTTGGCTTGTTGTTGGTGTATAGGAATGCTAGTGATTTTTGCACATTGATTTTGTATCCTAGGACTTTGCTGAAGTTGTTTATCAGTTTTAGAAGCGTTGGGGCTGAGACTGTGGGGTTTTCTAGATGTAGGATAATGTCGTCTGCAAACGGATAGTTTGACTTCCTCTGTCCCTATTGGGATGCCTTTTATTTCTTTTACTTGCCTGATTGCCCTGGCCAGGATTTCCAATCCTATGTTGACTAGGAGTGGTGAGAGAGGGCATCCTTGTCTTGTGCCAGTTTTTAAGGGGAATAGGGAATTGGTTTGGATTTACATCCATTGTTTTTGAAGCACATCAGCTGAATAAAGTTGAGGTTTGTTAAAAAAAAAAAAAAAAGTAGGGAACCATTGCCCATTCAGTCTGATGTTGGCTGTGGGTTTCAACTAGGTATTGAAGGACCATACCTCAGAATAATAATATCTTTCTTATTATTCTGAAGTATGGTCCTTCAATACCTAGTTTATTGAGAGTGTTTGACATGAATGGTATTGAATTTTATTCAATAGCTGCATTATCTGCATCTATTGAGATAATCATGTGGGTTTTGTCTTTAGTTCTGTTAATGTGATTGATCACATTTATTGATTTGTATACGTCGAACCAACCTCGCATCCCAAGGATAAAGCCTACTTGACAGTGGTGGGCAAGCTTTTTGATCTGCTGCTAAATTCAGTTTGCCAGTATTTTGTTGAGGATTTTTGCATCAATGTTCATCAAGGATATTGGCCTAAAGTTTTCTTTTTTTGTTGAATCTCTGCCAAGTTTTCATCAGGATGATGCTGGCCTCATAGAATGAGTTAGGGAGGCATCCCTTCTACTCAATTTTGGGGAATAGTTTCAGTAGGAATGGTACTAGCTGTTCTTTGTACATCTGGTAGAATTCAGCTATGAATTCATCTGGTCTTGGGCTTTTTCTGGTTGGTAGGCGATTTATTATTGCTTCAATTTCAGAGCTTGTTATTGGTCTATTCAGGGATTCAGTTTCTTCCTGGTTCAGTCTTGGGAGGGTATATGTGACCATGAATTTATCCATTTCTTGGAGATTTTCTAGTTTATTTGCATAGTGGTGTTCATAATATCCTCTAATGGTTGTTTGTATTTCTGTGGGGTCAGTGGCAATATCCCCCTTGTCGTTTCTGGTTGTCTTTATTTGAATCCAGAAGAGGAAATATTTAAAGAACTAATGACCTAAGTCTTCCCCAAATTGATTAAAAATCCATCCATAGATTCAAGAAACTCAGTGAACCTTAAGTGAGTAAGTACAGAAATGATCACACATATGTACATCCCATTCAAACTGCTGAAAACAAAAGATAACGAGAAAATCTTAAAGGCAGCCAGAGGGGGAAACACACATTACATTCAGGTGCACAACAATAAGAATATCAGCTGACTCTCCATCAGAAACAATGTAAATCGGAGGACAAGAGAATGCCAGCTTTAGAATGCTGGGAGGCGGGGAAAGTTCAGCCTAGATTTCTATATTCAGTGAGAATATACTTCAAAAAGATGGTGAAAGACAAAAGCTGAGAGAATTTGTATCTAGAAGACCTGCATTGTAATAAATATCAAAGAAAGCTTCAGGTTGGAGACAAATGATCCCAGATAGAAGCCCAGATACACAGGAAGGAAGAGCACTAGAAATGGTAAATGAGTGGGTAAAAATACAAGACTATTAAAAAAATTTATCCAAAAGACAATTGAGTTTTATTATTTAAAAACACAATAATGTCAATGAATGATAGGAATTGTAGCATATGTAGAAGTGCAATACATGGCCAGAATAGCACAGAGAATGAGGAGGTGTAAATAGAATTCTGCTATTGGATATGGTGGTTTAATTTTAATTCAAGATACATTGTGATATGTGAAAGATCCATATTATAATCCCTAGAGCAACCACTAAAAGTTAAAATTATATTAGGAAGGAAGAAAGGAGAAAGAGAGGGAGGGAGCCAGGGAGAAGGGGGGAAGGAGGGAGGAAGATGAGTGTGGAAACTAAATTAGCATTAAATTTGAGAACTTAGAAAATGACAGTAAAACTTTAGGAAATCAAGAGGAAGAAATTAAAAACAAAAGAAATAAATGAGTTATTTACAACAGTATAGATGTTAAAGAAATGTAACAATAGAAAAGCTAATTAGTAATAAAGGTAACACAGTAGGCACAATTCTGGTAAGTCTCATTAAGAAAATTATGCAAAATTTGGAATATAGGTATAAATATGAAGGCAGTTAAAAACTGTAAGAGAATACCATATATAACTCTATGCTAAAAATTTGAAAATATCGATGAAATAGAATATTATATTAGAAAAATATAAATTACATTATGTTTTAGCTCTATCTTTTGTAAACTGAATATAGATTTAAAATACCCGGTCCGACAGTCTTTGTATTTTATCTACATCTGTTAGTGTAGTAGTTAATATATGTAATGTTAATGTATGTAACGTTACTGTAGCATCTGTTACATTTTATATAATTGTAATATATTTGAGTTTAAATCTGTTACCTTCTTTTGTGCTTTCTATTTATCCCAATTGAACTGTGGATTATTTTTTTCTTCTTTCCTCTTTTGTCTTCTTTTCTTCATCTCTGGGATTGAGTACAGTTGATGCTTGGACAACACAGGCACTGAGGCACTGATCCCCCTCTGCAGTCAAAACTGACTTCCCCAGTCAGTAGACTACTAATAGTCTACTGTTGACTAGAATTTTTACCAATAACATAAACAGTTGATCGACACATATTTTGTATGTTATGTATTATATACTGTATTCTTACAATAACGCAACTAGAGAAAAGAAAACGTTTAAAAAATCACTTTGTCTCTCTGCCCTGCATTCCAAGTAATTCTTCTGATCTTTATTTTATTTTATTATTATTAGTTTTATTGAGACAGGGTCTCCCTCTGTCACCCACACTGGAGTGCAGTGGCGTGATCACGGCTCACTGCAGACTCAACCTTCTGAGCTCAAGTGATCCTCCTATCTCAGCCTCCTGAGTAGCTGGGACTAAAGACATGCACTACCATGCTTGGCTACTTTTTGTATTTTTTTGTAGAGATGGGATTTTGCCATGTTGCCGAGGCTAGTGTCAATCTCCTGGGCTGAAGCAATTCACCCGCCTTGGCCTCCCAAAGTGCTGGGATTCCTTAATTGTAGTTCGTTAATTCTCCAAAGCTGCATCAGATTTGTGGTTGAGTTGATATAGTGTTTTTATTCAATTGTTTTAGTTTTCATTTCTACAAGTTGTTCCTTGTTTAGGTTTGTTAAATCATTTTTAAAGTTTCCTGTGCCAGGAGTATATTTTCAGTTTGGTTTTTGTTCCTTTAAACGTAGTAAACATAGCTCTTTAAAATTCCAATATTTAAGGTGTTTTGGGGGTCTATTTTTGCTCTTCTCATTTGTGGCGCTTTGTTCCCATGCTGACTGAGTTATTTTTGACTGTTAACCGCTCATTTTCCTTGGAAAATTATTTGTGGAACTTCTTTGAGGTCTAGGATGAAAGTAGCAGCTCTGCGCAAGATTTGTGTTTCTTCTAAGGCAACCGAGCCCACTACCAGTTTGGGACCATTTTCAACTAAATTCCACTGGAGATATTTTTAAAAATATAAGTCGTCCTGTTTATTTGTTTATGTTATGACAAAATATACATCATATAATGTTTGCCATGTAAACCATTTTAAGTATCTGGCTCGAAATTTTTTATAAGATTCAGTGACTGTGACTTTAGGCTGCAATTTCACTGAACCGGTTTTTGTTTATAGCTTATTAGGGACCCCACACTCCGTTCTACTCAGCAGTACAACTTTCCTTGCAGCCTTCTATAGATGTGATGGGAGAAGGGGTTCTCCATTCACTGAAGCCATAGCCCTTTGGGTTCTCAGCTTTCTGGGAGGATGGTTGGGGAAGGACCCTCTGTTAAATGTATCATGTCTTGTCTTCTCTCTTCTTTGCCTTTCAAGACCATACGAACTGCAGTTTTAGGTCACCTGATTGGGAAGTGCCCTGAGGGCAAATGTAACTTCAGGGTCTAGTTTACTTCTCTGAGTGTCTGTCAATACTTGGAGTTTTATACGATTACTTCTCACCATTTTATTAACCGTGCTTTGCTTTTAAAATGGTATTTTAAATATTTTATTGAGCATTTGTAGTTTTCTACTGTTTCCAATAATCAAGATGCCAAATTGTTGAAAAATGGAGCCTGCGCTCTTAACTAGTCTGCTGGCACACAGGGCTTGCATTCCTTTTTCTCATTTCTTGGGGGAAGACAGTCACGAACATAACTTTAAGAAGGCTGATATCGGCTCTGATGTCAACCATCAGGAGAAACACTGCAGGAAGGCACCTGGATTCTTAGGAGTGGGGAGGCATGACTTTTTTTCTAATTAGCAATAGTGTACAGATATTAAAGGTTACATAATAATGGTACTGTGCTCCAGAGCTCAGGGTTGGGAGAGAGTTTCAAGTTCAGGCAATGGTATATATTTTGTCAAAAAGTTAAAGAACAGAGACTGAAAAGGTTATTAGATATTTTTTAGTGTTGGATATTTGGATAACCTGTATTTGGATTATCTGGATTATTTGGATTTCGTATTGGGTAGTTGATTATCTTTGATAGTGTAGTTTCAATAGAGTATTGAGAGTGAATTTTGTGTAGTGTTAAAAAGAGAACGTACGTAATGGATGTTTCCAAAAGATGATAATTGACATTAGATATAAGCAAGATCTTCATTTTGTTGATATTAGTATATATGTGACTGTGAGGTTGAAAGTTATAAAGCTAATGACATACAAAAACGTATCACTAGGTATGCAAATAATGTAATAGTATATTGGATGTATGTGTTCAGAAATATTTAGGCTCAAATTTAATGCTTCTTTTCTTATATATTTTGATATTGAGGTTCCCAGACGTTATGATGATGAGCGGAATAATATTTTATTGGAACTCATACAATATGACAATAGAGAAAAACGTGCTTTCTTGTTAGGGAATGTTCAGATACATCTTTATGAGGTAATTCAGGTATGTATAAAATGATTTTTTTCACCTTGGTATCACGTTGCCAGTTGGTTGTCCAGTTTGTTGTTGTGATTTATTATACTTGATGGGCTTTTTTTGTTTATTATCTGCCTTCAAATTCATGTGTTTAAGAAATAAAATCTCCTTTTGGCTATATATTATTTAAAAGAGTTGGCTTATAATAGCATAATATTTTTAAAAATGTATTTTCCAGCCTGAAATCCCAGCACTTTGGGAGGCCGACGTGGGCAGATCAACTGAGGTCGGGAGTTCGAGACCAGCCTGACCAACATGGAGAAACCCCATCTCTACTAAAAATACAAAATTAGCTGGACATGGTGGCGCATGCCTGTAATCCCAGCTACTTGGGAGGCTGAGGCAGGAGAATTGCTTGAACCTGGGAGGCGGAGGTTGTGGTGAGCCAAGATTGCGCCATTGCACTCCAGCCTGGGCAACAAGAGCAATACTCCATCTGGAAAAAAATATTTTCCAGAATATGTATATATATATATATATTTTTCCAGAATATATATATGAAATTAAGTAACCAAAAAACCCACACTTAGACTTTTAGGTTGTATCACTAACTAACTTTCTGGAAAATAAATTTTCTTGGCCCACGGCAACATTTGCCTCCCTGGCTCAAGTGATTCTCCTGCCTCAGCCTCCCCGCTATCTGGGACCACAGGTACATGCCACTGCACCGGACTGCTTTTTGTATTTTTAGTAGAGACAGGGTTTTGCTGTGTTGCCCAGGCTGGTCTCGTACTCCTGAGCTCAAATAATCTGCCCGCCTCAGCCTCCCAAAGTGTTGGGATTACAGGCCTGAGCCACTGTGCCTGGCTATTTAAATTTGCAAATAAAAGTTGCATATATTTATCGTGTACAGAATGATGTTTTGAAATATGTATACATTGTAGAATGGCTAAATAGAGTTAAACATGTTATATTATGTTTCTGAAATGTCTTAAGACATGACTGAAGCTGCAAACTCTGTCTCTTAGTTGGCAATACAAATTTTGGTTTAGTTCTTTCATCCTTAGCTGGGCTGCTTACAGACTTCCTTGTGCATGTGTCTTTTAGAGGTTAGCCAAAGATTTGGGCAGAGTTTATATACAGATTTTATGGTTGCTTCCCTCTTGTTTTCTCCTTTCTAGGTGTCCTTTTCACTTTCCAGCAGCTCATTTTGTGGTTGTGTTGAACTCAGAGTCAAGAACTTACTGATTGGTGAATAAGTATAAACAATCTAAAGTATTTTCAGGAATATTTTTTGTTACATACAGCAAGGAAGTCTTCAAAGACTAATGGGGTTATGTCAACAGCCAGATTGCAGGGACTCCTATTGGCCAACTTCAGAATAACTTGAACATAGATTATTGCAACATTCTGAATAAAGGAAAATTTGTGACTCCTTGGTGATCTTCAAAAAAGAGAAGAAAAGAGGTGGCATAGGAAGAAAAAGGAAAATTTTAAAACGAATACCAGTTTATGAATGTGGAAGTAATGAAAGAATTACAAATTATTGTTTTTGCAACTCTTTGTAATGAATAATGATTAATTCAGTCAATATTTAGCAATGGCACTAAAAACCATTAGGTAACAGTTTATTGGGAAGCAAGATATTTGCATGGTGCCATAGTAACAGTGCAGGGGAAACGTTCCTCTACAGTAGAGAGATGTGGTATTTGCCACTTTAACCAAGAGCTCAAATTTAGCATAATGAATTGTGGATAACTTAACATCATGTACTTCCTGTAGTGATACAATGTGAAGTACACAGTATTATCTATGACATATCGTCATCAAAAATGTTTAACCTGGCTGGGTGCGGTGGCTCAGGCCTGTAATCCTAGCACTTTGGGAGACTAAGGTGGGAGAGTTGTTGAGGCCAGTAGTTGGAGACCAGTCTGGCAACATAGCAAGACCCTGTCTCTACACACATAGAATTAGCCAGGTGTGGTGGCATGTGCCTGTAGTCCAAGTGGCTTGGGAGGTTGAGGCAGAAGGATCGATTGAGCCCAGGAGTTCGAGACTGCAGTGAGCTATGATCGTGCTACTGCACTCCAGCCTGGGTGACAGAGCAAGACCCTGTCTCAAAAAAAAAAAAAAAGAAAGAAAGAAGTGTAACCCAAATCTAATCAAGCTGAGTGTAGAACTAACTTCAAGTTTACGGGAATTTAGTGAGTAGGGAAAAAGTTAAACAATACCTTAAGATAAGTACAGAAATGGGACATACCAGTGTAGATTCTTTAAATAGCTGTGGTCATTAAAAGAAAAAAAACCAAAACGCACCAAAGATGGAAGGAACTGTTCTAGATTTAAAGAGATACAACACATTTGACTGAATACAGATTCGAAAAAGTTATAAAAGACTCTTGGGAGCCAGGCATGGTGGTTCACACCTGTAATTCCAGGACTTTGGGAGGCCGAGGAAGGTGGATTGCTTGAGCCCAGGAGTTTGAGACCAGCCTGGGGAACATGGTGAAACCCTTTCTCTAAAAACAAAGCAAAACAAAACAGCAAAACAAAAACAAAAACAAAACCCACAAAAAAACACCCACAAAAAATTAGCCAGCCATGGTGACACCTGCCTGTAGTACCAGCTGCATGGGGGGCTGAGGCAGGAAAATCACCTGAGCCCAGTGAGGTAGAGGCTGCAGTGAGCCATGATTGCACCACTGCACCGCAGCCTGGGCAACAGAGTGAGAGACCTTGTCTCAAAAAATAAAACATAAACATAAATAAAAGACATTCTTGGGACAATTAGGAAAATTTAATAAATATTTACTGAATATTAGAAAAAATTCTAGAATTGTTAATTTTCTTGGGTATAATACTGATATTGTGGATATATATGTATGAATATTCTTATTTTTACAGTATCCAAGGTAAACATTGGGAGTGAAGAGTAATGATGATTGCAACTTATAAATAGATCAGCAAACATATCTATACACACACAGATTTTAGAAAATGGCATACTGTTAAATCAGATAAATTTCTAATACATAGAAAGAGATGAAGAAGGATAAACATATGGAGTAATGAATAAGTGTAAGCAACCAGAGATTCTCAAAAATATTTTGGGAGAAGATCTTTGGAAATGACTAAAGTTCCTTTGACTGTATGGCAATTTAGGCATCAAAAAATGTGACATTACTTATTAGTTAATTTTTGTTGAAGAAAATGTAGAAGCTTAGATACTTAGACTAGAAGCATATATGCAAACTTTTCAATATTTATTTTTATAAGATCATGAATAATATGCTAATATTTTAAAATACAAAGGTAAATTTTTTAAAATTCAGAAATCACCCATCATTCCACAATTCTAATATAACATTTCATTGTTCAGAGTTTCTTTCCAATTCTTTCTTATAAACATAAACAGAAAAATAGAAAATATAAAAAGACCCAAATACATATTCTGGAACTGAAAAGTAAAATATCTGAAATTGAAAATTTGCTGAATGGGCTCAACAGCAGAATGGAGGTGTTAGAGGAAAGACTATTGTTTTCTTATTACTTTCTTTAAAATTTGTGTGACTATTTAAAGTAAAAATTATAACATGATCTGTGTGGTTTATAATGTTTGGAGAGGTAATGCATATGACAACCACAGCATATAGCATAGGGAGAAGATGAGGTCTAAAGGACTTTTATAATGCAAGGTTTTTGCATTTTCTCTGTTTTATTATAATAAAAATAGAGTTCAAGTCTTTATGTTGCTGCTTGATGCCATCTTCTGTCTCCTCCCTCTCCCTCAAGAAAAAATGATTATCCAAAACTTTGTATTTATTATTCCCTTATTTTTCATAGCTTTACTACTTATGTATGATTATGGAAATATTATATTTCTAAATGTAGTATGTTTCTAATATTAATACACTTAGCTAGTGTTAATTTTTTGCTGCTGCATACAATTCCATATGGGTGTATTCCTCTGTTGGCCCATAAATTAATTTTTTAGCTGATTATTTATTTTTACTTGATAAATATTGTATATATTTATGGGGTACAATGTGATGTTTTGATCTATGTATACACTGAAAAAGATTCAATCAAACCAATTAATATTTCCATCACCTCACCAACTTATCTTTTTTTATAATGAGGATGATGAAAATCTATTTTATTCAGCAATTTTGAAATATACAATACGTTACTATTAACCAGGCAGTGCAGGAGATCACTAGAACCTGCTCCTCCAGTCTAACTTTATACACATCTTCCCTTTCTCCATTCCTACCCCTACTCCCCAGCCTCTGGTAACCACCTTTCTACTGTTTCTATGAGATTGACTTTTTTAGGTTCCACAGATAAGTGAGATCATACAGTGTTTGTCTTTCTGTGCCTGGCTTATTTCACTTAGCATAAAATTCTCCAGTTTCATCCATGTCACAAATGACAGAATTTCCTTTTATTTTAAAGCTGCATAGTATTCCATTGCATGTATGTATATACAGCACATATTCATCTGTTCATTTGGTGATGGACAACTAGGTTGCTTCCATATCTTGGCTATCGTGCTGACATGAGTGCAGATATCTCTTTGACATACTGATTTCAATCCCTTTAAATGTATACATGAAGTGAGATTGCTGGATCATATAGTAATGATATTTTTAATTTTTTGAGGAACACCCATAGTATTTTCCAGAATGTCTGTACGGGTTAAATATCACTTATCTGAAAAAGCCTGGGACCAGAGGCATTTTGGACTTCTAATTTTTTTTTCTTATTTTGGAATATTTGCACATACATAATGAGATAGCTTGAGGATAGGACCCAAGTCCAAACATGAAGTTCATTTATGTTTCATATACATCTTATGCACATAGCCTGGTGGTAATTTTATACAATATTTTAAATAATTTTGTGCATGAAACAAAGTCTTCATTGTATATTGATTGTGACTTGTCACATAGGCCAAGTATGGAGTTTTTTCACTTCTGGTGTCATTTTGGCACTCAAAAAGTTTCTGGAAAATTGTGGACCTACTCATTACAGCAGAGATGACTATAGATATTGAGCAAGGATACCAAAGGTTAACGTGGTTTAAAAGATCCAGCCATCCCTGAGAGATGCGAGAAGCACTCAGTCCTATCGGGACTCAGCTTATCATATAGAATTATGTTTAAGTAACCCCTCTCTTAGGAGGTGCAAGGTTAGAGGTAACCAGGCCCATGCATGTTTGTGTCTTTCCACAATGTCAGGCTTTTATTAATGCTATTTCAATCACAAAAGCCACAAGCTACATGGAGTTCCCAAGGAGCCAGTTCTCCTTAGTACCTCCCGTTCACTCCGCATGCCATGGGCACACAGGCTCAAGCCACTCCACAAGTCAGTCAATATTGCAAACATACATAATAGTACACTTAGTATATAAACATTACATTCCACAACAAAGTAACATTTAATATCAAGAGGAAAAAGAAATAGGAGAAAAGGTTAACGAACCAGCCTATGGGGAGCAAAGAAGACAAAAGGAGCCCTGGTCTGGGCTGGGCAGTCCATTGGTCTTGCAAGGAAGAGTCTGAGGTTGCAGAACCTTCAGTGGCAGAAGTCAAGTTCTTATCACAAGTGACTGTAAGATGGTGTCAGTTAAGATGGCTGTTTCGAGCTGCTGAAAGCCTGATCTTTTATAGTCACAGAGTCCTCTGCTGAAAACAGTGGAAGAGTATGCTTGTTTCTGTCCTTATCTGGTTGAACATAGTCTTTATTTTTTTATTTGTGCCTTAAACAAAACATCTTATCCTTGTTGGCAAAGTGCTCTACAAAATATAAAATGGAGTCTTTTTCTAAGATGGAGTTAGTTGTGGCAAGGATGCTCGATACACCCTCAAAAACAATGTGGGCATAGCAGTTCCTTTAAGACTTTCAAAAAGGGGAACTGTAACTTAGCAGGAACATTTTTGTCTACAACATAATAAAAATACATTTATTTCTGTTACTTGAACTTGGAATTTTTATTTTCTTCTTTTGAACATTCCTTATGTTTGTACTTTGGCTATTAGGTTCATATGTGCATTTGAAAAATTATTACCTGATTTGTGGTTTAGGTCATTGGTCCCCAACCTTTTTGGCACCAGGGACTGGTTTTGTGGAAGCAAATTTTTCCACAGACCAGCATGGGGAGGGTGGGTCGAGGTGGTTCAAGTGCATTACATTTATTGTGCACTTTATTTCTATTATTATTACGTGGTAATATATAATGAAATAATTATACAACTCAACAGAACGTAGAATCAGTGGGAGCCCTGAGCTTGGTTTCCTGCAACTAGACAGTCCCATCTGGGGACGATGGGAGGCAGTGACAGATACTCAGGCATTAGATTCTCATAAGGAGCATGCAACCTAGATCCCTTGCATGCATAGTTCACAATAGGTTTTGTGCTCCTATGAGAATCTAATGCCCCCACTGATCTGGCAGGAGGTGAAGCTCAGGCGGTAATGTGAGTGATGGGAAGTGGCTGTAAATACAGATGAAGCTTTGCTCGCTTGCCCACCACTCATTTCCTGCTGTGCAGCCCAGTTCCTAATGGGCCATGGACCAGCACCAGTCCATGGCCTAGGGGTTGGGGACCCTTGGTTTGGATAATATACAGGGAAATACATGGGTAATTCTATATTTAAAATTTTTATTTTTTTTTCTAGAAAGGGTGCTTCATTGAAGAGGTCCAAGTGTTGCATGGAAACATAGTAAGGACTTTACTGAAACTTCCTAAGTTTTATGTGCATGTAATATATTCTTAACATTTCATGTAACTTTACTCTGATATTATTTGTAGCCTACATGTTTTTATTCTTTTAGTTACTGTACCAGTCACTGTTTGAAATAGTAGAAATGTATGAAATAGAAAGTACAATATTAACTAACAAAAATCTCCTCCTTCTCCTCCTCCTCTTCTTCTTCTTTTTTTTTTTTTTTTTTTTTTTTTTTGCTAAATGGTGATAAAGAAAATTAGAAATCATTGGGTAAGAGAGTAGAATGCCTCTGGTTGCTGCCTTGACTGCATAGCCTCAGGAGCCTCACTTGCTAAATTGAGGAAGTATTATTTTTCTCTCTGGAGAGTTTCTAAAGAGTTGTTTGCAGTTCTTAATTTAATTTCTTTTTAAGTGCTTAAAATTAGTAGTTGGATTAATTGATCTTTCTATTCAGAGAGGCTTTTGCTGCCAGTGGCCAAAATAGGGGCCAGGAACATAAAAAACAGAAAGATGGACACTTGACTTTATTACCTCTCATGCCCTCCTTTATCAACCTGGGTTTCAGAGAAGTGAAATCACTCGTCTAAATCAAAATTTTATCTGAAACTGGGACTGGAGGTGAGAGGAGTGTGAGTAAATAATTAAAAATATACATACATGAATGTATATTTGTATATTCATACACATGTATGAATCACGTGTATATATGTATGTCAGCATCTCAGTGTAATCCCAGTAACAATTAGAAGTTAATATTTTCCATATTTTAATTGTATAATACTACTTAACTTTAACATAAAGGGTTTTAACATTTCAGGAATTCAATAAATTCTTCTGTAGGAGTTCCTTGTGTAAATGCTTTTTTAAAAGTCAGGAGATTCATACTTTGGCTTTTCTGACTTACAGATTTGTAAGGTAAAAATATCACTTTTTTTCCCTTCTCCATTAAAATATCATCCTGATCAAACAATAAAATTTATCACATGTTTAGTTTGTCTGCAGGCTGGAGGTGGAATTTATGTTCTCCTATGGAAACTTTGGTTATGGATTTTCACATCAGGTTAGTTCCCCTCTTTTAAAAGATTATTCTGTTGTAACTCTTCAGTCAAATCGTCCTCTTCTGAGGCTCTATTTCAGTTTGAACAATTGTTTAAAATAAATATTTTTAGAAGATGCTTCTTTACCTCCCAACTTTGAGGTATGTGGGCTTCTCTTCAGCCTAAAGAAAGAAGAGACTTTACTATGATTTGTTTATACATTTTAAAGCAATGATATTTTATTCAAAATGTCTTTATTATAAAACTTGATTTTAGGCTAAACGTGGTGGCTCACACCCATAATCCCAACACTTTGGGAGGCCGAGGTGGGTGAATCACCTGAGGCTGGGAGTTCGAGACCAGCCTGGCCAACATGGTGAAACCCCATCTCTACTAAAAATACAAAAATTAGCCAGGCATGATGGCAGGCGCCTGTAATCCCAGCTACTTTGGAGGCTGGGGCTGGAGAATCGCTTGAACCTGGGAGGCGGGAGTTGTAGTGAGCCGAGATCGCACCACGGCACTCCAGCCTGGGCGATAGACTGAGACTCTGTCTCAAAAAAAAAATAAAATAAAACTTGCTTTTATTTGTGTGTACACATACATATTGATGTAATTTGAAACACAAGTATTCAAGAAATCAGTGTGGATTTCTGCATCTAAAAATAGTTTTTAAAAACTGAGTAATTGCCTGGCCTGGTGGCTCACACCTGTAATCCTAGCTACTCTGGAGGCTGAAGCAGGAGGATCACTTGAGTCAGCCTGGGCAATATAGTGAGATCCTGCTCTTAGAAAACAAAATGGAGTAATTGATCTAATTCAGATAATATTTTGTACTCATATGGTCCTTTCCTCCACAGTTATTTCAACATCTGGTGCTATTTGAACTCTCCTTGATTCATCAAGAGACTAATAAACCCAAAGAAGATATCTTCCTAGTTTTGACTTCCTCCTTTAAATTCACTACCATAGGTCCACATTGCCACAAATACTTTTATGTACTAACTTATATCCTTTTCTTTCATTATATCCTTAGGCCAGATTCCTAGAAAGGAAATTCTTGTCCAAAACAATGACCTTTTCAAGGAATTATTCTAGAAAAGTTGTACCAATATATACTCTCATCAAATATTGAAAGAACTCTTAATATTCCTGGGTGTCACCAGTTTTGTGGTATTCAAAAATGCAGTCCTCTTAGTGCTGCTGTTATATAGGGGAAATGACCTTTATTTGCATATTATTTTTCACTTTCAGTTTTTCCTTTCTAAAGTTTTGGGTCTTTTTAAATTAGGAATTGAGAGTGAAGACATCAGCCTTATTAAACAAGTCTACTGCTGTGTTAACTGAGAAATCTCTGTAATATGTTTTAAAATTGTGCCTATATTATGTTATAATGATGTTTAATACATTTTGAATCAGAAGTAATATACAGATGAAAGCCACAAGGAACAAACTTTTTTTTCCCCTTCTCTGCTTTGATTTTTTACTTTTTCTTCTGTTATTTTTTAAATTTCTTATTGTAATTAGGCCTTATAGGGACCCCTAATTGTTTACTCCTTTTGTGACAGTTATAGCTTATGAGCACCAACTCCAGAGGTAGGTTTTGTGTCTGAACATAAGTATAATATGTAGTAATAGCCATTTTTAAGGAGAGATATTCTTTTCAGATAAAACAGGGCGAGTATTATTTTATGTAGGTGGAATCTACTAAAAACCAGGAACAAAGGAATTGTATGGAAAAGAATGGGATATATAATAAAAGTTCAAAATAAAAACTTGATTTTATGTCTGTGAACTTTTCAGTGATATTATCCCCTACTTAACCTATCGTGATACTGTAAACAGGGCACTACATTGGGGACAGATAAAGCTACATTCAAGTCCTGACTCTTGCCTACTGTGTAGCCTTGAACAAATTACTGATCTTCAGTATCATCTGTAGAATATGCTTCGTTACTTACCGTATAGGTTTATTGAGGTGGTTAAATAAGATTAAAAGTATAATAAAATGCTTGGCAAATATTTAGTACCCAATAAATGTTAGTGTCGTCTTTCCTCTCTTAATTCCTTATTTCCTTACATGTCTCATTTAAGGCCTATTTCATAGTCCTGGGGTATTCATAGCATTATGGTATCAATATGGTATGGTATTACAATTAGTGAGTTTTAATTGTAACTAAACAGTGCTAAAATACACTTACATTTTTTTCAGTTAAAACCCCTTCAGAAAATTACTGAACCATCCATGTTTATGAATCTTGCACCACCTCCAGAGAGAACAGATCCCGTGACGTAAGTGTTTTAAGTCTCATTAATATGGTCAGATCATGTGACATTTAAAACAATTTTAATCCATTTGGTGGAGCATTTTGGTGGAGTTATTTTAAGAAGTCCCCAGGACATGGCCAGGATGGGGTAGACTCTGAGGTGAAGAGAGTAGTGAATTGTTTTGCTTAATAACAGGGAGAAATTTTGAATTTCTGGATATAGCCCTGGATAGAGGAGTTGAGGACGTATGGAGATAAAAGAAGAGAAGGGTGCCAAGTTCATGGCTGAAGGAGGGAAGGGAGGAGTAGCTTAATAAGGAAAGCAGGCCAAGGAGATACCCCTTTTGGGAAAAGAGGTGAGAGACTTAACATCAGACTGTCTGATAGTTATCAGTTTTCTGCTCTGCAGTATAGTAATGTTACCCTTACCTCCACACCACTCCAATTGCTACAAAATCATCTGTAAAAAGTCTATGGTGAAACAAATGTCATTAGCAAACCAAAAGTAACTTAAAATATAGTATGCTAATCAATCTTGAAATTTCAACAATAAAAATAGGTTATAGAAAAATGAGCACCTGAGAAAGAGATTTAATCTATAGTGTTATCCAAGAATAAGAAATGGAAAAAAGCTGAAATGGGATTGAGGGAATTAGGTGTTGAACGGGAAATTGTGCTCTGAAGTGCTTATTTTCCCGTAGTCTCACCAACACTGGATATTATCATTAAAATACTTTATCTATTTGATATTGGTGATTTGTTGAAATAGTAAAGCTGAACTTTTTCTTATGTTTACCTTTCTTCTTCATACATTGATTAAATAAACATTTATTGAATGTCTGCTATATCCCCAAGTCATGGCAAATACAAAGACATGTGAGGCCTTCTCCTTGCCCTTGAGTAGCTCATGGTTTAATGCAAAGTAACATAAAAAATAATTACTATGATGATGCAAATGGAATAAAAGCCCTTCAAGAGCCAAACATAAAGAACTGTGGGACGCCAAGGAGCTTCTAATTCTTGTCAGGGAAGTTGGGGAGGAAAGAATGATCAAGTAAGGCTCCACAAAAGAAAGTGCTTGGAGTGAGACTTGTAAAAGTGGTAGTAGTGCATCTGGCTGATTTTGGAGGAGTGAGGGGATACATTCTCTTGATAGGGCACAGAAGTAAAAGCAGGGAGCCGTAAGAGGCTCTATTATGTTAGAGAACAGTCTTTAGTTGAGAGTGGCTAAGAGATTAGGAGCAAGGAGGAGAGCAATGAGGGATGAGCCAGAGGAATTGGCAGGGGCAAGATACGGTGATTGAGAGTTCAGGCCCTAAAGCCAGACTGCATGGGCTCACATCCTATATGACCTTGGGCAAGTTACTTAGGCTCTTTATGCTTCATTTGTTGAATGGGATAAAAATTAAAACTACCCAATTGAGTTACTATGATGATTAAATAAGTTACATGTAAAGTACTTAGAACATGGGAGCAAATAGCAAAATGCCTAATTAGTTGTTACCTATTTATAAAATTAATAAATATTTTTCATTACCATCATCATCATTGTAGGTTTATGCTTCCCAAATGTGAGCAAATTTTACTCCTTTGGGTTCTCAGGAATATACTCCATATATACTCCAAAAGAACTATTTGAGTTTTTAAATCTATATAGACAGAAATCTGGAGAACATGTATAGGGATGGATATTAAGGGCAGGGGATGATGGTGGAAGGAACATAAAGTTGGATCAGGCTGAGTTTATTGATATGGACTTACTAAACAGAGATTATTTTTATTTATTTATTTTTTTGGAGACAGGGTCTTGTTCTGTTGCCCAGACAACAGATCATGGCTCACTGCAGCCTTGACCTCTTGAGGCTCAATCAATCCTCCCTCCTCAGCCTCCCAAGTAGCTGGAAATACAGGCATTTGTTACCACGTTTGGCTAATTTTTGTATTTTTTGTAGAGACAGGGTTTTGCCATGTTGCCCAGGCTGGTCTCGAACTCCTGCACTCAAGCGATCCACCACTTCAGACTCCGAAAGTGCTGGGATTGCAGGTGTGAGCCACTGCAGCTGGCCTAAGCAGACATTTTTGCATTTAATGCTGTAGCTTGGGGAGTTAGAAAGGGCTCTCATAGCTTGTTTACTTGAATGACTGAAAAAGGAACCAAAAGACGGCTCACAGTGAATTAGTTAGAAATGCTCGATTAATGTAGAGGAAGGGTTTTAGAGGCTCAGAGAAATTATGTTAGGGTGGACTTGCCATTTAAGATTGACTCACCCATCCTGGGAGGGTCCAGAAGACACACGTTTTACCATGACTATGAGAAATGAGTTTGTGAAGGGTACCCTGGCATCCTTGGAGAGCTCTGTGATTGCTCTTCCATGTGGGCCAGACTTTACAGTGGCACCTGCAGTCACTGAATTGGGAAACTTAAATGCAATGGGAGTAATTGGGTCCCAGGGTGGCAGGAACCAAGTGAAGATACTCAACTACCAAAGGCAAGGTGGGCATGGTTACCATAATGGACAGTAGACTCAAAGAAGCAATCAGAATAGTCTTGCTAGTACAAACCTATGGTGTTGGCTGTCTGATCATGTGTTCCTAGACATGAGTAGATAGGAAGCCTACTAAATTCTAACCTCATCTGTATAAGCAGAAAAGTTCTGGGTCGAGGGAACAAAAGTCTAACCTGCATCATAAAAACAGAGTCATGGCCTCTCAATCAATTCCCAGACTTGAGCTACTTTACAGACTCAGAACTCCTTTAATGAAAGGGAGGTCCTTCAAGGAAGGACCCTAGTATACTTCCACAAATTTATGCTGTTAGTATTTCTCCCAACCTTCCCCAAAGGGACCTATGGCCTTTTACCATGGTATTTGTGCACTGGGGAGAAGGGAACAATCAGAGCTTTTGGGGACTACTAGACACTGTCTCTGAACTAACACTAATTCCAGAGGACTCTGCATGTCACTGTGATCCATCAGTGAGTAAGGACTTATGGAGCTCAACTGATTACAGTAGAGTTTTGGCTAAGGTCCATCTCACAGTTGGCTCTGTGGGTCCCTGAACATATCCAGTGGTTATTTCCCTGGTTCTAGGATGCATAATTGGAATAGATATTCTCAGTAGCTGGCAGAATCATTGCTTTCCTGATCTGTGGAATGAAGGCTTTTATTTTGGAAAGGCCAAGAAGACGCCATAGAACTCCCTCCATCTATGAAAGTAGTAAACCGAAAGCAATACTGCATGGAGGAATTGCAGAGATTAGTGCCACCATCAGGGACCTGAAAAACACAGGAATGGCGATTCCTACCACATCTCCATTTAACTCCCATATTTGGCCTGTGAAGAAGACAGATGGATA
Source organism: Gorilla gorilla gorilla (assembly GCF_029281585.2). Classification (NCBI taxonomy): domain Eukaryota; kingdom Metazoa; phylum Chordata; class Mammalia; order Primates; family Hominidae; genus Gorilla; species Gorilla gorilla. Next base: position 104,178,020 of record NC_073235.2, on the reverse strand, counting down.
TTAGAGAATCACAGTGGATTCTTGTGAGCTTAGCCAAGTGACAACTTCAATTGCAGCTGCTATACTAGATGTGGTTTCATTGTTTGAGCAAATTAACAAATCCCCTGGTATCTGATGTGCAGCTACAGATCTGGCAAATGCTTATTTCTCCATACCTGTTAATAAAGACCATCAGGAGCAGTTTGCTTTTGGCTGACAAGGTGAGCAATACACCTTCACTGTCCTAACTTAGGGGTATATCAGCTTTCTAGCCCTACATTACAATTTAGTTCCCAGGGATCGTGATTGGCTTTTTCTTCCACAAAATAGCAGACTGGTCCGTTTTATTGATGACGTGCTGATTGGCCTTGGTGAGCAAGAAGTAGCAACTACTCTAGACTTACTGATAAGACATTTTTGTGTCAGAGAGTGGGAAATAAATATGACAAAAATTCAAGGGCCTTCTACCTCAGTGAAATTTCTAGGGGTCCATGGTATGGGTGGTGATATCCTGTATACAGTGAAGGATGGGTTGTTGCATCTGGCTTCTGCTACAACAAAAAAGAGATACAACACCTGGAGAAATAACCACAGGTGGGCCTCTTTGGATTTTGGAGGTAATCTGTTCCTCCTTTGGGTGTGTTATTCTGGCCCATTTACTGGATGACTCAAAAAGCTGCCAGTTTTGAGTGGGGCCCAGAACAAGAGAAGGCTCTGCAACAGGTCCAGGCTCCCATGCAAGCTGCTCTGCCATTTGGATCATACCATGCAACAGATCTAATGACGTGTTAGCGGCAGCCGTAAGGTACCTAGCTATTGGTCAAAAATTGTTCTGAGAGGAGGGTGTTTATGATGAGATTCACTTTTAAACTGGCACACTGAGTAAAGCAGGTTGCTCTCCCTAGTGTGGGTGGGCCTTATCCAACAAGTTGAATGAAACAAAAAGATTGACTCACCCTGGGGTAAGAGAGAATTCCTCCCGCCTATCTTTGAACTGGGACATTAACTTTTCCCTGCCTTTGGACTCAAACTGAAACATCAGCTCTTCTGGATCTCCAGCCTACCAGCCTTTGGACTGGAATTACACTATTGGCTCTCCTGATTCTCAGGCCTTTGAACTCAGTCTAAAATTATACCTTTGGCTCTCCTGGGTCTCCAGCTTGCTGCTTAACTTTGCAGATCTTGGGACTTCTCAGCCTCCATAATCACATGAGCCAATTGCTTATCATAAATATATTTATGTATATATACATCCTATTGGTTCTCTTTTTATGGACAACCCTGACTAATATAATGGAAGAGAGGAACAAACTAATTTGTAAAATATTTAGAATGTTTAGCTATATCTCCTGTAATTAGGAAGTGACTGGAGATGGAAGATGACAGAAGGGGAAAGGAGGAAAAAAGGTGTTCACATTTAGGGACCACTGGGTATACATTTGTTGCTGTTATTTCCTGAACCAGGGAACACTTAGGAAAGAGCATATCTGGAGAAGGGGAAAATCATGAGTTCTATTTTGGACATGTTGAGTTTAAGGTGCTTACCACTATGCATAGTATAGAATAGAGTTTAAGAATCTAAACTTTATTGTCAAAGAGACTGTGTTCAAATGTTAGCTTTGCCATTTACCAGCTGTAAGACCTTGGGAGGAGTTGCTTAATCTTTCTAACACTAGCTTTCTTATATATGAAATAGGATCTAATAATTCTCATCTGATGGGCTTGCTGTGAAAAGTGAATGAGGTAATATACATAGCCATATGAACATTGCACCTAGCACAAAATACATTCCAAAAAATTAATAGATTTTAAAAATAAAATATTAAACTAGTTCAACCATTGTGGAAGACAGTGTGGCGATTCCTCAGGGATCTAGAACTAGAAACACCATTTGACCCAGCCATCCCATTACTGGGTATATACCCAAAGGATTATAAATCATGCTGCTGTAAAGACACATGCACACGTATGTTTATTGTGGCACTATTCACAATAGCAAAGACTTGGAACCAACCCAAATGTCCATCAATGATAGACTGGATTAAGAAAATGTGGCACATATACACCATGGAATACTATGCAGCCATAAAAAAGGATGAGTTCATGTCCTTTGCAGGGACATGGATGAAGCTGGAAACCTTCATTCTGAGCAAACTATCTCAAGGACAAAGAAACCAAACAGTGCATGTTGTCACTCATAGGTGGGAATTGAACAATGAGAACACTTGGACACAGAATGGGGAACATCACACACTGGGGCCTGTGAGGGGTGGGGGGAGGGGGGAGGGAGAGCATTAGGAGATATACCTAATGTAAATGATGAGTTAATGGGTGCAGCACACCAACATGGCACATGTATACATATGTAACAAACCTGAACATTGTGCACATGTACCCTAGAACTTAAAGTATAATAATAAAAAAAATAAATTTAAAAAAAGAGTTAGAGATTTGGGTCTAAAGATTTGGAGAGAGGTCTGGGCTCAAATACTTTGTACTTCTCATTAGAACTTGAGGCCCTTCTGTCCTTTTCCATCCCTGCTGCCTATGATCTAAGTTTAGTAGTAAGGATAATCAAGAGAGCACTTATCTCTGGATTTGTGGCTCTTGGCTTTTTTCCTAGCTCTAGCCTTCGATGGCCCAAGGTGGCTAGGTGAGCTAAAAGTGTAAAAGAGAGAAGGGTTCAAAAGTGATAGCTGCCACTGATTTTGGAAGTGGACTTTTGTTTAATTTCAATATTTCACTTTATTATTATTTTGCAGAAAAGTTATTACACCACAGACAGTAGAATATCCAGCATTCTTATCCCCAGACCTGAATGTTACTGTTGGGACTCCAGCTGTGCAATCCTCCAACCAGCCATCTGTAGTGCGACTTGAAAAACTTCAGCAACAACCCCGGGAAAGGTAAAAAAAAAAAAAAAAAAAGTTCAAAAGAGCTCAAAATTTTCATCTTAGGTGTTATTTGTATAATATATTAATTTCTCCCTTTGAGACATAGGCTTGCTATAGGCTCAGAAACTTTCATTATGGTGCCGTTGTTTCATGGGTTCAGAGATTATTTCTGATTTTCACTTGTCAATTTAGGTATCTTGTTTGAAAAAGTGTTATGCCAAAGAAAGAGGTGAAAACTCCCTTTATTTTTATTTTTTGAAACAGTGTCTCACTCTGTCACCCAACTTGGCCCAGATTGGAGTGTAGTGGCACGATTATGCTCACTGCAGCCCCAAACTCTTGGGCTCAAGCAATCTTCCAGCCTCAGCCTCCCAAGAAGCAGGGACTACAGACACATCACACATCACCATACCTGGCTAATTTTTTTTTTTTTTTTTTTTGAGATGAGGTCTTGCTATGTTGACCAGTCTGGTCTTGAACTCCTGGCCTCAAGTGATCCTCCAGTCTCAGCCTCCGAAAGTGCTGGGATTTCGTTGTGCCTAGCTGAAGTGAAAACTCATTTATGAGGGATAAAGCCTAATTCTTGCTGTCTCCTCATTCACCAATGTATTTCGTAGGTCTCGTGCTTTTTTTTTTTCTTTCTGTATTTCTTGTCCTTTTTTTTGCTATGCTTCAGTCTGGGTATTTTCTTCTGACTTATATTCTAGTTCACAGGCTCTTTCTTGTTTCTATTCTGCCATTAAATCAATTGAATTCTTAATTTCAGTTATTTTATTTCTCGACTATGGAATTTCCCTTCATTTTTATAATTTCTATTTATCTGCCACAATCCACAGCCTTGTCTTTTAATTCTTTGGACATATTTATTATTGTCTTGGTCAGCTCAGGCTGCTATAACAAATACCATAGATTGAATGGTTTGAATAATAGACTTTGATTTATTACAGTTCTGGAGGCTGGGACATCCAAGATTAAGGTGCCAACTGATTTGATTCCTGCTGAGGGCCCTCTTCCTGGTTTGCAAATGGCCTTCTGTTTACCATATCCTCACACTGTGGAGGGAGATCATCTCTCTCATGTCTCTTATCGTAAGAGTACCAATCCCATTCATGAGGGCTCTACCCTCATGACCCAGTTACCTCCCAAAGGCCCTTCCTCCAAATAGCATCACATAAGGGATTAGGATTTCAACATATGAATTTTGGGGTATGTACACTTTCAGTTTATAGCAATCATTGCTATTTTAAAATCCAAGTCTGACCATTTCATTATCTGGATCTTCTGTGAGTCTATTTAAATTATTGTTTTTTTTTTCTCTTAGTTTTCAGTCAGTTCTTACATTCTCACATGCTTAGTTGTTTTGACTGAGTGCCAGACATTGTACTTGAAAATTGATAGAACTAATTTGAGGAGCTTAATTTTAATTACATATACCTACAGAGAAAGTATACATTTGTATCTGGCAGCCAGCTGGGCTAGGAGCACTAACAATCCCAGATCACTTTAATTCAATTAAGATTGAAATTGAAATGATTTGAAGCTGGGCTTTAGTTCCTGTGAGAGGGGTTAGTCTCTTTGTGGTTTATTCTTACTCCTAGTGTCAGGACTGGGACTAGTGTGAGGCACATGAGGTAACTTAGGTCATAACATTTGAAGAGACACTCATTCTCTTAAAGCCTTTTGGGGTCCCAACCGGGTGTTTTCCAGGACTTCTCATCCCAACAAGCCCTGGACTCTGGTTTTTGTTCTCACATCCTTGTATTTCTATCTCAAAGCTCTGCTCAGCTTTTTAACTTCTTGGCCATCTCAAGGCATAAATGCCTGGAAGGAAAAATGGCACCAAATGATGGGCTCCATGTCTCTGGACTTGCTTTCTGTCTGGAATCTTGGGTGTGCAAATCCTTGCTGTCTTTATAACTCGCTGATTCTTTCCAACACGATTTAGACAGTGTTTTGTCCAGCTTTTATAGTTGTGCAGTGAGATGACTGGTCTGAAATAACCTAGCTCAGAATCACAGTGATCATTTTAAAGATCATAGTATCTTTTCTGAAAGAACTTAGAGTATAATGAGTAGAGACATAAAAAGGCAAAACAAGTAAATTATAAATTAAGAAATAAACTACAAAGGTATCAAAAAGATGGTAGAAAATAAAGGAGGTGACTGATTTTTATAAGAATTATTAGAGAAGGGGCCGGGCGTGGTGGCTTACGCTTGTAGTCCCAGCACTTTGGGAGGCCGAGGCGGGTGGATCACGAGGTCAGGAGATTGAGACCATCCTGGTTAACACAGTGAAACCCCATCTCTACTAAAAATACAAAAAATTAGCCGGGCGTGGTGGTGGGCGCCTGTAGTCCCAGCTACTCGGGAGGCTGAGGGAGGAGAATCGCTTGAACCCAGGAGGCCGAGGTTTCGGTGAGCCGAGATCGCGCCACTGCACTCCAGCCTGGGAGACAGTGCGAGACTCCATCTCAAAAAAAAAAAAAAAAAAAAGAATTATTAGAGAAGATATTTGAGGTAACATTAAAGGAAAGGAGTCAGCATACCAAAGATCCAGGGGTAGAGAATTACCGTATGAATTTGTATGAAAGCTCTAAGATAAGAAGAGATTATGCCTAGAAAAAGATGGCAGCCATTGTAAATGGACCAAAAAGCAAGGGGGAAGGTGGCTTGAGACAAGATAGGTGGAGACCAGATTATTCGGAGCCTTATAGACCATAATTTGAATTTTATTATAAGAAAAATAGGAAGCTGTTGTAGGTGTTTTATATTATCTTTTTTTTCCCTTTTCTTTCCTTTTTTTTGAGATGGAGTCTCACTCTGTCGCCCAGGCGGGAGTGCAGTGGCGTGATCTTGGCTCACTGCAACCTCTGCCTCCCGAGTTCAAGAGATTCTCTTGCCTCAGCCTCCCGAGTAGCTGGGACTACAGGCGTGTGCCACCATGCCCGGCTAATTTTTTTGTACTTTTAGTGGAGATGGGGTTTCACCATGTTGGTCAGGCTGGTCTCGAACTTCTGACCTCAAATGATCCACGTGCCTTGACCTCCCAAACTGTTGGGGTTATAGGCGTGAGCCACCGTGCCCAGCCTATATTATCTTTTAAATATAATATTTGATCCAAAATAATAATCCATAATACTAATTATGTATAGAATAATATAATGCTACCAACCAGTTCTTAACCTAACCTAAAACATTATGGATAATTTGTATCTACTTATGAGTTTCTCTCCTATCTCATCCTTCTGCCTGTTTCCCAGAAGTTAACTACTTCAATGAGTTTTGATTTTATTTTTTGCCTTTTGAAAATTAATTTTTTTTAAAAAGTCATATATGTAGCATGCTTAAATAATGCATTATTTGATTTTGCTTACATTACCCACTATTATGTTTCTAAGACTCATCTATGCTGTTTCATGGCATTCCATTTGGTGAATATGCTGCAATTTTCATTTGTTTACTAATGGTCATTGGTTGTATTCTCTTTTTATTGCTGCATAACAAATTATCACAAACTTAGTTGTTTAAAACAATATCTATGTATTTTCTTATGGTAGGTCAGAAGTCTGGGCAGAGTGTAATTGAATTCATGAGGCTGGCCGGGCGCGGTGGCTCACGCCTGTAATTCCAGCACTTTGGGAGGCCGAGGTGGGCCGATCATGAGGTCAGGAGTTTGAGACCAACCTGGCCAACATGGTGAAAACTCGTCTCTACTAAAAATTCAAAAATTAGCCAGGCGTGGTGGCAGGCACCTGTAATCCCAGCTACTCAGGAGTCTGAGGCAGGAGAATCGTTAGAACCTGGGAGGCAGAGGTTGCAGTGAGCTGAGATCATGCCACTGCACTCCAGCCTGGGCAACAGAACAAGACTCTGTCTCAAAAAAAAAAAAAAAAGAGATTTCACAAGGCTGAAATATAGGTGTTGGTCAGCGCATTCTCATTTAGAGGGGTCCTCTTCCAAGTTTGTTCAGGTTGTTTGAAGAATTCAGTTTCTTGTGATTATAGGAGCGTCTCTTCTTCTGGAACTCATAATGTGATAATTTGTTTGTTTAACAGTGTCCCGTAAGTCCTGTAGCCTTTCTTTATTCTATTCTTTTTCATCTGCCCGTATTATTTCAATAGACCTTCTTTTAAGTTCAGAAACTATTTCTTCTGCGTGGCCTGGTCTCTATTGTACATTTCATTATTATTGTTATTATTATTATTATTGTTATTATTATTATTATTATTATTATTTGAGACAGAGTCTTGCTCTGTTGCCCAGGCTGGAGTGCAGTGGTACTATCTCAGCTCACTGCAACCTCCACCTCCTGGGTTCAAGCAGTTCTCGTGCCTCAGCCTCCGAGTAGCTGGAATTACAGATGTGAGCCACAAAGCCTAATTTTTGTATTTTTACTAGAGACAGGGTTTCGCCTTATTGGCCAGCATGGTCTTGAACTCCTGATCTCAAATGATCCACTCACCTTGGCCTCCCAAAGTGCTGGGATTACAGGTGTGAGCCACCGTACCTGGCCCACAATTTTACATTTTATTTCAGTCATTGAATTCTTCAGCTCTAGAATGTCCGTTTGATTCTTTTTATATCTATTTATTTGTTGAATTTATCATTTAGATCATGAATTGTTTTCCTGATTTAATTGTCTGTCTGTATTCTCTTATATCTCACTGAGTTTCCTTAAGATCATTATTTTTAATTTTCTTCTGACATTTCATGTATTTCCTTATGATCGGGGTCTGTTACTGGAGAATTTTTGTTTTTATTGAAGGTGACGTTTCCTTGTTTTTTCCTGATTCATGTGTCCCTACATTGATTTCTATGCATCTGATGGAAAAGTCACCTCTTTCAGTCATATGTAGTAGATTTCCCAGGCAAATATTTGTATGAATATTGTATGACATCTTGGGATATCAGATTGGTGGGGCACATTGGCCCGGTTCTAGGTGGATCCAGTAGTTTAGTCTCACATAGTTTTTTCGGCTATAATCTATATTAGTGGCATTTGCAAGTTTCTCAGTAGCCTAGGCTGAGAGAGTCTGTAGAGGTGGTGGTGTGACTTTGTCAGGGATGGTCTCACTGGGCTGTTTCTTAAATGGGTGGCATGCAGTGGCTTGTCTGGCCTGGAAATATTCCTGCCCAGAGCAACTTGTGGGGCTGTTTCTTAGGCCTCAGATGTGGGCACACAGCTATTCAGCTGGCCTGGAATCCTATCTGCCGGGGCAGCCTGTAGGGATGTTTCTTGGGCCTGAGATGTGGGGGCACAGCTGCTTCACTGGCCTGGTGATGTGTCTGCTGGGGGCTGCCCACAGGGCCATTTCACAGGTCTGGGATGCAGGTGCAAAGCTGCTCAGGGGCATGGCCACTGGAGATAGCCTGAGGAGCTGTTTCTCAGGTCCTGGACATGGGCTCTTGGCTGCTTGCCCAACCTGGGGACATGCCTGTCAGGGGCAGCCTGCAAGATGGTTTCTCTGGCCCTTATTGGGGGTACAGGGCCATTGGGCAAGCCAGGGGTGCTACGGGGCTGTTTCTCAGGTCCTGAGCATGGGTGCATAGCTACCCTGTTGGCCCAGGGATATATCAGCTGCTCTGAGGCTCAAGAGTCTCTTCGGCTTGGGGGCATGCAGCAGTTTGGCCAGCTTAAGGACAGGTTCACCCTGGGTGAGAGTGGCAGTTTCAGTTCCTCCAGCTGGAAGTGTGGTGGCTGGGGGTGGTTTCCCTGCTGTGCAGGACCATAGTCACAGCTAGTACTAGACCCAGGCTCTGTGCAACTGGGGTGTAGTGTTCAGTCACCTATGTGGGTTTGGAGGTGTAATGAAGATGGCGCTCCAGTGCTGGAGAGGTGCAGTGGCTACTGTCCCCCAGAGGAGGGTGCACTTCAAGATGGCACTGTGCTGTAGCAGCTTGGCTCACAGAGGTGGATCTGGGGGCAGTGGGGAGCATACCTTGTGTTCCTAATCCAGGGCAATGCAGCTATGTGAATTCCCAGCATCTCCTAACACTGTACTCAAGGCCTGTGTAGAAAGGATTGTTGATATTTGTGGTGGCAATAGGGGCTGGTGGGGATATTCTGCTAAACTTTTCCCAACAATGGGAAGTCCCTCCTGTGTCCAGGCTCATCTGATCCAGACAGAGGAGACAGGGCAGCAGAGGCTGTTTGCCTTCACACTGCCCTCCTGGACTTCCAGTCACCACAGGTGTGTCTCCATTCCCCTGCTGCATGCCAGTGCTGTCCCTTTGACATTCCAGTCAAATCTTAGTTGTTTATTCAGTGCATTGGTCCTTTCCTGTGGGAGTGATAAGTGCCAGGCATCTCTAGTCAGCTATCTTGCTGGCATCATGGCTTGAAAAACCTGTATGAGTAGTGGGAGATAATACTAAGACAGTTGTAGATAAAAAATCCAGGGAAAATGCTACCAGTTGTTAAACATTTAGCGAATTAATTAGGAGGAGGTTGTTTTCATTGATATTTATTAAAGTTTAAAAGTGAAGTTGTCCTAGGTATGCAAAGGAAATAATTCAAATGCAATAGACAGTTGCTAGGGAGGTGGTGATAAGTGTAATTAAAAGGGCTTAGGTTATGATGTGTTAGCAATTTTGATATTTAAATCCTTGGAGTAGAAGCCTGTAAGAAAAGGCATACATGTAAATGTGAGGCTTACAGTAATAAGCAAAAAAGTGGTGAAGAGTGTAGCTCTAAAGAGGCCTCCTATTTTTTTAATATCCTGGTCATCATTTAGGTTATGAATGATGGATCTGGAGCATATAAACAGCATAGCTTTGAAGAATGCATGTGTACAGATATGGAGAAATGCTAGATATGGTTGATTAATACCAATAGTGACCTGGTTGGCTTGATGTGGAAAATGCGACCTTTTTGATGTCATTTTGTGTTAGGGCACAAATTGCTGAGAATAAAGTGTTAACAGCACCTAAGCATATTGTTAGTGTTTTAATTGTTTTGTTGTTTTCTATGAGTAGGTGAAAAGCAGATTAATAGGAAAATCCTGCTACAACTTCTGTGCTGGAATGGAGTAGGTCTGAGACAGGTGCTGGGCCTTCTATTGTTGATGGTAATCATAAATGAAGGCCAAATTGGACAGATTGGCCAGTTGCTTCCAGAAGGAGCCCAATTAATGGAAAGATATAGGGTTGGGGTTGAGCATGAAAATTTGATGAAACTCCCATGTGTCTTAGAATAGTAAAAATCGTGCTATTGATAATAGAAATCTGATCTCTCCAATGCAATATATAAAATAGCTTGGAGGGATGCTATACTTGCATCCCCTCTGCTGTATCATCATTTGATAAGTAAAAATGATATAATTCTCACCCCTTCTCATCCAATAGAGTTGCCAGTTGTCAGAGGTTGTTGGCAGTAACTGAAATTTGTATAAGGATGAGAAATATAAGTAAATATTTTAAAAATCAATATTTGAATTTAAATCTATGTATCATATTGAAAATGCTATGATTGATCATGTAACAGAAAGTGCCACTGGTACAGATATTATTGAGAAATAATGTAACTTGAAGCTGAGTGTTAGTTTTAAGGTTTGAATAGTTACTTGGGTTATTTCTTGGCCTAGTAAATGTATATTAGAGCTGGAATGAGACTGGTTATAAAAGCATATGATGTAGAAGTTTTTACATAGTGAGGGTATGAAATATCTTTATATGTGTTGGTAATAGTTATGATAATTTCTAAAATTAAGATAAGTGAAATGGTGATAAAGGAAGAGAATAAATTTATTACTTTTTTGTTTTCTTGCTTTTATTTATTTTTATTATTTATTTATTTATATATATATATTTTTTAGACAGAGTCTCACTCTGTCACCCAGGCTGGTGTGCAGTGGTGAGAACTTGGCTCACTATAACTTCTGCCTCCCAGGTTCAAGCAATTCTCCTGCCTCAGCCTCTAGAGTAGCTGGGATTACAGGTGTGCACCACCATACCCTGCTAATTTTTGTATTTTTAGTAGAGACAGGGTTTCACCATGTTGGCCAGGCTGCTCTCAAACTCCTAACCTCAGGTGATCTGCCTGCCTTGGGCTCTCAAAGTGCTGGGATTACAGATGTGAGCCAAACGCTTACTACTTTTTTGGAGTTGCATCTTTTTTTTTTTTTTTTTTTTTCTTTTTGAAGTGGAGTCTTGCTTTGTCGCCCAGGCTGGAGTCAATGGCGTGATCTCGGCTCACTGCAAGCTCCGCCTCCCGGGTTCACGCCATTCTCCTGCCTCAGCCTCTCGAGTAGCTGGGACTACAGGCGCCCGCCACCAACCCTGGCTAATTTTTTTGTGTTCTTAGTAGAGACGGGGTTTCACCGTGTTAGCCAGGATGGTCTCGATCTCCTGACCTCGTGATCCGCCCGCTTCGGCCTCTCAAAGTGCTGGGATTACAGGCGTAAGCCACTGCACCTGGCCTGGAATTGCATCATTTTTTTGGTCCCTAAAACCAATGGGTTACTTGTATCCTTTAAAAGTTGATAAAGCCATATCGTTATATTAATATATGGGGGCATTATTAGCAGTTATCGCATACTTTCTCAGTAAATAAAGAGTTTTAAGCTTCTATTGTTTTATTTATGATCTGAATTTTTTTAAAAACAGTATGTAGGTCCTAGAATAATTTTGTCATTAAGTGATAGGAGTAGCAGAGGTAGATGTATAAAGCATTTTCTAATGTGAGTGATGGCTAATTTATTAATGTGATTGGTAAATTTTCCTTGTTGCATTGTAATTAATATGCAGAGGGAATATTAGGCTATAATTAATTTATTAAGTCCTATTAATAATAATGGTAAAATTAAATCATGAAAATGATGCTGTAACTACACATAGTTCTCCAATTAGGTTGATGGTTGGTGGTAGGGCTAGATTGGTTAGGCTAGCTAATACTCACCATGTTGTTATTAAAGGGAGTAATGTATGCAGTCCTTGAATGAAGAGCATATTTCAGCTATAAATTCATTCATAATTTGAGTTTGTGACGAAGAATAGTATGGATGAGGTGAGGGCATGGGCAATTATTAGGGTTATGGCTCCTATAAAAATATGTGGAGTTTGGATGAAAATGGCTATAAATATTAGTGCTATATGATTTATGGATGAATATGTGATAAGTGATTGTTTTTATTGAGACAGAGTCTCGCTGTGTCTCCCAGGCTGGAATGAAGTGGCACGATCTTGGCTTCCTGCAACCTCTGCCTCCTGGCTTCAAGCTATTCTTGTGCCTCAGCCTCCTGAGTAGCTGGGATTACAGGCATGCGCTACCATGCCTGGCTAATCTTTGTATTTTCAGTAGAGACGGGGTTTTGCCATGTTGGCCAGGCTGGTCTCGAACTCCTGGCCTCAAGTGATCCATCCACTTCGGCTTCCCAAAGTGCTGGGATTACAGGCGTGAGCCACCAAGCCTGACTGTGATAAGTGATTTTAAGTCTATTTGGTGTAAACAAATAGAGTGTGTTATAATTATTCATCACAGGGATACTATATGAAATGGATAAGCTATATATTCCATTAGTGGGTTTGGAATTATAGTAATTCATATTATATTAAAGCCTGCTAATTTTATGGCTGCAAAAACTGTGGATTCAGCAATTGGAGTTTCTGTGTATACTTTGTTAGTCAGAGATAGAAACTATAAAGGGGTATTTTGACCATAAATGCTATAATGCATGCTAATCATAAAAGACTATTATGTCAAGAGCTGAGTTTGAACACAGTAACAGGTTATTAAAAAGTGTAATGAGCATGTGGAGTTTTGGATATAAATTAATGCTACGAGTTGAGGTAAAAAACCAATTAGTGTGTAGAACAGGAAATAGAGCCCTGGATTTAATCATTCTATTTTGTTTCCTTATCAGAGAATAATAATTAGAGTTGGAATTAGTGTTGCTTCAAAGAGAATGTAAAATAGATTTAGTTCTGTGGCAGTAAATGTTATGATTAAGAATAAATGTAGAAAGATTAATATTGAAATACGTAGCTTTTCGTATATATGATTCTTTGGAGAGATGATGTTAACTTGCTATAATTATTAGGGGAAGTAATCAATTTGTTAGTATAATGAAATGGAGGCTGATAGTGAGTTGGAGAAAAAAACTAATGAAAAGTTTAGGTTATTTTTACTAAATTGGCTTAAGAGGAATAATTTGATGAAACTAATTAGTAAGCAGTGCATAGTTGTGTGAATTCAAATTTTAGAATTTTTAGAATATCATGTCACTGGCATAAGTATAATTGTGGGTACAATAATTGCTAGCATTGGAGAAGATTTGAGTTTTATATATAATCTGAGCCATATGTACTAGATACCATTGTTAGTAATGCCAGGCCTATGGCAGCCTCACAGCCTGCAAATACTAGTAAAATGATAGGTATTATGGTGGATAAGATAAAGCATATATTTAAAATTACAGGGCTTCCTAGAATAGTGATAGTATTATATGTTTTAAACATAGTAATGGAGATATTAGGTGTGATCCCATTATACTAGTAGTCCTGTTAGGGATGTGATGTAAACTAGAATGATACTGATATAAATTGAAAGCATATTGGTAATTATGCTTACCATATGAGTCAGAATTATTTGTTGTAATTTAAACTTGTTGCCATACTTAAGTCACTCATTCTAGTCCATCTTGGATTCATTCATAAGCTTAGGCCTAAGTCTAGAATGGAGTTTAAAATTAGAGCTATAGTAAGAATAACTTTTGGATTACTTGAGATGCTCATGGTAGTAGTAATAGGAGGGAAATTTCTAGGTTGAATAATATAAATGTAATAGTTAATACAAAAAATTTTCTGGAAATGGCAGGCAGACAGTGCCTATTAGATCAAATCCACATTTGTATGAGCTTGATTTTTCTATATAGATGTTTAGTTGTGGGATGCAGAATGTGATGATTACAAGTAGTCATGCTAATGATGTATTAGTTGCTAAAGTTAATGTAAGGTTAATTATTATTTTCCAGCTTAGACTGAAGCTAACTGATTGGAAGTCAGTTGTACAGTTAATACTAAAAGAATAGGAACTTCATCAATAGACAGAAATGTACAGCAATAGTCATTACATCTGTAAAATATCATTATTAGGTAACTTGGTTACCTAAAAATTTTGGTTTTGAAAACCAAAATGGTGGTTAAATGTTAAGTTGACATAAGAAGAAAAGGATAAGGAAGTTGGAGCTGATAATTACATGTAGTCATTGGAAGCCTGTTACTATGAAGAATATTGAGTCATTTACACCATCACGATGGTAAAGGATGTTTCAAAGTGTTCTAAGATTTGTAATAATATAAAAGAAATGCCAACTGAAATTGTGATGAAGAGAGCTTGAAGTATATGTTTACGGATTTCTTCTATTAAGCTATGGTGCACTTGGGTGATTGATACTCCTGAGGCTAACAGGACTGATGTATTGAGTAGTTAAACTTCTAGGAGAATAAGTGGGCGAATACCTGTTGGTGGTCAGCAACCTCCCAGTTCTGGGGTCGGGGCTAGGCTTGAGTGATAGAAGGATCAGAAAAAAACTTGTGATATGATAAATTATTCTGTATTAGAGGCATTTTTGAATGATTAATGTATGGAGGCCTTGCAATGCGCTTTCTCAGCTATCTCATCATCACTGGTAGACGGTTAATGTATTAGTTAGTAGACCTACACATAATAAAATAATCAAGTTAAAGTGAAATAATATTACTAAGATGTCATGAATAGAGTTAATAATATTCCTATACGTGGTCAGGAGCTAGGATTAACTATATGGTCAGTGTAGGACTATTGGGTCATATAGTAAAGACTAACCAGGAGTGTGGAATCATAAGCTTGAATTGGGGCTACAGCAAATTCAAGAAGAGTGAGTAAAATTACATTTATAAAGATGATAAATGTAATTGAGGCTGTTGCAAAGATAATGTTAATAGTTAAATCTTGAACAATGGAAGGTTAGGGTTGCCACCCCCTACCCATGCAGTGGAAAATCCATATATAACTTTTGAGTCCCTTACAACTTAACTACTAATAGCCTACTGTTGACTGGAAGCCCCACCAATAACATAAACAGTCAGCAAATATTTCATGTTTTACAAAAAGTGCAAAGTTTTTGCACCTGCTGGTGTGGTTTCAGCAATGGCTTCATGAATTTTTCTTTCTTCTTTTCTTTAACAATAGTCCTTATGCTGGATTCATCTATCTTGAAATGGTGGGCAACCTCAATCTATGGTACATATCAAGCAACTCAACTTATTCTTGTAATGTCATAATTTTTCTCTGTTTCTTAGGAGCACTTCTAGCATCACTAGTGGCACTTCGTACAGGTCCCATGGTGTTATTCAAGGTTTACACTACGAAGCTCAATGAAAAATATACAAGGGCTGGGCGCAGTGGCTCACACCTGTAATCCCAGCACTTTGGGAGGAGAGGATTCCCTGAGTTCTGGAGTTTGAGACCAGCCTGGGCAACATGGTGAAACCTCATGTCACAAAAAATACAAAACTTAGCCAGGCGTGGCATGCACCTGTAGTTACTCAAGGCTGAGGTGGGAGAAGTACTTGGGCCTGGGGGGTGGAGCCGAGATCACACTGGGCCGAGATCGCACCACTGCATTCCAGCCTGGGCAACAGAACTAGACTGTGTCCCAAAAAATAAAAAAAAAGGAAAGAAACAAAGAAACAAAGAAAAGAGAAAGAAAGAAACAAGAAAGAAAAATACACAAGAACCACTAGAGATCACTTTTTTTTTTTAGACGGAGTTTCCCTCTTGTTGCCCAGGCTGGAGTGCGATGGTGCGACCTCAGCTCACTGCAACCTCCGGCTCCCGGGTTAAAACGATTCTCCTGCCTCAGCCTCCTGAGTAGCTGGGATTACAGGCATGCACCACAATGCCCGGCTAATATTTTCTGTATTTTTAGTAGAGATGGGGTTTCTCCATGTTGGTGAGGCTAGTCGAGAGATCACTTTTTACAATGACATGCATTTATTTACTGGAGAGATGTCTCACGCAGAGTTGATTAGTGTCACATGGCATTAAAAGTGAATACTCACAATGCCTGAGCTCTCTGCTATAGCAAGAATAGGTGACTACAAAATTATTACAGTTGTACAGTATGAACTACAGTTAATTTATGCAGTTATGATTTAATACAGCATCTTTACATTTGTTTACATTTCTCTCAATTGCAAATGGCACCATGTATAATCTCTATGTGCATGAGTTTTACATTTTATAATAAATCTGTGTATATTTTATGGTAGTAAATGATAAAATAGAGTAGTACTTTATAATAGACTAGTACTTTAAAACAGTAGTACTTTAAAATAGACTAGTACTTTATAATAAATGTCTATGTGCATACATTTTAAATTTTATAATAAATCTGTGTATATTTTATGGTAGTAAATGATAAAATAGACTAGTACATATATTTTATGCATTCATGACATACTAACTGAAACATTTTAAAAAATATATTTCTAGGCTATGCAGCTCATCTGTGAGTTTTTTCAAATTGTCACAAATCTCAAACAATTTTCCAATATTTTATTGAAAGAAATCCACATATAGGTGGACCTGCACAGTTCAAGCTCATGTTGTTCAAGAATCAACTGTGCTAATGTGGCTCCACCAGTTAAATGCACGAATGGATAGCTGTAATAATGGCTGTTAGTGGGAGAGCTGCAGCCACTATGGGTTGAGTAAAAAGTCTCAATAATTACTAGTAGAGGGATAAGTGGAATGGGTTTTCCTTGTGGTAGGAAGTGGGCCAGTGTTGCTTTTGTTTTGTGGTGGAAACCAGTAGTTACTGTTCCTGCTCATAGTGGGATAACCATACCTAGATATATTGATAACTGGGTGATTGGTGTAGATGAATGAGTTAATGATCTGAATAAATTTGTTGAGCCAATGAAAATAGGATAAAGGAGATTAATATTAGAAATCAAGTTTGTTGTTTGATATTATGGAATGTTATCACTTGCTTTAATACAAGTTACACTAATCATTGTATGGAGATTAGTCGATTACTAATTAGGCAATTGGGAGCAGGGAATAGAATGTTTGGGAGTGAAATGATGAGGATACTAGGTGGTCCTATTATTGTGGGAGTAATGAAAGAGATAAATAAATTTTCATTCACTTTTTTTCTTAGGGGTTTCATGTTTTGGTGCTTCAATATTTTTTGGTGACAGGTTTAAAGAGTAGGTATATTTTGAAATTTTTAATTGAAATAGGCTAAATAGGGCTAGAATTATTGAAAAAAGTGATAAATTATGTTGATGTAGCTAATTGTGGCATATTGTTGTGGAAAGATCAATGCTTTCATTCTTTAACTTAAAAGGTTAATGCCACTTAGCTTCACGATGACATAGGTGCCGATCAGTTTTTGCAGCACTAATTCAAGTACAATAGGCATAAAGCTGTGATTTGATCCACAAATTTCTGAGCATTGTCCATAGTATAGGCCTGGTCATGTGGATGTTAAAGTTGCTTGATTTAAACATCCTGGAATTTAATCTGTTTTTAGGCCTAATGATGGAACAGCTTATGGATGTAATATATCTTTGAATGAGATTAATATGAAAATTGACATTTCCATAAGTAGGACTACTCGAATTATCAACTTCTAGTGGTCATAAATCTCCTGGTTTAAGGTCTGTTGTAGGGATTATATAAGAATCAAACTTCAGGTCTTTGTAGTCTGTATATTTATACCTAAATATCATTGGTAGCCTATGGTTTTTACAGTTGGGGAAGAGATACTCATTTTACCTATCATGTATAGGTTTCATAAAGACAGTAAAGTAATTAGGATTAAAATAATAGCGAGTAAGATAATTCATACTGTTTCTACTTCTTAAGCATCTATTTTGTGTGGGTTAGTTTAGTTGTTAGTATTAACGAAATAACATAAAGGACTAAAGAGCTAATTAAGAAAACGATTATTACAGTGTGATTTTGTAAGTGTAGTTCTTCTATAATAGATGATGCTGCATCTTGAAAGCCTGACTGGAATAGGTATGCCACAAAGATATAAAGAATTTTAACCTATAAATTAACTTTGACAAAGTTATGTAACATTTTTACTAGTATCTTGCTTGTTGAAAAAGTCATAATGGTTATGAAGCTAGCCTGAAACCAGTTATAGGGGGTTTGACTCCTTGCTTCTTATTTTTAGCTTCTATGTATATGGGCTTTTTGATTGTATAATATGGTTATGGGTGGCCATGAAATCATTCGAAATTTTTAGATGAGAGTTCCACTACTGACACTTCCCATTTTGAAGTGGAGCCTTCTCAGATTATGAAAATTATTAATATTACTGTTATTAATTAAATAAATGAGCCTATTGATGAAATGGTGTTTCATGTTGTATATACATTAGGGCAGTGACCTGTAGTGGACCAGAAGTGTAAGGTCTTACACTTTAGTTTCTGAAAAAAATACTTAAAATATTATTTTGAACTCATAGATTTAAACATTTGATAGGCTGCAATCCATTGCAGGCTTTAATCTTTGTTAAAGTGTGTTGGTCTATTTTATGTGACATTAATTTGCCTGATTTTTTTGCAGGAGAATTGGCTTAGAAAACTCTTCTAGCTTCACAGATTCACACTTCTGATGTTTTCATTTGGTGGGGGGGTGTGTGTGTGTAGTATAATGGAATGCTTTCTAAGATTTCCTGGGGTCCTGTCCTGGAAGAGATACTTGGCTGGTCAGTTTTGAGCATTCATAGTCGTTAGACTGCTCCAGGCCCTTTAGATCTTAGCACGAATCCTGAAATGAGAAAAGCCCTCCCAGTTTCAACTGCTATTCTCAAATTGTCTCTGCACACTACTGGATTTTTGTACTAAAACTATATTTTATTTGTAATGTTCACATCTATATTCATGAATGAGATTAAACTGTAATTTTTCTTTTTTGTAATGTCTTTGTCAGGTTTTATTGTCAAGGCCATTACGTCCTCATGAAATGAACTGGGAAGCATTCCCTGTCTTCCATTTAATCCTTGTTAATTATATCTTTAAGGTATTCAAGCTTTTTGAAGTTTCTTGGATTAGAAGATACATCCTTTTTTTCACTTGTTTTATTGTGGAAGATATTGTATATGTATTGAATAATTATATATATATAGTGTTATGGACTGAATGTTTGTGTCTCCCTTCAAATTCATATGTTAAAATCCTAGTCCCCAGTGTGATGTTATTTGGAGGCATTGCCTTTGGAAGATAATTAGGGTTAGATTAGGTCATGAGGGTAGGACTGTTACAATGATGGGATTAATGCCCTCATAAAAAGAGAGACACAAGATTCATCTCTTTCCACTATGTGAGGGTATAAGAAGGCCATCTGCAAACAATGAAGACTACTCTCACCAGACACTGGATCTGCCAGCACCTTGATCTTGGACTTCCTGGCCTCTAGAACTGTGAGAAATAAATGTATATTGTTTGGGGGAGGGATAGCATTAGGAGAAATACTTAACGTAAATGATGAGTTGATGGGTGCAGCAAACCAACGTGGCACATGTATACCTATGTATCAAACCTGCACATTGTGCACAAGTACCCTAGAACTTAAAGTACATTAAAAAAAAAGTCTATTGTTTAAGTCACCCAGTCTATTGTATTCTGTTATAGCAGCTCAAACTGACTAAGATGTATAGTTTAAATACTAAGAGTAATATATATTGAATAATTTCTATAACATGTATGTATAGCCTAAATAATGATAATAACCCCATTGTGTACATATTTATGATTCAGGTTAAGAAATACACCACCAGTAATATCAGAAATACATTTTGTGCACCCTTCTGAGGTTACATCCCTCTCCTTAACCATCCCCAGGTAACTAGTACCTTGATTTTTGTTGTAATCATTCCCTGTCCTTTGACTGTATCCCTAGACAATATATTGTTGGTTTGTCTCTTTTAGAACATTTTATAAATGGATCACATTGCAAGTATTCTTCTGTGAATCATACCATATGTATTCTTCTATCACTTGCTTTTTTCATTCATAACTGATTTCTTTCTTTAGGCTGGAAAAGATGAAAAAAGAATATAGAAATCTGAATACATGGATAGATAAAGCTAACTATTTAGAAAGCATTCTAATGCCAAAATTGGAACATAAGGATTCTGAGGTAATTGACATAATACATTCTCCTATATATAGCTTTTAATACTTTTTATTAAGAATGGGATTATGATAATTAAAAGTGATGATCAAATTTTTTGTCCTTGATATATAAAATATTTTTCATGGTTCAGGTACTTACCTGTTTTGATAATGTGCCATTCAATGAATATTTATTGATAATTTATAAGGTTTAATACTTACTGATAATTTATAAGGATATCATTCATATACCATACAAATGACCCATTTAAAGTATAGAACTCAGTGGCATTTAGTATATTCAACTGAGTTGTGTATCCATCACCACAGTCAATTTTAGAACGTTTTTATCACCTGCAAAAGCAACCCCATACCCTTTAGCCAATACATCCCAATTTTTCCATCCCCTCCACTAGCCCTAGGCAGCAATTAGTCAACTTTCTAACTGTATAGCTTTAGCCTATTCTAGACATTTCATATAAATGGAATCATACAATGTGTTGTTCTTTGTGGTTTGCCTCTTTCGCTTGCTATGTTTTTAAGTTTCACCCCTGTTGTAGCATGTACCAGTATTTCATTCTTTTCTCTCTCCAGATAACATTCTATTATTTGGATATGCCACATTTTGTTTATGCATTCCTCAGCTCATGGGCATTTAGTTTGTTTCTACTTAAAAGCTATTATGAATAATGCTGCTGTGAACATTTATGTGCAAGTTTATGTGTGAACAAATGTTTTCAATTCTCTGGGGTATATATAAAGGAGTGGAAGCTGGACTGTGTCATAATTTCCTGTTTCGATTTATGAGGAGCTTCCAAACTGTTTTCCACAGCAGCTGCATCATCGTACATTCCAACCAGCAATGTATGAAGGATCAACATCTTCATCTACCCTTTTTAACTTCTAAAAATTATTATTATACCCATCCTAGTGGGTTTGAAGTGGTATCTCATTGTAGGTTTGATTTGCATTTCTCTAATGACTAATGATGTGAACATCTTTCATGTGTTTACTGGACATTTGTATATCTTCTTTGGATAAAGTTTATTCAAATCCTTTGCCAATTTTAAAATTGAGTTATTTTTCTTTTTATTGTTAAGTTGTAAGGGTTATTTGTGTATTCTGGACATTAAACCCTTATCAGAAATATGAGTAAGGTTTGATATTTAGAAATATACTCTAACCTATACACGTTGACTTGGAAATAAAGGATTCATAACTCTCTCAATGGATGGATAAAACATTGACTATGATCATAGTCTAAAATGTTAGTTATAACATATTGATATTTTCATTTTTTTATGCCTCTGTGATAATTGGGCAGAGTTGCACTGCTGTTGGGTAAACTGATTAGTATTTACCAATACACTATTCATATTTTAGAGACACTTTGGAGGACTTTTTATTAAAGGGACTAAGAACTTAGGGTTCTTTTTAAAAGATCAGTATTTTATAAGTGCCCACTGATCACTTTACCTTATAATTCTCCTTGGAATTTTGTAAAGAGACACATCACTTTTAAGTCATAGGCCATAATGTATTCTAATAAAAAAAGTAATCTGTTTCCTGGGGGTATCTTCTCATACCCCCTGAAGTTACAATATTATGTAATTTATCTTGTAATATTCATCTCCTACATTCATCACTCAAATACTCTATCCATTCTTGGATACACTTTCTTTGGAACATCAACTCCTAGCCAGAGTATGTGGCTCCTTAAAATAGTGCTGTTTGAATTGCTTTTCTCACAAACCCATCTCCTTCTTGTCTTCTGTAAATTTGGGTGTGGAGGAAGGTGTATTGTATTAAAAGTAGTTATGAAGGCAGAGGAAAATGTTTTCGTTCTTTAAATATTTTCCCATATATATATTTTTTTTCTTTCTTTTTTTTTTTTTTTTTTTTGCTTCTAGGAAACTAATATAGATGAGGCATCTGAAAACACGAAAAGTAATCAACCTGAAGAGGAGCTTGAAAATATTGTAGGAGTAGGTAAGAAACTACTTTGATCTTTTTATTATTAAGATAATTGAAATCAAAGTGATTATATCACAAAAAGACAATTAGTAATTTGCTTCAACTAGATTTCTGTTTTGTTAGGAAATAAATATGCATTTCACTATAGTTTTGGCATATGGTAGGTGTGATAATTTTAAAGAAAAGTGTTAGATCCTATTAAGAGTTTTAAAAAGTTTTAAGGCCGGGCACGGTGGCTCATGCCTGTAATCCCAGCACTTTGGGAGGCCGAGGCAGGCAGATCACCTGAGGTCAGGAGTTCAAGACCAGCCTGGCCAACATGGTGAAACCCTATCTCTACTAAAAATACAAAAATTAGCAGGGTGTGGTCGCTCATGCCTGTAGTCCCAGCTACTCAGTAGGCTGAGACATGAGAATCTCTTGAACCCAGGAGGTGGAGGTTGCAGTAAGCTGAGATCATGCCACTGCACTCCAGCCTGGGTAACAGAGTGAGATGAGACTCTGTCATATATATATGTATGGGTTTTTTGTAAATTATATATATATATATATATGATCATCTGAGCCTTCAGTGAGTTGCGATATTTTTGCTGCTGGAGGGTCTTGCCTTGATCTTAATGGCTGGGACTGATCAAGGTGGTAGTTGCTGAAGGTTGGGGTGGCTGTGGCAATTTTTAAAAATAAGACAACAATGAATTTTGCTGCGTCAGTTGGCTCTTCCTTTCATGAAGGATTTCTCTGTAGTATGCGATGCTGTTTGATAGCATTTTACCTACAGTAGAACTTCTTTCAAAATTGGAGTCAATCCTCTCAAACCCTGCTGCTGCTTTGTCAACTAAGTTTATATAGAATTCTAAATCCTTTGTTGTCATTTTAGCAGTGTTCACAGCATCTTCGGCAGTAGATTCCATCTCAAGAAACCACTTTTCTTTGCTCATCCATAAGTAGCAATTCCTCATCCATTCAAATTTTATAATGAGATTGTAGCAGTTTACTCACATCTTCAGGCTTCACTTCTAATTCTACCTCTGTTGCTATTTTCATCACATCTGTAGTTACTTTCTCTACTGAAGTTTTATTGAACATCTTAAAGTCATCCATGAGGGTTGTAATCAACTGCTTCCAAATTCCTGTTAATGTTGGTATTTTGAGCTCCTCTCCTGAAGCACAAATGTTCTTAATGGCATCTAGAATGGTGAATCCTTTGCAGAAGGTTTTCGATTTACTTTGCCAAGATCCCTCAGAGGAATTATCTAAGGCAGCTAAAGCCTTACAAAATGTATCTCTGAAATAAGAGGACTTGAAAGTTGAAATTACTCCTTTATCTGTGAGCTGCAGAATGGATCTATGTTTGCAGGCATGAAAGCAACATTAATGTCCTCAGACATTTCCATCAGAGCTCTTGGATGACCAGGTGCATTGTCACTGAGCAGTAATATTTTGAAAGATATCTTTTTTTCTGAATAGTAAGTCTCAACAGTGAGCTTAAAATATTCAGTAAACCATGCTGCAAACAGATCTGCTGTCATCCATGCTTTGTTGTTCCATTTATAGAGCACAGGCAGAGTACACTTGACATAAATGTTAAGGGCCCTGGGATTTTTAGAATGGTAAATGAGCATTGGCTTCAATTTAAAGTCAGCAGCTACATTAGCCTCTAACAAGAGAGTTGGCCTGTCCTTTGAAGCGTTGAAGCCAGGCAGTGAGTTCTCCTCTCTAGCTATGAAAGTCTAGATGACACCTTCTTCCAGTATAAGGCTGTTTCATCTACGATAAAAACCTATTTAGTGTAGTCACTTTCATCAATATCTTAGCTAGATCTTCTGGGTAACTCGCTGCAGCTTCTACATCAGCACTTGCTGCTTTACCTTGCACTGTTGTGTTACAAAAATACTGTCTTTCCTTAAACCTCACGAACCAACATTTGCTGGCTTCAAGGTTTTCTTCTGCAGCCACCTCACCTCTCAGCTTTCATTGGATTGAAGAGAGTTAGGGGCTTTCTCTGGATTAGGCTTTGGCTTAAGGGACTGTTTGTGGCTGGTTTAATCTTCTGTCCAGATTATTAAAATTTTCTCCATATCTGCAATAAGCTGTTTTGCTTTCTTATCATTTGTGTGTGGAGTAGCACTTCTAGCTTTTGTCAAAAATGTTTTCCTTTGCATTCTCATCTGGGCTGTTTGGTGCAAGAGGCCTAGCTTTTGGCCTATCTCAGCTTTCAACATGCCTTCCTCAGTAAGCTTAATCATTTCTAGCTTTTGATTTAAAGTGAGGGATGTAAAAAATCTTCTTTTTCACTTGAACACTTAGATCCATTTTGGGGTTATTAATGGCCTAATTTCAATATTGTTGTGTCTCTGGGAATAGAGAGGCCAAGGAGAGGAAGAAAGATGGGGGAACAGCTGGTCAGTGGCATAGTTACAACACACACAACATTTATAAATTAAGTTTGCCATCTTACAAAAGTCTAATATCCAGCATTTATAAGGGATCTTGGCAAAAAAAAAACAAAAACAAAAACAAAAACAAAACAACCTCGTTAAAAAGTGAGCAAAGATTTACAAAAAAAAAAAAACCTCGTTAAAAAGTGGGCAAAGGACATGAACAGACACTTTTCAAAAGAAGACACACATATGGCCAACAGGCATATGAAAAAATGCTCAACATCACTGATCATTAGAGAAATGTGAATCAAAACCATAATGAGACACCATCTCACACCAGTCAGAATGGCTACTATTAAAAAGTCAAAAAATAACAGATGCCAGCAAGGTTGCAAAGAAAAAGGAATGCTTATACACTGTTGGTGGGAGTGTAAATTAGTTCAACTACTGTAGAAGACAGTGTGGCGGTTCCTCAAAGACCTAAACACAGAAATGCCATTTGACCCAGCAATCCCATTACTGGGTATATACCCAAAGGAATATAAATCATTCTTTTATAAAGACACATGCACAGGTATGTTCATGGCAGTACCATTCACAATAGCAAAGAAATGGAGTCAAGCTAAATGCCCATCAATGGTAGACTGGATAAAGAAAATGTAGTACATATACACCATAGAATACTATGCAGCCATAAAAAGAATGAGATCATGTCCTTTGCAGGAGCATAGATGGAGCTGGAGACCATTATCCTTAGCAAACAAATGCAGGAACAGAAAACTAAATACCACATGTTCTTACTTATAAGTGGGAGCTAAATGATGAGAGCACATGGACACATAGAGGGGAACAACACACACTGGGGCCTATCAGAGAGTGGAGGGTAGGAGGAGGCAGAGGATCAGGAAAAATAACTAATGGATACTAGGCTTAATACCTGGTGATGAAATAATCTGTCCAACAAACCCCCATGGCACACGTTTACCTATATAACAAACCTACACATGTACAATTGAACTTAAAAGTTAAATTTTTATTTAAAAAGTTTGCTATCTTAGATGGGTGTGGTTTGTGGTGCCCCTCAACAATTACAATAGTAACATCAAAGATCACTGGTCATAGAGTACCATAAAAGATATTATAATAATGAAAAAGTTTGAAATATTTTGAGAATTATCAAAATGTGATGCAGAGACACAAAGTGAACACATGCTTTTGAAAAAATGGCACCAATAGTCTTGCTCAACGCAAGGTTGCCACAGACCTTCAATTTGTACAAAACACAATATCTGAGAAGTGCAATAAAAAGAGATATGCCAGTCTACATACAATGGGATATCATTCAGCATTTAAAAATAAGGAAATCCTGCCATATGTGACAACGTGGATGGACCTTGAGGACATTATACTAAGTGAAATAAGCCAGTCACAGAAAGACAAATATTGCATGATGTCACATATGTGAGGTATATGAAATAGAGTAGAATGCTGGTTGCCTGAGGCTAGGGGGAGGGGCAAATAGGGAATTGCTTTTCTTTTTTTTTTTTTTTTTGAGACGGAGTCTCGCTCTGTCGCCCAGGCTGGAGTGCAGTGGCGCGATCTCGGCTCACTGCAAGCTCCGCCTCCCAGGTTCACGCCATTCTCCTGCCTCAGCCTCCCGCGTAGCTGGGACTACAGGCGCCCGCCACCACGCCCGGCTAATTTTTTGTATTTTTTAGTAGAGACGGGGTTTCACTGTGTTAGCCAGGATGGTCTCGATCTCCTGACCTCGTGATCCGCCCGCCTCGGCCTCCCAAAGTGCTGGGATTACAGGCGTGAGCCACCGCGCCCGGCCGGGAATTGCTTTTCAACAAGTATAAAGTTTAAGTTATGCAAGATGATGAAGTTCTAGAGATCTGCTTTACAACATTGTGCTGATAGTTAACATTATTGTGTTTTGCACTAGAAAATTTAAGAGGATAGGTCTCATGTGAATTGTTCTTACCACCATTAAAAGAAAAAAGAAAGAGCTGAACGAAGTCATGTAGTTGTGACCATAGCAAATTTTTTTGCTAGAATTCTGCTTCAGTTATTTATTTTCTTTTTGTCCCTTTTAGGTTTTCCCTTTTTACATGCTAAGTATGTATTCCTTATATTTCTAGGAAAACTTTACAAGTATTTTAACCAGCCTTCCTTGAATGGTCCTATTTTGTCTGATTTCATACGCCTTTATTCTAGTCTCTTCTTCCAATCCCAGTCCCATCACTTATCATCTGGAGTTTATTTCCTCTCAACTTTTAAAAAATATAGCATGTACCTGTGTTTGTGTCTTGTATTTATGGATCTGAAATGTTATCATGTTACCACTCCCCCATCTTCCCAGAGATTCATCAGCTTGTTTATACTAAGTAGTGTTTATGTTTGGATAGCTGCTTTGATTTAAGTTGCTCTTTGTTTTTAGTGAGAAAAAATGTAATAGTATTTTATTAATGTACATACATATGTGTTTATTGTTTTTATGTAAAATAAAATACCCCTATTAATTGTTTAAGCAGATATCCCTCTTGTAAATGAGGAAGCTGAAACTACCGCAAATGAGGTAAGGGAAATTGGAAGAGAACTTTTAATAGTCATTATTGTATAAAGGGATAAAATATTTATAAATGGAGAAATATTTATAGATAGAGAAAGGCATCCGAGAAGTTACTCAGTTGTTTTATGGTTTCTATTATGGCAATATCTGTATAGTTACACTCTTGAAAGAGCCTTCTGCATAAAATAGTAACATTTAAAAATATGAAGATAGGGGAAAAAATGTGTTGAGGAAGAGATGAAGGAGAAACAAGAAAAAAGCATGAAGTTCTACGTAAGATCTTAGAAATAAATGCCATAGATGTAACTGCAGTTTTTACTCTTTCTCACCAAAATCTTTTAATTTATCATACTGTAAGCTTTGCACAGGAAATGATATTCTATAGTTTAAAATAGAAATAAACAAAACATAGTTTACATAATATAATTTGCTTTTCAGCTAAATTTACATAAGGTATCCATAAAGGAGTGGCTCCCCATGTAAATCAATGAAGAGTAAAATGTTCACTTACTGCTTGACAAATAGGATTTAATGATTTCCATTCCTGGGTCAGTGGTTCCCAAATACCAACTGAAGAGTCAGTATGTATTACTGTTTTCCGCAGTTCAAGGAGAGTAAAAGAAGATAATATAGAGAATTTTTCATAAAGCTAAATTTATTTAGTTTAACAGACTATCCTTTATTTTACAATATTGTTCTTTGTACTGTGGTGCTATTAATATTCTCTTTATTTTCTTATATAGTTGTGATTTATGGTGTCATTCCTTGTGCATTTTGTTATTAAAATTTCCTTTGTTTCATGATATATTGGTGACAGTGTAATAACAGTAAAATGTCAGACCCTCAGATTTTTTATTTTGAGATGTTGCTGATTTATAAATTTGGATATATGAGAACCACTGCTTTATCATTTTTATGGATAGTATTCTACAGTCCATGGTTTCAGGCAAGTAAAGAACTTATCATGTTTACTAAGGAATTAAAATTTACAAATAATAATGGTAATTTGTTATGATAAAGGATAAGAGTACAATTGATTTTGAGTCATTTTCTTAATTTATAAAATTTTCCAGTCAATAATGATTAACTGGTAGTTTGTTTTATTGCTGTATTTTCTAGTTACTGGATATTGATTCTGAGAAAGGCCTGACTATACCAACTTTGAACCAATCGGACCAAGATAATTCAACTGCTGATGCTTCTAAAAATGATGAATCAACACCTTCACCCACAGAAGTGCACTCATTGTGCACTATTTCTAACCAGGAAACAATAAAAGCAGGCAGAATACCACCTTTAGGTGAACGTCAATCAGAAAGCATGCCAGACAGAAAAATGAAAAATGTATTTTTTCCATTAGAAGTAAAATTAAAAGATAACTATCCAAGCATTTTAAAAGCAGACTCATCTCTATCAGAGGTAAATTTGAGGAGTATCTGTATAAATCCAAAGAGCAGGAACTTAGATTCATCTCCAACAGAAATTAGCTGGCAAAACAACAATCTAAACTTAGCTGAAAGGGAGAACACAGGCTTAGTTTCCACCAGATTAAAAATTAAAAGGTAGCTTTCAAAGCCAAGACCCAAAAGAAGGCCTTGAGCTCAAGGTGTCTGCCCTTATATTAGAAGTATAAGACTAGGGAGACAAAATAATCTATTTTAAAAAATTAAATACAAATAAATCGAAAATGCATTCAAATGTCTCCAAGTGGAAATGTGTCTAAGTATACTAAATATTCCTGCTTTACTTATGTCAATCAAGAAATGAGGATTAAAAAGTTTCAAGAAAAGCAAAGTGATTTGAGATGCCAGTAATACAAATTAATCTCTTGGGTTGGTAATTCAGCTGAAAGTGTAACGACAATAACAAAATGTAAATTCAAAGGAAATTTAAAAGCCTGGGGAGTTATTTCAGTGGAAATTCTTAATAAAACTATTATATTATAGGAAATAACATATGTTCTCCTTATTACAAATAATTTTATAGTTTAAAATGAGAATAAGAGTGTGAATTTAAAGGTACACCAAATAATAGACTTTCTCAAAATGACAGCCATTCTACTTATATCTTTATATCTTATTGGAATAACTATTACAGGTAGTTCATCAAATGGTATAAAAAGATATATAGGTCAGAAGATAAAGAATTTGAGTTCTAAGTAAGATTCTGCTTCTAAATACTAGCTTGGGCATCTAAGTCTCTAGACCTATTTTTCTCATTATTTGAATGGTAGATCAGACTAGGTCATTTCTAAATTCTCTCCCAAATTTCAAAAGATATAATTTTAACTGGGAATTACTCTCAGTTACCTATGTCAAATAACATTCTTGTTTTTTCTGAATGTGAAAGTAATGCACAGTCACAGAAAATTTAGAAAATGGAGAGAAATGTAAAAGAAAAAATAAAAGCAGTTATAATTCTACTGCTAGATTTAACAATTTTATTTTCTTTTAGTCTTTCTTATGCATATGTACATATATCTTTTATGAATTTTAAAAGCTTGAATCAGAACAGACATATAATTTCTATTTTTTGACTTTACATGCATGCCACTTGAATTTTCTTAAAAATATGCAAGATGTAGAATATCCTCAAATATTAATATTCCATAAGTTTTTAAACAGTTTTCATATTGTTGGACATTAAGTTTGAAATTAACATTCTTTTGCTTATTTATTTAGATCTGTGGATCTGTGATTATCTCCTAATGTATTTACAGAAATGGCATGCTAACAAATTGCTCTCCAGAAAGACTGTACCACTTTACATTCTTACCAACAGTATTTGAGTATTAATGGTCTTTTAAATAATGATTAACACTTTTTTTTGCTCATTAGTCATTTTGGTTTTCCCTGATATGAGTAGACAGATCATGTCCTTTGTCCATTTTTTTCTTTGAAGACTTGGGGATTTTGTTTAGGTTTTATAATGAGCTCTTTTTATTTTCAAGATATTAACCACTTGTATGGGCACATAGTTTGTAGTTTACCTTTTAATGTATGTATTACATTCAGTCTGACTTCCAAAATATTCAACTTTCACTTGATAAGTAAGTTATTTATTGCTGTATAACAAACCACTCCAAAACCTAGTGGATTAAAAAAGATGTTTTATTATCTCTCAAGAAACTGTGGGGTTGACTTGCTTGTTGGGCAGTTCTTCTGCTCCACTTGATGTTGGATGTTAGATGGACTTATCTAGGAGCTTGATTAGGCTGGAACACTCATGATCACTCACTTACATGTCTGACACCTTGAATAGCTGTTAGGGCTGGGCTCATCTGGGATGCAAGAACATCTGGTTTAATGTGTCTGTTTCCTTCTTTCTGTCTCAGATATATATATATCTCAGATTAAATAGATAGATAGATAGATAGATAGATAGATAGATAGATAGATAGATAGATAGACAGATAATATATAGATCTCTCTTTTCATGTAATCTTGGGAATTATCCTTCTCCCTCCCCATGGGGCTTCTTCTTGTGGTCTTTCTATGTAATCTCTCTAACAAGGCTGCTGAGCTTTTTATGTGGCAGCTCAAGGCTTCCAAAATACAAAAACAGAACCTTCAGGTCTTCTTAAGACATAAGCTTGGGATGAGCACAGGGTCACCCTCACTAACTTCTGTTAATTACAGCAAGTCCCATACTCAGTCCTGATTCAGTATGGGAGGAGACTACAGAAGGGCATGAATCTTGGGAGGGGTGTGCATTGGGGGCCATATTTGGAGATTAACTAAGTTCCAAGTAAGTCATATTCCTCCCACATGCAAAATATACTCACTTGCCTCCCAAGATCCTCAATGTCATGCTATTACTGCATCAAGCTCAGGCTTGAAGTACAAAATGTTTTTATCTAACTAAAGTTCATGTGGGTGAGGCTCTTTAGGTATGGCTCCTCTCAGACTTAAAATCTATGAATTGAAGAGACCATCTGTCCCCTACATACAATGATGAGCCAAGAACAGGAAAATTGGAACAGACACTTAAATTCTAAATGTAGAGGGAGGGAAAACATGAGGCATATATCAGTCAGTTGACCATAGTAATTCTGAAGTTCTTGGCCTTGCCCTCATGTTTTGGCCCTACCCTTTGAATAAGCCTTTTTCCATAAGAAATAACTTCTGTTTGTAGTTGCAGCCCATGTTCTGTGTGAGGGAAGTTGAAAGTTCAAATGTGTCTTTTCATTTTTGCTTTCAGTGAAGGCTGAAATTTCACATATGTGTCTTTTCTTTCTAAACTATCCCTGTTCCTTTCAGTCTAAGATGCTATTATTCTCTTAAAGATTTTGTGGGCTTCCTGTGTATCAAATTAAGATCTCAATTAGTCAAATGTTGCGCTTCTAAATATCTTCAAGACAGGCTCCTGTTTCCTTGGGCTGAGAGTCAGGGTGCTGTGGCAAAATGTCCTTAAGAAATTTAGAAGTGCCCTTGTCTGGCAAAGAAGGCCTGAGATGCTACTTAAGATTCTTAAAATAATTTTTGTCTAGCTGAGTAGGCCTATGAGTCACCACCTTAAATCTTTTTGAGGCCTTAACAGATCTTACAGCCATACCCTTGTTATCTTGACCCTGAACCACATTCCAGTGAACCCACAACTGAGTCCCCAATGACTAATGTATTACCAAATGTGGTTATCAGTTCTCAGTCCTCATCTCTGTGACTACTTAGCCACATTTGACAAAATAGTTCCACCCTTTTCTTGAAACTGATCTTTTTCACTGGCCTTTTGTAATATTACATTCTCCTAGTTTTCTTCCTTCTTCGTTGACTACTCTTTGCTGGGGAGGTCTCAATTGTCTCACACCCAGTCCTTGTATTTTATTTTTTCCTCTAACCTTGTATTTTATTTTTTCTCTAACTCTCTAACCTGAATAATAGGTTATTCATTCAGCCCTGTAACTTTAAATATAATTTATAAATGAATAACTTCCACATCTTGGGGCTCTTCTTTGAACTCCAAGAGCGTATATGTAAAAACTTACTTCACTTAGATAGCTTATAGAAATGTCAAACTTAACATGACGAAGACTGAATTCTTAATTTCACCTCCACTAACTCTCCACCCCTAATTTAGATTCCCTCCTCTTAATGTTGCCTATTCATTTAATCTTTTCAGCATATAAACATTCCAGGCATTATTTCTAGGTGAATGAAATATGTTGTTGAACATAAAAGACAAAAATAAATGTTCTTGTGGAGCTTATATTCAAAAAAGACAAAAATAAATGTTCTTGTGGAGTTTATATTCTTATAAATGGCACCTCTAAACTGTTAAGACCAACACCCTAGGAGTCAACCTTGATATCGTGGTTTCTCTCATCTCTTATATCCAATCCACCATCAAGTCTTGTTAATTCTGTATTCAAAATATATCTGAAATCCACCACTGTCATTGCTATCACCTTAGACCAAGCTACTTTCATCTCTCCTGTCTGCTATAAAAGCTGTTTTCCTACTTCCAATTTTGCCTCTATCTGGTTTGTTCTCTCATAGCAGCCAGACCGATCTTGTAAAGATGAAATCTAAATCATGTCACTCCTCTGATCAGTATTCTTCAATGGCGTGTTTTCATGCCTGGAATAAAGTCCAAACTTCTCACCATCATCTACAATGCCCCTATTTAATCTTTCTGTCCTCATGTGTTAGCATTGTTCCCTTTGTTCACTCTGCATCAGCCACATTAGTATTCTTACTATTCCTTGAACAAACTAAACTTATTCCAGCCTCAAGCTCTTTCTAATATTCTTTTCTGTCAGGGGAGTGCTCTCCCCTGCGGATCTTCTCAGGGTTCATTCATTCACACCGTTTAGGACTCTGCTCAGATGTTCCCTCCTTAGCGGAGGGTGGGTTGGGGGGCTCCTCTGACCACTCTATGTAAAGTAATTATCTACCCATCCACCCTCCTCCATCCCTAGTATTCGTTCTTCATATATCATTTCCTGGTATCATATTATGTTTCTTTAGTCATTTATTGTCTGTTACTCCCATTTGACTTTAAATTACAGATGGTACGGAGATTTAGTCTTATTTACCACTGTATCTTACTATCTAGTAATAATGATGAGTATTTTAAACTCAAAGACATACATAATTAGAGCTCTTACTACTTAGAACTCACCACTAATAGTGATGAGTCCACGGTAGGCAGTAGTAAATATCTGTTGAATTAGTTTAGTTAAAAATACTGCAGGTTCGGCCAGGTGCGGTGGCTCACCCCTATAATCCCAGCACTCTGGGAGGCCGAGGCAGGTGAATCACGAGGTCAGGAGATCAAGACCATCCTGGCTAACACGGTGAAACCCTGTCTCTACTAAAAAACAAAAAATTAGCTGGGCGTGGTGGCGGGCGCCTGTAGTCCCAGCTACTCAGGAGGCTGAGGCAGGAGAATGGCGTGAACCAGGGAGGCGGAGCTTGCAGTGAGCCGAGATCGCGCCACTGCACTCCAGCCTGGGCAACAGAGTGAGACTCCGTCTCAAAAAAAAAAACAAAAAACCCACAAAAAACAAAACAAAACAAAAACACTGCAGTGTCTTGAGGCATTTGCTCTGGGAATACATTGTAACTCCTGGGCCGCACTGTATGTAATTAAATCAATCACATAGTCATAGGAAATGCAATCATTTTAATACTCTGAAGGTGGATGAACCATCTAGCTCTGACACACTAAATGTCAGGCATAAGGCAGCAAGATTATTTCCACAAAGGGTAAGTGGTAAGAGCTCTAATTGAGTTTAAAGGCCTGTAGGGTCTGCGGAAGATTAGGGTTAATGAAGGCAGAGAGTGATATATGTGACATCATTAACCTCATATCTCCGATTCATCCTTTTATATTTAACTGCCCTCTTTAAGCCATGAATTCCATGCATTAAATTTAAATCCCTTACTAATGATTGATGGTACTATTGGGAAGTATGCCATAATCTCCCCAAAACCTTGTCCTTGCTAATTCTGTACTTGGAATCAACCAAAACCATGCATGTGAAATGCACCTTGCAATTATTTTATCCACAGACAGAATTTTCTTCTTTTTTAAGGCTGCATAGTATTCCACTGTGTACATATACTATATTTTCTTTATCCATTGATCTGTTGATAGACACTTAAGTTGCTTCCATATCTTAGCTATTACAATAGCACAACAGTAAACATGGGGATGCAGATATCTCTTTGATATACCAATTTCAAATCCTTTGGATATATACCCAGAA
The DNA here is from genome assembly GCF_029281585.2 of Gorilla gorilla gorilla. NCBI lineage: Eukaryota > Metazoa > Chordata > Mammalia > Primates > Hominidae > Gorilla > Gorilla gorilla. The sequence goes on along the minus strand of NC_073235.2, from coordinate 104,143,896 downwards.
GTAGGATTGCTGGACCATATGGTCATTCTATTTTTAGTTTTATTGGGAACCTCCATACTACTTTCTAAAATGGCTGTACTAATTTATATTCCCACAAATAGTGTACAAGGGTTCCCTTTTCTCCACATCCTTGCCAACACGTATCATTCTTCTTTTTGATAATAGCCCTTGTAACAGGCATGAAATGATATCATATTGTGGTTTCAATTTGCATTTCTCTGATGATCAGAGATATTGAGTATTTTTAATATATCTGTTGGCCTTTCATATGTCTTCCTTTGAGCCATGTCTGTTCAGTTCCTTTGCCCATTTTAAAATTAGGTTATTTGTTTTCTTGCTTTTGGGTTGTTTGTGTACCTTATATATTTTGAATATTAGCCCCTTATCAGCTGTATGGTTTGCAGATATTTTCTTCCAGTTCATGTTTTGTGTCTTCACTCTGTTCATTGTTTCCTTTTCTGTACAGAAGCTTTTGATTTGATGCAACTCCATTTGTCTTATTTTTGCTTTTGGTGCCTGCATTTTTGGAGTCCTATCCAAGAAATCATTGCATAGACCAGTATTGTGGAGATTTTCCCTTATGTTTTCCCCTATTAACTTTACAATTCCACATTTCCACATCTTACATTTAAGTCTTTTATACATTTTGAGATGATTTTTGTGTATGGTGTGAGATAAGTGTCCAATTTTATCTTCTGGGCCATATCTATTTTTCCCAACATCATTTATTAAAGAGTCTGTTCTTTCCCTTTTGTGTTTTTGGCATCTTTGTCAAATATCAACTAATTATAAATACTGAATACTTGGGTTTATTACTGGGTTGTCTACCTGTTCCATTGGTTTATGTGTCTTTGTGCCAGTGCCATGCTGTTTTTATTACAATAGCTTTATAACGTAATTTGAAACCAGGGAGTTTGATGCATCTAGCTTTGTTCTTTTTGCTCGAGATTGCTTTGGCTGTTTGGGGTCTTTTATGGTTCCATATGGGTTTTAGGATTATTTTTTCTATTTCTGTGAAAAATGACATTGGAGTTTTAGTGGGAATTGGATTGAATCTGTAGACTGCATTGGGTAGTATGACTGTTTAAAAAATATTAATTCTTACAATTCATGAATATGGTCTATCTTTCCATTTGTTTTTATCTTCTTTCTTTCCTCAGTGTTTCATAGTTTTCCTTGTAGAAGTCTTTTATCTCCTTGGTTAAATTTATTCCTAGGTATTTTATTTTTAGTATACCTATGGTAAATGGGATTGCCTCCTTGATTTCTTTTTTAGCTAGCTCACTGTGTATAGAAACTACTAATTTTTGTTGCTTTTTTCCTTCCAAGTTTTATTTTCGGTTCAGGAGTTACTTCTGCAGGCTTGTTACATGGGTAAATTTCATGTCTCTGGGGCTTAGTGTACAAATTATTTTATCACCCAGGTAGCAAATATTGTATCCAATAGGTAGTTTTTCGATACTCACCCTCCTTCTACCTTCCACCCTCAAGTAGGCCCTGGTATCTGTTCCCTTCTTTCTGTCCATGTGTATTCAATGTTTAGCTCCCACTTATAAGTGAGAACGTGTAGTATTTCGTTTTCTATTCCTGCATTAATTCCCTTAGGATAATGGTCTTGAGCTGCATCCATGTTTCTGCAAATGACATGGTTTCTTTTTTTTTATAGTTGCATCAGATTCCGTGGAATATACATACCACATTTGCCTTATCCAATCTACCATTGATGGGAGTCTAGGTTGATTCCATGTCTTTCCTATTGTGAATAGTGCTATGAGAACATATACATGAATGTGTCTTTTTGGTAGAATAATTTATATTCCTTGGGTATATACCCAGTAATGGGATTGCTGGGTCAAGTGGTAGTTCTGTTTTAAGTTCTTTGAGAAATCTCCAAACAGCTTTTCACAGTGGCTGAAGTAATTTACATTTACACCAACAGTATATAAGTGTTCCCTTTTCTCCACGTTGACTTTTTAATAATAGCCATTCTGAATGGTGTGAGATGTTAACTCATTGTGGTTTTGATTTGCATTTCTCTCTGATGATGAGTAATGTTGAGCATATTTTCATACGTTTATTGGTGGTGTATATGTCATTTGATAGGTGTCTGTTCATGTCCTTTACCCACTTTTTAATGTTTTTTTTTTTTCGCTTTTTGCTTGTTGATTCAAGTTCCTTATAGATTCTGGATATTAGACTTTTTTCAGAAGCGTAGTTTGCAAATATTTTCTCCCATTCTTTAAGTTGTCTGTTTATTCTGTTGATAGTTTCTTCTGCTGTGCAGAAGCTCTTTAGTTTTTATTAGGTCCTACTTGTCAATTTTTATTTTTGTTGCAATTGTTTTTGGAGTCTTCATAATTAAATCTTTTCCAGGGTCTATGTCCAGAATGGTGTTTCCTAGGTTTCCTTCTAGGGTTTTTATAGTTTTAGGTTTTCCATTTAAGTCTTTAATCTATCTTGAGTTGATTTTGGTAGATGGTGAAAGGAAGGGGTCTGTTTTAATCTTCTGCATATGGCTAGCAAGTTATCCTAGCACCATTTATTGAGTGGGGAGTGCCTTTCCCACTGCTTGTTATTGTCAATTTTGTCAAAAATCAGATGGATGTAGGTGTGTGGCTTTATTTCTGGGTTCACCATTCTGTTCCATTGGTCTATGTGTCTGTTTTTGTACCAATACCATGCTGTTTTTGTTACTGTAACCTTGCACTATAGTTTGAAGTTGGGTAGTGTGATGCCTCCAGCTTTGTTCTTTCTGCTTAAGATTGCTTTGGCTATTTGGGCTCTTTTTGGCTCCATATGAATTTTAGAATAGCTTTTTTCTAATTCTGCAAAGAATGTCATTGGTGGTTTGGTAGGAATAGTATTGAATCTATAAATTTCTTGGGGCAGTATGGCTATTTTAACAATATTAATTCTTCCTCTCCATGAGCATGGAATATTTTACCATTTGTTTGTCTTGTCTATGATTTCTTTTAGCAGTGTTTTGTAATTCTGGTTGTAGAGATCTTTCACCTCCCTGGTTAGCTGTATTTCTAGGTATTTTACTCTTATTTTGGCTATTGTGAATGGTATTGCGTTCTTGATTTGGCTCTCAGCTTGGACATTATTGGTGTATAGAAATGCTAATGATTTTTATACATTGATTTTTGCATCCTGAAACTGCCAAAGTTGTTTATCAGATCTAGAAGCCTTTGGGCAGAGACTATGGGGTTTTGTAGGTATAGAATTATATCATCTGCAAAAAGGGATAGTTTGACTTCTTCACTTCCTTTTTGGATGCATTTTATTTCTTTATCTTGTCTGATTTTGGAAGAACTTCCAGAACTACATTGAATAGGAGTAGTGAGAGTTGGTATCCTTGTCTTGTTTTGGTTCTCAAGGGAATGTTTCCAGCTTTTGCCCATTCAGTGTGATGTTGGCTTTGGGTTTGTCATACATGGCTCTTAATATTTTGAGATATGTTCCTCTGATGCTGTCTTTTGAGAGTTTTTGACACGCAGGGATGTTGAATTTTATTGAAAGCTTTTTCTATGTCTATTGAGATGATCATGTTGTTTTTAGTTCTGTTCATGTGATGAATCACATTTATTGATTTGCTTATGTTGAACCAACCTTGCATCCCAGGAATAAAGCCTACTTGATCATGGTAGATTAGCTTTCTGATGTGCTGCTGGATTTGGTTTGCTAGGTTTTTGTTTTTTGAGATGGAGTCTTGCTTTGTCGTTCAGGCTGTAGTGCAGTGGCGTGATCTCGGATCACTGCAGCCTCTGCCTCCTGGGTTCAAGCGATTATCCTGCCTCAGCCTCCTGAGTAGCTGGGACTACAGGTGTGTGCCACCACACCCGCCTAATTTTTGTATTTTTAGTAGAGACAGGATTTCACCATATTGGCCAGGCTGATCTCAAACCCTGACCTCAAGTGATCCACCTGCCTCAGCCTCCCAAAGTGCTGGGATTACAGGTGTGAGCCACCATGCCTGGCCCAGTTTGCTGGTATTTTATTGAGGATTTTTGCATCTATGTTCATCAGGGATATTGACCTGAAATTGTTGTTGTTGTTGTTGTGTCTCTGCTAGGTTTTGGTATCAGAATGATGCTGGCCTCTTAGAATGAGTTAAAGAAGACTATCTCCTTCTTAATTTTTTGGAATAGTTTCAGTAGAATTGGTACAAGTTCTTCTTTATACATCTGGTAGAATTCAGCTGTGAATTATCTGGTCCTGGGCTTTTTCTGATTGGCAGGTTTTTTATTACTGATTCAATTTTGGAACACACCAATGGTCTGTTTCAGGGTTTCAGTTTCCTCCTGGTTAGGTCTTGGAGGTTGTATGTATCCAGGAATTTATCCATTTTTTCTAGGTTTTCTAGCTTGTGTGTATAGAGGTGTTTCAAATAGTCTCTGAAGGTTTTTTGTATTTCTGTGGAGTTGATGATAATGTTCCCTTTGTCATTTCTGATTGTGTTTATTTGGATCTTCTCTCTTTTTCTTGATTAGTCTAACTAGCAGCCTATCAATCTTATTTATATTTTCAAAGAACCAACTTTTGGTTTCATTGATCTTTTGTATCAGTTTTCACATCTCCATTTTGTTCAGTTCAGCTCTGATTTTGGTTATTTCTTTTCTTCTGCTGGCTTTGTTGTTGATTTCCTCTAGTTTTTCTGCTTCCTGTAGGTGTGACATTAGGTTGTTAATTTAAGACCTTTCTAACTTTTGATGTGGGCATTTAGTGCTACAGACTTTCCTCTTACTGCTTTTGCTGGGTCTCAGAGATCTTGGTATGTTGTATCCTTGTTCTCATTAATTTCAAAGAATTTCTTGATTTCTGCCTTAATTTCATTATTTACCCAAAAGTCATTCAGAATTAGGTTGTCTAATTTCCATGTGATTATATGGCTTTGAGCAATTTTCTTAGTATTGATCTGTATTTTTGTTGTGCTATGGTCCCAGAGCATGGTTGATATAATTTTTTTTAAATTTACTGAGAGTTGTTTTATTTCTTGTTGTGTGGCCAATTTTAGAGCATGTGCCACATGCACATGAGAAGAATGTATATTCTGTTATTCTGGGGCAGAGAGTTCTGTAGATGTCCGTTAGGTCCACTTGGTCAAATGTCAAATTTAGGTCCCGAATATCTTTGTTAGTTTTCTGCCTCAATGAGCTAATACTCTCAGTGGGGTGTCAAAGTCTCCCACTGTTTTTGTGTGGTTATCTAAGTCTCCTTGTAGGTCTCTAAGAACTTGTTTCATGAATCTGGGTGCTCCAGTGTTGGGTGCATATATATTTAGGATAGTTAAGTCTTCTTGTTGAAGTGAACCCTTTATCTTATGTAATGTCTTACTTTGTCTTTTTTTATTGTTGTTGGCTTAAAGTCTGTTTTGTCTGAAATAAGAATGGCAACTGCTGTTCTCTTTTGTTTTGTTTGCTTGATAGATCATTCTCCATCCCTTTACTTTGAGCCTATGGGTGTCATTGCATGTGAGATGGGTCTTTTAAGGACACCATAGAGTTGGGTCTTGCTTCTTTGTCCAGCTTGCCACTCTGCCTTTTAAGTGGAGGCACATTACATTTACATTCAAGATTAATATTGATTTATGTGGATTTGATCCTGTCGTCATGTTGTTAGCTGGTTGTTGTGTAGACTTGATTGTGTAGTTGTTTTATAGTGTCAGTGGGCTGTGTACTTAAGTGTGTTTTTTTGGTGACTAGTGAGTCTTTTTTCCCCCATATTTAGCACTTCCTTGCTGCCTTCTTGTAAGGCAGTTCTGATGGTAAAGAATTCCCTTAGCATTCGCTTGTCTGAAAATGATCTTATTTCCTCTTAGCTTATGAAGCTTAGTTTGGCTGGATATAAAATTCTTGGTTGGAATTTCTTTTCTTTAAGGTTGTTGAGTATAGGCTCCCAATCTCTTCTGGCATATAAGGTTTCTGCTGAAAGGTCTCTTGTGAGCCTGATGGGGTTTCATTTGTAGATGACCTGCCCTTTTTTCCTCTAGCTACCTTTAATATTTTTTCTTTTGCATTGACCTTGGAGAATCTGATGACTATATGTCTTGGGGATGGTCATCTATATGTCTTGGTGATGGGGATAACTATATGTCTTGGGGATGGGGATTATATATTTTGTGGACAATATCCTGAAATATATTTTCCAAGTTGCTTGCTCTCTCTCCCTTTCTTAAGGGATACCAGTGAGTTGTAGGGCTGGTTTCTTTACATAACCCTATATTTCTCAGATATTTTGTTCATTTTTCTTAATTTTTAAAAATTTTTTCTCACTAAATTAATTCAAAGAACTGGTCTTTAAGGTCTGAGATTCTTTCCTCAGCTTGGTCTATTCTGCTTTTGATGCTTCTGATTGTATTGTGAAATTCTTATAGTGAGTTTTTCAGCTCTACCAGATTAGTTTGTCTCCTGCTTAAAATGACTATTTTGTCTTTCAGCTCTTGACTCATTTCACTGGATTCCTTAGATTCCTTGAATTGGGTTTCAACTTTCTCCTGAATCTTAATGACTTTGCTGCCAAACAGATTCTGGGTTTTATGTCTGTCATTTCAGGCATTTCAGTCTGGTTAAGAACCATTGCTGGGGAGCTAGTGCAGTTGTTCAGAGGTAAGGAGACACTCTGGCTTTTAGAGTTGCCAGAGTTCTTTCACTGGTTCATTCTCATCTGTGTGAGCTGATGTTCCTTTAATCTTTAAAGTTGCTGTCCTTTGGATGGGGCTTCTTGCTTTTATATTCTTTGATTCCCTTGAGGGTTTGGCTGTGGTATAAGTTGGGTTTAGTCGACTGGCTTCATTTCTGGATGATTTCAGTGGGTCAAGGCTCAGCTCAGCACTCCTGGGCTGTGTGCTCTAACCCTGGGGGCCTAGCACCAGGCACACTGCTTTGTTCTCTGGCCCCTTAAGGTTAAGCATCTGCTGGAGGGCCTGAGGTGTTCCTGGTCCTTGGGAAACAACACTCCAGTGGGGACTGCTGGCAGAAGTGCTTTGTTGGAGTGATGTCAGTGGGGTCTGCACACACATGCACACCAGCAGGGTCAGCATGATGGCAGCGGCAAGGTCCACGTGCATGCACTGGTATGGCAGGGCAGTGAGGTCCACACACACGTGTGCTGGCAAAGTGGTGGGGGGAGGCTGCAGGTGGATGCATGCTGGCAGGGGCCCATCTACAAAAGCTCTCTGATGGTTAGGCAGGATCTGCCAGCCAAAGAGCTATGGCAGTGGTTTCTGGGAAACACCCTGGTTGGGCATCTGAGGCTGCACTGCAAGTCGGAGTGGCCAAGTAGGGAAGCTGGGAGTGGCCAGCAGATGAGAGGATGGAAGCACTCAGACCAAACTGGCCCTGTCTCACAGGCAAGATACCCCCGTTCTATCCAGGTCCAACAGTCAACAAAAGCCAAAATCACCTAGAGGAATATGGCAGGCCTTGCAGAATGGCCATCTCTGGCCATGGTCCACTGCAGTTTTCCTGCACCTAAACCCTCTGGGCTCCACACAGGTTGGAGCCCTGTCCCTGCCAACTCTCCAAGCAGCTCTCCCTGCCAGCTCAAATGTCTGTGGGGGTCATGGGGTCACCTGCAGCTAGGATTCTGGAGATCCATGTTGAGAGTGGGCCACTCTATACCTATTTAACCTACCCTTTCCTTAGAAGCTGCTTGGGGCCAGGAATGAGTCCTTGTGCTTGGCAACCCCATGCAGGGTTCCCAGCTTCCTCCCACTTCAACCAGAGTCTGCATCCTCCCTCCGTCCACTCTCAATGCCTTCCTTCCGAAGATCTGCTTGGAGTGTGCTGGTCTTCTTGATGATCTTATCTTGGTGAGGGAAGCTCTTCCTGGCTGTGTCTAGTTGGCCATCCTGGCTCCTCTTCCTGGATTTTTGTATGTTGACTGTATCCTTCATTTTTACTGAATTCATTGATCAGTTCTAAGAGTTTTTGGTAGAGTCTTTACATTTTTCTATGTATAAGATCATGTCTCTGCAAACAGGGATAATTTGACGTCCTCCTTTCCAATTTGGATGTCCTTAATTTGTTTCCCTTGGCTAATTACTCTGGCTAGAACTTCCAGTACTATGTTGAATAAAAGTGGTTAGAGTGGGTGGTGGTGTCTTGTTTCAGTTCTTAGTTGAAAGCTTTTCCCCCATTCAGTATGATGTTAGCTGTGGGTTTGTCATGTATGGCCTTAATTGTATACTGAACTGTATTAAATACATTGAATTGAGTATTGAGGTACTTTCCTTTTATACCTAATTAAGAGTTTTTATCATAAAGGGATGTTGAATTTTATCAAATCCTTTTTCTAATCTATTGAGATAATAATATGGTTTTTTTCGTTCTGTTTATATGATGTATCATGTTTAGTGATTTGCACATGCTGAACCATCCTTGAGTTCCTGGGATAAATCCCACTTGATCATGTTGTATTAATGGATTTGATTTGTTAGCATTTTGTTTAGGACTTTTGCATCTACATTAATTAGGGATATTGGCCTGTAGTTTTCTTTCTTTTTTTGTTGTGTCATTGTCTGCTTTTGGTATCAGGGTGATGCTGGTCTCATACAATGAGTTAGGAAGAGTGATATGGTTTGGATTTGCATCCCCACCCAAATGTAATGTCAAATTGGATAAGGGGACTTGTGGGAGATGATTGCATCATGGGGGAGGATTTCTCTCTTGCTGTTCTCATGATAGTGAGTGAGTTATCAGGAGATCTGATGGTTTAAAAGTGTGGGCACCTCTCTCTGTGTGTCTCTTTCTCTCTCTCTTTCTCTCTGTCTGTCTCTCTCTCCTGCCACCATGTGAAGAAGGTGCTTGCTTTTCCTCACCTTTTGCCATGATTGTAAGTTTCCTGAGGCCTCCCAGCCATGCTTCCTGTTAAGCCTGTGGAACTGTGAGTCAATTAAACCTCTTTTCTTCATAAATTACCCAGTCTCAGGTAGTTTTTTATAACAGTGTGAGAACAAACTAATACAAAGAGTTGTATCTGCTTCAATTTTTTGGAATAGTTTGAGAAGAATTGGTATTAATTCTTCTTTAAACTTCAGTAGAATTCAAAGATTAAGCAATTTGGTCCTGGACTTTTCTTTGTTAGGAGATGTTTTATTACTAATTCAGTCTCATTACTTCTTATTGGTCTGTTCAGACTTTCTATTTCTTCTTGGTTCAATCTTGGTAGGTTGTATGTTTCCAGGAATATATCCATTTCCTCTAGGTTTTCAAATTTATTGGTATATTCTTGTTCATGGTAGTCTCTAATGATTTTTTTTTTATTTCTGTGGTATCCATTTTGATGTCTCTTCTTCTGTTTCTTTTTTTTTTTTCTGAGACAGGATCTCACTCTGTTGCCCAGACTGGAGTGCAGTGGCACAATCTTGACTCACCACGACCTTCACCTCCCAGACTCAAGCGATTCTCTTGCCTCAGCCTCCCTAGTAGCTTGGATTACAGGCATGCGCCACTACCGCCCAGATAATTTTTCTATGTTTAGTAGAGATGGGGTTTCACCATGTTGGCCAGGCTAGTCTCAAACTGCTGACCTCAAATGATCCACCTGCCTCAGCCTCCCAAAGTGCTGGGATTACAGGCATGAGCTGCCGCACCCGACCCTCAATGAACTTTAATTCTTAATTTCTTTCTTCACCCAGTGGTTATTCAGGAATATGTTGTTTAATTTCCATGTATTTGTATTATTTTAAATGTTTCTCTTACTGATTTCTACATTTATTCCATTGCGGTCAGATAAGAGACTAGATAAGATTTCAAATTTGAAAATTTTTTGAGACTTGTTTTGTGTCCTAACATATGGTCATTCCTGAAGAATGTTCTGTGCTCTGAAGAAAAGAATGTATTTTCTGCAGCTGTTAGGTGAAATGTACTGTAAATGTCTGTTAAGTCCCTTTGGTCTATGCTGTAGTTTAAATCCAATGTTTCTTTTTGATTTTCTTTCTAGGGATGTCTCCAATGCTAATAGTGGATTGTTGAAGTCTCCATCTATTATTGTATTGGAGCCTATCCCTCTCTTTAGATCTAATAATATTTGCTTTATATATCTGGGTGCTGTGGTATTGGGTGCATATACATTTACAATTGTTATTTTCTTGCTGACTTGATCCTTTTGTTATTATTATATAATGTTCTTCATTGTTTCTTTTGACAGCTTTTTACTTGAAGTCTGTTTTGTCTGATATAGGTATAGCTGTCCCTGCTTGCTTTTCGTTTCTGTTTGTGTGGAATATCTTTTTCTCTCTCTTTGCTTTCAAGTGTTTGACAGTGAAGTGATTCTATTTTAGGCAACATATATTTGCATCTTGTTATGTTTATCCATTCATCCAGTGTGTATTTTTTAAATTGGCATTTAATTCATTTATATTCAAGGTTATACTTGATAGGTGAAGACGTTTTTTGTCTGCCTGTGTTATTTCAAAGGACCTGTCTTCAAATTCAGAAATTTTTTATTCTGCTTGGTCTAGTCTGATGTTAAAGCTCTTGATTGTATTTTTTATTTCATTCATTTAATTCCTCATAGCAGTCCTGTGGTTCTTTTTTTAATGACATCTATCTCTTTGTTGAAGTACTCATTCAAATCATGATTTTTTCCCCTGATTTCATTGAATCCTCAATCTGTATTCTCTTGTATCTCAGCGTTTCCTTAAGATTATTATTTTGAATATTTTTCTGGAATTTTATATATTTCCTTATGCTAGGGGTCTGTTACTAGAGAATTATTGTGTTCCTTTGTGTCATGTTTCCTTGCTTTTTCATGTTTGATATGTCTCTATGTAGATTTCTACATATCTGGTGTAATAGTCACATCTTTTGGGAAAGGTTTTGTAGGGAAAGATTTATTTGTTTAGATGGGTCTTGGGTGTTGGTTCAGCAGGGTACACTGGATTTGATTCTGGATGGACACAGTAGTATAGTCACCATGTAGTTTCTTCAGCTGTAATCTGTGCTTGTGTCATTTGCATCTCAGTGGCCTAGGTTGGGAGAATTTATGGCAGTGGTGGTGCGGCTTTGCTGGTGGTGGGCAAAGCTTCTTCCTACCCCAGGAAGGAAGGAAAAGTCACCTAGATTCAGCTTATGGGATTTGGGCATAGTTCACAATGGAGAAGGGAACTAAACCTTCCAGGTGAGGCTCTTTAGGCCAATTTAACTGACCTAACAACAACTGTGGTTGTTCCTACATCTGAATGTATATGAGGAGTTATTGTGTTATATGCTGGATCATCTCCATTTCATAAACATCAGAATGATTGGAAGAGTCATGTGTAAAGAAGTGCTAGTGTGACATACAAATTACTACTTGCCTGTCTCCATGTCCCCTTCCAGATGGCTCAATAAAAAAATTTGCAGAATCCTAGGAGGACAAAGGGAAACCATGGCCTTCATTAAGGACCTAAAGGCAGCAGAAAAATTAAGAAATGCATTATCTAAATACAACATTCCTGTATGGCCAGTAAAATTTGCTAATGGAGCTGGAGACTTACAGCGCATTATTACCAACTGAATTCATTTGTTGCCTCCATACCTTAGCTGTTCCAAACATTGCGACTTACTGAATCCATTATACAGACAGCTGACTCTTGGTACTCTGTCTTGGACATTGTCAACACACCTTTCGTACACCACTGACACCTGAGGACTAAGATCAGTTTGTAAACATTTGTAGTACTCCCTTAAGGATACCTACTCATCTACCATTTTCCACCAGTGGGTGGGTTGGGATTTAGCCTGAATGCTTGTACCCTCTGATATCCATAAGTTTCACTGTATAGATGATGTCCTATTGGTTAGCAAGTCAAAAGCCTTAGTCTCAATAGTCATGAATGTGGTAGTTACCGTGTTTCCACTAGCAGCAGTGGCTCATAAGCCCTGACAAAATTAGGCGGACTGCTTACCAGATAAAGTTTATTGGGTCTATCTGGGCAGATTCATAATGGGCAGTCCTTTTGGCAGTCAAAGAAAAACTATTGCCTTTTTGCAGTCCCCCTACCTCCACCCCAACCACCATAAAATGAGGCCCAGCACCTTGAGGGGCTCTGGGTACAGGATGTGGCATGTGTCTCACTATGGCCTTAATCTTGGCTAACCTACAGACTGGCATCGTTTTAGTAGGGCCCAGTCCAACAGGCTGAGTTAGAAGCTGTCCAGCAAGCTTATGTTAGGGGCTCTGCAATCCTAATGACTTTTTTGAGCTATGAATCTGTACTGATTAGAGCCTCTGCCTGAAGACACCCTTTTTGGACTTGTTTCCCTCTGACATAATTATCAGGTACACTCTTTTTGAAAAGTAGCTATTACCTTGAGTAACTAGTACCAAGAGGTACTGAGCTCTTCTCAAAAGTGAACACTCTAGCTGAGGAGACCTTGTGACTCTTTGACTTTTTCCCATCTTGAGGTGGGTCAAGTTGGACTCAGCAACTAACAAGGTAGAAAGGGCCCAACAAGCCTCACTTGTAAAATGGAAATGGTAGATTCAAGAACACGGACATCCTGGCCCCAGCAGTATTTCATCTTTACAGTAAGAAGTGGCAGTTACCCCTTTGGGGGAAACCTTGGCCCCCACTCTGCCCTCTGAAGAAAATTGCTGGTTCAATAGGGCTTTACTATAAATAATATAGTCCTCTCTTTCTGACTTAGAAGTCTTCTGGCAGCATCTATAAAACTGTGGCAGGATAACTTGACAGCTTGTAAGTAGGGTAAAACCCTAGAATTTGCACTGTTTCTGCCAATTTTGACAATAAGAATGGGATGCTGACAGAGACATGGCTTTCTGGAAGAGGAAGGAAAAGAAAACCCTGCAGGCTGGGTTAGGGAATATGAGAAGATTCCTTGGATTTCGGTGGCAAATGCTCTCATCCAAGTGGTATGAGGCAGGGGTTGGGGAGGGGAAATGGCTAATAACGGTCTTCCCCTTGTCTTGCCTGTTAATGACTGTTCAGAGGCTGAGTTGTGACAGGCAGGATCGAAACCACCCAAACGGTGCTTTGTTTGTTGCTCACTCTCCCTTAGTGGTGGGGAGGTGGGGAAGAAGGGGATGACCTCAGCTGCTTTAAGGAAAAGGCCCAGTACATTGGGGAACTTCAGGCAGGTGAAGCACACAAAGTTTTATGGTTCTGTTAGACATAGGCACCAAAGGCTCCCAGGTAGAGCTATAGCAGCATGTGCCAGAAAGAAAAAATTCCCTGTGTCTGGGAGCTTTCCGGAGGCAGGGAGGTACACGGGAGGAGGTAGTACCAATCCTGAGATGAGGAGGTGAAATAGAAAGAAAAAAAAAAAAGGCTTCCTGTTACTCCAGCTTTATCCCATAGGTGAGGCCCTCTTGCTCCCTTGCTCTCCCTACGCACCTAGTCTGAAAATAAGGTTAAACTCCTGACAGCTGTTGGAGCATCTGTGCCCCACCCCTTCCCCGCCCACCCCCATACGCAGGTGAGTCTGTGTTCTGGTAGGGAAAAAAAAATCTCCACAAAAACCTGAAATCAATTAATATGGTTTAAGCAAAACTTACTGTGGGGAGAAAGTTAAAGTGATCTTATGCATAGGGCTCTCTGCCAATTCAATATATAGTCATGTGCCACATAATGACATTTTGGTCAACAGACCACATGATATGGTCTGGTTCTGTGCCCCCACCCAAATCTCATCTCGAATTATAATCCCCATATGTCGAGGGAGGGGCCTTATGGGAGGCGATTGGATTATGGGAGCGATTTCCCCCGTGCTGTTCTCGTGATAGTGAGTGAGACCAGCTGGTTTAAAAGTGTGGCACTTCCCCTTCATTCACCCACTCTCTCCTGCTGCCTTGTAAAGAAGGTGCTTGCTTCTCTTTTTCCCCTCCACCTTGACTGTAAGTTTCCTGAGGCCTCCTCAACCATGCAGAACTGTGAGTCAATTAAACCTTTTTTCCTTGTAAATTACCAAGTCTCAGTTCTTTAGAGCAGTGTGAAAACAAACTAATACACTGAATATGCGACGGCAGTACCATAAGACCATAATATCATATTTTACTGTACCTTTTCTATGTTTAGATACACAAATATTTACCATTGTGTTTCAACTGCCTACAGTATTTAGTCCAGTAACATGATGTACAGGTTTGTAGCCTAGTAGCAATAGGCTAGATCCTATAGCATAGGTGTGTAGTAGGCCACACCATCTAGGTTTGTATAAGTACATACTGTGATGCTTACACAATGACAAAATCATCTGATAACACGTTTCTCAGTGTATTCACATTGTTAACTGGCACATGAATACTGCTGTTATAGCATCTATTGTTAAGGGTGTGTAATGAAATCGATGTGTTACACACTTGTACTGTGAATGCTCATAAAGTGTCAAGGGAAATTTTCCCATTCAGGGCACTGCCACATGTAGAGGAGTCCTTGCCATTTGCCACAGGTGGGTGGATCCGGATTTAAGTGAGTGCCTCTGCCATCTGTTATTACAATTTGATATGAGATTTGAGTGGGGACATAGAGACAAACAATATCATGTAGTCTGTTGTTGACCAAAAGGTCTTTATATGGCACATGACTATATATTGAATTGGCTGAGTGCCCTATGTGTAAGATCATGTTACCTTTCTCCCAGACAGTAAGTTTTGCTCAAAGATACAGGTAATGCCCTGTTGGTTGGCAAATCAAAATCCTCAATTTCAGTGGCCCTGACTATGGTGTTATTACACCTCTACCAACAGGAGTGGCTGACAAACCCTGACAAATTCAAGGACCTGCTTGCCAGGTCAGGAGTTCGAGACCAGCCTGGCCAACATGGGGAAACTGTGTCTCTACTAAAAATATAAAAATTAGCCAGGCGTGGTGGTACACACCTGTGGTCCCAGCTACTCAGGAGGCTGAGGCAGGAGAATGGCTTGAACCTGGGAGACTGAGGCTGCAGTGAGCCGAGATTCCACCACTGTGCTCCAGCCTGGGCAACAGAGCAAGACTCTGTCTCAAAAAAAAAGAAAAGAAAAGAAAAGAAAAACTATATGGGCAGATTCACAACACTCAATTCCTTTGGCAATCAAAGAAAAAACTATCTCTTTGATCCCCTACTAGTTTTTAATTTTTTTGAGTGTGAAAGACCATATGTACTTCACTTTGGGATTCTACTTAGTCCTTTATTTAGCATGCTTTGAAAGGGGCCTAAACCAACAGGCCTTGCTAGCCAAATGGTAATAATGTGTTTAGGGGTGCATCTGACCTGGTCCTAGCATCATTTTGGTTTTGCAAAAAAATTGGCAGCCATTAATTTAGGCAATACATTTTTCTTTATTCTGCCACCAAAAACAAAGCCACTGGTTCAGTTGGGGCCCTGGATTCACAGTTTCCCCTAAATCTCTGGACCAGGTTCACAGATGGTTCAGCAGACGAAACCTGATGGTATCAGCTGGGCCACTATGGCTGTTTAGCCCAAGGGCCAGCTATGCAGATCCAAAAATTGATTTCATTATTTCACTTAGTGGACAGAATTCTGGCCAATACTCTTCCTAGAGAAACTTATACCCAATTTTATGTGGACAGTTCAATGAGTTTTGACAAATGTGTATTTTTGTGTAATCGTCACCCATTATCAAGAACTAGAATGTTTCCATCACTACACCATCATGTTTGATGTTAGTTATAGGGTTTTCATAGACATTCTTCATTAGGTTTAAGAAAGTCTCTTCTAGTCCTAGTTTGCTGAGAGATTTGATGAATAATATGTGCTGGATTTTGTCAGATGCTGTTTCTGAAACTACTGATATGATCATATGTTTTTTAGTATATTAGTATAATAAAATATTAATGCACAGATGTTTTTATTGTTAAATCAACTTTACGTTCCTAGGATCAACCTTACTTGGTTATAATGTATTATCCTTTTCATATATGGTTGGGTTCATTTGCTAAATTTCATGAAAAGTTTTTCACACATAGTCATGAGAAATATAGGTCTGTAGCTTTCTTGTAATGTTGTTACTAGTTTTGGTAAAGTTGGTATTGTAGAATGAGTTGGGAAATATTCTCCCCCCTTCAGTATTCTAGAAGAATTTATGAATAATTTGTTCTTCTTTTGCTATTTTCTTAAGGTGGAGCCTGAGGTAAACAATTTGAGATATTTCTTTTTTATTACATATATTATTATAAATTTCTAAGTACTGCTTTAAATTTATCCCATAAATATTGACTTATGTTTTTATTTTCATTCAGTTCAAAACACATTCTTATTTATCTTTCGATTTGTTCTTTGATGGATCGGTTACTCAGAAATGTGTTTAGTTTCCTAACATTTGAAAATTTTCTAGAAATGACTGTAATTTAATTCTACTTGGTCAGAAAACATATCTATGATTTGAATCCTTTAAAACTGAAACTGTTTTATAGCCTACAATTTTGTATATCTTGGCCTCCAGCTGCAGCCATGTTGCTGCAAAGGACATGATTTCATTTTGTTACGGCTACATAGTATTCCATAGTGTGTATGTACCACATTTTCTTTATCCAGTCCATTGTTGATGGGCACCTAGGTTGACTCCGTGTCTTTGCTATTGTGAATGGTGCTGCGATGAACATACAAATGCATATGTCTTTTTGGTAGAACAATTTATTTTTCTTTGGATATATAACTGGTAATGGGACTGCTGGCTGAAATTGTAGTTCTATTTTCAGTTCTTTGAGAAATTCCTAAAGTGCTTTCCACAGCGGCTGAACTAATTTACATTCCCACTAATAGTGTGTAAGCATTCTCTTTTCTCTGCAGCCTTGCCAACATCTATTGTTTTCTGACATTTTAATAATAGCCATTCTGACTGGTGTAAGATGGTGTCTCATTGTGGCTTTGATTTGCATTTCTCTGATGATTAGTGATGCTGAGCATTTTTAAATACGTTTGCTGCTTGTATGTCTTCTTTTGAGAAGTGTCTATTCATGTCTTTTCCTCACTTTTTATGAGATTGTTTTCTGTTTGTTCAATTGTTTACATTCCTTATAGGTTGTGGATATTAGTTCTTTGTCAGACTCATAGTTTGTGAATATTTTCTCCCATTCCGTAGGATGTCTGTTTACTCTGTTGATAGTTTCTTTCTTTTTTTCTTTTTTTATTTTTCTTTTTTTATTTTATTATTATTATACTTTAAGTTTTAGAGTACATGTGCACAATGTGCAGGTTAGTTACATATGTATACATGTGCCATGCTGGTGTGCTGCACCCATTAACTCATCATTTAGCATTAGGTATATCTCCTAAAGCTATCCCTCCCTCCTCCCCCCACCCTACAACAGTCCCCAGAGTGTGATGTTCCCCTTCCTGTGTCCATGTGTTCTCCTTTTATTCAGTTTCTTTAAAAAAAACTATACATGCAACTACCCTATGACCCACCAATTGCACTCTTGAGCATTTATTTCAGGGAAATTAAGACTTACATGTTCATAAAAATACCTATATACAATGTTCATAGCAGCCTTATTCATAATAGCTCCAAACTGGAACACAACCCAGATGTCCTTTAACTGGTGAATAAACTTTGGTACATCCTTACAATGGAATAATACTCAGCAATAAAAAGGAATAAACTATTTATATGTACAACAACCTGGATGAATTTTTAGATTTTTGCTGAGTAAAAAAAAGACAATCCCAAAATGTTACACACTGTATGATTCCATTTATATAACATTCTTGAAATGACAAAATTATAAAAAATGAACAGATTAGTGGTTACCAGACATTAATAGGAGATGGGGGCAGGAAGGAAATGGTGAGATTATAAAAGGATATTAGAGGTCCTTGTGGAAATGTCTAGGTCTTAACTGTATAATGTCAATATCCTGGTTGTGAAATTGTAATACAGTTTTGAAAGATGTTACTATTGAAGAAAGCTGAATAAGGAAGAGTACATGAGCTCCCTCTGTTATTTCTTACAACTGCACATTAATTTACATTTATTTCAAAATAAAAAGCTTAACTTTTAAAAAGAAAGATCATTGTCAAATATCTTAACGAAAAAGAAAACTTACCTAAGATGTTTTTCTTAGGAGTGGTAGTCAGAGCCATACCCAACATATAAAACAAAATTAAATTGAAAAAGATAAATTGGGTTTGTAACCCACTAAACATATATTCCAGTATATACAATCAACAGACTTAAAAGATTGAATCTATCACCTAGGGCAACAGACTTGTAAACTGAAGACATCTCAGAGTTCTACAACAAATTTCTGAAAGTCCAAGCTAATTGCTTCACAAACAAGTCACAAAATCTTTAGAATTCTGTGGGAAAATAATCTTCGGAGTTGTTTGAAGTTAAAAGAAGAGTTTTTTTGTTTTTTTTTTTTTTTAATGAGCCAAGGTAGACAGTGTGTTATAGAAATGCAGTATTTTGAGGCAAACTTCTGGAGTACTAAATCTGAATTGGAAAGGACTGATAACATCTCTTTCAACTCATAGCTGATTCAGGTGACAGTCTTTCAATAGTTCCTTCACATTTTTAGAGCCCGTTCATAAATTAAGACTTTCAAGATATAGCTTAATTAGCTTTTACTTAAACCCTGACAATGACTGGACCCTAAATCATTTCCCCAAAAGTCAGGATGAAAAAAAGGTGAGGAGAGATGGGGAAATTAATTTTACTTAGCAATGAAAGGTAGCGTTTGGTGGTAGTAAGAGAACTAGTATGATACAGTAAAAAGACCTTGGATTTTACAGGCAGAAATATTTAGGTTTAAATCCAGATTCTTCCATGGTCATATAACTTTGGGCAGTTTACATCTGAGTTTCAGTTTTCTCATCTGCAAAATGAGTATACTATCTATCACCTCTTTCAAAGAATTTTAAAGGGCTTGGAACATAATAGACACTTGCTAAATGGTAAGTATTAACTTTATTCACCTGTATAAGTATAGGATAAGTACAAAAAGTAGAATTGTTGGATCAGAGGGTACAAGCATATTTATTTTGATACTGCCAGATTATGCTTTAAACTAGATATGCTAATTTGCATTTGCATCAAAATGCTAGAAAATACTCATCCCACACTCACATTTTCGTTTTTATGAATTTGATGCACAAAATAATAGTCCACTGATACTTTAATTTGCATTTTCCTGATTATTAATGAGTGAACAATTTTCATGTGTTTATTATCTATTTGTAGTTCTGTTATTTGTTTATAATCTCTGCCCATATTTACAAATCGGGTTGTGTTTGCTTACTTACATGTGAAAATGCTTTATATGTTTTGGATAACAATACATTATCTATGCTGTTTGTTATTTATGTTTTTTAACTTCTTTGAGGTCAAAGGTATTTTTAAATGTCTATGTGGTCAAATTCGACACCTTTTCCTTTTTGGCTGTTGGTTTATATCTTGTTTAGAAGGTCCTTAGGTTATGTCAGTATTCTCCTATATGTTTTTCTAGTACTTTTATAGCATATGGTTTTTATGTTTAACTATTTAATCTATCTATGCTTTTTTTTAATATGACGTAAGAACTTACCAATATCTTTGCTGAAATGGATCGGCAATTGTCTCAATGCAATTTATTACATTTTCCCTATAGTTAACTTATTCTTGTCTGTCAGCATCCCTTCCTGAGGGTTTCAGCCCTGTCCCAGCCCCAATCCCTAGTGTGGTTAGCAGTCTTGACACTGCCTCAGAGGCTACAAGGATGAGCATATAATTTAATTAAAAATATTAAGACAGGGTGTTCTTATTCTTTTATTTTTATTTATTTATTTATTGAGACAGTGTCTTGCTTTGTCACCTAGGCTGGAGTGCAGTGGTGCAACCTTGGCTCACTGCAACCTCCTCCTCCCAGGTTCAGGCAATTCTCGTGCCTCAGCCTCCCGAGTAGCTGGGACTATAGGCGCACACCACCACACCTGGCTAATTGTTGTATTTTTAGTAGAGACAGGGTTACACCATGTTGGCCAGGCTGGTCTTGAACTCCTGACCTCAGGTGATCAGCCCACCTTGGCCTCCCAAATGATTACAGGTGTGAGCCACATCCCCGACCCCTTATTCTTTTAAACCAAGAGCTAGCAGTGGTAATTTCCTACCAGATGAAGAGAGAATGCCTGTAAAAGCCAACATGGAGAGAGAGTGTCCTGATCACATTAAGTCCCTGGAGCCAGCCATGCCCATCCCTTAGAATTCCTAGTTAAATGAGCCACTGTATTTCCTATTTAAAATGAAGTATATTATTTCTAAGGCAAACTTCATAAAACGCATCGATATCTTTAAAATTAAATGTATATATTACATATTAGGGTTGATTGTACTTAAAGGTTACCCCATTTGGGGAGTAAGGAATGGAAGGAGAGAACAGTTGTGATCTAAAACTTGGGAGAGTGCCTGGTTTATAATAGCTGATCCATATTTTTGTTAAATAATTACTTAATAAGTGAATGAATGACAAATGAATAGATTCATTTAAAAATTAACAAATATTTTGAGAAGAAAAATAAGATAGTAAAATTTCTAAGCATGAAAATAATGAAAAGTAAATAATTGTTTTTAATCACATAATTTACTATGTAAAATAACACTATTTGGAGTTTCCACTTAAGTGACAAATGGAACATGGTTTTAGTATAGATATCTTATCTCTTTTCATGAGAAAATTGGTAAAGTCTTTATCCAGAAGGGGTTTGAGGGGTCTAAGTTTTAGAGCATTTAAAACTGAATGTAAAAATAGACAAGTGGGACTACATCAAACTTAAAAACTTCTTGCATCAAGGAAACAATAGAGTGAAAAGGTAATCCATGGAATGGTAGCGAACATTTGCAAATCATATATCTGATAAGGGGTTAATATCCAGAATATATAAGGAACTTCTACAACTCAACACCAACAAAAAACAACACAGTTAAAAAATGGAGAGTTCTCCAAAGACGCTATACAAATGGCCAATAAGCATATGAAAAGATGCTCAACATTACAAATCATAAGACAAATGCAAATCAAAACCACAGTGAATTATCACCTCCCACCCACTGGGATGGCCTCTATCAAAAGAAAAGAAAATAACATGTTGGTGAGGATGTGGAGAAATTGGAACCCTTGTGCACTGTTGGTGGAAATGTAAAATGATGCAGCCACTATGGAAAACAACATGGAGGTGCCTCAAAATATTAAAAATAGAATTATCATGTGATCCTATTTCTGATACATAGATGCATACCTATTTCTGGGTATATATCTAAAAGAATTCAAAACAGGACCTTGAAGAAATTTTGCACACCCATGTTTACTGCAGCATTATTCACAATACCCAAGAGGTAGAAACATCACAAATATCCTTAGATGAACAGATAAGGAAACTGTGGTATATAAATACAGTGGAATGTTATTCAACCTTAACAAAAAAAAAAGAAATCTCATCACATGCTAGAGCATGGATGAACTTTGAGGAATTATGCTAAGTGAAATGAGCCCATCACGAAAGGACAAATACTTCACAATGCCACTGGAGTGGAGATTGAGTGTGATCATGGCTCACTGCAGCCTCAAACTCTGAGGCTCAAGCCATCCTTCCACCTCAGCCTCCCAAAGTGCTAGGATTATAGGCATGGGCTGCCACACCCAGCTGGGTTTCAGTTTTGCCAGATGAACAAATTCTCGAGATCTGTTGCACAACAATGTGAATATACTTAACACTATTGAACTGTACATTTAAAAAATGGTTAACGTTGTAAAAGTAATGTTATGTGTTTTACCACAATAAAAAATAAAATGGAAAAAAACCGCAATTGTAGGAAATGCAGTCTGTCTTTCTGTAATTACTTCAAGTTTGAACTTTGACATCTTCATTTATATAATTTTTAAGTCAACTAATTTAAATAATTAACTGCATTTAGTACTTTAAACAGTTTCTTGTACCTATAAAATTAGAAAATTCCTGCCTTTGGCACCCTTTGACTATGTCATATTGTCCTATAGTTCTCTCAGTTTACATAAAAGGCTTTTATTCTTTGGAGCAAGATAATAAATCTATTTGTGTCAGCCCAGATACATTTATTTTTAAACTTATGTTAGTTTCTATAATTTGCAAATGAGTCTTGACTATATAGCTCATCTTTTCCTGCTGCTTTGAAATTCAACATTTATCCTATGCTAATTTAACATGTGATGTGGTTTGATTCTGTGTCCCACCCAAATCTCATCTTGAATTGTAATCCCCACGTCGGGGGAGGGGCTTGGTGGGAGATGACTGAATCATGGCGGTGGACTTCCCCCTTGTTCTGGTGACAGTGAGTGAGTTCTCACAAGATCTGGTTGTTTGAAAGTGTGTGATACTTCCCCCTTTGCTTGCTCTCTCTCCTGCCACCATGTGAAGAAGGCCTTGCTTCCCCTCCACCTCCCACCATGATTCGAAGTTTCCTGAGGCCCCCCAGTCATGCTTCCTGTTAAGTCTGTGGAACTGTGAGTCAATTAAACCTCTTTTCTTCATAAATTACCCAGTTTCAGGTAGTTCTTTATAGTTGTGTGCAAATGGACTAATACAACATGCTAATTATTATATGCTAATTTCCTTATGTACATGAGCTGTTTCAGTATTCTGTTCCATTAATTTTGCCTATTTCTATGATATTACTATACAACGTTAATTACTATAACTTTAAATTCATTTAATATTGGCAGGGAACACACACATTTGCTTTTTCATCATTTTCTTGGTAATTCTTATAAATTCTTATTGACGAAGTATTAGAATCATCTTGGCAAGTTCTATAACTGAGATTTTAATTGGGGTTGCATTGAATTATAGATTGGTGTAGTTTGATATATTTACAAAATTTGCATCCAGGAAAATTCAGTAACCTCTATTTTCTTTATTAATATTTCATAGCTCCTGTTCATTTCTTATTAGATTGATTCTTTAGTATTGGATAGTTTCTGATGTAAACGTGAATGGGATCTTTTTAAGATTATATTTTTCAGGCAATATTTGGACATAGTGTTATATAATACTGTGTATATATTTGTATGTTGATTTTATATTGGTTCATTTTGCTAAACTCTCTTATTCTTAATTTTTCAGTTCCCTTGAATTTTTTAAAGATAAGTGATCATGTCATCCATTAAGCACAGTTTTGTTTCCTGACTTCTAATATTTCTACCTGTTGTTTCTTTTTCTAATCTTGGCTAAACTCTTAAGCAGTATTGGACAGCAGCAGTAAGAAAAGGCATTCTTGTTACAGATTCTGATGAATATTCTATTAGTGTCTCAATTTTAAGTGCAATGCATGAGGTAGGAAAGCACTTTTTTAATCCTATTCCTAGTTTGTTAGAAGATTTATTTGAAAATCAAGAATAAGGTTGATTGGGCTGGGCACGGTGGCTCACGCCTGTAATCCCTAAACTTTGGGAAGCTGGGACAGGGGGATCACGACATCAGGAGATCGAGACCGTCCTGGCTAACACGGTGAAACCCCATCTCTACTAAAAATACAAAAAATTAGCCAGGCATGGTGGCAGGCACCTGTAGTCCCAGCTACTTGGGAGGCTGAGGCAGGAGAATCGCTTGAACCCAGAAGGCAGAGGTTGCCGTGAGCCGAGGTCAGGCCAGTGCACTCCAGCCTGGGCGACAGAGCAAGACTCCATCTCAAAAACAAAACAAAATGAAAAAGAATGGGGTTAATTTTTATCAAATGCTGACCCCTGTGGAGGAAATTACACAATTTGTCTCTTATAATTTGTTTATATAATGAATTACATGAATAGATTTTCTAATGTTGAACCATCTTTGTATTCCCATATAATTCCTCCTGGGTTATACTGCACAGAATTTGCTATAACTTATTTAGGAATTTTGTACATCTATTCATAATGAGATTGACCTAAAAATTTGGCATCATTTATCTGTAAATGTTGACTTGGTGTTTTGTTTGTTTGTTTGTTTGTTTTTGAGACGGAGTCTTGCTCTGTCGCCCAGGCTGGAGTGCAGTGGCGCAATCTCGGCTCACTGCAACCTCCGCCTCCCGGGTTCGCGCCATTCTCCTGCCTCAGCCTCCCGAGTAGCTGGGACTACAGGCGCCCGCCACCGCCCCCAGCTAATTTTTTGTATTTTTAGTAGAGATGGGGTTTCACCATGTTAGCCAGGATGGTCTCGATCTCCTGACCTTGTGATCCACCCGCCTCGGCCTCCCAAAGTGCTCGGATTACAGGTGTGAGCCACTGCGCCTGGCCGGCTTTGTGCTTTTTTATAAGTAGATTAGTTTTTTAAAATAACCTTTTAATTTTGGAATAACTGTAGATTTACAGAACACTTGTAAACATATTAGAGAGTTCCTATATACCCCTCATCCACTTTCCTCCATTGTTAACATCTTACATTACCATAGTACATTTGCCAAAACTAAGAAACCAACATTAGTACATTACTATTACCTAAATCCAGACTGAATTTGTCCAATTTTTCCATTAATATACTCTTTGTGTCTCAAGATTCAGTACAGAGTACTACATTGCATTTTGTTGTCATGACTCTCCAGTTTCCTCTGGTTTTTGACAGTTTTTCTGATTTTCCTTGTTTTGTTGTTGTTGTTGTTTTCAACATGACTTTGACAATCTTGATGAGCACTAGCCAGGTATCCTGCAGAATGTCCCCTAATCTGTGTTTGATGTTTTTTCCATTATTATGTTTGCATTCTGAGTTTTTGGAAAAAATACATCAGTGGTGAAGTGCCCTTCTCAGTGCATCCTATCAGAGACTGATGATAGCACAGGATGACACTAGGGAAAAAGGCAGCATATGACTGATTGCTTAGAAAAGTGAACCTTCTGGGGGCCGGGTGCAGTGGCTCACACCTGTAATCCCAGCACTTTGGGAGGCCGAGGTGGGCAGATCACTTGAGGTCAGGAGTTCGAGATCAGCCTGGCCAACGTGGTGAAACCTCCTCTACTAAAAATACAAAAATTAGCCAGGCATGATGGTGTGCACCTGTAGTTACAACTACAAGAATCACTTGAACCCAGGGGGTGGAGGTTGCAGTGAACTGAGATTGTGCCACTACACTCCAGCCTGGGCAACAGAGAGATACTTCATCTCAAAAAAAAAAAAAAAAAAAAAGTGAACCATTTGGAGAGCCCCCAGGTAAATTGGTGTTCCAGTACCAGGGTGACTAGTAACCCTACCCTAGCAGGAAATGAAGGAGAACTGGATATGGGTGTTTACAGTGTGCCTTCACAGGATATTTCTTTTACCTGGCAGATGGCCTAATGCCTAGTTATCTGAGACCAGGGGGTCCTTCACACAGGAAACTTGTTTATACTAGCAGATGCCCTTTAGCTCTTGTCTGACTTGTGTCCACTTTATTTCTCCTGACCAGTACACTGGCACTAGGAACCTTACCTTATGTTCCTTCCAGCATCCCAGGGAAAACCTGGCATGGAATAGCCCCTAGTTCTTCAGATGGAAGGTGCAAATTTTGCATACCACCACAATAGGAAACAAGTTCAAAGATTTTTTACTTATAGATCCTGGGCAAGGAGGGCCCAGTGAGTCAGGAGGGCAGTCCGTCAGTCCCTGGGTCATGAGAAGCAGGAATGAAAAGTCAGAGAGAGAGAGAAGAGCATGTGACAGAGAATAGGGCATGGGTCACTTTAAGTTTGTGGGTAAATTCCTGAATGGTCCATTTAAAGGAAGTGGTGGGAAAGCAGGGAACTCAGTCTGCCAGGTAGGAGAGATGCCTCTGAGTTCTAATCTCTGGCCGCCATCTTGAGCTATTTGGGCATGGTATAGAATTGAAAACTGTGTCAAGAGTGACCAAGCTCTATTTCTGGTGTGAGAAATTTAAACTTGTATTCAAAATGGATGTCGAGGCAACATAAAATTGAAGAGTTCACTACAGGGACAAAGTGAGCCTTATAATTGTACTAGTTTACTGCCTGAAGGCAGCAGCACAGGAGTGGGAAGCCAAACAGAACTTGGAGATCTCATTGGGTTGAGGAGATAGAGTCTGAAATTTAGCAGACAGAGGCGAACTGGTAGAGTACCAGAAGAGAAAAAACTACAGCGGCAAGAAAGCTCCAGATAACTGTAAAGAAGTTCCTCTGGAGTCTGGCTGAGTACTGATCTAAGCAGAAAATTACTGAAAGCAAGGAAAAGAACCACTGGAAAGATAAGTTAGAAAATTATAGGTACTCACACAGGACTTCCAATAATTCCATATTCTCATCAGACAGAGTGGAAAGACTCATAACACATGAGAGTAAGTAGAATCCTTAGAAGGGTATCACCTTTGTAGAGAGGCTAAATCAGCCCCTTCTAAAGCTCCACTAAAAGTTTCTCTAGACAACCTTCTATGCAATAAATCTTAAAAGAACCCAACTAATTCCAAGTAATTTAAATGTGCATAAGAGCAAAATCAAAACGATTTAAAAGAAAGAAAAAAAAAACCCAAAATTTATCAATCAACAACATAAAATCCACAATTCCTAACATTCAATACAATGTTACCAGGTGTTTGGCCAGGCACAGTGGCTCACACCTGCAATCCCAGGACTTTGGGAGGCTGAGGTAGGAGGATTGCTTAAGGTCAGGAATTCAAGACCAGTCTGGGCAACAAAGCAAGACCCTGTGTCTACAAAATAAATTTTTAAAATTAGCCAGGTGTGGTGGTGCCCCCCTATAGTTCCAGCTACTCAGGAGGCTGAGGTAGTAGGATCACTTGAGCCCAGGAGTTAGAGGCTACAGTGAGCTGATTTTGCAACTGCACTCCCACTTGGGCAACAGAGTGAGACTCTGTCTCTTAAGAGTAAGTTAAATTTTAAAATTACCAGGTATACCAGCAATGTGTGCCTGAAGTCCCAGCTACTCAGGAGGCTCAAGCAGGAAGATCGTTTGAGCCCTGGAGTTTGAATCCAGACTGAGCAACATAGTGAGACCTAGTGTCTAAACAATGAAATAATAAAATGTATTTTAAAAAAATACTGGGCATATAAAAAAGCAATAAAATATGACTCATTTTGTAGGGAAAAATCAAATAATAGAAAAAGATCCTGAAATGACATCAATGATAGAACAGAATGTTAAGAGAGCCATTATAAATATAGTTCATACGTTCAAGAAGGTAGAGGAAACGTGAGTATGATGAGGAAAAAAATAGAGGGTATAATTAACTCCAAAGGAATTTTTAGAGATAAAAAATATCTGAAATAGTAACCTTTAAGAGATTAACAACATATTAGATGCTGCAGAAGATAAGATCAGTGAACCTGAAGACAGAGGATTAGGAGCTACACAAAAATGAAACACAAATGAAAAAAAAAACACAGTATCACTAACATGTGAAAATACAAAGTAGTATAACACACAAGTAACTGGAGTCTGGGAGGGGAACTGAAAAATGATTTGAAGAAAATGGTCAAAATATTTTTGTTTGACAAAAACTATAAACCCACATATCTGAGAAGCTCAATAGATTCCAAGGGAATGAACCTAAAGAAAACCATGCTAATAATCACATTACTAAGAATCAATGATAAAGAGAAACCTTTACTCAGAGGGGCAAAAGGCACATTATTTACAGATTTAAATAAGAAATATTTACAGAGGAACAAATAAAAACAGACTTTTTTTTTTTTTTTTTTTTTTTTGAGATGGAGTCTTACTCTGTCACCTAGGCTGGAGTGCAGTGGCGTGATCTTGGCTCACCACAACCTCCACCTCCCAGGTTGAAGAGATTCTCCTGCCTCAGCCTCCTGAGTAGCTGGGATTACAGGCGTGTGCCATGACGCCCAGCTAATTTTTGTATTTTTAGTAGAGACGGGGTTTCACCATGTTGGTCAGGCTGGTCTCAAACTCCTGACCTCATGATCCTCCCATGTCGGCCTCCCAAAGTGCTGGGATTACAGGCATGAGCCACTGCACCCGGCCCAGACTTCTTATTAGACTATGAAAGGCAGAAGACTATGGAGTGACATCTTTATAGTAATGAAAGAAAATGAAACCTGTTCACCTAGAATTCATGTTCAAAACAGTAGAAACGTTTTTTGGAGTTTGTATTCACCCTTTCATCTGCTCCTAAGTACAGCAGCACTGTTGGTCTTGAGCAGCGGGAGCCTAGTTCCCAATTCCCTTTATGGAACTGGAGGGAACATAGTTTTATTTGCAAATTATTGTATATGTCCGTTCTAAGCTGGCTGGAGGATACCTGAAGGATGGACTTGCTTGTCTCTATCTCACATAACATGGAATGAGGGCAGGAAAAGCAGTGAGCAGTATTCATAAAAGCTATCTGGGGACTAAAAATCCACAGATAACTGGGTCAAGAGATTAAATCTAATTTCTTCACTTCTTATAAGTCTATTCAAATTGTCTATTTCTACTTGTGTCAGTTTTGGTAGTTTGGCTTTTTTAAGAGATGTGTTTATTTCATCTAAGTTATCCAACTTGTTGGTGTACAAATGTTCATAGTACTCTTATAATCCTTTTGGTTTCTGTAAAATCAGTAATAATATCCCACTTCCATTTCTGATCTTAGTAGTTTGAGTCTTTCTTTTTTTCTTCATCAATTTAGCTATAAAGGTTTGTAAATTTTGTTGACCTTTACAAAGAACCATCTTTTGGTTTCACTGATATTCTCTATCGTGTTTCTAGTCTCTATTTTATTTACCTCCACTCTAATCTTTATTATTTCCTTCCTTCTTTTAACTTTAGGTTTAGTTTGCTGCTCTTATTCTAATGTATGCATTAAGGAATGTATACATAGTTCCTTAACATAAAGTTAAGTTGTTAATTTGAGATCTTTCTTTCTTTTTTTTTTTTTTGAGATGGAGTTTCGCTCTTGTTGCCCAGGCTAGAGTGCAATGGCACGATCTTGGCTCACTGCAACCTCCACCTCCTGGGTTCAAGCAATTCTGCCTCAGCCTCCTGAGTAGCTAGGATTACAGGCATGTACCACCATGCCCAGCTAATTTTGTATTTTTAGTAGAGACGGGGTTTCTCCATGTTGGTCAGGCTAGTCTCGAACTCCCGATCTCAGGTGATCCGCCCACTTTGGCCTCCTAAAGTGCTGGGATTACAGGCATGAGCCACCGTGCCCGGCCTGAGATCTTTCTCTTTTTTAGTGTAAATGCTTATAGCCATAAATTTCTCCCCTTAGCATCGATTTTTCTGTGTCCCATAAGTTTTGGTATGTTGTGTTTTCATTTGTCTCAAGGTAGTTCCTAATTTTTCTTGTAATTTCTTCTGTGACCCATTGGTTTTTAAAGAATTTTTTGTTTAATTTCCAAATGTTTGTGAATTTTCTAATTTTCTTCTATTACTGATTTCTAGCTTTATTCTACTGTAAAAGAATAAATTGCAGTATGTGTAGAAGTTTTTCAATTAAGAATCATGTTAAACATGATTTAACATGAGTTAATCATGAGTAACATGTTAAGCATGAGTAACGAAAACTTAGAAACGGTGCCTTAAATCGTAATATTGTGGTTTCATGACGTCATCAGGGGCGCAGATTCCTTTTCTTTATGGACAGCCATCTTCAGCATGAGCATGTTACTGAAGGGTAACACCAGATGGACTTTGTATCTCCAGGCATCACATGTATTCCAGGCAGGAAGAAAGAAAAAGACAAGTTCAGTTACGTACTTATCACCTAAGTCGGCCTCTGTTTTTGTTTTGTTTTTTATTTTTTGTTTTTATTTTGAAATAGAGTCTCACTCTGTCACTCAGGCTGGAGTGCAGTGATGCAATCTTGGCTCACTGCAACCTCCACCTCCCGGGTTCAAGTGATTCTCCTGCCTCAGCCTCCCAAGTAGCTGGAACCACAGGCACGTGCCACCATGCCTGGCTAATTTTTTGTATTTTTAGTAGAGACAGGGTTTCACCGTGTTAGCCAGGATGGTCTTGATCTCCTGACCTCGTGATCTACCCACCTCGGCCTCCCAAAGTACTGAGATTACAGGTGTGAGCCACTGCACCTGACTGTCGGCCTCTGTTTTAAGACACTCAGGAGAGAGAGTTAAGATACTCTCTCAACAACTTCCAATTATGTCTAGTTGGCCAAAATTTTGTCACATGGCCACTCCTGTCTGCAAAGGAGGCTAGAAGATGTAGCTCTTTTGATAGGGGACATTTCTGCCCCTTAAAAAAATGTAAGTTCTTGAGATAATACATTTTAGGAAGGCAACTAGCATTTTCTGTCACAGGAATCAAGAGACTACTTAGGATACCACTGCTTGGGGAAACATGATGGTGGCTTGTTCTATAGTAGTAGGGGGTTGATGGGAAAAAGTGATTGGATATATATATATCATATATAAGTTATATATATTATATATTCAATATATAAATATATAAATTATATATATATATATATAATTTTTTTTAGACAGGGTCTCACTCTGTTGCCCAGGCTATAGTGTAGTGGTATGATCATAGCTCACTGCAACCTCCCACTCCGAGGCTCAAGTGATCCCCCACCTCAGCCTC
Organism: Gorilla gorilla gorilla; assembly: GCF_029281585.2. NCBI lineage: Eukaryota > Metazoa > Chordata > Mammalia > Primates > Hominidae > Gorilla > Gorilla gorilla. Next base: position 104,113,477 of record NC_073235.2, on the reverse strand, counting down.
CTGAGTAGCTGGGACCATAGGCTGCACCACCACACCTGGCTAATTTTTTGTATTTTTTGTAGAGACAAGGTTTTTCTATGTTGCTCAGGCTGATCTCAAACTCCTGGACTCAAGTGAGCCACCTGCCTCAGCCTCCCAAAGTGCTGAGATTACAGGTGTGAGCCACTGCACCTGGTCATACTTGATCTGTTTTGAAGGCAGCAGCCACAGGACTTAATGCTGGATTAGTTATGGAAAGGAGAAGGAGAGGAATAAAAACCCTTAGGTTTCTGGCCTAACAATTCCAGAGATAGATGCATCATCAACTGAGAAGAGGAAAAACAGAAAGGCTGAGGGTTTTCTTTTTTGGGAGTGTGGTGCCTAATCTAAAATTGTATTTTATATACATTAAATTTGAGATAATTATCATACAGCTAAAGGGAACTCAGTATCCTCTTGAATATCTCTGAGCTATTTAGAATCTTTTCCAAAGGTCACCCTCCTCCTACATTTGTCAGAAATATTTCTATTTACGCTGGAGTTAGTTCCATTTGTTCTTATTGATTCTTCACTTACATGTATCAATTTTTCTCATATATATGGTAAACTTCGTTTTATGTTTATAAATGGAGGGATATGTTGATTATATAGGTATACTCTGTCTATGTGCTGGGCAGGCTTCCCTGGAGGGTGTGTGGGGATGGAAGATGGCAGGTAGGATGGCTGAGGACTCTACATTTCCAAAGAACCAGTGTGTTTCCTGGATGGAACTCCCTTTCCTTTTTTTCAAATCCTCTTTTAGGTTATCTAATTTGGAAGTGTGAGTCTTAGCAATCATTACTCTGCTTCCCTGTCAAGGCCCAAAACTTATATCTCTGCTTAGGAATATGCCATATTCTCCTTAGAGAACAGTTTTTTGATGTTTGGGAGAGTGACTGGGAAAAGACAGTGCTGCCAGCAGTGTTTGCTCTGTGTGCACAGAGAAAGAGAGGGGTGATAATGAAGGGTCCAAGAGGTCCAGCTTTTCCAAATGCAGCTCTTTAGTAACTATGGACATTCCCATGATCTGATTTTCTTTGTGTATGCTGAGTGTGATGGTTAATATTAGGTGTCAACTTAACTGGATTGAGAGATGACTAGAGGGCTAGAAAAGTATTGTTTCTGGGTGTGTCTGTGAGGGTGTTGCCAGAGGGGACTGACATTTGAGGCGGTGGACTGGGAGAGGAAAACCCACGCTCAATGTGGGTGGGCACTGTCCAGTCACTGCCAGCTCAGCTAGAACAAAGCAGACAGAGGAAGGAGGGATGAGCTTGCTTGCTGAGTCTTCTGGCTCACTCCCTCTTCCCTTGCCAGATGCTTTGCTTCCTCTCCTCCTGCCCTGGGACATCAGACTCCAGGTTTTTCGGCCTTTGGACTCTGGGACTTGCAGTAGCAGTCTCCAGGGAGCTTTGGGGCATTCAGCTACAGACTGAGGGTTGCACTGTTGGCTCCCCTGGTTTTGAGTCTTTTGAACTTGGACTGAGCCACTACTGGCTTCTCTCTTTCTCCAGCTTGCAGATAGCCTATTGCAGGAATTCACTGTGTAATCGTGTGTGCTATTCTTCCTAATAAACTCCCTTTTATATATACATATATCCTGTTGGTTCTGTCCCTCTGGAGAACCCTGATTAATACACTGACTTGGAATGTATTGCTTCTCAGACCCCCCTGATTTTACATCTCTAATAACTATTGTTTAAGGTTATGGTTTTTCCGATTGGGTTTTTCCATTAAGTCAATTATATCTGCTCTCATATTTTCTGTATTTTCTCAAAGTTCTAGATCCTGGTAGCTCACCTTACTGATTTCTAGTATTGCCATGGTTCTTTCTTTTTGAAATAATATTTTCTGTTCATGTACTGAAACCTTGGGAGAAAGGAGAGTAGACTCACATGTTCAGTCTGCCATCTTGAAGCTCCTGTATTGGTTTGTTTTATTGTCTTTTCCTAGCTTCCTAACATGAATACCTAGAGCATTCCCCCAATATTACTTTACTGAAGATTTTTATTTGTGAAAGAATTATATGTTCATCTAATCAATAATACCCAGTTAAACAGAGTAAAAGTTAATAGCATCCTCCTTCCTCTCCTCCAGAGCTACTTTCGTGTGAAAACAATGTAAGCATTTTGAATCCATTCACACATTTGTCCATGCTTGTAATAGGGGGAATTTTTTGTTTGCTTTGTTACAAAAATGAAATTATATTTTTCTACTACTTGTTCTTTCACTTGTTTATCATACATGTTTCTTTTTTAAATTTTTCTATTCATTTAAAGCAATGAGCTTTCAAATGTTATAACATAAACTGTGTTTAAGAGAGATTTGGGAGAAATTTAAGCAAAGAAAAACAAAAGGAACAAAAGAATAGGTATGGAAGTACAAGATGTATGTCAAGAATTCAGAGTTAGACACATTTGGCTGAAGGAGAGGAACGATACTGGCAAATATTGAGAAACTTGCAGAGACAATATAGAGTTGGTATGTGAGGACAATGAGTGGGAAGACATTGAGGCTTTAAGAATAGGGTCATTTATTAACTGCTTAATGTTTATTAAACCTTAAAATAACCTAAAAGTATCTCTAATAAAAATGTTACTCATTGAATTGTTATTTTAATTAATTTAGTCCATAGTGAACCCTCTACAGACTAAAGGAGATAATGTATAGGAAAGTCATTTGAAGAACCAAGTGTTCTGTAAAGAGATGTGTCACGTTTTCTCTCTGTATGAGTTGGCAGTGTGGATGCACATTATGATGCTCCTAAAGCCACTCATTCTCCCTCACTGCTATCTGGATTGTGTGGGGGACTGAGTACCCAATGAAAACTTTGGACTCCTAGGATTTAAGCTACTAGTCATCTGGGTAACTTGGGACAAGAAACTTCAGCTTCAGATTCTGTGTAAAATAAGAACTAGAACTAGATTGTCTCTAAAATACTTCCATCTCTAAAAATTCAATGGTTCTGTGATCCTGTAATTGTTCCCACACATCTTGATTTAGTATTTCTTTAGGGAGTTTTAAATATTCATTTAACAGTGACAGGTTGATAATCATTGAAAATGCTATCTATGGCTGGGCGCGGTGGCTCACGCCTGTAATCCCAGCACTTTGGGAGGCCAAGGAAAACGGATCACTTGAGGTCAGGAGTTCGAGACCAGCCTGGCCAACATGGCAAAACCCCATCTCTACAAAAAATACAAAAATTAGCCAGATGTGCTGGCACATACCTGTAATCCCAGCTACTCAGGTGGCTGAGGCACAAGAATCGCTTGAACCCAGGAGGCAGAGGTTGCAGTAAGCCAAGATCATGCCACTGCACTCTGGCCTGGCCAACAGAGCAAGACTCTGTCTCAAAAAAATAATAAATAAATAAATAAAATGCTATCTCAATATAATATGAGCTGCCATGTATTGTGTAAAGGCATCTCACAGCCTTTTAAAAATCAGATTACATTTCTTCTGACAATTCTATTTTATTTTTACTTTTGTTTCTGCTTGAAGTTGCTGTGCATTATTTTGACTTTACAAATTCAATAGGGCGACTATTATAATACCAAAGAATCCAATATTTCACATATATAATATTATATGTATATAGATTTCTTTCATAATTGGCAAGGTATAGTTGTTATGATAAAAATATTTAGGTTTAAAAATTTTATATCTCTAATAACTATTGCAAGAATAAAATGATCTTGATATTCTTATATTACAAGTAATCTAAAATTAGAACTTCTTTTTTTATAAGGTGGCTTTTTCACCAAAAGAATATAATTCACCATCTTTCAGACCAGAATATATAGAATTCAAACCAAAATTTCAGGTGAGTCCTGAATTATTGTATCCCAGTATCATTATACTTAATTACTAGGTTTCTTCAATACTTTAATTCAATAGTTCTAAAAAGCTACTCATTAGAAACACCTGGCTACCATAAAAAATACACATTCCCAGGTCCACTTCTGACCTAATGAATCTCAACTCGGAAACAGAACCTGGGAATTTGTATTTCTCAAAAAAAAAAAAAAAAACCAAGGGGATTCTTAATTTGTCATCTTGGTATCCACTAGAATTTGAAAAACCAGTTACAATAAGTTGCATCCATTAAAAAAATTTTGAACTACTAAGTTGAAATAAAGTAAGACAAATACTAGGCTGATTCTTTCACATTTTGCTTTTTTTAGTTAGATAACACAGAAGTATGAAAAAAGAGTTTCAATAAGAATTTTTATTTTGAAGGCTGTTTCAATGATTAGAAGAGCTTGATCCCAGAGCTAAAAAGCTGCTTATGAATATTACACTGAATTTTTACTGTAATCCTGAGTTTTCTATACGGTTCTCCCTTATCCATTTCTGAGGCATTATACAGTATGCATCAAAAAGCAAGATTAAGCTGTGACATGTTAAGGACTGGGTGGAGCTCATCATCATTGTTGAAACTCTCAGACTTAAAGGTAGATGATATATGCCCCCAAGTCAGTTTTTAGAGAATATTTATGATACTTTTCATGAGTTTCATTTCAGTACTTTTCACTACTTGCTTGAATTAAAAAAAAAAATTTCCTACATTGCTATGAATGTAGCAAATATTTAGGTAAATGAGACTTGGATCCTGATGTTAGCCATTGTCTAAGGAAATGAAGCTAACACTAGAAATTGAGTTGTTAAAAATAAACTATTTATGGGTGGCTTTTTAAGTATTTAAAAATATTCCAAGCAGCAAAAAGCACTTGGACACAAAATAGTGTCAGAATTAAGAATCTGACATTTTTCCATTAAAATTTTTATTTCAATTTCAAATATGTTAAAATAATTAAAGTTGATTTTCTCCCTTTGTGGAGGGTAGGAGAGTGAATAGATACGTTGACAGATTGCTCAAGGAAAATTAACTAGAAAATATATGATAAATTCAAAATCATTGCTACCAAATGTCTTACCTTTTTTTTAATATTGCAGTTTCAGAAATTCAACAAGAACGGTTTTGATCCTTTTCTAAGGAATATAAACAAAATGTCAGTCAGAAAAAGAAAAGATCAAGATATATACAAATATAGAAACATCTTAGGTGCAGAGGTCATAGAGCATGAAGACCAGGATCCTCCTTATCCAGCACAATCAAAAACTGCAGGACCTGCTAATAAAACCTGGGCCCATGACCCTAATATCTTCACAACAAAGATGTTAGAAACTGAGAATAAGTTAGCCCCTGATCCTACTATCAATACAATAAAGGGTTTAGATACAAAGAATAGTTTAAAAGAAAATCTACCAAATGTATCTTTACCAAGCTTCAAAGGAGAATCATCAAGGGCTGGAAATGTACAGGCAAACACATGTCACCTCTCGAAGTCTTTAAATTTTACCCCCCATATAGAATATTTAAAACAGTCAATGATACTCAAGTCAATTTTAAGTAAAAATCTGCAAGACCTTTCAGACAAATTATTTTCTAAACCAGAAGTTAGTATGAACAGTGAAGCAAGAGAGAAAAGTAGTTCTCCACTTCTAAGCATTCATGATAAATCATCAAGTAGTATGGAAGACAACTTATTGGAAAAAAAACAAGATTTAAACAACTGGCTTTCAGAAAAAGACATTTTAAATTCAAAGGCTACTTTAAGTCAAATAATTAAAAATATTCCTGCAGATTCATTTTCAGAAGGTAGTCAAATAATTGAAAATATTCCTGCAGATTCACTTTTAGAAGGTGGTCAAGTAATTAAAAATATTCCTGAATATTCAATTTCAGAAGGGGGTCAGATAATTAAAAATATTCCTGCAGATTCATTTTTAGAAAGTGGACCAGGACAATCTCCAGAGGTAGAAGAACATGTCTCTAAAAAACACTTCGAAGCTGATGAGAGAGATTTTCCAATTAAAAAAAATAGTAGTATCAAAAAGAAACATTTAATAAGTGAAGTACCTAACTCCAAATCAGGTTCAAGTGGCACTGTACATGACTACATTATGAGGCAAATATTCACTGCACCAATATTCTCAGAATTGGAGATAGAAGTGAAAGAGCCAAGTGAGACACCAATGAACTTGGAAAATCAATTACCTACACCTTGGAAGAGAAGTTTGTCATCACATATTCTATTTCATGAAGAAAATGCTGATGAAATAGAATTGCCACAGCCCAGATCTGCTATAAGCCAGATAATACAAGCATTTCCTATAGATACGCTTTTAGAATCTGGGATAATCAAAGTGATAGAATTAGATAAAGAATGCCATAAGAGTTCTTTGCTGGGTACGGGGATCACTTCTCCTAAAGGAAACCTAAAGGATTCCCAAGAGTATTATTCAGAAATCAGAAGTGAGACAGAACCTCTTTCTGAGCAGAATATACCCATCATTCCCAAAGACACTACTTCTGTTAGTAGAGCTGAATTTATACAGGAAGACCAAAATATGTTCCCACAAGATTCAAGTTATTATTCAATAGCAAATAAAGAACTGTATTTGCCAAGAAATGGTCAGAGGGTTGGTAAGGACAAAAATGATCTCAGTTCTACTTTAGAAAGTTTAACTAACTCATTAATGGATAAACTTAGTGAATCAGATGAAATAATGTTAAAATCCTTTTTAAAAAACATCTTCAATGTTTTTTTCAAATATAATCATTCTGAAAGAAGAGGACAGCCAGAAAAAGAATTAGAAAGACTAATTCAACCTTCTTTTACAAGTGACAGAGAACACCTTGAAGAACTCCAAGAGGATTTTGATAAAGCAGAAAAATTAGACAGAAAACCTATTTTGAGTCCAAAGTTGCGTGTGTTTCTAGAAGAACTCTCAGAGTCAGAAGTAAAACATTTAAAATCTGAATTAAGTAAACAAATCCAGCATTACCTTGTAGAAAGACTTTCAGAATCAGGACATATCACCAAGGAGGACTTACCAAAAATCTATCAAAATCTGTATCTGATGAATGAGAAAGCAGAGCGGAAAGGGCCAAACAGTTTTCAGGGGAAATATTCTGAAACTGTGAAAGAAATCATGTCTTTTGTCAACAGTTTCAACCATCATTTCATAGATAAACATTTAGAAATAAAACTAAGATCTTTTTTAAAAGAGATTCTCCAAAACTATTTCCTAAAAAACATTTCAGAAAGCAGTTTATTTAATGAGACAGCATCTGAGACTATATACCCAAACATATCTTCTCTAAGGACTAAAAGTGTCTCAATATCTTTTCATGAACTAGAACAAGATATTTCAAAGGGGAGTTTTGGTAGAAGGTTTGAAATAAACATGAAATATCCTTTAAGTAAATCTCTACAAAACTATCTGATAGCTTTATCAGAAAATGAATTATTACATCTAAAAGCTGATTTAAGCAAACACCTCCAGAGTCTTTTTATAGAAAAACTTTCAAAATCAGGACTAATGACAAAAAAGCAATTAGAAGGGATCAACCAACATATAAATTTGCTTAATTCTAGTTCTATACCATTAAAATATATAAAAACACATTTACCTTTTAGAGATGACTGTCACTTTGTGGAGAAGCATTCAGAAAAGCAAAATAAATATTCAAGAATTGTTCAACAAACCACTTTACAAACGGTTTCTGAGGATAAACTTAGAGAAGCAGAATTGATTCGAGAGAAAGAAAAGAAATATTTTCCCTTACAGAATTTAAAGGGAAATTCATCTTTAATTAAGGAACAGAAAAGTTATCACACTAAGGAAGAAGCTAAAACACCAAGTTTAATCAAAGTACAACCTTCTTCCAATGAAAATATCCAGGCAAGTCCATTAAGTAAGTCATCAGAAATACTTACAGATATACTGCTTAAGAAACTAAGGAAAGAACATGTATTCACGCAGCTTCCTCAAGCAGAAAATTCTGTTCATAAAACAGAGATTCAAGACCCATATAGTTGGGGTGGTAAATCAAAAATAATTCAATCAAAAGCTTGGTGTGAAAAGACACTGAAAATGAAGTCCCTTGATAGAAAGGAGCACGTAAACAGCTATAAATGGACTGTTCAGGAAAAACCTGAAGCAGTATTAACATTGTGTCCAAGAATTCCTAATGCCAGAATGCCAAGGGAAGATGAGTACTTAAACAGAATCACTTTCCCTTCCTGGCAAAGTAGCACTTTAACTCATTTCAATACAGAGACTGGGGAAAAATCAAAATTAGAAGACCAGTATTGTCAGAGATTGAAAGGAAATAATAACAATAATAAAAAGCATTTAGTAACATTTGCACAATACAAAAAAGAAATACAAACTCTTTATATAAAACCAGATGAAATTTGCAGTGAAAAATGTGCCAAGTTCCCTGAAATACAGTCATTCCAACATAAGGTTGTAGAAGATGAGAAAAACTCGAAACCATACCTCTTCCCAGAATTATTTAAGAGAGAAGATCTAAAACCCAAGGTCCGAAAAGAAAGAGACCGTGTCGCCCAACCAAAAAAGTCATTTAACAAGATAGTCAGGATACTACCAACCACACTGCCCACCACAAGAATTCACCTAAAGAAGTCTGTTCCAAGGACACTGCTTCACTGGACTGCAAGAAGAACTATACATGTAATAATGTTTTTCTAAGTCTTCTACTTCTGTATTTGGCAAACTTCTGGCAATAATTTAGGGTGTATATATCCGCATCCAACTGTATGTATAACCTTAATTACCCCCAAGACATACAGACCTCCAATTTAAAAATTCCTCTGAAAGACCAGGTGTGGTGGCTCACACCTGTAATCCCAGCACTTTGGGAGGCTGAGGCGGGTGGATCACGAGGTCAGGAGATCGAGACCATCCTGGCTAACATGGTGAAACCCCGTTTCTACTAAAAATACAAAACATTAGCCGGGCATGGTGGCGGGCACCTGTAGTCCCAGCTACTCGGGAGGCTGAGGCAGGAGAATGGCATGAACCCGGGAGGCGGAGCTTGCAGTGAGCCGAGATTGCGCCACTGCACTCCAGCCTGGTGACAGAGTGAGACTCCGTCTCAAAACAAACAAACAAAAAAATTCCTCTGAAACTTAAATATCACCTCACCTGATTCAAAATACAATCACAAAATCAGGGGGACTGTTAACACACCTACTACCTTTTTATGAAATAAACAGTGGCACCCCTCCCCCAACCCACCATCTGGGACATGAATTAGAAAAAGGTGCCCTCTTCCTCTGGGCAGATTCTCCCAGCTGACACAGCCGAGAGTCAGAGTACACAGTCCTGATTGTGGAAAACTGGCTGGATTTTAGCCCTGACTAAAATTAGTACAACCATTGGCTGTGGCCAGATACTGTGGAAACATAGCCAACATTTTCTTTTCATAGAGATATAACTACAACTATTAGAGGTTTTTTTTTTCACACAGCTGAATTATCTTTGCTTCAGTTAAACAAATATGAAGCTCCCATGTGCCAGTTAACTGGCTAAAAATTAGGGATATGCAAAATTTACAATCCATTGGATTATGAATTGCAAAAATTTAACTTCTAGTCTTTTCTTTTTTCACCACCATGCTATATCATGTGCTGAGAAACTTGAGAATTCAAATATATTTTTAATATTAACATAAAACAATTAGGAGGCCAGGCGCGGTGGCTCACGCCTATAATCCCAGCACTTTGGGAGGCTGAGGCAGGTGGATCACTTGAGGCCAGGAATTTGAGACCGGCCTGGCCAACATGGTGAAACTCCATCTCTACTAAAAGTACAAAACTCCATCTCTACTAAAAGTACCAAAATTAGCTGGTGCACGCCTGTAATCCCAGCTACTTGAGAGACTGAGGCACGAGAATCGCTTGAACCCAGGAGGCGGAGGTTGCAGTGAGCCAAGATGGTGCCAGTGCACTCCAGCCTGGGCAAGAGAGCAAGATCAGTCTCAAAAAAAAAAAAAAAAAAATTAGGAAAGTAAATCTGCGACTAGACTTTATACAAATCATTCCAAAGCAAATTTAAAATCTAGGAATGGAAGGGATTTTTAATTTTCTGAATCACTGGTCTTCCCTATAGTATGCATAACAGGCATGACCCATAATTGGAAAAACTGCTAAGTAAATATGAGTAAGTAAAACTCATATTAAATTGATACTTTGATGTGCATAATTCTACCTTTGAGAAAATCTAATTTCTGCGTAATTGCTTTGAATTTATTTTCCACAGTAAAGCAAACTATTAGCTTTATAGTAACAGGGTAAATATTATATAGCTATATATTATACACACTATATATTATACAGCTAAATATTAACTATAGTGACAGGGTATAAATATCAGCTTATACTTTCAATTTTGGATTTTTCTTTTCTATCTAAATTCGGAAACAGTATTGAGAGGGTGAGTGTAAATACACACGTGTCTACACACTTGGAAAAAAGGTAGAAGATGGGGTGATAGTCTTCAAAGAAGATTTTCTGAATTTTTTAAGACAAATGGAATCTTTAATACAACTTTTCAAGCAAAGTAAGTAATTGTGTTTATGTTAAATGATATAAGATTATATAGGATCTCAGAACCCTTATCCTAAGAGCAGGCAAGGGAGATAGAGTTATCTTTATTTCTCTCGGTTAAACCAACTGTTCCTAAACTTTCCTCTAATAGATAATTGAGTGGTAAGAGGGCATTTTTCAGATGATAACAACTTACTCATCTGATTTTCTAAAATCCAGGAATCTCCCAAAGGAATCAAGACAGAAGAGAGAGAAACTGAGTCGTAGGAGCACCTAGAAAAGTGACCAGTGGCCTGGGTCTCCATGCCCTTCCACTGCCACTCCAGTAATCAAGTTATATCAGCTGTGAAGGAAAATTATGTGTTACTCACTAACATAGCATAAATTATCTCATTGTGGCTTCCCTAATTGTCTTGTGTACATAAGAGGGAAGAGGAAGAATGTTTTCTTGCCTTCTCCAAACTCAGGCAGAAATGTTAAATAGGTAGAATTTATCTTTAGACTCGTTATACATTCTTTTTTGTAAATCTTTTTCTGACTGCCTAATTCTTATTAGTCCTGCCCAATGTTCCCTGATCCCCAGTTCTATTAATCCATCCCCACCTGTGTTCAATTCAAGCAGCCCATTCCCTTGGTGTGGCTGTCTTTGCAAAGTATTATGAGATGAGCTGCTCAAACTGCTGAGGAAATTGTTTACCGTAATTTGAGGGTAACTACTAGATTCATACCTTATATAGCTATATAATAGAAAATTTGAAAAAGAATCATTTACTATGGTATATATCCTTCCAGTTATTTTACCAAATGTTTTACTTGTTTACTCAGAGTATACATGCAATTTTTTATTTTTAATGTAAACATTATAACCATATTCTTGGGTGTGGCACACACTCTCTCCCTCTCTCTGTATGTATATAAATTAACTAAAGATGGTTATTAAAGGATGAAAGATCAAATTTTGGATGATATGAAAAGTAAAATATAAGAGTTCATAATTTATATTTGGGGTCGGAGAGAGAGATTTTGTTGGAGAGAAATTACAAAGTAATCTGGCCAGCATTGCTTAGGAGTCTGACCCCTGAGGTCAGCTCTCAAGTTTTTCAGGTTTCTAGCTTATCTTCAATATCTTTTGAAATAACGGATCCTTTGTAACAGATCTTTTTAAAGCATGGTTTCTAGCATAGTATCTAGCACAGTATCTAATGGGAGGCATCGGGTGTAGGGTCTGAATTTAGAGACTGCCTAAGAAACATTCAGTGTTTTCATTCTTTGTCTTTAACTGTTGCTATTATAAACTTTAGTCCTTGTGTGTTTTTCTTTTTTCTTTTGACCATCCATGTCAGAAGTCCTTGTAAATTTAAAAACTACTTTTAAGAAACCTAATTTACCAATCGGATCTTTTATTTTATTATTTAGGATTGTTCAGATAAATTTGAGGATTTACATGACATGACCTCATTTACACACCTTAAAAAAGTAAAATCAAGATCAAGGCTTTTAGGAAAAAGCTCAGATGGTATCCATAACCATGCCAGACACTCTGCAAGACCATATACTGCTCCAGAGGTTAACAAGCAACGAGAAAGCTACAGTGGAAAGTTTACAAGTCGTCGAATGGTTTCATCAGGCTTAGTTCATATAAATGATAAAACATCAGATTATGAAATGCATAAAATGCGGCCAAAAAAAATTAAAAGAGGATATTGAAAAATGTTCGCTCATTTGTGATATTATAAAACATGTTTAACTCAGAATGATATGTGAGGCCAGCAGTCAGAATATCATTTCTCCATTAACAAAATGGTTTGGAGATCTCTTCTTTTGTGTGACAGAAGTCAGCAACCAAATTTCATCTTGTTAGAACCATTTTGTTTTGATTAAAATGAAAAACAAACACATTTGATGTAAATGTGTTTTTGTTCATGAACCTTAGGGAACAAACCCAGAAATACGTATTCAGTTTATGTCCATTAACAAAGTTTTATTTCTCAGTTTTTCTTAATTTTTCCACTATATAATATCACTCCAATTTGTATTTCTCTGACTTCTCCAACCTTTGTTACACTGTAAATTTTCCCTTTCTACCCAGTTTTCAGGTGATTTGTGGTTATCAATGTGTGCAGCCTTTTGTTATGAATATATACTTTTAGGCCAGGCACCGTGGCTCACGCCTGTAATCTCAGCACTTTGGGAGGCCAAGGTGAATGGATGGCTTGAGCCCAGGAGTTCTAGACCAGCCTGGGCAACATGGCGAAACCCTGTCTCTACAAAAAAATCAGCTGGGCGTGATAGCATGCCTGTGGTCCCAGCTACTCAGGAAGCTGAGGTGGGAGAACCACCTGAGCCTGGGAGGCCAAGGCTGCAGTGAGCTGTGAGAGTGACACCCCTCTCAAGAAAAAAAAAAAGAATACATACTTTTACTCTTCAGCTCTAGTTATATTTCTAGATTCAACAGTTTGCAATTCTCTGGGCCTTATACTTGTTTATTAACTTTTTTGGGACAGAGTTCTCGCTATGTTGCCCAGGCTGGTCTCGAACTCTGGGCTCAAACGATCCACCCGCCTCAGCTGGTCAAATAACTGAGATTTAAAGGTGTGTGCCACCACTCCCAGCTGAACTTTTATTCATTTTAACATCATCTGATATTGCATCTTTTTACACAAAAAACATAAGAATATAGTTAATATTAATTCCTGAAGCATCTCTTACACAGCAGTGACTTTCTAAGTTACTCATACAACTGTGAAAGGGCCTCTTAGTAACACCATGCTTGGGAAACTGCATAAAATTGTAGAAACTGAATAAAGTATAATCTAGCTAAATCAACATAGGATTTAAATCAGACTTCTGAGAATTGGTTCTATTTCTTTGTAAGTACAATATTTGGATCTTGTTGAACTTTGATCCACTCTTGAAAAGCAAAACTCGATTTACAGAATTTTTGTTTCTATTTTTCTACCAGAAGTTATAAAGACTATGGGGTTTAAATAGAATTGGCTGATGGAAAACATAATTCCTGATCATTCAATGTTATAATCAGGATAGAAATTTTTTATAGGGACTAAGAATTTCCAATAATCCTCAAAGTTGTAAGTATTTATTTCAGTCACCATGTAACTGGGAAAACACAACTCCAGATCTTTCAGGTAGAAGGAATACAGGGAGTTGGTTTTGTGGGTGATGGAATCAAGGCTAAGAAGCAAAAAGGGATGTTGAAGCAACCCAGGGATTAGCAAGAGTGGGAAGTGCTACCACCACTCAGATGGAAAGGACAGCAGGAGGAACTGGTGCTACCAGAGTCTTGAAGCTAGAGACAAAGATGATACCGCCACTGCCAGGGACACTCGAAGCAGAAGGGGAGTGGGGCAAAGGGTGAGAAATACCATGTTTCTCCTCTCTCGTTCTGCTCTCTGATCTTCTGTTGCCTCCCTGGAAACCAGAGTTTGTGGGTACATGGGAAACGTAGATCCCAGTGAAGCAGAACAGGGAGAGAGTGGAGAAATGAACTTGAGAGCTAATAGGCAATTGGCCAACAGTACTTATGAGGGAAACCATTGATTTGGCTTGCAGTAAAGGAAGAAATATTTACTAGATAGAAATCTCAAATCTCTGCCTCATTAAATTTTTAATGGCAATATTGTGACAAGCAAAGAATTTAAAACTTCTTACCATGGAAATCTCTTACATTTTCTTTTCAAAAGTCTTTTTTTTTAATTCAAATACTTATTCAAGAAAGAATTCAATAAATATTAAACATCTACAAAATGCCAGACACTTTTACTAAACAGCAATATACCAGTGAATGAGACAATATTCTCTGGAAGTCCACAGTCCTTTGGGAACATAAACACAGAAGCAATTAGAGTTGTGTAAGTGCTTTTTGGGGAAGGTACTATAGAAGCTCATAGGAGGGCATTTTAGCTAAGTGACTGCTAGTTTGGGTCCTTTGAAAAGCAGACACCAAGATGAAATTAGATGTGTGGTAGTCATGGCCCCTACTAATGTGTCCATGTCCTAATCCCAGGAACCTGTGAATGTTACCTTATGTGATGAGAGATTTTTGCAACTGTGATTAAACCAAAGGTGTTGAGATCGGGGGAATTATCCCAAATTATCTGGGTGGGCACAATATAATCACACAAGTCAGAGAAGGAGATGGGACCACAGAAGCAGAAGTTGGAGCAGTGCTGTGCCATGAGGGAAGGAAGTAGGAAGCCTCTAGAATCTGGGAAGGCAATAGATTCTCCCCTAGAGACTCCGGAAGGAGTGTAGCGCTGCCAATCCATTTTAAACTTCTGACCTCCAGAACTGTCAGATAATAAACGTGCGTTGTTTTAAGCCACTGAGTTTGTGGTAATTTGTCACAGCCGTGATAGGAAATTAATACCACCTGCAACAGATGTTTTGCGGGGAAAAGTCTGGGAGGGAAAAATAGGGAGGCAGTAGAAGATGGCTGCGAGAGCTGTCCAAGATGTAAGTCTGACCAATGTGGAAAAGAGGGAGGAAGACAAGAAGGCAGAATAGGAAATAGGAAATGTCTTAGACTGCAGTGTCATTCTTTTTTTTTTTTTAAATATTTTTTTTTAATTTTTTTTTTTTTATACTTTAAGTTTTAGGGTACATGTGCACATTGTGCGGGTTAGTTACATATGTATACATGTGCCATGCTGGTGCGCTGCACCCACTAACTCGTCATCTAGCATTAGGTATATCTCCCAATGCTATCCCTCCCCCCTCCCCCCACCCCACCACAGTCCCCCGAGTATGATATTCCCCTTCCTGTGTCCATGTGATCTCATTGTTCAATTCCCACCTATGAGTGAGAATATGCGGTGTTTGGTTTTTTGTTCTTGCAATAGTTTACTGAGAATGATGACTTCCAATTTCATCCATGTCCCTACAAAGGACATGAACTCATCATTTTTTATGGCTGCATAGTATTCCATGGTGTATATGTGCCACATTTTCTTAATCCAGTCTATCATTGTTGGACATTTGGGTTGGTTCCAAGTCTTTGCTATTGTGAATAATGCCGCAATAAACATACGTGTGCATGTGTCTTTATAGCAGCATGATTTATAGTCCTTTGGGTATATACCCAGTAATGGGATGGCTGGGTCAAATGGTATTTCCAGTTCTAGATCCCTGAGGAATCGCCACACTGTCTTCCACAATGGTTGAACTAGTTTACCTCCCACCAACAGTGTAAAAGTGTTCCTATTTCTCCACATCCTCTCCAGCACCTGTTGTTTCCTGACTTTTTAATGATCGCCATTCTAACTGGTGTGAGATGGTATCTCATTGTGGTTTTGATTTGCATTTCTCTGATGGCCAGTGTCATTCTAAGTAAGTTTCAGTCGGGCTGATGGGGAGTGCTCCAGCCGAAGCCATTAATCACAAAAGGCCTTTGTCTCCCAGGAATGGGCCTGACTTGCAATCCCTGCTGCCAGGGGTAGGGATAGGATGAGGCAGGTATGGTAGGTAGCATAATGTTCCCCCAAAGATGCCTACATCCTAAGGCCCAGAACCTGTTAATATGTTAGGTTACGTGGCTAAAGGAACTACGATTGCAGACAGAATTAAGGTTGCTTATCAGCTGACTGTAGACAGGGAAGCTATCCCAGATTATCTCATTATGCCCAGTGTAATCACAGGGGTCTTTAAAAAGTAGAAGATAGAATCAAAGAGAGAACCAGAGAAATGGCAGAATGAGGATTCAGCCCCAAATTGCTGACTTTGAAGATGGACAAACAGGGCCATGAGCCAAGGAACATGAATAGTCTCTAAAAACTGGAAAGGCCAAGGAAACAGATTCCCATCTGGAGCCTCCAGAAGGAATGGAGCACTGCCAAAACCTTGATTTTAGCTCAGTAAGACTGATTTCAAACTTCTGGACCAGAACTTCAGAATAATAAATTTGTGTTGCTTAAGCCACTAAGTTTGTGGCAATTTGTTACAGCAGCCATTGGAAATACAGCAAGCAAGGAGCCTGAGGCACAAAATTTAAGAAAGCACTCACAGGGTGAAGTCATCACTCATGGTGATACCCATGGTGATGGTTGATTTTGTGTGTCAACTGTACTGGGCCACAGGTGCCCAGATACTTGGTCAAACAGTATTCTGAATGCCTGTAGTCCCAGCACTTTGGGAGTCCGAGGTCAGGAGTTCTAGACCAGCCTGGCCAACATGGTGAAACCCCATCTCTACTAAAAATGCAAAAATTAGCTGGGCATGGTGATGGGAGCCTGTAATCCCAGCTACTTGGGAGGCTGAGGCAGGAGAATCACTTGAACCCGGGAGGCGGAGGTTACAGTGAGCTGAGATCATGCCACTGCACCCCAGCCTGGGCGACGAGCAAGACTCCATCTCAAACAAACAAAAAATTACATTATTCTGAGTGTCTCTGTGAGGATGTGTATTAGGGTTCTCCAGAGGGACAGAACTAATGAATATATGAAATGGAGTATACTAGGGAGAATTGGCTCACACTATCACAAGGTGAAGTCCTGCAGTAGGCCATCTGCAAGCTGAGGAAGAAAGAAGCCAGCAGTTGCTCCATCCAATTCCAAAAGCCTCAAAAGCAGCAAAGCCAACAGTGCAACCCTCGGTCTGTGGCTGAAGGCCCAAAAGTCCTGAGGAGGCCCTTGTGCAACTCCCAGAGTCCGAAGGCCAAAGAACCTAGAGTCTGATGTCCAAGGGCAGGAGGAGTGGAAAGAAGCATCCAGCATGGAAGAAAGATGAAATCCACAAGGCTCAGCAAGCAAGGTTATCCCTCTTCTGGCCGCCATCTAGCCGTTTGGCAGCTGACTGCATGGTGCCCACCTACATTGAGGGTGGGTCTTCCTCTCCCAGTCCACTGACTCAAACGTCAATCTCCTCTGGCAACACCCTCATAGACACACCCAGAAACAATACTTTACCACAGGAGTCCCCAAACCCCGCTGTGGACCCATACGGGTCAGTGGCCTGTTGGGAACCCAGTGTCACAGCAGATGAGCAGCAGGGTGGGTGAGCATTACCGCCTGAGTTCTGCCTCCTGTCAGATCAGCGGCCACATTAAATTCTCATAGGAGCACCAACCCTATTGTGAACTGCACACACAAGCGATCTAGATTGTGCCGCTCCTTATGAGAATCTAATGCCTGATCTGAGATGGAACAGCTTCATCCTGAAACCATCCCCCACCCCATGGAAAAACTGTATACCACAAAACTGGTGCCAAAAAGGTTGGGACCACTGTGTTATCAGCTATCTAGACATCCTTCAATCCAATCAAGTTGACACTTAATATTAACCATCACACGGTGTTTCTGGATCAGACTAACATTTAAATCGGTCGACTAAGTGAAGCAGATTGCACTCTCTAATATGAGTGGACCTCATCCAATCAATTGAAGACCTGAATAGAAGAGAAAGGCTAAACTTCCCCCAAGTAAAAGATAATTCCTCCTGCCTGCATGCATTTGAACTGGGACATTGGCTTTTTCCTGCCTTTGGACTCAAACTGAAACACTGACTCTTCCTGGGTCTTGAGTCTGACAACCTTTGGATGAGAACTACACCATCAGCTCTTCCGGATGTCCAGCTTGCTAACTCACCTGGCAGATCTTTGGACTTGTCAGCCTCCACAATCGCATGAACCAATTCCTTATAATAAATCAGTTTATATATGTATGTATATAAAATATAGATATGTTATATACGCACATTGATTCTGTTGGCTATTTCTCTGGAGTACCCTAACACACCCCATAGTAGGAGATCTGAGAAGCACCATTTCGGGCCCTCTATGGTCCAATTTTTAAACTACACACATTCAGGAGAACCTCCACACAGATTTGAAAGACCTCTAAGGTCTCTGTGGGCCTCTCTTACAGAAGGGAAATTTAGAAGGGGGAGGTTAGTAGGATGAACTATAGCCCTTACCACTAGAGTTGCTCTTAGGGCCTCAGCGGTCTTCATCTTCTCCCTTTTTCACTGTCCATTTTAAATTCTTTCACTTTGGTGGGTCTTGGTGGCTTAACGGATGGAGTAACCCAAACCTTCATTCTTGAGGGGGTCCAGTCAATAAACATGAAGATAATTGTGCTTGAAATCGCCTATGGATTTGTATATTATTTGTCTTTTTAATTTTTTAGTCCTGAGGTAATCATTTTAAAATAACTTTTAATGTAATATAAATAAGATTGTATAAATTAAGAAAATCAACTGAAGTAGGTCCCAGTTTACCACACCTCCAAACTATGTATTCTTTTTGAGACATGGCAGAGTCTCTTTTCTAATTAGGAAATATTAATTAATTAAGACCTCTATGCCCTCATATGTTGTATCTCCTACAGGAGCAATAACCATACAAAAGGCCAGAATGCCTTCTGCCTCCATTTAATCAAATACTCAGTTGATTATAGATTATGTAAATAAATCTGCTTGAGAAAGGGCTTTTCTTGACAAAACAAATCAGAATCTGTATATTAGCTCTGTCAGACTATGCAAGGAAAATAAAAGCATAAACTCAATTCAGTAAATCTTTATTGAGCTCCCACGGGGTGCATGAATTTAGGATCTATAATTTACATAAGTAGGAAAGTGTTACTTTAGCCCCCTTTTTTAAAAAAAAGCAAATTACAATTTCTGTATACATTTCAAGTGAATCATTTAATGTGAGTGAGGCTCAGTTAGGTGTTACCATAAGTATTAACAGAAAAAAAGGGAAAGCACAAACATTTTCCCTCTACCAGAAAAGGGTCTGATGTAAGATAAACTAGCCTGTTGGTTTAACAATAGCTCATTAAAAAGGCCAGAGAATCTGGGAGAAGAAGATGTACTTGGAAGCACTGTCCTCTGAGGGCCCATTCCCAAGGGACAGCAAAATACTGAAAAAAATTAACTGGCTCAAAAATTATATTGAGAGATAAAAAGAGTTAGTCACAGCTTAGAAAAAAATTCCAGAATAAATGACACTAGCTAGATTAGTAATTCTGATGTTTCCTTGTCATAGTACTCTGTGTGAAACAGAGGGACTACAAACTGGTGCCCCTTTGAACAGAGTGGTTTTAAATAATAGATTCTCCAGTGCACCAACTGTATTTTCAAGTATAATTCTGGTATTTGTACCTAGAAATACAGAAGAAAAAGCAGCAAGGAGAAAGTGTCAAGTATATAGGACATAAAATGATTTGGCAGCCCTAGAATTCCCAGTATGAGTCTTTTTCATCAGGAAAATCACATTCTGGCTCAGTCCAAGGTAACACTGGAGGCAATGATATTGATGGCTTGTTATAAGCAGGAGGCAACAGTGAAAGTATTGAATCCTGGCTTTCTTCTTTCATCTGTTAAAGAAACTCAAAATAAGGCTGTTGATATATCATTTCAATACATCAGTTTTGTTAGCAATAAATAACTTTTAAAGAATTTATGTTAAATGTGTTTAAAATTGTTTTCAGGTATTTCCCCTAAAACTGCCTTTGATTCTGGTCATCTGAAAACAGGAAGAAGAGCCAAATAAACTGACTTCTTATCAGAGTTACTTTGCCCTTTCATCATTTCTAGCCAACATAGAAAATGTCTCTAAATTAATCAAAATATACACCAAACATCAGTAACGTGATGATAGTCCATTTTATTTTTACTCATTCTGTTTTGAAGAATGAAAGTATTTTAGAAAGTCTATAATTGAACTACCAAAAGTTTTCTTGTTTTTAACTTTATTTTGTAACAAAGTTATTAGTAAGAACCTTGGTAACCAAAATATCTCATCAAGCCAACAAAATAAAGTGACTTTTTAATAGTAATTAAAAACATCGAGACAACGGATGATAGATCAGCTCACCTGTTTGAAGAAAACATGGGACAATAAACTGCTTGCTGATGGCCTGAAATTTTTAAGAAAGTTATAAAAAAAACCTTTATATTAGAATGTAGATTTCAGGTGTAAAAATATGTTAGAAATTAGGTTTAGAGCTATAAAACCCAATACGAAAAAGATTAAAAAGAATGTATGTCAGAAGCCCAATTCTTAGCTACAACCTTGACTAAAGGAAATAATTGTAGAGGTATCCTTCAATTAATCCATACTCAACATTTACTGCACACAGTATTTACTGACAGTAACTTAGTAGGGTAGCAGCAATTTACATTTTATACTACTTAGAGTCTTAACGTAAATGTGCTAATTAATGTCTAGAAAGAGTAACTGATTTTTACTCTCATTTTTATTGTAAAAATCAGTTAGAAAATGATACAGCTGAGACTGGAGCCCAACTCTTCTGATTTTTTTTTTTCTTTTGAGATGGAGTCTCGCTCTGTCACCTAGGTTACAGTGCAGTGGTGTGATCTCGGCTCACTGCAACCTCTGCTTACTGGGTTCAAGCAATTCTCCTCTCTCAGCCTCCCGAGTAGCTGGGACTACAGGTGCATGCCACCACACCCGGCTAATTTTTGTATTTCTAGTAGAGACGGGGTTTCACCATGTTGGCCAGGCTGGTCTTGAACTCCTGACCTCAGGCAATCCACCCGCCTCGGCCTCCCAAAGTTCTGGGATTACAGGTGTGAGCCACCGCACCCAGCCTCTTCTGATTTTGAATCCAGTATTCTTCTCATTTGCTTGTTCCCACTAATTGTTCTTAGCATTGATATTTTCTAGAGCAGACAATATTTTGATCAAAAGATTTGTATTCTCCTGGAAGGGCAATGTTACAAAGCTTCTATAAAATGTAAAACATGTACATTTTGTGCTATTTAAAAGAGATCAATATTACCTTTTCTCAGGATCTTGTTGCAAACAGAGCTGTACCAAGCTAAAGAAGGCAGGAGAGAAAGTTTTTGAGGATGGTGTGTGTAATCGGTCACTATTTACTGTGTGAGTTCCACTGGAGACAAGCACACTTTCTCCAATCCCAGAGTCTACACCTGACCGGGAATTTTTCATTCTGGATTCTGATTGAGGGAAAATACTGATATCCAATGGGCTATAAGGAGGACCTTTCAGTTTCTGTAACAGCATCTAAAAGAAACAGAACTTTCCTTCAACACTTTTCAGGCAAAATATTAAAACAGTAACAACAATAAAGCTCCTAAGAGTCTATAGCAAACATGTTTAACAGAAATTATCTAGAATGTAAGCAGTCTTATGAAAGGCAAGTAGCTCAGGGATTTTAGCAGCACTTACCTGAGTTCTATGCATGTCCTGGAAAGGCACCTGCCCACTGGCTAATTCACATGCTGTAATCCCAACACTGTAAATATCTGACTTCACATTATACCCATGTAAATCCTGTAGGACACAATTAATTTGAAGTCTTTTAGTGCAAATAAGTTAACCAAAAGTTATACACATGTGCTTTTTTGATAAAGAATGGTGAACAATAATGGAAAAGAAACCCATAAGCGACAAATCAAGACACACTTCACATATGGTATTTAATTTCCTAACATAATTTTGACAAGAAAGAGAAATAAAGTCTTGCAGAAGGCCATTCACCAATCCAAATATAAAGACACAACTGTACTTTAGCCAAACTCAGAAGACACTTGAGACACAGACAACCCAATGCAACGGCCACACCTGACCTGTCTCAGTAGTTCTGGACTCAGCCACGGCTGCACTGATGTGCTGAACTGTGGGAAATCATACACAGCCCTATGCCTCTGTCCATGCTTAACCAAACTATGCAGATGGGACAGGCCAGAGAGGGTCACTAGGCCATCACCAGAAATGAGGATATGGCTGGCTTTAATACTCCTAGAACAAAAAGAAACAATCCTAAGTAACAGGAAACTGGCCAATGAAGAAAGAATAAAAATCTGGCAGGAACAAATCCATATATTCTCTTGGAAATTAAATACCCTTTACAAAACAGCAGTATAAACTGCAAAACAGTACTGCAAAACTGCTGTTTACACAGGAAATGTTCAGGGAATAGGAATTCTTTCAGCTACTTACTACAGCACCAACACAAGTAAAGATATAATTGAAAGCTACGTGTTAAGAACTGATGGCCGGGTGCGGTGGCTCACGCCTGTAATCCCAGCACTTTGGGAGGCTGAGGCGGGCAGATCACGAGGTCAGGAGATCGAGGCCATCCTGGATAACATGGTGAAACCCCGTCTCTACTAAAAATATAAAAAATTAGCCAGGTGTGGTGGCAGGTGCCTGTAGTCCCAGCTACTTGGGAGGCTGAGGCAGGAGAATGGCATGAACCCAGGAGGTGGAGCTTGCAGTGAGCCAAGATTGTACCACTGCACTCCAGCCTGGGGGACAGAGTGAGACTCTGTCTGTCTCAAAAAAAAAAAAAAAAAAAAAAAACCTGACAATATTTTTTCAAACAAGGAATGGAATCAAATAATTAATTTCACTTTTTTTTTTTTTTTTTTTGAGACAGAGTCTCACTCTGTGGCCCAGGCTGGAGTGCGGTGGAGTGATCCTGGCTCACTGCAACCTTCACCTCCTGAGTTCAAGTGATTCTCCTGCCTCAGCCTCCTGAGTAGCTGGGACTGCAGGTGTGTGCCACCACACCTGGCTAATTTTTTTTTTTTTTGTATTTTTAGCAGAGACAGGGTTTTACCATCTTGGCCAGGCTAGTCTCAAACTCATGACCTCAAGTGATCTGCCCGCCTCGGCCTCTCAAAGTGCTGGGATTACAGGCATGAGCCACCATGCCTGGCCAATTTCACTATTTTTGAATGCTGTTACAAAACACCTAATAAGCTATCTAAAAAAAAATCAAACAATATTTGAAATATAAGGTTATAAAGCTAAATGTAATACTATCCAATAAGTCTCTCATACATCATTTATAAAAATATATCTTATACATTTCCTTTAATTGTCAGATAAATTATAAGAGCCTTGTTTTTCAATACCAAACACTGAATTTAGAAACTTAACAGAGGAGGATGGCCAATCATCTGGTGACATATAATGAAACCTCAGTTAACCAGAATATAGTGTGTTGGAAATCCTTGGTTAACTAGAATTTTGCTAAAAAAAAAAAAAAAAGTAAGACAAAAAGCTTTAAGGGGATTGAAACAAACAATAGGAAAGCAAGCTTATTTAAAAGTAACTTAATTAAAAAGTAAGACAAAGTCGCAGTATATCTTAGAACAGCACTGTTTTTAACATTCAGTCAATCACTTTTGCATATACACTTTGGTAACAAGAGAAGTGATATTTAGGATGATAATCTCAAGGTACTGCAAAATAAGAAATCAAAGAAAAGTTTAATTCCAATTTATGCATAAGATGGAAAGCAGATAATGAAGCTCTTCATTTGCTTAAACAAAAACAAAACGAAAAACACCCAGCTAACTAGGATCCCATTTCCTACAGCTCATCTCCTGAACATCCTCATTAGATTGAGACTGTGAGCTCCATGAGGGCAGGCACTCCACCCCAATCCCAATAACTGCTTGGCACAGAGGATGTGGTCTGAACATGTTTGGTGAATGGATATAAAATGTAAGCAATCCACTGCACCTAATGGTCCCTTCCTCCCTCAATTTTCACTTACAAGTTTCCTATCCCTTTTTTCTAATATTCAACTGCTCCTTCCTAAAACCTCCTTCAAAGAGTTCTTCCATTAAAATTATTTCATTTAATAAAATACAAATAAGTAAATACCTGTGAATACAGCCATTTTGGTGCAGATAGTTCAACCCTCTCACGGCTCCAAAGAGAATGTTTCTTATTAAAGTTTCACTCATTCCTTCAGGAAAATAGGTCCTCAAGAGTTGACTTGCTGAACCTGAAAGAAACCCCTAAAATCCTTAGATGAACATTGAAAGTGATTTTGCTTCCAGCTGTATTTTAATGTTCTTTTCAACCATAAACACAAACATACCTGTTACTTTTTGGAGTCTAACCCAAACAACACTTTCCCACTCAAACATGATTTTCTTTCAAGAATCTTTAAACAATTTTTTGTAATGACACTTTAGAGATTAGGGAAGAGAATTAATGATTTGTCAATATTATTGAATAAAAATACATTCTGTGTGTATATATATATATATTTTTTTCTTAAATCCAGAAGCAATTCACAAAAGCTGTCCTAAAAATCAAAGCTCTAGAATCCATTCACTATTTATTCAACACAATTATTGAACACTACTTTGTGCTAAGTACTACGTGAGCACCTGGGGACACCACAAATAAAAAATATATAAATGATCCCGGCCCTCAAGAAGCACAAGTCCAGTGAGGGACATGGACACACACAAAGATGTTTCTAATACAGTGAAATAGTTTACAATGCAGTGAAACGGACAGGGATGGGGGGCAGAGGTGGAAAAACAACTTCTTCCTGCAGAATAACAGTAGGTCTCCATTAAAAGAGGGGAAGGAAGCTGAAGGGAAGACACAGCTTGTGCAAAGGCACGGAATTCTTGGAAAAGCAGTGGTGGTTCGCTGATCATCATACCAATTCTTGCTTTTTTCTGCAGACTAAAATTCAACATGTACCAGATATAGAAATATACCATGAAATCTAAAATCAGTCATTAGACTTATAAATTAAATGTGGCAAATCATAAATCTAAAATCCCAACTCATCTATATAATTATAACAACTAGGCTAAGTTAATTTATTTAAAACCAGCATTCTTACCATAGGCCATAAATGGAGAAATAACCCAAAGCCAGCTGCCAACAGTGAAAACTGTCCAGTAAGTTGTAATATTGGGATGCCGGAAAAAGTGGGATAGAATCACGGCTTTCTAGGATAAACACACAAGAGACAAGACATTTAAAAACAACCGTTTTTTCCTTATGACGAAAATGGCGGTCGTGGCAGCTAATACTCAAGGGTGCTTATTAGTGAAAGCACTGTTCTTAGTGCTTTTATCTATTTAAATCTCACAACCACTCCACAAAGTATGTGATATTATGATTCCCATTTTTCAGAAGACAACACTTAAAAATAAGTTAGAAAACCTGTCCAAAAGCATGCAATTAATAAAAAGAAGTGGAAGTAGAATGTGAACTTAGTTTCCCTCTAGGGTCATACTCTTAACAACTGTACTATGTTCTTATCATAAAAACATTTAAAAATACATAAAAATCCCTCTATTGCTGCCCCACAGAGAGCCACTGTTAACATTTTGGTACAGTTTCTCCTAGTCTTTTTTTGTTTGTGTAATATACATGTGCACATATAAATATTTTAAGAATTGGGGCCGGGCACGGTGGCTCACGCCTGTAATCCCAGCACTTTGGGAGGCCAAGGCAGGCAGATCACGACATCAGGAGATCGCGACCATCCTGGCTAACACGGTGAAACCCCATCTCTACTAAAAATACAAAAAGTTAGCTGGGCGTGGTGGTGGGCGCCTGTAGTCCCAGCTACTCGGGAGGCTGGGGCAGGAGAATGGCGTGAACCCGGGAGGCGGAGCTTGCAGTGAGCCAAGATCGCGCCACTGCACTCCAGCCTGGGCGACTGAGCGAGACTCCGTCTCGAAAAAAAAAAAAAAAAAAAAGAATTGGAACAATATCCAAATAAAATCCTTTCCCCCTTTATATCAAAAATGATTAGTGACAATAAAAATGGTATTATAAGATACCTGAAATGCAATTCTGTCCAAATTTGTTATTCAGAAATTAATTTTGCTTAACTGGATGAAAAGGAAACTGTTTTTGATTTCTTCCATTTCCCTATGTGACTATTTAGGATGGGACTGACTGGGGGTATTGTAAAACTCCAGACTAGCATTTTGAATATGATATTCATTTGAAGGAGCAGCAGTTACCAAAGTTTGAATATATTTGTTCTTTCATATAATGAACGTGGCTTCCAAGTATTCTTTCCAATTCTGTAACTGCATGTTAATTAGAAGAAATCTGTATTTCCCTAACAGAAGAACTATTAGTTTGGGGGAGAAAATTCTTATAGATGTAATCTCCTCAAATAAACATTATATTAAATACAATCACCCCTTAGTATCCACGGAGCATTGGTTCCAGGACTGCATCCCCTGACCGCCTCCTACACACCACCCCATAAATGTACTAAAATCTAAAAATGCTCAAGTCCCTTGTATAAAATGGCATAATATTCGCATATAAGCTATGCACATCCTCCCATATACTTTAAATCATTTCTAGGTTACTTATAATGCCAATGTAAATGCTATGTAAATAGTTATGTTGTGTTTTATTTGTACTATTTTTTATTGTATTATTTATTTTAAAATATATATTTTCTATTCACAATTGGCTGAATCTGCAGATGTGGAACCAGTGGATACAGAGGCCCAACTGTGTATCATTTTCTTCATATTGTTACCTGTAAAGCTTTCAGGCGTTCTTCATTGCAGTTTTCCAGATTTGTAATTTTTATAGTTACCAGTGTTCCCGTGGGGGTATGCCGTGCAAGATGGACAGAAGTCAAGTTGTCAAATCCTCTTCCTGTAATCAGACATAAAACTCATGTTAGTAACCAAAGAAGAAAAAAAACTGACAATTTAGACATCATCAAAATTGAAAAGTCTTACTCTTCAAAAAGTACTGTTAAGAAAATGAAAAGGCACACTACTGATTCAAAGTATTAATAACACTTATCAAGCAATCCAATTAAAAAACAGGCAGAGGATTAAACAGGCAATCCACAAAATAAGATATAGGAACAGCCAATATGCCTATGAAAAGATGCTCAAGATAGAGAAATGCAAATTAAAACAGTGACACACCATTACATATCTATTATAATGACTAAAACTGTGACTTGATAAACCAATTGCGATATACTCACACAATGGAATGCTACTCGGCAATCCCGTCCCCACTCCCAGTCCCTGGCAACCACTAATCTGATTTTTGTCACATAAATGGTATCAAAAAGAACACAGTCGTCAACTTCTTTTGTGTTTAGCTTCTTTCACTTGGCATATGCTTCTGAGACTCATCCACGTTGCTGTATGTATCAGCAATTAATTTCTATTGCCGAGCAATAAACAATTGTATGGCTATACCACAATTTATTTATCCATTTATAATGCTGATGGTGGCTATTAGGTTGTTTTCAGTTTTTGGTGACTATAAAGCTGCCAAAAACATTCCTACACAGGTTTTTAAGTAGACATGTGTTTTCATTTATCTTTGGCAAATATCTGCGAGTGAGATTGCTGGGTCATGTGATAAACGTATGCTTAACATTGTAAGAAGTTGCCAAATTGTTTTCAAAAGTGGCTGAATCATTTCATATTCCCACAAACAATGTATAAGAGCTGTCACTGCCTGACATACTCACCAGCATTTGGTATCGTCAGCTTTTTAAATGTAAAACACCTAGAGTGGCATCTGCTAGCAGCCACCTAATAAATGTTAGTTACCTCCCTCTCTCCATGGTCACCAAATTTTGTCAGTTTTATTTTTGAAATGAAGTTAATCTCAAATTCGTCTCCTCCCCTCAGTGTCAGCATCACTGACTTAGTTTGAGCCCTGTCCTGTCGCCCTGGATGTATGCAGTGACTCCCTCATATGCGCTGAATTCTCAGCCAGGGCACACACCAGAATTACTGAGGGAACTACTGCAAAATGCCTCTGCCTTGGCCCTACTCCCAAGAAACCCTGGTTCAGTAGCTCTGTGATGGAATATAGGTGCTGTAATTTTAAAAAAGACACAGGTAATGAAGATGACACTTCTGGTTGTGCATTGCTGATCTACTACATCTTCCTGACTGTTGCCTGAGTTGTTTTAAATTTGGCATTTTATCAATAGCAGGTCCTGCAGCAGCTGAGAGCTTAGATCCTACAGTCAGAAAGATCTGGTTTCAAATCACTAACTGTATGACTCAGAGCCTCGGTATCCTTATCTGCGAAATGGGAGTGGCAAAGGGTTAAAGAAAAAAATACATACTAAATGTTCAGCATAATGCCTGTTAGATGCTATTACTGTCATCATGATTCCACAATGTCTCTCTAGCGGAAGGACAATTCCAAATCTCCACCTTAAATCCTCTGAGTAATAAGGAGGGTAGGTTGTGGAGGCCATTCTACATTCTTCATGTGAAGGCCACATGAAGTCCTTCACAACGTGTTCCAAACCTGCCTTTCCAGATTCATCTCCTACCACTGCCTACTCTCCCCTTGTTCCCACTTGCAGTCACAGAGGAACTATATGGTATTCTCCCCTAACCATCCTTCCTCAGTCATTTACTGAGGTAAACATGTTTTTACCTTTTTAGAATTGGCACCATTTGAAACTCCTTTCTAATTTTGGGGCATTTGCCACTTTGTGTTATTTCAAAAAGGTCAGATCCTTACTCTCCCTTAGTCTCCTTGACCCTGGCATGCGACCTATGCTTGGCCAACTGGAGTATGGAGTGAAGGACAAAGCAGCAGCAGTCGTCAGAGCTACCAGCAGGGGGCCAGCGTCTGGCGGCAGGCAGTACATTCACTAGGCTGCTCCTATCGCACGGTCCTGGTCCTTGTCATGCAGCTTCTCTTGGCTTCTTCCAAGCCTAGTTCTCTAGCCAATAATTCTGTGAGTTAGCAGCACTGTTCAAATATTCCTTTTTCACTTAAGTTAGCCAGGATTGTTTATGTTGTCTATAACAAAACCTATGACTAGAATATCTAGCAAACTTCCTCATTCAAGATCCAGCCCCTTTTTGCCATCTCTCTTAACTCCCAGAGGTGGTTCGTTGTATGCTCCATCTTCTCCGTTCCCATAACACTTAGGACATACCTTTACTAAAGTACCCTCCAGTGCATAAAACGAAGCTATATTGTGTCTTCATCTTCCCAGAGATGATGTCAATTCCAAGTGTTCTACCACGCTTTGTTTCCCTAGCACCTAACACAATCACCGGTGTGTAGTGTTTAATAGATGTTTCTAAATATTCAGAGCAAATGTTTCACATATGTAAAGCTATAAACAATAACCCATCCTATTCCACACTTAACTGAAAAAGCTTTCTACTACAAATAATATTTTAGATAAATTTTTAAAGAAGCAATTTAAAGGATTGTGACTGAAAAGATTTAGATGACTTGATTTTACTTCATACCCAGTAAAAATTATACCCATAAAATATATGCTTCCCACAATAAACACACAAATAATAAGTATTTAGTGTCTTCCTTATCTAAATGTACTTCGATGGAAAAGTAAACGTTCTAGACAGTAATCTTGAAAAAATCTGAGTCATTATTTTAAGATAGACATAAATTAATTGAATCCACTTGACTGACACAATTAGCATCTAGTTTTATGCTGGAGGTAACAACAGAAAAACACTTGCCCACAAAATAATCTTTTTGTCATCAATTTAATTTCTAGCACTGAAGGGTCAATTAGAAATTCAGGATTATTACCTATTTCTACTTGGAGCTCGTAGTGAGAAACGTTGGTGGAACATAGTACTTCACTGGCTCTAGTGGATGGAGGTGACCAGGAAAGGGTTGGCTCATCAACCTGCATTTGTTTTTAAAGATAAAAACAAAATAGATGAACTTCTTGGTCCCCCTGCCCCAATATAAAACACTGGTGTTATATTTTCAAACACAGAGGTGCTCATTAGGAAGGTACTGCAAGGTGGCTTAAGATACTGTTTTAAGATCTAAAATGAATTTACCAATTGCTCATTGATGTTAGGTAGAAAGCTGTTAGCCTATGGAGAGGGCAGGAAAAGCAGATTTACAGATAGCAAGGAATACTTCCCAGTGTAATTTCCAGTAAAATGTTTAGGAGTTGTGAAGAATGTTAATTCTTCAGGATAGCTGAAAAATGTACCAAGCGAAGAGCTGCAGGGACCTGTGAGGGATATTCTATGCTTGTGCTCTTGCTTTAAGCTAGAGCCATATTTTGCGCAAGGTACATGGTCTGCTACTGAAGATGTTAACAGTCAAGGAACAGTTTCCAGACTGCAGCCTATTAAAATTGCTGATGAAGTTTTTTGCAAGATGAATCAGATGGGAGATCAGAAAGAAAAATCAAAGGAGACACACCTCCTAAGTGAATGACCAAGTACTGACAGGAGGTCTCATGGTGTGCTTTGGAGTGAGAGTCAGGTTTGCACCTGAATACAGTGACAGTGAAATAACATGGATGTATGAAAAAGAAGCCTAAACTACTGGCTTCATATGATAGCCATGAGGGTCTCCCAATGGACATAACTACTCCAAAGGACTTAGGAGCCTCTACAGACAGATGGCAGGGGAAGGAAGAAAGGGGAAAAATAACATTACTATGTGCTAGGAATTGTGTTAACTCCTTTTCACATTCTTGGCTCTTTTTAATCAAGAGACAGAGATGGAGTTTGAAACAGTGACAGGATTAAATGTTCCCTAAACTTTAAGAGAGCAGGAAAAAAGGAATTATAAACCCATGGCTAAAGATAAATAAGGCTGACTATTGTTCAAGAGGAATGAAAGAATGTAAAAAGAAATTCTACTATACGATTGGAAATAATCCTGATGAGAAAACAAATCAAAATAAAGCAATTTAGTTTCTCTTTTTTTCTGCCTCTTTACAATCTGATGGAAGCAATTCAGTTTCTTTAAAACAGGTAGTCTTCAGATAAACTCAGATTTAATGACCACATAAAAGAGACAGAAAGAACATATAACAGCTTTAAAAATTTTTTAAGTGATATCAACCTGTAAGCCTGTCGGGAAGGCTAGAGATGTAATGAACTAAGGCTTATAATTCACAGGCTTGGAAAAAAACGGCATAATGTTACTGGGTGATGGACTAAAATCACAACTAATCAGCCTCTATTTTGCTTCCATCTATTCCATTAGGGAATTAGTCTTATTTAAACTAGAAGGGACACATGTTGTAAATAAGTATTCAAAGCTCTAAACAGGTTGTTTTAAGTAGGTTCAAACCTCCAGGCCCAGGGCAATTACACTTAGGATACGAAGTTTGCAACTATGGTAGAACTCAGATGAAAAACCAGAATAAAAGTAGCAAACAATGACCCAATTTTCAAAAAGGGAGAAAACTACAAAGGGGCAAGCTTGATGCTGCTGCCCAGCAAAGTCAGAGATCAACTTATTCAATGGGTGAATTATGGGCACTTCAAAAAGCCACATGGTAATCACAAGAAGACAACTCAGATTTACTAAGAGTAAATCATCCCAAACTAACCTCACTTCTCTTTTTCATTTGACCAGTTAGATGATAGAAAGCAAAAATTATGGCAAAGTCCTTGCCTTTGCTCTGTTAAACTTTTTAATGACTTCCTGAAAATGAAAAAGGCTGGCTTGAAAAAAGAAAAAGTATGGATCATGCGTTGCTGGGCATAGCTAATTACCAAAAAAAAAAAAAAAAACAAAGAAAAAAAAAAGGCAGGACTCACAATCATCCTGAACAGCTAGAAGAATGGGCCCAGATCAGTAAAATTTTACAAGGATAAATGCAAAACCTTACACTTAAGTTTAAAAAAAAAAACAAAAAACCAATAGCCTAAATACAAAATTGAGGATACCAGGTTTATGACTCGGAGGTTTCAGTCGATACCATGACAGAGAAGGTTAAATAAAAGCACAATATTGAGCTACATTTACAGAAGCAAAATTGAGCAGACTGGAAGAGACAAGAGTTTCACTGTATTCTGAAATGATTAGTATCTGGAGCACCATGGATAACTGAGACACCACAATTTAAGAGGGAATTGTAAAATGGTGATTGTAAAATGGTGATGCCTAGAGAAGGCCAACCAAATTGGTGAAGGTTCCAGCAACAATGAAGGAGTTGGAAATATTTAATCTGGAAAAGAAAATATTAAGAATATATATAGTTGCCATTTGCAAGTGGCCAAAAGACTAATATAGAAGGGTAAACAATTGTTCAGCGAGAAGAGCTGAGATCAACAGATAGAAGCTCCAGGAAGTAGATTTCAGTTCCGCCTAAGAAATATGGAGTAACCGGTGCCATCCAAGTGTGGCTCAGGCATCAAGCTGCCTCTTTCCATTATCCTCTCTCCATTGATATATTTGGAGGTTGGATGACCACCATTGACAGTAGTTGAGCTACAGGGAGGTACAAGAACTGGAAGTGAAGAGGGAATGGTCAGCAATTGGAAGGCTAGGAAAAGAAAAGTTTTGATGCCCACAAATGTCTGCTCGCAGCGAAAGGAAGTACTGTGATATGAATTTCAAGTACTTTGACAGCTGTCATTACTTCTCCATTATACATTAAACTGCTTCTAATTACGATTTGGTTTCCCATGTAACTTTTCTATAAGAGTGGATTGATAATACAATGTAAGGGCACCATTTCCTCTGGCACTGGGAGACTGGGTTTGTAATGAGCTTGATTAATGTGGATCTGATACTGAAATATGGATCCACTCTAGGTTTGCTGACTAAATCCAGTTTATGATCCTAAGAGGCTGAGGAACAGACCCTACATCATAGTTCAATAATCAAGCCAATGAATAGCACTCTGAAGTGTTTTCAGAGAGATCCTGCCAGACTTTTACTTGTGGTGAAACATACCTTTCTGTATGTTTCTATTTTTCTATGATGACTATTTTTCTATGATGGAGCTCTTTTTATTTAAATTTCTACAATGAACTCTCAGAGATATTGCAGAGAACACTCCCTACATTAGTTGAAAATTAGACTAGATGGCCTCTCATGAATCACTGTAATGCTAAAATTGCATTATTTTAAAAAGCAGCATCTCAGCTCAAACATCACAGCCTTTCATTTGCAAAGGTTAACTATAGAAAATGAATTTTCCTACAGATAGAGGGGTTTCCAAAGTTATAGGAGACATAAATCACTTGGAAAACCAGACTGTCCTCCAAACATGATATTTTAACATAAAATTTAATTCTATCTATAAAGTCCAGGCCAATGGAGAACAAGTTGTCCAAAGAAAAGACAACAGATGGTGTTTTACAGCATGACTCAGAGAGCGCACAAGGAAGTTTTTCTAGTCATCAGGCACCAGTTTCCAGCTGGTGTCAACTTACATTATACAACTTTTCCAATTCATTTTTCCATGACAGACTTCAGATTATGCTTCTGCTTCTCTCACTGAAGATTTTAGTCTAAGTCTACTAACAGAGAGAGATGTGACATTTCAATCCTTAAATTATAAAAAGGCTCCAACCTGAAGGTTTGAAGGATTCAGGTGGCAGCTGTGAACGTTTGCTTAGTTCTAGGCCTCTCTCTCAGTAACAGCATGGAGACAAGAATCACTTTCCTTTCTGCCTCACCCAAAGGGAATTACTTGAATTAAAACTCAGACTGGGAGGGAGGTGGATAAAGATGGCTGAATGGAACCCTCCAGCAATCTTCCCTCACCCTTCAGGAACACCAAATTGAACAACTATCCAAACAAGAAGGCACCTTTGTAAGAATAAAAAATAAGGTGAGCTATCACAGTACCTGGTTTTAACTTCCTATCACTGAAAGAGGCACTGAGCAGGGTAGGAAAGACAGTCTTGAATAGCTGATGCCTCCCCTCCCGCATCCCCTGGGGAGGGAGAGTGCAGTGATTGTGGGACTTTGCACTGGAACTCAGTGTTGCCTGTCACAGCAGAGAGCAACACAGTAAAGAATGCAGCCAGTGCCCAAGAAGGGAGCATTTAGATCAGCCTTAGCCAGAGGGGAATCACCCATCCCAGCAGCTGGAACCTGAATTCCAGCAAGCCTTGTCTGCCACCACAGGCTGAGGCCCTCTGGGGTCCTAAATAAACTTGAAAGGTAGTCTAGGCCACGAGGACTGCAATTCCAGGGCAATTCCTGGTGCTGTGCTGGGCTTGGAGCCAGTGGACTTGGGGGGCCCATGACCTAGTGAGACACTAGCCAGGGCAGCCAAGGGAGTGCTTCTGTCACTCCTATTCCGACCCCAGGCAGTGCAGCTTGTAGCTCCAGGAGATTCCTTCCTTTCCCTTGAGGAGGGGAGAGGAAAGGAAAGAATAAAGAGGACTTTGTCTTGCAACTTGGATACCAGCTCAGCCACAGTAGAATAGGGCACCAGGCAGAGTCCTGAGGCCCCCATTCCAAGCCCTAGCTCCTGGACAACATTTCTAGACACACCCTGGGCCAGAAGGGAAACTGCTCCCATGAAGGGAAGGACCTAGTTCTGGCAGGATCCATCACCTGCTGACTAAGACCTTGCGCCTTGAATAAACATCAACAGTATCCAGGCAGTACCTGCTGTGGGCCTTGGGTGAAACTCAGGGCCATGCTGGCTTCAGGTGTGAACCAGCACATTCCCAACTGTGGTGGCCACAGGTAGAGGCTCCTTCTGGTTGAGTAGAGGAAAGGGGACAGTAAAGGGGGCTTGGTCGTACAGCTTGGGTACCAGCTCAGCCACAGTAGGCTAGAGAACCAAGCAGACTCCTGGGGTCCCTGATTCCAGGCCTTGGCTCCTGGATAGCACTTCTGGACTGGCCCTGGGCTAAAGGGTAGCCCACTGCCCTGAAGGGAGAAACCCAGGCCTGGCAATATTCACCACAAGCTGACAGAAGAGCCCTCGGGCCTCGAGTGAACACTGGAAATAGCCAGGCAGGACTCTGCAATGGGCCTGGGACAATGGTGGCCATGAGGAGAGACTCCTTCTGCCTGAGGAAAGGAGAGGGAAGAATGGGAAGGACTTTGTCCTGTGGTTTGGGTGCCAGCTCAGCTGCAGTAGAATAGAGCACAAAGTAGATTCCTAAGGTTCCTGACCCATGGCCCTGGCTCCCAGAAGGCATTTCTGGACCCACCCAGGGCCAGGTGGGGAGCTCACTGCCCTGAAGAGAAGGACACAGCCTGGCTGGATTCAACACCTGGTGACTGAAGAGCCCTTGGTATCCTTGAGTGAACATCCAGCTGGGCAGTGGTGGCTGCAGGCCTGGGGCAAGACCCACTGCTGTGCTGAGCTTCAGGTCTGACCCAGTGCAGTCCTAGTGGTGGTGGCAACAGGGGTAATTGTGTCACCCCTCGCCCAGCTCCAGGCAGCTCAGCATGGAAAGAGAAACTGTTTGGGGGAAAAGTAAGGGAAGAAAACGAGATTCCCTGCCTAGTAATCCAGGTAATTCTCTCAGACCTTACCCAAGACCACCAAGATGGTACCTCTGTGAGTCTGCAAGAGTCACAGTTTTGCTGGGCTTGAAGTGGTCCCTAATGCAGATAGAGTTACAGTGACCAAAGACTTAGATCACAATACTCAATTCCCTGTAAATACTTCGAAAGCCTTCCTAAGAAGGATGGGTACAAATAAGTTCAGCCTTCAAAGACTACGATAAATACGTAACTCTTCAATGCCCAGACATTAATGAACATCCACAAGCATCAAGAACATCTAGGAAAACATGATTTCACCAAATGAGCAAAGTAAGGTACCAGTGACCAATCCCGAAGTGACAGAGATACGTGACCTTCCAGACAGAGAAGTTGAAATAGCTGTTTTGAGGAAGTTCAACAAATTTCAAGATAACACAGAGAAGGAATTCAGAATCCCATCAGATAAATTTAACAAAGAGATGGAAATAATTTTTTAAAAATCAAGCAAATTCTAATTCAACTGACATACTGAAGAATGCATTAGAGTCTCAATAGCAAAACTGATCAAGCAGAAGAAAGAATTAGTGAGACTGAAGACAGGCTATTTGAAAATACAGAGAAGACAAAAGAAAAAAGAATATGAAAGAATGAAGCGCACCTATAAGATCTAGAAAACAGCCTCAAAAGGGCATATCTAAGAGTTATTGGCATTGAAGAGGAGGTAGAGAAAGAAATCAGAATAGAAAGTTTATTCAAAGGGATAATAACACAGAACTTTCCAAGCCTAGAGAAAGATATCAATATCCAAGTATCCAAGAAGTTATCCAAGTATCCAAGATATCAATATCCAGTATCCAAGAAGGTTATGGAACACCCAGCAGATTTAACCCAAAAAAGACACTGAACAATCAAACTTCCAAAGGTCAAGGATAAAGAAAGGATACTAAAAGAAGTAAGAAAAAAGAAAGAACATATAAAGGGGCTCCAATACATCTTGCAGCAGACTTATCAGTGGAAACCTTACAGGCCAGGAGAGAGTAGCATAACATATTTAAAGTGCTGAAGGAAAACCTTTTTTTTTTTTTTTTTTTTTTTTGAGACAGTCTCACTCTGTCACCCAGGCTGGAGTGCAATGGTGCAATCTTGGCTCACTGCAACCTCCACCTCCCAAGTTCAAGCAATTCTTCTCCCTCAGCCTCCCAAGTAGGCAGGATTACAGGCGTGTGCCACCACGCCCAGCTAATTTTTTGTATTTTCAGTAGAGATGGGGTTTCACCATGTTAGCCAGGATGGTCTCAATCTCCTGACCTTGTGATCCACCCACCCTGGCCTCCCAAAGTGCTGGGATTACAGGTGTGAGCCACCAAACCCAGTGAAAAACTTTCATAGTTTATCCAGTGAAAATATCCTTCAAACATGGAAGGAGAAATAAAGACCTTCCCAGACAAACAAAAGCTGAGGGATTTCATCAATGCCAGACCTCTCCTACAAGAAATGCTAAAGGGAGTTTTTCAATCTGAAAGAAAAGGTTGTTAACGAGCAGTAAGAAATTATCTGAAGGTACAAAACTCACTGGTAATAAACACACAGATAAAAACAGACTATTATAACATTGTAATTGTGGTGTGTAAACTACTCATATCTTTAGTAGAAAGATTAAAAGATGAACAAATGATAACTGCAATACCTTTTCAAAATAGTACAAGAAGATATAAATAGAAACCATAAAAACTTAAAAAACAGGAGGAATGAAGTTAAAGTGTACAGTTTTTATTAGTTCTCTTCGCCTGTTTGTTTTTGCAATCAGTGTCAAGTTGTCACTTTAAAATAACATGTTATGTTATTTGCAAGCCTCATGGTAACCTCAAATCATAAAATCTACAACACATACACACACAAAAAAATAAAAAACAAGAAACTAAAACATACTGCCAGAGAAAATAAACTTCACAAAAAAGAAGAAGACAGGGAGGAAGGAAGAGAATACAAAACAAATAACAAAAGCCAGCAGTTAAGTCCTTATCAATAATAACACTGAATGTCAATGGATTAAACTCTCCAATGAATAGACATAGAGTAGCTGAATCGATTAAAAAAAGATTCAATTATCTGTTGCCTACAAGAACCACACTTCACCTATAAAGACACTCATAGACTGAAAATAAATAGTGGAAGAAAAATATTCCATATAAATGGAAACCGAAAAAGAACAGGAATCGATATACACGTATATCAGGCAAAATAAATTTCAAGGAAAAACTTATAAAAAGAGACATGGAAGGTCATTATATAATCCTAAGCAAAAAGAACAAAACTGGAGGAATCACATTACCTGACTTCAAATTATACTACAGAGCTATTATAACCAAAACAGCATGGTACTTGTATACAAACAGACACACAGACCAATGGAACAGAACAGAGAACTCAGAAATAAATCCATACTACAGTGAACTCATTTTTGACAAAGAAGCCAAGAACATACACTGGGGAAAGGACAGTCTCTTCAATAAGTGGTGCTGGGAAAACTGGATATTCGTATGCAGAAGAATGAAAGTAGACCCCTATCTCTTGCTATATTAAAAAATAAAATTGAAATGGATTAAAGACTTAAATCTAAGACCTCAAACTATGAAATTACTATAAGAAAAGATGGAGGAAGCTGTCCAGGAAATTGGTCTGGGCAAAGATTAATTGAGTTATACCCCAAAAGTAGAGGCAATCAAGCAAAAATGGGCAAATGAGATCACAGCAAGTTAAAAAGCTTCTGCACAGCAAAAGAAAAAACAAAGTGAAGAGACAACTCACAGAATGGGAGAAAATATTTGCAAATTACCCATCTGATAAGGGATTAATAACCGGAATATATAAGGAGCTCAAACAATCCAATTTTAAAAATCTAACAATCTGATTTAAAAATGGGCAAAAGATCTAGAAATAAACATTTCTCAAAAGAAGACATATAGTTCTGAGCACATTGGCTCACACCTGTAAGCCCAATACTTTGGGAGGCTGAGGTGGGAGGATCACTTGAGGCTAGGAGTTCAAGATCGGCCTGGTCAACATAGTGAGACCTCTTTTAATTAGCTGGGTGTGGTAATACACACCTGTAGTCATAGCTTATCAATAACCTGAGGTGAAAGGATTGCTTGAACCCAGGAGTTCAAGGCTGCTGTGAGCTATGATTACACCACTGCAGTGCAGCTGGGTGGCAAAGCAAGATGCCATCTCTAAAAAAAATAAAAATAACTTCTTTTAAAAGATGACATACAAATGGCAAACAGGTACATGAAAAAGTGCTCAACATCACTGATCATCAGAGAAATGCAAATCAAAACTACAAGGGAATATCATCTCACCCTAGTTAAAATGGCTTTTATCCAAAAGACAGGCAATAACAAATGCTGGTGAGGATATGGAGAAAAGAGAACCCTCATATGCTGTTGGTGATAATGCAAATTAGTACAACCACTATGGAGAACAGTATGGAGGTTCCTCAAAACACTAAAAAAAAAAAAAAAAACTACCATACGATCCAGTGATCCCACTGATAGGTATATATCCAAAAGAAAAGAAACCAGTATATTGAAGAGATATATACACATCCATGCTTATTGCAGCACTACTGACAATAGCCAAGACTTGGAAGAAACCTAAGCGTCCATCAACAGATGAATGGATAAAGAAAATGTGGTACATATGTACAATGGAATACTATTTAGCCACAAAAAAGAACGAGATACTACCATTTGCAACAACATGGATGGAAGTGAAGGACACTATATTAACTGAAATATGGCAGGCCCAGAAAGACAAAATTCACATGTTCTCACTCACCTGTGGGAGCTAAAAATTAAAACAATTGAACTCATGGAGATAGAGAATAGAGGCCAAGAAGGGGTGCGGGGCAGAGTGGAGATGGTTAATGAGTACAAAAATATAGTTAGATAGAATGAGTAAGATCTACTATTTGATAACATGACAGAGTGACTACAGTCAACAATAACTTATTATACATTTTAAAATAACTGAAAGTATAATTGGAATGTTTATAAGACAAAGAAATGATTTATGCTTAAAGTGATAGATAAACCATTTACCCATTTAGTAATTATTACATATCATATGCCTGTATCAAAATATCTCAGGTACCCCATAAATGTATACATCTTCTATGTACTCCAAATTTTTTTTTTAAAAACCCTCAGATACTACGTCCTATTTTATGAAGAGACAGGTAACTAGAAGACTAGGGTATTAATGAATAAAAAGCCAAATAACAGAAATAAAGACAGCTGAAGATAGCACTGGGGGTTAAATTATAAGCAAAATTAACTGGGATTCATTAATTTTGTAGCGAATAAGGCATTTGCAAGGTAGGTTCCATTCTGTAGTAAAAAATGCAGTATAAAGTATGGAATAAGGAGAGGAAAAGATCCCAAAGAAATATCCTTAGATATATCTAAGATACACGGGAGCAGAACCAAATAAAAAGTGTAAGTGGAAAGGCTTCACAGATACAATATTTGAACCAATTCTTTATGGATGAGGAAGAATTTCAGAGGCAGAAAAGAAAGAAGAGTATTTCAAGTAGAGAATGAAACTAAGACATATTCTACACCAGTAAGAGCCCTCATATTATGCTAATTTAGACTTTATCCCATAGGCTTTAGGAAGCCAATGGAAGTTTCAAAGCTGGAAAGCGATACAAGCAGGCCTGTATTGGTAGCATTACTGAACACTGAACAGATGTGAGTGGTGGGAGAAGACTATGTGTGTGTCTAGGAGACTAGAGGCAACGAGTCCACTTGCAAGAGCCCAGGTGAGAGACAATGAGACCTGAGCAGTAGCAGTGCTCATGTGAAGTAGGGGATAGACCCCAGGGCATTTCAGAGACAGATAATAAATATGGGGGCAGAGGTAGAGGCCGTGTGAGGATAACTCTAAAGTTTTTAGTTAGGATGACATAGTAGATGAGTTTTCATTAGACAAAGTAGGAAATACCATGAGTTGGTGGGTCTGAAAGAAGATTAAGGTTTTATTCAAACTGAGTAGAGATGCCTTAGAAAAATCCAATTGGAGGTATTCTAGAGACACGTCTGTTGCCCAGGAAAGAGTCTGGGCTTGCAGGTAAAAATCTGAGAAGCATCAGTTCTGCTTGATGCCAGGGTCCCCTCAGGAAACCTGTGGTAACTCCAGGACAATCTGAAATCTGAGCAACTGAAGTCATAGGAATAGGTGAAACTGCTTAGGAAGAGCCACTTTAGGAAGAAGAGAAATGGCCAGTTATAGACTCCTGGAAAATGGCAGGAGGAAGAAATAGTAAAGGACACTGTAAAGAAAAAGAAATAGAAGAGAAGTAGGAGTGAATAGTATTACAGAAGGCAAAGTTAGAGCATTCATTGTACTCAACCATTTTTTTTAAAGATGAGATCTCACTATGTTGCCCAGGCTGGTCTCGAACTCCTAGGCTCAAGTGATTCTCCCGCCTTGGCCTCACAGAGTGTTGGGATTACAGGTGTGAACCACTGCATCCAGCCTAACCATTTTCTTACCAAGTATTGATGGATACTGGTTTCAGACTGCTTTTCAGGTCTGAGTGATTCAACTTGTGTTCTTGAAGTGCAGAAGCAATCCTGGAAGTCAGAAATGCATTATATAAGTGAAAAATAAGTTACAGGATAAGCAGGGGTGGTATGTAGATACAAAAAGGTCTAATGACTACAGTGGGGAGCAGAGAGGAAGGGCAACTTGCAGGAACTTGGAATTGAAGCCAGGATCCACATCATGAGGAACTCAGCATGGGAGAGAAGGGAGAAGTGGCTGGGCATGCAGACAAACTTCATATACGTGAGAATTTTATTTGGTGCTATCACTGATCCTTGCCCTCTTTTCTTGATGTCATAATAATTCATTTTAACTGTTGGTGTTAATTTTTAACTCTGTCTGTCAACATCACTGAGGTTTTCTTCTGAATATTTAGCCAAAGATTATTCTGCTGAATTCATTACAATTATTTTTATTTTGATCCTCAGCTATCTTAAGTATAGAAACCATGTTTATTCACATTAAGCCACATATTGAGTGAAAAAATAATTGTTTTTAAAGGTGATAAACATCTCTAATTATAACTCAAAGCAAATTAAAAGAGACTTACTTTTATTATCGCAATTTACATTTTTCTGCATATTAACCCATGGTTCTATTATTATTTATTGCCAATAAAGAAATGTAACACCTACATGTGATTTATCACATCATCAATCAGTGGGGTGAAGCTGACATACTATTTAGGAAGAAAAAGTATGTCAAAAGAAAAGTATAAACACATTGTATGAGAGGCTTTTATAACAAGATAACTTCAATATTTGAAAAAAATTTCTTTCTTTTTTTTTTTGAGACGGAGTCTCACTCTATCGCCCAGGCTAGAGTCCAGTGGTGCAATCTTGGCTTGATGCAAGCTCTGCCTCCTGGGTTCAAGCAATTCTCCTACCTCAACTTCCTGAATAGCTGGGATTACAGGCACCTGCCACCACGCCCGGCTAATTTTTGTATTTTTAGTAGAGATGGGATTTCACCATGTTGGCCAGGCTGGTTTCGGACTCCTGACCTCAATCAAGTGTTCCGCCCACCTCAGCCTCCCAAAGTGCTGGGATTATAGGCGTGAGCCACCATAGCCATTTCAGAATTTTTCATTTCAAGCATCTTATTTTTATATAAACATTAAAGTACAATATCAAATGAGTCTCTTAAGATATGTCTACCTATGTCTACTTAACACTTTGTAGTCAATTACTTAAATATAAATTTCCTTTTAAGACATGCCAGAATTTCTCACTAATCAAACTAGTCATTTTCCCAGTTAGCCTTCATTACTGATTATTTTAACTTGAATTCCTACAGTCTGTATACTTTATAAATCTATTACAAAAATTTGGCATATATTCCCACTGTTTTATGTAAAACTCACCCTGAAGAATAGACGCTAACAATGTCAAGATAGCTGTACAACTGATTCCTCTGCAGAGTTTCTAATGGCTTCCTAGGGTGAATAACATTTATAATAAAACAGTTTTTGAGGATACTTATTACTGTTGTTCATATTGAAAATATCCACCAGCTGGGCAGGACATTTATATATTGTTTGGTATTTATATATTTTTACAACATTTAGCTTGAATTTTTCACAACGACCATTAATACCACTGTGCAAAAGAAGAATTAACAGCAGGCCTAAAACTGCTATTCTTAGAAAATAGCTGCTTATAAGGTTGACCCTTGGCTAGTATCTGGGAACTGGGATTTTGCGGAGGTTCCCTTCATAAGAATCGCTCACTGTGTCTAAACTGTTTGTGCAAATAATACAGTTTATGCTGAACACCTGGCTTTTTTTCTGGGAGACTGGAATTTTGTTACTTGCTAGCAGAGCACGCCTACGTGACAAGTCCCCAATAAAAACCTTAAGTCCAAGTCTCTAATGAGCTTCCCTAGTAGACAACATTTCACATGTCACAACTCTGGGGGAACTGTGCATATACTATGGGACTCCACTGAGAAAAGATTCTTGAAAGCTTGTGCCTGGTTTCCTCTGAACTTCACCCCACATACCTTTTCCCTTTGCTGATTTTGCTTTATACCTTCTTGCTAATAAATCTTAGCTGTGAGTATGACTATACGATAAGTTCTCTGAGTCCTCCTGGCAAATCACTAAACCTGGGGGTGGTTTGGGAGAACCCTGACACAGCCATCAAAATATACTCAAGCATTTAAAGAGCCATTACCTCTAAAAAATGTGCATCACTTTTTTGATGAAAGAGAATTTAAGACATATTGGCCCCAATATTTTTTTTCAAAATAAGAGTTATGATCTATGTTCTCAGTTTATAAAAATACAGGAAACATTTTATAAACTTACATGGCAGGCTTCTATTGCATCATCTTTATATACATTTTTCACAGCCTAAGAAAGTGATCACTATTAAATACGAAGACAGCTAAAACCAGCCAATATAAGGAAGATATTTTTGCTCTCCCCACCCAAAAAATGTTAGCATGTTCATTAGCTGCCAGATTATAAAAATCACAAAATAGCCATATCTTATCCTTCAAAACATTTTTATATCCACACTGCATCAATCAAATGCTAGTGAACATAATAGCTCATGAAGAATCTACAGGCTAATTTCTTTCAGGCAGTGTAATGATTTAAAATCATCTAGAAGAAAGCTCCCCCAGAATATTTTTGAATATAATTTCTTTATCCATTATCATAATAGCCAAGTAAAAAGTAGTTAGACCTTACAAAGAAACTGAAAGAAGATATTTTTACATATGCTGCTCCTTTGAAAACAGCATTTCTTAGTTCTCAAATAGAGGGTAAAACTTGAATGGGGAGGAATCCTTAAGTAAAAGTATCAACTTTATCCCAACTGCACAAATTTCTCGTTTAGGAAAAAAAGTAAATATTTCGATTCAAAGAATTTAAAATATTTCACCATTGCAGAAAAATGTGATTTAAAGTTACAATCATTAACGATATAAATCACCCATTATCACATTCTATTATTTTTCACAAAACCCATAATTATGGAATAATAGGCTAAGATATTCTTTTTCCAAAATTTGAAAGCCCTGGGCAACACACAGCCCTTTGAATCTCACAATTCTCGCCTATCAAATGAAGGGAATAGACTAAATGCCCTTTCACATCTTTTCCAACTTAAAAATTGATATAAAATTGTAAATCTTAAGTAATCCTTTAGAGTAGGGGTCGGCAAACTATGGTCCATGAGCCAAATCTGACCCACCACCTGTTTTTGTGAGTAAAGTTTTACTGGAACACAGATACATTCATTCATTCATTTATATATTGCCTATGGCTGCTTTCATGCTAGTATTTCAGCAGAAAAGTAGCTGTAACAAAGACCAAAGGGTCTGTAAATACTATCTGGCCTTTACAGAAAAGCTTGCTGATCCCTCCTTTAGAGAATAAAACATTTCACCTCCGTGTATTTTCCAGATACATAAAGCTTCTCTTTCAAGTGGTAATGCTTTACTTTAAACATGTAAGTAACTGTGTTATGTATTTTCCATATTACTAACAATCCAGTCTTCTAACTTCATAGTTCTGCCTCTCAGCCTTGGTAATTGATAGAATAGATTGGCAGGTATGAGTCTGGCTCCAACTTTTTGCAATCTTGGACAAACTGAAAATGAGGATAATGCCACCTGCCCTACTAAACTTACACAATTTGAAACTATGAAAGAAACATATGAAAGTATTTGTAAACTATAAATCATCATACAAATATACTCATCCTTTTTTTTTTTTTTTGAGACAGGATCTCCCTCTATCACCCAGGCTGGAATGCATTGGCATAATCACAGTTCACTGCAGCCTTGATCCCTTGTTCAAGCGATCCTCCCACC
Organism: Gorilla gorilla gorilla; assembly: GCF_029281585.2. NCBI lineage: Eukaryota > Metazoa > Chordata > Mammalia > Primates > Hominidae > Gorilla > Gorilla gorilla. The sequence continues at coordinate 104,068,663 of NC_073235.2, read as the reverse complement.
TTAACCCTCTGAGTAGCTGAGACTACAGGCATATGACACCACATCTGGCTAATATTTTATACAGACAGGGTCTCACTATGTTGCCTAGGCTGGCGTTGAACTCCTGGGTTCAACTGATTCTCTAGCCTTAGCCCCTAAAAATGCTGGGATTACAGGTGTGAGCCACTACACTTGGTCTACTCATTACTTTTTTAAAAACCACATTTTAATATAAGTATTCCCTATTCAAATATTATTATTATGTATAAAACAGAATGAAAGTCCTCAAGCTACTTAATCTAAAGTAGATACCATGGATCTAAATATAAATAGAAAACCAGTTGGCAGCTATACCTCATATATACATTGATCCAAATGATTTTATTTCGGTTAAGTCAAAGGGGTTATTTTTAATACTGTTTGGCTTGCTTTTGGTCAGATGGAAATTTGTAAAAGGAATTTCTGAAAGATTTAAAAGATAAGGCATAGCTAACTGGTGTGGGTGGCATATCAAAGTATAACACCTATGAGAAAAAGTAGATATGGGACAAAGGATTAGAATAATGAGCATATTGAAGTATATGAGAAGTTCTTTATGAAAGAAAGAAAAACTCAATGAGAATGTAATTCATTTCTCAAGTCCAGAAGTCAATCAGGTCAAAACAATATCTCAGAGCATAAGAATATCCCATCAGAATATGCCTTTTATTATGGCTTGGCATTAACATCCAACTACTCTGACAGAACAAAATCAGATCTATATTTACAAAAACTTACCAAAAGAGACATTGAATCACTTTAGTTCACACAGAAAGTGACAAAAATCCATCTATTCCAAAGAAGGCTTTTGTTTTATCTTCCTTTCAAGATGCAGATATATCCTACTATAAAAAACAAAAGCAAAATAATTTAGATTCACATAAAAGTTCCTTAAAGAACTAGTTGCCTTAAACCCATCCAATATTTAGGCAGCTATTCCTTGATACCCAATATTTAGGCAGCTACTCCTTGACATAAGGAGACATTCCTGAAAAGTATCTTTAAAGAGCATTTATTTTTTACTGAACATTATTTGTGATCTGACATCACAACCAAGAAGCAGAGTGAAAACAAAAAGAAGTCCTGAATATTTCCAAAGCCTCAATATATTTGCATTTCTCCTTCCCTATCTTTTCTATACTGTTTTTTGTTTGTTTTTTAAAGAATGCTGAGCAAATTTGAAAGCAATGTAGAAAACCAATTTTTGGCCCACTTTTGATATAAACAGTGTCACTTACAATAAACCCCAAGAATTTTCAATGGTTCCACATATTATAACTAAACTTTGAGACTTTCCAAAGCCCTTTCTTATTGGATTAATTACGTACTAAATCACTTGGGGTCCCTGACCAGCAAATATGGGAAAGAATCAGAATAACAGACTAGGAAATTAATTCAAGGAGATACAAAAGCACCATCCACGGTTTCCAGACCTTTACTAATAGAAAGGGTGGCAATCTTGTAAGTTTGTGGGTTCAGAGCATCCCTTTACATCTAACCAACATCATCTCTTTCATCTAAATTGTGCTTCATTATTTCATTTTAAGTCCCCAAATCTGATGAACCCATCTACAAATATGTGAGCAGAAATGAGAAAGGGAAGATTTTGTAAACCATAAAAACCATAAAGCAATATCCAATTTTATTGCTAAAGAAAGAGGTGAATTTATTCAGGATGTTCACTAGGAACCAAAGGTAGAGATTGGGAGGAAGACGGACCTGAAAGGCTGTGATCATTTAGCCACCTACCATTCATTACCGTCAATTTAAGGCACTGGAGTTTGCTGTGCTGCAAAAGGAGAAAAGCAATGCCTGCCCTGCCAACCTTCCAGGGTGAATGAAATCAAATGAGTTACATCTCAAAGTGCCCCTAATTAGCAAACACTGTATCAGCTTGAACTATGCTTTGAAAGGTACACTCAAATGTACTGACGGCAGTACAAAACGATAAGGCTTATTTGGAAAGCAGGTTGTCAAATGTTTCAATAACCATGAAAATATTCATACCTTTTGACCCAGTAAAATTCCCCGGAGTGATCTATTCTAAGGAGATATCCAAGTAAATGAAGAAACTACACATCCATAGTCAATACACTGTTAATCTGTTAACAGCCAAGTAATGATTACACAAGTGTTTAATGAGTGGTTACCATGGGTCAGGCACTGTGGACACCCGCTGGTAATCAGGGCAGACAAGACCCTGGCCACTTGCAGCTGACCTTCCCACAAGCATAAGGGTTATGGATGTCATGATTAACCAAATTTTCTGGTTATCATGATTTTGTATCCTGCTTTTTTCACTCAATGTCAGCAAGTTGTTACTGATTTTGTCTTAATAATGTGAAACTCCATTACGTTGTCTATTTTTTTCTCTTTTTCAGAAAAGCTCAGAAGAAACAGACACAATCTGGTAAGAATTGTTAGTAATAAAAGGGTTGTCCCTATGGGGTGGTTTAATCTTAGAGATTTTTGCCTTAGATACACCAGACTATTAAGAGATAATTTTACAAGACATTTTGAGGTCAAGGCAGCAGCTGCACCCAGCAAAGGGGTGGGGGTGGGGGATTTGCTGTTATTATAATTTTCTCCGGCATGCTCTTTCACGAGATATGAATATAAACCCTTTCTTAAAAAAAGTCATATTTAAGAGACCTATATTTCGTATTCACAAGTACATCAGTGCAGTCCCTTGCACTTGTATCTAGAACGCTAATTACGATAAAGCTTTATAAGTAATTTCAATTTGTTCCATAATAGAATGGTTCATGTGAAGACTTTGATCTGAAAGATTAACACTTTCTGTAGAAACCAAAGGGCGCATCTTCTTACAGAACACGGGTTTTGAGTTAATTTAGGCATTCAACAGAGGCCACTGTTACAGGAAATGCAAAAATGACCCGATGTAACTCTTTGTTGAGCTTTAAAATTACTGTAATTTTCAAAGTGATCTTGGGAACCCATAAAATCTTAACAAAGATCATAGCGACGCACAGCTCAGGAGAATTTTCCAAGCTTAGTGACTCATGCGTTCAACATATCTTTACTGAGCGCCTACTGTGTGCCAGGCACCGTGCTAGGCAGGCGCCGTGTTACACCTCCTTATCAAGTTTTGGGGAAAAGGTACTTGACAAAGACCCAGCAGGGAAAAACACAGCGTTGAATTGAAAAATCGAAGACAAAACGACACTCGAGTATTTAATTTTGTAAAAGGTTCCTTCCTAGTCCTGCTTTGGGGGACTTTGCAGCGAACTTGCAGAAGGCGGCAGATAGAGCTGGGGTCTGAGGGTGTCTTCGATGTGGCAACTCCCCAAGCCCGAGAGCGCGGCCAAAGGTGAGGGGTGCGGGGAAAGGGCCCCCGGGCGGTCTGGGCCCCGCGCACCTGGCACGGCCGGCACGGCCAACCCGGCAGGCACCACTGGGCGGGCTGAGAACCCGCGGCCCGGGGCCCCGCTGAGCCCGAGCTGCACTGGCGCAGTGGCCGCTCGCCACTTCGGGCCGCATTCTTGCCACGGCTCCGCCAGCCGCCAGTGCTCGGGCTGGAGGTGGGCTAGCGCGTTCTGGCCTCGGGCTTCCCGGGAGTGCGCGGACCAAGGTTCACTCCCTCAAGTCCCCCACCAGCCCCGACACCTTCCCTTCCCGGGCCTGCCTCCCGTCTTTACCCTAGCGGCGACCACGGCCAGCGACTCTCTTCAGGCTGCCAGCGGTGCGGACACGGGCGGGCGCCAGAGCCCTGCTCGCGGAGGGGCGAGGCGAGCGCTCTAGGCCCGCTCCCGGCACGGGGCGCGGGAGGGCGGCGAGGCCGCGACCGGGGCCGTGGGCTTGGAACTCTGCCCCAGCCCCAGGCTACCCGCGGGGAACGCATTCGCCCCACCCGCGCCGGGGTCGCGGCCCCGCCTCCCTCCCCGGGGCTGGGCAGCGAGAAGGCGGGGCCTTCGAGCTTGAGGCGGGGCTGGCAGGAAACTACAATTCCCAGCAGGTCTTGCGCTGGGGCCGTGGAGGCCGCTGGGAGAGTGGGTCTCCTTTGGCTTCCCCAATTGTGTGGGGGCTGCCATTGACCCGGTGTCGCCGCAGAACCGAGGTCGCCGAGTGATGATGTTGTGAAGTCGCCCGCCTGTCCCTGCCACGCCCGGGCGGTTGCTGGCAGTGGGAGCAGCGGCAGCAGCTTCGGCTGCTGCTTTCAGGCTGCCGCTGCATTAGGGGCTTCCTGAGGAAGCGCGGGCGGACGACAGAGGATGCCGAACCACTCCAGTGAGTAAGCTATCCGCGCACAACCCGAACTTGCCCTTGACAACGTCCCCGGAAAGCGGAGGGACCTCCTCGTCCCGAGGTCCTCCGGTACCCGGAGGTCACGCGCGGACGTCGGAGCCGGAGGCTGGGTGCTGGAGGGCTGGGTCCGGGTCCCGCGGTGAGGAGTGGGTTGTTTCCTAAGTGTGGGTGCAAAGTAATGGGCGCTAGGCGCTGGCGTCGGGATTCAGCCCAGCTGCACATCTGAGGCTTGGCAGCTTCTCATAGCGCCTTATCCTCTGCCAGACAGCATCCATCTGGAGCCCTGTCTTTTAGGATGAGTGGCTTTAGGGTCGGGCATTAAACCTTAAGCCTCAGTCGCCATCTGTGATGTAAGTGGGAGGAGAGGGTATTGGAAAGAGCTCTTTCTGGGTCAAATAGAGTTGGGCTTTTCTTGCAATTGATTTTGAGCCAGATGCCACATATCTTGAAAAAGAAAAACGGCTGACTTTAGTTTGAACTGTAAATAATAGATATTCGCACATGTCCTTTTTAGTAGCAGCCCAAAAATTGAATTTCAACTTAAAAAAAAATCTGCGTCATAATAATAGGGATAAGTTCAGTTACTTGCTCTTGCTCATGCACCTTTTGCTTAGACCTGCTGTTTCTACGTCAGAAAAAAAAAAAGTAACTTCACAGGAAATTCATCAAGTTGATGGAATGGACCATAGGAACAAAAGGAACACTTTCAGTTCCTGGTCTCCGTAAATCTTCCCGACCTTTAGATCTTTGCTGTTGACTTGGAAGTCTGAGGTACAGTAGTCTCCAAATAGCACGTTAATGGTGGTGACATGACACTTAAAAACAAATTGTGAAGGACATTTGGAGGTGAGAAAGGTCAGGGATGAAGACATTTTATCATCCCAGCAGTTATTCCAACTTTCTTTTCTTTTTTTTTTTTTTTAAGACAGAGTCTCGCTCTGTCGCCAGGCTGGAGTGCAGTGGGGTGATCTCGGCTCACTGCAACCTCCGCCTCCCGGATTCAAGCGATTCTCCTGCCTTAGCCTGCAGAGTAGCTGGGACTACAGGCGCGCACCACCACGCCCAGCTAATTTTTGTGTTTTTAGTAGAGATGGAGTTTCACCATGTTGGCCAGGGTGGTCTCGATTTCTTGACCTCATGATCCACCCGCTTTGGCCTCCCAAAGTGCTGGGATTACAGACGTGAGCCTCCACACCCAGCTCCAGTTTTCTATTTTTAAAATTAAGTAATGTCCAGCAAGTCTCAGACATTTAGCAAGCGCATACCATGTGAAAGACAGTGTTTTGTTATCTTACACACTTATTCATATGATGGAAGAGGTTTGTTAGAAAGAACCAACATTTGGCCGGGCGCTGTGGCTCACTCCTGTAATCCCAGCACTTTGGGAGGCCAAGGAGGACGGATCTCCTGAGGTTGAGAGTTCAAGAACAGCCTGACCAACATGGAGAAACCCGTCTCTACTGAAAGGAAATACACCAGCCTGGCCAGTATGGTGAAACCCCGTCTCTACTAAAAATACAGAAATTAGCCGGGCGTGGTGGCACGCGCCTGTAGTCCCAGCTACTCGGAGGCTGAGGCAGAAGAATTGCTTGAACCCGGAGGCAGAGGTTGCGGTGAGCCAAGATTGCACCACTGCACACCAGCCTGGGCAACAGCGAGACTCCATCTCAAAAAAAAAAAAATTAGCCAGGCATGGTGGCACATGCCTGCAGTCCCAGCTACTGAGGAGGCTGAGGCAGGAGAATCGCTTGAACCCAGGAGGCGGAGGTTGCGGTGAGCCAAGATCGAGCCATTGCACTCCAGCCTGGGCAACAAGAGTGAAAGTCGGTCTCAAAAAAAAAAAAAAAAAAAAGAACCAACATTTTAGTATTTGCAATCTGCCAGGCATCCCAGGTGGGAGCTCTTCATACTTTAGCTCACTTAATCACTTTAACAAACCTATCACACTAATCTGAGGCTCAAAGACTTGCTTATGTAACAAGGGGAGATTTAAATCTAGATCTGCCTTGCTTCCAAGTCACAGATCAGGTAACTAATACGTACTTCAGAAATTATAGACTTTAAAGGTTGAGTGGTTAAAGAGGATTGTCTAGTGTTATTGTCTAAGACTGGTTCCAACACACACCTTGGACATCTGGAATAAGTCCTGAACCCCTGCTTTAGTACTTTTGAACAAACTGATTCTCTCTGCCTACAATTCCCATTTCTTACTGAACTGCTCAGTAAGACCCGAAAAGCCCATTCCAAATCCATCTCACTTATGTAAGAAATTGTAAGACTGGACTTTTATCAAAAGGTTCTTTTCAGTTTACAGGTTTTGTGAGTCTGCAAATAAAAATATGACCCTGCTGGGTGTGGTGACTCACGCCTGTAATCTCAGCACTTTGAGAGCCCAAGGCAGAAGGATGACTTGAGACCAGCCTGTTCAACATAGCAAAACCCCATGTCTACCAAAAATAAAAAATAGCTGGGTGTGGTTGTTTGTGCCTGTAGTCCCAGCTGAGATCAAAGGAGGCTGAGATCAAAGGATCCCTTGAGCGATGATGGCACCACTGCACTCCAGCTTGAGTGACAGAGTGAGATGCCATCTCTAAAAAAGTGGAGAAGTGTTATACGAGTGGAGAAGTGTTATTCTCCACTGAAAGTTTCTTTGTTTTAGTGCCCCAAATATGTTAAATACCAGTATAAGGAATGAGACAGATAATGTCTTATTTCATGTTTATTGTGAGCTCTCATTATATCATCTGTACCAGTTTTGAACCTCTTTAGTTACCATCCTGTTTAGTTGGTAAGAAATAGGAGGCAAAAAGGTAATAGTCACATTTAAATGACTTAGTAATTAAAGGAACTAAATTATTCATAGTTGAGTAATTACCTGTTCAGATCTGCAGTGTTCTTATAATAATAGGAAACATTTATGTAATACTATGTGTTAGATAATGTTTTACCTATATTAACTTATCCCCACAATAGCAATGAGGTGTTTTTATAGATAGGCAACTAAAGCAAAGAGAAGATAGTAAATATACCAAAGGTCATGTAGCTACTACATGGTAGTACTGAGTGTCAGAGAAGACAAGATCAAAATCTGTAATCTAACATTTATTGAGCACCTACTGTGTACCAGCCCCACAGCTGGGTGCTTTCATTATGAGTTAGTCATTTGTCTTTACAACTACCTTATTTAAAATGGAAGTTCAGCATGTAATGACTTGCTCAGGGTCACAGATAAGTAAACTGTGGAATCAGGATTTGAACCCATGCTTGTCGTACTTCAAGGTTCATGTTCTTTCTTTCGTTTTCCTTCAGTGATCAAATCTTTATTAAACACCTTCTGTGTGCCACACACTGTGCCAATGCTAGGAATTTAGTCTTTGCTCTTAAGGAATGTAGTTTGAAGAAGGAAAGAGACAATTAACATAGTGTGTTGAACAATGGGATCACAGCTTGCCGAGGTACTTTGGGAGCACAGAGAAAGAACACTGAAGTTACCCTGGAGTGGGAAGGCTTGGACCAGTCTTGGGAAAACAAATGGGAATTAGCCTGGGTGGAGAAAAGGGGAAGGGGTTGTTATGGGCTGAATTGTGTCCTCCCAAAATTATGTTGAAGCCCTAACACCCTTAACCTCAGAATATGACTGTATTTGGAGACAGGGCTTTGGGGTGATTAAGTTCAGATGAAGCCGTTAGGGTGGGTTCTAATCCAGTCTGACAGTTTTCCTTAAAAGAAGGAAATTTGAACACAAAAAGAGACACAGGAGTTGCACACACAAAGGAAAGACCATGTGAGGATTCATCAAGAAGACCAAGGAGAGAGGCCTCAGGAGAAACCAACCTGCCAACATCTTGATTTTGGACTTCCAGACTCCAGTATTGTGAAAAAATAAATTTCTGTTGTTGAAGCCACCCAGTCTGTGGTAGTTTTTTATGGAACCCCTAGCAGACTGACAAATAGCTGTTCTAGGCAAAAGGAATGACATACAAAAAGGCTTTAAGCTGTGGTTAGGTGATAGAAGTTGACATACAAAAAGCCTTTAAGCTGTGGTTAGGTGATTGAGGTTTTTTGGTGAAGAGATAAATGTTGAGAGAAATGAAACTGGAGACTAGGCTGGGGCTGGATTAGGAAAATTTTACATGAGATGCCAAGGGGCTTAAACTTTATCCTAAGGAAGATGGGATGGAGGTGGTTTGTAGCAGTGGAAAAGCATTAGATTTGCATTTTAGAAAGACTAAGACTTGTAAAGGATAAATGAAAGGTAATAAGACTGGAGACAAGGTAACCAAGGTAGCTAGTGCCACAGGATGCTGAACTAACAGTTTTCCCAGAATATTGAAATGTCTAACTAAAACAGAGCCACTGTTAATATAACATAAAGGGCACAGCTAACCCTTAGGGTGTACATAAGAAGATAGAGAAAGAATTTGTATATAGCTGTTTATACCCAGAGGCTGTCTTTATTTTGACATTTTGCTTTTCCTTATATAGATCATAAAGCTTTATACAACTATCAGAATATTCAGATTTTTCCACTCTAAAAAGTGATCTTATGTATTTAATAGACACTTTTATGGTGCTCACACAGATTTAAGCCAAATTCTTTGACAACCTTTTGAAATACCTACTATTCATTTTAAACGTAAACATACTGAAGCACAGAGAGATTAAGTAGCTTGTCCAAGATCACATAGCTAACAGGCAGCAGAGTTAAGATTCAAACTCAGTCTGTCTTTAGAGTCTGTGTTCTTGGCTTTACACTGCTGTTGCTATATGATATTTATCTAGATCTTTATTTGTGAAAAGAGGGCAGAGTAATACAAAAATAAGTATGTTTGCTGTAAGAGGCATGCAGTTTATCAGAGGAGATAAGGAACAGCTCTAAGGTTTTAAAAACTGTTTTAGAGAAGAGCAGAAAGTGTTCGGAGGCAATACCTCCTTCAAGTTGGGGTTTCTGGGAAGGCCTGTTGGGAAAAGTGGCATTGAGCTGGAGTGGGAAGCATGGCTAGAATTTGGATATGTAGAATGAGGAGAGGACATTAAAATTAGAAGAAATAGCACGGACAGAGTTACAGGACTGAGAATTTCCTGGTGTGTCTAGGAAGCTAGTAAATGCAGTTCTTTCTTTTGGCTGGAATATGTTGTGTGGTTGGGGAAGATGGAGAAGCTGGTTTGCAGGGAGGGGAAATGTCTGGGGAAGAGAATTCTCGGGGAGTGAGGGGCAAGAGAAGTTGTAAGGTTTCAAGCCTGAGTAATTGAGGCATATGCCAGATGTAGTTATCTTTTAGGAGAGGAAAAAGGTCATCTATCCCCAACTCATCAGTTAACAGGTCCTGTTTTCACTGTCTCACAAACCCGTAAATCCTTCTTAAAATTTCCATTCACCTAGTTTATACCTTTATTAAAATAATCCATGCGTAAATGTCATAAAATTTTCTAATTATTTTTGTCTCTAATCTCTCCATTCCAAAATTTATCCTGCATCCTGCATTTACATTTATTTCTCTCAAATGTCACTTCTATTTAGAAATGTGTTCCCTGCAGGATCAAGTTCAGACTTCTTAATCTGAACTAGTCAAATTTAAATCTCCAAATACCTTCCCCATAATTCTTCCCACTCAAATTGGTCTGTATACTGCTGCCAACCTGGCTCTGTCTGCTACTTGCTGTTGGATATTATCATTATTATTTTCTCCTACCAGATACTCTCCTCACCTATCCAAATCTTTTCCTCCTTAGGGAGTCCACTTAAATCTTACATCCTGTGTGAAGCCAGACCACTTCAGCTAGAAAAGAGCTCTCTCCCGACAATTCTGTTGTAACACTCATCAAATATTTATTATCTGGTACTATCTTATTTTCTTAGATTTCTTAGCTCATTGGATATTAGATCTAATCCAGATCATTAGAGCTGTCCCTTTTGGAGCTTAGACTTCTTAAATCTTTAACCTCCCTTTGGGCAGAGGCTGTTGTATACTACTATTTATCTTTTTTTAGTACTTTTGGTTTAATTCAAGTGGCATTTGTTGAAAGCTGTTCAATGAACAGCTGTTTGACCAGTTGTTAATTGAGGTCATTGTATTGAAATTTTCTTTTTCAACTGGCTGCTTAATATTTACATATAAGTGATGTTCTAGCTTTATTCTTAGCTTTACTACTGACTCACATAACCTCTTGAAGATACCCTGTTTAACTACCCTGTATTGTGGTTTATTCATGCTAGAAAATGAGCGTACAAAGTCTGCTGGTGGTATAGCAGTGGAACGAATTCATTTTGTAAAGATCCTTGAGGTCTTTGGAGCTTATCTATATTTATCTGTCAGTGTTTGCCAAACTTTGAGTTCTTTCTTTTTAGAAAGCTTTTTGACAAGTCACAAAAAAGGAAGGAGTGATTAAATAGAGTCTAATTTAAGAGTGTTATACTCTATTGTGTAACAATGGAGTTGATGAATTGTGCATGTTAATGGTGAAAGAATTCCCCCACCAGTTTAGCTAATAGTTCATTTCAACACCAATTATTTATGGAGTTGCTTGAGCTTCTGACATTTTATATTCCTCTTCTGATCAGCAAGGAGGAGAGAGAAGATGGCACCCTCTCTTTCCTTTCAAGAAAAAGTAAAGTAGCCTCCTCTGCCTACCTTTGTTCTCTAACTCAGCGTCTAATTTGTTTCTTTCACACATATATTATAATTTTGTATATTATTACAAATATATTATTACAATTTGTGTGAAATTATAATGTGAAAGAAACAAATTAGATGCCGAGTTAGAGAACAAAGGTGGGCAGAGGAGGCTACTTTAGATCAAGTAGACTGGTAAGTTTTAAAATGAGACTTAAATGTGAGAAGTAGTTAGCATATAGAGAACAAGAGAGAAAGCGTATTCCAGGTACAGTGAACAACAGTTACAAAGGCCCAGAGTTAAGAGAGAGTGTGATGAGGAATTAAAAGAAGTAACAAAAGGTCTGTGTCTCTGTGACTGAGTATGAGCAAGGAGGAGAGTGGTACAAGATGAGGGAGGAGAAGCAGGCAGGGGCCAGACTAGGCCAGACCTCACAGACTGTGATGAGAGGTGTGGTTTTATTGTCGTTACTATGAGAACCTTTGGATTTTTAAAGTATTATTATTATTTTTTATTTTTATTTTATTATTTATTTTTTTGAGACGGAGTCTTACTCTGTCACCCAGGCTGGAGTGCAGTGGTGCGATCTTGGCTCACTGCAACCTCTGCTTCCCTGGTTCAAGCGATTCTCCTGCCTCAGGCTCCCAAGTAGCCAGGACTACAGGCACGTGCCACCATGCCTGCTAATTTTTGTATGTTTTTGTAGAGATGGGGTTTTACCATGTTGTCCAGGCAGACCTCGAACTCCTGAGCTCAAGTGATCTGCCCACCTTGGCCTCCCAAAGTGCTGGGATTACAGGCGTGAGCCACTGCGGCCGCCCTGGATTTTTTTAAGAAGGAGTTTAGCTTTAAAAACACTATTCTTGCTGCTTATAGAGAATGGAGAAGAAACCTGTTTAAGGCCATGATTAAGCATGGAGCCTTGTTAGGAGGTTTATTGGTTCATAGTCTAAGAGATGATGATGGCTTGAACTAGGATGGTGGAAGAGAGGATGGAGAAAAGTGAGTAGATTTGAGGTATATATTGGTAGTAGGGTGTACAGGATTTGTTAATGGATTGGATGTGACAGGATGAGGGATGGAGGAATCTAGTATTCAGTGGATCATAATCAGCCTGTGGGAAATTTGAATGGAGTCAAGAAGTCTGTCTGAAGAGCCAGATTGGGAGTCACTAACACTAAAAAGATAATTTAATCTGTGGTAGTGGTTGGTTGGCAAAAAGGTAATGAAAAAGCAGCTACAACAAGAACAATACAAAATGTGGTCACAGTTGGAACTCTGGAAAACACTAACATTTAAAGATCAAGGGGAGGGAATGGGATGATCCAGTGAGGAGTTTGAGAATGAGCGTTGTAAGATCTCTCTCTCTCCAGGAGAGCCAAGGAAGGGAAGTTGAAACAGGGAGTAGTCAACAATATAAACCAGAGATGACATCAGATAACAATTAAGAAGTCATGATTGGATTGATTAGCAGGGACTGTTGATGACCCAAGGAGGGTGGTTTAGGATGAAATCAGGTTGTAGTGGGGTTGAGGTATGAATGAGAGGTGGGAGAGACAAAATGAGAGTATTTGAAGAAGCTTGGGTAAGGACAGAGGGTAGGTAGAGGGGAACTCAAAGACTTGGGAAAGGTAGGGGTTTTTTTAGTTGTAGTTTTAATAAAATAAAAGAATTTGAGCATGTTTAATAAGCCAAAGAAGAAGGTGAAACTGATGGAGGATAGGGATAATTAATGGAGCAAGGTTTAGAGAAGGCAGGAAGAGGACTGTTGAGTTATATTTAATTACTTTTTAACTGGGTATACATATACACATGGTAGAAAAATTGAAAGGTATATAATAAAAAGTAAGTTTCTCTCTCCTTTCTGTCTTCCAGCCACACAGTTCTTTCTCTAAGAGGAATACTAATTTACACTCTGATCAACAAGTGTGCGAGTGCATAACTGAGATTATGTTTGTCCATAATTCTCAGTTTGGAGCAAAAGCTAGCTATAGATTACGTGGATTTATCAGTGGGAGGAATGAGAATAAGAGAAATGGAGAACAGATAGAGGGTCAGAGATAAGTGAGAAAAGATGTGGTATGGATTTGTCTCAGAAAAGAAAGGATGTTTAAGAGGATAATGGGGGGCGTGCCTGTGGAGTGAGGCCCACAGTTGATGACTGAATTTGCAGCATCCCTATTCCACATGGTGTTGTGACCTTTTCAGGAGAAGTTAACTGCCTCTTTATATTTAAAATGCAAGTCAATTTAGAAAATTGATTGCTCAAAAATTCATCATTTTTGTAAAGTAAATCATGTTTGGGGTCCAAGCATCAAATCTCTGCTCTCTGCCCTTTTCTTTTTTTTTTGAGATGGGGTCTTGCTGTCGCCCAGGCTGGAGTGCAGTGGTGCGAACTTGGCTCACTGCAGGCTCCGCCCCCTGGGTTCACGCCATTCTCCTGCCTCAGCCTCCCGAGTAGCTGGGACTACAGGCGCCCACCACCTTGCCCAGCTAATTTTTTGTATTTTTAGTAGAGACAGGGTTTCACCGTGTTAGCCAGGATGGTCTCGATCTCCTGACCTCGTGATCTGCCCGCCTCAGCCTCCCAAAGTGCTGGGATTACAGGCGTGAGCCACCACGCCCAGCCTGCTCTCTGCTCCTATCGCTTTCCACTATGGGCACCTACCTCTCTTTGGGGTTATTCAGGCCAGTGGTGTAAGCTGAAACAAAAGGAAGTTTGTTGGTTTAGAAAGAGCACACCATCGGCCGGGCACGGTGGCTCACGCCTGTAATCCCAGCACTTTGGGAGGCCCAGGTGGGTGGATCACGAGGTCAGGAGTTCGAGACCAGCCTGGCCAACATGTGGTGAAACCCCATCTCTACTAAAAATACAAAAATTAGCTGGGCGTGGTGGAGCACACCTGTAATCCCAGCTACTCTGAAGGCTGAGGCAGGAGAATCGCTTAAACCCGGGAGACGGAGGTTGCAGTGAGCCAAGATCGTGCCTCTGCACTCCTGCCTGGTCGACAGAGCAAGACTCTGTCTCGGGGGAGAAAAGTAAAAAAAAAAAAAAAGAAAGAGCACACTGTCTGGAGGAAGAAAGGAGGAGGAGGAAGAGACTAGAAACCAACTAAAATGCCTCTGAGATGCTACTACTGTTCCCAAAGCATGTAATTTAACAACTAAAAAAACATTTCAACCATTCTTAACTTTGTCAGCAAGTACTAGGCCAAACCACTGAATTTGCCTTTGTTTTATTTTTAGTTACAAAATTGAAAGACTACAAATGAAGCTTTTATTAGCAATTGTGAGTTTTTAAAAGAGGATATCTGACCATTTCTCATTTGATGTGGGGCTTATTTTAAATGCATTCATGATCAGCTGCAAATGCTCTTAGTGGAAATTGTGATAAAACTAAGCAATGAGCCAAATGAATGTTCAGTTTTGGCTTTCCTATGAGACTGACAACTAGTTCTTTTTAGTTATTACAGAAAAGTGTATAGTGTGTCGTTGCTATAAAAATGATAAAGCACCCTTTTAACACCAAACTCTTTTATGCAGATTTTTTCATAAAGCACATAAGTGTTTTTCTTTAGAATATTCAATCTTAGCTTAACTGTGTTTTTCAAGGCAATTCATTTAGTTGATGTTGTATTGAAAATGTATTAATATCAACTTTGTTCATTAAATTACTTCTGTAACTCAGTGTATTGATATTTTTAATGATTAAGCTTCTAGGTAGTAGGCATGTATTTCGCAAGACTACTGTGTGTTAGTTGCTGTTAGGTTTTGGACATAACAAAAATAAGGTCCCTTCCTTTGAGGAACTTGCAGTGTAGTGAGGGAAAAATGACTAGTGGGCAGCCATCTTCTGGGATCATCCAAGAAAGGGAATCAATAAACACTGATTAACCCATTTATGCCAGAGGTTGCAAATTTTTTTGTGTGAAAAATCAGACTTTGGCGATGACCTTGAGCAGTAGGATATGACTCCCACAAGCTTAGCATTCCAATAATGGAACAGTAGGCATAAATGGGTTAAAAGCAAAAATTACAGTGAGGGATGTTAAGATTTCCTAAACCTTTTTTCCATATTTATAATCCACTTTATATTTCCCCTAGCAATTAACAGTAAAATTCTCACAAAAGAATAGAGGAAGAGCTGTCTTTTCTAGGGAGACAGTTAAGAAAGGACAGAGTGTGTTCATGTTCATAGCTAGGCTAGGTAAAAGAATACCAGGTGAGAAAAGCATTTGCTGACAGTGCCAAAGGAGGAGGAGAAAGCCAGCTAAATCCCTGGTGCTGGAGGGATGAAAGAAAGAGGTATTTGGGAAATCAGCCAAGGGCAGAAAAACAGGTCCTGGAGTTCAGTCAAACAGACACCTTATGGGTGTTCTGATAACCTGCTTATCTGGTTTCTCAGCCAACAGCAAGTTAGAAAGGGGAGAGGCAAGCTAGCAACA
The DNA here is from genome assembly GCF_029281585.2 of Gorilla gorilla gorilla. Taxonomy (NCBI): domain Eukaryota; kingdom Metazoa; phylum Chordata; class Mammalia; order Primates; family Hominidae; genus Gorilla; species Gorilla gorilla. Next base: position 104,053,319 of record NC_073235.2, on the reverse strand, counting down.
GTAAAGTGTAATAGTTGATAGCGTCACAGTGATGGAGGAAACAAAATTAGAAATGGGCTTAAAATCTTAAAAAAAATAGCAATTTGGGGTTATTTAGTGTAGGGAGAAAGAGCTCTTTAACTATGGATGGGTGCAGACTTGTTGGGGTCACATATGAGCGGGTTATTTTTTTTCTTCTTTAAGAGGCACTTTTTTTTTTTTTAATACTTTAAGTTTTAGGGTACATGTGCATAATGTGCAGGTTAGTTACATATGTATACATGTGCCATGCTGGTGTGCTGCACCCATTAACTTGTCATTTAGCATTAGGTATATCTCCTAATGCTATCCCTCCCCCCTCCCCCACCCCACCACAGTTCCCAGAGTGTGATGTTCCCCTTCCTGTGTCCATGTGTTCTCATTGTTCAATTCCCATCTATGAGTGAGAACATGCGGTGTTTGGTTTTTTGTCCTTGTGATAGTTTACTGAGAATGATGATTTCCAGTTTCATCCGTGTCCCTACAAAGGACATGAACTCATCATTTTTATGGCTGCATAGTATTCCATGGTGTATATGTGCCACATTTTCTTAATCCAGTCTATCATTGTTGGACATTTGGGTTGAAAATGAGCAGGTTATTTTCTATTTTGCCATCTTGGCTACACCACCCAGAAAAAGCTCTTTAAAAGTTTATAATCCTGGAGGATATCACTGTAGTCATTATATTATAATACAGTAATTGCTCTTCTTAGTAATGATCCTGAGTCATCAAATTATTTTCTGTCTGGCCTAAGGACTTTTCTTTTCCTCCCATGGCAGTTTATTGGACTTTCCTCGTTATCATGTATTAACTTCAGGAGGAAAACATCTTACCATCAATGTTTTTTAAAATAAGAAAACTATGGAAAACCAAAAAAAAAAAAAGTATTAAAGATTTTGTGGTATTTTTGCCACCATGTTGTCAATCCCATCTCTAGGGAATGTTTGCACCTTCAAAGTAACTGATGAGCTTACTTGGTATAGCCCTGCACGTACACCTACTTTACTGAAACCCATGAGAGACCTATGTAGACTTTTGTAAATTAGGCTAAGAAAGCTTTCCTTTTCCACATGTTCTAACAGTCTCATATTCTTATGCAGTTCATTTTCCTCCCTACTATAGACTACAAGGATGTAATTTGACTACAGCCTGATTCATTCATTTAACAGATATTTATTGAATGCCTGTCATTTGCCAGATACTAAGATAGAGGTAGACTTAATCTATTGGAATAGAGATTTATTTTTTATCTATGTTCCATTTACTACTTTTAGCAGGTCAAAACAAGTAACAATGCTTCCCAATTTATGGTAATACATCTGTATTATTTTCTTGATATTGTAGAATTACCCACTTAAAAACAGAACCAAAGTCAGATTTGGAGTCGTCTCATTAAGAATTGTGTGATGTACATACAACACACACACAGATTATTCTGCCTCACTGTAAATACACCCAACTCTGGAACCAGATAAGTCATTTCTAAAAGCAAATATAAATTGCTCAAGAACAAATGGTTGGGGGGAGCAGATTACTTGTTTTTTTTCTTCTTCTTCTATATTCAGTAACCACTATGTGTTTTTAAAAAGTGGAGTAGAGACATAGGATTGTAGTAGAATTATCTGAGGCTTTTGCAAACTACACACACACTACTATCCTCACACTCCAGTCCCTTGCTAGTAAAGCTCAGAGGATAGAGGCCTCAGCTTTGGAAAAACATAGTTGGTTTTTATTCCTGGCTCTTAATATGGACAAGTAATTAACCTCTAAGCCTTAATTTTCTTGTCTGTAAAATGATGACAGTAATAACATTCACCTCATGGAATTGTGAGGATTAAAGGAGGTGATCATACACAGAAAGCATTTAACATGATGCCTGGCACCTAGTAAGTACTCAATCAGCTAACTATTATTATTAGGAAAGACTGATTTGCAACAGAATTGAGAACATATTTCTTTATCATATGCATTTCATTTGAAACACAGAAGGCCCTTGTGTCTTTATCATAAATTGTTTACCATCATTAGCTGGTCTTCAAAACCTTCTGAGTGCTAGTTTCATTTGTTTTATTGTTCAGTAAAGGCACGAATTTTTGCTTTCAGTGTCAAAGAGCTAGTTCCTTTTGCTCAGGAAAAGTTTCACAGGGTAGTGGTGTCTCCTCTTCAATTGTGTAGGTCTGGAAACTGAAGTTTTCTCACTGTACTGAGTTGATAAGGCCCTGAGAAAATGATACACTAATCAAACACATTAAAGAATAATAAATAAGCCAGGATGTGTGATCTTGATATACAGTACAACTGCCAAGTGGACTACATATTTGGGTCCGCATAGAGTTAGTAAATTTTTCCCTTATAAGAACACATATTTGGGTCCCCATAGAGTTAGTATATTTTTCCCTTATAAGAAAGTCTGCATGAAAAACCAAGTTGCTAGGTTTGTGTGTACATTTAGAGGTAGAGGACATTTGAAGCATGAGGACCGGTATGCTGAGAGTAGGGAGGGTGTGCAGAATAGCAGTATACGTTCTAAGAGCCACATCAGCTCAGAGTAGAGAGGGTTAAGACTGGAGGACACAGTAGGAAACTATAGCCACGGACAGAGAAGGATTAAACTAGGGCCATAGCAATAGGCTTGAAGAATAAATTGACAGAACTGGTGACTATATAGAAAGCAGGTATTTAGGAAAGGAAGGATGACTCCTAGATTTTTGGCTCTGCTGATCAGGTGAATTGGTGATAACTAGTTAGTGAAGCAGAAAAAGAAAAATATTTAATGGGAGAAGGAAAAATGAGTTCAGTTTAGAATGTGGTGGATTTATGGTAATGATTATAAATTGATACTGAGACTTCCAGTATAAAGTCACAAAATGCCAATTTGGGTTGAAGATAGAGACTTGGAGAGTAACTATAGTGTAGTTGGAAATTGAGGCCTTTGAAGTAGATGAGATTCCAGAGGAGAGAAGGAGAGAGAGAGGGCCCATGAGAGAATCCTGAAGAACTGGGGAGAATAGCCATTAAAGGCAGGTAGAGGAAGAGTTCTCAGATTTCCACAGCCTCCTATTTAATACAGCCTTCAAGCTCTGAATCTAATAACCTCCTGGATTGCAGATAGCCGGTAGCCATATCTCAAAAAATTTACCTGTTCTTATTTGCCCTGAAGTTCATGGGCAAACCAAAGGCGTTTATTGCATGTTAATTCTCCCTCAAAAAGTAACCTTATCTTCAAAGCCCTTGAGTTGTCTGTGACAACTGGTTTTGAAAAACAATGAGTCTTGTGTCTAAACATACTGTAATTAGAAAGTCTCTCGCCTAGTAGAATTACATTACTAAAATAGGTATGTCTTTAATATGCAGATAATTCTAGAATAAATCTAGAATTATATGTGTTTATAATACTCCTCCATCCTGACCATCACTCGCCGCCATTTTAAGTTACCCTCTGTTCTGGTCATATAAGATTGCATGTCCTGGTGCCACTGATTACTTCGTTGACTTGAAGAGCTATATTGCCTATAGTTTTCCTTTTGACACTGATCATATGGGGACTTCTGCTTCTGAAGGCCTTAAGGACTATAATTTTTAAATAACTGAAGGATTTAGAGTCATCTTAAGCCACCAAAAGCAAATTTGTGTTTTATTGTTAGAGAGGACAAAGAGAAATGAGGACATAGGTTTTCTACCTCTTCTTGACTTGTTGCTGTTTTTAAAATTTGTATTTTCCTTACTGCTATGTGAAAGTGCCGTTTCAAGGGGTCTTCCTAGCTATTTGATTTGAGGATAAATTCTGAAGAGCAGATTATACAGAAATATTCTTAAATCTGTTAGCACAATTGCCATCTATTCAGTCTGTTTCTAATCTTCTGTGAAGTATTTCCAGGTTTTCGGCCAATGGTGTCTTTTTATTGAAACTAGTGCCTAAATTTTGCCAGTCATCATTGAAAGAAAATTCTTTCTGACTTGTTCAGGAAGGATTTATTTGTTTCTAGAAGTACAGTACATATTTTAGTACCCACAGATTCTATTGTATAAAATGCCTCTGCTTGAGATGTATTCCCCCATTTTTGGTTAAGAGAACAGGAAATCCATGAATTCTATGATGCCATTTACTCTGCATTCCTCATTTTTGAAGACCTATACTTGTTTTTTTTCCTTTTTTAATCGTTACTTTAGTCAAAAGGACATAATTTTCTGTTGAAAAATAAAAAATATGGTAACTATGATATTTTATTAATATCCTGGAATATAAATTGACAGCAACTGCCCTTGTGAAGTAATATTTTAATATGTCTAACCCAAGTGTCAGCTGAGTGTCCAGACCCTTCAAGAGTGAAATAGTTGCTGTAAACCTTCAATTGCATGTGAAGGTTTCATATGGGGAAGCCAAAACCCTCCCTATGATTTCTGCAGATTCCTGGTGTTCTCTCTGAGCTCCTGCCATCACCATGAGACCTCTCTCTCTTCCCTCTCCCTTTTAGGAGAAAGAAAAAACAGTTATTTCCCTGTCTCTTGCAGAGCAGTTTAGCCTTCTTTTTGATGCTATGAGGCCTTACCTTCTACCTTAAGAGACTTTTCCAAGTCTTTTCCCAAACAAAAAGTATTTCTTTCCTAAAAGAAGCACTGTTGTCAGCTGTTAAGATAATAAAATGTGTACTTTGTTAGGTGTGATTTGGTAATAATAACCCTTTTATTAACACTTAATTTCTCCATTAATCTAACTTTCAAATATTTAAATAATGCATACTAAACTCAGTCTCCATTGTTGAAAAGTTATAAGAAAACCTATCTTGAAAAGGCTTTTGCAATGTTAGATGTGAATATTATTATATAGCCTTGGGTAGCTTTTATGCCAAATGGCAGAGAGAAGATATTGCTCACTTAAGAGACTACAGAATTTCAGGTAGAGTTTATGTCAAGTTGCTCTTTCTTTTAAAGAAATAAATCAAGGCCAGGCATGGTAGCTCTTGCCTGTAAACCCAGCACTTTGGGAGGCCAAGGCAGGCAGATCACTTGAGTTCAGGAGTTCAAGATCAGCCTGGACAACATGGTATAACCCCATCTCTACAAAGACATACAAAAATTAACTGGGCATGGTGGCAGGTGCCTGTAGTCCAGGCTACTTGGGAGGCTGAGGTGGGAGGATCGCTTGAGCCCAGGAGGCGAAGGTTGCAGTGAGTGGAGATCATGCCACTGCACTCCAACCTGGGCAACAGAGTAAGACCCTGTCTCAAATTAAAAAAAAAAAGAAAGAAATCAAGAATGCCTTATGAATGTGAGACTGAAGTCTACCTGTTTGAGGTTTAGTATTTTTGAGCTATCTTATTTCCTTTGACTAAACTACATATGACCGTCACTAAATTATTTTTGACTGGCAAATAATAATTTGCTTTGTTATTCAGATTTCTAAGCCAATCATGACCTTTTATAGAAACAGTGAATTTGAAAACAAATGGATGATGGGACAAAGCATAAAACTAGGGATGTATAAATATTAGCTAATGCTGTATTAAGCATTTTTATGTATCTCCTATCTCCTTTGATACTGTCACTCTGGGACATCAAGCAAAAGATAGAAATCCTGTCCAGAAGTATAGTTTGAAAACATGTTGATATTGCTTATTCAGTTGCTTATGCAATTTCTTTAAGAGTTTGGTGTTCTTTTATTCTATAATCCAAAAATATCATGATTTTAAGGTATAAATCTATAGGACAGAAAGTCTTTACATGGTCTTATAAATCCTTTGAAACTCTTCTGCTTAAAACTTGAAACTTATGAACTTTATGGATAGGGAGAAAGTATACTCCAGAGCAAGGGATTTAGCTGTGCTGATCACCAACAGATGAATATTTTAACTCGGCCATTATTATTATTTATAGCATGTTTGTTTTATATGTGCATAGTTTTGAGGTATTCTGTATTACAAATCCCATTTTTGTCCCTGAAAGCAGTGCTAGTGATAGATTACTGGGCACAAAAGTAGAAATTGTGTAAAAATTTGATAGTGAGAAACACCGATTTAGATATATCATTGGATGATAAGAATGATTATGGGCTGGGCGCAGTGGCTCACACCTGTAATCCCAGCACTTTGGGAGGCTGAGGTGGGCGGATCACGAGGTCAGGAGATCAAGACCATCCTGGCTAACACGGTGAAACCCCGTCTCTACTAAAAATACAAAAAATTAGCCGGGCGCGGTGGCGGACGCCTGTAGTCCCAGCTACTCAGGAGGCTGAGGCAGGAGAATGGCGTGAACCCGGGAGGCGGAGGTTGCAGTGAGCCGAGATAGCGCCACTGCAGTCCGGCCTGGGCAAAAGAGCAAGACTTGGTCTCAAAAAAAAAAGAATGATTATGAAGGGCAGTCCCATGATGTGTGACAAAAGATGTACCCATGCAGCTGACAATCAGCCAGAGGTGAAGAAATGTGACTGACTGAAATGGTTTTGGCAGAGGATTGTTGTTAAAGTGGAATGCCTGTTCAGTCAAAGGTGAAGGTTAGGAGTTCAAGAACTTTAAGCATGGTGAATTAAAGTGCTGCTGTGGAAACTTATCAAAAACCGTGGTTGACACCATGGGTTCAAGGCCTTTTCTAATCTGCAGGTGAAGCTCTGATAGGGATTCCTTAGCTGCCAGAGGTTACCGCCCTTTTCCTGTTAGTGAAGATTGTGTCAGGGAGGGGTTGCCTGCCTCAGCAGATATTCATTATAAACAAACAGGGCAGTTTTTAAAATGCCCAAAATATTCAACTAGGAGGAAATACTGACCCCATAAACCTAAATCTCACACATGGTTTTGGACGTTTAAACGAATGGATTGAACAGCCTTTTGGAATTCAGCCTGTTTGTAAGTAGAGCAACCTCCATGTATTTCATATTCTCAACACCCTACTTATCTTTAAGTCAAATGGCAATTAAAAAGAGGGACAAAATATTTGCTGGTCACAAATCCTATTTCCTCAGGGTCAACTTTACAATTGCTAATAGAACAGCTGTGCTGAGTGTAGCCAGTGTAGCTTTCCCGCGGCATCGGTGCAGCTGGATAGTGATATGTGGCCTCTGCCTTCCTGAGGTCTGCTGTTTACTGTCCGGGCTGGGTTTTGCTGGTGATGCTCCTCCTGCCTTTTTTTCAGCTCTTAGCACTGAAGCCATGATAGAGTCTTTAAGTGGGTTAATATCTGGTTTGTAAATTACTGTGGTTTTTTGGTAAACTTTATCTGTAGTGTAGCCAGATACATTAAAATTAGTGAGTCTCTGTCTTTGTCAAAAATATATTATTTTATATAAGGACATGGTAAATTATCATTTTTTAAATTAGCTTATCTTTTGTCTGGATTAGGTTGCCACTGCCTAAGAAAGCTATTGCTGAATTGGTGATTGGCACTGTTCCTGCGTGCATTTCAGCAGCCCACATGTGTTTTAAATTAATCCCCAAAGTATTGCTTATAAAATAAAAATTTTGAATATATTTCCAGTGTAAATGTTTCACTAAATAATTACATTTTTTGCAATCCCAGGCTCTACGCCCAGCAGAGGTGAACTTTCCCAGAGTTGTTTTAGCCTTCTCAATAAGGCTGTTTTGGCCAGAGTATCCTGTTTTAAGGAAGTAGCAAGATATTTTTTAGGCACAGGGCCTATATTTAGGCATTCACTGTTGACCAATTAGTTCCGTCGCTGGGCTAAACTATCTAAGTCATTAGCCATGTTGTGTCCTGCCAGCAATATTTATGTCAATGACATGTTTTCGTTGTTCTTTTTAAGTCTCATCCTTCTTAAAATAAGTTACTTGATTATTTTGCTTTATTTTCTTCTTCTTAATGTGCATGGATTACAAAGGCTGGCTTCTTGTTAAATAATACATGCCTGATTGGTTGTTTTATAAAGAAAAGCAGTGAAGTTGTTCCTAAAAAGGTTGAATAAAGATCCGGCAAAGAAAGTAGATGGCCCTGAAAAAAGTGCACAGAATACATGTGCCCAGACTAGGAAAGGCACTGAAAATGTGTCATTTGTGTTTGCCAAAGTTTAGTTTCTACTGCATTTAGGACTCTGTGTAAGCTTTTGGTTTATTCATGCATCCAAGAGACAGGAAGAGAATGATTAATCACACTAAGCTAACGTCACTCATCAGAAGGCAGGAAGTAAATTCTTTCTTAGGTTGAAAGAAGATGCTATCAAGCAATTGAGAGTAGGCCGTAGATTGTGCCCAACATTGTGTAAGGTACAATAACAATAATAATAATTATAAAATAGTACTTTGGTGATAGAAATACTAATAATAACCAGTACTTGCATAGCATTTACTATATTCTAAGACATTATTCTAAGACCTTTACATGTATTAACTCATGTTATTTCCCAATAACCCTCTGAGGTAGCTGCTACTATTATCCTGTCATAATTCACTTAATCCCCATAAAGTAGATCCTGTTATTAGGCCCACTTAACAGATGAAAAAATGAGGTCAAGTAATTTGTCCAAGATCACCTAACCAGTAAGTGGTGGGGCTGGAGTTCAAATTTAGGCACTCTAGTTCCAGAATCCACATTCTTAACCACTGAGGTAGGCTGAATACTGGCCCTCAAAGATATGCAGTTCTTGATCCCCTGGATCCTGTGAATATTACCTTATATGCCAAAAGGACTTTGCAGACATGGCTACATTAAGGATCTTGAGACGGAAGATTATGCTGGATTATCCAGTTTGACCTTAAATGTAATCACAGGTGTCCTTATAGGAGTGAGGCAAAGGAGACTTGACAGCAGAAGAAGACAGTGTAACAGTAGAAGCAGAGAGAAACTTGAAGATGCTACACAGCTGGCATAGAAGATGGTGGAAGAAACCCTGAGCCAAGTAATACAACTCTAAAAGCTAGGAAAGACAAGGGAATGATTTTTCCCTGGAGCCTCCAGAGGGAGGGGGCATAACTCTTCTAACACCTTGGTTTTGGTCCATTGAAACTTTTCATTTTTCTGACCTCCAGAACTGTAAGATCATAAATCGGTGTTGTTTTAAGCCACTAAGTTTGTGGTAATTTGTTATAGTAGCAATAGGAAATGTATAGCCACACTGCTATGGAGAAAGATGCTAAGTATAGTTAAGACTTTTTTGTTATTAGCAAACCTTCCTCAGACCCATGAAGGAATGAGCTTTAGGAATCATCACTCTTGATAATCCCAGCTCTATGGCACTTGAAACTTTATTAGCAGGAGCACAGTTTCTTTGTCCTTATGTCCTTCTATGTGAAGATTACTCAGAGGTAATCTTCAGACCACATCTACTCCATACTTAAACGTGGTAGTCATTCTGGGTACACAGTTGGCTGTTGAGCCAGAAATTTAAGAAATACTAGACAGGGAGGGGTTCCAAGATGGCCAAATAGGAACAGCACCAGTCTACAGTTCCCAGCATGAGTGACGCAGAAGACAGGTGATTTCTGCATTTCCAACTGAGGTACCAGGTTCATCTCACTGGGGCTTGTTGGACAGTGGGTGCAGCCCGCGGAGGGTGAGCCAAAGCAGGGCAGGGCATCGCCTCACCTGGGAAGCGCAAAGGGTCAAAGAATTCCCTTTCCTAGCCAAGGGAAGCCATGACAGACGGTACCTGGAAAATCGGGACACTCCCACCCTAGTACTGCGCTTTTCCAACAGTCTTAGCAAAGGGCACACCAGGACATTATATCCCATGCCTGGCTCAGAGGGTCCGACGCCCACGGAGCCTTGCTCACTGCTAGCACAGCAGTCCAAGATCGAACTGTAAGGTGGCAGCGAGCCTGGGGGAGGGGCGTCCGCCATTGCTGAAGCTTGAGTAGGTAAACTAAGAAGCCAGGAAGCTCAAACTGAGTGGAGCCCACCACAGCTCAAGCAGGCCTGCCTGCCTCTGTAGACTCCACCTCTGGGAGCAGGGCATAGCTGAACAAAAGGCAGCAGAAACTTCTGCAGACTTAAACATCCCTGTCTGACAGCTTTGAAGAGAATAGTGGTTCTCCCAGCACGGAGTTTGAGATCTGAGAACAGACAGACTGCCTCCTCAAGTGGGTCCCTGACCCCTGAGTAGCCTAACTGGGAGACACCTCCCAGTAGGGGCTGACTGACACCTCATACAGCCAGGTACCCCTCTGAGACAAAGCTTCCAGAGGAAGGATCAGGCAGCAACATTGGCTGTTCTGCAATATTTGCTGTTCTGCAGCCCCCACTGGTGACACCCAGGCAAACAGCGTCAGCTCCAGCAAACTCCAACAGACCTGCAGCTGAGGCTCCTGACTGTTAGAAGGAAAACTAACAAACATAAAGGTCATCCACACCAAAACCCCATCATGATCAAAGACCAAAGGTAGATAAAACCGCAAAGATAGGGAGAAACCTGAGCAAAAAAGCTGAAAATTCCAAAAATCTTCTCTTCCAAAGGAACGCATCTCCTCGCCAGCAACAGAACAAAGCTGGATGGAGATTGACTTTGACAAGTTGACAGTAATAACAAACTTCTCCAAGCTAAAGGAAGATGTTTGAACCCATTGCAAAGAAGCTAAAAACCTTGAAAAAAGATTAGACAAATAGCTAACTAGAATAAACAGCATAGAGAAGACCTCAAATGACCTGAGGGAGCTGAAAACCATGGCACAAGAACTATGTGATGCATGCGCAAGCTTCAGTAGCCAATTCGATCAAGTGGAAGAAAGGGTATCACTCATTGAAGATCAAATGAATGAAATTAAGTGAGAAGAGAAGTTTAGAGAAAAAAGAGTAAAAAGAAATGAACAAAGCCTCCAAGGCATATGGGACTATGTGAAAAGACCAAATCTACGTGTGATTGGTGTACCTGAAAGTGACAGGGAGAATGGAACCAAGTTGGAAAACACTCTTCAGGATATTATCCAGGAGAACTTCCCCAACCTAGCAAGGCAGGCCAACATTCAAATTCAGGAAATACAGAGAATGCCACAAAGTTACTCCTCGAGAAGAGCAACTCCAAGACACATAATTGTCAGATTCACCAAAGTTGAAATGAAGGAAAAAATGTTAAGGGCAGCCAGAGAGAAAGTTTGCGTTACCCACAAAGGGAAACTGGCACAAGACAGGGATGCCCTCTCTCACCACTCCTATTCAACATAGTGTTGGAAGTTCTGGCTAGGGCAGTCAGGCAAGAGAAAGAAATAAAGGGTATTCAATTAGGAAAAGAAGAAGTCAAACTGTCCCTGTTTGGAGATGACATGATTATATATTTAGAAGACCCCATTGTCTCAGCCCAAAATCTCCTTAAGCTGATAAGCAACTTCAGCAAAGTCTCAGGATACAAAATCAATGTGCAAAAATCACAAGCATTCCTATACACCAATAACAGACAAACAGAGAGCCAAATCATGAGTGAACTCCCATTCACAATTGCTTCAAAGAGAATAAAATACCTAGGAATCCAACTTACAAGGGATGTGAAGGACCTCTTCAAGGAGAACTACAAACCACTGCTCAACGAAATAAAAGAGGACACAAACAAATGGAAGAACATTCCATGCTCATGGATAGGAAGAATCAACATTGTGAAAATGGCCATACTGCCCAAGGTAATTTATAGATTCAGTGCCATCCCCATCAAGCTACCAATGACTTTCTTCACAGAATTGGAAAAAACTACTTTAAAGTTCATATGTAACCAAAAAAGAGCCTGCATTGCCAAGACAATCCTAAGCCAAAATAATAAAGCTGGAGGCATCATGCTACCTGACTTCAAACTATATTACAAAGCTACAGTAACCAAAACAGCATGGTATTGATACCAAAACAGAGATATAGACCAATGGAACAGAACAGAGCCCTGAAAAATAATACCACACATCTACAACCATCTGATCTTTGACAAACCTGACAAAAACAAGAAATGGGCAAAGGATTCCCTGTTTAATAAATGGTGCTGGGAAAACTGGCTAGCCATATGTAGAAAGCTGAAGTTGGATCCCTTCCTTACACCTTATACAAAAATTAATTCAAGATGGATTAAAGACTTAAAATGTTAGACCTAAAGCCATAAAAACCCTAGAAGAAAACCTAGGTAATTCCATTCAGGACATAGGCATGGGCAAGGACTTCATGTCTAAAACACCAAAAGCAATGGCAATAAAAGCCAAAATAGACAAATGGGATCTCATTAAACTAAACAGCTTCTGCACAGCAAAAGAACCTACCATCAGAGTGAACAGGCAACCTACAAAATGGGAGAAAGTTTTTGCAATCTACCCATCTGACAAAGGGCTAATATCCAGAATCTACAAAGAACTTAAACAAATTTACAAGAAAAAATCAAACAACCCCATCAAAAAGTGGGCAGAGGATACGAACAGACACTTCTCAAAAGAAGACATTTATGCAGCCAACAGACACATGAAAAAATGCTCATCATCACTGACCATCAGAGAAATGCAAAGCACAATGAGATACCATCTCACACCAGGTAGAATGGCAGTCATTAAAAAGTCAGGAAACAACAGGTGGCTGGAGAGGATGTGGAGAAATAGGAATACTTTTACACTGTTGGTGGGAGTGTAAACTAGTTCAACCATTGTGGAAGACAGTGTGGTGATTCCTCAAGGATCTAGAACTAGAAATACCATTTGACCCAGCCGTCCCATTACTGGGTATATACCCAAAGGATTATAAATCATGCTGCTATACAGACACATGCACATGTATGTTTATTGCGGCACTATTCACAATAGCAAAGACTTGTAACCAACCCAAATGTCTATCATTGATAGACTGGATTAAGAAAATGTGGCACATATACACTATGGAATACTATGCAGCCGTAAAAAAGGATGCGTTCATGTCCTTTGTGGGGACATGGATGAAGCTGGAAACCATCATTGTGAGCAAACTATCGCAAGGACAGAAAACCAAACACCACATGTTCTCACTCATAGTTAGGAATTGAACAATGAGAACACTTGGACACAGTGGGGAATATCACACACCAGGGCCTGTTGTGGGGTGGGGGGAGGGGGGAGGGATAGCATTAGGAGAAATACCTAATGTAAATGATGTGTTAATGGGTGCAGCACACCAACATGGCACATATATACATATGTAACAAACCTGCACATTGTGCACATGTACCCTAGAACTTAATAAAAAAGAAATATTAGACAGAAGACATCATCTTTTTATCAGGCCTGAGAGCTAGGGGGAAGCCGACAGGAGTGCGCATTTGAGTGTCTACTGTATGTTGGGTACCAAACTAGGAATTTGACATTTTTATTTAGTTCTCATGTCTGACCCTTATAAAGGGTAGTTATTAATATCCCCATCTTGAAAATGAGGAATGAGACTCAAAAATGTTAAATAATGGGCCTAAGGTCAGAAAAGCAGTAAATAAGGTTACAATTCAGACTTGTCTAATGTCAGGCCACATCCATGGTACTATGTTCAGTACTGCTACTCCAAACTGATCTTTCTGAGGAGCTCAGATTTAGACAGGGCATGTCCAAAGGGCTTATTTAGATCTAAAAAGTCCCCAGGAAGAGCATACCATTGCCAGATCACCCTGGACTTGGTGCACAGTCTGCAGGCTGAACAGGTTCCTGAATTGCCCTGAAAGTCAGCATTTTTCTGGCATGATTCTTTAGATGGACTTAGTTCTTAGTTCAACTTGGTTTTCTCTATTCTGGTATGCAAGAATTAAGACTAAACCATTAACAAAACCTCCAAAGTTAATTTAAAGAGCAGTTTTCTAGAACAGAGGTCCCCAGCCTTTCTGCCATCAGGGACTGGTTTCGTGGAAGACAGTTTTTCCATGGACCAGTGGAGATGAGGAGGGTGGTTTGGGGATGATTCAAGCGCTTTACATTTATTGTGCACTTTATTGCTATTATTATTACACTGTAATATGTAATGAAATAATTACACAACTCACCATAATGTGGAATCAGTGGGAGCCCTAAGCTTATTTTCCAGCAAGTAGACGGTCCCTTCTGGAGGTGGTGGGAGACAGTGACAAATCATCAGGCATTAGATTCTCATAAGGAGTGGGCAACCTAGATCCCTCGCATGCGCAGTTCACAGTAAGTTTCGAGCTCCTATGAGAATCTTATGCCGCCGCTGATCTGACAGGGGGCAGAGCTCAGGCAGTAATGCGAGTGATGGGGAGCGGCTGTAAATGCAGATGAAGCTTCACTCACCCACCTCCTGCCATGCAGCCTGGTTCCTGACAGGCCACAGATGGGTACAGTTCTATGGCACAGGAGTTGGGGACCCCTGCTGTAGAACAAAGATGTAGAGTCCTTAGGCAAAACATATAAAATTTTTGTGTTCCTATGTGATATATATAAAAACAAAAATAGGAACTAAAATAAATGGTAAATGTATAATCAAATCAGCTAGTGTGTAACAGAGTGTTGGGCATAGTTCTCAAAATTATCATTAGATTTTCACAGTGGTCTTTGATTCAGATATGATTAAAAGAACCGCAGCTCTGTTTGAGAATCAGTGTGGACCAGTATGAGAGATACTTTGCTTTTATCCTGTTCCTTTTCATCCTTCCCTCCTCACTATCTCTCTCTTTTTCTCTCTTCACAAACAAGTATATAACTTATTACTTTAAAAAAAAAAAAAAGCAATGCTTTCTGGAGTGGGGCACGGTGGCTCATGCCTGTAATCCCAGCACTTTGGGAGGTCGAGGCGGGTGGATCACCTGAGGTCAGGAGTTTGAGACCAACTTGGCCAACATGGTGAAACCCCATCTCTACTAAAAATAAAAAAATTAGCCAGGCGTGGTGGCAGGAGCTGTAATGCGAGCTACTTGGGAGGCTGAGGTAGGAGAATTGCTTGAACCTGGGGGGCAGAGGTTGCAGTGAGCCGAGATCGCACCATTGCACTCCAACCTGGGCAGCAAGAGCGAAACTCCATCTCAAAAAATAAAAATAAAAATAAATGCTTTCTTAGAAATTGAAAATAACATTTAAATGCACTTACGGATGTAGAAAGTAGAAGTCTGTTGTTTACCTAAATTCTGTGGAAATAGTGATCTAATTACAAGTATGTAAATGTGGAAGGAAACCCTGTTTAAGAAGTTAATCTAGGAAATCTTTGATTTAGGTAGGTGGTTATTTTATGACTGAACTATTTTTCTACTGTAGAACAGGTGTTGGTCAACTTTTTCTGTAAAGAGACATAGTATTCTAGGCTCTGTGGACTATGAAGTCCTTAAAATTACTAAGCTCTGCTGTTGTAGCATGAAAGCAACCAATTGACAATACTTAAGTAAGTGTGGCTGTATTCCAGTAAAACTTCCTTTGTGGACACTGGAAATTGAATTTCATAATTGTCACATGTTACATAATATTCTTTGCCTTCCAGCCATTTGAAAGTATAAAAATCATTCTTAACTCACAGGTTGTACAAAAACAGGTGGCAGGCCGGGCGCGGTGGCTCACGCCTGTAATCCCAGCACTTTGGGAGGCCGAGGCGGGCAGATCACGAGGTCAGGAGATCGAGACTATCCTGGCTAACACAGTGAAACCCCGTCTGTACTAAAAAAAATACAAAAAAAATTAGCAGGCGAGGTGGCGGGTGCCTGTAGTCCCAGCTACTCGGGAGGCTGAGGCAGGAGAATGGCGTGAACCCGGGAGTCAGAGCTTCCAGTGAGCCGAGATTGTGCCACTGCACTCCAGCCTGGGCGAAAGAGTGAGACTCCGTCTCAAAAACAAAAAAAATGAAAACAAACAAAACAGGTGGCAAGCCAAATTTGGCTGTGGGCCAGATTTGCTGACCATGCACTAGATAGCCTGTTATACACTAGCGCATAGTTATAAACTAGTGCACAGTTACAAACTAGTGCATGATTTGCTGATCATTCACTAGATAGCCGGTTATACACTAGCACATTTATTCTTAGATTTCCATTGCCATCCTGTTTTTTTAAAATGTATCACTTGATTCCTAAACTATAAATCTAGGTCTTTGGAGTGTTAGCATTTAAAAGACCTTGATAAAAATTATATGTGACATAAGGACTTACATAGCAGGTGATATTTGGTTCCCTACCTAAAAATGATCACTTCCCCCTTCTTGGTTGGCAGAGGCCCTAGTTCAGATTTTGCTCAGGTAGCCAGTGATTGTGTACTTCAGGGAAGATTGCTTTCTTCTTCCTTCCAAGTTCAAGGTGTGACTCTTTATTGGTTTGATTCATTATAATTCTATTTCCTTTATAGTGACTGGTTTAGGGATGACAATTCTGGACAATACGATATGTGGAAAAGAATTCAGTTGCATACAATGGACTTTTCCTGGAATATGAAAAATGAATTTTTGACAACTGGAATTAAAATTAAAGTATCTGAATTAATATATTAGAGTTTTACTTCATGTTGCACTGGCTAACACAGATTACTATACTGGCAAACATATTTCAAGAAAATAGTTATGTATATAAAATATAATCTTTTTTTTCTTTACCAAGACTGATTTTATTTAAAATACACTTGGAATAAATGACTATTGATCTAAGCATTTCCCTATCACTTTTAAAATTGTGTATTATATACTTTGTATTATATAGTACAGTACTTAGTTTCAGTAAAAGACATGTAAAATTTGCCATTTTAACCACCTTAAAGTGTATAATTCAGTGAAATTTATTATAGTGTATTTACAGTGTTGTGCCACCATCACCACTAATTCATCAAATTTTAAAAAAAAATTTTATTTTTAAGCCAAATTTAGCAGTGAGGGACTATATACCAACTTTAATGACACTAATGTTAATAAGTTCTGATAACCCACTGCCATCGAACCAGCTGTAATTGATCAAATTTTCATCATCCTAAAAGGAATCCCCATACGCATTAAGCAGTCACTCCCTATTCTCCCCTCTCCCTAGTTCCTGATAACTACTAATTGGCTTTGTCACTATGGATTTGCCTATTTTGGATATTTTATATAAATGGAATCATGTGGCTGCTTCTTCCACTTAGCATGTTTTTAGGGTTCACTCACATTTATTCAGCATGTATCAGTACCAGAATCAAAGTATTTATTAAAATTTTCTGAGTTCAAATATAGAAAAATTAGGGCTGGGTGCAGTGGCTCATGCCTGTAATCTCAGAGCTTTGGGAGTTGAGGCAGGAGGATCACTTGAGGCCAGGAGTTCAAGGCTATAGTGAGCTATGATTGCACCACTGCACACCAGCCTGGGTGACAGAGCAGCAGAGCAAGACTCTGTCTCATATGTGTGTGTGTGTGTGTGTGTGTGTGTGGTGGTGGTGGTGTTGTTGCTGTTGTTATTCCAACATAAAATTACAAACTCCTTTTTTGGGAAGGACTGCTATTTATTATGTCTCTTTTTCTTTTAGTAAAATGTTTTATCATTTACAAAGTAATAGAAACTGGTAAGAAATGGAAACCCCATGCCAATAACCACAGAAGTGTTTGAAATTTTACCAGTCTGTGGAGATCTGAAAGTCTAGGTGTTAGGAAATCGTGGTCTGTACTCACTAAACTCCACTCTTAGCATCTCACTTACCGACACCTTGCAGCTTGTCTTTGGATCCAATCTCTTGGCTGAACTGGTTTCTGGAAAGTTATCATTGATTTTATGGTCCCTTACCCCTTTTTAAATAAACCGAATTTTCCCTTTGACTTTTGTATAACGTTTAATTCTGTTCACATTCTATCTCTGAAACTCTCCTCCCTAGGATTTGCTCAAAGTGCTTCTCTATTCTTCTGCCTCAGTAACCATTTTCAGTTTCCTTTATTTACTTTGTTCCTTTCTGCTTCTTGAGGGTAACTCTCTTGTAAAACATTGAATATTTATGATGCCTGTGAAGAGCAGGCATGAGAATGAGTTAACTATAAGTAGAAGCCACAAGTTGCCAAGCAGAGACTGTCTTGATATAAATCAAATAAGTAGAATTGAACAGTTTTACTGATGACAGTTCCTGATTTTTTTAAGTATGCACATATATTTAGTACATTGTATTCCTTTGCATGTTCCACTGTTATTAAACCATTTATTTATAGACATTTAGTTCCAGTTGTGTGGTATGTGCTTTTTTTTTTTTTTCCCCAAACCAATACCGTATGGGCATCCTTATCCCTACATCTTGGCACACTTCGTGAGTATATCCATTGTGTAAATACCTGGTGGTAGAACTGTTAAGTTACAGCATGTGTGCATTTAAAAGTTTGATAGACATTGCCAAATAGCCTTCTGAAAGCTTGTTCCAATTTGCACCTTTTTTTTTTTTTTTTGAGACAGAGTCTTGCTCTGTCACCCAGGCTGGAGTACAGTTGGCGCAATCTCAGCTCACTGCAACCTCTGCCTCCCAGGCTCAAGTGATTCTCCTGCTTCAGCCTCCCAAGTAGCTGGGATTACAGGCACCTGCCACCACACCCACCTAATTTTTGTATTCGTAGTAGAGACAGGGTTTCACCATGTTGGCTAGGCTGGTCTGGAACCCCTTACCTCAAGTGATCGGCCCACCTCAGCCTCCCAAGGTGCTGAGATTACAGGCGTGAGTCACCGTGCCCAGCCCCAATTTGCACTTTTATCAACAGGGTATAAGAGTGCTTCTTTCTCCACACCATCTCCAGCAAAGAATATAATAAAACTAATGTTTGCTAATCTAGTGGGTGAACTTTTTTTTTGTTTATATTTTTGTTTTAATTGTGAGTGAAGTTGAGCATCTGTTTAATCAGTGGTTCTCAACCAGGGATGAATTTTGCCCCCCCCCAGGGGACATCTGACAATGTCTGGAGACATTTTGGATAAAACTGGAGAGGATCTGGGGAAGCGATTCTGCTGGCACTTAGTGGGTAAAAGATCCTACAATGCACATGACGAAGCAATAACTGGCCCAAAATGTTAATTTTCCAAGATTAAAAAACCCTGTTTTGTATTATTCCATTTCGTCTTCTTCATTGGTTTATTATCTGTAATTCTTGAGTTTTTTAATTGGTTGGTTTCAGGTTTATGGTATACTTCTTTAACTTATCACAGTCTATCTTCAAGCCATATGTTACTGTTTCATGTGTAATATAAAAGCCTTACAACAGTATATGCCCATTTCCCCCCTTCTGGCCTTCATGCTACTGCAAAACATTCTACTTCTACATACGTTATAGACTCTACAATATATTATTAGTGTATTACTTTAAACAGTTATCTTTTTAAAAATTAAACACCTTTATTTAAATATAATTAACATGCATCAAATTACACATTTCAAGTGCACAATTTAACCACTTTTGATACGCATTTGTAAAACCATCACCACAGTCAAAATAATAAACATATTCATCATTCCAAAAACTTTTCTCCTGCCCCTTAGTAATTCCTCCCTTAACTCCAGGCAGCCACTGATCTGCTTTCTGTCACTGTAGATAAGTGGACATTTTCTAGAATTTTATGTAAATGAAGTCATAAACTATGTACTCTTTTTTTGTCTGACTTCTTTCTTCCAGCATAATTATGAGATTTATCCATGTTGTATGTATCATTAGAAAAACATTTTTCATGATGGACATTTTGATTAATTAGATTCCTGTTGTTAAAGAGCATGCTGAGTTCTAGTCACTTGATGTTTTTGTTTTAGGTCATGACTGTCCAAAGTATGATAATCACATGAGAGTGCTCATTGCTACGGATGTCATTTGACTCATCAGAGAAAATCTGTCTAAAAGAAAATATCCATGTGACCAAATCCATTTCATTATTGAATGGCTTGATGGATTTCCTTTACTCTGATTCATACCAAAGCTGTCCTTCTCAACCAAAGCAAGAAAGGATCCTGCATGAGTCAATCCCAGAATGCAATTTTTACATCACCAACAGGTGAAGAAAACCTCATGAATAGCAATCACAGAGACTCGGAGAGCATCACTGGTAAGTACAGTTTAATAAATATTGAAGTGCTATCGCTTACAGGAGAAAATGCAAATGCCTCAGTCCAGCATATATGACCTATCATGATGAAACCCAAGCCTCCCTTTCTAGTCTGACCTCCTCAGGGAAAAACTGAATTAATCTCTCCATCCCCTGTGTCTCCTGACGCATTAACAGAATCTGCCTTTCATGTTATTTCTTGTCTATGTCAGACTCCCCTGTACCCTGTGAACCCCCAGTGACTAGTAGCTGCATCATATCCATCTGATCTCCACAGGGCAAGGACAGAGTTACCTGTGTTTGTATACCCTGCAGGTACCTAACAACAATGCCTGGCACACAAGACTCTTGGGGCGTACAGCATATAACAAACATACATACAGGCCCATAACACCTTATCTGTAAGACTAAATCAAAAAACTCTGAGCAGTCAAAGTTTTTTTCTACACTTTTATTCAAAAACTCATTTGCCCACCAAACCAGACTTTGGCTGTTTCTAGACTTAACTCATTTAGTTTGAATACTCATATTTGCTGAAGATGTATTTATATATTTAAATATGAGGTGCTGCTGCAAAACCAGTTGGGGATGTTATATAACATACAGTTAATGTACAGTGCCACTTTTCTAACAATCTGAAAAATTCTGAATTCTGAAACCCATCAAAACCCAAAGTTTGTTTTAATTTATCATCATTGGAGGTATGTTTATGAAGATACAATAAAATACACTCATTTTAAGTATACAGTTTGAGTTTTGACAAAAATACGCATTCAATGTAACCACCAGTACAAACAAGTTAGAGAAGTTTTTATTATCCCACAGAAAGTTCCCTTGTACAGAGATCTCCCCACCCCTCACCTCCAGTTCCAAACAACCACTAATCTGCTTTCTGCCACTTTAAATTAAATTTGCTTGTTCTAGAATTTCATATAAATTGAATGTGTCTTTTGTGTCTGCCTTCTTTTGTACAGCAAAATGTTTTTGAGATTTATCCGCTTGTGATAAGTATCAGAAGTTGTTTCTTTTTATTGCTAAGCTGGAACTTACTCATCTCTGCTATTGTAGCAGAAAAGCAGCCTTGGACAGTACATGAAAAAATGAATGTGACTGTTTTTCAATAAAACTTGATTTACAAAAACAGGCGGGGAAGCAAGCTGAAGTTGGCCTGTGGGCTGTCGTTTGCTGACCTCTACTGTACATCAGCACTTGGTAATGTCAGTGGTTTTGAGTTTAGCCATTCTAGTAGGTGTGTACTGGTATCTCTGTGATTTTAATTTATATTTTCCTGATGACTCATGATGTTGAGCACCTTTTCATGTGCTTACTGACCATATCTAGATTTTATTTTGAGTTGTTTATTCAAATCATTTGCCCATTAAAAATTTATCTTACTATTGAAATGTAAGTGTTGAATTGTAAGTGTTATTTACATGTTCTAGATGTAAGTCCTTTGTTAGGTAAATGGACTGTATTTTGTCCCAGACTTTGGCTTGCCTCTTCATCTTCTTACTGGTGTCTTTTGAAGAGCGGTTTTAAATTTTGATGGAGTTATCAGTTTTTGCTACTATAATTCATATTTTTGTGTCGTTTCTAAGAAATCTGCACATAAAAGAAAAAGTTTTATAGTTTTTACTTCTACTTTTAAGTCAGTAGTGTACTTTTTTGAGCATGGAATTAGGTTAGGGTCCAAGTTTTTGTTTTTTGCTTTCCAATTGGATATTTCATTGTTTCTTTACCATTTGTTAAAAATGGTCTCTTTACCCTTATTGAAATACCTTGATAATTTCATTGTCATATGTGTATGGTTCTGTTTCTGAACTCTATCCTGTTCCTTTAATCCCTAAGTCTATCTTTACAGAAATACCACATTGTCTTATTTGCTGTAATTCTATAGTAAATCTTGAAATCAGATAATATAAATTCTCCAACTTTACTCTTTTTCAAAAATTATTTTGGCCATTTAAGATTTTTCACATTTGTATATAAATTGTATAATCTGGTTGTCAACACTTGAGCCGAGGAGTTCAAGACCAGCCTGGGCAACATAATGAGACCCCATCTCTACAAAAAATAAAAACAGCTGGGCGTGGTGGCATGCACCTGTAGTCCCAGCTACTAGGGAAGCTGAGGCAGGAGGATAACTTGAGCCCAGGAGATTAAGGCTGCAGTGAGCTATGATTGTGCCATTGCACTCCAGCCTGAATAACAGAATGAGAGACCCTGTCCCTAATAATAATAACCAGCTTGTCATTTTCTCCCAAAAAAGAATGCTGGAATTTTGAATGGAATTACATAGACTCTGTAGAGAATTGATAATTTAAGAATAGTGAGTCTCCTAATCCATAAACTTGATATATATCTCCATTTACTTAGGTCCTCTTTAATTTCTCTTACCAGTATTTGATAGTTTTTATTGTATAACTCTTGCACATATTTTGTTAAATTTAGTCTTAAGTATTTTTTTAAATGGCACTGTTTATTTAATTTCATTTTCCTACTGTGTGTTACTACTATATAGAAATGAAATTGATTTTTTTAATGTTGACCATATATTCTGCAACTTCACTTAACTTGCTAGTTTTAGTAACTTTTTGGTAGATTTCTTAGTTTTCTACATACACCATAATGTCTGCAAATGGAGACAATTTTACATATACCTTTTCAATCTGGATGCCTTTTATTTATTTTTCTTGCCTTATTGAATGAGACATGATCTCAGTATATTGTTGAATAAAAATGATAAGAGCAAACATCCTTGACGTATTTCCAATCTGCGGAGAAAAGTTACAGTATTTGACCATTAAGTCTCTTGAGAATACCCTATATTAAATTGAGAAGATATCCTTCTCTTCCAAATTGGATGAGAAGTTTTTAGCATGAATTTTGTCAAATACCTATTTTGCCTCTGTTGAAATGTTCATATGGTTTTTCTTCCTTTGTCTATTAGTGTGGTGAATTCTGTTGGTTTAGTTTTGAGTTTTAAACCAGACTTGCATTCCTGGAAAAAACTACTTGGTTATGACGTATTATCTTTTTTATATATGACATGTTATATTTACTAGTGTTTTGTTAGGGAGTGTGTGTATATGTGTGTGTGTGTCTGTGTCCTTCCTAGTCCCATTACTAAGGGTTATTGGTTTGTACTTTTTTCTTTTTTCTGTTTTCTTTTTTGCAATGTCTTCACTTTATTTTGATATTGAGGTAATACTGGCCTTGTAAAACGAGTTGTGAAGTATGCCTTCCTCTGTGTTTGGAAAAAGTTTGTGTGGAATTGGTATCATCTTATTTTTCATGTTTTTACTTTTTAAACTCATCTGAATCTTTACATTTAAAGGGCATCTCCACAGATAACTTATAATGGGGTCTTTTCTAAAAAGAAAATCCAGTCTGATCATCTGTACTTTCTATTTGCAGTATTTGGACCATTTAATTTTAATGTAATTATCACTTTAGTTGAGTCTACTGTACTCCTATTTTCTTTTTCTATTTGTTCCATCTTCCGTTTTTTTCTCATTTTCTTTTTTTAAACTTTTTTTATTTTAATTCTACTGTTGACATATTAGCTATACCTCTTATTTTTCTCAGTGCTTGCTCCAGGTTGCAATACATACCTTTAACTTATCAAAGCCCATCTTCAAATAACATTATATTTAATAAAGTGACACTCTTAAAACAGTATTCTTCCATTTCCCCCTACCATTCTACATATTATTATTACTATGCCTTTTACATCTACATATGTTATATACATAATACATTATTACCTTTGCTTTAAATTGCTAATTATGAATTAAATAAATTATGAAAATAAAAGGCTTATGTATTACCCACAGATTTAGCATTCTATTATTTCTTTTGTTGAATGAAGTTCCCATTCCATATCCTTTTTGCCTGTTTAACTTTAACATTTCCTGGGATATGGGTTAGCTGGCAATGAATAGCCATAGTTTTCTGCTTGTGTGAAAAATAAAATTACTTTTTTTTTGAGAAAGGGTCTCATTCTGTTCCCCAGGCTGGAGTACAGTGACACGATCATGGCTCACTGCAGCCTGAACCTCTTGGGCTCAAGTGATCCTCCCATCTCAGCCTCCTGAGTAGCTTGGACCACAGGCATGCGCAAACCCAGCTAATTTTTTCTTCTTCCTTTTTTTTTTTTTTTTTTCAATGTAGAGTCAGGGTTTCACTATGTTGCCAAGCTGGTCTTGAACTCCTGGGCTCAAGCAGTCCTTTCACCTTGACCTCCCAAAGTGCTGGGATTACAGGAGTGAGCTACCACACCTGGCCTATTTCACCTTTTTTGAAAGATGTTTTTCACTGACACATGATTCTAAATTGGCTTTTTGTCCATGTGTTTTAATGATGCTGTTCCATTGTCATCTATCTTGAAATGAATAGTTTCATTTCAAGTGAATGAAACTTTAATATTCTTTTTTTCCTATCTCTCTGCTTTTAGGATTTTCTTCATCACTGGTTTTTAGCAATTTTGCTTTGATGTGGTTTTCTTTGTATTTATACTGCATGGAGTTGAGATTCTTTGACCTATAGACTTACTGTATTAATTAAACTTGGAAGACTTCGGCCACCATTTTTTCAAATATTTTTTCTGTTCCTGCCTCTTTTTTCTTCTGGGACTGCAGACTGCTTGATATGACACAGCCACTGATGTTCTGTTCAGTTTTCTCCCTCCAATCTTTTTTTCTCTGTGCTTCATTTTAGATAATTTCTATTGCTATACCTTCAAGTTTACTGTTCTTTTCTTCTGGAGAATATCTAATCTGTTTATCTTATCTAGTGAGTCTTTCATTTTAGATACTGTACTCTAGTTCTATTTGGGTTTTTAAAATGCAGGCATATCTTCTGTTTCTCTTTCCATTACGTACATATTTTCCCCTTAAATCTTTGAGCATATTAAAAATAGAGGATATAAAAAATTGCTGCTTACTAATTCTGTTATTTCTGTCATGACCGGTCTGTTTCTGTTGACTCATTTCCCTCCTGGTTATGGATTACATTTTGTTTATTTTTGCATATCTAGTAATTTTATATGGACTGGTGAATATTATGAATGTTAAATTGTTAGGTGTTTACGTTTTGTTGTCTTCCTTGGAAAAGTGTTAACATTTATTTTGGCAAGACTTTAAGTTATTTGCTGATAAGGTTAACCCTTTGAGGCTTGTTTTTCATCTGTAGGTCTACAGATCATACTCTAGACCATGCTCTAGTATGCTTGATTCTAGCACTGATTTAATTCTCTTACCGGTAGGCATGACTGGGAAAAAAATGGACATATGGAAGAGACATTTGGAGGATAAAATGGTAGAGAAGGAGTTGTCAAGCCTGGGCAAGAGTAATAAATGGAACATTATCAGAATATGGAAGCAAGGTGGAAGAGCTAGTCTAAAGAATATTTAGCTTAATCTACTAAGCCTGGATTGTACACTTATTTTTAATATTACATTTTGGAAGTAGGGAATTATTCTAGTCTAGAAGAGATACTAGGGACTAGTAGCTCTTGTAATGAATGTCACTTTTGTTCTTCATTTCCACTATACCGTTGAATATCTAATAGTCTGTTTTTAGCTCTGCATGTATTTATAGTCAACTTCTCTTCCTGAGTATTAAAATGACAATCTCTATGTAATATATGTGTGGCAGGAAAAATTTGGATAATCACATGGAACTTGTAATAATAGAATTTGGATATATATTCAGGTCTCCTATTTAAGAGATCTGTAAGGATTGAGAGCTTATTTAGAACCATATTTAAGGTTTTAAATCTGCCTCATCTCTATCTCATTGTGGTGATCAAGCCACTGCTTCTCCTTCTGGGTGAATAGGGATGTCTGATATTGCCAGCCTCCTTTTATTAAACTTATTAAAATGTCATTGTGAAGTCAAGGTCAAGTCGTAGGAATTTACTCTCTTAAGGATTTGTTTTCTTAACCAGTACTTTGTTGTTCTTTGCCAGAGCTAGAGCATGTTTCATTATACTACCCACAAAGGAAATACCACATCTCTTTAAAAGTGAGAGGGTTGATATGACATCCTGTACTTTCGCTATTTTAAGCCCTAGTATTTTAAGCATGTTAACAGAAATAACTCTCCTTTTTTGTAAACAGCTAAGTTTGGGAGGTGTTAAATGATGGGCAGTACTGGGAACAGGAAGATAGTGGCAGATACATAAAAACACAAAAGCTCAGTTTGTTCAGAGATGGGGGAGGGGGTGTTGTAGGTGTGCAAGTGAGAGAGTAGTGATGTAAATAGTATTCAGTGAGTACCTATGATCTGCCAGATACCCTGGGTGCCTTAATTGCTTATTTTAGTTACTTCTTACTACTGTTGTGTGTGATAAATGATCTTTATTTTACAAATGAGAGAAATTAAGGCTCTGAAAGGATAAATCATGTGTCTAACAGTTAGTAGAGGAGTCAGATTCAGAAGCTACGTCTGATGCCAAAACCCATGATCTTTCTAATATTAAGAGTGAAAAATAGGACAATAAGTAAATTAGACACCTGGAGGAATTAGGAGATATGTAGGACTAATACTGTATGTTGGAGACATGATGTGTAGGAACTTGCTTTCTAGGACAAGTTGTCAGCCTTTGTCCTGTAAATGGCAGATAGCAACAAGAATGGGTACAGTGCTGGATAGGAAGTCAAGACCCAGGTCTGGTGGTTCTAGTGTCCTCGGCAAGTTACCCATCTTTAAGTCTCAGTTTCCTTATCTAGGAGGCAGGATTGGATGGTTTCTGAAAGTGTCTTCTACCTTTAATACTCTGTAATTATTTAGATACTATAGCAACCTTATTTTAGCAGTCTTGATTTGATCTCTAGGTGTAAAAACTCAATAGTAATACAGTAATAAAAATAGCTGACAATAGGTCTTTCAGTCTTTTCCCCCCTCCCTGAGTCTTCGTCCCCAATCCCTCCCCTCCCTATCCCTTTCCCTCCTCCAGCTGCCAGGTGCGAAGGCAGAGCAGGAACAGCCTGTATTTAGGGGGCCGGGGAAAAAGAGGCCCAGTTCTGCCCCTCCTGGAAGGAGAGGGAAAAGGTAACTATAACTACCCAATATTGCAGCCATGGAGTCCATGTTTAATAAATTGAAGAGCACTGTTACAGAAGTAACAGCTGATGTCATTAGTGCTGTAATGGGAAATCCTGTCACTAGAGAATTTGATGTTGGTCCACACATTGCCAGTGGTGGCAATGGGCTAGCTTGGAAGATTTTTAATGGCACAAAAAAGTCAACAAAGCAGTGGCTGTTTTTGTCTTTGATAAAAAATGATTGACAAATATCAAAAATTTGAAAAGGATCAAATAATTGATTCTCTAAAATGAGGAGTCCAACACTTAACTCGACATCAACACCCTCGACTTCTTACTGTCCAGCATTCTTTAGAAGAATCCAGGGATTGCTTGGTGTTGTGTACAGAACCAGTTTTTTGCCAGTTTAGCCAGTGTTCTTGGTAACTGGGAAAATCTCCCTTTCCCTATATCTCCAGACATTAAGGATTATAAACTTTATGATGTAGAAACCAAATGTGGTTTGCTTCAGGTTTCTAAAGGATTGTCATTCTTGCATAGCAGTGTGAAAATGGTACATGGAAATATTACTCCTGAAAATACAATTTTGAATAAAAGTGGAGCCTGGAAAATAATGGGTTTTGATTGTTGTGTATCATCAACCAATCCTTCTGAACAAGAGCCTAAATTTCCTTGTAAAGAATGGGACCCAAATTTACCTTCATTGTGTCTTCCAAATCCTGAATATTTGCCTCCTGAATACATACTTTATGTGAGCTGTGAAACAGCCAGTGATATATATTCTTTAGGAACTGTTATGTATGCTGTATTTAATAAAAGGAAACGTATATTTGAAGGCAATAAGCAAGACATTTATAAGAGTTTCAGTAGGCAGTTGGATCAGTTGAGTTATTTAGGATCTAGTTCACTTATAAATATACCTGAGGAAGTTCGTGAACATGTAAGGCTACTGTTAAATGTAACTCCAACTGTAAGACCAGATGCAGATCAAATGACAAAGATTCTCTTCTTTGATGATGTTGGTGCAGTAACGCTGCAATATTTTGATACCTTATTCCAAAGAGATAATCTTCAGAAATCACAGTTTTTCAACGGACTGCCAAAGGTTCTACTGCCCAAGCATGTCATTGTACAGAGAATTTTGACTTGACTTCAGAATTTGTAAACCCTGACATGGTACCTTTTGTTTTGCCCAGTGTTCTACTGATCGTTGAGGAATGCACCAAAGAAGAATATGTCACATTAATTCCACCTGAACTTGGCCCTGTGTTTAAGCAGCAGGAGCCAATCCAGATTTTGTTAATTTTCCTGCAAAAAATGGATTTGCTACTAACCAAAACCCCTCCCAATGAGATAAAGAACAGTGTTCTACCCATGGTTTACAGAGCACTAGAAGCTCCTTCCATTCAATACCAGGAGCTCTGTCTAAACATCATTCCAACCTTTGCAAATCTTATAGACTACCCATCATGAGACATACTTTGATACCAAGAATTAAAAATGCCTGTCTACAAATGTCTTCCCTTGCTGTTCCTGTAAATTCATTAGTGTGCTTAGGAAAGATTTTGGAATACTTGGATAAGTGGTTTGTACTTGATGATATCCTACCCTTCTTACAACAGATTCCATCCAAAGAGTCTGCAGTCCTCATGGGTATTTTAGGCATTTACAAATGTACTTTTACTCATAAGTTGGGAATCACCAAAGAGCAGCTGACTGGAAAAGTATTGCCTCATCTTATTCCCCTGAGTATTGAAAACAATCTTAATCAGTTCAATTCTTTCATTTCCATCATAAAAGAGATGCTGAATAGGTTGGAGTCTGAACATAAGACTAAGCTGGAGCAACTTCATATAATGCAAGAACAACAGAAATCTTTGGACATAGGAAATCAAATGAATGTTTCTGAGGAGACAAAAGTTACAAATATTGGGAATCAGCAAATTGACAAGGTTTTTAGCCACATTGGAGCAGACCTTCTGACTGGCAGTGATTCCGAAAATAAAGAGGATGGGTTTCAGAATAAACATAAAAGAGCATCACTTACACTTGAAGAAAAACAAAAATTAGCAAGAGAACAAGAGCAGGCGTAGAAGTTGAAAGGCCAGCAGCCTCTTAAACCCCAAGTGTACACAACTATTGCTGCTGTTAAACAGACTAAGGACTTGACAGACACATTGATGGATAATATGTCATCTTTGACTAGCCTTTCTGTTAGTACCCCTAAACCTTCTGCTTCAAGTACGTTCACTTCTGTTCCTTCCATGGGCATTGGCATGATGTTTTCTACACCAGTTGATAATACAAAGAGAAATTTGACAAATGGCCTAAATGTCAATATGGGCTTTCAGACTTCAGGATTCAACATGCCCGTTACTATAAACCAGAACTTCTACAGTAGTCCAAGCACAGTTGGAGTGACCAAAATGACTCTGGAACACCTCCCACTTTGCCAAACTTCAGTGCTTTGAATGTTCCTCCTGCTGGTGTGAAGCCAACCCAACAAAGACCCACAGATATGTCTGCCCTTAATAATCTCTTTGGCCCTCAGAAACCCAAAGTTAGCATGAACCAATTATCACAACAGAAACCAAATCAGTGGCTTAATCAGTTTGTACCTCCTCAAGTTTCTCCAGCTACGGGCAGTTCAGTAATGGGAACACAGATGAACATGATAGGACAATCTGCCTTTGGTACGCTTCAACCCACAGAACTTTGCATAGCCACCAACTGCTATGACCAATAGCAGTTCAGCTAGCAATGATTTAAAAGATCTTTTTGGGTGAGGTGTCTATTTTGAAGGATTATTTCAGTTTCAATCATGGGTGAGTTGATTTACATCTTTATGTAGTTGGCTTGGAGGAACTACTTCTATGGGACAGTGAATGGTTCTGTGACAGAAAACATCTGTGTCCATGCCAGCATAGTAGTTGTATGGACTTCTAACCAGTTGAGTTTTTTTAAAGCACTGAGGATTTTTTTCCTCTTACCAACTCCTCTTCAGGTTTTTTTTTTTTTTTTTTTTTTTTTTTTGAGACGGAGTCTTGCTCTGTCGCCCAGGCTGAAGTGCAGTGGCGCAATCTCGGCTCACTGTAAGCTCCGCCTCCCGGGTTCACGCCATTCTCCTGCCTCAGCCTCACTAGTAGCTGGGACTACAGGCGCCCGCCACCACGCCCGGCTAATTTTTTTGTGTGTGTTTTTCGTAGAGACAGGGTTTCACGTGTTAGCCAGGATGATCTCGATCTCCTGACCTCGTGATCCACCCGCCTCGGCCTCCCAAAGTGCTGGGATTACAGGCGTGAGCCACCGCGCCTGGCCCCTCTTCAGGTTTTTAAAGACCCAACCCTTCCCAGTCTCAAAGAGAAAAAGGACAACTGAGTTATCTTGAATAACTGAATTTTTTAATCAAATGTTTATTTTGGCTTGTGAATCTTGGTGTTATTTAAAAAATTGAGTTGATGGTCATTGCAAGCTCATCTGTTTTAAGTACCACATGGTACACAGTCTACCTTCACAAGTGATTAGTGTTCATTTTAATATGTAAAAAATCTTGATGCTGTATTGATTTGCTTGCATTTAAGATGGCAGTGAGAAAATGATAAGCACAAAGAGATCAGGTTATTTGCTTTTTCCGAGGTTACTTTTCAGATGAACTAATGTTTAGTACAAAGAGACTGAGCAAATACTACAAAATTTAACTTAACCTACATTTCATTGGCTAACCATCTTAAATGCAAACTAATCGTTGTAAATTATATTTTAGCATGGTCTGCCTCAAATGGTAATGTATTTTTCTGCATTCACTTGGATATATTTAGAGTCACTTTGGTATATGCTGATTTGTTTGGATATTTGACAAAGCACTCTGATGTGACTTCCCTGACTACTAACTTCTTATTTCATTTCAAATTCAAACTTCTGAGGTTGCAGCATATATGAATTGTGTTTTCAAAAGGAGATTTGTAAGAATTAAACTATATTTAATAAGTAAACTTTTGAGACTTCTGCCGTATTTTTTCAAATGTAATAAACTTTACTTCTCTCTCAAAAAAAAAAAAAAAGCTGACATTGATAGAGTGCCTCCACAGTGTGCAAGGCGCATTGTACTAAATACAAGTATTTTTCATGCATATGTCTCATTTAATTCATATAACCTAGGAGGTAAGTACCTTCTCCATTTTACAGATGAGGAAACTGAGGGTTAGAGTTTAGGTAACTTACCCAGTGTCACATTGTGGTATATGCAGAGTCAGGACTCAGACCAGGACTGTCACTATACCATAGTAAATTTATGTTATGTGAAGGATAGGGAAGATTTTTTAGAGGAAACTTTTTTCCCCTCCCCTTTCCGATTTCCTTCACCTCACATGTTTTGGGATTTAGATGTACCACTTCTTTAAAATAAAAATGATAAAGGACTTATTTCAGTACCAGTGCTCAGTAAAATTTAATGCAATTTTTAAAAAAATTTAATGACTTTGAGAATATACTAAAATGTAATTTTTCCAGATTTTGAAGAATCCTCCACAGAATTCAAATTTTGTCATTACAGAGCATATCATTTTATCCCTTTGGAACTATTTTCTGCTGGTTGCTTTGTATTGCTTTTTCCCCCAGGCATGTAAGTTGAGATCAGACCTCTTTCACTTTATTTTTAAAAAGTATATATCCAATTATTCTGTGTCAATTAAAAATACTTTTAAAAATTAAGCAGCTACTGCTGCTTCAGAGACACAGACCTCTTTTAAACCGTACTAAATAGATTGATAGGGAGAAAATATGAAATTTCTACAAATTCTAAACTTTAAAAGCATAGTTATAAAGACAGGAACAACAGACGGGCATATGTGAGGGATGAGCATGGGAAGAGGGAGAGGATCAGAAAAAATAACTGTTGGATTACTAGGCCTAGTACCTGGGTGATGAAATAATCTGTACACCAAACCCCCGTGACATGAGTTTACCTACATAACAAACCTGCACATGGACCCCTGAACCTAAAATAAAAACTTTTAAAAATTAAAAAATTAAAAATTTAAAAAAGCATAGTTATAGTCACTAAGCAATATATTTAGATAGTATGTAATTCAGATTTGTGGTATCTGCATGTTCTCACTCATGTGGAAGCTGACAAAGTTGATCTCCTAGAAGTAGAGAGTAGAATGGTGGTTACTAGAGGCTAGGAAGGGTAGCGGGAAGGAGGGATCAGGAGATGTTGGTTAACAGATACGAAATTACAGCTGGATAGGTGGAATAAGTTCTGGTGTTCTTTAGCACCATAGGGTGGCTATAGTTGGCAATAATTTGTTGTATATTTTCAAATAGATAAAAGGTAGGATTTTGAATGTCCTCAATGCAAAGAAATGATAAATGCTTGAGGTAAGGAATGTGCTAATTACCCTAATTTGATCATTATACATTGTATACAGGTGTCAAAATATCACATGTACCCCATAAATATATTCAATTATTTTGTGTCAATTAAAAATACTTTTTAGAAATTACTGTCAAAAAAATGTATGCCATCATTTTTACTTTAGAAGTTCTCTTACTAAAAGAAAAAAAAAACCTGGAGAAAAAAAAAACTATACTACTAGGATATACTAATAAAAATCAGTGGAGAAATGATCTTGTCTAGTATTTCTTTGGTTATCCTACTTTAGAAAAACTAATTTTCGTCAATTTTCTCTGTAGCCTAGTAAAAGTTGAAATATATTGGATTCATTTACATAGACTCTCCTCTTTAGATGTCTGCTCCAATGAGGATCTCCCTGAAGTTGAGCTGGTGAGTCTGCTAGAAGAACAACTACCACAGTATAGGCTAAAAGTAGACACTCTCTTTCTATACGAAAATCAAGACTGGACTCAGTCTCCACACCAGCGGCAGCATGCATCTGATGCTCTCTCTCCAGTCCTTGCTGAAGAGACTTTCCGTTATATGAGTGAGTATTTTTTTACTCTTTTAGTTTGTGCATTGAAGTAATGATCATGGGTATCTTGGTATTGATTTTTAAAGCATTGATGTTTAGTAGCCATTGTTCAGTGTATACCTACTTTAATTTGAACTGATTTCACAGGAAGAGATAATTCTGTGTTATGTCTGAATGCAGAAAGTTTGTCATCCTTATGACTCTCAGTGTCTAGTGTTGCAAACATACTTAGACGTTTTCGTTACTTGATATTTTCCTCAGACTGAGTAGAAAAGGGAACTTTTTAAAAAGCAAAGTGATTTAAAACTTTAATATTCCTTTATAACTGTCAACATTTATTATCCCAGTAGTTTGCTATCCTAAGCTATCAGCTTTTGACTTTTATCTTTATTAATATCGTTGGTAAACACAGTCACAAGAATTATGTCAGCATAACGAAGCATAGTTCTTAGGTACATAAGTAGTTTTAATAATGCCAGGAGAAATAAATATACCCTATATAGTAATCTTCATTATTTAAGGATTCCTAAGTGAGAGACTGAGCCAGATTTGTTCTGAAAATAGGTCTGTTTTACACCAAGCTGTTAGAAAAGACAAAGGAATTTTTAAACTTTGAAGTGTGGAGACCTTTTTGCATTTGATCCCAAAAATCTGCATTAAGACTGAAATTACTTTTCTAAAAATTCATTTGGTAAAAAATGTTGTGTGCACAGTAGCTGTTAGAATTTATAATAAAAGCTTATGAGTTCAATACTGATATGTTTGTGAAATTCCTTTAATTAGAATTAAGTAGGTGATTGCATCAGATCCTGGACATTTTCCCAGTGAGTGCTTTAGTGTTTTAATGCCAGATTGTCGTTGGAGAATGACTATTGTGCAATACTCATTTTCATAGTAATCATTAACTTGTTTTCAGCACTAGTTTCCTAGAATTTTTTTCTAGTCGTTTCTTAGAACTTATTACTGCTTAAAAAAAATTATAAACATTGTTTCAGCTGAAACTGAAATATCAAGAAGCCCAGTGAGTGTTGTGGTGTTTTAATGCCAGATTGTTACTGGAGAATGTCTACTGTGAAATACTCATTTTCATAGTAATCATTAACTTGCTTTTAGCACCAGTTTCCTACAATTTATTTCTAGTAGTTTCTGAGAACTTAACTGCTCAAAAAAAGTATAAACATTGTTTCAGAAACTAAAATATCAAGAAGCCCAAATACTATTGTGTTTTTGTCCTTAATATTTCTTTTAAATAGCTAAATTAAGTTAAATTAAGGCTCCAAAGGCTTTCTTGACGTTTTAGTTTGAGAATTTGCTTGCTTGAGATTTTTCTGGAAAATCATTTTTAGAAGGAACAGTATTTCTTATTTCTAGTTCCCTTTGTTCATTGAGTGTTTAAATTTCTGAGAACTTTCTTTTCTTTTCTTTTTTTTGAGACGGAGTCTCGCTTTGTTGCCCAGGCTGGAGTACAGTGGCACGATCTCGCCTCACTGCAACCTCTGCCCGCCCCGGGTTCAAGCAGTTCTCCTGCCTCAGCCTCCTGAGTAGCTGGGATTATAGGCGGGCGCCACTATGCTGGCTAATTTTTGTATTTTTAATAGAGACGGGGTTTTACCATGTTGGTTGGGCTGGTCTCGAACTCCTGATCTTGTGATCTGCTCGCCTTGGCCTCCCAGAGTGCTGGGATTACAGGCGTGAGCCACCGCGCCCAGCCTAAATTGCTGAGAACTTTCAAACTGAAATTTCATCTGGATGAATTTAGTTTGTCATTATTTTGACAAAGCGTCACAGAAAGTGCCCTTTAGTTTATTTGTTCTTTGTGGACCCCTGCAATCAGTGTCACTTGAGAAATTGTTAGAAATTCACATTCTAGGTTCCCCTACTCCACCTACAAAATTAGAAACTCTAGGGGTGAGACAGTCATAGCTGTCTGTGTTTTAAAGAGTCTTCCTGGTGATACTGATGCACACGCAAGTTTGAGAACCACTGATTCAAAGCATTGCCAACCAAAGCAAATGGCCATTTCACAGTGACATTAATTGGAGAATTAAGGAATCGGAGAGAGTGTATAATTTTGCAGATAAATATGGTCATAGAAATTATTACTTCTAATTGGTAGTTATACTTTTCCTCAGGCTCTGCCCTCAAAAATTATTAACCTGTACTGGCAGAAAAGAACATATGACTGATGAAGTTCAGGAAGCATTAACCATAAACCCAGTCATAGAGGTTAGCAGATTTATTTTTCCCTTAGATAAGCTCTCTCCTTCGGTTCCACAAGAGAATTAAGCTATATACCCTAAGACACTTAGCGTTTATACAGTGGATTACCTTATCACCCATGCATCATGTACTAGCTTTGTACAATCCTTGGGAGAATTGAGAAAATTGTCATTCAAATGGTCTGTAGGACCTGATTCTCCCCTGGAATCCTGTTGAGAAAGACTGCCCTAGATGGTGTGTATCATCAGTTTCTCTCAGTCATTCTGAAGGCAGAAATGTTTGCTGTATCGTAGCAGCAAGGGCTGTGGTCACTGCTTTAGGGTTAAAACCTCGAGACCTGCCTGTAGGTGTCAGGAGCTATTGCAGCTTTTACTATGCCATGTGGGCACTGTTTGTGTTTCATTTCTATTTCGTTGTTGTTTTTGTTGGTTTTGGTGTGGGAAAGTTGGAGAGTGCTGCAAGATTAGAATTCCTTTTGAAATTCAATAGTTGTGGTAAAAACTTTAGATCTTGAGAAGGGATATATGAGAGAACTATCAAGCACCATCTCATGTAAATGACAGATATTAGAATCGATTATCATTGGTGTTTCCCATCCTGAAAATAATGTGAGATTGAGCTAGTTAATGTGAAATTATGCAGGGATAGAACATAAAGTAAGGATTAGTGAAGTGCTTATGTATGTTAAACTCCCACCCCATATTTTCAGGAACATTAGATTCTCTAAACATTACACCAAAAATGTTGAACATTAATTAACAACCTCTGGAAACCAAGTTGCAAAATTGTTCTGTAAAAATATCTATCATCTCCCTGATGTATAAATACTTTTTTAGAGAGTTAGGAAAGTCCATGTCTGGAAATAAGCAAGGATCATTGCTAATTTCTGTATCATTTAACATATTTTCAACAACGAAAACTGACGGGAAAATAGGTTTTGATAGGATTGATTTTAACAAAGACAACCTGCTTGGCTATCTCTACATTCCTGGTTACAGAATTATGGTGAAGAACTAGTCTGTGGTTTTTGAAGCATTCAATTATAATGTCTAAATGCCAAGACTTTAAACACTTAAGAGTTTTGCCCTGAGTACTTTTGGAATCATTCCAAGCAGCACATCTTTATCAGGAGTATTGTGTTAAGGAAGAGAAGACAGAACTGATTCCACTGCAGAGAGAAAAATCCGTTGTTCTTTTCCATTAGAAAAGGAAAAATCCATTGTTCCTTTCTGTTTTGTGCCTGACATCTTTCTGTGCAATTGAAGAGGCCCAGCCTTTGTGGATTGGTAGTATCTAGGTTGCGCATTCGACGTAAGAATTTGAAAATTCTGATTGCACTATCTAACTTCTTTGCCATAACAAATACTTTGGCATTTTAAAGTTCATTTTTGCTTTTTGAAACTTTTTAACAAAGGTTCCTGGGTTTTTGTGGGTTTTTTTTTTTTCTGTTTGGAAAATAACATTTGTTCTTTATGGAAAATTGGCAAAACGCTGAAAAGAAAACAGATCAGCCATAGTCCTTACCCAGAGATAACCACTATTAACATTTTAATGTATATCCTTCCAGGCTCTGTTGAATATAGATATTTATAGATAAGCTCACACTTTAAAAAGCAAAATTGGGATCTATGCTGTTTTATTATATAACATGCATTCACAGGTGTATATGCTGGTATTTCATTGGACAAGGTCTTTTTTATGTTCTTAGTGGGGCTGCGGTAGAAACAGCAGCACAGTGGAAAGAGCTCATTACTGGACTCTTACATCATCTGAGTTTTTTCTAATGACCTTGTGAGATGAGCGTTATTATCATCTCCATACTAAAATTCCAGCTTTGCCACTAATAACTTTCTTCGTGGTCTTGAACATGCCACATAATTTCTCTCAGAGAAGGTTCCTCATACAAGAAAGAGAGATCATTAAACTAGGTAACTTCTTAAGGTTCAGCTTTAAATTTTTATGCTGTGACAGATGGTAAGCATTTATAGGAAATATATTTTCATTTCTCCTCACTAAAACATATTTTATTCTAAACATTTCTTTACTGTATTACTGTGTCCTTCATTTTTTTCTTCCCCTTTCATCATATATGACTTGTGGTTCACAGTTGTTTTTTATATCCCTAACTTACTGGTCTTACTCCAAGTTAAATCTGCCACTTCATCTTTAACTCTGGTCAGTCATGTCATGTGTTTGTTAAACTCGTTGTATAAAAACTGATTTTAACTGAGCCTATAGGATGCCTGATTTTTGCTTTGGGTGTTAACCCCAGATTGGTGGTTTTAATTCCTGGCTCCAGGTCATTTTCAACACCTGGGAATCTTCTGCATACTACCAGCACCACAGGGCTCCCTGAAATTAATTAAATCGGAATCTGGACTTAAGAGCCATTGCTCTATATTACATTTGGGTTTACAACCATTGTCTGGTTTTCTGTAATTAGTTTAGAGCATGGATATATTGATTTTATATTTTTCCCATAATTTTGTTATTGAGACCAGAAGTAAAGGAGACCATTCACTGTAAGTATTTGCCTTAATTATTTAATCCTTTGTTCCCACTATGCTACCAAATTATATTGTGTCTATTCCTTAGGCCCAAAAGTCTGCTTCCCTTATCACTGTGGTTAAATCATTGTTAGTTTCTCTATTTGTAAATATAAATTCTTTTGGAGTACAAATGTTTATTTCTAGGTTTTAAGAAAAGTTTTTATATTTTCAGTTTAAATCTTTTTTAGTTATCTCCCATACCATCAAGCCAGCACTTTGTTTTATTTTTAACTAGGAATAAGGCTATTATTAATAATTAAGCTATAGGTAATTCCCAGATTCATTTTAGTCAGTGGTGCTAGGGAGAAAATAAGCTCAGATAAAAGTAAAACATATCTAATGATATCCCTTCATACTCAGTCTTGGGCACCCTAAAGTGTTAAGATGGGACTATGGAACTATGAATTACTGCCAATTCAGAGAATTTAAAGTCAGAATCATTTCATACCTCCCAGTTCTGTTTAAGGAGTAGTAACTATAAACAGTTATATGATACGTAGCAGTTACCGAATACTTTATTGCTCAGTAGATTATCATGTTTGATCCTCTTAATAACCTCGTGAGATGTGTTATCACCTCCATATTTATTATCTGAATCTCAGAAGGGTTAAGTGACTTGTTTCAGCTCACTAAAATTTATGAATTCAGCTTTTCTACTCCAAAGCCCCTGTCCTTTTCACACTTCAAGGCAAACTAGTTATAATAAAAGAGTCTAAGTCAAACACAGAATTATGTTCTGCAGTAACATATCATGTTCAAAGTCAAAAGAGCCCTCTTTTGTTATGCATTATTAACTTTAAGATACTGTTTAGTGTGACTGGAATCATTGGAGTCATATTTGCCCTTCTCTTTTGAACTAAATTATCCAGGTACATTGACAATTCCTGAACTTGTGAAGTGCGGAAATATAGGGCTTGAATTATACAACTAATAATGTAGCATACAATTTATTTTATAGCTGAGACCTAGATGGGAGAAAGATTTTTATACAGGTAAAGGGTTTTAAATTAAGCTTAAAGGAATTATGGTTCATAACAGAACCAGAAAAAGTCCTTCAAATCCTGTTCCTTGTTTACATTAGCTCACATGGTAGATGATCATAGATGGTTATGATAATCACAGCAGAATTCCAATTAAATTCCTTTATAACAGCATAACCCCTCACTAATACCCGTTAGTAACTTTAATTTAGATTAGACTGTAAAGCAATCAGTAATTTAATCCATTCTCCCAGCCAAGATTCTCATAAGTGAGTGGCCAAACTTCCTGTCTTACCAGGGGAGGAGGAGATAGTCAAGATGTGACTGCCTTGTGATCATTTGATACTTTCTTAATTATTGTATGGTATACACTTTGTTTGTAATGATTGGACTATTTCTTGAGTGTCTAATACATGAAACATTTCTTTTTTTTCACATATATTTTTATTCTCCTGAATGACTTTTTGTAAAAGGCTGGGGTTTTTGTTGTTGTTATCTCTCAATTCTTATTAATATTTAAATTTTTCCATTATTGCTAAAGCCTATAAATAGTTGTTTTTAACTATATTAGTTCTAGGCACAGACAGGGTGGAGCAGATGACCAAAACTTACAATGACATCGACATGGTTACACATCTCCTGGCAGAGGTAGGAATATCTTTTCTTTCTCCAGTACAAAAAGGTAAAACTTGAGGATCATTTGGAATCTATCAAATTTGCACATCAAATGGAAAATGTTGTACGTGCTCTGGGTTATTTTGTATAAGGTTGTTGCTACTGGAACAACTGACATTTCAAAGTAGAATGTTTCCTGAAGTTTATTATTGTAATGCTATAGAGGATTTTTAGTTAGTTATTTATTTAATGGTGTTGGCTTGCCTCCCCTTCCTAGAAAAGCATTAATCTTAAAAAAAAAAAAAAAAATTTTAAAATAACGCCTGCTGTTACTTACTCTACAGCAGAGCTGCCCATTCAGAAAGCAGTATCATTATCATTGCAAATCAATACCTGCAGTTTGGAGCATCTCCCCTTTTTTACTTTTAGTTTGGGCTGTGATTTGAGCTCACTTTGTCTATGGCGTTTTTAATATGTATAGTGTATCTCCTCTAGTTGGCGATCAGTAGAGGTCTCCCTTTGTACCTGTTTCAGTTGATCTTATGGAAGACAGTCTTTCTTTAACATATCCTTCTCCCCTCTCCCCCCAGCTCTCCAGAATGATTTCTATGTATGCCACTTAGCGATTATTTAAGATGAGCCTTAAAAATGTGGAGATAATCTCTCCATTTTCATATGCCTATGGAGAGAAAGGATAGAAGCTTAATTTTATTTATATAATAATTACTGTAAGCAGATCATATACAAGGCAGTGAGATGTATATTGACAGTTTTCTATCCTATAGAATACAGTCTTCACCACTACCACACAGATGGAATTCCTATGCTCTTACGAAGTATCACTATCTGCCCAGAAATAATAACTCTGGGTGGAAGCCTATTGCTTGACTTTTCTACAGACTTCCCTGCATCATTACCACCAGCTTCTTGAGACTTCTTTCTTCTCTATACTCTAGGCAGAATCCTGTGGCCTCAAAATTTCCAGTCTTTTATCTCCTGTTTTATTTCGTATCATCATTCTTGAACCAGTTGACAACAGAGCTCTTGGCTGCACTTCCCTCTAAGCTGCTGAATGCACATAAGCTTTGCCCTAAATGGAACTCTTTTTTTACATACCTACCTGATCCATATCTTAAATACCTAATTCTGTATCATTACCATGCTTAATACACAATTGCATTCAACAAATATTTGTTGAGCTTTTACTGTACAGACCCTATCCTCATTTTTAAAGACTATGTTGATTTTCCAATTCTCCAAAATTGTAAGTTTAAAGTTTGGGTTGCTAGACTCTTAATTTACTAGGATGATCAATAAATCTCACTTGATATCAAGAAAAGAGATGTCCTCTTGCATTTAGAAGAGTGGTGGTCATCCATTTGACCAACGTTTTAAAGCACTACCTGTGTGCCAGACCCTGTGTTTATTCATTTTAATGAGTGAATGAATCTTGATGCTTTCTAGGACATTGCTTTTGATTTTAGCAAAACTGACCACAGAATTTCTGAACTGCCATTTAACCTTGTTTATACTCAAAGAAAAGGTGTATTTGGTATTTTAACAGAGGGATCGTGATCTGGAACTCGCTGCTCGAATTGGACAAGCTCTCTTAAAGCGGAACCATGTCTTATCTGAGCAGAACGAATCCCTGGAGGAGCAATTGGGACAAGCCTTTGATCAAGTAAGCCTTTGATCAAATCTCTGCAGTATGAAACAATTAGGTTTTATGCGATTGAAAATTTATTTTCCTAGGTGTCCCTGAAATGATGGCAATAGATAAATAACACCAGTACTTGTTGACTTTGTTGATGTCCATTAAACTAATCAGTAGAGAAATTAAATGTTAATTGTACAGAGGAGAACTCACGTAACTACCTTGGTCAACTTAAAGTCTATATTAAGTATCTGTAATACCTGTGGCACCCTGCTTAGATATTAAAACTATCCATACCGTTTTGTGTAGACTTTGTGTGTGATCTTATCTGAAATTTATTTTATTTTTAAAAAATAGGTACCCAAATATGTTGGTATCTTTATTCAAAAACCAAACAAAGGAAGAAAGTAAAAAGAAACTTTGAAAATATATTTATTCTATAGCAATAAACGTTTGTAGTGAGAACTGACTTATTATTAACTTGGATGGTTACATTTCAAATTTTCTGTAACTTGTTATTTTTATCTGGTTTCGTTTGTATTTTATGAATGCATTATGGATGATAACATTTGAGCCTTTAGGTTGAAACTGTTTGTTCCTAGAACTAAAATCAGTACTCCTAGGAAGACATGCACAGTGATATACATCTTAAAATTACAAGCCCTTATGATAAGAGTTTGAAGTAGGGATGTATTCTGATACTTTGAAGGTTCTTCAGTTTTGTCATGTTTTCAACTGTGAATGTATTATTATCTTAGGTGAATTTTTCTCCTATATTCCTATCATATATATACAATAAGAAAATTAGCTTTTCTTCTCACCTAGGATGGAATAAAGCTGTACTGTTGAATTAATGCTCTAAAATTGTAACTTAGGAGGTATCTGGGGTTTGTTATTCTCTTTTTAGTACTTGTTGCTTTAGTCAGTAAAACCTAGCAGCTGATTTTGTGATTTTATTTTGTGATGAAAAATAATTGTTCCATGAATTAGAAGCTATATTGCTATAAATAATGCAAAATAAAGAACATTAAAATCAAGCATTTTATATGGACAGGTTAATCAGCTGCAGCATGAGCTATCCAAGAAAGATGAGTTACTTCGAATCGTCTCCATTGCTTCTGAAGAAAGTGAAACTGATTCCAGCTGTTCTACACCTCTTCGGTTCAATGAGTCCTTTAGCTTATCTCAAGGGTTGCTGCAGTTGGAAATGCTGCAAGAAAAGCTCAAGGAACTGGAAGAAGAGAATATGGCTCTTCGATCCAAGGTACGTTCAACCTAATTGCCATTTTCCTTTACTTTAAAGGCTATAAAGTTCAGGTCCAAGTACTATTGAGGTGAAATATGGCATAAGTAAGGATTTGCTATTGGCATTCCAGTTGTGGACAAGGAGCTGTATTTGTCTTGCCTTCCATTGTTCTTAGATCCCACTGAAAAGTGGATAGTAGCAGGTTGACAGTACAATAGTGAAAGTCACAGGATAGAAAATGTATCTTGTGGAGTTTACACAAGTAACTAAGTAGTTACAACTGTGATAAGAAGTTTTACACAAGTAACTAAATAGTTACAACTGTGATAAGAACTATCTCAGAAAATCACAATATTCTGTGAACTTGTATAGTATGGGCATCAAGGAAGTCCTACTTAAGCAAGGATCATTTTAGCCAAGGCCAGGAATGAGCCAGGTAGAGATGTATGAACAGGTTGCTGGGTTTTTTCCTTTGTAAGTGATGAAATTTAGTCTTCAAATGAGAATTAAAGGTTTTTGTAGTTATTTCTATAAAATCACTAGAAGGTATTGTCACATACTGATTTTTTTCTTGAAGGCTTGTCACATAAAGACAGAAACTGTTACCTATGAAAAAAAGGAACAACAGCTTGTCAGCGACTGTGTTAAAGAACTTCGTGAGTATTAACATATTCTCTTTTGTACCTTTTGGACAATTCTTTGGTAGGGTATCTCCACCTCGGAAGTTAAATCACTGGTTTCAGTAGAAGCATCTCAAGAAACAATTTTAAATGGTTACTGAAAATCTTAGAATATCACATTGAGCCTACAACCCTAAATAAGATACCATATGTATTTTTAAGAAATATATTTGTTTCAAATTGCAATTATCATTACAGACCTATGTTTTGTAAGTAAGTTATAGCATGTTAGAGTGAAAGGAACCAAGGCTCTCATATTGTTGATGAGGAAATAGTCCTATAGAGGAAGATGATTTGCCAAAGTCAGAAAACTGGTAAGTGGCAGAGCCAGGGCTTAAATGATGGCATAAAACCTAACAATCAATGAGTATAAAGTGCCAGTTATGTTTCTTTAAAGGAATATGTTTTAGTTTGAGGTAATGTTAACCAATTTTTTAAAAC
This sequence comes from Gorilla gorilla gorilla, assembly GCF_029281585.2. NCBI lineage: Eukaryota > Metazoa > Chordata > Mammalia > Primates > Hominidae > Gorilla > Gorilla gorilla. The sequence goes on along the minus strand of NC_073235.2, from coordinate 104,010,076 downwards.
AAGTCAGTTGGAAAAAGATTGGCTTCACTGGAGAAAGATAAATTTAATTTCTCCATAAATACAACAGTTGTCCCTTACCTGCAGTTTCACTTCTCATTGTTTCTGTTAACCGTGGCCAACTGCAGTCTGAAAATATTAAATCAAACATTCCAGAAATAAACAATTCATGAGTTTTAAATCGCGAACCATTCTGAGTAGCGTGATGAAATGTTGTGCCATCCTACTCCATACTTCCCAGGATATGAATCATCCGTTTGTCCAGTATCTCCACGCAGTATATACTACCTGCCTTCAGTCACTTAGTAACCATCTCTTAGTAGCCATCAGTTACCAGGTCAGCTATCGCAATATTGCAGTACTTGTGTTCAGGTAACCCTTATTATACTTAGTAATGGCCCCAAAGTGTGCTGATATATTGTTATAATTATTTTATTATTAGTTATTAATCTCTTACTGTGCCTAATTTATAAATTAAGCTTTATCATCGGTATTTATTTGTAGGAAAACACATAATATATACAGTATAGAGTTCAGTACTATCTGTGGTTTCAGGTATCCACTGCAGGTCATGGAATGTATTCCTGACAGATAAGAGGGGACTACTGTATATAGCCTTTTACATTGAAAGCAATGATATGAAAATATCACATCAATTCATTTGGGCTGTGGGCTTCAAAATGTGATATCTTAGAATAGCAGAATACTAGAGAACCAGAAGGAATGTAAATTGAATTTTCTCCTCCACCATGAATACATTACCCACCTTTTACACTTTAAAATACAGGAAATGACTTGCCCAAGAGCTCTCAGATCCAGATCTCCTGCCTGTTTATCGCCATCCTTTGAAATATTAGAGGCTGTCTGTCAATTTTAAAATAGCTTTACATGACACTGAGAAGTAGCTTTTCTGCTTGTATTTACATATCAAATTTTTCATATGAGATAGAGAGTGAATAAATTCCTAGTGGAATTCTAAAGGCTCTATTTTATGTGCATGTAAGAAGGCCAGGCTATAACAATTGCTCTAGAGGCTTTACTCAGTTTGCCACATATCCCTGAAAGGGGTATGCCAGAAAGTCTGTCTCCTACAGAAGCATTTCCATAGCTTTATCACATTCTGTTATAGATTCTGACTGTTCCATTCTGGAAATGTTCCTTTGTTAGATTTGTTAAGATTAATTTTCATTGCTTGTGGGATTTTATGTCCCTAAAGAGTTCTCAAAGAAATGAATGAGATTATCTCTTTGCACTTGCCCTCCTTTCAGCCTTCTTTCCTTCATAAAGAAAAAGATTGAACAAATATCGTTTTCATAAAGAAAATGATTGAAGCAAAACCTTTAGCCTGCTTGCCTTTATAAGTCGTCTCTCTTTTTAGCTTCATTGTCTCCTGTTCTGTTCCCAGCATTTGCCTATTTCAGAAGAACTTTTATTTTTCTCTATTGGTTTCTCTGGATTTTTTTTTATGTTAAAGAAAAATCTATTCACGACAGTCCAGTGCTTGTTATAAAACAAGATTTAGCTCACAAGTCATAGTTTGCCAACTCCTTCTCTACATTTGTATTAATTAAAAAAAATTTTTTTTTGCTTCCAAGGTGAAACAAATGCTCAGATGTCCAGAATGACTGAAGAATTGTCAGGGAAGAGTGATGAGCTGATTCGATACCAAGAAGAGATTTCCTCTCTTTTGTCACAGATTGTAGACCTTCAGCATAAACTTAAAGAAGTAGGTTTATTCATTCATTCAACAGATATTTGTTAAGCACTGACAGTATCTTGCACCATGCTAAGTGCTAGATACGATAAACAAAATAAACATTGTCCCTGCCCTTTTAAAATGCCCTAATCTGATTGCTGTTTTAATCATCTTTATGTCATATAAGATATCATGAATAAATACTTTCAGGTCACTATTTCTCTTTGTAAAATGGGGTTAGTGCTTCCTCAGAAAGTGGTGTAAATTACTGACTCATGCCCATTGTCCTCTGAACACCTTGATAGATTTTGTATTCGAATGCCTATCTTATTTAGCTTTTGAAAGGTTAGCTTTTTGTAGGCTTTAAGATGATACCCCAGAGAGAAATTCTTCACATGTCTTTATAAGAAAGAGAATAGCTATATTTTACTTGGAAAGGCTTCACATGTCTTTTTTAATATGTTGTTAGCATGTGATTGAGAAGGAAGAACTAAAACTTCACCTGCAAGCTTCCAAAGATGCCCAACGACAACTGACAATGGAGGTAATGAAATCTTTATCTTGTGTAATTCAGGAGGGGAAAGAGTGACTAGTTTCTTTCATCTTCATGAATAAGAATTATTAAAGGGGAATTACCAGATTTAAAAAACAACAACAAAAGGTTAAGATGATATTATGAGATCTAAGAAGTAAAGCATTTTGGCTGGGTGTGGTGGCTCACGCCTGTAATCCCAGCACTTTGGTAGGCCGAGGTGGGTGGATCACCTGAGGTCAGGAGTTCAAGACCAGCCTGGCCAACATGGTGAAACCCCATCACTAATAAAAATACAAAAATTAGCTGGGCGTGGTGGTGGGCATCTGTAATCCCAGCTACCCAGGAGGCTGAGGCAGGAGAATCACTGGAACCCGGGAGGTAGAGATTGCAGTGGGCCCAGATGTGCCACTGCATTCCAGCCTGGGCAACAAAGCAAGACTTCGTCTCAAAAAAAAAAAAAAAAAAAAAAGGAAAAGAATAAAGCATTTTAAAAGTCCTGTCCCTAAAACTAGTAACGTGGTAACATCCTTCTTGATTAATAGGGAAAACCTCAACTTTATAAGATTCTTTAGGAGTATATCACTCTTTTACCAGCTGACCTAAACTAGCTCAACAGTTTTTAAAATAAGATAAGTTCTAGTAGTAAATCTTTGTGCAGGTGTGTCAGGAGAAGAAGCAAAAAATCTCTTACTTTCTATCTACATAAAATTTTATTTATTAAATATAACTTAGTGATTCTTTAGCACGCATTAGTATCACCTGGAGCCAAGCACAGTAGCTCATGCCTGTCATCCCAGCACTTTGGGAGGCCAAGGTGGGAGGATGGCTTGAGCCCAGGAATTTGAGACCAGCCTGTACAACATAAGGAAACCTTCGTCTCTACAAAACAATCAAAAACTTAGCTAGGTGTAGTGGTGCACGCCTGTGGTCCCCGCTATTTGAGAGGCTGAGGTAGAAGGATCACTTAAGCCCAGAAGATTGAGACTGTAGTGAGCCATAATCACACCACTGCACTCAACCCTGGGCAACAGAGTGATATCTTGTAGGAGGGAGGGGGAAAGAATCACCTCGGAGAGCAAGTTTTAAATGGCGATTTCCAGGCACCATCCCAAGAGCTTCTACTTCAAGTGGTCTGGAGTGAGAGCCTAGAATCTGCATTTTTAATAAGCATCTTCAACCCTGGTGATTCTGATGAACTGGGGCATATACTGCACTTGAAGAAATTTTACAGTTAAAATATACTCTGAAAATTATGTACTCTTTTATCAGATGTGTATATCTAGTTGTAAAGAAGGTTCTGAAACAAGGCACGAAAATCTACTTGTTAAGGAGGATTGAGCACACTGACATTGTATATAACACTTTGTAGGCTTTTGATCTTGTCACTTACAGACTTCAGAGTGATGTTTAAAAAGATTAATATTATACTAAACCTAACTTGACTGTAGCTGTTATACTTCCTCTGTTAAGTGTATGAAGCATTCAATATTAAATTGACAGTTCTGGTAGTCTAGCTACGTTTCAGACTTTCAGGAAGTCACATCCGTGTATAATTTTGGCCAAGACACCCCTCCCTAATTCTGATAGATCAATATATATATACTCTTCTTGCTTAGTTTGTTTTAGTCTTTGTATTGAAATGATATTCATAAAGTTAGCTAGCCCTCTGGGTAAAATCAATACTTATCCCAAAAGGTTTCGGGTTTTTTTTCCCTAATGTTGTTTTGGGAAGGCAATAAAGTACACTACCACCCTTTCTTTTAGCTGCATGAGTTACAAGACAGGAATATGGAGTGTCTAGGAATGTTACATGAATCCCAAGAAGAAATAAAGGAACTTCGTAGTAGATCTGGCCCTACTGCTCATCTCTACTTCTCCCAATCATATGGAGCTTTTACTGGGGTAAGCAACTAAGAAAGATGCTATGTATTTAAAGAAATTTGTTTAAGATTAGTTTGTCCTAGAAGTTGTATGGTTTGTGATGGTATAAAGCATCTGGAGAAGAGATTATATGATTTTTCCTTGTTTCTGGACTCCAATTATTGATTTAGGCCCTAATTTATATATTGACATCTTCCTTAATACTCTTATTTATTCTAACAGGTGACTTTCCAGATATATTGTATCAATAATACATAAGATGAGCCCTAAGGAAATTCAGTTTAGGACTGTGTACCATAGAACTAGTTAAACTTGGGTCATCCTACCCTAGGCCCACAGCCTGCCACTTACTTAAATGGTGCTTTGAATATCTAAAACCTCTTTCAATAAATCTTGAGTCTCCTGATATTTTTAACTTGTTATAATGTAAGCTTCATGAGAACAAGATTCATCTTTGTTTGATTCATTTATAAATGGTATTTTTGGATTAAAAAATTAATAAAAACTTCTGAGTTTATATTAGAATTTGTAATGTTGGTTCAAAGAGTTGTTTTAACAATCTGATTCTTAAACTTCTGTGCAATCCTGTGAACTTTTTTAAAAGACTGAAACTATACATTTTAGTAGATTTTCTTAAAAATAGGGAGGCATAATTTTGTTTTTTACATTTGAAATAATTTTAAACTTAGAATAAAGTTCCAAGAATAGTATAAAGAACTTTTGTATATCCCTCACATCGATTCTTCAGTTTTTAACATATTATTGCTTTTGCCATATCATTCAATCTCTCTTTCTCTTTCTTTCCCCCTGGGCTATTTTAACAGTAAGTTGCTGATATACCTTATTACCCCATAGTACTTAAGTGTGTATTTACTAAAAACAAGGACATTTGGACACTCTTAAGGACACTGTCCTACATAAACACACTACAACCATCAGCATCAGGAAGTTGATGTTTATGCGGTATTATCATCTAATCCACAGAGCCCATTCAAATTTTTCCAGTTGTCTCACTAATGTCCTTCAGAGGATACATTGAATTTTGTTGTTTCCATCTGGGACAGTTCTTCTGTCTTTATTTCTCTTTCGTGACTTTTGTAGGATGTCCTCAGTTTAGGATTGTCTGATGCATCCTCATGATTATCATGATTAGATTCCAGTAATGCATTTTTGGCAGAAATCATGCCATATTCTCAGAGCATGGTTTCAAGAGGTGCATAATGTCTGTTTAGCCCATTGCAGGTGGTATTAATTAACTTTGATCTCTTGGTTAAGGTAATCTGCTGGTTTTTTCCACTGTAAAGTTAACGGTAATTAACAGTTAATTAAATTAACACTACTAATTCACTGTGTAGTGATGAAAATCGGCAGATACTACCCCAACCAAGTGATCAAAGTAAACATTTTATGAGAGATACTTTGAGACTAAGTATCCTGTTCCTCATCAAACTATTACCCACTAGTTTTAGCACCCATTGATGGTTCTTATCTGGCAGAGTTATTACAGAGATGACTGCCAAATGGTGATTTTCAAATTTCATCATTTTTCAACATTTATTAATTGGCATTTTTCTTTTGTAAGTTAGTGCATTCCTGTCCCATTTATTTGTTCATTTGTTCACTTAGGTATGTCATGGACTCATGGATTTCTATTTTATTCAATAGATTACAAGCCATTGTTGTATATTCAATCTGTATGTAGGATATTCAGATTGTCCTAGATATGATCAGTAGGATCTCCTTTAAGCTGATCTTGTACTTTTTGTCTCAGCCCTGGAATCAGCCATTTCTCCAAAGAGCTCTGGTTACTTTTATTGAAGAATTGTATTTCGAATCTAAGATCTGGGTGTTAGGTGTGCCCACTGATTGCTACTAGAGTATTGTGGCTTCTAGGCCCTCTCAGCAGGTAGGACTAGGAAATATATGTATTTCATACCTATACCTATACTATATATGTGTATATATATGTTTTCATCCATATATATATATATATATATATATGTATAATCATGAGTTCACACCATTGCCTCCAATTCCAGTCATCCTCAGCTGAGTCCCACTGAGCATGTCACCCATATTAGTTGAGTCCTCATCCCTGACCAGAGGAAGAGGAAGCTTGCTTTTTTTTTTTAAATGATTTTTAATGTTATAAAAGCTATGCATGTTTATTACAGAAAAGTTGGAAATTACAGAAAAGCAAAAAGCAATTGTTAAATACCATTAAATCCCACCCTCCACAGAATCACTGTCAACACTAGATTTAGTCCTCATACCTGACTGGGGGGAAGAGGAAGCTTGCTTGTTCTTTTTTTTAAGTGATTTTTTAATGTTATAAAAGCTATACATTGTTTTTTGTTGGTATTTTTGTTTTTACTTTTTTTTTTTTTTTTTTTTTGAGACAGAGTCTCGCTCTGTCACCCAGACTGGAGTGCAGTGGTGCGATCTCAGCTCACTGAAAGCTCCGCCTCCCGCGTTCACGCCATTCTCCTGCCTCAACCTCCCGAGTAGCTGGGACTACAGGCACCCGCCAGCACACCCGCCTAATTTTTTTTTTTTTTTTTTGTATTTTTTTGTATTTTTAGTAGAGACAGGGTTTCACCATGTTAGCCAGGATGGTCTCAATCTCCTGACCTCGTGATCCACCCACCTCGGCCTCCCAAAGTGCTGGGATTACAGGTGTGAGCCACCACACCCGGCCAGCTATACATGATTATTATAGAAAAGCTAGAAATTACAGAAAAGCAAAAAAAAAAATTGTTCAATACCATTAAATCTCACCCTCCACAGCATCACTGTCAACACTGGGTTTATGGCCTTTCAGACCTTTTGTTTTTGTGTGCCTGCACATATATTTTCTATTTATCATATCAGCTTTTTCCACTGCTTTCCTATTTGAAAAGATTATGAAAAGGTAGTTGGTTCTTATTTAAAAGTTATATTTCCAGAATGTCTTTTTTCCCCTGAATGTTAGCCTTGACTATTTCCTTGTATTTTATTATAAAACCAAAAGTATAGGGTTGTAGAGACTCTGTTAATTTAAGGGCAACAATCACTTTAGAAATCTCAAACTCTTTTTCTTAGGAATCTTTGGCAGCTGAGATTGAGGGGACTATGCGTAAAAAGCTGAGTTTGGATGAGGAATCTTCTCTCTTTAAACAAAAGTAAGTACAGGTCACATGTGTTGTTACTCAATCATTGGAATAGAAATTAAAAAGAAGCCACAATCCAAAGTGGCAAGTATTATGAGATTCAGTAGTAATTTGCTTACTATTCAGTGTTTTCCTCACAGTGTCCTTTTTTGGTGAGAGAGTTCTCTTGTTTGAAAGCTTATTTTCTGATGATTTCTCCTAAATAGCTCCTCAGGGTGGCTTTATTTCTGATGGACTGTACATACATGTCTCTTCTCTAGATGCTTTAGTGGCTAGCAGTGATAATAACGAACACTTCCTTTTTTGACAGAGCCCAACAGAAGCGGGTATTTGATACCGTCAGGATTGCCAATGACACACGGGGCCGCTCTATCTCATTCCCAGCTCTGTTACCCATTCCAGGCTCCAACCGTTCAAGTGTCATCATGACAGCAAAACCTTTTGAGTCTGGTCTTCAGCAAACAGAGGACAAATCACTCCTGAACCAGGGGAGCAGCTCAGAGGAGGTTGCAGGGTAGGAATCCAATGATAACAGTGATTCCGCATTTCTTTTCACATTGCCGCACCAGATTCACATATGCACATTCCAGCATTACTCTACTGTCCCAAGAAGGTTCTGGAACTGTCAGTTTTCCTTCACTTATGATGCCTTGTATCATTATTCATGAGACAGATCATGCCAAAGTCAAATTTTTTTGAATATGTTTGGTCACTAGCATGAATACATCGGATGACACCTTCTCATAATCCGTGCTCATAATCTCAACCACTTTGGTGATTTTTAGGATAAATGTAAGTTTGAATACATCTTGAGGACCATCCAGGTGCTGTCGATTTTCTGTTTATTTAAACTTGGATTTTTTTTTCATTCCTTTTATTAATTCAGTACGTTGAATTCTATATAACTAGAAGGTAAACAACTTTACTGAAAAGTGAGCTGAAAGCTTTGAAAGATAGATGTTTGGCACCAAAGAGAAATGTTTCCTAACATAAAAATTCATCACACTAGGCTTCAGTTGCATTGCCTGGTCTGTCCTGGGCAGTGTTCTGCACCCACAGTAGCTTTGTGTCCTACTGCCTCACTGTTACACAATTATCTTAGGAGAAGATCTGAAACACATTTACGTGGATTTGTACCCCAGTATCCCAGAGTACCCACAACTCAGCTTGCTGCTCTTCCATTTGATATCAATTATAAGATAGCTTCCAGTTTCAAAAGTGTTGAAGTCAAAAAATGGGCATCAGAGAACTATAAAAATGCAGCATTATATACAAATTTTGTTGTTTTCTTTTAAATGTTCTGCAGTGTTGATGGGTGATTCTGTGACCCAAAGCAAATTTTTTTCATATTTTAATATTTTTAAATTATTATGTTTTGTAACTGATAGTATGCCTTAGTTTAATCAGTAGCGTTTTTTTCCTTCTTTATGATACATAAAATAATGGTACCTCTTGCAGTCTATGATACAGATTCAGCAAAATATAATATTTACTTTTGTGACCACCTAATATGAATTTATAGATGGTTGAATGTGTAGTTTCATAAATTAAATGAAATAGAAAATTCAGAAAACACAGAATATCAATAAAGTATTATCTTGCCTTTCAAGTCATTTGAAAATGATCTGTAAAAATGATATATAGTGTTGTTGGTGATTTTGGTTTGTTGTTATTACTTCTATATTCCAGGTATCTAGGAAAATACCATGTTTTTAATAGCAGTCTCTTGAATGCTTACCATTATAGAAAGGAGAGGTCTGGGTCATGCTGATGATCCTCAAGATCTAATCAGTGAACACGATTTTCCTATAGGAGCTCCCAGAAGATGGGCCAACCAGGACCCTCAGGAGATAGTGATTTGGCTACAGCACTGCATCGCCTTAGCTTGCGTCGACAAAACTATTTAAGTGAGAAGCAGTTCTTTGCAGAAGAATGGCAGCGGAAGATCCAGGTTCTGGCAGACCAGAAGGAAGGAGTTAGTGGCTGTGTCACCCCGACAGAGAGCCTTGCCTCTCTCTGCACCACCCAGGCAGAGATCACAGACCTCAGCAGTGCCAGTTGCCTTCGAGGTTTTATGCCAGAAAAATTACAAATTGTCAAGCCCCTTGAAGGTAATAAAGCCATGTGACTTACTGGAAGTTCCTTTCCCTGGAATTGAGATTTGTGTCTTAATTATAGGAACATTATGTGCAGATGATCTTTTTATCCCTTAATCTTGCTGTTTGGGTGGCAAGACTGTAGTACTTTGTGGAAAATTAATGAATGAAGAGAGTTGCATTCTCTGAATCATCAGCCAGCAGTTCTCTTCTGATGTTTTTTAATATAAACGTGAGCAGGGAAGAGGAGTAATCTTTTTCTGTCCTTTGCTAAGGAATATCATTGACAGCAGTTTCCATGGTTAGATGAATAAGATATGATAAATGATAATGATCCAGAGATAATAATTCATCTCCACCTTCCTTTTCAAAAGAGTTTTTTACCCAAAAGTATAATTGACTTAGAGGTGTGTGTGTACCTGTATTTTTCCTTTTTTCAGTTCAGTTTCTATACTCTCCTAAGAAAGAACTTGAATTCAAAATAAATTCCTTCATTTTCTGGAACAATGACAATCATTGAATGATTCTCTGATATTATCCTAAAAGAGTTCTGCATTAAATGAAATTTTGAGTATGTAACTTATAAAGACCCCTCAAACTCAAAGATTTTATAACTTAGTTGTATTCATTAATGATCAGTGCAGATATTTGTTGGAGTTGCCATTTTTAGGATGAAATGACTACAGTGACATAATTAGACATTGCATCTGGTGCAATTACTTGGGATGATCATTCGCCAGGGTTCTGTAGCCTGGAACCAGTAGAACATATCCTCCTTTTCATTATCTTCTTCATTTTCCTATTCTCCCTGGGAGCCTGGCTTTTGACTTTCACCTTCATAGGCATAGTTCCAGGCCAGAGAAGTATTGACTTTTTTGTCACCTGGGAAAATACAGCCCACCTCTTAGGCACGTATCTTCCATCACTGCCTCAGCAGCTAAGCTCCTTTCCTATTAAGGGTGTCTCCTTGGGGTTTTTTTCACCCCTTTAGGTGTCCTTCTCAAAGTTAACTATTAAAACGAATTATGACTCATACCTTCGACATCTTGTCATCTTCCACTGAAAATTTTAATTTGCAGCTTTTACCAAATTATTAACACCAAATAGTTTTATTGCTGTCATTATTGTTATTACACATATAATTTTAGCTTGTGTTTTAAGATTTGTGGGAAATGTAAAACATGCCTTTTCCTCCTCCTTTGTTTTGCATATTCAGGATCACAAACTCTGTATCACTGGCAGCAGCTTGCTCAACCAAACTTGGGAACCATCCTTGATCCACGACCAGGTGTCATTACTAAAGGCTTTACCCAGTTGCCCAGAGATGCTATTTATCACATCTCAGATTTAGAAGAGGATGAAGAGGAGGGTATTACTTTTCAGGTTCAGCAACCTCTTGAAGTGGAAGAGAAACTTTCAACATCCAAGCCAGTAACGGGGATCTTCCTGCCACCCATTACTTCAGCAGGTGGACCAGTTACAGGTGAGAAGAGTGTCTGGTTGAATATGGTATAGTAACCAGAAGTACTTTGCATTCTGACTTACTAGACAGTCAGCTGGCTACCTCTGCTCACTGGAGGGTACTTAATCTTGGATATCAGATAATGAAAATCTATAGCATTAGTGGCATTCCTAATTCTCTCCACTTTATCTTAGCCAGCCTGCGTTAGTAGATTGGGTAGAGAGCTGGATGAATTCAAGTCAGTGGTTCACAAACCTTTTGGGCTCAGAAACTTTATACTCTAAAAAATCATTGAGAATTCCAGAGAGCCTATCTGTGCAGGTTATATCTATTGACATTTAATATATCATAAATCAAAACTGAGAAACCATAAAAATATGTATTAACTCATTTAAAATAATTGTGTTACACAAATATGTTTAATGAAAAATAGCTAATTTTTTTACATAGTGAGAAAAACAGTTGTGCAAGTCTCTAATTTTTGACTTAATACAAAATAGCTTTATTCTCATTATCAGCATCTGCCTTCAGTCTATTGCAATATGTTGTTTCAGTTGAACAATATGAAGGAAATGCAGCCAGGCACAAACATGCAGTTGGAAAGAGTGTTTTAATAGTCTTTTCAGATATGTGTAGCTATTTTTTGATATTACACTAAAACTAGGTAAGTAGTAGTTTCTTAAACGTTTGTAGCAATGTGAGATCTGAAACCCTAACAATGAACTTTTCATTACTTTGTTAACATTAAAATGCATTGGTCAGGCTGGGTGTGGTAGCTCACACCTGTAATCCCAGCACTTTGGGAGATCGAGGTGGGCAGTCACCTGAGGTCAGGAGTTTGAGACCAGCCTGGCCAACATGGTGAAACACTGTCTCTACTAAAAAAAAAAAAAATTAAATAAAATGCATTGGTCGTATCCTACATTTTGAATATATCTTTGAGCCATGCTTGATTTTTAAGATCATGCGTTGGTCATTTAGAAAATGTTGATTGGTTCATGGAGTTATGCAGATTTTCCAAATATTGGCACATTTTATTACGTAAAAATATTAAAATCATATTAATATCACCACCTACTCATCAGAAAAGTCTTCAAGGATGTTCATGCTTTCAGTGGTGGATACAAGTTTTCCAGAACTAACTTTTTCTTGAAAGCTCACATTTTGTTAGCTGTTTTTCTTGAAGGACAGGCTCACTTCATTCATTTTTAACATGTCTGTCTTTCACCCAAGTCTGAATTACTATAGTTTGTCCGTTAGTTCTTTCAAGTAAAAATGGTATTCCATGAGAAAATTTCAAATCAGTTGCACAAGTGTTTTCATCTAGATAACCACTGTATCTCAGTGTGCAGCAAGAGTGCTTAATACATCCTTCCCATTTTTCATCACACAGAACAGGAAAAAGACTCAAAGGCCAAGATCCAAAATTTAATAGATAATTTTTACTGCTACTTCAAGGACATTCTTAAGTGAATATGGCTTTTTAAAAAATACCAAGTGCATAACAATAAAGAAGACTAGTACAACTTGGTGATATTGCCTTGTTTTGTGCTGAGGAGCCATCAATTTTGCCTTCGATTGCTTTTGCACCAGCAGTGCAAATGTCAACCCAGTCAAAAAGAAAAGGCCTCTGTCTTACCATTACTATGAAAGTAGCTTTGACCTGTAGACTCCCACAGAGTCTGCAGACCACACTTTGAGAACCACTAGAGTAGATAAATTTGGCTGAATCATTTGGATACTAGATCTTGATTTTTTTAATGTATTTTTTCAGTTTTCTTTTCTCATTTCTAATCTTTGTTTATGCCTTTTGCTTTACAGTTTTAAAGTATTGGATTCACCTATATACTAACCAGTTGATACTAGTACAATCTTTATGTATATTTATTTCATTTCCAGATTTGGGGATTTTTAATACAAAAGGTACTTGATAAATGCTATATTATTAATAAATAATGATGAGCTTTTTACATTATTAATCTAGTCTTTCAATCTTGTATTTGCTCCCTAAAAATCTATTTCAGTTGCAACCGCCAACCCAGGAAAGTGCCTGTCATGCACAAACTCAACATTCACTTTCACCACCTGTAGAATATTACATCCCTCTGACATCACTCAGGTTACCCCCAGGTAAGAGTGCCTGGGAAATCTGGGGCCTCACTTCTTTCCTCAGCTATATTTTCATGTTTCATGAATTTCTTTTTAAAATTACCTTCATTTTAATTTCCAGAATGTTAATTAATGTTCTGTGATAATGTGTCTTTAGAATATTTTCACATTGCATTTTCTCATTTGATTATTACAAAAGTAGGCAGGGCAAGTGAGTATGTATTGTGTAAAGTAAACTGAGGCATGGAAGGTTGAGGTGACTGGTCCTAGGGCAGACAACTAATAAATAACGCAGCTGGGGCAATATACCCAGAGTTAGCCAAACTGCAAGATTTACAGGGCCAGTCCTCTGCACAAGCTCACCTTCACTTCTGACAACACCTGCAAGTGCAGAGGGTTCCCAAAACCACTTTCAGGTTCAGTAATTTGCTAGAAGATCTCACAGAACTCACAGCAAGTTGTTATACTTGTGGCTACTGTATTACAAGGAAAGAATACAGGTTAAAATTATCCAAAGGAAGAAAGGCATAGGGCAGAGTCTTGGAGAATTCTACACGTGTCCTTAGGATTCATTACTCTCCTGGTATTGATATGTGGCAGTACACACAGAATATTACCAACCAGGGAAGTTCACCCAAGTATTAGTGTTTACAGTCTGTATTGAGGCTTCATTGTGTAGGTATGATTGATTGAACTCAGTTCAACAGAGTTGAACTCAGTCTTCTGGCCAACTGATACTGCATGACTCAAAGGCCCTACCCTAAATCACGTGGTTGGTCTTTTTGGCATGGCCATTCCTTACCCTAAGACTACTGGGTGTGGCCTGGCTCACCCTAAGATTTAGTGTGATCAGCCTCCACTCTAGCCAAAGACACTCCTATTAGTTGTGACATAGATTGCCTCCAAGGAGCAGAGGGCAAAGGCCAGACCTCTCTGGGCAAGGCCAAATTATTTACTACATAGGCTAGAACTTGAATATTCTAATATATAGTCCCTTATTAAGCCATATTGATGCCATTTCCATCCTAACAATTCCCAAAAGGATCTAAGGTAGCTTTTAAAGATATGTAGAACATGTAACAGTGTACAGTTACTGATGTGTTTGTTGCCTGTTCCTTTATATTTACCAAAGATAACTACTATAATTACTTTAAGTGCATTAAATAATAATGTTAACGAGAAGTAGAAAAGAAAGATGTTGCAAAGGGGAATCAAGAGTAAGGATATAAAATGGGTAAAAAAATAAAGCTAGTGTGCAAATTGTACCATAAAGTCTTCTGTTAGCCATGTTAGCTTGCTAAGGTTAGCCATGTATTTGAGTCTTAACTTTCTAGCTGCCAGTGTGGAGGGAAATAAGATTATGATCCACCATGTCTATAAAATAGAAACAAATGGATTATTTAGGGAAGCATTTGGATGATATCCACTAAAGATCCCAATAAAGTCTGTAACAAAAAAAATCTGCATTTTTTTCTACATTGTTCTTATAGTCATCAAGATAACAAGTTTTACAAAATTGGTTCTTGAGGAGACTCTTAATACAGGTTGATGCCATTATATGAAGTGTACAGTTTGGGTAAGGACAGGCAGTTCTAGAGTCTAGTAGAAATAGGGAGATTTAGAAACTGGGAATACAATATATAGACTGTTCCATATCAGAGGCTTTTAGTTGGACTGGTTTGACCAGGGAGTCAAACTCATTTGAATTTTGCTGTTCCTATACAAGTTGGTGCTTTAGAAAGTTTGTTAATTTTAAGCTTACATTTTGTTCATAATCTTTAAAATTTTTGATATCTTGATATTTAATATATTGAGTATTTTGTGTTGAAGTGAAAGTTGATCTATTAAATACTGGTAACATTTGTTTTGTGGGGAAATTGGCTAAAGAATTACCATCTCTATTTCATCACTGTTTCCTCAAGTACATGATTTGTTAGTTTTTCTTTTCGACTAAGCATAGAATAAGAATTTTCTCATTTGATTATTATAAAAGTAGGCAAGGCAAGTATGTATTGTGTAAAGTAAACCGAGGCATGGAAGGTTGAGGTGACTGGTCCTAGGGCAGACAACTAATAACCCAGCTGGGGCTATATACCCGGAGTTAGCCAAACTGCAAGATTTACAGGGCCAGTCCTCTGCACAAGCTCACCTTCACTTCTGTATATTCAGTAGTATTACTGAATACTGAAGTAATACTGAAGAAGTATTACTGAATAGTTGTCAAAGCTATTAGTTATTTTTAATTTCCTAAAAACACATGTTTCAGGTCAAGGTTGAGAAAAATTCATCCTATGGATATTTTTATACCATTATTGTTTGAAATTAACATTTCTTGAGAAAATGAAATTTAACAATTAGAAGTTTATTATTTCTCAATGAAATAAAATTAAAAGATTAAAAAGAAAGAAACTTCTCCCAGAAGAGTTTTCATGTTTAATTGTGAAAGATTGTATTTTTTTAAAAGTTGGTAAACTGTTTACCCATGGATTATTGTCTCAATGTATCTCACTTTATGGAATGGATATATGAATAAACATTCTAAAGATTACTTTCCTTAATCTTCAAATTTCTTTGCCTTCTATCATAAAATTTAATTGTATTTCTACAGATGTACATTTTAGAGTTAAAATTTAAGAGTAAAGTTATCTAAGAGTACAGCAATACCTTTCATATCCCACTGAAAAGAAATATCTTTTAATAAGTTAATTACTAAGTTATGAATTACAAATAATTAATCATTGAAGTATCATGTCAAAATTTTCATTCCCCAGATCTGTTCCACAGCATACAGTTACGGATGTGTTTGTTGCCTGTTACTTTATATTTACCAAGGATAACTACTATAATTTCTTTAAATGCCAGCTTGGAGCTTGCTTTTTATTCTTAAACACTGTCTCCCACTTTTTTTTTTTTTTTTAAGCTCTGGGTTCCCTTCATTATCCTGTGGAAGTAGCGGTAGCAGTTCATCCAACACGGCTGTGAATTCTCCTGCCTTGTCCTATAGACTCAGCATTGGTGAGTCCATCACCAACCGACGAGATTCCACTACAACCTTCAGTAGCACCATGAGCTTGGCCAAACTTCTACAAGAGCGAGGCATCTCTGCCAAAGTGTACCACAGCCCAATTTCAGAGAACCCCCTCCAGCCTCTCCCTAAATCCCTGGCTATCCCTTCCACACCACCAAATTCACCATCTCACTCACCTTGCCCTTCTCCTTTACCCTTTGAGCCTCGAGTGCATCTCTCTGAAAATTTTTTGGCCTCTCGACCAGCTGAGACATTCCTCCAGGAGATGTATGGCTTGAGACCCTCCCGGAACCCTCCTGATGTTGGCCAGTTGAAGATGAACTTAGTGGACAGGCTGAAGAGACTGGGGATAGCCAGAGTGGTCAAGAACCCTGGTGCCCAAGAGAATGGAAGATGCCAGGAGGCAGAAATTGGTCCTCAAAAACCAGATTCTGCTGTTTATTTAAATTCAGGTAGCAGTTTATTAGGTGGACTAAGGAGGAATCAGAGTCTTCCAGTCATAATGGGTAGCTTTGCTGCCCCAGTTTGCACATCCTCACCCAAAATGGGTGTACTGAAGGAGGACTGAGGTTCAGCAGTTAACTGACCTCTTATACAAGTTAGCACATGAAGGATAGATATGCACTGAAACATGTGGTCTGGTCTGACTTGAGAGAAAAGGAATGTTGCACAAGGGTTGTGAATGTGAAAGGGGGAATGGAGGAATGGAAATAAAATTGGGATGAGCCCTAATGGAGGAAGTCGGGCAAATTGAAAGTATAAATGAATGGGCCATGAGTGTTCAGAGGGAGAAAAGAAAGGTTTAATATACTCCTTCAGTTGAGTTTTCTTGTCTTGAACATAAAAAGTGAATACAAATAAATTCAGTAATACTAAAACATACAGAGATACTGAACTTGCTGGCACATTTACTTCTGGTAAGCATAAAGCAGAGAGAACCCAGGTTAGAAGGATGGGAAGAGAAAAGGAGCAGTTTTATTGCTTATAGAAAGCTGTTCTGAAGGGTTGGTGGGGTAAGCTTAGTCTATTACTGAGACAATAGTGAGATGGCTTATATGTTTCCCCTGTTAATATCTGGTTAAATTATGTATCCATCAAATGGTATGCTCGCAGCATTAGCAAAATTAGGAGTTTCATCTTTTTCATTGAATCACAGGTGGAGACTCCTATTTTCCTTTCTGTTTTCAGGCCTTTGAGCCCCTGGGAGCCCAAATACCACTCAATTATTTTGTATTTATGATTAATAAAAGTTCATTTTTAAAATTTGTATTTTTATACAACCTCCAAAAAAAAACAACAACTGGGTAGAGGGTGGGAAGGATTTACTTTTAAGAAGCAAAATGTGAGTAAATTGGAACCAAGAAAACTTGTTTTTAGAATATTTCGTCTGAATAAGTACAGCAGCCAAGGAATACAAACATAATTGCATGTTTTTAAAAATTCCTTGGAGGCTGGAAGGGGTTAAGCCAGAAGTGCAATCAGTAGGAATTAGGGAATGTTGTATATTTATATATGTAAACTTTTTTTGTAAGAAAAGTTGGTGACAACTAAACCAACTTTTTCCAAAGTGCGCTATGCATATTTTTAATGAAAGATGACATGTATTTGCACAAAAATTCTCAGGCACATTAAATTATTGTAAACTGAAGTAAAACCCAGGTGCTTGCTTTGAGATTGTGGTTTTTTTCTTCCTAATGTAAAATAAAATAAAACATCTGCCTTCTTGATATTTATAGAATTAGAGAATAAACTTTTTAATGGGGGAGTCAAAGCTTTTTCTTTTCTCTAAGGTTCTTTTTTTTTATTCAAACTGTATGAAATGGCAAAGTGAGGCTCTGGGGTTAGATTTCAGCATTCAGCAGTTGACACAGGCTAAGAAATGGAAAGAAGTAGATCTGTTTTTTCTCAGCGTTGCTGAGCAAAGTCTGCTTCTCATCAGATGACGTGGCTTTGTCTAGACAGCACGCAGTTCAGAAAGAAATGTCTGTATACAAAAGACATGATAGAGAAAAGATGAGAGAGGGGACTAATTATTTTGTTTATGAAAATGGCAAGTAAATTACTTGATCTTTTTGGTGCTTAATTTGCAAATGTTTTGTTCCTTTGTCCTGGCTTAAAGGCAGTTTTCTGAAGAACTCTTGACTCTTGCTCCTATGGTTCCCATAGGCACACCTATTCCCAGGCCAAGGAGAGTCCTTCCTCTCCCCTTTTGAGGCATCCCCGCCATCCCCCCACTTAGAGCTATGTGCTCAAAAAAGCCAACATGAATGCAGTGGTAAAAATGTGTTTGTTTCTTATACTTTTTAGAATCTCTCAATAAAATTTTTCTAAATAAATTCCACAAAAACAAAGGGTGAAGATGGTCTCTCCCTTTCGTTCCCCTTCACTCAGTTGTGCTGAGGTCAATAGAGTGTACAGATTCAGAAAGGATTCCAGCAGGTTTATATGTGAATATAAGTGTCCCTGAATGGGGCAGGCATTAAATAGAAGAATCCCTGCTGTTTAAATTTCCCACATATTCCAATTCACTTTTAAAAAATACCATTTGAATTTGTATTTCATAAAGTGACTCTGGGGTGCTTACTTTAGCCAATTCTTAAATTTTTTTATTTGTTCCCTAAGAAAGTAATTAATGCTTCTGTTGCCTGGACAGTTACAGTTTCCAGGAAACATCAGGAAGTAGGAAACTGTAGGGCCAGAGAGTAGTACAACGTTAAATTGTCCGATTTGTGTGTATTACATAAAGCTATAAATTGAACTAGATCTTGCCGTGCTCTGTATTGAGTATAATTTGTATACTTTTTTATAATTAATGACTAAATGATCACTTTGGAGGCAGGGTGGTGGGGGTGTATTAGCAGCCAAATAAGCACATCTGATCAAAAAGAACCAGGCTTAGATTTTTTGTAAGTACATTGATGTTGATGTTCCACCAGAAACACCTTAAGTGTATACTGTTGTGTAATGTCTCTAGAAAGGAATCCTGTCTTAAAACTGGGTTTTGCTGTTTTTTGAAGTTTCTACCTAAAATCATTTTTGGTATATCCTGATAATCTCTATAATACTAGAATTGTCTGCAAAATATAATAAGAAGAATTGGAGCCTAATAGCTGATTCCTCCCAATTTATCGGTTATGTTTTGTCACTATTCACATTTTAGTCTTTTCTGTGATAAAAATTGTATGTGTACTTTCATGCCAGTATAGGAAACCTCAATCTTTTTTTTTTTTTTTCGCCTTTAAGGTTTTCAGTGATTATACCTCAGGTATTTCTGAGTGTCCTATTGTCTAGTAGGAGAAATATCTTCTCGAGCTCAGAATTAAAAGTTCTCCTAAATTATGAAGATCCCAAATCTTATGTAAATAACCTTAGGCATGAGTCCTTAGGGAGAAGTTAATGACCATTGTTAAAGTACTTTTTTAGAAAATGTTGTGCTATATGTTCTTGATTTGACATAAATGAATAGACTTTGGCAAGGGAGGAAATAAGTTAAAAGGCAGCTTACAAGAGCCTATTCCCTATAAAGGGTATAATTTTACACAGTACTCAAAGCTTGTTATCTTTTCTGACCATTTTAGTACAGAATTAGTACTTGGTGGTTACTAACATCAACTTGTGACATCTAGAACTAGGGCTCTTAGTGTTTAGTGGGCCACTTCTCTGATGTCAGATGCGTGCAGACCTGTACTCCACATGCAACCCAACAGCAGTGCAGTGTGATAACTGAGCGGTCGCATGGCAGAGGACATCCCCCTCAGAGTGGGCACAGGTGCCCTCTAGGGCAGCCAGGGGAATACTATTGCTCG
This sequence comes from Gorilla gorilla gorilla, assembly GCF_029281585.2. Taxonomy (NCBI): domain Eukaryota; kingdom Metazoa; phylum Chordata; class Mammalia; order Primates; family Hominidae; genus Gorilla; species Gorilla gorilla. Next base: position 103,990,317 of record NC_073235.2, on the reverse strand, counting down.
ATACCTGGGATTTGACTTTGTCAAACAGCTCTTTGTGCCCCTATCTTTGTTTTGTCAAATGTAGATCAGTTAATAAACATGAGTAGCTTGAATTTTCATTTGTCTCCCTGTGTCTTTGTCCCAGCTGTTTGCACAGGTAATCCTGTACTAAATCTTTTCTGTTATGTTTTTGGTTAGAAAACAACCTCTACTTGTCAAACCAACACATACACAAGAAACCACTAATAGTAATAATAAACAAATCTTAATGTATTTTCCTAGATATTTTTTAAAATAGCATAGACAGTATCTATGTATACCATAATACTTCCTTAGCAAAAGTAACAGCAACATAAAAATAAAATCTAAAGTCATTGATATGCAGATACCAAGTTTGAGAAGATTCGGGAAATATGAAGCAGTTCTTTTCCTGTAGTCCACAGTTTTCTGTTAACGCTCTTAGCTATTTAAAAGTTATTTCCAAGAAGCTAAATTTGAACATTGTTAGACTCTAACAGAAAAGGTCTTTTGATACTTTGTCTTCTTCACAATTTAATTTCTTTTTTTTATATAATTTCCATTTTTATTTTAGATTCTGGGATATATGTGCAGGGTTGTTACCTGGATATGTTCCATGAGGCTGAGGCTTAGAGTATGATTGATCCTGTTACCCAGATACAGAGTATAGCATCCAATACATAGTTTTTCAACCCTTTCCCCCCTCCATCCCTGCTATAATAGCCCCCAGTTTCTATTGTTGCCATCTTTATGTCCTTGAGTAGCCAGTGTTTACCTCTCACTTGTAAGTGAGAACATGCAGTATTTGGTTTTCTGTTTCTGTGTTAATTTGCTTAGGATAATGGCCTCTACCTACATGCATGTTGCCATGAAGGACATGATTTCAGGGTTTTTTATGGCTGCATACTATTCCATGGTGTATATATACAACATTTTCCTTATCCAGTCCACCACTGATGGACACTTAGGTTGATTCCATGTCTTTGCTATTGTGAATAATGCTGCGATGAACATGAATGCATGTATCTTTTTGTAGAATGATTTATTTTCTTTTGGATGTATACCCAATAGTGGAATTACTGGGTTGAATGGTAGTTCTGATTTAATTTCTTTGAGAAATCTCCAAACTGCCTTCCAAAGTGGCTGAGCTAATTTACATTCCCACCAACAGTGTATGAGCATTCCTTTTCTCCACAGCCTCACTAGTATCTGTTTTTTTGTTTATTTGTTCATTATGAGACAGAGTCTTGCTCTGTCACCCAGGCTTGAGTGCAGTCGTGCAATCATGGCTCACTGCAACCTCAACCTCCTGTGCTCAATCGATCCTCCCACCTCAACTTCCCAAGTAGCTGGAAGTGCAGGCGTGTTCCACAACGTCCAGTTAATTTTTGTATTTTTTGCAGAGATAGGGACTCACCATGCTGCCCAGGCTGGTCTCAAATTCCTGAACTCAAGCGATTCTCCCGCCTTGGCCTCTGAAAGTGCTGGGATTACAGACATGAGCCACTGCATCTGGCACATATTATTATTACTATTATTATACTTTAAGTTCTGCGGTACATGGCAAAACATGCAGGTTTGTTGCATAGGTATACACATGCCATGGTGGTTTGCTGCACCTATCAACCCGTCATCTACGTTAGGTATTTCTCCTAATGCTATCCCTCCCCTAGGCACCCCCCATCCCCCAACAGGCCCCGGTGTGTGATGGTCCCCTCCCTGTGTCCATGTGTTCTCATTGATCAACTCCACTTATAAGTGAGAACATGCAGTGTTTGGTTTTCTGTTCTTGTGTTAGTTTGCTGAGAATGATGATTTCTAGCTGCATCCATGTCCCTGCAAAGGAAACTAACTCATCCTTTTTATGCCTGCATAGTATTCCATGGTGTATATGTGCCACATTTTCTTTATCCAGTCTATCATTGATGGGCATTTGGGTTGGTTCCAAGTCTTTGCTATTGTGAACAGTGCTGCAATAAACATACGTGTGCATGTGTCTTTATAGTAGAATGATTTATAATCTTTTGGGTATATATCCAATAATGGGATTGCTGGGTCAAATGATATTTCTAGTTCTTGATTCTTGAGGAATTGCCACACTGTCTTCCACAGTGATTGAACTAATTTATACTCCCACCAACAATGTAAAGGCATTTCTATTTCTCCACATTCTCTCCAGCATCTGTTGTTTCCTGACTTTTTAATCATTGCCATTCTAACTGGAGTGAGATGGTATCTCATTGTGGTTTTGATTTCCATTTTCTCTAATGACCAGTGATGAGGTTTTTTTTCATATGTTTGTTGGCTGCATAAATGCCTTCTTTTGAGAAGTGTCTGTTCATATCCTTTGCCCACTTTTTGATGGGGTTGTTTTTTTTTTTTTTCCTGTAAATTTTTTTAAGTTCTTTGTAGAGTCTGGATATTAGCCCTTTGACAGATGGATAGATTGCAAAAATTTTCTCTCATTCTCTAGGTTGCCTGTTCTCTCTGATGGTAGTTTATTTGGCTGTGCAGAAGCTCTTTAGTTTAATTAGATCCCATTTGTCTATTTTGACTTTTGCTGCCATTGCTTTTGGTGTTTTAGTCATGAAGTCTTTGCCCATGCCTATGTTCTAAATGGTATTGCCTAGGTTTTCTTGTAGGGTTTTTATGGTTTTAGGGCTTATGTTTAAGTCTTTAATCCATCTTGAGTTAATTTTTGTATGAGGTGTAAGGAAGGGATACAGTTTCAGCTTTCTGCATATGGCTAGCCAGTTTTCCCAGCACCATTTTATTAAATAGGGAATCCTTTCCCCATCGCTTGTTTTTGTCAGGTTTGTCAAAGATCAGATGGCTGTAGATGTGTGGTGTTATTTCTGAGGGCTCTGTTCTGTTCCCTTGGTCTATATATCTGTTTTGGTACCAGTACCATGCTGTTTTGGTTACTGTAGTCTTGTAGTATAGTTTGAAGTCAGGTAGCGTGATGCCTCCAGCTTTGTTCTTTTTGCTTAGGATTGTCTTGGCTCTGCAGGCTCTTTTTTGGTTCTGTATGAAATTTAAAGTAGTTTTTTCCAATTCTGTGAAGAAAGTCAATGGTAGCTTGATGGGGGTAGCATCAAATCTATAAATTACTTTGGGCAGTATGGCCATTTTCACGGTATTGATTCTTCCTATCCATGAGCATGGAATGTTTTTCCACTTGTTTGTGTCCTCTCATTTCCTTGAGCAGTGGTTTGCAGTTCTCCCTGAAGAGGTCCTCACATCCCTTGTAAGTTGGATTCCTAGGTATTTTATTCTCTTTGTAGCAATTGTGAATGGGAGTTCACTCATGATTTGGCTCTCTGTTTGTCTGTTATTGGTGTATAGGAATGCTTGTATTTTTGCACATTAATTTTGTATCCTGAGACTTTGCTGAAGTTGCTTATCAGCTTAAAGGAGATTTGGGGCTGAGACGATGGGGTTTTCTAAATATACAATCGTGTCACCTGCGAACAAAGACAGTTTGACTTCCTCTTTTCCTAATTGAATACCCTTTATTTCTTTCTCTTGCCTGATTGCTCTGGCCAGAACTTCCAATACTATGTTGAATAGGAGTGGTGGGAAAGGGCATCCTTGTCTTGTGCCAGTTTTCAAAGGGAATGCTTCTAGTTTTTGCCCATTCAGTGTGATATTGGCTGTGGGTTTGTCATAAATAGCTCTTATTATTTTGAGAAATGTTCCATCAATACCTAGTTTATTGAGAGTTTTTAACATGAAGGGCTGTTGAATTTTGTTGAAGGCCTTTTCTGCATCCATTGAGATAATCATGTGGTTTTTGTCATTGGTTCTGTTTATGTGATGGATTATGTTTATTGATTTATGAATGTTGAACCAGCCTTGCATCCCAGGGATGAAGCCGCTTGATCATGGAGGATAAGCTTTTTGATGTGGTGCTGGATTCTGTTTGCCAGTATTTTATTGAGGATTTTAGCGTCAATGTTCGTCAGGGATATTGGCCTGAAATTTTCTTTTTTTGTTGTGTCTTAGCCAGGTTTTGGTATCAGGATGATGCTGGCCTCATAAAATGAGTTAGGGAGGATTCCCTCTATTGTTTGGAATAGTTTCAGAAGGAATGGTACCAGCTCCTCTTTGTACCTCTGGTAGATTTCGGCTGTGAATCCATCTGGTCCTGGGTGTTTTTTTGGTTGGTAGGCTATTAATTGCTGCCTCAATTTCAGAACCTCTTATCAGTCTATTCAGGGATTTGACTTCTTCCTGGTTTAGTCTTGGGAGGGTGTATGTGTCCAGGAGTTTGTCCATTTCTTCTAGATTTTCTAATTTATTTTCATAAAGGTGTTTATAGTATTCTCTGATGGTAGTTTGTATTTCTGTGGGATCAGTGGTGATATCCCCTTTATCGTTTTTTATTACATCTATTTGATTCTTCTCTCTTTTCTTCTTTATTAGTCTTGCTAGCAGTCTATTAATTTTGTTGATCTTTTCAAAAAATCAGCTCCTGGATTCATTGATTTTTTGAAGGGTTTTTTGTATCTCTGTCTCCTTCAGTTCTGCTCTGATCTTAGTAATTTCTTGTCTTCTGCTAGCTTTTGAATTTGTTTGCTCTTGCTTCTCTAGTTCTTTTAATTGTGATTTAGGGTGTTGATTTTAGATCTTTCCTGCTTTCTCTTGTGGGCATTTAGTGCTATAAATTTCCCTCTATACACTACTTTAAATGTGTCCCAGAGATTGTGGTATGCTGTGTCTTTGTGTCACTGGTTTCAAAGAACATCTTTATTTCTGTCTTAAATTTGTTATTTACCCAGTAGTCATTCAGGAGCAAGTTGTTCAGTTTCCATGTAGTTGTGCCGTTTTTAGTGAGTTTCTTATTCCTGAGTTCTAATTTGATTGCACTGTGGTCTGGGACACTGTTATAGTTTCCTTTCTTTTGCATTTGCTGAGGACTGTTTTACTTCCAATTATGTGGTCAATTTTAGAATAAGTGTGATGTGGTGCTGAGAAGAATATATATTCTGTTGATTTGGGGTGGAGAGTTCTGTAAATGTCTATTAGGTCTGCTTGTTGCAGAGCTGAGTTCAAGTCCTGGATATCCTTGTTAATTTTCTGTTTCATTGATCTGTCTAATATTGATAGTGGGGTGTTAAAGTCTCCCACTATTATTGTGTGGGAGTCTAAGTCTTTTTGTAGGTCTCTAAGACTTGCTTTATGAATCTGGCTGCTCCTGTATTGGGTGCATATATATTTAGGATAGTTAGCTCTTCTTGTTGCATTGATCCTTTTACCATTATGTAATTCCCTTCTTTGTCTCTTTTGATCTTTGTTGATTTAAAGTCTGTTTTATCAAAGACTAGGATTGCAACCCCTGCTTTTTTTTTTTTTGCTTTCCGTTTGCTTGGTAAATATTCCTCTATCCCTTTATTTTGAGCCTATATGTGTCTTTGCATGTGAGATGGGTCTCCTGAATACAGCACACCGATGGGTCTTGACTCTTTATGCAATTTGCCAATCTGTGTCTTTTAATTGGGGCATTCAGCCCATTTACATTTAAGGTTAATATTATTATGTGTCAATTTGATCCTGCTATTATGGTGCTAGCTGGTTATTTTGCCTATTAGTTGATGCAGTTTCTTCATAGTGACGATGGCCTTTACAGTTTGGTATGTTTTTGCAGAGGCTAGTAGTGGTTTTTCCCTTCCATGTTTAGTATTTCCTTCAGGAGCTCTTGTAAGGCAGGCCTGGTGGTGACAAAATCTCTCAGCATTTGCTTGTCTGTAAAGGATTTTATTTCTCCTTTGCTAATGAAGCTTAGTTTGGCTGAATATGAATTTCTGGGTTGAAAATTCTTTTCTTTAAGAATGTTGAGTATTGGCCCCCCCTCTCTTCTGTCTTGTAGGGTTTCTGCTGAGAGATCCACTGTTAGTCTGATGAGCTTCCCTTTGTGGGTAACCCAAACTTTCTCTCTGTCTGCCCTTAACATTTTTTCCTTCATTTCAACCTTGGTGAATCTGACGATTATGTGTCTTGGGGTTGCTCTTCTCGAGGAGTATCTTTGTGGTGTTCTCTGTATTTCCTGAATTTGAATGTTGGCCTGCCTTGCTAGGTTGGGGAAGTTCTCCTGGATAATATGCTGAAGAGTGTTTCCAACTTGGTTCCATTCTCCCTGTCACTTTCAGGTACACCAATCAAATGTAGATTTGGTCTTTTCACATAGTCCCATATTTCTCGGAGGCTTTGTTCATTTCTTTTCCCTCTTTTTCTCTAATCTTGTCTTCTCACTTTATTTCATTGAGTTGATCTTCAATCTCTGATATCCTTTCTTCTGTTTGATCGATTCAGCTATTGATACCTGTGTATGCTTCTCGAAGTTCTTGTGCTGTGTTTTTCACCTCCATCAGGTCATTTATGTTCTTCTCTGAACTGGTTATTCTAATTAGCAATTCATCTAACCTTTTTTCAAGGTTCTTAGCTTCCTTGCAGAACATGCTCCTTTAGCTCGGAGGAGTTTGTGATTACCCACCTTCTGAAGCCTACTTCTGTCAGTTCATCAAACTCACTCTCCGTCCAGTTTTGTTCCCTTGCTGGCAAGAAGTTGTGATCCTTTGTAGGAAAATAGGCATTCTGTTTTTTGGAGTTTTCAGCCTTTTTGCACTGGTTTCTCCCCATCTTCATGGATTTATCTACCTTTGATCTTTGAAGTCGGTGACCTTCGGAGGACGTCTCTGAGTGGACATCCTTTTTGTTGATGTTGATACTATTCCTTTCTGTTTGTTAGTTTTCCTCATAACAGTCAGTCAGACCCCTCTGCTTCAGGTCTACTGGAGTTTGTTGGAGGTCCACTCCAGACCCTGTTTGCCTGGGTATCACCAGCACAGGCTGCAGAACAGCAAAGATTGCTGCCTGTTCCTTCCTCTGGAAGCTTTTTCCAAAAGGGGCACCTGCCAGGTGCCAGCCAGAGTTCTCCCGTGTGAGGTGATAGATGCATGGTCGGCCCCTACTGAGAGGTGTCTCCCAGTCAGGATACACGGGGGTCAGGGACCCACTTGAGGCAGTCTGTCCCTTATCAGAGTTGGAACGCTGTACTGGAAGATGCGCTGCTCTCTTCAGAGCTGCCAGGCAGGGACATTTATGTCTGCTGAAGCTGCGCCCCTAACTGACCCTTCCCCCAGGTGCTCTGTCCCAGGAAGGTGGGGATTTTATCTGCAAGTCCCTGACGGGCTGCTGCCTTTTTTTCAGAGATGCGCTGCCCAGAGAGGAGGGATTCTAGAGAGGCAGTCTGGCTGCAGCGGCCTTGCTGAGCTGTGGTGGGCTCCACCCAGTTCAAACTTCCCAGCAGCTTTGTTTACACTGTGAGGGTAAAACCGCCTACCAAAGCCTCAGCAATGGCGGATACCCCTCCCCCGCACCAAGCTCGACCATCCCAGGTCGATCGCAGACTGCTGTGCTGGCAACAAGAATTTCAAGCCTGTAGATCTCAGCTTGCAGGGCTCTTTGGGGGTGGGACCCGCCAAGCCAGACCACTTGGCTCCCTGGCTTCAGCCCGCTTTCCAGAGGAGTGAGCTGTTCTGTCTCACTGGTGTTCCAGGTGCCACTGGGGTATTGAAGAAAAAAAAAAAAAAAAAACTCCTGCAGCTAGCTTGATGTCTGCCCAAATGGCCACCCAGTTTTGTGCTGGAAACCCAGGGCCCTGGTGGCATAGGCACCAGAGGGAATCTCCTGATCTGTGGGTTGTGAAGAGCGTGGGAAAAGCATGGTATCTGGGCTGGAGTGCACGGTACAGTCCCTTATGGCTTCCCTTGGCTAGGAGAGGGACTTCCCAACCCCTTGGGCTTCCCGGGTGAGGCAACGCCCTACCCTGCTTCAGCTCACCCTCGTTGGCCTGCGCCCACTGTTCAACCAGTCCCAATGAGATGAACCAGGTACCTCAGTTGGAAATGCGGAAATCACCCACCTTCTGCATTGATCTCACTGGGAGCTGTAGACCGGAGCTGTTCCTATTCAGCCATCTTGCCCAGGGCTTCCACATATCTTATTTTTTGACTTTTTGATGATAGCCATTCTGACTGGTGTGAGATGTTATATTCACAGTGGTTTTGATTTGCATTTCTCTTACGATTAGTGATGTTGAGCATTTTTTCATGTTTGTTGTCCACTTGTATGTTTTCTTTTGAGAAGTGTTTGTTCATGTGTTTTGACCATTTTTAAATGGGTTTAAGTTTTTGCCCATTCAGTTGTTTAAGTTCCTTATAGATCCTGGATATTAGACCTTTGTCAGATGCATAGTTTGCAAATAATTTTCTCACATTATATAAGTTGTCTGTTTACTATCGAGGGCTTAGTCATAAATTCTTTCCCAAGGCCCATGTCCAAAATAATGTTTCCTAGGTTTCTTCTAGGATTCTTACAGTTTGAGGTCTTATATTTAAATCATTAATCCATCTTTGATTTTTATATATGGTGAAAGGTAAGGGTCCAGTTTCATTCTTCTGCATATGGCTGGCCAGCTGTCCCAACACCATTTATTGAATAGGGAGTCCTTTTCCCACTGCTTATTTTTGTTGACTTTGTCAAAGATCAAATGGCTGTAGGTGTGTGGCTTTATTTCTGGATTCGGTATTCTGTTTCACTGATCTATGTTTTTGTACCAGTACAATGCTGTTTTGGTTACTGTAGCTTTGTAGTGTAGTTTGAAGTCAGGTAATGAGATGCCTCCAGCTTTTCTCTTTTTGCTTAGGATTGCTTTGGCTATTTAGGCTCCTTTTTGGTTCCATATGAATTTTAGAATGCTTTTTTTCTAGTTCTGTGAAAAATGATATTGGTAGTTTGATAAGAATAGTTTTCACTCTGTACATTGTTTGGGGCAGTATGGCCATTGTAATGATATTGAGTATTCCTATCCATTATCATAAAATTTTTTCCATTTGTGTCATCTCTGATTTATTTCAGCAGTGTTTTACAGTTCTTCTTGTAGCTGTCTTTCACCTCCCTGATTAGATGTATTCCTAGGTATTGTGTGTATGTTTGTGTGGCTGTTGTAAGTGGAATTGTGTTCTTGATTCTGCTCTCAGCTTGAATGTTATTGCTGTATAGAAATGCTACTGATTTTTGTATCCTGAAACTTACTGAAGTCGTTTATCAGTTCCAGGAGCCTTTTGGCAGAGTCTATGGTTTTCTAGGTATACAATCATATCATCAGCAAAGAGAAATGGTTTAGCTTATTTTCCTATTTGGATGCCTTTTGTTTCTTTCTCTTGCCTGATTGCTCTGGCAAAATCTTCCAGTACAGTTTTGAATAGGAGTGGTAAAAATGGGCATCTTTGTCTTGTTGCTGTTCTCAATGGAAATGCTTCCTGTATTTGCCTGTTCACTATGATGTTGATTGTGGATTTGTCATAGATGGCTCTCATTATTTTGAGATAATTTCCTGTGATGCCTAGTATCTTGAGACATTTTATCAGGAAGGGATGTTGGATTTTATCAAAAGCCTTTTCTGCATCTACTGAGATGATCGTATGATTTTTTTTTTTTTTTTTTTTTTTTTTGAGACAGAGTCTCACAATCCCAGGCTGGAGTGCAGTGGTGCAATCTCGGTTCACTGCAACCTCCACCTCTAGAGTTCAAACGATTTTCCTGCCTCAGCCTCCTGAGTAGCTGGGATTACAGGTGTGTGCCACCACGCCCAGCTAATTTTTATAATTTTAGTAGAGACAGGTTTTCACCATGTTGCCCAAGCTGGTTTCAAACTCCTGACCTCAGGTGATCCACCTGCCTCAGCTTCCCAAAGTGCTGGGATTACGGGCATGAGCCACCCTACCCGGCCTGATTTTTGTTTTTAATTCAATTCTGTTTATATGGTGAATCACATTTGTTGATTTGCATATGTTTAACCAACCTTGCATTCCAAGAATGAAGCCTACTTGATTATGGTGAATTAGCTTTTTGATGTGCTGTTGGATTCAGTTTATTAGTATTTTGTTCAGGATTTTTGTGTCTGTGTTCATAGGGATTACTGGCCTTTAGTTTTCTTTTTTCATTGTGTCTTTGCCCAGTTTTGGGATTAGAATGATACCAAAACTGGCTTCATACAATGAGTTAGGGAGAAGTCCTTCCTTCTCAGTTTTTTTGTATAGTTTCAGTAGAATTGGTATCAACTCTTCTTTGTGTATCTGGTAGAATTTGGCTGTGAATTCTTCTGGTCTGGGCCTTTTTTTGGTGGTTAAGTTTTTTATTACTGATTCAATTTTGGAACTTAATGTTAGTCTATTCAGGCTTTCGATTTCTTCTTGACTTAATCTTGGGAAGTTGTGTGTTTCCGGGAATTTATCCATTTCCTCTAGGTTTCTAGTTTTTGTGCATAGAGGTGTTCATAATAATCTCTGAGGATCTGTTGTATTTCTCTCAGTTATAATGTCACCTCTGTCCTTTCTGACTAGGCTTACTTGGATCTTCTTTTCTTTGTTAATTTAGCTAGCAGTCTATCAGTCTTGTTTATTTTTTTCAAAGAACCAACTTTTGGTTTCATTGATTCTTTGTATGGATTTTGGGGTCTCAATTTCATTCAGTGCTGCTCTGACTTATTTCTTTTCTTTGCTGGCTTTGGGATTAGTTTGTTCTTTTCCTGTTTCCTCTATGTGTGATGTTAGATCGTTAATTTAAGATCTTTCTAACTTTTTGAGGTAGGTGTTTACTGCTATAAACTTTCCTCTTAAATATTGCTTTTGCTGTATCCCAGAGATTTTGATATATTGTTTCTGTTTTCATTAATTTCAAAGAATTTTTTTATTTCTACCTTAATTCCATTGTTTTCCCAAAAGTGATTCAGGAGCAAGTTGTTTATTTTCCATGTACTTATGTGGTTTTGAGCAATCTTCTTGATACTGATTTCTATTTTTATTCCACTGTGGTCTGAGAGTATGGTTGCTATGATTTTGATTTTTTTTTTAATTTCTTAAAACTTACTTTATGACCAAGCATGTGGTCAATCTTGGAGTCTGTTCTGTGTGCAGATGAGAGGAATGTATATTCTGTGGTTGATGGGTGGAATATTCTGTAGATGTCTATTAGGCCCAATTGGTCAAGTGTTGAAGTTAAGTCTAGAATTTCTTTGTTGTTTTCTGCCTCAGTGATCTCTCTAATGCTGTCAATGTGGTGTTGAAGTCCCCCACTACTATTGTGTGGCTAAGTCTTTTTGTAGGTCTAGAAGTACCTGTTTTATGAATCTGGTTGCTCTATTGTTGGCTGTATATATATTTAGGGTAGTTAAGTCTTCTTGTTGAATTAACTCTTTATCGTTATGTAATGCCCTTCTTTGTCCTTTTTTTTTACTGTTGTTGGTTAAAAGTGTGTTTTATCTGATATATGAATAGCAACCCCTACCCATTTTTTGTTTTCTGTTTGCATGGTAAATCTTTTTCCAACACTTTACTTTGAGCCTATGGATGTCATTAATGTGTGACAATGGTCAGTCGAAGGTAGCAAATGGATGGCTTTTGTTTTTTTATCCAACTTGCCACCCTGTGCCTTTTAAATGAGGTGTTTAGACCATTTACATTCAAGGTTAATATTGATATGCAAGGTTTTGATTCTATCATGAGATTGTTAGCTGGTTGTTTTGCAATTTCTGTGGTGTGGTTGCTTTATAGGATCTGTGGGCTATGTTCTTAAAAGTGTGTTTCTGTGATAGCAGATATCATTCTATCGTTTCCGTGTTTTGAACTCCTTTAAGAATCTTTTGTACAGCTGATCTGGTGGTAACATATTCCCTTAGCTCTTGCTTATCTAGAAAATATTTTCTTTCTCCTTTGCTTATGAAGCTTAATTTGGAGGGATATGACATTCTTGGCTGGAATTTCTTGTCTTTAAAAATGCCGAAAAAAGACTTCCAATCTCCCCTGGCACGTAAGGTTTCTGCTGAGAAGTCCATTGTTAGCCTGATGCATTCTCTTTGTACACAATCCGACCTTTTTCTCTAGCTGCCTTTAAAATGTTTTCTGCTGGGCGTGGTGGCTCACACCTGTAATCCCAGCACTTTGGGAGGCCAAGGTCAGCAGATCACTTGAGGTCAGGAGTTCAAGACCAACCTGACCAACATGGCAAAACCCGATCTCTACTAAAAATATAAAAATTAGCTGGCCGTGGTGGTGTGCACCTGTAGTCGCACCTACTCAGGAAGCTGAGGCTAAAGAATCGTTTGAGCCCAGGAGGAGGAGGCTGCAGTGAGCCAAGATAATGCCATTGCACTCCAGCCTGAGTGACAGAGTGAGACTCCATCTTGAAAAAAATATATATATATATTTTCTTTAGCATTGACCTTGGACAGTCTGGTGGCTATATACCTTGGTGATGCTCATTTTGTATAGTATCTCGCAGGTGTTCTCTGGATTTCTTGTATCTGGATGTCTACCTCTAGCAAGATTAAGGAAACTTTCTTGAATTATTCCCTCAAATATGTTTTCCAGGTTGTTCACTTTTTTCCTTCTCAGGAATGCCAGTAATTCATAGGTTTGGTTGTTTTGCATAATCCCATATTTCTCAAAGCCTTTGTTCACCTTTAAAAATTATTTTTTCCTTATTTTTGTGTAACTGAGTTAGCTCAAAAGATCAGTCTTCAAGCTCTGAAATTCTTTCTTCTGCTCGGTCCAGACTATTGATAAAGCTTTCAATTGTATTTTGAAATTCCCTGAGTGAGTTTTTCAACTTCAGAAGCTCTGATTGATTTCTTTATAAGATGTTTATCTCTTGCTTCATTTCCTGGATTGCTTTAGAAGTTTTGTGTTGTTGATTTTTAACCTTGACTTGGATCTCATTGATCTTCCTTGTAATCCATGCTTTGAATTATGTATCCGTTCTTTCTGAGTTTCTATTTTGGCTATAGACCATTGCTGGAGAGCAAGTTTGATCCTTTGGTGATGTCACTATATTGAGATTTTTCATGGTGCCAGAATTCTCGCACTGATTCCTTCTCATCTGGAGATGCTGGCATTTTAATTTTATAGTATTTTCATATGGGTAGGATTATTTATTTTTCCTTCTTTCCCTATGATATTATTGCTTTTTTTTTCTTTCCCTTTCCCTTTTCCCCCCTCTCTAGGGAGTGTGACTATAAAGAATGCTGGGTAGGGTCTTTTGGCTTTGCTTCTATAACCCTATTCACTTCTGTCAGCAGGTTTTATACTGGGCTGTGCAGTTCAACCTACAAACCAGTAGATGGTGCTAATAGGTAAGAGCCTGCTATGGCCAATGTGACTGAGTATATACTTGATCCTTGTTTATGGGGAAAAGCTCTGTTACCTCAGGCAATGAGCTGATTCATGGGGTGCATAGTGGTCTGAGCTCCCTGCTCAGACACAGGGAGGTAGGGGCCAAAATGAGCAGAGCTGGACTAGGCAGGTCCAACTACAGGTCCCCTGATGGCAGGTACAAGTACCAGCACTGAGGGAGAATGCAGTGGGTAGCCACTACCAAGCACCCAGAGATGCTTGGGAAATTTCCTCGACCCCAAGTTCCCTGCAAAGGGATGGGGGCGGCTTAAACTAATCCAGTAGAGTGACTGCTCCAGATGCCTGGAGCTCTGTCTAGGCGTGGAGCCCCACTGCACCAGGATCTATGCACAGGAAGGGTGAGGTGCTCAGGCTGCTGTTCCAGGCGAGCGAGTGCTCTGAATGCCTGGAGATATGCCTGAGCATGGAGGAGAGAGGGCCCCCCATACCAAGACCTCTGCGCAGGAGGGTTTGGGTGACTCAGACTGCTGATCAAGGAAAATGGGTGCCCCGAATGCCTGATGATCTGCCTGGTCATGGAGCAGAGAGGGCCTTGCTGCACCATGATCTATGTCTTGGAATGGGGAGGGGCAGCGGCTCAGGCTGCTGAACCAGATGAGCAAGTGCCCCTAATGCCGGGGTGCAAAATGGAGAGGGCTTTCCCACACCCAGATCTCTGCACAGGAAAGGTAGGGCACTCAGGCTGCTAGTCCATGTGAGCAGGTGCTCCAAATGCCTGGAGATCTGCCTAGAGGTGGAGTGGAGAGGGCACCCTTGCACCACAATCTATACACAGGAAAGGTAGAACAACTCAGGCTGCTGATCCAAGGAAGGGGGTGCTCCAGATATCTGGAGATCTGCCTGGGTGTGGAGCAGAGAGAGCCACACTGTACCACAATCTATGTCCGTGAAGGGTGAGGCAGCTCAGGCTGCTGGTCCAGACAAGCAAGTGCTCCAAATGCCTGGATTTCTGCCTGAGGGTGGAGCAGAGGGCTCTGCTGCACCACAGTCTTAGGGGAGCAGGCTGGGTCACCCTGCAATGACATATGCAGACTAGTTCCAGGTTACCAAGCTAGCCCTGGCTGCAAGTCTCATCACACAGGAGAAACTGCAGCTGTAGCAGCTCTCCTCCCACCTCAGGCCTGCAAAGGGGGAGAGCACAATCCCTGCACCTACTACTGAGGCTCTTTGCACAGTTCTGGCTATGGAGACTCCTACCTTAAGCCAGAGCAGGTGCTCCAGTTGCTGACCCAAGACTAAAATGCCTGTGTGGCCACACTGCTAGGTCACCAAAGAATGCCTGGATTAAAAATGGCACCCTGCTTTCAGTCCTGAGTCTGGGAAAATGTTTGCAGCTTTTCTCTGTGTCTTTTCCTCACAGTGTTTCCAAGCCGCTTCCCCAAGTTAGCTCCAGAGCTTGTGAGAAACAAAGTGCTCTCCCTCAGCCTGGGTTGCCTGGATCCCAAGTGGAAAGGTGAGTCATAGAGGGAGGCCGTCTGCCTCTCCCATGTACTAGGGCTTCACTCATTTTTATCAGCTGCATGCCATCACTGGGGCTGTTTGTCCACATTCTCCTCCCTGGCATCTGGGGTGTCCTTCACAATTCTAGTGGATTCCCATTTTCCTTTTTGGATAAAAACCCACAGAGATGATCTTTACACACTATCTTGCTATTTCCAAGGAGCCAAGGCACACTGAAAGACTCTAATCTGCCATCTTGGAAAAAAAAAAAGAAACTTTTTTTAAAAAAACTCAGTATCCATTTAGAATTATGACCATCTTGTGAGAAATGAAGCTTGAGACTCTACTTTGATATCAAATTTAGTGCTATTCTCATCATCTTTAATTGTGTTTTCTTTCACAAATGACTACTAGTGGATGTGTTTAAATCCAAAAAACCTTCTGATGAGGTTTAAGATTTGGTGCTTTAAGCATCCTGTTGACTTCCATTGTTAGTTTCACTATATTAAATTTGAGTTAGGCTAATAGTAAGTTTTATTTTTCTGTTTTTCATTAGTTTTTATGAGTTAAGGGCCAAAATGCCACAAAATTTTCAAATGAGCAAATGTTACTGTGCAAATTCAGAAAAGATGCTGAAATACAACTGTTGGCTGGCAGGTCATGGTGCCAGCAATAGCATGAAGTGTTTTGTTCTTTAGTTTAAGAAGTTATGAAGAAAGCACCCCAAAGGTGTTATGAGATGATGAAAAATACAGAAAACCCAAATATATAAAAATCAAAGTATTGTTTCACAAAATTTGATTGTCTTGCCTTCTCAGAAAAATCACTAAGTTGTTCAAAAGCAAGATTTTCACATCACATTCAAACATTATGATAGGCCAGAAAATGCTATGGAGTATTTTAATTTCATATAATTCACTACCACTTCTATGGCTGTTTTTACCATCTCTCAAACAATCTCTAGATCTATCCAGTAATATGAAGAGTCGGTACCAGGCTTCATGTTCCATCTAGATCTACATATATATAAATGTAAGGGTACTCAGGATGCATATTGCACAATATTCTTCAGCCACCATATGTAGCTCTTGCAAATACCATTCCTGTATGCGAATACCTGTGGAATTGCAAATTAAGGCATTAAAAGAAGCAAAAAATGGGTGCTCAGCACCACTGGAAAATATATTTCATTATGCACAAATCTTGCATTCATGCTATCTGAGAGGTTTTGACAGGTTACCTTTCCTCTTACCTTACTGCTGCTGCCCCAGTCTTTCCTGCACTCCAAAGCAGTGTCTGTGTCTGATCTCAGCAGCAGCATCACCCACAAACCTTTATAGTATTTGGGCACAGTCATCTTTTGTTTTGAAGGTAAAGGGTAAAAGATGTGGTGAAGCATTCCCTGAGACCTGAATGTGGTTAATGATGAGAGTGAATCTTTAGGGTTATGGTTCCTACTGTTTCAGAGCTGAGCTCCAGATCAAGGGCCCGTGTGTTTTTGTTTTTGTTTTCTTTCTCTTCTGAGATGGAGTCTTGCTCTATCATCCAAGCTTGAATGCAGTGGCACGATCTTGGCTCACTGCAACCTCCGCCTCCTGGGTTTGAACAATTCTTCCACCTCAACCTCCCGAGTAGCTGGGACTACAAGCATGCACCACCACACCCAGCTAATTTTTTTATTTTCAGTAGAGACAGGGTTTCACCATGTTGACCAGGCTGTTCTTAAACTCCTGACCCCAGTTGATCCACCCACCTTGGCCTCTCAAAGTGCTGGAATTACAGGCATGAGCCACTGCACCCAGCCCGGGCCCACGTGTTCTTGAACAAATGTAGGTTTCTGTGTGTGCCTGTCCTATGCAGAGCCCTCTAAAGCCCAGGGCTCAGAACAGTGGCCCCTCTTTCTAGGTGCAAGGGTAGCACTGCAGGCTTTCACAGGATTCCTGTGGCTGCCTGGTCGGGGCTATTCAGGATGATCCATGGGAGTTAGCATAGCCCCACTCTAAAGTCAGATGTTGAAAGCCAAAGATCAAAGAGAGCTGAGCAAGTGAGCAAGTTGGAGATAATTACAAGCTTCTTAAGAGAACACTGTCTTTTCCACACTGGGAGTGTTCTCATAGAGCCACAGATAGCGCTCCACAGATGGAAAGCCTCCGAATGCTCCCAGCTGACCATGTTTGCCACTTCGTGAATGCTGCAGCATCACACAAGAGGATATCTATTTCCCCAAGCCCTGTGCAGACCAATTTTGATAATATTGCTGTCTGAATTAAGTTGCAGTTTCTCTCATTCATTTTTCAACTTATACTTTGTTTTACTCTTGGTGGCCTCCTCCACCTCTGTTCCAAATAGTAAGACACTTTGCTTTAGGGGAAGTTACTGAGAATGCCAGCACTTCCCCAATTTCATCCAAGAGAAGAGCACTTAACACTTAGCCCCTAAACACCTTCATTTCCTTCTCCTCTGCTGTTTTGGAACTGGCGAAGCTTTACTCATGTCCAAAAAGGTGAAAGGAGAATGGGGAGACCCAAAGTAGTAGTAATTAGTGCTGAGCCTTTGCCAAGTCGAGTGGCTGGGGTATTCCCTCAGCACTTACTTCCTCTGTATCTCTGTTTTTAGGCATGCTTCACTCAAGACCCAAATCCTGCTGCTTTTTTTTTAATCATAAGAAAGGATTTAAATATAAAATTTTACACATTAAACACACTCAAAGTAAATATTCAATCTCTGGATGGAGACAGATTGTCTAGATGACTAATAGAGTCTATCAATTCTTCTCTAAGTTATTTCCCTCCTTTTAATCTTTGAAAGTCTCTCTTCATCTAGCCTGTTCATGGCGCTCAGAGTTGAAGCAGCCATAGTGCAACCAAGAGGCTTCCCTCCATCAACACACTGAGGCTGGCATAACAGAGAGATGGAAAGAGCCCAGTTCTCCAAGGACATTGCTGAATCTTTGCACCAACTCTGATAGCACTGCCTCCAGACTCTATTTCATGAGGTTAATAAACCTCTTTGATGTAAGCCACTTGCAATCAAGCAACAGGTCTATGCATTTTAACTACACATGGCCCACACTGAGAAATCTTGTCGTAAATACTGGTGTCCTCAGAGCTCTGTTCAGACCCTCTTCTCTCCTTACACAATACTCTCTCTATATGTGATCTCACTCGCTCCCTTGGCTTGGAATATTATCCACTCTGAAGACTCCTAAATCTGCTTCTAGGCCAGAATCTTCTTCTGAACTTCTAAAATATGTAAGAAACTCTAACAGACGTCACCACTTGTCTATTAGTCTCCTTGCACCTCAACATATCCAAAACTGAACTAATAATCTGCTCCCTAGAATCTGTTTATCCCCCACACTTTCCTATCTCAATAAATGGCACCACGGTCAACTCAATTGCTCGAGCTGGAAAGCCAGGAATCATCACCTTCTCCTTTTCCCTCATCCCAGCATCCAGTCAGTCACCAAGTCCTATCATGTCTTCTCTCCATCCCCACTGCTGCTCCTCAGTCAGGGCCATCGTTAGGTCCAATGACGACCACTGCCACAGACTTTTACTTGGTTTTCCTGGCCCTTCCAATTGCTTCCCTATATTGCAGTCAGAATGATCTTTCTGATATGTAGATCTAGTCAGATCTCTTCTCTGTTTAACACTGCTGCCTGACTCACTGGACTAGAAGAGTAACTCCTGCTATGAACTCCCACTGCTTCTGGCGAGTCTCAATATGAGTCATTGTGGCTGCATGGTGACTCACACCTGTAATCCCAGCACTTTGGGAGGCTGAAGCAGGAGGATCGCTTGAACTCAGGAGTACAAGACCAGCCTGGACAACATAGCAAGGTCTCATGTATACTAAAAGTCAAAAAAATTAGCTGGGCATGGTGCTGTGCACCTGTAGTCCCATCTACTTGGGAGTCTGAGGCAGAAGGATCGCTTGAGTCCAGGAGGTCAAGGCTGCAGTGAGCTATGCATGCAGCCTGCACTGCCACTGCCACTGCACTGCAGCCTGGGTAACAGAGTGAGCTACTGTCTCAAAGGAAAAAAAAATTAATTATGCTTTTATTGAGCTTTTTTATTGTCTGTTTTCTCATCGGTCTCTAAGTTGTATTGAGTATAAGAACTGAGGTATATCCCCACACCTAGCAATAGTGCCTGGCACACAGTAGACAACAAATGTGAAGTTGAGTGAATAGATGAATTTATAACAGTATTTTGTAAGCTAGGGGTTGTGACCCACCAGGATCATGAAATCAATCTAGTGGATTATAATCAGCTTTAATTTAAAGAAGAAAAAGAAATAGAAGAGAATAGCAAATAATAAGAGTATTATTTGATGAAATTTTTTATTACAAAATTTGTAAAATATATTTCTTATAATGAGTGGCAGTAAAACTAAAATGAAAGCCACTGGGTTGTAATAAGCAAGTACTTTTTTCTATAGTAAGAAAAAGCAGCTTTATTAAAAAAAAAAAATCGGAAAACCTTGTGACTGAAAAAGATTCCTGCCTTGGGGGATTTTTACTTTCACAGATTTCAAAGCCTTAAACTCAAGGGAAAAAAGTGTCTAGAGTTTTAGGTTTCTGTGAGTAGATCACAGAGGAATTAAAAATCCATCACAGATCCTGCCTGGTAACTATTGCCATAGACCAATGAAGCCTAAAAGTGCTGTTGAATTCTATTTCCTCTGAAGATATATCTTAAACTTTTTTGTCCCATGACTGATGACAAAAGTGGAAATCCAGTGTTAAAAGTATGAATTCTTTGCTGTTGAGGGTGGTCACTGATTTGCGTCTTGGAGAATTTAATTGGCTGTTTCTCCCAACCTTCTCTCTTGAAGAAAAGAGCCCTGAGCCAATGAGGAGCTACTGTTCTGTGTCCATAGCAACAAAATAAACAAACTTTGGCCTGCCATCTCCCAAGGGCAAACCTCACAACTCAGGCCCAAGTCACAGGAATCTGAATGGTGGGGTGACCTTCTCCTCTAGTTTAATTTCATTGCAATACTGAGAAACTTCAACTGTTTTGTCTTTAGAAGGGAAATTCATGTTTGTGCCAGGCCAGCCTTTGTAAAAGCCTTTGACTGGATTCACTAGAAGTCTGTCTTCCCGCAGTGCATATACTGTGAATTTTCTGCTTCGGCATTTCAACCACTTGGAATGGCCACTAAAGTCTTGAGTTCTGGAACCTCTGGATTTGATCTAAAGTAAACTCTGATTCTGTGTTGATGGGGAACCATTTCTCTCTAACATGGTGGTTTCTTTAAGATGTTTGACTTGGGCCACATGAGAATAACAGATCTTTGGGCAGTCCAAGGTAAGCTCTTTGGAAAAGATGTTTTATATTATTTTTTCTACTGATTATTAATACTAACCAGTAACTTCTCTGAAGCCTCTGCCGGCTCACTGGTGACTATTGTTAGGGCAAGCCTCAGGTAAAATCATCAGGTAGAAGTGCAGGAAAGGAAAAAATGGGGGAGAAAAAATCCTTACACACACTCACACACCCCTCTATAATTAGAGCTATATGATGTCAAGCCACTGTAAATGCAGATCTATCTGTGATGACATGGAAATATCTACTAGATATCCTGTTACATAAAAAGAACAAGATGCAGCATTGTGTGCAAAGTATGCTCTCATTTATGCAAATAATTTAAAAAATCTATTATGCTTCTCTACAGGTTAAGTTCTATATGCAAAACATTTAAGGTTATATGCACTCACAACATTTCTGAAAGGATGCCCCAAAAATCTGTTAGAAGTAGTTCCCACTTAAGAAGCTATGAGAAGTCAAGGGCTGATTTTAGTTACTGAAATATTAAAATACTGCCATATAGGCAGGGCACGGTAGCTCACACCTGTAATCCCAGCACTTTGGGAGGCTGAGATGGGTGGATCACCTGAAGTCAGGAGTTTGAGACCAGCCTGGCCAATATGGTGAAACCCCATCATTACAAAATTACAAAAATTAGCCAGGCATGGTGGCGGGTGCCTGTAATTCCAGCTACTGGGGAAGCTGAGGCAGGAGAATCGCTTGAACCTCGGAGGTAGAGGTTGCAGTGAGCCAAGACCACACCATTGCACTCCAGCCTAGGCAACAAGAGCAAAACTCCATCTCAAAACAATAATAATAATAAATAAAATACTGTCATATTGATTGGTAGATGACCATTGTCCAAGCCCCTTGCATGTCCTCCTTGCCACCTTGGTTGTCCCAACTCCTCCCCTGGCACCCCCAGACCACCTCATGATTCAGCAACTAAGGGGTTAATGCCTGGCATGGAGGTGGGAGTGAGATCTCCCAGGACCCTGTTCCAACCCTGGTTGATTATTCAATAGCCTTGTCTTACTGGTTGTTAAATATTTTGAGTATCACTCCCATGGGTGTTCAAAGAGAAAGGCCTTTATTTTTATTTTATTTATTTATTTAGTTTTTAGAGACAGGGTCTTGTACTGTCACCCAGGCTGAAATGCAGTGGTGTGGTCCTAGCTCACTGCAACCTCAAACTCCTGGCCTCAAGTGATCCTCCCGCACCACCTGCCAAGTAGCTGGGACTACAGGCACACTCCACCATACTAGGCTATTTTTAAAATTTTTTGTAGATACAGAGTCTCGATATGTTTCCCAGGCTGGTCTCAAACTCCTAGCCTCAAGCGACTCTCCCACCTCAGTCTCTCAAAGTGTTGGGATTACAGACATGTGCCACCACACCTGTGAGGCCTTCTTTTTTTTTTTTCTTAAGAGCAAAAGAATATATACCAAGACATTGTTTATCATGGGAAAGAGGAAAAGGAAACAACCACACATTCATCAGAGATCATTGAAAATCTATGTAAAACTCCACTGAGTGATTGTATCACCCATACAATTTACCTCTGCTTTCTGGCTTTTGAATGCAAATGTTTAATGTTATTTATAATATGGTAATGACGATTACAACATTTTGGCAGTTTCATCTGTGAATCTCTTTTCTCTTTGTTTTTGTTTTTTGTTTTATTCATTTATTTATTGAGACAGAGTCTTGTTCTGTCATCCAGGCTGGAGTGCAGTGGTGAGATCTCGGCTCACTGCAACCTCCACCTCCCAGGTTCAAGTGATTCTCCTGCCTTAGCCTCCCGAGTAGCTGGGATTACAGGTGTGTGCCACCATGCCCGGCTAATTTTTGTGTTTTTAGTAGAGACGGGGTTTCGCCCTGTTGGCTAGGCTGGTCTCAAACTCCTGCGTCAAGTGATCCTCTCGCCTTGACCTCCCAAAGTGCTGGAATTACAGGCATCAGCCACCACACCATCTTTTTCTCTTTGTTGAGCTAGCCCCAACCACCATGATGAGCTGATTACAACCACTAAGTTTACTAGTCAGGTAAGAAATATTCATCAAATGCCCATTGTGGACAAGCCACTTTGCAAGGCTTAGTGGAGGTGTTGAGGCACAGAGAGCACTCCATAGTGGAGTCCTGGCCTTCAAGAAGAGAGAAGGCAGTTGCTAGAAGTGGGCCTGCCTTAGCCTCTCACTTCCTGCCCCATGGACTCCTGCTAAATCTCCCAAGTTTAGGGTTGGCTCCTTTTGTACAGGAAGCAGATACAAGGTTCTAAGCAGAAGCAGTTTCTTTTTTGCTACTGTTGTAGCCTTCTTTCAGACTCTCACCTGAATTCCGGCCCCTTGTAGCATCATCTTCCCACCTGGGCACTGGATCCCATCTGCTTCTCTGACCTCATCTCCTTGACTTGGCCCTAACAGGCCCCCAAACCCAGTGGAGTATGGACAGTTATAAATGGCGGCCCTGTCACCTGCTCTTCAGGCCTTTGCTGTTTAGCCAGTCTCCTGGACTCCTTTCTAGCCCTGGACTCCTTTCTAGCCCTGACCTCTATTGCAGAAGACTCCCTAGTCCCAGGCCTCTGGCCCAGCCAACCCCTGCACATGCTGCCTTTCTTCCAAGGCCAGGTCTCTTGCCTTCGCTCCACTGCTCACTTAGCTCTCTTTCTGCCGACTCCTCTGTTGACTGCAAGCTCCCTGAGGGCAAGGTCCAACGAGCATCTAGCACAGGACTCACAGCACGAGCCTCTAAAGATTTGTACTGTTAAAGCAGCAGTTACAAGTGAGTGAGTTTTAGTATCCTCATATGTAAAACAGATTCAACCTTAAGGTCCTCTGTAGCTCTTAAGGTCATTAGACACCATCAGTGGGTTTCTCAAGCATCAGTCGTGTTGGAGAAAAAGGTTGATTTCATTTTTTCAGCAGGTTCTTAAGCAAATGTATTCCAGTGTAATATTGAAAACTAATCATAGACTTAGACATTTGAGTTAAATCTGCTATCACTTTAATGCTTCTGTTAGGCCATTGATTCTTATAACATTTTTGGCATTTGTTTTTATTACTGATGAAATATCCACTGACATGGCTGGGCACAGTGGCTCATGCCTGTAATCCCAGCACTTTGGGAGGCCAAGGCAGGAGAATCACTTGAGGCCAGGAGTGCAAGATCAGCCTGATCAACATGGCGAAACCCAGTCTCTAGTAAGAATACAAAACTTAGCCAGGCATAGTGGTGGGCACTTGTAGGAGGCTGGAGGCCTACACCTACAGGAGGCTGAGGCGGGAGAATCGCTTGAACCCAGGAAGCAGATGTTGTAGTGAGCCAAGATTGTGCCACTGCACTCCAGCCTGGGTGACAGAGTGAGACTCTGAAAAGAAAAAAGAAAAGAAAAGAAGAAAAGAGAAAAGAAATATCCACTGACATCATTTAAAAATCAACTAATGTTAAAAATTCATTAAGGAAAAGTCTCAATTTCTGCCCCATCCCCTGACCTGTCAGTTCTACTTCTCAGTGTGCTCCTAGAGGCAATTATTTTCAACTCTGCTATCTATTTCTTTGGAATTTTATTTACCTCATACTTCCAAATAATTTGTCTGTGCTCCGTATGTTAATTTTTCTTTCTGGTACAGCAGATGAGGATTTGGCTCTTATACATCCCCATTCCACTCATTCTTCCCATGTAGTCACAGTTCACTTTTTGGCTAAGTCACTGTTAAGTATTTACATTTGATACATATGAGTGTGTGCCATACTATGATTATGTTTACTTTCTCGTTCAATATTTTTTAACCTGGAGTAATTGCACATTTTATTTTCTTAGGTTTCTATGTTTCTATTGCCAATCCCTCACCCACACTCCCAAATGCTCTGGTTCTGGTTGCTCTGTAACAAAGTTACCACAAATGTAGTGGCTCAAACAACAATCTTACAATTCTGAAATCAAAGTCCAAAATGAGCCTCACTGAGCTAAAATCAAGAGGTCGGCAGAGCTGCATTCCTTCCAGAGGCTCCAGGGGGAATTCGTTTCCTTGCCTTTTCCAGCTTCTAGATGCTGCCCCGATTCCTTGGCTCCTGGACCTTTTCCTCAATCACTCCTACTTCTTTCTCCATTATCACATCTTCTCTGACTGATAATTCAGGTTAATCTTTCTATCTCAAGATCTTTCATTTAATCACAGCTGCTTTTGCCATGTAAGGTAACATAGTCACACTTTCCAGGGATTAGGACATGCGGTATAGGGAAAGGGACAGTATTCATCCTACCATGTGCTCCTACACATCTACCAGCTGCCTGTCAATATCATCAGGTAATCTACCAGTTCCAAGTCCTGCACCCTCTGGGACCTCTGATGTGTGAATTGGCTCCATCTTGTTCATACCCTGTCTTTGCAGGCACATAGGCTGTAGTGAGCTATGGAGAGAGCCCTAGTTACTATGCCAAACATGTACGGACATCCCTTGTGCAATCTTGTCTCCTCTCCCATTTTCTTGCTCTTGTGGAACTAAATCTCTTTTAATGCTGTACTCTAATTCTAGTTGGATTCTGGAAAAGAAAGAAGATAAGCCAGTGTGGTCAAGCCACCATGTTTATCTGATAGTTTTCTTTCATCAAGATTCTCATAATAGGGGTTTTGTTTTTATGGAGCCAGGGAAGGAGTTTCCACTCTGTAATTCAAGAAGGTGACCAGGAATGAGAAACGAGGAGATTCATTTGCACTGTAGCTCAAGCAGCAGAACTAATTTTCCAGGAAGTTCTGTGCAGAACTTGCTGTGGGAATTTCTCTTCCCTTCAGTGAGAACTGGTGTGGCCTGCTGGAAAGGAAGGAGCTTGGGAGTCAAAGAGATTTGTGTTTGTTTCCAGCTCTGCAACTTGCTGCCGCTGTGACTTCTCTGAGTCTCAGTAGCTTCATCTATAGTATCAGCATAACAATAATTGAGCAGTTTTACCTGGCTCACAGCAAGGAGTTGGCTATGGCAAATTTTATTTTATTTTAATTATTTTGTTTTATTTTTATTTTTATCTTATTTTATTTTTTGAGAGGAAGTCTCACTCTCCACCCAGGCTGGAGTGCAGTGGCACAATCTCAGCTCACTGCAACCTCTGCCTCCCAGGTTCAAGCAATCCTCCCACCTCAGCCTCCTGAGTAGCTGGGACTATAGGTGTGTGCCACCATGCCCAGCTAATTTTTGTATTTTCAGTAGAGACGGGGTTTCACCATGTTGGCCAGGCTGGTCTCAAACTCCTGACCTCAAGTGATCCATCCACCTCGGCCTCTCAAAGTGCTGGGATTACAGGCATGAGCCACCATGCCCAGCCAGTTATGGCAAAGTTTAAATTGCTTTCAAGTCAAGTCTACTGAGTAGAAAGGGATGAGCTGTTAACCTATAGTCAAGACCCTGCACCAGATCAACAGCTTCTGGAATCTACCATTGTTCTTTGGGTCCTCCCTGGGTTCTTCCCAATTCGTCTGTATTTTTGCTTTGATTCTAAATGGTTTAACCTTCTGCTGTTGTTTTTCAATTTCAGCAAGAGCCTCCTGATCTAGCAGGCAAGACTCCCCCTGACCTTTGGCCATGTACCCCAACCGTCTCATCTATTGCACCTGCTGGGACCCCTGGAACTTGGGACCACGGAAGCTAATCAAGACCCCTCAACTACCACGCAAGAACTCCACAGGGAGTTCCAAGTAAGAATTATCTGGGATGGGGTAGGCACAGGGACCTTGGGATCCATTTGTAGCCTCATTTCTTTCACAAGATTTCTAAAACAGCAAGTGTGGCAGGAAAATCCCAGGTGGGCCAGAAAGCCTCGCTTTCCCCAGCTTCCCTGCCAGCTGGTTGGCTGCACCCTCATCTTGCCAGCCCTGCCTGGGGTTTGTGCCATTTTAAATGAGGAAGTCTCAGTGTTGGTGCAACGGCAAAGTGCAGCTTCCAACCAAAGGGCCCTGATGGCAGCTGCCACCTTCAGGTGGGATAAAGAGCTTTGGGAATCAGGGGAAAAACTCTTCCTGGGACAGTGAACAAGTGCCAGGGCCTTGGGCCTGAGTTTTAAAGGCCTCAGATTTTAAAGATTCCAGCTGTCAGATCATGCATTCCAATTCTGGGTCACTATAGGGATGTACTTAATCTGGGAGTGTTAAAAAGGGTTTCTGAATGTCCAATGTTCTTGTTTTAGTTATTTGTTTTTCACTTTCAGGCTAACTCCTCTTCTACCAGCTCCAAAAAATCACAATTACCTCCAACCAACAAAACCTGTTGTTTCCCCAAAGTGAGTATTGTTTTATTTTGTTTTTTGTTTTGTTTTGTTTTGTTTTTGAGATGGAGTCTCACTCTGTTGCCCACGCTAGAGTGCAGTGGTGTAACCTTGGCTCACTGCAACCTCTGCCTCCTGGTCGCAAGCGATTCTCCTGCCTCAGCCTCTCGAGTAGCTGGGAATACAGGTGTGCACGCCACCATGCCCGGCTACTTTTTTGTATTTTAGTAGAGATGGGGTTTCACCACATTGCCCAGGGTGGTCTTGAACTCCTGAACTCAGGCAATCCACCTGCCTCGGCCTCCCAAAGTGTTGGGATTACAGGTGTGAGCCACTGCGCCAAGCAGTTTGTTTGTTTGAGATGGAGTCTTGCTCTGTCACCCAGGCTGGAGCGCAGTGGTGCCATCTTGGCCCGTTCCAACCTCCACCTCCCTGGTTCAAACGATTCTCCTGCCTTAGCCTCCTGAGTAGCTGGGATTACAGGCACCTATTACCATGCCCACGTAATTTTTGTATTTGTAGTAACGACGGGGTTTCACCATGTTGGCCAGGCTGGTCTGGAACTCCTGACCTTAAGTGACCAGCCCTCCTTGGCCTTCAAAGTGCTGGGATTACAGTCGTGAGCCACTGCACCTGGCCCTGAGTATTTTTATGTCCATGAGGCAGAAATGGTTTCAGGCATGTGAATAAAATAATCTCCCTCCCACCTGGCCTGACTTGAACTAATTGATGCCAGGGATGTTAGAGAATTGCCAGAATCGACCTTGATTTCTTGCAAACCTCAGATCCTACATGTAGATTTTGGGGTCCTCTGCATCCACAGCTTCCAAAGTCGTTGCATTATTTGATTCAAAGTCACTGTATCCACTGCTCTCCACAGGGGTGCCCCCAATAACTGTCTTCTGCCCTGGAGCCCAAAGCTTGATGTGTGCTATTGTCACAGAGCCTTGGCGACCCTCCCGTGCATTTAGGGTGGTGACTCACTCTTTAGCTGATTACTTTCCTGTGTCTAAGATTTTCTGTGGGTTGCATCTTGGTTTTAATCACAAATTAAAATTTTTACTCGCATTTTACAAGCTTAGAAATGTGCCTTAGTTTTAGGTCTTTGTATGAATCTTTGTATTCCATTAATTTTTTTGGAAAATATTTATTGACCACCTATTATTTATTAGGCACTGTTTCAGGTGCTGGGAAAAGAGCCAGAAACACAATAAAGTCTCCACTCTCCTGGCACTTATATTCTAGTGGGGAAGGGAGGGGAAGAGGACCATAAACTAGTTATTACATCCAAGGTTGGCAAGTGCTACATAGAAAAACAATGCAGGCAAAGCGGGTAGGGGCTGTGACGGTGGGGATACTTTATGTAGGGAGGTCAGGGCGAGTGCCTGTGTAAAGGGGACAAAAGGAGCCTCAATGATGCCTGGGGCAAGCACTCTTGGCAGAGGGACCAGCAAGTCCAAAGGCCCTGGGGTGGGAACTTGCTTGGCATGTCTGACCTCTTCCAGGAAGGCAGAAGCCAGTGTGGCATGAGCGGAGCGAGTGAGCAGGGAGTGGTGGGAGATGAGCTCAAAGAAGGTAACAAGGTGATGGGTGTGGTGGGCAGGACAGTGACCCCCTTCCAAGGACGTCTACACCCTAATACCCAGAGACTGTGAATATGTTATGTTACTTGCCAAAGAGGAATTAAGGCTGCAGATGGAATTAAGGTTGCTAATCAGCTGACCTTCAGTTGGAGAGATTATCCTGGATTATCCCAGATCCCATGTAATCACAAAGGTCCTTCTTTGTACGTGAAAGAGGAGGTCGGAGTGTCAGAGTCAGAGAAGGAGCTGTGACAACAGAAGCAGAGGTTGGAGTGATGCAATTGCTGCTGGCTTTGGAGCTGGAGGGAAAGGCCACTGTGAACGTATACACATATGTGGTATTCATTTTATATATAGCATACATAAAGATTTGAATGAAAAACAAGTTTAACTTCAACATTTGTATCTTAATGGGATACATTTCATTTTCTGGAACATTTGTTTATATAGAATGTTTCATTCTCCAATAAAGAGAGTTCCACACAGTTCCCTGAACTGAGTGTGTGTGTGCCCGTGTGTGTGTAAGGGGGTGGTGGGGGGTGTCACCTGACTCACAGAGCCTTGACTCAGGGAGAATATGTAGGGGTCCCTCTAGCTGGTTTATGCTCCTCCAAAACAGAAGTTGCCCCAACATCATAAGACAAGTCTTTTGCCTCCTTGGGCAGGACCTTTTTATGAGCACCCCCACTTTGGGGCCCTCAGGAGCCCGGCTTCAGTGAGTTCCCCAACTATCCTAGGGATCCCCTAAGAAGGTCAGGTCAGAGAGCAGAAGTCAGATGGTGGCAGCCTCAGGGTTCAGCTCCTAAGCTTTGAACTTCTCTTTGCTGTCTGGTTGCTTTCTGAGCATGTCTTTCTCTTGCAGAATGAAAATCCATTCAGCAAGGCAAGAAGAGACCAATAAATCATTTTATGTGAGTAAAGGCAGGAGAGGGTGGTGGGACTAAAATTTATTGAGTGCCTACCATGTGCAAGCATGGGCCCTTTACATTTTTATGCTTACCTTGTTGAATCTTCACAAAGATCCTGGGAGGAGGTGCTGTTATTATTGCACATTATGCACGGCAGGTAAGTGGAAGAACCACGACTTGAACTCAGCTCAGCTAGATTCCAGAGTGGGCATTTAATTGCCACTCTCTCCTGCCTTGCACAAGGCAAATAGAGTGTCCCAGGGAAACTGGACATGACAGCTAGTCCAGGCCAGTGAACAGCTCATGCCTAGATGCAGGAAGTGCTCTGCTGACCTAGGGAACTAACGAAAGCTGGGGAGAGGCTGCCGGGACCCCTCAGGGGAGCAGGGGCGGGAGGGCACTGGAGAAGGTGATGAGAACCAAACTCGAAGGATCTTGACGCCTGCCTGGGAGAGTGTGGGCCCGACCCTTCTGGTGTCTGGGAGCCTTTACTGGTCTGACGCAGGCACAGGACCAAGTAAGAGTTACATTTCAGAAAAAGCACCCTTTGGTGGGATGTAATCGGTACATTTTACTGTTTTCTGTGTTTATCTAGTTTCTTTTCTTTTTTTTTTGTTTTTGTTTTTTAGTTTTAGGTCTTTGTATGAATCTTTGTATTCCATTAATTTTTTTGGAAGATATTTATTGACCACCTATTATTTATTAGGCACTGTTTCAGGTGCTGGGAAAAGAGCCAGGGAAAAGAGCCATGCAGTCCTTTAATGGTTAGGGAAAAAAATATACAAGCAAAAATATAATTGCCCTCTAGGTGGAGAGGAGGATGAACTGTGGGGGAGCAAGACTGAAGGCAGAGAGGCCAGAGCCCAAGAGAAAGATGGTGGTGGCCTGGGGCCATCAGGCAGGGGTGTAGAGAGAGGAGGGTGACTCACAGAGACATGAAGGAGGTGACAACAGCAGGGATCAAGGGGCTGCAGCATGTGCTGCGCAGCTCTCAGAGCCCCAGCCTTGCCCTGGTCCAGGCCAGCAGAGGCCCTGCCCGGGTTTCTGACTTGGCGTCTAATGGGAGAAGGAGGAGGAAATGACATTTTGTTTGCAACCGTCCTAGTCATTTTCTCATATGTTGTTTTGTTTTTCCCTCACAAAAGCCCTTTGAGAAAGAGTTATTAACCCCACTTTCTGATAAGGAAACTGAGGCACAGAGATGCTGGATGGCTATTGTCTGGTGGCAGAGCCAAGATTTACTCAGGCCTCTGTGATTCCAAAACCCGAGCAGTTGCCGCATGCCCACCTCCTCTGGGCTCTGGCCACGAGGGCGAACACAAGTCGGGGGCAGGGGCATCAGTGGCTTGGTTTGGCGCAGAGCTTGAGAGGCCCCTAGGGACACCCAGGAGCCTGCTAAGCATCAGATTTGAGTCGGAGAGATGTGAGGATCAGCTATAATGGGTGAAGGGCCCAGAAGGGCTTGGGCTGTGGAGTCCCAGGTTCCTGTTTTTAAGATGTGAGTGAGGCAATAAGAGAAGATTTGGAAAAATCTCAGCACTCCAAGTCTGCCATTTTATCTTACTTTCCCTTGATGCCTAGGAAGTGATCAACGTGTCACCTGGCTATCAACTTGTTCGGAATCGGGAACAGATTTCTGTCACCTTAGGGGATGAGATGTTTGATAGGAAAAAGCGGTGGGAATCGGAGATCCCGGACAAAGGCAGATTTTCCAGGTAATGCTGTTGCACCAACATGCAGCTGCTTGGGGCTACTCCCACCGGGCTCAGCCCGGCCTCAGGGACAAGCCAAAGCCGCTATGCCCACACCCAGGCCACTGGTCCCTGCTCTGGAGGGGCCGCAAGGGCACCTCCCTCCTCGCCCCTGCTTCCTGATAATGCATCTCTCCACATCTGCCTCTCTGCTCTGATCCCATCTGTGAGCAGATTCAAGGGGCAGGATGAAGATTGGGAGTTATGTGATTGATCCCAAAGGATAGCAATTGTTCGTGGGGTGAGGAATAGATAGAATAGCCATAAATTAGTCTGAATTTGAGGCATGCAAATTAAGTAAAGTGAGGGTTTCTGGGAGGCTGGAGTGCACTTTTTTTTTTTTTTGAGACAGAGTCTCTCTCTGCCACCCAGGCTGGAGTTTAGTGGCACGATCTCAGCTCACTGCAACTTCTGCCTCCCAGGTTTAAGCGATTCTCACGCCTCAGCCTCTTGAGTAGCTAGGATTACAGGCTTGCACCATGACGCCCGGCTAATATTTATAGCTTTAGTAGGGATGGGATTTTGCCATATTAGCCAGGCTGTTCTCGAACTCCTGACCTCAGGTAATCCTCTGGCCTCAGCCTCCCAAAGTGCTGGGATTATAGGCGTGAGCCACTGCGCCCAGCCTCTTTTTCATTATGTCCAAAAATACTACTCAGCTCATGCCCCCGGGAGATGCAGTGTGGAAGGTTCTGGCCTGACTAACCCATTAGCACAGCTATCCTGTCTGTCTTCAGGCTCCACCCACTCTCTGTCCTCCAGTGCCATATCAAGTATATCTCCATGTCTTTCTTTTTTCATTAACAGATGCAGATTCATCTCTACGTCTTTTCATTCTACCCTCTAATCTCTTATTCATATCTTCTCTGATATCCTGCCCATGTTCAGGCATCATACTTCTTAACTGCACTACTGAATGGCTCTCCAAGTGCCTCTTCCCTCAGGCTTATTTTGCTGTAAGAATTATTTTTTCAACACACAAGTCTAAAAGACCAACAATAGAAAACACACACACACATACACACACACACACACACACACAATCATCTACCTATCTGCTAGTGTATTGGCAGAATTCAACCAAACCGTTAGCAGTGGTTACATCTGGGAAGGGATTCAGGTTGAGGGTGAGTCTGAAGGCCCCTCAAGTAGAATGAGGCCATGCCATGGAGTCTCCCTGATCTGACCTGGCCCAGAGGGGCCGGACCCAAGTTCTTGTCTTCCCACCCAGGGGCATTCAGCCTCTGCTTTCTTTTCCCTGCTTATCCACAGCCCTCTGCAGGAAGAGAATGGGTCATGCACCTATAGTCAAGCTAGCACCAACAGCCACCTCTTGGCCTCACAAGGAAGTTGTCACCAGTTGTGCACAATAAAACATGATAACCTGTGCTTGTTGTATTCCCTGGTAAAGTTGTGGGTGTTGTTTGTATTGAAGATTGTGTTCAAAAGATAGGGGCTCCCTATTATTCAACTTTCTCATGCCTTTTCTTTCTCTTACCCTTGAACTGTCTCCTCCTGTATCTCCTCTCTTGTTTTATGAGCCCACATTCTCTCTGTGCTCAGTTAGACATGGAAAGTGGTTGGCCAAAGAGGTCAAAGCATCTTGCATTGAGGACTTCCTCTCAGCTCCACTGCACATGGCACCACCTGCTGCCTTGTCACTCTAGCCCAACCAGACAGAGCTAAATAATTTACAGATACCATGGCAGCCTTAGACCCAGAAACACAGAAAACCATGACCTGTGCTGAAAGCCACTCTCTTAAATACCCTCTTAGTCCCATCTCTGGCCCAATCCTTGTCTGTGGTTCACAGCCAGCATCAATCCTATTGCACATCTTCTAATTTCCTAATCCTCTGAACTTCATCCTCTGTTTCAACTATCATTACCAAATCAAGGTCAAACTCTAATAAATTTCTGACATATTCTTATTTTCCTTCTATTCGGTAGGGCACCAAACCATCCTGTCCAAGTCTAGTGAGCTTACCCACAAGAGCCAGATGTGAGCCTCAGCTGCCCTATTGCCAAATGCCTTCTGTAAGACCGCCCCTATCCCTCCACCCCCACCCCATAATGATAGAGCAGGTGCAGAACATGGCCAGCTCTCCCCAGGCCAGCTCTCACCATGCCAGAGTCAGTCATGCTCAGGGGCCTGAATGGCATGGAATGGTAAGCTTTGTGGATGATAGAAGAATTACTTCTCCTACAGGACCAACATCATTTCTGACCTAGAAGAGCAAATCTCAGAGCTGACAGCAATAATTGAACAAATGAACAGAGACCACCAGTCTGCCCAGAAATTGGTGAGTGACCTTACATTAGCTAACATCTTCATGGACAAGATAAAATTAATATTTTTGGATCACCTATGTGCCAGGCAAAATGCCAAGCACTTTACTCATATGAGCCATGTTGTCCAGGTGACAGGACCCTAAAGATTGGACTGTGTCACTCAGTAGTATTTCTCTGACATCTTTATCTGTAATTCCAAGAACTCAAGTTCTTCCACAAAGCTTAACTCATTTATTTCCAGGAGCTCTCCAAGTACCTCTGTGTGTGTGCAGTGACACTGTCCTCCTCACACTAGGGTGCACTTGTTGTTTTCTGTCTGGCCTTTGTGGAGCAATTAAGTTTCAGAGCTTGTGAGGCTCTCACTAACGACACCAGCGCACTTAATGTGCAGGGCTTACTCTCTGACTGTTAAAGCTGCCCACACATCAGAATCTGCAGATGTCATTTGACACTCTTTGTGATTCCTGAGGATTTCAGTGACACCTTTTTAGCTTTTACCATCTGTTTCATCTGGTGACTTCTTCCTCACCTCAAACAGGTGTGCCTGTTGGCCTGGCCTGGAGTGAAAGCCAGTGCTGTGTTCAGAAATATCCTCCCCAGGGTTGTTGAACCCCACCCCATCTGTGAAGTTTTACTTCCCAGAAGGCAGCCTCTCACCCTCTGATATGTCCCAGATGTGTCTGAATCCTACAGTGACCCAGCTTATGACTCAGGCTGGGTCCTATCCTGAGACCACCCTCCTCCGCCTGCCAACTGTTGATTCATTACCTTATTTATCTGAAAACACTGCCAAGTTTATGGCCTCCTTCTATAGAAAGGAAAATGAAACTCAGGGAAGTTAAACAATTTGCATACAATCTCTCAACTGAACAGTGGTGGATCATTGGACAAAATGAACATTTTAAGTCATAGGCACAGATCCTGCTGAAGACATATTTAGAGACTATTTCCATGAAGGGATCCTAGACTCTGTTACTGAAAATACTGCCACTTGTGAAGATGCTATTTGTTGTGTGGCCCTGTGGAAGGGAGTAGTGTTGGCTGACGCTGGGCTGTTCTCTGTCTGTCAGAGTGGCTCTGCTGACCACTTGTTGTGTGACACAGTCCCTGGCTTCTCCCCAGTAGTCAGAGAGGTACAAGGACAAGCCCTAAACCCTTGTCCTAGCTGACAGTGGTCACCGACTGATTTGAAGTATTGATTTATCCTGAGACTCTGGCCAGAGGATCTGACATGTTAGAATGAAGTATCACCTGAAAGTGAGCAAATCCTGCCTGCTAGAATGGAACTATACTGTCAACAAGGATTAACACTAGATTTTAAGTTCCTTGAAGGCAAGATCTGAGTCTTAGTCCTCCTTGGCTCTTCCAAGCCAAGCCTTTTGTTCAATAAATGATTGCTCAATTGGATTACATATCCAAAAATCTGAAGGCCATGATGTAACAGAAATGACGGTCTAGCACAGGAGACCAGACCTACCCAAAAAAAATAGTGAGTGAAAGAGATGCACCAGCATTATGAACTGAATAAGTACAAAACAACATAGAGCAAGGCACAAATTGTTCTGTTCCCTTATTAATAATGTGCTCTCTGGCACTGCAGAGCACAGTGGAAGAGGGGTGGGAAGGGGGCTATGCCCCATGAATTGGAAGGCGGCTGTGCCCCATGAATTGGAAGGCTTTTCAGAAGGTGCAGATCAGAATGGGACAGGGTCCTCAGTCCTGTGTTGTTGATGCTGATTTTGTTTCCAGCTCTCCAGTGAAATGGATCTCCGCTGTGCTGAGATGAAACAGAACTTTGAAAACAAGAACAGGTACACTTTCTGGCATGGACCCTTGTGTGTGTTGATGGCTCTAAGGCTCCCGCATCCTTTGCAGGATTTTAGTTCACTGGGACTTCAGATAGTTCTAAATGGAGTTGGGGGATGAAGGGTAGGGGAGATGAACAAGACACGTGTCTTTGAAGAGCAGAATGGCTTGATTCAAAGCCACTAAAATAAACCACAAAGAAAGTTATTACTGCTTTTACATTTTATCATCCAATCCTTTCATTTCAATTATAATCTCCCTTTTTGTTGGTTACTGAGAAGAGTCGTTTTTGTTCTCTATGAGATTTCTGTGATAAATAACTGTTGTTCTCAGCCAAGGCTCCTCCTCCACCATCTCCTCGTTCTTCTCTTCCTCCTCCTCTTTTTCTTTGTCTCACCTCTACTCTCCCTGGCTGCTAGGTCAGCAGGGCCTCAGCAAAATAGGAAGAAAGTATGAGAGAATCAGGAGCAAAGTCAAATCAAGAGAAAATTGAAAGGAGTCCAAATACAGAGAGATAGAGAATAGAACATGGTTACCATGGTCCGGTAGGAGGAAGAAAATGAGGAGATATTGATCAAATCGTACAATGTTGCAAATATGTAGGGTGAACAAGTTTATATTTTTTACAAAGATATAATGTAAAAAATGAGAGCTATAGTTAATAATAATGTATGATATTAAGAACTGTTGCTAAATGAGTTTATAGCTGTTCTCACCACAGAGGGAAAATGGTTAACTAAGTGAAATGATGGATATGTTAATTTGTTCCACTCTAGTAAACTTTTTACTATATGTATATAGTAATCTCCACTATTATAACCATTTGTGTATATATATATATACATACATATAAACTCTACCTATATATATATGCTTGTGTAGTGTGAGTGTATATATATAGTAAAAATTATGTGTAATATATATAGTATAATGGTTACTATAGTAGAGATGCATATATATATGATTTATATATATATATGAATCTTATGACATCATGTTGTATACCTCAAATATACACATTAAAATTTATTTTTAAAGAGTTTTCTTATGTGTATGGGTGAAGATAATCCTACATCCCCTTTCAGGCTACTTGCTGCACACCAGAGCAGCCTTAGAAATCCTGGTGGAGAGATAGCACTCTTAGTTGAGTCATAGCCATTTATACATTTATTTATCTATATACTTTATCTGTTAGAGCAGTTTTAGGTTTACAGCAAAAATGAGGAGAAAGTACAGAGAGTTCCTGTGCACCTGCTCCTAATCAAATTCAATCAAATTAAACTCAAAGATGAGTACACCAAGACACATAATAATCAAACTATCAAAAATCAAAGACAAAGCAAAAATTCTGAGAGCATCAGAAGGTAAGAAACACGTCACATACAAAGGAGTGCCAATACAATTGTAATTTCTCAACAGAAACCCTGCAGGCCAGGAGTCAGTGTGATGATGTATTAAAAGTGCTGAAGGAAAAAACTGCCTACCAAGAATACCTTAGCAAAGCTGTCTTCCCCAGTTGAGGGAGAAATAGAAACTCTCCCAAACAAAAATTAAGGGAGTTCATTACCACTATGCCTGCCTTACAGAAATTGCAAAAGGAAGTTTTAAAAACGGAAACAGAAGGCTGCTAATAACATGAAACATATGAATGCACAACACTCAATGGTATAAGCAAAATAGAGCCATACTCAGAATACTTTAGGACTGTGATGATGGGATGTAAGACAATTTTATCCCAATATGAGAGTAAAAACACAAAACTATTAATAACAACTATAGCTAAAATAAATTTTCAATGATAAATCATATTATAAAATGATATCAATTCTGACATCAAAAACAAAATGTTAGGGAGGGAGTAAAACTGTTGAGTTATTGCTTGCAACTAAACTTGTTATCAGCTTGAAATAGCTTATTACAAGAACAAGATATTCTAACTAAGTGTCATGGTAACCACAAAGATAAAAATCTTTAGCAGTAGCACAACACAAAAATAGAAATGATTCAAAGCATACACTACAAAAAACATCAAACCACAAAAGAAGAGAGCAAGAGAGGAAGAAAGAATCTGCAAAACAACAAAACAAAAATTAACAAAATGGCAGTAGTAAGTTCTTACCTATTAATAATTACCTTGAATGTAAATGGATTAAATTCTCTGATTAAAAAAAATAGAATGCGTGAATGAATTTTTTAAAAACAAGAACCAACTATACACTGCCTACAAGAGACTCATGGCACTCCTCTCAGGGTCTGAGATTAAGCCCACTCAACCTGCCGCTACCACCATTGCTGGCACCTATCTGCATGCACCACCTATGGGCCTGAGGACAGGACCACCCAACTTCTCATAGCCATTGCCAATACCAGTGAGTACCACTTGGGTACTAGAGGGTTGTCCCACTATTGCTACTGCCATCAGCCACAACACACCCACTGCCAATGGGTCCGTGAACCTACCTACCTGCCCAGCCCATACCTGCCATTCCTGACACCTGAAAAAACCACTAAAAGGCCCAAGAATTGGCCTGCCTGAACCCGCTAATACTTAATGCCAGCATATGCCACCCTGGGGCCCAAAGATAGGCACACTTATAAGATTAGAATAAAACTAGAAATCAATAACAAGAAAAACTTTGGAAACTATACAAACGCATGGAAATTAAACAGCATTCTCCTGAATGACCAATAGAACAATGAAGAAATTAAGATGGAAATTAAAAAAGTTTCTTGAAACAAAAAAAAATTGAAATACAACATACCAAAGCCTGTGGGATACAGCAAAAGCAGTGCTAAGAGGGAAGTTTATAGCAATAAACACCTACATCAAAAAAGTAGAAAGATTTCAAATAAACAATCTAACAATGCACCTGAAGGAATTGGAAAACCAAGCCCAAAATTAGTAGAAGAAAAGAAGTAGTAAAAATCAGACCAGAGGTAAACGAAATAGAAACTAAAAAAAACAATACAAAGGGTCAGCAAAAAAACAGATTCTTCAAAAAGATAAACCAAATTGATAAACCACTAGCTAGACTAACCAAAAAAAGATAAGAGAAGACCCAAATAAAATCAGAAATGAAAAAAGAGACATTACAACTGATGCCACAGAAATACAAGAAATCATCAGAGACTATTATGAACAACTATAACTAACACTAACAAACTAAAAAATCTAGCAAAAATAGATAAATTCCTGAAAAGATAAAATCTAACAAGATGAATCAGGAAGAAATTGAAAATTATTCAAGACCAATAATGAGTAGCAAGGTTGAATCAGTAATAAAAAGTCTCCCAACAAAGAAAAGCCCAGGACCAGATGGATTCACTATCAAATTCTACCAAACATATAAAGGAGAACTAATAGCAATCCTCCTTAAACTATTCAAAAAAATTTGAAGAGGAGGAAATTCTCCCTTACTTATTCTGTGAGGCCAGCATTACCTTAATACCAAAGTCAGATGACAATACAACAATAGGAAAAAGAAAACCACGGATCAATATCTCTGATGAACACAGATGCAAAAATCTTCAATGAAATGCTAGCAAACCAAATCCAACAATACATCAAAAATATAATACACCATGACTGAGTGGTACTTATATCAGAAATGCAAGGATGGTTCAGCTTATGAAAATCAATAAACATGATATATAACATCAACAGAATGAAGGACAAAAATCATGTGATCATCCCAATAGATGCAGAAAAAGCATTTCATAATAGTCAACATTGCTTCATGATTAAAAAATAAAACCTTTCAACAAGCTAGATATAGAAGAAACATACCTCAACATAACAAAGGCTGTATATGACAGATCTGCAGCTATCATCATACTGAATAGGGAAAAGTTGAAAACTTTTCCTCTAAGAATTGGAACAAGATAAGGATGGCTACTTTTACCGCTCCTATTCAATATAGTACTGGAAGTCCTAGCCAGAGCAATCCCGCAAAAGAAAAAAATAAAAGGCATCCAAATTGGAAAAGAGGAAGCCAAATGATCTCTCGTTGCTGAAAAACATGATCTTATATATGAAAATCACAAAAAAACTCCATCCAAAAACTCTTAGAACTAATAAACAAATTCAGTAAAGTTGCAGAATATAAAATCAACATACAAATATCAGTTGCATTTCTGTACACCAACAGTGAAATAGCCAAAAGAGAAATCAATAAGGCAATAACATTTACACTGGCTACAAAGCATAAAATAAAATATCTAGGAATAAATTTAACCAAAAAGGTGAAAGACCTTTAGAAGGAAAACTGCAAAACACAGATGTAATAAATTGAAGAGGACACAAACAAATGGAAAGACATTTCACCCATGCTTATGGACTGGAAGAATTAAGATCGCCAAAATGGCCATGCTGCCCAATGCAATCCCTAAATTACCAACGTCACTTTTCACAGAAAGAGAAAAAATAATTCTAAAGTTCATATGGAACAAAAGATGAGCCAGAATAGCCAAAGCAATCCTGTGGGGAAAAAAAATCTGGAGTTATCACATTACCTGACTTCAAAATATATTACAAGACCAGGCATGGTGACTCACACCTGTAATCCCAGCGCTTTGGGAGGCCAAGGCGAGAGGATGGCTTGTGTCCAGGAGTTTCAGACTAGCCTGCACAACATAGCGAGACACCATCTACACAAAAGATTAAAAATTAGCCAGGTATTATGGAGTGTGCCTGGAGTCCTAGCTACTTGGGAGGCTGAGGTGGGAGGATCACTTGAGCCCAGATGGTCAAGGCTGCAGTGAGCTATGATCATGCTACTGCACTCCAACTGCACTCCTTGATATAGATCAAGGCTATCATAACCAAAATGGCATGGTATTAGTATAAAAATAGACATATAAACATAAAGCATGGAACAGAATAGAGAACCCAGAAATAAATTCATGTAATTACAGCCAACTGATCTTTGACAATGCTGTCAAGAACATACACTGGGAACAGGGCACCCTCTTCAATAAATGATGCTGGGAAAACTGAATAACCATATGCAGAAGGGTGAAACTAGACCCCTATCTCTCATCATGTATAAAAATGAACTCAAGATGGATTAAAGTCTTAAATGTAAGATCCAAAGCTATAAAAATACTAGAAGAAAACCTAGGGAAAAGTCTTCAGGACATCGGTCTAGGCAAAGATTTTATGACCAAGACTTTGAAAGCACAGGCAACAAAAACAAAAAAAGACAAATGAGACTATATTAAACTAAAAAGCTTCTACACGCAAAAGAAACCATCAACAGAGTGAAGAGACATTCTCTTAAATGGGAGAAAATATTTGCAAACTACTCATTTGACAGAGGACTCAAACAATTCAACAGTAAAACAAACACAAATTCATTAAAAATGGGTAAAGGACATCTTTCTTAAAAGACATTTCTTAAAAGAAGACATTTCTTAAAAGAAGACATACAAATAGCCAACAAGTATGTGTTCAACATCACTAATCATCAGGGAAATATAGAGCAAAAACACAATAAGATATCATCTTACACCAGTTAGAATGGCTATTATAAAAAGACAAAAAATAACATATATTGACAAAGATGTGGAGAAAAGGGAACTCTTATATACTGTTGGTGGAAATGTAAATTAGTACAGCCATTATGGAAAACACTATAGAGATTTCTCAAAAAATTAAAAATATGAACCAGCAATTCAACTACTGGATATTTCTTCAAAGAATGTGGAGAATAGGAAATGCTATACACTATTGGTGGGGATGTTAATTAGTTCAGCCACTGTGGAAAGCAGTTTGGAGATTTCTCAAAGAACTTGAGACAGAACTATCATTTGACCCAGCAATCCCATTATTGGGTGTATTATATTCAAAGGAATGTAAATCATTCTACCAAAAAGACACATGCATACGTATGTTCATCACATCACTATTCACAATAACAAAGATATGGATCAACCTAGATGCCTATCAGTGGTGGACTGGATAAAGAAAATGTGGTATATATACACCATACAATACTACACAGCCATAAAAAAGAACAAAATCATGTCCTTTGCAGCAACATGGATGCAGCTGAAGGCCATTATCCTAAGTGAATTAACACAGGAACAGAAAACCAAATACTGCATATTTTCACTTATAAGTGGGAGCTAAACATTGTGTACACATAGATACAAAGAAGAGAGCAATAGACGGTGGGGCCTACTTGAAGGTGGAGGTTGGGAGGAGAGTGAGGGTTCAAAAACAACCTATCAGGTACTATGCTCACTACCTGGGCAATGAAATCATTTGTACACCAAACCCCAGTGATGTACAATTTACCTATGCAACAAATATATACATGTACATGTACCCCTAAACCTAAAATAAAAATGGAAAAAGAAAAAAATTAGTAGTATTTCTATATACTATCTAAAAAAGAAATTAAGAAGACAATTCTATTTATGCCAGCTTAAAAAATAAGATAGCTAGGAATAAATTTAACCAAGGAAGTGGAAGATTTCTACACTGAAAATTATGGAGCATTGATAAAAGAAACTGAAGAAGCAGCAAATAAATGGAAAGATATTCCATGTTCATGGATTGGAAGAATTAATATTGTTTAAATGATCATGCTACCCAAAGCATTACACAGATTTAAAGCAATCCCTATCAAAATACCAAAAATGTTCTTCACAAAAATAGAACAAATAATCTTAAAATTCATATGGAACCACAAAGTCCCCAAATAGCCAAAATGATCCTGAGCAAAAATAACAAAGCTAAAGGCACCTGATTTTAAATTATACTACAAAGCTATAGTAACCCAAACAGCATGATACTGGCATAAAAACACAGACACATAGACCAATGGAACAGAATAGAGGCCTATAAATAAATTTATACACCCATAGCCAACTGATTTTTGACAAAGGTGCCAAGAACACACACTGGGAAAAAAGATAGCCTTTTCAATAAATGGCTTTTAGTCAAATTAAAAGTAGATAAAACAAAGAGAGATCTCAAAGAAGCTAATATTACACCTCACAAAACTAGGAAAGAAGAACGAAATAAGCCCAAAGTATGCTGAAGAAAGAAAATAATAAAGATCAAAGCAGAAATAAATGAAATAGAGACTAGAAAAGCAATATAAAAATCAATGAAACTAAGAGTTGTTTTTTGAAAAGATACAAGCAACAAACCTTTAGCTAAACTAAGAATAAAATAGAGAAGACTCAAATAAATAAGATCAGAAATGAAAGAGGAGACATTACAACTGATATGACAAATACAAAGGATCATAAGAGACTACTGTGAACATTTATATGGCAATGAATTGGATAACCTAGAAGAAACTGATAAATTTCTAGACACATAAAACCTGCCAAGACTTAATCATAAAAACAATAGAAAATCTGAACAGACCAATAAAGATGATATTGAATAAGTAATAAAAAGCCTACCATCCAAAAAAAAACCCAGACCTGGTGCCTTTACTGCTTAATTTTCTACCTGACGTTTAAAATAAGAACTAA
This sequence comes from Gorilla gorilla gorilla, assembly GCF_029281585.2. Lineage (NCBI taxonomy): Eukaryota > Metazoa > Chordata > Mammalia > Primates > Hominidae > Gorilla > Gorilla gorilla. The sequence goes on along the minus strand of NC_073235.2, from coordinate 103,948,228 downwards.
CATCAGTTCTTCTCAGATTCTTCTAAAAAAGTGAAGAGGTGGAAGGACTTTCACATGATTTTTTTTTTTAGCATTTTTTTTTTTAATTTTTTTTTATTTTTTTTTTAGACAGAGTTTCACTCTTGTTGCCCAGGCTGGAGTGCAATGGTGCGATCTCGGCTCACCACAACCACCACCTCCTGGGTTCAAGCGATTCTCCTGCCTCAGCCTCCTGAGTAGCTGGGATTACAGGCATGCACCACCACGCCTGGCTAATTTTGTATTTTTAGTAGAGATGGGGTTTCTCCATGTTGGTCAGGCTGGTCTTGAGCTCCCAACCTCAAGTGATCTGCCTGCCTCGGCCTCCCAAAGTGCTGAGATTACAGGCATGAGCCAACGCACCCAGCCCATTCACACTATTTTTATGAGGCCAGGATTACTCTGATACCAAGTCAGACAAGAACATTATAAGAAAATAAAATTACAGGCCAAAATCCTTAAATGAACTTAGATACAAAAATCCTTAATTAAATATTAGCAAACAGAATTCAACAACATATTGAAAGGATCATCCACCATGATCCAGTGAGATTGATCCCCTGGGATGCAAGAACGGTTGGACACACACAAATCAATAAATGTGATACCTCACATTAATAGAATGAAGGACAAAACCGTATGAACAGACACTTCTCAAAAGAAGACATTTATGCAGCCAAAAGACACATGAAAAAATGCTCATCTTCACTGGCCATCAGAGAAATGCAAATCAAAACCACAATGAGATACCATCTCACACCAGTTAGAATGGCGATCATTAAAAAGTCAGGAAACAACAGGTGCTGGAGAGGCTGTGGAGAAATAGGAACAGTTTTACACTGTTGGTAGGACTGTAAACTAGTTCAACCATTGTGGAAGTCAGTGAGTCAGTGTGGTGATTCCTCAGGGATCTAGAACTAGAAATACCATTTGATCCAGCCATCCCATTACTGGGTATATACCCAAAGGATTATAAATCATGCTGCTATAAAGACACATGCACACGTATGTTTATTGCGGCACTATTCACAATAGCAAAGACTTGGAACCAACCAAAATGTCCATCAATGATAGACTGGATTAAGAAAATGTGGCACATATACACCATGGAATACTATGCAGCCATTAAAAATGATGAGTTCGTGTCCTTTGTAGGGACATGGATGAAGCTGGAAACCATCATTCTCAGCAAACTATCGCAAGGACAAAAAACCAAACACTGCATGTTCTCACTCATAGGTGGGAATTGAACAACGAGAACACATGGACACAGGAAGGGGAACATCACACTCTGGGGACTGTTGTAGGGTGGGGGGAGGGGGGAGGTATAGCATTTGGAGATATACCTAATGCTAAATGACAAGTTACTGGGTGCAGCACACCAACATGGCACATGTATACATATGTAACTAACCTGCACATTATGTACATGTACCCTAAAAAAGTATAATAAAAAGTAAATAAATAAATAAATCCAATTAAAAAATGGGTAAGGGACCTGAATAGACATTTCTCAAAAGAAGACATACAAATGGCCAACAGACATATGAAAAAATGCTCAATATTGCTAATCATTAGGGAAATGCAAATTAAAACCATAGTGAGTTATTATCTCACATGGATCAGAATAGCTATTATCAAGAAGGCGAAAGATAACAAGTGTTGAAGATGTGGAGAAAAGGGAACACTTACAAAGTGTTAGTGGGATTGTAAATTAGTATGGCCATTATGGAAAACTGTATGGAGGTTGCTCAAAAAACTAAAAATAGAAATACCATATGATCCAGCAATCCCACTTCCGAGTGCTTACCCAAAATATTTGAAATCAGTTTGTTGAGATGTCTGTATTCCCATGTTCAATTCAGTACTATTAACAACATCCAAGTTATGGAATCAACTTAAGTGTCCATCAGTTGATAAATGGATAAAGAAAATGTGGTATATACATAAAATGGAATACTATTCAGCCTTTAAAAAGAAGGAAATTCTGGCATTTGTGACAACATGGATGGAACTGGAGAGCATTATGCTAAATAAAATAAACCGGGCACAGGAAGACAAATACCACATATTCTCACTTATATGTGGGATCTGAAACAATCAAACTCATAGAAACAGCGAGTAAAATGGTGGTTAAAGAGACTAGGGGGTGGGGGGAATAGGGAGATGATGGTCAAAGGGTACAAAATCTCAATTAGGCAGGAGAAATATGGGATTTTCTTAGATCTATTGCACAGAGTAGTAAATATAGTTAATAATAGAGTATTGGACATTTCAAAATTGCTAAGAATAAATTTCAAATGTTCTCACTGAAAAAACTTTTAGGCTGGGCGCAGTGGCTCACGCCTGTAATCTCAGCACTTTGGGAGGCTGAGGCGGGTGGATCACCTGAGGTCACGAGTTCAAGACCAGCCTGGCCAACATGGTGAAAACCCATCTCTGCAAAAATACAAAAATTGGTTGGACATAATGGCAGGTGCTTGTAATCCCAGCTACTCAGGAGGCTGAGGTGAGAGAATCGCTTGAGCCCAGGAGGCGAAGGTTGCAGTGAGCCGAGATTGCGCCATTGCACTCCAGCCTGGGGGACAGAGCCAGAGAGTACATCTGAAAAAAAAAAAAAGAAAAAACTTTACAGTATTTCAGGTGATGACTATGTTAACTAGTTTGGTTTCATTATTCCACATTGTATTCATAAATCATAACATCACTTTTTACCCCATAAATATATATAATTATAAGTTATCAATTTATAATTAAAAAAAGAAATCCTGGTGGAGAGACAGCACTCTTAGCTGAGGCATAAACTTTTATGTACTTATTCATTTATTTATAAACTTTATTTTTTAGAGTAGTTTTAGAGTTTTAGGTTTACAGCAACATTGAGGGGAAAGTATAAAAGATTTCCCATATACTTACTGCCCCCTCACACACATAGCCTCCCCCATTATCAATATCCCCAAAAGTGGTAACATTTGTTATAATCAATGAACCTATATTGACACATCATTATCACCCAGAGTTCATAGTTGACATTAGAGTTCACTCTTGGTACTGTACATTCAATGAGTTTGGACAAATGTGTAATGACATGTATCCACTATTCTAGTGTCATAACAGAATAGTTTCACTGCCCTAAAAATCTGCTTCGCTCTGCCTATTCATCCTACCTCCCACCCCTAACCTCCGGCAAACACTGATCTCTTTACTGTCTCCATAGTTTGACCTTTTTCAGAATGTCATATAGTTGGAATCATACCCTATGTAGCCTTTTTAAATTGGCTTCCTTCACTTAGTAATATGCTTTAAAGATTCCTCCATGTCTTTTCATGCTTGATAGCGCATATGGACTCATTTTAATACTCATCGTAAACACTGCCAACATTGCTTCCTGGAATGGAGGCTGGAGAGAACTTGGGTTCTAAAATTATCCTGGGTGCCAATGCAGCCCATAGTTTCCCAAGCAAGCTATAGACAAGACTGTGCTGACTATTAGAGGGGAATCTGTGGTCATGCTGGCTCCATTCAAAACAATGATTGTAGAAAAGGGTCCCCTCACCCTTTCTGGATAGATGCCAGGATAATGCTTCAGGAAGTGAAGGCCCCAGGCTGAGTATGGTAGCTCACGCCTGTAATCCCAGCACTTCGGGAGGTCAACGCAGGAGGATTGCTTGAGTCCAGGAGTATTTTGAAACCAGCCTGGATGACATAGCAAGACCCCGTCTCTACAAAAAATTAAAAAATTAGATGAGCATGGTGGCACATGCCTGTGTTCCCAACTACTTGGGAGGCTAAGGTGGGAAGATCACTTGAGCCTGGGAGGTTGAGGCTGCAGTGAGCTGTGACCATGCCACCACACTCACTCTGGGCAACAGAGGGAGACCCTGACTCAAAAAAAAAAAAGATTTAAAAATTTTAAAAATAAAAAAGTGAGAACCTCACTTCCTGTGGGAGGGTGGAGGGTAGGATCAGATCAGGGTAACAGCTCAGCTCTGGACTTCTTTTTACTAATGATTGTGGCCTTCTCCTGGGGTCCCACAGGGAGCTCAAAGAGGCCCATGAAGCAGAACTCAGTGAGTTGGAGAACAACTACAAAGCAGCCTTGAAGGCAGAGAAGTTGACTGCCCAAGAGAAGCTAGGTACTGCTGGGACCTGGGAGAATGACCCTGGATGAAGGTCCAGGCGATGGCATTTCTAATAAGCTTCTAGGGTGATTTCCAAGGCACACAAAGGTTTTACTACCTTGGTGATGGGTTTGGGGTGGGGAAGGTGTGCAGAAGAACTCACATTTGAATTTGAAAATGTGCATATCAGAAGACTAATGATGACCCTGTTGTTTTCCTTTTATCCAGAGGAGATGGGAAAAGAATACAAGTATTTGAAGAATATGTTTCGTACGTATCAGGTGAGATACACAGCTCCCTGTTGGATTACAAGAGAAGGAAGGCTCATTCCTGGCTAACATTGGGATAAAGCTAGAGCTTTTGTCCAGAAAATAATGTCCTGAGATTCCCAGCATCCTTAGACCTAAGTGGCACTAGCTGCACCCAGGGGGAGGATGAACCCCATGGCTTCCATGCATGACAAGTCAGGCACCCAAATCCTGAAGAGCACTACTGAAAAATATGTTTGTGATTACAAAAGTAATAGCTTCTCATTTTTTGTAATGGAGCAAAAAGAAATATCACCACCCAAAGACAACCCCTGTTAATATTTGTACTTTGTTAGAACTGCAGTTGAGATCATACTGTATATTGTATAACATCTATATATTTTTTATATGTTCTTTATCAAGCATATAAGAAACTTTTCCCTCCTTTATAATGGCTTGATATTATCCTAATGAAATTGCCATTGGGTTCTAAAATTTTACTGTTCCCCTATTATTGGGCATTTGAGTTGTTCCCAATTGCTTGCTGTAACAGATAATACCACTTTGAATATCTTTGATTCTAGAAGTAGAGTGCTTGGTCAAAAGGAATGAACTTTAAAAAAAGTCAACTTTCATTTTAGATTCAGGGGATACATGTACAAGTTATTGTGTGATGCTGAGGTTTGGGATATGAATGATCTCATTACCCAGCTGGTGAGCATAGTACCCAATAGTTATTCCACCCTTCCCCCTCTTCCTCTCTCCCAATAGCCCCCAGTGTCTACGAGAACACGTGGCACTTGGTTTTCTGTTCCTGTGTTAATTGGCTTTAGGATAATAGCCTCTAGAGCCATCCATGTTTCTATGAAGGACATGATTTTGTTCTTTTTTATGGCTGCATAGTATTCCATGGTATATGTACCACATTTTGTTTATCCAGTCCACTGTCAGTGGGCACTTAGGTTGATTCCATGTCTTTGCTATTGTGAATTGTCTGTGATTAACATACAAGAGAAGGTGTCTTTTTGGTAGAAAAATTTATTTTCTTTTGGATATATACCCAGTAATTGGATTGCTGAGTCAAATGGTAGTTCTGTTTTAAGTTCTTTGAGAATTTCCAAGCTGCTTTCCACCGTCACTGAACTAATTTACATTCCTACCAACGGTGTATAAGCTTTCCCTTTTTCCTCCAACCTCACCAGCATCTGTTGTTTTTTGGCTTTTTAATAATATCCATTCTAATGTGTGTGGGCTGGTATCTCATTATGGTTTTTGATTTGCATTTCTCTGATGATTAGTGACATGAAGCATTTTTTATGTTTTCTGACCACTGTATGTCTTCTTGTTTTTTACACACTATTACATTCTATTTATGACAAGAAATATTTACATGATTGGAAAAAGTAAAAATTGGAGGACAAAAAGCAGATTAGTATTTACCATGGCCTGGACTGGGATTGGGGAAGGGATTGACTACAAAGGGACAGGAGAGAATTACTGGAGATGTAGTGGTAGTTCTGTAACTATCCATTTGTCAAACACATTAAATGTATACTGAACAAGGGCACATTTTACTCAATTAAACTGACATTAAAAAAAGAAGTGAAAAAGAAGAAATTCCATTTAGAATGTTGAAAAACTGTAGATTTAGTTCTAGAATTCTGGGGCTCTATAATTTATTTCAAAATACAGGTTTTCAGCCCATTTTTAACTTATCAAATCTTTATTCAGAAATCCAAAGTTTATATTCAAAAATAGCTCATTTAAATTTGACCATAGGCCGGTGCTGTGGCTCATGCCTGTAATCCCAGCACTTTGGGAGGCCGAGGCAGGCAGATCACCTGAGGTCAGGAGTTTGAGACCAGCCTGGCCAACATGGCAAAACCCTGTCTCTACTGAAAATACAAAAATTAGTCGGACATGGTGGCACGCACCTGTAATCCCAGCTACTCAGGAAACTGAGGCAGGAGAATCGCTTGAACCTGGGAGGCAGAGGTTGCAGTGAGCCGAGATCGTGCCACTGCACTCTAGCCTGGGCAACAGAGCAAGACTCTGTCTCAAAAAATATATATAAATAAATAAAATAAAAAAGAAATAAATTTGACCCTAAAGCTAACACATGTAAAAATTATATAAAAGAAAAGAAAATTGTTCCAACTTTTTTACTTTGGGGTTTTAAAAAAAGTTTTATTTCAATAGCTTTGGGGATACAAATGGTTTTTTTGTTACCTGGATGAATTATATAGTGGTGAATTCTGAGACTTTAGTGCACCCATCATCTAAGTAGTGTATATTGTACCTAATGTGTAGTTTGTTTTTTTTTAAATCACAAGCCACTCTCCCACCTCCCCCTTCTGAGTCTCTAAAGTTCATTAATGAATATGCCTTTGCATATTCATGACTTAGCTCCCACTTTTAAGTGACATCATACAGTTTTTGGTTTTCCACTCCTGTGTTACTTTGCTTAGAATAATGGCCTCCAGCTCCATCCAAGTTGCTGCAAAAGACATTTCATTCCTTTTAATGACTGAGTAGCAGTCTATGGTGTATATATGCCACATTTTCTTTATCCACTCATTAGTCAACGGGCACTTAGGTTGGTTCCACATCTTTGCAACTGTGAATTGTGCTGCTATAAACATACGTGTACAAGTGTCTTTTTCTGTAATGACTCATTTTCCTTTTGGTAGAGATCCAGTAGTGGGATTGCTAGATTGAATGGTAAATCTACTTTTAGCTCTTTAAGAAATCTCCATACTGTTTTCCAAAAGGTTGTACTAATTTACATTCCCACCAGCAGTATATAAGCGCTCCCTTTTCCCCACATCCACACCAAAATATATTGTTTTTTTACTTTTTAATAATGACCATTCTTGCAGGAGTAAGGTGGTATCTCATTGTGGTTTTAATTTGCATTTCCCTGACGATTAGTGATATTGAGCACTTTTTCATGTTTGTTGGCCATTTGTATATCTTCTTTTGAGAAATATCTATTCATGTCATTTGCCCACTTTTTAATGGGATTATTTGTTTTTTTCTTGCTGATTTGTTTGAATTCCTTGTAGATTTTGATTACTAGTCCTTTGTCAGATGCATAGTTTGCAAATATTTTCTCCCATTCTGTGGGTTGTCTGTTTATTATTTCTTTTGCTGTATAGAAGCTTTTTAGTTTAATTAGGTTCTATTTATTTATTTTTGGTTTTGTTGCATTTGCTTTTGGGGTCTTAGTCATGAATTATTTGCCTAAGCCAATGACTGGAAGAGTTTTTCTAATGTCTTCTAGAATTTTTATAGTTTCGGGTCTCACATTTAAGTCTTTGATCCATCTTGAGTTGATTTTTGTATAAGGTGAGAAATATGGATCCAGTTTCATTTTTCTACATGTGGCTTTCCCATTCTCCCAGCACCACTTATTAAATAAAGTATCATTCCCCAATTTATGTTTTTGTTTGCTTTGTCAAAGATAAGTTGGCTGTACATATTTGGCTTCATTTCTGGGTTTTCTATTCTGTTTCCTTGGCCTATGTGCCTACTTTTATACCAGTACCATGCTGTTTTGGTAACTATAGCCTTGTAGTATAATCTGAAGTCTAGTAATGTGATACCTCCAGATTTGTTCTTTTTGCTTAGTATTGCTTTGGCTATTCTGGCTCTTTTTTGGTTCCATATGAATTTTAGAACTTTTTTTCTAATTCTGTGAAAAATAATGTTGATATTTTGATGGGAATTGCACTGGATCTGTAATGCAAGATTACTTTGGGCAGTATGGTCATTTTCACAACGTTGATTCTTCCAATCCATGAGCATAGAATGCATTTCCATTTGTTTGTATAACCTATTACTTCTTTCAGCTGTGTTTTATAGTTCTCTTTGTAGAGATCCTTCACCTCCTTGGTTAAGTACATTCCTAAGTATTTTATTTTTTTGTAGCTGTTGTAAAAGGGTATCAGTTCTTTTTTTGATTCTCTGCTTGGTCGTTGTTAGCGTATAGCAGTGCTACTGATATGTGTACACTGATTTTGTAAACTGAGACTTTACTGAATTCGTTTATCAAATCTTAGAGTCTTTGGAGGAGTCTTTAGGATTTTCTAGGTATACAATTATATAATCTTCAAACAGCAATAGTTTGACTTCTTCTTTTCCAATTTGGATGCCCTTTATTTCTTTCTCCTGTCTAATTGCTCTAGCTAGGACTTCCAGAACTATGTTGAATGAGAGTGGTGAAAGTGAAGGTGGCCATCTTGTCTTGTTGCGGTTCTCAAGGGGAATGCTTTCAACTTTTTTCCATTCAGTATGATGTTGGCTGTGGGTTTGTCATATATGGCTTTTATTATTGAGGTAGGTCCCTTCTATGCCTAGTTTGTTAAGAGTTTTAATTATGAAGGATGCTGGATTTTATTAAATGCTTTTTCTGAATCTATTGAGATGATCATGTGTTTTTTGTTTTCAATTCTGTTTATGTGATGTATCACATTTATTGACTTGTGTGTGTTAAACCATCCCTGCCTCCCTGGGACAAAATCCACTTGAATTATCTTTTTGATGTGCTATTGGGGTTGGTTAGCTAGTATTTTGTTGAGGATTTTTGCATCTATGTTCAACATCAGTGAAATTGGTCTGTAGTTTTTTTTATTTGTTGTGTTCTTTCCTGATTTGGATATCAGGGCAATACTGGCTGCATAGAATGATTTAGGGAGGATTCCCTCTTTCTCAATCTTTCGGAATTGTTTCAGTAGGATTGTACCAATTCTTCATTGAACATCTGGTGGAATTCAGCTGTGAATCCATCTAGTCCTGGGCTTTTTTTGTTGTTCTTGGCAATTTTGAAATTACTGATTCAATCTTGCTGCTTGTTATTCACCTGTTCAGGGTTTCTGTTTCTTCCTGATTTAATACAGGAGAGTTGTACGTTTCCAGGAATTTGTCTATTTCCTCTAGGTTTTCCAGTTTGTATGCAAAAAGGTGTTCATAGTAGCCTCAAGTGATCTTTTGTATCTCTGTGGTTCTGTGGGTTGTAATGTCTCCAATTTCATTTCTACTTGAGCTTATTTAGATCTTCTCTCTCTTCTTTACTTGTTTAATCTTTTCTTCTTTTCTTGGCTAATCTAGTCTATTTTATTTTTTCAAAGAACCAGCTTTTTGTTTCATTGATCTTTTTGTATTTTTTGTTTGAATTTCAGTTAGTTCTGCTCTGATGTTCATTATTTCTTTTCTTCTATCTTTGGGCTTAGTTTTTTTTGTTTCTCCAGTTCCTTGCAGTGTGACATTGTCAATTTGTGCTCTTTCAGACTTTTTGATGCAGGCGTTTAGCACTAAACTTTCCTAGCACTGCTTTTGCTGTATCCCAGAGGTTTTTTTAGTTTTTAGTTTTTTGAGACAGTCTCACTCTGTCAACCAGGCTGGAGTGCGGTGGCACTATCTTGGCTCACTGCAAGCTCTGCCTCCCAAGTTCAAGCAATTCTCGTGCCTCAGCCTCCCAAGTAGCTGAGACTGAGACTACAGGCACCTGCTACCACACCCAGCTAATTTTTGTATTTTTAGTAAAGATGGGGTTTCACCATGTTGGCCAGCCTGGTCTCGAACTCCTGGCCTTAAGTGATCCACCTGTTTGGCCTCCCAAAGTGCTAGAATTACAGGCATGAGCCACCGCACCCCACCTATCCCAGAGGTTTTGATAACTTGTGTCATTATCATTCAATTCAAAAATTTTTTAAATTTCCATCTTGATTTCACTGTTTACCCCAGATATCATTCAGGAATGGATTATTTTATTTCCATGTATCTGTATAGTTTTGAGGATTCCCTTTGAAATTGATTTTTAGTTTTATTCTGCTATGGCCTGAGAAGATACTTCATAGGATTTCAATTTTTAAAAATTTATTGAGACTTGTTTTGTGACCTATCATATGGCCTATCTTAGAGACTGTTCTATGTACCAATGAGAAGAACATACATTCTACAGTTCTTGGGTAGAATGTTCTGTAAATAGCTGTTATGTCCATTTGTCATTTAAGTCCATTATTTCTCTGTTGGCCTTCTGTCTCAAAGACTTGTCTAGTGTTGTCAGTGGTATATTAAAGTATCCCACCATTACTGTGTTGCTGTCTATCTCATTTCTTAGGTCTAGTAGTAATTGTTTTATGAATCTGCAAGCTCCAGTGTTAGATGCATGTAAATTTAGGATTGTAATATCTTCTTCTTGGATTGATCCTTTTATCATTATATTGACCATCTTTGTCTTGTTTTACTGTTGTTGCTTTGAAGTTTGTTTTGTCTGATATAAGAATAGCTACTCCTGCTTGCTTTTGGTGTCCATTTGCATGGAATATCTTTTTCCACCCTTTTCCCTTGAGTTTATTTGAATCCTTTCATGTTAGGTGAGTCTCTTGAAGACAGCAGATATTTGGATTGTGATTTTTGTTATCCATTCTGTCATTCTGTATTTTTTAAGTGGAGCGTTTAGGCCATTTACATTCAACATTAATATTGAGATGTGAAGTACTCTTCTCTTCATCATGTTAATTGTTATGTATATAGCTTTTCTTTTTTCATTCTGTTATTGCTTTATAGACTTCATGAGTTTTAAGCTTTCAAGAGATTCTATTTTGGTGCGTATTTGGCTTTTGTTTCAATGTTTAAAACTCCTTTTAGCCCACCTTTCTTTCTTTCTTTTCTTTCCTTCCTTCCTTCCTTACTTTTTTTTTTTTTTTTTTTTTTTTGATAGAGTCTGGCTCTGTTGCCCAGGCTGGAGTGCAATGGTGCAATCTTGGCTCACTGCAAACTCTGTCGCCTGGGTTCAAGAGATTCTCATGCCTCAGCCTCCCAAGTAGCTGAGATTACAAGCATGCACAATCACACCTGGCTAATTTTTGTATTTTTTAGTAAAGACAGGGTTTTGCCGTGTGGCCAGGCTGGTAGCATTTCTTGTAGTGTTGGTTTGCTAGTGACAAATTCCCTCAGCATTTGTTTATCTGAAAATGACTTTTATTTCTCCTTCAATTACAAAACCTAGTTTTACAGGGTACAGAATTCTTGGCTGACACTTTTTTCTGTTTAAGGAGATTGAAGATAAGACCCCAATACCTTCTGGCTTGTAAGGTTTCTGCTGAGAAGTCTGCTGTTATTCAGATAGGTTTTCCTTTATAGCTTACCTGATGCTTTTGTCTTACTGCTCTTAGAATCATTTCCTTCATGTTGAGTTTAGATAGCCTGATGACTATATGCGTTGGTGAAGATCTTTTTGCAATTAATTTCCCAGGAGTTCTTTGAGCTTCTTGGATTTGGATATCTAGATCTCTAGCCACGCCAGAAAGGTTTTCCTCAATTATTCCCTGAAATAAGTTTTCCAGACTTGTTATTTTCTCTTCTCCCTCTGGAACACCAGTTATTCTTAGGTTTGGCTGTTTAACATAATCCCATATTTCTTGAAGACTTTGTTCATTTCTTTTGATTCTTTTTTCTTTATTTTTGTCTGATTGGGTTAGTTTAAAAACCTTGTCTTCAAGCTCTGAAATTCTTTCTTCTACTTGTTCTAGTCTATTGTTAAAGCTTTCTGCTGCATTTTGTATTCCCTAAGTGTGTCTTTCATTTCTAGAAATTCTTACTGTTTTTTCTTGATAATACCTATATCTCTAGAAAATTTTTCATTCATATCCTGAAATGCTTTTTAAATTTATAATAGTTTTCATCTTTCTCTGAAATCTCCTTGAGTAGCTTAATAATTGACCTTCTGAATTCTTTATCTGGTATTTTAAAGAGTTCATCCTGCTTTGGATCCATTGCTGGAGAGCTAGTGTTATCTTTTGAGGGTGTTATAGAACCCTGTTTTTTCATATTACCAGAGTTACTTTTCTGGTTCCTCCTCATTTGGGTAGATTATTTCTTCTAATTATCCTTGAATTGATGTTTGATTTGACTGTGTTTCTTTTTGTGTTTGTTTTTTAATTTCTTTTTTCCACTTAAGGATGTGACTTTAATGCTTATCATATTATGGCCTAATTTGGTTTTTGGTGCTTCCAGGGGTGAAGACTCTGTAATAGTTCCTTGGTTATAGAGAGTTTTTTTATGTGGCTTTCTTAGATGCTGGTTGTAGTAGCAATGTGCTTGGTATATTAGCAAGATCACTGTCTCCTATGGGGCTGTAATGATAAGAGGTCTCTTAAAGCTTATCTCATTCCCCTGTGGCATGCCCTTTTTTATTTACGTATTTTTGTCCAGTTTTTTTTTTTCTTTTTTTTTTTTTTTCGGCTGAATCTCACTCTGTTGCCCAGGCTGGAGTGCAGTGTCATGATCTCACTGCAATCTCCGCCTCCTGGGTTCAAGTGATTCTTGTGCCTCAGCCTCCCAAGTAGCTGGGATTACAGGTGCCTGCCACCACACCCAACTAATTTTTGTATTTTTAGTAGAGACAGGGTTTCACCATATTGGCCGGGCTGGTCTCGAACCCCTGACCTCAAGTGATCCACCCGCCTCAGCCTCCCAAAGTTTTGGGATTACAGGCATGAGCCACTGCACCCGGCCTTTTCTCCAGTGTTTTATTTACTAGTTTGATGGTTCCAGCTTCAGGCCAGTAGGGGAGGTGTCCCTGGGTAGGAATCAGCTGTGGCTAAAGCAGGTGGGTAAATGCAATAACCAGTGATGGGCAGAGGTCTCAGCCTTGACAGAGGTGGCTGGAGGAGTGAGTTGCAATGAGGTCTTACCAGGGGTAAGGGTTGGAGCCACCTCAGCTCCCCTGCCAGGTTAGCAGGAAAGTTATCCCTCTCAGACACACTCCTGTTTCAGTGCTCCAGCTTTTCGTCTCCAGACAGGCACCTCTTTTCATCTGCAGGAATTTTGATGTTCCAAATAGAGAAAAATTGTGAACGTCTCTCATACAAGCTTGAACCTAGAGGGTGCCCCTCCTATGGGGATGCAGTCACCCTGATGTCTTCCAGAAAGACTGTCTATAGTTGCACTCACACCGAGCTCCAATGGGAGAAGCTCCAACTGTGCCTGCAGTGGTAGACAATGGGTGTGGGGGTTGTCTGTCTGTTGGGTTAGAGCTGAAGACTTTTCCTGCTGAGCCCAGCACTGCAACTGTGCCTCTGCTGAAAGAAACTTCCCACTAGCAGAAAGATCTGGTTCTTAAGTCCTGCTGTCTGGATTATTTTCTCCCACAGGGTGTTCTCTTGATGTGGTGCACTCCCTGTTCCCCTAGGATCAGGGGGATCCCACTCCTAAGGGAACAGGGTCTCTGGGTCTAGCTGTCCAGTGAAGGTACCACACCCCAGGCTGGTGCTAGGGAATATCTGCAAGGGATCCAGTGATGTGACCTCTCTTCAAGTCTCCCAACAGTGAGTAGCAGCACCAGTTCTAATGGGCGTGGCAGGGTAATAGACTGTGAGAGTCCTTGGTTATTGATAGCCTTAGTGTGTTGGCTTTCTCGAACACTGGTTTTAGTAGTAATGAACTGGTCATGTGGACAAACTCAGGACCTCCTGGTTAGCCAGAATGGTGCAGGCAGTGGTGATAGCTGAGATTACATAGCCATCTTCTTCCTAGGTGCGTTGTTATTCTACCAGGAGATGCTGTAATGGACTGTGTTGGTTGGCCTCCAGCCAAGAGGTGATGCTTGCAAAAGAGAACCAGCTGCAATAGTAGCAATAGGACTTTTGCTTGCTTTATGTTGTCCAGAGGGGTTACTCTGGTTTCTCAGGCAATGAGTGGGGCTATATAGCCCCCAAGAGTTTCTGTCCTTTGTGTTAAACTACCAGGGCAGGTGACGGGGCAAAGCAGGGTGAGGGTTGGTTCAGGTGGGCTTGCGCTCTGAGTCTCCCTGTGCAGGGCAAGCAGCAGCCCCTGTGGAAGCCAGGGGATGGGAGTGGTTCTCAGGCCACTGGGTTGATGTTCCAAGAGGCAGTGTTGCTGGCTTTGCCACACAGAAGGGTTTGTTCAGAGTGGGGAGAAGCAGGTGGCTGTGAGCCCCACACAGATCCCATGCACTTGGCAAGACAGATGCACTCCCACAGTGTTCCACTGGCAGCAGAAAGCTAATTTCCAGTTAGCCTGCACTCAGAACTTGCAACTGTCCCGAGTCATATACGTTCCCTACAGAGATAGCAATCACGGCTTTCAGGCCGAGCCCCTCCCTGTCCACTGCAAAGCCAGGCACCCAGTTCCTGCACTGGCAGCTCCTGCACTCATGGCTGCAGCCCACTTTTCACTCTCCTCCACCCTGGCCCTGGCCAAGGGAGTTCATCCCCACCTAAGGTTATATCATGAAACCCAGTTGGAGGCTTCTTTCAACCTGCGACCACTGCCTGAACTTTTTGGCTGTCCTCCACAGGGTTCCCTGTGAGGAACAGTAAGAAATGGCTTCCCTCTGTCCATGCTGAAATCTGGGAGTGTGTGCAAGAATCTTCCTGCCACTGCTCCCACTTTTATATTCCACATCCCTCCCCAAGTCAGTACCTGTGCTGTATAGGGTTAGGGCCTTCTCCCATGGTCTGGACTTTCAGGGTCCACAGTGGGGGTGTGTATTCCAGGAGTAATGTAGGGTGAGTCCCCCTTCTCACACTCTGGGAACTCACAGCCCTTTGCCTGATTCACAGTGTAACCTGCAGCCTCCTGCTTCCTTCAAAGGGTCTGTAGATTCCTTTGGTTTTCCTGTTCAGTTTCTGCATTGCTCCTTGAAAAAAGTTCAGTGTGAATCTCTACAACTATTTTGTTTTTCCAAGTGGGAGAAGTATGCTAGCAATGCCGCTAATCTGCCATTTTGGAAAAACACAAACAAACTTCTGTCTTCTTTTGAGAAGTGTCTGTTCATGTCTTTTGCCCACTTTTTAATGGGGTTGTTTTTTGCTTGTTCAATTGTTTAAGTTACTTATAGATTCTGGATATTAGATATTTGTCAGATGGATAGTTTGTGAATATTTTCTCTTTTTTTTGTAGGTTGCCTGTTTACTTTGTTGATGGGTTTTTTTGCTGTGCAGAAGCTCTTTAGTTTAATTAGGTCCCACTTGTCAATTTTTGTTTTTGTTGCAGTTGCTTTTGAGGACTTAGTCATAAATTCTTTCCCAAGGCCAATGTTCAGAATGGTGTTTCCTAGATTTTCTTCTAGGATTCTTAGAGTTTGAGTTCTTATGTTTAAATCTTTAAGGCATCTTGGGTTGATTTTTGTATATGGTGAAAGGTAGGGGTCCAGTTTTATTTTTCTGCATATGGCTAGCCAGCTATCCCAGCATCATTTATTGAATAGGGAACTCTTTCCCCACCACTTGTTTTTGTCTACTTTGTTGAAGATCAGATGGATGTAGGTGTGCAGCTTTATTTCTGAGTTTGCTATTCTGTTCCATTGATCTATATGTGTCTGTTTTTGTATCAGTACCAAGCTGTTTTGGTTACTGTAGCCTTATATTTTTTTAAATTTTTTTATTTCTATGGGTTATTAGGAAACAGGAGGTGTTTGGTTACATGAATAAGTACTTTAGTGGTGATTTGTGAGATTTTGGTGTGCCCATCACCCGAGCAGTATACACTGCACTCAATTTGTAGTCTTTTATCCCTCACCCCCTTCCCACTCTTTCCCCCTGAGTCCCCAAAATCCATTGTGTTATTCTTATGCCTTTGCATCCTCATAGCTTAGCTTCCACTTATGAGTGAGAACATACGATGTTTGGTTTTCCATTCCTGAGTTACTTCACTTAGAATAAGTCTCCAATCTCATCCAAGTTGTGTTGATGCCATTAATTCATTACTTTTTATGACTGAGTAGTATTCTATCATATATATATGGAATTTCCGAATCAAATGATAGTTCTACTTTTAGTTCTTTAAAGAATCTCTATGCTGTTTTCCATAGCGGTTGTACTAGTTTACATTCCCACCAGCAGTGTGGAAGTGTTCTCTGTTCACCACATCCATGCCAACATGTATTATTTTTTTTATTTTTTGATTATGGCCATTCTTGTAGGAGTAAGGTGGTATCTCATTGTGGTTTTGATTTGCATTTCCCTGATCATTAGTGATGTTGAGCACTTTTTCATATGTTTGTTGGCCATTTGTATATCTTCTTTTGAGAATTGTCTATTCATGTCCTTAGCCCACTTTTTGATGGGTTATTTGTTTTTTCTTACTAATTTGTTTTAGTTTGTTGTAGATTCTGGATATTAGTCCTTTGTCAGATGTATAGATTGTGAAGATTTTCTCCCACTCTGTGGGTTGTCTGTTTGCTCTGATGACTGTTCTTTTTGCCATGCAAAAGCTCTTTAGTTTAATTAAGTCCCAGCCGTTTATCTTTGTTTTTATTACATTTGCTTTTGTGTTCTTGGTAATGAAATCCTTGCCTAAGCCAATGTCTAGAAGGGTTTTTCTGATGTTACCTTCTAGAATTTTTATATTTTCAGGTCTTAGATTTAAGTCCTTGATCCATCTTGAGTTTATTTTTGTGTAAGATGAGAGATGAGGATCCAGTTTCATTCTCCTACATGTGGCTAGCCAATTATCCCAGCACCATTTGTTGAATAAGATGTGCTTTCCCCACTTTATATTTGTGTTTGCTTAGTCAAAGATCAGTTGGCTGTAAGTATTTGGGTTTATTTCTGAGTTCACTATTCTGTTCCATTGGTCTATGTGCCTATATTTATACCAGTACCATGCTGTTTTGGTGACTATGGCCATATAATATAGTTTGAAATCAGGTAATGTGATGCCTCCAGATTTGATGGGTTTTTTGCTTTTTGATTTTTTGTTTGCTTGTTTTGCTTTGTTTTGTTTTGCTTAGTCTTGCTTTGGCTATGTGGGTTCTTTGTTGGTTCCATATGGATTTAAGGATTTTTTTTTCTAGTTCTGTGAAAAACGATGGTGGTATTTTGATGGGAATTGCATTAAATTTGTAGATTGCTTTTGGCAGTATGATCTTTTTCACAATATTGATTCTACCCATCAGTGAGCATGGGATGTGTTTCCATTTGTTTGTGTCATCTATGATTTCTTTAGCAGTGTTTTATAGTTTTCCTTGTACAGGTCTTACACCTCCTTGGTTAGGTATAGTCCAAACATTTTATTTTTCTTTTGCAGCTATTGTAAAAGGGGTTGAGTTCTTGATTTGATTTTCACCTTAGTCGCTGTCAGTGTATAGCAGAGCTACTGATTTGTGCACATTAATTTTGTATCTGGAAACTTTACTGAATTCTTTTATCAGTTCTAGGAGCTTTTTGGAGGAATCTTTAGGGTTTTGTAGGTATACAATTATATCATCAGCAAACAGCAATAGTTTGACTTCCTCTTTACTGATTTGGGTGCCCTTTATTTCTCTCTCTTGTCTGATTGCTCTGGCTAGGACTTCCAGTACTATGTTGAAGAGGAGTGGTGAGAGTGGGCATCCTTGTCATGTTCCAGTCCTCAGTGGGAATGCTTCCAACTTTTCCCCATTCAGTATGATTTTGGCTGTGGGTTTGTCATAGACGGCTTTTATTACATTGAGGTATGGCCCTTGTATGCTAGTTTTGCTGAGAGTTTTAATCATAAAGCATGCTGGATTTTGTCAAATGCTTTTTCCGCATCTATTGAAATGATCATGTGATTTTTATTTTTAATTCTTTTTATATTGTGTATCACATTTATTGACTTGAGTATGTTAAGCCTATATCCCTGGTATGAAACCCACTTGATTATGGTGGATTATCTTTTTGATATGTTGTTGGATTCAGTTAGCCAGTATTTTGTTAAGGATTTTTGCATCTGTGTTCATCAAGGATATTGGTCTGTAGTTTTCTTTTTTGGTTATGTCTTTTCCTGTTTTTAGTATTAGGGTGATACTGGCTTCATACAATGATTTAGGGAGGTTTCCCTCTTTATCTTGTGGAATAGTGTTAATAGGATTGGTACCAATCCTTCTTTGAATGTCTGGTAGAGTTCTGCTGTGAATCCATCTAGTCCTGGACTTTTTTGTGTAGGTAATTTTTTAATTATCATTCCAATCTCACTGCTTGTTATTGGTCTGTTCAGGGTATCTCATTCTTCCTGATTTAAGCTAGGAGGGTTGTATCTTTCCAGGAATTTATCTGTCTCCTCTAGGTTTTCTAGTTTATGCACGTAAAGGTGTTCACAGTAGCCTTGAATGATCTCTTGTATTTCTGTGGTGTCAGTTGTAATATCTCCCTTTTCATTTCTAATTAAGCTTATTTGGATTTTCTCTCTTCTTGGTTAATCTTGCTAATGATCTATCAATTTTATTTATCTTTTCAAAGAAACAGCTTTTTGTTTCATTTATCTTTTGTATTTTTTGTTTGTTTGTTTGTTTGATTTCATTCAGTTCTGCTCTGATCTTTGTTATTTCCTTTCTTCTGCTGGGTTTGTGTTTGGTTTGTTCTTGTTTCTCTTGTTCCTTGAGGTGTGACCTTATATTGTCTGTTTTTGCTCTTTCAGACTTTTTTATATAAGTGTTTAGGGCTTTTAGCTTTCCTCTTTGCACTGCCTTTGCTGTATCCCAGAGGTTTTGATAGGTTTTATGTCACTGTTGTCATTCAGTTTGAAGAATTTTTTTAAATTTCCATCTTGATTTCATTGTTGACTCAATAATCATTCAGGAACAGGTTATTTAATTTCCATGTATTTGCATGGTTTTGAACATTCCTTTTGGAGTTGATTTCCAGTTTTATTCTACTGTGGTCTGAGAGAATGCTTGATATAATTTCAATTTTAAATTTATTGAGGCTTGTTTTGTGGCCTATCATATGGTCTATCTGGGAGAAAGTTCCATGTGCTGTTGAATAAATGTATATTCTGGGGTTGTTGGATAGAATGTTCTGTAAATATCTCTTAAGTCCATTTGTTCCAGGGTATATTTTAAATCTATTGTTTCTTTGTTAACTTTCTGTCTTCTTGACCTGTCTAGTGCTGTCAGTGGAGTAATGAAGTCCGCCACTATCATTGTGTTGCTGTCTATCTCATTTTTTAGGTCTAGGAGTAATTGTTTTATAAATTTGGGAGCTCCAGTGTTAGGTGCATATATATTTAGGATTGTGATATCTTCCTGTTGGAGAAGGCCTTTTACCATTATATAATGTCCCTCTTTGTCTTTTTTAACTGCTGTTGCTTTAAAGTTTGTCTTGTCTGATGTAAGAATAGCTACTCCTGCTCGCTTTTGGTGTCCATTTGCATGGAATGTCTTTTTCCACCCCTTTCCTTAAGTTTATGAGTTCTTATGTGTTAGGTGAGTCAACTGAAGGCAGCAGATAGTTGATTGGCGAATTCTTACCCATTCAGCAATTCTGTATCTTTTAAGTAGAGCATTTAGGCCATTTATATTCAATGTTAGTATTGAGATGTGAGGTACCATTCCATTCATTGTGCTATTTGTTTCCTGTATGCCTTGGGTTTTTTTCTTTTTGTTTTTGTTTTTGCTTTTTTTTGTATTATAGGTCCTGTGAGATTTATGCTTTAAAGAGGTTCTGTTTTAGCAGTTTTTGTAGTGCTGCCTTGGTAGTGGCAAGTTCTTTTAGCATTTGTTTGTCTGAAAAAGACTGTATATTTCCTTCATTTATGAAGCTTAGTTTTGCTTGGTACAAAATTCTTGGCTGATAATTGTTTTGTTTAAGGAGGCTGAAGATAGGGCCCCAATCCTTTCTTGCTTGTAAGGTTTCTGCTGAGAAATCTGCTGTTAGTCTGATAGGTTTTCCTTTACAGGTTACCTGGTGCTTTTGCCTCACAGCTCTTAAGATTCTTTCCTTCATCTTAACTTTAGATAACCTGATGACAATGTGCCTAGGCTATGATCTTTTTGTGATAAATTTCTCAAGTGTTCTTTGAGCTTCTTGTATTTGGATATCTAGGTCTCTAGCAAGGGTGGGGAAGTTTCCCTCGATTATTGCCCAAATGTGTTTCCAAACTTTTAGATTTCTCTTCTTCCTCAGGAACACCAATTATTTTTACATTTGGTCATTTAACATCCCAGACTTCTTGGAGGCTTTGTTCATATTTTCTTATTCTTTTTTCTTTGTCTTTGTTGGATTGGGTTAATTCAAGAACCTTGTCTTCAGGCTCTGAGTTCTTTCTTGTGCTTGCTCAATTCTATTGCTGAGACGTACCAGAGCATTTTGCATTTTTATAAGTGTGTCCATTGTTTCCTGAAGTTTTGTTTTTTATTTATGTTATTTCATTGAAGATTTCTCCCCTCATTTCTTGTATCATTTTTGTTGATTTCCTTAAATTGGGCTTTGCCTTTCTCTGTTGCTTCCTTGATGAGCTTAATAACTGACCTTCTGAATTCTTTGTCAGGTAGATCAGGTGTTTCTTCTTGGTTTAGATCCACATCTGGTAAGCTAGTGTGATTTTGTGGGGGATGTTAAAGAACCTTGTTTTTTCATATTACCAGAGTTGGTTTTCTTGTTCCTTCTCATTTGGGTAGGTTCTGTCAGAGGGAAGATCTAGGGCTCAAGGCTGTTGTTCAGATTCTTTTGTCCTATGGGGTGTTCTCTTGATGTAGTACTCTCCCCCTTTTCCTAGGGATGTGGCTTCCTGAGAGCCCGAGCTGTAGTGATTGTTATCTCTTTTTAGGATCTAGACATCCAGCAGTCCTACCAGGTTCCAGGCTGGTATTGGGGGTTGTCTGCACAGAGTCCTGTGATGTGAACCATCTGTGGGTCTCTCAGCTGTGGATACCAGTACCTGCTCTGGTAGAGGTAGCAGGGGAGTGAGATGGACTCTGTGAGTGTCCTTAGTTTTGGTCATTTAATGCACTATTTTTGTGCTGGTTGGCCTCCTGCCGGGAGATGACACTTTCAAGACAGCATCAGCTGTGGTAGTATGGGGAGGATCAGGCAGTGGGTGGGGCCCTAGAACTCCCAAGAGTATATGCCCTTTGTCTTCAGCTACCAGGGTGAGTAGGAAAGGACCATCAGGTCGGGGCAGGGCTAGGCGTGTCTGAGCTCAGACTCTTCTTGGGCGAGTCTTGCTGCAGCTGCTGTGGGGATGGAGGTGTGGTTCCCACGTAAATGGAATTATGTTCCCAGGAGGATTATGGCTACCTCTGCTGTGTCGTGCAGGTTGTCAGGGAAGTAGGGGAAAACTGGCAGTCACAGACCTCACCCAGCTCCCACGAAACCCAGAAGATCAATCTCATTCCCACCATGCCCCCAACCCAGTAGTACCAAGTCTGTTTCCAGGCAGTGGGCAAACAGGACTGAGAACTTGCCCCAGGCTACCAGCCTCCCAGCTGCAAAAGCAAGTAGTGCTTTTGTGCTTCCCTGCCTGTGGAGTCTGCACACCAGATTCATGCCTTCCCCCAAGTTCTGTCCAGGAGATTTCCTATTCAGTTGGAATTGTTACAAAATTCAGCTGGAGTTTTCCTTCTCCCTGTGATGTTTTCTGAGTTCCTCTGGCAGTCCTCCCCAGGTAGCCCTGTGAGACAAGTCAGAAATGGCTTCCCTGGGAACCCAGAGAGCCCACAGGGCTTTTCCTGCTACTTCCTTTACCCCTGTATTTCACTTGGTTCTCTAAATTGACTCAGCTCCAGGTAAGGTCAGAATCTTCTCCCATGATCTCGACCTTCAGGTTCCCCAGTGAGGTTGTGTGTTTGAAGGTGGACAATCCCCCTTTCCTACTTCCACAGTTTGGGCACTCACCGTATTTGGGGCATCTCCCGGGTCCTGCGGGAGCAATACACTTCCTTCAGAGGGTCTGTGGATTCTCATGGCTTTCCTGAATTATTCCTGCAGTAGTTCTGGAGCAAAAGTTCACGATGCAAGGCTCCACATGCTGCTCTGTCCGTCCAAGTGGGAGCTGCAGTCTAGTCCTGCCTCCCGTCCACCATCTCTGTAGCCTTATATTAATAGTATATTTTGAAGTCAGGTAATGAGATGCCTCCAGCTTTGTTCTTTTTGCTTAGGATTGCTTTGGCTATTTAGGCTCTTTTTTGGTTCCATATGAATTTTACAATAATTTTTTTCTAATTCTGTGAAAAATGATGTTGGTAGTTTGACAGGAATAGCATTTAATCTCTTAATTGCTTCAAGTAGTGTGGCCATCTTAATGATATTGACTCTTCTAATCCATGAGCATGGAATGTTTTTCCATTTGTTTGTGTTGTCTCTGATTTCTTTCAGCAGCAATTTATAGTTCTCCTTTTACCTCCTTGGTTAGCTATATTTTTAGGGATTTTATTCTTTTTGTGTCTATTGTGAATGGGATTACGTTCTTGATTTGGCTCTCACCTTGGACATTATTGGTGTATAGAAATGCTACTGATTTTTTGTACATTGATTTTGTGTCCTGAAACTTTACTGAACTTGTTTATCAGTTCCAGGAGCCTTTTGGCAGATTCTTTAAAGTTTTCTAGGTATGCAATTATGTTATCAGTGAACAGAAAAATTTGACTTCTTCTTTTCCTATTTGGATGCCTTTTATTTCTTTCTCTTGCCTAATGGCTCTGGCTAGTACTTCCAGTGCTATGTTGAATAAGAGAGGTGAGAGTGGGCATCCTTGTCTTGTGCTAGTTCTCAAGGGTAATGCTTCCAGCTTTTGCCCATTCAGTAGGATTTTGGCTGTGGGTTTGTCATAGATGGCTCTTATTATTTTGAAGTAAGTTCCTTTGATAACCTAATTTGCTGAGAGTTTTTATCATGAAGGGATGTTGGATTTTATCAAAGGCTTTTTCCATGTCTATTGAGATGATCATATGGGTTTTCTTTCTAATTCTGTTTATGTGGTGAATCACATTTATGGATTCACATATGTTGAACCAACCTTGCATTGTGAGAATGAAGCCTACTTGATCATGGTGAATTAACTTTTTTTTTTTTTTTTGAGTCAGTGTCTCATTCTGTCACCTGGGCTGGAGTGCAGCGGCACAATCACAGCTCATTGAAGCCTCAACTTCCTGGGCTGGAGTGATCCTCACACCTCAGCCTCCTAAATAGCTGGGACCACTACACCCAGCTAATTTTTTATTTTTTCTGTACATGTGGGGTCTCATATCATGTTGCTCAAACTCCTGGGCTCAAGCAATTCTCCTGACTCAACCTCCCATAGTGCTGGGATAACAAGTATGAGCCACCATGCCTGGCCGTGAATTAACTTTTTCATGTGTAGCTGGATTCAATTTGCAAGTATTTTGTTGAGCATTTTTTTCAGTCTATGTTCATAGGGATATTGGCCTGTAGTTTCTTTTTTGTCTTTGCCAGGTTTTGGTATAAGGATAATGCCGGCTTCATAGAATAAGTTAGGGAGGAGTCCCTCCTCCTCATTTTTTTGGAATAGTTTCAGTAGAATTGGTACCAGTTCTTCTTTGTACTTTTGGTAGAATTTGGCTGTGAATCTTTCTGGTCCCAGGATTTTTTTTTTTTTAGTGTTAGATTATTTTATTACTGAATCAATTTCAAAACTCAATATTGTCTATTTGGGGTTTCAATTGCTTCTTGATTCAATCTTTGGAGGTTGTATTTCCAGGAATTTATCCATTTCCTCTAGATTTTCTTGTTTGTATGCATAGAGATGTTCATAATGATCTCTGAGGATCTTTTATATTTCTGTGGGATTAGTTGTAATGTCACCTTTGTCCTTTCTAAATGTGCTTATTTGGATCGTCGTTTTTTTCTTTGCTAATGTAGCTAGCACTCTATCGGTCTTGCATTTCCTTTCAAAGATCCAACTTTTTGTTTCATTGATTCTTTGTATGGATTTTTGAATCTTGATTCCATTCAGTTCCGTTCTGATTTTAGTTATTTCTTTTCTTCTCCTAGCTTTGGGGTTAGTTTGTTCTTGTTTTGGAATGAACATTTTTAAGGCCTTTAATATATATGGCCAAATTGCCATCCAAAAAGAATGTATCACTCTGCACTGCCACAAGCAAAGCATGGAGTGCTCCCGTCATCTCAGAATAAAACCCATCCATTTAATCAGCTCATTTGATGAAGGCCCAGGAAAACAAAGTTAGGGCATGATTCTTACTAGGTAGATGAAGAGAGTTAAGAGATGGCTAGTGGGGCGGGAAAGGACTGAAGCCTCAAGCCTTCATCCTGTTTAATTGTGAAGTATAGTGACCAACTAGTATAGTTCTAGTTGGCCTGAGACTTTCCAGGTTTTAGCACTGAGAGTCCAGAGTCCCAGGAAACCCCTAAGTGTCAGGCAGACAAGGACACTTGGTCGCTCTATCAAAAGTTAAACACCAGTACCACCTCTAAAGTTCTATTTACCACTTACAATTTCAGTTTTGAGCCTGTGTCTAAAACTCATTTTTTTAAGATACTCCTTGGTATATTCAAGGAAAACATCATAGAGCAGAGCCTAAGACGTGTGAGTGGTAAATAGAATAGGTCGGGTGTGAATCCTTCTGCTAACCTGAAAAATAAGGCAGTCAGCGTCCTTGGACCCTACTAGTGTCATCCAGGTCCAGGGCCTTCCCCCTCCTAGGATTCCATGTTCATGAAATCTGAGCCAAGCAACAGTATTGGTATTAGATTAGGCTTATTTAACCTCAACCACAAAAGAATGTTAGATTTGCTGAGAAAAAGTGGACATTCTCTGAAAAACATCCCCTTATTTTCTAAGTGTTCAAATTAACTAATAGGCATTTCCTTTCTTCTTTTTTTTTTTTTTTTTTTTGAGATGGAGTCTCACTCTGTCACCAGGCTGGAGTGCAGTGGCGTGATCTCGGCTCACTGCAACCTCTGCCTTCTAGGTTCAAGCGAGTCTCCTGCCTCAGCCTCCCAAGTAGCTGGGACTACAGGTGTGTGCCACCACGCCCAGCTAATTTTTGTATTTTTAGTAGAGACAGGGTTTCACCATGTTGGCCAGGATGGTCTCGACCTCTTGACCTTGTGATCTGCCTGCCTTCACCTCCCAAAGTGCTGGGATTACAGGTGTGAGCCACTGCGCCCGGCCTCCTTTCTTCTTGTGCTATTGAAGAGGGATTTGTGATTTAGGGGGAGCTGACATATGATCCTTCAACATGGAGAACTCTACCTGTCTTCAAAGGAAGCTCAGTTCTAGTGGGGCAAACACTGTGCATAGTTTGCCCTTGACCTTTGGGTTCCATAAGCTCTCTGTTGGGCTGGGCTGGAATTTACTTCTCACCAGTCACCCATGGAGGACCCACTCAGTGAGGGCCCACTCAGTGAGGGCCCACTCAGTGAGGGAAGATGCACAGAACATGGTGATGGGCCCTGGCCACTGTGCAATGCCAAGAGGAGTCCTCCTTGAGTTGAGTTTTACAGCCTCTCCAGGTCACCTTCATTTTAGGACTCTTTTCTTCATGGTGCCTTTGTACCTTCCCAGGACAGTATTTATGATGAAATGGAAGAGAAGTGGTCAAAACAGAAGGCGAAATGGAAGAAGGATGAGAAGTTCGAGCGAGAAAATATCCTGCTACAGCAAAGTGAGTACAGAAACTCTAGCTTTTTTGATGACAAGTGCATTAAAAAACTGCCATGAAGTTTGGTCTTGACTTGAGGAAGGTGGCCTTGGGCTTACCAAGGGTGAAGGGCCACATGCTAGATACCTGAATGGAAGGTGCCCAGAGTTTTCATGAAAGCAAAATGACAACAAGGGTAGGGTCTTTTTTGAAGTTCAGGCATCTGATCTAAGAGAGTCTAAGCCTGTACCTTCTGAAACTCATTTGGTCCAAGTTTGCCCATGATGGCTGGAACAAATGTTAGAATCCTTGTAGGGAGTGCAGACTTATTATCTAGAAACAGATGAACCCAAAGTTCCAAGAGTTCTTTAGTTAGAATGTGAAATGTTCACTTGCATGTGGGCAGGGGGCAGATAGGAACAACACAATCCATTATACTAAGAGCTTCTATATTCCCACGTCTTCCAGAAGGAAGTCACACTTGGTAAATATTTTTAATATTTCCAACAATTAACACAGAGCTTGCACCATACAAAGTATTCTATAGGTGTACCTCCCACCACCATTGAACTGGTTCATAAAAGGAAAAAAGAAGAGAATTTGTAGAGACTACTCCAGGCCTAGAAGACTAGTTGAGGTAGGAGTGGGACCTCTACAGACCTATTCCACATTCCACGCCAACCACATTTATTTCAGATTTAGTTGATTTTAACAAATTACTCATTTAAATGCAGATACGCCATGGGAAAATTAATTCACATTCTGGTGGGCACTCTGGACTGCCAGAAGGTAATATGAAGACCCCGGAGTTAAGGCTGGGGAACGGGAGGGGGAGCTGCTCCTGTCTGGGGCTTTACCTAGAATTCTAGTGCAATAGAACCCAAGTCATATCCCAGATTCTAGCTACTCATACAACTCTCATCCCATGTTGCCAAAGTCTAAGTAAAGATGTAACCGCCAGTTTTGGAAGACCAGAATTCAGCTGCTCACCATCCAGCTCAGTCAGAGGCTTACGCTGTCAGACCAGAGACTCCCTGTCCATCCCCAGAATTGCAACACTGAAATCTGTGTTTCCCTCCACCCCTCCTTCCTCTTGTTTGATACTGGGGCTCTACTGGCAGGTTTCCTGCCCAGGAAAAGAGCTGAAGCCTACCTCTACCCCAGCACTAAGTACAGGATGAATTTTATTGCTGGCAAAGTAATGTTAGCCAAGAGCTTTATTTTAAGATAAGGATATCCATGATAGCATAGTGGTTATGTCAGCAGAGGGAATGGACAAAATAAAAAGCAACAGATTCAAAATGAACTACACACAAAAGAACCAGAGATGTTGGTGGTAAATCCCATATGACTAATGTGATTGAGGACAACCACCGTGCTTACCTCACCCTCAAGCACCTTCAGGTGAGTGTCAGAGGCCGAACACCAGGCTGCAATGACCTTGAGTCTGACACAGTCTGGAATTGCTTTTATCTTTAGATATTCTGGGTTTATCATTGCACCTGCTTTTCCCATCTTTACACATATATGTGCTTTCCTGTCACTTCCACAGAAAAAAAGATGACCAAAAAATTCGAATTGGAGTCAGGAGAAGAAGATAAGAAAATAAATGAATCCTGCAGTGCTGTCTTTGAGAACTTCATTCAAGAGAAGGAGGTAACTCAGCCCAAAGCACCTTGGTGATTGAATGGGTAGTCCAGGTGGTACACCCAAGTCCCCAGATGTGCCTCCATAATTAGGTGATCTTTTTGTCTTTCTGGGCATAATCCTCCTCTCCCAGCTTTCTGGAAATGTATGCAAATAGACTGACAGTCTTGCTGTCCTTTAGCTGGACAATCTTCCCACAGGCTAGACAGTCTTATCAAAGGGTTCTTAGAACAAAAATTTTACTTAACTGGAAATAGCAGAATGCTAAACATGCAGAAACTGAAATTCCTTATTTTGCCAAAATCCCATCTCTGAATATCCTTTTCATTCCTCACTGTAGCTGTTATAGCTGTAGTGCTATTACTGGGCGCTAGGGCAGGTACAGGTTTAACTTTATGGGAACTTGCCAAAACTATTTTCCAAAGTAGTTGTACCATTTTTTTCTTGCATCTTAGATATATTGGAATTCTAGTTGCTGTATATCCTCCACAACAATTAGTTTTGCTAGTCCTTTAATTTTGGCCATTCCAGTGGGCATGAAGTGGTACTTCATTATGGTTTTAGTTTCCCTGATGACTAATTATGTTGGGCATTTTCTCATATGCTTATTGGTCCATTCATATATGTTCTTCCATAAAGTGCCTGTTCAAGTCTTTTCCCATTTGAAAAAGTAGGAGGTGCTTACATTTTTATTTTTGATATGTAGGAGTACTTTTATATTGTGGATACAAGTTTTTTTTGCCAGATATACATGTTGTAAATATTGTCTGTCAGCCTGTGGTTTGCCTCTTCATTTTATTAATGATATATTTTGATATACAGAAGCTTTACGTTTTGATGAAAGGCAATGATCATTTTTTTACTTTTATGGTTACAGATTTTTGTGTCCTCTCTATAAAATCATTGCCTATTCCAAGGTCATGAAGATATTCTATTTTTTAGAAGCTTTAAAATTTTAGCTTCTATGATTCTATGATCTATTTTGAATAATTTTTGTGTATGAAGTGAAGTGTAAGAGTCATGGGTCATTTTTGTCTTATGGATATTCAGTTGTCCCAGCATCATTCTTTAAAAATACTTTCCTTTCCCCATTGAGTTGCCTTAGTGTCTGATACAGTTTAGATTTGTGTCCCTGCCCAAATCTCATGTCAAATTGTAATCTCCAATGTTGGAGAAGGGGGTCTGGTGGGAGGTGATTGGATGATGGGGACAGATTCTCCCCCTTTCTGTTCTCGTGATAGTGAGTGAGTTCTCAAAAGATCAGGTTGTAGCACTTCCCCCTTCTCTCTCTTTCTTTTGTTCCAGCTATGTAAGACAGGCCTCCTTCCTCTTTACCTTCTGCCATGATTGTAAGTTTCCTGAGGCCTCCCCAGCCATGCTTGCAGAAATGTGAGCCAATTAAACCTCTTTTCTTTCTTTTTTTTTAATTCTTTTTTTAATTTATTATACTTTAAGTTCTAGGGTACATGTGCACAACGTGCCGGTGTGTTAAATATGTATACGTGTGCCATGTTGGTGTGCTGCACCCAGTAACTCGTCATTTACATTAGGTATATCTCCTAATGCTATCCTTTCCCCCCTCCCCCCACCCCACGACTGGCCCTGGTGTGTGGTGTTCCCCAACCTGTGTCCAAGTGTTCTCATTGTTCAATTCCTACCTATGAATGAGAACACGCGGTGTTTGGTTTTCTGTCCTTGCAATAGTTTGCTCAGAATGTTGGTTTCCAACTTCATCCATGTCCCTACAAAGGACATGAGCTCATCATTTTTTATGGCTGCATAGTATTCCATGGTGTATATGTGCCACATTTTCTTAATCCAGTCTATCATTGATGGACATTTTGGTTGGTTCCAAGTCTTTGCTATTGTGAATAGTGCCGCAATAAACATACGTGTGCATGTGTCTTTATAGCAGCATGATTTATAATCCTTTGGGTATATACCCAGTAATGGGATGGCTGTGTCAAATGGGATTTCTAGTTCTAGACCCTTGAGGAATCGCCACACTGTCTTCCACAATGGTTGAACTAGTTTACAGTCCCACCAACAGTGTAAAAGTGTTCCTATTTCTCCACATCCTCTCTAGCACCTGTTGTTTCCTGACTTTTTAATGATCACCATTCTAACTGGTGTGAGATGGTATCTCATTGTGGTTTTGATTTGCATTTCTCTGATGGCCAGTGATGATGAACATTTTTTCATGTGTCTGTTGGCTGCATAAATGTCTTCTTTTGAGAAGTGTCTGTTCATATCCTTCGCCCACTTGTTGATGGGGTTGTTTGATTTTTTCTTGTAAATTTGTTTAAGTTCTTAGTAGATTGTGGATATTAGCCCTTTGTCAGATGGGTAGATTGCAAAAATTTTCTCCCATTCTGTAGGTTGCGTGTTCACTCTGATGGTAGTTTCTTTCGCTGTGCAGAAGCTCTTTAGTTTATTTAGATCCCATTTGTCAATTTTGGCTTTTGTTGCCATTGCTTTTGGTGTTTTAGACATGAAGTCCTTGCCCATGCCTAGGTCCTGAATGGTATTGCCTAGGTTTCCCTCTAGGGTTTTTATGGTTTTAGGTCAGACATTTAAGTCTTTAATCCATCTTGAATTAATTTTTGTATAAGATGTAAGGAAGGGATCCAGTTTCAGCTTTCTACACATGACTAGCCAGTTTTCCAAGCACCATTTATTAAATAGGGAGTACTTTCCCCATTTCTTGTTTTTGTCAGGTTTGTCAAAGATCAGATGGTTGTAGATGCGTGGTATTATTTTTGAGGGCTCTGTTCTGTTCCATTGGTCTATATCTATGTTTTGGTACCAGTACCATGCTGTTTTGGTTACTGTAGCCTTGTAGTATAGTTTGAAGTCAGGTAGTGTGATGCCTCCAGCTTTGTTCTTTTGGCTTAGGATTGTCTTGGCAATACAGGCTCTTTTATGGTTCCAGATGAACCATAAAAGTAGTTTTTTCCAATTCTGTGAAGAAAGTCATTGGTAGCTTAATGGGGATGGCATTGAATCTGTAAATTACCTTGGGCAGTATGGCCATTTTCACGATGTTGATTCTTCCTATCCATGAGCATGGAATATTCTTCCATTTGTTTGTGTCCTCTTTTATTTCGTTGAGCAGTGGTTTGTAGTTCTCCTTGAAGAGGTCCTTCACATCCCTTGTAAGTTGGATTCCTAGGTATTTTATTCTCTTTGAAGCAATTGTGAATGGGAGTTCACTCATGATTTGGCTCTCTGTTTGTCTGTTATTGGTGTATAGGAATGCTTGTGATTTTTGCACATTGATTTTGTATCCTGAGACTTTGCTGAAGTTGCTTATCAGCTTAAGGAGATTTTGGGCTGAGACGATGGGGTTTTATAAATATACAATCATGTCATCTGCAAACGGGGACAGTTTGACTTCCTCTTTTACTAATTGAATACCCTTTATTTCTTTCTCCTGCCTGATTGCCCTGGCCAGAACTTCCAACACTATGTTGAATAGGAGTGGTGAGAGAAGGCATCCCTGTCTTTTGCCAGTTTTCAAAGGGAATGCTTCCAGTTTTTGCCCATTCAGTATGATATTGGCTGTGGGTTTGTCATAGATAGCTCTTATTATTTTGAGATACGTCCCATCAATACCCAATTTATTGAGAGTTTTTAGCATGAACGGTTTTCGAATTTTGTTGAAGGCCTTTTCTGTATCTATTGAGATAATCATGTGGTTTTTGTCTTTGGTACTGTTTATATGATGGATTACGTTTATTGATTTGCATATGTTGAACCAGCCTTGCATCCCAGGGATGAAGCCCACTTGATCATGGTGGATAAGCTTTTTGATGTGATCCTGGATTCAGTTTGCCAGTATTTTATTGAGGATTTTTGCATCGATGTTGATCAGGGATATTGGTCTAAAATTCTCTTTGTTTGTTGTGTCTCTGCCAGGCTTTGGTATCAGGATGATGCTGGCCTCATAAAATGAGTTAGGGAGGATTCCCTCTTTTTCTATTGATTGCAATAGTTTCAAAGGAATGGTACCAGCTCCTCCTTGTACCTCTGGTAGAATTCGGCTGTGAATCCGTCTGGTGCTGGACTTTTTTTGGTTGGTAGGCTTTTAATTATTGCCTCAATTTCAGAGCCTGTTATTGGTCTATCCAGGGATTCAACTTCTTCCTGGTTAAGTCTTGGGAGGGTGTATGTGTCCAGGAATTTATCCATTTCTTCTAGATTTTCTAGTTTATTTGCATAGAGGTGTTTGTAGTATTCTCTGATGGTAGTTTGTATCTCTGTGGGATCGGTGGTAATATCCCCTTTATCATTTTTTATTGCATCTATTTGATTCTTCTCTCTTTACTTCTTTATTAGTCTTGCTAGTGGTCTATCAATTTTGTTGATCTTTTCAAAAAACCAGCTCCTGGATTCACTGATTTTTTGAAGGGTTTTTTGTGTCTCTATCTCCTTCAGTTCTGCTCTGATCTTAGTTATTTCTTGCCTTCTGCTAGCTTTTGAATGTGTTTGCTCTTGCTTCTCTAGTTCTTTTAATTGTGATGTTAGGGTGTCAATTTTAGATCTTTCCTGCTTTCCCTTGTGGGCATTTAGTGCTATAAATTTCCCTCTACACACTGCTTTAAATGTGTCCCAGAGATTCTGGTATGTTGTGTCTTTGTTCTCATTGGTTTCAAAGAACATCTTTATTTCTGCCTTCATTTCGTTATGTACCCAGTAGTCATTCAGGAGCAGGTTTTTCAGTTTCCATGTAGTTGTGCTGTTTTGAGTGAGTTCTTAATCCTGAGTTCTAGTTTGATTGCACTGTGGTCTGAGAGACAGTTTGTTGTGATTTCTGTTCTTTTACATTTGCTGAGGAGTGCTTTACTTCCAACTATGTGGTCAATTTTGGAATACGTGCGATGTGGTGCTGAGAAGAATGTATATTCTGTTGATTTGGGGTGGAGAGTTCTGTAGATGTCTATTAGGTCCACTTGGTGCAGAGCTGAGTTCAATTCCTGTATATCCTTGTTAACTTTCTGTCTCGTGGAACTGTCTAATGTTGACAGTGGGGTATTAAAGTCTCCCATTATTATTGTGTGGGAATCTAAGTTTCTTTGTAGGTCTCTAAGGACTTACTTTATGAATCTGGCTGCTCCTGTATTGGGTGCATATGTATTTAGGATAGTTAGCTCTTCTTGTTGAATTGATCCCTTTGCCATTATATAATGGCCTTCTTTGTCTCTTTTGATCTTTGTTGTTTTAAAGTCTGTTTTATCAGAGACTAGGATTGCAACCCCTGCCTTTTTTTTGTTTTCCACTTTTTTGGTAGATCTTACTCCATCCCTTTATTTTGAGCCTATGTATGTCTCTGCAGGTGAGATGGGTCTCCTGCATACAGGACACTGATGGGTCTTGACTCTATCCAGTTTGCCAGTCTGTGTCTTTTAATTGGAGCATTTAGCCCATTTACATTTAAGGTTAATATTGTTATGTGTGAATTTGATCCTCTCATTATGATGTTAGCTGGTTATCTGTTCATTAGTTGATGCAGTTTCTTCCTGACATTGATGGACTTTACAATTTGGCATGTTTTTGCAGTGGCTGGTACCGGTTGTTCCTTTCCATGTTTAGTGCTTCCTTCAGGAGCTCTTGAAAGACAGGCCTGGTGATGACAAAATCTCTCAGCATTTGCTTCTCTGTAAAGGATTTTATGTCTCCTTCACTTATGAAGCTTAGTTTGACTGGATATGAAATTCTGGGTTGAAAATTCTTTTCTTTAAGAATGTTGAATACTGGCCCCCACTCTCTTCTGGCTTGTAGAGTTTCTGCCGAGAGATCCACTGTTAGTCTGATGGGCTTCCCTTTGTGGGTAACCCAACCTTTCTCTCTGCCTGCCCTTAACATTTTTTCCTTCATTTCAACTTTGGTGAATCTGACAATTAGGTGTCTTGGAGTTGCTCTTCTCGAGGAGTATCTTTGTGGCATTCTCTGTATTTCCTGAATTTGAATGTTGGCCTGCCTTGCTAGGTTGGGGAAGTTCTCCTGGATAATATCCTGCAGAGTGTTTTCCAACTTGGTTCCATTCTCCCTGTCACTTTCAGGTACACCAATCAGACATAGATTTGGTCTTTTCACATAGTCCCATATTTATTGGAGGCTTTGTTCATTTCTTTTTACTCTTTTTTCTCTAAACTTCTCTTCTTGCTTCATTTCATTCATTTGATCTTCAATCACTGATACCCTTTCTTCCACTTGATCGAATCAGCTACTGAAGCTTGTGCGTGCATCACATAGTTCTTGTGCCATGATTTTCAGCTCCATCAGGTCATTTAAGGACTTCTCTACACTGTTTTTTCTAGTTAGCCATTCGTCCAATCTTTTTTCAAGGTTTTTAGCTTGTTTGTGATGGGTTCAAACATCCTCCTTTAGCTTGGAGAAGTTTGTTATTACTGATCATCTGAAGCCTTCTTCTCTCAACTCGTCAATTCATTCTCTGTCCAGCTTTGTTCCATTGCTGGTGAGGAGCTGCATTCCTTTGGAGGAGAAGAGTCGCTCTGATTTTTAGAATTTTCAGCTATTCTGCTCTGGTTTCCCCCCATCTTTGTGGTTTTATCTACCTTTGGTCTCTGATGAAGGTGATGTACAGATGAGGTTTTGGTGTGGATGTCCTTTCTGTTTGTTAGTTTTCCTTCTAACAGTCAGGACCCTCAGCTGCAGGTCTGTTGGAGTTTGCTGGAGGTCCACTCCAGACCCTGTTTGCCTGGGTATCACCAGGAGAGGCTGTAGAACTGCAGATACTGCAGAACAGCAAATGTTGCTGCCTGATCGTTTCTCTGAAAGCTTCATCTCAGAGGGGCACCTGGCTGTATGAGTTGTCAGTTGGCCCCTACTGGGTGGTGCCTCCCAGTTAGGCTTCTCGGGGGTCAGGGACCCACTTGAGGAGGCAGTCTGTCCATTCTCAGATCTCAAACTCCATGCTGGGAGAACCACTACTCTCTTCAAAGCTGTCAGACAGGGACGTTTAAATCTGCAGAAGTTTCTGCTGCCTTTTGTTGAGCTATGCCCTGCCCCCAGAAGTGGAGTCTACAGAGGCAGGCAGGCCTCCTTGAGCTGTGGTGGGCTCCACCCAATTCGAGCTTCCCAGCTGCTTTGTTTACCTACTCAAGCTTCAGCAATAGCAGGCGCCCATCCCCCAGCCTCACTGCTGCCTTGCCATTCGATCTCAGACTGCTGTGCTAGCAGTGAGCAAGGCTCCGTGGGCATGGGACCCTCCCAGCCATGCATGGGATATAATCTCCTGGTGTGCCGTTTGCTAAGACTGTTGGAAAAGCACGGTATTAGGGTGGGAGTGACCCGATTTTCCAGGTGCCGTCTGTCACGGCTTCCCTTGGCTAGGAAAGGGAATTCTCTGACCCCTGGTGCTTCCCAGGTGAGGCGGTGCCCCACCCTGGTTCAGCTCCCAGTCCGTGGGCTGCACCCACTGTCCTGCACCCACTGTCTGACAAGCCCCAGTGAGATGAACCTGGTACCTCAGTTGGAAATGCAGAAATCACCTGTCTTCTGCGTCACTGATGCTGGGAGCTATAGACTGGAGGTGTTCCTATTTGGCCATCTTGGAAACTCCCCCTAAACCTCTTTTCTTTATAAATTACCCAGTCTCTCAGGTAGTTCTTCATAGAAATGTGAGATCAGACTAATATAGTGTCTTTGCTGTATTTGGGGTGTTAGGACTCTCCGTTCTGTTTGACTATTTTTCCATACTTAGGTCAATAACACATTGTCTTGACTACTGAAGTTTGAAATCGGGTAGCAAAGGTTATCTAGCTTTGCTATTGTTTTTCAAGATTATTTTGCCTTTCCACATGCTTTGTATTTTTACATAAATGTTAGAACTAGCTTGTCAATTTAGAATTAGCTTATCAAGGAAGTTTGCTGATATTTTGACTGGGATTTCATTGAATATAAAGATCAATCTGTGGCGAGATTAATTCTTAAGAGTATTGAATCTATCCACTGACTTAAGAAAAGCTTTTGATGAAAATATAATTTCTTTTAATATTTGTCAGTGAGATAAGGTTGAACATAATTAAGATTTTCATTAACTTCAACAAGTCATGTCACTAGTTTATAATGTGTGCTTCATTATAGCAGTGTCTAAGCTTTGGTGAATATTATATTCCTGAATCCTAGTCTGGCTTTCTTAACTCCCTAGAAGATGTGCCAGAACCACAGTGCTAACCTTTTCCTAATAAAATTGTTTTTAGGAGCTCTTGAAACAACATCAAAGTGACACCTTGCAATTAGAAGAGCTGAGAAAAACCAAAGAGGTAAGCTTTTTCATCCTTTCCTGTGGACTTGGTATATTACAAATACACCAGTAAAATAACAAGCTGTCAGTATAATGGAATCGATGATAATTTCCCCAAAACCAATAAGAAATGGAAGACCTAAAGCTGAGTTTACTGGATTCAATAAGTTAAAAAGAATTTTTGAAATTATCTGTAAAATAAAGCCAGTGGGTCTTTTTAAAGTCTGATTTGAACAAATAGATCAGCAATATACTATGTGATCTTCAATGTTGAATGACTTTCATTTCTAGCAAGGTTCAAACCACAAATGATCTTTCAGTTATAAAACACCAAGTTCTTCCCTTTGAGCTCTGAAAAGTATAAAACTGTCTCCTTTGGAACTCTGTCACCAAGCCTGTCCTTAAACTCTGAATGTACCTCACACATGATAACTTCCTCAGGGACTCTATTCTGGGGCAAATTATGGCAGTCTGTGGGAGACAACTGAAGAGGAGCTGTTCAAATCCACAAGGTGATGTGTGATTCTTCCATCACTGAGAATTTGACTTGGATCCAGAATGGACACTTTTGAGAAAACATTAGTTATTATGAAGGCATTGTAAATGAATTCTATCTTAGAGCCCAGGCAGGGCTTCAGCATTATGGAAAGGCAAACAGACTGTGGTGTCCTACAAGTTCAAGAAATGGGCTTTGGAGGAAGATATACCCAGTGTATTATAATAACTATTTTCATGAGCTTGTCTACGAATTCTGTCATTTGTGTCATGTCTGGGCCTGTTTCTCTTCATTGATTTTTCTCCTCATTTATGGTCATATTTCCTTATTTGCATGCCTGGTAAGTTTGGCTTGGATGTCAGTCATTTTGGTGTTTACCTTGTTGGGTGCTGAATATTTTTATATTCCTTTAGATATTCTTAAGCTTTGCCCTGGGATGCAGTTAAGTTGCCTGGAAACAGTTTGATCCTTTCAAGCCTTGCTTTTTAAGCTTCGTTGGGCAGAACTAAAGCAGTCTTTAGTGTAGAACTAATTTTCCCCACTATTGAGGTAATACCCTCTGAGTACTCGACACCATACCCTCTGTATGAGAAGGATTTTCTACTCTGCCTGGTGGGACCATGAACTATTCCCAGCCTTGTGTTGGCCCTGGGGATTGTTCCACCTGCTCCTCGCTGATGGTTCATTCCTCTAACCTCGTCTCTTTCTATTTCTTCCCTACATCACTCCACCCCAGAGGCACTTGCCTCCTTGCTGTTCCCTTAACAGGCCAGGATGTTCCTACCTGGGGGTCTTTGATATTCTCTCTTCCTGAAAAGCTCTTTCCCAGATATCCACATGACTAACTTCCTTTCCTCCTCCGGTTCTTTATTCAAATGCCACCTTCTCAGAAGCTGCCCAATTTAAGGGCTCCGCTCCCTTCCCAACACTTGCTTTTCTCCAAATGGGATGCCACTGGAGGTTTTTGAGGAGAGAGTGTCATTTGGGAAAATAACTGTGGCAGCAATGTGAAGGAGAATCTGAAGAGGCAAAATGATGGGAGGCAGAACCTATTAGAAGGGTCACCTCCCCTTTACACCTCAACCTGACTTCTGCTCCAATCCCAGCCATGGAAACTGTTCTTGTTAAAATCACAAGTAAATTCCGAGTTGCCAAATCCAAGGAATGCTTCACCTTACTGGACATGAGCAGTATCAGGTGCAATTGATCACTCTCTCCTTGCAACATTCACCTGTCTTAGCTTTCATGGGCTTCTGGTGTTTCCTTCACCTCATTGGTCACACCTTCTCAATCTCCTTTACTAGAACTAGAACTCTGCTTAAAACCCTTCAATGGCACCCCACTGTTCTCCCACCTACTTTCTAAGTCCTGGAGTATTTTGAGGCTTGTTCCCAGGCCCCACTTCTCTTCTTTATCTCCCGTTTCTCCTTTGGTGAGCTCATCTGTTCACACAGATGTAAAAGCCATCTCTGTACTGATAACTTGGGTTGATACCTCCAGCCTTGCCTCTCTCCTGAGCTCCCGGCTTGTACATCCAACTGCCCATTTGACATTTCAACATAGGTGACATACAGACACCTCAAAATTAACATGCCCATTTCCACACTCTCAATTTTCCACCAGAGATTTAGCCCCCAAATTGTCAACTCCCTCAGCTGTTCTAAGCCTAGACCTGAAGTCATCCTTGATTTCTTCTTTCCTTTCACTCTCCCAAATTCAACCCAGCAGCCTCAGCCGATCCTCTATAACATAATCCAAATTCATCCACGTCCCTCCAACTCTGTTGTCACCTTACCCTAGTCTATTGTTTCTCACCTACATGACTATAGTATTCTGCTCCTTAGTTCCATTGCTTTCCCTCTTGCCCTTCCAATCCATCCCCATGGAGCATAATGTAAACAGTAAGATACGTGCATTCACTTCTCTGCTTAAAACCCTTCAGTAGGTCCCCATTGTTCTTAGGTTACCTTGTCCTCTCAGGTGCCACCAGGCTCCCCTGTATTTCCTCACTATGGCCCTCTATCCTTACTATCTCTATTCCAGCCATATTGGTGTTCCTTTGGGTCCTCAAACAGAATGAGAATTTTGCATTTTTTTATTATACTGTAAGTTTTAGGGTACATGTGCACAACGTACAGGTTTGTTACATATGTATACATGTGCCATGTTGGTGTGCTGCACCAAGTAACTCGTCATTTAACATTAGGTATATCTCCTAATGCTATCCCTCCCCCCTCCCCCACCCCAAAACAGGCCCCGGTGTGTGATGTTCCCCTTCCTGTGTCCATGTGTTCTCATTGTTCAATTCCTACCTCTGAGCAAGAACAAGTGGTGTTTGGTTTTTTGTCCTTGCAATAGTTTGCTCAGAATGATGGTTTCCAGCTTCATCCATGTCCCTACCAAGGACATGAGCTCATCATTTTTTATGGCTGCATAGTATTCCATGGTGTATATGTGCCACATTTTCTTAATCCAGTCTATCATTGTTCAACATTAGGGTTGGTTCCAAGTCTTTGCTATTGTGAGTAGTGGCGCAATAAACATATGTGTGCATGTGTCTTTATAGCAGCATGATTTATAATCCTTTGGGTATATACCCAGTAATGGGATGGCTGGGTCAAATGGGATTTCTAGTTCTAGACCCTTGAGGAATCGCCACACTGTCTTCCACAATGGTTGAACTAGTTTACAGTCCCACCAACAATGTAAAAGTGTTCCTATTTCTCCACATCCTCTCTAGCACCTTTTGTTTCCTGACTTTTTAATGATCGCCATTCTAACTGGTGTGAGATGGTATCTCACTGTGGTTTTGATTTGCATTTCTCTGATGGCCAGTGATGATGAACATTTTTTCATGTGTCTTTTGGCTGCATAAATGTCTTCTTTTGAGAAGTGTCTGTTCATATCCTTCGCCCACTTGTTGATGGGGTTGTTTGTTTTTTTCTTGTAAATTTGTTTGAGTTCATTGTAGATTGTGGATATTAGCCCTTTGTCAGATGAGTAGGTTGCAAAAATTTTCTCTCATTCTGTAGGTTGCCTGTTCACTCTGATGGTAGTTTCTTTTGCTGTGCAAAAGCTCTTTAGTTTAATTAGATCCCATTTGCCAATTTAGGCTTTTGTTGCCATTGCTTTTGGTGTTTTAGACATGAAGTCCTTGCCCATGCCTATGTCCTGAATGGTATTGCCTAGGTTTTCTTCTAGGGTTTTTATGGTTTTAGGTCAGACATTTAAGTCTTTAATCCATCTTGAATTAATTTTTGTTTAAGGTGTAAGGAAGGGATCCAGTTTCAGCTTTCTACATATGACTAGCCAGTTTTCCAAGCACCATTTATTAAATAAGGAATCCTTTCCCCATTTCTTGTTTTTGTCAGGTTTGTCAAAGATCAGATAGTGTAGATATACGGCATTATTTCTGAGGGCTCTGTTCTGTTCCATTGATCTATATCTCTGTTTTGGTACCAGTACCATGCTGTTTTAGTTACTGTAGCCTTGTAGTATAGTTTGAAGTCAGGTAGTGTGATGCCTCCAGCTTTGTTCTTTTGGCTTAGGATTGACTTGGCAATGCGGGCTCTTTTTTGGTTCCAGATGAACTTTAAAGTAGTTTTTTCCAATTCTGTGAAGAAAGTCATTGGTAGCTTGATGGGGATGGCATAGAATCTATAAATTACCTTGCGCATTATGGCCATTTTCACGATGTTGATTCTTCCTACCCATGAGCAATGGAATGTTCTTCCATTTGTTTGCATCCTCTTTTATTTCGTTGAGCAGTGGTTTGTAGTTCTCCTTGAAGAGGTCCTTCACATCCCTTGTAAGTTGGATTCCTAGGTATTTTATTCTCTTTGAAGCAATTGTGAATGGGAGTTCACTCATGATTTGGCTCTCTGTTTGTCTGTTATTGGTGTATAGGAATGCTTGTGATTTTTGCACATTGATTTTGTATCCTGAGACTTTGCTGAAGTTGCTTATCAGCTTAAGGAGATTTTGGGCAGAGATGATGGGGTTTTCTAGATATACAATCATGTCATCTGCAAACGGGGACAATTTGACTTCCTCTTTTCCTAATTGAATACCCTTTATTTCCTTCTCCTGCCTGATTGCCCTGGCCAGAACTTCCAACACTATGTTGAATAGGAGTGGTGAGAGAAGGCATCCCTGTCTTTTGCCAGTTTTCAAAGGGAATGCTTCCAGTTTTTGCCCATTCAGTATGATATTGGCTGTGGGTTTGTCATAGATAGCTCTTATTATTTTGAGGTACATCCCACCAATACCTAATTTATTGAGAGTTTTTAGCATGAAGGGTTGTTGAATTTTG
The DNA here is from genome assembly GCF_029281585.2 of Gorilla gorilla gorilla. Classification (NCBI taxonomy): domain Eukaryota; kingdom Metazoa; phylum Chordata; class Mammalia; order Primates; family Hominidae; genus Gorilla; species Gorilla gorilla. The sequence continues at coordinate 103,907,789 of NC_073235.2, read as the reverse complement.
TTGAAGGCCTCTTCTGTATCTATTGAGATAATCATGTGGTTTTTGTCATTGGTTCTGTTTATATGCTGGATTACATTTATTGATTTGTGTATGTTGAACCAGCCTTGCATCCCAGGGATGAAGCCCACTTGATCATGGTGGATAAGCTTTTTGATGTGATCCTGGATTCAGTTTGCCAGTATTTTATTGAGGATTTTTGCATCGATGTTGATCAGGGATATTGGTCTAAAATTCTCTTTGTTTGTTGTGTCTCTGCCAGGCTTTGGTATCAGGATGATGCTGGCCTCATAAAATGAGTTAGGGAGGATTCCCTCTTTTTCTATTGATTGCAATAGTTTCAAAGGAATGGTACCAGCTCCTCCTTGTACCTCTGGTAGAATTCGGCTGTGGTCCTGGACTTTTTTTGGTTAGTAAGCTAGTAATTATTGCCTCAATTTCAGAGCCTGTTATTGGTCTATTCAGGGATTCAACTTCTTCCTGGTTTAGTCTTGGGAGGGTGTACGTGTCCAGGAATTTATCCATTTCTTCTAGATTTTCTAGTTTATTTGCATAGAGGTGTTTATAGTATTCTCTGATGGTAGTTTGTATTTCTGTGGGATTGGTGGTAATATCCCCTTTATCATTTTTTATTGCGTCTATTTGATTCTTCTCTCTTTACTTCTTTATTAGTCTTGCTAGCAGTCTATTAATTTTGTTGATCTTTTCAAAAAACCAGCTCCTGGATTCATTGTTTTTTTGAAGGGTTTTTTGTGTCTCTCTCCTTCAGTTCTGCTCTGATCTTAGTTATTTCTTGCCTTCTGCTAGCTTTTGAATGTGTTTGCTCTTGCTTCTCTAGTTCTTTTAATTGTGATGTTAGGATGTCAATTTTAGATCTTTCCTGCTTTCTCTTGTGGGCATTTAGTGCCATAAATTTCCCCTACACACTGCTTTAAATGTGTCCCAGAGATTCTGGTATGTTGTGTCTTTGTTCTCATTGGTTTCGAAGAACATCTTTATTTCTGCCTTCATTTCGTTATGTACCCAGTAGTCATTCAGGAGCAGGTTTTTCAGTTTCCATGTAGTTGTGTTGTTTTGAGTGAGTTTCTTAATCCTGAGTTCTAGTTTGATTGCACTGTGGTCTGAGAGACAGTTTGTTGTGATTTCTGTTCTTTTACATTTGCTGAGGAGTGCTTTACTTCCAACTATGTGGTCAATTTTGGAATACGTGCGATGTGGTGCTGAGAAGAATGTATATTCTGTTGATTTGGGGTGGAGAGTTCTGTAGATGTCTATTAGGTCCACTTGGTGCAGAGCTGAGTTCAATTCCTGTATATCCTGGTTAACTTTCTGTCTCGTGGAACTGTCTAATGTTGACAGTGGGGTGTTAAAGTCTCCCATTATTATTGTGTGGGAGTCTAAGTCTTTTTGTAGATCTCTAAGGACTTACTTTATGAATCTGGCTGCTCCTGTATTGGGTTCGTATATATTTAGGATAGTTAGCTCTTCTTGTTGAGTTAATCCCTTTACCATTATGTAATGGCCTTCTTTGTCTCTTTTGATCTTTGTTGTTTTAAAGTCTGTTTTATCAGAGACTAGTATTGCAACCCTGCCTTTTTTTGTTTTCCATTTGCTTGGTAGATCTTCCTCCATCCCTTTATTTTGAGCCTATGTATGTCTCTGCATGTAAGGTGGGTGTCCTGAATACAGCACACTGATGGGTCTTGACTCTTTATCCAATTTCCAGTCTGTGTCTTTTAATTGGAGCATTTAGCCCACTTACATTTAAGGTTAATATTGTTATGTGTGAATTTGATCCTGTCATTCTGATGTTAGCTGGTTATTTTGCTCGTTAGTTGATGCAGTTTCTTCCTAGCCTCGATGGTCTTTACAATTTGACATGTTTTTGCAGTGGCTGGTACCAGTTGTTCCTTTCCATGTTTAGTGCTTCCTTCAGGAGCTCTTTTAAGGCAGGCCTGGTGTGACCAAATCTCTCAGCATTTGCTTGTCTGTAAAGTATTTTATTTCTCCTTCAATTATGAAGCTTAGTTTGACTGGATATGAAATTCTGGGTTGAAAATTCTTTTCTTTAAGAATGTTGAATATTGGCCCCCACTCTCTTCTGGCTTGTAGAGTTTCTGCTGACAGATCCGCTGTTAGTCTGATGGGCTTCCCTTTGTGGGTAACCTGAGCTTTCTCTCTGGCTGCCCTTAACATTTTTTCCTTCATTTCAACTTTGGTGAATCTGACAGTTATGTGTCTTGGAGTTGCTCTTCTCGAGGAGTATCTTTATGGTGTTCTCTGTATTTCCTGAATCTGATTGTTGGCCTGCCTTGCTAGACTGGGGAAGTTCTCCTGGATAATATCCTGCAGAGTGTTTTCCAACTTGGTTCCATTCTCCCCGTCACTTTCAGGTGCACCAATCAGACGTAGATTTGGTCTTTTCACATAGTCCCATATTTCTTGGAGGCTTTGTTCGTTTCTTTTTATTCTTTTTTTTCTAAACTTCTCTTCTTGCTTCATTTCATTCATTTGATCTTCCATCACTGATACCCTTTCTTCCAGTTGATTGAATCAGCTACTGAGGCTTGTGCATTTGTCACATAGTTCTTGTGCCATGGTTTTCAGCTCCATCAGGTCCTTTAAGGACTTCTCTGCATTGGTTATTCTAGTTAGCCATTTGTCTAATCTTTTTTCAAGGTTTTTAACTTCTTGGCCATGAGTTCGAACTCTCTCCTTTAGCTCGGAGTAGTTTGATCATCTGAAGCCCTCTTCTCTCAACTCTTCAAAGTCATTCTCCGTCCAGCTTTGTTCTGTTGCTGGCGAGGAGCTGCATTCCTTTGGAGGAGGAGAGGCACTCTGATTTTTAGAATTTTCAGTTTTTCTGCTCTGTTTTTTCCCCATCTTTGTGGTTTTATCTACCTTTGGTCTTTGATGACAGTGACATACAGATGGGGTTTTGGTGTGGATGTCCTTTCTGTTTGTTAGTATTCCTTCTAACAGTCAGGACCCTCAGCTGCAGGTCTGTTGGAGTTTGCTGGAGGTCCACTCCAGACCCTGTTTGCCTGGGTATCAGCAGCGGAGGCTGCAGAACAGCAGATATTGGTGAACAGCAAATGTTGCTGTCTGATTGTTCCTCTGGAAGTTTTGTCTCAGAGGAGTACCCAGCCGTGTGATGTGTCAGTCTGCCCCTACTGGGGGGTGCCTCCCAGTTAGGCTACTCAGGGGTCAGGGACCCACTTGAGGAGGCAGTCTGTCCATTCTCAGATCTCAAGCTGCGTGCTGAGAGAACCACTACTCTCTTCAAAGCTGTCACACAGGGACATTTAAGTCTGCAGAGGTTTCTGCTGCCTTTTGTTTGGTTATGCCTGCCCCCAGAGGTGGAGTCTACAGAGGCAGGCAGGCCTCCTTGAGCTGCAGTAGGCTCCACCCAGTTCGAGCTTCCTGGCCGCTTTGTTTACCTACTCAATCCTCAGCAATGGTGGGTGCCCCTCCACCAGCCTCACTGCCGCCTTGCAGTTTGATCTCAGACTGCTGTGCTAGCAATGAGCGAGGCTCCGTGGGCATAGGACCTTCTGAGCCAGGCATGGGATACAGTCTTCTGGTGTGCCGTTTGCTAAGACTGTTGGAAAACGCAGTATTAGGGTGGGAGTGACCTGATTTTCCAGGTGCCATCTGTCACCCCTTTCCTTGGCTAGGAAAGGGAATTCCCTGACCCCTTGCACTTCCCGGGTGAGGCGATGCCTCGCCCTGCTTCGGCTCATGCTCAGTGCACTGCACCCACTGTCCTGCACCCACTGTCCGACAATCCCCAGTGAGATGAACACGATACCTCAGTTGGAAATGCAGAAATCATACGTCTTCTGCATCGCTCACACTGGGAGCTGTAGACTGGAGCTGTTCCTATTCAGCTGTCTTGGCTCCACCCCTGAGCATTTTGCATTCTAAGGACCTTTGCACGGGCTTCTATTCATTCTTTAGTGGAAGTTTGTGTGTTTGTTTCAAGAAGCTACTTTTTAGAGCAGTTTTAGGTTTACAGAAAAATTGAGCAGGAAGTACAGAGAGTTCCCATATACTACCCCACCCCACCCTACCCCACCACTAGTTTCCTTTATTATTAGTATCTTGCATTGGGGTGGCACATTAGTTGCAATTGATGAGCCAATGTGGATGCATTCTTATTAACTAAAGTCCATAGTTTACATGAGGGTTCTCTCTTTGTGTTGTACATTCTGTGGGTTTTGCCTAATATGTCATGTCATGTATCCACCATTATAGTGTCATACAGAATAGTTTCACTGCTCTAAAAGTGCCCTCTATCCCACCTATTCATCCCTCCCTTTCCCTCCAAATCCCTAGAAACCACTAATATTTTTTCTGTCTCTATAGTTTTGCCTTTTCCAGAGTGTCATATAGTTGGAATCGGTAGTAGGTATTTAATAAAGACTTGCTTAGTGAATGAATAACTGATTGCCATTGGAACCATTCATATGAGCTCTGGTGAGGCTGAAGAGAAGGATATAGATGGGTGAGACAGAGAGGAGGCAGGACTGACAGGGTGTGAGTGGCCATGAGTGATGCAAAAGTAGCTCAGGTTGCTCCCTTTCATCATAGTCCAGGTGCCCTGGAGAAGAGACTAAATAAATAGACATTGGCATGATGTCCTGCAACAGCTTCTTCTTATGCAGGTCATGGAGGAAGAATTGCATGCACAAGCCCTTATCCTAGAGTCACTGAACACAAACCTCTACTATACCCAGTTGGAACTCCAGAAAGAGGTGAGTCCCTATGGAGTGGGGATGGGGGTTGGGGGAAGAACCCAGGTCTCCATCCAGCTCTGCCATATAGCTCTGCCCTGGATGGCTCTGGGTTGGGGAAGATGGCTATTAAAATGTATGTCTTTCAGAAAGCTATAGTGGGAAATCTGGAGAAAATGCTTCAAACCAAGTTTGCTGAAGCTGAAGAAAAGTATAAGCACACCATACAGATCCTGACGGAAGAGAACATTCATCTGAAGTGCGGCTGCTGCTGAAAAAGACATAGCTGAGTTCTCTTTAGGAGTGGGAAGGAGTTTGAGTGAGGAATGGGTTAGGAAGATGGACCAACTGTTCCCTAGTTATGTCAAGGCACAGGTGTTTTCGGGAGGGAGGTATGTCACTCTAGGCCAGTGACACAAAGCCAGATAGTTCACTTGAGGTGGAGTGGAGATGTGTCTACACTTCTCCCATTCACCTGTGTCCTTGTTTCTATGCAAAACAACACAGGACATTTGTCTCCCAGTTTCTGAGTTTGCTCAGTTCTATGACTGAGGGT